>NC_140584.1:928938926-931453780 GCF_964204655.1 Triturus cristatus
CCACATTTATGCTTGACACTAGCTTGGGGGTGGAGGCGGGTCCTGGGCACTCCCTATTCCAGTGGGATAAAAGTTCCCGGGCCATTCCTACTCACTTTTTCAGTAGTTCCTGTTTGACTCCCTACATATGGTCCCAACATATCGTGTCTGGCCATTGTCACGATGGAGAATGTCTTGAGCTGCATTAAACTTGTGCTCCAAGGGCTGGGGTGTGTGTTTGTCTGTGTATCGTGTACTGTGGAAATCATAGTATCTTACTACATCTAAGTTCCAGTTTGAGGCAGGCACTCTACCCACAACAAACCCATAGACAGAAGTCTGGTAGGACAGAAGAAGGGTCCTTCAGCAACCAGACAAGGTATCCACAATAATTGTCCTGGCATCCTGTTCTTTCACTTTCAAGTGCACCCCAAGTGAAACATGTGTTTGCAAGTTCAGCATGTCTGCTACAGAAAAAAATCATGGTTGATTTAATAGGCTAAATGTTTGGCCCAATATGTAATCGGAATTTAGCCGCCATACCCCCTGACTTGCCTCTTTGTCCAATAGTAACATTGTCATCGGGGCGGGGATAGGAATTTTTCTCAGGTCACTTTACAAAATCCTCTAAGTTTGCATTAAGAAAGAGAAAAGTAAACACCAATCTCCAGGATAACATAAGCAGCATTTTGTAAGAAGGCATACGCTGACATTTGACCTGTTTTTGAACGCACAACAAATGTAACAAGCTAAAAACAAGATTTAAAGGCCTCTCTATTGCTTATTCACTTTCTGAACAAACAGAACACATGTTCTGTGTCAGTTCGAACTCTCTGCAGAATGGGCCAGTATGCCATAAAAATAGCTTGCTATGATAAAACCTGATACGTAGTAACTAGATTGAGGGCTGCCCTATTGTTTGCTCCTGGGAGACAGTTCACACCTGTTTAAAGCTGAGCACAGGCTGAGAGCTGGCATAGGTTTAACTTGCTAAAAGTTAATTTTCGTTAATATTAATTACAAATATGACTTCATTAATCTGGATTTCTAATAACTATTAAAAATAGCTGTCGCTTATAAAATGGCTGTTTAATTATTTTTCTAGCTGGTCCCATTCCCAAGATACAGTAACAGTATTTTTTATCTGTATTCTGGTTTTCTACATGGAACAGGAAGGCCTGCCACAGTGCAAATAGCGTTTTGGGCCTTGTCACTGTAACATTCATTTTCTACATATCCCGCTTTTAACTACCATGCACCCTACCTTGCGGGTTGCAAGGCCTACTACATAGGGGTGAGTTATTATTCATATTTAAAAGGAAGGTTTTCTCCCATTTAAAAAGAATTAATTTGACAGACCATACTGCAGGGTTTACACTGCAGCAATCAGGCTACACAGGCTAGAAATGAAGTCTTATTTGCTCTGCCACTGTAGTGGATAACCAAACCGGTTCTGCAGTCCACTAGTGGCAATTAACTTCCAGGTTGTGGAGGCACTTTCTACACTAGATACGAAGGACTTGCATGCACATTAAATGTGCCACTTAGGAATAAGTCAATTCAACCAATGCTTAAGGGGGGAGCACATGCATTCTAGTCCTGATTAGCAGGTGTATAGCACTCGGAGGTCTAAAGCCAGTTAAATTAGAGTCCAACAAAAAGTGAAAAATCTAGGATGATCACATTGAAATGGCAGATTTCCTACACCTCCCAATTAGTTAATCATATTCAGGTTAATGACCTGTTGGTTATAGTCCAGTTTGGCTTTAAGGATTGTCACAATACAGAATCTGTGACCCCTTCTGTGATCAATGATCTTTCGCACTTTCGATGAAGGCCCTCTCCTCGGTCTTGTTTTAATAGCAGTATTTGATTCAACGGATAGTCTAGTTAACTCTTAAAAATGGGAATTGCATTGAGGAGAACAGTCCAGACTTGGTGTCACTTTTAAGGAGACTCTTGGATGGTTAAAATATTTCACTGCTTCCTCCCTATCTTGTTCGATGTTCCAAAAAGCTCTAATTCAGCACCCATTGTTTTCAATATCTGTCGAACCCCTTGATGAACTCAAGTCTTGGCATCTTGTTTCACTGATAAGTAGTTGGACCCCAGGTTTTTCTCAGTGCGGACTTCCTGAATTCTTCTTTGAGATCAGTTCCTCACTGCAGCCCATTGCATTTGTGATGATCTTCTTCCATCCATTACTGAAAAATACCTAGCCCACTTACAGCAGTTCTAAGTCCTACATGCTCCTGCTGGTTTCTCACACACTCATTTCCCTGCACTCGCTTGCCTTAAATGACTCCCATTTGAGGCATAATACTTTGAGAACTGAATGCTTGTATACAAAGTTATGAACCTCTTAAGCCCAAAATATTATTCCAGAAACTATTCTTTTCTGGAAATACTCAGTCTTTTTGTTGTTGTTGTAATGACTGGTGATAGATCTTCACTCCATGATTCAAGAAAAAGTATGCACTTTTGCAGATCCTTGTCTGGTAGAATCTAGAGCTCACTCCCTCGCTACTTTAAAAATGTCCCACATTTTCATTTTCAGAATGTCATGTCCCTCGTTCAGAACATGTTCCTTGAGTAAAGATCTGTTCCTGCTAGTTTAGTCCTTCAACTTGTGCACTTTTTCAGTGCAGTTTACTACTCTCTGCTTTCTATTTATTTCCTGAAGTTGCACTTATTCCATAACACCCTTACTCCTTTTGTTATCGGGTGCTTCTTCTGTTTGCCTCATTCTTTTAAATACAACTTTATAAACCCTCAATGTAGTGAGAGAAACAATTAAACAGGTACTTAAGTTGAGTATGCAGTTGTTACAGTATTAGTGCATTGTACTTATTGTAATCAGTAACATTTACAAACTAAATTGAACTTCCTTGTCTTCCTGTTTGTAGTTGGGTTTTGTGCCAATTTCGTAACTTCAACTCATATTCGTCATCCAAGGGTCATGTAAGGGAGCCTGTAATGCAAAGTACACATCAATTATGAAGTTTATCAGAGGTAATCTAGGTTGGGGGGTATTTATTTTGAGGAGGAGGTTTCAGATCTCATGTAGGGCCAACGGAACTTATGTTGTGCAAGTGTTATGTTCGTCTGAGGTGTGTGCACGTCTTTTCAACATTTGCTACAATTTTGTGTTGTGCTCCAAGGGGATAGAGAACAGTCTGTATGTAGATTCTTGAGTTGAAAGATAATTGCGTCCAATTCCAGATAAACAGGGTGTTTTTGGAGGCCTCTCTCGTCTTCGCATTCCAACGCCCTGCTTTTACTTCAGCCCAACATGTGCCTGGTTTCTAATATAGGATATATTTCACTGCTAATTACGTACAGTGTCTCCATATAGTCCCACCAGTGCCTTTCATCACGTGGTCTTTTTCTAAAGGTATTACCCAATAAGATTACTGGTATTTCTGTAAACCAGTTCATGCTGAAGGGACCACCACAGTGTTTCTATATTAGCTTTTATTTTGTTATTTGTTTTCTTTTTGCTGCTTTTTAATCATTTTAGAAATGCTTGCATTGCTTATTGTTAAAAAAAATGTTTATGGATTTATTAATTATTTACTGATTTCAGAAACTAACCTATCGGAGGAAGAAAGTTATATTACCTACAGCGAATTGAATTTGTAGCCTCGTTGATTCATCTAAGGTTTTCCCCAGGGAATAAATTCTATTTGATCTGAATCTTATATTTCCATTGCCCGTAGAAATCACTTTTAATAATTTCTCTAATGAATGAAGGACAGTGGCTTACTGGCGGTGATCACCTCATAAGTTCTTACCTAGCATTATGCTGGACACAATTTGGAGTCTGAGTAATGTATGAATGCATAATCCAGTAATGATTTTAGATTTCCAAACTGCCAAGAAAAAATTATGTAAAGGATGGTCATTGAAACTACTGTTATTTAATGCCAAATATAATTCCAGTCTCCAATAGAGGTAAGTCAAGAATATGTTCAGTTGGGTCCCATTATATTTATAACTTATAAAAACCTGAGGAGGCTTTAGTATTGAAATTTCCAACACTCAATAAAGTGGTGTTTGAATATAGTCTCTCTACGTTTCAAATAGCTTCCTAAAGTTCTAATGGGGCATCATTGAAATTACTAGAGGGCGAAAACTAGACATTGCAGATGGACTATTCTAGGAGACCGGCTAATGGAATTCTGTCCAGGAAGTGATTTGAAATTGGAGTGCCGATGTTGCTTGAACTAGATTACCCTTGTATAGGTCCCGCTCACTGTGGTATATTCTGACCACCAGCAAGAGAAATATTGATCGCTCTTAGGGGTTGGTGCCTCCGCCTAGGTCCATAGTTTCTACAGGTGCTCCTCGGGTTAGTGGGAAGACCCATGATTTGCCCTAGTTTACCTGGAGCCATGCCACTGTCCCAAATCCACTACGGATAGTGCCTATTTTGTCCCATGCTCACTTCTTCAAGGAAGAGCATCATGTTAGCGTAAAGCAAAATTGCATACTGTTCGCAGTTGAGTGGGATTCCGCATATAAAACCTTTATGCAGAGTTCATATAGCTAGTGGGTCAGTTGGGGAGCATAAAGGGCAACCCTGTCACATAACTCCACAAACTTTTGAAGGCGTCTGTTTTAGATTTGCCTATCCTTGTCCTTCGGTTTACCTTATATAAATGTGATCTTTTGTTTCTTCACTTGTATGTTCGACTAGTTATAGTTGATCTTACTGTAAACCATGGGTCTCCAACCTTTTTAGTAATGAGAGCTATTTATGTTCAATGAAAACCATCTTGAGCAACTAATAGTATTAGTGTTGTACACATCAGACAAAACTACGTTAGTGGTTATCCTAAGCAAGATTACCAGCTGTGATCACTTCAGCACAGGATTAACAGCAGTAATGTAAGCAATGCTTTGTCATTTGAAATGCCTCTACAGGTTATAAGGGTAATACACAACACCAAAAGCAAAAAGAACAGATGATGAGCAGAATGCTGAACAATGCAAATATTCACCGCTAGTCTCAGATCTGAGTTTAATCCATTTGTTTTTTTGCTCATCACGCCACCCCAGTTCGGATCCAGCCATATGCAAATAAGTTAGACCCTGCTCCTTGGGAGAGCAGTTCAGTCTGAACTGCCTACCCAGGTCCTCCCTGGACCGGAAACAAGCATCCTGGGACCAGTTTCAGGTTATCACCCCATATCATATATAACATCCACAGCTGTAATACCTCTGGCACCAAGGTAGTATTATTAGTAATAAGTGTCCCAGTGATGCATGACTTATCATTCAAATATCCGCTTTAAATATGTTTTGTATATTATGGGTTCTGAATATACACATTTTCGTCTTAAATATGAACTTTCAATTTTGGTATACATATACTAATTCAACAAAGCAAAAGCTTCTGATTGAGTAGTCTGGGCTACATACAGCAGAGCTACTAAGAGTTAGCTGGGCAGCTACCAGTAGCTCACGAGCTACTCGCCGGAGAAGCCTGCTGTAGACCTTGCTGTATGTCCTCTGTTGAAGTCAACTATTCACTTATCTTTTCTGTTCTCCTTTCCTTCTGCAAAATGTCTATCTATAATGCTGCCTAAGTACCTTTTCTATATTCTGCTGGCGCTTTTCACCAGTATGGCTGATTTCATTCCATTTTCCTTCACTCACTGTTGAGTGCACCTATAACCCTTCCTGCTCCCTTTCTCAGTGACCACATAGGTGATCTTTTCTGATGCTAGCTTATCAAGCAGGATGTCGTTTTTATTTCTCAACTTACTGTGACTCTTGGCTTCCTTCTACTGCGAAGTGACATTTCAGTTAACTTCTACCAAATAAATCCAATTTTTGGTTTGCTTAGCCAGATTAGTGTGCTGCCTCCGAAACGTCATTTTATGTACATTCTATGTGGTGCTGATAGTTATTGTTAGGTTGACTTTTGTTCATTTTCACTTCGATACTGTACAGCGCTTTGAAACCCAATCTGGTAAATGTGATGCAATATAAGACAAATAATAATGCTGACTGCAAAATGCATAATCTGCAGACCTTCTCCCCTGTCGCAATCGTAAATGCACGCACGGCTTGCATTTGTTTACTTCTTTCACTGCCAAAACTACGACCTTCGATGTTGCCGCTGTAAAATGAGACCACTGCAATATCGACCTATCCCTATTTAAGAACTGCTATCCAGGTCTCCAGGAAAACTTAATCGCCTCCTGGAATTTAATTACTAGTATCCAGTGCTTTGAAATGTGCCTTGCTAAGCTTTAAGATCCATGTACAGCCATACTTTTTTTTTGCTCATGCTTTGAAGCTCTCCAGGTACACTGTGTTGAGACATGCATCCACGTCTAATGGAACGTTATTTGACTCCAATGATTGAGGACTAGGAGGGTATGTTGGTAGAGGGCACTAGGACTAGAGGAGGTGTAGGTTGGTAGAAGGCACTAGGGCTAGAGGAGGCGTATTTTGGTAGAAGGCACTAGGGCTAGAGGAGGCATATGTTGGTAGAGGAGGTGTATGTTGGTAGAGGGCGCTAGTGCTAGAGGAGGCGTATGGTGGTAGAGGGGGCTAGAGGAGGCGTATGGTGGTAGAGGGGGCTAGAGGAGGCGAATGGTGGTAGAGGGGGCTAGAGGAGGCGTATGGTGGTAGAGGGGGCTAGAGGAGAAGTATGGTGGTAGAGGAGGCGTATGGTGGTAGAGGGGGCTAGAGGAGGCGTATGGTGGCAGAGGGGGCTAGAGGAGGCGTATGGTGGCAGAGAGGGCTAGAGGAGGCGTATGGTGGTAGAGGGGGCTAGAGGAGATGTATGGTGGTAGAGGGGGCTAGAGGAGGCGTATGGTGCTAGAGGGGGCTAGAGGAGGTGTATGGTGGTAGAGGGGCCTAGAGGAGGTGTATGGTGGTAGAGGGGCCTAGAGGAGGCATATGGCAGTAGAGGGGGGCAGGAGAAGGCGTATGGTGGTAGAGGGGGCTAGAAACGGCATATGGTGGTAGAGGGGGCTAGAGACGGCATATGGTGGTAGAGGGAGCTAGAGTAGGGGTATGGTGGTAGAGGGGGCTAGAGGTAACGTATGGTGGTAGAGGGGGCTAGAGGTGGCGTTTGTGATAGAGTGGGCTAGAGGAGGCATGTGTTGGTAGAGGGGGCTAGAGGAGGCATGTTGGTAGAGTGCACTAGGGCTAGAGGAGGCGTGTGTTGGAAGTGGAAGCTTATTTTGGTAGAGGGCATTGGGGCTAGAGGAGACGTATGTTGGTAGAGGACACTAGGACTAGAGGAGGCGTACGTTGGTATAGGGGGCTACGACTAGAGGAGGCGTGTGTTGGTAGAGGGCACTAGGGCTAGAGGAGGCGTATGTTTATAGAGGGCATTAAGGCTAGAGGAGGCATATGTTGGTAGAGGGCACAAGGGCTAAAGGAGGCGTATGTTGGTAGAGGAGGTGTATGTTGGTAGAGGGCACTAGTGCTAGAGGAGGCGTATGATGGTAGAGGGGGCTAGAGGAGGCGTATGGTGGTAGAGGGGGCTACAGGAGGCGTATGGTGGTGGAGGGGGCTATAGGAGGCGTATGGTGGTGGAGGGGGCTAGAGGAGGCGTATGGTGGTGGAGGGGGCTAGAGGAGGCGTATGGTGATGGAGGGGGCTAGAGGAGGCGTATGGTGGTGGAGGGGGCTAGAGGAGGCGTATGGTGGTAGTGGGGGCTAGAGGATGCGTATGGTAGAGGGGGCTAGAGGGGGTGTATGGTGGCTGAGGGGGCTAGAGGAGGTGTATGGTGGCTGAGGGGGCTAGAGGAGGTGTATGGTGGCTGAGGGGGCTAGAGGAGGTGTATGGTGGCTGAGGGGGCTAGAGGTGGTGTATGGTGGCAGAGGGGGCTAGAGGAGGCGTATGGTGGCTAGAGGAGGCGTATGGTGGCAGAGGGGGCTAGAGGAGGCGTATGGTGGCAGAGGGAGCTAGAGACGGCATATGGTGGTAGAGGGGGCTAGAGTAGGGGTATGGTGGTAGAGGGGGCTAGAGGTAACGTATGGTGGTAGAGGGGGCTAGAGGTAACATATGGTGGTAAAAGGAGCTAGAGGCGGCGTATGTGATGGAGGTGGCTAGAGGAGCCATGTTGGTAGAGTGCACTAGGGCTAGAGGAGGCGTGTGTTGGTAGTGGAGGCTTATTTTGGTAGAGGGCATTGGGGCTAGAAGAGACGTATGTTGGTAGAGGACACTAGGACTAGAGGAGGCGTAGGTTGGTAAAGGGGGCTACGACTAGAGGAGGGGTATGTTGGTAGAGGGCACTAGGGCTAGAGGAGGCGTATGTTGGTAGAGTGCACTAGGGCTAGAGGAGGCGTATGTTTATAGAGGGCATTAAGGCTAGAGGAGGCATATGTTGGTAGAGGGCACAAGGGCTAAAGGAGGCGTATGTTGGTAGAGGAGGTGTATGTTGGTAGAGGGCATTAAGGCTAGAGGAGGCGTATGGTGGTAGAGGGGGCTAGAGGAGGCATATGGTGGTAGAGGGGGCTAGAGGAGACGTATGGTGGTAGAGGGGCTAGAGGAGGCGTATGGTGGTAGAGGGGGCTAGAGGAGGCGTATGGTGGTAGAGCGGGCTAGAGGAGGCGTATGGTGGTAGAGGGGGCTAGAGGAGGCGTATGGTGGTAGAGGGGGTTAGAGGAGGCTTATGGTGGTAGAGGGGGCTAGAGGAGGCGTATGGTGGTAGAGGGGGCTAGAGGAGGCGTATGGTGGTAGAGGGGCCTAGAGGAGGCATATGGTGGTAGAGGGGGCTAGAGTAGGGGTATGGTGGTAGAGGGGGCTAGAGGTAACGTATGGTGGTAGAGGGGGCTAGGGGTAACGTATGGTGGTAGAGGGGGCTAGAGGTAATGTATGGTGGTAAAAGGAGCTAGAGGTGGCGTATGTGATAGAGGGGGCTAGAGGAGGCATGTGTTGGTAGAGGGGGCTAGAGGAGGCGTGTGTTGGTAGAGGGGGCTAGAGGAGGCGTGTGTTGGTAGAGGGGGCTAGAGGAGGCATGTGTTGGTAGAGGAGGCATGTGTTGGTAGAGGGGGCTAGAGGAGACCTGTTGGTAGAGGACACTAGGACTAGAGGAGGCGTACGTTGGTAAAGGGGGCTACGACTACAGGAGGCGTACGCTGGTAGAGGGCACTAGGGCTAGAGGAGGCGTATGTTGGTAGAGGGCACTAGGGCTAGAGGAGGCGTATGTTGGTAGAGGGCACTAGGGCTAGAGGAGGCATATGTTTATAGAGGGCACTAGGGCTAGAGGAGGCGTATGTTGATAGAGGGCATTAGAGCTAGATGAAGTGTATGGTGGTAGAGGTCACAAATACTAGAGGAGGCGTATTAGTAGAGAGCACTAGTGCTAGAGGATGGGTATGGTGGTAGAGAGCACTACGGCTAGATTAGGCATATGGTGGTAGAGGCAGCTCAAATTACTTTCATATTTCACTGTATTAATTCACCACTAATCCTTTATGGGTTCCGGAGTAGTGTGCTACTCGCTGAAAAAGCGATTTGATGCCTTGTCAGGGGTAGTATGCGCTATATAAATGCAATTACTATCCCATATGGTTGTAGAGGGCACAAAGACTAGAGGAAGCGATTAATGATAGAGGAAAATAGGGCTAGAAGAGACGTATGTTGGTAGAGGACACTAGGGCAGGAGGAGGTGTATGGTGGGAGACTGGTAGATGAGGAGTATGGTGGTAGAGGGCACTAGGGCTAGAGGAGGTGTATGGTAGAGGGGCTAGACGAGGCATATGTTGGTAGAGGAGGGAGGCGTATGTGGGAGAGGGCACTAGGGCTAGAGAAGGCGTATGTTGGCAGAGGGGACTAGGGCTAGAGAAGGTGTATGTTGGCAGAGGGGACTAGGGCTAGAGAAGGTGTACGGTGTTAGAGGGCACTAGGGCTGGTGGTGGTGCATCTTGGTAGAGAGCACTATGGCTAGAGGAGTTGTATGGCGGTAGATTGTGCTAGAGGAGCCGTATGTTGGTAGAGGGCATTAAGAAAAGAGGAATGCGTATCTTGGTACATGGCACTAGGACTAGAGGCGCAGGTTAGTAGAGGGCACTCGGGCTAGAGTAGGTGCATCTTAGTAGAGGGCACTAGGGCTGGAAGAGGTGTATGGTGGTAGAGGGGCTAGAGGAGGCGTATGGTGATGGAGGGCACTAGGGCTAAAGGAGGCATATGGCTGTAGAGGGAGGTGTGTGGCAGTAGAGGGTACTAAGATGAGAGGAATGCGCATCTTGGTAGAGGACACTAGGGTAGAGGAGGCGCATGGTGGTAGAGGTCACTAGGGCTAGAGAAGGTGCGTCTTGGTAGAGGTCACTAGGGCTAGAGGAGGCGTATGGTGATAGAGGGCGCTAGGGTTGGGGGGAGGCGTGGTTGAGGGTGGGCTATAGAAACAAGCCCATGTTTAAAATGCAGTTAACTAACAATGTTTGATCTCTCATTTCTTGTTGCACTGAAGTCCATCAAATTTTTGGGAGAAGTGCATTGGGTTCTGGTGTGCAACATTATACTGCGTCTTTAAAGGAAAAGTGGTTGATATTGATAGGGCTGTTAGTTTGTTCTGAACCGGATCCATTATTTGTTATGTAGTGTGTTTCATGCTGTGTAAGACAAATGTTTCGGCCTTTTTTTTTTCTTCCTTTTCCAAATGCCTCTTTACTGACCTAGCTACTTACGAGATACTTAAGTAAAACGATAGTTAAGAAAAGCCTAATTTCACAGAGCTTTGCATGCATACAGTAATGTCTTGTTATTCGACTGCAGGCAACCAATCAAATGTCCTATATCTATTTACGGGCATATTATATCATTTGTACACTTGAAACAGTATTGGCGTCCTCTCATACTAAATTTTATTGTAGATGAATACATTGTGCACTCGTACATTTTTAGGTCAAACCTGGGCAGCACATGTGCTGCTCTGTCATGCTTGCTATTGTCGAATATGGGCTTGAAGCTCCGCCCATTTTCCGCCCATGTTTTCAATTGGCTCCTGTTACTGGCCTTTCTAAATGGTTACTTTTGATTCAATAATATGCTTAGTAGTCCCTCCTTAGTACCCCCTTGTCTGCATTTGAAACCTCCCATGAGGGCTGAACTTTTTACTTGTGTTGTTACACAGTCTGTTTTATCTACAGTCTATGAGCACTATTTTCTATAATGTCTTTAGTCTAGCTGCTGTTGCAGGCATGACAGGCTCTCCCAAACCCACCCTGTTTTCCTGACCGCAATCATGGTTGCTGCGCTATACCTTTGAAAGATACTCCCTCCATGCTTCACGGCCGGTCGCAGCGCTTTATTATTTGATAAGGCTTCTATGTTAGTTGCTTTCTCTTTAAGCATCCACGCGCTTTTCTTTACTTTACTTTTGCTCAGTGCAGCACTTCTGCACGCGCTATGCTGGTTGCCGCCCTGCTTGATATTTTTAAATTTCTTTACTTGACCGTACGCCTGTTATAGATGCTGCGCCAGGTACCAGCCCTCCAGCTCGGCCTTGCTTTTTTCTTTGTATTTGTTAACTTTTTGGTTTTAAAGCGTCCCATTCCGCGCTTTCATTTTAATGGAGCTTCCCATTCCGCACTTTCATTTTAATGGCAGCTGCGTCCCTTTCTTTAGACTTGGCTTGTCTAAAGAAAAGTGCGCGGCCTGCTGTTAAAGTGAAAGCGTAGAATGGGACCATTTTACTTTTAAAAAAACATTTTTAAATGCCTTTTTGTCAACTTAAACAAATTCTTTTTTGTTTTTGTTTTGTAAAAGCGCCTTTGCCGCTTTTTCCCTTTAATGGCAGACGCACCTCTTTCTTTAGACAAGTCACGTCTAAAGAAAGGGGCCTGGCCGACATTAAAGTGAGAGCACGGCATGGGGTGCTTTTACAAACAAGCATTTGCCATGCAATAGGTTTTGCATTTGCGAGAGTTTAAACTATTGGCACTGTGAATGACTGCCTTTTATTTATCTGTTTTGAAAACCAATACCCAAGTAAAAGGCATTGTCATTTACAATGGTAATTGCTCAAACTCTCGCAAATGCGAGACCTATTGTATTGCAAATGCTTGTTTAAAAGACTTTCTCTATCTCAGATTAAAGGATGAATTGTGGTACAAGAAGTACTTGGCTCGAATTTTGTCACTTGCGTTTAGGGAATTAAGCTTTTCCCTTATGGTTCGTTTCCACATTATATGATCGGTTTATCTGTACCGTGCGTTGCCAGTAAGAAATTGTCATACTTTGGTGATAAACTTCATCATTTAATCTTATTAGAGAACATGGCAGTGCTCCGGAAAAGACTATAGTTCATAAATTACTACATCTTTTTTGTTCAACTGTAACATAACCATTACAACACGAAATATTGATTTTTGAAACATGTTTTAAGGTGAAACTTAATATGATTTAGTAAATGCTTACAAAATAATCCGGCACTACTGCAAGCACAGCACTTGTCACTCATTCATGTTGAATCCCAGGACCTAGGAGCCAAGTGCCGGCCAGACGAAAAGCTTTAGTTTCAGTGTTGATTTGAAGACGCTGACTTTAATGACCTAGTGAGATGCCCTGTTTTTGAATAATTTAAAAAGTACCAGTATGCCTTCTTGGTATAGCATGAACCTCAACAGTGAACTGTAGTCAGTGTCTCGTACGATGGTTCTTTTGTCAGTACGAAACTTTACAGACCTGAAACGATTTGGCTCGGGGGTTTATTGTTTAGGTCTCGCCTACGCAGTACACATGCGCTGCATAGGACGGGACCTCTTGGAATCGATCAGCTTTTTTGGCAAAAACGTGCATGCTTTGTGTTGCTTTAAATTGTAACGCGTGCACGTTTGGCGTTTCCCTTGCGGCAGCGAGCTTTGGCGACATCTGTTTGTAATTATCTTGCAAACAGATGGTGTCCCTGCACTCTCCCGCAAGGGAAACGCTGTGTCTCGAAGTATATTATTATGCGACATGTAGCCATATATTCCACGGTACAAAGTATCCAAGTGGTCTAAAGCAACCATTTTAACTATTTTGACTAATGAAGATACACTGATTTGCTACTGGAAGCTGCTGAGCGCAGCCTAAGAAATTTCTGAGATTTGAACCTCAAAACAATACACATTTTATAGAAACAAGCATACATCAAACACGAGTATGTATTTAATTCACTAACAAAAATCGAAATTGTAATGAGAATGTGGGAGCTTTTCAAAACATGGGTTTATTAAGACAAAAACAATATTCTAGACCAGCGCTTCTTAACCGTTTGACTTCTGTGGACCACCCAATGCAGCAATAGGCGAACCGGGGACCCCAGCCGAAGATTTCAACCTCAAAACAATACACAGCAATACATAAACAATTATAGATTGAACCAATCAATCAATCAACAGCACTTTTAAAGAGCTCAGCTGCTTTGACTGAAATGCCCTGGCACTCAAAAGCAGAGACTGAGAACGATCACTGGTTTAAGCTGACTACCTTTTGTCAAGGAGCCAGGTTTTTATTTCTTTCCTGAAGCCGTGTGCACACTTAGCCATGCAAAGTTTGATTGGCAGGGAATTCCAAAGCTTCGCCCTTAGTACTGTAAAAGACTTCTCACCATGATGGACTTTAGTGAACCTGGGTATACGCATAAGTTGAAGGTGGTTAGATCTCAGGGATCTCTCCTGCTGGTGGTACCAGCCGAGTCTGATTCTTGGGTAATGACAGCCTTTGCCTCCAGTGCTCTAAAAGCTATAGTGAGGGCCTTAAATTTTGAACCCTTTTTGGCGCGTGGACCTGCTTCAGATGTGGGTGAAATGTTTTAGTGAAAAGGGACACACCGTAGATCAAGTAAGCCGGGAGACCTAGATAGAGGCTGTTGGCATAATCCCGGTGAGATGTCACCAAAGCATAGATCACCTTTTTCGGGTCTCCGCTGGGAGCAAATGTAGCAGCTTCCTTATTGATTTAAGCTTCATGAAGCAGATTGAAGAGATCTGCCTGATCTGGGCCGCAATGCCTAGATTTCTTGCCCACTCGGGCCGACCAACAGAGATTTGCAGGGGCATTGGCTTTTCTTGCTGAAGAGGACCTCTGTTTTTTTCATATTCAATGTTAAAAAATTGGAGGCAACTTAGTTGCCTAACCCTTTTAAGCACTCTTTAAAATTGAGGAAGGCCGCTTCAGTGTGTTCTCAAAACGAGAACTGTGTGGCATCCACATAGACTACCTTCACTCCCCAGGTTTCAATTAGGGTGGCTACAGGGGCCAAAATGTGGTTAAAAAGTAGTGGACTGAGTGCTGAACCCTGAGGCACCCCGCAGACCAGTGGTTTGGGAGAGGATGAAAAAGGATGGAGGAAGATCCGCTGCAAGCGCTCTTCCAAAAAAGTTTGGATCAAGGCCAAGATTGTATCGCGAAAGCCAAGAGAGCTTAGTCTGTTGAGCAAGGTGGAGTGTACTTCCGTTTTGAATGCGGCAGGCAGGTCTAGCAAAACAACCATGGAAGTGTCTGTCTCCGCCCCCATCCAAAGAGTCTCTTACGTAATCTGACACATGCAAAAGGACAGTCTCAATGCTGAATCTAGCACGATAGCAGGATTAAGTGTTGTATAACAAGCCGTTTTCCTCAACAAAAGATGAAAGCTGGCGATTTACTACCTTCTCCAGGATTTTAGACAGAGCTGGCAGCATTGAAATGGGCCTAAAGTTGCTGAACACCTCTGGTCCGCATTGGGCTTCTTTAACAGTGGCAGAAGGAATGCCTGTTTCCAAATAGCAGGAAAAATACCAGATTTCAGGGAGGCATTACAAATCGTACTAAGAGAGGGGTTAACAGATTGCCCAACCAGTCTGAAGATCTTAGGGGCTCAGGGGTCCTCCGGACAGCCTGATTGTCACTTCAGAACTTCTTCCAGAGTCATCTTCAGATATTAAGCAGAACTCGTTAATGCAGAACTGGTTAATCACCGGTATGTAAGTAGCAGGTGGCACCAGTCAGTTGTGCCAACTTCCCCCAGGCAAGTGGAGTAACGTTTTTGTATTCTTCCATCAAAAAGTCAGAGCGCCTGGTACAAAGATTCGATGAGGGGTGAACGCTTTTAACTGCACCAGGGTAGATTGTGGACTTAACAATGTTAAGTGACAAGAAGACAACTCATTGTGTTGCAAGTGCTTTTACAGACGTTTCTAAGAGCTCCCTTATCTAACAGTTTTGTCTCGAGGTAATATGACCTTCTCCAACTGCGCTCAAGCTTTTTACAGTGGCTTTTCTGTGCACTCAGTGCAGGAGAGAACCAAGGCGCAGAAGGCTTGGATTTTTTAACAATCTGCATTTTCAGGGATGCAAGGAGATCTACGGCCTTGGAGATCCATTGATTAATTAGGGTTGCATCACTGTCTGGATTGCTTGAGAATGTGGGAAGGGAGGATTGCAAAGCGGGACCAAGAGGCTCCTTTGGCACCTTCTGCCAGTTTCTCTTCATTAGGGGTGAAGTCCCAGAGTCTGACTGGTTTTGCGGGCCATAGAAGGAAAACTGGACCAAATAATGACTGGACCACAACAGGTGAATAGGGGCTTCGGCTTCGAGATGGGTGATATTGGACAAAAAAAGTCTAGAATATGACCGGCTTTATAAGTGGGGAAACTGACTTGTTGGAGCAGGTTTATGCTGCCCAAGGTCTGAATCAGCTGAGAATCCAGGGAGTAGTTTGAGACGTCCACATGGATGTTAGTCTTCCAAAATGGTGAAATTGGCATATTGTAGGGATAACTGGGCACTGATGTCGCATAGCAGGGGAAGACAGCTGTTTGGGCAATCCGGGGGTTTATAGATTAGCAAGCCAGAAAAGGAGACTGTGAGTTAGTTTGAAACTAAAGAGAATATGTGGCCTAGCGGGTAGAGCAGTTGATCTCGAAGCTGGGTAACCGGGTTCGAGTCTCGGCAGGGACGCTCAACATCCTGTGATTCTTGGCAAATTACTTAATCTCCCCAAGCCTAACAAAATGGCCCAGGAAACAGAGTAAAAATGGTGCTCCGCGAGACTCGCAAATTATGCCCCCTGAAAAATAGGACCCCGAAAAATATACTCCCAACAAATACTCAAATTATGAAATATTTTCGTTCACAAAAAATTACAAAAATCGAAATTTTAATTGGAAGACTGTACCATTTCAGAATTGGGTTTTATTTCTTAAAGATGAAACGATATGCTAGACTTTAGCATACCACTTTGTCTTTATTTGCTCCTACTTAATGCTCTTTATGTGCGTGCATACAAATGCTTCAGTTGAAGCCAATAATTGTCCACACTAAATTCTTTTTACTGTTTTTGCGTTGTTTCAATAAATCTAGTCCAGAATAGTACCTTAATTTATAGCCTCCAATTTCAAATTCGTTAACATTTACAGAGCATTTTAAACTTTGGCATTTGGGACCCCCAGTGGTCCCTGGAACACTGGTTAAAAACTACTGTTCTAGTGTGTACTAGTGAGTAAATTGAGGACTGCCAAACCTCCATACTAGATTCTGTTTGCTGTAATTGTGGTACTCCCAAGCTCTAGTTTCACATTGCTTCACATTAACAACACCTTGTGAAACCTTTGTATTGTACATTTTTAGGTCTCGGCAAGACAGCGCATGTGCTGTCTCTTCGAGACACATTGTTTACAGTCAGTGGACTACAGCCCATCCACGGGGTTACCATTTTGCCCTCCCCTATAGCATGGACCAAGTACATGTGTCCATCCATTGCTCCCATTTTAGCAACAATTATTTTCTTTGTTTTTGAGCACTTCACGCCAGTGCTTGTGTTTTTGCTCGCTCAGTCTCTTCCCACCCGCCGCCATGCCTGTTGCTTTTTTCTATCCGTCGATCATACAGATATTCAGCTACCGTTTATATTTACAATCCAAATGGAGTACAGGCCCAAAAATTATATTTTAACAACCCTTTCTGACCAGCTTTATAGGCACTATATAATATGCATCAGCAGAAAGACACACAGGCATATGAGTCTCTGAGAAATTAGGAGCACAGACCAAATTTCTCTCATCAAAAACCGAATCAGCAATGCGTGTTCCATAGTTAACTGATGTTTGACAGTGTGGTAGCCTCTGTGGCTTCATATTCCTAATCAACTTGTGACTTAAAACAATTGCTTTAACCCCTTGCTTGACTAGAACTAACCGGACAGATGCACTCGAGAAACACAGAATGAATGTTCCTCAACTATGTAACACACAGCTGTGAATCTGAAGCGATTCACAATGAGGGCAGACAAGATAGAAAGCTACTTCTGACATGTCACAACACACAAAGAAACTAAAGCATTTTTATTGCACCTCTCAAAGTGTCTTACCAGCTTCGCCTTGCACAATCACGGGGAAAATCTTCAAATACAGCTAGCAACACTTAGGGGACTTGAAGACATAATGCAAAATTAGAGAAAATTTACACACACAAAAAAACAAACCAGAAAAGGGCTCTGTTGTGCACAAGCTCATGGTATTTTAAACAGAGGTCTCTGGGAGCTGTCTTTAATCGCCATGTCCCTGTCCCCCAGCCGAGCCTGTGTTGAAACTTCAAAGCAGTGATAAATCCAACGGCCGAAGCAGGTTTCATCTCATGACTCGAGTGCTGGCAGGGGAGGAGGCATCAGAAGCTGCTGGATGGCATTCACTGTTTTAGGCAATTCTGAGTCCTATCTAACAATAAATCATGCCAGAGTCACTTTGTAATTGCATTTGTATATGTCTGGCCTGTAGCTTCACTAGATGGAGATTTAGAGGTATTTTGCCATCTCGCATTATCTATTCTCATCTATTGCCACACCAAACTTGGTTCTCAAATTCGTTCATTCTTTCCCGGCATCAGTGTGTTTTTTACCTGCTTAGGTCTGCCATTGTTCCTCTCCTTCTCCAGCATTTTATGGTGGTATCCTCATTTGCCACATTTTGGAATGATTGCACCAATTCTTCAAAAGCCAGGGTAATCTCACTAATACTCTCTTCCCTTTTATCTCTTCCGATCTCAACACTTCTCACTCTTTTTTTGGCTAGATGTTGGAGCTGTAGCACCAAGTTGAAAATTATGTCCATTCGGAAATGAGCACAATGTTTTGTTTTCCGGTTTGTCCAACATTTGTCAGTAAAGATCCCACTAAAACATTTGGGCTGTTATATACAATTCAAGTTCCTCTTCTGATCATTCTCAGCCTGTAGACCAGGATCCACATCTCGTTCCCCAGCATGATCTGCTAGCATCCGATTCAATCTGATCTGAAGTCAAACTAAAGATTGCTCTGCCTTTCCAATGTGTGCATGTGCTAAAGCCTCAAGTGTATTTTGTTTGCCATTGTCTGATAGCTACATCTATACAAAATAGCTCAAGTGTCTTCTGTTGTGTGCAGCCTTGAGACTTTGCATTGCCTGATAGTAGTGCCGTTCTGGAAATATTGTCTAGATCATTGAGGCCAAAAGTACCACCATGGGAGCCAACCGTTGCAGAGGTGTTCTGGGTTTGGTCAGGACATGTCTTAGTTCCTTGCTTACGTTCATTATCTTTGAGTTCGGTAATCTGAAAATCCGTCAGATTGAGTCTGCCACAAAATGTAGGAACTGAATGACTGTTGAAGTGAGCTCCGATTTCTCTTGATTACAAAGCCCAGGTCTTGTAATAGAGAAACTGTCAGATAAAGATGTTCATACAATCTGCAAGGAAATTGGTGCATGATGCCAATGTCATTGAGATAAACAAGCAATCTCATTCCTCTGTTGCAGAGGAATTCAATCACTGGTTTCAGTAACCCAGTGAACCACTACAGGGCTGACAACAGGCTGAAAGGTAATGCTGGTAACTTGCACGTCTACTGTCTCTATTGGAACTGTAATGTAGTTGGCAAATTGGTATTGCCAGCTTTGCGTCCTTCAAGTCCAACCTTATCATCCAGTTGCTGTCTGGAAATTTCCGGAATAGATTAATCGCCTGCATTTTGAAATGTCGGAAGACTACCCACTCTTTGAAGTCTTAAAATGTATTGCTGTTCAGAAATCTTTGTCCTTCTGTTAGATTAAGAAAATGTTGCTTATGAAGGCTCGTTGTTCTGTACCATTTGAATAACAGTCCTTACCATTCTAAGGCTGCTACTTCCTGGTCTAGAACTCTGGAGAGTTTTTCAGAAATTATGATGTACCTGGGTCTCCGCAATTCATCAGCAGACCATAGAACTTTGTTTGAAAACCTCTGAAGCACACTGGCATCGTTGGATGGATTCAGATACTTGTGAAAACAGTGCCCACCTTTCCATTATGCTGAGAAGGGAAACGAGCATTGTCATAGACACTCCTAGCTATGTAGCACAGAAATTGGTGCCTTCATGTGGCAACAGATCATCCAGAAGTGCTAGTAACCTTTTACTTAAACCACAAAGATTCAACAAGAAGAAAACGTACCACCGAGCCTTTTCGGGGATGGCGCCCAGGATCTGGAATGCACTGCCCCCAGAAACTAGACCGAATCCCTCTACTGCATCTTTAAAAATAGAAGTGAAATCTCTCCTCATGACTAAATTCACTTGAACAATGTTTATAAGTGGTGATACGACTCTTGATTGTACGGTACCTTATGTTATTTACTATATCTCTGGTTGTTTCCTATATTCACCTTGTAAAGCGCTCTGATACCCGCAAGGGTCTTGTTCGCACTATATAAAACCTTCAAAATGAAATGAAAATGAATAGCCAATAGGTCTCGCCTTTGGGACCTTATAAGTGTTTAGCCATGGAACACTTGATGTTGGTGCCCCAAAGATATTGTGCTGGATAACTAAACACTTATAAGGTCCCAAAGGAGACCTATTGTCTATGCCAATACTTTTTTTTTTTTTGGTGTCCCCAGACCGAATTTTGATCCCAATCCAACCCTGCAGGTGAATATGCATCTACAAGTGCAGGCCTCTCCACCACAAGTGAACAGAAATTTGCACTTGAAACCCCAACTGAAGGACAAGGAGGATGGTGTTCTAATTCATGGTATGTCTTGGAAGGTTGGGAACACCCAAAAAACATGTACATTAGTGGACATTTCCAAACTTCGATCTGACCCTTTTAAACCCTGGCAATAGTAACAGATTTACTCCAGCACAGTTCCGGTGTAACTTCTCTTTAAAAGTAGGTAGGACAACACATCACACCCACATTTGGCGAGTATGAGGAGATGTATGATCACTTCCAATTCACAACAGCAGCACAATAAGGCCAGCTTATTAGCACAGTCTGCACAGTGAATAATGAATAACACAGGATTGGGAGGGACCTTAGCACCATGTCTGTAGATCAGATGAAAAATCTGTATAGAGACAGTGTGGAGGGCAGGGCTTTAAGTGGGCCGGGTCTCACCGGTAGTTTTTTAAAGGGGGCCTCGAAACGGGTCTCTATCGGGCTATTTTTTGTGCCCTGGCACAGGCTGTCTGTTTTTTTCCAGACTGCAGTGACAGCAGGCACATCAATGTGTGCGTCCTCACACTGCTCACTTCTTATTAATGGAGAAGTTACGGCATGACTTCATGCCAGGTGAGCGTTGTAGGGGAAGGGAAATCCTTTAAAGAGTCACTTTCTTTCTGGATTTCCCTTCTCTTTTTGAAACTCAGGAGCAGCAACATTGTCGTGGTGTCACCAGAGCTTTAAGTGGAAACTTTTTCAGTATTATATACAAGCCATAGTTGCTGCTTATTTATCTTATGCAACTAACAACCATTTACAAAGCCAATAGTCCTGACTTTTTGTAGGTATGATATTACTTTTTGTATCGTATATCAGGATGCAATGACAAACAGCAAAATACAAGATGGGCGGCTCATTATGCTAAGCACAGATTTTTCGCTTATATGTATTTTTAAGCCACGCCCTTAATTACATTGGCCACGCCCATTTGAGAGACCCCCAGCTTTTTCATCCCACTTAAGCCCTGGTGGAGGGCTCTCAGAAGTAGGGAAAGAAGGTTCTTGATGATTTCAATAGGGACCAGTCTGAGAAACTGGGTGAAAGGGAGAAGGTTGTAGTGGGCTCAGGGAAGGGAACCATGAAAAGAACCCACCAAGGGAGCATTTTTGCGTCAGGCTCTAGAATCTTCTTATCACAGATCCATCCCAGATACACGACAAGTCTGACCCCTAAAGTTCTCCAATGGGAAAAATGTCTTCCCAGGAGGTAAAAATTAGTACATTTGCACAGTTGGCTCCATTCCTCCTGTTTAAGGGTCTATGCTATGGAGACATCGACACAAGAGGAGAAGGATCCTTCACAAAAAGTCATATGACGTTCGTCTACGCAGCTTTCCAGACATACTTCTGCAAATGTTTGTGAATACAAAAAAAACAGAAATGTATGCTCAGATGGAGGGCTATAGCTCTTCGCCTCTACTTTTCTCTTTTAAGAATAGGGCTCTTATTGTGTTTTGAAGCAAAGTTCTAGCTACTAAAAATGGTACATTGGTCTGTGTGTAAAAAGTTAACGCCTCCTTGAAGCATCCATTAACTTTGAGAAAATATGTATTTTCCAAATACATTTCCCACTTTGCAGGTATGCTGCTGTATATGGAACACATACAAAGTTAGAAAAGTGTTAAACCATGTCTGATCATAGTATGTTGTACTAGAAAGATAGCCTTCCAGTACAAAAGCTATGCTTGACATCATGAACACACCCTTCCATTATGTTTTTGCTGAGTGAAACTTAGCACATCTGCAACCTCAATTTGCAGCTTTCCCTGGTATAACTTTACATGTTGGGAATGTACACTTTTATATATGCCCTTTGTGATGACTGGTGTGAGCCATAAAATTAAACAGCAGCCCTCACGTGGGGCGGGGACACTCAAGATTGGTGGTTTTGCCTGTCAAGAACAGGACACACACAAAATTCCTGTCCCGTAGTATTTTTTCTAATAATTTCCGCAAACGTCATTCATTGAAAGTGACATCATTCTAATTAATGATTTACAAGCAACCCAGACAGCAGCCAATTGGATCCGAGTGTGTTATGTGACTGGTGGCTGCAGTGGCCTATCCTAAGCACTCTGTGGGGGTGATGGATGGACGTACACATTGCCCTTCAGTGGGATGTTCCGAAGCATTATCCGTGGACCACAGCGTCCTTTCCGACAGGAGAGACCACACTATTCGAATGTTGAAATAACTGCTTTTGAATGCTTTTAAAGTGCCGCTCATAAAAGACACACTTTGAGATAACTACTTCAAAGTGTTTTAACGGAAATCTAATCACATAAAATGGTGCCAAGTGATGCACAGTCGTTTTACTAGTTTAAAAAAACGGATGTCAAATATTGAGATGTAAGGGGGGGCTCGCCGTCTTGAGATGTCATATATTGAGTAAATAGGGAGGCTTGCCGTTTTGGAGTGTCATATACTGAGAGCTGAGGGGGGCTCGCGGTCTTGGGGTATCATATACTGAGATGTGAGGGGGGCTCGCCGTCTTGGGATGTCATCTACTGAGATGAAGAGGGGGGTCTCCGTCTTAACGCACCAGCGTCAGGCTCTGCAGCTGTCCCGGGCAGGCCGGCGTCTCCCCACCAGCAGCATCCCTCACACTGACTCAGGCGCGCGGAGGTCGTGCTGCCGCTCCTTGGGGGGGTGGTGCCGGTCTCAGGTTGTTCCTTGCAGCCCTCCCACAGCCCCCTTAACCGAAGGGCTCCGCACGTCTCCTGCCAGTTCTCCATTGTGACGAGCCAAGGGCACGGGGGAGGCTACATCTTGAAGATGCTTTTCTTGCCAGTGTGTGCCATTGTGCTACTGTCCGGACCCCGCGGACTCCTCTGCCTATTATGACAAAATCCTGTCCCACAGACGGATCCGGGCGAGGAAGGAAGGGTAAGTGCGAGGCTTCTGCACAGCTGGCACCAAGCTGGGAAGAACTTAAACGAGATAAGCAGCAGCAACAATAATTAAAAAAACACTTTGAATTAATGACTTATTAAAATGGGCATTCCTGATGCCAGGAAGACATGCACTTTTTAATGTCACTCCACTAGGTTCGTAGACTGTGCCCCCTGTCCTGGCACTTTAAGCCCTGCAATTTAAAAGCAACATTTTAGTCAATTCCAAACACACGTTCAAAATCTGTACAGTACACTCTAAAGGAGAAAAACTTGGCAAACACCTAGTGTTAGATCAGATTTTTTTTAATTAGTGGTCGAAGCAGGGCTTTGACGTCCATTAAGATATTTATAAAGGGTATTGCATTTCGAAACAAATAGAAATTCGTTGTTCTAAATTATAACATTTTAACAATATAAAAATGCTCCTATTGGCGCACCGATGTTATAAAACATAAGAAACTTTTTACGTTGCATTTATTTTTTCTCTCCCGTTAATGTAACTTCTGAGGGCTGATAAAATGCAAGCTAAGCGTTTAAGGCTGTTTCTGACAAGACTTGTTTCTAGGACAAAGAGAAACAACGAGCCTCACGGTTGTGTGAGTGTTCAGATTGCGTATCTCCTGCAATCACGTCTTTTTAATCACCGTCTATCGCTGTGAATATAGTGTCACTGTGAGTATTTTTCGTATAAGCAGTTTGCATGTTTTAAGTGCGTTCTTGAGAAGCGCACCTGATAAGATTGGTGCGCTTGTCACATTTCGTGAAGTGTTTCAAAATTATTTACAGCTAGTCTAAACCAGTGGTCAAAGTGGGGGGAAAAAGTAGGGGAACTGTGGGTGGAGAATCAGAGGGCGGGTATATCCTGAGGATTGGTCAGTGGGCGGAGTCAGGTGTGGCCAGAAAGAGCAAAACATCCCAATTTTTAGTATTTGTCATATCACTGACCAGTTACAGCTTATTGTGTTATATAATTTATGCAATGGATAGTCTAGTTTATTTAAGGTTTTTGGCATTAAAATACATTCACAGACCCGGATGCGTTTCCAATCATAGAATGTCCCAAATTCACTTAAAAGTGGAAGCACAAGCCATTTGTCTCCGAACCATTACGTTTCTGTCCTCAGCACTTCTTATTTCCACCAGAGAAGTTCAAACATGAATAGCAAAATATCCTAGTTTGCAAATGTTTGCCACATAATACATCTGCTGCTGCATAATCTGACGATTTTAATTAAACAAATTGTTTTTAGCTCAAACTGATCAAAAGTTACTAACAAATGTGACTTGTGTTGCGAAGAAGTGGAGGGCCCGTTGCAAAGCTTGACTGATCACCTTTCTCACTGCTGTGTTTGTATGTTACACTGGTAAAAATGAGGCAAAATATTTGCAAAGACTCTTAGTATGTATAAAAATGTCAATATTATAAAGTATCAGAATCAAATGAATCTAGACAGCAGAGCAGTTCATATCTGTCACACTAATACAGCAGTTCGTAACTGGCATGTTCAAGACATTTTCCTTCAAACAAGTGGAACCAGAGGTCCAATATGTGCCTACCACATTATCGGCAAGGATTTACTGTAAAGCAAGAACAAAATACTTTACCTAACCAGGTGTGGTAACCAGTCTATGAAACAATGTGATAAAGGTCTCCCCTATCTATAAATACAAACATGATTTTGGCCACAGCATAACATGCCACATTCTTATAGCCAACTATACTCTGTGCCTCCACCACACCATCCACCACCTTTAGCCCCAATGTCGGCAATAGAAAGCCCTTATAAACAATCTCATTGTCACCAATTCCTCCACTAACTCATCACCTTTTACACACACATCAATTACCATCACTGCCACCTCCACCAACCCCACCACTTCCATCTACTTCCACTTCCCACTCGTGCAACCCTTCATATTCATCCTTGCTACTATTATTCTCATCAATGCCTCCACATCAGTCCCTACATTTTCAGAGTCCTCTATTCTCAGCAATGCTTTTACCGCCTACATCACCTCCTCCTGGTGATTTCACTTCATCTCCATGTTAGTCTTAAAGGAGCCTTTCCTTAGAGAAGTATGAGTTAATTGCCACTCCCAATGAAATTGGTTTGTGTGATCTGCAGCTTTTTTTCTTTAACATCGTTATTCTTTCCCTCCTATTCAATATAATCACTTATAGGTCAAAAAATGAATGGCCCCCAGTTTTAAGACTGTTTAGATGCAGCTATTCTGCTATTTAGATGTCGGAATCCATTTCCTTTATAGAAGCTGCCAATCGAGTGGCCATACTGGTTACCTGATTGCAACATGCTCGTTGATGAGACAGGGCAACAGTGGAACCCATCGTTCTCATTTTCCTTTCCTTACAGTGTCAATTGAGGTTGCCCCAAACTCCACTACCCCTGTCCTGCACACATGCAGCTTGGAAGCTATTCTTGCACATTAAAATATTACAATAAGAGCTAGGGAGAGATCAATGGGGCTCCCCGAATCCCAGTAGTAGAAACACAGGTCCAATCACAACTTGCCCCATGGGGTTTCCAGCAGTCCCTAGCATTGCCTTCAGTGGGGTACTAGGAAGATCTGCTCCTTGGCTTGGATTTGTGCAGAAAATGTTCCTCCCTATTAGAAATGTCTTTTTTACATTCCTGCAACGTAATGAATCTTTTGTCATGATGTAGCT
The DNA here is from genome assembly GCF_964204655.1 of Triturus cristatus. Lineage (NCBI taxonomy): Eukaryota > Metazoa > Chordata > Amphibia > Caudata > Salamandridae > Triturus > Triturus cristatus. The sequence continues at coordinate 928,964,432 of NC_140584.1, forward strand.
GCTTTACATACAACTTACAAGTAGAACTGTTTTATTATTATTATTTTTTTACTCAACTGAAACTTTAGTTTACAAGGTACTTTAAAATTGTCTGAAGTTGGTTTCTTATCTTACTAAGCTGCATGAAAGTTTTCACGACAGTAGTTTAAGTTACACCGAATATTGAAAGGAGTACGAAAATACCCATTTTAACTTGCATTACATTTTGAAAATGTACCACGTAGATATGTTTGTACTCGAATATGTATTCATTCTGCCAACGTTTCATCTTTTATAGTCGTGTATTATGTACCTATATATATTTTTTAATAAATGCAAATCTTCAGCAACACCAAAAAAAGATGGCATTTCCAGCAAAAGGATTTATGTTTTTGGATCCAGGTAACGGGGGAACGAATGAACGAAAGTAGAAAAAAGGGGTTACCAGCCATTTCTTGAAGTCACAAGTTTCAGAAAGTGAGGAGGGGCGAAACAGAGACAGAAAGACAGGGAATAAGCTGCCAGAGGCATAGCAGGAAAAGTGGACACTGTCCTTCTCTGGGAAAGAAGGAAGAGAGAGTCCTTTTCCTTCTCTGCCCCGGCACCTGTCCCCGACGGCCACGAGCAGCCGAGCCTTATCAATACGCCTCGGCTATTTCTGCCGTCCGGGGACGAATTTTTAAAATAAAAAAGATGGGTAACTGTTTCTAATAAATAAAAAAAAAAAAAAAAAGTAGGGGCACGCCGTGCCCTGCCGATCCCGCACACTTCGACCACTGGTCTAAACCAAAGTGTTGGTGGACTCATTGTCTTCGGCAAACAAAGAAACACGTTTTCCGAATTCCCACGCCTGGCCATATGTGTCCATAGTCAATCGTGTGAACCACGCCTGTAAAAAGCCAGCCTGCCTTTGAAAGAAGCACATGTGCGCAGCTGTTTACATAGGTGTGTCTAGGATTCCAAACACAGGCGACCCGGAGAAGAAAAGGCGGGAATATTGAGCGAGCCACGGGCACCCCTGGAACAAAGGAGATGTGTCTTACTGTTGGAAAGTAGGGGTGGGGGAGGATGGGTGAGGGGCGACGAACATGATGTACCACTATATGTGTGAAATGGAGCCACCTGCGAAGCGTGGCATTTGGGCATGGATGGCTTAAGTCCTTTCTATGTCCGTGAGGTGGTCAGAGATTTCACTGTCCGGTGTTTGGTACTTGCACTGTGAGTAAAAGGAACGCAAGTCACCTCCAAAACCTGAAAGGGATGTCCAACCGAGCTACGTCTCGGCCTCAGGCAGTGAAGGCCACCAGGGGGCAGTGCCCACTGCGCACTTGAGCCGAAGGGAGGTGTTTAATTCACAGAAAGGTGTCCGGACTGTCCGTGTTCACCTATTTCCATCGAGAGTTATGATTGGTCGATGATTAGCTGTGGGCACGACCTAATGAATGAATAATGTAATCGTTTCATTTTTGAGGCGCTTTTTATTGTACATTCACGAGCGCGTGGGAATCAATGAGATAATACTTCAAACACCAAACTTGTGGCGATATAGCCATGGACACCGTACAGGCAGAGAGACTCACCGAAGAGGCAGTGACCTTCCGCCGATATTTGAGCTGCCTTTTGACACTGGTTGCATAATGTTCAGCTGCTGTAATTAAGTCTTCCAAAAACATTCTGTTCGCTTCGAGTTAGACTCCGTTCCATATTTGACCCACCCTTACTGAACTCGCTACCTTTATGCTTAGGAGCAAAGTAAGCTTAAAAAAAGAAGCAAAAGCGTGCGTGCCTCGCGCGGCAGCAGGGGGTGTAGAGAGAGGAGGGGGCTTGCGCGATTCCCTTGGGGGAGCGAGCAGCAAGGCGCAATAATTGATAACATATGGCGCCAGCTGCTCGCTCCCGCAAGGAAATCGCCAAACGTGCACGCGTTGCCATTGAAGGCAATGGAACGCGTACACGTTTTTGAGCGAAAAAGGGAACCGATGGCTTAAGGTCTCTTTCCTATACAGCGCATGCGCGCTGCTAGGCGAGACCTAAAAAGGGTGAGACTTACCATAGTACCCACTGCTTTCAGAGTTGCTGCCCCAGAAGCAGCCTTTGAAGCCACGTCCTTTGCCCAACCCGCAGGGTGGGTAGAAGCCTCTGAATGGAGTATGGTCTTCAACCAACTACTTTTTTAAAGAAATCCAGCGGGTGTGAGAACGCCCGTCTGTCTCTCTGCTTGGTTTTAATCCTGACCAAAGGACGCATCAAAAAATCATGTTGCGTACCTGGGAGCATGTTTTAAATAACACACCCTTCACTCACGCCCTGCTTCCCCCACCACTTCGCGCTCATTTAGAAAGGTATCTATTTATACCTCTGAAAACATCCCTGAGCTCCTACCTCTTGTGAGGGGGTTGCAACCCGCACAGTGACTAGGCATCACGGTGTGAGGAAGTTCCCAATGATGAAGCATGCCACCTTTGGTGGGTGAGAAGAATTCTTCTTTAAAAAGGAGTAATCCACCTCATTTGGTACACCTATTCTTTTTGTTTTTCTCTGTTAGACCCAGGTATTTATTTGTGGTTGATATAAGTATTAGGGAGTCCACTCCTGCTGGTATTTAAATCTTCCTTGTGTTTTTTGAGAATGGTCTTGCCATTGTCTGCTTATTCAGTTGACCTCTTTGAAAGCCTTAAGATGGGCAATGGCCTGCTGACCCTCCTCATCTAGACCTTCCAAAAAACCTTTTGGCTTGAGATTTTGTCTATGTAGGCCTGTGCATTGTCTAAGTAATTAAAGGTAGAATCATACTTGTCTAGTTCCTTCAGGAATATGTCACTGAAGAGTCCATCTTCTGCTGTCAGACCTGCCTCACGTGTGTCAAGGTCCCCCAAATTTGGGTTGATCTTGACGAGTAAAAGACTTCCGTCTCCCAGAGATGGCGCAGTTTGCATTGCCCAAAAGAATGACAGCATGATGTGCAAAACCTGACATGATTTCTAGTGCAATAAGCACACCTGATTCCTATGCCTCCTCTGCCATGTCTAAGATCTTTACAATGGGATTGGTCACATCTAAATGTTTATCCTGGCAGCCCGCCAAAATATATTGATATCTTTTTTAGGGCCTTTAACGAACTTTGCAAGAAATATAGCTATTTTACAGTCTGTGCTTAGGGTTCCACCCACCTTTCCCTCCAAGGTTGGATGGGGGCATTTGGCTTCAAACCTAAGTTTGACCTTTAGATCTAAGCGTTTCCTCAGACTTCTGGTCATAAATTGCACAACCTTGCCTGCAGGAGTTCAAGCAGAGGATCTGGGATGATAAATGTTTTCGAGGTCCAACATATCTGTTTTAGCGTGCTCGCTCTGATACTCACTGTTCTGCCCTATTGTGTCTGAAGTTGTACGCCGTGGTCTTCTGCACACCCAAGTCCACAGGAAATTGCAAGCTCCCAGCATTTTAGATCTAGCTTTGAGACCTGTTGTATATACTTTTGAGCTTACAGCCCGCCCACTGCTTTTTATTGGTTTGTTTCAGTGTCCTTTAAAAATCCTTGCTTGCTAGTGGTCCATGCTTCCTCTTTCTCCCTCCTTTGTCTGTCGTATCCTCGCACGGAGCAGGGACCAAGTACTGTATCTTTATGCTTTGGTTGTTTATTTGCTGTTTTGGAGGACTTTTTTTTGTCTCCTGCTCTTATTATTGTATGCCTGTGTTCAGCTTCGGCGCCCATAGCTGCATTTTAACACATCATTCGTCCGTCCTCATGTCTCTCCATGCCTGCCACCACCTACCCTCGCTGTGTTTAACATTTTCATTGGTGCGGTTCTGCCAGCTTGCCTTGGAGAGCATGAGGCATTCCCGCCCCTCCCCTTTATGCCTGGTGCTCCTGTCCCTTTCTTTCCATTGCACGCTTTTTTAGACTGCTCTCGTTTGGTGCTTACTACTAGTGATGGTGTCAGAATGAGCTCACTGAGTGACAACTAAAAATGTTGCGGGCTTGCTTGTTCACAGCATTCCTTATCGCCGCCTTTAAACACCCCGGCTTTCTTGCCCAGCCTCAGCTCCCTCTCCCAGCTTCATCTCACTCCCTGCCCTCGTGTCTGTTTCTTCACCCTCGACAAAAACTATGTCTTTATCGTTCATGAACTAGTGCTTATTTGAACTTTTCTCCCTTTCTGCCTGAAACTGTTTTTGATAAAACTTTATCCAACATATCGACAGAATATTGGAGTGCCATTGACCAATCCGAAGGCGTGTATGGCTGATCAATTACAGAAAGGATCATCCCCCTTTCCTCCCATAACCAAACACAGATTAGCTTTCCTGGCTTATATCCACTCACTGCTCCAACGCACTCTTCTTCCCTGTGTTGGGTAGGAGGCCGCCATTTACACTTGCTGCGGTCTTTGGGTGGCCTGATTGGTGACTGTAAACTTGGTGGTGCATGTTTGTACATTTCTCCAAATTTAAATCTTTCGAGAATTAATTCATCTGCACCGAAGAAGGTATCCACCTCCTGTGTCCACAGGACGCTTTGGAGGAATGTTTTATTGACAAGCTCAAAACTGCCCCAATTTGCTAATGGGGCCACTCTTAATTTGGTGCCCGGGGTCTATTTTTCATTCCTGTCTGACCCTGCGTCTAAGCGCCTTTACTCTTCACTAAGATTTTTTTTCTACATTGTGCAAGTACTAAGTGCACATCACAGTATAAGTCCGTAATGATGCTACTGATTCTGCAGTTGCCGGGTAGAAGGCTCGTTAAAATAACTGTACCTATTCTGAGTGAACACTTTTTTGCTGTCCTGTTATCCACCCCCAACCGCCCGGCTATCCACCCGTAACCTGCCCTTACGTTCACCAACCATATCCGCCCTCCCATTCACCTCTCCTACTTGCCCTCCCTTCACCACCCCCCAACTGCCGTGCCGTTCCAAACTCTCACCTAGCAACTGCTAAAGACAGTAGCTCGCCCATAAGACCAATTGGCTTTGCCAATGTGTGTTTTAAAATAAATGTTTTACTAGCGTTTTGAACTTTATTCAAACACAGCAATGCAGAAAAAATCTGTTTGCAGGAAATTAGAGGTATGCAATAATGCGAAACTCCGAAACTCAGTGTATACATAGCGTATTTCAAGATTTATTATGGTATCCATAAATAAAAAAGAACAAGCATTGGCATAGCCAATAGGTCTCGCTTTTTGGACCTTATAATTGTTTAGCCATGCAGCACATTATCCATTACATTAGCCATTAAAGACCTCAAAGTTTGTGATATATCAATGCGTGCATCACGGACCTCTACATAGAAAGTTACAAGCAATCACAGGCAGTGAAAACAGGATGGTAGGAAAGGAGGACAAGTGTTAGTTATCAGGACGTTTAAAAACATGTCCCGGCTTCAGCTCAAAGCATTGTGGTTCTGGGCAAGTCACATAATCTACCTAAGCTAGTTTAAGCTAAATAAAAATTGCAAAAAACGTTTCTTGAGGTATAAAAGTGGTGTGCCCTCTGTGCTGTTCTTTATAGTTCGTTACTCTTAATACTCCTAACAAGCGGCTGGAGTACTTCATGTTGGGAGGGAAGTAAGGGTTGACTGGGTAGCCAACTGCACAGGTTATAGAAGGCGTTAATAAGTGCTAATCATGGTGCCTGTAGCATATTAATATGAAAAACAAAATGAAAAAAGCAGTTAATGAAGAATAACTGGAGCCCAGTCAGAAGATTTCTGCATGCACACCCTTCGTGCAGACCGATTACCGGGCCCCTCTAAAGATGGAACAATAGCAGCTAAAAAGATAGAATAACTAAAAGAAAGACTTAAAAATAGGAAGAAGATGTTATCACCATGCAAAGAATTAACAATATAAATTAAATAAAATTGGATAACTAGTCTAAAGTCCAGAAGAATGAAGACTGAGAAAAAGATGTAGTCACCATGTTTAGTGTGATCGATATAAAATAGAATGAGATTTCAAGAGTGAAAAATTACAACATGCCTCTAGCTTCTCAGTTATACAAACCAAGGTCAAGCCTACAGACCGTAAGTGCATATCATATGTAGATAGCACAGAAGTGAAGTAAGGAAATACTGAATTCAATCTAAACCAAGAGTGATTACTCTTGGAACATTTAAAGCCATGTGTTTGTAGCCTGTCTGAACCATTTCATGCAGGAGCTAACCACATGCAAAGTTCAGAAGGTATGTCAGGAGCACAGAGTTTAATTGAATCCCCAACTAATCACCACTAATAAGCCTGAAATTCTTTCTAGCATCGTAGTGTTCAGCTTCTTGCAAGGGTTGTGGTGTTCAGCTGTCTTTTTGTGTTTACGACTTCCCGTGCTGGGTACTGTGTCTCTGTTCACGCTGCTTTCCTTTGTTTGAGGTGGCGGTCAGTCTATTACAAATAATCTTTAATTCATGACATTGTTGATCAAATTGTTTGGTTGCCCACCATCGGACCGGAACTGCATTTGTTTGCACTGCATGTCCTAAAGGCTAGCAGAGCAGTACACCATACCCATTCAAAATGGTTGCTTTTATGAGCCGGTTTAGTCTGGAAACATTCCTATTTTTACAAGAATTCCTTCTCATTTGCTGTACCTGTAAACATTGCAGGTTCGACTTCCATGATACAGCCCTCCCGCTATGTTCAAATTCAAACTGGGGCGGGGTGGGCAGTGGGTTATGCAACACAAGGTTGGGAGGGTTTAGCCATGTTTTGGTCGGTATTATACTGCATATCACCCATGATATTCTATGTTGGGAACCTAAATTACATGAAAAACGTGAAAAAGCTCATGCTTTCCAGGTGACACTTTTCTCAAGGCTAATTAATTTGTTTTGCCAGCCTTTGGTAATGGCCATGTTTTCAAGTTTACGGATTTAATACGAGCCACTCGTTATGTATTGAAAATGCCCACAATGGCCATCTGCAGTATAATACTCAAATTGTCAGGCATATCCGATAGATAATAAACATTATTACTAACCCATCGACGTGCCATGGCTAACTTTAAAGGAGAAGCTTTACTTGACATGCAAATGTTACTAAGGTTGGCTGTGAATAACCTCGGCAACGGTTTATAAGGCGGGCTGTAAAACTGCAGATGTGTTCACAAGATAGTGCGACCAGATATTAAACCAATAAGAACTTGAACAAATAAAGAATTAGTACCATAATTTCTCATCCACCGAAAGGCACAGAATGACCTAAAAGATAGGCCTTTGCTATAATCGCAGCACCCGCGCTTTACTTTTAACATGGTTCAAGGTAAAGCGCTGGTGCCGCTATTATAGCAAAAGTAAAGAAATAGAAAAAAACATCTATTTCTTTACCTTTGCTACAATCGCGGCACCCGCGCTTTACTTTTAAAATTAAAAGTAAAGCGCGAGTGCCGCAAATATGCCAAAGTGAAGCAAAACAAGCACGCAAAGGAAAAAGAAGTGACGCGGCTGCGAGTGGTGCGAAAGCTGGCGAAAGTGACGGCTCCAGATGGCGCCTCGGGCGCTGAAAGCTGCCAGCTGCACGCGTGCACGCTCGCGTGAACGTAAGTGCTAGGCTGTGTGGCAGCACTTTGAAAACCCGTACACTAAATGTCTCGGCCAGACCAGCGCATGCGCTGGATCAGGCGAGACCTAAAAACAATGCAATTGTATGTAAATTGTGTAACTAGAACTTGGGAGGGCGGTGGACTTGAAAGCAGACATGGTGTGTATTGTATTAGTAAACAACGTGAAGCGTGGAGGGAGGTTTGAACATTATAAAAAAATACCAGTGAAGGAAAGGCGGTGAGGTAGGTTTGGTACGTACCCATGCAGTGTGAATTATTGAAGAGGATGGACAGGAAGTGCCAGGGGGTGGATATGAATAATATTAAATTGTGGGGAGGGTGTATGAAGTGGGCTTTTAGTGGTAATGTATTGTGGTGATTAATTCACTGGGGAAATCATCTTGTGATATGAGGTGCAGGAATTGTGATAGAAGTGTGTCCCACTGCAGGGATATGGGTCTGTTTGCGAATGTGTTGCGCTTCCTCATAGCGGAGGTGATCCCTTCTGGTGTCCCTTATTTATGTAATGCACTTTGCCATGCTGCTAGTAGTGGAGCGGAGGAGGCCCTCCACTGTAGTGTAAGTGTTCTCTTTGCTAATAAAAATGCCAGTCAAGCAAAGTGTGTGCGTAAAGTGTGTTTGTTCTTGCTTTTGAAAATACAGAGTGCGTGCAAGCTTCCCAGGTATATATGTCTGTGGGTTCGGTGACCTCACAGAGTGTAAGTAAGTAATGCATTTATAGAGCGCAACGAATGGCGAGGCGTCTTGGCGCTGAGAAAAGGACGTACTTAACCTGCAAGACCTATAAAAGAGCTACTGTAGTTGTGATGGGACTATCCTAGTCTTAAGCGGCTTACTGAACATGGACCTATTTTATTGTAGTCTGATTCCTACTGGAAACTTATTCCAGCGTTTGTCTGCCTGGGATGACAAACTTTTCCCACCCCACCTAGCCCTCCGGATTTTGGAAACTTGCGCCAGCCCTTTGTCCGCACATCTACCACAGAGCCGCCGCCATAGCACCCGAACTAGGCCGGACCATCAATAACTAGACCAGACCATCAATGCCTCCTTCGAAGCCAGCATCTTCCCCAACGACTGGAAGCGGGCAGAAGTCAAGCCCCTCCTCAAGAAACCCTCGGCCGTCCAAATGGACCTGAAAAACTACCGGTCCATCTCTCTCCTTCCCTTCGCAGCCAAAGTTGCCAAGAGATTCGTCAACGCCCAGCTCACCACATTCATCGAAAAGAATGCCATCCTCGACCTCTCCCAGTCCGCTTTTCGCAGCAACCACAACACCGAGACCGCCCTCCTCGCTGCCACCGATGACATCCGCATGCTACTCGACCAGGGCCACACTGCGGCCCTCATCCTACTAGACCTCTCCGCTTCCTTCAACACCGTCTCACACCACACTCTCGCAGCCAGACTCCATGACGCCAGTATACGAGGAACCACCCTCGACTGGATCCGCTACTTTCTCTCCAGCAGAACCCAAAGGATCAGACTCTCCCCCTTCCTCTCCGAACCAACAGAGATCAACTATGGAGTACCCCAAGGATCCTCGCTCAGCCCCATATTCTTCAATATCTACATTGCCCCCCTTGCTGCCATCGTCAGACAGCACGGGCTCAGCATAGTATCCTACGCTGATGACACCCAGCTCATCCTCTCTCTCCCGAAGAATCCCGACTCTGCTTCCAGGAAGGAATGAGGGACGTCGCAGCCAGGATGAAAAATAGCTGCCTGAAGCTCAATTCGGGAGAAGACAGAGGTCCTTGTGCTCGGACCCTCCTCCACTGCCAGGGACAGCACCTGGTGGCCTTCTGCCCTCGGAAACCCACCCACTCCAGACCACGCCCAAAACCTCTGCATCATCCTAGACTCCTCCCTCACCATGACCCGCCAGATCAATGCCGCCGCCTCCAACTGCTTCATCTCCCTCCGCAAGACCTTAAAGTGGATCCCCCCCTCACCCCCCCACCCCCAATGAGTAAAGACCTTCACCCATGCACTCATAGCTAGCAGACTGGACTACGGCAACGCCCTGTACACCGGAATCAACAGAACTCTGCTACACAAGCTCCAAACCATCCAGAACACCGCAGCCAGACTCATTCTCGGAACCAAACGACACAAGCACATGACCCAGCACCTACGAGACCTCCACTGGCTCCCCGTCGAGAGTAGAGTAACCTTCAAGCTACTCACCCACGCCTACAAATCCCTCCACAACATCGGACCCAAATACCTCAACGAGAGAGTCTCCTTCCACGTACCCAAAAGGAACCTCCGCTCTGCCGACCTCTCCCTGGCAGAGATCCCACTCATCCCCAGAATCCGAGCAGGCGGAAGAACCTTCTCCTACGTCGCAGCAAAGACCTGGAATGACCTCCCAGTAAACATCGGGCGCTCCCCCCCCACTCTGCACTCCTTCAAGAGGAACCTCAAGACCTGGCTCTTCGACTGATTCGAAGCTTTTTGCTGCCTCAATTTTAGCTGACTGATAAGTTAGTTTTGTCAGCTGTAACTGCCTCTGTGTGAATTCTTCCAGTGCTGCTCTGTAGCTATGTTTTCCCTGTTAACTGTATTCTAGCCTCCAGGTGCGTTCTACGCGTCTGCACTTGGACTTTAATCCTCTCAGTTCGGCAGAATAGCAGGGAGCTGAAGGTTGACTCCTCCTATGCTTAATGAATTTCTCTGGAGCCAGAGAGCTAGTATCCGACCTGACCCAGCAGTCAAAATTACCTGCGGCCTTTCTAATTGTCTAAATCCAATAAAAGGGGGTATTTGGAATGAGCCTCTTCTAAGACATGATTTTCTATTTTATGCCACATTCGGGTCTTAGTAGCAGGTAGTCTGTTATAGGCGGGCACTGTAATCCCCGGAAGTAGGAGTTTTAAAAAAATGGCGCTATGATCTGTCCAGGTTAGCAGCAGTTCTTTATCCATGATGATATTGGAGTTGTTCGTAAAAATGCCATCCAACGTAAGCAAGGCCTTGTGCGTAGGCTCAGTGATAATCTGGGTCAATCCAAAACTAGTCCGACTATCCACCAAAAAAGGTGGTGTCAATGTTATTCCTACAATCAAGGTGAAAATTCAAATCTCCAAGTAAAATAAGAGAAGGAAGATCTACACAAGATTTAAAGAACGTTTGGAGGGAGTGTGTGAAAGGCACCCTAGGCCCCGGCGGTCAGTAGAGAAGTATTCCAGGGAAGGTGCTAGAGTTACAGATTTTAAAGTTAAAAATCAACGTTTCTATTCCTAAATGCTGGGTGGAGTCAAAAGTGACTTTAAAATTTGAACAATAAATAATCACTAAGCCCCCACTCCGCTTACCTACCCTATCTAAATTTTCTAGCTCATATCCCGCTGGTATGGCACCAGTCCAGTCTGGTTCTGATGTTTCATTGGCCCACGTTTCTGTTGGAAACACCTGATCTGGATTGGATGTTTGCATCAGGTTCTCAAATTCGAACTTGTGTTTAATTAAAGATATGGTATTAAGGAAGATGCAAGGTAACACATTATATGGGTCTTTGAGCGAATTAAGAGTCTTCAATGGATTTCCTCCCACGGGTACTGTTGTGAGGTTATCTAAGGAGGAAAATGGCCATAGGTTGAAGCTGGGAGGGGCAGTATCCTTCGCCCCATCCCATCTGCGAATGTTGGCACAGTTCTCTTTGAGTGCTAGCAGTCGTTCCCTCGAGTAGCAGTTGGGCACAAAAGGACCAAGGGTTCCGGGCAGGCCCATGGCGCATTCCGGGGGCTGATGGGCGCGGACTTGCTTGAATTTGGCGCACCGGAGTCGCGGTCGCTTCAGCATGGGGATTTATTCCTTTACGTAGGGAACAACTAGAACGCTGCCCGTTCAATGGCGGGCCTGCCATTAGGTGATCAGGGCAGGTCCATAACGTGCCGGAGTTCCGTGTTTTTACAGCGGGGGCATCATTTACAAACCCCTATCATAAATATTCTGGGGAAGGAAAGGGTTGGCACTAAGCCAGGGATCAGTGTCAATGTTTAGGAAGGGGGGGCGTTACGCACTGTGTGGTTTTCCTTCTCTTTATGTTCTTTGACCAGCATAGGAAAGCCTATTTTTAGACTCTTAAGGTTTTCGTCACTTTTGAGATTCTTTTTTGTTTGGCCTTGGCAGGAATGTGGCTCTATAGGATACTGGGTTCATTGGTCCCATAGAATGAAACGGACTTACTCCTTGGCAGGGAGGGGTTCTGGGAGGACAACATCCCAGGTTTACAAGTGTCTTCCCTTAGGAGTTCAGGGAACTGATCACTGCCCTTTGGATGGAAGCTTTCACCATCTATGAAATATTGCCATCCAAGGGGGGATGAATTCACTGGCTTCATCCTCATAATTAAGATACTCTTGTGCATAATGGAGAGGAAGTATAAAACCTAGCTGTCTCTATAGAAAGGAATAAGGAGCGTATGTGTTATGAGCACAAAGGGCACCTTAACAACCTTTAATCTGTGATTAAACGCTTAGAGGGTTGTGAAATCTGGTAGGAACAATGGGGTTCGCAATCATCAAAGGACTTGAGCACTGAAAGAGAGAGCATGTGCCATGTAATCAAAATAACAATTTTTATATCAAATTATCCCATCCTGGGATGTTTAATTATAGGCCAGATGTTGGAGGCAAAACCAGACTCACTAGGGCTGCAATAGTACCTGATCACAATATCCAGGCAGAAAAAAATCCCAGAGACCTGTGATCGCGTGCTGGCCGTTGAAGTAGCGGACCTAATTACTGGAACTCCATCATAATTACGAGTGGAGCACAGAGCCAGCAGCGCTCGCGCTCCACCTAGTGGTCAGTGAGGAATTCACGGCTGTTAGAAATGGAATATCTCACACCCTGTAACATTACTAGAGAAGGCGTGCGTCGAGAAACAAGCATGGCAATCCGATAGGCGTTAAGTAAAGATAGTATTACCCTAAACAGGAACCTGTATATATTGAGGAATGGAATGCTGTTGGCTGTTTTGGACTACTTCTTTCCCCATGCCAATTGGTGAATGTAGTGTTGTTGTTTAATGTGGGTGGGTATGTCGGTTGTAGTAAATAATGGTAAGAAAAATAAAACCGAATCCTCCACTTTGGTCCTGGCATAGCATCATTTAATCTGATTTACTTGTCCTAGGCACTTTAGTGACCCAGCCACATCAGCAGGCTTATGTCTGTTTTTCCGAAAATGAAACCATGCTCTAAACAAGATTTAGTATCAGTGTATGTGGAACATAGCAGACCTGGTTACGAAGGAAAGAGGCCAAAAACGTCCTATTTCTTATGAATTATGATGTGATGTATGCCTTAATGTGACATTATATAATAGGGCTAAACACGTTTTTGTTACTGGTGTTAAGTCAGTAAGGATGGGAGCACGGCATGCCCCACTAGGTGGTCAAATAACTGGGGTGTAGAGTGAACTGAAATGTAATCGTTTTTTTGGGGGGAAACGTAATGTTAACCTGTGATGCAGATCTACAGGTTTTACTGTTGCCATTTTAAGGTGATTTACATGTTTCTTCAGTGTACACAAAAAGTTCATAAATAATCTACTTTAGACTTGATTTCTAATGTGATTGCTGCACTAGATGATATCACAACTTGAATTTACCTAAAACCAGTGTTATTCAGGGATAACTACTAACTGTGCTGATTCTTATGAAAGCGACATGAAAGTTACTGGTGAGATGTATGGCATTTGCGAAATAACTATCTTAGTTCAGAAATCAAATGGGCGGGGAGAGTTCCTATTATTACCACTATTGCATACAAAACTGTTGTCCTTCCTTTAGAATAAGCCACATATTCACTTTTCATTAAATTTATGAGGCTGGAATATTGGTCACTTAGAGATTTTGAATTCACATTTTTCACGTTCAGGCTATCCCGAGGCTTGTTGAGCCACATCTTGCCCCCGACCTGTTTATGATTTTTGGATGTATACACACTGGATTCTTATGGAATTGTGATATAGAGTATCAAAATATCAAAGAACCCGATTCTTAGTATATAACTAAGCCTGTCTCTGTTGTTGAAGAGAGAAAATTGTTAAAAAGAAAAGATTATGAGAAAAAAATAATGGTTTGCTTAAATGAAGGATGCCCAATTCACGCTGCCACAAACACTGGTCTGCCTTGACATATATTTGGAAAGTTGAAGGCAAATGTATCTATCCAAATAACCTTTAAAACACATGAGTTTTGGGATTTAGCATAGAAAATACAATACCAGTGGCCCTAATCGCTATGGAGGAATAGGAATTGTTGCATTCTTGTTCAACTTAAGATGTAAATATTACATTTAACCTCAGATTATGCCATTGTGTGCCATCCAGCTGTTTACTCTGACAATGTGGCAAACCCAAATGGACAATAAGGCCTGGCAGTAAACCAGGTTATCATTGTCGTACCTGGTTATTTGGGTTTCATTTGTCTCAAGTACAGAAGAGGCAGTTCTCTGCATGGGGCAACAAACGCAGGTATGACTTGCAACTGAGTGTATGCATTTTTACAAGCAGGGAGCCAGGGGTTAATGCTCATATTGCACTTGACCCCACTAGAAACAAAATGCAGCTTTTGTCCCCCAAGAGCTTGAAACCTAGTTGAAAGAAACTGTTGCATGTATGCATTACAAGCTGCCCTCTACTCAGATATGCACTATGAATGGAGCCTTATGCTTGAATGAACATAATCTGATCCAGATATTGTTTACTTGGCAAAGACAATTTATTTTTGTAATCCTTGATCTAAGGAGGGCCTTTGATTAAATGAGTGCCTAAACTGTTAAAATCAGTATCCACAGTGGATATCATGCAAACCTTTGGAAATTATTTGTATCTGTTAATACAATTTGTATTCAAGAATGCAGTTCAGGTACAATAAAAAGCTTTCAATGTAAGTTGCAATTGAAAGTGGTCCAGCAGGGTTCTGTGGTAGCCCTTTTATTATTTGATCTTTTCATCAAATTAGATGTTGATTTGTAAATTCATAATGCGGGTCTTTAGTCTGGAAGAAGCATCAATGCTTCAGCTACTTTCTGCAGCAGGCACTCCATTACAAAGTAAAACTGGATACCATATGTTAAAATTTGTATTTTAGTTGGCTTTACTTCTTTTTCTTGAGATGAAATTCCTGAATAACTCTAAATGGAAATGTGTAGTTATGGGCTAGAGTACGTTAATTATTGCCATCCATTGAGAGGGGTTAAGTTGGACCAAGTAACCTAATTTGTGAATTAAGAAGTTTTGAGAGAATGCATAAATGTCGTGCCCGGCTGAAATCTTTAATTGGTAGATTTAATTAACAATTTGGGGTTTGCACCAGTATCGCAGTAATACTGGTTTGCAACACCAATGTGTTGTGTGGAGCTGGTGGTATTTAAAAAATATTCAACATTGTATACTATGAAAACAGTTTGTTAGTCTTTGTTAAATCTCACACAGTCCTTATTGGTAAATTTGACACCTAAAATTAGAATGTGTGACTGTGGCCAAACTACTTTCCTTTTTCTGCTTCTGGATTGGAAACTGTGTGCTTTAATCTAGACAGTGTTGCATTGCTCTGTACGTTTAAAATGCTGATCAGTAGGAAATGTCTTGTATAAGGTACCATATCTTTTGATCATCAATGTACACCTCAAAATTTTGATTTAATCCGGGACACAGTCATAAGTATTTTAAGGTTCTGAAATTGCTGTATTATGAATGAGTGTATGGAAAGAATAGAGTGGTGGGCTATGACAGCCTCTGGTCAAAATATATTTTTAGAGCAAGCTGCATCGAAGCAGGAAGTGTGGTTTGAGACTAGACACCTCTCAAAAATCTTGTTAAACTACTCATCCACACCTCTAAATCACTATGTTGTGTTAACATTGATTGTTCTCCCACTAGGCAGTCCTTCCATCAAATGGGTTAAGGTGTGTTCATGAGTTTCTACTTTCAGAAACCGTGCAAGCATGAAGATGGGTAATTTTCTGACTTTTATATCGAACTTCTGTTCTGCACCACCGAAGGGTCGAAGGCAACCTTATGTGTTGCAGCCGCAACCTACCTAATCTGAAAAGCATGTTACTTGACCCAACCCCATTTCTGGGCGGTCATGTATATAGCTAGGATCTTTAATCTCTGGATTGCATTTTGGCACAAATGGGGCACTTCTCAGTGCTGTCAAGACACAAACTCTGAAACTGTTATAAAGACACCGAAAGTGAACCCCATCAAACAACACAGTGGACTTCTTGGCCAGTTCTGCCTCAAACCGATTTCTTTATCTTTTTCTCACCTTTTCTACTAAACAGGCGTAGAGCGTTAAAAATCTTCACAATTCAGTCAAAAATTAAAGGTGCATCTAGTGTGACTTACAGAAAAGTTTTTACATACGGGCGCTATGCTGTTTTGATTGTCTTAAACCTGGATGTTATAAGCTGAGAAGGAAATTTTATGTGAACCTGTAGTGCTGTCCAAGGTCATTGAGGCTCATTTTCACTATATCCAGAATCAATATCAAAGTTCATTATTATAGGACTGCCCCTGAGTCTAGGATCCAGATGTTCTACATGTACATCAACTTTCTGTTGCTACTTGAAGGGAAGTACTTATTGTACATTAAAGAAATTGTTTTATTTTCTCTTGTCCTATGCTGCAACAATGTCCAAAGGGACACTATCTACCTTACAGGCCTCCACAGAGCCATTCATCTTAAACCCCTGTGAGCTTTTATATATGCCTTGTAAATCCAGCAGTGCAAATAGTCCTTCTGCTTTCTATATGATAGTGACATCAGTGAATTATCGGGGTCAATTATCTTCAGTCGTCCGGGTTTAAAACCAGCCATAGTTTTGCCTCTTAATATAGTGGTGGTTGTATGGGGAGCGGCAGGTCACCCTCTTGGAAGTTGGTGAGTTTAAAATGCCCTTCTGTTGGGTGAGTAAAATGTACTTGAGCAATGGATTGATGGGTAAAGATTTATTAGTGAGGCACCATCTAGGGAAGAACATTCCCTTAGCATGGCGTAGATGAACTAATGTATATAGGTAGGGCGAGTGATCTGGTAGAGCAGGTGGTCAAAGGGGCATAAAGCACCCCACGTTCTCTGGGTGGGTAGAACCTATGGAGGATGGGTAAGGGGTTGTGAACAAAATATTCTTCGACTCAATGTGGCAAAAGATTGTAGCACCATTCCTGGTTTCCTGAAAAACAGCCAGGATAAGGAGGGTGGCATGGGAGTAACTTGTGTGAATAGAGGTGGTGCAAGTGAGATAATTGAACCTCTGTTCCATCAAAAATAGCTCCTGTTCATGGGATACTTGAGTGGCCACGCGTATCACCTGCAGCAAACCATGCAGACTTTTCTTGGTGGCTGAGGTAGGGCAGTTTCCATGGGACGCCACCAGCAGCAGTGGGAGTCCTCCTCTGTGCGTGGAAAAGAGGAAGCAGTTCTTTTCAGGGCACCACTGTCAAAACTCTTTAATTCAATTACTTCAGCCCGTCGGTTTGTACGAACATCATGTTAGTAGTTGCAGCACATCACTGGTTGTGGGTTTCACATATTGTTGTACCTCAGTGACTGGCTGCTGAGGACAGCCTCCCTGCAGCTAGTCTCAGACCGCCTCCAGGCAGTGCTTTCATTGCTATCCACGGTGGGGTTCTCCAGCAACAAGCCCAAATCCCTTGTCCAGGTGGTGTACAGGATTTCATCACAACTGCTCTGGACACAGTAGCCCTTAAGGCCTTCCTGCCCCACAATGAGTATGGGGAATACAAAATATGATTTCTGTGTTTTGGGCCAGGCCTACTGTTCCGACATTGATGGTCCTGAGGCTGCCTGGGCTCTTGCCTTTCTGCTATTGCTGCTACCTGATGGCATTTTCAGGCACTTCAATGAAATGTTCGGCTGCAGTGGAGCAAGCAGTGAGGATGCTTTTTGGACAGGATATACATCTTTGATGAAATGCTCAGGGACTTTGGTGGTGAATGACAGATGCCAGTCTGAGGAGCTGAAAGCTGTTTTCCTTGACTCCAGAGCTCACTGATAGATGCATAATCTCTGTGCTTGGGTAGGCACTTGGAACAGGTTGGACAGCAACAACACAAAATATCTGCCGTGATGAAAGGCCTTTAGGTGAATAGGATTGCTTCATATGTACCTAAAGGCCTTTCATTTGAGCTGGTGTCCCTCGTTTCTGAGGGACAGCCTGATTGCATTTTGGTATTGCAACAAGCAGGGCAGAATGGGGTCTTGCGCCCTCTGCCTGAAGGCTGAGTGACTTTGGTGAGAGTGGCACTTCACAGGATTTCCCAGATTGTCAGTCGGCATCCGTCAGTGTCAGGGCAGACTAAAGCACAAGGCATCTTGCTGATCACAAGTGGCACGGTGACATGATGTGGCATGTGGTGAAGTGTACCCTTTGGATATCTATTCGCCACTGCCGAAAATACTCCTTGTCCAGCCTTTTGCTCTACAGAGTTTCCTGGTCCAGGGTCTCTTGGTGACCGACTCCGCTTTCAGTAGGAATCTGCCATCCTACATGAGTTTCCACGTCTGCCACTAATTTGGTGGATCATGAAGAACGTTGATTAGGACTGAGCAGAGTTGATTCGAGTGACCCTAGACTCGGGCAGGAGGATATGGTACTATGAACTTCTGACCCTGAGCATCTGTACTTCACTTCAGAAGGATCTGCTGTACTAGCAGTAAGACAAAGTGTTGCACCCAAACTTACACAGTCTACATCTTTGTGTGCAGAGATTGATTGGGAACCAACTGAGGTGCTGTGATTTGTCATCTAAGGTAGTTGATGCTATTTTAGCTTCTTATGGCTTTATCACCAAATACATTTATTCAGACAGGTGTTTCAAGTTTGTAGCGATTCGAAGGAAAGCAGCTTGACAGTCTGCAGACTGTATTGTATTATGTACTTGTGTTCATGTTCTATTTAGCCCAGCAAGGCTTGTTTCTCAGCCCTGTCGACTTTTCTTGTTTGCTTGATCAGCCCTTATTGTTCATATCACTCATTATGCTGCATTTTCTAAAAGTGAACAAAAAAGTGATGGATGGAATGCTTGAATTAATCTCTGCCACTGGCAATTGCTTGGGCCACATAGCAATCCATACTTTTTAGTCCCCCATCCCAGTTTAGACCCACCCTTACCAAATTATCCTAGATACCACTCCAATGGGACCAGTCCAGCCTGAATTGCCAGGTCAAGTCCTTCCTGGACCGTAACAGGTATGCCCAGACATGGGTCCTGTGCACACTGTCACTTCAACCAACCTATTCCTGACCGACCTAACTAGGGTGACACCAGGCCTTTGTAGCTCTATGCTTAGTTTTATCAAAATCGTTTTTATAATAAGGAAACCTTATGCAATGTAAAAGTAATTTACAGGGTTCGTGTGATCAAGCTGCAAGCTGTCTTTGTCCTGTATATTCTAAATCTTGGTGTAGAAACTTTTTATTCTCGAATGTATGTTTTCTTTTTTGTGTACTTTTATGATTCATTTGAATTGAATAAAGTTATTTGACTGACTGACTGACACCAGGCCTTAATTGCTTACGTTCCAACTCAGGAAGGTCCTGTCCTTCAGTCCAGGTGCTAGATTAACTGCATCCTTCGGACTTTAATTCAGGACCCTTCGACATTTCTCGTTATCTAACTATTCCTCTGTTTCCAGTCTCTAAGCAATCTAGCTATCCAATTATTTTTCTGTAGTTGTAGGTTATCACCTGACACCAACAAAACAGGCATTGTGTGCCCCCACCTCCACCTTCAAATCTGTGGGCGGTGAGGTACAGCACCACTCCCAGTGACCCTGGAGTACCCCCAAGAAACCGCTCTCGGTCAAACACTTGCAGGGTCTGTCTGCACCAAATCGGTATATTTTGTTTGTCAATCTGCTGGACACATTGTATGTTCCTATCTTTGAAAACCATTGAAGACTAAATTGTGGTATCTCATTTCTGTTTAATTGAAGCACTCTGCATATGAAATGTATTAGTTTAGAATGTGATAAATATACCATTACACATGCACAGATAGTGTTGAGGTAGTTTCGCTAATCAGTTTGATTCAAATTGCCATTATTAGCATAAAGTGTTGCAAGTCCCACAACAGCACGGACTTTAGTGTGTTAAAAAATGCTATGCCTGAGGATTGGCATGCTATTAAACTGTTTAAAAGACTCCTTCAATAAGGATAGTCCTGATCATTATGTCACAGCGGCACCCCTCAATTTACCACTGAAAGCATTTAGCGAAGATCTGCAGTGCCATCATGTAAGACGCAAAATAAGTCTCGCCCTTACTCCACAAAACGACCATATCCAATTTATCTTGGGAATACAGTATTATGCACCATAAATGTGTAGCGTTCCCACATTGCAAACCATACATTTTTTATTGATAGTCTGACTAAGTTACGTATCTGAATATGTTAGAGTATATTTGCTCAAAGTATTGAAGGTAACTTTTTGGCACATTCCAATCACACTGCAGTGATATGTCAGAAGATGAAGCTCATCCTAGAATACTCAAAAAAGATCGCTTTTTTGGACAGTAGCCTAAACCTAGCTGGTGCTAAGCTGCTCCGTATGGCCTCCTAATCCCATTAACACATCCTCTACAGTATTAGTGACAAGGCAGACTTGGTCTTTGTCGTGTATAATTTTTTATTAGCATTTAAAAGGATGCAATACATTTTAATTGTGCCAACAATGTTTCATGTAGTGTAAACATTAAAGCAAATTATCTTCGTCTATAACAGATGAAGAGCAATTTCCAGCTTTATCTTAAAACTAGCTCAAATTTCATAACCTTGAAGGAGGTACAGTCCCAACAAGCATCTCCTTGAAGGTACATAGACCTTGCTAAGGCCAAACATACTGGAGGCAAACCAAGAGTCTGCCACTTTAACACCAAAAGGAAGTGTTTTATCATTCTGTTTGCCTTGCTGCCAAAATTGAGTCTATAACTTTTATTAAGGTAATTGATAACACTGGTAGCTTTGTTGGGGGTAAAAAAGAACCTTGATAAAAGGTTCCTTGTAAACTCATTGTTGATTATTATGCTTAGTTATTTTTCAGTTTAGGTGGTCCCAAGACACCCTTGATCTTTCCCATCCCTGCATCTTTTCCTCACTGTTTTAATTAGTGATGGCCAGTTACTTATGTGTTCTTTCTCTGAATTAGACGTTTGTAAACCTGTCCTACAACATAATTTTCTCTCATACAATTAGGACATGTGGCTTTCTGCAACCATGTAACCATGTTGAGCTCTTGACACCAGTACGAGTTTGGCTGCATCATCTCACTTTAAACTGATGTTACTCCCAGAAGCCTGTGTCGAAAATTGTGATCGCTAGGCTTGTTTTAGTTTCTTCGGTGTACGTGAAGGTCAAATTTGTTAAATGGCGCTTCATTTCAGTGTATGTTACCTCAAATTGAAGATTACTACTGGGAAACCCAGTTATGACAACGGGGGCACATTGACAAAACCATAAAACTGTAATGATTTGTATGTTATCTTTCGGTAAGCCCAGATCCATGGTTCCTGACCTGTGTGGAAAGGATGTTCAGCCTCTGGGGAAGGATAACTGTGTTATATTTAAACAGGATGTGAGGGCCACACATTTGCTGTCTCTGCCTTCTGGTGAATGAGGGTTGAGACTGGTCTATTAACAAGAAGATCCTACTGCTAGTGTTCCATCAAAGAGGAAATGAAATGTTCACGCAGGCTGTCGGTAGACTCCATCCTACTCCTCACAAGTGAGATGCGTCACAATGCGTGACACTTCTGAAAACTGGGGCTATTTGTACGTGGATACTTTAACCAAAAGAACTATGTCAAGAGTTTTTGTCCATTCTGGTGTTTGATTTCCTCTTAAATGGATCATGAACAGTTAGTTCACACCTTACAGTTGATTCGCCCATGTTCATCAGACTCTGAAATTATGATTTTCATTTTAGCCTTGCTTGTGTTTGTTCTTGAATCTTCTGTGCCTCTAAAGAAACACCTATAGCTTCTTCCTGCTCTGTATTTTAGTCTAGCAGGGGGCTGAATAATCATCCTCTCCTCAGTTTCTGACCTGGAGCCATGAAGCATCAACCAGACACCAGTACAGAAGCAAGAATCTATGGTTTTGCGTCGGATATGTGCGTAAACCCTTGTAAACTTGCACACTGGTCGTAATTGATTCAGGCAATCTGATAGAGACATCTAGCTGCAGATTCCTTACCTTTGGACTTCCAGGCGTCGGGCTAGGTTCAGAAGACTTTTTTTCAGCATTTCCCCTGCGCACTGGTAGGTGGCCTCTGTTCTGTCGTGTTCGTCTTCATCATGATGTTTGTGTCAATATAACTGCCACTCCTCGCGCTGACGTCCGTTCTCTTCTTTCCGCGCCACCAGCGCTGATCCGTTCAAGCTGTCATTTTTTGTCAGACTTTTTTCTACTTTTTGTCGACTTTGGTGTGTAGGTGTATCATGTCAAGTAAGAAGACTTCGGGGTTCAAGCCGTGTGGCGTCTGTCACCGTGCCATGTCGGTCATGGACCCCCATTTAATCTGTCTATGGTGCCTGGAGCGCTACCACTACTCCAAGTCATGCTCTGACTGCCGGGCCATGGTGCCGAAGGCTTTGAGGGAGCGGTCCCTAAAGCTTCTTGCAGCCCGGTGTCCTGCACCGCGGAGCGCGCCTCGTCGATCTAGGTCTCAGTCAAGAGGAAGGTCCGAGTGCCGCTCTGGGGAATTGAAATCCTCTTCGTCGAAGTCAGGTGTGAGGCGCCACAAGAATAACAAGAAGTCAAAGCGTGCTTCGACTTTGCCCCTCCCGTCATCGCTGATGAACCTCGGCGTTTGAGGCCACGCTCTGCGGAGCATGTGCCTGGGTCCGCTCTGCATTTTCTTCCCTTTCCGGGAGCGACCCCCGACCAACTGAAAGAATTTTATGATGCCATGTGCGCCATATTTGGGTGGCCCTACCCTGCCAGTGCGCCAGTGGGCCCCGCAGGCTCAGAAGATGGAGGGACCCCCATGGTTCCCATGCTGGCGGCTCCATCCATGGCCTCCGTGTGGACCCGTTCCTGGGTCCAGACTTATGCTGGTCGCACCTCCACAGCGACCTTCCCCCAGTGTTGCGTCCGGCTCCGAGGTCCTCTGTGTCGCTAGCGCCTCTCCTATCCTCATTCCCAACGACACGGAGCAGTACGGGTACATGCCATCTTTTCTGCGCTATTCTGAAGGGTTGGGAATAGAGGAAGAGGATTGCGAGGGGGAGCAGGATCCCTTCTAGATCCCGCAACAGCAACTGGACTGGTACGAGGAATTGGGTGAAGCCAGGGGTCTGGACACCTCCCCAGACTCTGGTATGCTTTACCCTCCTACCCTGGCTACGGAGGAGGGAGCATCTTTTGCCAGGGTGGTACGTAGGGCTGCCGAGGACCTTGACCTGCAGCTTTCTACAGTGGCAATCAAGACTAATGTCTTGACAGAGGTCCTGCAGCCTGGGGTCTCTAGTTCAGAACCCCTACTGCCTTTCAATGAAGCCTTGACAGACGTCCTTCTGGAGACATGGTCCAAACCTAGCACAGGGGCTCCTGTGAATAGGACGATTGCCCGCTGTCATCGCCCCACACCGCGCTACCCAACTTTCCTCACCACCCACCCCACCTCCCAAAGCTTGGTGGTCCAAGCTTCCACTTCTCGTGGCGCATCCCTTCCGCAACCCCGGACAGGGAATCCAAGAGGCTAGAGAGCTTCGGAAAGATTTTTTTTTCTTCTGCCAGCCTGGCATTGCAGTTGGCGAACACCGCATGCCTCTTGGGCCGTTACTCCCATTCCATATGGGATACGGTAGCGCAGGTGCGGCCTAGAGTCTCGGAGGAGGACCGGGCTCTGCTCTCCAAAGCTATATCAGATGGGAGAGACGCAGCTAAGTTCGCCATCAGATGTGGCTTGGACAGAACGGACTCGCTAGACATAGCGATTTCCACGACCGTGGCCACGGTCAAGTCCTTGGGCCTCACTACTGCCCCCAGGGTTTCATCCAATTTTCACTCCTTTTGTGGCTATGAAAGGGGCTATCAGCTGCGCCAACCCTACTATAGCCAGAGGGCCCTGCAAGTTCAGCAACCTCTGCAGGGCTGTGGACGCAGTTCACCTCAGCCTCATGGGTCAGGGAACCGCAAGTCGAGCCAAGCTACCATCCCCTCCTCCACTTCAAAACCTTTTACTAGTCCGATCCCCCAGGATCACTCTAGGACAGTCAGTGGCAGAATACGCCAACAGCTCCACCACTGGCAAAACATTACATAGGACAGGTGGGTGTTGCAAATTGTCCGAAGGGGCTACTCCCTCCTCTTCGAGACTACCCCTCCATCTATGCCTCCAGTGTACGATCGGCTGACTGAGGATCACCTTGCTTTGCGAGGAAGTCTCTACTCTCTTGGCCAATGGAGCTATGTAGAGGGATCCTAGGCCCGATGTAGGCAGTAGTTGTTATTCCTGCTTCTTCCTGGTCTCAAAGAAGGACTGAGGCCTCCGCCCTATGCTAGACTTAAGAGCCCTTAATTACTTCCTCAAGAAGGAGACATTCGAGATGCTCACTCTTGCTCAGGCCCTGTCTGCCTTGGACACAGGAGACTGGATGGTAGCCATGCACTTACAGGATGCCTATTTCCAAATTCTCATCCTGCCTGTCCATCGTCGCTACCTGTGGTTCACGTCTGGTCACGAGCACTTTGTTTGTGGTGCTCCCCTTTGGCCTCACCAGTGTCTTCGGGTGTTCACAAAGGTGATGGTGGTGGTCGCAGCCCAACTGTGGAGAGCAGGGGTTCCAGTCTTCCCCTATCTCAACGACTGGTTGTTGAAGGTGGTCTCGACCCAAGCAGTTGTCTCCCGCCTCCAGGCTACGGCGAGCCTCTAGCATTCGGTGGGGTTCTCTTTCAAGGTGCAGAAGTCGCACCTGTCTCCCTCCCAGACTCTTCTTTTCATTGGGGCTGTTCTGGACACTCTGCAGTTTCGGGCCTGTCCTCCCGAACAGCGAGGGCAAGATCTTCAGGCTATGGTACCAATGTTTCAGCCTCTATCTTGGATTCAGGTGAGAATGACTCATGAGGCTGTTGGGCCTCCTGGCTTCCTGCATCCTGCTATTGACCCATGCATGGTGGCACATGTGGGCTCTGCAGTAGGACTTGAAGTTCCAATGGGCACAGCCTCGAGAATCTCACCGACCCGTTTCAGACTTCAGAGGGCACTGCGAATGACCTGCAGTGGTGGCTAAAGAATTGCTAGTGTTTTAAGTGTAGACCGCGCTCCCTTACTCACCCAGATCTCACAGAAGTGACGGATGCGTCCCTTCTGGGATGGAGTGGCGACCTGGGAGTGGTGTAGATCAGAGGACTCTGGTCTCCGGCAGAAGCCAAGCTCCATATCAATCTGTTGGAGCTTCAGGCGATACCGCTGGCACTGAAAGCCTTTTTGCCGTCAATAAAGGGAAGGCTCGTACAGGTGTTCACGGACCACACTACCGCCATGTAGTACTGCAACAAACAGGGTGGTGTGGGGTCATGGACTCTGTTAAGAGGCCCTGCGTCTCTGGACTTGGCTGGAACATCATGGCATTTCCCTCGTGGTTCACACCTGGCCGGTTCTCTGAATGCTAGGGCGAATGAGCTCAGCCAAAGGTGCCTTTTGGATCACGAATGGCGTCCCTATCCGGATTTTGGATCACGAATGGCGTCCCTATCCGGAGGTGGCACATGGTCTCTTTCAGCAGTGGGCAAAGCCTTGATAGATCTCTTCGCAGGCGAACAGAACGTGCAGTGTCAGCTGTTTTGCATGTTGGAGTTTCCAAGGCGGTACTCGCTCGGCTACACTTTTCGTCGCGAGTGTAGCCAAGGCCTCCTATGCGTCTTTCCGCCCATACCACTCCTGCCCAGAGCGCTCAAGAAGATCAGGAGTGACCGGGCACAAGTAATTCTTGTGGCTCTGGACTGGGCACACAGAGTTTGGTATCCAGACCTCCGGTCAGGCTGCTTCTTCGGGAGGATCTTCTGACACAGCAGCAGGGAAGGGTTCTCCACCTGAACCTGTCCACACTCCGCCTCCTTGCATGAAGATTGAGCAGCGACAGTTGGCGGCTTTTGACCTCCCTCCCGAAGTCTGTGAGGTTATCTTGGCAGCCAGGAGTCCCTCCACAAAGGTGGTATATGCCTGCTGATGGAACAAGTTTTGTAAATATTGTACAGATAGGTCTGTCGACCCCTTATTGCAAGTCTTTCTCGTTGTAATTTCTTTGGCCCAGCAGGGCTCTGCTCTGGACACTTTGAAGGGCTACCTGTCGGTCCTTTCTTCTTTTCTTCGTTTGCCTGACCAACGCTCCCTATTCAAATCTCCTCTAGTGCAGAGGTTTTTGATGGGGTTAACTCATTTGTTTCCCCTTTCACCCTTCATCATGCCACAGTGGGACCTACATTTAGTGCTTACTTTTCCGCTGTGTGCGCCATTTGAGCCGCTGCATAACTGTCCTCTGCGGTTGCTCACCAACAAGACTGCTTTTTTGCCAGGAGAGTAAGTGAACTGCAGGCACTGTCCTTTCAGCCGACTTAACTGACGATCTTTCCGGACAAGCTAGTATTCTGTACTAGAGCTTCCTTTGTGCCTAAGGTGGTAACACCCTTCCATCTGGGACTGTCTGTTACCCTTCCCACCATTTTTTCCCACCTCCGCATCCTTCCAAAGAAGAGAACCGTCTCCCTCGTCTGGACCTAAAAATAGCTTGAGCGAACCAGGGAGTTACAGGGCGCTGACCAACTCTTTATTAGATACGTGCGTGCAAAGAGAGGCTGTACTGTCAAGAAGAGGACAAATCCAGATGGGTCATCCTCTGTATAAAAATGTGTTACGTCCTAGCGAAGAAGAACCCCCCTGAGGTGCTCAGGGCCCATTCCACCAGGGCAAAGGCGGCCACCTGGGCATCGCTGCACACATTTGCCAGGCACTACTGCCTGGATTCCCAGGTCCGCAAAGAAGGACTGTTCGGTCGTTCTGTTTTACAGGATTTCCGGTCTAAGCCGTTCTGCAGTCCCGCCTCTGGGAATGGTATTGCTTAGTTATGCGTTCAAAATTAAGGAATCTGCAGCTAGATGTCTTTATCAGATGGACAAGTTACTTACCTTCGGTAACCCTTGATCTGGTAGAGACATGATCTAGCTGCCGATTGCTTACCGGCCCACCCACCCTCCCCGCACTGCGGAATTGGTAAAGTGTCAGGGATGTTCCCCTTCAGGGCCCTAGTCATGAATTTTTTAACACACCATGGTCAGTCACTGCATGGCTCCTCGCTTCTGGCGTGAAAAGTACTGACGTCATCGCGCTGGAGTGGCGGTTATATTGACGCACACCTCACCACGACGACTAACACACCGAAGATGTCACGCGGATTCGACCGACGCCACCTGCCGGCACGCAGGGGTGCTGCTGAGAAAAAATCTCCTTGATCCAGCCTGACGCCTGGAAGTTTAAAGGAAAGTAATCTGCAGCTATATCATGTCTCTACCAGATATGGTGTTGCCAAAGGTAAGTAACTTGTCCAACACTGCCAGTTTAGGATAATATTTCTCATGGCACACTTTCTATGTAAAATGAGGCTTTGATGTATCGATTTGATGGACTGCAACATGTAATTTGCTGATTAAAATATTTTGTTGCACAAGAGGATTTTAGTTGTGCGATAGCTTCTGTAATGCACCAACCCTTTATTTAATCTGCTTCATTTACATAGATTTGATGTGCCGAAATACTGATTTCACTGTAGCAATCACCACTGTTGGAGAAATCGGAGTTTTAATACTTTTAAGCCACAAAAACGACAATGTTTCCCACATGGGCAAGGTTGCTCATTGATTCGTCCCTTCACATGGTGCCACATCTACATTCTGAAATTCCTAACACTTTCACGTATATCAGGAAATTATTCTTCCAGTCTTTAGTCCGATACCCCATTCTTGTTTGGCTGAGTAAACATTGCACTACTTGATGTTTCCAGAGCCCTGAAGTCCTAACTCTAAAGGCATAAACTGTTCTGAGTTACCATCTGTAACATGGTTGTATTAACCTCATCATTAAAGTTGCTTATCGGCTATTACCAAGTGGATTGTGTTTTCTAATTAGTGTCCCATTAGAGGTGTTAAGGCTTTTTTGAGACGTGATGCTTATGCCAAAAGTTTGAAAACCTATCTCATTAGTGGCTTTTGAAGAACCTGTTCCATTGCAGACATTTGCGGAGTAGCAGTGTGGAGGGCTCTGAAAGCTTTTTGTCTTCTAAAAATAGATGTGGCTTTCGACTTGTTCAGCACGATGTATTTGCTCAATCAAATGTGCAGTCTTATCCCTTTTTAGGTCTTGCCTCTAGACAGCCTTCATGTGCTGTCTCAAGAAGACATGCTGTATCTGTTTGGGAGCTTACAGCCCGCCCCTAGGTTTCCCATTTACTGTAACCATCGTCCTTCCATTTTTCTTTTTCACAGTTTGTCAAGAGAATGCATACGTCATTACTCTTCTGGTGTGTTGCCCTCCTCGAGAGCACCGCCCAACTACTTTTCAACTTACGCTGCGGCCATTTTCATCCAGAGTTTCTGGACTGCTTTTTGATTTTTTTTTTTTTTTAAATGGTTGACCGGTCTCTGCCACACGTTAGGAGTGCTGGCATTTTCATTAGCGTCGAGGGCTGTGTGAAAAATAAAATAAAATCCAGTGCCGTTGTAGCAAACAAATCTAATTACATTAATTGGAAGGGGCATTAACAAACATGCCTGCTTTGCACTCCTTTGTGAAAATGCCCTCCATGCTGCTATGTGTAATGGGCTGCCAAATGACAAATCAAAGGAAGCAGTGTACGCTGTGCCTGTGAAAGAGGACCTAAAGTGCAGACATCACACTGGAGCAGAGAATCCCTCCTCACGGGCCGGACGCCTCCATTTTAGATCCATTTATGTACAAGCTTGGAAAGGAGCAGACACAGCCAGGATGTTAATGTATGGTTATTTAGTGGCACGGACTGGTTTCTCTATCTCAAGCTAGGTCTCTTTCAATTTGACGTTTCTTCCTGAAGACAGGGCTGCGTTGTTGAGAATAAAGAGAGCCTGCTTGTTATTACTCTTCCCTCAAATCCAAGAATGTAAAATATTGGTTTCTCTGTGTGGGTTTACTGGGTATTAATAGGCGATTTCCGGCTTGTTTAACGAATTCACGGCTTGAATGGACCACTACTGACTAGTCTGTATATGTAAATGGGTGCAACGACCCACAGTTAAAATGTTTAATGAAATAAGAGGTTGTCAGGAAAACAAAGCGTTGGTACAAAAAGGCTGTCTGTGGCTGCACGGTGGTGGGTGGGATGAAAGGGTGGTCCGAATAGAAAGGGTGGGCGATTATGCATAAAGAGGAAGCATCTTCATCTGCTGTACTGGAGCAGTTTCATCTGTAACAATATTTTATGTAGCGCCAACATGCCGTCTTTTAGGCAACACACAGCACGTAAAAGGATAAGTTTGAGGATTGTAGTTGCCTTATGAATTGACCTTATACTGTGAATGTCACTATAGTCTGCGACCA
The DNA here is from genome assembly GCF_964204655.1 of Triturus cristatus. Taxonomy (NCBI): domain Eukaryota; kingdom Metazoa; phylum Chordata; class Amphibia; order Caudata; family Salamandridae; genus Triturus; species Triturus cristatus. The sequence goes on from NC_140584.1 coordinate 928,993,587, forward strand.
CAGGTGGCTTGCGGTTCAATGAAGTGTGTGTGTGTGTGTGTCAGTGTGGGTGTCAGTGTCAGTGTCACCTACTGAAGAGGCCACAAGAGGGGAGTGGAAATGGTCATATGATGACTTTAAAGAAATGGATCATCTTCTGCAAACTAGGACAAGGCCGTACTCATACATTTTTAGCTATTTGCTGCAAAGCGCTTTAATGTGTTGCCAGTGGTAATTGCGTTATATAAATAAAATTTACAATAATAATTTAAAGCTAACGAAAATGTGTGGTTGTACGTCTGACAGTGCAGCAAGGATATGAGTCGTTACCACAACCTCTAGACTTGCCTCGTTTAAAAGAGGCCTTGGAGTCCGCTTAGAATAGGACAAGGGTCGTTTCACCACATCCCCTTGGTTGACTTGACCTCACTCTCGCGAGATCAACTGTTTGCTTTGTCTGGTTTCCTCCTTCCTTATTGGGTATTTTGCCATGATTGTAATCCAGTTTTCTTCTTGCTCACTTTTAAAGCGCACTAGTGCCATTGAGCCGAGTGCCTACTATATTAAATTACATACAAACAAGTACATAAATAACCCAACCAACCTATAAACACCAAGGAATGAAAAACAGAAGAGTGGCAACATGGCTCCTCTTTGCGTGCATGCACAGAGCGCATTCTTGCTGTCCGAGGCAAGGAGCGTTATGTTGTAGTGTTTACATCTCGTGTCATGCATACCCTTTGTGGGGCGCCGACGTGAACATCACACTATGTGAGCAGGAATACCCCACTCGTATTGGAAGGACAAGCCCGGGAATACCTCCATGTTGAGTACATACATACATACATACATACAAATAAGTGTCACTTTGCAGTGGGCACATTGCCTGTCCCACTCCACGCCCGGTACAATCAGTTTAGTGATCTGATTGTGAGCAGACTGAACAGCACGCAGTGTCTCGGGCAATTGCATAGCTTCCATTGCTCCAGCAGGTACAGTGGCACCGGGGCACTGAACCATGATTATTGCTGTATTTTACAGTTCAAACAGTGGCCAACTGAGCTATTTCCTTCTTTGCACTAGGGCCCATAACCCACTTTCTGCACCACTGGTCTCTGGTACACCCCCTGCTGGTGGTGAAACTTACAACTAAAGTACAGTGCTTAAGGCGCTGCTCTGTCACATGTCGGCGAGGTCTGGGCGCCTCTGGACTCGCGTTTTTACTCTTTATTTGAGCAGCAAAGGGTCTTAATAGAAAATGTTGTTGTTGAGGCACAGTCGGGGCGAAGGGTTGTGGACATTATTTTGACAAAGATGGACCAGAGGCAATTTGAAAGATACTTGGCACCTGGGCAAAAAAAGGAAAACCCCATTGTACTATTAAACGCCATAATTTTGCTCTGCTCCCTACAGCAAAAACTTTTGAGCCAGGGTAAAAACGAGAGTATGGATTATGGAATTTTTTTCTAAACACAAAAAACACACATTTTATGTAAATCATCTTTGTGTCAGAGATTTTAGCAAAGTAAGCATAAAAAAAGTAGCGCAAACTAATAATGCACCGTTTTAGTTTTGCCTCAAAGATTATTAAGGCTTTAAGATTTGAAAAGACAGAAGTACCTACCTTTTTTTCTACGTGACTATTCATCTTTATTGGCAAACACCTCAAATAATGTGAAAATCAGTTTGACACCTTTCCCGTGGTGCAAATATCGGTTGCACAACCCCAATTACCCAAGTGGCATAAATTGTGCAAATGGAGTTGTGCTGTTTTGCACTAATGCTGTGTCTCTGTAACATGTCATAGAGGCGGTAATATAAACACACATGAGTTTATATTATGTCCCTAAAGCTGTTGCTGCCCAGTACTTCGGCTACGTAGCGCCATCAATTACAGATCTTGGTCAAAGTAGAAGCACTCCTTCCAATAAAAAAGCTAGAGATTGAACCCCATGACTTGTCGGATGTGCATAGATGTCGGCAACAGATCCACTAGCTCACTCAGCTATCACAGCGCTATACGGACACGGTAAGTGAGCCCTTAGGTTAAGCTTTATAAGTGGTGCCTCCTGTGCCTATTTTAGAAGTATGGATGGATGTCGCTTGGGGGAGGGGAGAAGCCATGTGATTATATGTGTTTATGGCTGATACTGATAAGTGTATGAAATAGGCCATTGTGCATGGCCTACAACTATTTTATCACACATTTTTTCAGTCACTGAAGTAAACATATTTCAATTTTAGGTCTGAGCTCTAGATGGTGCGTGTGTACTCGTCTCGAACAGACATGTTGTGTCTAGTTTTTTAGCTTACAGTCTGCCCATAGACTTCCCATTTTCACAGGGCAACCAACTCGAGAAATGACAATAATAAAGTGCTTCTTGCATAGCCCTAATTAGGCACTCCCATTGGAGAGACCGATTGGTTATGCTAATGCTTGTTTAGTGTCTGTATTTTTGGATTGCTAGGCTGTCGTAGGGAGGGGAAGAGGAGCAGGATGACCGAGAAAGGGAATATTAGTTTGATAGTAATTTTAGCCTTACTCTCCGATATGCATAACATCTACCCTGCTATCGCATCTAAGCATATTACCTAGCCCAAACGTGTAGGTTAAAAAAAACTTTTACAACCTGTGTTGGATGCAGGTGACGTTTCTTGTTGTTTAGCTGCATATAGAAATGCTGTGCTGGGTAGCTTCAAAATGTCTTAGTTACAATGTCATTTAAATGGATGTTTTTCCATGGTAACCAAACTGGAATCCCATGAAGGGAATTTTTGTTTACTGCTTGTTTGTATACGTTGCCCAGTTTGTTGTTGTACATGCACACCTTTTTGGTATCAAGGCCTAGTTTGGACTTTTCAACTTAGCACTTTAGTTCTAAAATCAATCTAAGCATTCCGTCTTTGTTTTTTTGTTTTGTGTGTATTCCCTGTGAGTGTCTGTTTTTGTTTTAAAAAAAAATAAAAGAAATGAAAAGGTGGTTCTACTTTCGGAATTGGGGTTGATTTTGGTTCAATTTAAAAATTGCTTGTGTAGAACCAAGAATGCTTATCTTTGGAGGGTGAATTATTTTGAATGTTTGCTACTGGACTATAGGTGTTCCTTCAACCATGCCGTGTGGGTGCATGGAAGTGCATCCTGTTTCACTACATTATGTCTGCGTACTCCACTTAATAATTTACTTTCAACAGTGTTGCATTTCGCATGCGATACCTATGTGGTTCCTTGGCATTTGCTTTGGTGTCTTCTGATTGCCTCTGGTAATTTACAGAAGCGAATCGACCTACTAAAGTATGTTGCAGCAGAAGACTTGTAGCTATAGGTAGTCAGGAATGCAAAAACTGTAGTCCCTCTTCACCTGCTTGCAAAGCTGTGCAAGGTTCGGAAAAGTTAATGCTGTTCGTGTTTTTAGGTGTCGCCTAGTGTTGCAGCGCGCATGCGCTGTTTGCTCGTCGAGAGCTATAGTAATTGATCATTTTAGAAGGGGACTTGAAGCCCCGCTCCTCTTTCCCATTGTCTTGCGTCATCCTTTATGGTAAACAGTGGCGCATGATTGGATAGCGGGCTTTTTTGTTACTGCCCTATTGCCTTTTGGGACGGCCCATCTGGACCGGCCCACGCCATCTTTGTTTGGCGTGACGTAGGCGGGTGTGCTGCCAGCTCTGTTTACAGGAAACGCTGGCTCCTCATTGGAAATCCTACCAGCTCCTCTCTCCCCTTCCCCCCCATCCTAAAGCAAACTCCCCAGAGTTGTGCTGTTTATTGTTCATGTGCTTCCTGAGGCGGAGGGCAAAGTTAGCTGCGTCGTAGGGTTTATTGGAGCTCATGTCGCTTTACTTGCCTCACTTGATGTGCCTTTCTTAGCAACATTTCGGGACGCTGTCCCACACCTCCCAGCTGTCCCTTGGGGATAATTTTAGAGGCTATATTTACACGAATCGGAGTCACATGCCTAGAAAAATCTCTACTAAGCTCTGCGGAGCGGGAAGGGTGTGGGGGGGCGTGTATGAAGACACACAGGATGCTGGTTTCTGAAGCTCGGTGGCGGCCCCCACCTGTACCATTCTCTCCAGCTGCCCAGGGCTGTTCGAGCCCTGGGCAGAGGGGGGGGGGGGGAGAAAATTCCCGTGAGTCAGATGTTACTATCCCGTGACCAGAGTACAACCGCTGGAACTACCTAAGCAATTGTCTATAGCAGTAGCTGTAGTCCTAGATGTATGGACATTGTGGCTGCTAGCCTCAGCCTCCACATTTGGTCTATGCTATGGGGAGTCGCCCGCATACCCTCGGTTGCATTTTGCAGCACTGGAAATGTGTTAGGGCTCCACATTTGTAGATCTCAGGGTTTGGGGGGGGGAGGGTGGTTATTGGGGCGATCTGCGCAACAGTCAAGTTGGGGGGGCAGTAATGGGTTTTGGCTTGTCATCCCTGCTCCACTTTTGCCTCTTAAATAACTGAGGGCGCGTCTCCTTCTGTTCGTCAGTCATCATCTCGTAACATCCACTTAATCAGCTCAAGGTCTGGAGTCGAGCGGGGGTTGTTAACTTCTTAAACAGCTGAGCAAACCTATTGCTGCCAATCATTGATGACTTTGGCCACTCTTTACATCTTTCGCCAGTGGTGCTGTGCATTCTGGGACTTGAAGATTCACTAGAACCATACACGTTCGCGGGGGGCGAGGGGGGGGGGGAGTTGGGTAACTCTTCAAGGGTGTATCTGGGAGATAAGGGGTCACTCCCTTTCATCACTTTCTGGGGGGGTGAGGGGCGTATCATTTTTGCCGTACGCCACTGGTTTGTGCTTAAACATCCCAACTTGCAAAATGACGTGTACAAGGCCCCAATACAAAGAGAAATATACTTCTACTGCCAAGTCCAGGAACGCACGTGAAGGAGGACGTTTTATTGTGGCCGGCTGCGTCCGGGTGATGCACTCTGCCAGGCCAGGAAAAGCACTGACTTATCGGGGACAGAGCAGCACTATGTAAAAGAAAGATATAAACTAGTGTGCCACTAGTGTTGAGCGCGTGCACTAACTCGAAATATCTCTGTCTGCAAAACATGCATTAACTTTGTGATGCTTCTAGTGAATGTTTACGTTCAAAGCGCCAAAAGAAGCGCAAGGGCCCTTTGCGCAGAAAACTTCATCTTTCATCACTTAGTCCATAAAGAACGGTGGTGGGGGTTACATTCACTGGTGTTACAATAGTTCTAGGGACTGCAGGGCACAGAGTGGTGAGATGCATAGCTGTGTGTGTGAGGGGGAGGGCTGGGGGGTGTCTGCATGACTTTCCCTTTCAGGAAGATTTACAAGGCCACGACCTTTCACCTCAAGTAGGCGGAGGGCTCCGGGTGTGTACACGGGTATTAATACTGTGAGCTCTTCTCCTGGTCTTACTGTACTGAGAGTCTGAGGCACCAGCACTGTTGGGAGGGAGGCTGCTATTTGCAGATTGGTGGTGTTCTGTCATTTGGCTATTTTGTTTTAATTAAATAGAAATCTTGAAATGGCGTGTTTTCTCAAGTCATTCACTTAAATAGAAAGTGCAACATTTCTTGCAAGCAGTATCAGAAAACGTACTAGATTTTCAGTATTTGTGTTATCATTGTGACAATGATGCTAATATTGTTCCCCATCAAATATTTGTTGGTCTTCTGTACAGATTTTTGGGTTTCATCCGAGACAGTGTGTGCACTGTCTTGTAAGATCTTTTGTTAACTTGAACTTCACTTCCTTCCTTATCATTGGTCAGTGTGTACTGTTTCCTTTCTGTCTTCGTGTGTTTGTTTCTTTAATGGGGTATGGACCTAGTAATGATTTATGTCTTTATTTGCGTTCTTCCACATTTCACGCCCGCATTGAAGCACTTGGACAATGCAGCGAGAGACCTATTGAATGTTCAAAAGCACTTTTTTTGTTTTCCAAATGTAATCTTGACTTCAGCGTTGCTTTTATATCCTCCAAGGCGACAGTGTAGCCATGGACTCATTAATTGTTTAAACTCATTTTTTCTTTATTTTAAACATGCAATTTTACCTTATTTAACAGTTTGTGCGACTGCATGTTTTTCTCAGTTGCGCCTCTTCTCCGCGCTAACAGTGTAGCCACAGAATCTAGCTTGTGCCATTGCGTGCTTTTGTCTGCTAGGCCTCTTCACCTCGCTAACATTGTAGCCATGGACGTGTTTAATGGTTAAAAGCTCCTGGACGATACTGCAGTGATGGATTTACTTAATGTGTAAATACACTTTGTTCGTTATCCAAAAGCAATCTTTACTACAGAGTTTTTTTTAGACTCCAGGGCGACACGGTAGCAACGAACTAATTTAATGTTTAAAATCATTTTTCTTGTCCACTTACAGGTTTGCCTTTTAATTAAAGCAGTTCGGGCGACTGCCTGTTTCTCTGCTGTGCCTCTTCTCTGCAATATCACTGTAGTCACAGAAAGCAGTTCGTTCCATAACATACAATGGCAGACCATACCATACTAATCAATGTCCGGCTATACCATACCATATTATACAATCACTAACCTTACCATGTTATACAATGGCGGACCATATCATAATATAGTATAGAATAATATGCCTGTACATACCATACTATACAGTAACAGACCATCCCACAGCATACAGTACTATACAATGACGGGCCACAACATACCATTTTGTTAAATGACCCACCATATCATTTTATACCATACCATACATACTAAACAATGACCAGTTATATCTTACCGTACCGAACAATGACAGACCATACCATACTGTACAATGACTGGGCATATCATGCTATTTAATAATAGGCCTTACCATATACTACAATACAGTGCCATACTATAAAATGACAATCTATATCATAATGTACAATAATTGGCCATACCATAAAGAACCTCCCAGGCAACACCGGCTACAGGAAAACTCCGTGGTTCACAGACACCCTCAAAGAAATCCTGACGAACCCTCGAAAAAAACTGGCGCCACGAACGAACTACAGAAAACATGACAGCCCTCAAGAACGCCACCCGCGAACACCACAGCTGATCCGCACCACCAAAAGCACATCATTCAAAGAACGTCTAGACAACAACACCCACAACAGCAAGGAACTCTTCAACATCGTCAAAGAGCTCTCCACCCCCAGTGGCAGCAACAACGACATCACACCATCACAAGAACTCTGCGACTCCCTCGCCACGTTCTTCCACCGAAAGATCGCAGATATACACGACAACTTCGGACCCCAGACTCCGCCTCCAGTCACCGAACCAGTGACCCCCAACACCACCCTCAGCGCCTGGACCCCCATCAGCACTGAAGACACCACCAACGTCATGAACTCCATCCACTCCGGTTCCCCCTCTGACCCATACCCCACCATATCTTCAACAAAGCCGACACCATCATCGCACCCCATCTCCGGAACGTCATAAACATCTCCTTCGCGTCAGCCACTTTCCCCAAGAGCTGGAAACACGCAGATATCAACGCCCTGCTGAAGAAACCCACAGCGGACCCCAAAGACCTCAAGAACTTCCGCCCCAACTCTCTTCTTCCCTTCCCGGCTAAAGTCATCGAGAAGACCGTCAATAAACAGCTGACTGCTTTCCTCGAGGCAAGAAACTTGCTCGACCCATCCCAGTCCGGATTTCGAGCCAACCACAGCACCGAGACCGCCCTCATCGCAACTACCGACGACATCAGGACCCTGATGGACAACGGAGAAACAACCGCTCTCATCCTCCTGGACCTCTCAGCAGCTTTTGATACAGTATGCCATCGCACCCTAATAACCCGCCTCTTCAACAAGGAAAGGCCATGGACTGGATCACCTCGTTCCTCTCCGACAGAACCCAGAGAGTCCGCCTCTCTCCCTTCCGCTCAGCGGCCTCCGAGATCATCTGCGGCGTACCCCAAGGCTCCTCGCTCAGCCCAACCCTCTTCAATATCTACATGAGCCCCCTCGCCGCCATCGCACGCAAACACAACATCAACATCATCTCCTACGCCAACGACACGACCCAACCACTGCCAAAACCATGATGTCGCAGAATGGATGAAGCTCAGTCGCCTGAAACTGAACTCAGACAAGACGGAGGTCCTCATCCTCGGATAATCCCCATCCACCTGGGACGACGCCTGGTGGCCCACAGCACTGTGCTGCGCACCGACACCCTTGGACCACGAACGCAACCTGGGATTCATCCTGGACTCCTCCCTCACGATGACCAAGCAAGTCCACGCCGTCTCGTCCTCTTGCTTCAATACCCTGCACATGCTCCGGAAAACCTTCTGGTGGATCCCCACCGAAACCAGAAAGACCGTCACCCAGGCCCTTGTCACCAGCCGAATGGACTACGGAAACGCCCTATACGCAGGAACCACTGCCAAACTTCAGAAATGACTACAACGCATACAGAACGCCTCCGCACGACTCATCCTCGACATCCCTCGCCACAGCCACATATCCGCCCACCTGACAAACCTGCACTGGCTCCCTGTCAACAAGAGGATCACGTTCAGGCTCCTCACCCACGCACACAAAGCGCTCCACCACATGGGCCCCGAATACCTCAACAACCGACTCTCGTTCTACACTCCCACCCGCCAGCTCCGCTCCGCCAGCCTCGCCTTCGCCACCGTCCCACGAATTCGCAGAACAACCACCGGAGGAAGATTTTTCTCCTACCTGGCAGCCAAAAGATGGAACTCCCTCCACGCAAACCTACGACTGACCTAGGACCAGCTCACCTTCAGGAAACCCCTCAAGACCTGGCTTTTCGAGCAGGAGCTGACTTAAGTGTGTTTTTAGTGTGGCAAGTTTTGTAGTCTTCATATTGCGCTTTATCCTTTCTCTGTGTGAGTAAAATGTTAGCTTTAGAACTCTGTGCACTTTGCCACTTCTAACCGGTAGTAAAGTGCCTGTGTACTTTTTGTGAGGAACGCTTGCATTGCTACTGCACAAACTGTACCTGTCTGTGCAGTGGAAGCTTGCACTCACACAACCTTAATACTAAATATTTGTATGTGTGTAAAACAATCTTGCACTGTCACGTCCGAGGCTGTGCACGTCGGCTGTTTGCTGGAGCAACTTGCGTATCAAATACCTTGTCCTTCCTTGTGTCTTTCTTTCTGAAGCTCGAAAAAAACTTTACTCTAAACAAAGGTCAAAAGTGTCCTCCTCCCCCGTGTAACAGCCCCTCCGTGGAGCTCTGCCGCAAGTTTGCCTGGCGGGTGCGGATGTAGCGGTCCCCTGGGCCCCTCGTAGGCAGATTCCAGCAGCTGTTCAAAACCGGCTGCCCAGGCGAGACTACCAGCGACCAGAGGATCCCACAACGGCCAGAGTTAGGACTGAGTGGTCGGCCTCGTGACTAAGGTGCCGGCGGCGTGTCCTCAAACCTAACGGCCCTGCTGACCTAACCACAGCAACTCTTCTCTTCTACAGAGCCAGGCGACCAAGGTCCTCTGCATTGTTTTTTTGTTGGGTTTTTTTTGCATATTTATATAGCGCGAACTCGACCCGAAGGTATTGGAGAGCTTTACACGAGCACCGTATTTACATTACACATTCAGGCACGGGGAGATTAAGTGATTTGCCCAGAATCACAGGACGCGACCCTGAGGCTCGAACCCTGGTTTCCAGCACCAAAGTCGGTAGTGTAGCCGACGGACCACATCCCCTCATTGTTGAAGTCTTATTCCGGAGGCCCGGCTGGCACGTCCTGGGGATCCACTCGCCCTGATGGCCCGACATCAGCACAGCCTGTTTCAGGCAGCCATGCACTGCCACACTGTAGCGCCTATATTGGAGACTGGCTTTGAGATGGGGAGACCCCGTGGGGGTCCCCTGTTCATCTGCCCACAGGGGGGATGGTGGTGGGGGGGGGCACTATATTAGATCATAGAGGAGCCCTACTTCTTTGCCACTGACATCTGTCCCTCATGTCCGTCTGCCATTATGTGCATGGATTCTCAGTGTATCACCTCTGCACTATCAACGCTGATTACACCCAGCTCTGCGACCAAACCTCATGCAAAGGCATCATTGTGACCCCTGGCTGGACCGTTCTACACCTGAAGTCCACACCGCTGTTGTTGCAACGTCCTCTTGGACCCACCGCTGCCAGCTCAGAATCCTACTCTCTACCTCCTTGGTAGAGACACAAAGCACTTAAGCTAACTGACTGTGCGGGGCTAGTGGAGGTGGCACCATCTGCAACATCTGTTTTGAACCCTTAAAGAAGACATCGCATCCATCAAGCAGGATATATCCAACATAATTGAGCTCCAGCGGGACCTCTGTGAACTGGAGCAGAGAGTAGACTCCTTAGATCAGACCACAGACTCCTGATCAGAGGAGCTAGATGGCTATCTTCGGGCACTTCTGGAGCAGATTGACAAAAATATGGAGTTTCTATACCAGCTGAAAGATTTGAAAACCGATCCAGGTGCTCTAATTTTCACATAAAAGGTATTCCCCGGCATGCGGGAGGACTATGTTTGCCTGTTTAGACAGGTTGCCCCGGAGCTGGTTGATCAAGATGTCATTCTTGCCATGGTCATAGAGCCAGACACCCAGTGCGCACTCTAGGGAAACCACAAGATATGCTTACCTGTCTCCACTACTATAAGCACAAATAAATCAAGGCCGTGATACGGAACAGAAATGCCATAGATTTATTAAGGCTGAAGAATCTGGCTTTATCAAGACTTTTCTCCAACAACTCTGCATCGCTGCAGGACTCTCAGGCCTCTGACTGAACACCTTTGTGAAAAAGGAATCGGATTCAAATGGGGCCATCCCTTCCAGCTTCAGTTTGTATGGAATAATGAAACTAAGACTATCTGCACCCTTGAAGAGGCACAACCTCTAGTCTACTGGATATGAACGCCCTGCTACGAGAGCCCTCTGCTCGGTCATGGACCAACTTCCTCTCCAACAGACGTAGGCCTCTCCACTTGTCTGTGGAAAAAGACTGTGCGTAAGCTTTCGGAGACTGAAAGCCGGAAGGAAAGGACAGCACTGCTTAGCCAAGTGCATTGGAACCAGACAGTGAACTTTGACAGATTGTGTGATCGACAAATACTCTCACCGGTATGGACTGGCAGAAACTGTGACTCTCCCCCTCTGTGATTTTCTGGGCCCATTTGGTTGATGTCTTTTGGCTCTGGGTACAGGCCTCCCAAATAGTCTGCTGCTGCCTGGTGGCGGAGTGCCCTTGACGACCTCACACTGCAATTCAACACGAGTCGTGAAGGTAACATGACCCTCACATTGATTGTTACATTCCTAGGCGCGTAATTGTCTGGTTAACTTGTTTTTTGTTTCAACTCCCCTTCCCTGCATCTGACAACCTATATTTCTCTTATTATTACATGGACACTACATTATGGCTAACGTTTAAAGGGTACATGTGGGTTCTTTGCCCCCCCCCCCCCTTGACCATATGGTCTTTTTTCCATCCGTATATCCATTATCACTATACTTGGCTTAAATGTCAGAGGACTCAGTGCCATTGTAATATGCCTTGTACTCCTTCCTTTCCTCCGGGATGCTGTGTGTGAAATAGGGCTTATCCAGGAAACCCACCAGCTTAAGGACAATTGTAGATGGTTGCGATCCCGTTGGTTCGACCGCCAATATTTTCCTAGGGCCCGGGAAGCAGGCAGGGGTGGTGATCCGCCTGGCCACCCATTTTCCAGGTTACCTGAACATATAAGGAACTACCGTGCAGACTATAATCGCTACACATAGAGCTTCAGGGACACACTTTTAGACCGCCAATCTTATATGGCTCAAAAAAACATCAGGAAGTCTTTTTAGGTCTCGCCATGCAAGGGCTTTTTGTAATCCATTCACGATGTGCACGCGTGCGGAGGGACAAAGACGGCGTCAGGCTGTCCACATACAGCTGCAAATGCCCGACGCCATCTTTGTCTCTCCGTACGTGTGCACATGTAAAAACCCTCGCATGGCGAGAGCAGCGCTGCGAACGCTGTTGGGCTGTCAACATCCGCGTGCAAATGCGCATGTGGACACCGAGAGAGGGGGCGGCGCTCTCCTGTCCTGGGCGCTCTCTGATCTTCTTTGCCAGGCGTAGGGAAGCCTCGGTCGTTAGAAGGTACCGGGCAGGTTTTCTTTCTTAAGCTCTCCATACCCCTTGTACACTCGCTAAGATAATCACATTAGTTTTGTCATTAAAGGAGCCCTTTTTTTTTTTTTTTTTTTAATTCAAATATTTTTTATTAAAGAAACAGAGACAATACAATAACTCTTCCATGTACCAAGATCAAAATAGTCGTATCATATGAACAAATACGAAAAAATAAATGAGTGACAAGACAATAAATGAAGAATAAAACCCCAATCCAGCTTGCATCAACAAATACAGGTACAATCCCATAACCTTGCTTCATGTATGGCGCGCAGCGCCCCGGGACTCAGTGGGTCAGTCACACCTCACCCAACCACAACCCCCCGCAGAGGGACAGACCAAGTATACTTCTCAAGGTGGATCGTAATGAAAGGAGGATGCATCCAATGATCTCCAAAGCTTTTTGTTTGAAGGGCTCCAGGTAGAAGCCTGAAGCGCCGGATTACTAGACCCCCTCAGGAAAGATAACCACTCCTGCCAAATTTTAAAGCTCACTTCAGACGCATTTTTCCATTTGCAAAGAATCACTTTACATGCCATTGTTAGCATTAAGTCCATCAATTGACGATCCTGGTCAGTTGTTATTTGTGGGTCCAGTGCCCCCAGAATGACGTAAACAAATTCCTGTACAGGTGTTATCTTAAAAACATGGGAAATGCAATCGAATATTCTCCCCCAATAATCCCTTAATGAAGAACAGGAGAAAAGCATATGCGCAAGATCCCCAGTACCTGATTGACAATTCCAGCACACAGGGGAATCTCTTAATTTACATCTGAAAAGCCTGTCAGGTGTCCAATAGGCCCTGTTGAGAAGCATATATTTCGTCTGGAATAGAATGGGTGAGACTATGTGTGAGAGCTAACTTATGAATCACCTCCCAGTCAAAGGATATGCCTGATGTATTTGGCTCCGCTTCCCATACGCTTTCCACTCTTTTGTGTTTTTTCATGGGTAGGGGCAACAACAATTTATATACCTTCGACACAAAGTGACCCTCATGTATTAATCGTGGAATATGCTGTATCAGCCAAGGGACATAAGGAGGGAAGCTGTTCGCTGTCCGAATCGATTTAAGTTTTAGGAAATCATAAAAATCCATCGGGATAAGATCATGCCTACGCTGTAAAGTCGAGAATGGCAGAGGAACCCCATCTTCATACAAGTCCTTCACCAAGTTAATGCCCTTCTTGGACCATGACTCCCAGAATATACTACTACCCTTAAGTTTAAGATGTGCATTCCTCCACAGGGATATATACAAAGATCTGGCGACTGTCAAGTTTGTTTTATGTGTTTGATCGAGTCTAAGTAAGGCCCTTCTAGTATTAAGCATGATGTACTTAGAGTGAGGAAGGTGTGACAGGTCCATCGTAAGGAGGGCCTCCAAAGGTGCGTGATCCACCAGTGCCTCCTCAATGTTTATCCATAGTGGTGTGTATGTAGGGGATTTTAACAGCCACTGAGCGCCCTGTTTGCACAGAAACGCTGTCTGATAACACCTAAAGGAGGGGAGACCGATACCACCTTTCTCTTTTGCTAATTGTAACTTCTTCAGAGAGACTCTGGCCTTCTTGCCCTGCCACAGAAAATTCCCAAACACCTGATCCACCTTAGTAAGAAAAGCATTAGAGAACGTCATAGGGAGCATACTGGCCAGATAATTGACCAACGGAGTCGACATCATCTTAAGCGTCTCTGCTCTACCCCACCAGGAGAGAAACTTTGGTGACCAACCGTCTAGTAATGTAGAAATCTTTTTCAAGGTCAAGTCTTCATTTACCTTCAGCGTGGAGATCAGGTCCTTGTCAAAATCCAGCCCAAGATATTTAAAGCACCGCGGTTGCCATGTAAGCCCAGAGTCTCCAATAATCCCCTTATCCCCAACACTGTTCAACAGTTTGACCTCCGTTTTATCTTTGTTGAGTTTGTAACCAGATACTCTGGAAAAATCCTCAATGTCAGCCATGAGGGCCGGAATCGCTTCATCCGCTCTCTCCGACATTATCAGCACATCGTCCGCATAAGCCGTTAATTTTATAGTGCAATCACCAAACGGTATACCGGCTATATTTGGGTCATGCCTTATATGGTATAAGAACGGTTCAATCGCCAACAAAAAGAGTGACGGAGACAGGGGACAACCCTGTCTCGTTCCCTGTTGTAAGCGGAAAGAAGAGGAAAAGGATCCACCAGCCCTAACACGCGCCGAAGGGCAGCAGTAGAGGGACATTACCAGTTTAGTGAATGACTCTCCTAGATTGAATTTACAGAGAACAGCCCGGAGGAAGGACCAATCCACCTTATCGAATGCTTTTTCAGCATCCAGTGTTATTGCTGCAGTCGGTGTATCTAAGAGTTTCGCCTTTTCTAGTACATGTGCCAGAATTCTTGTGTTGTCACTAGACAAACGATTCTTAAGGAAACCAGCTTGGGATGGGTGGATCAACTTCGGGAGAACCCCCTGTAGACGGGCGGAAAGTATCATGGCAAGGAGTTTGCAATCAATATTAATCAATGAGATCGGTCTATAATTTTTCGGTAGCGAGGGGTCTTTCCCATCTTTAGGAAGCACAGCAATTATGGCCTCAGCCAAAGTGCCTCTTACTTCACCAGATTTATTAATACCTTGGAATAACTGTAGGAGGGGGTCGACCAAAAGGGAGGGGAAAGTTTTATAAAATTTTGCCGTGAATCCGTCAGGGCCAGGGGCTTTCCCAACCTTTAAGCGTTTAATCGCAGCCTCTATTTCTACAGAGCTAATTGGACCATTAAGATTGACCCGTTCCTCTTCCGAAAGCTGTGGAAGATCACACGCATCTAAGTATTCCTTAATTCTAGGTTCCTCCACCGCTTCATTTTTTGCATAGAGGTCCTCATAGAAAACTCTAAACACCTCCGTTATTTTGTCAGGGTCTGAGTGCGAGTGCCCAGAAGCATCCTTAATAACACTAATAGAGTTCTTCTGAACCTTGAACTTTAAGTATGAGGCGAGGGACTTACCTGCCTTATTAGACTCACAAAGCTTAAATCGCCTGCCCTTGTCAAGCCAGACTCCCGCCCTCTCACTAACTATTTTATTATAGTCATATTTTTTATTCGCCAACGCAGCAAGAGACATCTCATCCCTATCTTTTAGATGTTTAATCTCTAGATTTCTAATGTCCTTCTCCAAAGCCTCCAACTTCTCATTATAAGATTTATTCATCTCTGACCTAATTTTGATGCACACTCCCCTTATAGTACTTTTTAGAGCCTCCCACCTAATGAGATCGGACGTGTCCCCTTGTTTATTAATCTGAAGGTATGATGAAATCGCCTCCTGTACAGTGGCCCGGTGCTTTTCACTAGTTAGGATTTCATCATTCAGCCTCCAAGCTGTCTGACGAGAGGATGGTTTAACATTCGTGATCGTTAATGAAATGCACGAATGGTCCGATAAAACCCGGGGCTCAATGGTTGTAGAGTCTAATCTGGGAACGCCATTCTGTGTGATAAGGAGGAAGTCAATCCGGGAATATGAGTCGTGTGGTGGAGAGTAGAAAGTATAATCCCTCTCCGTGGGATTCTGGAGTCTCCATGTATCTACCAAGTGGAAGCGCTTACACATACTAAGAAAGGCTTTATGAGCTTTCGTTGATTTAAAGACGCATCGTGAGTCTCTATCTAAAATTGCATCTATTGGAAGATTGAAATCCCCAGCTACTATGTGCAACGCATTATCCGGGATAGTTTCAAGGTGTTTATTCAGTTTGTCCCAAAAGTCCAGATCGCTAGTGTTGGGTGCGTACACGCTAGTGACATAGAACTCTGTATTATCCTTACTCATCTTGGCCGTGACCCATCTACCATCTGCACTAGCTTCCGATGATAAAACCTCAACCTTAGATTTCTTCGCAACAAGTATCAGGACACCATTCTTTTTATTCACAGCCTCTGCACCCACCACCTCATTATAAAATTTATTCCTCAGGTGGTAAAACTGCTTTGCCTCAAGCTTCGTCTCCTGGAGCAAAACGATATCACCCTTCAGCCTTTTAACATAATCTAATATCTTCTGTCTCTTCACAGGCTGGTTCAGGCCCTTAACGTTAAGTGACAGTACGTTCAGTCTGTCCAAACTACATGCTCCCAACGGCGAGCTAAGTGAGTTATTTATCATCAGGAGGTTGCATCATCGTCACATCAAACGCATACTTCACAGTGTAACCGCAATGAAAGCCGCAGTAAAGCCCAGTACCGCCCACACCCACAAGAAGCAATAAGATGGAGACCATGCAAGCCGGAACAACCAACAATAAAAGTAAAAAACAAAGAACACATACCCCTTTCCCACAAACCCCCAGCCCCCCACCCTTCCCACCCCAACTGAAAGAGTTAGACATGGTGACTGGAAAGAGAATGCGTCGGAAACCCCCCCGTGCATAGCTTGTACTGAGAGATAAGAACCATGGACCAGAGGAACTATCCCCCTCAGATTAAGGCCTGTTACAACCCTTTAGGCATCAACACCCCCCCCCCCCCCCCCCAGCGCATCTTACGGGCACCTCATCAACCGTTCTAGACCAGTCGTTTACGCACCCCGTCAGTCGTTACCAACCCACTTAATAAATCTGTAGAACATTATGCATAACCATTAACTCTCTTGGCCCAGTAAACTGAAACTCCTCTATTCAAAAGGTAATAATTCTAAAACATATCACATGGCTAGGTATCCTAAGCATCTGCAACTGCATACTGCCAATAAAACTGTTTTGGAAAGAGCCCGAAGGCAGGGAATAAGCCCTAGGCAGCCTGCCCCATCAAGTAGCATTAGACAGTACATAGCTGTGTTCACTTATGACCTGAGGTTGAAGCCTGCGCTGCCGCCCCCAATGTGGCACTTGTATCCATGTCCTGATCGTCCGGACCATCAAGCATGCGTTTCAATTTCAAAGGATCATAGAAGAAATGAGGAGATCCGTGGATCAACACACGGTACTTTGCCGGGCCAGCAAACCCATACTGGAAGCCCCTTTTCTTTAGCATTGGTCGCAGCGCCAAGAACGCTTTCCTAACCTCCACCGTCTCTTTACTGTAGTCCTGTGAGACGTACACCTTGACCGATTTCCATAAAATATGGTTGTTTTTCCTCATGAAGTCAAGAATCTGTTCCACATGTTGATAACGTAATGGCTTGCACACAATCGCTCTGGGCCCTTTCTGGTTTTTACTTATCTTGCCTGGTACTCTATGAGCCCTATCAAACTCCAATGGATGGTGAAAGGACAGATTAGTAGCCTGGGAGAACCAAGATTCCAGGAAAGCCCCGCAGCTAGCATGCTGATCCTCCGACCCCTCCGGAAGGCCAAAAATGCGTAGGTTCCCCCGTCTGTTCCTGTCCTCCAATTCCGCCAGTTTCCGCATAGTTTGATCCGATGATATGCATAAGCGATTGATGGCTGCACACGACTTTACCTCTAGATCCTCAAGCCTGCTGATCCTCGACTCTGCCTCCACCAATTTTGCGTTGGTTTCACGATTATCCTGCCTGATAGCCGCCACCTCATCTTTAGTAGCCTTAGCTAGCTCCCTCACTTCATCCAGCTTATTAAGTATCAGCTCCATCGGATCGGGATTACTTTTCGCTCCCTTGCTGGGTGAACTAGGATTTGATTGATCAGATTTGAGCCTCTTCATGCTTTTCATCGATTCTTTACTATCAGCCATGGTAGACCGTCAAGTAGATACCTTCGGCAAACAGAAAAGTCCCAAAGTACTTCAGCCTACTCCAGTGGAGTATCTCTTGGTAGCCGTTCCCTCTGCCGACTAAAATGGCGCCTTCCCGTCTTCTAGCAATGTAATTGGAGGATCGCAGAACATGGCGCTCGTATTACCCACCACGCGCCGGGTGCGTGATCAAATCATGGAAACCAGTGTACAGGGAATGTCCGCGCCTCCACTCGTCGGGACCATGGTGCAAGGCAAAAGATTGCATGCGAGATCACCCATTGGCAGGGAAGTCATGCAGGCTCAGAGCAACACAATCTCAGACAAGAAGTGGAACTCCGTGTTCGCTCTATAGGCCTAGCTCCACCCTGGAGGGAGCCGTTTAATCCATGCGTTCTGCCACGATGCCATATACACCATCATCATTTTACACAGGCCTCACTGAGGGTAATAGAATCAGCCTCACAACTCAACAGCTCACAGCATCAGGGTAGGCACACATCCCTCCCGGAATGCGGATAGCACGATATGTTCAAGCGCCCCATAGACTCTGCAGCAGAAGCTTGAGGTCTCTCCTTTTATGTCGCGGTAGCCGCCATTTTGTCAAAGCGACATCCATCAGCGATTGTTAATCGCGCTGCGCAGCTCCTCCGCCTCACCCTAGATGCGCTCCTACGCATACACCGGCTGAGTTCCGATAGCCGTCACACTTGGCCTCGATCCACTCCGCAACCGCTCTGCCTCCGACACCTCTCCCGTTACACGGTCCCGAAATCTGCCGAAGTTCTCACAGGCATCGGACGGATCACGTAGGGCTGCGGCCGAGCCGCTTCCCAACGGCGAAACGGCTCCAAACTTCTCCTCTCAGGCCTCCTCACCTTCCGATCACTTTTTCCGCCATCCGTTGTCGGAGAGGAGCGGTGAGGCCCGTTCCTCTGGCCTCATTCGTTCAACGCACGGGCGGAGAGAATCACCGAGCCGCCATCTCCTTCGGCGTCCAAACCACGCCCCCCCAAAGGAGCCCTTTTTTAATAGAAAGTACCTAAAGCGATTAAATCACCCAGAGAGGTTGCCTGCATTATACACGCCAAAGCAAACGGAAGGGATTTTCTGCCGCATCCCCCACTGTGCTCAGGACCCTCTCCCCCAGCTCAGGAGACTGAACCAAAAGATTTGCAAATGATTACGGAAAACGGTATTTTCGTCAAGGCTTTTTCTTCATTCCTGGCATGAATAATAATAGGCGAGGTCCAGAAGAAACAAATAACGGCGTCAGTCAAATACACGCACCAATGCCAAACAAGCATTTGCAATGCAATAGGTCTCGCATTATTCAAGTCGAAGCTATTGGCATTGTAAATGGCAGTGTTATATTTATGTTTCAAAAACCAAAACCTAGCTAAAAGGCATTGTCGTTTACAATGCCACTAGCTCAAACTTGCATAAATGCGATACCTGTTGCATTGCAAATGCTTGTTTTTATAGGAGCCATATACCGCATTATTGAAACCCCTGACTGATGTGATCGTAAGGAGAGACTTATAATGGCTGATGTGCAGTTAGAAAGATCCATTCAAAAAGTAGGTCAGGCTGGAGCTCTTACCCCTGCATGAAAACGGTGGTTGGTGGAGCCAGGTTTAGTGGACACTTGGCGCCTAAGCACTCTACTACACATTATTTTCTGGTGCATGCTAGACTTCCGCGAGGATCGAGTATCATATCCCCTTGTACTAGTAGTGAGACCACAGTAGTGGATAGTGAAGTGGGTGCCCTTTCAGAACTCTCCCCCATTGCTCTTAGTTGCTCCCTTCCTATAACCTCTTCCCCCTGCAACTGGTTCCTTAACGGCAAACTCCTCACATATGCTGAGAGTTTTTGAGATTACAAACTCCATCAATTCCTTTTTAGCTGTTAACGACACCCCGACGACGCCTATGTCGTTGCTATGGGAAACGTTAAAGGCAGTGGTATGTGGTCAGTGTATAGTTATAGTGGCACTGCACAACAAGGACAGACACACCACCCGCACACACCTGGAGACCAAGGTTAAAGAATTGGAAGAGGCCGGTAGGCTTACTGGCTCATTCGCAATGTGACCACAACTTATACCGGCTTGTAAGCAAGCAGCTTAAGGCCTTTGGCATAGTTAGGGCAGAATATGCCCTGCTATGCACCAAACAAATACTACATTGGGGGGGAGAAACCGGGTCACCTGCATGCACACCGCCTTTGTTCTCAAACTGTGCATCACAGATCAGGGAGCTTAGGGGCCTGGACGGTACCACTATCTACCAGGATGACCGTATTGCACAAGAGTTAGAACACTTTTAAACTTCCCTCTACACAGCTGAAGAGCTGGACACTGGGCACATTGACTTCCACCTTGCATAGGTTCTTTTGACCAGCTTCCCAGAAGGGGCATGCCTCTTCCTTGGATAAAGACATCACTCCTAGCGAGGCCCTTATGGCTGTACTTCACCTCCAACCAGGCAAGGCTCCTGGGCAAGATGGTTACAAAATTATATAAAACATTTGGGTCATTGCTAGCTCCCATACTAGCTAGATTATATAATACTTTTAGCACCACCCATACCCTGATGAATACATTGCTATTTACAGCCATCACAGTAATCCCGGTAAGGATCCTGCATATTGCTCCTTCTACCATCCTATTTCTTTACTTAATGTGGATGCCAAGATCTTTGTCAATCTTGTTTTTATTAAAGTTTACAAAGTATTACATAACATAGTATATTACGACCCATTCCCTATGTTTCAGTCCGGTACTTCTAAATGACAATACAGTTGTTTCAGGTTGAGGGAATATATGGGTCGCAAGATCAAAGTAGACAAATTAACATATATTATAATGCTTTGCGAATTGCTTTCTCAGCATATGATTAGTAAATTATAAGGTGTAACATAAGCCTAGAAACCCCCTCCCTAGCCCTCCCGTCCCAAGATTTAAGGGTGTACTGTACCATCGTCTCAATCTAAGTGGTTTAATTGTTTGTCATGATTTGTGGTAGGCAGGGATGGGCCTCACGGGCAGTCGTTGCGCCTCTAGGTCCGATTGGCTCCCCGTAATTCAAAACTGTAAGAGATGGAGGGCCTGAATCTGTGTCGGGCAGGCAAACAACGAAAGGCCTTGCAATAAATACTCTACTAGTGGCCCCCAAGTGTACTCAAACTTCTTATAGGAGTCAGCTAGGATACGCGCCATTCTCTCCATGGCGAGAGCTTGGCACAAGTGAGAGAGCCACTGAGAGATGGTAGGACGGCAAGATTTTACAGGCATCTTGGCACGTCGACTTGCTCTCTGTATTAAAGGCCTGGTGGATCTTGACCAGACTGACTTCCTTCCCGAAAGAGGATGCATCGACAACTCGAAACGCATATGTCATATTCTGGCCAAGGTGCAATGCTCCCGTATCACACCCCTCATCCTCTATATCGATGGAGAAAAGGCCTTCAATTGAGTCCACTGCCCTTATCTTTGCTCAGTGATGACACATATTTACCTTGGCCCACAGTTCCTTTAATGAATCTAGTTTACTTATGCTTCACCTAAGGCAATGGTGAGGTTTAACGGGTAGACATCTCAGTCCTTCAGCGTCACTAGGGGCACCTGACAGAGCTTTCCCTTTGCTGTTTGCTCTCTATATGGAGCCTTTTGCCGAAAAGATACGTAACTATCAAGAGATCTCTGGAGTATATATGGGAGGCCGAGATCACAAGGTGGCCTTCTGTGCTGAAGATATTCTGCTGGTTCTGTCGAACCAGGACACCTCCCTGCCCTCTGTGATGGGAGAATTGAAGGCTTTGAGGCTAGCTTCTGGGTTCAAAACAAGCCTGCAGAATTCTTCAGCACTGAACCTGACTGTTCCGAAGAGCGAGCAAGTACAGCCTGAAAACAGATTCCCATTTGTCTTGCCCTCACAGAGGGTAGAGTACCTGGGCTTTCAACTTAATGCCACACCTGGGCGCACTGCTGACAACAACTATGCTGTGATCTTGGCCACCACGCATTCTGATCTCTCTAAATGAAAGAGCTATGGTCTTTCCTGGCTAGGGCTCTTAGCGGCCGTCAAAATGACGCTTATGCAGAAAATTATTTATATCCTGCAAACCCCCCACGAGATTCCCCCCCCCCCTCAACCCCCCCCCCCCCCCTCCTCCCCCCCCCCCCCCTCCTCCCCCCGATCGATGTGGTCAAAGATGAGCTACAGAACCTTATTGATGATTTCAAATGGGACAGTAAGAGGGCATGCATGGCTGGGCGTTACACGTACCTATCACAATCTGATGGTTGGCTGGGTATCCCCCACCTATTATGCTACTATCAAGCAGCACAACTGCGTTACATGGTAGAATGGTCTTGGCCTAGCACCTTTAAAGCACTAGTGCTTTATAGACCAAGCAGGGGCAGGTAGTCATATTTTAACAATCCACTGGCTCTCGAAACCGCACTGACCAGCCCGAGGAGCAAGTGTTGGTGACACTGTGGACAAAATGGCACTCTCACACTTATTCTTTGGCACTGCCCTAAAATAGACTTCTTCTGGACAGAGGTATTGACAGCCGTGGACGAAATGTATGACACCAAACACCCCAGATTTCCCAGCTACATCGTGCTGGTACTTTAGAACTTCCTGGCATTTCCTTCGAAATCAGTGGACGTGAAAATGCTTTAGCCCTAGAGGCTGCCAAGCAACTTTCACTCTCTCACTGTGGCTCTGATACAGTCCCGACGAAATTGGACTGGCTGCATACACTATGGGGACCTCCTGGGGATGTAGAAAACTGACAGTTGTTACACACATTACTACTGTTTGGTAAAGTGTGGGTACCATGCATGCAATGCCTCTCCGATGAATTTAGAGAATTGATTTGCCCAACATACCTGCATGTCCTCTGATTAACGTACTGTGATAAAAATACCCGCCTGAAGGGGTCTGTCCTACTCTGCTCTCTGCCCCTCTTACATCATCCCTTCTCGTTCTCTTATGAGTGGTGCACCTTCTCTTTACAGGTTCTCTATATAACCCACCCCCTCCATTCACCCTTTTATCCCTTAATGTCCTCTCCCACCCTCTCTGTTGTGGTCTTAAAAATTCCTCTTATGTTCTCCCCACTTTCCCCCCACCGGCCAGTGAATGTAGACGGGATGATTGTTGTATATGGTGTTGCAAAATTGTCAATAAATTTTTAAACCATAAACCGAATCAAAAAGATTCCTGAGTGAATGAATGAAGGGATTTGTAGAACGCACAGCTGCTCAGTGTGTCCCGGCGCTGAAAGCATAATGATACCAAAGCACAGAAGCCCTATTCCCTAGAAGAGAAGAGCCAGGTTTGAAGTTGCCTTCTGAATGCATTGTCTAGAGGAATCTTCCAAAGATCATATGGAAGCTTGTTCTATGCTTTGGCTGCAAGGAACGAAAAGCTTTGCCGCCCTTCCTCAGGCGCTCAATACTGGAAACAACCAGCAGTGCGTCGGATGCTAAGCACAGTGATCTAGAGGGACAGTAGGACACACACTTCCTAGCATGATAGCCATGGCCGGCTTGGAGCACAGCCCTGTGAACCAAGACAAGGGAATTAATAAAATCAGCTTCCTAATTGGCAACTGGTGTAACAAATTGAGAACAGGAGAGATTGAAGTACGACTGGCAAATACATAATGAGCCTTGCAGCGGTGTTCTGAAGAACCTGAAGGTGACCTAACAAAGCTTCTGATGCTCCAATATAGAGAGTATTAGTATAGGCGCGAAGTGATCAGAGCATGGATCACAATCCTTCTGTGTATTCATGATCAATATTTTATCTTAATATAGTTTTCAATATTGAAGCCTTGTAAATGTGCATGTTTATAGCCCAGGGTGTGTATTGGTAGTAGTTAATATGCATTGTTTGTATCTGTATTTTTTAGGGCCAGCTCATCGATTTCATGGACCATGGTGGCGTCCCATATGAACTGTAAGTTTGATCCTCTAAAAAACTCTGTGCTCATACATCTGTGCAAGATACTATGCTCAACATTTGCCAGTGTTATTTAATGGCTTCGAAATGCCTTACTCAACTGTCACAACATTCAGACTCTGAACATGGAGAAATACTGAAAGCCATATCGAAATCTGAATACCTGAATGCTGTTGTATTAAAGAAATTGGCATCCTTTATCAAGAGGATACACTGTGTATACTATGGAGATGAAAGCATACGTTTGCTGCATGTGTTCTGTAGATACACATGCTTTGCATACTCCTGCCATCTAGTGTTGGGTCCGGATGTTTGCAAGTTGTTTTTCTTTGAAGAAGTCTTTCCAGTCACAAGATAAGTTGACTCCTCCTTTCGGTGATAGTGCGCATGGGCATCGACGCCAGTGTTGGCATGTTTTTTTCTGCCATCGGGTTCGTACGTGTATTGCTGCGCTCCGGTTCGAAACAGTTCTTTGAGTTCCCCTCGGTGCGCAATCCACTGTACCCTTGACGGTACTGATTCCATCAGCGTTTAATTGTTCTTCGCATATAGAATCGGTCCAAAAATTCTTCATCTTCGATCGAAAACCTCGTGAGCGCCCGTCGGGCCTAGCTGCGTCAGGCCAGCCTTCTGCTGATGGAACGGACTCCATTCCAATTCTGTCCTCGGTCCCACGCAAAGTACCCTCGCACAGACCAACAAAGTTTGTAACTTAAGCCTCTCTGGAAAACAAGGAAGACTGTGACGCTTGTAAATAGTTTCGGTCCAAGAAGACTCTACGCAATCGTTGGGCTCCACGAGAAACGCAGTGTCAAAGCTTTCAACACACTCGGGATTTCTTTGGGGAAGTATTAAAGCTAGAGGAGAGCAAAGCATCTGCGGCAGAAGAACAGGCCTTCTCCATTTCAGAATCCAATCTGGAGTTTGAAGATGTGCCTCCAGGACAAGGTGCCGTGAGTACCGAAGATCCCTTGGCCCTTCTAAAACCTCTTCGAAACACATAAGGCTTCGGCACCACCTCTGCCTCTGGCCAAGGTCATTACCAAGACATTGTTCCCGACGCCCCACCTACTTGCTCGGCACAGAAACAGACTGTCAAGCTTTCTGGCTCGAGACAGTCAAAAATCATCTTTGGATGCGATCAGGATCGAAGGACAAAGCTAGCTCGGAGCCGAAACCCTCTGCTCTGATTCAAAAACACCCCTCTGAGCTTAAACCTTCCCCTCCCAAGGAGAAGTTAATTTCAACGCACAAATCCAAGGAGAGTCTCCCTGAGCCTCCAGAACCAATTTAAGACATTCTTGACACCAAATTAGACCCTAAGAAGAATATCTTTTTATATTCAACCTGATACAGGAAATATGTCTGCTAAAACACCATCAAAACGTAAACTTTCATCTGAAAAAAAAACACGTAGTGATAGATTCCTTACCTTTGAATTACCTGCAGGCGTCAGGCTAAATTCGGAAAGTTTTCGTCCGCAGTACCCCTGCGTGTTGGTAGGTGGAGTCGTGCGGCTCCGTGTCCGTCGTCGGTGTTATAATTGCTGTGATGATGTCGCGGGCAGTACTTAGACGCCGCCCACGCGCGCTGACTTCAGTTCTTTCTTTTTCCGCGCCAGCAAGCGCAGATCCAGGAAGAGCTAGTACCCCCAGTCATTTTTTTGACTGAGATTTTTAAGGCTTTTTGTCTCCTAATTTTCTTGAGTCGATCGACTCCTGGTGCTGTAGGGATCCCGGGTTTAAGAACTGTGGAGACTGTCACCGCATGATGTCGGTGACGGACCCACACAGAGTGTGCCTCTACTGCCTGGGGCGCAACCATGACTCCAAGTCATGCCCCGACTGCTGGGCCATGGTGCCGAAAACCTTGCGGGAGCGGTCCCAAAAGTTGCTGGAAGTCCAGCTGTGGGCTCCCAGCTGTTCAAGGTCCCGGTCCCATGGGAGGTCGAGGGACCGGTCGCAGAGCCGTCCCCATCATTCTTCTGGATCCAAGTCTTCGCACTCAGGGTCAGGTAAGTCGAAGCATTCCAAAAAGAAGTTGAAGTGTTGTCGCTCTTCGACTACCCGTCGCGACTGAGGGTGCGGGCGGTGCCACCTCTGCAGCTCCGGCGGAGCCTGTGACGTCGCCGCCAGCCTACCTGCCCTTCCCGGTTCCAGTGGTGACGCCTGCTCAGGTGCAAGAGTTTCTTGCTGCCATGGCCTGACTCTTTAAGCCGTCTGGTACCGCCGGGCCCGACTGGGGGTCCTGTTGTTCCATTGCTGCGGGCTCCGGCCCCGGCGCTGCTGGTGCCACAGGCTCCCATGGGATCTGGGATCGTACCCCGGTCGACGCCAGTTGACCTTGTTAAGCCTCCACCAATGTAGACCCCACCTGCACCGCTTCCGATGTCGCCTGCTCCTCGGGACGACGTCCTCCCCGATTTCAGCCCTGAACCAGACACTGAGCCAGGTCGGTGTCGATCGACGCCGATTCCAGCACCGATGGGATTTGTTCCCTATGTCCGTCCTCTTTATTTTCAGCCTGGTCCACGGACTTCGGAGGAAGGGGAGGGCTGGAAGGGGTCTGAGGACCCTCGCGCACAGGACTGTGCTTATGATCCGGACTGGGCAGAGGATTTGGGGGACGCCAGTGGTCTTGACACATCGCCGAACCCTAGTATACTGTCTCCTCCTACTGTGGCTACGGAGGAGGGAGCAGGTTACGCAGTGGTGTTGCGTAGGGTGGCCGAGGCCCTCCACCTTGAACTCCCTACAGTGGCAGTCAAGACTTACATCTTGACAGAAGTGCTCCAACCGGCAGCAACCGCTTCGGAGCCCTTGCTGCCCTTTAATGAGGCTCTTTCTGACGTTGTTTTGGGCACCTGGTCCAGGCCCAACACAGGGGCTCCAGTGGACAGGAACGTGGCCCGACGCCATCGCCCGGCTCCGGGTGATACCCTCTTCCTCTCTCAACACCCTACTCCTGAGAGCTTGGTTGTCCAGGCCTCTGCGTCCCAAAGCGCGTTCCCTTCCGCACCTCCGTATAGGGAATCCAAGAAGCTGGAGCAGCTTGGCAAGAAGCTTTTTTCATCCCACTCTCTGTGGGACATGGTTGCGCAGGTGCTGCCTAGCTGTCCGGAGGAGGTCCAGACAGTACTCACCCAAGCTGTTGCAGCTGGGTGAGACGCAGCTAAGTTCACCATTCGTTGTGGGCTTGACACCGCCGACTCGCTTGGCAGGACGATTGTCACAACAGTGGCGCTTAGGCTCCACGCCTGGCTGAGAACAAGTGGCTTTTCGGGGATGTCCAGAATACCCTGATGGACATGCCCTTTGATGGCATTTGCCTTTTTGGCAATAAGACAGACAGTGCGCTGGAGCGCTTTAAGGACTCACGGGCTATGGCCAAGTCCTTGGGTCCGTCTGCTACTCGGCCTCCTCCGCCTTCTGCCCTTCGCTCCTTTTGTGGCCGCGGAAGGGCCGCCCCACTACGTTCGTAGAGCCACAGGCTGGCACAGCAACAACCTCAGCGTGGCTGCGGACGTGGGAACGGCCGAGGCGGTTCAGGGGGCCAGCGGACGGGTCAGTCCACCTCCATACCCGCGGCATCCACTGCTAAGCCTTCCTAGTCCGTCCTTTCAGGTCCATCAAACGCCAGTGGGCAGACGGATTCCCCCACTGGTGCACCATCACATCGGACCAGTGGGTGCTGCTAAATGTCCGAAGGGGCTACCCCCTCCACTTCGAGACTACCCTTCCAGCCATGCCACCTTAGTACCACCGCATGTCAGTGAATCACTTGGCAATTCTCCAGCAGGAAGTTGCGGGCCTCTTGGCCAAGGGGGCCATCGAGCGCGTTCAGACGCCCGAAGTAGGCCGTGGCTGTTATTCCCACTACTTCGTGGTTCCAAAGAAGGACAAGGGCCTGTATCCTATCTTAGACCTTCGGAACGTCAACGGCTTCCTCCGGAAGGAGAAGTTCAAGATGCTCACATTGGCTCAGGTCTTGTCTGCCCTAGACCCGCAAATCTGGATGGTAGCGTTGAACTTGCAGGACTCCTACTTTCATATTGCCGCTCCACCGGCGTTAACTGCGGTTCACGGTTAGCCACGAGCACTTTCAGTTCACCGTGCTCCCTTTTGGCCTTACCAGCGCCCCTCGGGTGTTCACAAAAGTGATGGCGGTGGTCGCAACTCATCTGCGCAGATCAAGGGTTTCAGTCTTCCCTTATCTCGACGACTGGCTGTTGAAGGCAGGCTCGCCCCAGGCAGTTGTCTTCCACCTCCAGACTACGGCCGACCTCCTGCATTTGCTGGGGTTCTCCATCAACGTGCTGAAGTCACACCTGGTACCCTCACAGAACCTCCTTTTCATCGGAGCAGTTCTGGACACGGCTCCGTTTTGGGTTTATCCTCCAGAAACAGCGAGTCCGGGACATTCGGGCTATGATTCCTATCTTTCAGCCCTTGTCCTGGGTTTCGGTCAGGATGACCCTGAGGCTGCTGGGCCTCATGGCCTCCTGCATCCTGCTGATCAACCATGCCAGATGGCATATGTGGGCTCTGCAGTGGGACCTGAAGTTCCAGTGGGCGCAGCATCAGGGGGACCTCTCAGGACACGTCCAGATCTCGGAGGGCACTGCACAGCAGTTGCAGTGGTAGCACATGAACCAACAGTGGGTCAGCAGCAGATCCCTCTCCCTTCCCCAACCGGAACACACGGTGGTGACTGATGCGTCCCTCCTGAGACGGGGTGGCCACATGGGAGAGGTGGAGATCAGAGGCCTCTGGTCTCCGGGTGAGTCCAAGCTCCATATCGACCTTCTCGAGCTTCGGGCGATCCGTCTTGCACCGAAGGCATTCCTTCCCTCTGTCAAGGGGAGCGTAGTGCAGGTGTTCACGGACAACACCACCGCCATGTGGTATTGCAACAAGCAGGGCGGGTTGGGTCGTGGACCCTATGTCAGGAGGCTCTGCGCCTCTGGACATGGCTGTAACATCAGGGCATTTCCCTGGTGGTTCAACACCTGGCAGGTTCACTGAACGCCAGGGCAGACGAGCTCAGCCACAGGTGCATGATGGATCACGAATGGCGTCTTCACTCGAAGGTGGCGCAAGCTCTCTTTCAACAGTGGGGAGAGCCTTGGTTAGATCTATTCCACCGAAGAGAACGTGCAATGTCATCAGTTCTGCGCTTTGGAATTTCCAAGGCGGCACTCGCTCGGAGACCCTTTTCATTGCGAGTGGAGTTGCGGCCTATTGTATGCCTTTCCGCCTATACCACTTATGCCCAGAGTGCTGAAGAAGATCAGACTCGACCGGGCCCAAGTCATTCTTGTGGCGCCGGACAGGGCTCGAAGAGTTTGGTATTCCGAGCTACTCAGTATGAGCGTGTATCCCCTGATTCGTCTGCCTCTTCGGGAGGATCTTCTGTCGCAGCAACAGGGGACGGTCCTGCACCTAAACCTGCCCAGTCTCCACCTCCTTGCGTGGAGATTGAGCGGTGGCAGTTGATTCCCTTTGAGTTGCCTCCTGAAGTCTGTGATGGCATTCTGGCAGCCAGGCATCCCTCCACTAAGGTCGTATACGCCTGCAGGTGGAACAGATTTGTGGCATGGTGCTCAGCAAAGGCTGTGGATCACCTGTCTGCCCCTCTTTCCGAGGTCCTTTTGTTCCTTCTTTCTTTGGCCCGGCAGGGCTCTGCTCTGGGCACTATTAAAGGCTATCTTTCTGCCATATCGGCGTTTCTCAGACTACCTGATCAGCCCTCTCTTTTCAAGTCCCCTGTTGTAAATAGATTTCTCAAAGGCATTACACACCTTTTCCCTCCTCTTCCGTTTGTGATGCCGCAGTGGGACTTGAATCTAGTTCGAACTTATCTGATGTGCGCTCCTTTCGAGCCTCTTCACAACTATCCTCTTCGTCTTTTGACTCTGAAGACTGCCTTCCTGGTTGCCATCACCTCCGCTAGGCAAGTGAGTGTGCTACAGGCTCTTTCTTGTAAGCCTCCTTTCCATTAATCCGGACAAGGTGGTGCTCAGGCCCTGGCATTCTTTTTTGCCAAAAGTTGTCCCGGCCTTTCATATTGGGCAGACTGTTACCTTGCCCACTTTCTTCCCATCTCCACATCCTTCCAGAGAGGGAAAAAAAGGCTCCACCATCTGGACCCAAAACGTGTGCTTTCGTTTTACCTCCACCGCACACAACCGTTCCGGGTGGAAGACCAACTCTTTGTTGTTGGCTACGTTGGCACCAAGAAAGGTCGTGCGGTGCACAAGAGGACTATCTCCCGCTGGGTTGTCTTGTGCATCAAATCCTGTTACTCTTTGGCTAAAAAAGAGCATCCGGTGGGGCTGCGTGCTCATTCCACTCGAGCAACTGCAGCCACTACTGCATTGGGACGGGGTGTCCCCCGCAAGACATCTGTGAGGCAGCTACGTGGGCCTCGCGCGCGTTTACAAAACATTATTACCTGCACAGCCAAGTCTGGAGAGACTACTTTTTTGGGCCGTTCTGTTCTCCAGGACTTTCTGGTGTGATCTTGGTTCGTAGACACACCACCAGGGTTGGTATTGCTGGGGTATCTATTCTAAGGTAAGGAATCTATCACTACGTGTTTCTTTCAGATGAACAAGTTACTTACCTTCGGTAACGATGTATCTGTAACAAACATTAGTAGTGATAGATTCCTTACCGCCCCACCCATCCTCCCCGTTCTGCAAACTGAGTTTTAGGATTAAGTTCATCCTTTTCAGGGCCCTAGTTTCAAGGCACCAGTGGTCAGTATCTTGCATGGCTCTGCGTTCCAGGCGCGGAAAGTAGTGTACAGAACTGACGTGGGCGGCGTCTAAGTACTGCCCGCGACGTCATTCCGGCGATCACGATGCTGGCGACTGACGCGGAGCAGCACGACGCCACGTACCGACACGGAGGGCTACTGCTGACAAAAACCTTCTGGATCCAGCCTGACGCCTGGGTGTAATTCTAAGGTAAGGAATCTATCACTACTAATGTTTCTTACAGATACATAGTTACCGAAGGTAAGTAACTTCTTCAGAGGACCCTCTCTACAAGATTCCTCTTAAAAAGGAGGAAAACATGGCTACTAGCCCTGCTTCTCCTGCCCCGCAACTCTCCACATCCACCATCTTCTCCACACTTATCAATTGAGGATCCATTACATATAACACCTCAGGCATCTCCACATACAGATCCAGTTAGGGATCATACTGATGAGGACATTGATTTGCCTGTCTGTGAGAAGTTGGCCTGGTATATGCTGTCCACTAGTTATAGTAGGCACCTTGCACCAGTCCAAACGACCCTTATTGATGATTAGGTTAAAGACAACCTTTATTGAAAGCTATCCTAGTGTTAGCTATGGAGAGTAACCTTCAGGCTAAGTCTCGAAGGAATGTAAAGCAGCTTGGTTTAACAGATTATAACCTCCTGAATGACCAAATGAAAGGAGAACCACACAAGGTATATATAAAATGTATGTATGTATTTATTACTAAACACTCTCTACTAACCTCTTTATGAGATTAGAGAACAAGGCACACAATATTAAAGCACTAGAATGACAGTAAATAGCACAATACACAGCGGACTCCAGGGGGAGACCG
This sequence comes from Triturus cristatus, assembly GCF_964204655.1. NCBI lineage: Eukaryota > Metazoa > Chordata > Amphibia > Caudata > Salamandridae > Triturus > Triturus cristatus. The sequence continues at coordinate 929,025,016 of NC_140584.1, forward strand.
TACCATATACTAAGAAAGTGGTGTAACAACCACGACTTGACTAGACAGTGCCTAGAGCACGTAGAATCGCTGGGACCCCAAGGCACCACCCAAGTGAGTGACACAGGGGACCCACGGAGGACGTGTGCAGTGTGAGAATACAGCCGCCAGCTCCATACAACTCTGTGGGAAAGTCGCGGTTGTAATTTTAAAGAATAAGGACACTTAGGAGAGGACTTTAAGCAAACCCTTTGGAACATAGAAAGTTCTAAGGCCAGCACCCTTGAGAGTACCGAGGTACCCGTGTGACCTATCCCAGGAGAGCCGGGTGCATAGGGGTCAAGTGGTATCAGAAACGCTCGTTGATTTCAGTGGCGTGATGTGAAGAAGTGTTGCTGCCGGGAAGATGAAAAGTGTCCTGTGTGATCCAAGCCTGGATCGGAGCTGAGAAGAACCTGAAAGCAGAGGGGACAGAGTCTGGGTCACTTCAGTGACCAGGGGCACGATAGACGAATGCCCACCGATTTTTATTTTTTTATTCTATTCTATTGTATTGTTTTTTTGCAGATTTTATTGATTTTCAAGAAAATACCAAGAAGGACAAAGAAACAATCACATGGGCAGTGCAAAAAAGCAGTGAGATAGCCGATATGCAATGCAAATACATTAAACGGTATTCCCAGGGATCTCGCATACCCAGTCGCAGCCAGGTTCTCATCAAAAAGGCCCTTGTGATCTGGCAGTTGACCCCACCCCTCCCATCGGTCAATATAACCCTCAAGTGAACAATGCTCCACATCCATCTAACATTGCGTTACATACACATCTTTATATTCCGCTCCCCCCTAAATCCCCCAACTCACGAATACCCACCGATGTCGGTTTTTCAGGTGAGAAGAGGTGAAGCTTGACTCTGCAGCCAAGGGACCATGATACGACGATGACCAAAGTCCGCAGGTGAGCTGTTTCACGAAGGAGGAAGAGGGGGGGGGGGGGGGTCAGTGTCCGGATTGAACACCAACAAGCCTTGGCAGCTGCAACCCACGTGGTCAGAGAAAAGCTGGTTCGGTGAGCACCATCAAGGTCCTGGGGACTCCCCGAGCGATGGAGAGTCAGGACACGTCTGGAGCAACCAGGAAAGCCCACTTAAAGTTAAATTTCCCTTCTTAGGGACCCACAGGACGACGGACCAGGGATCGCGATGAGACCTCGAACTGAGTCTGAAAATACCAGCCCACAGGACACTCTGGGTGTGTAGGCTGGAAATCTTCAGTGGAAATACTGCTCGGGTCTGGACTAAAAGTAGCCCAAAGCACAGCTTATGGGGTCGCCAAAAAGCATATGCTGCTGCGAATAGACACGGTGCACAGGGGTACGGGTTGCACGGTCCCCACGAGGGCTGCGGGTCTCAGGATTGCTGAGAGCTCTAGTCGACCTCGGGGACACTTGGGAACCCACCTCCTGTGTTGCAGAAATCTTCGGAGTCCTCCGGAGCTACGAGATGCCAACCAGTCAGATGCGTTTAAGGTGTCTGCCTTGCAGGGGAGTAATTCCTTTACTCCTAGGGAGATTCTTCAGTCATCCAACGTAGTGTAGATAGTCAAAGTACTTGGTTTCTGTAGCAGAGTTTCGTCCAGATGAATCTAAAGTCCTGTAGCCAGGGGTTCTACTTTATACCCAAGGAAGGGGTGGCACAAACTCTGGAGTATGCACAGGGACACCAAATGTGCCCCCAGTGCAGACATCAAAGCACTCTTGGAGTGCACCCACCCAACCCCAATACACAAAAGCCTGTCTGGAAGGTGGTCACACCTCCCTGTGACAGGAAACCTATTGTCCAGCCTTCCCCTGCCGGAGTTTCGTCCAGCAGCAGGAGGGCAGACTCGTGTCTGTGGCTGGCCGCATCCATCTTGTGGTGCCAGGGTCGAGAAAGCTGGTACCGGGTGTGCCGGTGTTGTCATATTTCTCCCTCTAGGAGGGTGAAATAATACCTCTCACACCAGTTACTGGTGTGGAGGTATGATTCCAAGGTGTTTGACACCAAACACGACATGTTTCCTTGCAGCCGTTTTAAAGTTAGCATTTACCTTGAGGTTATAATGCACTTAAGTATATATGGTTGGCTGCATCACAAACAACCCCGGAATATAGGTTCCGAAGGCTGCAGAGGGGCTCTGCTCATGCAAGTGCACCCTCTCACATAAAACCCAAAACCCTGCCTTCAGGATTGATAAGGCCTGCCATAGGGGTGACTGATAGGTTTATATGTGCAGTGATATGGAGTAGATATAGTGACCCTATATCTAAGTAAGGGGGTGCATGCACCACCTTACACAGGCTGCTGTAGCAGACCTGTTGTCATTTTTAAGGGTCTCCCAGGGGTGGCATAATACATGCTGCAGCCCCTGAGAGGCCTCTGGGGTACCTATGCCCTGGGTATATAGTATACCATATACTAGGGATTTTTAAGGGTACCCTAGAATCCAATCTGGAGTGTACCTAAAGTACATGTAATCAATTTAGAGGAGAAAGCAGCTAGGCTGGGGTCCTGGATAGCAGGATCCCAGCCAGACTAAGTTGAAAACAGTGAAACATCAGCAAAAAGTGGGGGTAACTATAAGAAGCAGATCCTACTCACCTACACTGTAGACCCATGGAATGACTACATTATTGACCCTCCAGTAGATAATGACCCCGACCTTTGTCCTGCAAAGCCATCACCTCCAGACAATACTATGGCTTAACAACTTATTGCTAGGGGCAGCAGAATTTCATGGGGTGGCCTTACTTAAAGAGTCCTTAGAAGAAGACTTTTTATTTGAAACACGAGTCCACGCACAGGTCCAGTCAATCACTCCCTATGCTTAAAGGCGTGATGAGGCATGCAGATGATATCTTTAAAGACCCTGTACAAGCACGTATTTTAGCTCCTATAGTAGATCAAAAATACAAACCCTCACCACCAGATCCTGTGTTTATCAAGGGACAATTACCTCTCAACTCCCTAGTAGTGTCTAGTGCTCGCAAGAGAGCTAATTCACAAAACTCTGGTAATGCACCTCCCCAGACAAAGAATCTAAGCTCATTGATGCATCAGGAAAACTATTAGCTGTTCAAGCTGCTAACCACAAGCGCATCAGAACACACACAAGGCCTACTAGCAAGGTATGACCGGGTACACTGGGATGAAATGGAGCAGCTGCTCCAACACCTTCCAGAAGAACGCAAAACTAAAGCGCAACAGTTAGTGGAAGCGGGAAAACTAATCTCCAACTCATCAGTCAGATGTGCTTTAGATGCAGCTGACACCGCAGCTAGGGAGATCAATACCCGCATTCTCCTTCGAAGACATGCATGGCTTAGGATTTATGGGTTTAAGCCTGAGGTCCAACAGTCCATTTTAAACACCCCCTTTGACAAAGAACACCTGTTTGGTCCTGTAATCGACCAATCACTAGCAAAAAGGAAAAAAGATACCAAGGTGGCATAGTCCGTGGGAGCACTCCAGTCCCCATCTAATGGAGGCTCCTTTTGTCACTCCTTTTACAGAGCTTGGTCTAAAACATAATCCTCAGACACAAATGCTTCCTTTTAGAAAAGCAATTCCCAATTCTCCCCCTCTAGAGGTTTCTATATAGGAGGGTATAGAGGAAACCATTCCAAAGGTAGGGGTAAAGACGCCATACCCCGTAACACACCTTCCCCTAATAAAGAGTGACTTGCCCACACTTTCCCCAATCACTTAACACCTGTCGGAGGAAGACTTCTACAATTTCGCCCCATTTTGCGATCCGTAACAACCGACAAATGGGTGATCAACATTATCCAACGTGGTTATTGCCTGGAGCTTACCACCAATCCTCCAAATATAACATCTCACATTCACAAACTGTTGTCGGATTGGAGGAGGTGGATTGCTGGTGTGAATGCTGATGGCAACCACCTGGTAAATACACTGTGATTACTGAGCAATATATGTTGCCTGTTGGGCAAACATGCCTGGTAACATTTTAATGTTTTAAGATGTCCTTACTGTGTGGCACAGTCTTATTCTATTCTTTCTTCGGTATGTCAGTCACCCCAGGCTCAGAATGAAACACTAGTGAGGTGAAGACTGGCCCCGAGCCCTAATGACATTACCGCAAGGTATTTGGCAATGAAACCTGTTGGCCTTCCCTAATTGAAGTGGTCTGCTACAGTGTGTTTTCTTCTTTTTTTAAAAAATTTTTTATACTTAAGTGGGCTCACAGCATCCAATAAAGTCGGCGTCTTTGCGAGTAAGTCCCAACTCATGTTAGCTTGAAGAAGTGAGTTTACCTTTTCTCTCACTACGGGGTCTTAGTAGGATAGTACATAAGCACTTGTTGAACATCCTTTCATACATCGCTATTTGTTCCTTTTTCTACACCTCCTAAAACCTATATTTGACACTTATTTTATTTCTTCACGGACTTGCCAATCACCAATGATAAAAAACGTGAACAAACTGGTGAGTACCTACCAGCAGTTCTCTTGGTGATGCTTACGTGAGGTTACAAGTGGGTTAGATTGACAAACATTTACATTTGGACACCACGGTCCAGCTGCTAGTGGCATTCTTCAGAAGCCACCTTTTTTGCGGAGATTTTACTACCCTGCCCTTAGGACCCTTGGAAAGATTCCGTGTACAATCAGATTTTTTTTTATTATATTGTTGTGCCACTTAATCTTTGACCTGACCGCATTCCAGAGCTAAATGCAAGGAGTGGCACGACCTTCTCACAATGCGCGCAGGCAGCCCCCCTATTAGGGTCGGTTTTTGAGACCACACGGAGTGACATGTACGATGCAGAAAATAGAAATGCAGGAGTTTAAACCTGTTGTTACAGGACACGGTTTGACGCAGCTACCCAGTCCGGGTCTGAGATGGGTTTAGCTAAATCTCTCTCCCAAGCTCCCTGCGCAGGGTACTGTAGCGGTGGCATACACTCCTAAGGGCTCTGTAAAAGTGAGCGATTAGATGGTGCCCTTCCCCTACCCGATGAGACCACCAAGGATTCCCGAAGGTCGAGGAGCCGCTGGGAAGTAAGTCCAGAGATTCCTCTCCAGCTTGGCATAATAGAGAAAATGGGCTCATTCTAGGCTGCTCCCAATCCTGTCCGGGTGTGTCCTTCCGGTCGCACTCCGCAGCGCCTCTGCTGCCTCGATGGATAGGGGAGCTTCCCGTCCAGCAGACTTCTTGCTCTTCAAGGGCGGAGACGCGGAGTATGCTGAGGGGAAGTGCGCCCCTGCGGGCGTGGCCTTTGGCTTCACCAGTTCAGGGCCCCAGGCCTGCCCGCGTCGCCATACACAACCGCCTCCAAAGGATCCTCCGAAACGAAATACAGGGTGCAGTGCTAGGGCGCAATCCCTTTAAAAACAGGCCACTTAAGTTATTGTGAGGCAAGATTATGCAGAATTATGCAGAATCGGCCAGGAGCCTAGGCCAGGAGCCTAGGCCCGGTTACAGGAATCTTTACTTGGGTGGGCCAAGGGTGCATTTGGGTGGGCCACTGCAGGCCCAATTTGTCGCTTCTTGTGGTAGCCTACAAGCCCTAGATTACATCATACTTGCAAACAGTCGCCATGATACAACAGATCGATTCTGTGTGTATACAGAGCATGTGGAAAGTTATTTTAAAGTAAGAGCAATGTCTGGACTTTAGTGCAAACCCTCAAATTCTAACCAGCCCGGCTTAAACACAAGTACTTCCAGGCCTGATTATCCACTTTTGTACCATCCCTCTCTGTGCACCTTATCTCACAGCTGACTTTTTAGTGTCACAGCCTGATTTGAAAAGCAACTGCAGGGGTCAGGAAAGGTGAATCGGAATAAATAAACTTATTTTCTCCTGTTTTGAAATAGAAAAGTAAATATCCACGTAGCAGGACGGTAGGCAAACGTTTCTCTGTGCCAAATAAAGAATGTGTCCCCTTGCCATGCCACTATTGTACCTGCATGACATAGCCCACCTTTCTAAAAGCAGTTACAGGATTGGGTCGAAGCTTTTTCTCACAGCCATGCCCAATCAAGTAACTCTCAGAACAGGAAGGAAAAGAACGTTTGGAGGATAATTTAAATGATAGTGCCCATTTTCTATTGGCCTTCATGTTCTCACTGCGAGGGCCAAGGTTAATGTTTGGGTGGGCTTTGCCCACCCGCTAGAACCGGGCCTGCAGGAGCCTCTTATGAGTGCGTCCTGTCGGCCTTCTTGCATGCTCACTACGCCACTGGAGTCAAGTTATCCTGGTTGAAGAGGGGTGAATCCCCGAAACCGGTCCTAGGATGGTTGATTCCGGTCCAGGGAAGACGTGGCTTGGCAGTTCGGGCTGGACTGTTCCCATGAGGCACAGGGTCAAGACTGATTTGCATATGGCCATGTCTGAACTGGGGTGGCGTGGTGAGCAAAATAACAATGGATTAAACCCAGATCTGTGACTGGGGGTGAATGTTTTGCCAATGTGCAACATTCCGTCCATCATCTTGTGTGTTTGGCCTTCTTGCATGGCCACGCCTCCCGGAATGTGTAATGTTAGTTGAAAATGTATACCTTCCTGCATCCTTATGGCTTTCCATCACTATTCGAATTTGTTTTTTTGACAATTTTGCTTTTTGTGTGTAATGGCTGCCTGTGTGGTTAGTTGTATTTGAAGAGTACAAGACAGTTGGCTTTTTAATTCATAGAGCACATTACACTCAAGCAGTGTTTGTCCTCCACAAATTTGGTTAATGTCCAAAAATACCTTAAGATGTCTGAGTATTTTAATACACAAGATCCTTTTACAGGCTGGAGGTGCAGGTCACCTGGAGTCAAATTCCAAATATCCAAAGCAAAGACTAAAAGAAAGGACATCCTTTGCCAGCATGTAATGAATTCAGTTATATGTGAGTGAAGCATAGGTGGTTATTCGCTGGTGGAGTCAGTCATGGTATGTGGAAAATCAGCTCCGTTCTCAAAACAAGATGTTAGATGACAAAATAATTTTCAATGACTAAAAAGTTTTGCAACATAATTTAGATCATGTCTGTATTATTTCCACAGCAGATTACTTTTAAACTGAAAACTTGTGACCACAGAGGCGATGTATGTATCTCTGGTGAAATTACTGGATTGTCTCTTTATTGGTGCCAGAGTTTTATTATCTGATTTTCAGCTGGGTTGCCCTAAATGTCATTTACTCTGCAAATTTGTTTCCAGACTCAATCAGGATCACCCTGCCCCCAAAATGATTTGTATTTGTGTTGGGAGGCGGGGGAGAATACTAGCCTAAATTTGAATAGATGCCTGTTACTAGAATAGTAGGGGGACTAGTTAGAGTCTGGAACCACATTTACAATAGAACACCAGACCCCTGTATTGTTGTTTCTGCTCCAGAAGTCAGGCGCGTGCACCTATGCATATGCTGTGAAAAAATGTATATATCACAATTCATGAACACATGCCAGTTTCTGCAGCCTAGGTAGTTTTTTATGGACATCTCTCCAAGTCCAAGCTGCATGTGTGCATCAGCTAGAAACTTAAGCTGCTTGGCTTGATTTCTCTCACTGGGACTTAAACAAAAAGCAAGCAACCTCAATAAGACTAATTTGTCACAAAATTGTTTGGTAATCAGTAAAATGAAAACCATTAAATATAAGAGCCTACCTGAATGTCCAGTTTGACCACCTTGCATCTCATACAAAAATGATCAATACTAGAGCTTATTCCAAAACTTGGTCTTGACCATCACTGTAAAGAAGGTAACAGTAATGATGCAAAGATCACAGGATAACTAACTAACATGGAAGGCTACAGATATGCAGTTGTGTTTCAATCCAAGTGCCTTGTATAGCGCGAGTACTCACCCATAAGGGTCTCGATGCATTGAGGGTGGGAGGGGGTTCGTGGGGGGACAGCTGCTGACCCGTCATAGGCACTCTGGTTCCGTCGAAGAGTTTAAAGTGCAAGCTGAAAATGTGTACATATAATGAAGAGATAAGAAATATAGCTTCACATTGGGGTGGGGCTGTAAGAAATGCAGTTCGAGATATTGGGAAGATTTTGTTTGAAGTGGCTTTTGAAACCTTTTCTGAACTATGCGAATAAAAGACAGAGTCAAAGGTATAAAGAAAGGGAATTCCATATTTATAGAGAGAAAACCTTTGGATGTTTGTTCTTTGAGTGACTTGGATTTCCAGGCTAGCCATGGTAGTGCTCTTGAATCTGTTGATGCCACAAGATAATGCTGTATGTTAAAGTAAAAACCAAAGTAAGGCAGTCTTTTTTTTGTACATGTAGAGTTCTTATAAATCACACAACAGACTTGAAGGGAGCCATTTTAAATCTTTCATGGATGGAAGATATGCTTAAACCTGCTTTGTTTGGTGATTAATCCATTCACTGCATGAAATTTACTTTTGCCCATCAAAATAATTTATTCTGGCATTGTTTACAAAATAAAACATGTATATTAGAAGAATATCTCCTCAAATTATTTAAAGCAACTATTTACAACAGTCAAAACATTGCATTTCTAACTGTTAAAGAGTAATGTAACAGTATGATAAAATACCTTTCAGTTTAGTCTGGGAAATATGAAACATTAAAATAATTCCGCTATCATCTGATGGATATCAAATTATATCGAAATAATTGTTTCACATTAGCTATCAGTATACCAATCTTGAAACCTCAAATACCATTTGTCTAGCAGTCCATTCCATCCCTGATTCTTGGAGAGAATCCATCATACAACCAGTCTTCAGAGGTGGCCTTAAATCTGCTTTACCACTATCTGCTAATTTCCTTAATTTACAACTACGCTAAATATTACGCTAGCCTATTACTTGACGACCCAACAGCTTGGGCAGAAGACCAACAGATTTTACCAAAGAATCAATGTGGCTTTAAAGACATGCGTGCTGGCCCCACTGCTTTTTAATCTTTACTTAACCAACATGTCAAATATGTTTGACAATGCAGACTGCCATCCACTGAAATTAGGAGGCCAAAGAATGACACCCCTACTATACGTAGATGATCTGGTGCTCCTCAGTCAAAGATTCGCCTCCGACACTGAACATTCTACATGATTACACAGTCAAAAATATGCTAGAGATCAATCTAACAAAAACCAAGCATGTTTCATTCAGTTTAAAACCAAACCCGGTCAACAGGTGGCATCTTAAAGGCATCAGGCTACATCATAGCAATAATTATAAATACCTGGGAATTCTTCTGGATAGCAAATGATCATTTACTACTCATGTATGCCCTGAAGTTGACAAGGGCACCAGCCTAATGTTCGCACTCACATCCATCGTCTTCAAGCTACAAAGCCCCAGCCTCAATCCGCTCCTCCAGGTGAGGGAAGCAAAAATAGGTCCAACATTAACATACAGGAGCGAAATCACTCTAAGAAGGGAAGCCGGGTCAGTGGCAAACTGGTCACCAGAATTTACAAAGCCACCTTGCGCCTTCCAAAGCGAGAGTCACTTGCGCTAGTAAGACACTAGTATAACAGCACTGGGCCAGAGGCAGCCACTTTCAGAATTTCTGTCATTAGCTCAGACTGTCACCTCTTGATTCCATGCATGGCCTAATCTGGTGCGAACTTGAGCAATCCGACCAGAGATCATCATGTCGGCAACATCTTGAGGCTACACTAAGGGAGTGTTCACTGTCTGAAGCCTGGAGCAAACACATCTCCCAACATGCCTTCAAGAAATTAACTTCTCTCATGGCCCAAAAAAAGGTCAAAATTGGAAGACCAGAGAGCCTTATGCAAGCGCTCGCACGTGAGGTCAGTCATACATTCATACTCCACAATCAAGCAGCAGAACTACATCACCTGCACTTATCCTGTATGGATTAAAGCCCAGCTTGTGGCTCTAAGACTAGGCAAGTGGAATATTCGTGGTCACCGTCCGTCCTGGCGCCCCCAAGCCACTCATTACATCAGCTGCAGCTTATGCAGACAAGGATAAGTAACCCTAATTCACGTCTTTGTCTCTGCCCCCAACGACTGCAATAAAGTAGAATCCTTCTTTGTGCTAACTTCATTTGGCTAGGAGCGCGTACCTGCCGGCAGCCAGTAACCGCCAGTATAAATCCACTAAATTCAATACTAAACATTAAAACACTCACATTTCTCTGGATGGCAGCAATTCAATTGGACTCAGCCAAAGACTCAAGTACAGCGGCAACACACAGTTGAATACTGTACACAGTACCCCCAGCACTCTCCATTTTCAACAGCACACAAGGGATTGGCAGAACCGCAAAACAGTGACTCGTTCAGCCGGCCACCGTTCATTGAACTCTATTTCAGAATATTCATCTCCACTCCCTGTACTGATAAGTTCTACAATGCACTGTCAGGACTATACCAGGCCACTTTTCGAATAAGAGATCTTCTGCTCTCTATTCCAGGCGATTGTTTTCACCCTTGCCTGCACTTTGTGAAATTTTGCCAATCGCTAGTAACACCTTGTCACATGGCCCGTGGGGACATTGTCGTCTTCCCTAGGTTAGCATGAGCATGCTGCAGACCATCCGCTGCTTTGCACACGTTAGTACATGAGCTTATGTTGCGAATGCTTCTTTTGATATTTTCACATGAGAACTCACTGTTGTGTTCGCGCTTTGCACGTTCCTGGGATTTAGTCTGGACATTTCGAACAACAATGCCCGATTGTTATTCTGTTCTGGTTAGTCCTTAGCACCTAGACAAAACATACAGATGCAGCTGTTGTTTGGGAATACGTACTTTGGTCTTATTGGAATACACGGATAGGTAGTAGACACTTGGAGAGGGACCTTTCCAGGGAGCAGAGCATGAAAGCACCTATGATGTAGAATTATCTATAGACTGAGGTACGTAGTCTGCAGATAACACCCGGAGATCTTCTAATATATAATCATCCTGCGTCTGTGCAAGGGGAGGGAGGTTAGGCTACTCGGTCTCTCACTATGACTGCTCCTTTTAAGATCTACGGATTACTTTTTATGCTGACCGTATTTGTGTTATGCTTTTTTTCTGCTTATTGTGGCACGTATACTGCATATTAGAGCACGTTAGTTAAATATTTTAAGCTTGTTTGTGTCTCTGTGAGGATGACTCAGTCCCTATATACAAAGGTCCCATAATGCTACATATAGTTCTGTGTTTGCGCAGAATCCCTGTAACAACCTCCATGCAAAACTGCCCTGTTTTACCTATTGTCTTGTAGCTCTCTTTGCACTCATCTGCTTGAAAATATTCTGAATGGACTGTATGTGGCAAGTCCTTGAGCAGGAGATTTCTTGTTACCTGTTCCTGTGTAGCTGACCAGCTCACACCTAGGCCTGTGGATTGCGAAGTTACGCATTGTTTAAAACACTTTGTGTAAAGCTGGTTTAATTTTATGCATTTCTTGCTGGTTTTAATATCTATACCTTTCTGAAAGGATTTACCTTGTTATATGCTCTGTGTTATTCCCGACTAGAGAAGCAAAACTGATTTGCATCTCCATCCTAGGTACCCTGCATGATTTTATTACAGTTTTGTTGTTTTAAACTGATCGATCTACACGCTAGTGCTTTTAAACTATTTGTAAAGGTTTTTATTAACCATACAGTAAATAAAATTGAATTGAAATACCATGGCAAAACAGCTGGAATACTTTTTTTATACAATAAAGCATCCCTACTTCATCCGATTGATGCTGACATCTGTATTGATGCCAACCATGGTCTTTCAAGATTGCTATATGCACAATAATAACACCCAAAAAATTATTGCACTGTATCATTACAGAAACGGCACATTTTCCATGGCAGTTTTTTAGCACCGCATTCTTTGTTAGAAAAGCCCCTGTTTTAGTTCAAAATGCTTTTTCTTAATGACCAGGTACCTTTCTTGAAACCCATATTGATTTACTAAATGCCTGTTTTTGTGGTTTCATAACATCTGTTATGTATATCACCAGTAATTTAGTCCCCTCAATACAAGGGTTAATTTCACTGATGAAGAATGGTTTGATCATAGGTCCAACCAGCCCAATTTGGTCAATAAGGAGTGCACAAAAGAAAATCCTGTTAAGTGGCTGTTCATTGGGTGTAATAACGGTGTAGGGTGGACTGTTGTCTTCAGTACCATAAATCAGTTGTATAAGACCAGTTAAAACAACCCTTTATTGAGTTTTAATACTAAAACAGGTGCAATAACATCCACTTATCCACAAACTACGTGTGCTAGGCAAATCGGTCTAGTTACAATAGCGATGGCGTCGAACAGCCTTCCCTTAACTCTGGTTGGCATGCGGTTGGGCCCCCTGTTTCCACCCTCTGATCTGGTGTCCTCCCCTCTGCTTTCCACTCTGGAATAACATCCTCGACATTTCTTCAGAGAGCCCATATTTTCTCGAACTTTCTCAAGGAGTCTTGTGCCATAATAAGCAAGTAATTCTGCCCTCATGCACCAGTCTAGGTTGTATTCCTAAGCGTATATAGTCTGAACCCTGGCCTGCCCACATTTTTTGATCACATCTGGTCTTGCCACCATCAAAGCAACGTTACAAAATAGAAGATTATAGCAGTCTAGTGCTTGTTACATATGTACCGGGTTATCGGCTGTGTTCTAAGGTCCAGCATAATATCTAGGGCTGCAGATAATCTTCGGCTCACTTTTCCCCACTAGTCTTAAATCCTAGGGAAGCCCTAGATTGTGTGTACCAGAGGGCCTCTTTGCTGGCATCCCTTTAAACAGAGATTAGTGTCAATTCTTCCCATGTGGAACAATTTGTTCCTCTTGAAATATACTCTGGAGTATTATCAGTTGGAATCCTGCCGGTATGGTTACCTCACAAGTGTAGCAGCAAGCCTGTTCCCCAGTCGTGGTCTTCTAGCCTACCAAGGTCTCTCTCCCACTTATCCCTAAGGCTGTCTATTGGAGGGAGACTGCTATGTGAGAGAGTGGAATATAGTTGGGATGCTGGTGACTGTTCAAGGTGGCCCCTAGAACCATGTATTCCAGTGTTGTCTCGTCCGACGCTTGCTGTAGCAGCTCCACATGTCTTTGCAAGAGATATCATAGTTGTCGATATCGGAGGTATTTGCTTCCTGTCAGCTTATATTATTGTTGTAATTTGGAGAAGATAATTATCTCACTCGCCAGATGTCACCCACCTTAGATATACCCTGTAAGTCCCATTTTATCTGGTCCTCCATGTTGCATAGTCCCTTCAATATATCAGAGTCCCTTAGTATGGGCTCCAGTGTCAGTTTACCTTTCCAACCCAAGTCTTAGTAGCCTTGTCCCATATCTTGAACACCATGGCCGTAGGGGCCGGTAATCACGGCATCCCTTGTTCGCAATGTAGTTGCCAGACATCTCTCTCCGGGTCCATAGACCTTCTGTCAGCCATCATGGATGGTTCCTCTTGGGTGGAAAAGGCCCAGTCATTGATCACTTGTAGCTGTCACCCATGAAATATTATTGCAGGTCTGGAAGGGCAATTCCTGACTCCAAGGGGTTTTCTGTATGGGAGATGTCCAACCAGTCCTCGGTGTGCCTCACTTCGACAGCATGCCTTGTCACATCAGCTACTGAACAAAAAACCCAGTCTGGACCTCACATGGGGTATTTTGAAGCACACAGAGGAATTTCAGTAGAAGCATACTCAACTGTGCAGCTGTCTGGTTTGCTTAAGACGTCTTGGGGACATTCTGAAAGCTTCCTCTGGAATGCATTCTGCACATTGTTTACCATTAGCTTTGTGCTTTATAACTCGTTGTTGCGTGCTTTCCAGTTGCGGGCTTTATTTTTTTAGGCTGTCCAGCTTGAGTTAGTCTCCCCTGTGGAGAATAGCCTGATTACTGTAATCTTCCTTGAATTCTTGCCTTCGGTAAACAGGCTTATACATTTTGTTTTTATCTTGTCACATTTGCTGATCACAAACCTATGTGGATCATACCTGGAGCAGATGCAGCAAGTGGAAATGCAGAGGAGCCAGTAGAAGCAAGTCAGAGGCAGGTGGGTCCTGTAGTGGCTGCAGCTGTTGAAGCCAAAGCCCTTTGAGGCTGCAGAAGCTGCCTCAGGTGTCCGCCACTGAAGCCTGCCTTCTCTACCCACCGTGGACCTCTCCGACTGTACCTCTAGAACCCCTTGCTACCTCAATATGCCCAGTTTGGCTTCAGGCATGGTGTGCCCAGATTAGCCGATAGGCCAGCAGGTGCAGTGGACAGTTGGAGGGGGCTTTTAAAGCTTCTCAAGGTCCTACAGAAGGGGGTGGGGGAGTCCAAGGAACCTTACCAGACCACTGAGGGTGGAGGAGCTTGTGGAAAAAGTTGGCTGTCACTCGCGGGGTTGTCGATGCTGTAGCGCGAAATGCAGATCTTGCGTTGCCGGTTGCTGTAGTACAAAGTCTGATGCACTGAAGCTTAATTTTGGAGATCAGCGCAGGTGGCAAGAACTTGGCATAGCCGCAAAAAGCACGAATCTTCAGAATTTCTCTATTTCTTTTAGAAGGACTCTACTGATGCTACACCAAGGGTCCAGGACCAGAGCTGCATCTCTTTGAGATGAGGAACTTGGAGGCCAGTAAGGCTCAGGCAGGTTCAGTTGCAAATCTAGGCAGGTCCAGTACAGCAGGTCGACTGGGTAGTTGCTGGGGGGCCTTTGGAGCCTCTTGTGTCCTTGTTGATCTGAACAGGTTAGTATGCTGGAGTTGCTACTTCCTGGAATGAAAGGCACAGGTCCAGTCTTCCTTCTCACACAGCAGGGCGCAGACCTCGAACAGGGAAGATGGTCCTTTGGCAGAAGGGCACACCTTATATAGATTGTGTGGAATACACAAAGGCCAACTACACCTAGTCGTGTGACACAGGACTGCCGACACCAAATGGTTGGGGTAGGAAAAGGCCAACTTTCTGAATTTGCCATTTTCAAATTTGTGACTTAAAATCCGACTTACCCATTAAAGAAAGTTTTAAATTAAAATTCATCAGACACCAAGCACAAGATTCCTACTTGACCCCAAATAAAAGTTATCACTTGTTAAATGTAATAAGGTAACCCTATGTTATCCTATTGGAGAGGTAGGCCTTTCAATAGTGAAAACCAAATTTTAGAGAGTTTAACCCCCAGGACATGTAAAACCTAGAAGTACATGTCCAGTGTTTTTAAATAAACTCACCCTGCTCTATTGACTGTTTAGGGCCTACCCTTGGAGTGACATATGGATTGAAAAGGTAAGTTTAGGCCTGACAATGTTTTTTCCAGGTCAAAAGGGTAGTTTGGGGGCGTGGCTTGCTGCTGATCACGATGGCCGCAGGCTAGAAGAGCACCGGGGACAGAGTTGCTTCCCCGAACAATCTGCCACATAATCCGCGCACAAATCGCACCCTGAAGACCACCAACACGGACAGAAAACACCGGAGTCCCGATCGGTCCAGCCTCTGGGCGTGAGCCGCGGCCGGAGCGCCAGTGAGATCGGATGACGCAGGGCGGCCTAGATGTGCAGTCGAAGCTGGGGGACTGGCCTGAATGTCAGATCCGGCGGATGGAACTCTACTGTTGGCTTGAGGGGCGCCTTTGGCGGACTCAGCGGCCACCACTAACGGCGGCGGACGACGTACTGATGTCCCTCTGATTCTCCCCCACCCTCCCCCCCACCGCAAGGCTTCGGCACGGTGGGGTGATCATTGGGGGACTGCCGGAGATGCAGGCTATTGATCAAGCAGCGACGCGACTGTGGAGCCGGGCGGTCTTGTTGCCGGCTGCTGCTGGGATCTGCGGTGAGTCGCTGCCCGCCCGGGATTGACTCTGGTCCGAGCTCCGGAAACAGCTGACGGTGAGGAGCGGACCGCGGGGGAGAGGTGAGAGCGCCCACCCAGTGCTGGGTGAGGACTGGAGAGCCCGGCGGGGACCAGGCCCTCCACTACCAGGGAGCCCTAGCTGCAGATGCTCATTCTCTGAGGGACACAGCCCCAACTGCCCTGAACCTCCTGATGGGAGCCACCCGAATGATCGTGGGCTCTGAAAGACGGCACCAGGGGAAAACGGTGCGGCCCGGGGCAGCCTTCCGCCGCCATTACTAGAACCACGCCAGGGGACGCTGGCGCCTGGAGGAGCTGACCAAATTGGCGCCTGGAGCCGGTTGTAGACCTGCCCCACTGCACTGGGGATTATTGGATGGGCTCACTGCTACCTATGTGCTGACTGCTTACATACCCGGGGTAGCTGGTGGTGGTCGATCGGCTGAGTGTGGTGGCCCCCGGGACCCGCGTGTTTGTGGACGGTGTGGCCCTCTGCCTCAACGCATATCGGGTGACTTGACGGCGGGAAACCCGACAGGCCGCGTGGGGAAGGAAAACCCCGCGGCTGGCGGCGGCGACTACTGACCGAGGTAGAGTTTCCCAAGCAACTATGGGGGTCAGGGGCCCGTGCACGAACACCCAGGGGTAACTGGACAAATATGCCTACGCAAAGGAATCACCGGCTCTGCCGGACCGCAGAGACTCGCAAGAAAAAGCACCGGACAACGGGGGAGCGAATAAAGTAACGCTCGATGACATTATGGCCGCTCTCACTCCGGTGCAATCCACAGTGGGCACCATTTCTACGGATATATCTTTCCTGCGGGCTGATTTCCAGAAAATGACCGCAAGGGTCACGGAAGTGGATCAAATAACGAAAACCCTGGTTAGGGACACGGCCACATTGCTTCAAGAAGTTAACCACCTGGAGGCCGAAAATAAAATAATGGAGGCAAAGCTGGACGACCAGGAAGGGCGCTCTCGCCGAAATAACGTCCGAATTACGTGCATTCCCGAGAGTGAAGGGGGCCCGGCCATGGACCTATATGTTTAGGAACTCATTAAGACAAGACTCCAGCCGAGGGGGCCATCCACCTTTTTCTCGGTTGAAAGGGCGCACAGGATGCCAGGCGGCAAGCCTAAGCCAGGGGCGCCTCTCAGGCCTGTACTGGCCCGAATTTTCAATTTCCGTGACCGGGATGCCATACTGCAAACAGTGAGAGTGGCCCCGCCGCTTCGCATCCAAAACTCTGTGGTCTCCTTTTTTCCGGACTTCACAGCTGCAGTTACCAAACGTCGCAGGAGCTTCTTGGAGATCGAAAAGGATCTTCGGCGCAGAGAAATTACCTATTCCATGCTATTCTCTGCCATTCCCAGCGAAGTTGCGAGTCGTAGCCGATGGCAAAACTTGGTTTTATGATCATCCTGAAGAGGCCCATGACTGGCTCGAGGGGTGGCGACGAATGGACGGACACAAGCAGTCGGAGAGGCACCAGCAGCAGCGACGGGTGGAGGAGGACCCCAGGGATCACGGACGAGCGCGGGAAGAAGACAACACGCACAGCTCGGAGGTTGAAGACTGAGAGAGGGGACCATGGCTCACACGGATCACGAAGATCGGCAAGGACCGAATCAGGGGGAGATAATAGCGAAGTAATGGACACGCCACCGGATGGTATCCGATTCTTGTGATCGTCCACATCTGATGGGAGGGTGGGCCGGGATCCGCAAATGCAGCTGCAGTAAGGTTTGAAAGAACAATGGTCTTCAAGGAGGGGATAGACTACGGCGTTCCTCAGACTTCTCACCCCAGAAACGCAAGTACTGTTACAGGGATTGGGCATGAAACGCTCTGCAAAGTTGGGGTGGCGGATAGTTTTAAGTCCGTCTAGCAGGGAGGCAGGGAGGGGGTTGGAGGGTATGGGTACGTTGTTATGGTTAGGTTTTCTTTTGTTAGCATTTTATGCGCAGGCACTCGGGTATGACACATTTTCAAATGAGGGTTGGCAATAGCACTGCTCACGTGAATCTGTTCTAATGATTGCACATTCCAACAATTATAGCAACACCACACTCGCAGCCAGCTGAGTGAGGGCGGATCTCTACCACACAGGTGAAGACCCTATCACTAATTACGTGGAATGTACACAGCCTCGGGGATAAAATTAAGAGGTTTGGTATTGCAATGTCTTAAACTAAGTTCCCCGGCTGTGGTCATGTTGCAAGAGACGCACCTCGCTGGTACTGCATGTCGGGCGTTAGACAGGTGGGGGTTCAGGATGGTTGCCCACTCGGAGTTCTCGTCGGGGGTCAGAGGGGTGGGTATCTTAGTACAAAAACAGTCACCACTCATAATACATAGAACAAAGACTGACGCGGGCGGCCGCTTTGCGGCTCTGGTAGGTCAGTGGGAAGGACACCCTATCAATATAGTATCAGTATATGTTCCCCCGCAGTTACGCTTCCGGCCCTTGGTGACTTCCTCCTCGTTCTCCCGGAGGGAGAACTACTGATTGGGGGAGACTTTAATGCCGTGGTGGATGGGGCCGTCGACCGACACTCTGTGAGGGAGCAGACTTCGGAAGGGTCACACCTATGGAGCTTTATAGTGGCACTTGGGCTTACGGACGTCTGGCGGCATCGACATCCCATGGCGCGCCAATTCACTTTTCAATCAGGGGTACATAACAACTTGTCTAAAATAGACTACTTTCTCGCATCCCCAGAAAGCCTCAAACATGTGGACATAATTGAAATTCGACCTAGGGGTATTTCAGACCATTCACCAATTATCTTAACGTACACGTATCACCTGGGGGGACAGCGGCGAATTTTCCCCATTCTCCCTGGATACTTACTGGTTCCCAAGATCATGAAATCTATGCTCACCACGACACAACACTACTTCCAAGAAAATGTTGCGTCGGTCCTCTCTGCGACCAACCTATGGGAGGCCTATAAGACCATACTCAAAGTGCAGGCCATCTCCTCTATAACAGGATAAAGGTGAGAACAGTAGCAGGAACTCACTGCTATAGAATCAGAAATACAGAAGGCTGACGCTCAACATTCTCAAAATCCAACTCCCGCCACTGCCCAAAGCTTACGCCTCCAACAGCAACTGCATAGGGAACATCTGGGGGAGGTGACTAGACTTTCGGCTACGAGACATAAGATATATGAGACTGGCGATAAAGCCGGGAAGCTTCTGGCGTGGCTCGATAAAAGGGAGCGTGACAGAAATAGTGCAGCTTCAAACGAGACATAATTTAAAAGAAACAGACCCACGTGCCATAGTACACATGCTGGCACAACATTTCCAGCAGGTGTACACATCGCTGTCGGAAATGTCAGTGGAAGAGGCATTGACCTATGTCGAGGATATTGCAATGCCCAAACTTACACCGGAAATGGCCCTTACACTAGAGGCGGACCTGACGACCGACGAGCTACAGGCAGCGATTGGCTCCTTACAATCTGGGAGAGCAATAGGACCTAATGGTATCCGGGGACAGTGGCCCCACACCTGCTAAATATGTACTGCGACAGTCTGAAGACAGGCGAACTCCCGCAGGATCAGCGCCTGGCCACAGTGGTGACGATTCCAAAACCTGTGAAACCCCCGGAAGACTGTGCTTCCTATCGCCCCATTTCCTTAATCAATGCTGAAGCTAAAATACTAGCAAAGGTCCTTGCGCTCAGGCTTACCCTGCACCTCACAACCCTGGTTCACCCGGACCAGTCCGGATTTATGCCTAATAGGAACACAGCACTGAACTTGAGGCGTTTGCACGGAGTGATGGCCTTCATATCTTATATTCAAGAGCCAGCAGTAATTCTGTCGTTGGACGACCGTATGGCGTTTAATATGGTGGAATGGCCCTTCTTGTTCGCGGTACTGGCGCATTTGGGCTTTGGCCCAAAGTTCTGTGCATGGGTACGTCTTCTCTACACAAAGCCGCTGGCCCACGTGGCTGGTAATGGGCATATATCCCATGACTTCCCACTGTCCCGGGGCACGCGTCAAGGCTGCCCGCTGTCGCCGTTATTGTTTGCACTGGTATTGGAGCCACTAGCGGCATTGATCAGGTGGGAGCCCATTATCCGAGGCCTGAGCTGGACGGCAGAATGGGAAGACCGCATCTCGCTGTATGCGGATGACGTTTTACTTTATTTGACCTCTCCTAGGCGATCCATACTGGTACTCCTAAATATGTGACCAGTTTGGTCGGGCATCAGGATACACTATAAATTGGTCCAAGTCGATACTTTTTGTGCTCCAGGGCCCGCCGCCGCAACTTCCAGAAGACTGCCCACTGCAGATCTCGGTGGACGCATTCAAGTATCTAGATATTTACATCACGGCGAACCCTGACGAATTTGTTAAACGTTTAACGTTTAAAAAGAGATGCTACTCATTGGGGGGCGCTGCCCCTGACATTGTTGGGGAAGGCAGCGCTTTTTAAAATGATGGCGCTGCCTCGATTCTTGTATGCACTCGAAAATACACCGTACTCAGTACCACCTACCTACTTTAAAAAACTTGCGGCTCAGGTTGCAGGGCTGCTGTGGGGGAACAAACCTGCACGCATAGCACAGCGCAAACTAACTAAAGGGTGGTACGACGGAGGCATCGCACTGCCCGACATACAGCTGTATTACTGGGTGGCCCAATTGAAGGTAATCAGTCAGTGGATCCACGCTCCACAGGCGGATCCCGCTTTCAAGGCAGATAGACATGGGCTTGGGGTTGATGGCATGATGTCTGCACTTTATAACAGGAAGCGTACACCAGTGCTACTCGGACCCACAAGGCAGACTGTCAACCTATGGCATGAAGCACATGCTAAATTAGGATGGAAGGGAACGATAACCCAACTCACCCCTTTGTGGGTTACGCAATGGCTCAGTGGATTGCGGCATTGCAAGGGCTTTTACAAGTGGGACGCAATTGGAATATCAACGGTGGGCGATATGTGGCATAAGGGGGGGGGGGGAGTCACTACATTTGAACACCTTCAAGCGCAATATGAACTGGCACCCTCTGAGAGCTTTAGATACCTGCAGATAAGGCATGCGTTGCAGGCGGCCCTGGCACCGAGGTTCCTGAGGCTACCCCTCTGGAGGATAGACTGTATGTATAAGCGAGTTACTTCCCTTACATACCGAAAACTAGTGAACAATTTACTGTGTGGGAGTGCCCCAGGCTAATAGAGTACTGGGTAAAAGTGATAAGGACCATATCACAGACGGTGGAGGTGTAATTAGCTCCCGAACCTAGGAGATGTATACTAAATGTATTGGAGCTGAATGATTTTTCACGCCCAGCACAGGAATGGGCCACACTGGGGATAATGATGGCGAAGCGCAACCTCGCACAAAGGTGGGGTGTAAGAGAGTCGCCATCGCTCACCGCCTGGTGTGGGGATCTTGATGCTGCCATGGTGGCCGAAAAAGCAGTATTTATTAATCGAGGCTGCCCTAAGAAATGGAGCAAGGTTTGGGGGGCTTGGAATAAGTACAGGGGATACATCTGTGAACCACCAGAAATAAGGGCGGAGGGGGAATCTGACAATGAAAATGACGGGGAGTTGGGAATGTAATACATGGACTGTTGTCTTTTGTTGTGATATGTGTCATACTCATACGCCAATTATCGTAAAATCACAGATGTTTGGATATAATGCTCTCAATATTTGGACAAAATACCTGATTTATTTGTGCCCTGATGACAACCATAATAAAAAGTTTATTTAAAAAATAAAAATGGTAGTTTAAAACTGCACACATAGGCTGCAATGGCAGGCCTGAGACATGTTTTCAGACTCCTCAAGTGAGTGGCACAATATGTGCTGCAGGCTCACTAGCAGCATTTGATTGCAGGCCCTGGGTACCTGTAGTACCTTTTTGCTAGGGACTTGTAAGTAAATTAAATGTGCCAATTTTATCATGTTTAAAGGAGAGGGCGCAAGCACTTAAGCGCTGGTTAGCAGTTGGAAAGTGCACAGTCCTAACGGCCAACAAAAACGGGTTCAGAAAACTAGAGGGGTGAAGGCAAAAAGAAAATGTGGATGAGCCTGCAAAGGGGGCCAGGTCCAATAGTAATGTTGAAAACTACTACCCAACACCAAGCCAAGAACATTCAGCAAATAAGATCTACTGCACCTCAGGCTAGAAGTGGCAGATTTGCTGGGGAAAAGAACAGTATAAATGGTTCCAGATAGAGAAAGAGGAACAACAAAATTTGCTAGGTCTTCTTTCTCGACCCAGAACTGGACAAGTCCATCATACTCATTTTTGCACCTCGGGCCCTCAACAGGTTCATCAGAGTGCATAAGTATCCAATGACTACTCAGCAGGAGTTTATCCTGTGTCTGCAGAGAGGAGTATATGGCAACAATGGAGCTCAGACTCCTACCTCCACGTACCAATGAAAGATACCAAGTTTGTGACATTCATCATAGACCATATAAATTACCAATTCACAGTTACATTTGTGGATAAAATCCTCCCTATGGATGTTCATAAAATGCCTAGATGCAGGAGCAGTGCATGTTAGGGGAATAAGAATCAGTTTTTTCCTCTTATCTAGACGGTTGCCTAGTGAAGGCAAAGTTGTTGAAGCACTGCCAGGAGAGTACAAGGGCAGAGTTGGAAACCTTATACAACCATCTTACTGCTCCTGGTGACCCAGCTTTTCTTTCGCTGCACTCCTTGGGCGAAAGCTTAGTGCTACAGGCTTTACACAGCTGCTCAAACACATTTCCCACCACTCTACCTGATGACGAATCGAAGTGAGTGGCATTCAACTAATGTCTTTTTCTCTCCGTCCAGCTTTGTCCTCCAAGCTGTTAATACCAGCTGTTTGTTGGGACATTACTCGCATGCCCTTGGGGATTCAGTGGGACTAGTCCTCCGTGGTGTCCCCAGAGACCTTCTCCCTGTACTATCTTGGGTAATTCAAGATGGTCGTGAGGCTGCCAAGTTCAGTATTTGTTGCTTGGACATCACCTATTCCATAGGCACCAGTGTGGCAAATCAGTTGGGTTCTCTGGCAATGTCTAGTTCTCTCTGATGGACATGCCCTTCGATGGGACTCGCCTGTTGGGTGGGACAAAGGGGATACCGCTCCTGAGTGGTTTAAGGATAGAAAGGTCGCCGCTCACTCTCTGGACCTTTCTTCCAGCATTGCTTTAATAACGGCAACAGTTCTACTGTTCTTCCACGGCTTTGGCCGCTGCATTCATTACTGCCAACCCATCCAAACCCCACAGGGAGCTCAGGAGTTTTGTGCTAGGAGGTGTGGTGACCACGGCCAAGGTCAGCGAGACGCACAGCCTACCGTCCCACCTGCCAAGCCTCTTCAGCGTGTCCTTGCAGGGGCACAGTCACCCAGTAGGAGGTAGAACCCGCAGATTCTTACCTGGCTGGCAAGCAATCACATCAGACAGGTGGGTCCTACAGATTGTACACAAAGGATACGCCTTACCTTTTTTCACTTCTCCATTGCATCTCCCACTGTCCCTCAACGACTGATGGAGGACCATCTCTCCATTTTGTGGCAGGAAGTACAAGCCCTTTTAGCCATAGGCGCTGTCAAGAGGGTGCCAATGCCTGAAGTAGCACATGCTGGTTATTCCCACTACTCCCTGGTGCTCCTTTGGCCTGTTCTAAATCTGCACCCTCTCAATGCCTTTCCCCGGAGAAAAAAAATCAGAATGCTCACCCGGGTCCAGGCCTTGTCTGCCCTTGATTCTTGAGACTGGATGGTAGCGTTGGA
This sequence comes from Triturus cristatus, assembly GCF_964204655.1. Classification (NCBI taxonomy): domain Eukaryota; kingdom Metazoa; phylum Chordata; class Amphibia; order Caudata; family Salamandridae; genus Triturus; species Triturus cristatus. The sequence goes on from NC_140584.1 coordinate 929,048,572, forward strand.
CCTGAGGATGCCTATTATCAGATCTCTGTCCTTTCAGCCCATCGGCGCTACCTATGATTCATGGTGAGAGGAACATTTTCAGTTTGCTGTGCTCCCCTTTGGCCTCACCAGTTCCCTTCAGGCGTTTAGGACCTTCAGAGATCAAGGGTGCCAGTCTTCCACTACCTCGACGTTTGGCTTTTGAATGCGGGCTCACAACAGCTAGCCGTCAACCACCTGCAGACTGCGGAGAACATCCTGTCCTCTTTGGGGTTCACTATCAATGTGGTGATGTTACACCTGGCTCCTCAGATGCTCCCCTTCATCGGAGCTGTTCTGGACCGGGTTGAGTTTCGTGTCTTTCCCCAGGAAAGAGTTCAGGACATTCGGGCTATGATCCTGATCTTTCAGCCTCTGTCCTGGATTTCAGTGAAGCTGACCAAGTTCAGATTTTGGAGGAGACTGCAAACGGTCTGCAGTAGTGGTTACTGGACTGTGATTGGGTCAGCGGCAGATCTCTTCCTTCCTGTCCCAGAGCAGACATTGGTGACCGATGCATCTGTTCTGGGGTGGCGGTGGCCATTTGGGAGGGATGGAGATCAGAGGTCTCTGGCAGAGTCCCGGCTTCATACCAACCTTCTGGAGCGGAGTGTCATTCTCTTGATGTTGAAAGCCTTACTGCTGACCATCAAAGGGAGGCTGGTACAGGTGTTCATGGACAGTCCCACTGCCATGTAGCACTGCAGCAAACGGGGTGGAGTGGAGTGGGGGTGGTGGTCACAGGGGAAATGGCTGGACCATGAAGGAGCTTTCCTGGTGGTGAGCCACCTGGCAGGATCATTGAATGCCAGGACGGACTAACTCTGCCATTGATGCCTAGCGGTTCACCAATGCCAGCTACACCAAGAGGTGGTGCAAGGTCTCTTCTTCCAGATGGGAGAAATTTGCCTAAATGTTTTTGCCACTGCCAAGAACTTCTGCTTGTTGGTATTTCCAAGGCGTTTCTCTCATGTAGATATTCTGTTGTGAGTGAGACTTGGGACTTGTGTATCCCTTTTTGCAGATAGCACTAATGTCCCAAGTTCAGGACAGATCCAGAACTCCTGGGCTTGAGGCGTATGTTCTCCAATCAGGCTGCCCCTCCAGGAGGAACTGCTGTTGCCGCAACAGGGCAGGGTCCTGTGCCTAGGCCTTCACAATCTCCACCTTCATGCTTGGAGATTGAATCGCGGCAGCTGAACACCTTTGACCTTCTTTGGGACATCTGGGTTGTCATCTTGGCAGCCAGGAGTCCCTCGACAAAAACTGAAACTTCTGTCTTTGAGACACGTTTGTGGCTTAGTGCGATACACTGCAGATAGTTATCTGATGCCGGAGGCCTCTGGCAAAGTTATAGGACATTTTGTTGGTTTTGTCCCTAGCTCAACAAGGCTTTGCTCCGGACACAATTAAAGGGTAGCTTTCGACTCCTTAGGTCTTTTTGCCATTGTCTGATCAGCCCTCACTGTTTAAGTCTCCATTATGTGTGTGGGTTATTTTTTTAAGGTAAGCAAAGTTTGGTTCCTTGCTCTCCCTTTGTGATATCACACTGGGACCTCAGCTTAGTACTTACATTTCTGATGTCTCTCCCTTTTGAGCCACTTCACAGCTGTTCCTTGCATCTTCTCGCCCTCAAGACAGTGTTCCTCGTTGCCATAACTTCTGTGAGTTGTGTGAATGAGCTGCAAGCTCTTCGTGGAACCCGCCAAATAAAACCTTCTAGCCGGTCAAACTGGTTTTGGGGACACCGGCATCTTTCTTGCCTAAAGTTGTGACGCCATTCCAAATCGGTCAAAACATAACCTTACAATTGTTTAATGCTCCGCCTTACCCCTCTGTGGAGGTGAGACTCCATCTTTGGACCACAAGAGAGCTCCAAGCTAATAGTACCAAATACCTCCAGGAGGACGATCAGCTCTTTGTGGAGTTCTCTGTAAAGAAAAAAGGCAAATCTGTAAAGAAGTCTCCCATTGGATTGTCCTTTGCATTAGGATCTGCAACACATTGGCCAAAAAGAAGCCTCCAAAAGGAATATATGCCCATTCTACCACAGCCAAAGCTGATACCATTTTGTTGGCATGAACCAGGGAAGTTCTGAAAGAAACGAGGAGACCGACAGCAAGGAAGTACTACTGTGCTAAATGGATCATATTCAGACATGGTTGCTCCACAGTAGTAGATTCCCAGCCATGCCACAGTCATGAAATACCGATTATATCTGCCGTTAAAAAGGGCCTCTCCTATGCCTCTCTAAAGGCACTTTTAATAGCCCTGGCCAAGCACCAATTGCCTTAAGATTCCCAGACCGCCCCTATCCAAATGTGGAATTTGTACCTTGTGCTTAGCTTATGAAACCAACCTTTGAACCTATGCGTAACGCAGGGCTGCAATTCCTTACACTAAAGACTTCTTCCTAGTGGCCATCACAACCTTACCCAGGGTGAGTGATTTCTAATCACTCCCAATACAGTAGCCCTACCTTCAAATTCATAAGTATAGTGGTGATGAGAATTAATCGAAACTTTCTACCAAAGGTAATTTCACACTTCCTTATCAATCAGACTTTAATACTGCCAGCTTTTTCCAGCAACCAAAATCAGAGTGAATGCACCCTTAACACACTTGAGTCAAATTAGTGATGTATTATGTATAGAAAGCCAAACCAATCAGTTCAGTTTCCATTGCCCCTTCAACCAGGGTTTACCAGTTTCCAAAGGACACATCTCAAGGTTGATTGGCCAAACTATACAAAGGTGTCACAGCAGCAGGAGTAATACGACAGGAAAGACCAAGATCTCTTTCCACAAGAAAAGGATGGACATTCTCCTTCAAAGGTAATGTCTCTACCAGTAACGTGCATGGCAGCCACATGGTCCTTTGTGCATACCTTCACCAAACACTACTGTGTGGATATTCAAGAAAACAAAGAAGCACGGGCAGGTTGGAAAGAAAGTACTTGAACACTTGTTTGCAATTCTAAACTGTTTTTACCCAACCTTCCGCAGAATTGGGGAACACCACTATATAATCTTTGCAAAGCATGTGAATAGTAGAAAGATTACCGCTTCATAGCAAAATGGTTACTTACCTCTGGGACTCATGTTGCAGATGGAGAACTTTCAAGATTCAAATGAAACCTACCCACCGTCACCAGAAAGCGAGTAAAACATTTTCAATCAAGGAAGGAGAATGTTGATGACAACGCTCACTCAAAAAAGAAAAAAAAAATCAGACTCAGCCATTAAATGGTGAAATAATGTAGAGCCTATGGATTGAGGGGTTATTAAGGTAGAAAACTACTTCTACAAGTAAGTAATCCTTTTTTTCTGGTGGTTATTCCTACCGGCAGATTCCTCACATTCTGAAGATCCCAGGTATCTGGCTGGATCCGAAAGCTCTTCAATGTCTCTCCTATGCCGGTAGAGGAGGCTGGCTCCACTTCAGAGCTGTATAGAGTGTCCATGTGACGTAACTGGAGTTATAAACTGCCTTTGTCAGCGTGCTGACGTCATTTCTCTTTACATGCCATCGATGTGGTTCGGATCTCGCTCAATCTCCTCAGGAGTGAACTATTTAAAAAAAAAAAATTCTCTTAAGGTGCAGTTTTTTTTTTTAACCAATGTGTCTCCTACCAAGTGGTCTGGTTTCAAATCATGTTGAATGTGAGAGTCGGATGTCTATCACAGATTCTTACGAGATCTGCCTTTGGTGTTTGGGATCCAATCACAGCAGGAAGGCCTGCGAGTAGTGTTAGAGGATACATCCTAAGGCAGTCAAAGAAAGTGAGGCCAAGATGTTTACGGCGAGAACGCCGGATGAAAGCAGAGGGTACCGCAAGTTGAGGATACCAGATTCACCAATTTCATTGAAGTTATCCAAAAAGTACCACAAAGAAAAGAGGCGGCATGAGTCTGGACGCTATCTATTGCCAGAGTAAGTTGCCAAAAACCCCTGCTTCACCTCAATCACCATCGGACCAGCAATGACTGAGGACTTCGTAGAGGATCTATCACCTGCGACTTCATCTGACTAGTCACCGGTCCGGAGACACTAACGCCATCGGTGCCTATTCTAATTCCCCTGCCCGGTCAGCTTTGCCCTAAGTTCCTCACTTCTGAAACAGATCCAGACATATTCCTGATCTACAGCAGATCTGTGGCCCATCGTTGGGATCGCTGACTGGCCCCAAGAGTGTGATTACTTTTTGTTTTGTATGGAGGATTACTGATGCTGTACCACTCAATGCCCTTCTTATAGTTTCTGCCTTTAGCTCCAGATACATGGACCATGACTCTGGCACCAATGCCACCCCAGCCATTGGGATCAACACCACCATCATTGATCATCCGGTCTTAATCAGTTTGGGACAGGATTCCATTACTTCTCAGGCACCGCAGACAACACTTGTCCCACTAAATGATTCCCCCACCTACACACCTGCTGTCTTCTGTGATTGAACCGACTCTGCCGGCGTTCTAACCCACTCCACCAGAATCTCTGCCTTTTTGTGCACTTGCTGCATCCCTCCAGAAGAGACGCAGAGAGGTTAATAAAGGAAAGTAGATTTTGCTTCTGCACTTGGATCCTCAATATAACCCTGGGGCCGATGATGATGGTGGGGATGACCTGTCTATACTGAACCAAACTTTGCCAGCGGACTGGATACCCCCGGGAGTGGGAACATTTATCACCTACTGGGCTCCCTCCACCAGGAGTTACCTCCTATCACTCAATTCTTAGAAGAGCAGCTGAGATTAGTCTTCCTGCCTCCATCTACTGAAACAAAATCTAATATCCTCACTGAGGTCCTCATACAATGACCCTTTCGATGACTCCCTCCTTTTCGGAACGCAGGCTGATTCAGCATTAGAGAGGCTTAAAGACCGCATAGCCAATGCAATATCATTTGGCCTCCAGACAAAAACGCCGGATTACCTGCTTCGTAAGATTTGAGGCTTTTCTTTTCGGGCTGCCAACAACACAGCCATTAGCAACAGGTGAACCCTCCCGCCTATATAAGCAGTGTAGAGGCTTCGTAAAAGGAAGTACGCATACCTACCCTCTACCCTAGCCGCTGCCTTCTTTTCACCAGCCACTACAGGAAAGTAACCCTAGTTGTACCTTGTCCAAACATACAGGCGGTTGAAGGAAGTGTGTTGTCCTTTCCACAACTCTGAGGATGATCACTTCAGTCTTTGGGTTTTTACAAATTGGGTAAAGGGGGTATACCCTACCCTTCCAACAGAACCCTCCTTCCATTCCTCTCTATTCACAGACACGTCCACCTGATCAACTTCTTGTCTTTTAGCAGGAAGTTCAGCTCTAACTCCTAAAAAGCACAGTGGAGTTGGTTCCAGAGCAGGAACAGAGCTGGGGATGCTACTCCTGGTACTTCTGTCGTGTAGTTCCCACTAATCCGTAAGACACGTGCATTTGTTAGGAGAACATAAACGTTAGATGAGGTGCCTCGACTGATTCTAGGCACCCCTGCAGGATATGTTGGCCTAAAGACCAGCTATCCCACAGTGCCACCTTAAGCCACCCTAACCATACCAGGGAGCAAATGGTTTCTGACAACCACTGAGCATGACAACCCTGAGAAATATACAGAATACACAGTGGAATGTTTTCAATATTTATTGAACCAACGTTATTGTTGTATAGAACACATGTGCTGCGATAATCAGTAGACCGAAACAGAGTAAAGTTGTTACAAGCATCAAAAGTGTAAATATTAGACAGTTCTACCATGGTGTTAAAACAGTGCATATATGTAAGCATATAAACAAGGTAGTAATAAGGTGTACTCCTGCTATGCAAACCCTACTCTAAGTGTACCTAGAGTGTGTGTAGTTGTCAAGCCAAGAATCTTCCCTAGGGACGATCCAACCCCATAACCTGGTGGGAGAGGATGAAAAACCCCGTCTTGGTCACGAGCTGGACACCACTCACGAGATGTCAGACCGGTGCGTGGTGAAGTCTCAGTATGCAGGGACCCTTGGTGTCAGCTGAAGGGCCTCCTCTGCTAATCTATCGAGATGCTCATTATTAATAATAGAAAGCAGTCTTGTAATGTACGTTATAGATCAGCGATGTTGTGGATATGTAGATAGCTCTGTCGCCCCGTGGATGAAGATAGAATCGTGTGCAAAGAGTCCTTGTACATGATGTCCGAGGCCTCATGAGAATGTTGTGAGAAGCTAGATGTGTACACAAAGTAGTATCAGAGAAACTAATCCAATATTGTCATGCATGCCAATTTGTGCTAAAGTTCCCGTCAGAAAGGTTATTGTGAAAAAGAGGACAATGTAAGAAATGAGCAGCTTTGCTACATGGGCCTAACCTGGGGACATAACACTTCCTGGTCCTTAAAAAGAACTGTGGTCTCCGTCCTACTCTAGACGTCCGCGTTTTGAACTGGTTCCTCAATAAGAAAAAAATAAAAATGGTGTCCTAGCTCAGGTTCTGAAGCGGAAGACTAGATGGTGTCTGCCAACCTATAGAATGCCTATGTCCATACCCTGCCTTGCAGTCACACAGGAAGTATCTTTGCTTCACAGTCAGATCCGAACACAACCAGTTTGTGGTTCTTTCGTTTGCCGTCATTTATGCCCCTTGAATCTTCATTAAGGTGATGGTGGTGGTGTCACAGTGGAGATTTGCAATCCTGTATCCAAATCTTCAGTGACACTGCAGAGGATCTATAAGTAGTGGAGGGTGGACAGCAATCTCTCCCAAGGAAAGCAGTTTCACACTCCTCCAATGAGAACAATTATCACAGACGCCTCCTCTGCGGGGTGGGGAGTGCATGTGAAGGATGGGACTTTAACCAGAAGACTGGATCTTTCATATTTGTTCCAATTATGGGTGATACTTCAGGCGCTCAAGGCCTTCCTCGCTTCTCAGACAGTCTGTCTAGATCTGGACAGACAATATGACCACAATGTGGTTCATCAACAAGAAGGGAGTAGTACAGTTGGATGTCTCTGCAGCTCTGGTTCTGGGCTTAGGCCTGTCAGATCACCTGTCTGCAATGCCTAACTTGAGAGCGGACAGTCTCCCTTTGCTTCATCTTGCTGACCCCGAGTGGTGTCTTCAACCAGAGGTAGTCCAGACCATATTCAAGTTTGGGGGATTCTTCAAATCAACCTCTTTGCCACTCAGGAGAACCTCCTGTTGCAGTGGCAGGTTCTACATGCCAGCCTCTAGAGCCTCCACATACATGCCTGGAGATTGAACAGGCATGAGTTCTTAATCCTTGACCCCTGAAGTGGTAGATGTCAATTTATGTCCATAGACACTCCACCAAGACAGTGTACTCAAATAGATGGGATAAATTCATCAGATGGGGTATAGGCAACTCGAAAGACCCTCTTCAAGCCCACCTGTCGGACATACTACATTTTTCCCTTTTGCTAGTACAGCAAGGGTGTGCAATGGAAACTGTCCAATTGTCCACTTTCCTCTACTTGCATGACCAGTCGCCCTGTTTTACACCCATAGTTGTTATTCTTAAAGGGGCTTAAAAACAAGTTTCCTCCTTCTCCCTTTTTTATGGTTTGATGGGAACTTAAATGTGCTCTTACATTGTTCCTTTTGAGTACACCATTTGAACCACTGCATAGTTGTCCTTTAGGTGTGTTCATGCTCAAGACAGTCTTTCTGTTCGCTATAACATCCCCAACTCGTGTTAGTAAGTTTCAGGTTTTGAGTGTTAAACCACCTTTCAACTACTTCTTTTCAGATAAGTTTGTGTTAAAAACCAGGGCTCCTTTCCTGCCAAAGGTGGTTTACCCCCTTCCACCAAGGCCAATTTGTCAACCTACCAAACGTCTTCCCGCCCTCATGTCCAACAAAGGAAGAAGAGAGACTTTGTCTTGACCCTTAGGAGAGCGGTCAGCTCTTACATGGATAGAGCACTTGAGTTCAGACTGAATGTCCAACTTTTTCTGGGATGTGTGGGGAAGATGAAAGGCAAGGCAGTGCATAAGAGGTCACCATCAAGATGGATAATCCTGTGCATCAAGATGTGCTATGCTCTGGTACCCAAAGAACCATCAGAAGGTATTCAAGCTCACTCCACGAGAGCCAAGTCTTTTACTTTTGCAGTAGCGAGTGGAGTGCCAGTAACCGATATCAGTAAAGCAACCAACCTGGGCTTCCCTCCACACCTGTGCTAGCAACAATGCTTGGACTCAAGATGTGAGGAGGGAAGGGCACTTTGCATGCTCAGTCCATCGGGATATTTTTGTGTAACCATCAATGCACCCACCCACTGGCTGGGGAATGCTTGGGGAATCTATTCAGATGGTAACAAATCTGCAGAAAGAATTATTCATCAGAAGAAAAAATTCTCTGGAGCAAAAAAGACAAGGCTGTACAAAATAGAATGATCTCCTATTGGATCGTGCTTTGCATTAAGATCTGCTACACATTGTCAAATAAAGCAGCCTCCGGAAGGACTAGGTGCTCATTCTGCCGCAGCCAAAGCAGCTACAACTGCGCTGGCACGCAGAGTCTCTCCTGGTCATTTGCCAGACTGCTACATGGGCATTCTTCCGTTCATTCAGGAGTCATCATTATCTGGACAGGCACTTTCACAGAGAAGGGCATTTTGCCTGCGCAGTCCCGTCGGACTTTCTGGTTTGAGTACATTCACACACCCACCTCTAAATAGGTACTGCTTTAGTTACTATTCAAATGGTGAGGAATCTGTGGCTAGAAGGCTTTATCAGAGGAACAAGTAACCTTCGGTAAAGCTTTTTCTGGTAGAGACTATCTAGATGAGGTTAACATTATTGTCAAAATTAGTTTCCAGTTTGAGGCAGTGGTGTTGAACAAGTAATCTAATTCTTTAGTCGCAGAGTCTCATGGAGGGTTTAATTCACCAAGCTACATGTTAAAATGAAAGATTGCTGAAATAAAATTCAGTAGACAAAAATGTATTTGTTGCAGAAAATGTAAACCAATCTAAAATTAGATATACATGTGATAGGTTTGGTTGGTCAGTTTTGGGTTTGAAAATTAAACATGTGTTGCATGTTTGCCTTTTATTTAGCGACATGGAGCACTGTGAAAAGTTTGAGATATCCGAAACCAGCGTGAATAGAGGTCCAGAAAAGATAAGGCCAGAATGCTTTGAGCTGCTTAGAGTACTGGGCAAAGGTGGCTATGGCAAGGTAAGAAATCTGCATGATGCTATTTCTATCACGTTCACACTCCTAAATAAACTACAACCTTTTATTTTTTCGAAAGTTTTCTGTTTTCCCATTTCCTGCCGGAATTTCCAGATTTGAAGTGTAAATGAAACTGGGCATGTTTTCTTCAAATTCTAGACAGCTACACACTAGTTCCAATTAGTAATGGAAAGGAACTAGGGTTGTAATGCCTTGGGAACAACCTGGATTCCATACCTCAGTTTTATTAACTATATGGAGCTAGAGAAGGGTCTCTGGGATGCAAGATGAAGCAGTTGCAGCCTGATATGCTATTCTTTGGTCGCACTGCTGATGCTGTTTTTCTACCTACTGCCTCGTTTATAATAACATAACGTGGGATAGTGACCTGCGAGAGACCGCAGACTTTTATGCCTGCATTTACCAAACTCAAATGTTGCAGCTCGTGCCTCCTAAGGAGTCTGGAGGTGCAATTTACATACAGGAAAGCATGATGCAGTGGGTCATCAGAAGGAACAAGCATACAGTGGTCCCCTGAACTTGTCTCTATTGCCTCGATGCCTAAAGTCACAAAGTGGGAGCTGCTTGTCATGGACCGCTTCAACTTTGCAAATGGAAACCCACCTACCTAAGTGTTGGTTCAATCTGTGATCGTGGTGTATTATAGTGCAATTTGTAAAGGGCAAGGGCCCCTTTCATTGTTATGGTGACAACGTCTTTAATTTTGCACACCACTGCAACTTCAAAGACCCTATGTATATCATGCCCTTAATTTCTGGTTAAGGGTGTCAGTGACTTTACCATGTGTCTGGGCCCATCCACTTTCAGGAAAGTAAACAGGTCCATGTGCCCCTAGGAAGTATGTTGCAATTTTCACCCTTTTTTTTTTTTTCTTCTTCTTGAAGACACCACATCTTCCTCTGTCCACATCCAGATGACGAAATCTGCATTAGTGTAACACTAATGTGTCTAACGTCATGTACACTAAACTGCTCTCTACTAACTATTGCTCACAATGGTACATTGTGCTATAATAAAAGCCATACATTGTTTTTTCTTCCTTCCAAATGTTTTCAAACCTGGCTGCAGCTGATGCTGCTTGATGGTCTCAGATAACGGACTGCTGCTGTGACACCAAATTCATTGTCTGTATTGTGTATATTTCCATTGTGCAGTATCCTCTGTATAGCAAGTGTGTAGGAAAGGCGTCTAGAATAGTGAATGTGGAATGTTTATATTAAACATTAGATGTTGGGCTGTATGGACCTCGGTTCTAGAGATGCATAACATTTGTGTCTTTTGTAGGTTTTCCAAGTGAGAAAAGTAGCTGGAGCACATACTGGAAATATATTTGCGATGAAAGTACTTAAAAAGGTAATATTTTGATCATTTTACTGCATTGGCATCATAGCTCCTGTTTATGTTGTTCCCCTTTGCTGTCGGAGTTTGGTGACCATGTTTTCATAATGTTAGTGCAGTACATAAGAAGGTGAAGTAAATGTTGTTATAGTTGTAAATCAGTGTAATTTACTCAATTTAAATATTATTTATTCACAAATCAGTTGTTTGAAATTATTTTCACAAAACAGCTTAAAACAATGTGTTTTCGAACTTAACCTTCTATAGATATCACTTTGAAATTGTTTGTATGCAAACAAATTTATTGATGTCTAGGATAACTGTGAAGGACCGGGAGGTTATTCTCATCTTGCGTCAGAAAATATTTCACAGCCTCCTCAAAATATGCTACAGATAGGTCCTTGACCAAGGAGAAGCTATGGGGAATTTATTGCCCCCATTGGTGCCATCCGAGGCAACCTTGGACCCCTCCCAAGAACAGTAAGAAAAAGTGAATTGCCCGTTTCGATCTTTGCACTTCGTATAACATTCAGATAAGAGGCGTTAAAAGGCATAAGCTTCTGAGGTGAAGGGGCATTGGATGCCAATACATTTCACATCGAGGATCTTGCATTCAAGACAGACAACATTGATGTACATTTCAAAGGATACTGATCTCGGTGCATAGATGTTTTGCTGATTGGGTCACTTCCCTAGGTGCAAACTAGAGAAGAGACCTATTTTCTTTTTTTCTCCAAATAGGATATTAATTGAAGACCATCCTATGTACCCATCACAACAGGAAGCTCCTCATAAAAAAACTTCTTGATCTCAAAAAATGACTAATAACCACACAGTCAAGCCACCTCGACAAACTCCGGGAAACAGCAAGAATAATTGAGGTTCCACAATGCTTACCTGTTAAGAGAACACCTGCTCTTCTTTGAAGGCGGTAAACACATGATTCCATCTCAGATGGATGTTTACACATCCTTCCTTTCTGACCTGACCAGACTACTGACCAGTTTCTGTTGCTGTTAAGACCTTTCAGGATGTTCTGGAAAGGGGTTTTGCAGCAAATGTCTTTGACTGTAAAGAAAGTATAAGGCATCTGAGCTTGACCAAACCTCTATAAAGGCATCCACCAGTGGACACGTTAATACTCTGTTGAAGAAAAGGTATGTTAACTGTTGACGTAGATTGATGCGCTTGACCATGAAATCTGGAAATATCAAGTGCTGCATTAAATAACAGTATTTCTGCTGGGAAAGTATGCTATGGCTCATAAGATTTGGTTTGAAATGGCCTCCCTGTAGACAAAATGCTAGTGTTCCTGGAGTTCACAAATGATTCTGTGCCTGCTTTAAATTAGGTCATCGGAATCAGTTGATGCTGCATATTTGGCAGCATAGGATTATTGTAATGGCAAATCTATGCGGCTATCTTCCTGGCTACCCCTTGCTTCCTTAAAGCGAAGTGCCCAACACAAAACACTAACTCCTCCTTTATCTGACACATTCCTTTTCAGCACTTCTGCCAGTGAAGGAATGCACTGCACGAAAATTGTAGAAGGCGCTCAATTAGCTGTAGGTATAGAGAGATGGAACATTATAAGCCACTGCAGTTTGAAATGCTGTTACCACCTGTAGTAAGTTCAACAGCCTTGTTGCTAACAGCAACACCAAATGTCACAATACCAACACTGAACACATTTGAAAGGAAGAGGCATACTACCGTAACATCTTACAAACAATGACCCTTCTATTCTATCCTCATCATTATCCACTGTGATGAGAGTAGCCATCATAAAGCTAGTTGTGTTAAAAAAGCAGGCAAAAAATGAACTATGCACGTAGGTTGAAAACATTACCTGTCATTTTATTTGAGCCTGACCAAACCTTACCATACTTACATTCTTTCTACTGGACGTTTACCTGTTGCAACAAAAGGCAAGCAGTAGAACCTGCATCAAGGCTGCATAGAAAGCAAGATATCCATGTAAAGTGGTATTTTGTAAGAAAAAATGGACCTAGCAAAAGTTCAGATCCATCTTTGAAAAGAGATTAAGAAGTGGGTGAAAGAGGTATTAGCTACTGACCTGCAATGTATGCCTGTTCATATTCTTATCGCTCCATAATATTGGAAATGCTAAAGATTTGTTGCAGAGATCAAGCACTTTCACTTCTAAGATCTGCAATTCAGCTGAACATCTGTGCTTTCTTTGTAGTTGAAGCAATACATTTCAGGAAGTAAGTAGTTTATATCTTTCTCTAACTTAACCACTGATTTCTCAAAGCAGATCTCAAAGATTAGCTAGACTTCAGCATCACAAATTAGCAGCATTTGCCCTCTGCATTATTTCTGGCAAGCCAAACTCTGACTCAAGTTTGAATTACCGGTTAACACTAACTAGACATGAGGACCTATTGGAGGCAAGACTATCTTTTATTTAATAGCAATATCACATTTTGTGAATTGTCATGTTAGCTTGCCAAGGATCTTTCATGGCTTCAGTGACCCTGTGATCGTCATATTCCCTAATGTTGGAACGAACGGAAGAATTCGACAGACGCAAATGGAAGGCAAGTGGCGCTTTAGAGGGAAATAAGAAGATAGATGCTGTAAAATGCTGCAGGCAGTTGTTTCCATGGTGAATAAGACGACAACGCGGTAAAGTATGCCATTCCAGTAGTCTCCCAATCAGTCAGTGGTGATGGATGCTTGCCTATTTGTTAGTGAGCATAACTTACAGATTCAAGGGAAGTGTTCCCACAAGGATACAATTGGTCTATCTTTCTGCTCACCAAAATGTACAATATTCTGACGTCATTCTAATCAACACTGATGTGCATCAAAAGCATGAATTAAATCTGCAATACGAAAACGAAATGTGCGAGCAAGCAGAGTATAAAACACGCAGAACACTTACAAAGTGAAATACCATATGTAACCCCCACTGATGAGGTATGATTAGGGCTCCCGGTTTTATGGTATTTATTTTTTGGACATTTCCATCTGTATTTATCCATATTTATTTTTTGTCATCTTTTTCTGTATTTATCCATATTTATTATGGGTTTTGTGACAAAAAAAAAGCTAGAAGTGGTATATTTCCACATTTATTTAACCAATAAATATGCAGTCATGCTTGAATGCCTGCCAGGTTTCAGTGAAATGAACACCCACAGACGATAAATCAATGCACTTTTATGAAAATATGCCGATTCCAGTATCAGCCTTGTGCACATCTACTGCGGTTTAAGCCTTTTTACTAAAATTCCTATTTTTAACCCCCTTACCGATCAATCCAGTTATTGGCCTGGCAGTCATGGCAAAGTGTGTTTAGAATCACTCAAGAAGCACCCAAATTCCGTTTTAACTAGGCCTGGGCAAAAATTTCGTTCCGTTCGCGGAAATTGCGATAATTTGACATTTTTGCGTTCCGCGGAGAGCGCGAAAATGTCAAAAATTCCGGTTTCCGCAGCTTGGCGATAATTTGTTTCTTGCTCGCGCTGTAAAATGATACATTCTCGCGCGCGCGCGATCGCCTTACCTGAATCCCTGCGTTCGCCGACAAGTTTTCTTGATCCGGTCGCGTTCTCCATGAGATGTTGTATTGTTTTTAGCCATTTGCGCTGTCTCGCGACAGTTCGCGCCCGCAGTGACGTCATGCGTCGCGCGATCACGTCTTTCTTCTCGCGATCATGCACCGCGAGAACAACTCAAAACAAGATGGCCGCGCCCGCAAGCAACCACATGGGTAAGTTGGCGACCCGCAACCATGCAGAAAATCTCGCGAACATGCCGGAAAAAAACTTCCGCATCTTTGCGATATTTCTGCTTGTTTGCGATAATTTTAAACATTCTCGCGATAATTTGCGAAGGTTAATTCCGCAAATTCCGCCCACCCCTAGTTTTAACCCACATTTAAAAATAAATACAGACAAAAAAAATAGACTGTTTTCCGTCTGTAAAAATCAGTAAAAACGGAAAACAGGGAGCCTTGGGTATGATACTGCGCGGAGGACAAGATTTACCTATTCTCCTTATGTCACAGATTCTTGTTCAAAACAGCTCATTCATACACTCATTCATTGGTGGGGCCCATAACACCAACACACTCGTCATTCAACCAGACTCACTCGAATCTGTACACAGGAGAAAAAACGCTGGACATGTGGGTACCTTATTACCTATCAGGATTAATTTGCTTTACATTATATACACATTATACATATCCATCTTCAGAATCCTGACCTTAACATCAAGGCACTCCACCATTTGGTCGATGGACCAATTAGTTGGACTGGTTGATGGTGAATTAGAACCAGCTAAGACACAATTAAAGCCTACGAAACATTTGATATTTTATGTAATTAATTTAAGAGCCACAAACTCATTTCTAATTAATTCAAATTTGTTTATCTTGGCGTTAATTAATTTCTTTACGTTTGCATTTATTAACTACAGCTCATAATATACGGTTTTAGTTTTATTAAAGAGAAGTCAAACATTTTAGAAAATAAACATGAATTTTAGAAAAATGCAGTTAATCAGTTACCAATTGGCAAATGACGATGGTCTCAGATCAAATAGAGAATTCTCCGCATTCTCAGGTACAACTCCCTGGACAGGCTGTCTGACCCACAGCGAGGATCAAACCGTCAGGCAGAAATATAGGGTGCACTACAAGATTTCTCCCAAAACGTCAAATAAACCTGAGGCAAACCAATAAATCAACACCAGCTCAATGCAAGCCAATGCCACGAAGGATCAAACCAATTGACGCGCCCAATTGACGGATGAGGGCCTCTTTATACCCTTTTTCCGTCTTACTAAACATGTAACATTTAGGGGTAGAGAAAATGTTCTGATTGGACAGCTCAGGGTTATCCATAGTTCAATTTTTTTTTCCCAGTGCAGACTGGTTCTTCATGATAGCTTGGCATAGGAAGGCACAAATTGTAAAATTGTATTTGACTCCCCGGCTAGAGCAGTGAATGTATCTTCTCAAGGTGAAAAAGTCATCTTTTTACAGGTCCTGTATTGTCCTTTTCGCTGTTCCCACATAGTCAACTATTGGCTTGTGGTCAAATCCCTAAACTCCTGTCCTTGGTAGGGAACACGATGTCAGGAGGTCATGTCGCTTGCTGATGTCCAGAGCCATCCGGGCATGCGCTGAAATCATCTTGCTCACATGGTGGCATCTGCTTCAGAGAACGCCATCTTGGGTACTGCGGCCTAGTAGGCCCGAATGCCAACTTAGGCAAAAATAGACATAACAGTAATTAAAATATAGAAATTAAGATGCCAATGTTTAAACCCACACTAATCCCATTAAATATTAGTATTTTCCTAGCCGTAGCAACATTTAAAGCAATGATACTTACCATTTGATGATTTTAAAGCACAAACAACTACAAAGCAACATAAATCATGCAATTTTACGATTTCCCTACAATCTAAGGTTAGTTTGCTTACCATAGTTAATTAATTGTTATGCCATGCAATTAGCATTTTAGTCCCACGTGTATCTCGTGTTTATCAAGGTGCAAAGGTTGATTAATACATTTCCACTCCAAAAATATTATGTAAATTATAGTTAGAAGGATTATGTAATCAATTTCATGCAAATCAGAGGAGGTATACAACATTTGTTTTACCTGCTCCATCAGGTACTAAATCCAATATTCTGTGACTGGGGAAAACTAGAAATCTCAGAGCTTCCTCCAAAAAAGCAACATTCCAAGGCCAAGCATTCAGATTTTATGAATCTATATCCAGGTGGACTCTGCTATTGATTGTTGACAGATATTTGTACATTCTTTCGATACACCTGATTCAGAATGTGGTTATAAAGCTCAAGGTGGCTAAGATGACCGTAAGTCACAGCTCTCGAGCACCCACGTCAGTAGTGATTCACGTTACTTCATCTGTCTGGGCAACCATGTAGGATACTTCATGGCAGAACCAATCTTTTGTCCACCACAGGGCAATCCAGAAAACATAGCAACAGTTTAATCATTACCTACAACTGCCTAACCATGGCTTTCCTTTTATAATATACACTTAGATTTACTGACTGATTGCATAAACAATTAATGATACCAAAAGGCCTTCCATCAGAGCCTAGTTTTTGAAGTTAAGGAGGTTATAAACGTGGTGCTTACAAGAAACCCTATATCCAATGAAGTATCATAAGGGGACTAGCTCTTGGTTTTAAATCCATCTGAGTTTCGGTTATCTTCTAAAAACGGTAACTTAGCAGCCATTGGAGTGCATAAAGACTAACATTTTAACCTCTCAGACCTTGTTAGTCATTGTACTAGTGCTTAAGGATGTTCTCGTCGGTCTTCGTTATCCTCCCGCCTTAACCTTCTTTACTTTGCTGCCAGCAAAGGTAGGCCCTCCGTTCTAACACCTGTTATGGAAAGCAACTTTCTTCATAGTTATTATCTGCATGCAGTGTTAAGAAGCATTTGACATTTAACTCCAACAAACAATATAGTGTTCTAGAGTAAGATTGTTTAAAGAACTTATCAATTTTTTTAAATAAGATTGTCTAAAGAATGTAACTAATTTTTCTACGAAAAATAATTTCAGATGACGTACCAATCTGTCCATAGCCTTGCCAACTTTTTTTCGGTCATCATTTTTTCCCTCCAACATTTGAACTCAAAAGTGCATTAACAACACCATTTTGACTCAACAGAATTTAAACAGCAATCATTTGTTTTGTTTATTGAATAAACCTGGTGTACACCATCCACTGGCTTCTTTGTGTTCAAGACAATTCATAGAAGTGGGAACAATCAAAATCAGGCTACATTAAAGTATTGAAAAAGAAATCTCGTGAGGGCTTTCTTGAAAACCAAATGTTTAGCCAACTATTCCAGAGCTACAGCAGACTGATTACCTGATCGCAGTGACCTTTGTGAATGGTAATGTTGCAGCTGTCAAACAAAACATGGGCAATCCATAAAGAGGGTCTTAAAGTGTACTCTTTGCTCTTCTGCAAGCCAGTGCAGAGTTTTCCTACCTTGCAAATTGGTACGCCAAAAGTCCCAAATAAATATAGTTGCTCTAATCTAGTCAAAAAGCAAGAAGTAAAACTTGTTGCATGGTATTCGGATAAAAGGGGGCAACACTTTCATGAGTGAGCGAACGAGTAGTATGGAAGTTCTAAACACCACGTTGATTCAACGAGAGCTCTTGATTAAGGAATACACCTAGAGGTTTTACTTTAGTTGCGGAACAGGTGGCCCGCTCATACTGGAGAGCCATAAAATATTGTTCCAATAAGTCTGGTATTGCTAAGAAAAAGCAACTCTGTTTTATCTTCATTCAGTTTGGGCAGTTCTGACAAATCTGGTTTTGGTAGTCACTGGGAAGTCTATCAAGGGGACCACCGACTCTTTCCATTATAATGTAGGCAGATGATCTTGTAAGCATGGAACACGTCTGAGAGGACTTGACAGACAAGTAATATAAACAATTTGGTCCGTAGTTGGGCTAGATAATAAATAACTTCAGGGACAGTAACAAGCTTTGGACACTCCCCAGTGTAGTGAGACACCTTTAGACCTAAGTAAGAGAAGCAGTAGGCGTTGGCAGCTGCTTTCCAAGAAAAAGATAAACCTGGGCTCAATTGTCCCCTTTATTTTCTAATTGCAGCCCAGGGTTCACAGTGTTAAAAGTAGCATCATGCTTGTCCAACATGGCTCTTATGTCATCAGTCAATACGGTCCGTGCCATTTTCAGTCCCCTTCCAGGGTGAAAACCCATTTGCCACTTATTGAGCAGATTACTCTCTTCAAATAGCTGAGTACATACCATTTTATTTAAGATTTTACTTGGCGCTAGAAGAGTCTTATGGGCTGGCAGTTTTTTCCTTCCACTGCATTGACTTGGCAGGCACAACACCTTAGTAGATGGTCGTTTTGAAGTTCAGTAAATTTGTCAGACATGGCTAAGGCTCTTACTACAGATGCTGTGCCTTAACTTGTCACATAGAGCTGATGAGAAGGAGCATGAGCTTTGTGAATACCACTACTGGGAAAGTTAGTCTAAGTTGTCTTCAGTCTTCTTTTGAAGTATCTTGGTTGTAGCCTGTAAACCTGAGGTCTATTTCTTAATATGAGGCTTTCAATCGTTGCTCCACTTGATGTGTTAATAGCTTTTTAGTTCAAAGTGTCTGTAAAACACTCCTACTGTGTTGCCACTTCAGACCCTGCTAACTTCTGAGCAGTTCCCCATTCCAGAAGCCCCCCTTCTCCTCCCTCCAGGTCTAAGGCAAGAGTCCGCTTCACCATCCTAAACTGACAGTTTAAAGTCTCCACTGAATGCATCTGAAGTGTGTGTTCAAGTACTGCAGTGAGAGTGAGACAAGAGAAGATGCCGGCATGCATTTAGAGGCAAGAAGGTTTGTTTGGGAATTATGTAAGAAACAACCGGTTTTGTTTAAACAAAAAACAAACAAATGTATTAGTGTTACACGAGAAGGCCTGTGAGTTGGGCTGACGTGGGTGAAGGGGAGTTTGTTAGCTATGAGAGGGTGGGGAAACCCCTCTATACATTGATTTAGTTGGGAATTCATTTTTAGGTCTCGCCTACGGAGCGCGCATGCGCTGCATAGGAGGACCTTTAGCCGTCGCTCTGCTCTTTTTGGAAGCACACACTCGTGCTTGTGGTGGCGTCCACCTTGCGGGAGCGAGCAGAGGCACGCCACAAGCACGAGTATGTGCTTCCAAAAAGAGCAGACTGCGCTGCACCACTCCCGGGCTCACCTCCTGCTCCCCCTCTCTTTCTCTCATGCGCGCTCCCAGGACAGTACTGACGCAAACTACAAGCAGAACTTGGATTTGTGTCTCAGTTTGCTCTTACACCCCCCCCCCCCCTCCTCCATGTCTTTGTTGGCTTTCTTCCTGCCCCACTCCCTACATATATTCTGTTGCCTTTATTTTCCGTCCGCCCGCCCCCCATTGTCCGTATTCCCTTTGCTCCCGCCCATGTTGTCAGTGTTATCTTTCTTACACCATGCCTGTGCCTATACGGAAATGACCGCTGGAACCCCCATCGACCTCCCTTCCTAAAACGCTTATGGCATTGTATCCTACTAACACTCAGTGTATTTGCACGGCGCCCGTTTTCATGATTATTACCAGAATCAGCCATGCACATACATTTTACATGCACGGGGTGCCGCACTTACATGTTAGCACGGCCCGCCGGACACCCGCCCTGTTTTGTTTAAGCATAAGATGTCCCAACACATTTTAAAACATGGTAGATGCTGCGAAGCGTTTCAGCATACGTCTGTGCACTCCACCCTGAGCCACTTTGTGCTGTTTCTTGGTCGGGTTGCATTTGGATTGTTGCGACATAGACCCGATTACTAAAATAAATAAGGCATAGAGGCACGTATTTGTTGGGCAATATTGCTATGTGTTCGCGGCATACCTTACAGCCTGCAGCGAAGTGCTCCGGTGGCCTGTCCCATCTATAAAATGCACTAGCACACATTACGTGCCTCGGCCTGTCCTGTTAGGCTAATAAGTAGAACGGGAACTTCTGCCAGGTGGCTGCATGTGATACAAGCACTTTATTAGTTGGCCGCCCAGCAGTGAGTATTTTAACTGTTTTTTATTACTATAGTCCACTTCATGGGCCACCACACGCACACATTTGAATCTCTACACGGGTGCCGCACTATATTGCAGCACAGCGCCATTTCCATAACATTCTGGTGCCCCTGGGGCACCCACCAGGGACAATACACAGCCGAGCTGACTCACAAACGCTAATTCTATTGATGGTTCATAATCAGATGATTATACAAAAAATTCTACTAGTAATAAAATAAGAATCATACACCTGAAATTAATGATTACAAAGAATTGCCAATTATTAGAATTGGTGTTTCGGCAACATGTAATCGGTTCCTTTTTGGCAGGCAGTAATTAACGAGGTCTAAAATAATAAGGATTACAGGAAGTATTACAGACTCCATTGGATAACAAATATTTAAAATTATGTAATATGCAGAAAGTAGGTACTTCACTCAACTTCAGCCATAAAAACACACAGCATTCCCCTTGCATGTATTTTTTCCCAGAATGGCAGCCCTGTTTACACACACGGACTTCAATAGCTATGTTTGTTTGCAGCCTTTCTTCTATTTCTATAGCTTAGGTGGTGGGCGATTTACAAATTGTGGCTTGCCGGGAGCTGTAGGTGTGTCACGGTTTCTCTGCCATGAACAACTGTTGGTCCTCCTAATCTGGAGCCATACAGAGGGACATCTGCAGCTTCCCCCGGCTGTAAAAGTGAAGCTTAGCGCAGGCTTTCAGAGTGCTCAACACTATCTCGAAGTTAGTGCTTGTGAGCTTAGCAAAGGTACTGTTAACAATTTATTTATGCATTTTCTTTATTGAGCAGACATTACCAAAGGTGTTAAATCACTGTAGAATAGAAAAAAAAGTTTTATACAAGGCGTGCTCGTCATTAAATAGGATAAACCGTTACGGCCCAGCTCAATGACAGGCGATGCCTGAAGGAAGACATAACGTACAGTAAATAGTTTTGTTTCTGTTAAGCAAGAACCTGCTGTGTTTGTCAGCTCACGCTGCTCAAATGAGTCCGGGCGCACCTGTATCACCAGCCAGGTTAGGCCTTCGAGCAGGTGAGTTGGGCAGCAGTGCTGCTAAATTTATTTAAAGAAAGTATTGTCTCTGTCTTGACTTTGCCTTAGCTGTGGTTATAGTATTGGGTCATTTTCGAAAGCAATTATTTTTACTCCGACATGTGATTTTAATAGAGAGGGCTAGAGGAAAATATTGCAGTTATGTAGGGCTTTAAGCTCTAACAAAAGATATCAACCGTATTTTAAATGCCAGCGTCCCATTCTTGGGTAGTCACTTCCACATGTTTTGCATAATAAAAAGTAGAACTAATTGCTGCTGTTGGAGCTGTTTTCGTGCCATAAATGGTAGGACATGTTTGACCCATCCCAATCACAGTGCCTTGCTGTGCTTCAGCTGAACCTCGCAGGTCTGCAAAGACTAGTCGCACATCTCAGTATTTTTTATGCCGGGAGCTACTACTAAATGTGTAAGTCAAGTAACGTCAATTTAACACCAGTGTTTAAAACCTCCTGTATTCAACAATTTAAAAAGGATTAAAACCTTAAATCTCATAAATATACACATTAGCCACATCATAAACTCATAATAGTATTGCCACACATTCCATTTTTTTAAAATAATGTCAATACAATTGCTGACTCCAAGGATTTAATTTCGAATAATAACATGTTTGCTGCATTGTGTGTTAAAGTATCGAATTTCGTTTAAAAAAAAGTATGTTTTAAGTAACAACAAAACATTGTCAAAATAACAGTCCAATAACACGCACAATATCCTTGGTGAAACAACATCAAGTGTTGCATGGCTAAACACTTATAAGGTCCCAAAGGCGAGACCTATTGGCTATGCCAATGCTTATTTTCTTTGAAGGTGTTCTAGAGTGGTGCTTGTATTAATTCTGTGATTAATTCAAATACTTACATACCTATAAGTGCTGACTAACTATGCCCATGCAAATTACTGAGCTGAAAACTCGTTTGCTAATTTGAATTCTTCATAGTCTATCCCACCAGTACAACTTAACCAACTGTTCAGCTCCTTATTTGGCTAGTTTATGGAGTGTTATCGAATAAATGGTGCTGCTTTACATGTTTTGACTGTTAATAATCTGTTTTCTGTTTTAATGAGCTTGTCCTTTCCTTATTAGGCCATGATTGTAAGAAATGCAAAGGACACGGCTCACACAAAAGCAGAGCGAAATATTCTAGAAGAGGTGAAACACCCTTTTATTGTAGATCTCATTTATGCCTTTCAAACTGGTGGAAAACTCTACCTCATCCTTGAGTATCTCAGTGGTAAGTGTGCGTATTTTTTTTTCTAGAACTGTAACTATCACATACCTTGGCATAATATAGTAGGTAATATGTACGTGCGATGTGAGCACAATTATCTAAATGCTTTGACTTTTCCACTGAAAGGATGTCCTCGACTCAAAACTTGAAAAAATAGGCAAAAAATCCCCTCTATTTTTCTGAATCCTTTAATCGTCATTCTACTTTCCGAAAATGTACCGCGTAATACAGTACACAATTGTAACAATTTGGGTGTTTTTGCATATAAGCTGTTAATGTTATCTACACTGTGCTTCACGGTTGTCCAGCCTTGGTGCACAAAGTCTGGCTCCATACCAGATGCTCAGGATGTCACGTTTACAGTTGCATGAAAAACAAGCATTTACAATGCAATGGTCTCGGCATTCTTAAAGTTAGAGCTATTGGCATTGCTCATGACATTATTTTTGTTTGTTTTTGTTTTTAAAACATTTAAAGAAACGGCATTATTTACAATGTCAATAGCTCAATCACTCTCAAATGCGAGACCTATTGCATTTGCACCCACACACAGAGCCACACACACAGAGCCACTCACCTAGAGCAACCCACACACAAATAGAGCCACCTACACACACACACACACGCAGTAGCCCACTGACCTATTTACATTATGTGCACTTTGTGATCTGCATGGTACATGTTCTTTGCTGCAGGCACATTAACCCTATGTGCTACCTTTCCAGGAGTCAAAACTTCCACTAGACAAAACTCCGATCTCTCTCTAGGAAGAACATTAAACACCAGAGTCATCATGACATTTTTATTGTTGCCGAAAATTGCTGGAGGCCAGGAAGGAGCCAGCAAGCGCTTTTAAAACCTTAATTTACTTGCAAACAGATCTCCTCTCCTCCTTGCGTACCGCTCCGTTGGCTCGTGGCTGAATAACTCACGTGCCTTTATTCAGTCAATCATACATGTCAATCAAAGCAACATATTGTTATGAGCGCTTAGCGACCCCGTCATGGCACTGAAACGCTGCCTGAATGTTGCAATGTAATACAACACATCGACATACACAACTATAGGTTATTTTACGCACATGTATTTACTGCGCTGCAGTTTTCATTGTTAAAACGTCTGGGAGGAATGCAAGCACTTCTATGCGCTATTCCAGTATTTGTAAAGAAAGGTGTAGGATTTCGCTCAGACGTTATTTATGACGTCTTTCTAAAAACTGCATAAACAGTACGTGTACATATTGTTTACATTCCATATCATCATTGTCTTGCTTACAATATTATTTACTCATGAGCTATAGGTCACATTTTAGTAAGTTATGTTGATAGCTCAGTGAGTTATTGCACATGTTGCAGAGCGTTGCGTTTAAACTGGAGGACAAAGGATGAAAACCGGTGTCTCCCAGAGTGGACCGTTATTACAATTTAAAGCAGCGCGACGCACACTGGAGGGAGAATTGTGCAATATTGCTATCCATTTGAACTCGGTGATCACGAGCACTGGGCCTTTCAGCCCCTCCTGGGGTTATGAGGGGTTGGCTGTGTGCAACACTTGGAAAAAGTCTTATGTTCCTGGAACGAACACCGGTAATCTCTCTGCCAACATGGCTGTCCTGATGAACCACGCTTGCCTTACTGGCAGCAAAAGACACACAGGTGATGGACGGAATGCAGAGCAAATCAAACATTCACTCCCAGTCAAGAGATCTTGGTTAAATCCATCGTTCTTTTGCTCACCATGACATCCCAGTGCTTTGAAGGGTGTGCCCAGATGTGGGTCCCGTGCTTTCCAGAAGGGTAAGCCCAGACGTGGGGCCCCTGCTTTCCACCACGAGTGGGAAGGGTATACCTATACGTGGGTCCTGTGCTCTCCATCTAAACTGGAATAGCATAGGGTAATGATGGATTTAGGCCTAGATCTCTGTACTGGGGTGAATATATTACATTGTTCAGCATTCTCTCCATCAATTGTTTTTTTTGCTTTTGCCTTACTGGCACAGCAAATTATGCGGACTTGCTTCCTATTTGCAGCCCTTGCGTACTGCAGGATCGGTTGCTGATTCATGAAGGAACAATGTAACAGATAGTGACTAAAGTTTATTTACCCTTTAAATCGATTTAGCTGTGATCAGCCCCTTTAAACCTAACATGGCACGTTCGATAGATCCCAGTACATCCACCTGTCCACCATTTTCTTCCTTCTCTGCATAAACCCCATGTTACCACCTCATTAAACTCCCCATTCCCATTCATCCAGCTTCTTGCAGCCATGAACTGGGAAAAGCTGCATGTGCCAGCAGCAAGAGCTCACCTCTCTTTCAATGAACGTTCACTCTTCTTAAAACCAGTAGGTGCTGAGCGCTTCGCTCCCCAGTCAATGCTAGACCGTTTTCCTGCTTTCTTGCACGTCTGCTGAATTTCACCCTTGCACACTTGTGGGTTATTTGCACGACACCAATAAATAATTGTCATATTTCACCCATTAGAAGGTGGTAAAAATGGTACTGAAACAGTGTGGTTGTCCTTTGATGCACGTTTGCTCGTTTGATAGATGTGTTTCTTGAAATGGCTCCGTCATTAAACACACAAACACACTTAATCCCCATCTATTTTAAGAAATGAGCATTGGCAAAGCCAATAGTTCTGACTCCTATTTTGAGTTTTGATCAAAATATAAAAAGGCCTGCTGCTGAAAAACATAAACCAAATGAAGACTGGGTACTATATGCAATGCATCTGTGAGCTAAAGAAATTATTATGTCATGATTCAGTATACCCCTGAGATATAAACCAGCTCTTTGTGCATTGAAATGGAAGCACTCTATAGGAGGCAGAATAATACACCACATAACCATTAGCAAGAAAAGAAAGAAATACTCCTCTTGTGGAGCCAAAACTCACTTTATGTATATTTTATAGAATCTGTATGTAACCAAAAGTATTGCAGCTGGAGAGGTGTGGTGCAGCGGCCAGGGCAGCTGCCTTCGGAGCACGGGGTTCATGGTTCGATCCCTGGCTCCAGTGGCAGCTCAGCACCATGTGACTCTGGGCAATAGCTCACTTAAATTCCACGACGGCCCCCAGCGCCTTGAATAGTTGTGATTTACATGTACTGGCAGTTTTTCTGTCAAGCTAGATCAAATAAAAAATAGCACCAAAGGCAGGGAGGGTTGGTTGAAAAAGATAAGCAGATTCTTCAATATTTCCAAGGAGGGAATCCTCTTGAATGGACACCAATGTTTTCCCTGCACCACATGTCCCCAATGACACTCACAGCTTTTTGCCAGCACCTTCAGTTTGCCATCAGCCACGACAAACTAGTTCAATGTGCAGTCATGGATGCCTCAGCACTAGCAACGCCCATGATCACTGCATGTCACACTTCTCACGAAGTATGCAGTGATTTAACTCAATTAATAAAATAAGCACTGGCTGTCAATGATAATGTCAGTGCAGCTTAGGGACTCATCCTCTAAAGCTTTGAGCCTTGCGATAAAACTAAAGATAATGATCTTGAATCACTTTACTGA
Source organism: Triturus cristatus (assembly GCF_964204655.1). Classification (NCBI taxonomy): domain Eukaryota; kingdom Metazoa; phylum Chordata; class Amphibia; order Caudata; family Salamandridae; genus Triturus; species Triturus cristatus. The sequence goes on from NC_140584.1 coordinate 929,074,568, forward strand.
AAAGAAAATATAATATTGATTTTTGCCTCACACTGAATCCCCCACTTCACACACGAAAAATGTAATGAAATCTGACCGAATCTATAATGTATCCGGAAAGCGTAGAAAAGGGCATGACAGTGCATGAGATTTACCTACAAGCAGCTGTCTCAGTCTGAATGCTGGTTGTGCTGGGGCCGAGTCAGTCACCTGTCAGGCCTGTTAGCCTGGATGAGTATAAAAACGGGGAAACCCCATAAAAGAGTATCGACTTATGCGCAATAAGCGCATCTGTGATTGTGGACATTTTGAGCGGACTGGCTGGTTGACAAAAGGTGATGTGACCAATAAATATAAGTTTTCTGTGTGTTTCATTCACTGCAATTGTATAGTGTCTGTCTTTGCAATTATACGGTAAAATCCCAAAAGGAGAGCAGTCAGTGGAGGGTGGCACAGAACTGTGGCATCTGCGCGAGCTGTCGGGCGGGGCTAAAACACCATCGCCCGTGGGCCTGACAGCTTCATCTACATGATTGGTATAGGATGTGTTCTCGCCACAGTGCACCAGTGCTTGTACGGACTCAAAGCCTGGGAGCGGCGGAAGCTCATAATCACCATGATGTTTTTGTCAATTACAATTTAAGAGCTCTTGCATAGGGAGCCAGGCAGACGATATGTAGTTCAAAGTCCAGTTAAACTGCAGTCGCAGGGCCTCCTCGCCTCAGTTTTAAACTCTCACCGCATCCTCGCAGATTTCTCATCATTTGTGGGGTGTGCGCGCCGCGCGTCCACGTGATCAATCAGTGTCTGCTAGTAGTCATCGGTCTTCGATAGAGGGCTTTGAGGGGCAATGGGATGCAGGGGGCTTCAGCGCATACTTCTATGTCCGCAGTGGCAACGAATCCGCTGGCAGGGAAGCTTAGGTCTGAAGCTCGTCGGCTAGATGCAGACCCCCTTGTGCCCGCCCCCCAACCCCGCACCACCTTCCCCCGCAACAACTTAAACAAGCACACCACAGCCTTTCTCCGAGGTGAAAGCAAAAATGCCTCGGAGAAAGGCAGCGGCATTTTCGGATTCGGGGGCGTTTAAACACGCCCATCGAAAAGTAATGAAAAACACGCCCCCGAATCCGAAAAGGACGGGCCCTTTTCGGAGTGACAAAGCCTCTTCTCCAATGGCTGGCCAGCATTCAAGAGGCCAGCCAATGGAGAAGAGGGGAGAAGAGGGGCGGGTTCAAGCCCCTCTTCTCCAAAACATTAAATCTCCGACTTCCAGTTCTCGACCTAAAAACTGCCCTGCACCACCCAATGGTCTGTGGCCCCCCCCCTCTCTTTTCTTCCATATCTGCCGTCTGCCTATGGTTCGTTCTTATCCCGTTTGTTCGCCTCGACGTTTCTCTGAATTTAAGCTTCCACGTAGCTCTTTTCTTCCTCTCTGGCTAGCTTCATTCTTTAATATTCTGTATGCATGCATACACACACACACACACACACAGTATGAAAAAGAAAGTCCACTGTCTTATATGGTTTTACCTATTAAAACGTATCCTACCATATCTAGTATTTATATTTGCTTATTCAGCAGATAAGTTCAGAACACAAACCAATGTCCTTGTATGTGGCCTTCTCAGACTTTAGCTTTGTTTCATTTGCTGTGTGGGATTCTAGATAAAACCATTTACAACCCAAGTGTAAACATTTCTATAATCAAATTAATATAATGTGACTGGTTCAGTATGGGAAATGGGGCTAATTAAAAGAATCATCTGGGAAGTAAAGCAAAGGATTCATCTCATGCACTTTACTCTGCTTATTAGTGCTGGTTTTAATCGCTAGTGGATACTCATTGATTTAATTACGATTTGCACTTGCACTTTGATCCCTACCCTTTTAAAAGGCTGCAAGACGCAGACCGTTGATCCTTGTTCTTTTAATAGAACCGTTGAATACAATGTTTTTATTTAATCATACATGTAAAGTTTATCTAAAAAAAAACTGCCATAGGGGAGAGACCTTGTACTGAGTACGATTTGCACATGGATTGGCCCTGCTGGTTGACTTTTTTTTAACCAATTGCTGCTGGTACGATTCCTAATTTTAATCTCACACAATAGGGTTATCCATGCAACTTACGTATTTTTTAAGTCTAATTTTGTACTGTTGTTTTTTTGTGTACTGTATCCTGCTTTCATGGACCTGGAGATCAAAAATAAAGCTATCTGAAAGAGACCGTAGTTATACATTCCTTACCTTGGAATTAACCCCAAGCGTCAGACTGGATCCGGAGATATTTTTTTCATAGCAGTACTCCTGCGTGTTGGTAGGTGGCGTCGGTCGACACCACGGTCGAAGCCATGGTCGCAGATATGACGTTATGGTGTCTATTTAGACACTGGCCCTCTGCACGCTGACATCAGTTCTTGAATTTCTTTTTTCGTGCCAGCCAGCGCAGATCCGAAGAGAGCGTGCCCCTCAGTCACTTTTTGACTAAACCTTTTTCGACTTTTGTTAATGTCTTTTTTGAGTCGTCGACTCCTGGTTGCACAAGGGATGTCCCATCATCGAACCGGCTTCAAGCCTTGTGACACCTGTCACCAATTGATGTCGGTCACAAGTCCGCACCTTCTGTGCCTTTGGTGCCTGGAGCGCGACCACGATCCGAAGTCGTGTTCCGACTGCGGGCCATGAACCTGAAATCCTTGCGGAAGCGGTCCTGAAATCTTTTGGAGGCCTGGCAGTACGCTCCGCTCCACTTAAGGTCCCCTTCGAGAGGAAGGGCGCGGGATTGGTCGCAGAGTCATCACCATTCCCCCTCGAAGTCTTCGCACTCCCCCGGTAAATTGAAGCACAAAAAGAATACGAAGAAGCATCGTCGCGCTTCGCCGCCTTTCCGTCCTGCCATCGCAAGACCCTGAGCATAGTCGCTGTCCAGCTCCATCTTCAGAGGCCGCTGGGAAGGCTCCGCGCTTCCCAGAGCAGGAGCACCCATGCCCAACTTCATGCATTTTATGAAGCGCTCCTTAGCATTTTTTGGGAAGCCCAACTCCGCTTGTGTGCCTTTGGGCCCCGCAGACTCGGTTGGGCGCCCAAGGCCTTCGAAGTGAGCAGCCTCGGCGCCGGAGGTCCCCTAAGGATCCATGCCTGTAGCCGGTCGACCTCGCAGTACATTCCCCGGCGCCGGATTCAGTGGCGACGCCGGTTGTGCCCCCAACTGGCATCGACCTCCGCCTCATCCCTGACTTGGACACGGCACCGGACTGATGTCGACGGAGGTTGGTACTGGTGCCAGAGGGTACTTTTGTATCGCTGTTCCTCCCTGGCTTTCCCTACCACTCTGAGTGGCAGCCAGAAGAGTGTGAGGAGAATTGGGAGGGGTCTGTTGACCCTCTAGCAGACCAACTTGAGGAGCTGGACTGGCAAGAGGAGTTGGGTGGTGCCAGTGGTATGGATACTTCCCCAGACCTTGATATGCTTTTTCCCCCTACCGTGGCTATGGAGGAGGGAGCTTCCTACGCTGTGGTGTTACGTAGGTCGGCTGAGGCCTTGAGCTTCCTACGGTGGCTGTCAGGACTAACCTCCTGACTTGGGTGCTTCAGCCGCTGCAGCCTCTTCGGAGCCCCTGCTGCCTTTTAAGGAGGCTCTCACTGACTTCCTTCTGGACACTTGATCCTAGCCCAGCACAGGGTCTCCTGTGGACAGGATGATTGCCAGACGCCACTGCCCTACCGAGCAACCCACTTTTCCTCTCCCAACACCGATACCCCTGAGAGCTTGGTGGTCCAAGTCTCATCCTCAAAAGGCACATTCCCTACTGCTCCCCCACATAGGGAATCCAAGAAGCTGGACCATCTTGAGAAGATGATGTTTTCATCCACCAGCTTAGGACCCTGCATGTCTCTTGGGCCGTTATACGCACATGGTGTGGGAATACGGTCGCGCAAGTGCTGCCACAGTGCCCGTAAGAGGTCTGGGCCGTGCTCACCCACGCTATTGCTGAGGGTCGAAACGCAGCTAAGTTCACCATCCAGTGTGGGCTGGATACTGCAGACAGGCTGTGAAGAACGGTTCCCACGTCGGTAACCCTGAGGTGCTATACCTGGCTGAGAACATCTGGCTTTTCTGGGGATGTCCAATCCACACTTTTGGACATGCCCTTTGATGGCCGTCGCCTGTTTGGTGAGAAGGCCGACAAAGCGCTCGAGCGCTTCAAGGACTCTAGGGCCACGGCCAGATCCTTGGGCCTCAAATCAACTTCTCACCCCCTTTCGTGGCTACGGAAGGGGTGACCCACCACGTTCCGCCCAGAGCCACAGGGCCACGCACACTACCCAGCCTATGCGTGGCCAGGGACGTGGGACCCAGTGTCGTGGGTCTGGGGGCCAAAGGGCAGGCCAGCCCACCAATGCCCCCTCTGCAGCAGCTTCCAAACCTTCCTAGTCCGACATTTCAGGGCCACCAGTTGCCAGTGGGCGGCAGGATCGCCATCAACTGGCACAACATCACGTCCGACAGGTGGGTTTTGCAGATCGTCCGAAGGGGCTACTCCCTCCCCTCTGAGACTACCCCTCCCTCCATGTCAGCAGCGCTCCATCGCATGTCTGAGGATCACCTGGCCCTTTTCCGCCAGGAAGTGCTTTCTTGGCCAAGGGAGCTATTGACCGAGTTCCTGTGCCAGAAGTAGGTTGTGGTTGTTACTCCCACTACTACCTGGGACCCACGAAGGAGTAAGGCCTGCGTCCTATCTTTGACCTCAGGGACGTCAACCGCTTCCTCAGGAAGGAGAAGTTCATAATGTTAACCTTGGCTCAGGTCCTGTCAGCTCTCGACCTGGGAGACTGGATGGTAGTGTTGGACTTGCAGGACGCTTATTTTCACATCTCTGTGTTGCCTGCCTACCAGCGTTACCTACGGTTCACGATAGACCATGAGCGTTTTCAGTTTCCTGTGCTTCCCTTTGGCCTAGCCAGTGTTCCTCGGATTTACGAAAGTGATGGCGGTTATCGCAGCTCATCTGCGCAGATCAGGGGTTCCAGTCTTCCCCCTATCTCGACGACTGGCTGTTGAAGGCAAAGCTCGCCCCAGGCTGTCGTCTCCCACATCCAGACTAGGGCAAATTTCCTGCATTCGCTGGTGTTCACTATCAATGTGCCAAAGTTGCACCGGATTCCCTCTCAGAAGATCCTTTTCATCAGAGCAGTTCTGGAAACAGCGTAGTTTCGGGTCTATCCTCCCGAGCAGTGAGTCCGGTGTATTCGGGCTATGATACCGATGTTTCAGCCTCTATCCTGTATTTCAGTGAGAGGCTGCTGGGCCTGCAGTTAGATCATGCCAGATGGCTTATGCGGGCTCTGCAGTGGGACCTGAAGTTCCAGTGGGTGCAGCATCAGGGCACTCTCTCAGATGTCATCCATATCTCGCAGGGGACTGCAAGTCTGTTGCAGTGGTGGCTCACAAACCAGGATTGGGCCAGCGGCAGATCCCTCTCCCTTCAGCAACCAGAGTTCACAGTAGTGACGAACGCGTCACTCCTGGGATGGAGAGGCCACATGGGAGAGGCGAAGATCAGAGGCCTCTGGTCTCCGGCGGAATCTGGGCTCCACATCAACCTTCTGGAGCTTCGGGCCATCCATCTTGTACTGAAGGCATTCCTTCCCTCTGTCAAAGGAAGAGTAGTGCAGGTGTTCACGGACAAAACCACAGCCATGTGGTACTGCAGCAAATAGGGCGTGGTGGGGTTGTGGACCCTATGCCAAGAGGCTCTTCGCCTTTGGACATGGCTGGAACATCAGGGCATAGCCCTGGTTGTTCAAAACCTGGGGGGTTCCCTGAACGCCAGGGCGGACGAAATCAGCCTCTGGTGCATGATGGATTACGAGTGGTGTCTTCACTCGGAGGTGGTGCAAGGTCTCTTTCAGCAGGGGGGAGAGCCTTGGTTAGATCTGTTTGCCACAGAAAATAACGCGCAATGTCCGCAGCTCTGCGCGTTGGAGTTTCCAAGGCGGCACTCGCTCGGCAACGCCTTACCTCACACGTGGAATTGTGGCCTCCTGTATGCTTTTCCCCTACATACCACTTATACCCAGAGTGCCAAAGAAGATAAAGCGCGACCGGGCCCAAGTAAATCTTGTGGCTCCGGATTGGACGTGAAGAGTCTGGTACCCTGAGCTCTTGAGCATAGCCATCGATCCGCTGATCAGACTGCCTCTTCAGGAGGATCTTCTGTTGCAGAAGCAGGGGGGACCGTTTCCCACCCGAAACTGTCCAGTCTTCACCTCCTTGCGTGGAGATTGAGCGGCTGCAGTTGACAGCTTTCGACCTTCTCCTGAAGTCTGTAATGTCATCTTGGCAGCCAGGCGTCCCTCCACTAAAACTGTATACGCCTGTAGATGGAACAAATTTGTGGCATGGTGCACAGCAATGGCTGTGGATCCCCATTCTGCCCCCCTTTCGAAGGTTCTCCTCTTCATTCTTTCTTTGGCCCAGCAGGGCACTGCTCTTAAAGGCTCTGCTCTTAAAAGCTATCTTTCGGGCATTTCGGCCTTTCTTCGCCTTCCTGATCAGCCTTTTCATTTTTCAAGTCCCCCATCATTAACAGATTCCTGAAGGGCATTACTCATCTCTCTCCTCCTTCTCCTTTCGTAATGCCTCAGTGGGACTTGAATCTTGTCCTCACTCACCTTAAGTGTGCTCCCTTTGAGCCATTACATAATTGTCCTCTTCGTCTTCCTCTTCGTCTTCTTAATTTAAAGAATGACTTCCTGATAACCATCACATCTGCATGCGGGTGAGTGAGCTTCAGGCTCTTTCTTCCAAACCTCCCTTTCTTGCTGTCCATCCGGACAAAGTGGTCCTTCAAACTAGGCTTTCTTTTTTGCCCAGAAGTGGTTACCTCCTTCCACATAGGCCAGACCATCACATTGCCCACCTTCTTTCCGCCTCTGCACCCTTCCAAGGAGAAGGAGAGGCCTTCTACCTTGACCGCACTAAAGACTTCCGGATGGACGATCGACTCTTTGTGGGTTAATTGGGCGCCAGGAAAGGTTGGGCAGTGTACAAACATACCATCTCTAGTTGGATCGTCCTATGCATCAAGATCTGTTAACCCCTTCAGTGCCCCGCCCTTTCCCCCTCCTGTGCCGGGCGTTATATTAGCGGGCGGAGTTCATGACGAGATAGTCTCGTCATGGGCACAGCGCAACCGTGCTCCATGACGAGACTATCTCGTCATGGGCATAGAAGAGGTTAATCTTTGGTGAAAAAGGAACCTCCATTAGGGCTGCGCGCCCATTCTACTCGTGCGACGGCAGCCACTACTGCTTTGGGACGTGGCGTTCCTTTGGTTGACATCTTCCAGGCAGCCACATGGGCATCCCTGCACACGTTCACTAAACATTACTGTCTGCACAGCCAAGTCCGGAGCGACTGCTGTTCTGTTCTCCAGGACTTCCTGGTAATACCTTAGTTCGCAGTCCCACCTCCTGGGTTGGCACTGCTGGGGTATCTATTCTAAGGTAAGGAATCCATAACTACGGTCTCTTTCAGATGAACAAGTTACTTACCTTCGGTAACGATCTATCTGTAAGAGGCATTAGTAGTTATAGAATATTTAACACCCCATCCATCCTCCCTGTTCTGCGAACTGACTTCTAGGGGTAGGGACTCCCTTCCAGGGCCCTAGTTATGTGCACCAGTAGTCAGTGTCTTGCATGGCTCTGCGCTTCTGGCATGGAAAGTCGTGTCAAACTGACGTCAGCGCGCAGGGGCGGCGTCTAAATAGACATTGCGACGTCATCCCAGCGACGCTGACACCGAAAGTGGAGTCGACCGACTCCACTTACCGACGCGCAAGGGTACTGCTACGTAAAATATTTCTCCGGATCCAGTCTGATGCCTGGGGGTAATTCTAAGGTAAGGAATCTAGAACTACTAATGTCTCTTGCAGATTCATTGTTATCGAAGGTAAGTAACTTGTTCTTCACATGGATTCATCTTTGTACCTGCATTTCTTTTAACATGCAAGTACATGGTTTGTTAGCAGCACTCTTGGAAATAAATGCTAATAAAATATGTGTATGATGTGAGCATGCATTTGTGGATGCAATATCCTGCTAAACTCTCAGGATTCAGTGGATGGCTACTCCGTAATCAAATGGGATGAAGACCAAGCCAAGCAAGACTGCCAAAAACGTCCACACATAGTTCGTTGCAGCATCCAGGATTAAATATTTGCTGTCTTCGGAGTCTATATTTAACTATGCAAAGCTTAAAGTCACACATGCAAAGAAAAAAATCTGGTGGCAGGAGTCATTTGGATTTCGCTGATTTACCCCAAGGAGGAAGACAAAGCTATATCAAACTTGGACACGGCGCCGGACCGATGTCGACGGACGTTGGTACTGGTGCCGGAGGGTACTTTTGTACCGCTGTTCCTCCCTGGCTTTCCCTACCACCCTGAGTGGCAGCCAGAAGAGTGTGAGGAGGACTGGGAGGGGTCTGTTGACCCTGTAGCAGACCAACTTGAGGAGCTGGACTGGCAAGAGGAGTTGGGTGATGCCAGTGGTCTGGATACTTCCCCAGACCTTGAGATGCTTTTTCCCCCTACCGTGGCTATGGAGGAGGGAGCTTCCTACGTTGTGGTGTTGCGTAGGTCGGCTGAGCCCTTGAGCTTCTTACGGTGGCTGTCAGGACTAACCTCCTGACTTGGGTGCTTCAGCCGCTGCAGCCTCTTCAGAGCCCCTGCTGCCTTTTAATGAGGCTCTCACTGACTTCCTTCTGGACACTTGATCCTAGTCCAGCACAGGGTCTCCTGTGGACAGGATGATTGCCAGACGCCACTGCCCTACCGAGCGACCCACTTGCCCTCTCCCAACACCGATACCCCTGAGAGCTTGGTGGTCCAAGTCTCATCCTCAAAAGTCGCATTCCCTACTGCTCCCCCACATAGGGAATCCAAGAAGCTGGACGATCTTGAGAAGACGATGTTTTCTTCCACCAGCTTAGGACCCTGCATGTCTCTTGAGCCGTTATATGCACATGGTGTGGGATACGGTTGCGCAAGTGCTGCCACAGTGCCCGTAGGAGGCCTGGGCCATGCTCACCCCGCTATTGCTGAGGGTCGAAACACAGCTAAGTTCACCATCCAGTGTGGGCTGGATACTGCAGACTGGCTGTGTAGAACGGTTCCCACGTTGGTAACCCTGAGGTGCTATACCTGGCTGAGAACATCTGGCTTTTCTGGGGATGTCCAATCCACACTTTTAGACATGCCCTTTAATGGTCGTTGCCTGTTTGGTGAGAAGGCCGACAAAGCGCTCGAGTGCTTCAAGGACTCTAGTGCCACGGTCAGATCCTTGGGCCTCCTGCTAAACTCTCAGGATTCAGTGGATGGCTACTCCGTAATCAAATGGGATGAAAACTGCCAAAAACTTCCACACATAGTTCGTTGCAGCATCCAGGATTAAATATTTGCTCTCTTTGGAATCTATATTTAACTATGCAAAGCTGAAAGTCACACATGCAAAGAATAAAATCCGGTGGCAGAAGTCATTTGGATTTCGCTGATTTACCACAAGGAGGAAGACAAAGCTATATCAAACTTAGCTGCAAATGTTTGTGTATGTAGTGAAAGTGAATTTAGACAAAGACATAAACCTAGATAACTTGCACGTGAAATTCCAGCGTATCTTCTGTTCCTCAATACCGACAGTGCTAGCTTATCTTGGGAAAATCCATGGCTCGCGCATTAGTGAAGCTCACTCTGCAAAACAAAGAGACCAAGATTAAATAGCGGCATGATTTGGTGAAACAAACTGCCTGTTTTTTTTAATAGTCTTGTTGGTTCAACAGTTTCTGCAATTATAAATGATGAAAAATTAAAATCCCTCCGGAAGGATGGCTGTTCATAATATCTAATAACATGTTTAGAAATAAAATACAGTGGCACAAAGTCTTGGCAAAGGAAAGATGACTGCGGTGAATCAAATTGTTCATATACTTTGCCTTTATTTTTTTTTGTTTTTTAGCATAGTTTTATATAGCGCGAACTTGACCCGAATCCAATCAGGTGTCATAGCGCTTTACATAGCACCAGTTACGTTACATGAGGACACACATTCATTTTTTTGTTAGGCACGGGGAGATTAAGTGATTTGCCCAGAATCACAGGAGGTTTAGCGTTGTTACTGAGACTTAAACCCAGTTCCCCCAGGTCCGAGGTCGAGCGCCCTAACCGTTAGGCCAACTCCTCTCCCCTTATTGGAAGTAGCTCATCAGAATAATAGGGTGTTAAGTATTGCTTGATGGCACAGCCACACAGTGACAAAGTAATAAAATAGGACAAGCTTTTGGAACTCACTAATGATATCATAGCACTTTATATATAGCGCCAGATGGATTCAGCCCTTTTTGTGTGGACAAATAAGTATCTCTTTAGGTTGGTATGTATGATTGTAGGTTGTTGATTGCTGGTTTGCTTGCATAAAACATGTGTAGTGTGTAAGGATTTGAGGTGCTCCATTCCTTTTGTAGGAGGGATGTTGCAGCACAATGTTACATTAAACATGTAACTATCAAATGTGAGATTGAACCACTGCCATATAGATCTGTAGGTTGTTTCAGGTTAGTTTTATGTTTTAATAAACTGCTAACCTCATTACCATTTTAAAATCAAGGTGATTGCAGAGTATTCCGTTTTTTTCCAGTCAGCTAGGCAATAGGAGCACAGTGTTGAGGGCAGGGATGATGTGGTTGCTTTTGCCCAAGTTTAGTAGTTGTCTAGCTTCAGCATTCTCGATCCATTGTAGTTTGCTCTTTTGGTGTCTTAGGAGCTCAATATAAAACCTGTTGAAATTTTGGTAAGGCGGAAACATGACTAGGTCTCTTGAGGGCACAACTTTGTGTGAATGACTCAGGCAAGCACATATCCTGCATAGTATTTTCATGCTAAAAGTTGCGTGTTTGGTCACTTGGTTAACCAGAGGTTAACACCGAGGCCCATACCATGTTTTGGAGTAACAAAATGCTTAAAGACTTACAAATTCTCTTGTTTAGCGTGTTGCCCTGGCCTGCCAATGAAGGCGGATGACACCCAGAGATTTAAACCTCTGTATATGTAGATTACTGTACAAGCCTGTGTATGTTTCCATGCAGCCTACGATGTATACCTCTGACCAAAAGACAATGGACATTCTGCTTGAAGTTGCTTTCCAAATTTCCAAGTTTACCCAGTTTATTGCCAGTAGTGCACTCTGAACCCATAGAACACCCCTATATGTTTATTACCCTGACACTCAAGGGACCCAGAGGAGCAATGTTGAACATCATGTCTTGGGATGGATATTTCCCTGACTGAGCAAGACTGGAATTGGAATGTTTTGGAAAATAAAATTGCTAAAAACTGATAAATGTCCTGCTTTAAGAGGAGCTAGGCTTTCACCAACAAGATTCCTTGGGTCATGCAGAGTTAGAAAATAAGTAGTCTTTATGGGTTCCATATACTCCTGTGTTTGATGTTCTCAAACGAATAGCCCACCGTAATTAGTGGTTTAGTCACTGTTTTATGATCTATGCTAATATTACGTAATTGTTTGTGAAGTCTTCATTCCCCAGTAAAACCTACACATATTTGGAATTGCTGTAATCATGACATACAAGGCATCCTTGAAATCAGTTCAAAAATTTAAAAATCTCTACATTGTTTGAGATTTTCAGGCTACAATAAGATATTGATGCGAGTTTTGCACCAATGCCAATACATAGCCCTAAATGAGCCAGAAAAAAAACAGTTTGTGCGGGTGCACAACGAGAACAAAACTTTACATGTGTTTAACGCCACTGGCACAGAATTGCACGAGTATTCTGGCATTGAAAGTGGCAAAGCTCTAAGCATACATGGTCTACTCTCTGTGGTAAGAGCTTTAAATTAAGCTCTACATACAAGGCAGATTATGGTGGCGGAAAAGGAAAATATACCTTGTTTGTAATTCCAGTACTCTTAAATCTTTGTTTTCCTTTCTGCACATCATTCATCAATTTACCCTCAAATGTAGCCTATTTTGTGCCACAAACTTATAACAGTGAACAAACATGCTGGAGCTAAATCTTGCAGTCGATTGTGGCTCAGTAAGTTGTGGTTCTTGATTTGGGGGTTGAGTTGCTGTAATAGCAGCATTTTTATATGTATTTTTACTCAATTTGTTTTTCTACCTGCATAGTAGTTTCCTGCTCATTATGAAGTATAGAAGGACAAGGACTTAAAGTACTGAAATTACGACAGAACATTTAATTCTGGTTGATACTTCTGCCTATAGAATCCTAACTGTTTGAATATCCCAGGTGCTAGACTGAATCTGAAAACTTCTGACATAGTCCTCTCTTGCCTATAGGGTAAGACCTGGAGTCTTGACAATGTCACTGTCCATATAGTGTCCGTTTTTAGGTCAACCCTCTGCCTTAGTATGAGAAAGTGCCATCTTTCTTGCATGGTATGCCTCCACTTTTTGCTGAATGTACTTTGACTGTGCCCTGGACTCCTGCCAATCAGGTGCCCAGGGCCTATGTTCCTGCCCTAAAAACCTAAAATCCAAATTGGCAAACCCTGGCCACATGTCAGCCCCTGGTAAATGGTACCCTAGGTACCCAGGGCCTTGTGACCAGGGAAGGCCTCTAAGGGCTGCAGCACTCATTGTGCCACCCTTAGAGGCCCTGTACCCTAACACACACACACTGCCCTTGCAGGCTGAGTGTCTGGGTACAGGACAAAACAAAGAGTCGACATGGCACACAGGGATGTGTGCCATGCCCACCACCTACACTGCCCTGGCATACATCAGCCCCCCTTCTAGCTGGGTGCCCTATGCCAGTGGTGTGGGCGCAGGAGCCCTGTGCCCCTACAGTACCCAGGTCCATACCTGGGCACTAAGTGCAGTGCTGCCATTTAAGAGTACATGGTGTTGAGAGCTCGTCAAACACAAACTCCACAGCACCATAATGGTAACACTGAAGACTGAGAAGTTTGGTATCAAACTTCTCAGCACATTAAACCCGCACTGATGCCAGTGTGGGATTTAATGTACCAAGCACCCCAGAGGGCGTCTTAGAGATGCCCCCTGAAACCTAACCTACAATCCACGTCTGGTCTGAGAGGCTGCCTAGGCTGCCACACAGCAGACCTGTTGCTGGACCCCTGGGTAGGAGAGCCCCTGCTCTCCTGGGCCTGCAACAATGCACATCCTGTGCGAGGTGCTAGATCTCCTCCCCCAGGATGGGCAGGGAGGTGCTTCAAAGGCATGCCGCCTCTGTGAGCTTCCCCAGGCCACTGCAACCCCCCACTCTGGCGGGAAGCTTGGCCGGAAACCTCAAATAAGGACAGGGGATGTGCCAGCCTGCCAACCCCACCCCTCAGGTGGGGGAGGCGAGGTGAAGCACATCTCTGGGCTCTCGCCATCTTGAAGAATGGGAGCCCTGCCCAATCAGGACTAGGCTACTGCCCCCCTCCCACAGGAGAGAGGCAGGATAGGGGGTGTACCCACCCCAGGACAGGGACCCATTGGTCCCTGCCCTTCACCTACCTGTAACGCCCCTAAATCTAGTATTTAGGGGCACCCTGAACCTTCCTTTCCCAGATTCCAGATTCCGAAATACGAAGAAGAGCAAGAAGAAAGAAGACCTGCCCTGCAGCTGCTAAGAAGAGGAAGACACCAACTGCTTTGGCCCCAGCCCTACCGGCCTGTCGACCCTCGATCCTGCTGCTGCTCCAACCCGGCATCTTTTGTGGCCAGCAACCTCACAAACCCCGGAGGACCTGGCTACCTTTTGGCTCTAGTAGAGTAGAGGCTCTACTCAAAATCTGCTTCTAATCCCTGGCATCAGCCCGGAACCGCGAACCCTTCACACTCTGCACCCGCCAAGCCTGGCCTGTGCCGGAGTGAACAAAGACCACGAGGACGACCCCACGGCGACTGTGACCCAGAGTCCGTCACCCAAGGACTTCCCTCGACGCTCCTGACGACGCCTGCAGCCTCAGAACCAGGTGCCCCCAACTGCGATCAAGAGAGGGTAAGATTTCCCTACACCAAAAGGCACCCCTGCACCCGGCGCCCCGCGGCCCCCTGTGCCCAACTCCGGGGTACCTACCTATCCTCCAACTACCCAACTTACCTCTCGAAGTGGTGGTGGCACCTGAAGAATCTTCGTCCCCGAGCTTGCAGTCTTTTACTAAACCGGAGCTTTCCCGTTGGAATCAATTGAGCGCCCGAAGGCTCAAAAGCACCCTGCACCCAGCCGCCGAGTTGCCCTGGCAGTGTAACCTCTACACCTATCTACTTCCCCATTTGCCCTGAGCAAGTGACCAGGAGCCCAGCTCCCACAGCCGCGGGCCCTGCTAGTCAGCAGCCACCAACCAAGGCCCCCCTGCCTCCCATAGGATAACATTGGGCCTAACTCTCTCTGCACCCGGCTGCCCCTGTGCCACTGAGGGTGTAACAACTGTACCTACCTGACCCTGGGAGACCCCTGAGTCTATGCCCAGAACCTTAACTCTGCCAGTCGAGTACTTACCTTAGAGCCGATAACTCAATTTTCTCCTTAGGGTAACATTGACTGGTTTTACCTGAAATTTCTTCTAAGTGTGGACTTTTCAAAACTTAAAATATTCACCAAAAATCAGCCGAGTAACGAAATCAAAAATACTCCCCTGCTATTAGGTGAGCTCCCAGTGCTGGATCTTGGTACCCAGCACTGACTCTGAAAAATATTCACAACCTTACTTACCAGTAACCCAATTTTCTTCCGTAGGAAACCATTGACTGTTTTTCTGTGAAATTTCTTCTAAGTGTTGATTTCTGCAAGCTTTAAATATTCTTTAAAAATCGTATAAATTGAGGAGCCTAGCGCGCAACCAAGATGGCCGCGTAGGTGCGAGGCTCCCGAGGACCTCCGCAACCTCCTACGTTTATCCTGTCTTCATCCTGCCTCGGTTGAGGGGACTGTGTCGGTGAGCCTGAGCTGAGGTGGTACCCGTTCCCCGTTCTCGAATCGGACTTCGGGTACCGGAGTGAGCACCGATTGAAGTTTGCGGCCTACTTCTCGCCGGACCCCGGATTTGCGCTGGGGGGTGACCCAGTGGCAAAGTGAACAACAACGGCGGGCTGGGCCTGGCGAGTCGCGTACCCCGCACTTTTGCTTTCACTTTCGCACCCCCTTGCCGTCTCTGCAAGTGAGATCGCGGAGCTCTTTGTGTTGGTGTGGCCTCGCTGGGAGACCCTGCCTGCCTGCCGGCTGTGACCCACCCCGCCGACCTGGGGTGGCCCCCCGGAGCTCGTGGCCTTGATTGCTTGCCCTCTACGGCGTAGCTGGTGCGGGTGCGAGACCCGTGGCGATGGCCACGAAACAAGATGGAGATCGGTCGAAGACCAAGTCGACCCGGCGTGGCGCCGTACATCAGGCCAACATCATGGACCGCTATACCCTCCAGAAGGGATCTCCCGGCGGACCGCACAAGTCCTCTGAGGGCCCCCCTGATGTCCCGGATTTGCCCACGGATCTGACTCTGCAAGACGTCATGGGCGCCATTGCTGAGATGAAGGCCTCGGTGGGCCAGCGGTTCGACACCTTGGCGCATAAGATCGACGCGGTCCTCGTGGATGTCGGCCTGGTGAGGGCTGATCTCTCCAAGACCAACGACCGGGTTGACTCTTTGGCCCAAACCGCGTCGGGCCTCACGACTGAGGTGGCGGCCCTCCAAACGGAGGTGCACCGACTTCGTCAGGCGAGTGCGCTTATGGATCGGCGCCTGGAGGATTCCGAGAGTCGGGCCCGGAGGAATAACATCCGCATCATCGGAGTACCCGAGGGACGGGAGGAGGCAGCGGCGGATCTTTTTGTAGAGGACCTGATCGCTACCCATCTCCAGCCTCGGGGACTGAGTAAATTCTTTGCCGTGGAGAGGGCCCACAGAGTTCCCGGGGGAAGGCCGAAGGTCGGAGCCCCTCCGCGGCCTCTCATTGCCCGGATTTTTAACTTTAGGGACAGGGACGCGATCTTGCAAGCCTCCAGACTGCAAGGGCCGATTAAGCTGGAAAATATGGAGGTGAACTTTTATCCTGATTTTACCCAAGCGGTCCAGAAGCAGAGACTGAGTTTCCTGGGCGTCAAGCGCCGGCTCCGGGACATGAACTTAAAATACGCCATGCTCTTCCCGGCCAAGCTGCGGGTAGAGGTGGATGGTCGCACGCACTTTTTTGATCGTCCCGAAGCGGCCGGGGACTGGCTGGACACTCTGTCTGGGGGTAGTGATCGAGATGGTGGGGGGGGGGGGCGGCGGGAGGAGACGGCCCACTGGATCGGGACTGAGGGGTTGATATTGGGCCTCACTCTGGACGACTATGATGCCACTTTCGACCAAGCTTCTGTCTTTGTTCTTTCCCCTCCCTTGGAGGTTGTGTGGGGTCTAGAAGGGGTACTCTTTCCTCCTCTAGGGGGTCTAGCTAGTTTCATTATATAGGGGCGACAGGCACACTGCAAGTTGGGGGGGCTGTCTGGGCTCATGCAGGGGTGCAGGGAGGGGGGAGGTTTGTTGGGGCGGGTGGGTTGGGGTGGGGTGTTGTTCGTTTACACCACAAGGCAAAAGTATTGTTGTGTTATTTCTAAAGTGCTCTCTGGGGGACGAGTGGTGGCTTCTGTTTATGATGGGGGGTAGGGGACTGAGTCTGTTGTCCTGGAATGTTAATGGATTGGGGGACAGGATAAAACGAGGTGTGGTCCTGCAGTTCTTGAAGCGAATTTCGCCCGATATAGTTTTTCTGCAGGAGACACACCTCATTGGCAACTCCTTTTGTGCTATGAATCGACGGGGCTACCGCCTTGTGGCCCATTCAGGCTTACGTCTGGTTCAAGGGGTGTGGGCATTATGGTTAAGAACTCGCTCCCGTTGGAGATTGATGAGGTGCTCCATGACGACAGGGGACGTTACACGGTTTTGGTGGGTAGAATGGAGGGCAGAGTGGTCGTTTTCGTGTCGGTCTATGTCCCGCCGGGGCTGCAGACGACCACCTTTGCGGATCTGGGGCGCCTCCTCCTTGGCCTTCCGAAGGGGATTCTAGTGGTGGGGGGGGATTTTAATGCTGTGGTTTCCGGAACTGTGGATCGTCACCCCCCTAGGGATCTCCCCCGTGCCCAGGCGTGGTTGTCTGGCCTCTTGGATACCTTGGGGCTGGTGGATTGTTGGCGTCTGAAACATCCCACGCAGCTACAGTACACCTTCCATTCAGGGGCTCATGGTAGTCTCTCACGGCTAGATTATGTCCTGGTTCCGGCGGCGCATGTGGGGAGGATAGGGGAGGTGCGCCATTTGGCACAGGGTATTTCGGACCACTCCCCGCTCTTGTTGCACTTTGATATTCTTCCGAGGGGAGAGGGTAGGGTGGTCCCGATTAATCCCTGGTACCTGCGTGACCCCACCATTCGCGCAGAGCTGGTTAAATCCCTTAAGCGCTACTTTGACGAGAATGTGGGGTCTGTGTCATCGGCGGTCTCACTGTGGGAGGCGTTCAAGACGGTACTCCGGGGAGAGGCCTTGTCCCTTATTTCCCATTCCCGGAGGCGCGAGCGGGAGGAGGTGACCCGTGTTGAAGCTGAGATAACCGAGTTGGAGGGTGATCTAGAATGTGGGGTGACGGATGACAAATTACATGTTCTCCGACTCAAGCAAGCGGCCTATAAGGCCCTCGTCACGGAGGCGGCCAGGGGCCTCAGTAGAGAGCAACAGGGGAGACTGTATGATGTGGGTGATAAGGCTGGTAAATTGATTGCGTGGCTGGACAAAAAGGAGAGAGCGAGTCGAGTTGTCCCCTTGATTGAGAAACAGAATGGTGTGTGTGTCACTGAACCAGAAGAAATTGTCTCCTGCTTTGCAGACTATTTCCGTGGGGTGTATTCCCCGGTGTCCTCCCGCTCTGAAGAGGATTCCCATGCCCTGCTCAGAGATATCGCGCTGCCTTCCCTTTCGGAGGAGGACAGAGTGTCGTTGGACGCCGCTCCAACTTCCGAAGAAATTGCCCTCGCCATACGCTCAGTCGCTTCCGGCAAGGCCATGGGTCCTAATGGTCTTCCCATCGAGTTGTATAAACTGCGACCGGATACGCTGGCGCCGCATCTCCGTGCTATGTTCCTCGCGGCCCACTCGGCGGGTTCCCTCCCACTAGACCAGCGTCTAGCTACTATCGTGGTTATCCATAAGGAGGGGAGGCCACGGGACCGGGTCACATCCTATCGGCATATTTCGCTATTGAATGCGGAGCCCAAAATTCTCGCCTAGGTGTTGGCCAATCGGCTGGTCGGCGTAGTGTGTGACTTGATTCACCAGGATCAGTCCGGCTTTATCCCTCACCGCAACACAGCGCTTAACCTGCGGCGTTTGCATGGGGTGCTCGCACGTGTCCCGTTCATACGAGAGCCGGCCATTTTGGCGTCCTTGGACGCCACTATGGCGTTTGACACACTTGAATGGCCATATATTTGGGCGACGCTCGCGAAGTTTGGGTTTGGCCCAGGATTCATCGGTTGGGTAAAATTGTTGTACTCTGACACGCTGGCGCAGGTGGTTGTGAACGTGTCGGCTCCGTTTGAGCTGGGCAGGGGCACGCGACAGGGCTGCCCATTATCACCGCTCCTCTTCGCGCTTGCCCTGGAGCCCCTGGCGGAGTGGCTGCGGTGGGAACCTTCTATTCGTGGTCTCCGCTGGTCCCCCGAGTATGAGGACCGCGTATCTCTATACGCTGATGATATTCTCCTGTACCTGGCTTCCCCACGTAAATCACTGATAGTACTGGTCGACGTATTGCATTCATTTGGCCTTAACTCCGGCCTTGTCATCAACTGGGCTAAATTGTGCGTGTATGTTCTCTCTGGGGAGGATCCTATCCTTCCGCGGGGCTGTCCTATCCAGATCGCCCCGCGGGGATTTAGGTACCTGGGTGTCTTCATTACCCTGGACGCGGAGGCCCGATATGGTCAGAACTTGCTTCCCCCCCCTCCAGCGCCTGAAGGAGGATGTCGCGCGTTGGAGGCGCTTGCCGCTCTCGCCGCTCGGCCGGGCGGCATTGTTTAAGATGATGTCACTGCCGGGTTTCCTGTACGCTCTGCAGAACACAATGGACGTCGTCCCGGCGCGCTACTTTCGCGAGGTGGAGAGTTTGCAGCGCCGACTGTTCTGGGAAGGTAGACCGCGTATTGCCCTGGCGAAGCTGACGCTTCCGTGGTATGACGGGGGGATTGCCCTCCCGGATATCAAACGGTATTATTGGGCCTCCCAGCTGGCTGCGATTAATCACGGTCTGTACGGGCCCGCTCTAAACCCGGCCTTCGAAATGGATAAGATGTTACTGCCGGGTGGCGATTATAACCGAGCGCTTTACTCCAGCTCGCTTGACGCACGTCTGACGGGCCCCACGCGTGTCATGGTACGAGTGTGGCACGCGGCTAACGTGGCGATGGGGTGGAAAGATCGTTTGACCCGGGCGTCACCACTATACGCATCTGAGCAGTTGGGCTCCCTGTGGACCTCGAAGGGCTTTGAGAAGTGGGACATGATAGGCATCAGCAGGGTGGGTGATCTCTGGACGAGGGGGGGATTCAAAACGTTCGTGATGCTGCAGACAGAATTCCAGTTGCAGGACAGGGAGTACTTTCGGTATATGCAGCTCCGTCATGCGCTATGCTCCGTATTCCCGGACGTTGCCTCCATCCCGGAGTATTCCCCTCTGGAGTATAGAGTGCTAGATGGACATGTACCGGACAGCACGATTTCCTTAATCTATAAAAAACTTATCAATGACCGCTCGGGACTGCTGACTAACCTTCGTGAGGCATGGGTCGCCGATGGATTGGAGCTGGATGACGAGGACTAGGTATCTGCGGTGGCCTCCCCGAAAGAGGTGGCCATACCGGCCCGCCTTCGCTTCGTCCAGCTCAAGATACTCCATAGGGTCTATGTTACGGGGCCAAGGCTACTGCGTATGGGCTATGCTGTGGACGGGTTGTGTAAGCGTGGGTGTGGTTCTTTGGGGACCTTTCTCCATATTTTGTGGGAATGCCCGGAGGTGGAGCGATTCTGGCGTGGTGTGCATGAGGTCCTGCGGGTGGTTACGCGTGTGTCGCTGCTGCCCGAAGCGAGGAGATGCCTTCTGAATGTGTGGGAGCCAACCGACTACTCGGTGCCGCAGACGTGGTGGGTGACTGGGATATATGGTGGCCAAACGCGACATTGCTCAACTGTGGGGTTCCCAGAGGTCGCCGACTGTCTCGGCATGGAAGGATAACATGGATTGGTGCATGTTTCGGGAAAAGGTAGTGTATGTTGCGAGAGGTAAGCCTGGGACATGGGTGAAAGTATGGGGCCCCTGGAACGCCTACCGCGGGGGAATCTGTACCCCGCCGTTATTGCCCGATCCGTCACCGGCCCCGTCCCCTTAGCCAGTTTATCTCCCCGGTTCCGGGCACTGAGTCCACCTAGTCCCCGTCCTGACCTTTTCCCCCCCTTGATACTCCTATGGATTGGTAGGGTCCCCCCTCTAGGGGAGCACATGCTGCTGTTTCCGATTGTGGGTTGCCTTGTGGATTTGTTTTTTGTTATTTATATTAAAATGAAACCGTTATGTGGGGTCCGGATGGTGTGGCTACCACCGCTTCTCACTCCTGTGCATTTCCCTTTGCCGCGGCATGCACGCTATTGTTTGTATCACATGCTCCTCTTGCTTGCTAGCGGCCGGCCTGAAGGTTGTAGGCCCATCTTTGTATATTTTTTTAATTTTGTAATAAACGGTTTCAACAAAAAAAAAAAAAAAATCGTATAAATTGTGAAAACGTAATTACTTACCTGTTTTGGATAAAGGTCCCAGTACTGAGTCTAGGCACCCAGTACTGGATTACAAAAGTAACGAGAACATACTATACCTGCAACTTGAATTTTCCTCCATAGGGAATCATTGACTGTTTTCTGTGAAATATTTTCTGTGTCAACTTTTAAAATAGCAAAACATTGTCTAAAAATCATAACAGTAACTAAGTCGACTTTTATCACTTGTTTCTAAGTACTGTCCCAGGACTGAATCTAGGATCCAGTCCTGGAATCACAAAAGTAATCCCAAAAGTAATCTATTGCAAATAACTTGAAACTTCCATTGAACTCAATGCATTATTGTGTTTAAAATTGTGTTGCCTTTTGCAACCACTTGTAACTTTCTACGAAAGCCAATTGCATATTGAAAAAGTATTTATATAAAGCATCTCATTCTGAGAAAGTATTTTGATACCTATTGTTGGTTCTAAAATGAAACAAGCATATATTTTTTTATATATAAACCATTGGCTTAGAGGTCAGTTATTGAGTGTGTGAGACCATTTGCTGACTGAGTGTGTGCAACAAATGCTTTGCACTGTCCTCTGATAGTGCCTTACTGCTCGACCAAGCTACCACTTTAGAGAGTAAGGTTATATTTAACTTTAGCCTCTGCCAAACCTCTGGGGACTGTGGACTCTGTACATCCTGTACTTATTTGGGAACACTATATACAGAGCCACTTTCTCACACTTAGTCTCACCTCACCCTAATAAGTGGCAAATCCATAACCATGCGGGAAGCACTGCAGCGGCATAATCTCGTAAATCCCCTGCATATAGTATGTTGGAGATGATGTACTCCACAGCCATTCTCATGTGCCACAAACCTAAGGGCACACTGCAGAAAAGTAAAACTCAACAGCCGGCGCACTTTCTACAGAGTTGACGCATATTCATCTCTGTGGCTATGCACAGTCGCCTCAGGGTTGGTGCTTGTACCAGAGCCATCTTTGCCCTTCGTGAAGCTGATGCATGCTGATCTCTGTGCATTTGTGCGGTGATTCTACGTCAAGGCCATCAGAGTTATTGCGCTTCCTGTCCTGTTCACCACCGGGTGCAATGCTGTGACTTGCATCACTCCCTTCCATTTCTTGGTGGTGTGCATGTGATTCACCCTCCATCTGTGAGTTATGAAGAAACGGCGCAGATTACACTCCCCCACGGTTGTAGTGATGATGCAGAGCGTTCGCATGTGATAATGCTCACCAAGTGCGGCTTTCTCTGGGCCTGTTTTAAGCTAATCCCACAAACTACTGCCGGTGACGTAGAACTGGCGCACGTTGTGCACACCAACCACCCTTATGCTTCAAGAAGCTCGTGCATGACATAATTCCCAACCACTTGCGACCTTAACGGGGCTGGTGCGATCTACACCCCCGACTCCCAATCCGATGTGCGCTGACGTCACATGACGCCGGGTCATGTAATGGTTATCAAGCAGCTATTCTCTTCTACTTGCGGCCTACAGCTGGCGCGTGATGCATTTTTCAGGCTCACTGTTTGCCTTTAATTTCGGAATCTTCTACACTTCTGCCTGTAACTGTCTAAACAAGCCTTGTTCCTGCCAACGCTTTGTCACCTGATGCCTGTGATGTGGTGCAGGAGATATCAATGCGTGTGTGGGGCGGTGTCACTTGAAGGCCTGCCTTTCTCAGTTGTTTTTGTCACAGGGCAAAATATGAGGGGTTTGTCCGTGGCAGTCTCTTGCATTGTTACAAGCATGGTGCACATGTACACTTGTGAGTGTTGTGTCCTGTATATGC
The DNA here is from genome assembly GCF_964204655.1 of Triturus cristatus. NCBI lineage: Eukaryota > Metazoa > Chordata > Amphibia > Caudata > Salamandridae > Triturus > Triturus cristatus. Next base: position 929,097,204 of record NC_140584.1, read on the forward strand.
CCTCTTTGAGGGTTAAGGCCTACTTCTAATAGAAACACATGGTTGTGTTTGAGGTGAGTCCTTGGACCAGTACACGTGATACTATTTAAGCCTGGGTCCCCCAGGTGTAGGTAACACAAAATTGTTTGGTATTGTTTAACAGTGCATGCTACCACGGTATGTGTGCACAATACCCTTGTGAAGTTCACCACAGTTTTTACGAGAAAGTTCATGGCGGACAACTGGGAGTATTGCATTTTAACATTTTTGTACACCGTAACCATGTTGGGTGTGGACTCGCAGGAAAAGTGAGTTTAAATGTACACATACGTAATTATAGGAGCCAATGTCTTTTAACACCATCATCCATCGACACAAACATGAAATATTTTATTTTTGCAAGGCGCAGCATTAATATACTCAGTGTAAAAAATGCACAGTGAGTTTTTGGAAGGTGGTTGGACTGGGCTGAGCTCTTTCTCACAGATTCTGAATGCTGATTGACATTGCTGATTTAAATCATACAGTGATATTTCGCATTTCTGGCTGCTGGGTTACAGTAGCCGCCCTAACTCGCATAAACGTATGAGATAAAGCACTTCTTGTTTACTTATGTTGAAAAGCAGCATTAGCCGTGCCAATAGAGCAGAGACCCAACTTGTGATGGCTGCTACATAAACCAGCATTGGCATAGCCAATAGGTCGTGCCTTTGGAACCTTTATAAGTGTTTAGCCAGAGCTATTGGCTTTGCCAATGTCTTTAAGCTATGTTGTAGAGCACTATGGCTGCTGTGCAGCATGTTGAAAAGTTATGATAAAGTGATACAAGCATTTCTTTTTTTTTTTTACCAAGAAGCCATTATGTACAAGTGAATGACCCTATTAACCAAGCATTGGCATAGCCGATAGGTCTCGCCTTTGGGACCGTATAAGTGTTTAGCCATGCAACAGCTGATGTTGTTGCACTAAGGATATTGTACTGCATAACTAAATACTTATAAGGTCCCAAAAGCGCAACCTATTGGCTATACCAATGCTTGTTTCTATACTTTCATACGTGGATCCAGAGCTCCTCTCCTCAGGTTTGAGGCAAATTTCTATCTCAAATTTTTTTTTCAATAAGGGCAGTGTGTTGGGGTATTGCACCATTTAAAAAGTCATGGTTTAAGCCCTGCCACAACTGTGACAGCCGAATATCGATCGATTACAGCCCCGCCCCCTCCCCCCGCCCCCCCCCCCCGACTGTCTTCATGGTCTGTTTCATAGGCACGATTCTGCATTGTGCAACTAGTGTCTTAGACCCGAAGACAATCCAGAAAAATATGTTCAGTTCTTTATGGCTTGCCCCTGAGAGTCTTATTTAGTTTGGTGGTGGTCAAGAGTCAGGTCTGCTTCCTGCACTTTACCTTCTTCAAGTCCTCCAAGGATACAAGGAATAAGCATAGAAGCAAGAGCTTAAGCAAGAAAAGGAACATCTCAAATTAACCATGGAGGTGATCGATGGACAAGTTATCGCCATTCTTAAGTTACCCCTCACTTCTCTAGAACTCAGATGCAGCCTCCTCACTGAGGGTCTGCAGGTTGCCACTCTCGGTGTGGAACAGTTGTCCCCCATTTAATAAATGCCTTTTAGAATCTGATTTTTTTGGGCAAAACCACAGCGATAGGAAACAGAACATTGGCTAGGATTTGTAGGCCACAACTGGGGGACTGAGCATTTGTTTCGGTCCACCCGTCATCAAAGAGTCTTGTGGTACAGGCTTTGCACTCAACCCAGCACACTTTCCTACCCACCTGCCAGACTCAGTCCAAACAACTGGAAGGAATGGGGAAGAACATATTCTCCCGGTGGGCAACCTAGTATTCCATTCATTCAACAGCACCTGCCTTATTAGCTGCTCATTCCGCTTGTGGCATATAGCAGCAATGATCCAAACCTTCCTGACCATTTGACGGATCATTTTGTGGAGGGCGTCCACGATGGCCAAGAACGTGTCCACGAATATCATCAAAATGGATCCAGACATAGCAGATTCAGTGGTTAGATCTATGGGGTCCCTTATGTAGCCTTACGCCATCATGCCATAATGTGGTAAATAGGTTTCTGTAGGGATGACCATGTCACACGTAGTACTTTAAAGTTAGAATGGCCAAGGCCCGATTTCTTGGGCTAAGGGTTCAGACAGTGCCAGCCTGCAAAGATCAGCCAGCAGTAGCAGTTCAAGGCAAGGGGTTGCCAGACCAAGCCTTCCTCTTCACCAGCTAGCTTCCTCTTGTAAGTGCATGTACTGACCATTAGGGAGTGGGTATCCTTCTTTCAACAGTCTTCGAAGGCCATAACATTTGACCAAAAGGTCTGTAAAATTATAGAAAGTGGCTGCACCCTATACTTCTTGCAGTAGATTCCCCCCCCCCCCCACCCTTAGTCCCCCCCAAATATCTCACCCCAACTGTCCCTTCCTTTCAGTCAGAGGAACACCCACTGATACTGCAGCAGGAGGTCACAGCCCTGCTACAGAAAGGAGACGTGCAGTTTATGCCGGAGCAGAAAAATGGGCAGGGGTGCAACACTTTGAGAGACTTTGTCTGATCCTAGACTTCAGGCCTCTGTACTTCTTACTGTACAAGTTGTTCAAAATGCTGTGCCTGGCTCACATTTCTGAGGCACTGGAAGCAGAAGTCTGGATTTCCCTCGGCTTTCAGAACTCTTACTGCCACATAGCAATACTGTGGTCGCACAGGAGATACCTGCTGTTTGTGATAGGGTTCTCTCACTTCCTGTTTGTGATCCTTTTGTTCAGACTGATATAGGCACTTCAAGGCTTCACGAAGGTGATTCTGGGGGTTGTGGCTCGTCTCGGGTGGTGTGAGGATCCCTGTGCTCTCATATCTAGACAGCTTGCTGCTCAAAGCCAGGTTGCCACAGCTGAGGTTGCATCACCTGCAGGCAACAGAATACCTCCTGTTAGAGTTGGGATTTTCTATCAACATTCCCAAGTTTCACCTAGAGCCCTCTCTGGGCCACCTGTTCAAAAGGGCAGCAGTGGATACAGCACTGGATTCAACATAACTCTAAGCCTTCACAAAATCGAGGATGCGGGTCATTCGAAATAGAATTCCGTCGTTTTGGACGGAAGCTAAGGTTTCAGTTGTGATGGTTCTGCAACTGCTGGGTTTTCTGACTTCTTCCATTCTCCTTGTCATGCACACACACTGGAACGCGAGGACTCTCCAGTGGTGCCCTAGGAGTCAGTGGTTCCAGCACAAGAGAAATCTGGTGGACACGGTTGGGATCACCATGGACACTGCAGCGGACTTGGTCCGGTTGTTGGCCGAGGAGAGCCTAATCTAAGGGATGTCAGTTTCCCCTGTTGCAGCCGTGGCCAGTGTTGTAACTGATACATCCATCCTTGGATGGGGTGCATATCTGTGAGAACTGGCAATGAGAGGCTTCTGGTCTCCAGATTAGCAGCCTCATCACATCAACCTCCTTTAACTGAGGACAGTTATACTGGCACTCATGGCTTTCCTGTCTTCCCTTCGCCGGTAGTCTGTTCAGATCTTGACAGGCAATAAAGGTATACCAACAAACAGGGAGGAATTGGAGTCACATCTCTGTCTGGAACAGTTGAGGCTTTGGACTTTCGTGCACCAGCATGGAATGTGGCTAGTCGCCAACCATAAGATCGGCTTTCTGAACACCTGGACCGACAGTCTCAATCAGCAGAATCATACAGACCAAGAGTATCATTTCCATCCATAGATGGTTCAGGACATCTTTGTCCAGTGGGGCAAGTGTCAGGTGGACGTCTTTCCTGCTTATGACAATTATTATTGCCCAATGTTCTGTCCTCGCCTGTAGTCCTTGCAGGGAACCTTGGAGGATGTATTTAATTTGAAGTGGAATTTTCCTGTACACTACGGTAGCTCCCATGCACCTGGGCCTGGTCCAAGAGGATTTTCCTCTGAACCAGAGGAATGAAGCCCTCTTCGTTACTAAGGGTTGGCCAGAAGAGTTTGCAGTCCCCTTCATCCTCTTCCAGTGTTCCCTGCTCATTCTTCCATTCAGGCCGAAACCTCCTCTCCCAGTCTGAGGGGTAGGCTCTACACCCCCCTTCTAAATCCTACACTCTTTCCTGGAACAGGGAAACCTGCACTGTTTCCAGCTGCCAACTGACTTAGTTGATGTGATCCTGTGTACTCATTTCCCCTCAATAAAGCCTATCTATTTTGCGAGGAAGACCTATTTCTCACTTGGTGTGCTGAGCCTCATGTGGACCCCTTGCAGACTCGTCTGTCTGAGATCTTCTAGTTTGCTCTCTCATTTGCCCAGTGAAGTTGTGCAGTGAGCACACTGTCAAGGAGTACATTGCTGCCTTGTCAGTATTTCTATGCCTACAAGACCAACCACCTCTATTTTTTTTTTCACAGATTTTTATTGAAATTGAAAAACATAACAAAGCAGCACTTTCAATTGTACCATATATATCAATGCACTTAACATCGTATGTTGTCCAATCAAATTGAGCATTTCTTGTCGGGAAAGAGAACATCCAATAAAGTGAAATATAGAGGAAATCACCAATGCAATTCAAAATGTGTGCATGTTAACGAAAAATCAAGTGACCAGTAAATGGGCATGCACCAGGTGAGGTAGATGAGACGTAAGACCCGCCTCCTTTAGTGATGACGTTTATGAAATGGCTTACTATTATGTTTGCGCCCCAACGGAATCTGAACTTGAGTTCGACTTTTTTGATGGGTGCTTTCTTTGAGCCCTTTTACAGTTGTGAGTTTCATTTGGTATCAAGACTTCTTTTTCTGGTTGCCATACCTTCAGCAAGACAGGTCAGTTAGTTCCAGGCACTTAGTGTCGCTCAACTATTCACACACTTCGTCCCGGATAACCTTGTCCTCTGAACTAAAGCAGCTTTCTTCCCAATGTAACGATTCTTTGCTACCCATTACTCTTCCTTATACACACCCCCCGACCCCACTTCATCCAATCTAAGAGGAGCGGTTGAACTGACTGAACTCCTGGCATGCAGGTAACTATTCTATCTCAAACACTAAAAGAGATCAGGTCTGATGACCAGGTCTTCATATGGTACTGGGCAGCAAGAAGGGGAAAAGCGGTCTGGAAGAATAATTTCTCATTGGATTTTGTTCTGCATCAAGATGTGCTACACCTTTGCAAAGGAGGGGTCGCTGAGGCGCACTCCATCAGGGCAAGTCGTCTTCTGCACCCTTGTCAAGGGGAGACCCTATGTCTGAGATTTGCATGGCAAGTGCATGGCTTTACCTTCACAACTTTACCAACCACTACTGTTAGGGTTCATGAGTGAGGGGGTAGACGTTTCGCAGTCTTAATCCTCCAGAATGTCCTCATCTGACCATTCCTTCAAAACCCCCACCAGGTAGGGGCACTGCTTGGGAGTCTATTGAAGAGATGAGGAATCTGCAGGTAGAAGTATCCATGAGGAGAAAGCTGCTTGCCTTCGGTAATGATATTTTAGGTTGATCCTCATCTTTCTGCAGATTTCTCACCAATACTGCCCACCTACACATTCTGAAGGATAGTCATAGGCACGTGATTACCAAAATTGCTACACTGCACCGCCTCTAAGGATACGGATAAAAACGAGCTGGTGACTTGCGGTGCTGGGGTGGAGGCCATGTCGATATAGTGAAGTCTCCACTTCTGGCATTGAGATGAAGCCAGCACCCCCTGCCAGCTTGGAGGAGCTTTGTCAAAGGTTTTTGAATACCGACTAGCACCTGGGATATTCAAGAGGTGAAGAATCTGCAGGTATGTATGTATCCAACATAAAGATAGTTACCGAAGGCAAGCAACCTTTTCTTTTTGGTTATAAGACACTGGAAGGGCACTCAAAAATAAACTTTGCACAGTTAACCTTATTGGGCTCTATAATAATATGCAAAAATGGGTAATCTAGGCTCCTATTCTTCAAGCTTTCTGGAATAGATTTACATGCATTATTTTAATGGTTTATTAACGTTGTATTCTATACTTTTCTCATACAGGTGGAGAACTGTTTATGCAGTTGGAGAGAGAAGGCATTTTTATGGAAGATACAGCTTGGTAAGTACTAAAAAAAAAAGCAAATGTTTTCTTCTCCGACTCATATTGGAAATTGGCTTGGAGTTGCGGTAGTGTTTTAACAATAGGAAAAACAATCGCAATGGTGATGCGAATTGTCGAAGTGCAACATTTAGTTCAGATTTTTACTGTGTACATGTAGAAGTTAAATTTTTTTAATTAAGTATTCCGGTCTCTCTTTAACATCAAATAAGAGCATTGTTGGCAATTGGCCTTCTGTTTTTTCCTGATACTAGGCGGAAGATAGAAACTGTGATGCAACGACCCTTTATCAAAGGGGCACTTTGCTAGTGTTACACCCATCTTACAGATCCTAGCAGCAGGTCTGCCAGAGTTCAGATGAGGATTTTAAGGTTCTAAATAATTCGCCGAAGTGTAAAAACAGAAGCATACTATAAACAAATGCGCCCTGTGCTAATAGGTGTAGGGATAACTATGTGAATAAAAGGATTCCACTTGAAAAGGCCTAATAAATACGCTCCCATATGCAGGTTGTCATATTCTTGTATTGGAATACCGATTCAGTTTTAAACAAATCTCTTCAACTTTCACAATGACTTGGCCTCATCTAAGCGCTCCCAACACAGTCCTGCTAGGGTTTTTCTTTAACTGCCTGGTTAGTGATACAGGGGAACTTTGCAGGATGACCCACTGTCTTTACCTCCACCCGGCAGTATAGCAGATGCTTCTCTGATGCCCCGTTCAATTAGTGCCTGAATCCTACAATGGAGTTGAATTCCCGTTTTCTGCCATATTGCACTTGTCTGCTGGGATTCTACAATAATTCTCTGTTGTCCTGTTCCCCATAGTCCCCAGCCTTCTATTCCATATTCTCCAGCCTTGTACCCCGTTCTCTTCCAACCCTGCTTCTTCATTGGTGAATTTTCGACATGGGATTTTCTCAGTGCTTGTGCCACCTTTACGTCCTGATGGTGACCCCTTAAATCACTCATAATTGAAACGCCATCCGCACTATCGTGCAAATACTTTTTCTAATTAAACGGCCGCCCAGGAGCACTAGAACTAACCTGTTCAGTCGCGCCTCCTCATTCCTCCCATCCCAAAACATAATCAACCAGATTCATTTGAGCTTCTTCCCGTTCCATTCCGTAGAGATAGCCCTCACATGTCGCTAAGTTAATCACCTCCACTCACCTCATTCATTTTACACCAGTGCAATTCTTGACTTTCTGCAGATGTTCATCCTGTTGGTCATCCTTCCAGGCTAGTGACCCAAGCTCTTAGTCATCATAGGAAATCTCTAAAGGCCCTTCTGCCTTCTATTATTTCACAATATCAGAACTACTTCAACCAGTCCGTGTTCATCAGGACTCCGTTCTCACTCTGCACTCCTGCTGACAGAATCACTTTTCATTTCTCATATCACTTGCATGCTGATAAGCATTGACAGAGACAGCGAATACAAGTCTCATAGTTACAGGGGACTTCAATATGGTTCTGGGAGGGCCTCAAACAAGGGACACGCCGCTAGAAGAACTGTTTCTTGCATGGGAAATCCCACAACAAGTAACAAGTAAATGGGGCAACCAAAACCGGCTGTCAAGCTCAAGCACTAGGCGCTAGAACACCTTAATTTGGCATCATTAAATGGCCGCTTTGCAAATGACAGCCTCTTGTCAGCCACTTTTCACAATTCAACAGTCAGCTCTTCCATAGATTTTACATTCGTATCCCTGCACCTCTTCGCGAAAATCACGGACTTCCAAATTGGCACAGTGTCAGCTAGTGACCATCAGCCCCAAGAAATTGGCCTTAACTTCCAGGGGGTGGTGCAAGCCAGATCAGCGACAAACATGGATTGCTCACTGCAGGTGGCACAAAAAAGAATCCAATCCAACACGTCAAACCTGGAAGGCCTCGCGATTGACGCAAAAAGCCGGTGGGAAAAGTGCATTTCAAACAACACTGAGCACCTGAATGCCTGGGAACACTTCACGAGGAGCCTGGGACAGGCTCATACGAGGATATCCAAGACCCGTCGCCAAAACAATAAAAGCCAAGGAAATAGAACTGACTCAACTGGCAACTGCAGTAAGGTCTTAAATCAAAACAACAAGATAAAGCTCCTGAAAAGCAACATCAACAAACTGCTGCGCAAACTACATCGTGATGGACCGGAACCCATAATTCAATTGGAGATGCATGACTTAAAACAGGAAAAAAAGAGAATAATCTGGCAGGGCAAAAGGGAAGAAGAGGAAGAAATGTGGGCAAGACTTCTACACGACGCTAAAGGAACCAACACAAGCGGAAGATTCTGGAAAACAGTTAACTCACTCCAGAACTCCAGGTCTCTGACCGTTGACTCCTATGTATCCGAGGAAGCATGGGCAAATCATCTACAGGCACACTTCAATACAGTGCCACAGCCCAAACTAACCAGGCGACTGGTTAATGCCAAAAACAGCCCATCACGGATGCCACAAATTGGAACCAACGCTTTTGCCTCTACGGAAAAACAAATAAAAAATAGGATCGCGGTGGGGAAAGCAGAGGGGGCGCCAGGCCCTAATGGGATTCCCCCTATATTGTACAAACAAAACCCGGATTACTGGGCAGCAGCCCTAGTGCCACTCTTCAAGCAGATAACAGACACAGCAACAATCCCAGCGTCATGGAAAGGCTCCATAATAGCACCAATACATAAGAAGGGCAATGTAAAGGACCCAAAAAGCTACAGACTAATAGCCCTAATCGACAACGAAGCCAAATACTATGCTAGTCTTCTACTAGAGGAGCTTCTGGACTGGACAGAAGAAAACGCAGTAATTCCTATCACCCAGACAGGATTCCGCAAACAAATGGGCACAACAACAAACATGCTAGCTCTCTCGCTCCTCATTGACGCCACCAAGGCAGCTAATCTCCCCCTGTACGTATGCTTCATTGACTTCACCTCAGCGTTTGACACTGTCAATAGAAACTTACTATGGTCAAAACTGGAAAAAAGGAACATACCACCAGGCCTTCTTACACAGCTGATTCTACTTCACACGGACACATGGGTCCAAGTCAAACTAGGACCAGGAGACTTCCTCTCAAGAAAAATAACGACCTCGAAAGGCCTAAAACAAGGTTGTGTCCTAGCTCCAACATCTTCATGTCCGACCTGGCACAGCTGTTGGACGAAACCAACTCACATGCCCCTACCCTAGCAGAACACCAATAGGGCTACAACATCTGATGAACAAAACGTCCAAGTACTCGACAGACAATAACCTTATCAATCTTTCAAAAACCAAAACAATGAGAATTAACGCAAAAAGACCATCAGCAGGATTCCACTGGCACATGGGAGGGTCCACACTGGAGACAGTAGAAGAGTACAGGTACCTGGGGGTGATCTTTGACAGAAAGGGCTCATTCAACCAGCAAAAGGAAGCAATAAAACGGAGAGGCATTAGCGTAGGGATCGCACTAAGGAACCTCAAAACAAAAACGGCCGGCCGAAGCTTCACACCTCTGCTTCAAGTGCTACAGGCAAAATTAACACCGGCCCTGACCTACGGAAGCGAATGCCTCCAGGAAGGGACGCCCAGCAACTGAACAGCACAATAGCGAAGGCCATGAGAATAATCTTCAGTCTGCCCAACCACACCTCCCAGGCACAAATTAGGCTGGAATTTGGCCTGAGAAATCAAACTCTAGAGTGAATGGGTGCCTATGCCAAAAGCTGGCACAAGATACAGAGAGAGGAATCCACAAGATTAAATTACCACCTATGGAAAGAGATGGAAAGTAAGAGCAAGAGCGCGGCTGCGCTATACCTTAACCACTCCCTAAATTCCTTGAATCTTCAAGAAGCCTGGACGAGTAGCGGATCTCATAACATCTTCAAGCAATCAGTCAACAAATCAGTTAGATCCACGTCATTAATCGAGGACAAAGCAAGCCTAGCAATCCGTGCCCATGGCTGGACAGTTATCCAAAGCTACTCAACCATCCTCTGTCAAAGCTATCTAGGAGTCTGGTTTACCAGGCGCACAAAGGAGAAGTTCCTACGTTTACGGCTGGGCCAACTTCCTGTGCAAAACCATCTCCCCCCATGGAAAAGACCCAAAGAAAGCATCAACTGTCGGATTTGTGGGAACTCAAAGGAAGACATCTTGCACTTACTATGTACCTGCAAAGGTCTGGACGCGGAGCGCAGATCCCTTCTAAAAAAGCACTTCAACAGGCTGGGCATTAGAACTCGCCGGCAGACAGTAAAGGCCTGCTTGGACGGAACGAACATCCAATTTGCATGCCATGTTGTCAAATTCTTGGACAAAGCAGAAAAGAAACAAGAATGACAGAGGGTGAAAACTGGTCGACACCAACTAACGAAGTAAAACCCAAAAACCGATAAGTAACTATTTCACTAGACATGGATAATGGCTTGATTCCCGAATGGTAAAAACAGGCCACAACAACACTCCAGGGGACTGTCACGATCCAACAGACCCAGTAACAAAATACCATAGCTTGGCCAACATCCAGGCGTAAATCAAACAGACAGTCCTTCTTTCTTTGTAATCATTTTAATTACTTTTTTCCTTTTAATCACTCGAAACTAATTTTGCTGTATATACACATTTCTCATTTTCTTTTTTTAAACATCAACTGTAGTTAATCCATGGTTTTTATATGTTAATAATTGCAATGGTTTTAATTAACTGAGCAATAAAGACTTCTTCTGTGATAAGCAAATGCTGTTATATTTTAAGTCAATCACAGTCACCTGTCATTTTAAAATATTCAACTCTCTCCGCTGCCACACACTTGAGGGCCTCTGGTCACTAGCTGTTCACTCCTCCAAGACCGAGATCATTTACCCACACCTCCCAGTCCTCTTAGAAAAGCCCATGATTATCGCGCTCATGAGTACGCTGAATTATTGTTACTGTCTTCTAACTGATCTAACCAATTAAAGTGTTGCTACTAGAATAATTTGCTGCCTTTTCACATATTAGATCCCAAAGATACAGGCTAGGTTGGTCCACTGCTAGATATCGAGCCTACTAACATTTCTCACTTGTGTGCAAAGCTATCCATGATATGGTGTCTGATTATTCAGCTATGATACTCTAATGCCATACTTAAATCTGTCATTCTAGATATACTAGTGATACTGAAAACCTCATCCCTCACGTTTTTTTGCGGTCTTCCCAGAAGCTCGGACCACTATTTGTGAGCACCCTCCCCAGCCGCATATGACTATACGCTGCCCTAATGAATTTAAACAGAGACTGAAATCTCACTTCATGGAACTCAAAAGCTTAGGCTCCTGACCATCGAGTCTTTCCTACCCTCCACTCTGACTTATCAGATTTAGCCCTGCCCACTCACCCCTGGTTTAAATAGTTATCCTGTGAATAAGTGTAGCCTGTCTTTTTTTTACCCATGAACCATATTTTCTTGCGTAACCACCAAAAACGTCTCCTTTCCTGTTGTAGCTACTTGGTTATTTATATAGAGCATCTGTTTGAAGAGGTCCTGAACATCAAAAAATGCAAATTGCAAAATGGAGACCATCGTGTTTTGTTCGGGATCACTGGCTGATTCTGTGGCTCTATTCTCCACCTCCATCTGTTTCCCCCATCAACCTTGGAGTTTTGAGACTGCACGCCAACCCTCATCCCCCCTGACAGTCCATCTATTGAGGCCTTTATGGATGTTTAGAAGTCAGTAGACATACATATGTCTTAAAGGACGGTGGTGTTTACTGAGCTACGGAACCTCAGAATCATTTTTAGTAGTTAACGTTGAGAAGTTTAATTTGAGGCACCATGGTGTCGTTTTCCATTGCTCTTTGCCTGTTTGGCATCTGTTTTGCTCCTCGAGCTAAACCCCCCCCCCCCCCCTCTCCACATCACCCCCCACCCCCACCCCCTCGCCGAAAAAGACAACTAAAAGTTTAAGAATCTTAGTATTCCAGGTGGTGCCCCGGCTAACTTTCGACCTTTGCTACACACATTTCAAGTCTGTGAGTGTTTAGATGTAAAAAACAAAACAAAAAGGAAATTAAACAATTCTAGGCTTCGACTTAGTTTCAGAATGCTAGCTAAATTTCTTACTCCAGATCCATTGTGATAGGATTATCCCTGTATGGAATTTCATGCAAAAATGACTTCCCTTAAACGTTGGCTTCAAGTCTGCCACTAATCTTGCACGCAGCCACTGGTCCCTTGATAGCTTACAACCCTTTCTTTCAAGAACCAAGTCCAGAATTGAGTATGTAAGCAACTCACTAAAGAATAACATTAACGTTTTAGAGAAACAGACCATTAATAAATCATCAGTGTATGTATACATAATAATTATTCTTAAACAGTTTGTAAATTAATTTATAATTCAGGCTGTCGTTTCTAGCAGTCTTTGTAAAAAGCAATTAATTTAATATACTATTTTCCCCATTGTATGCGATTGTTTGTGCACCAGTGGATGTCTGCATGGGATCTTATGACTGACACCAACCGGTGCACCACATTGCTGCATGCATATGTGTAGGAAGCTGGCTCTGTATATACTATACCAAAATGAGGTATAGTTTGCACAGAGTCCAGTGGAACCCCAAAGGTAGGCAGAGGTAAAAGTAGATCGCACCTTACTTTATCAGAGGGTAGTGTTAAGCATTTGTTATACACACTCAGGCAGCACTTGATATCACACACTCAAAGACTGAACTCAAACTAATTTGTTTGTATAAAAATATTTAGTTATATTTATTTTCTAGAACCTAGCAAGCCTGGTACAGGTACGTGTAAATGGTTCTTTTCAAGACAGGTTGAAAAATACAAGCAAGCTGAATGAAAATGTCTTAGTTACAGGTTTGTAAATCTTTTCAATACTGTGGAAATTACTGTTAGATTACTTTTGATTTAGTTTCCAGATTACTTTATGGATTACTTTTTCTACTCAGTGTGAAATGCCTAGATATCTAACTGGGATATTTCGGAAAGAAAAGGTAAGTAAAGCAGGTTTTAGTAATTTGCAGTTTTTCAAGTTCTCATACAAAATCAACTCCACACTTAATTTTTTTTTCCAAGGAAAACCAGTTAATGTATTCCTAAGGAGAAAAATAAAGTTCACCATTTGCAGGTAAGTACAAGTTTGTGGGAGTTTTTATTCTGGGGTTAGAACCAGGGTTCCCCCAGGGTCCGGGATGCACTCTGGAAACACCCTCAGTAGCACAAGGGTGACTGGGTGCAGAGTGCTGAGGCCCAGTGTTTTCCAATGGGGGATATGAGATTCTCTGGTTGCAACTAAGACTGCAGACTTGGGGACGAAGATCTTCTGGAGGTGACCATCGGTTGGAGAGGTAAGTTCGGATGCCTGGGGATGCTGGGACACCGTCGGTAGGGCCATCCGAGGCCGTGGGACGTCTGGTGCAGGGGTGTCTTTAGGCATCAGGTTTTCTTAGCAGCTTCGGTAGTGGTCGGGGGATCCTCCAGAAAGGGGTTGCAGGCTTTGCTTGGAGATTCAAGGCAGGTCAGAGATCACCAGATCTCTGGTCAGGATCGCCGGGGACACCTCCTCGTGGTGTTGGGCCACTTGAATTCCGGCCCTGGGCGTCTGGTGCAGTGTGGGGTAGACTCGTGGTTTTGGCTGTGGCCTGAGTTTGTGGGTGAGCAAATACGGTGCTCACAGGAGACAATGTCTTTGACTTGGAAGTCAGGGCAGGTCCTTTGGGTTCTTGCGGCTGCTGGCTGCTGGACATACTGGGTTTTCGCAGGAGCAGGTTCGAGATGGGAATAGGCCGGTAGGGCTGGGACCAAGTCATTGGGTCTCCTCCTCCTTCACAGTTTCAGCATGGCTTCTTCGGTCCTTCTCTTCTCCTTGTCGGATCTTGTCTGAGGAGGCAAGGTTCAGGGTTGCCCCTAAATACTAGATTTAGGGGCGTTACAGGTAAGTAAAGGTTGGGATCAATGGGTCCCTTCCTTGGGGTGGGTACACCCCCTATTATGCCACCCTCCAGTGGGAGGGAGGCATATGCCTCACTCTGGTTGGCTGGGTCCCCCCATCTGCAAGATGGCGTGGACTGAGAGTTGTGCTTCACCTCGCTTCTCCCACCTGAGGGATGGGGTTGGCAAAGGTGGGCACACCTCCCTGCCTCACTTGGTTTTACCACCGCTTCTTCCGCCAAAAGTGGGGGTCAGAACAGGTGCGGGCCAGTTGCTGGAAGCAGGAATGACCTGGGGAAGCTCACAAAGGCGGCAAGCCTTTAAAGCGTCCCCTTCGTGTACTCTGTCCATCCTGGGGGAGGAGGCTTGGCACCTCTTCCCAGGATGTGCATTGTTTCAGACCCCTGAGAGCAGCAGGCTCTTGACCCAAGGGCCCAGTAACATGTCTGATGATGGCAGCAGGTGAGCAATGTTGGGTCGTTTTTCAGGTGGCATCTCTAAGATGCTCTCTGAGTGTATATTTCATTAAATCCCAAACTGGCATCAGTGTGGGTTTAATGTGCTGGGAAGTTTGATACCAAACTTACAAGTTTTCAGTAAAGCAATTATTTTTCAGTAAAGCAATTATAGTGCTGTGGAGTTTGTAATGACAAACTTCCAGTACCATATACTCTTAATGGCTGCTTAATGTATTTAGGGGGCGTTTTAGTGGTCTCGAGGTCAGTAGCCAATGGGCTACTGACCTTAGGGTGACTACACCCTTGGTGTGCTCACCCCACATGGGGGAGTTGGCATACTGTATTTAGGGAGCATTTTAGGGGTCTTGAGGTCAGTAGCCAATGGGCTACCGACCTTGGGGTGACTACACCCTTGGTGTGCTCACCCCACGTGGGGGAGCTGTCACAATCCCTAATCCTGATTGGAAAGTGCCGGTTATCTGCAAGATGGCAGACACTGAAGAGTGGGCTTCACCTCACCTCCTCCACCTGAGGGGTGGGGTTGGCAGAGGTTGGCACACCTTCTGGGTTGTACCAATTTTTCCAGTCTGTCTTCCCACCAAAAAGGAGGAGAGACGGGAAGGGGGCCTGTTCCTGATAGCGGGAGAGGCTGAGGGGGTAGGGGGGTCGTTTTACAAAGGCGGCAAGGCCTTTTACCTACACCCCCCCCCCCCCCCCCACACACACACACACACACACAGATGGTTCTTCCTGGCCTGGGCGAGGTGTGACCACAACTGCCCAGGAAAGGCTTAGTTTCTGGGCTCAGGGAGTGAAGGCTCCCACCCCAGGGGTCCAGAAACATGTCTCATGGTAGCAGGCTGATGTGTACCAGTTAGGGGACCACCAGAGGCTGGCCTTTTTTCAGGGGGCATCTTTAAGATGCCCTCTGAGTGCATTTTTCATTAACTCCCACACTTGCATTAGTGTGAGATGTATTTATATATATATCAATCAAACTTCCCAGTTTTCAGCAAAGCCTTTATATCTATATATATATATAATATATGTGTATGTGTATATATATATATATATATCCACTAACTTATGATAGGCAGCCCACAATCCTAGTGGACCCTATAGAACTGAGGCTGCCAGAATGCACAACCCATCCTAGTGGACCCTATAGAACTGAGGCTGCCAGAATGCACAACCCAGCATCCGAACTAGGCCAAGAACCTCAAAGGCCTAGGCCATACTGCCTTGGAATTGAGTGCTTTGACCTCTCAGCACATTGGGGAGGTATTTATCCTCTAACAATCTATATCTCTCAATTGCATATTGCAGTGATTGGGTGGAGGAGAGGGTGAGACAGCAATGGTGGTTCTTGTTTCACTAGTATTTTAGGTATGTCTCCTAGCCCATACTTCTTTCCGAATCCAACTAGGGACAATCTCTGTCTCTCCATCCATTTGAAGTTATTGCTCCTTTGGCTCTGCAGTGAGCCCCACTCTCTTTAATATCAAAGTGGCTTTAATAAGTTGAATTGGCCTTCAATGTTACCGATATGCTGATGACCGGTAACTGATAATCTAATTTGAGCTCCATCCATTGAGCAACGATTTCATGATTGCCTCCTATATGTTGCTGCCTGAATGTTTTGTCATCTCAATCTCAGTACACCTTCTCTCCCTTTGACAGGAGACAGTTATTTTCGCAATTGGTATCGCCTCTGTTGTGGTTCTGGCGGCTCTGCATTCGGGAGCTCGTTAACGCACCTATCGGGCCTTCTTTTCGGACTTTGTCCCCCTAGAATGCACAGACCATGATGGAAAGGACTTCTTTTCAGTACTCTCCTCAGAGTAACTTGAAGTACAGTGGACGGACGATCAGCAGGTCTGCAACCTCTTGTTTGTTGTGGGAGCATGATGAGACCTGCTTGCCACCCTGCTGGCTTTTCAGTTCTAATGGACCCTCAATCGACTTCTGCGCACAGTCAACTATAAATAGTTAATTACTCGGCTGACTGTGGAACATGACAACCCATTTTACTGGGCCTGCAAGAGGAGTTGGACTCTCGGCAGAGACTTCTCCTTATTTGCTTACAAATGGGCAAGATTTCTGAAAAACCACCACTAAAGATGCAGGTGACTTTTGAGGACAACTTTTTCTGGAGCTCCTACCACCTTCAAAGCTGCGAAAACATCATGTTTTGAGTGCAGACTTGAACTTATAGGATGTGCTATTGGCATCAGAGTAGTGCTTAGAAGACATGGCTGGATGCAATCACCCAGGGTTTCAGGAGATACCCAAGTGTCCCTTATGGACATGCCCTTCCAGTTCTCTAGACTGTTCTGAGAAAAGACTGACACTGCACTTGAGCAATTTAAAGATAGTTGTGACACACCGCAATCCGTAGGGTAATTGTCCATAGCCAGATAGTTCCATCAGCAGGATAGAATGTATAGGGACTGTTCCAGAGGCTTAGTCCAATGGCATTGTCATCCTTTGTAACCGGTGCAGTAGCAAACGTTCGGGTAGTGGGCTGGGGGGGAGGTGGTGGGGGGGGGGGTTTGACTTCAGCAGGGATAGCATTCTTCCAACTTTTACTCCCCTGCAGCAGCGGTTCCCATGCTACTCTCAGACCCACAATCAGATGGTGAGGGGCACGATATGGTATATCCTTATTGACTGCAAATCTATCGTGGCAGACCATTAAAAATGTAAAAATTCTTAAAGGACTTCACCCTGCCTTTCATTTTGTGCCTACCTTTTACTCCTACCCACATCATAGCGATTTTCGTCAGACCATGCCTCCTGATGTATGACGACACTCTGCTGTTGCCTAGAGGTGGTACTAGGATGAAGGATGCTGTTTGCGCTACTACTTTGTGCCAAGGAAGGTTGGAAGCCTCATACCTACACTTGACATCCAGCCACTGGAAGCCATTCTGAAGAAAAAATTCAAATACTCCCTGTGGCTCAGATCCTTTCAGCACTGGATCTACGGTACTGCATGCTGCCTCAACTTGCAGGACGCAGATTTTCTTAAACTCGTTATGCAGTCCCACAGATCCCACTTACGGTTCACATTAAGGAAGGAACACTTCAGATTTGCAGTGCTGCTCTTCAGCCTTACCTTGGCCCTGATAGTATTCACACATATGATAACCGCGGTAGCAGGTCGTCTTTGTAGGTCAAAAATGCATGTATTCCTGTACCTAGAGGACTGGCTGTTAAAGACGGGCTCGCCACAGTCCGTTACAGGCCACTGCCAGAAAACAACCAGGCTCAATTGCCATGGAATATTTCAACAACAAACCGGAGTCCCATCTCCGTTTCACTCAATAGAAATCAAGGTCTTCCAGAACAGCCATCCAAGACTTGGCTATCCCAGCCTCTGCATTCCATTCAACAAATATCGCCCGATGAATTTATGGACCTAGTCAAAGCAAACAGGCCTGCCGACAGCCTTTCTTACCTGTGTCCACCACAAACCTTCACGAGAATTCTTCTATTTCTACTGCCATACCAGTAAGAAGAATTATAAACTATTCCTTAACTACAGCAATATTTCTATGAGACCTAGAAAAAGTCATACATACGCCCATTACTAGAGAAAAAAAACTTAGACAACTACAGACCAATTAGAAATGGATGTTTCCTGGGTAAACTGATAGAAAGAGCAGCATTCGCCTAGATATCACAATGTATTGAAGATAATGCCATACTTTCTGACTTCCTAACAGGATTCTGCCCAGGAAGAGGGGCCGAATCTGCCATCTTTGCCATCTGAGATGACCTTAAGAACACAGTTGACTGGAATAGGGTTGTTGCACTACTTCTCTTGGACCTCTCAGCCGCCTTTGACACGGTTGACCATGACATTCTAAAAACCAAACTCAACGGAGCCGGTATAGAAGGGTCTGCTCTCGACTGGATCACAACCTACCTTCAAAACAGAAGTAATGTCATCCATACCCCCACTCCTCCTTTCTCATCCAAACCATACTTTACAAAAACAGGGATCTCTCAAAGCTCTATCATCTCACCCATGCTTTTCAACATCAACATGAAGTCATTACCGGCACTGATCAATCAATTTCACATGCTAGAACTATGCTGATGACACACAAATACTGCTGAAATTGGAAACCCGCAAATTTTCAGTTGCCTTAGAGTAGTGGAGCAGTGGATGACATGGAGCCATCTGGAATTGAATGCTTAGAAAACGGTAATACTCGCATGTGGCAAATGGGAAAATGATGACCCACTCGCTGCCTGACTGACGATCTGGAAACACCTCCTAAAGTATCTAAGGAACCTCAGAATTGTCATGGACTCCAAGCTAACAATAAATGCCCAAGTGGACAAACTAGCAAGATCCAGCTTCATTACTATAAAAACTCTGCATCCACCTAGGATTTTCATACAAGGTCCAGGCTACTCTCCCTCTTGTTCGGTCTAAACTCGATGACGCCAATAACTTCTACCAGGGATCACCTTTAATAACTATGAAAAGACTACAAAGGATTTAGAACTCTGCTGCCAGATTACGCTTACATATAAAGCCACAAGCCTCATCTCCCCTGCCTTGAAGGCCCAACATTGGTTACCTTTTGCCCTAAGCTCCACATTCAAGCTACTTTGTATCACCCACAAAGTGATACATGGAACAGGGCCACTTTTCATCAGGAATGAAATCCTCAAATGTATTCAACAGTGCAACATCTGCTCTAGATTGGCACCTCACCTCAAAATCCTACCATACAAGAAAAAACGCTAGGTGACACATCCTTCTCTGTTCAAGCAGCCAAACTATGCAACTCTTTATCCAGAAACATAAGAGTCAAAGATAATGACCTTGTCTTCAGAAGACTACTCAAGAGTTGGCTCTTTCCCACATAAATATACAGCATATCCCTGTGTATATCGGCAGTTATTTGGATTATATGTGTACCTAGATAGGTGTTTCTTTGTATAAATGTGTATATTAATCTTGTTTATAAATATATAGATTTTCATTAGTTCTGCTTAACAAATGTGTTTACCTATGGTTATATTTTTCTATGTTGAACATCGCTGTAGAATTATGTAATTTTTTTATAACTGTTCATATACAATTGCTTCACTGTTGGGGTGGGAAATCTGTGTGTGTGTATATATATATATATATATATATATATATATATATATATATATATATATATATTTGGTTTTTGCCTATATATGGCAATTGACCAAATAATTTGCAAAAATCATGTGGTATAGAATATGTTTTGACCGTAATATTTATTTGTGGTCTAAATGAATTGAATATAAATTGATGTATATACATATTTATTTCCATAACTGATTGCATTTTGGGAGTAATGTAGCATCATTGCATCAAATGGTTAAATGCTGAAAAACTTAAGAGCCCTTCTAATATGGCCGCTATGTTGATTAGTTGATTTGTTAAAAATAGTCCCTCATTTATGTTGCCCTTTCTATGAACTACGAGTCCTCTCTTGATCTTTATGATTTTGTGAATACATTTCCGTTATAAAGTCACATCGCTTTAAAATGAATTTTGTGACATTGAGGAAGGCGTAGCCGAAAGGCTTCTGTCCATATACTCGAGTAACTGAATAAATCTTTAAATAACTCACGGTGTCAGTGTGCGCCTCAATTGGTGACCTGTGTATTTGGTCACACGCTGGGAACATATATATATATATATATATATATCAACCACACACAGTCCGGATGTTCGGGGCTACTACTGGAGTACTCGCAGTACTGGATGGACTCCGGTACTCCACGGTATTCCAAACCAAATTTATTTCTCAAACAAAATGCCAGGACTCACCAGGATACTTGATTGATTTGTTCGCATACATAATACCTCTACCAATGCGCTTCGCCTTTCGGCCTGATCACGGTATGGCTTGAGTGACCGTGCTTCTGGTTACATACGCATGCAGCAGTTAACAGTGAGAAAGGACAAACACAGCATTAGAGGCCAAGGCAAATAGCTTCAATTCACGCCATTTTGAAATGTCCTACACATATGATCATGATCTTATCCCTGCTGAACATACGATAAATATTTATTTATTATTTACTGTCAATTGAGTTAAAATGAGTCCTTTCAGTATTTTATCTTCAAAGCGAGAATGGCAAACAGTTGTCAGCAATAAATTCTATATTCAATTAAGCCAATATTAGGCCATATTTCTCGCCCAACTCCTAAATCAAAGTATTGACCTTTTGAACAAGGTAATCATATATATATATATATATATATATATATATATATATATATTCATTCTACTGGCGGTCGCCAGTAGATAGTTATAGTTAGGACCATGTTTCCATAGGAAATCCGCAACATTCTATTTGGAATAACTTTGGCGCCGGTTGACGAATCCTCGCGAAATTTTCAAAATAGGTGGGGCGCTCCGCTCCTACCCTGAAAGTCTCGGGGGGGGGGGGGGGGGGGGAGGGGGATTCGTCAAGCGGGGTCTGAGAAAAAAGGGGGGACCCAAAACGCGTTTTCCCCATGCAATTTTCCATAGGGACCTTTAGTCCAAGGTACAGCCCGAACGGCTGAACAGAATTACTTTAAATTTGGCAGAGAGGTAGTCCTCAGCTCAGGGAAGTGCCTTTTGCAAATCTGGTGTCAATCTGTTCAGTAGTTCCTGAGAAAATCAAAAGTAAAATCATATATATATATGTGGGCGGAGCCTAACCACACATCTCATCCTGAGATCTGATTGGCTGTCAGCACTTCATCCAAGAACTGTTGGCAGCCATCTTGGGACCAATATACATGATAGCACCGCATTAAAAAGCATTGCAGTTAATAGAAGGTTTTAAGACTTTAGTTACATTATAAATCATTTGTTGATGGTACCATACTCCTTTTAGGAATTGTGGTATGTTCTAAGGTGATTTCACCATGTGAAAAAGCCTTCTGCTGGGATATCATGATTGAGAGAAAAATATTTTCTCATGCTTTTCCCACAGAGGTTTGGAAGGTGATCTATAAGCTAAACTGAGAGCTTATTTTCTGTAAATTCACATTATCTTTCTCAGTCATGTGAGAATGAAGTCTGACATTCTCAGTAAAACATGTACATCCAACAAGGGCAGAGACTGTCAGTTGATTCCTTTGTGTTCTACTGCAGCTTCCCAGAGTGTTCCAAAGAACAACTAGAGCGCTAACAGTCCTACTTATGATAAACGTATGGCACACCTGAAGCCATCTTCCTTGTATTAAAGTGGTAACTCTTAAAACATTTAATTTAAAAAGGAACAAAATGAGGGGGTTCATTTTTCCATAACAAGTATGATTAGTGCTGCAGAAATAAAAACTAGGGCACATTTTGACTTCTGAAATCCTCTTTTATTTCATTAAAAAACTTCTGACATGCAGACTGAAACATGCACTTTCAATACCAGCAGCAGTTTTCCCTGGTGAGCAGTAGCTTTACTACAGTGATCTAATGAGCAAAAAGAGTGCTAACATTCTGAATTTATGGCAAATGTGTGACACATCTGAATGCCTTCTTGATGGAATCAAAGTAAAAAACTGAAAGTATTTCCTACTGTGGAGACTGCAGTAAATGAGGAAATTAGGAAACTTCATAACAAATAAGTCTCCCAAGATGGCCACCAGAGACAAAAGAGCCCAAATGTAGCCCAAATATCACCCAGATGTAGCCCAAGTATAGCCCAATGACAGAATGTCCCAGAGTGTTCTTAAAAACAACTAGAGCGCTTACTGTCTTCATTATGACAAAAGTATGGCACACCTGAAGCCATCTTGATTGGAATAAACTGGTAACACTTAAAACATTTAATTTAAAAAGGAACACAATGAAGGGGTTCATTTTGCCATAGAAATTATGATTAATGCTGAAGAAAGAAAATGAGGGCACATTTTGAGTGACTTCTCAAATCCTCTTCTATTTCATTAAAAAATTCTGACATGCAGACTGAAACATGCACTTTTAATACCAGGAGCAGACTTCCATGGTGAACAGTAGTTTTACTACAGTGATCTAATGAGCAACTAGAGTGCTAACTTTCAGAATTTATGGCAAATGTGTGACATATCTGAATACCTTCATGATGGAATCAAAGTAAAAAACTGAAAGCATTTCCTACTGAGGAGACTGCAGTACATGAGGAAATTGGGAAACTTCATAACAAATAAATCTCCCAAGATGGCCACCGGAGACAAAAGAGCCCAAATGTAGCCCAAAATCACCCAGATGTAGCCCAAATATAGCCGAATGACAGAAGTGTGCAAAACACTTATTATTTTGTGTTTTTGCAGTGTTATATAGTGCAGACTTGTCAGGTATTGGAGTGCTTTACATGAGCATTGGTTACATCACACAAGAACAAATTCATTTTGGTTGTAGACATGGGGAGATTAAGTGATTTGACCAGAATCACAGAATGTCGAGCTGAAGCAGAAACTCCAACCTGGTTCCCCAGTTGCAAAGTCTGCAGTTCTGGAAGTAACACCACATCCTCTCCCCTAAGTGCAACATTTAATCAAGTGGTCAACTGGATAAAAAAACATAAAGATAACAAATAATTTAAAAGTGCTTTGTCGCTATTTGAAAACTCAGAAAATATGTCCTTATTTTAGTCTTTTAGAGCACTAACCATAATTTTGATGCCAATAAGACCCTCTCATATATGTATTTTCTAAAGGAAATGCTCTAGGTATTACAGTTTTGATTACATCAAGATGACGTCAGGCGTTCCACACTTTTGTAATAAATATAGAATGTTAGCAATCTTGTTCATTAGGATACTGTTGAGAGGCAGAGGCCAGGGGCACGGACTCTGAAAATTGAAGGCAGGTAGGAGGGTGCAAAGGCAACAATTTAACCACACTGAGCAGGCAGGAAGGGCCGTGGCAGCACAACAGACTATGGAGGGCAGTGGAAAGGGGGGCAGGGGCAACAAACCAACAATACAGGACTTGCAAGAGAGGCTGTGGCAATGTAATAGACCATTGTGGGCAGAAGGAAGAGGCAATGGTAGTACAACCATACATGCCAACAGACCCGATTCAGCCAGGAAACGTCCAATGTTTTTAAGCTCAATTGGGCTTTATTTGATCCGTCTCCTGTCTACAATCTCCTCTTTTTCAATGTAACTCAAAGGGGAAAATCAATACCCCAGTTTTTTTCAAAATCTCCCTCTTACCAAGTTCAAAATGTTCGCAAGTATGGTACATTGGATCATGGAAGGAAATGGGGTAGGGACATGGACTTGGATAACAGAGGACAGGAGGGACATGGAGAGGTGCACCAAACTGACCCTGCAGGGCAGGCATCAGGGTTTGCAGCAGCACAATACACCACACAGGGCATGCGGGACGGGAGTGCAGCACAACAATCCATAGAAAGCAAGAGGGAGGGGACAGGACCATCCACATGGACAACAGAGAACAGAGGGGCAAGAGGCAATGGTAGCTAGCTGACCATAATGGACAGACCGGAGAGAAAGCTTCAGCATAACAGACCATAAAGGGCAGGAGGGAGGGATAAGGGGCATTACAATGGAACAGACAAGCCAGGAGGGAGGGAGTAGGGGTCTGCACATGTAAACAGAGGGCTGGGGGCAAGGGGGCAGGGCAGGAGCAGCAAGATAGCCATGGAGGTCAGGCAGGATGGGCACTAGAAGCAAGACACACCATGAAGAGCAACAGTGAGACTGATGGCATACACACAGACCATGGACGGAAGGTGGGAGGGGGTCAGGGGTAGCTAGGTGACCACACAGGGAAGGTGGAAGGGGCCATGGCAGCACAGAAGACCATGCATGGCAAGTGGGAGGGTTAGTGGCAGCACAATGGCTATGATGGGCAAGAAGGAGGGTGCAGGGGCATGCACAAAGGACGATGGAGGATAGAAGGGAGGGTCAGGACCTGTGCACAGACAAAGTTCAGGGGAAGCGGCCTCACAACAGACCGCACGGGGCAGGCAAGAGGAGCAGTTGCAGCACAACAGACCAGGGAGGGCAGAAGGGTGTGGCAGTACAATGGACCGTGTAGGACAGGAGGAAGAGGATAGGGGCATGGCATGTGGACAGGCAGGGTGGAGGTGGCAGGGACAGGTTACAGTCATCTGACAATGCTAGGCAGGTGGGAGGGGAGTGGCAGCTCAACAGAACACTCAGAGTAGATAGGAGTGGCAGGTCCATGGAACATGGTGGGCAAAAAGGATGGAGCAGGGGCATGCACAAAGACATCGGAGGGCAGGGGGAAGGAGAATAGGGGCAGCAAGCTAAGCACAAAGTTTAAGCAGGAGGTCAATGATGGGGCATAGAATTGGGCAATGGAGGGCAGGAGGAGGGGACTGGTACATCATACTAAATTGAGGGCAGTGGCAGCAAATCAGACCATGCATGGCAGGAGGGAGGAGGCTAGTCCATGGATTCACACAACAGAGGATAGGGAGGAGGGGGATGGGGCAGCAAGCTAACTGTTCAGAGAAGGCGGGTATTAGGAACTTTATTGTTTTTAAAACGTGTGTCTGTGCGAACTACTTAAAATATGAACAAGTATGCAGCATAATCTCACTTTTATTCAGGAAGAAGAGGACGTTTGTGACTGTGACTCCGGGCTCACTTGGCAGAAACACCCCCTGACCCTCCAACCCCTATCGCAAAATGTAATGCCCGTGAAAAGGGTAGGTGAACACAGTGTTATATAGAACATAGTCCTGAGAGCACGATTGAAAATGAAAACTAGATATAGTGTATGGTATAAACTATGCACCAAAAAGTGTGATATAAGATGAACCGGGCGTGAAATATAATATGCAATACATTGTGCGCAATGACAGATTCATTGGAGAGCGTGAGATAGCACAGGCACTAGCGCGTGCTATGCGATGTGCGCCTTGGAGTGTAATATGCACAGGGCAGTGTTGTGTAACCTAACTAGTCTCTAAAGTTGTAATATAAAATATGTGCTGGGGAGTGTAACGTTGCATGTGCACTGTGACAAAGATATGGATCCCAGATTGTAATATGTATGGCATAGCACTGTGCGTTATAACATAGGCATCGAGGAAGGCACGTTAGATGGGGCAATATAACCCGTGCGAAGGCAAGTGTGGCATGACATATTCACGGGGTGGTGTTACAGTGCACATGGGCTAGAGAGTGTCATAGCATATGCACTAGCTGGTGGAATACAACACAGAGGTGTGTGGCACTCGGCAGGCAATGGTGGGTGTAACACAGCATTGGGCTCTGCCAGGAGCGCGCTGTGACTCTCAAGTGATGTTCGTCCCCTTTCCAGAGAGTAAAATAAAAAGTATTACACATCCGGCAGTGGATGTGTGTTTTATTAACCGTGAGGGGGGTTTCTTACATAGTTTTGGTCGAATTTTTGTCGAATCCCCTTTGAATGGCTTGGTGTGCATGTGTATTAAATGTGCCCGTCAATAGCTACCCCTGTTTGTATAAATAAACAACAAGGGTGTCTACCGGGATTAGGCACGGTAGGGCATCAGACATATCAGAGCTTCACTAGTGGTGTAAATACATTCCACGTGGTTTCATTGTATGCATAGTCGCCTTTTAATGAATATCACTCAAATCGTCATGGTGATAGGTACGTACAGTTTGTCCAGCATGTCCTAGGTGTGTCTATAAATATATATTTTTTTAAAAACAGTGGCCGGCCCTGGGGATTGGGGTCAAAAAAATATAATTAGGAGACAGGCCCTGGGGGATTGGGTCATCAGGGCCAATAAATTAGAATAAGAAGGGGAACCACACAGCCCCCCTTCTTAAAAAATTAAAATAAATAAAAGACTGGCATCTCCAGTATGCGCCAGGGAGCTTCGCTGCTGACAGGTGTTCTGAGGCCAAGCCCCTTTTTACACCTCTCTCCAACGCAGCTCTGTGGCGCTTACTGGAGGTACCTAGTGGTCTAGTTTGACCCTAGGGACCCTTAGGATTCAAGAGGACTTAATCACTCAACTTAGAACAGCCACAGGGCGCGTTTACACAGTGGTGAAGGGAGGGGACGGGGCCTGAGGTGACGCGTGCAAACACGCACTATGGCACGTTTTAAATTGGGGATATAATTTCCCTTCAATACTGAGGGCCCCTGGGGGCTAACTAGCCCACCAAGTGCTTCCAGTAAGCGCCACTGAGCTGCATTGCAGAGAGGTGGTCCAGGCTGTGCCACT
The DNA here is from genome assembly GCF_964204655.1 of Triturus cristatus. Lineage (NCBI taxonomy): Eukaryota > Metazoa > Chordata > Amphibia > Caudata > Salamandridae > Triturus > Triturus cristatus. The sequence continues at coordinate 929,123,860 of NC_140584.1, forward strand.
TTTTACACCTCTCTGCAACGCAGATCTGTGGCACTTACTGGAGGTACCTAGTGGGCTAGTTGGACCCTAGGGACCCTCAGGATTCAAATGAACTTAATCTCCCAACTAAAAAAGGGACACAGGGCGTGTTTACACAGTGGTGAAGGGAGGGGACAGGGCCTGAGTTAACGTGTGCAAAAACGCCCTGTGGCCTGTTTTAAGAGGTAGTTTTAATCCCCCTGCCCTATTATATACTAGGGGCTTACAGAGGAGGTCATGCTAATCACAGGGGGACCCCAACGCATAATGTTCCCTAGTGTATGTAGGTGTTTTCACTGTATTCTAAGTGTCTTTTAACATAGCACTGGCTCTAGGACTGGTTAGTCAGACTCAGTTACCACCAGTATCCGTCTGAAAAAGTTGAGGGTACAGGATGATTTTGCAACAAGGATTCTTTCTGCACTTCTTTTTTTTCTTTCTGTGCATTTTTTCTTCTTTCTTCACATGTCCTATCTCTGTAGGCATAGTTAGAAATTAGCATTTAAAAAACCTTTGAAATTCACAGAAAAAACCATAGGTTTCAGGCACGTTATAGTTCGGAATTAGCATTTAAAAAACCTCAGAAATTCACTGAAAAAACCATAGGTTTCAGGGGTGTTATAGTTAGCTGGACTTTTCACTCCTACAAAACCATTGAAATTCCCCCGTTATAGTTAGTTCAGCTAACTATAACTCGCGCGCCCGCAATGCACTGCTGATGACGTCACATATTACATCACTCATGACATGGTCAGTGACATCACTGATGACATCACTGATGACATCTCAAATGACATCACTGATGACATCACTGATGACATCATCCTTGTGATAGAGTGGCAGACCTCCTCTCACCCTAATATAACCTTTGATACACACATTCAAAAATAGAGACTAACATTTTCAAAACAATGGACATACCAATACCAGTTACAACAACCTCTTTAGTAATTCTAAGATCCACATACACATCCACTCATTCACCAACAGTCCTATACAGTCACTCATACATGTACTCACTCATCATATGTACTCATACACCTATACATCCTGTTACACAATGCCACTCATCCATAGAGTTACTCACACACATAGTCACTCATGCTAATTAAGAATCAAACATACATTTACTTGCATATACAGTTATACACACACCACCACACTTACTTCTATGGAAACTTACACACACTTAGTCTTTTAAACAATCACTTATAGAAACACATACTTATTCATACAGGAACTCTTTCAATCTCTCACTCTCACATATACTCACTTATATACACCAATAGTCACATATACTAGTTTAAAACCTATGTAGTTACTCATAAAGACACTATTGAGACAGTCATTCACTCACTAACACACCCATACACACTCATCCACCCATACAGTCCTGCACACATGCTGTCTGCAACACATACAAACAGTGAGTCCCTCATTCATGCACCTATGCACTACGTAATACCACCCACCGAACCATGCAGACACTCAGACTGATACTCAAAAAACCAACTAATAACCTATATAGACACCCATGTAGCTACTCACCAACCCATGCAGCCACTTATACACAAAGTGAGAGACTGATACAGATATTTACATATTTAAACATTACTCACTAAGCCATGTATTCACTGATACACTTAATCAGTCAGTTACACAATTAATTTTTCAAAAACAAATCATCCATTTAGACACTTATATACCCATTTATTCTTCCATCGACCTTGAGATATACATGTATAAAACATATTTAATTTTCAGAAAAACAGACATTCACTGGATGATGTCATCAGTGATGTCATTTGAGATGTCATCAGTGATGTCATGAGTGATGTCACTGACCATGTCATGAGTGATGCAATATGTGACGTCATCAGCAGTGCATTGCGGGCGAGCGAGTTATAGTTAGCTTAACTAACTATAACGGGGGAATTTCAATGGTTTTGTATGAGTGAAAAGTCCAGCTAACTACAACACCCCTGAAACCTATGGTTTTTTCAGTGAATTTCTGAGGTTTTTTAAATGCTAATTCCTAACTATAACGTGCCTGAAACCTATGGTTTTTTCTGTGAATATATATATATATATATCTATCACAATTCATTGACAGTCTGTGTCCTGTACATGATGTTCATACAAAAGCCTCGCCTCCATGCTTGCATACTTTACTCGCCTAATAATATCCTGAAGAAACTTTTCTTAGCTTGGCTGATCTCCCTATCTCACTGCTATAATTGTGGTATTCCGCTCACTATTCCTTATATCTTTTTAAAAAGAGCTAGAGTTTTATATAGCGCGACTAGACCAAAGACATCGGGTATCAGAGCGCTTTACATGAGCACCAATTTCGTTACAGGACACATTCATTTTTTTTGTTAGGTAAGGGGAGATTAAGTGATTTGCCCAGAATCATGGGATGTTGAGCGTCGTTGCCGAGACTTTAACCAGGTTTCCCAGCTTCGAGGTCGACCGCTCGAGCCGTAAGGCTACATCTTCTCACCCAAGATCTCAATTAGCTTTCTACCTGTTTACACACATAGAACAAAGAAAAGAAAGAAGAGAAATGTATAATATATATATGAGTTTTCTAGAAAAGCCACATTGAAGATTTCATACGAAAAATAGGTTTATGCAAAAAGGTAAAAAATTCTTTGACCGATTTCATTCAATTTAAAAACTGGAGAAAACCTATACAGAATTCCCCTTATCCTTCCAGAGACTGTAGTAACTACTGACTTGACTGCAATTGTTCACCTTATTTGTACAGTTTACATATGTTACCACTATTTAAGATAAGTTCTTTCTACCCTAAATGTATAGCTAATTCTTCACAGGAATGCAGACCTATAGGCGTCAGAGTTTCAAAATAAATTCTATATTTAGACTCAAGGATTCTCAATTGGCGTTCTCGATCAGCTTCCCTTTCCTGCGGTTTGACTGCATCTAGAACCACAAATGTCAGTAGTTTCTCATTCTGTCCATGTAATTCCATGAAATGACGTGCAACAGGGTAGTGTTAGTCATTTCGCCTTAGAGCTCGTTGATGCTCCAGCACCCTCTTTTTCGCTCTGTGTATGGTGCTCCCTATATAATATTTACCACGGGGACAGATTAGGCAATAAATGCAAAACTGTATTACAATCAAAGCTCCCTTTGATCGTAAATTCTCTCCCACTGTTTGGGACCTTTATTTTAGTGCAGTTAGTACTATTGATGCAGGCCTTACAGCGCATGCAACATGCGAAGCAACCCGCTCTTCCCATTGGTCCCCTCACTCCCCATGAAGTTACCAGGTTGTGGCTAAGATCATCCTTTAAGGATCTACTTTTTCTAAATGCGATTTGGTGGGACGCATGTACGTATTTTTCAAATATAGAATCTGTTTTTAAGATGTGCCAATTCTGATTTAAAATGTTCTTATCCTGGATGCCTGGTTTGAAAAAGTAGTTATAATTCTGACTTGGATGTCAGTTTCTTCACTTTCCTTTCGTTTCGGGTGCAGTAAAACGGATCTTTGCACAGTGTCTGCCTTGGCTATAGCTTGGCTGATTACTTTCTTGCTATAGCCCCGTTCGTTAAATCTTTTACTCATCACCAACCTCTCCTTCTCATATTCTCTTTCTGTGCTACCGTTCCTCTTGGCCCCGACCAACTCTCCGTAAGGGATGCTATTGATTAAACTAGATGGGTGTGCACTAGTTGCATTTAGGAGGCTGTTTCCAGCAGATTCCTTCCTGTGTAACTTATTCAAAAATACTATCTTTTTTTCTACTCATGTGTGATGTGAACTGTAGATTCATATCATTCTTATTCAGCGATGACACACAGGTTGCTGCTGGTACTGCGTTGCCCTTCCAAATATTGTATTTTATTTAATACTTTTTATAAGCGGATGTTCTAATTTTGTTAGATTATTATGCTTTGGGCCTCCAAAAAAGATTGATGCACTGTCTAGCTACTGTAAAGCCAATTATCTTACTGTGAATGTAGACAAAAAAGAAAATAATTGATTAGAAAAAGTATTTGGTCGTTGGATAATAAAGTGCATGAAGTAAATTCATACTAATACTTATATCTGCATTTTGCGAAAAACTTAAGATGGGGTGAACATCAAAGTGCCTGAAGATTAAATCATGATTCATCTGGTGCATTAGTAAAATTCATTTGTGAATACAGGGACTTTCCCTTGCCCTTCTACTCAAGGCATATGTGAGCAATATCCCTCCGTTTAAACTTAATGGCTATGAGATTATGTAATATGGATATGAATTTTATATTGTACATTCTAATAACATTCTTAACCTTATTTGGACTACTACTAGAGTCCTAAATAAATGTGCCATTGCACTAGTCATGTTTCCCTATTTAATTCTATTTATTTATGAATATTAAAACCACAACTGGTGAGGGTGAAGGGGAATTAATTTCATTAGTAATTTTATGTAGTGTGAACAAGGCCTAAAGAAGTGACAGTGCACTTTGCTAATGTTATATAACGCAAAACAGAAGGGGAGCTACAGCATAATAAATAGAGTAATAAAAAATTTCAGAGACCGAGTGGATTTAAATTACAATTTATTGATATACATATATGTAGCGAACTAACTAATCTCTATTGATACTGCCTCTCTGTGTGCAAGAACATGGCGGTTTACTGAATATCTCTATTGGCTCATATTTCAGAACCCTGCTTATTTTGCAGTCAACAAATATTTTGGATATAAATCATCCTGTTCTTGAGATCGCGGGCTCTACATGAAAATAATAATTTGTATGTTCCATTCAATTCCCTCAGCGTGGGGATGACACTGTTTGAGGTGGAAACTAGTATTCTTTCATTTCTGGTGTTTCATGTCGGTGGAGTACTTCGAGTCATTTCTTGCCATCGCTTTTTCGATCTTCTCTTTCTCTGATATCCTCGTTTATTCTTCCTCTCTGTTCTTATTCTGTCCTTCGTCCTTTCTGGATTTGAATGAAATACCTTCCTGGGTGATACAATATCACAGCAGGTTCTGTAGATAGTGGTATTTGTAGGTAAATTAGGATGTGAATGCTAAAGTGTATATTTTGTATTATATGTATACATTTGTGAATTATGTGTCTCTCCCTTTTAAATGTATTTCATGTGTGTGTGTGTGTGTGTGTGTGTGTGTGTATATATATATATATATATATATATATATATATATATTCACTTAAAAACCATAGGTTTCACACACGTTATAGTTAGGAATTAGCATTTAAAAAAACCTTGCAAATTCACTTAAAAAAACATAGGTTTCACACACGTTATAGTTAGGAATTAGCATTTAAAAAACCTTGCAAATTCACTTAAAAGACCATAGGTTTCACACATGTTATAGTTAGCTGGACATTTCCCTCGTAAAAAAACCAATGAAATTCCCCCGTTATTGTTAGTGCAGGCAACTATAACTCACGCGATCGCAATCCTCGGCTGATGACGTCAGATATTACATCACTGTATTTAGACACCTATTTACCCATGTCTTCTTCCATTAATCTTTAGCTATACATATATTACAAATATTTATTTTTCAGAAAGACACATATGTAATCAGTGATGTAATATCTGACGTCATCAGCAGAGGATTGCGGTCGCGTGAGTTATAGTTGCCTGCACTAACTATAACGGGGGAATTTCATTGGTTTTTTACGAGGGAAAAGTCCAGCTAATTATAACCTGTGTGAAACCTATGGTTTTTTAAGTGAATTTGTATGGTTTTTTAAATGCTAAGTTATGTATTTATTGATAGTTTTTTTCAGGTTCTTCACCGTGCGCGCAAGGTGCGCTTTGCGCACCGTGTGGGTGCTCGCGCACCGAGCACCCACGATGCGTTGTGTGTGACGTGCACGCACCCCGCGCTTATTCGAAAAAAAAAAGTTTTTTTCATCCTTGGGGGTCCTTCAGTGACCCCCTAACAAAGGCTAGGGGGTCAGGAACTGTCCACCCTGCCCCCTTTTCACGTTCTCCACCTTTGTTTTTCACTGCCTCAGACTGCGAGAGACAAAATGGCGGCCAACACTTCCTGATTTCGACCGATTCGAATGTTTACTGACATCTAATAACCAATCAGATTTGCACTCGCGCACGTCAGCGTGCGCGCACCGTGCGCGGCTATAGATATGTATGTACTTTTAACTGCAATTTTCTCAGGAACTACTGAACAGATTGACTCCAGATATGCAAAAGGCACATCCCTGACCTGAGGACTACCTCTTTGCCAAATTTAAAGTAATTCTGTTCAGCCGTTTGGGCTGTACCTTGGACTAAAGGTCCCTATGGAAAATTGCATGGGAAAAACGCGTTTTGGGACCCCCATTTTTTCTCAGCCCCCACTTGACGAATCCCCCCGAGACTTTCAGGGTAGGAGCGGAGCGCCCCACCTATTTTGAAAATTTCGCGAGGATTCATCAATCAGCGCCAAAGTTATTCCAAATAGAATGTTGCGGATTTCCTATGGAAACACGGTCCTAGCTATAACTATCTACTGGCGAACGCCAGTAGATAATGTGTGTGTATATGTATATTCTTGTCATTATTTAAATGTTGTGTATGTACAGAGTCTTGTAAAAGTTTTTTAAATTTTCCACCCTGAAGAAGTCCTACTTGCATAGGACAAAACGCGTTGGCTGATGGCTTTCTATTGGAAATAAAGAAATTATAAGCAACTGGTGGGATAATGAACTTTCCTCATACTAACCGGTCCTAGTGGATATTGTGGACTTTTAGGATTTCTTACATATATGTTAAGAAAAGTGGTGCAGTTCCAATCTATTGCGGTTCCAGGCCGTGGAGGCGACGCACCGCCCAACGAAAAATGATAGGGTGCACATGAGGGGAAAGGCTCCCTTTGTGACTGGTGCAGCGGGGGATTTTAATAAAGGCCGGCAGAGTCTCATATGAGGCTCAATGGAGGGCTACAAGCGTTATCCCAGGATTTACGTGAATAACCTGAACCCACTGGAGGGTAACATTTGTACAGAAAAGAACTGCAGTTCCCAACATGCATTGTTAAACAAGCATTGGCATAGCCAATAGGTCTCATTTTTGGGACCTTATAAGTATTTAGTTATGCAGCACAATATCCTTGGTGCAACAACATCAACTGTTGCATGGCTAAAAACTTATAAGGTCTCAAAGGCGAGACCTATTGGCTATGCCAATGCTTGTTTTTAACAGTGTGTGTCTCCGGGTGAGCTTATCCAGTGTGTGTGGTTTAAGCCGGACCACACTAGGAGCACCCTATGAATAATGCACTGTTTACAGTCTGTCTGGCTGCACTGAACAGAATGCATGTATAAAAAGGATAACAAAAAGGTGAGTACTATCACAGTTCTTTAACATCGTGACAGCTTTATTCTAACGAACGACACTGTATATTAATGTCCCCCTAACATAAAAGGGTGTGTGTTGCAGTGTTTATATAAACACACACAGGTGAGTGGTGTCACTGGGCAGTGCAGACCTTTTGGGTACTAGGTAAATAGCAGGAAGAGCTGGTACTCAAGACTCCCTTGAAGGGTTCTACACTGATTTAAGTACAAGCCCTTGTGTCATATCAGAGAATACAGCTCCAACGCAAGCACACAAGGGTTTGTAGGAATGATACACACTCAGACGAGTATATAAAGTTCCTTTATTCTCAGCTCGGTCTCCTACATTCCACTGCATGCAAGCAGCAACACCACAACGTTCATACTCAATCCCAGAATTCGAGCAGGAATCTGGGTCCAGGGGATTTGGGCCTCGGAGTGCACCTAGTGTGGGCTGCGGAATTACTTGAGGAGCAGGAATCCTGTACGCGCAAACCAGTTGCGTAACACAAAGTGACAGGGCTCCCCCTTCAGATTGTGAGGAGGGTCCCCTGAGTCTATGATAACTCCGCTATTTATTGATCTTTGCCTGAGTGCAGGAACCTGAACGGCTGGGGGCCACCTGCTCTGTCCAGGCACAAACCTTTGATTTCCTCACATTTGTGCATGCTTCAGTGCATCATTGTAGTTTGTTGGGCTCAGACCTCTAGTTACTGCTATATTGTTCTTGTCAAGATGCCTTGTACGGGGCCCACCATAGAGTAGACGGCCTCTGAAGGTATCATGATAGGGTTCTTTCTGTATTCCATCGGTTTGCAGCTTTGCTGTTATCCATGAACTGGAATCTCTCAATGGGACTTAAAATTCATTGTATCCCCCTCCCCCCGATGTTCACTGCGTCTACAGGAATGTGACAAGATAAGAACATGATTTACAGCCTTTTACAACGCCGCTCGGAGTAAGTCTGGTGGACGCGCTTTGATATACAATTTACGGTATTAAAGAAAAGTCACTCGTCTTAAACAAATGCCGCTCGTTTTACATACCTGCCTAGAGGCTGATGCTATACGCTGTTCTCTTAGGAAATAACCACTAACATAACTAGACCATACACAGGAAGTGAACAGGCTAAAAAGAACAAGGATCCAAAGGAATTAGGCTCGTATCGCCCCATCTCCCTGATTACAGCTGATAGTAAGATTTTTTCTAAAATTCTTGCAAATAGACTAAACGAAGTCATGCCGGGTTTGGTTTCTAATATTCAACACGGGTTTATTAAACACAGGGACACTACAGATCACGTTAAACGTGTTATTGCACTGCTGGATTGGGCTCAAGCAAAGGAATCCCCAGTCGGAGTTATTCTACTCGATGCTGAAAAAGCGTTTGATAGAGTAGACTGGGGGTTCCTTTGGTTTGTACTAAAATGGAAGGGTTTTCCACTACAATTTATTAAAGCCATACAGTCACTTTATTCTAATGCAAAGGGTGTAATAAGATTAGGCACGGATATCTCTAGTCCATTTTCAATTACCAGGGGGACCAGACAAGGGTGCCCCTGCTCTCCACTTTTATTTGCACTTTATCTAGAACCCTACTTGAATAGATTAATTAAAGAACCCGGTATTCCACCTGTCCGACTCCATGAGATAGACCACAAAGTATTAGCATACGCAGACGATGTGGCCATTGTAACTTCTGATTCTTCTTCTGCCTTACCTAAAATAATAGAAATTGCCAGTGAATTTGGTAAATTTTCTGGATACAAACTAAATATCTCAAAAACCCAAATTATACATTCTAAAACTGGTACACCCACTGATATTCTACTAAATGATACTGCTACATACCTTGGTGTAACTATATCATCTAAAATAGATGACATTGTTGGACTAAATCTGGAACCTTTACTCATATCTACCAATAGAACCTTAGAAAGGATAAATAATTTACATTTATCTTTATTTGGACGGACCAATGTCATTAAGATGTTGATTTTTCCAAAATTTCTTTATTTTTTTCGCACCATTCCCCTATTTTTCTCTATGTCCCTTTTTAATAAAATAGATACGATTCTGTCCAGATTTTTATGGGGGTATCGCCGTTCAAGAAGATCTCTAAAATGGTGCACTCTACCGCAAGGGCGTGGTGGGTTGGGATTTCCGAACTTTAGAATGTACTATTGGGCTATAACTCTTAAAACCATAAAGGTTCTATTATTTCATGATCATGTCAATGAAACCTTTATGTCACCATCTATTTTTGAAATGCTTATGAGTGCTCATGTGCGCCAATGCTTATTGATATTTATGGAGCCAAGCTATTACAAAAAAACAAAATTTAAGGTTCTTCTCTTTGCTTTTTTGGCTTGGAGACAAATTAATAAAGCTTTACGGATAACCTCAAAATATAATTTTTATACACCCATCTGTTGCAATGTTTCATTATCTGGTATTCCTCAAGACATCCCCACGAATCGATTCCGTCTGGGACAGATTCATTCAATTGGGCAATTGTACCAAAATGGGGCTCTAATGTCCTTTTCCAAACTTCAAGATATATTTGGTCTCTCCAGAAACAAATTTTTTAAATACTTACAAATTCGTAGTTTTCTGGAAAAAAAAAACCTCTTATATAGTGACGCAATGGAGACCAATGTTGTTATGGAAAGCGGTAGGAGAGATAGTCGCATTGGTACAATCTATCAATTAATGGTCAACAGGCTGCATGATGATCTCGACCAACAAGCCCAGAAATGGGAAAGGAAACTGTGTATAGAAGGGATAGATCTTGCAAGGGCGTTTGAGATTAGCAATAAAACATTAATTAACAGCTCTCTTAAAAGTCAACATTATATGGCATCTCTAGATCTTTACTATACACCGGCAAAACTGGCCAAATGGAAAGCTACGAAAGGTATCAATTGTAGTCGTTGTGGAACTTTAGCAGCAGACTCATGTCATATGTTTTTTAGCTGTTCTGAACTAACTGTATATATAAATAGGATAGAAAAGTTTTTGACTAATTTGCTTAACACTAATATTAAGTTATGTCCATCTGTGATTATTTTTGGCTTATATGTTCCATCCGAGAGCTTATCTGCTGATCAAGAACATTTTCTTTTTATTGGAATGTCCATTTATCGTTTTTGTATTACCTCAAGATGGTTAGATGCTGATCCACCATCATTTGAGCAATGGTTGGGAAAGCTGTTAAATGTTTATAGAATGGATAAAGCAGTGTACAAACTGAAAGGACACAGAAAGAAGATATTTGCTAGGAAACTATGGTCTCCTATTGAAAACTGGATTTAATCTAATAACGACCACATTTGTAAAAAGAGATATCTTATGTTTTCTATGTCTTATTGGTTTACTTTCTCTTCTTTTCCATTTATTTCTTACTTTGTTTTGTTAATAATGTATCAACAATTATGCGAATGATTGTCATTGTTTAAAATGTTTTTCTCATCCTTGTATTCTGTATGCCTCTGCCACTGAAAATAAAAAAAAAAAAGTAAAAAAAAAAAAAAGGAAGTGAACAGGCTGTATGCCAAATGTACAAGAAATTGATAAGAATGCATGTGTACAACGTTTACAGAGTTTTTACAAAGTGTATGTCAAACCTAGGTAAAATAACAAAACGTAGATGGTTAAAAGCATCAAATACGGGAGTGAGTCCAAAGCGTATGTGCACATCAATTAGTCACTTGTCAACAAAGTACTGAAAGGCGTATCGGACGAGCAAGTAGGATGTATTTTAATTGTAAACCTGGTGGGCCACATTCAGTCAGGCTGAACTTACTAGTGATTAAGAAATATTAGTCATTAGGTTTTATGTGATTGAAACGATGGCAGTGGTGCAGAGCACCCATGAAAATGCACTAAAGTGGTTCCTGAAAAAACACAGGATTAACTAAGGAAGTCCATATTCAAAGAGAATTTTTTTTTTGTTGCAAAAAAGGCAAACCAAAGATAGTAAGATTTTCAAATCTAAAATATCTAGGTGAGCAGATTTCACACAGGGGTGAGTGTGCAAAGTTAGAAAATCCGGCATACAACAGGTTTTGCATAAATTACAAGCACATACATGGACGGTTTCTGAAGTACTCCTGTGTTATCCACTGACAGCACACCAAAGAAAAAAGTTATACAAAGCGCAGTGGCCATGAATCTGGCACCAGCATGCGCTGTGTAGATAAACGTTATGCATGCGGCCGCCATGTTGAAAGCGCGACGGCCATGAAGTAGGAACCGGGCTGATCAAATAAATAGCGCGTGGCCTCCTGATGTGGCCGCAATTGTGACACATAAAAGCGGGCAGTTAAAAGTTAGGCACTCTGCCTCCTGAAGCGACAGCCATGCTGAAACATGAAGCGCAGCATCCGTGAAGTAAGAAAGGCAACATGCACAGCGTGTGTTCCGAGTGAGCCAACAGTCTTACTAGTAGACAGAAACGAGAACACAGGGACACGAGCAAGATGACAGGGGTGCTGCTGTTGGCACTACCTTAATGCACACAGCTCCGTGCACCCCTTAGAATATTCCTTGCCTTTTGAGCTAAAGGCTTGCCCTACCTCCTCTCCGATGCAGAATGTCAGGAGGCAACAGCCCACAAATCACAATACACTACCAAGCCTGAAACAGGCTATCACAGCCTGATACTGTCTAGACTGCACCCACCGACTGTTTGAAGTAGGATGGCTTGGACAAAGATGTGCGGAATCCGCAGTCAATCAGCGGTTTGAATTTCTCTGCGTCGTATTAGGATTGGTTAAGGTGTCCCCAATGATCCAACCCTAGGCCAACTTACACATATGCTGCACCTCCTAGTCCAAGAAGACCTGTACAATGTTTTGTGTCCTGGGATTGGTTGTTATGCGAGCCATACCTACTAACATTGAGAACAAATGACGTCTGTGGAAAGGTTAAACAATAGAAGAGAGGCATTAGACTGAAATCACAGATGGTCCTTGTAAGTAGCGGACAGGTGTTTCATTTTAAATTAACCTATTTTAAGCAAAATAATTTAAAAACAGTGCAGATGTCTACCCCATTGACAGTATTATTCAGCACTTCACATTCAATTAATCATTCGACATGGACAAGCAGGAGCGGCAGGGAGTGCGTGCTGCAAAGTCACCTCTGTTGTTCTGCTTGCCTGAGGCATGGGAGAGTTCAGGGAATTTACGATTTGGACTGTTGGACTGCATGAGGAGGGGGGAGGGGCTAAAATCAACATAGACAACAGGGGACTCCCAACATAAATGGGAATGCAGCGATCAGGGAGAGGATGTCTAACAAAACACAAACACGACTGTTCGGTGGCAGTCATGCTGATTATAATATGAATATACTCCTTGGAAAATGCAAGGGCAGCATCTGTGAAGCGAGGGCCATGATGAACAGAAGTTGTGTGCGCACGCGCGCGTACACAATGTGAAAGTGATCGCGGGGGGAAAATGATACCGCCGGCCACAGCTTGCAGTGCATGTGCGCGAGTGGTGCGCGCGCAGCAGTAATCGTGCCATATGGCACCTCTGCTCAAGCGCGCGCACATGCACTGCAAGCTGTAGCCGGCGATAGCATTTTTGAAAGCCCTTAAAGTCTCGCCAAACCAGTGCAAGCGCTGGGTCAGGCGAGACCAAAACGGCATTGTAGCACATCGAAGGCCAATCAAAATAGATTTAAATAGCACGTAAGTTTAAACTGCAGAGTACGTAATTAACAGGCTATCCACGTGGCCTCTGTTGAAGGAGAACAGACTCTATGAAACGCGTACGGCTAATGGGATTCCAATCGGGATTGGAAGTTGCCTGCTTTATCGAAATAAAGGGGTTACCTTACCTGCAGAAGAGTGCAGTCTCATCTCTGGGCAAATCTGTGTTGTGTGTATATATATATGTATATGTGTGTGTATATATATGTGTGTGTATATATATGTATATGTGTGTGTATATATATGTATATGTGTGTGTATATATGTATGTATGTATGTATATGTGTGTGTATGTATATATGTGTGTGTGTGTGTGTGTATGTATGTATATATCCAAGAAAGAAGTGACTCAAACAGATTCACCAAAGAACAAAACTATATGTTCGAAGCATATGAGCTGCAGATTACACACTTGTGCATAGATCGCCATCTGGTGTTGGGCCCGGATGTTTGCAGATGTTTTTCCTTTTGGAAAGTCTTTGGAAGTCATGAGGTCGGTGACTCCTCCTCTGGATCGTATTGCGCATGGGCTTCGGCTCCATCCTCAGATTGTTTTTTCCGCCATCGGGCTCGGATGTAATCTTCGCGCTCCGGTTCCGAACAGCTTCCAGTTCGACTATCGACGCGCAATCCTCCCCCCAATTCGCGGTATTGTTTTCGATCACAAACTCCCCACTCGACGCGGCTCTCATCAGCACGACCTTCGATTCCAGTCATCGACGACGGCCTTCGGGCCTACCCAAGCTCCGGTACTGGCTAATGGAAAGGACTCCCTTCAAGAAGTGCCCTCGATGTGGGTCCAAATTCCCCAACACCGATCTCCACGAGGTATGTAATCTCTGCCTCTCCCCTGAACACGAGGCTCGAGACTGTCCGGCGTGCAAGTCCTTCCGGTCCAAGAAAACTATTCGAGACCGAAGGGCCAGAAGAACCATGGCACACGACGACGACGATTCCGGACGACATCTTCGGGGAAGGCGTCGACGCTCCAGAACAACACCACACCGACGAGGGACTCGTAAGCGCCTCCGAATCCGACGATTCAGATGTGGAGGACATCACTCCGGCAAAAAGGGTCGTGAGTACTAATCTACCTCCCCCCACACCCTCGCCGGCACCGAAAAAGGCTTCGGTCACGCCTTCGCCTCCGGGCCTAAGCAAGACCAAAGACACTGCTTCTCACACTGCACCTTCGGGACCGGTAAAGAAGCCGATTAAGCCTTCCGGCGGCTCGGGCTCGAGCCAGCCCACCGTCGGTGCCGATAAACACTCTTCGGCACCAAAAAAGAAAATGGCCTCCGCTTCGACACCGAGCCCCGCACCGAAACACTCTGTGTCGAAACCCAGCTCCAGCTCCTCGGTACTGACCCCATCTTCGGCACTGACAAAAGCACACAAGGCCACCGGCACCGACACTTAGAAGCCGAAATCCATCTTGGCGCCTACCAAGCATAGTTCCAAAAAACGAACCAGCACAGATAAAGCCAGAAAACCATCGGCCCGACGCCGACGGACCAACCAACCTCACCAGAACTCTTTACACCGGATCCATTACAAAAAACACTAACCAAGGATCCCAAGACCGGACATTTGATGCTCTTCATCAAAAAGAGACAGCTGGAAAAACCTACTCCGCCTCCACCTCCAAAGAGGAAGGACTCTGCTACCTCCCCCTAAAGCCCACTCTACACGTAAAATAGGCGCTTCAATGGCTTTTCTGGGAAACATTCCATTAGATGATATCTGCAGAGCAGCTATATGGTCAACACCGCACACTTTAAGTAAACACTATTGTGTAGATGTGCAAACTAAGCAACAAGCTAGTGTGGGCCAGGCTGTCCTCAAATCATTATTTCAAACCACTGCAACAGATACAGGTGGTCGCCGCTAAGGATGGGTACTGCTATATAATCTATGCACAAGTGTGTAATCTGCAGCTCATATGCCTCGAACGGAATATGCTACTTACCAATATGCATCTGTTCTTGGCATGTAGAGCTGCAGATCTACACACGCCCACCCGCCTCCCCGGTTACCTTTATCTGTTCCAGTTTATCTTATTTAGATACTACACACATGGGCCTCTTCACTGTTCTTACTATGCTCCATCTTTCCCTGCTGGCGAAAAACAATCTGAGGATGGAGCCGAAGCCCATGCGCAATACGATCCAGAGGAGGAGTCACCGATCTCGTGACTTCCAAAGACTTTCCAAAAGGAAAAACAACTGCAAACATCCGGGCCCAACACCAGATGGCGATCTATGCACAAGTGTGTAGATCTGCAGCTCTACATGCCAAGAACAGATGCATACTGGTAAGTAGCATATTCCTTCCACTACGTTTCAGCTTCCACCTTCCTCAGGTAGTACAATATGGCTTGCTCTGTGGCTGCACAGATGACACAGCTGGATTTTCAAAAGCATCATGAGTGAAGATTCCATTTGGAATGTGGAATCAATGCAGTCCTGAGAGCTCTTGAGATATGCAGTAATCAAGTTGTGTTGTCAGTAATTTTCAGTCCATCTGGATGCAGTGATTTTAAACGGTACATCCAGAAGTTTTCCCTGGAGTCCAGTAGTTCTTCCTTTTGAAACATGTTCCACGGGGAAAATCTTCAAATCTGATAGTGAATGATCCACAAGGTTAAAATTATTGGCTACAGGCTGGTCAATTTTCTTATTAATTATTGCCGATTTGTGGTTCCTGAATTGTGTACGGAGGTCATTCACTGTTTGATTTGCCATTGGCACTGAATCACATAAATAATGCATGTTGAGCGACATGTAAGATGCTGCCTTATTGCATAGGTCCTTCTAGTAACAGAACTAGTTACAGATGATGTTTGTAAAAGATATTCACACGTGATACACCTTTTAGAGTCACAGCAATGAACCCCTGCTTACTTCCAGAAAAGCACACCGACCTCCGATGGGGGTTTGAGAAAATGCTTCACTGACCCACCCCGCAGGGTTTGTGGCTCATATATCTGAGCAGTTTTTGCTTGGTGTTTGAATTGCAGTGAGCCCGGCCCGCCTTGTAAACCTCAACGAAAAAAACAGACCTGGATCTATATGAAAATCGAAGGTAAAGGGGTAAGGGGAGCGAGAAGGATGTTTCCACTTGCGGATGGAAGGTGTGTTGAAAATGCAAAGCGAGGAGAACATGTGTATTATAAACAGGTTTTAAAACGAACTTTCATCTACATACCGTCTTCATTTTAAACATTAAAGCAGCAATTGTGAGAGTGCGATTGGAACTCACCTGTGTGTAGTTGGGCTCTGGGAGATGGCTTAAAGGTAGTGTAATTCACGCAGTTAGCCGAATACAGAGACTTTCCACCCGTGATCAAGCCTCGTAGGAGGAGAAATGCGTTGGGTGCTTTTCACTATATATATATATATATCTATCCCAAGTATCCTTCCGTTTACTTGTCAGAAGTCCTCCTGAAAAACGGACACGGACCCAAAGCGTTTGTGCAAGTTCATTTATTCCTCATTCGTCGCCATTACGCATTTCGGTTCGCTTGAGCCTTGATCACATATATATTTCTTTCCAATCGAAAGAATGAGAGCCACACCGATCCTGTTCTCGAGTGTAATTATTTATTCACGGGCACAAAGAAGACGCGTTTCGAGCTATCCTGCTCTTGGTCACATGACCACAGTTCCGTTACACAGGATTAAGTGCTTTTTTTTTTGAGTAACAAAAATAAAGAAAAGACTCTGGATTTCACCACCATCCAGATTCAAAGTAAGTATTAAAATGCATTGTTATTAGAATTAAATAGTTGCACTAAATGAAAAAGGACTTGCTCAAATTGTATTACATAGCTAATTCTATTTTTTACAAAATCTAGGTTTAGTACCTTAATCTTCAACGTGATGTATTGTATTGGTATACAAATATTTAATGGAAACAAAAATGTGCCTCTTATACCTGCCACAGGTCAAAAACACTTTATGTACCTGATTATGTGTATAGCTCAAGATATTATCTCGGGTCTAGTACCATCATTGGATCCCATCTATAAAGTGTAAAGATAAAAGGTAAACTAAATAAACCTCCATCAAGAAAAATATTATTAAATATACATATATCCGGTATTAAATCAGACACTTAATAGCTGAAGAGTTCTACTAACTGATGCCTAAATTAGTGGTCTATTAGAGGAGAGTGTATTTTATGGATACAAACACCTAATCTCCGTGCACGTAGCTTTATCGGTAGTCGGTGACACATTCACTCCATCAGGTCCAATCCATAGCAGAGATAGAAATAGGATTAGTTGAAGTTTTCACATTCAGCGAACTATACACTAATAATATAGGCAGGTTATTCATACACGTTTCTTTATATATATATATATATCTGCGGTCATGCCATTGTTTCTGTGATGACATTCTCTTCATCTGTCACGTCGAGGTTAACCAATGTTAACAGAGCAGTCATATCCATTGTTGTGAGAATTGGTTCACCTGAATGAGTTGCGGTTTGTTTTCTCATCTTGGAAAAGTTGGCCATCTCTTGATTGTCCTGAAAGATTTTGGCAAGTTTAATCATTCTTATGTATGTATAAAGGTCTATACGTGTCTGGGCCATATCCGTAGATTGTGTAGGGCAAAAATTAATCCCATGTGTTAAAGATCTTTCATTTTCTGTGATGTTCCGTGATGATAGATTCATTACCACTAACTCATCACTATCCTCTGAGGTACCCGGGATGTTTATTTCAAAGTTTTCTGGCGCATGCTCCTGGTTTTTGTTCCAATTTCTTCGGAGCCACTTTCTCCTTTTGCCTCTCCTTGTTGTGTTTTTGATGCCTGTCCACCAGACACTCATTTGCGCCCTTTTCCCCTTCCTCTTGGGGTTTGATATTGATTTTGGTTTTGTTCCCAGTGTCTCTGCTGGAGAACTAACCTCGTATCTCCTAAAAAATCCTTTATGGATTGTTCTCCAATCGATTCATTGTCATTTTCACTGGCTCCCGTTGATGTAAGTGATGTGACACAACTCGAGCTTGGTGCTAAATTTCCCATATGTCCTGGATGTTTAAACATATCAAATTTTCTTTGCATATGTGAATATGCGCCTTTGCGCATAATCTTCCTTGTCTCGTTGAAATTTGGACTGTTTACTTGTTTTGACTACTTCTTCGTGTTTGTCCACATATTTATCCAAGTCTTCTTTTAATTTTATCATCTCAAGATTCATTTAAATTGCGGCTAGATCTTTTTCCAGTTCCTGTAGTTCTTCCTTAATTTTTTCGATAATGCTATTTCAATGTGTTTGACTAAGATGTTAATTAGGCCCAAGGAGGAGTTTAGGACATATTCCCCCCACTCTTGTCAAAGTTTGTCACTCGCATCTTGTTGGCTTGGCATTAATGAAATCCTTAATCCCCTAGGGACTCTTTGTACTTCCAGATATTTTTTTAAAGTGGTGAGTTCCCACAACTTGTTAATCTCTTTTTTACTTAGTTTTTCCCATTGTTTAAGTTTGCTCCGTGTATCCGACTTTTTAAATAATACATGTGTTTTGTGAGTTCGGTTTTGAGATTCCACATCCTGATCAAAAAACGAGTCAATTTGCTCATTACGTTTAGCATCTCTAATGTCCATATCTATTCCTTATGGACCTGGGTTTTGTTATAACTAATTTCCTTTTTATTCCAAACCGTTGTTGATTATTACAGCGGGATCGGAGTCCTGTCCGTGAGGCACAAAGCAACGTTGTGACTGATGAAGTTAAACCGCTCAATCACATTAGACACACATTGCGGTAAATTTCCAGTACAAAGCTTTCACCCTTTCACGGAAGAAACCAGCTATTGCAGCAAGATTTTTGGCAATTTGACTGTCCAGAAAACTTTACGCATCAAAAAACGGTTAGAAACCATGCTTACCTCCACCCTCTGATGTCGGCCCGCCGGTTCGTGCCGTGTTTGCACTCTCGTTTTCCTCATATGCGTTTAAGCAGCTGGCGTGCACCGGGTTCCGTATTACTTCACTCCACATCAAGACTCAAGTTACCAGCCCCATGGCGCTTCTCCTCCCGGTGCAAAAATCCTCGGCAGAGCCACGCCGAATCAATATTCACCACAATTTCCTTGTTCATGAAAATGAAAGCACACTCATAGGAATCAGCGTTTCCCCCGTTACTTTAATTAATTAATTAATTTTAACACCCAGGTCAAAAAAAATACTGACGCGTTTCGTTATCAACTTGTTCACGGTTGATATGACATTGTGTTCAAAAACACCCAATTAAAAACACTTTCACAAACATCATGTGACTCGTGATGTCACCACAAAGATGTGCAATGTATTCTGGTAATAGTAGGCAGAAAACATGACGTATTTATTATTGTGATGTTATATTCATTTATGTAGTTGTTTATTTTATCTTATGTTATTATATTATTTTTCCAAGGTCTATAGTTGTTTAATTTGCCACAATTATACAAGTTCGAAAACTGGGGAAACCTACCCCTATTAATATCGCTGATAATTGCAATAATCCTACTTTAGTTATTATTTATCCCCTCACTTAGACTCCCTCAATCGCTCATGTTACATGTTGGAGGATTGGATTTGAAACATTGGATCCAATGTTAGTTTGGCGCTACATTGTAACGTTCCAAGCAAACAGGACGATGAACGTCACTTTTTTGATCGCGCCCTCTAGTGGGCGTTTCAGTTTTATTCTCGGTTGGTGGTAACTGATTTATTTATCCAAACCCAATCCCTTTCAAGTCAATAATTATTTTGTGTATATATATATATGTGTCCTCTCAAAAACAGCTCCGTTCCATGGACCCCTGGCGATTCTATATCCGGTGCGGAAACCCAGCAGAGCCAAGCCGTCAATATTTCATCAACAATTTCCTTCGCAGGAAATTAAATGGAACGCACTCACAGATTATTCATTTTTTATCGGCTGATAGCGAAACACGTTGGTATTCCCTTTGGTTTTGGATGCTAATGGCTTAATAAAGAAGATTGGGAAAAAATGAAGAATCAGTGAGTGCGTTCCATTTAATTTCCTGCAAAGGAAATTGTTGATGGCATAAATATATATATATATATTGAAACCAATCACCAAGCTTTTCTGAGCGCACTCGACAGCTGCTGAAGACCTCACGGTCCATTTGTCTGGCGACCAACAGGATCATCCCGGTTTAAAATCTTGATGCCGACGCGTTTCGAGGTACTTCACCTCTTCTTCCTGGGCAGCTGATAACAAGTCTCACCGACTGCTCATGCATGCCATTTAATAGTACCTGCCCCCAGTGGGCGTTGCTTAGTGCAATGCATGCTGGAATGTATAGTTCAACTTTTGAGCTTCTTGAGCCCTCAGTGGGTTCTATGGACTTTCTTTACAGCAAATATTGATCCCCTTGGTAGGGTTTCGTCCGGGTGAGGCGTTGGTCATTCTCTGCCTCAACAGCTGTGCTGATCGACGCGGAATTGTTTCCACGGCAGCCTCGCCTTCATTTTCGGGATGGCGCGTTCAGCGATCCGCGTAATGAATTTTGAAACCAATCGCCAAGCTTTTCTGAGCACACTCGACAGCTGCTGAAGACCTCACGGTCCATTTGTCTGGCGACCAACAGGATCATCCCGGGCAGGTACTATTAAATGGCATGCATGAGCAGTCGGTGAGACTTGTTATCAGCTGCCCAGGAAGAAGAGGTGAAGTACCTCGAAACACGTCGGCATCCAGATTTCAAAACCGGGATGATCCTGTTGGTCGCCAGTCAAATGGACCGTGAGGTCTTCAGCAGCTGTCGAGTGCGCTCAGAAAAGCTTGGCGATTGGTTTCAATATATATATATATATATATATATATATATATATATATATATATATATATATATATATATATATATATAGTGCAAAATTAGGGTAACACTTAATGTTTTGGTGCCAGTTGAGTAATACAGTGTGATATACTTCGCACGAAGGCGGCATAAGGAGTGTATTTTTAGATTAATTTTACCCGGCTAACAAACATCAAATGTGATCATGGTAATAACGAACAAGTGTCTCGCACAGTAGTTATTAATTTTCTATCATGCTTTTACACAATGTTGACAATATATTTGTTTAACAGCAAGGGGTTCAATGCTACATACGCCTAAAAGTATTTTATTTACGTCTATGGCTGCCTTCAAGGGGTTTGACTATATATGTTGAGAGCAGAATGGTGCCAAACTGATTGAGAGAGGCTTTGGGTCGTGGGTGACCCGATAAAATAAAAGAAGTTGAATACCGAGAACCTGAAGTCCGTGCCTTCTTCATGGGAGTTCCTGTTGAAGTGGGGTGTTAGTGTGTAATATATATATATTTTTTAAAGGCTTAAAGCAAAAATGTGCAGGTGTCGCTCACAGTGAAGTTATCCTGTGGCTAACATAAGCCAACCCATTGCTTCATGCATTATCCTGTAGTGGGCAACGACACAGTAGAGACCAGTGGACAAAGTGAACTTGAAAAAAGTCTCCATCAGTTAAGATATTAGATTCATAATTTTAGGAAAAATCCAAAGGCTAATGCTTTGTAGATCTGACTAATGCCAGGCATACAAAACAAAGTAACTCAAAGTATCCGATACCTCGCTGATACTAATATTTCATATAGTAAACCATCTGTACTGAACTCTGAAAATTGATGCAACAACTTTCATACGTTAATTAAGGCTAGTGCCCGTCTGTTGGGAGCATCTGCACCACACATGGTGATGTAGATATTCAATACGTTTTTAGACCATTGTGCTTGAATGTGTAAGAGTGAGCCTGTGATGTAGTGCTTTGTATTAAAAAATTAGCAATCAACAATGTAACTCTAATCAACTGACAGGGACATATTTCTGATGCAGGGGGCTCTATATGACTAGTCTCACCGCCACTCTTCAGCTTCAGGCGCTGCATCGGCTTCAACAATATTGTTTCAAAAGTATATTCTCTCAACGGGTGGTCATTCTGGATTAACCAGGGCCGCCTTTTCAAATACTTGGTATTTGAAGCTTCCCTCAGGCATTCTATATTTGTGTTGACAGGGTATGCAACTGCTATCCGTGCTTGTTAATTGTGAAGACAGTGGAACTCTAGTTAAGATATGGAGCGATACTGGTATCGTTAAGAAATGATTTGGTATCATAAAGAAATTATGTGCATTTTATCTCTCTTAAATTTACTTTGAAAGGATTATAATTATGTACGCCTATGACACACCATTCTATGAATAACTATATATGTATATATATATATATATATATATATATATATACATATATATGTTCTTGATGTTGTATTAATGTCGTTGAGTACTGTCATCGTAGACTTTCATGAATTTGGATGATTAGGTGAATCTTGACCAGTCTTATTATTTTCTCCAGCTTTTACTTAGCTGAAATCTCAATGGCCTTGGGGCACCTGCATCAAAAAGGGATCATCTACCGAGATTTAAAGCCAGAAAACATTATGCTGAATCATCAAGGTAAGTGAAATGTAGATGATATAAGAATGTGCAGTTTTACGAATTGCAGAAGTTTGTCTATTTAGCTTTCTCATGTCTAGTTACCACACCCTTATTCAATATCGCCAGGCAAAGGCACTCTCGTCTAGTATGTTTTCCGTTGTGTGTTAGTAGTTTATTGTCTTGGTTGATAATGGTCTGCCCCTTCTCTCCTTTAACGGTGACATTTCATCGTGTCTCTACCCTGGTTTGGTTTTTCCAAAGTTAAACACGAAGCACTTCAGTTGCCTGCAGACGTCCCGCAGTTAAATAATGAACATTTTTCTCTCTTCCTTTGACTCTCGCCTTTTTCTACTCTACCTCTTAGTCCTCTGCCCTGCTTCACTTCCATCTCTTACCATCTCTTCTGAACGCTTCCCCTCCCCTCTCATCACTTGTGTCCCTATTTCTCTCTAATCTTTCTCCTCACCCTCTCCTTCCCCTACCCCTGTACTTTCCCACTCATTTTTCACTCCGCCCTTAATCTTTCTTCTCTACCTTACCCCCTTTACACGACCCCTCACATTGCCCTCTTCTCTTTTCTCTTTCTGTCACCTCTTCTTGTTCATCAGCTCTTCTAGCGCCGTCTCTGCCTCTTGTCCCCCCTGCCTCCTGACTTTCTCCCTCTTTGCTCTCTCCTCCCTTTCTCTCCCACTCTAGCACTTCACCTACTCTATCCAAGGCACCCATAGCAATCAACTGAGCTTTGCACCCTGAATGAGTGTAACTCAAGCAGCAGCAGTGCAAGCTTCCCTCGCACACGACCAGGACACCGTGCATGTCGGATATAAGCATGCATGCAGTGCAGCTTTCCCTGGCACTCAGCAGTGCTGAGCAAAGAATGCAGACTATGATCGAGATGAAGGACGGAGACTTCTCCTTCGGGGAACAGCGTGTGCTCCATCACCTTTGCCAGAGGGTGGGGAGAGCTCCTGGTTATGTCTTAAGAGTCGGAGACCTGTTCCTAGGAGGGAAAGGATGCTGTTCCTTTTTGAGTTTTGTAATTAAAGGGTAGGTGTACATAATTGTAAAGAGATAGGTCACCGGAGCTGGTGCACAGCAAATGAATCGCACAATACTGATGAATCTGAATGAACAGCAGTGCTCGTGGTTGCCACTAAAAGAAAGAAAATCATAGCTATTAGATGGAAGAAAATTGGGCAACCTGCTGTTTTTGGGGTGCTTCAAGGAGCCAGTTGCTGTTACCAATTAGTTAAAAATTCAAACGTCCTGTGCAGTCCACCTACCATGACAAGCTAATTTCCAGGTGTAAACCGGCCTGCAAGGTAACTCTTTGCATTGCTCATTGAAGTACAAAGCTGGCGTATATGCTGATGGAGACGAAAATAACGGAAGGATCAGGACAGCCAGCACTCCACCCGGTCCCTTGAGTTTACCGCCACCCGCACATGGGCAAAGCCCTGAAGTCAGAGCAGTGTAAACAAAAAGTGAAAAGGACTTCAGTCGGAGGATTGCTTTTTATCCCATTAGAAAACACATGTTGCGTATGTTCTAATACGGCAGTTTATCAGTTGTTTTATGCAAAGGGATGCAATGCTTACCCTGATATTCACATCAGCATAATTTAAAGTGAGGCAAGTTGTTATGTAGCTTTAAATGTACACTCACCTGCTGTAGTCATGGATTCCAAGTGAATGCTGTTTATTGTACATGACGCTACGTTTTAGATGGTCCCTGGCATTACAGGTGGGCTGCATATAAATAACTCATCTTTTTAGATTGGACTATGATTCCCTCAGTGGTTGAAGAGTTGGCTCTAAGCTTTAACCCACAGGACCATGCGTGGAATCGAACTTCTCTAGTTCTGTTATGGTGCTTTACGAGTATTGGGGTCGCCTGACGACAAAGTTAGGGTCTTTTGGAGCCACTTTGAATATTGTAGAGCTGGGGAAAGGTGGCCGGCCCTTTTCATCCCAACAAGTATATATGAAATGTATCACTTCCTAAAGGTTCAGTCTGTTTCTTGTGATAAGAGTGCAGTAGTTTACTTTGGTGATGTTAAAGCCCCGCTAGGCTATTACGAAAAGAAGCATTCGTATCCGCAAAGAAAATGCATTTGAAGTGTTGGATGGTTTTTATGCAAAGTGACATCTCACTATCTGCGAAGTGACATTTGTCTGTCACATTCCAGTATTTATTGTGAATTGCCACAGTGCCCAAACAGAATCTGAAGCCTTTCTCAGGTGTTTTGATCATTAATTCAATTAATGGTTCCATAGTTGTTTAATCAACAAAGATCTTTTGGGGATTTTTTCTTACAATTATGCTGATCTTTGCGCTAAGAACTTAATTGTAGTAGCTCTATGCCAATTTGTGTGGTTGAGCCGTGGAAGGTCTTTGTTAGAATAAAACTGCTTGAAATGAAAAAAGTAAGAGCTTTCCTATATATGTTCAATGAGCAAAAAAATTCCAAAGTGAATGCCAAAGAACTCATACCCTTAAGGCAGCTGTGCTACCCCTGATGAGGTGTTGAAGCGCTGTTTTGGCGAGTAGCAAGCTACTTCGGAACCCATTAAGGATTAGTGGGGAATTTGTATAGTGAAATATTAAATTAACTTGAGTGGTGGACATGTTCGTCTGTTGTTTGGATTAAAAAAGATAGTGGAGGGATGTTTTGGAGCCCATAGCAGTAGAGAAGGCTTTGGATGAGTAAATGGGAGGTGGAGGAGGAAAAGTCAGAGGGAAAGGTTTAGAAAGGCTTGTTTTGGGGGTTGTAATAGTAAGAGGTATGAGAGGATGGAAGGAGGAGTAAAGCAGAGTATGGAAGACTCTTGTAAGGGTTATTTTGGGGATCATAGTAGTGGTATGGGCTTTGGGATGGGTATGGGGTTTGGGATGAATGATAGAGTGGAGGTAGAGGATACATTTATAGAGGTATAGGGTGAGAAATAGGGTAGTGCATTAGAAAGAGTAGTAGACCGGTTGGAGACGAGTCAGAGTTGAGGTAAAGGATATATTGAGAGTGGTATAGGGTGAGAATTAGGTAAGTGCATATAAATAGATCCATAAGTACATGGAAGGTTTATGAATGCATAAAGGAAGGTAGTATATGTAGATTAAATATGCTTTAAATAAACTCCGACTTTCAATTGTTGTTGTACTGTAAATACATTTTATTTATTTGGTTTTTTTTTGTAATTCAATAGTGAAGCAATTGTAGCTAAATAGTTATGATAAAAGATTTACTTATTTATGCAGTAACTTATATACATGTTAAAAACATAGAATAATGTAACTATCAGTAATATGTACATTTTGTTAAGCAGAATTATTGAATATCCATATTTTTTTAAAGCATAATGTTCGAGGCATATGAGCTGTAGATCATATGCTTTTGCATAGTTCGCCATCTAGTGTTGGGTCCGGATGTGTGCACTTTTTTCTTCGAAGAAGTAATTCCTGTCACGAGGTAGGTGACTCCTCCTTTCAGTGATAGTTCAGGGTCGGATACAGAGACGTGCTCCTCTTCCATTTCGGCTTCCTGCACTTGCAATTCTTCGTGTTCGGACTCTTTTCCGAGGAAGTCTGGCGCAGAGCCGCTTTTTTGGTACATTTGGTGACGTTGAGCCCAACGATCACGTAGGGTTTTCTACAGCTTAAATGACTGACACGCATCGCAGTCTTTCTCGCCGGGTTCCTGGGATAGGCAAAGGTTGCACACTTCGTGCAAGTCAGTGCACGGGAACTTAGCGCAACACCCTGGTCATAACTTGAATGGAGTCCGTTCCATCAGCTGCTACTGATCCCGGCGCGGTTAGGCCCAATGGCCTTCCACGAATGTTCCGATCTAAGGTTTTCGAGAGAAAACGATAAGCGGAGAATGGGAAACGCGATCGATAAACAATACCATCGAGGGTAGTGGATTACGCGTCGAAAGGGGCCCGAAGAAACAGTGCTGAACCCGGAGCACAACAATTCATTTCCGAACCCAATGGTGGAAAAAAACAATCTAACAATGGAGTCGATGCCCATGCGCACAATCACCGAAAGTAGAAGTCATCTACCTCGTGACTGGAAAGACTTCTTCGAAGAAAACAAATATCAAATATCCGGACCCAACACTAGATGGCGATCTATGTAAAAGCATATGACAATACAACTCCATATGCTAAGAACAGATGCATACTTGGTAAGTAGCATTTTCCTATTCTACACGTTTATACATAGCAGTACACATATATAGGTACATATCTATCGTAAAAATAAATGCCTCTATACAGAGTGATATGCTGTATATATCTGTATCCGTATGGTGGTTATGTGGGGAAGAGCCAATTCTTGAGTAGTTTTCTGACCATAAGGTGATTATCCGTGAATCTTTTGTTGGGGTGGTAAAGAGTACCATAGTTTGGCTGCTTGATCAGAGCAGGATGTGCTACCACTGTTTTTTTTTCTTGTTTGTTGGGATTTTGAGGTGAGGTGAAGTGTCACTCTAGAGCGGAGGTTCCTTTGTTGGATGTATTTGGTGATGTGTTTGTGATGAAGAGCGTTCCTGTTCCATGTATCCCTTTGTGGATGATACAATGCAGCTTGAACAAGTATCTTTTGGCAACCGGCAACCAATGCAGGGGAGATGTGGTCTTGCGGTTTTATATGTAAGAGAAGTCCGGCAGCCGAGTTCTGAATCCATTGTAGTTTTATCACGATCATTAACGGTGATCCGTGTTGGAGGCTATTGGTATAATCAAGTTTGTACAGAACACGGGAGATGGTAGCCTGGACCTTGTGTGGTAATCCCAAATGGGGGAAGATTGGTCGCCGAGTTTTTATAGTAAAGCTTGATCTTGCTAGTTTGTTTACTTGGGCATTCATTGATAGCTTGGCGTCCATGGTCATTTTGAGATTTCTTACTTCCTTTGATACTTTAGGTGGTGTTCCCAGCTCATCAGGCCAGGCGGTGGGTGGGTCATAATGTTTCCAATCGTCACACTTGAGTATTTCTGTTTGGGAAACATTCAAATTGAGATGGCTCCAAGTCATCCATGATCCACAGCTCTTAGACAACTGAAAATTGGTAAGTTTCCAATGTCTTTGGGGCATTCCAGTTAAAGGAGTATTTGTATGTCATCTGAATAGTTATACGTGAGGTGAAATTGATTGATCAGTGCCTTTAATGGCTTCGTGTAGATGTTAAAAAGCATGGCCTAGATGTTAGATCTTTTAAGCACCCCCTGCTTTTGTGAATTATGGTTTGAACGAGAAAGGGGAGGTATAGATGACATTAGTTCTATCACAGAAATAGAATATGATCCAGACGAGCAGTCCTCTCTAGCTTCGTAGAGTCTTTGTGTCAGAGTGTCAGGGTCAACCATGTCAAAGGCAGCCAAGAGACATAGCCCCAATCACTATTCTACCTGATAGGGAAGGGCGCAGAATGGACATTCTTGGTAAACGCTTCTTGTATGGGTGCAGTAACCATCAGGGCAGAAAATGCATTGGCCCTATTTGAGCTATGACCGCCAGATGTAGTCCGGTTTGGCAGGCCTATTAGACCTCATACCAGAGGACAGAAGGCAGGAAGCAAGGAAGATGCTCTTGGAAGGAGAACGTGCAGCTTCGAAAACTATTGACTGCGGGCGGCCTTGATGTGCCCAACACGGGCTTTAGATAAATGGCAGGGGCTGCCATGCTCGGATGGCTGAAGGCAACCACGTTTAGCAAAAGAGACACAATTGATGGATGGAATGCAGAACAAATCAAAACATTCACCCCCAGTCAAGAGATCTGGGTTAAATCCATCATTCTTTTGCTCACCATGCCACCCCAGTTTAGACCTGGCCATATGCAAATCAGTCTTGACCCTGTGCCTCATGGGAACAGTCCAGCCCGAACTACCAAGCCAGGTCCTCCATGGACCGGAAATAAGCATCCTAGGACCGGTTTCACCCCTCTTCAGCCAGGATAGCTTGATTCCAGTGGCACAGTGAGCCCAGGACCCACGTATGGACATACCCAGCGCACTTGGGCGAGAAAGCAAAAGACACACAATTGATGGACGGAATGCAGAACAAATCAAAACATTCACCCTCAGTCATTCTTTTGCTGGCGTTTAGGCCAGAGGTGCAGACAAAATTCTTAGATATGGCTTTCGATGGGGATTCCCTCTTCGGAAAGCATATTAATGAAGCACTATTGGTGATCAAGACTGCTAAGAATACTGCAAAATCGTTGGTCACGTTGCAGTATAGAAAGGTACTATTCAGAGGGGTTATAAGATGTGGCTTTACCACTTACAAGGGGGATTACCAGAGAGCCCATCAGTATCAGCCTTATCAACCGCAGTACTGGCAGAGTGCCAACCCTCCATCGTATCATCATTCATCTACAGCTTGTTCCTCTCGCCAAGGGGGCCACAAACGAGTGCCTTTGCAAGGCCGTGACTCTAGCAGGAACCAATGATCACCTAAGGGTACCAGCTTTCCTCCCCTTCCAGCCTGTGGATGCAAAAATTTCCATCTACGTTCACCAGTGGCGCAAGATAACAGATCTCTGGGTGTTGGACCTTATCACCTTTGGTCACACTCTAGAATTCACTCATCGCCTGCCATCTACTCCACCCAAAAGAGCCCCTCCTCCCTCGTCTTCACTTACTAGACAAAAAAAGCTATGGTTATGCTTGTCAAGGGAGCAATAGGAAGAAGGTTTTCTATTCTCATTTTTTTAGATCGAGCCTGTAACAGCGCATGCGCTGTTCTGGCGAAGACTTTCTGAAATCCACCACACGCTCGCGTGTGTGCTTGTAGTTTTGGCCCAGGCTATTGGCCTTTGCGTGCGTCTTTAACAAAAACAGCACGCAATTGGCCAAAGCCTCTTTTTGTCCCACCCATATGCACGCCCACGGCCTAATGCTTGCGGTTACGCGCAGTAGCAGCATATGTTTCCAATTATCGTGCCCAGACGCGGGCACGATAATTGGAAACATATGCTGCTGCTCGCAACCACGTGCGCACACCAGCAGCTTCCGCATCTCAGGGGCGACGTGTTTTAAATTATCGAGCCCTGGTGCTCGCTCTCGCGCACCATTCACGGGCTTGTTCTAGCTAATCATGGCCGCACCATACTTTTCAACACGTATTTGATAGTGTTGTGGCTGCCTAGGCAGCAGACAGCGGGCACGAAAGCCGGAACCATGCCACTTCTTTAAGGGGGCAGGAACACAAAGAAGCAGAGCAGGGAACCCGTGAGAGCACAGGTACACACCCTCACACTTCTCCCTGCACTTGTGTACAAGGCCCAGCCTGTCTGTGGTGCGGGGTGTCTCTCGGACGAGGGGGCCGCAGAAGATGTTATAGACACCATGAAAGTGCAACTGGTGCTAGAAGCACTCGCAGGAATGGGTCTGTCAAGCGGTGAGCAGGTTCTTTCCGGTGCGCTGGGTTTGTGTGAGCAGTGGGTGTTGAGGGACGGATGGGCGCCACGAACATGATGTTGTGGAGCTACGAAAATGTATCTAGAAGCAGGCGTGGTTCGTCCATTGGGGCGTTGCCCCCACGCACCCGCTCGCGCCCGCAGCTACTTCGGTGTCTCTGAACTTAGTTTACTTAAGTTCAGAGACGCCGAGGGTGGGGAGAACTGACAATGCATGTCAGTCAGCATGATGTCGGACCGTGGGCGGTCCGGCGTCATGTTGACTGACATGCATGGTCAGACAAGCAGGAAAGGCAGCACAAGTGCGCATGAGTGGGCATGGAGAGTAATTTTTAGGCCGTGCCCAGTCATGCGCACTTGTGTTTTTACTGCCTTGCGCATGCCCATTACGAGCCCCTCGGTCTCCTAATGGGCAGGCGGCGGGCGAGGGGTTGGCACGCAGTGCTGACGTGCTGTTGGTGGAGGGGAGGGAGGTTGCCTTTCCTTGACGACGACTAGGGCTGCAGGTCGGAATTGGAAAACGGTGGACGGCGAGAGACGGACTCTGGACCCATCCAGAAGCGGGACGGTGAGTTTTATTTTATATTTTTCTTTCATAATTTAAACCCCTCCCGCCTAGCCCCGCGATGACCCCATTTCCACCCCCCCACCCGCCAGTCATGCGGGCTGCGACTGGGTGTGAGTAAAGTGGCATACCAGTAACTGCAAGAATGGCTTGAAATTGTAACACAAATCTAATTGATCATTAGGAAAATCTTTGCTACGACAGCTGCATCACCAAGTGTGGCAATGGGGTCTCTTACATAGTGCCTCATGCAAATAAAAATGTCTGCACCACAAGCGCCCTGATAAATGATTACTGTTTGTTTCCTCCACCATGTTGTCGAACACGATGGTGAACTCCCCAAGTAATCACATTGTGAATTAAATATATTGGAAGTTTGGCCAGCTACGGGCTCCCCAATATTTCTACAGCAGACACGAAGGTGCAATGGGATATTTTCTGACTGTGAACCCAAAGATCAGGATTTCCGGCGCAGACTTCCCCACAGTACAGCATTGGGGTCTCGAGCAGCAGTTGCTGCTTAATTTGGGCAGCAAATCAAAACCACAGTAAATATTTTACAGCACGCTTGCATTCCTGTCCTGCAGCAACACTCACTCGTTATAGATTCTGACTAAGTGTCCGAGGAGGACACCATAGGCCGGGGCATCATTGTGCCGCACGTGGAGGGAGCGCACCGAGCAAGACAGGCATGACCTCCCTGAACCACAGAGTACTTGGTGATCTACAGGTAACCCTTTTTATGTACACCGGAGACTTGTGGGTTTTAAAACATCGGGGAGGGTTTGGAAGCGTTGTGCATGCAGAAAGGGAGCCTGCCTCAACCGCACCAGTCTGGGCGTTTCTGACAGCTTGTTTGCTCGCCCTACCACTTTGAAATGTCACCAGCCGCCCCTGTCTAGAAGCGCTCTCAAAAACTTGCGTAGGACTCCGCGGTGGCGTGCGGTTGTTCCTGGGTGCGCTCGATCTGTATGTGTGGGTAGTGTTTTTTGTGAGGGAACGTGAGAGCACCTGGAAGAAGGTGTTCAAGGTAGGAACAGGAATTTGGTTGCTAGAGACAATCCCGGCACCGTGCTAAGGGCGCTGGTTCTTTCCGTCGGAGGAGTGTGGCTGTTCCTGTGTAAACGTGAGTAGGTAAAGAGTGTTTGATGTGAGAGGACGCAAGGGCGTCTCGAAGAAAATGTTATCGCGCTAGGAAAGTGCAATGCGTTTAGGGGACAATCCCAGCTTAGGACGGTTCTGTCCGGCAGTGCAGTGTGTGTGCGCTGTGCTTATGTGGGCAGTGCTCCGTTTTCTCGTCCTCCTGGATAAGGACGTGTGAAGGGCTTCTTCAGTGTCGTTGCCTGGAGCTTGACAGGCTTCTTCTCATGATATGTTATTGAAACCGTAGTTTATTTCCATTGTTTCTCCCTCTATGATATTTTGTCATATTATCCCTCAAACACGAGTCAGCCATCGCAGCCGGAGACGGGAGAGAACGAGCCCTGCTCTCGTAGGCTTCCTCTGTGTACTTGCGGCGCACTTTTTTTTAACATGTGTTTTTGGCTGGAACACATGCGTTCGTGTTTTCAGTTGATGTGCGCTTGTGTTTTCTTAAATATTTGTTTTTTGTCTGGAAAACTAGCGCTCGCTCCTCACCGTGACAGCCGCTGTTGCAACTTTACTTTAGTTTGCTATGTTGCCCCGAAACGATGGCAGGCTTTGCTTTTTAGAAGGGACACTTTACTGCCCTGCCCCACTTCGCCTTTCTCCAGGTCACTTTCCTTCGCTCCATTTCTAGATACCCATTGCATTTTGTACGATGTCCTACTATTTCCTGTTTTGCTGCAGTTGTCAGTCTCTAACCTTTAATGAGAAGGTTGGCCAGTTGTCGTTCGAACAGAAAATGACTTCCAAACTTTCACTTTCGTTTTGATCCTCCCTACTGGTTCAGTGCAGTCAGACAAGACTCACATGCATCGGTAATCAGTAGTTGGCAGTATTGCCAAAGTATGGCAGGTTATCTCAGCGCATTTTGGTGTGTTTTGGTGGGAAGCAGCAAAGAAGTTGGAAAACAAAAGCAAAATTAGTTACCTCAAATTCTTGGGTATTGGATTTGAAAACTAGTATAAGATGTTTCAGCACAATGGTAATAGAACTCTTTAGCACTTCGTGCTGCCTTTAGGTTAGGTCGATGCGACCTGTTCCGTCGCACCTGGGGCCAAGCTGGTATGGGCTCTCTGTGCATGACCGGCTGAGGTGAAAACAGAATAGCTTGTTTGCAGAAATCTTTGTATGCACAACGTTTTGTAGGCGATAATTGCAACATCATCATAAATAACTCTGGTGGTTAATGCACTTGATGGAGAGGCTGAAATTTGGCTAGTCACTGGTTTGACTCATGATAAAGTGGCATACAGGGTTGTTTTTTGGTCAGCATGACTACAAATAATAATAATCAGAAAAAGGATTCTGATGCATACAGCGTAAATGCAGTTAAAAAAAAGTGTATTAGCCCTGGCTGCTTCATGTGTCCATAAATGTTTCCTGAAGCAAGCATGTATTCCTGCATCACACTGCCTGACCCAGTGTGTAGTAATTGTATAGCTCTTCAATCCCTGGTGGCACAGCACCCAGGATAATGTGCTGCATGGCTAAATGCTTAGAAGGTCCCAGAGGCGAGACGTATTGGCTATGCCAATGCTTGTCTTAATAAAGAAATCGGGAGAATGGAGATCAATATTGGACCTCAGGAATATCAAAATGTTTCTCAAGAAACAGAAGTTCAGGATAGTAACACTCTACGAGATTCTATGCCGTCTCAACGAAGAAGACTTCATGACCTCACTCGACATGGAAGATGCATATTTTCATATCGCTCCATCTGAAACATCGGAAATTCTTAAGATTTATGGTATCTGGTACCCACTACCAATACAAAGTACTTCTGTTTGGCCTCAAATCGTCACCAAGGATCTTTACCAAGTGCCTTTCACCTGTAGTAGCAGCCCTGCGATCTCCAGGTCTCCAGGTATTTCCATATCTGGACGACTGTCTGCTCAAGGCTCCAACAACACAATAGGCTAGTCAAGCTACAAACACCTCCCCTCAGTTGTTCCAGACTCTAGGATTCACTGTAAACAAAGAAAAATCTTCGTTCCTCCCCAATCATGTCATATCCATTCTAGGGGGGCCATAGATACCAACCAGTGCAAGGCCCTCCTATCACATGAAAGACAAATACGATTACAAAGACTGGCAAGAAGCATATCAAGAAAAAGTTAGTTTCAGTACAGAAATACAAATCTCTCCTGAGTGTGTTCAGCTATAGATCTCTGGCCGGGCTGAGAATGAGGCCTCTTCAGGAAGAACTACAGAAGCAATGGCTGCAAACCTTGGGATCCTTCGAGGATGTAATACAAATCACACCACGCATGGTGGAGACACTGCAATCATGGTTTCACGCACCAAATCTCCTTAAAAAACCTGACATTCCTCCAAACTATCTGACTTCATACTGACAACGGATTCCTCGATGGAAGGCTGAGGAGGCATTCTGCAAAAGTTACAGATACAGGGCAAGTGATCCTCTGCTCAAACATCAGCACATCAATAGGCTAGAGCCATTTTCCTATCCCGCCAGGCTTTCTTACCAAGGATAACCGGTGCGTACGAACAATACCACCAGCATGTACTACATCAACAAGCAAGGAGGAACCAAATCCATCACGCTATCCCAGGAAGCGCAGGAACTATGGGATTGGTCGACACAGCACAGGATCTCGCTCAGTGCCGAACATGTCAGAGGTCTGCACAAAATACTGGCGGATACGTTAAGCAGAACGCAGTCCAGTTGTCTTAAATGGGAGTTGGATCAGTTCCTTCAACAAGGTGTTTCGGAGATGGAGAAAACCAGCTTTAGACCTCTTCGCAACGAGAGAGAATGAGAAATGCCAGTACTATGTCAGCAGGTTTCCTCTGCCAGGGTCTAGAGGGAATGCGCTTTTAATGTGAAGTTGTAGGAAACTGGCTTTATATATACTACACCAAAATGAGGTATAGTGTGTATAGAGTCCAGGTGACCCGAGAGGTAGGCAGAGGTTAAAGTTAGATAGAACCTTACTCTCTATTTGTGGTAGAGTGGTCGAGCAGTAAGGCAGTATCAGAGGACAGTGTTAAGCATTTGATGTACAAATAAAAAATGTAACATATTCCCACTACACCACACGTACACACACACACACACACACACACACTATTCACATACTCAAGAACTGAACTCTAGGCCAATTGTGTTTGTATATAAATTATATACTGTTGTTTTATTTTTAGAACCAAGCAAGCCTGGCACAGGTAAGCATTAAATGCTTTACAGTAATAAGTAGCTGATGCTAGAACAGTTTGAAAATGCAATAGAACTTGTACTTTGTTTGATTTACAGGGGATGCAGTAGTTTGCAACACTTGGCAAATACAGTACATTGAAATGAATAGGCTTTTTCAGTAAATTACAGGTAAGTTACTTTTTACGTTACTTTTCTAACTCAGTGCTGGATACCTGGATTCAGCACTGGGAAATTTCCTGCAAACAGGTAAGTAAATACGTTTTGGTTATTTGTGCGCTTTTTAAAGAATATTTTTAGATTTCAAAACTCCACACTTAGAAACTGTTTGGAAGAAAATTGTCAATGTTCTACTATGGAGGAAAAACAGGTTAACAGTTCACAGGTAAGTAATTGACTGTGGGAGTTAAGGTTCTGAGGTTAGACTCAGGGGTGCCCCAGGGTCAGTGATGCACTGTTGTTGCGGCACTAGGGCAGCCGGGTGCAGAGTGTTGAGCCCCAATGTTATCCAATGGGGGATAGGGGGCCTCCGGTTAGTGGCTGCTGGCAAGCAGGCCATTGGGTTGTGGGAGCAAAGCTCCTAGGGTTAAGGTCAGGGCATTTGGGGAAACAAAGTAGCACAAAAGGTGCACCCTCAGCGGCACTGGGATGGCCGGGTGCAGAGTGCTGTTTAGACGTCTAGCGCCCGGTTGTTTTCTATGGGGAACCTCCGGTTTGCAAAAGTACTGCAGGCAGGGAGACGAAGGACTAAAGGGTGCGACCACCACTTGGAGAGGTAAGTTGGGAAGATAAGTGTTGGTTAGGCACCGTCTGCTTGGGCACACAAGGCCGTTGGGCGTCTGGTGCAAGGGTGCCTTTTAGGGTTGGATCTTCTTACCAGCTCCTGGTCGCGGTTAGGGGGGCCTTCTGGATTTAGATTGCAGATGTCGGCTAGAGGCAGGTCAGGGGTCGCCGGAGCTCATGTCAGGATCGCCAGGGTGACCACCTCGTGGTGTTTTTCCACTCGAGCTCGGGCCGGGTTTGGCGGGTGCAGAGTGGGCTGGATTTGTGGTCTCTGGCTGCTGCCAGAGATTGCAGTTGAACAAATCCAGTGTTTGCGAGAGAAGCAGTCTTTGGAAGTGAAGGCAGGCAGGTCCTCCAAGGTTTTCGAGGTTGCTGGCTGCAGGACACACCGGGATTTCGCAGGAGCAGGTTCGAGGGGAGACAGGCCTGTAGGGCTGGGGCCAAGTCAGTGGGCGTCTTCCTCTTGTTAGCTGGCTGCACGGCTGTTCGGTCCTTCTTCTTTTCTTCTTGTTGTCAGGCTGGATCTGAGGAAGCAAGGTTCAGGGTGTCTCCTAAATACTAGATTAAGGGGTGTTACAGGTAGGTAAGGGCAGGGACCAATGGGTCCCTTCCCTGCGGTGGGTATACTCCATATTGTTCCACCCTCCCGTGGGAAGGGGGCAGGAGCCTGTCCCTGGTTGGTTGTGCTTCAACTCGCCTCCCCCACCTAAGGGGTGGAGTTGGCAGAGGTGGGCACACCTCTTTACCTCACTTGTTTTTCCCGCCAGCTCTCCTGCCCAAAGTGGGGGGTAGAACCAGTGGGGACCAGTTCTTGAAAGCAGCAAATGGTCTGGGGAGGCTCACAAAGGCGGCATGCCCTTGAAGCTTCCCCATCGTGAACCCTGCCCATCCTGGGGTAGGAGGCTTGGCACCTCGTCCCAAGATGTGCATTCTTTCAGGCCCCTGGGAGCAGCAGGCTCTCGACCTAGGGGTCCAGAAACATGTCTGGTGGTGGCAGCTTAGGCAACCACTCAGTCAGGTCACTAGAAGTTGGTCGAGTTTAAGGAGGCATCTCTAAGATGCCCTCTCTTGTGCATTTTACATTAAATCCCACACTGGCATCAGTGTGGGTTTAATACCAAACTTCCCAGTCTTCAGTGTGGCCATTATGGTGTGGTGGAGTTTGTAATAACAAACTCCCAGCACCATTCCCGAGAATGGACTTGGGCACTGTAGGTGCACAGGGCTCATGCACCTGTACCCTCCACTGGTATAGTGCACCCTGCCAGAGGGGTGACTGATCTATGCCAGAGCAGTGGTTTGTGGGCATGGCACACAGATGTGTACCGTGTCTACTCTTCACTTTGTTGCAAAGGCATTGTGTGTGTGTCCGAGTACAGGACCTCTAAGGGTGGCACAATAAGTGCTGCAGCCCTTAGAGGCCTTTTCTGGTCACAGTGCCCTGGGTACCTGTGGTACCATTTACCAGGGGCTGACATTTGGCCAGAGATGCCAATTGATGTCTTAATCGAGGCCCATACGCCTACAACAATCTCCATCGCTTCTGGCCAGAGACAAGGTCCAGCTTTGTAACTTAGAACCATAATCTCTTCCTTTGCACGTATGGCTCCTGAGTTCCTAGAGTTCAAGGACTTGGATATCTCACAGGAATGCAGAGAGATTATTGCAAAATCCAGAGCTGACAACATTAACAAGATGTACCGCCTTAAATGGAAGCGGTTTTGTTTTTGGTGCCAGCGAAACATCTTGCACATGCTTCAAGCGCCTCCGGAACAGCTTTTGCCATATATCCTCTCTTTGGCTAAGTCAGGTTAAGTTATGTAATGTTAATTAAATTTGTAGAGCGTGGCGTTTACCAAAAGGTGTCCTGGCACTATGCACTGCTGTTACGTTAGCAGGGAGAAGGTCAATGAGTGACCAACCAGGTCTTTAGTCCCTTTCTAAAGGAGAGGAGGTCTGCAGCAATCCTGGGGTGGAACGGCAGATCGTTCCAGGCCTTGGATTTGCAGGTAATAAAACTCCTTCCTCCCCAGCTGATTTTTTAATTTTTTTTAACGGTAGGGATTTGAAAATGTTTTGCTCCTGTGGACCGAAGGGTCCTGGCGGGAGCATACCATTTGAACCTGTGCCTCAAATGGTCAGGGCCTATTCCATTAAGGACCTTGAAGGCTATGCAGAGGGCCTTAAAGCGTACCCTTTTTTTCACAGGAAGCCAATGTAACAGAGTTCATTATTTTTTCACGGAGACAAATTTGGGGGTGCCTGACAACAGCTTGGCTGCAGCATTTTGGGCTATCTGAAGCCTATTAATGTGCTGTTTGTGGGCGTTCAGATAGAGGCTATTGCAGTAATCCAGTCGTGCCATTACAAGTACTGTAACCACCGTCCTTCTGAAAGATAAGGTTTTATTTTCCTTAGGATTCACAGTATCAGGAAACATGCAGATACCACGGTACTTATATAATCACTAAAAGTCAGTCTGTTGTCTACTGTTACTGTGAGAAGTTGGCCTGATATATGATGTCACTAGTTCTAGTGTACACCTTGTATCAGTCCAAACAACCCTTATGGTGATAGGTTGTAAAGTCAACCTTATAGACCAGCTATCCTAGTGGTAGCATGGACAAGAGCAGTCTTAGGCTAAACTCTGTATGGCATGTAAAGCCAGCTGTTATACCATTTGCAATCCCTTGAATACCAAATGAAAGGACACCACAACAGATATATTATTAAAAATAGAATGTATTTATTCTAGTCAAAATACCCTCAGCACTCTTTATGAGATTCGAGGTAAGTACAAGACAGTCTTATTTAAGCATACATAAGTCACACAGGTAAGTAATACAGTTAGGCCCTAGGGGCCACGCAAACCATATACTAAGTAAGTGGTATAAGAACCACTGTCCCGAACACAGGTTAGGCCTAGGCCTAGGGAATCGCTGGGGCTACACTATCCTATCAGTTGCTAGGCAGTGGGAGGCCCACGGGATTCAGGTGCAGAGTGGAAACATTCACGCGTAATGCGTTAAAGTCAATAGAAATAGTAGTATTTAGAAATTCAGAGTTTTAGGACACTTCGGAAGGAACTAGGAGTTAGAGACTTGGAAACTAGACACTAGGATAGTCAATACCCTTGTGAGCACCGGAGTACTCTAGTTACCTAGCCCACGGGCTGCGGGTGCATAGGTGTGAACTTGCGTCTGGTTTCGTCGTCGACTCCTATGGATGCCTGAAGAAAAGATGCTGACAGGCAGTCAGTGAAGAGTGTCCGGTGGATTCCAAGGATGGAATCAAGAAGGAGGATACCTGCAAGCAGAGGGGACAGAGTCTAGGTCACCAGCCAGGAGCCGGGAAGGAACCAGGCGATGTCGTGAAGATGCAGGTGAAGAGGTGAAGCTTGTCGCAGCAGCCACGGGTACCAGGAGGCGAGCTGTCCCACGAGGGCTCTTGCTGTTGGCGGCGTCTATGTCGAGTTGGGACACAACAAGCCTTGGCGAGCGCAACCCACGCAGATTGAAGGATTCGCTTCTGTTGCAGACCAGGAAGGCCTGAGGTGCTTCTCTTTCACAAGGAAGCAAGGGCTAGTCTGAAGGAGCCAAACCAGCGGTGGAAAGTCAAAGGTTCGTCGTCGCAGAGGTCACTAGCCAACGGGCAAGCAACCGGACAGACGCGTAGAGCAGGAAAATGCAGAAGGGCCCCACACAGAACTCGTGGAGTGTGGAGGGCTGATCTTCGGTGCAGATGGTGCTCGGGGTTGGGGCTTCTCAATCCCCAGAGCACAACTTCGAGGGTACCTCAGAAGCTGCGCTGGAAGCTAGTAGCCGATTTTCCCAGGTAGCCGGTCCCACGTCTCTCGTCGCCTCCACGGATCTCAGCTTTGATGTGGATCAGGGTCGGAGAAGTCTGGAAGTCAAGGCGCTGGTCGGGCTCTGCAGTCGGTTCCTTGTAGAACTTCGGGCAAAGCAAACGGCAGGTCGCTTGATGGTGCCTGTTTGCACAGGGTGGCCACTCCTTGGCCACAAGGGAGATTCTTCAGTCTTCTTCCGTAGTCGAATGTCGAAGGTCCAGAGTTTCTGTTCAAGTTTCAGTTATCAGGATAATCCAAAGTCCTAGGGACTCAGCTCCCACTCTTATACTAATCTGGGGGGCTGGGTTACCTGCTAGATCCCTCCTATGGGTGGGACCAGGGAGGGGGGTGGTTACACCCCCTTCCCTTTGTCCAGTTTCGCACCAGGACTGGGGCTGGAGTGCCCCAGCACCGGTTTGAACTGGACTATGCATGTGACACCTTGTGTGCCCCAGGCAGTGTCTCGTTTCATTCATCCCTCCCTGCCCCAATACAATAAGTCCAGTCTAGGGTGGTGCTAGCACCTCTCACGTCAGGAAACCTATTGTCCAAGCCTCCCTCGCTGGAAGGACTCCCAGCAGCAGGAGGTCAGACTTGTGTCTGTGGCAGCAGCATCCATTTTGTGATGCTGGGGCTCTGGTTAACTTTAACCGGGTGGTAGGTCTTCAACATGTCTTCTCCCATCCTGCTATATCCTTCATGCAATCATGAAAGCATTCTCCCGTTTTTTTCCTTTCCATCTTTTATGGATAACACTATTTGAGTGTCATCCGCGTACGAGGTCAATTGGAAACCGAAGGATCTAATCCAGGTCCGCCAGAGATATCCCATAAATGTTAAAAAGCATGGGGCTCAGTGACGACCCCTGGGGGACCCCACAAGGAAGGCAGAACGGCCTGGATTTATTATTATCCAGGTTGACTGTTTGTGTTCTTTCAGATAGAAAGGATTGCAGAAGTTTCCAGGTAACCCCTTGTACCCCTACATCAGACAGACGGTCCATCAAAACCTTGTGATGTACCGTGTCAAAGGCTCCTGACATATCTAACATTATCAGTATAGCCTTCCCTCCACAGTCCAATGCCTCCCTTACTTCATCTAGAGATTTGATTAGGGTCTATTCCGTGCTGTGTTCTGCTCTGAAACCATATTGAGTAGGATCAAACTTGTTGTTGGTTAGAAAAAAGGTGCTAAGCTGGATGTTGATAGCCTTTTCTATAATTTTTGCTGGCAGTGGAAGTCGCGAAATTGGCCGATAGCTGCTAGGGTCTGTGGTGTCCAAAGTTGTTTTTTTTTTTTAGTAAAGGTCTCATTTTCTCTTCAGTGTAGGTTCACCTTGCTGCGATTTCCCATTACAGAAGATCTCCTTAAGTTCCCACTCTCTGTGCTTCTAGTCTGGTAAAACTATTTGAGGGTTCTCTTCTGCGCTTTTTCCCCTGGTGCCTGCACCCCCTCCGGAATAGAACCTCAACTTGTTCCTCACACAACTAAT
This sequence comes from Triturus cristatus, assembly GCF_964204655.1. Taxonomy (NCBI): domain Eukaryota; kingdom Metazoa; phylum Chordata; class Amphibia; order Caudata; family Salamandridae; genus Triturus; species Triturus cristatus. Next base: position 929,164,843 of record NC_140584.1, read on the forward strand.
GAAGCAGCCTTTTGAACCAATTCACCAAGCAGAGCTAAAGTTTCTCACCTTGAAGGTAGCCATCCTACTGGCTCTCACTTCTGCGAGGAGGGTTAGCGAAATCCAAGCTTTTATAGTCAAGGAACCATTTCTTAATTTTTCTGATAACTAAGTGACTCTTCGAACAAACTCGACTTTTATTCCAAAAGTCCCTACGCAATTCCACCTCAACTAACCAGTAATACTTCAGTCTTTATTCCCAAATCCATCTAGTCCAGCAGAGCAAGCATTACACACGCTAGATATTAAAAGATGTTTAAAATTCTCCCTGCATAAGACAAAGGGCATAAGACGGATCAGCTACTGGTGGCTTAAGGACAGGACAGACAAGGAACAGCAGTAATAAAGCTACTGTTGCCAGATGGGTCTCCTCTACGATGCCATGACAAGGCTAAAAAGCCCTTAACAAGAAGAACTAAGGCACACTCCACCAGGGCAGTTTGTACATCAGTAGCTCTGTTTGCTGCAGTAACACTAGAAAATATTTGCCATGCTGCAACATGGAAGAGTGTCCACACTTTTACCCGGCACTACTGTCTGCAATCTATGTAACTTGAAGATGCAGCTGTGGGCCAAGCGGTATTATGTCACCTCTTCAATTAATGTGAGCCTCTTTTCTGGTAAAAGAGGAATTTTATTTTCATTAAAGTGGCATAGCTTTGCTAACGATCCTTCGATAAGGTTAATTTTTGATAACTCTGGAAATTAAACAAGTCTTTGGATGCATCCTGAATATAACAGTATGTTGAGGCTTCAGGTTTTGTTTAAAGACAATTTTTTTTAAAGATTGCTAGAATTGAAAGGGTATGTGTATGGTTACAAATGTCACCGTTACATTGGAATAACTTGTGGGATTTATGGGTTGCATGTCTCTTCTTCCACTAGCGACAGTACAATGTTTGGGTACTGCTTGCTATTCCTTTTCAAGCATGTGAATCTATGAAAGATACCCCAATACTGGATAAGTAAATATGTTACCTGTAACTGCGGTTATTCAGTATTGGTATCTTTCAAAGATTCACATGTAACCCACCCTCCTGATCCCTCTTGCTTCCTATAGGAGGGTTAGCAATTGAGTTTTGGATGAGGGGCTCCTCTATTAAAGTGAAGATAATGCTTCCACTCCCTAGATTCCTACCCAGGAGCTGGCTGTCAGGTTTTCTTTACAACAATGCCTTTGAAAAAAGTGATCTTTATAATTCTGCTACCAAGAGCTAATTGGCCGCAGATCGCTAGCTAATTAACTATGTTGACCAAATGAAGGCTGTTAATCGCAATAGCGGTTTCCTTTTAGAATACAAGTAACGGAATGCTCATCATTAATCTGGTGCCAACTCTTTTTCATTTACTAATTGTGTTTACTTTCAGCAGGAGCCACCAACTTGTATTGTATACTGTCCCATATTCCTATGTGGGTGGATGTCTTATTTACTGGTGGCATCTTAGTTATGATTATATGTCTCATCCTTCTCTCTGAACAAAATATTAAACAGAATTGGCTTCACAACTACATGTGGTTAGATGTGTGCCACACTATGTTGGGAGGCCTCACAACATCCAGTCATCATAGCAAAGACTCTTCCCATTGCTCAGTAAGTAATTCTGTGGAGGATTTGGTTGTGAAAACATACACAAATTTAAGTGTATTAAAAAAACACCTACTCATTAGCGTGTGGCCTTCGTTTTTCCTGATTTTTCTCTGCAACGTGAAAAATGTATGATAGCCTGATCCTTTTCGAAGTTGAAACGCAAATTGCTAGTTAAAGAAGTAGGATGTTTTACATTTTTCACTTGTGAATGCCCTGCTGGCAGTGTGGAAACATGGAAGCCACTGCTAATTAGAGGGTTGTGGCAAGGAGCAATCAAATCCTGTTCCTCCATCAGTCAGTGGTGTAGCAGTGAAGATGTAGGCTGTTAAACGAGATTTATGCAGAGACCCAGCTCTGTTTGATCTAATGATCCTGCTCCTCTGTGGGTGGAGATAAAATTAAAAGCTTAAAAGCCTAGTGCATAACCTGGTAGTTGAGGCATTAGCATGAAAGACACACATGGAGGAGATTCCAGGGGAGCTGACAGAATGCCAGACCATGGGAAATTATGGCTCGTTGTAGACATTATTTTGAGGAGCTTTTGTGTGGTGTTTAGGTAGGTAATATCTGAGAGACATGAAGGCAGGCAGAAAGCCCTAGCTATGAGGAAAACAGCAAGAGGATTTGTCTGACATCTTGAATGTCCAGCGCAGTAAGAGAACCCTCCCTGCTAGCAGAGGTTTTACATATTGGAGCAGATTCTGCCTCCTAAGGGAGGCGAGAGAAAAGCAAGAATTGGTGCACTAATACAGAGAAAATAGATCTCCCAATTAAATATGAGATTGAGACGCCCATGAGTCCCTTGTGTACTTTCATAACAAGATGAATAGAGGGTAGAATTGTGGTGAAGCGAATCGCGAGAAGCCAGTAGAATCAAGGGGATTATTATAAATAAGAAGTGGTTTACAACACAATATTGACTATCTAGTGAAGAGCAGTTTTGTTTTTTAAAGTACTCTACATTGCCAGTACACTGAGCATGCCTGAGATGAAATATCACTAAGGGGCCCATGATTGAATAGCATTGGCACTTCACACGTGCTCTTTACACTCCAGGGCTAAACGTTGTGTACATGAAGTCTTCATTAATTTGCTTGTTCACCCTTAACCATGGCAATCTTTGTAAGCCTGATTATATGCATTCTGACGTCGTGATTGTGGGACAAATATGTGGATGTCTTGAAGGCTTCTCTGTGTGTTCAAGGTTATGTGAATGAGTACCTGAAAATCTATTGATGTGGTCATGAATTGCATTTGTGTGTATGAATTGCCCTTTCTGTATGTGGGTGATATTTTTCAGTGCGTGCATGGGTTTTTTCTGGCTTTGTCAGTGCTTGTCTGGAGTGATCCTGCTGTGCTATGAAACAGCCATGATGCACCGTCAATCTTTTGTGGTTGTTTGGTTGATCAGATGTTTTCCTATATTGAGAGAGTGGTGGTCCCACTTAACTGTGCATTTAATCTTTGTAAGTCAATCTTTGCACTGAGGTTAATAAAGGTGTGGACTGAAAAGGATCATAAAGTAGGACATGTTAAATCCAGCATCCTTTGGTAGTGCTTATGTACGAAAGCCTACCTTACAAAACTGCAGATAGTCAGAAATATGTCTGGGTTGCAGTATTCTAAAATGAACGCGTTCAACATGTTGAGCTTTGCAACTGGCTTTAGCTTGTCTTCTCTTCTTTCTAGGGCACGTAAAGCTGACAGATTTTGGCCTGTGTAAGGAGTCCATTCATGATGGGACAGTCACACACACGTTCTGTGGAACCATTGAATACATGTGAGCACCCTCAGAAATTGATTTTTCGCTTGGTGTTTCAGACATTGTGTGTGTGTTTGTGTATGTGTATATATATATATCTATATATATCACTATAAAATGCATCATTGTGCTCAGCATTTGTCATTTGCATAGAGTATTTCCTTTGTAGGGGCCATTGTAAATGTGTATTTCCCTTACCAGGGCACCTGAAATCTTGATGAGGAGTGGCCATAATCGAGCTGTGGACTGGTGGAGTCTAGGAGCATTGATGTATGACATGCTGACAGGAGCAGTAGGTGCACATTTCATAAACTTGCTATGTTCAACTAAGCTGTATTAATGCTTTGTGCATTGAGAAAGCATGAATAATACCTCCTCACTGGTCACTATGCTGGCCCATGACTATAAATATTCACACTTTGTAGTGTGGAGCTAACGTCCGGTTTACAGCATTGTTTTGCTGCAGGACTCGAATGTCAGCTGAGATTCATTTTTATACAAAAGGAGTTGTCACTCATTTCAGTGTAGTCATCTTACTCCCTCTGGTCCTAGAATCATATCTGTTTTTATGTTGATTTAGAGTAATTGTCAGGCTGTCTAATTGAATGAACTAGCCGACAAATCAGATGTAGACTTGAATGGCGGATACTTAATGGATTGGTGCGGTTGTGAGTTAGTTTGCAGTGTTACCTAGGTGAGATTCAGGAATGTAGTGAACGCACAAACAGAGACTCATCTCAGTTATTCAGTGTAGTTTAATTTTCCATTCCATTTAACAAGAAGTAGACATTGTGTGTTGTGAAATACTTCTAGTATTGCTGATAGCTGATAAGGCCAAGTGTAATTTTGAAGACATCCATACTGTCTTTCCTAATCATTTTTCTAAATGTGCGTTCAACACATGTGTGCTGTAGCTACACATGCTTTGCATACTCCTGCTATCTAGTGTTGGGTCTGGATGTTTGCAAGTTTTTTTTCTTAAAAGAAGTCTTTTCCATTCACAAGATAAGGTGACTCCTCTTTTCGGCGACAATGCGCATGGGCATCGACTCCATTGTTAGATTGTTTTCTTTCCGCCATCTGGTTTGGAGGTGTATTGCAGCGCTCCGATTTGAAACAGTTGCTATTCACTTACCCTCGCCGTTATTGTTTTAGATCACGTTTCTACCTTCTGTGTGTCGAATTTCTGAAAAATTATCTAATAAAAAAAATCCAACCATGGCCTTCGGGCCTAGCTCGTTTCTTCCACTAGAAAATCCATCATTGAGTCTTCTGCCAATGGAACGGATGCCATTACTATTATGTCCTCTGTGCCATTCCAAATACCTGCGCACCGACCTTTAAAAAAAATTTGTTTTGTTTAAACCTTTTTAAGTTTCATAAATACAAAACGTACATTTCAAGACACATGTTCGACACTTACAACTGTCAGTGATCCATCTAATACATAGTTATCCTGCGTAACACAATTACATGTTCAAGGGCTAGTGCCACAGTGACACATTTTTCATTCACCTCTTTTTACCCCACTCCAGGTGGGTAATTCAATTACTCGGGCCACTCTGTGGGCTGGTAACCTGTTCCGTTTGAGAGCTGACAGATGTCTGTTCTAACAAATAGGACCTGTAGGGCTGCCGGATATCAAGTGGCCTAGACACCGGGTGTTGTAGTTGCGCGTACAGCTCGCTTGTAGTATTACAGTATGACATTGCCACCTCTTTTAGCTAATAATAATGCAATTGCACGGAAACGCTTATATGGCTTAGCGATCTCTTGCACATACCCTAGCAGTGCCTGCATAGGTGACAGGGAAAGGCCCAAGCCAGTCATTTTCCACAGCTCACTAAATACTTGAGACCAAAATCGCGCCACTTTAACACAAGTCCAAGCCATGTGTGCAAAATCGGCCATTGGGGTGCTACATCTGGGGCAGGTTTGCGGGCGCGATGGATCCATACAATGAATCTTGGCAGGGGAAACGTAAGCTCGCCATAGAAATTTAAAATGTAGTATCTTATGTTTGTGATTAAATTAAACTTTACTTATTTGCTTGCAAAATGCCTGCCATTGTGTATCTGTAAGAGGGACCCCCAGGTCCCATTTCCAGGCTGCACGTACCCTCTTGTCCCTAACTGGAAGCATAGCCACCGAAGTCCTATACATCCTAGCCATGAGGTGTTCACCGGTTATATCCTTGATAAGCAGTGTCAGCGGAGGAAACTCCTGTGGCTCCAAGGGGTAGCTCGGAAACAAGGATCTAAACACTCTTTGCAATCGACACAAATTGAACTGGTCAAGGAACATGGACTCCTGGAATCATGCATCCTCTTCCCTAGAGAACATGTGTCCATCTGGGAACACATCTCGAATTGTGATCAAGTTAAATTTGGTTAAGGTTCGTTGCATCGGAACCTCCTTGGTGATGGGTACCCAAATGTTCCCAGTAAGCGGGAGTGCCTGGGAGAACAGCAGGTGCATTCCTGTGGCTCGGGCTAATTGCATCCAGGCCCAGCTGGTCGTTGACAGCATCTGTATGTCCAACTGGTCCCTTTTTAAACCGGTCTGGAGCAATGTAGACAAGGGGTGAGATGAATTGGCCTTGGGGTGTAAATATGGAATCCGTGAATCAAAATGAAACCAATGCCTGGAAAAACTGAACCGTGCGACCATGTAGCAAACACGGAAATTGGGAATTCCGAAACAAACCCCCCCCCCCCCCATACAGGAACCTCAAGGTGTCCCAACTAATGCCCCCACTCAAATCGAATTAATTTGGAGCGAAGCGTGGCAAAGAAGGTCTTGTATAGTGGTAATGGAATGTTTTAACAAAGGTACAGGAATTTCGGCAAAACCACCATCTTAATCAGTGCTATCCTGCCAGCCATGGCCAAGGGGAGTTTGTCGCCCCTCGATTTTACCATCCAGTTTCTCCATGGCTGGACAGTAGTTAAGTTGAAGTATTTGGGCCAGATCCCTGTATATACTTATCCCCAGATATTTAACTGAGTCATCGCACCATCTCAAGGACAACTCTGTGTCCCGGTTACTAGGGGCCTCCGTCAATGGGAAAAATTCAGACTTACCCAGTTAATATGCAATCCCGATAGAGCACTAAAGTGATTGATCTTCAGCAAAGGGACCCCAGGTTGTCATCCGGGTGCCGCACATATAAACCTATATCATCACTGTATTGTGTAATCAACAATATGCCCGTCTTAAATTGTATGCCCCTATGAAAATGATTATCCTGGAGGTGACTGACCAGGGGGTCCATCGCAATGACAATAGCAACGGAGAAAGTGGACACCCCTGGCACGTTCCCCATGACAGCATGAAGGAGGCTGTTATTGAACCGTTCACCTGGATTTGTGCCGATGGAAGCGAATATAATAATAAGACCACTGCTGTGAACCTGGGCGGCATCCCCAGCCTTATCAGTGTAGCCTGAAGAAAGGGCCACTCTAGAGAGTCAAAGGCCTTTTCGGCATCTAAAAGTACTGCAGCTGCTGGGAGTATAGGTGAAATCCTGTGCAGTGTGGCAAACAGAGTACGAAGGTTCAGGGTGGTGGATCTGTGCTGGATGAACCCTGCATGGGCAGGTGATATCAGCTGATCGATTATTAGGGCTAACCTGGTAGCCAGCATTTTCGCCAATAACTTATAATCAAAATTCAATAGGGATAGCGGCGTGTATGAGCCACAACTCTTGGGATCTTTACCTGCCTTGGGTATCGGTGTAATAACATCCTCGCAGAGAGTTGGGGGGGAGCACACCTGTTTCTATTGCTTCCTGATAAACATCTATCAGATGGGGGGGGGGGGGGGGGCAGTGTCCGTTTGAAGGCTCTATAGAAACTGCCCGAAAAGCCATCCAGACCCGGAGCTTTGGACCCATCCATTGCCTCTATAGCTTGATCCACATCATCCACTGTGAATGGCTCAGCCAGAAATTCTCTATGTGCATTCTCCAGCCAAACTAAGGCTATTTCATCCAAGTAGTTATTACTAGTATTGGTGTCCGGGGAGACTTTAGTAGTATATAAATCTTTGTAATACTATTGTATTTTGGTCTCTATAGCCTCTCAAATCGGTTATAGTCTCACCATCATCCCCGATCAAGCTGGTTATGTACGTGGGGGCCCTGTTGGACTGAATCAATCTACCCAACGTGTGGCCTGGGCGGTCTCCCTCCCCGTATCTCCTGTCAACTGCATATTTACTTAAATAGTGTAATTCCCTCTCCGCGGCCTCATGAAATTCAGCCAGGAGGGCCGCCTGTCGCCTCAACACGGAAGTCGCCTGAGCAGCTCCCCGTTCTGTGTCAATAGCCACTAACTGCCGCTCAATCCCGGATAAGGTGTTGCGCAGACCTTTAAGAATTCCGGCCCCTTTCGACATACACCCCTTAAGTGTGCTTTAAATGCCTCCCAGAGCATGGCTTTAGTGTCCACAGTGCCTGCATTGAATTCAAAGTAATCGTCAATGACCTGACCTAACTCATCTGCTGATTCTTGATTGCGCAGTACCATCTCGGGGAACCGCCACTGCCTGGCTCGAACACCAGGGCCAGGGATCCTCAATCCCACCGTAACCGGGGCATGGTCCAACAAGGTATGCGGAAAGTGCCTCGTCTCACTCAGCCATGTAGCTATTTCAGGAGTGAGGAACCATTGATCCAGCCTTGTCCATGTATTTTGTGGCGCCGTATAGTGCATGTACATTGGTGTGTCTGCATGTAAGTGACGCCAAGCATCAATCAGCCGATAAGCATCCAGCAACCCTGTCAAGGTTTGCTGGCCCTTTGCTTCGTATCGGATGTGTTGGCTGTGCTATCCACCCATGGAGTCCATAAAATATTCAAATCCCCACCTAGGCATACCTGATCTGCCCCCATTCTGTCAATGCTGGCATGTAGGTCTATGAAGAATTCCGTATCATCTGTTTGGAGCATATACATGAACAAATAGTATTGTGTTCCCCGATAACCACCCCTTTACTAGTAGGAACCTGTCAGCCTGGTCTGAGTATACCTCCACAGCTCTAAATGGCACCCGCTTTTGTACTAGAATGGCAACCCCTCTAGAGTATGTGCTGTAACTAGCAAAATAACTATGTAAGCCCTAACTAGAGGCAAAACTGGGGGAATTATGTGGCGACAAGTGAGTTTCCGGCAAGAAGGTAATGTCAACGTTGTGATGCTATAGGTAGTGCAGTACTCGTTTTCTCTTCCGAGCATCGAGTCCCCGTACATTCCAAGACATAAACAATATGGTATCAATAACATTACTATGCATCCTTGACCAATTTTGTATCTAATCCACTATTTGGACTCAGATCCAGAATTAGCACAAATCACCAATTGTAAATGTAGAACATATACCAGCTGTAACACAAATTATAACTGTAGAGCACAACCAGTAACTACTGGCGCAATAATGACCTCAGCATTATCACAATAGAATCAGGTATAAAACCTATCCTGTATACATCACAGGGACATAAACACCTTATGCAATCTCTCACAAGTCTAACGCATTAGACCCTACCACCTAAGTATAATTACACTAGGGGCGTACATCACACAGGGAAGTATAATTTTGTAAAAAAAAGCAAATCCGTGAACTTATCCCATTCCTCCCTCCCTCCTCCCCCCCCCCCCCCCTCCTCAATCTTCACTAGGGAAAAGCCCCAACTTCCAGTCAACAAAATGATCATAATATTAAAGATATCAAACAACAAGCAGTGTAGGTGCCTAAGCACTGCGGGGTGACAACGCTACGCCTTGTCCCCGATTGCATGTTATCAATAAAGGAGAACTAATTAAATCAGCCGCCCCTTCAGCAGCGGACACCCCTATATTAATCAATTTAGTAAGAAGCACATGCAATACTCCTCAACCATAGTCAATTCTTGCACTGGAGCAGGTGTATCAAATATTCGGGACCGACCATTCACATCTATTCTGAGCCTTGCAGGATACAACATGCCGTACTTCAGTCCTGCTTTCCTCAAAGCGAGTTTGACCGCGGCAAATTTCTTACTTGCATCCTGCACCATTACCGTAAAGTCTGGGTACAAGGCTATAGTTGATCCCTGCCAGTCCAATGCTCCCTTCTCAAGAGCCATATGCAATGCAGTGTCCCGGTCCCTGAAATTGAGAAGCCGCGCCATAATAGGACGCATGGGGCAGCCAGGATTAGGCTGAGGGCCAAGGGTGCGGTATGCTCTTTCAACAACAAACGTAGAAGAGAAGGATTCTCGACCAAACAATTCAACCAGTAATCTCTCCACAAAGCCATCCAACCGGCCTGTGTTTTTGGACTCCGGCACACCCATATTGCGAATATTGTTCCGCCTCCCTCGGGCTTCCAGGTCCTCATTCTTGATAGCTATTGTTTTAAGCACCCTTTCCATTCTCTCAATCTTTTTAGTGGTTTGTGCGGCGCCGTCCTCCAGGTCCGAAATCCTGCCCTCCGTTTTCGACAGCCTACCTTCATGTTCAGCCGGGCCCCCATTTTGTCAAGCAGTTTGTCCAGTGACTCGAAGCATGTATCAAGCGCCTTGAATCCTGCTCGCAACTCAGACATTAGCGCCTCGTTACTCTGAGGGGGTCGTCTGTGGGTGACCTGCAGTGTTGCCTCCTTCCGCCATTGACGTTCCCGTTGCATCCAGTTAGCCTGGAGGATACCAAAAGAGGAATTCTGGCAACAAAATCCGGATCCCCCTTCGATCCATGCCCAGTTAGACTTTTACACCTCATTGTGGACATTGCCAATCCAATAATAAATGCCATTGTCAACACCTCACTGTCCACAGCCAAAGTCCCCCCAGAGTGGAAACTGGCAGCGGTGAAACCACTGCAAAAAAAACAACTCCCTGACCCCACCACATTGTCGAACCTACGACCCATCTCACTACTTCCGGCTCTGTGCAAAGTCACAGAGTCAATTGTAAATAAACAACTTACTCGTTTCTTGGAAGATAGTGATGTATGGCACCCCAACCAGGCAGGTTTCAGGGCCCAACATTCCACCGAATCGGCCCTCCTGTTCACTACAGAAACTATCCGCTCAGCCCTAGACCAAGGCAAGAAGGCCGACCTGATTTTATTAGACCTATCGGCGGCCTTCGACACGGTCTCACATGCCATCCTATTAGACCGGTTAATAACATCTGGTGTCACAGGGACAGTGCTTGAGTGGATAAGAAACTTTTTAAGTGACAGGAGGCAAGTGGTGACCCTGGGGGAATTCTGCTCCAGTGAAAAAGCGCTGTTGACGGGAGTTCCGCAGGGTTCGAGCCTGAGCCCGACCCTGTTTAATGTTTATACTGCACCCCTGATAAAACTAATATCGTCATTTGGCATAGACGCTATAGCCTATGCCGATGACACACAACTTATCCTGGTAATGGATAAGGATAACCAAGCCTGGGAGGATAAGCTCAAAGGTTGCCTAACGGCCACCTTTGAATGGATGCGCCTAAATCACCTGAAATGCAACACAGGTAAAACAGAGATCATGCCTATAGGCCCAAAAAATGAGTTCACCCCACGATTTTGGTGGCCAGAAAAAGCTGAAATACCACCTCATACAACCAACTCGGCCCGTAATCTGGGGGTGCATTTTGACTCTGACCTGTCTTTTAGACAACAAGCAGCTAGAGTGGCAGGCATGTGCTTTGGGGTAATAAAGGGACTGAGAAAGTTCTTTGATCTTTTGCCCCTTGAAGCAAGGAAAACAGTTACGGTTGCACTTGTAACATCGCGCATCGATTACTGCAACAGCCTCTATGCTGGTACAAATAAAGTTGTCACACACAAACTTCAGATGGTGCAACATGCAGCAGCGAGGCTGGTTCTAAAATGGCCGAAAAGATCATCTGCAACCAAAGCCCTCAAGGCATTACATTGGCTGCCCATTACAAAAAGGGTTTTGTTTAAAGTACTGTTAATTACTTTTAGAGCTGTTCACAACCTAGGCCCGTCCTATCTGAGGAAAAAATTCAGCAGATACTGTCCAACCAGAGCACTGCGTTCTTCAACGGCCAACCTGCTTACCGTCCCGAGTTTTAGACTCAAAACTCGAGGGGGCAAATCCCTGGCGGTACTGGGAGCAAAAGCATGGAATACTCTTCCCCCCCAGTTGAGATTACTGGATAAAGAAATAGACTTCCGTAAACATCTAAAAACCTGGATCTTTAATCTCCAAGATATAACTGCCAGAAGCCTAGTGTAATTCGGGTTCTCGGTCAAGTAAGCATAGGGACTACCTAACATCTGGTGGTCCTTTCTGGGCGCCTAGATGCTCCTTGGAGCGATTGCCGCGCGATACAAATTGGCACTTACATTACATTACATCCGTCCCACCATCCAGCTTCTCAAAGGATAGCTTTCTTTGCTTGGGGTCTCCTTTGCCCATGCCCTCCCATTTCTGGTGTAGCTGCTAGGCCAAAGCAGACTTCCGGCCCTGTCGCTATACAGATTCCCAGTGCGCTGATGTATCCGCAATTCAACAATGCGCCAGGCCCAGCTTTGGCCACTCCCCTCTCAGCAGGTTAACTCATCCTCTCCTCGCGTGGCGCGGAACCACAATCATTGGTGTCACAGGGATGTTCTATATGTGCTTACGTGTTAGCCATATCCCACTCGCATCCTCTCTAGTGGGACCTCTGTACCAAATGTCACAACCCCCCTGTGTTCACTTCCAGTTCGGTCACCCCTTTTGGTATGCTGTGCCCTGCTGGCTGTTAACTCTGCATACTAACTTTTGACCATTACTGGGCAGGTGTGGCCGCACCATTGTACGTGCTTCCCACTATAGTTGGTGGCACTCCGTCGGGTCCCTGCTGCTCCTCTCACTTCTGCCACTCAAATACTCGCGAGTGGGCAACCCAGCGATGGCGCATCGTCATCTCCACCACTCCTCATATCTGCTCACTATTCTTCTGGGGCCCCCCAGGGGGGAAAACATTTGCTTACTGGTCCCGGGAGGGTGCCCAAACCACCGTCGTCATGCCGCCAGTCGCCGCTCTGCACCGCTTCGCTTTACCGCACAACGTCATTAGTGCGCAGTCATCTTGATTTTGGAGCGCCAAGCCCCAAGCCAGTCTAGGCCCGCACCACTGAGCTCATCGCCAGCTCCACCCGCACTCAAGCTGCCGTCCTCCTGCTTGCCACGCCTCTTCCAGGCCCACAGACATGGGTGCCCACAGCTCCGGAGTGCAGCCTCGGTTTAACACCAGGGCACAATCGCCATGACGCCAGTCATTAGGCTCTCGCCGGTGCTCCCGCTAATCCTCTAGGGCGCCGCTACCCCCAGGCGTCCGATGTTTACGGGGAGTTCAGTGGAGCTCCAAGGCCATCTTGTTCCGCAGCTTGGCCGCGCACCGACCTGGATAAGGTCTGTAACCTCTGTCTCTCCCTGGAACATAAAAAGGAAAATTGCAATGCTTGTCTGTCGTTCTGATCCAAAAAGACACTGCTGGGCCGTCTGGCTTGACCAAGAGACCTGCAGCGGCAGAGTATCGGACACCCTGATATCTTCGGAGAAGATATCTAACAAGAAGGGATGGAAGTGTCGGCAGCGGAAGAGGCCTTTTCAGTCCAGGACTCCGATTCAGAGTTGGAGATCGAATTGGAGTCCCATGACTTTCCAGCTGGACAGGGTTCTGTGAGTAACAAAGCGCCTTTGTCCACCAAACTCACTCCAACTGAACAAAACGCTATTGGGCCACCACTGCCAACAGGCCATGGTAGACACCGAGACTGATTCAAACGCCCTCCTTCTTGCTCGGCACCGAAACAACAATTGAAGCCTTCTGGCTCGGGCTCGAGTTGAGATGCTGAAACATTCCGTATCCAAAGACAAAAGGACAAATTCAGTTTGGCGCCGAAACATAAAGAAGCTTCTTTAAAGCCACCAGAGCCTATTTTAGAGACTATGAATCAGCTGGATCCAAAGTAGACTAAAGATCCTGACACTGACCTCATTACAACTATTGGAGAATAGGGACTGAATAGAAGATTTCCCTCAAACGGAAAAAGGACATGGCCACTAGTCCTATTAACATTCCTCAGACACCACCACCTTCTTCACCTGTACCTATTAAACCAGCCTTACACATAACACCACGGGGTTCTCCAAATGCAAATCCAGATATAGTAGATGACACCTATAATCAGCCACCACCTGTTCAGTGGGATGACTACAATATAGACCCAACTGGAGACAGACCCGGATCTATATCCAGGTAAACCTTCCCCTCATGATAATACATCATATCAGGACTTAATTGCTAGGGCAGCCACTTACCATGGGGTGACTTTACATGAAGAAGCCCTTGAAGTGTATTTCCTATTTGAAACCTTAGAAAACACACAGAACATCACAATCCATGCCTATGTTAAACGTTATTATGAGGTATGCTGACAATTCTTTTAAGGATCCAGTTAGCGCACGTATCCTAACACCTAGGGTGGACAAAAATATAAACCCCCTCCATCTAACCCTGTTTTTATTAAGGGTCAGTTACCTTTAGATTCTTTAGTAGTTTGCTACGCCCGTAAAAGGGCAAATTCACAAACCTCAGGGGAGGCACCACGTCCTGATAAAGAATCAAAATTAATAGATGGCTCGGAAAAGAGTAGCTACTCAATCATCCAATCATTGGCTCATAGCCATTACAAAAGGCCTCTTGGCTTGATAAGATGGAGCACACTGGGAGAACTATTACAATATCTTCCAGAAGAACACAAGAAAAGGAGGCAAGAAATCGTGCAAGAAGGCCAGCTTATCTCCAATTTGGCTATCAGATGTGTTAGATGCTGCAGACAATGCAGCTAGAGGAGTCAATACCAGCATTCTACTCGGTAGACATGCATGGTGCAGAATTTCTGGTTTCAAACAAGAAGTTCAACTAACTATTCTTAATGCACCATTTGATAAGGAACACCTCTTTGGGCCTCAGACAGACCAGTCGTTAGAGAACATGAAAAAGGACACAGAAGTGGCAAATCAATGGGAGCACTTCTGTTTCCTACTAAAGGTTCCTTTCATCACTCCTTTTACCGAGGGGGCTAGTACCAAAGATGCCAGCGCTTCTTTGTATGAAACAAATACAATCTTCCCCCTCTAGAGGATTCTATAAAGGTGGATATAGAGGTGGTAACTTTAAAGGAAGAGGTAGAGGTACACCAATATGCACCTCTTCATCCACTAACAAACATTGAATTGATACCACTTACCCCCAATCATTCATCACCTGTCAAGGGAAGATTACAACAGCTTCTTCCCATTTGGCAATTAAGAACAACTGACAAATGGGTATTGGACATTATCCAACATGGTTATTGCCTGGAGCTCACAAGTAAGCCTCCCAACATTCCACATCGTATTCACAAACTGTCTTTAGAACACCAACACCTGCTCAAACGAGAAATACAAGCTCTTCTAACAAAAGTAGCTATAGAACCCGTCCCATTACAACAAGGATCAGGGGTTGTGAGAAAGTGCCATCTTTCTTGCATGGTATGCCCCCACGTTTTGCTGAATTGCTGAATGTACTTTGACTGAGTGTGCCCTGGACTCCTGCCAATCAGGTGCCCAGGGCCTATGTTCCTTCCATAAAACACACAAAACCCAAATTGGCAAATCCTGGCCACATGTCAGCCCCTGGTAAATGGTACCCTAGGTACCCAGGGCCTTGTGACCAGGGAAGGCCTCTAAGGGCTGCAGCACTCATTGTGCCACCCTTGGAGGCCCTGTACCCTTACACACACACACACTGCCTTTGCAGGCTGGGTGAAAGACAAAACAAAGAGTCGACATGGCACACATCCCTGTGTGCCATGCCCATCACCTACACTGCCATAGCATATATCAGCCACCCCTCTAGCTGGGTGCCTTATGCCAATGGTGTGGGCACAGGAGCCCTGTGCCCCTACAGTACCCAGGTCCATTCCTGGGCACTGTAAGTGCAGTGCTGCCATTTAAGAGAACATGGTGCTGAGAGCTCGTCAAACACAAACTCCACAGCACCATAATGGCAACACTGAAGACTGAGAAGTTTGGTATCAAACTTCTCAGCACATTAAACCCACACTGATGCCAGTGTGGGATTTAGTGTACCAAGCACCCCAGAGGGCATCTTAGAGGTGCCCCCTGAAACCTAACCTACAATCCACGTCTGGTCTGAGAGGCTGGCACACAGTAGACATGTTGCTGGACCCCTGGGTGGGAGAGCCCCTGCTCTCCTGGGCCTGCAACAATGCACATCCTGGGCGAGGTGCTAAATCTCCTCCCCCAGTATGGGCAGGGGGAAGCTTCAGAGGCATGCCGCCTCTGTAAGCTTCCCCAGGCCACTGCAACCCCCCACTCTGGCGGGAAGCTTGGCCGGAAACCCCAAAACAAGGACAGGGGATGTGCCAGCCTGCCAACCCCACCCCTCAGGTGGGGGAGGCGAGGTGAAGCACATCTCCGGGCTCTCGCCATCTTGAAGATGGGAAGCCCTACCCTATCAGGACTAGGCTACTGCCCCCATCCCACAGGAGAGAGGCCGGATAGGGGGTGTACCCACCCCAGGACATCGACCCATTGGTCCCTGCCCTTCACCTACCTGTAACGCCCCTAAATCTAGTATTTAGGGGCACCCTGAACCTTCCTTCCCCAGATTCCGAAATACAAAGAAGAGCAAGAAGAAAGAAGACCTGCCCTGCAGCTGCTCAGAAGAGGAAGACACCAACTGCTTTGGCCCCAGCCCTACCGGCCTGTCGACCCTCGAGCCTGCTCCTGTTCCAACCCAGCATCTCTTGTTGCCAGCAAACTCACAAACCCCAGAGGACCTGGATACCTTTTGGCTCTAAGCCCCTGGGACTCCCATGAGTAGAGGCTCTACTCAAAACCTACTTCTAATCCCTGGCAGCAGCCCGGAACCACGAACCCAGCACACTATGCACCAGCCAAGCCTGGCCAGTGCCGGAGTGAACAAAGACCACGAGGACGACCCCACGGCGACTGTAACCCCGAGTCCGGCACCCAAGGACCTCCCTCGACACTCCTGAAGAAGCCTGCAGCCTCAGAACAAGGTGCCCCCCCTACCGCGATCAACAGAGGGTAAGATTTCCCAACACCAAAAGGCACCCCTGCACGCGGTGCCCCGCGGCCCCCTGTGCCCAATCCTGGGGTACCTACCCATCCTCCAACTACCCAACTTACCTCTCGATGGGGTGGTGGCACCTGAAGAATCCTCGTCCCCAAGCTTGCAGTCTTTTTCTAAACCGGAGATTTCCCATTGAAATCAATTGAGCGCCCGAAGGCTCAAAAGCACCCTGCACCCAGCCACCCGAGTGGCCCTGGCAGTGCAACCTCTACACCTATCTACTTCCCCACTTGCCCTGAGTAAGTGACCAGGAGCCCAGCTCCCACAGCCGCGTGGCTTGCTAGTCAGCAGCCACCAACCAAGGCCCCCCTATCCCTCATAGGATAACATTGGGCCTAACTCTCTCTGCATCCGGCCGCCCTAGAGTCGCTGAGGGTGAACCAACTGTACCTACCCGAGCCTGGGGGACCCCTGAGTCTATGCCCAGAACCTCAGCTCTGCCAGTCGAGTACTTAACTTTAAACCGATAACTCTATTTTCTTCATAGGGTAACATTGGCTGGCTTTTTCCTGAAATTTCTTCTAAGTGTGGACTTTTCAAATCTTAAAATATTCACAAAAAATCAGCCGAGTAACGAAAACGAAAATACTCACCTGCTCTTGGGTGAGCTCCCAGTGCTGGATCTTGGTGCCCAGCACTGACTCTGAAAAATACTTACAACTGTACTTACCAGTAACCCAATTTTCTCCCATAGGAAATCATTGACTCTTTTTCTGTGAAATTTCTTCTAAGTGTTAATTTCTGCAATCTTTAAATATTCTTAAAAAATCGTATAACTTCTGAAAACTTACCTGTTTTGGATATTGGTCCCAGTACTAAGTCTAGGTACCCAGTACTGTATTATAAAAGTAACGAGAACATACTGTACCTGCAACTTGAATTTTCTTCCATAGGGAATCATTGACTGTTTTCTATGAAATATTTTCTGTCAACTTTTAAAATAGCTAAATATTGTTTAAAAATCATCACAGTAATTAAGTCGACTTTCATCACTTGATTCTAAGTACTGACCCAGGACTGAATCTAGGATCCAGTCCTGGAATTCCTAAAGTATTCCAGAAAGTAATCTGTTCCACATAACTTGAAATTTCCATTGAGCTCAATGCATTGTTGTTTAAAATAGTGTTGCCTATTGCAACCACTTGTAACTGTTTACAAAAGTCAATTGCATATTGCAAAAGTATTTATATAAAGCATCTCATTCTGAGAAAGTATATTTTAATGCCAATTGTTGGTTCTAAAATATAACAAGCATATATTTTTTTATAAATAAACCATTGGCCTAGAGTTCAGTTATTGAGTGTGTGAGACCATTTGCTGACTGAGTGTGTACAACAAATGCTTTACACTGTCCTCTGATACTGCCTTACTGCTCAACCAAGCTACCACTTTAGAGAGTAAGGTTATATCTAACTTTAGCCTCTGCCAAACCCTTGGGGACTGTGGACTCTGTACACCCTGTACCTATTAGGGAACAGTATATACAGAGCCACTTTCTCACAGGGGTATATTCACTATACCTCGTAATGTCCAAAAAGGACGGTCCATTAAGGCTTATCTTGGATCTCAGGCCATTAAGCCTATATATATTATCAGAACACTTCCATATGGTCACACTGCAACAAGTACTTCCACTTTTGCAGCAAGGTGACTTTGTCAACACTAGACATAAAGGACGCATACTTTCATATACCCATTCACCCAGTGCATTGCAAATACCTCAGATTTGTGATGGGAAAAAATCATTATCAGTTCAAAGTTCAACTGCACCTGGAGTGTTCACCAAAAGCCTTGCAATGCTAGTGGAACATCTAGGAAGACAACAAATCCATGTTTTCCCTTACCCAGACTTTTGGATCATAAAAGCCAACGCACTTCCCAAGTGTGTGCAACACACACATCACCATAAACCTTCTACATCAGTTGGGATTTTTGTGCACGGACTGTAAATCCTATCTTCAACCCACTCAAATACAACCATATCTAGGAGCCATTTTAAACACTCAAATGGCTCTAGCATAAATCCAGTGCATTCAAGATTTCCAATTAATTTTCAAGCATTGTTACTCCAGTTTCAAAACAACCAGTATGTACTAGTCAGAACATTCATGCAGCTACTGGGAATGATGGAGTCCTGTATTGCCATAGTGCCTTATGCAGGACTAAACATGCGTCTTCTACAAGAATGCTTGGCACGTTGGTGGAATCGATCACAGGGTCAGCTAACAGATCTAGTTTTGGTAGACAGCCGCCCTCATCGCTATCTGCAGTGATGGAACCCACAAAATTGATCAAAAGCACAACACTTTATCAACCCTATTCCACAAGTCATGCTCACATCGGACTCATCTCACAGGGTGGAGAACACATTTACAACATTTAACAGTTCAAGGTCTTTCGGATACCACCCAACAGAACCATCACATCAACTACCTAGAACTTCAAGCAGTTCAGCTAGCATTAAAAGCATTTCTTCCTCATCTGATAGGGAAAGTTGTCCTAGTCCGACCAGACAATATGACAACAATGTACTATGTACAAAAACAGGTGGGGGGGGCACTATTTGCAGCTGTCATGCCTCTCAGACCATTTGGCTTTGGGCAATTCATCACAAGATCCAGCTCCTGGCAGAACACCTTCCAGGGACAGACAACATCTTTGCTGATCACCTCAGCAGAATGAGACAACAAGTACACAAATGGGATCTTCACCCACAAGTTCTCCTTCCGTAATTCCAAAAATGGGAATTCCCACAAAAGACCTCTTTGCCACAGCAGAGAACTCAAATTGCCTAGTACTCTCCTCCAGGTTCCCACACCCTCTATTCAAAGGCAATGCCCTGTGGCTCAATGGGTCAGGGATATTTGCTTATGCTCTTTCTCCTTCCATTTCTAGTTCGGAAACTCAAGCAGACCTCTCTCGCACTCATTCTGGTGGCCCCCACGTTGGCTTGTCAGCCATGGTTCATCATACTATTAGAACTCTTAATAGATCCCCACCAGAAGCTTAACATAACTTCAGTTTCTCACAAAGAACCATGTAGAAATCCGACATCCAAACCCCAAGGTACTCAACATAGCGATTTGGCTCATGAAGTCAGAGTTTGGATATTTAAACCTACCACCAGATTGTATGACAATTCTTAAGGAAGCAAGAAAACCCACTACTAGAGCATGTTATGCAGCAAAGTGGAAAAGGTTTGTGGTGTATAACACAATTGATCCGCAAGATGCATCTTAACAAAATATTATTTGTTATCTTTTGCATCTACAATGTGCAGGACTTCCCTACACATCCATTCGATTGCACCTTGCAGCAGTAGCTGCATATCTTCAAAAACAGACAACATTTATCCCTATTCAAAGTTTCAGTAACTAAAGCCTTTATGAAAGGTCTTAAAAAAAACATAACGTCTAGGGTTCCACGTGCACCTGTCTGGAACCTTAACATTGCTCTCCCAAGGCTTATGGGTCCACCTTTTGAATCTTTACACAACTGTGCATTACAATTTCTTTCACGGAAGGTTGCTTTTCTCATTGTTATTACTTCACGAAGACATGTTAGAGGGCTGCAGGCATCAACCTTAGAAGAATGATAATGTTGAGACTAACAGTGGAAACCTCTAGTTAACAGCACCTGTCCTAAAGTTACTCCCAAATTATAATCCCCAATCAATTGTTAGTCACATATATTAGGGATATGTGTGCACTCTGAACAGCACCCACTGTTACAATGCTAGTTCCCGAGGGAACTAAATTTGGACAAATCAAAAAGCCAAGGTGCACTAACAATTGATTGGGGATTATAATTTACACCTTCTCCCACAAATATGATAACATCAAAACACCAGGGGATGGAAAAAGACAAAGGGAAAAAACACTTGAACTGGCTTCTGCAAGCAGCATAACGTCTATATCATCAGCAGTTAGCTCGGTTACCACGGAAGACTCAGTGGGCCCTGTAGAAACTGAAACCAGATCTAATAATAATTTTTTATTGGAAATGGAGAGGTTAAGACTGGGTGCAAAAACCTCTCCCAAAGATCAAAGACAAGAAGGGGAGGGAGGAAATGGCAGAAATCAAAACAAAAGTTACAACAACAAGAAATCAAAATCAGAACTGGGGGTCAGAATAACCAGATCCAGGAAAACAGGGAACTAGTGGGAACCAACAGGGCAGAGAATATGAACTTAATGATTGTGAACCTGTCCAACCGAGAGTTATCTAGGGATGAAATATCAGTTCTAAGTAGGGGACTGGGTTTCTGTCCTAACCAACTTGGGGGAGATGTAGATATCTTTGTAGACTTATTTAAGTTTGCTAGAATGTGAAAATTGAAAGAACATTTTATGCGTAATCCATCAATTTGTACTAAACCTTCAAATGAAACAATCCCTTCACTGTATACAGTACATGAAATAAAAACAATTCAAACAATGATGTCTATTGAGTTGGAAACTTCTATTAATATGGATTCTGTATGTAATGAACTCAATATTGTCAAATACATCCATTGACAGTGGTCTAAAACCAAAATCTAAATTTATTCCTGTGGGTACACACCCCAATATAGACATCTTCTTTGACAGGGTCACACAAGGCTTTCATAATCTGTTGGAGAAATCCATCTGTCCCAACAATCGCATCTATAACTTGACTTCAGAGGAAAACACGGCCCTAAAAAATTTAAGAACTGATCCCTCCATTGTCATCCGGGAGGCTGACAAGGGGGGGGAATGTGGTTGTGATGGATAAAGTGAGCTACATGAGAGAAATAGAACGTCAACTCAGACATTACCTGTTATAGGAAAATTTCAGAAAATCCCATTCGAGTCTTGGGGGATCACATTAACATGAGATTGGTGGAATGGCGTGAGGCTGGTTTGTTAAGTGATGAAGAATGTAGATACCTCACTGTATCAGAACCATCCTTCCCTTGTATCTACGTACTGCCCAAAATACATAAGGGCGGCCCATTTCCACCAGGCCGCCCTATTATTTCCGGGGTTAATTCACCCACGGAAAAACTCTCGGAATATGTGGATCAATATCTTCAACCCCTAGTGCAGAATCTGCCAGCGTACATAAAAGATACAAAGGATATTCTGGGAAAATTTTAGGGTTTCACATGGTCCGACACCCTAATGTTTGTTACCTTAGACGTAACAAGCTTATACACCTGTATCAAGAAGGAGTTTGGCATATTAGCCCTACAATCCTTCCTGGGACAAAGAGCTGCGGACCACCTACTTCACAATGAAATGCTATTGGAGATGACGAATATCATCCTCTCAAAAAATTATTTCCTTCATGACTCCAACTGGTATCATCAGACCCAGGGTACTGCCATGGGTTCCAGGTTTGCTCCCGCTTACGCTGGACTCTTTATGGGTTGGTTTGAGCGGGGGCATGCCTGGGGCACGCATGCGGCAGCTTGGATGGAACATGTAATTTTTTGGGGCAGGTACATCGACGATGTCATCATACTTTGGGATGGGCCTGCCTCAGACGCTTATCTTAATGACAACCCATTCAATGTTAGATTTACCATCAATCATAGTTCGGAAAAAATTGATTTCCTGGATATAACCTTTTTCATACATGACAACCATATCCAGAGTCGTACACATAGGAAGATCACAGCCTGTAACAGCACCTTACATTTTGATAGCTCACACCCCCAACACATGATTACAAATATTCCCTATGGAGAAATGATCCGCATGAGGCGGAATTGCAGCATGGAAGAGGATTTTACCTCTAACCTTATGGAAACGGAATGTCTATTTTTGGAAAGGGGATACCCCAAAAGCATATTAAACAATGCGCAGAGCAAAGTAAAAAAGGTACCTAGATCTACCACGCTAGCTGCAAAACAAAGAACGCTGTCCAAAAAAATTCAAGTGTCGTTCAATACACAATGTAACGAACGAAGCAGTAGGGTATACAATGTTCTTAGAAAACATTGGTATCTTTTGAAGGAAATACCAGGTCTTACTGACCTATTGGATAAGAGACCAAGAATGACATATAGAAGAGGATGCAACTTACGAGACATGCTATGTCACAACTCCTAAAAAACAAACCTGGCTTACTTCAAAAGTGACATGTTTTTTCACATGCAATGAGAGCAATGTCTGCAAATTTGGTAGAAATAAGACCAAGGATTTTTGCTTTAACACCAAACGCAAATATACAATAGAACACCTAATAAATTTCAACTCAAAGTACATAATATATATAATAGGCTGCCCCTGTAATAAAATCTATGTGGGCAGCACCAAGAGACCACTGAAGATAAGAGTTCAGGAACATGTACGTGCACTCTGCAATGGGGATTTGAGATACCCCCTCACTTTCCACATGCAGGAAAATCACATGAGTGATGACAGGCTCTGGTTTATAGGAATAGATCATGTCCCAACCCATCCTAGGGGTGGGAATAGGGAACTAGCCTTAAGAAGAAAAGAAGCAGGTTGGATATGTAGATTACGGAGTGTAGAACTGGGACACAACAGTGATAACGAAATGCACTATTTCCTGCAAGATGCTTAGGTTATACATGTTATTGTTTTTCACTTTGTTACCATCAGCATCTTAATCATTGTAAACATATTGAGGGCCAACTGTCTATATGTTATTCTATGCATCTCTTGCCTTTCCTCTATTTCTGAACCCCCTTTAGACATGCTATTTAAGTGTAGACTTACAATAAGGCACCCTGAATACATGTACATTGGCCCCACATATATAACATGCATCTCATTAACAAGGACGCGCAATTTTGTGTTTCTGTTAGTTATCTAAAGCATTCCCCTGATTCTGACATTGAGCTCGGGCCTAGATGGCCGTCGCGGGTTATTTAAGTCAAGCAGTCTGATTCATATACCAAGCGTTATTGACAATCTGTTATCAGATGTCATTGCCAATGTATGTCCTTAGGATTCAGAGGACTCACAGACTTCTTTGTGACCGATGTCACTCTTTTTGAAAAATGTTTGCATCATGGGACCATGATGCTTTGGACGGTTGTGGGGTTGGGTGAAGGACTTTGGTATCTTTAAATGAGATTACCATTTCCTCATTCCAAGTGCTTAAGTAAGGGTGTTTACTACTTCGTTGTGACCGATGTCATTCTCTTTGAAATTTTTCATCATGGGACCATGATGCTTTGGACGGCTGTTGGGTTGGGTGAAAAGTCTTTGGTATTTGTATATGAGACTACCATTTCCTCACTCTTAGTATTTAAGTAAGACTGTTCACCATTCTTCGTAGCCACTCCTGCAGGAGGACCCTGTGCAGGACAGGATGGCTGACACTCACCCCATGCCTATTATGTAGCCATAGGAGGTTCCTTGCCACTACTGAGCATGTTATGGAGTTGCACTCCAGCTTTCTGGAACTTATGGATTTGGAAGTTTATTTCTTGCTTTGCGTTCGTGGTATTTTTACCAGAATCATTGCAGCCTTATTGATCCCGAGGTTCTGTCATTCTCAAATATCATCTATATCAGATATGATGGCCATTATATCCCCTGAACATATACGTGATGTGGGGAGCTGGCTCAAATTTGCACCGGCTCGTAAATAATGGCTATCTTGCAAGCGAAAGAATATGAAATGCATAGACAAAATTAGATTACTAATAGTCTTAGTGACTCCGAAATTTCCTTGAAATGAATAAACTTTTTAATAGTCTTAGTGACTCCGAAATTTCCTTGAAATGAATGAACTTTTAAAAAAACATAAAAATAAAGGATGGTCGCTATACATTCAGCGTATACACGTTATACTGGGAGCAGACTCAATTTAAAGCCCGCTCGTAAGTGATGGGGATCCGGTAAATGAAATACATTAGGTGTGTAAATAATAATTTTATTACAAAATATTTAAACTTGTATATTGGACACACTCATTAATAAATAGTCCTTTTCATGTTTATACCTTGATTAGGTCAAGCAAAGCGGTCAGGTCTACACGTTAAGATGGCCGCGATGTTCACAGCACTGATCACGTGACTTGCAGGGGGCGGTTTTCCGTCTGCCTGACACAGGTGTTCCAGGTCGGACTAGATCCTTCATGCTATAAAAAGCAAAATGTGTAATAAATCCGTACCGTATTGGACGTTATTTTGGGGATCCGGCAAATAAATTTCATCCCCGGCGTCGCTTAGGTGTGTAAATACATAGTTTTATTACAAAATATTTATATTTATACATTGGACATACTCATCAGTAAGTAGCCCTTTTCATTGTTACACCTTGATTAGGGTAAGCAAAACGGTCAGGTCTACACGCCAAGATGGCCGCGATGTTTACAGTACTCATCACGTGACTTGCAGGGGGCGTTTTTCCGTCTGCCTGATACAGGTGTTCCAGGTCGGATTAGACCCTTTACGCTATAAAAAGCAAAATATGTAACAAAGTCGTACCGTACTGGAGGACCTTATTTGGAGCCGATCTTCATTTCCAACTGCAACCAATATATTGCGGTGAGTTTGTCTCTGGAATTGTTATGTTAGGGAAAACGCTAGGTATATGGGACTAGGGTCCACTTTTAACTCCGCGGGAGTTTGTCCAATTAAATGATATAGAGGGTGATCCACGTTCAAAACAGTTAATTCCTTTAATTGAAATGTTGAAGGACAGCTTTCTGAATGGGAGTTTGACGTTACCAGTCTTTCGCGCTACAGGTTAGGAGTATAAGCTTGTGTAACATCTAAGGAATCACACTTAGGATAGAGAAAGTCAAACCTCTTGGCCCTCGTCAGGCTTTACTTGACATCAAAGAGCTAATCTAATGAAAATAGACTGGAAGAAGCTCAAATAGAATTGAATGTGTATTATTTTGTATTTGTGTAGGTTGGTGAATATTCCTTTAAACATATCTCTGACAATATCGTCAGCCAAACTGAAAAAACGAAAATAGAGAGAAAAAAAAACTACGGTCTTGGATACAGTCATTATAGGGAAGGTAGGTTATTTGTTACCGATTATACGGCCGCACTCCCCTCCCGCTCCCAAACTTGAAAATAACTCTACACACTAATATATCCCTGTTACCTGTCATATGTCGTGGTACCCACTCTTAGCAAACGTGAGTGGGCCGAGCTGAATTTAGAGACTATTTCCCCTTGTATTTGATCTTAGGCACATAGGGGACCAATGGTAGGTGGATACTTTTAATCATTCCTACCTCTACCTTTATTTTAAAAAGAGCAAGTCTCCCACATTATCGTTATACCACTATCAACAATGGTCGTATGTTTCAATCTAGAGCCCATGACCATTGTTACTTCCACCTTTCCTTTGGCATTGACTGATAGACCTCTATGCATTTGTGGATTATCGGATAATAATTGGAACGATTTCATGTTACAGATTCCCTAACAAGGAAGAAAATTCCTGAGAGGAACTACTGTCCATCATACCAACATACACTTTGGAACTTTAAATAGATCTCTCTCACAAATCGGTAGGTGGAGCTTGTATCTATCGTTGCCATATTGCTCTACCTGACACAATGTGGAATACTCTTTGAATTCCCAGCATCCCATATCTAACCACCAAATACATAGTGTCTAATTCTTACTAGGATATTAGGAACCTTCTATCTCACCACTCATTTCTATCATGTCCTGCCCTCTTGAAAAATGGTATATGCACTTGAAGTATTGTAATGAGAGAACACTCTTTATTAATTTGAACAGTCCATTTCCTCATTATGGCCCTTCATGTATACATGGACTGTATGACATCTAATGTATTTTCAACTTTATATACTTCATAAATCAAAATCAATGTGAAAAAATCTGTCTTTGTGTAGGCTTCTTTTTTGTATGTATTGTTATAACAATTTTTAGAATGTGATACTGTTCGGTGTTGTATATACATATGTGTAATTGTATGTCTATGTATATACATATGTGTAATTGTATGTCTATGTATTTTTAACAGCCCTGAAGAAGTCCTGTCTTAGGACGAAACGCGTCGGCTGTGCCGCACTGTAAATGTTTTATGAATTTGGAATAAAGAAACGAAACTAAGGAATACCCCCTCGTCTTATAATTGGAATGAGACTATATATATTGTTTTAATTGATTATCAATGTACACATGTGGTGCACCTTGGCTTTTTGATCAACCTTAGAAGAACCCTTCTTCCATCTTCATAAAGATAGTGGTTCTTTGTACAAACCCTAAAATTCCTTCCAAAAGTAGTCTCTGCTATTCATATTAACCAATCAGTTGAGTTACCTGTGTACTTCCCTCAACCTCATTCAGAAGCAGAAAGAGCTCTACATACACTTAGTCAAAACCGTACTAATATACTATATAACAACTTTTTATTGCCTTTGCTTCACCTCATAAAGGGAATCCTATCTCTAAATCGGGTATTTCTAGATGGATTGTTAAATGTATTCAAACTTGTTATGTTACAGCTGAAAGAACTTAACCTATACCTTCTAGAGCACATTCTACTCACAAAATAGGAGCATCTACACCCTTTTAGGTAACATTCCCATAGCTGACATATGTGAAGCAGCTCCATGGTCTACACCACACACATTTACCAAACATTGTGTGGATGTTAGCAGGTCAACAAGCTAATGTAAGACAACTAGTGCTAAAACACTTATCTGAAAGAAACACGTTAGTTAGATTCCTCACCTTAGAATATCCCCAGGCGTCAGACTGGATCCGGAAGATTTTTCGTCAGCAATACCCCTTGCGCGTCGCTAGGCGTCGTCTGCGGCTCCGCGTCCGTCGTCGGCGTCGTGCGCCGGGATGACGTCGTCGGAGTACTTAGACGCCGCCCTCGCGCGCTGACGTCAGTTCTTCTTTTTTCCGCGCCAGTAAGCGCAGATCCGGGAGAGCTACCCCTTTTAGTCTTTTTTGACTAAATCTTTTTTGATCATTTTTGATCCTTGTCTGTCGACATCTGGTGCCGGTAGGATGCCTGGGTTCAAGGCTTGTGAGGATTGTCATCGACTGATGTCGGTGACCGATCACCACCGCCGGTGCCTCTACTGCTTAGGCCCCGACCACGACGCGGAGTCGTGCAACGACTGTCAGGCCCTGACTTCGAAGGCTAGGCGGGAGCGGTCCCGCAAGCTTCTCGAGCTTCGCCACTCGGCTCCGCGTCGTGCGCGATCCCGGTCCAGGAGGAGGTCCAAGGATCGCTCGCGGAGCCCTAGCCGACGCCATCGCTCGTCCGGCTCCAAGTCGTTGGGTAAGTCCAAACGCTCCAAGAAGTCCAAGAGGCGACATCGCTCTTCGGACTCCCCTCGCCGGTCGCGCGACTCGGCCGAGTGTCAGGGTGGTTCCACCCCCGCGGCTCCGGCGGAGCCGCAGGTGCCGCGTCCGCCCCCATACCTTCCGGTCCCTGGGGCTGACGCGGCGCCGGCGGAGATCAGTGCCTTCCTCTCGGCCATGAGGAGCCTGGCCCCGCCGTCGACGCCCGCTGGCGCGCCTTCGGGCCCCGCGGACTCGACTGGGCGACCTCGCGTGCCGGCGGCTCCGGCCCCGGCGCCGTCGACGACTCCGGTCTCGACGCCGCAGGTCCCCGCGGGGCCCTTGCCTGGGCCCCAGTCGACGCCGGTTGACCTAGTCACTCCTCCACCGGCGCCGACGCCTGAACCACCGACGCCGTCACCGGCGACGCCGACACCTGTGACGCCGACACCCCGGTTTAGCCCTCATCCGGACCCGACGCCGGCACGGCGTCCGCCGACGCCGCATCCGACGCCGCTTGAGTCCTACCATCTCTACAGTCCGGTTCCGATCATTCCTCCTGTTTATCAGGAATCGGAAGAAGGGGGCGACTGGGAGGGGTTCGAGGACCCTCTGGCTGTTCAGTCACAGCTTTCTCAGGACTGGGCAGATGAACTGGGGGAGGCCAGTGGGCTGGACACCTCGCCAGACACTGGATTCACTTCTCCTCCGACCGTGGCTTCGGAGGAGGGTGCAGCATTTTCTGTGGTGCTGCGCAAGGCGGCTGAGGCCCTTGGGCTCGAGTTGCCTGCCGTGGCTGTGAGGACTAACATCCTCACTGAGGTGCTTCAAACCTCAGCAAGCTCCACTGAGCCTCTGCTGCCGTTCAACGAGGCCCTCACTGACGTTCTGCAGGGCACCTGGTCCAAGCCCTCCACAGTTCCTCCTGCGGACAGGAACGTTGCCAGGCGCCACCGCCCTGCTCCGGGCGACCCCAGTTTCCTGTCCCAACACCCCACCCCCGAGAGTCTGGTTATCCAGGCCTCTACTTCCCAATCCTCCTTCCCGACCGCTCCGCCGGATCGGGATTCCAAGAGACTCGAGCAGTTCGGCAAGAAACTGTTTTCGTCCCTTAGTTTGGGCCTGCGGTCCTTAAATACCGCCTGTCTCTTGGACCGTTATTCCCATTCCCTGTGGGATACGGTGGAGGACGTGCTGCCCCTGTGTCCGGAGGAGGTCCGGACGCGTCTTACCCAGGCTTTGGCCGATGGGAGGGATGCAGCACGGCACGCCATACGATGTGGGCTTGACACCACGGACTCGCTGGGTCGGGCGATTTCCACCACGGTGGCGCTCCGCCGCCACGCCTGGATGCGGTCCACGTCATTTTCCGGGGATGTCCAGACAACCCTCATGGACATGCCCTTTGATGGCACTCGCCTGTTTGGTGAGAAGGCGGACAGTGCGCTGAACCGCTTTAAGGACTCCCGGGCTACGGCCAAGTCCTTGGGCCTCGCGGCTCCGCGGGCGCACACCTCCGCTTTTCGCCCCTTTCGTGGCCAAGGAAGGGGCGCCCCCTCACGTCCGCAAAGCCACCAGCCGCAGAACCAACCTGCGCGCGGTCGCGGACGTGGCTTCCGCCGTGGCGGAAATGGAGGCCGACGTGGTCAGCCCACATCCACCCCGGCAGCATCCGCCTCAAAGCCTTCCTAGTCCGAGCTTTCAGGCCCATACCACGCCAGTGGGCGGCAGAGTTCGCCATCACCTGCCCCACTGGCGGTCCATAACATCGGACAGGTGGGTGCTGCAAATCGTCCGAAGGGGCTACTCCCCTTCGAGACGACCCCTCCAGCCATGCCACCGCAGCACCACCGTATCTCGGGGGATCATTTGGATCTTCTCCG
This sequence comes from Triturus cristatus, assembly GCF_964204655.1. Lineage (NCBI taxonomy): Eukaryota > Metazoa > Chordata > Amphibia > Caudata > Salamandridae > Triturus > Triturus cristatus. The sequence goes on from NC_140584.1 coordinate 929,194,507, forward strand.
CGAGGAAGTTTCGGCTCTCTTGGCCAAGGGGGCCGTCGAGCGCGTTCCGAGTCCAGAAGTAGGTCGTGGTTGTTATTCCCACTACTTTCTGGTTCCCAAGAAGGGCAAGGGGGGCCTACGCCCTATCTTGGACCTCCGGAACGTCAATGCCTTCCTCCGGAAGGAAAGGTTCAAGATGCTAACGTTGGCTCAGGTTTTAGCTGCCCTAGACCCTGGAGACTGGATGGTAGCGTTGGACTTGCAGGACGCTTATTTACACATCCCCGTCCTGCCGGCCCACCGGCGTTACCTGCGGTTCACGGTGGGCCAAGAGCACTTTCAGTTTACCGTGCTCCCCTTCGGCCTCACCAGTGCCCCTCGGGTGTTCACGAAAGTGATGGCGGTGGTCGCAGCTCATCTGCGCAGATCAGGGGTTCCAGTCTTCCCCTATCTCGACGACTGGTTGTTGAAGGCGGGCTCGCCCCAGGCAGTCGTCTCCCACCTCCAGACTACGGCGGATCTCCTGCATTTGCTGGGGTTTTCCATCAACGTGCCGAAGTCACACCTGAGTCCCTCTCAGGAGCTCCTCTTCATCGGAGCGGTTCTCGATTCGGCGCGGTTCCGGGTCCATCCACCGGAACAGCGGGTCCGGGATATGCGGGCCCTGATTCCCATCTTTCGGCCTCTATCCCGGGTTTCGGTCAGGCTAGTGTTGCGGCTTCTGGGGCTGATGGCCTCCTGCATCCTACTAGTGCATCACGCCAGGCGGCGCATGCGGGCTCTGCAGTGGGACCTGAAGTTTCAGTGGGCCCAGCATCACGGCAACCTGTCCGACCATGTCTTGATCTCGGAGGGCACTGCACAACAGTTGCAGTGGTGGCTCATGGACCGCGAGTGGGTCAAGGGCAAGAGCCTCTCCCTTCCCCAACCAGAGCATGTCGTAGTGACGGATGCGTCCCTCCTGGGATGGGGTGGCCATATGGGAGAGGCGGAGATCAGAGGCCTCTGGTCTCCGGCGGAGTCTCGTCTCCACATCAACCTGTTGGAGTTGAGAGCGATCCGGCTTGCACTGAAAGCCTTCCTTCCCTCTGTCAGGGGAAGTGTCGTGCAGGTGTTCACGGACAACACCACCGCCATGTGGTACTGCAACAAACAGGGCGGGGTGGGGTCGTGGACCCTTTGTCAGGAGGCTCTGCGCCTCTGGACATGGCTGGAACACCAGGGCGTCACCCTGGTGGTTCAACATCTGGCGGGCTCTCTGAACGCCAGAGCAGACGAACTCAGCCGCCGGTGCATGATGGATCACGAATGGCGTCTGAACTCCGAAGTGGCGCAAGGCCTCTTTCAGCAGTGGGGAGAGCCTTGGTTAGATCTATTCGCCACCGAAGAGAACGCGCAATGTCAGCAGTTCTGCGCGTTGGAATTTCCAAGGCGGCACTCGCTCGGCGACGCTTTTCGTCACGAGTGGAGTTGCGGTCTGTTGTACGCCTTTCCGCCTATACCACTTCTGCCCAGAGTGCTGAAGAAGATCAGGCACGACCGGGCCCAAGTCATCTTGGTGGCTCCGGATTGGGCACGAAGGTACTGGTATCCCGAGCTACTCAGTATGTTGACCGATCCCCCGATACGTCTGCCCCTTCGGGAGGATCTTCTGTCGCAGCAGCAGGGGACGGTCCTCCACCCGAACCTGTCCAGCCTCCACCTCCATGCGTGGAGATTGAGCGGCGGCAGTTGATGCCATTTGACTTGCCTCCTGAAGTCTGTGATATCATTCTGGCAGCCAGGCGTCCCTCCACAAAGTCGGTATACGCCTGCCGGTGGAACAAATTTGTGGCATGGTGCACAGCAAAGGCTGTGGATCCCCTTTCCGCCCCTCTTTCTGAGGTTCTCCTCTTCCTTCTATCTCTGGCCCGGCAGGGCTCTGCCCTGGGCACCCTGAAAGGTTATCTTGCTGCCATCTCCGCCTTCTTGCGGCTTCCTGATCAGCCTTCTCTTTTCAAGTCCCCTGTGGTTACACGCTTTCTCAAAGGCATTACACACACGTTCCCTCCTGTCCCTTTTGTGATGCCTCAGTGGGACTTGAATCTGGTTTTGACATTCCTGATGTGCGCTCCCTTCGAGCTGCTTCACAATTGTCCTCTTCGTCTTCTAACTCTAAAGACTGCTTTTCTGGTAGCCATCACCTCGGCTAGACGGGTGAGTGAGCTCCAGGCTTTATCTTCAAAGCCTCCTTTTCTGTCTGTTCATCCGGACAAGGTTGTCCTTCGGCCTCGTCCCTCCTTTCTTCCTAAAGTGGTGACTCCATTTCACCTTGGGCAGTCTGTCACCTTGCCCACCTTCTTTCCGCCTCCGCATCCTTCCAAAGAGGAAGAGAGGCTCCACCGTCTGGACCCAAAACGTGCGCTCTCCTTTTATCTGGACCGCACACAACAGTTCCGGTTGGACGACCAGCTTTTTGTTGGGTACGTGGGCGCTAAGAAGGGGAAAGCTGTGCACAAACGAACCATCTCTCGGTGGGTCGTTTTGTGTATAAAAATCTGCTATTCCTTGGCTAAAAAGGACCCTCCTGTTGGGCTGCGCGCCCATTCTACTCGGGCCACGGCGGCTACTACTGCCTTGGGACGGGGAGTCCCTTTGCAGGACATCTGTCAGGCGGCGACGTGGGCTTCGCTACACACGTTTGCCAGGCATTATTGCCTTGACAGCCAAGTCCGGAGGGATGGCTTCTTTGGCCGTTCTGTCCTCCAGGACTTTCTGGTGTGATCTTGGTTCGCAGACCCACCACCGGGGATGGTATTGCTTGGGTATCTATTCTAAGGTGAGGAATCTAACTAACGTGTTTCTTTCAGATGAACAAGTTACTTACCTTCGGTAACGATGTATCTGTAAGAAACATTAGTTAGTTAGATTCCTCACCCCTCCCATCCTCCCCGTTCTGCGAACTGACATCTAGGGTTAAGGCTATCCCTTTCAGGGCCCTAGATTTTATTTTTGGCACCAGTGTCGGTCTTTGCATGGCTCTGCGTTCCTGGCGCGGAAGGCTATGTACAAGAACTGACGTCAGCGCGCGAGGGCGGCGTCTAAGTACTCCGACGTCATCCCGGCGCACGACGCCGACGACGGACGCGGAGCCGCAGACGACGCCTAGCGACGCGCAAGGGGTATTGCTGACGAAAAATCTTCCGGATCCAGTCTGACGCCTGGGGATATTCTAAGGTGAGGAATCTAACTAACTAATGTTTCTTACAGATACATCGTTACCGAAGGTAAGTAACTTGTTCTTTCAAACCACTGCAACACCCACTGGTTAGCCCCCGCTTTGGGAGAATACTTCTATACAGTCTATGCAAAGCATGTGTATCTACAGCACACATGCCTCGAACAGATTGTTACTTACCCTGTAAGCATCTGTTCTTGGCATGTAGAGTTGTAGATTCACATGCGCCTTTCCTCCTCCCCAGACACCTATGGTTATTGCAGTTCTAATTATTCACATTACATATGCAGTTCCATCTTTATACTACACTTAGTTACTCCATTCTCACCCACTTGCGGGAAAACAATCCAGTGGAGTCGATGCCCATGCGCATTATCACCGAAAGGAGGGGTCACTTTACCGCTTGACTGGACAAGACTTCTTCAAAGAAAAACAACTTGTCAATATCCAATCCCAACACTAGATGGCAGGAGTATGCAAAGCATGTTAATCTACAGCCCTACATGCCAAAAACAGATGCTCACAGGGTAAGTGACATATTCAGTTCAAGGCATGTGTGCTGATCGATTCCCACCTACCCCCGAAACAACCCAGCTGCTTCGTCCTCTCCCATGGCCTCATGCAACCCCATTTAACACCAGTTCAAACTTCCTGTGTAACGAGCCACCCAGGCCTTAACAGTCAGCCCCAGCATTTCCAAGACCTGACTCTAAAGGTAAATTGTCCCCGTGGACCTCCAGCCTGCTCATGTCTCCTAAGTGCTCACCTACCCCAGTTGCTCAGCCTGTGGAAACTGTCTCCTGGTCCTCCTGTTATAACACCCTGTCTTCTTCCATTGTCTTACAGCCTGGGTGGATCCACATTTAATCATCAGAAACCTGCAGACTCCCAGCCCAGACCTCATAAACTGTCAACATTCACAGAAAGACCCTCCTCCTTGCCCTACACACCTTTATCAGCTACACCTTTGATCCAGCTTTCAACTAACCTTCCCAAAAAATCCTTCAGTAGCCCTTGTCGGCTCCTAGATTGCCATCTGAAACCTGCCACTAGTGCTTAACTGTTTTCTTGTGATGTAGCTGGCCCTATGAGACTCTGGACTCACCCACGTCTTTCCTCTTTCCCGCATGTCCCCTACCACCTCATGACTGCTGTAAACACAACCCCACCTGGCTTCCATAGACTTTCAGTATGATCCTGACATGTCCCCAACACTTGAACTTGAGCAATGCTGAATGACCACCTGAAAAAGACATGTATAGAGAGAGTGAGAGGATGGCGAAGTATGGGAAGCGGCCATGAATGCCAGTCTATGCCAAGTCAGAGGGAAGTAATGAGGGACATCATGAAATGGCCAACAGACTGAGAATATCATGCTTTTCCCAGCAGAGCAAAGATGCCTAGTAAGGGCCTTTGTGCTGGGACTGAGAGATCCTATAGGATAAACATGAAGGGACCCATACCAATAAGGGAGACATTGCAATGGAGAGTGTAGGCACTAGGAGCACTCTATTCACGCTGAGGTAGAGTTCCATTGCCAGACGACCATCATAAATGGAGAAACAAAATAGCCTATTATGCCATAAATAAGAAGGGCAATCAATGGCTAGCTGCCATTTCAGTCACAGATACCTTGCTCACCATGAGCAAAGCACAGACTGCTGAGCAACATTGAAGTTATACTTTTCTGACAAAGGGCGCGATAATCTGCAGGTCAGCTTTCACCATGCAGGTCAGAACAAACAGTCCAGTAGGGAGGAACAGATTTTCTAAACCATACAGATGAATGTACTGTTGATGGTCAGCTCGAAATATGCCGGTAAATTAACTTTATCTATTTGAAAGCTTACTTCTGCAATCATGGTGTTTTCTAGCCTCCATTTACTGGGGAAAACAGGAAGAAAACCATCGACAAGATTCTGAAGTGTAAACTGAACTTGCCTCCTTACCTCACACAAGAAGCCAGGGATCTTCTAAAAAAGGTAAGCTAAACATTTTAAATTGTACCAGGATTTGTTGCACATTTTGTTCATATACGTTTTATGTTTTGATAATGGAAAGAGAGATTCCACTATTTGTTAACTGTCTGAAAGAGTATGCCTTTGAATGTGCTTTGCTGTATGTCTCTGGGATTCCACAGAACCGTTTCCAGGGGGTTTCTGTAGCTTGGGTACACTATCAAATTCAGATCAGTTTTACGTAACATGCTATCATCATTGTGTTTAGAGTTTCAGGAGAGGTGCTTGCACAACACGTTTGGTGAGGCCATAATCATTCAGGACTTTTTTCAGGCTGCAAGTTTGCAGGGCTGATTGCAGGTGGTGAGAGTAATGAGAGTGTACTGTTGGAAACAACATCAGTAGCCTTTAGCATTGTATTGGATGAAAAAATAACAATATGCAATTTGACGAAGAGCCTGTGTTTCAGAAGGTGCTGGGCTGATACATTCTGCACACACACATTGTTGTCACCATTCTGATTCATAGGGTTCTTGTCAGAGGATGTGTTTGCTGTGAATGTGTTGAGTTGTATTAATTGTGACATATTGCCATCTGTGTGACACTTTCTACTGTGTTGATTAAGTGAGTTGCATCTAGTGGGTTCTGTTAAGTGTTGAGATGTAGGATATCTGGGTTCATTACTTTAAAGAAATCAAGTTTAGCCACTTAAAATATTGCATCCAATCATTGTACTACTTTCAAGTGGTTATGGACACTGATGCTTTCTGGTTACGTTAAGTAAAGTTGTAGAGACTCAGTGCCAAATGTATTGGCTAAGTCGTGAGTGTGATGTTTGTTGTGTGCTTTATGCTGGCTGCAAAGGAGTAATGAGGTATGATTATAACAGCATGTTCTTGTATTTGTGTGGTCTTGTAGTTTTTGAGGCATCCTGGATGTTTTTAATGGTGCTAGTGGGGCTCATTAACAGCTGGAGTTCAGACGACAGCTGCCAACATAGGTAAAGGTCTACGATTGTCTAACACTTCCGTGGCAAGTTGGAACTTGAACACTTGTTTTCCTGTGCCTACTGTAGACTAGAATTATCTATCTGTGTAATTGCTAAAAGTATGATTTTTCTAACATATTACTTCTGGTATCAATGTGATTTCTTATGGATACTTGCAGCATACTTTCAACTGCAGATTTCTCACCTTGTGACTAATCCCCAGGCGTCTGACTGGATCTGAAAACTTTCAAAACAGTTCTCCTGTGTTTTTCTAGGCCATGTTGTGCAATTTTGCTCCAACGTCGTTCCTTTCTGGAAGTGATGAACAGAGCTGCATATAAGCTCCACCCATGCACGGTTATCAGTTTCTTTCTTTCCGTCCCTTCAAAGGCATATCCAGAACCTGTTCCTTGACTAAATTTCTTCGATGAAAGTTTCTCCATTGTGAAAGGGAAATTTCACCCCCTAAAAGCACAGGGTCCACAAAGTGCTGGGACTGTTAAAAACAGATGTCTGTAATTGACCTTCCGAAGTGTGTTTGTGGTGACTGGGGTCAGACCATGACTCCAAGGCCCAGGGCGACTGCACCCAGATGAACACAAAGGCTGTAGAGGAGGACAAGGCCAAACTCTACATCACCAATGACCTGTCAAAAGGAAGGGCCCGTACCCGAATTGTTATTCTCACAGCAGGTCATTGTTGTGGTCGAAGTCTTCAGGTAAGTCGAAGAACAATCACAAGGGAATTGGCTAATTCCCACTGCATCAGTATGCCTTGAGATCTCCATCTGAGCTTGTTCAGAGTCTTTTCCCAACGTGCCCTGAATTTCCGCCACATTGACGATGTCACAGCAAGAAGAGGCCTTTAGATGGGTCCTGCTGTGCATTTTCAGCACTTTGCTGGCTCCCTCTGGCATGCCTTTGGAACCCAACCCAAGGATTCACAGGATTTCAATTGGGGCCTATGTTTTGGGTTCGTCTTCTGTGCCCCATGTACCCTTGGCACATTGAGGCCAATGCCCGGATGAGGGTGTACAGCCTACTGTGCTTTCTGACTCTGAAATTAATCTGACTCGACCTTGACCTCGACCTTAGTCTTCCCCAGCGTACCCCTCTGGTTCTGATGCCTTGTCCATGTCACTCAGTAGGGCCCAGACTTTGCATAGTCTTTTTGCCATTGGTACGGCGACTACTATGTGTGAAACATAAGTAAAAACCACAGGGCTAGCGGAATCCCACTAAGACAGCACCGGATTTAAAAGTGGCTCAATATAATAATGAGGTGAAAAAAATTATTTATTCACCAGGAGTGTGCACTGTTGGTTAGCACCCGCCAGCACAATGCCGTTCCAATACTTGAGTGGTGCATTTGGTGCTGTGTTTTGTCACTATGTGTGAAACAGTTCTATTCTCAAATATGAGGACGACAACTGGTATGAAGAGCTTCAGGATGTCTTGTTTCTCCCCCTGCTACAGAATAAAGCGCCTTTTTCACTGTTGTGATGCGAAGCGCAGTTGAGGTTTTACTTATGAAATTGCGAATCATGGCTGGGAAAACTAACTTATTGTTGGAAGTTCTTCAGTCTGGCCAGACACCCACTTAACCGCTGCTACCATTTGACAAAGCACTTGCTGACACCCTTCTGGACACCTGGCCTAATCCTTGTTCAGGGCTGTCCATTAATAGCCAAATATCCCATTGCCATAGGACCTGCCTTTCTAATACAGCATCCAACTCGGGAAAGTCTGGTGGTATGGAGGTCTACAAGCAGGAACAGTCCGAATGCCTTCCCTACCACTCCTGCTGATCTTAACTCCAAACAATGAAGATGTTTGGCAAGAGGATTTTCTCCTCCACAAGCCTTTCCCTGAGACCAGTCAATGCCGATTGTCTCCTTGGCCTTTATTCCCATGCCCTGTGAGATACGGTGGCTCGATATTTACTGGCTGTTCTGGAAAATCTTCCTGTCTTTTACACAGCTATCTAGGACAGCAAAACTTGGGATACTTAAAGGACTGGACACAACTGATTGTCTGGTATATTCCATGGGTAATGGTGTAGCCCTCCAGTGCCACACCTGGAATATGTCCACAGAGTTGTCCGAGGAAGTGCAGGCTTCTTTAATGGCCATGTCTTTTAATGGATTTCACCTTTTTGGTGATAAAGATGTCTCTGCCCTGGAACATTTCAAGTAGAGCAGAGAAACTGTATATTCCTTGGCCCTTTCTGCTGTCGCAAGTCAATTCTACCAAACATTTCATGTTCTCCATGGGCACAATAGAAGTTTCTCCATTTATAAGTGCCAGACTCCTCCAGCACAAAAGACTTTTCACCCCTTTCATGGCACAATCCGTGACTCTCAAAAACAAGTAGGACAGTAGGGACAAAGTGTCTCAGTCCCCTCCTCCTCCATCTGCAGCAACCATAGAAACACTTTAGTGTTTCCTTTCCAGCACACAGCCACCAATTCAGAGGGATGATCTTATATTTTCTCAAGGGTGGCAGGCCATTGCGACACAAGTGAGTCCTTCAAAATGTCTGTTGGACCTTTTCCCTTATGTTCATTTCTACCCCGGGCGGCTGATGGAGGACCATCTGTCCATCTTACAGCATTAAGTGTAGATTCCTTTGGTCAAAGGCACCATAGAAAGTGATATAGCCTCTCTATGCTGAACCTTCTTTGTGCCGAAGGATGGGGCCTTTGTCCTATTTTAGATCTTCCCTCTCTCAGCACCTTCCTGTGGAAGGACAAAATCAAGATGCTCACGCTAGCCCAGGTCCTGTCTGCTCTTGTGCCTGGAGACTGGATGATGGTGTTGGACCTGCAGAATGCTTATTTTCCCATCTCCGTCTTGCAAGCCCACAATTATTGCCTGCAGTTCACATTGAGCCAGGAGCATTTTCAGTTTGCGGTGCTATCCCTTGGCCACAGCAGTGCCCCCACGAAAATGATGGCAGTGGTCAAAAAGCACATCTACAAAGGTTGGGAGTACCATTCTTCTCACTGCCCTGACAATTAGCTGTTTAAGGCAGGCTGACCCCAGGCAGCCGTTCTGATTAGGGACTGGTTGTCTTTACCCTGTAATGGAGAATCTGAAAGAGACAATTATAGATTCCTTACCTTAGAATTACCCCCAGGCGTCAGACTGGACCCGGAGAATTTTTTCGTCAGCAGTACCCCTGCGCGTCGAATGGTGGCGTCGGTCTACTCTGCGTTCGTCGTTGGCGTCGTGGTCGCCGGAATAACGTTGCGGTATCTACTTAGATGCTGCCCTCGCGCGCGGATGTCTGTTCTTTCTTAGTCTTGACTAACTTTTTGTAACTTTTGTCGACACCATTTTTGAGTCTATCGACTCCTGGTGCGTGCAGGGATGTACATTCGTCCTCTGCCCGGCTTCAAGGCTTGCAACACAAGTCACAAGCTGATGTCTGTTACGGATCCGCACCGCGTGTGCCTGTGGTGCCTGGAGCACGACCATGATCCCAAGTCGTGTGCTGACTGCCGGACCTTGAATACGAAGTCTTTGCGGGAGTGGTCCTGAAAAATTCTCGAGGCCCGGCAGTCTGCTCTGTGCCGTTCGAGGACCCGCTAGTGTGGGAGGTCGAGGGACCGGTCACGGAGTCACCACCACTAGTCCTTGAAGTCTTCACACTCCTCAGATAAGTCGAAGCACAAGAAGTAGTCGAAGAAGCATCGTCCCTCTTCGACTTCTCCATGTCTGTCGGCGGACGCGACGAGGGATGCGGACGGGACCCGTCCTGTGGCTCCGCGTGCAGAGCCTGAAGGATCGACTCCGAGCTTTCCTCCTTTTCCGGAAGCCAGAGCAACCCCTGCCCACCTTCAGAGTTTCTACGAAGCGATGCATACCATCTTTGGGCAGCCCGACTCTGCCGGCGCGCCTTCGGCTGGGTGCCATGGGTCTTCGATCACGGCACGGTCCCCTTGAATCCAGGCCTGGATCCGGATCGGTGCCGGTCGACTTTTTTACACCTCCCCCGGTGCCGACTCCACCAGCACCGCAACCGACGCCGGTTGTGTCCCCAGCCGGCATCGACCCTGGTCTCCACCCTGACTTGGACACGGGACCGGACCGACGCCGGATCTGGCGCTGAGCGGTACTTTTGTACCTCTGTTCTACCCTGGCGTTCCCTATAGGCCGCATTGGCAGCCAGAAGAGGGTGAGGAGGGCTGGGAGGTGTCTGTGGACCCTTTAGCTGACCAGTTGGATGAACCGGACTGGAGAGAGGAGTTGAGGGAAGCCAGTGGTCTGCATACCTCTCTAGACCTTGGCATGCGGTCTCCTTCTACCTTGGCTATGGAGGAGGGTGCTTCTTACGCAGTGGTGTTGCGTAGGGCGACAGAGGCCCTCAACCTACCTACGGTGGCAGTCAGGACAAATCTCTTGACGGAAGTGCTTCGACCGGCAGCGTCCTCCTCAGAGCCCCTGCTGCCTTTTAATGAAGCCCTTACCGACATCCTTTTGTGCACCTGGTCCAGGTCCAACACAGGGGCTCCTGTGGATAGGATGATTGCCTGATGCCACCGCCTGGCTCCGGGTGACCCCTCTTTCCTCTCCCAATACCCCACCCCTGAGAGCTTGTTGGTCCAAGCCTCTACGTCCGAAGGCGCATTCCCTATCGCACCACCTGATAGATAATCCAAAAAGCTGGACCAACTTGGGGAGATATTTTCTTTCTCCAGCTTGGGACTGCGGTCGGTAAACACTGCATGTCTGTTAGGCCGTTACACCCACTCTGTGTGGGATACGGTAGCGCAGGTGCTGCCACAGTGCCCGGAGGAGACCTGCGCCGTGCTCTCCCTTGCAGTTACTGAAGGGAGAGACGCAGCTAAGTTTGCCATTAGATGTGGACGGGACACCACTGACTCGCTAGGCAGGACGATTTCAACGTCGGTAGCCCTTCGACGCTACGCCCAGCTGAGGTAGACTGTTTTTTCCGGGGATGTCCAGGCTACCTTGCTGGACATGCCTTATGAAGGCCGTCGCCTGTTCGGCGACAAAGCAGACCACGCGCTAGAGCACTTCAAGGACTTCTAGGCTACGGTCAGGCCTTTGGGTCTCTCCACCACCCACCCTGCGCAGTCTGCTTTTCGCCCCTTCGGTAGCTACGGAAGGGGTGGCCACGGAAGGGGTGCCCTGCATTGTTCCAACCAGAGCCACAGGCCGGCGCAAGCTGTCCAGCCCCTGAGCGTCCCGGGACGTGGGTCCCACCGTCGTGGGTCTGGGGGCCAGCGAGCAGGCCAGTCCACCAGTGTCCCCTCTGCAGCAGCCTCCAAACCCACCTAGTCCGACCTTTCATGGCCACCAATCGCCAGTAGGCGGCAGGATTTGCCATTACCTCCCCCACTAGTGCACCATCACGTCGGACAGGTGGGTTTTGCGGATAATCCACAGGGGCTACTCCCTCTCCTTCAAGACTACTCCTCAAGCCATGCCTACTCAGCACCATCGCCTGTCGGATGATCTGGCCCTTCTTCAACAGGAAGTTATGGCTTTCTTGGCCAAGGGAGCCATTGTGCGAGTTCCTGACCCAGAAGTAGGTCATGGTTGTTATTCCCACTACTTTCTGGTGCCCAAGAAGGGCAAATGCCTGCGTCCTATCTTGGATCTCAGGAGCGTCAACCACTTTCTCAGGAAGGAGTTCAAAATGTTGACACAAGCTCAGGTCCTGTCTACCCTCGACCCTGGAGACTGGATGGTAGCGTTGGACTTGCAGGGCGCTTATTTTCACATCCCGGTCCTGTCGGCCCACTGGTGTTACCTGCGGTTCATGGTAGGCCACAAGCACTTTCAGTTTACCGTGCTCTCCTTTGGCCTTACCAGCGCCCCTCAGGTGTTCACAAAAGTGATTGCGGTGGGCGCAATCACTTTCCCCTATCTCGACAACTGGCTGCTGAAGGTGGGCTCGCCCCACAGCAGTAGTCTCCCACCTCCAGACTACGGCAGACCTCCTGCACTCATTGGGGTTCACTATAAACGTGCCGAAGTCACACCTGATCCCCTCTTGGAAGCTCCTTTTCATCGGAACGGTTCTGGACACAAAGTAGTTTCCGGCTTATCCTCCCGAGCAGCGAGTCCGGGATATTCGGGCTATGATTTCTTTCAGCCTCTATCCCGGGTTTTGGTCAGAATGGCCCTGAGGCTGCTGGGCCTCCTGCATCCTGCTAGGCCTCCTGCATCCTGCTAGGCCTCCTGCATCCTGCTAGTGGATCATGTCCGGTGGCGTATGCAGGCTCTGCAGTGGGACCTGAAGTTCCAGTGGGCTCAGCATCAGGAGAATCTGTCCGATTGCGTTCAGATCTTCGAGGTCACTGCACGACAATTGCAGGGGTGGCGAACAAACTGGGATTGGGTCAACGGCAGATTACTCTCCCTTCCTCAACCAGAGTTCACCGTGGTGACGGATGCATCACTTCTGGGGTGGGGTGGCCACATGGTCTCTGGCAAAGTCCAGGCTCCACATCAACCTTCTGGAGCTCTGGGTGATCCTTCTTGCACTTGTTCACGGTCAACACCACTGTCATGTGGTACTGCAACAAACAGGGTGGGGTGGGGTGGGGATGTGGACCCTATGTCAAGAGGCTCTCCGTCTTTGGACGTGGCTGGATCATCAGGGAGTATCCCTGGTGGTTCAACACCTGGCAGGTTCTCTGAACACCATGGTGGACAAACTCAGCCGCAGGTGCATGATGGATCACGAATGGCGTCTTCACTCAGAGGTGGTGCAAGGTTTCTTTCAGCAGTGGGGAGAGCCTTGGTTAGATCTACTCGCCACCGAATAGAACGCACAATGGCAGCAATTCTGAGCATTGGAATTTCCAAGGCAGCACTCGCTATGCGACGTTTTTTGTTGCGAGTTAGGTTGTGGTCTTCTATACCCCTTTCCGCCTATACCACTTCTGCCCAGAGTGCTGAAGAAGATCAAGCTTGACCGGGCCTAAGTCATTCTTTTGGCTCTGGATTGGGCACGAAGAGTCTGATATCCCGAGCTGTTACACTTGGCCATCGATCCGCCGGTCAGACTCCCTCTTCGGAAGGATCTTCTGTTGCAGCAACAGGACAGTCCTCTACCCGAACCTGTCCAGTCCTCACCTCCTTGCATAGAGATTGAGCGGGGACAGTTGACAGCCTTCAACCTTCCTCCCGAAGTCTGTGATGTTATCTTGGCAGCCAGGCATCCCTCCACTAAGACGGTATACGCCTGCAGATTGAACAAATTTGTGGCATGGTGGACAGCAAAGGCTGTAGATCCCCTTTCTGCCCCTCGTTCTGAGGTTTTCTTGTTCCTCCTTTTTTAGGCCCGGTAGGGCTCTGCTCTGGGCACCCGGAAGGGCTACCTCTCAGCCATTTAAGCCTTTCTTAGGCTTCCTGATCAGCCTTCTCTTTTCATGTCCCCTGTTGTAAATCGCTTCCTTAAGGGCATTACTCATCTTTTTGCTCCTGTTCTCTTCTTAATGCCACAGTGGCATTTGAACTTGGTTCTAACTTCTTATGTGCGCTCCTTTTGAGCCGCTAGATAACTGTCCTCTCAGACTTCTGACTTTAAAGACTGCCTTTCTGGTTGCCAGGCCCCTTCTTCAAAACCTCCTTTTCTGGCTGTTCATCCAGATAAGGTTGTCTTTCGAACTCAAACCTCTTTTCGTCCCAAGGTGGTTACTTCTTTCCATATTGGTCAAAGCATCACTTTGCCCACCTTTTTTCCACCTCTGCATCCTTCTAAGGAGGAAGAAAGACTCCACCATCTGGATCCAAAACGTGCGCTTTTATTTTATTTGAATCACACAAAGCAGTCTCGGGTGGATGACCAGCTCTTTGTTGGCTATGTCGGCACCAAAAAAGGTCAGGCCGTGCATAAACGTACCATCTCCAGGTGGGTCGTTTTGTGCATAAAAGCATGCTATTCTTTAGCAAAGAAGGAGCCTCCAGTGGCGCTTCTGGCCTATTCCACCAGAGGGACGGCAGCTACCCCTGCTTTGGGACGTGGAGTCCCCCTCAGTGACAACTGTCAGGCAGCTACGTGGGCTTCTCTGCACACGTTCACAAAACACTACTGCCTGGACAGCCAGGTCAGGAGAGACAGCTTCTTTGGCCTTCTGTTCTCCAGGATTTTATGGTGTGAACTTAGTTTACAGACCCACTTTGGGGTTGGTATTGCTGGGGTATCTATTCTAAGGTAAGGAATCTATAACTAATTTTCTCTTTCAGATGAACAAGTTACTTACCTTTGATACAGATATATCGTTAGGAGACCTAGATTAGTTATAGATTCCTTACCGCCCACCCATCCCATCCTCTCCGCTCTACGAACTGACTTCTAGGGAAAGGGAATCCCTTTCAGGGCCCTAGTTTTGTACACCAGTGGTCAGTGTCTTGCATGGCTCTGCGCTTCTGGTGTAGAATGTCGTGTAAAAGAACTGACGTCAGCGTCTAATTAGATACCACAGCGTCATTCCGGCGACCACTATGCCAATGACTAACGCGGAATCGACCGACAAGATCTTTCGTTGCGCTGGGGTACTGCTGATGAAAACATTCTCCAGGTCCAGTTTGACATCTGGGGATAATTCTAAGGTAAGGAATCTATAACAAATCTGTCTCCTACAGATATCGCTACAGAAGGTAAGTAACTTTTTTTCTTCAAGGGCATTCGGGCTATGATCCAGATGTTTCTGCATCTGTCCTGGATCTCAGTGCAGATGACTGAGGCTGCTAGGATGTTGGCCTCCTGCATTTTGCTGGTGTCACATGCCAGATGGCACACGCGGTCTTTGCAGGGAGACCTAAATTCTCAGTGGGTGCAACGTGGAATTCCGTCGAGTTGTATCCGGATTTCAGAGGAGACTGAAAAAGATTTTGCAGTGATGGTCTGCTGGACCATGATTGAGTCAGTGGCAGGATACTCTCCTTACCGCAGGCCGAGCTGGTGGTAGTCACAGTTCCATCAGGTTCGAGAGGCCATCTCGGAGTGTTAAGATCAGAGGCCTCTGGTCTCCAGCGGAGACTCAACTGCACATCAACTTTGAGTTGAGGGTAACTGACTTGGCGTTGAAGGCCTTCCTGTCCTCCATCAAAGAAAGGCTGGTGCAAGTGCTCACTGACAACACCACTGCCATATGGTAATGTATCAAGAAGGGCGGGGTAGGGTCCAGGGCCCTGTATCAGAAAGCCTTGCACCTCTGGAAGTTGATGGACCGCCAAGGGCTTTCTGTTGTGAACCACCTGCATGATCTTTAAACACCAGGGTTGACTAACTCAGCTGCGCCCAGTGGATCATGAATGGCAGTTGCACCCAAAGGTGACAGTCATCTTCCAGCAATGGGGAAAACCCTGGCTAGATCATTTTGCCACCGCCGAGAATGCACAATATCAGCTCTTCTGCTTACTAGTGTTTCCAACGCAGCTCTTGCTCAGAGACTCTTCCTGCCTTCCTGCTACTGCCTCTCCTGCCTTGAGGTCTGAAGGTCAGGAACGTTCTGGCCAAAGTCGTTCTAGTGTCACCAGATTAGGCCAGGACAGTGTGGTATCTGGGACCTCTATATGGGCATCTGTCCTCCAATCAAGCTGCTATTTCGGGATGATCGTTTACAGCATCAGGGCAGGGTGTTGAACAAGCTTTTCACACTTTAAATCTTCTTGCTTATAGATTAAGCGACTACAGTTGACCTCCTACGACCTGCATCCTACGGTTGTACTCATCTTGTCAGCAGGGCATCCCTCCATAAAATGTGTACACTTGCCGTTCTGAGAATTTTCTGTTTTGGTGCAGCACCCAACAAATGGACTCTTTACAGGCACGGTTAAGGGCCACTTGACATCCCTTTCTGCCTTCGTGCTGTTGCTGGATCTGCCATTGTTATTCAAATCAACTGTTGTGATGAGGTTTTTGAAAGGTTTGCAACATTTGCTTCCACAAAAACCCTTCTTGATGTCACAGTGGGACTTTAATTCGGCCCTCACTTTTTATGTGAAATCCTTTTTAGCTGCTGTATAGTTGTCCCTTGAGATTTGACTTTAAAGAATATCTTTCTCATTACCTTAACATCGGCTAGACATGTGAGCAAATGTCATGCTCTGTGTCCACCTTATACGACCTTCTTTTCTGACATGTTGTATCTAAGGACCTGGGCTTCATTCCTATCCAAAGTAGTCACTCCGGCTATCACCCTTCTGGCATTCAAGGTTCCCCCTCATTCCTCCAAAGAGGAAGAGAGACTCCATTGTTTGGATCCTAAAAGAGCATTAATATTCTATATCGATCGTACCGAGGAACATTGATTTTCTGGAGCAAAGTAGACTAAAGCACTTCAAAAATGAACATGACCCCGTAACACTGTGGGAGGCCTATAAAACGGTGTTAAGGGGGCTGGCACAGGCTCTGATTGGGGGGGAAAGAAAAGGTTGAGGCGCTCCAAGTTAAATCCCTGGAGCTTGCAGGGCTCGACAAATCCGCTCGCATTTGCGAGGGAGAATGGATGAGGACGAGCTATTTTTAGGTCCTACTCGCCCTTTCTGGCGAGTAGGAAGAGAAACTAACTTTTGTCCTCTGTCTGTGAAAACGAAGCAAAAGTGACACGATAACAAGATTTAAAGGCATTTTTATTGATCACAAAGGGAATGAGCAATAAAGATGCCTTTAAATCTTGTTACCTTGTCACTTTTGCTCCGTTTTCGGAGACGGAGGTCAAGCAGGTTGAAGTGATGTCGAGGGGATTTTCCAAGGCACTAGACCTGCAGGACTAGTACCGTTTTTCGGATTTTTCGAGCCCTGGCTTGAGATAATCGAGCTGGAAAGGGAGGCAGTAGATGGCACCTCTAGGGAATTGAGACATAAGCTCGCACTGAAACAACGCGACTTACAAGCACTTGCAGACAGCGAAGCGAGAGCATGTCCTCTTGCGACTCAGCACAGGCTATACGATGTGAGCAATAAAGCATCAAGGCTCCTAGCGTGGCTGGAGAAACGAGACCGAGCGCTCCTGGGTAACGGGCGTGATAGACAAGGCAGGGGTACTACGGACAACAAGTACAGACATAGCGGAGGTCTTTGCAGTGCACTTCGAGGGTCTGTACATGCCGGTCAGCACTTGAACTGAGGGCCATTGTAAGGAATTCTTAAGAGACTTCTCCATTCCCGCGCTATCCGACAAGGTGCAGGCCACACTAGACGTACATCTCACGGAGGAAGAATTGGGAGACCTCAACTCTGGGAAGTCTGCTAGTCCCAATGGACTCCCTGTAGAGATCTATAAAAGTCAGGCCTACATAATAATTCCACTGTTGCTGGATATGCTAGTAGAAGCCTGGGAGAAGGGGCAACTCCCGCCAGACTAATGTGCGGCCGCAATAGCAGTAGTGTATAAGGCTGGGAAACCGCCAGATCAGTGTGCTTCCTACCGCCCAATCTCCTTGATTAACGTTGAGGCGAAGGTGCTTGCCAAACAGACTGATACCCGTTCTTTCAAAGGTGATACACCAAGACCAATCGGGATTCATGCCTAATAGAAGCACCTACAAACACTCTACAGAGTGCTTCACCTAACGGAGGGTCCAGAGTCTCAGCAGACGGCAGTGATGTCGCTAGATGCATAAATCGCGTTTGACAGTATAAAATGGCCCTACTTATTTAAGGTACTTTGCAAATTGGGTTTTGGTCCCAACTTCCGTGGGTGGGTAAGATTGTTGTATGAGTAAGATTATTGTATGAGCAAGATGGCGACCGGGACGGCAGCGTAGGCTCCCGGCTCCGTGAGCCTCCACATCCCGCACAGATATCCTGCATGAGATCCTTAGCCTGCGCTACATGCCCGTGTTGGTGGTTGAGAGCGGCAACCGATCGTGTGATTCTGGAGTTTCTGGCGGCGGTACCGCCGGAGAAATGTTCATTTGAAGTTTGCGGCCTGTGCAACCCTGGAACCGGGACCTCGGGTGGACAACATGGCCGGGCGACAGTTCAACAGCGGCCATTGGTGACTGGGTGGAGTCGGAATATCGGAGCGGCGCGAATATTGGCCTGAATTTCGCTGTGGTCGTTCCTACCACTGAGCGTAGCGGAACGAGTGCATGCCCGAGGTGGCAATTCCAGGATTCTTCGGTGATTGCCTGAGCCCTCGCCAGTGAACTGCTCGGACGCGGCCTGTAACTCGTCCCGATTGGCGCGGGCTGCCCCCGGGTTTTCGCGGGCACTGGTCCAGGGGGAGGATGACTGTTGCCCGTGACCACACACTGGATACATATTTTGCCTGCCCCCGGAACCCTGTTTGCAGTGACATGGAACTTGATGCGCTTGTGCTTGAGTCCCGGTCCCAATCTGGGGTGGAACTACCCTGCGGCCATCTTGATAGGATGGAGTCTATCATCCTGTGCGCTGGGTCTCAGCAAGATCGGGAGTGTGTGCCTAAGAGGAGCGTAGCGGAGCGGGCGCAGGGGGCTGTGCTGGGGTACGGTGACCTTCTCGAAGCTCTCGGTGCCCTTAATTCCACCCTGGTTCACGGCGCCCGGGTATTGGGGAGAAAGCTTGATGGTATTGCGCCAGCGTTGGAACAGTTGCGATCTGCCTGTCCCCAAATACACAAGGATTTGTTTCACTTCACACAGGAGGAAAGTGTCGTGGCCGCCTCTGTGAATAGGGGAAAGCTGGAAACTTCGGAGAATGTGGCAGCGTGTGGTCGGCTGGCCGTGGGTTTGGTCTGTTCCGGAGGTTTTAGATTTGAGCAGAAGGTGGTGACTTTGTCCCACGCGCGGCCTCCGGCGACCCAGGCAATATTCACGCAACGGTCGCCTGCTCTGGCTGATTCCTCCTTCCTGGACCTTGTGTGCGGCGCATGTCCTGGGGCAGTACTGGGAAAGATGATCCTCCATGATGATGACTGTGTCGGTATTCAGAGACGTCCACCCTACATGTGTGTGTCGCTTCCTGGTCTTTTTTGGACGTTCCTCTTCCTCGTAACATAGGACATGACAATGGGTCGATGGGTATGCATTGGTGGATTCGCAAAGAGTGGCCAAGGATAAGGCTGATCCTTAAGAGGTTGTCATTTAATAGGCGGGCGGGCTCGGGGGTTGCGTGCTCTCACGGCATAACTAATAGTGTAGTAGGTGAATAATGCTCCCCATTTCTCTTTGACATGGTCGATTCTTTGTTGTTTACTGTTTGCTTGGGGAGGAATATATTGTGCGGGAGGGAGAAGCCGGGGGCATGTTTGAAGGCCCTCCTCCAGTTTATTAATACTCTCTCCCTTTCCCCGTCAGGTGGGGTTTCCTTTCTTTCTCCTTTTTCCCTGTTTCTTCTATATTTCGGGTCTGGTTCTGGGGCGACAGGCACACTGCTGGGGGGGGGGGCCGTAGTCATCTGCAGAGGTGCAGGGTGGGGGGTTGGGGGAGGGTTTTTTTTAGTTTTTTACTTTGTTTCTATGGCCTCCTTTTTCTTCTCTTACCCTTCTTTGTCTTTCTTTTCTGGGGTCAGTACGGTGGGTTTCCTTCGTTGTCAATCACTGCTTTTTCACCTGTGCCTCAATTTCTGTGGTGTTTTCTGGGTCTTAGGGCAGGGGACTGCAGGCGCAAACGGCTCGTGATAATCCTCCACATCCTGAACCTCTTGCTTCAGCGCCACTGACTTGATAGATTGCTGTTTATTGTTGACGTTCACTATTCTGCCTGCCATTTTTCGCTGCTGGGAACTTGTTTGGCACCTGATCCTTCTATCCTTTATTATAAAATGAAAACCTTTTATATCCTGGTTTCCCACTTGGGCTGTTCAGTGGACAAGAGTGTACTAGCATGGAGAATCTGCTCCCCGAGGTGCTGCATGTGATTAAAATTTGCTTGCTGTTATTCTAACTGCTTAGCGGCCGGCCCCGGGGGTTGTAGGCCCATACTTGTCTTTGGTTGAAATGTCAATAAAGGTTTTAAAACAAAAAAAAAAAGATTATTGTATGAGAGTCCTAGCACCCAAGTAAGAGTCAGTGGGTTAATGTCTAGATTCTTTCAGCTGGGGAGGGGTACCAGGCAGGGCTGCCCCCTGTCCCCACTACTCTTTGCCCATGCATTGGAGCCACTAGCACACTGGGTTTGGAGAGATCCGATGATTTGGGGGATAGGTGCTTGGGGAGGGTGGGAGGAACGCATTTTGCTAAATGCGGATGATATTCTCCTGTATCTAGCAAGACTGTATTACTCAATGGCGTGGGGTGCGCCACATTTTTTAGCTCTTTGGTAGCTATTCTGGCTACAGCATCAATTGGGCTAAGTCGGTAATATTTCCCATGTCGGGCCCCCCACCCAGGATACCGGCTAAATGTGCAGCCCTGGTAGTAAAGGAGGGGTTTAAATAGTTTGGCATATACATTGTGAGATACCATGAGGCGATTATGCGGTAAAACCTTGAGCCCCAGATGGAGCGCCGATATACGTCACTTACCCTCCCGCTGTCATTAATGGGTAGGGCGGCCCTGTTCAAAATGATGGCCTTGCCTCACCTTCTCTACGTTCTCCAGAATACCCCTTATGGATTCCCCCCCCACAATCTTTAAAACAATATCCCAGGACGTTAGACTGTTGTTGTGGCAAGGGAGTTCACCTAGGATCGCGCTTCCCAAATTGGGGTATATGATGGAGGTTTAGCGGTCCTGGACATCAAGCTTTATTATTGGGCCTCCCAGCTTTTGGTTATAAACGACTGGATATATGCAGACCCGAGTGAACCTGCATACAGGGTTGATAGAGCTGGTATGCCCGGGGGCCATTGTGCTTCACTCTTATACTCCGGAAGGAGGCATCTGGAGTGTCCATCGCATACAAAAGTAGTTGTAGAGTGCTGGAGGGAAGTGAATAAACTACTGGGCTAGTCCGGGAAGTTGACTAGCCGGGCACCATTATGGGAGGGTGATCTCCCGAGGGAGGTAGCTACGTTAGCGGGCTTCGGAAAGTGGAAACTGATAGGGATTGAACACCTAGGCGATGTGTGGAGAGGAGAAGCACCACTTACCTTCGAAGACTTGCAACAGGAATCCACTTTATACCACACGCAAAAATACCACTATCTAAGGCTAATGCATGCCCTGCGGCGGCACATCCAGCATGGTACCCCCATTCCAGATTATTCACCTCTGGAGGACAGATTGCTCCTTGACCCTATCCTGGAAAAAACAACTTCCACAATATACCGTAAGGCGTCGTCGTGAAGTGAGGCGGTGCGAAGTGCTGTGAACACAGGTCGCTGTGCGAGCAGCGGCTCAGTGGCGGCATCAGCAGGTGTCACCAGGGTCGCAGTGCGATGTTGCGGCGGTGCCTTCAGGACATGGAGTCAGCAGCGGCGTGGTAGACGTTGTCGGGTTGCTTTTCTTCTGTTGCAGCACAAAATTCACAGTCTCCAGTGCTGAGGGCAGAAGAGCTTGAAGTATTTGCTGTTCCTGAGACTACTTGAACAGAGGCAAGCTCTACCTCAAGCCCTTGATGAAACTCACAAAGTAGATTGCAGAAAGTTCAGTCCAGTCCTTTCACTGCCCAAGTGACAGGCAGCCACTGCGGGCCAACTCAGCAAAGCAAACAGCAAAGTGGTAGTTCCTCCTCTCAGCTGCTCCGGCTCTTCTTCTTGGTCCAAATGTTCTAAAGTTCAGGGTCTGGGCCCCAATGTTTATATCCCAAAATCCTTTGAGCTCTTAGGCAGAGAGTGTCTGTGCCTAGCCAGAAACTGCCTTCTCTGGTGTGACTTCCTGGCAGGAGGTGGAGACGGCATGGTCAGAGGCAGACCAGGCCCTTTAAGGTGCAAGGAAATCTCCTCCCCCCTTCCCCAGTTGCAGCCCAGGCATATTCAGCCCTTTCCTGACCCACCTAGACTTTCTGGAGCCACTCCTGCTCCCCAGCCTTCTGTCATCCAAAACCCAGACAGGCAATCCACATTCCAGCAGAGGCACACAGGATGACTGAGCAAGAAAATACCTACTTTCTAAAAGTGGCATTTTCAAACACCGAATGTAAAAATCACCTTCACGAAAAGATGCATCTTTAGATTCTGAGTTCAGGCATACTAAACTTTATTTTCCCACCTATTTCCCCGGGCTAGTTATGTTTATAAGATGTTATAAACAAACTCCCCATTCTGTCCTATGGGTAACTGGTAACCTTGCAATGGCGAAAAACAAAATTGGCCATAATTCGCTATCAGGACATGCCACACACACACACCAGGGCATGTCCTACCATTCACATACACTGCACCCGGCCCACATGTGTACCTTGGGCCTACCTCACGGGTGGCTGACAAGTAAGAAAAGGGAAGGTGAGGGACTGGCAAGTGGGTGCACTGGCCAAGTCAACATGGCAGTTACAAACCACGCAGACTCCGCAACGGCGGGTCTGAGTTACCTTTTCAGGGCTACTCACGTGGTTGACACAATCAGTGCTGCAGGCCCACTAGTAGGATTTGATTCACAGGCCTTGGCACACTCAGTGCACTTTACTAGGGACTAACAAGTAAATCAAATATCCAATCATGGAAACACCAATCCATAACACAATTTACCGCAGAAGCCCTTGCACTTTGCCACTGATCAGCAGTGAGAAAAGTGCGCAGACACACTATGTCAGCAAAAACAGTCAAAACCAGGAGGTCAGAAAGCAAAAACTCCGGGTAAACACGCCAAAAGATGCCAAGTCTAACACATTATTTGATGGATTAGTACATTCTACTAATCTAATGCTGCAGCAATTTCAGATGATCTGTATGCGATGATCTGTATGCGATGATCTGTATGCTATGCTATACTTAACCTTGGAGAAGATAGCTAGCAGGGTCAGAAAGAGGGAAGGCATGAGGGCAATAGATGTAAATGCCCAAAGTGTGGGCTGACTGCGCGAATATTGTGCATATGTTTGCTACTTGCACGGAGCCTGCAACATTTTGTAATGAAATTGGGCACATTTTAAGGCTTTGCCTTGGTCTAGAAGAGATCATGTTGGGTTATGATGCAGAAACTAGCTCTGCGTTGAGATCTCTTTTCAATTATTCTTGTTGCTGCACAACTTGTTATAGCAAGGGCATGGATTTCACCCAAACTCCCTCGCGGGAGTGGTTCGCAATTATGATGGAAATTTATGAAAGAGAAAAGGCTCTTGATAGAGCCAGAGGATTATGCGCTATGATGAAATTTGACTATAATAGGCATATTAGCATGTGACCACTAAGATATGAAGCCTTATTGATAATTTATTTTCTACCTGCTTTTTTCTTTTTTTACATCACAATAAAAGGTTTTAAACTTTGTTATTATAATAATTAGATGATTGGTTCAGGAATGTTAATCTATTGTCGGAATGTTAAAATGCAAATGACAATTGCATAATGACTGTCCCCTTGAAAATAAAATAGAAAAAAAGGAGAAAAAAAAGAATGTTTCCATATCCAGTCTGACACCTGTGGATTGCTCCCATGGTGAGGAATCTGTGGTTAGTGTCCAGCAGAAGATTGTTTCCAAAGTTAAGCGACTTGTTCAGTAGAATCATACTGAGGGAATCTATATTTGTTCAACAACTATTGAATTAGAGACTCCTACTAATGACAATCATGTATGATTCTTTTTGGGAACACAGGTGGCCAAATTAAATACTGAAGTTGTAGAAATCGACATCTTTCCTTGTTAATGGTCTATTGAATACATGATTTGCTGGTCACACCCAAGAGTGAGAGGGAAATGTTTAAACACAGACGTAGCAAATGTATTGAAGAAAATATGGTCACCCTAGCTTTTTATAGGTCCCAACCACATATCATTTTGACCTTTGCCATGACGACTTTGGAGATCAAACTAAAGCCTTTAGCTAAGTGATTCTTACCTATTCTCCATTGTTTTTTTCCATTTAAACAACAGTTGTCTGTTCTGCGCTTGCCAAGGGTGTTTTGAATTATGGAATATGCATGATATTGATACCCTGAGTTCAGTATTGACCCACTAGTTTTTGTTTCTTTGCACTAAATGTTCCTTTCTCTTTCTGACCATGTGGCCTACTTTGCCAAGGGCAAAACCAGCAACTGCTTCCTAAGTTGTTTCAGCTTTTGATGGCCACGTGTACATTATACTGTTGTAACACGATTATCTTTCTGCCCATGCACTCCCTTACAAGATACCTTTTTCCATTTTGATTGAAACCTGCTTCTCACACTACATCTGACTGTGTGGTGGCACAGGCACGTGTCTTTTATTTTGTATTTTTCCACCGATCCAACGTTTTTTTGTTTCCTCAATATGACTTTTTGTTTATCCCGAGTTTATATTTTTCAGTTTGTCATGATATTGTGTTGTATCCCCGATATAGTTTGTTTTTGCTTCCCTAATGCAATGTTATTCTGTTACCCTTATAGGTTTGTTTCCCTTATGCATGGTTGTGTTCTGTGTAGTTCCATTAGAGCAAGGTCCCTCTAGAATAGCGTGACCCCCAATTCAGTAAGGAATCCTTTCTCTGCATGGGAAATAGAAGGAAGTCGAGAGCAGAATGCAGCATCTCTGCAAACTGATGAGTCTATCTGCAATTGGTGGGATCGAGGTAGTTGGGCACATTATACATTGACTCTAAATCACTGTGGAGATCTACTTTACTAGCTCTATGTAAAAGGTGCAAGTAACTCTAGAAGAGGGGTATTTACTAAGCCACATGACTATTCTTCCAGTGGTGCCAGACAACGTTTTGTGTATTTGCAGAGAAGGGACTCAAACGCCCTAAAAATTGTAGAATCTTGGTACCAAACACTCTGTCTCCAGAAACTTCATTGTAAAGTCAGAGCACTCTCTAAGCACAAAATGAGCAAATATCTCCTATCCATGGTTTGATTATTTTGAGAGGACCACATTTCAGATAGCTTGGCTAACTGGAGGGAATTCTACCATTGAGGAGAACCCAGCTTCTTATTTGGGCATCCTATTGCATAAAGATGCTAGTCCATCCACTGACTCCTCTCCTCTGTTGGCAAGCCTTCCTCCCACTTAGTGCAAAGGGCACTTAAGTACTGGAACACTCCTGGGTCAGTGAGTAACATGCTTGGTCACAATAAGCCTGCCTCCTTCAGTTTTTGGTATGAGTCTTAGTTGAAACACAAGAAACAAAGAAGTAACATTAGGTATACCATACCGAACTGTACGCAACTCTCTCCATTTTCCATGCTAAAGTCTTCCCAGTGCAGTCCAAGGCTTAGGTCTCTTTGGATCTCAGACCGTACTGGCAGTTTGCCTCCTAGGAATTCAGTCGTCTACATTCTTCCCTTGCTGACCATCTCTCCGGTAAGGTCGACCAAATAAATACATGTGGCTTTGCATAGAAAACGTGTTTTCACAATCAATTTTGTAATAATAGTACAGATCACTAAATTATGATATATTTGGCGGATGTTAAACTCCGGACTATTTGGAAAAGAATGAACTATGTGTGGCTGTAGATGCACTTGCTACTTCTGCCATCGTGTGTTGGGCGCAGATATTCGCAGAGTGGTTTTCTTTTAAGTTATTTTCGAGTCACAAGGTGTATTGTCACTCCACCCTCGGCCCTGAACCCACCAGAACAAAGACTCCACCTCAGTTTGTTTTTTCTGCCATCCGGTCCGAACGTTCGAGTGTCCACTCCAGAACAAGCGAATTGTTCTTCAGGACCCTAGAGGACAGTCATCAGGGTTTCGACCCCAGTGATGGAATAATTCACCCCTAACTTCAAGCAGCGTCGTACTGATTTGACAGTGCTAGGTAAATCACAAGATGCAGAGTTGTGACTCCCCATAGATCCTAGACCTAATCAGACCTATTCAGACCCAATGACATCATCAGCACCAACGACGAAGAACCTTGGCCCTCTAGCATCCAGCTGGTGCAGAAAAAACAAAGTCCTAAGGTTGTGTCCTCCAATGCCTTCCAGACAAATAAGTCCCTGAGCCGTAGCACAGGCCTCAGAACAAACACCACAGATATAGCCTCCATTCCACCATACCCATCGGAGGATCACATCATAAACCCCCCAGGGATTGATTTAAAACCACCCTCATGTCGAGGGTGAGCACTGCTACTGAGCGAGTTGTACTTTGAGCCCTGTAGTGAGCCCCAAGAGTCACTGACCTTTTGGTCTGGCTCCAAGACCTCTTGACTGCCCCCACTTCCTTGACACACACACAGACACACTCACACACTAAGTCACACACTCACACAGACACACTCACACATACACCTTTTGAGCTTTCTGAGATGTCGGGTAGAAAAAGATTTTCATTCACCCATCTACTGTGAAAGTCCTTACTCTGCCAGCCCCACATACGTTAGGTATCCAAGAACAGGAGTCTCACCTTCATGAAAGACCATGCCGACCTAGAGCCCTAGCTTATCAAGACCTACCCACAATTCACCTTTCCCCAGAAAAAGATGACACCATGCTTGCAATGCAGTCATACAAATTGTGTCGCAACATCATAAATGTAACCTCCATGTGGTTGTGGAGGAGATCAACGTTTTTGTCAAGAGACTGAGAGATTGGTCCAGTACCTGACAATTCTAAAAAATAAAATAATAATTTTAAACCATGGTGAAATGTAATACAGACAATTTCAAGGACCTGGTCAATATTAAATGTGCCCCTGCAGGTCGTAACAGAATATAAGGGAGCCCCAGACCTCCCAGTGGGCATCAGGGGCTAGGTCCTGCTAAATTCTCAGGTTATGCATACTGCCGGACAGAGCCTCGGCTTAAACAGATGATGCTCCTCCAAATAAGGAAAGCACAAAAATTGATGTAGATGGGAAGCATGTGGATGTGGGGTAAGCCACTCAGTGGAGGATTGCCAGTTCAGTTCCTGTGTGCTCCAGATATGACCACCATCACTGGGAGGAGGTAGAGGAATTGGTGTAGCACCTTCCTCAAGTTAACTGCAAGAGTTGGCTGGAACTGGTCATGTAAAGGAAGGTCATCACTATCATGACTATTCAGGACTCCCTGAACTCCGCTGAAACTGCCTGCAATGTGGTCAACAACAGTATAGACACAATCTGCTAAGAATTCCATGCTTTAGATGAACAACTCCTCATTGCACTGCTTGACGAAGAGCATCTGCCCGGGTCTCACGTAGCCTTTATGCTCAAAAACTAAAAAAGATGCAAAGTCTGCCAAGGTATGGGTGGACTGCATATGCAAACACCAAGGTTTGTTGTCCACAAACTGCTGAGAAGAGGTCCTAAATCATCACTCCTACTCAGACAGCAACACTGCTTGCAGCAGTCCTTTCAGGGCACTTAGCGACTTAAGTCCTTTCGCAGAGGTGGCTACTGTGGCAACGACCGATGGTAGATGTGGTTTCAACAGTGGGGCATCCACCTCCAAACAGTGATCCGCCTGTCATTTCTCCCCTCTTCCCCCCTGCCCCCTGGTAACACAACACCTCTTGGAGTAAGGTTGCAATTATTCTTTCCATATGGAAGGAACTAAACCCAGACAAATGGGTGCTGCAGAGGGTCTGTGTGGAGTTCCACATTATGCCACCAAACATACAACCTTGTATTCAAGTAATGAGTTGCAGCCATCTTGCCTAAGGTGTCATTGAGTTGGTGCCCTCTCACCAACAGGGCCAAGGAGTCTACATCTTTGTGCTTCCTGAACCCCAAAAATGAACACTGTGATCAGTCCTACATCCCAGGCCACTAAATCCTGTTGGAATACTTCCACATGACCCTGCTGCAGGACCTCATCCTACTACTCTGTACAGACCCTTGATTTCAAGGACGCATAGTTCCACGCCACCATACACCCGGTGCATCAAAGCTACCTACACTTTGTGGTAAGTTGGGATCACTACTAGTTCATTGTTCTGTTCTTTGAGGTCACAACAGCTGCAAGGGTATTTACCAAATGTTGAGTAGTATGCCAAATGTCTAGTGGTAATTGTTGCGCATCTGTGCAAAAACACCTCTCATAGCGTTCCTAACAATTGACTCATGAAGCGTAGCAGCAGATCGCTAATTCTAGCACGCACTCAGACGGCACTGGCAAACTGTTCTCTAGCTTCATCAGATCCAGCCATTTCTAGAGACTGTACTAAATTCCATCACAGGGAAAGCATACTCAAACCAAGAGAGGACAATGCCATTCCAAACCACTGTTACCTCTTTTTCGAAGACCACGTCCTCTTACGAAAAGGATGTTAATGAAACTCTTGGCGACAGTGCCTAATTTGAGCCTATGGTTTTCAGTGTTCGGCACCGACACTTATCCAGTATTAGGGTATCTTTCATAGATTCACATGCCTGAATCATTCCCCGTCGTCGAGATGGGAGTCCCCGGTAAATAAACAAAGCAATGTCTCAGTAGACATATAGAGTAAGAGGCCCAAAAGGCCTTATCTTAGTAACATATCCACATCCTTATGTAAAAAGGACCAAAGTTTGGCGAGTAGCCAATCAGCTAGCACCACCCTCTAGAACCTTCCTGGAAGGAGCTCTAGTCCCTCAGATTTTCTACCGCAAGTCGTGCTAAGGGAGTCTCCACTGAGCTCTGCTCATTACTACTGGATTTCCAGTGTTTCTTGCTTCACATTTGTATTTTCTGTGAGGATTTCTTAGTTCTTCATGGCTGACACTCCGAATAAGGTCCTTTTCAGGTCTTGTGCTTCCTGTGGGAAAAAGAGGCTTCATGTGGACGACCAACATAAGGACTGTCACTACTGTCTATCCTAGCCACTCTTCAAAGGATTGTAAGGTATGTCGTACCTTCTCCTTCAAGACCCTTAAAGACCGGGAAGGGCGCCTCTTAATCTGGCTGCAGAGGCTTAAGGACAAGGATATTGTATTGTCCTCTGAGGAAAGTGAGGGCTCTTCCATCTCCTCTCAGTCCTCTCAGAAGAGACCAAGGGTGGCATCTCCGGGCCCACCGTCGACGATGGTCTGGACGACGGTGTCACAACTTTCAATGATGCAGGACCACACTACATCGTCGACGACTCTACCGTCGACGGGCCCGTCGACAGCTATGGACTCTGATGTACAAAGTACATATGTGCACCTCAAAATTACGAAACGTGCACTGACACCGGCCCTGACTTAACCTAGTAAGGTCCAACTCTTGCCTCCGGCTCACCTTTTGGAGGAGCAAGACTCTGACGACGGAAGTATGTTCCGTACAGCGACAAGTCCGTCGCAGCTCCATGTGAAATATCAAGATAGCTCTAACTATGAGGATAACGGACAGGAATATCAGGATGTTGCACCTGAGGAATATACGCAACCTCCACCTTCCATGGTTTGTCTGCCTGCGTCCCTGGTCTCTGATCTCCAATTCCTTATATCCGACTACAAGCAGCGGTTTCCAACCCCGGCTCCTTCTCCGATACCGGTTGTGCCTCCAACACCAAGGCCACGACCTCCTCCATTGGTTTTACAGTCTGAGCCTATCACATCACCGCCTCGTCTCACTACAGATGACGAAGATGATGAGGAGCATGAAGGAGAGCTTCAGGATGCCCAATCTCATTAGGATGAATGGGATGACTACATTCTTCCCTGTCCAGCTTCTCCCGTTCCTACCACAGCCGACTCGCCTCCAGAGGACATTGGAGGCTTTCATAATATCGTAGAGAGCGGCCCAGCGCTTTCAGATACCTATGCCCTCGCACCAACAGGATTGTTTCCTCTACGATTTTAAAGAACCTTTCAAAAAGTCGGTTCGCTCGATCCCTATAATAGACTACATTTGGGAACAAGGCATAAAGATTATGCAGAACCCTTCCTCAGTCCCTCCAGTTTTGCATCGGCTGGATAAGAAATATAAAGCGCCAGATACCGCTCCAGCTTGCCTCACAGGCCATCCGAAACCGGACTCCGTCATGACCAAAGCCGCTCATCGAAAGTCAAAAAATCCATCTGCTTTGTTGACAGCTCCACCGGATAAAGAGGGTAGGCGACTGGATAACATTGGTAAGCGATTTTCGTCCATGTCTGCTTTGACAGTGCGTGCTTCCAACTCCTTAGCACTGTTGGGACGTTACAATCGGCAGATGTGGGAAAGATATTGCGCCATACCTAGCGAACTTACCTGAAGAGTCGAAAGAGGAGGCAAAGAAGATCTTACTAGAGAGGGAGAGATCTGCCTCTGAAATTATAGATTGCGCAATGGATATTGCTTCAACCAGATTTCGTCAACTAGCGGGCGCAGCTGTGTTAAGGCGCCAGGGTTGGTTGAAGGCAACTTCCTTCATACCGGAAGTACAAACCAAGGTACTAGACATGCCATATGATGGCCAACTTCTCTTTGGCACACATATTGATGAGACATTACAAGGTATTAAGAAGGATACCGACACCGCTAGGGTGTTGGGTACCCTGCAATTCTGGAACCCTTCTTTTCGAGGCTCAAGAGGAAGAGGTCAAACATCGACTCGAGGAGATTTCCAACACCGATCTTCCTTCCCTTCCTCACAACCCTCATCCTACACTAAATCTTCCTTTCGTGGCAAGGGAGGGAGACAAAAGGACGCCGCTCGGCGGCAATGACTTTCAACTACCGCCGGTCTCCAACTCCTCTCTGCCCTCCAAAGTTGGAGGAAGAATTTCCCACTTTCTCACAAATTGGCAAAAAGTAACAACGGACCGTTGGGTTCTACAATTAGTTCAATTCGGACATTCTCTAGAGTTCATCCAGATTCCTCCCCAAACCCCTCCCCGTCCTATGCTTCACAAACATTTGCGTGCTTTACTCTTGGAGGTGGCACTCATGCTCCAGAAGGGAGCTATCGAGAGGGTTCCCCCAGGTCAAAGGGGAAAGGGGTTTTACTCCCATTTTTTCCTCATTCGAAAAAAGAAGAAATGGAGACCGATTATTATTTTTTTTTTTAAACAAACTTTATTGCAAGTTTATTACGATAAGACAGTGAACATCACAATGACTACTGCAAGAAGGGCCGTGCCTAAATAAACCACCCCCTCTAGGGCCCCTGTCCAGTCCCCCCGACCAAATTTCGTAATATCGATATCCCTCTACCATCCCCACCATAAGACAGGGTCTTTCCTTAAACCCCCCATGCTTCTATCTCATCCTACCCCTGCAATATCAAAGGCATATGGAAGGAGCATCACTCCCCCAATCCCTGTTTTCCCCGACGGCCCTGCAAACCCATCTCTTCGTCAACAATGTCAGGCTAGGCACGGCCTATAGTCCCATCCAGAGTATCCAGGTCAAAAGTGTTTTACGAGGCCTCGCTGCAAGCCTCCGCAAGAAGTAACAAGTTAACAAAACCCCCTCTGCCCACCCCAGCCCCTCCAATTCTACCCCCCCCCTCCCCCCACTGCCAGACTTGTCGCTCCCTCCGCTATCTTTCAGTATCACTGATGAGCCCCGCTGATTGGACCACTGGTATCGTACTGTCAGGGGGCGAATGAACAGTAGTTGCCACTCAAGACCCGCTATCCTCGTGAAGAAATGGAGATCGATATTGGACTTTAGGAATCTAAACAAGTTTTTGAAAAAACAGTTGTTTCGTATGGTCACCATTCAGGAAGTGTTGCAGCTTCTCAATGCGGACGATTACATGGTGTCTTTAGACCTGCAAGACGCCTATTTTCATATTCCAATACACCGCAACCACAAGAAATATCTGTGATTCATGGTGGCGGGCAGGCATTACCAGTTTCGGTTTCTGCCGTTTGGATTCAAATCGGCGCCACGCATTTTTACCAAATGTCTTGCTCCAGTGTCTGCGTACCTACGACATCACCATCAAGTGTTCCCATATCTGGACGACTGGCTCGTCAAATCACCCTCTCTAGGAGGCGTGTCCAGGTCTTCCAGCGCCTGTCTGAGGCTTTTCAATTGTCTGGAGCTGACTCTCAATTGGGACAAGTCCGTCCTTCAGCCCTCCCAGCACATAAGTTTTCTGGGTGCTACCCTAGACACCATACAGAGGAAGAAGTTTCCATCACAGGAACGCAAAGACAAACTTCATTCATTGGCGCTCCGTATAAGATCCAAGAAGACGCTGTCAGTGCGTCTCTTCAAGTCCCTACTCGGAATTATGTCTTCTTGCATCCTGTTAGTTCCGCACTGTCGCCTTCGCATGCGGCCTCTTCAAGAAGCGCTGTCGGATCAATGGGTCCAGTGTACGGGGTCCTTCGACGTCATCCAGGTGACCCCTGCGATCAAAAAGGCTGTACGGTGGTGGACTTGCCCCCAGAACCTTTCTCACGGCTTGCCTTTCTTGCTTCCTGCTGCTCCACATATCACCACGGACGCCTCCTTAGAAGGCTGGGAGCTTTCCTTCAAGAACTGCAGCTAAGCGGTAAGTGGTCCCCTTCCGAGAAGGCACTTCACATAAATCTTCTGGAGCTGCGCGCAGTGTATCTCGCTCTGGTGGCTTTCCTTCCACGGATCAAAAACTCCCTAATGCTTGTCCGAACTGACAATACCACGACAATGCACTATTTAAACAAACAGGGTGGGACTCTTTCTCTGACACACTCTCACGAGTCGCAAAAAAATTTGGAACTGGCTGCTTAGTCACAACATCTCTCTCCAAGCAGAGTATGTTCCAGGCGCCCACAACGTGTTGGCGGATTCTCTAAGCAGAAGACAGGCGGAATGCCACGAGTGGGAGTTGGATCAGCCGGTCTTCAACAACATATTCGCTCGATGGGGCACCCCTCTTCTGGACCTCTTCGCTACCCAGCAGAACGCAAAATGCCAACACTTTGCAAGCTGGCATCCCCAGCAAGGGTCTCTGGGGAATGCATTTTCGATTGCATGGTGCACCGTCTTTGCGTACGCCTTTCCGCCAATTGCCCTGATTCCCAGGGTTCTCCGGAAGTTGAAAGCGGAGCCCTGCACACTCATCTTGATAGCCCCAGCTTGGCCACGCCAACATTAATTTACAAAGCTTCACCTTCTCTCCCTGGAACCGCCGATCAGGTTGAAACAGTTTCCATCTCTTCTAACGCTCAACAACCAACAAGTCCAGCATCCGGATCCGGCATCTCTCAAATTATCAACTTGGCTCCTGAGTTCAGAGAGTTTAAGGGTTTAGACATTCCTCCTGATTGTAGACAAGTTCTAGCTCGGGCCCGAGCAGATAGTACCAACAGAACGTATTCATTAAAATGGAAGAGGTTTTTTATCTGGTGCAAATCAAACAAAATACACCCTCTCTCTTCCACACCGGAACACATATTGCTGTACCTTCTACATCTGGCAAAATCTGGTCTAGCTCATGCCTCCATTAAAGTCCACCTGGCAGCAATATCGCGCTTCAGGAGATCCTCTACAGGTCCTTCTCTGTGGTCTCATAGGCTTATTAAGCAATTCCTTAAAGGACTAATTAGAACATTCCCTCCAGTAAAACCTGTACTTCCGGCTTGGCATCTCAACACGGTTCTGGCTCAACTCATGAAACACCCGTTTGAGCCAATACACAGAGCAGATCTTAAGTATGTCTCCTGGAAGACTGCGCTCCTTCTGGCCCTTACCTCGGCAAGGCGAGTGGGGGAACTCCAGGCTTTCTCAATCCAAGACCCTTTCCTTCAATTCAAACAGGATAGGGTCATTTTTCGAACAAATCCGAAGTTTATCCCTAAAGTTCCCTCACAGTTCCATCTTAACGAGCCTATCGTGCTGCGTTCATTCTTTTCAAATCTGCAGACAGCGGCAGAGAAAACCCTGCATTCCTTGGACCTTAAGCGCTGCCTAAAGTTTTACATTGACAGAACGAAACCATTTCATAAATCTAACCAACTCTTCGTAGTGTACAGTAGGCCTAGAAAAGGGCTACCACTAACCAAACAAAGTATCCCTTGCTGGATCTCTTCAGCCATTACCTTCTGTCACCAGCAAGCAGGGCGTCCACTACTCTCAACAGTTCGTGCCCATTCCACGAGGGCAATGTCTACTTCCATGGCACTGTTTGCAGGAGTGCCCCTTGTGGACATTTGTAGAGCGGCCACATGGAAGACGCCGCATACATTCACCAAGCATTACTGTCTGGATACGGAACTCATGAAGGATGCTGCAGTGGGTCAAGCGGTGCTCCGTCATCTATTTCATTAGAGGTGAGCCCTTTCTTTCATCCCACCATCCTTTCCTCTTTACGCACATTTCTCTACTGTGATTTATGCCTATGCTATGTCATTGTTTTTTGGTACTTTTTATTTTTTCACATGGATATGTTGTTATCTGTGAATGTTTCTATGCTGTACCTTGCGAAATGTGCTTTCCATTGTTTACTATTCTGATTCAGGCATGTGAATCTATGAAAGATGGTTATCAAAATAAGGGGGGAAGGAGAGGTTGATGGTTAGGTTCACCCTCCAGAAGTATATGTATCACAAAACAACCTGAACTAGTCAAGTATAAGAACCTAACCTTAGGGGGAAGGGAGGTATCAGAAGCCAAATAGGTTCTAAAATACCAAATGTAGAAAAAGGAAAAGATTGTCCTTTTCTTGAGTCCCCTCACTCACCAGGGTTTCCCCACGGTGACATGCTTCATCATTGGGGTCCTCCCAGTCCTCTACGGACTGAGGCGTGCTGCGACTTGCGGATTACGTAGGAGCACTGGAAAAAACAGACTATGTGTAGTGCAAGTGAAAGTGGAGTGGAGTGGATTTGTGAAATTAAAATTAATCAGCTAGTGGGCCAAAATAGACTTTATTAATGCTCTAAGCTGAAAAAATTAAAATTGGGGTAATATACTGAGGTCCCTAGTTATAATGAAATAGGTGTACCTAGCATATTGTGTTGTCAACTAGTTTCGAGCTTCCCCAGCTCTTCGTCAGGACAACACTGGGACCAGCCCAGTGTGACAATGCCACTCCTAGTCAACCTTGATGTGGTGTAAAAATGAAAAACGCTGCTACATTGAGGCATGCGTAACTTGTAATACATACGTTTTGTACGTCAGGAAACTTCTGTGGGATATAATAAAATACATATTATTTTGAAAAAAGTTGTTAGTGGGTACTTTTATCTATAAAAAGTTTTCGTGAACACACTACACCCAAGTGGTCAATCACTTCAGTCTATGACGTGCCTCGTGGTTGTTTCCTTATAAAAGAGAAGAGAAACTGAAGAAAGTTAAATCACTATCTCCATGCCGGCGTTTTTGTGCTGAAAAGTGATTTGTGGTTTAAAAACATACTAAACCAACATGTCTGACATCACACGAAACATACATATACAAAAAAACATACAATCGACACACAAAACGGGTAAGTACATACTTTTTAAAGGACATAGATATGCCTCATGGTCAACGGAGGGGCAATGGCGGTCTAATACATCTAAGAAAAAATGTAAAGTATGCCGTTAAAGCTGTTCGCTGCTTAGTGGTCGAAGCTTGCCCTGTTATGGAGGCAGAGACGGAAAAAGATCAATGTTCTCCGTATGGTGGGCGGGATGAATAGAGCAACTTGTTACGGAGCGCTCACTTACTTGTACCAGGACAGCCACGCATCGGTAAACCTACTGGGGCCAACACCTTCCGGACCGCATTCTGGCGTGTCTCAGGTGTGGTGATGTTTTATGAGGGCGGGTCGGGGTAGAAACTGAAAAGGGGAGTGCCTCGTACTTCGGGAGGCCTCCGGGGGGGCCATCTTGGATAGGGACAAGTATTGAAGATAATGCCAAGACGTATATTTAGTGAAGCTCAATCGAGTTCAACGAAGAAGTTAAAAATGTTAAAAAATGAATAGGCTTATGACCGTTCCCAATAAGTCAACAGGAAATATTATTTAGATGAAGTATAAACTATGTGACAGATATGTCTCTTAATTTATATCCTTTTGTAGAGATGGTAGCTAGGTAATTGTACTAAGAGTACTGTAATCAGGAGGAGTCCCAAAACGGTTTGTTTACAACTTCAGAGGGGTGGTGCCTCATACTTGGAGAGGCCCCCGGGGGGCGGCCATCTTGGATAGGGACTAGTATTAAGGATGATATCAAGAAGTTTATATCGTGAACTACATTCGAGTTTGACGAAGTTGTTAAAAAAGTGGATTGGTTTATGAAAGTTCTTGATAGGTCAACAAGGAATATTTTACGATGTAACAGTTGTATCCCTTAATTAGGTCGTTTTTTTTAAAAAGTTTGTTTTTTTTTTTAAAAAAGGGGGGTAGGTAATTGTACTCAGGGTATTGCAGTCTAGAGGAGTCCCAAGGGGGTTTGTTTCTTTCAATAAAAAAATCCAATAATTCAAAAAAATTCCCAAAAAGTTTCGGACCACAAATAATGGGAGCAGTAAGAAGAGCTATACAGTCCTGGTGATACAGTGTCTGACATTCACAGGGGGTGTCACTGTCATGTGAATTGTCCCCAGGGAATTTCATCGTTCAAACCATTGATATCAGAGCGGAGCTTGAAAACCCATCGCTGTTCCTTTTCATGTAATTTCTTCTCACAGTTAGGCTGGTTGTTTACGTGTTCCAGAATGACCCAACTTAGGTCGTTCGGTGTGTGCTGTTTCTCCAAAAAATGGGTTGTCATTCTGGTGTTGTTACGTTTGCATCTAAAATTGCTCCGATGCTCAATTATCCTGGTATTCACCTTTCTTGTGGTCATCCCCACATAGTGAAGGTTGCAGATGCAGGTAATCAAGTACACCACTCCTGTCGTATTACAGTTGGTGAAGGATCTGAGGTCCCATGTTTTTCCATTGTTACAAATCACTGTTTTTGTCACTTTGGTTAAGTGGCATACACTGCAGTTGCTGCATGGGAAATGGCCCTGAGGTAGTGGATGTAATAAACGTAAAGGGCCCGTTGTATTTGTGGGTTTCGGGCGAGTGTGGACTAAAAAGTCCCTCAAGTTCTTAGCTTTCCGATGGCTGAACATCGGTTTCTGTAACTCCAAACCTCCACTGTTAAGAGTTCGCCAATGTTTTTTTATTATCTTGGTAACTTGATTCGATGCAATATTGAAGGTGGTGATACAAATATGTCGTTTTTGACCTGGTTGCATGTTCTCAGGTTTGTCTTCCAGTAGTGCCTCTCTGTTGTTGTTTAGAGCTCTCTTCTGTGCTCTGCAGACAAGATGTTGTGGATATTGTCTATGCAATAGTTTGTGAGACAAGTCATTGGCTTGTAAGTTATAGTCATGACGGGTGGTGCAGTTGCGTCGTAGGCGCAAAAATTGTCCAAAGGGGAGGTTATCTTTTAGACTTCTGGGATGGAAACTGTCATAGACTAATAAACAATTCCTAGCTGTGGGTTTGAAATGTGTGGTAGTAATTATACGTCCTTCATGTGCTGTTATATTTAGGTCAAGGAAGACCAGATTAGACTTACTCATAGTGAAGGTGAATTTCAAAAAAGGATCCTGTTGATTTAGCCAAATCAGGAAAGACTCTGCTTCTTTCTCGTTTCCCTCCCAGATCAAAAGCACATCATCTATGTACCTTTTCCATAATTTAATATGGTTGATGTGTGGATTGTGCTGATGAAGAATCTTTTGTTTCTCAAGGTGGAATACGTACAGTCCTGCTATGCTCGGCGCAAATGTACTTCCCATGCTGGTACCGTGGGTTTGTTTGTACAAGGTGTCATTGAATTGGAAAAAATTCTCAGTTAGAGCAAGGCGACAGCATTCCAGAACCACATGTCTGGGTGTATGGTAATCCCAGGTGCTTAGAAAGAGTACTTCCTCCAGGATGTCCAAGGTGTCTTGGTGTGGGAGGCTAGTGTAGAGACTCTCTACGTCTAAGCTAATCAGTATGCTGGTTGAAGGATTGAACTCCAGGTCCTTAATTAAATTGAGGACTGCCTTAGTGTCCTGTAAGTATGTTTCGGTCGCTTGGACTAAAGGTCTTAAGAATGCATCCGCAAACTTAGAAAGAGGTTCCAAAATAGAACCTATGCCAGATACTATTGGTCTACCAGGTGGCGCTTCCATTGATTTGTGTATTTTGGGAATTGTGTAAAAGTAAGGGGTTACAGGCTTTCGGTTTTCCAGAAAGTCTGCTTCTTTTCTACTTATCCACTGATTTGCCAAGGATTCCTCCACCAGACTGGAAATCTCAATTCGTAGACGTTCTGTAGGGTCTTGGTGTATTGCCAGATAGTTGCGCTCATCAGCCAACAGTCTTAGGCATTCCCTCTGATAGTCAGTGGTGTTTTGTAGAACTATAGCCCCACCTTTATCAGCCGGTTTTATGGTTAGTTCCTTATTGTCTGAAAGTTGGTTTATAGCCTCGTACTCGGCATTACTAGTATTATGAAATACTTTGATTGTTCTCGGGTCCAATTCGGTTACCTCCTTCAACACCGCTTTTTCGAATGCCAGTAATTCGATGGGGAGGTTGTGTGCTGGGGGAGTGAAATTGGATTTCTTATGTAGTCCTGTATCCGTGGGGATACTTGGATAAGGCCCCTTGTCTTTGAAATAAATTTCCAGTTTAATCTTGCGAATAAATTCTTTTAATTCGCAGACAAGTCTGAATTTATCCAGTGATGCTGTGGGTACGAAACCTAATCCTTTTTCCAGGACAGTTCTTTGGATAGTAGTGAGATTTATTTTGGATAAGTTCACTACTAGACTGAGTTGTTGCTCGTCGAGGGCATGCTCGGTGGTCCCATACTCCGTGTGTGGCTCCTCTCTGTCTCCAGAGGTTGGGCCCATTGTACTTGTTGGCCTCTTCTGTTTTTTCCTCTTAGAGGAGTCTTGCCTCTCCCTAAAAAAGACTGGCTCTGATCTTGGTTCTGTAGTCCATCCCAGTATGGGTACGGTTGTTGTTGATAAGATGGGTGAAAAGGGGGGGGGGGGCCATAGAAGAAATGTGGTGGTGGGGGGGGCGTATCCTTCACCAACTGTAATACGACAGGAGTGGTGTACTTGATTACCTGCATCTGCAACCTTCACTATGTGGGGATGACCACAAGAAAGGTGAATACCAGGATAATTGAGCATCGGAGCAATTTTAGATGCAAACGTAACAACACCAGAATGACAACCCATTTTTTGGAGAAACAGCACACACCGAACGACCTAAGTTGGGTCATTCTGGAACACGTAAACAACCAGCCTAACTGTGAGAAGAAATTACATGAAAAGGAACAGCGATGGGTTTTCAAGCTCCGCTCTGATATCAATGGTTTGAACGATGAAATTCCCTGGGGACAATTCACATGACAGTGACACCCCCTGTGAATGTCAGACACTGTATCACCAGGACTGTATAGCTCTTCTTACTGCTCCCATTATTTGTGGTCCGAAACTTTTTTGGAATTTTTTTTAATTATTGGATTTTTTTATTGAAAGAAACAAACCCCCTTGGGACTCCTCTAGACTGCAATACCCTGAGTACAATTACCTACCCCCCTATTTTTTTTTTAAAAACAAACTGTTTTAAAAAAACGACCTAATTAAGGGATACAACTGTTACATCGTAAAATATTCCTTGTTGACCTATCAAGAACTTTCATAAACCAATCCACTTTTTTAACAACTTCGTCAAACTCGAATGTAGTTCACGATATAAACTTCTTGATATCATCCTTAATACTAGTCCCTATCCAAGATGGCCGCCCCCCGGGGGCCTCTCCAAGTATGAGGCACCACCCCTCTGAAGTTGTAAACAAACCGTTTTGGGACTCCTCCTGATTACAGTACTCTTAGTACAATTACCTAGCTACCATCTCTACAAAAGGATATAAATTAAGAGACATATCTGTCACATAGTTTATACTTCATCTAAATAATATTTCCTGTTGACTTATTAGCAACGGTCATAAGCCTATTCATTTTTTAACATTTTTAACTTCTTCGTTGAACTCGATTGAGCTTCACTAAATATACGTCTTGGCATTATCTTCAATACTTGTCCCTATCCAAGATGGCCCCCCCGGAGGCCTCCCGAAGTACGAGGCACTCCCCTTTTCAGTTTCTACCCCGACCCGCCCTCATAAAACATCACCACACCTGAGACACGCCAGAATGCGGTCCGGAAGGTGTTGGCCCCAGTAGTTTTACCGATGCGTGGCTGTCCTGGTACAAGTAAGTGAGCGCTCCGTAACAAGTTGCTCTATTCATCCCGCCCACCATACGGAGAACATTGATCCTTTTCCGTCTCTGCCTCCATAACAGGGCAAGCTTCGACCACTAAGCAGCGAACAGCTTTAACGGCATACTTTACATTTTTTCTTAGATGTATTAGACCGCCATTGCCCCTCCGTTGACCATGAGGCATATCTATGTCCTTTAAAAAGTATGTACTTACCCGTTTTGTGTGTCGATTGTATGTTTTTTTGTATATGTATGTTTCGTGTGATGTCAGACATGTTGGTTTAGTATGTTTTTAAACCACAAATCACTTTTCAGCACAAAAACGCCGGCATGGAGATAGTGATTTAACTTTCTTCAGTTTCTCTTCTCTTTTATAAGGAAACAACCACGAGGCACGTCATAGACTGAAGTGATTGACCACTTGGGTGTAGTGTGTTCACGAAAACTTTTTATAGATAAAAGTACCCACTAACAACTTTTTTCAAAATAATATGTATTTTATTATATCCCACAGAAGTTTCCTGACGTACAAAACGTATGTATTACAAGTTACGCATGCCTCAATGTAGCAGCGTTTTTCATTTTTACACCACATCAAGGTTGACTAGGAGTGGCATTGTCACACTGGGCTGGTCCCAGTGTTGTCCTGACGAAGAGCTGGGGAAGCTCGAAACTAGTTGACAACACAATATGCTAGGTAAACCTATTTCATTATAACTAGGGACCTCAGTATATTACCCCAATTTTAATTTTTTCAGCTTAGAGCATTAATAAAGTCTATTTTGGCCCACTAGCTGATTAATTTTAATTTCACAAATCCACTCCACTCCACTTTCACTTGCACTACACATAGTCTGTTTTTTCCAGTGCTCCTACGTAATCCGCAAGTCGCAGCACGCCTCAGTCCGTAGAGGACTGGGAGGACCCCAATGATGAAGCATGTCACCGTGGGGAAACCCTGGTGAGTGAGGGGACTCAAGAAAAGGACAATCTTTTCCTTTTTCTACATTTGGTATTTTAGAACCTATTTGGCTTCTG
Organism: Triturus cristatus; assembly: GCF_964204655.1. Taxonomy (NCBI): domain Eukaryota; kingdom Metazoa; phylum Chordata; class Amphibia; order Caudata; family Salamandridae; genus Triturus; species Triturus cristatus. Next base: position 929,235,692 of record NC_140584.1, read on the forward strand.
ATACCTCCCTTCCCCCTAAGGTTAGGTTCTTATACTTGACTAGTTCAGGTTGTTTTGTGATACAAATCTATGAAAGATACCCTAATACTGGAAAAGGAACGCGTTACTTACCTGTAACTGCGGTTATCCAGTATTGGTATCTTTCATAGATTCACATGCAACCCACCCACCTCCCCTGGAAGGGCTCTCTTGGATCTCTCAGTAATACAACTACTTAGCACTGTGCTTACGAAAATCTGAGGGACTAGAGCTCCTTCCAGGAAGGTTCTAGAGGGTGGTGCTAGTTGATTAGCTACTCGCCAAACTTTGGTCCTTTTTACATAAGGGCGTGGATATGTTACTAAGATAAGGCCTTTTGGGCCTCTTACTCTATATGTCTACTGAGACATTGCTTAGTTTATTTACGGGTGACTCCCATCCCGACGACGGGGAATGATTCAGGCATGTGAATCTATGAAAGATACCAATACTGGATAACTGCAGTTACAGGTAAGTAACGCGTTCCTTAATTGTCAACACTGGCACTTATGACAGCTGTCACATGGTGGTGCTGTTTGTGCAGTTAAAAAATTAGCAAAACAATAGTTGTTCATTAATGCAATAATTTTTTTTTTTTTTTAAACTAATACCAGCCGCCCAAGCCATTCTGGTAGCTTTGGGGCCCTCAAACAGTACGATATGTGACATTTGTTGCAGTGTGATGGTTAGTAGTTGTGTAGGTACTGTCATTGGCAGCGCTGGCAAGGGGAAATGGTGGTGCAAGCTGTGGTGGCCTCCTGACAAGGGCCCAGGCTCTTGTGGTTTTAAAAAAAATTTTTTTTTACAAACGAAGCACTGGTTGGAGATGATGGCGTCATGCATTGATAGTGTCACGTGGGAGGTTACATATGTGTCTACAGCAGGAGTGCTTAACGAGACATGTCACAAACATAGGGTCATTGGTAAGATCTAATGCTGCTACAGCTCAGGACTCAACACATACTCTTATCATGTACCAGCAAGAACTTGTTGCTGGGTAGCCGTCTTCTGGGCTGACTATGATCGTGGTCTGTGGGGTTGGGCGCGCTTCTCAGCCACATGACTGAGGGTACCTGGACGCCACAATAAGAGTTCTCATACTGTTGGAACTCATTGCAGTCATACTAGTACTCAGTTTTCTACATGCTCATCCGCGACAATACAGTCCTCATAAAAACAGATCTGACTGCAGTGTGTTGCATCCAGAAGCTCCAGCCCAATACATTTGCTATGGGGTCATTTGAAATCTCATTCATCTCATCCCTGTGTGGAGCATCTGCCGGGGGAAGCCCATGAATCTGCAGACCTGCTTAGCAGCACTCATCAACTCCACGAATGGGGAGCAATCACCAAGTGCTGCAAATGTATTTTCAACAATGGGCACTCCCACAATCGATCTGTTAGCCACCACACAAAATTCCCATACTTTGCCTCCTGCTACCCACACCCTTTGTCTTGGTACATTGTGGGCTAAGGGACGAGTCACAAGATCCCTCAAACATGACTTGCAGACGTGTGAGCAAGAGTATACAAAGCATGAGAGTATAAAGCACTAAACTAGGAATAAAGAAGCAGTTACAGGGTAAGTAACATTTTCCATTTTCTGATTCGGTACAACCTTGGAGATGTATGGCTAGCACCACTACATCCCTCGCCCGATTGGCTGTCTTGGAGAACGCCATCAGCCTGACATTTGTCAGATTTTCAGCTGTTTTTGCAAACATGGTAATTTCTTCTAGCAGGGTGTCCTTTTTTTTTTTTTTTTTTTTTTCTTTTGGCCATGTGAAGTTTGCCCTCTTGCTCCCCTGATTGCCTTGGGGTTCATCACAGAGTATTTGTCACAGTACTTGAGAATGTGTTTGACTCCCAGGCAGAGGCGCAACTAAAGCCAAATTTCGGGGGGGAGGGGGAGAGCTAATTCTTTTTATTCCAGCAATAGGGCGAGTGTAGATAAAGGGGTGTAAAAACAACAAAGCCTCTTTAACAAGTAAATGGTCTTTTAAAGACCTGAGAAGAACTCTGGTGCGGCTGTATAAAGCTCAAAAACTGTATGTATATGTGCCGTGGAAGCTGTCTCAGCCCGGGCTGGCACACACGACGGAGGCAGGGGTCTGAAGCCCTTGATCTCTGTAGGCGTTGCATGCCTGCTCCCAGGTATCACTGACAGGAGCTGTGCGGGTCAGTGACAGGCCGCTGCACTTGGTTTGAAGCCTGTAGTCTTCTTGGCGTCATACCTTCTACCCTGCCATAATTGCCTTCATATTGGATGTTATTCAGACTTGAATCAGAGCTCCGGATGTGCATCGTAACCCAGAAGTGGCGCTTATATGTGGCTGTGCATGGTTGGGTCCAGAGTACTGCGTGATGGAGGCTGATGGTGCCACTTAGCGGCAGGCAGTAGCTACTGCAAGGCCATTTTCGTATGCAGTTTGAATGAGAGGAGTCCAAAGGTTAGGAATCTGCAGCTAGACAGTGTCATCCACCAACGAGCATTGCAGAAGGTAGGTATCTTATTCATGCACAAGAAGTGAAAATACTAAACAGTTACTATTTCAGTGTGAAGGTCTAATCCAATGTTATTACCAGAGTGCATTTTTTTTTTTTTTTTTACTTTAAAAGCTTTATTTGAATAATAACAAATGCAGAAGCCCAGCAATACAGAGTAAAGCATAATAAAATAGAAGCATAATGCAAAAATGGCTAGTACAAGGACAAAGAAGAAAGCTATTTAAATGTTATGGGGAAATAAGGGTGGGGGAAGGGAAAATCTTACAAAATGATAAAGTGAGAAAATGCATATCTACAAAGGAATGTAAACAATAATCATAATATAATTAATAAATACAATAAGCCAACAAGGATAAAAAGAAAAAATAGATAAAATAAATGTTCAAGGAGGTTTAAAATTGTCAGAATTTAAACGGGAATGATCTGTAACGTTAATTTATCTAAATAAGTAGTAAGCGGCAACCAGAAGATATCTCTAACTATAGGTTTGCAGGAGGAGGTGAAAGCAATATCAAGTCGATGAAAATGACCGACTGTTCCACCAGTGTTGGATAGAAAGTTTTGCAAGCGTTTTCCAGTTAAGGGTTGTGTTGAAAAGCTAAAGCTAACATGGTCAAAGAGAACATGTTTGTGGGAGGAAAGATCTAAAGAGTCAGACAGACCCCCCCTAGAAAAGAAGAGGAATAGAATAAGGAATGGGAATATTAAACAGGAGAGAAATGTAGGACCAGATTTTCCCCCAAAAGTTAGAAACCGAAGGGCAAAAGAAGAGAAGGTGCAAAAGTCAGCATTAGAAGAGCCACACGTCCATCAATTTGTGTCAGTAGAATGGGAAAATCTAGCTACAGAAGTAAGGGTAAAATAAAGTCTGATATAGGAAAAACATAGATTGGGTGAGAGAAGCAGAACGAGAGATTTTGAGAGAGCGGAACCAGAGTTTGTCCCAAAAGATGATGGTCCATTCACATCCCAGGTCAGATTCCCATGAAAGTTCCAATTTAGTTTTAGTACGCTCTGGATCAGAAGCTGAGGAGTGTTTATAGATGAGAGAAGCCTTGAGTAAACAAAGAAGAATCTTGAGAAGAGAAATTTGAACAGAGGGAAGAGATTTGAAAGTGTCTAGAATGACCGCCATTAGAATAGTGAATTTCTGTACGAAGGAGCGAGGACAATGAAAGGTAGCTTGAAATTGGGGAAAGGAGCATGGGGATAAGCCATCAAATACATTTCTAACCCAAATTATCCCCTTTAATCTCCAGGATTTCCAAAAGATGGATCTATTATTGATAGTTATAAGGAAGTTATGCCAAATTGAATCTAAAATGGATTCTCTAGACACAGATTTTGGTTGGGTCAAAGGTTTCAATAGGGAACAAGTGTGTTTAAACAGGGGAAGAGAGAGATGAGGGGTTTTGGCGGAAAAGGCTATAACTTTTTTTAAAGAGAAGGGTAAAAGTAAGGCTCGTTCAATGGAAAACCAAAGGGGAGTGAAAGGGAAAGGATCAGAAAGGAGCCATTTCGAGGCCTGATGGAGGCAGAAGGATTTATTATATAGGTGAAAATCAGGAAAGTTCACACCTCCGTTAGATTTTGTCTTGCGAAGAGAAGGAAATCCTGGCTTTTTTGTTTTTCCAAAGAAATTTAGAGGCAATCTTTTTAAAGTAACAGGCAGGAATATGGACCGGAAGCATGGAAAGAGCATAAATCAAAATAGGGGTAATCATCATCTTAATTTAGTCTAACCAACCGCACCACGAGAGAAAGAAGGCATTCCAAGAGGAGAGTAGTTTGTCAATCCGAGATAGGGCCGCAGTCATAATTTATTTGACAGAAGAGGTGATGGAGTTAGAAAACCACATACCTAAATATTTGATTTTAGAACTATTCCATGCAAAGCCTGTGGAAGAAAGGGAATGTGGCAGACATTTTGTGAGAGGGAGAATTTCTGTTTTATCTGAATTGAATTTATAACCAGAGACAAGAGATAATGAAGTGAATTCATGTTAATAAAGGGGGAATAGAAATTTGGGGATTAGAAATAAAAAGCAGGCTATCATCCGCTTAAGCGGAAAGTTTAAATGTTGCTCACCATAAGAGAAACCAGATATAGAATCATTATTGAGGATAGGAAGGGTTCAAGAGCTAAGATAAAGAGAAGGGGGGAAAGAGGACAGCCTTGACGCACTATGCGTTGAAGGGGAAAGTAGGATGAAATACAGCCATTGACTAGCACCGAGGCTCTGGGGGCAGAATATAATAAAGTAATAAGTGAAATCAACTTTGGACCAAAACCATGCCACTTCAAAGATGCAAATAAAAAGGAACAATCAACCCTATCAAATGCTTTTTCAGCATCCACAGAAATGGCCGCTAAGGATGTGGAAAGGGAAGGAACTTTGTTTAAAACATTAAGAAAGAGCCGAGAATTCTCCAAAGTCAGTCTACCTTTGACAAAGCCACATTGCTCCTTACCAACCAAATGAGGCATAAGAGGGTCTAAACGTAAAGAAAGTGTTTTGGCGAAATCTTTATAGTCTACATTAACCAGGGAGATCTGACAATAGTTTTTACAAAACATAGGATCACGGTCCTCTTAATGTATAAGGCAAACAGTGGACTCCTGAAAAGTACCTTCTGTCTTACCGGAGAGAAAGAATGAATGGAAAAGGTCTAAGAGTTTAGGGAGTAATCAGTTAGAAAAATGCAAATAAAATTCAACTGAAAAACCATCTGGGCCAGGAGTTTTCCCTTTCTTCAAAACATTTTAAGCAGTGTGTTAGACCGGTCAGCCCTGGGGTGGTCTTCCCCTACATTTTTGTTCGCTTTTTGCCTTCTATTAGGCCGCCATTTTTGTTGGAAATAGGACTCTGGGCCCCTTACCACTGCTAAACAGTGCTGAGGTGCAGGTGCTCTCCCTTAAAAAGCATAGAGACACTAGAGTATCAGCCATAGGCCCTGCTACTGCAGTGAGGCCTACCCTTCATTTGCATAATGGTAGTCTGCATAGTCTGGGACTTTTTGCAACTGTAGCCTTTTGTCCCTGGTTTACAGACAGGTAGAAAAGGAAATATCCCAGAGCCTCCTGGATTTTTCCAGAGATTTCCAACCCCTAGATTCTTCCAGAAGGTGCTGCCCCTCCCGGTCACCTTACATTAGGGTATAATAGGGAGGGTTCTGGCCACACATCTCGGTTACACCACTGGACTAAGGAGAAACTCTGCTGGAGTAAAGACTGCTGCGCTAGGAGGACTGCCCCTGTCTACTGAGGCTGACTGCTCCCAGAAACAGCTGCACCAACTAGCTGAGCTGCCCTGCTGCCTGCTGATCTTGCCCAGCCAGAAAGAAACTAAAATAAAAATAACATCTCCAGGGTGTCTCCACCAAAGAAGACTAGCTGATCCCCTGGACACTGGGATCACAAGACCAGTAAAGAAACTACAAGGATTGCCCCTGCAACGCTGGGCACTTTGACCTGCCTTGCCTTCAAGAGGACGTTAACATTTTATTTGTCCTATCAACTGCCTCTACAGTGCTGGTGGTGGAAAACTGTCCTTTGTATCACCCCTGAGATCACCGCCGCCCGGGGCCTGAATGCGCTGTGTAGCGCTGGGACAGAGTGCTGTGATGAAGAGCGCTATTTCCCTCAAAATAACGGTGGCCGGCCCGGGCGCCTGACTACACTGCACCCTGCTCACGCTGTGTCGTGGACGAGAAGCGCTACAGAGAAACGTGCTGCGAGATCCCCTTCACCGCCGCGGGCCCTGTGACCTATAAAGTGCTGCTGTGTTCGCCGCCGCCGGCCTGGGAGCCGTGGGAAGGACAACAGGGCTTTCCACTGTGACGTCAGGAGAGCCGTGCTCAATTGGCTCCAGCCGGGGTGTTGCCCAGCAACGGGGAGCGCCGTCTGGGAAGCTGCACTGAAGCCAGGGGAGCGTGAGGCTTCTCTCCGTCCCCAGAGCCTGCTGGCCGGCACCCAGAGATGGAGCGTCTGCACCCCCAGGTAACTGCCCAACCAGCGTGTGTGGGGGGGGGGGGGCGCGGGATTGCGGGAAAGCGCTCGCGGCCTCCCGCCTGTAACTGATGGCCTTGGAGTCTGCATAGCGGGGCACTCCGCTGTTACCTGACATTTCGGCCCGTATCTTGGTAAAGATCTGCCCCGGTCCCCCTGAAGAGGCTGAGCGCATACTGGGGACAGCGTTACTTGAATAGCGGGCGTGCCGGGGATCAGCTCGATTATGTAGCGAGCGCATACCGGGCACAATAGCAACAAGGGTACCAGCTTTCCTGAAGATAGCATTTGGCCAGGTACAGCGGGTGCATACTGACAGTAAAAGGCCGACGCTGACTGCAGTATTCCGTCTGCAAGGCGCCCCTCGTAGACTGCCGAATATCTGGGGCACATTGCAGTTTTGAAACGGACATTATTAACAGAGGCAGCGCTGGGCTGGCGGTGCCTCCAGGGACTCGGCAGGATAGCTGAAGTCCAGATAAACAGCGTGAGAGGCCCTGCACGCTAGCACCAGGGCTAACATTAAAAGACCTAATTAATTTAGCCCACAACTCATTTCCCACGGGACTTTTTAACTCTTACAAATATCAGGGACTGAACTAGTGCCATAAAGTGGGCCAAAAAAATAAATGCACAATTGTTTGCCTAAAGAAACTGCCAGGACTTGAAGGATTATTTCCTCCCACAAAGAAGACTGTCAGCAAGCAGTACAATTTAAGAGCTCATAATTCCTGTGGGATATGTTTATTGTTGATCTTGCCTGAAGTATTCATAAAGATCTTTATATTTCCATATACAACCGGTGTGGTGTTCCTTTTTGAGTGATTTACTGTGTTACTGTTGGTGTGTTGGACAGTTACTTTACACATTGCCTCCTGCGTTTAGCCCACCTGCTTTGAGCCAAGCTACCATGTCAGAAGCGGTGGTCCCTACTTGGATTAGGGTGCATATCCCTGCCAACAAGAATTCATTGAGGGAAAGATCTGATTCAAGATCAGAAAGATTAAGGTGAGAATTAGAGGGGGTTGGAAGATTATTAAGATAAGATTGAATAAGAAGACTGGAAGGAGGAGATTCTGGGGGTATAAAGGTCTTGGAAAAATAGCTAAAATCCATTGAGAATATCCTAATCTTTGTGAATTGGAGTGCCATCTGATGAATAAATAGTCGATCAGAGTACAATCTTTACGGGATTTGAGATAGTTCACTAAAAGTTTACCTATTTTATTACGACCCCCATAATAGCGAGCACTACTACGGAAAAGTATGGAAGACGTGTTATCAGTTGTAGTTTTATTAAAGGCAAATTTGGCACAGATCAGAGCAGGTAAAACCGAGTCCGCCGATGAAGTATAGAACTTATGTTCTAAGGCCTTAATATGTGCAAGGGTAGCTTTGTGGTGTTGAAGAAAGCGCCTCTTTTTCTTTGAGTCGTAGTCAATAATAAAACCTCTTGCTGTAGCCTTAAAGGAGTCCCATAATTTATGGGGAGAGGAAGCGGGGTCACTGTTTAGGGTGAAAAATTCATTAGGAAAAGTGATGGAGGAAGAGAAAAGAGGATCAAGAAGAAGAGAATTATTGAAATGCCAATGAAATGGGATGTGGAGGGAGTAAGTCGAGATCAGTCACACCTGGGGCATGGTCAGAAATGACAATGGGTTCAATAAAGGAAGATAACAGATTTTGAGATAAAGATTGAGAGGGAAAAATATCATCCAAACGGGAAAGGGAGTTGTGAGGAGGAGAGAAGAAAGAGATGTCAAGAGTATCTGGGTGAGAAAGTCTCCAAGAATCTACAAGGTGTGTTTGGGAGATAGTGTCGAGAAAGTGTTTATGGGTTTTATGAGGAATGAAGTGTACGGTCAAGAAAGGGGTCAACAACTTGATTGCATATCACCTCCTAGTATAAAAAAATCATCTCTAAACTGAATACATTTCTGTGTAATCAGAGGCCAAAAAGAACAGTCAGGATGAGTAGGATCATGGACATTAAATACGGTCAAAGAAACATTATTAACAACTTAGCTAACAACCATCGTCCTTCTGTATCAGTCTCTTGCGATATAACTTTACAGTTCAATTTCTTGTGACATAAAATGATGACACCATTTTTCTCATCGGAAGTAGGAGAACATAAAACTGAACCCACCCAACCTTTTTTTAATTTTAACGCCTCAGATTCTGTAAGGAGGGACTCTTGTAAAAGAACCAAATCAGGGTTATAAGAGGCAAGATGAGAGAGAATTCTCTGTCTCTTAATTGGGTTAATAAAACCGTTCATATTCCAGGAAATTACTCTGAATGCAAAATCATCAATAATACATAAAGAACAAAATATGCAGTTGTAAAAAAGTGAAGCAAGAGAAAAAGGGAGAGAAAGGGGAGAAGAAAGAAAAACCAGCGAGATGTCCAGAGGAGAAAAAAGAATGCATAAAATAGGAAAGAGAAGAAAACAGACGAAGAGGAAGGAATATAAGAGGCAGCAATATCACCAGAAGGAAGAGGAAAAAGGATACAATAGGAAGGGAGGAAAAAAAGGGGAAGAAAAAGTACAGATGAGAGAAGACAGTACATGTCAAAAAATGACTGTGATACGTACCTTATGAGGAACAAAGGGAAGGGTGAGAGGTGGCACGGACAACGAAAATAGCACACCCAACAACGGGCAACACATCACATCAGGACATCAAGCTAGACATGAACAGGAACGGGAACAATATTGGGAACATAGTGCAGTTAGACGAACTGTAAAAGAAAAATAAGTTATACAAATGGGAACAAAAAGAGCAATGGAAATAAAGAGAGTAAAGAGCATAATACTAAAATATTATGTAACAAATAACACCTCAGAAGAAACGGTAAAGTCAAGGTATCGGCAGAGGGCCAGCAATCTCCATGGAAGCGGTGGAGTGTGACTGGATGAATCTTCGAAAGTCGACTGGATCCTCAAAAGTAGAGGTCTTGTTGAGATAGGTTACTTTAAAGGTGCATGGGTGGAATAAGCCGTAACGTGCACCGAGGGATCGAAGAGCAGGACGAAGGCAGTAGCTGAAGAAACGTCTTGAGAAATATATACCTTGGTGCCACGCCATGTCAACAGTTTTTTGGTTTTAGCTGCATTAAGGACTTGTAGAAGATCTGTAAATTGTAAGAACAAGATGATCACTCCCCGGGGTTTGGAAGGAGCAGCAGAAGACGACAAACGAGGGCCCAATCTATGGGCACGTTGTATATTCAGTTTGGTCGAAAAGGGGAGGTCCAAGAACTGTGGCAGAAAGGAAGTAAAGTACGCAACAGGGTCATCACCTTCAAGGCCTTCAGGAAGACCATAAATACGGAGGTTGTTGCGACGATTCCCATTTTCAAGGTCCACGGACGGTCTTCTCGATTGGAGAACCTTTTTTTCCAAAAAAGAACTTCTTGAAGAGGAGTCTTGTACCACATCAAGCTGCTGTTCCACCACCGTGAGTCGGGATTCCAATGAGGACCATTTGTTATCCATGGTCTGAAGACGAGAATTTGTTTCCTCAATGAAAGGTCTGAGGGCGCTGATTTCCTCCAGAACAATGTCCGAGAGACAGCTTTAGGAGGAGAAGGAGGCTCCTGTTTGTCTTTTGGCATTGACTGAGGGGAGGTTGAGATTTAGCTGCCATGGGCAATAAAACTGTTGAAGAGGAGTGAATTCCGGGCGTTGAAACCGAGGAAGAAGTGGGAGCTGAAGAGGTAACACAACCAGTTGTCGAGACGTTGGATGCCTGTTTCTTGGTGGAGTGAAGTAGATATTTGCTTCTACCCATTAATCAGAGGGCCCGAAATAGCCAGGAAGAGAGCAGGGAGAGAGGCGTCGTAGAAGTGAGGAGAAAAGTTACCTCATAGGAACAGCAAACCCAGTAAAAAACAAAGTGTCCGTTGCTGACCGGGACATCAGTGAAGAAAAAGGTGACAAAAGTAAAAGAAATGACGCAAAAAGAATGTTTCAGCGCACCATCAGTAACGTGAGGGGAAATGCTGAAGAGAAAAAACAAAATGGCGGCCAGAAAACAGTTAAAAAGTCACCTTCATATTTTCAGTGAGAAATCCACACAAAGGATGATGAAGGTAGAATCCTGTAAAGGAAGTGTTCCGCTTCAATAAAATGCTGACATGCTGGTCGTAGGAGCGCTGGAACTGCTCAATTTAAAATCGCGATGCGGAGCTCCGATATCAGGCAGCCATCTTAATTCGCGGTGCGCGCAACTCCTCTACCAGAGTGCATCTTCACTGATGAGAGAAACACTGTTAATGCATCAGAGATTATGTTCTATAATCTGTTTACTTGTGGAAACTGGGACCATAATCACGTGGACCACTTAAAGTAATTCTATCTCACTGAACACATTTTACCCCCAGTGCTTTTGCTATTCTTAAATGTGGTTATAAACGTCATGACAATAAACCCTAAGTACATGTAGATCTGCGTAACCCAGTCTTCTAATTATTGCCTTTGTGGAGCGAGTTAAGGGCATTTTGACCCACTTGAGGCTCACTTCACGGGAGCTATGTCCCCTCCCAAAACAAACCGTATTATAAAATAGCATCTTGCACTCAATGGATGTGCAATTGTTTGTTCAAGTGCAGTGGTTATAAAAGCAAGCATTTGCAGTGCAATAGGTCTCGCATTTACGTGAGTTTTAAGCTATTGGCGTTGTAAGTGACAATGCCTTTTATTTGTGCTTTAAAAACGAAAACAAAAATAAAACGCATTGTCAATTACAATGCTAATTGCTCAAACTCTCGTAAATGCGAGACCTATTGCATGGCAAATGCTTGTTCGTTTTTTTTGTTTTTTTTTTTTGCTTTCAGCCATGCTGCACAGCAGCTGTGATGCTGTACACCATGCCTGAAAAAACATTGACAAAGCCAGTACCTCCCATAAGTGAGACCTACTGGCTTTGCCAATGCTTGTTTTTAATGCACTTCGACCACAGAAGGAAATGCATCTCCACAAAGGTCAGACAATCCGAACGGGTGGATCGCACATTTCCAACTGCATTCACAAATAAACATAACGCAGTATATAGCCTATCTTGCCCCTCAGAACCCACCCCACCTAGCTTTACTCAGTCACTGTAGCACTCATTGCCTTCGAACCTGTACAGAGCTCCACAGTCTTTTCGATTGGTTCACGCTATTTAAATACTACATGCATGCATATATTATACTTTCCAACATGAAGTATTGTTATTGTTAAAGCTACCGTAGAATGTACATGTGTGTTTTGATACTCTTTTAACAACATTTTTATGGCTGTATGGCTCAGCACCAGTAGTTCTAAATAGCAGGTACTGAGAGGGGTCCTCATCGGGGTCTCAAGATTTCTTTTTCACCCTGCGGGTAATGGTAAAAATTAACTCTAAAGCAGTACCAACATTCACTGCCTTTAAGGTGACTTCAAAGAGACTCATAGTTCTTTCAGTCTCATTTCAAAACTGAAGCCTTTTCATTGTTCTGTAAAATTAATTAATAGGTTTTGCTTATTAATCTTAGGCAACCAACAACCATTGACAAAGTAAATAGTTGTGGCTTGTTGTAGGTGTATTCTTACTTGTTGTATTATGTATCTGGGTGCAATGACAGAAGCACTAAAATACAGTTGGGCCAGTCACTGCTAAGCAAAGATTTTAAGCTTACCAGTTTTTAAGACATGCCCTTTTATTATATCAGCCATATCCCCTGGAGAGACGTACCCTTCCCTCCACACACACACAGTTCTTTCACTCGACCTAAAGCCCTGGGTAAAAATATTAAAGTTCCGTACATATAATTAAATCAATAATTTAAAACTGGGGGAGGAGCCAAGATGGCGACCGGAGCAGACGCTTGAGCGCCCGGCTCCGTCGGTCCGTGGCCTCGGACTACTATCCTGATGCCCATCCTCGCCGATTCTTGAGGTGCACCGTGTGCGAAGACGCGCTGACCGCGCTGCTGATTTCCCGGAGTCTCAACCCGCCCGGATGCCCGAGTTCTGGGTGCTTTTGTCCTCGGCACTGAAACCCTGCGCCCTTACGGCCTTTGCCGGCCTCCTGGAAGCTCCGCAGTTACCGGATCAGCTAGCGCTAACCTGAGCCCCGCGGTCCCGATCTCGCCTCGCACCATGGATCGTTGCCGGATGAGCCCGGGGAGAGACGGCCGGACACCTTCTGCACCCTGTGCCTGACGGGCTGGAGCGGTGGGGTGGGCCCCGGTGCGGTGAGTCTCCTGCCCCGCTCTGAGGACCGAGCTGTGGGGGGCTGCTGCCCCCTTTGCCTATTGCCTAGCCAGCGGCGAGGGGGACCGGCGAGAAGATAAGCGACTGTCGGCCTTTCCTGTTGCGGCGTAGACCTGAGGGGAATTGACCACTTGCCACGACCCCCCCCCCCTGGCCATTGCACCGTATAGCGGCAAAACATGGCGTTGAGTGCCTGCTCGCGGCTGGGGGGTGATACTCCGGTCTCGCCCGCTGCCCACTTCGCCCTCCCTCTTCCGGACACCAGCTCCACAGTGCCGTCCCGGATTGCTGCCGATGTTGGGGCCCAGCTTCCGCTGACATGCGGCTCCGTTCTGGCTGTCCTGCGGGACTTTCAACTACAGATGTGCGCTGGCCTGCAGGCGCTGAGTGAGAGGTTTGACCCCATACTGTCGGCTGCGGGCCGTGAGCGCACTGTTTGTCATCCACAGGGCGTGGGTCCTCCGGTGCTCTTGTCCTCTTGCGGGGACGCAGCGGCGGTGTATGATTGTGCTACACTGGTGCCTTCATCTAGCGCTCCCGGCGCCCAGGGTCCACCGCTCTCCACCTCAACTGCGGATACTTTGTCCCCCTGGTCATGGCTGCCTGCTTCATTGTTTCCTGCCTCATCGCGTCCGCGAGGCTATCCTGCTGAGCGATACTTAACGGCTTCGAGGGACCGTCCGCGGTGGCCCACTGCTGCCTTTTTGTGGAACTCCTGTACCTTACTTGCCAGGTTTGGATTTTATGTGGTGCAACAAGGGACCTCAATCGATGGTCGGCGGCCATTTCGTGATCCTACTTCCCCATCCTCTCACAAGCGGCCATCTTGTCTTTGTCTGCTCGGGACACGGGGCCTTCACGCAGGAGCTGGTTTAATCCCAAGCCCGCGATCGGGCCAGGGCTAGTCTGACTTCTATCGCTATGGTTTATGGACGGGCTGGCCTGGGACTGGGACTGTATGTATGTTTTGCGCGCACTTGTCGCGACTTGTATCCCTTGCTTAAACTGTGGTGCCATGGTATCTTTGCATGCCGTTTTTGGCGTAGAGGGCTCTCAGTGTGTGGGGGCCATAACTGGCTGATGGTTCGGGGCGCTCTGGTGTCTAGTGGGCTCCTCCCCACCTTCTTTTCTGTTTTCTTCCCTTCTTTACTCTGTTCCTACTTTCTCTCTTCTCTATATTTCGGGTTCCTTGGGCGACAGGCACTATGCTGGGGGGGGGTAGGCCGTAGCCTCCGCATTGGTGTAGGGTGGGGGGGTAATACTCTGTTCTCAATTAGTTCTATGGGCCTTTCTTCTTTTATGTCTCTGTGCTCTACTTTCTTCGATTCGGGGTCCGGGTGTGGGGTGGATCGAGTGGGGGCGGCTCTGGAGGGGCGCGTACTTGCTCATGTGACTATCCTGATATATCTCTGCACCGCCTCACTGATTGAGATTTTATTCCCATTGTTGTTCTTACTGATGTTGCTGCTCGCCCGTGTGGTGAAGCTATCTTGCGGACTCGAATCTACTTTGCTCTTATCCTTCATTGACTTTTTTCTCTGATAAAATTATCAAAAAACTTAAAATTAACCTTCACTTCTCCTTCCCCGGGTTTCAAAGATATCTCCAGTATGTGACTCATAACCTGTTGTTAATCCTGACCGTTGATGCACGGGGGCTGTAATGTGGGTATCAGTGCTTTACTGTATCGTGGCCGGCCTGACGGTTGTAGGCCCGTATTTGTTCTTTTAAGATGCACGAATAAAGGTTTTAAAAAAAAAAAAAAAAAAAAAAAAAAAAATAATAATTTAAAACTGATTTCTGGAGACTATCGCAACAGACACTTTAAAACAAAACCAATGGTATGTTTATTGAGCTGAAGAAGCAAAGATCCAGTTGAAACCTCAGGAAACAAAGTCAGAACTTGAAGGTTTCTTGTAGTAGTGTGGTGCACCATCACCACATACTGAACCCCTTCCCAGCACTGGAACATGTGATCAGCAAGCTAAATAGGAGTTCGATTAATTGAAGTGTATATATGTGTGTGTATATATGTATATATATATATATATATATATATATATATATATATATATATATTTATTGGAAGAAAGAGTTGCCCTTGCTCGAGGAAGCACTCGCGATGGGTTTAGCACGACTTTAATTGGAGGTTGTGGCACAGAGTACAGGAAACATTCAGAGCTCTTCTTTCACCTTACACGTTTCGGGCTGGCGCCCTTGTTCACAGGTGTTCTCTGGGGTGATTGAGAACGGTGCGCGGTCATCTTTTCAAGTCCTCATTTCCCCGCCCCCATGGGCGTGTCGCAAGTGCTCGGGATTCTGGTTCTTGTGGTTCGCAGCACCGCATCCCGTGTGGGATTCTTCTCCACCTCACATTAAAAACATCAAAGGACCCATGTGGGTTGATGAATGGCTCACCACACAGTCTGCCACTCGTAAAATTCCACCAAAAGTGGCCCCATCGTCCAAAATGCTGACTATCCCTCGACGCCAACACTGGTCCGCACTGCTGCGGCGGTGCTCCCCCACGGCTGGACTGGCCGTAAATATTGGAAGAAAGAGTTGCCCTTGCTCGAGGAAGCACTCGCGATGGGTTTAGCACGACTTTAATTGGAGGTTGTGGCACAGAGTACAGGAAACATTCAGAGCTCTTCTTTCACCTTACGCGTTTCAGGCTGGCGCCCTTGTTCACAGGTGTTCTCTGGGGTGATTGAGAACGGTGCGCGGTCATCTTTTCAAGTCCTCATTTCCCCGCCCCCATGGGCGTGTCGCAAGTGCTCGGGATTCTGGTTCTTGTGGTTCGCAGCACCGCATCCCGTGTGGGATTCTTCTCCACCTCACATTAAAAACATCAAAGGACCCATGTGGGTTGATGAATGGCTCACCACACAGTCTGCCACTCGTAAAATTCCACCAAAAGTGGCCCCATCGTCCAAAATGCTGACTATCCCTCGACGCCAACACTGGTCCGCACTGCTGCGGCGGTGCTCCCCCACGGCTGGACTGGCCGTAAATATTGGAAGAAAGAGTTGCCCTTGCTCGAGGAAGCACTCGCGATGGGTTTAGCACGACTTTAATTGGAGGTTGTGGCACAGAGTACAGGAAACATTCAGAGCTCTTCTTTCACCTTACGCGTTTCAGGCTGGCGCCCTTGTTCACAGGTGTTCTCTGGGGTGATTGAGAACGGTGCGCGGTCATCTTTTCAAGTCCTCATTTCCCCGCCCCCATGGGCGTGTCGCAGGTGCTCGGGATTCTGGTTCTTGTGGTTCGCAACACCGCATCCCGTGTGGGATTCTTCTCCACCTCACATTAAAAACATCAAAGGACCCATGTGGGTTGATGAATGGCTCACCACACAGTCTGCCACTCGTAAAATTCCACCAAAAGTGGCCCCATCGTCCAAAATGCTGACTATCCCTCGACGCTGGAGGGATAGTCAGCCAGACGCTGGAGACGCACGTCCCCATACCCGCCGGTCCCTGGGACTGACGCGACGCCGGCGGAGATCGGTGCCTTCCTCTCGGCCATGAGGAAACTGCCTCCGCCGTCGACGCCCGCCGGCGCGCCTTCGGGCCCCGCGGACTCGACTGGGCGACCTTGCTCGACGGCGGCGCCGGCGCTGTTGGAGGCTCCAGCCCTGACGCTGCAGGTCCCCGAGGGGCCCATGCCTGGGCCCCCGTCAACGCCGGTCGACCTAGTCATGCCTCCTCCGCCGGCGCCGACTCCTGTTCCAACCCCGACGCCGACTCCGGTCGATGTCGTTCCCCGGTTCAGCCCCTGTCCGGACCCGACGCCGATGCGGCGCCCACCGACGCCACATCCGACGCAGCTCGAGACTCACTATGTCTATCGTCCGGCTCCGATCATTCCACCTGTTTACCAGGAATCGGATGACGGGGTCGACTGGGAGGGGTCCGATGACCCTATGGCCGTTCAGGCTCAACTGTCACAGGACTGGGCAGATGAACTGGGGGAGGCCAGTGGTCTGGATACCTCACCGGACACTGGATTCATCTCTCCTCCGACTGTGGCTTCGGAGGAGGGTGCTGCTTTTTCCGTGGTGCTGCGCAAGGCGGCCGCGGCCCTCTGGCTTGAGCTGCCTGCCGTGGCTGTGAGGACTAACATCCTCACTGAGGTGCTTCAGTCTGCAGCAAGCTCCACTGAGCCTCTGCTGCCATTCAATGAGGCCCTCACTGACGTTCTCCAGGGCACCTGGTCCAAGCCCTCCACAGTTCCTCCTGTGGATAGAAACGTCGCCAGGCGCCACCGCCCTGCTCCGGGCGACCCCAGTTTTCTGTCGCAACACCCCACCCCCGAGAGCCTGGTTATCCAGGCCTCTACCTCCCAAACCTCCTTCCCGTCCGCTCCTCCAGACCGGGATTCCAAGAGACTGGAATAGTTTGGCAAGAAGCTGTTCTCCTCCCTCAGTTTAGGCCTGCGGTCTTTAAACACCGCCTGTCTCTTGGACCGTTTCTCCCACTCTCTGTGGGATACGGTGGAGGACGTGCTGCCCCGGTGTGGACTTGACACCATGGACTCGCTGGGTAGGGCGATTTCCACCACGGTGGCGCTTCGGCGTCACGCCTGGCTGCGGTCCACGTCCTTTTCGGGGGATGTCCAGAGCACTCTCATGGACATGCCCTTTGATGGCGCTCGCCTTTTTGGTGAGAAAGCGGACAGTGCGCTGGCTCGCTTTAAGGACTCCCGGGCTACGGCCACGTCCTTGGGCCTTTCGGCCCCGCGGCCGCAAGCTTCCGCTTTTCGCCCCTTTCGTGGCCAAGGAAGGGGCGCCTCCTCACGTCCGCAGAGCCACCAGCCGCAGACCCAACCTGCACGCGGTCGCGGACGTGGTTTCCGCCGAGGCGGTTCGGGAGGACGACGCGGTCAGTCCACATCCACCCCGGCAGCATCCGCCTCAAAGCCTTCCTAGTCCGAGCTTTCAGGCCCATTCATCGCCAGTGGGAGGCAGAGTTCGCCATCACCTGATCCACTGGCGTACCATCACTTCGGACAGGTGGGTGCTGCAAATCGTCCGAAGGGGCTACTCCCTCCCCTTCGAGACGACCCCTCCAGCCATGCCACCGCAGCACCACCATATCTCGGAGGATCATTTGAATCTTCTGCGCGTTCCGAGCCCAGAAGTAGGTCGTGGTTGTTATTCCCACTACTTTCTGGTTCCCAAGAAGGGCAAAGGGGGCCTACGCCCTATCTTGGACCTCAGGAACGTCAATGCCTTCCTCCGGAAGGAACGGTTCAAAATGTTGACTTTGGCTCAGGTTCTAGCTGCCCTCGACCCTGGAGACTGGATGGTAGCGTTGGACTTGCAGGACGCATATTTCCACATCCCCGTCCTGCCGGCCCACCGGCGTTACCTGCGGTTCACGGTGGGCCAGGAGCACTTTCAGTTCACCGTGCTCCCCTTCGGCCTCACCAGTGCCCCTCGGGTGTTCACGAAAATGATGGCGGTGGTCGCAGCTCATCTGCGCAGATCAGGGGTTCCAGTCTTCCCCTATCTCGACGACTGGTTGTTGAAGGTGGGCTCGCCCCAGGCAGTCGTCTCCCACCTCCAGACTACGGCGGATCTCCTGTATTTGCTGGGGTTTTCCATCAACGTGCCGAAGTCACACCTGAGTCCCTCTCAGAAGCTCCTCTTCATCGGAGCGTTTCTCGATTCGGCGCAGTTCTGGGTCTATCCGCCGGAACAGCGGGTCTGGGATATTCAGGCCCTGATTCCCATCTTTCGGCCTCTATCCTGGGTTTCGGTCAGGCTAGTGTTGCTGCTTCTGGGGCTGATGGCCTCCTGCATCCTACTAGTGCATCACGCCAGGCGGCGCATGTGGGCTCTGCAGTGGGACCTGAAGTTTCAGTGGGCCCAGCATCACGGCAACCTGTCCGACCATGTCTTGATCTCGGAGGGCACTGCACAGCAGTTGCGGCTCACGGACCGCGATTGGGTCACGGGCAAAAGCCTCTCCCTTCCCCAAACGGAGCATGTCGTAGTGACGGATGCGTCCCTCCTGGGATGGGGTGGCCATATGGGCGAGGCGGAGATCAGAGGCCTCTGGTCTCCGGCGGAGTCTCGCCTCCACATCAACCTGTTGGAGTTGAGAGCGATCCGACTTGCACTGAAAGCCTTCCTTCCCTCTGTCAGGGGAAGTGTCGTGCAGGTGTTCACGGACAACACCACCGCCATGTGGTATTGCAACAAACAGGGCGGGGTGGGGTTGTGGACCCTTTGTCAGGAGGCTCTGCGCCTCTGGACGTGGCTGGAACACCAGGGCGTCACCCTAGTGGTTCAACATCTGGCAGGCTCACTGAACGCCAGAGCAGATGAACTCAGCCGCCGGTGCATGATGGATCACGAATGGCGTATGAACTCCGAAGTGGCGCAAGGTCTCTTTCAGCAGTGGGGAGAGCCTTGGTTAGATCTATTCGCCACCGAAGAGAACGCGCAATGTCAGCAGTTCTGCGCGTTGGAATTTCCAAGGCGGCACTCGCTCGGCGACGCTTTTCGTCACGAGTGGAGTTGCGGTCTGTTGTACGCCTTTCCGCCTATACCACTTCTGCCCAGAGTGCTGAAGAAGATCAGGCACGACCGGGCCCAAGTCATCTTGGTGGCTCCGGATTGGGCACGAAGGTACTGGTATCCCGAGCTACTCAGTATGTTGACCGATCCTCCGATACGTCTGCCCCTTCGGGAGGATCTTCTGTCGCAGCAGCAGGGGACGGTCCTCCACCCGAACCTGTCCAGCCTCCACCTCCATGCGTGGAGATTGAGCGGCGGCAGTTGATGCCATTTGACTTGCCTCCTGAAGTATGTGATATCATTCTGGCAGCCAGGCGTCCCTCCACAAAGACTGTATACGCCTGCCGGTGGAACAAATTTGTGGCATGGTGCACAGCAAAGGCTGTGGATCCCCTTTCCGCCCCTCTTTCTGAGGTTCTCCTCTTTCTTCGGCCCGGCAGGGCTCTGTCCTGGGCACCTTGAAAGGTTATCTTGCTGCCCTCTCTGCCTTCTTACGGCTTCCTGATCAGCCTTCTCTTTTCAAGTCCCCTGTGGTTCAACGCTTTCTTAAAGGCATTACTCATACGTTCCCTCCTGTTCCTTTCGTAATGCCTCAGTGGGACTTGAATCTTGTTCTCACATTTCTGATGTGCGCTCCCTTTGAGCCTCTTCACAATTGTCCTCTTCGTCTTCTGACGCTTAAGACTGCTTTCCTGGTAGCCATCACCTCGGCTAGACGGGTGAGTGAGCTCCAGGCTCTATCGTCCAAGCCTCCTTTTCTATCTGTTCATCCGGACAAGGTTGTCCTTCGGCCTCGTCCTTCCTTTCTACCGAAAGTGGTGACTCACTTTCATCTTGGGCAATCTGTCACCTTGCCCACCTTCTTTCCGCCTCCGCATCCTTCCAAAGAGGAAGAGAGGCTCCACCGTCTGGACCCAAAACGTACGCTCTCCTTTTATTTGGACCGCACAAAACAGTTCCGGGTGGACGACCAACTTTTCGTTGGATACGTGGGTGCTAAGAAGGGAGAAGCTGTGCACAAACGGACCATCTCCCGGTGGGTCGTTTTGTGCATCAAAATCTGTTACTCCTTGGCGAAAAAGGACCCTCCTGTTGGGCTGCGCGCTCATTCTACTCGGGCTACAGCTGCTACTACTGCTTTGGGACGGGGAGTCCCTTTGCAGGACATCTGTCAGGCGGCTACGTGGGCTTCGCTACACACGTTTGCCAGGCATTATTGCCTTGACAGCCAAGCCCGGAGGGATGGCTTCTTTGGCCGTTCTGTCCTCCAGGACTTTCTGGTGTAATCTTGGTTCGCAGACCCACCACCGGGGTTGGTATTGCTTGGGTATCTATTTTAAGGTGAGGAATCTAACTAACGTGTTTCTTTCAGATGAACAAGTTACTTACCTTCGGTAACGATGTATCTGTAAGAAACATTAGTTAGTTAGATTACTCACCGACCCACCCATCCTCCCCGTTCTGCGAACTGACATCTAGGGTTAAGGTTGTCCTTTTCAGGCCCCTAGACTTTTTTGCACCAGTGTCGGTCTCTTGCATGGCTCTGCGTTCCTGGCGCGGAAAGCTATGTACAAGAACTGACGCCAGCACGTGAGGGCGGCGTCTAAGTACTCCGACGTCATTACGGCGCACGACGCCAACGACGGACGCGGAGCCGCAGACGACGCCTAGCGACGCGCAAGGGGTATTGCTGACGAAAAATCTTCCGGATCCAGTCTGACGCCTGGGGATATTCTAAGGTGAAGAATCTAACTAACTAATGTTTCTTACAGATACATCGTTACCGAAGGTAAGTAACTTGTTCGTTAGGCGCGAGACCTAAAAATGCTAAATCATAACCTGAGCATAGGAGGGTTAAACCACAATTACTAGGCCTTGTGAGTGTGGCACCATTTGCCTTCCTTTGTAAAGGGATACAATAGAAGTTGAGGCATTTTGTGTTGTAGTGTTGAATTTGATGTCTTTACTGTAGTGACTGATTAGCAAATGTGCATTTAGTAGTACATTTTGTGTAAGCAACAAGCTTTATTAGCTCACGTTTTTCATTTGAATGCTGTAAATGTGTGTGAATGTGTATTTACATAAGTGAATTAATTATTCAAAGGCGTTACAATAATCTAGAAGTTTTGTCTTTTTTTCATTAGCTGCTAAAAAGGAATGCTGCCTCCCGTCTCGGCGCCGGAGCACTTGATGCTGCAGAGGTCCAGGTACATTTTAAATGGCTATTTTAGGATGGCTTGCAGTAATGAAGGGACAAGTAAAGGAACTGCTGAAATGAAGCTGATGGTATAATGAAGACTGCTCTACGGCAGTGGAGAGCAGTAGTCAGATTTCCACGGCTTACATTCTCCTTGATTGGATTTTGAAATGTGAAACTTGAACTAATTATGAATGTGCAGAATACCTCTGAAAATCTGCTCTTGTGCTACTAAAGATGTAACGTTTGGCGAGTTTGATGTACTTTACTGGGCGGCGGGGCAGATGGAGGACAGACCAGTGACTTAATTCCATTAAAAATGTAGTTCTTAGAAAAACAAAATCTTTCGAGCACGATTCCTTACTATTTCACCTTTGTAAGACCATCGTCTTCACAGTAAACCTCTTTCATCTCAAAATAATACCTAATAGACTACTGTCTAATCTAGTGTCGAATAGCTGCGTAAGCGTATGATTGGTAGCGTTTACCTGTTAGGAGGGTGGAAAGTTATTTTCAACATTCCATATTACGTTATATGTACATAGTAGTATATTGTGGCGTAATTCATTTATTTTGTATTGCTTTCCATTTTATTAGTGCCAATTTACAAGCTCCCTGTTGAATTTTCTAGGCACATTCCTTCTTCAGACATATTAATTGGGAAGACCTCCTAGCTCGGAAGGTGGAGCCACCGTTCAAACCATTGCTGGTATGTCATACATTTTTGTTACTTGTTAAGCAATTAATGTTGCGATTTAAGTTTTAATTGAAAAACCACAGCACAAGCTCTTCATGAAAGATTTGATTTGCTTTGGTGTGGGCCTAACACAGATCAGTTAATGGATTGCTTTTTCAATGTCGTAATTGCATTTCCCACTGAATTTGCCCAAGACAATAACTTTGTAATATTAATAGACTCTCTCATGTGAGTTTGAAACCATTTTTGGAAATGATGCATTGTAACAATCAAAGCATACATTTTTCGCAAGCAAACGTAGCAACATGGTCCATTTTTTGTGTGCTCTAGATTCCCATTGCCTTTTGTCGGAGTTACGTTTAAAACGGCTTTTATCGTAAAGAAACATGTCGTTTTTCTCTACTGTTGAATTAGTAAGCTGAAGACCGACATTGCACCAGAGCCTTTAATTTGCACATTGCAGATATTGTATCATTTTCATATGCGATCACGTAGCTAACAAGACGTTCATTTGATATTGCCCCTGCCCTAGCTGTATCGCACTGTCACCCTTTGACTGCATCGCCAAATAGTGGGAGGACTTGAAACTGACTTTTTTTTTTATGAGCGTTGTGCATGCAGTAACCACGTATTGCTATGGCACATGCAGACCCATTGTTTTCCCTTGCGTAAGTGTGTATCCTAACCTTTTTTTCCCCAATCAATCCTTGTGGTTCAGAGCGTGATTCTCTTGTGATCAGAAACTTTTGTCGCTCTGACAGGTTAATGCCCTTGCCTTCATGGTGACCTACTGGCTATATCTCGGCTTCGATTTTGACTGACTTACCTTGATCCTTGAGGTTGCATAGGAAGCCCATTCATTTTTTTGTTTAATTTGAGCAAATAAGCAGCTTGGCAGAAATTGTTGATGTCTCAGGACATCAGTGACGCCAACAGGACAATGAATACCTCTTTCCAGGGAGAGGCAGACTTTATCGAAATCTTTGAACTTAAGCCATAACAACTCAGAAAGGATGGTGAACTCCTTATTAAAACAAATGGCAATGCTATTAGGTTGCACCTTTGAGACCTATTGGTTTTGGCTATGATTTTGAGCTATACTGCACAGATGTACAGCATAGCTAAAAATAATTATTAAAAATCGGTGTGACATGGCCAGCACTAATGTGCTTTATAAAAAAATCAGTGCATGCGTGATGAGCGCAAGTGCTGTGTGCCCATGAGTGGTACAATACATAGAGGGTGCAGTGCTTGCATGGTAAAAAAGTGTGCTGGATGTATATGTGCCTGTGAATAGTACAGTACCTGAAGGATACAGTGCTGTACAGTGTGTAGGTTGTATACGTGCACTGGGTGTATGTGTCCCTGTGGATGATACAATACATGAAGGGCCATTGGTTCCCTTTTGGGAGAGACAGGCTTACATGGTGAAATTTAGAGATGTGGTAGAGAAATCCCTCCAGACAGATTTGTGTATTGCTGCTTTCCTGTACTTTTCTGTACGCTGGGTTGGACACACACAAGAGAGGGGAGAGACAGGCTTCCCCTGTGCACTTTAACCTCTTCGGTGCCCGTGACGAGCTGGACTCGTCATGGGCCGCGGTGGCGCTGTGCCCATGACGAGTCCAGCTCGTCACAAACCCCGCCCGCTAATGCAACGGACGGCACAGGGCGGGGAAAGGGGCGGGCACCGAAGGGGTTAAAGGATGCTCTTTTATTCAGTGAGCGGTCACATGGAGGAGGCATATTTCAGGAAGGAGATGGGTCTGATAAGAGAATCATGAAGAATTGGGCTGAAACCGCAGCCTATTTGCTACATATCACTGTGGCTGGCATCCAAGTATGAACTCGTCACTCACATCCGCTTTGGAGTTGCTCCTTCTGTGACACTTAAAAAGAAGCAGATCCCCCAACATAAAACTTCAGTGACTCAGACCCTAAATAACATATGGTGCCTGCAAATGGACTATAAGAAGGGGAGTCTGAGATCCCACAATTTGTCATCTGTCAACAAGCCGCACGGGCTCTGTGAGGAGATGAAGCTCTTCAAAACTCCTACGTGTGACCAGGACTGGGGGCCAAGGCCTGCTAGTCTTCCTGCTGGGTGAGTAGACATCACCCAGGGAATCTAACACCACCTGCCCTGGAGCCAAGAGTACCACCGCCTGCTTGCTTGCCAAGATCAGTGTCCTATGAGAAAGAGGAGGGTGTGGATGGAGCGAGATCCAGTGGGGAGCCCTTTTGAGTTGATTCCCTTTGCGAGGTGTAAGGAGACTGCTGTTACACCAATCGAGTCGTTGCCCATGTGCAGGACAAAGTAAACAACCCCTGTATGCTAGAGAAGGGCCGTCGTGAAATGAGCAGTGTTGCACTGCCCTTATCAGGCCATGGCCAGTGCGTAGTTCAGAGTCAGCGACTGCTATATGCCATGAGGGGCTACTGTGAAAAGACTTTAATGCAGATAGACCGTAGACTTGTGCTGTTGCGAGCTGTGACCTCCGTATATCAGGAGGGGCTGCCGCCAAGGACTTCACCGTGACGATCGGTGGGATCCTGTGTATTGTGAAGATGCAGTGACTCCGTATGCCAGGAGTCGTCACCAGAAGCATCATGAATTGCCACCCGATCTGCAACCTCAGCCAGAAAAGTGTGGACTCTGTTGGAGCACCTGCACACCATCACCCAGAGAAGGAACCCGCATCTGGATCATTGCAGCAGGCACCATGAGAGACTGATTAGATACTTAGCCCGCAGGTAGAACTGTAAAGACCCTACGGTTGGTTCAGAAGAGCGAGTGCATGTGAGGAACTCTGCCGGGGCTGCCTGGGTGAACTCACCTGCTGCCGTTCCAAGCGCTCGCGGTTGGGGCGCACCCAGGAACTCTGGAAGGTCTGATTTCAATGTGTCGGCCCGTGGGGATCTTTTCTGCTAGTTAACACTGCAACAATGGAGCACTGTTTACTTTAAATTAGAATTAGGGGAACTCTTAAGACTATTAGTGGGGCATACCCTGGATGTTAACAATAGTGAAGGAGGAATAACCGCTAACACAAGAAGGGATTGGGACAGGGAAGCACTGATTCCCGACTTCATGGGGGATTGGGTGATTGTTTGTGAAGGTCTTATTTTTCCTTTATGTATGCTAGCGGTAGAAATAAAATACTTATCTTTTTCCATACAAATGAGTATTTGGCTGGACAGTGATGGACTGCTGCGCTCATTTTGAGTTGTGAGCCAGTAAAAGGCCTCAAACCTCCTGTTTAGGCCCAGTGCCTTGTGTGCCCTGTGGCCCGCTAAAAGGGGTTCTCACAGACAAATTATTAACCCACTCCGTTTGGTGCACGACTTAAAGTCTTTCTCTCAAAATATGCTGTCTAAATTAACACCTGTAAGGGATTCCAACTGAATACCTAATGTGTTCGTAAAACATGTAGCACGCCTAATGCACTTGTTTTCTGTCATAGGCATTTCTACTAAATTCCTGAACATAGATTATATCTGCCTCATATCAGAATCCTGGAACACTTTTTGTTAAGGAGAAATAAATTCTCTTTTATAGGACTAACTCTTGAAACTTACGTAATCTATGTTGGTGACCTTAAAACAGCATTTCATTTAATTGAAACTGTTTTAAGAACATAAAGCTCTTACATTAATGTGAAAAAGACGTAAGAATAAAGATTTCAATTCTTCCTTTTTTTTTTTTTTAACCCAACGGGAACATGAAAGTAACAACTGTGTACGCATAACTAACCTTAAGACTGAACTGAAAGATAAAAACAACACGGTACCATAAAGACTGCCAACTGACCTTGGTATCCGATAAGGCACAGCACCATGTAGTTTCTAGTTCACCTGTGAGGATCCCTCCATCAAACATTTCCTTTTGGATGAGGGGGTGGAGGGGTTCAAGGCTCTTGCCATTGAGAGGAATATTTTAGTCAAGGAGATCATTATAGTGATCCCCCTTCTATTTTGCCATCTAGAGAATTGCGCTCACGCCGTTTGAAATTAAATATATTAAGGCGAAGATTGACATCAAGAACTGATGTTCTCTGTTAAAATTAGATGTCAAAGCAGCCTTGTTTGATGTTGAGGCAGTCGTATGCATCAAAATAGCCTTCTTTGGGCAAATCTATTTTGCATCGGATAGGATTATAATATTCTGATGTGCTGTTAGGTAAAATTCTAGCAATGGAGAAATCTGCTCTTCTGAGTCTAGCAATACCTACAAAGCATGCTCCACTTGCTTCTCAAAGTCCTCCAAGGAAGAGGGTGGAAACTATAGATTTTGAAGAATTTCTGCAGCTGCATGTTTCTCTCGGTCCAAATATAATGCTCCTCTAGTTGTTGTGCTGCAGCAGACACCACAAGGTATGCATGCTCCTATGTCTTATACCTAGCCTAAGCATAAACAGCCACACTTCTAAAGAAGTTTCTCATACTGACATCACTCCCGTACTCTTCCTCTGCTGAACCATCATACCAGATCTTCTCCAAGAAGGCGTTGTGTGCATTCTCATCATAGGGAGCGCTTGATAATGAGGCCAAATATCCACAGTCTCTAGAATTGGATCTCTTTATCCAATTGTATGACACTGACTCAAGCATGTTAGAGTTAATGCAGTCTGATCTTTTCTCCTGGGTCTTCTAAAGAGAGAGTGGTTAAAATTCTAGATTTCCACAACATTTTGGGTACAGGCTCTGCAGAATACTTCAGTCAGTTTCATAACCCTGCAGCATAGTGTCTCTCAAAAATTACTGCTGTTGGTTCAATGGCTTTTGAAACCAGTTATTAGTTTCAAGCTCCATCTACTTTAAAAGCAGCCATGCAAAGGTTGCTAAAAAAAAAAAAATACAAAGGCCCTGAGCAACACTTGCTTTATCTAAAAATAAATACAGATCCCACCCCTGGTATAGCAGCTGCAGTGAAAAAGATTTTTAAATATGGCTACATCTTCAACCACAGCTCATAAGGAAAGTCCGTACAAGACAAGAGGGCAAGTAAATATGTGGGACTTAAGGTGAAATGCTCGTATTCACACCAAGTTGTGTTGTGTGTTTTGTGAGGCTTTCCATTCTGGCATCTATTGTAGCTGTATACTATGCAAGAAATTCTAGCAGAGCTATTTGTGTTTCGAATGTGATTGACTGATAATCCAGTGCTTTAAAGGGAGGAATGATGAGCTGTATACTTCAGCCAGCAAGCTGTTTTACTATCATTAGCCTTTCCATTTTCTAGAAAGGCACTGCCTGATGATTTATGTCCCCTTTTCTGATCAGGCAAGCTAAGCACTGGCGATTTGTTGTTAATCATGTTAGAGAATGAGTGTGTTGATACTTTTCCTGTGGTGTTATTTTGCCATTTCTTCTGACTTAATTAGGGTTAAAGCTGTAAATGTGTCTGTGGCTGGTGTTACTAGCGTCAGGGTAATAGATGTAGTTGGCTGATAATTGCTGGCTAAGTGACCTGTTGACTGTGTTGCCATCTTAGCATAAACTTTCCTATATGCCCATCTTTATTCCCAAGTTTTTTATTGCACATTGTGCAAATTTGTTTAATATGTAATTCGGCTAATGGTACAGTTATGAAAAACTTTCAGTTCAATTTGATGCACAGTGAAAACCAATATCTGCTGGTTAGCGCTTCTTGACGTTAGTTCCTTGGATGTAGAGGACCGATTTGAATTTTTGTGACATCAGCCACAACTCTAAATGAAGCAATGACATAGGTATTCTTAAAAAGGAAACACATTTCTCTGTGGTACATTATGAATTGATTTCTGGACAGGCTTCAGGTAGTGTATAAAGACAACTTCCGTAAAGGGAAATTAGTCTCAGATAAAATCAGTGGTGCTCAATGTTTTTAATGTCTGCTTTCGGCTACTCCCATGGCCTTTGTTTGAGGTGTGCCACTTGGGTGATGCTAACTGAACCAAGAGCCGATGCACATCAGAAATGCTTAGCATTCTGCTCTCTGGTTCATCTCACTTCAGTTACCACCATCATGATCAGATATAAAATGAAGGCCTCTGGCTTATATTATGAAAGCAGTAGGGTAAGAGAAAAAGACTGCCACCATCCTCATTGAAAGTTACAGCAGGGTCAACGTTTCAATTGTCAGCTGAATGGCCAGAAACAAAACCAAGCACAGTGCTAACGTCAGGTTCTTGGTTCAAACAAAGATGATTTTCAAGAGGTAGAAATCAACACCATCCACCAGCGATGGGGAAAACTCTGTCAAATACAGGGCAGTGTCTTCCTACTCACTGTTACCTACTCCAATAAAGGGAGAGCATCTCTCAACATCTTCAGATTGGAAAAACATTGCCAATGATGTGCTCTTTATTTTAAAGAATGGTTGCACTTTGAGACTCAAGTATTTTTCACCTGTGCTAAAGCCACTGGAATTCGAACCATCGGCACGTGCTTTATTTCAGCATGGAAGCCATCACTACAAACCAAAAAATCCAGGAAAAGATTACCAACTCCCCAAAAGAGCAAAGATCCGCTCATGTTACTACTTGGTAAAGAAGAGAGGAGGCTTAATTGTCTAAGCTAAATTCCAACAAAGCCAAGATTCTACTCTTTTTGATAATCATCTTGGTGGCCTTCATCCCTTGGTACTATTCCTAGTCCAGCTCTTAAAGTTAAGAACTTAGGCGGGATGTTTGATGCTAACCTTTGAGAGATCAGGTCAGCAAACTTACTTCATCCTGCTTTTTCATTTTAAAAATGCTACGGTAAATTCTTCGTTTTATTTCTTATGAGCTACAAAAATCAGTTGTCATTGCTTTAGTGTTGTCCAGGCGGGACTATTGCAGTGCTTTGTAGAAGGGTCTTCACTCAGGCACACTTAATAAACTCCAGCTTTTACAGAATGCTGCAGCCCGTCTCTTAACCCCTTCAACGCTCATGACGGAGCGGTTCCGTCATGAGCGTCGGTTGCGCTGTGCGCATGACGGAACCGCTCCGTCATGGCCCCGCCCGCGCTCAGGACCTTCAGCACGGCGCGGAAATCCGCGCCGCGCTGAAGGGGTTAAAGAAGATATCTAAATTCCATTCATCATCACAAGTGTTAGATGAACTTCACCGGCTTCTGTTTAAGAAGCGGGTGCCTTTTAAGGTGCTTTGTATGGCCCATAAATACCTTCATGGGATTGGCCCAAAACCTCTGCGGAGACGTTTTAAGTGGTATGTACCCAGAAGACTCCTGCGCTCTGCTGCCTCCAGGACTTTGGTAGTACCCCACTGTAATTAAGTCTCATGGGGTGGCAGGAGCATTGTGTACTCTACTTGCAAGTTGTGGAACACACTTCCTCTGCAACTCAAACTTTAGCTGTAGTCATCTAGTTTCAGAAAAGAACTTAAAATGTGGCTTTTTTATGCCTCTTTTTAAGGCTGTTTTTTTGTGGTGCTTTCTACTTGTTCTGCAGTTGGCGCAAAATCGCCGGGCATTTGTCGCGCTTTAGAAAATCATATAAATATCGAGCATAAACGTCTAGGCCGTGACAGGTACTTCAGAATTCTTAAGCTTTGCATCCAAGTTTTCCAGAACCGTTGGCATGTGGGATTATTTTGTTGCGGTGTGGTGGCGAAAATGAAGCAGAAGGGAGTCATTACAGAGATGGTTCCCAGATATGCTACTCATGTATGACAACTTGCATACAACATTTATGTGCAGGTAGGATCTGCTGACCAGAGCCATCGGTAAGATTCTGCACCACAGTTAGACACTTCTACGTTTGGCCGCTTGGCTCTTGAACATATCCAGTACAGACACTTAAACCTTCCTGCTTGACTGCATGATGATTCTGAAAGAGGGCTAAGATATTTGGGAAAGACCACAGTTGTGAGAGGGTTTTCATCTTGAATCTCTAGCTATGTTATGTAAGGGACAGATCCTTTATCCAGTGCCCAAGCCCACTCCACCAGAACCAATTTGGCTACATTAGCACTGACATTTACCAGCCACAACATACAGGGTATTTACTTGGGCTACCCCACAACATTCTTCAGACACTGCCCTCGTAAAGCTTCCTCCTAAAGTCATGCTTAACTTTGTGAAGAAATTATACAGAATCTACTCATCTAGACTTGCTCTCTCATTGCTGCCTTCACCACCTTCTTCATGCTAAAGAATCTACACAGAGAAGGGGGATAGGAGAAGGCCAGGATATAGCAGAAGGATATATTTACCTTTTATGATGGATTACTCCTAATCTTAGCCAGTTGTTTAGCCATTGGCCTAAAAATGACACACGGTGCCCAACTTTTTTAAAGAAGGGATCTGGAAAGTGTGCGCACCTAGGAAGTAGTGTTCACTTGCTTGTTACTGGATGCGGAAAGTTCTAGAAGCTATTTAGATCTGTCGTCTGGTAGCATGCTACCACTTTTTGATATTTGGAGTCCTTACAGACTGATTAAGTCACCATAATGGTAACTTTATCTATTCAAGGTTAATCTAAAATAGCATTCGGCTGTAGTTGGGTAAGATTTTTTGGTGCCTTATATTGCAAATGTATTAACACTTGTGAGTTAGACTGTGTATAATGCGCATGAAGTTAGCTATATCTGCGCTAACTACACAGATTTCCTGCTATCCTGTGCATTTTGTGCGATACTGATGAATAAGTGGCACATTCAATGAGGATAAGAGACCAGCATACAGTACAGAAATATAGCAAGCAAGTATAGCGTTGGATCGAATAAAGTAGCATATAAAAATAAATCAATTTAGAAATTAGGCAAATAATGGCAAACGAAAGCAAGGGGAAAATGTTTTTCTTAAGCCCCCTTTGTCAGTTGGTTGATAACAGATGGGAATCCTGCACAAAGTTATATTCTGGCACACCTGCAGGAGTGAATTGCAGGTAAGTGACACAAATCATTGAGGGCATGTTTGTCTCAAGCAGATGCACACAAAGCCCATTTATGTAGGAACAGGCCGGCAGCTGCCCCTTTCAGAGCCATCCTGTTTGAGAATCTTCCATCCCTTTACTGTACTTTTCCATGTATCACTAGTTTGAATGGATGCTTGCCATGTGTCCAATTTCTCAAGCCTTCATTTGGGCTGACTGTAACGGCCCTTCTCCAACATTGGATCTTTTATATATTCACATGCTTGAATCCTTCCCCCGTCATCATGCTGTGAATCCCCAGTACACTAACATAGCGGTTTACAGTGTATACTATATACAGTTCAAAAGAGGTCCTCGGCCTGGCCAATATAGATTCTTTAGTAGCACATCCACCTTATTTGAAAAAACCCAACCTTCAGCCAATTAGGTGGAGCTTACGCTTTCCTACTCCCCCAAAAGGCTCCATAGCTCAGATCCGCATGTCATGTGTGAGGAAGCACGTCATGTGTGAGGGAGTTCCCTGTCAGAGCTCTGCTCTAGCCTTTCAGTGGACCTGAAATTGTTACTATATTGGTCTACCCTGGATTTAAACCAGCCCTATCTTCAGCACTGCTGTACTGAGAGTTGTATCTGAAAGAGACTATTAGTTATAGTGCTGAAGAAGATCAAGCTCGACTGGGCCCAAGTCATTCTTGTGGCCCCGGACTAGGGACGAAGAGTCCGATATCCCGAGCTCTTGAACATGGCCATCGATCCTCCGATCAGACTGCCTCTTCAGGCAGGATCTTCATTCGCAGCAGGAGGGGGACTGTCCTCCACAAGAACCTGTCCAGCCTCCACCTCCTTGCGTGGAGGTTGAGCGGTGACAGTTGACAGCTTTTGACCTTCCTCCCGAAGTCTGTAATGTCATCTTGGCAGCCAGGCGTCCCTCCACTAAAATGATATACGCCTTAGATGGAACATATTTGTGGCATGGTGCACAGCAAAGACTATGGATCCCCTTGCTGCCCCTCTTTCAGATTCTTAAGGACATTACTCACCTCTTTCCTCCTATTCATTTCATAATGCCCCAGTGGAATTTGAATCTGGTCTGAACTTAGCTTGTGTGTGCTCCTTTCGAGCCACTACATAATTGTGTTCTCAGACTCTTGACTTTAAAGACTGCTTTTCTGGTTGCCATCACCTCTGCTCACAGTGAATGTGCTTCAGGCTCTATCTTCTAAACCTCCTTTCCTTGCTGTCCATCTGGACAGGAGTGTCCTTCGAACAAGACCTTATTTTCTTGCCAAAGTGGTTACCTCTTTCCACATAGGGGAGACCATCACTTTGCCCACCTTCTTCCCGCCCCCTCATCCTTCCAAGGAGGAGGAGAGACTTCACTGTCTGGATCCAAAATGTGCGTTATCATTTAATCTGGATTGCACAAAACCATTTCGGGTGGACGATGAACTCTTTTATTGGCTATGTAGGCGCTAAGAAATGTCTGGCTGTGCAAAAACAGACCATTTCTCGATGGGATCGTTCTTTGCATTAAGATCTGTTACTCCTTGGCAAAGAAGGAGCTTCCGGTAGGACTGCGCGCTCATTCGACCAGGGCGACGGCAGCCACTACTGCTTGGGACGTGGAGTCCCCCTCGGTGACATCTGCCAGGCAGCCACGTGGGCATCACTGCACACATTCACTAAACGTTACTGCCTGGATAGCCAAGTCCAGAGAGACGGCTTCTTTGGCCGTTAAGTTCTCCAGGACTTTCTGGTGAGAACGTGGTTCGCAGACCAGCTTCCGGGGTTGGTATTGCTGTTGAGTATCTATTCTAAGGTAAGGAATTGATAACTAAGATTCTCTTTCAGATGAACAAGTTACTTACCTTCGGTAACAATATATTTGTAAGGGACATATAATAGTTATAAATGCCTTACTGCCCCACCCATCCTCTCCGTTCTGCAAACTGACTTCTAGAGTAAGGGACTCCCTTTCAGGGCCCTAGTTTTGTGCACCAGTGGTCAGTGTCTTGCATGGCTCTGTGCTTCTGGCGTGTAATGTCATGTGAAAGAACTAAGGTCAGTGCGCAGAGGCGGCGTCTAAGTAGTTACTGCGCGCCATCCCGGTGATCACGACGCTGACGACTAACGCGGAGTCGACTGACACCACCTACCGACGCGCAGGGGTACTGCTGAGAAAAATTCTCCAGAGCCAGTCTGACACGTGGGGGTAATTCTAAGGTAAGGAATCTATAACCAATATATGTCTCTTAGAGATATATTGTTACCGAAGGTAAGTAAATTGTTCTTTAAGGTACATCATTATACTTTCTGGACCAGGGAGATAATTTGATCTGACAACCATCTGTCACCAACTGTCACCATGGCTGTCAAAGAGAAGAAATTTCTATTTGAACCTTATTCATCTAGTGGCAACATGATTACACTGATGACTTCCCCCACTCTGTGTATTTATTGCCTTTATCCAATAAATAAGTCAGCATAATGCAATATTTGTAACTCTTTCTTAACTAATACTCTTTAAGACAGAGAAAGGAGGTTGACGTTACCCCTTCCGAATAAAGAGAATGTTGCTCCTGCTAAAAGATATGGGAAACATTCTGTGAGAAGTGCCCCTGCAACCACATCCACGAAGGCAGTGCACAAGCGGAGACTTCTACAATTTCCTGAGCATGATTTATTTGGGACAGAGATGGCAGCCGCTTCCTCTGGTAACAAACAAGATAAGCATGCCTCTAAGCGCTACAGAGAAGATCTGCCTGTCATTAAGGAGTTATCAAAGGCTCCTCTTCAAAGTTAATCTTGTCGAAAACGACTTCAACTCTGTCGTCAATGATGAAGATACTGTCAACAACCCCATCGAAGTCGGAACATTTCATTGGCGACGATGAAAGTGTTGACGACAACCACACCATCGGTGTCGAAATCACAGTCGACTGCATCACCGCTGAGAGGCACGCAGTCAAAGAGAAACATGGGAAGAGATGTATTTTCCCCATTAAAAGTGACTGAATTACCTCCAGCTCAATTATTACAGTCAGATCAGGAAAAAGAGGCGATTATACCTCGATGCCAGCTTAAAGCCCAACACAATTAGCTGCAAGATAGGTCCCAGTTTTTAAAGAGGAAGACATGGATGATGAGTCCTACAACAAATATGTTTGCCAGCAGGCGTATATCTGAGAGTACAAAAATTGGTATGAGGCACAAACCACCAATATATGTTAGCTGTTATAGAGAACCAGATGTGGTCTAACTGCCAATGGCCTTTTTTTTTATCAACATTGCAGCAAATGATGGATACTTTTAACAAGTTATTACCACAGTAACTAACTAATCTTAGCATGGGTTACCTGCTACACCCATTGTTCCACCTCCTCAGCCTGCTCCTTTACTGGTTTCGCTACCTCTGCAGCAATTGCTCCTACCTACTCCTCCTCCATCGCCAAGGGGATTGGTTCATGGAGAGGACATGGATGAGGTTTATTCTAATAATATTCTAATATCCATAATATTCTAATATTCGACGAGGAGGACATCTACTAAGGGGTAATGTATTTAAGAGTACATTACCCACTGTGAAAGTGGGCCGCCAGGTTCCACACTGATTAAAAAGTAAGAGGAAAGGGTGTGGCTAGGAAGGCGGCATGATCGGACGTGGTTTGCTGAGGCTCCCCGCCGCAGCCCTTATCCCCCGGTTCCCCGACACAGGTCATCCCCTCACCTTGGCTTTTACCTGGTGGTCTGCCGTTCCGTGGCGCGGTGGAGCGACGCTGGAGAGTTGGTGGCATCGCCGTATCCCGCGCTCTGGCCGGGATTTGACGCCCTGCTGGTGTAATGGCACCCATGTAACGGCTGGTGGAGTCGGCGGCGGGTGTCCCTTAGGCGGAGTCTCCGGCTGTAGTCCGGCCCTGGAGGAGTGGGGACACGCGCCACGGTGCTGAGTGGACGGCGCGCAATTTCAGTGCTGTGGAGAGGTGCGGGGTGTGTGCCCTGCTCTGCACCCGGCTGCCACTGCAGCATCCCCGCGGTGCGAAAATCAATGCCGCGGCTTTGAGGCCTAGCCGCGAGGGTGTGCGCCTCATTGATCACCCGGCGGCTCTGCGTAGAGAGTTGGTGGCGCTCCAGTGTTGCGGCGGGCGCGAGGACCTGCGCCTTGAAGACAGCATGATCGCCCAGCGGGGGGCGGGAGGGGCTTTCGGGGCTAGCAGTGATTCCTCGAAGCGGAGGTGTGGGGCTGACCGGAGACTGCATGGGCCTGTGTGGTTACTGCCCACCCTGGTGAGAACTGGTGAGATCTGGGGGCGTGTGGAGGGGCCCTGTATTGCTCGCCTCCGCTTCTGGTTCTCCTGCTGTGTGACCATCCCCAGCTTCAATGCCTTGCTGCGCGGGTGGACTGCGCGCCTTCCCGGACCTGGGGGAAGTCGCCTGGACTGTTGGACTTTTTGGTGGCCCCCATCCCATCTACACAGTAACTGGGGGGCAGCTCCTGCATTGGGGCGATGGGCATCTCGAGGCTGCTCGTCTGCGCTCCGGATGCCTGCTGGGGGGATCCCTATCGGGGCAGCACGAATCGCGTTGTCCCTGCAGCGGTGTCCGACCCACTGCCCTGCCTGCCCCCACCTCTTCACCCCTGGAGACACGGACTACGGGGTGCTTTGGTCCCGGCTTGGGAGGGACCTGGGCCGGGGGCCCTCATCTTAGCTGGCGTCTTGGGACGTGCTCCCTTGTCACGCATTTAAGGCCTTTGGAGCTCCCCCACGGGAGTGGGGATCTAATAGTGGGCACCACTCGTGGGCCCTGAGGACTAGGTCTGTTGCCCTGGCATTGGAG
This sequence comes from Triturus cristatus, assembly GCF_964204655.1. NCBI lineage: Eukaryota > Metazoa > Chordata > Amphibia > Caudata > Salamandridae > Triturus > Triturus cristatus. The sequence goes on from NC_140584.1 coordinate 929,271,591, forward strand.
CACCGGAGGGGTGCCGCCCCTGCTGGGAGATTCTCCGGCGGTAACCTGGGCGGGGGCTCCTCGACGGACGGTGTGCCCCCCAACTTGTCTGAGCCTCGCCCTCGCCGGGGCCCGACTTTTGCCCCTCCGGCGGTCCATTCATTATCCTGAGCTGAGTCGGCGACTTGTGGGGGCGGCGGATCCTGACCTTTCCGACACTCTGTGGGGGGCGTCTAACTGATCTCTGCATCTGGGAGCGCGGCTGCGACCCCTGCGCCTGCCCTCGGCCTCTGCCAGTGGCGCTAGCATGGCCAACATGCGGAAGAAAGGTGATCGTTCTGTAAAAGACATGCTCACAAAAGGGGCAGCTGCTGGGGGTGGGAGAAGCCCTACCCCGTCCCCACTGATGCAGTCCCATCGACAGGAAGAGGGGGAGGTGCCTATCACCAGGGCATTACTGGAGTCACTTTTTAACACCCTCCGCGCCGACTTTTAAACACTTAAACAAGAGGTGGCGGGTGAGGTGCGAGAAATTTGCAGAGATGTAGATGAGCTAGGGGAGCGGGTCACCGCCATTGAAAGCGACGAGCACTCTAAATCTGAAGAACTGGAGCAGTTGCAACAAGAGGTCCTTCGGCTTCAGGATCAGCAGGTCGACCTTCAGGCACATGCAGAGGACCTTGAAAACAGATCTCAACGCAACAACATTCGCGTGCGGGGGTCCCTTTGCAGGCGGAAGGGGTCAACGTGACTGAATATCTACAGGGCCTCTTTCGAGATATTCTGGGGGCTGACCAGGACTTTGAAATTTGCATCGATCGCGCCCACAGGTTGGGCCTTGGGAGAAGGGCGCCAGCTCTCCCCCCCCCCCCCCCCCCCCCCCCCTTCTCCCAGATGTCTTGCCCTTCTTGCCGGACTTCACTCCTTAAGGAGCGCATATTGAAGGAGGCTCGCACCAAACAGCCACTCACGTACCAGGGGCACGCCATTGCTCTTTATCAGGACCTGGCTTCCATCACCCTTCAGAATCGGAAGGCCTTTAAGGCCGTGACTATGTTCCTGAAGGTCAAGGGCGTGTCTTACTCGTGGGGTCATCCCTTCCGTTTAATCTTCAAATGGAATGGTAAACTGCACCAGGTCCGTTCTCTCCGAGAGGTCTCCGAATTACTCAGCCTTGTGCAGAACAGTCCTGACTCATCTCCGGGGCCCTCGCGACGCTCTTCAAGGGAGGGTTGGCAAACGGTGGGCGGCCGACGCTTGTCGCTGGCGCAAGTGAAGCCGGACCACGCCACGATGACCACCGAAAGGGCTGCGGCCCTCGCTGCAGGAACCAGAGACACATCTAGACCGCTCTCACCGTAGTTACACTATGGGGATGTTAACTTGCACCACACTTTCGCAGCTAGTGGGGGGGGGCGGTGGGCGGGGAGCCCGGGTTGCCTGAACACTCTGCTCACCCAGTTTTTCTTCTTCCGTTGGACCGCACCTTGGACTGAGGACATTGACCACTGTTGGTTGTTGGGGATGTTTGGTTGGGATGGGGGGGGGGGGGGCTTTGTTGGGCGGGGGGGTATCGGTGTGTGGCTTCAGGGACCTATGGGGGCGGGTGGCTCCCAGGTTAGGGAGCCTGGCGGGATGTAGTCGCCGAGTCACTTTTTTACACGCATTACTTGATGGTGGTCACAGCGCACACTCCCACAGACTTGCTATGTCTCCCACGATGACCCAAGTTCTTACTCTCAATGTGAAGGGGCTGAATAACCCGATCAGGAGGCGGGCGATCCTGATTTACTTGGAGAACTCCGGGGCCTCGATTTGCCTGTTGCAGGAAACACATCTCCTACCAAAAGATTGGCATAGGATGAGGTCTCGGGTGTTTCCCCACCAATTCTATTCCTCCCAGCCAGATAAGAAAGGGGGGGTGGCCATATTAGTAGCAAGGCACTAGAAATTTTTTTTTGATAGGGTCTAAGGGAAAGTTTAGTGACCTGCCACAGTTCTAATCCCCTGAATCTATAGTATGAAACAACAAAACAAAGAACTGGGGGTCTAGTCAAATCCTGCTAACTGAGCAGAAATGTAGAAAATAACGGGCTAAAAAAGTCCCAAAGAACAAAAGAGAGAGTGAAAGAGTAAAAGAGCAGAAGCAAGAGAGACAACCAGATGTAATCGAGAGTGAACCTTGGAGCGGAATTATTGGATACCCATCAATTATCCGTGTGATCAATCTTATCATCAGGTTGTCCAATCCAAAATAAGATGCTTCTCTTGATCATAGAGAGCATCTAAATGGAAGTGATTTCACTCGTGGGTGGTCCGAGGTTGTCAAAGGATTGAAATGGAAAAACCAGCCATAGTTGGATGATAGGACAATTGACAGGAGTGCAGTGCTAACAAAAGACAGTGAGGTGGTGTGTTAAAATAGAATTGCGAGAGAACACTAACAATTTAATACGTGTCTCGCATCCTAAATAAAACAACAGTGCAGAAAAGCAGTATTAAACAAATGACTGCCGTGTATAAAGGTCGACATGTTTCAGCCAAATGAGATACATTCACCCCTGCGGCTTTCTTCAGGACCTATGTTGTTATATATCTAGCTACTGCAAAAAAGTGAAAACATGTATAGTGATGAAAAGAATAGATAAAGACAAACAAGTACATTTATCTCACTATCATGTGAAAATGGCACATTGTACCACCTTATGCGTATCCTCCGTCTCAAAAGGATGCTGCGTGCATCTGCCAAGAAAACAAATGGGAATTGTCTCAAACAGAAGAAATGAAAGATAGAAGTACTCTTAATGTTCTAACCAAAAAGCTAACATTATGTTGGATGTTAGAGGGCTTACCCGTAATGATCGGGGAACGGACCTCACCTCGCCTGGATCCTGACTCAGGACTAAGAGGCCCCGCTCTGTATAAAAAGAAAATAAACTACCAATATCTGAAAAGCAATCAATGCGTATTCCCCAACTCATGAAAGAGGGTGGGTATGTATCAGTGTAATATACTACTAGCAGCAAGAACTGGTAGGCTAAAAGTTAAAATAAAGCCACAAAATGTGTCGTACCAAACAAGAAGTCAAAGGCTCAAAGAGGAGACTGAATGCCAAAATGCACCAACCGTGACTTTTCTTGCCTACTGAACCACCCGCAACTCTTCAACACTGGCAGTTGTGCAGGGGTTTACATTATGATGTTAGAGGCTAGTGTGAAGACTACATGTTAAACTTAATCAAAGAAAAAAACCGCGTAGAAGGGTCTCATGACTTCGTTGTTTAAAGATACTTCAGTAGAAATGCCCAATATTATCTTGGAATGGAGTTCAAAGCAGTAATACCAGTGCTCACCTCTCCGTCGTTACCTCGTTGTGGCCACAGAATCAGGAGGGAGGTAACCGATACTGCAAAAACGGTGTTCTAATAAAGCCGCCAAATCTCGTCAGTGGCAGAGAGCGAGTTGATGTGGATTAGTCCGTCATCCCTGTTACCGGAAGTACGAACCGGACTACAGGGTGACGTCATAATGGCCGCTTGTGTAGTTTGTTGAGAAAAACTGCTAAGATGTTAATACGTGCGTATTCAATGCAATCGGTAACAGTTACTTCAAAGACGGCGTACTAATAAAGTCGCCAAAGTTCATCAGTTGCAGAACGCAAGGTGATACTCACTAATACGTCAACCCTGTTTCCGGAACTACAAACCGGACTACAGGGTGATGTCATAATGGCCGCTTGTGTAGTTTATTTCGTTTTTTTGAAAAAACTGCTAAGCTGTTAATGCGTGCGTGCTCAATGCAATTGGTAAAGCAACCATGCATATTATTGAAATACAAATCATGCCTCTCTTCAAAATACAAATGGACACCTTTATGAGGCCACAAGAGCTCTCATCTATTGGAAAAAACGCAATGTCGGGTATTAGGACATGCCGGTAGTGGAAGTATCTATGACTGCAGGATGACGTCACAAAGTGGGCATATGTAGTCCATTAGTCGCGCTAGAAAAATGACTCGCACTGTGACTAATAAATATGTCAAAAGGGAAGATCGCAGTGTTGAATGTTAAAAGCGTACCAATAATGGAAGGTTCTAAGGCTGCAGGAGGACCTCACCATGGGGGCGTCTGTAGTCCTATAAACGCGCTAGAAATATAACTTGCGCTATAAGCTAAAACTCCAAACCATTAGAAGATCACATTGTCCTATGTGGTCTGGACTGTCTAGTATGCGGATATAGTGATTATTTACAATGTAAAAAGCCTCTGTTATGAGTAACTCAATATATGTTCTATCTCCGGATATATGATATATAGAAACCCGGTAGTGTCGTATAAAAGTACAAACTGAACCGCATAATCCCCTCTTTTAGAGTAGATATACAAAAGGTCTCTTGTTGCAAGAAACCAGTTGCTATCTAGTGGCATGTAAGGCCAAATGCGGGTACCCAAATGATAAAGCATGCTGAACAAGGACACAACCTATTTCATAGGGTGGTCCATGGAATATCATCATTTAACCCCCTCACAATTTGAACACCCATTTCTGTTCTTTCATAAAGAGGTATTTAGTGGTGTCAACAATGTGTGGTGGTATCAGTGGTTTTTCAAGCACTGTCCAGAGAAAGTCGTCTGCTTTGTGATTTTGATCAGCGAAATGTCTGGTTAGTTTGGTCGTTGATCTCTTGCATCTGAAGGAACTCTTATGTTCTACCATGCGAGTCCTTACTTTCCGGGTTGTCATACCCACATACTTGCATTGGCACGGACAAGTAATTAAATAAATTAGATTGTCACTGTTACAGTTGGTGAACCTCTTCAGCAACCAAGGTCTATTCGTGCCTATATCGATAGAGGTGGTGTGTATCGTTTGTGGGCAAACGGAGCAGTTGCCACAGGGGAAGTGGCCAGCCACTGCCGGGAGCTCCCAAAGTGTGCCTACTGCTCTCTGGGGCAGGGTTTTAGGGCGGGTATGTACCAAACGGTCTCGTATGTTACTAGACCTCTTGAAGGAGAACAGAGGAGGTGACAAAGATCCATCGCATGAGGACAGAATCCGCCAATGTTTTCTGACGCTTTTTTGTATCTTATTAGCCATTGTACTGAATGTGGTAACAAAAGTCATGCGTTCAAGGGTGGGTTTCTCAAAAGCAGGTTCCAGGAGTGCTTCACGGTGATTATTAGTGGCCCGCTTGAATGAGCGTTTCACTAGCCTAGGAGGATATTGTCTCGAGACCAATTGTTCCGTAAGGACCTCAGCATGTTTCTTAAAGGTATTCACAGTCGAACAGTTCCTACGGACCCGCAGGAACTGTCCAAACGGTAAATTGTCCCTCAATGATTTCGGGTGTTGACTGTCGTACCGTAATAAGGAATTACGAGACATTGGTTTCCGGTAGAGCTCGCTTTCTAGACCTGTAGGTGTGACGAAGATGGACAAGTCTAAAAAGGCTAACCTTTTGTCATCAATCTCAACTGTGAACTTTAGGAACTGGTTTCTCGTGTTAAGCCATTGATGAAAATTATGAATAGACGCGCGATCCCCTCTCCAGACCACCAGCACATCATCAATATAGCGTTTCCACAGTCGGATGGAATCAAGAAACGGATTGGTGGAATTGAAGATGTGTTGCTGTTCATAGGAATGGACATAGAGGTTGGCCAGACTCGGCGCAAAAATACTGCCCATACTGGTCCCGGAGACTTGTAGGTAGATCTGGTCTTCAAATTTAAAGAAGTTGTCTTTCATGGCAAGTTTGGCTAATGCCATAATGAAATGTACAGGGGTAATAGAATTCAATTCGGTCTCATGTAGAATAGTAGATACTGTGTCCAAAGTCTCATCTTGGGGGATGGAGGTGTAAAGCGCCTCAACATCAAAAGAGACTAGTAGATCCGTGTTGGTATCAAAATCGATGGTGGGTAACAGACGTAATACATCTTTCGTATCCTTGAGATACGTGGGCATCTTGCTGACAATAGGTCTCAAAAAATGATCCACAAAGGTAGACAGAGGTTCCAGTATCGCTCCTTGACCCGAGATGATGGGTCTGCCAGGCGGTGGTCTTTGTGCCTTATGTATCTTCGGTAAAGTATAGAAATACGGCATAATGGGAAATTTGGTTTGTAAAAACTGGGACTCTTTAGCTGTAATCCAACCTTCGCAGAGTGCCTCCTCCGCCATGTCACTAATAATTCGCTGTAGTCTATTAGTGGGATCTTCCGCCAGTGGTAAGTAGAAGCGGCGATCTTCCAATTGTCTCAAGCATTCGGTTCTGTAATCCGATGTGTCCAGAATCACTATAGCGCCACCCTTGTCCGCTGGTTTTATAGTAATCAAAGGGTCTGCGGACAAGTCTCGAAGGGCCCTTTGTTCAGCCAGAGGTAAATTGGTGTATGAGGATTTGTGACTAGTAGAAAGTAAGGTGACATCTTTTTTAACTGCTTCTTCAAAGGTTAGGACAGCCGGCGGAACTGTATGACTGGGAGGATTGAACACTGAGCGCTTCTTGAGGCCGGTGTTCATATCAGTTTCTTCGTCTTCGGTCAGTTCCTTATCTTTGAAAAAGTAATGTAGTCTCAACTTCCGAAAGAATTGTGCTAATTCGCACTGTATCTGAAAAGGGTCCCCATCAAAGGTGGTGACAAACCCAAGGCCTCTGTTCAGAACTGATTCTTCATCCTTAGTGAGTGTCTTTGAACTAAGATTTACAATCAGGTCTGGTGGGGGCTGTCTGTTGGAGGAGTATTCCTCTGTGTCTGGCTGCGGGTCCCCATATGTGGGCCTGTTTGGGGGTCCCAGTGAACCTGGGATCGTTGGTTTCTTCTTCTGCCTCTCGACCTGGGAGGGCCTAATCCTAAAAAAGGATGCGAATTTGGGTCAGATGGAAAACCTTGACAGGGTGCCATTGGCGGTTGAAATGGATGTGGGGGGTAGCTCCACGGTGTTGGTGGCCACCACTGTTGGAATTGGGGCATGGAGTATCCCCTATAACTATTGAAACGATTGAATCTGCCCCTTCCTCTGGGTGGTTGTTTGTATGAACCTTGACCCTCTGAATCACTATCTTCCGTGCTGGATCCCGAGTAAGTGGATCCAAATCTTTTGCCATTATTCCTAAATTCAGGGGGGGAATAGTTCTCATTAGTGTATGGATAGACTGTCTCATGTTTAAATTTAGCCAGGTCCTTCTTAAATTTCTCAATTTTTGAGAGTAAGATGGAATCTTTGAACTCTTTGTTGTTTTTGTTTGACTCTTCCTGATTTTTACGAAAGAGACTAGCAGTAATCGTCGTTTTGATTTGAGATTCTAAGAGCTGGATTTCAATCAAAATTGAATCAGCGACCTTTTTGGCAGTACTGATAATCAGTATGAGCCAGTCGCGCGTGCAGCGCCAGGCTATCAGAGACCAATCTTTCAGGAATCCCTTATCTGTAAGGAACAGACGTGGAGCATTAGTGACTATTAGGCCTGGGGGTGCACAATTGGCCCTTAAATATTCTGCCATGATGGCCCCATGCACCGAGGAACGGGAATGTGATTTCTTCAGAATCAGGATCTTCCCCCACTCGTCAACCCCGCTAACAGAGGAGGTGGTAGGTAAATCCAAGATACTGGGAGTGTTGTCAAGAATGGATTGCAAGATAGCATCATCATACGCTAAACCGCCGCATTCGGCCATTTTATCGCAAGTCAGGGAAGCAGCAAGGGACAATTGGAAGGCAGACACATAAGTGTGGAAAAATACAAGAAAAAAGGAACTAACTAGTTGTAAGTTCGATGTATCCTATCCTATTGGTATAGAAAAAATACAGACCCGCAGCTTGTAAGCTGCTCAATAACCAGGCACTAGAAAAGATTTTTTGATAGGGTCTAAGGGAAAGTTTAGTGACCTGCCACAGTTCTAATCCCCTGAATCTATAGTATGAAACAACAAAACAAAGAACTGGGGGTCTAGTCAAATCCTGCTAACTGAGCAGAAATGTAGAAAATAACGGGCTAAAAAAGTCCCAAAGAACAAAAGAGAGAGTGAAAGAGTAAAAGAGCAGAAGCAAGAGAGACAACCAGATGTAATCGAGAGTGAACCTTGGAGCGGAATTATTGGATACCCATCAATTATCCGTGTGATCAATCTTATCATCAGGTTGTCCAATCCAAAATAAGATGCTTCTCTTGATCATAGAGAGCATCTAAATGGAAGTGATTTCACTCGTGGGTGGTCCGAGGTTGTCAAAGGATTGAAATGGAAAAACCAGCCATAGTTGGATGATAGGACAATTGACAGGAGTGCAGTGCTAACAAAAGACAGTGAGGTGGTGTGTTAAAATAGAATTGCGAGAGAACACTAACAATTTAATACGTGTCTCGCATCCTAAATAAAACAACAGTGCAGAAAAGCAGTATTAAACAAATGACTGCCGTGTATAAAGGTCGACATGTTTCAGCCAAATGAGATACATTCACCCCTGCGGCTTTCTTCAGGACCTATGTTGTTATATATCTAGCTACTGCAAAAAAGTGAAAACATGTATAGTGATGAAAAGAATAGATAAAGACAAACAAGTACATTTATCTCACTATCATGTGAAAATGGCACATTGTACCACCTTATGTGTATCCTCCGTCTCAAAAGGATGCTGCGTGCATCTGCCAAGAAAACAAATGGGAATTGTCTCAAACAGAAGAAATGAAAGATAGAAGTACTCTTAATGTTCTAACCAAAAAGCTAACATTATGTTGGATGTTAGAGGGCTTACCCGTAATGATCGGGGAACGGACCTCACCTCGCCTGGATCCTGACTCAGGACTAAGAGGCCCCGCTCTGTATAAAAAGAAAATAAACTACCAATATCTGAAAAGCAATCAATGCGTATTCCCCAACTCATGAAAGAGGGTGGGTATGTACCAGTGTAATATACTACTAGCAGCAAGAACTGGTAGGCTAAAAGTTAAAATAAAGCCACAAAATGTGTCGTACCAAACAAGAAGTCAAAGGCTCAAAGAGGAGACTGAATGCCAAAATGCACCAACCGTGACTTTTCTTGCCTACTGAACCACCCGCAACTCTTCAACACTGGCAGTTGTGCAGGGGTTTACATTATGATGTTAGAGGCTAGTGTGAAGACTACATGTTAAACTTAATCAAAGAAAAAAACCGTGTAGAAGGGTCTCATGACTTCGTTGTTTAAAGATACTTCAGTAGAAATGCCCAATATTATCTTGGAATGGAGTTCAAAGCAGTAATACCAGTGCTCACCTCTCCGTCGTTACCTCGTTGTGGCCACAGAATCAGGAGGGAGGTAACCGATACTGCAAAAACGGCGTTCTAATAAAGCCGCCAAATCTCGTCAGTGGCAGAGAGCGAGTTGATGTGGATTAGTCCGTCATCCCTGTTACCGGAAGTACGAACCGGACTACAGGGTGACGTCATAATGGCCGCTTGTGTAGTTTGTTGAGAAAAACTGCTAAGATGTTAATACGTGCGTATTCAATGCAATCGGTAACAGTTACTTCAAAGACGGCGTCCGGTTTGTAGTTCCGGAAACAGGGTTGACGTATTAGTGAGTATCACCTTGCGTTCTGCAACTGATGAACTTTGGCGACTTTATTAGTACGCCGTCTTTGAAGTAACTGTTACCGATTGCATTGAATACGCACGTATTAACATCTTAGCAGTTTTTCTCAACAAACTACACAAGCGGCCATTATGACGTCACCCTGTAGTCCGGTTCGTACTTCCGGTAACAGGGATGACGGACTAATCCACATCAACTCGCTCTCTGCCACTGACGAGATTTGGCGGCTTTATTAGAACGCCGTTTTTGCAGTATCGGTTACCTCCCTCCTGATTCTGTGGCCACAACGAGGTAACGACGGAGAGGTGAGCACTGGTATTACTGCTTTGAACTCCATTCCAAGATAATATTGGGCATTTCTACTGAAGTATCTTTAAACAACGAAGTCATGAGACCCTTCTACACGGTTTTTTTCTTTGATTAAGTTTAACATGTAGTCTTCACACTAGCCTCTAACATCATAATGTAAACCCCTGCACAACTGCCAGTGTTGAAGAGTTGCGGGTGGTTCAGTAGGCAAGAAAAGTCACGGTTGGTGCATTTTGGCATTCAGTCTCCTCTTTGAGCCTTTGACTTCTTGTTTGGTACGACACATTTTGTGGCTTTATTTTAACTTTTAGCCTACCAGTTCTTGCTGCTAGTAGTATATTACACTGGTACATACCCACCCTCTTTCATGAGTTGGGGAATACGCATTGATTGCTTTTCAGATATTGGTAGTTTATTTTCTTTTTATACAGAGCGGGGCCTCTTAGTCCTGAGTCAGGATCCAGGCGAGGTGAGGTCCGTTCCCTGATCATTACGGGTAAGCCCTCTAACATCCAACATAATGTTAGCTTTTTGGTTAGAACATTAAGAGTACTTCTATCTTTCATTTCTTCTGTTTGAGACAATTCCCATTTGTTTTCTTGGCAGATGCACGCAGCATCCTTTTGAGACGGAGGATACGCATAAGGTGGTACAATGTGCCATTTTCACATGATAGTGAGATAAATGTACTTGTTTGTCTTTATCTATTCTTTTCATCACTATACATGTTTTCACTTTTTTGCAGTAGCTAGATATATAACAACATAGGTCCTGAAGAAAGCCGCAGGGGTGAATGTATCTCATTTGGCTGAAACATGTCGACCTTTATACACGGCAGTCATTTGTTTAATACTGCTTTTCTGCACTGTTGTTTTATTTAGGATGCGAGACACGTATTAAATTGTTAGTGTTCTCTCGCAATTCTATTTTAACACACCACCTCACTGTCTTTTGTTAGCACTGCACTCCTGTCAATTGTCCTATCATCCAACTATGGCTGGTTTTTCCATTTCAATCCTTTGACAACCTCGGACCACCCACGAGTGAAATCACTTCCATTTAGATGCTCTCTATGATCAAGAGAAGCATCTTATTTTGGATTGGACAACCTGATGATAAGATTGATCACACGGATAATTGATGGGTATCCAATAATTCCGCTCCAAGGTTCACTCTCGATTACATCTGGTTGTCTCTCTTGCTTCTGCTCTTTTACTCTTTCACTCTCTCTTTTGTTCTTTGGGACTTTTTTAGCCCGTTATTTCATATTAGTAGCAAGACACTTTCAGGGTAGCATAGGCGACAAGCTAGCAGAGATTAAGGGACGGCTACTAGCGTACAGGATCTGGGTGGGCGGTATCCCTATTGCGATGGGCTCCCTCTATGCTCCCAATTCTGGGCAAGAACCCTTCCTTATAGATACCCTGTCTGAAATACTCCACAACCATGATAGGCATATTTTAATTGGCGGCGACCTAAACTTGGTCATGGATCCTGATAGAGACAGATCTGGTCAACGGCACGGGGGGGCGATATCTAGTGCGGGCGGGATTGGCTACAGAGTAGGGGGCTGATGGCTCTTTGGCGAGCAGCTCATCCTCTTAGCACTCACTATTCATTTTATTCTCATGCGCACCAAACGTATGCTCGATTGGATTATTTTCTGGGGACGCCCGACCTTCACGATCTGGTTGGCAATGTGGAGATTGTTCCGGCGGCCTTGTCCGATCACGATGCGGTGGCGGTTTCGCTCGACCTTCGCACCTTGCGCCGGCCGGGGGGGCGATGGCCTCTCCGGGAGTCCCTTTTGCAGCGCCCTGAGGTCACCAAGCAAGTGCATAAATGCATTACTGACTACCTGTCGCTTAACGACTCCCCTGACGTTCCCTTGACTGCGTTGTGGGGGACCCTTAAAGCGGTGGTGAGAGGGGAACTTATCGGCATATCTGCGGCAGATAACAAGGCCCGTAAAGAGAAACGGGCAGACTTAACACCTAAAGTGGCGGAGCTGGAGAGGGTACACTGTCGTACTGGGGCCCCGAGAATCTGGCGGCAGCTGAAGGCGGCTCGAGCCCAACTGGCCAGCCTGGATTTGGACAGGGCGGAATATGCCGCTCTACTACTCAAACACTCATACTACGTCGGGGGGGGGGGGGGATAAAGCGGGGAGGCTTCTAGCGAGCAAACTCCAAGCTCGGGCTCAGCAGTCTAAAATCGAGGCCCTCTGCACTTCGGCCAGTGAGCGGGTTGAAAGTGATGAACAAATCGCGGAGACTCTCCGTACCTTCTACGCCACTTTGTATAGTAGGGACCTTCCAGTCGATGGCTCGGGGGAAGCGTACTTAACCAGGCAGCGGTAACCGCTTTAAACCAGTCTGGTGCTGCAGCGTTAGATGTGCCAATCAGGGTCGAGGAAGTCATTAGTGCGATCTCTCGCCTCAAAGCCCTGAAGTCCCCTGGACCGGATGGGTTTTCGGTGGGTTTTTACAAAGCCTTCTGCCAGCCTATAGCCCCGATTTTAACTCGCTTGTTTAACTCCTTCGAGGGACCGGGTTCCATCCCGATGGATATGTTGGAAGCTGATATCGTGGTGATCCCCAATCCCAGGAAGGATCCCACTCAGTGTGCGGCGTACCGCCCCATTTCCTTACTCAACCTCGACCTAAAGTTGTTCACGGGCATCTTGGCAGCTCGCTTGGGCCCCTGCCTGCCGGGCATTATTGAACCCGATCAATCGGTGTTTATACCCAACAGGCAAAGTAGTGATAACACCAAGCGGCTGATGCATCTAATAGACAAAGCCCACTATATGGGGCTTGACGCTCTGTTGCTCTCGGTCGACGCTGAGAAAGCGTTTGACAGGGTGGATTGGGGCTTCTTAGATCAGACGCTACAGCGCTTCGGCATAGGGGACCGCTTTAGGGCCTGGGTTGCGAGCTGCTACGACTGACCCACTGCGACGATCCGGGTGAATGGGATTAGCTCGCAGCTGTTCGATATCAGGCGGGGCACGCGACAGGGGTGTCCTCTTTCACCTCTGCTCTTTGCGCTATATATCGAGCCCCTAGCGCAACGTATTAGGGACAACCCCAACATCTCGGGTATTCCCTTTGGGGGGGGGGAGCGTCACGTCGTCAGTTTATACGCCGATGATATTTTGGCGACCCTGGAGACTCGGTCCCAGCGTTTCTGCAGGAGTTGACTGATTTTGGCAAGGTATCGGGCTTTAAAGTTAATGTGGGGAAATCCATGTGGCTGCCGCTGGGTCTCAACGAGAGCAATCTCAAGTGCAACTTTCCAGAACTCGGGGACGTGCGACCGCAGTCTGAGCTCCCCTATCTGGGGATCATCCTAACCCCGTCCACAGATCAGACAATAGCTCGAAACTACTCCCATCTCCACTCTCTAATCGCGCGCGGTCTTCGCAAATGGCGGTCCCATCCTCTGTCGCTGTTGGGCCGTGTAGCCGCTGTTAAAATGTCAATTTTGCCTAAAATATTATACATTTTTCAGACCATCCCGGTGGGGCCCTCCCCTGCGCTACATCCACTCACTCCAACAGGAGCTACACCATTTTATTTGGCAGGGAAATGCCCACGAGTTCGTCAAGAGATTGCCAACCGATCTCCGGATGAAGGGGGGCTGGGTATTCCCCACCTGTTGACTTACTATAGGGCGGCGCAACTCCGATATCTCGTTGAATAGAGTAGGCCTGAATCGGAGAAACGATGGCTATTTCAAGACAGAGCGATGGCCGGTCTTTCCTTGTGGAAGGTACCATTCCTGAAGCCTTCCGATAGACCGACATATCTTAACAAATCTCCTATCACGCGATCGGTGGTGCGGGTCTGGGACACGGTGGCGACCCGGCACCATCTCACCTCCTTCCCATCGCCACTTATACCCCTATTCGATAACCCAACCTTCCCTCCCGGCCTTGATGCACGGGCGTTCCCAGAGTGGCGGGCTTCAACCTGTAAGTCTGCTGGGCATCCATTTGATATTGACGGCTTCCTCCCGTTAGCTGAGGTGACCGGCTGGCATGGCATCAAACGTCCCAAACGTTTCCAATACTTCCCAATCCGCCATTGGTTAATGCACCCTGACATGCAGCCTCTGGTTAACCGACATCTCACGACCTATGAGAAATGGCTTTTATCGAAGCATTCTGACCGCCATTTGTTCTCTGACCTTTATCGTCTGTTACGTCCCCGGGCTCTCCTGGAGCGCTCTGCTGGGCAGCGCCGATGGGAGACAGAGCTAGGTAGGAGTCTCTCCTGGAAGGAATGGCAACAGATTTACTATAGAGCTAATCATACTGCCAGAAACACAGCGAGCAGGGAAGCAGCGGTTAAAGTGGCCCTTTACTGGTACCTGACCCCGGCCCGCCTTAATAAAATTAGCGCAGACGGCAGCCCCACCTGTTGGAGGTGTTGCGAAGAAGAGAGCACGTTGACGCACATCCTCTTGGACTGTAGGGAGGTTACGGGGTACTGGACTGCAGTCCTTAATGATATAGATACTTATTTTGAAACGGAAATTCCCCGCTTCCCTGCCTATACTCTGTTAGGGCGGCCTAATGCCATTACTTTTCCGCTGAAATCAAGTCAGGGGAAACACATGGGGTTAGCACTGGGCGCAGCAGTACACCACATATTAGCGCTCTGGGGTACGCAAACTCGCCCGACCCATACTGGTTGGTTGCACAAATTGTGGTACATTATTGGGATGGAACGTATACACGCTGCCCTCTCTCATTCTTCTGATTCCTTCCGCACTATCTGGCGTCCTATTCTGGCGCTGTTGGCGCAGGAATTTATCGAAGTTACATGTCCCAGATATCTCCACCTGCTTAGACTTACCGACGCCCCACAGTCTAGGGATACAGCTTAGGGGGCTGCCTCATCTCCGCACTTCCATAGCGCAGCTACACACGGATATCTCGGGGGGGGGGGGGGGTGTTGGGTTTCGGGGGGAAGGAGGGGGGTGACGGGGAGCTGCACTGGAAACTGTTTGTCATCAGTATACTGTCTGTCACCAGTCTGGGTGCTTCTAGACAGGATATGCTGTTTCAGCTATGTATTGGGGTTTGCTAGACTGAGGGTGGGCAAGGTTGGGTTTGCTCCACTGTTATTCCATCTGCCTGAAATTCATAAATAAAGTTATTTTTAATAAACAAAAGTAAGAGGAAAAGGGAAAGAACAACCAGTCACCAGACTCTAGAAAGGGGGCTAGAAATTATAGTCTGTTCCCTCTGGAGGTAAAGAACCAACTTGGAAATCCCAAAGGTTTGTAAATACTGCCCTCACCCACTCAATGAGTGGCACGCTGCATCATTGGGCCGCTATGACTGCCTGACGCTGACCAACGTCCAAGGAGGAGCGCAAGGAAAAGTACAGAATATTGAAAAGAAAGAATTCAACAGACAGGGATCCCTAATTAAGAGAAGAAATCTAAAACTGTAAGTTGGTACCCAAGACCTTTATTGTGAATCCCACTTGGCAAGATTATAAGGAAAAAATAAGAATCTGGGTATATGGGAAAGTAACTTCACCATTACCCTGTCTTCTGTAACAACATGTTTATGCCCTAGATTGCCACCCGGTAGGGTCGTTGGCATTCATCAGGATACAGATCCCCAAAGAAAGTCCTAGTAATGTTCCCTCCTAGTCTTGTCACTTTCTAGTAGGGAACTGATAAATGATTACAATCTCCCTTTCAGTAGATACACACAGTCTGGATACCTAAGGGAATAAAACACCATTCTTAAGTATGATTGTCTTAACTCCTATAACTGCAACTTCCCTTGTCCCACCTTAGGTTAGGCCATCTTTTTAGGTCTCGCCTGACCCAGCGCATGCGCTGGTCTGGCGAGACTTATTGAGAGGGCTCCAAAAAGTGCTACCAGGCCAGGCTGGACCTACAGTGCATGTGCGCGGGCGCGCGCGCCACGCTTTACCGCGATTACTTTCACTTTCGCGGCCCAACGGCCGCTTTGATGTTTGATCGTGATCGCGATCATAGGTCTCGCTTTTGGGACATTATACGTATTTAGTTATGCAACTGTTGCATAGCTAAACACTTATAAGGTCCCAAAGGCGAGACCTATTGGCTATGCCAATGCTTGTTACTAATGATGATGCTTTATACACCAAACAGGTGTTCTCCTTGCATATTAAAAATTTTAAATGTATACCCAGTGAAAGAAGACACATTCCATGTGCTCTACAATCTTTTCCAAGTGCCCTCTAACCTATATGGTAACCAACTTAACCGAGTTTCATCAATGAATATCCTAACTCTGAGCCTGAGTGGGGACACACTCAAAAACTAAAATCCAATAACCGATGTTTAGAAGATAGAAAAGCATGTATGGTCATCCAAGTGTTTGTGGTCACGGTCATTCCTCTCAAAGGATAATCACTGATTTTTCCTCACTATCTTAAGAGTGCCCCTAACTTATCTAGTTAATCGTGAATACTAGTGGAGCCTGAGTGTGAGGTAGTCCCATTATTGGGTGTCCCTTCCCGCTCATGTAAAGACAAATAAAGTGCATTAAAATACAAATGCAGAAACGCAATACTTAAGGAGTTTGATATTCACTTAAGTCCTGGTATTGGACTATTTTTTTCCTTTACATGAGCAGGCTATGTCTATACAATTTACCAAGAATGTCTTGCCAGTAGGCACACTGACTGGGATACGATGGGTCCCTTACTGGCCCATATGTTCCAGGCTAAGACACCATACTAATATACCACCTTTGCACCAGCAATATGGCCAAATCACTCATACTACGGTAAGCATCAATGTCTCTTTTGCCACATACTATCGCAGTCTATATGGCACACGCATGAGACAGACCTTGATGCAGATAGATTGCTATCTGCAGGGGGTGTCCTTAACTCTACCAACCAGAGAGCAGTGAAACAAGCTGGAACTTTCTCTCCAACCTGAGTAGCTTACACTAGCTTTAACACAGCTGCACACTGGAAAAACTCCAGACAGCTACCGGCTAGTTCTGGACTTCTACATGTCATTCCAGGGTCCATTGATTCCATCATTTGAGGAACCTATATACAGAAGCGTATGCCAGGAGACAACTGCCTTCGATCACAAAGAAAGCTATGGGGTGGTGTTGGTGAAGATATGCTGGCCCCGCTGGAGTTTGGCTCTTTTGCCCTTTCTCACACCTTAATTGCAAGATTTTAGGGAAGGTCCTAGCCACAGAATCCGCATGGTATTATACTACCTGATTCATCAAGACCAGAACGTGTGCATCCTGGTAGTAAAGGACCCAGGACGCAGTGTCGAACCTCTGTTTCTTGTCTTGATTAGTGTTTCCGGGGACTCCACAGTGCCGGCAGCAGCTTCCATTGACCTAAAGAAGACTTGACTTTCTTTAATTTAGTTAAATTTGGGCGACCATGCAAAACGTGGGGTTTGGTAGCTCTACTATTCGATGGGTTAACTACTATATTCAGCCCCTACAGTCCTGTGTTCAAACAGGAAGTATGATTTTAACACACAGCCTGTACAGAGGGGGATGCATTAAGGGTGTCCTCTTTCCCCGCTACTAATTTTAGGTCTCGCCTGCGCGCGTGCATGCGCTGCATAGGAGGAGACCTCTTGAAATAGATTTGGTGTTTCTGCCAAAACGTGCACGCAGTGCATTGCTTTCAATGGCAACATAAGCACATTTGGCGATTCCCTTGTGGGAGCGAGCTATGAAACCATCTGTTTGTAATTAACTTTCAAACAGATGGTGCTCCTGCTCGCTCCCGCAAGGGAAACGCTGTGTGTCTGTTGTTCCCTGCTTTCGCTTTCTCCGTATCCCTTAGCGCGTTTGGTTTCACTTAAAAAAAAATATATGCTCCACCCACTAAATTTCCTCTTGTGTCTCTCAAATTCCTCCTGGGTCACAGAATGGCCATGAAAGCACACCCAATGAACAGTCTGTCCCTGGCCATGCCATAAATACTTTCGAAAGCACAAACGAGCACAATTATCTCCTGAAGTAAACACTTGGCACAAACAGTGACTTCTTTGACCCAGAACGTGGCGATCGTGTTGAGTAATCAAGTGAAGACGGCATTGCCTCAGACTATGTTGCGCGGCGTGGCTAGAGGAGTTTGCCGCTGGTGGGTGTGTGCCCAGCAGACAGCTGCAGAGACACGAGGACCGCCAGATCCTCCCAGGGCCCCCTTAATTTTACCTTTCATGGGAGTATCAGTCAAAACAACACCTGCTGCCAAATGAAATTATCCCCTGGAAGAAGTCCGCAGAGGGCGGGGACGGGGTCATGGCCATCATTTTCCCTCTGATATCAAATTTGAAGGACGCCTGCTAAAAACAAATCCTTTCATGGTAAAAACACGAATGAAAGACCTGGGTGTTTCAAAGGAATGACTACGATTTTTTTTTTATTCAACTTGGACTGTTGAAATGGGGCAACGAATATAAAATGGTGTATTCTGAAAGCGCGTTTGGTTAGGCATGTGTGTATTTATGGAAATGTAACCCTTTTGAACAAGCTGAGAAAAACAGTTTACCAGCATCCTTCCTCTTATTATAATTGTTTTGTAAACCAGGGCTCTGTTGCCCTGAGCATGCCCACGTATTACTCAATTTATTGAACCATACAAACCCTGTCTCGCAGTCTCGGGATACTTGGTTAATGATCTTCTTGCTCGTATGCAGTCCATTCATTTTTTTCTCACGTCCTATCTAGAAGTAAGATTTGTCCTATGGGCGTGGTCTTGACTGTACCCATGGCTTCGATGAGAGGTTCGCAGACAAAGACATCATAACAAATCAGGTGTTAATATTTAGAAATCAAATCGTTGGGCAAGCTCGAATTCCTGTCTCGGCTCAACATCCTGAGAGTCTGGCCAAATTACTTAATATCCCCGTGCCTAAAAATGAGCAACGTCTGTTTTTTTATGTACTGCACTCTAATGACCTCCGTCCAAGTTTGCGCTATATAAAAGTGCAAGATCAATAAATAAACTAGAAGTCTCAAGCTCTGCTGTCACAAAATATATTTTAATATCCTCTTACTTTTCCGACTGTGCAGTTTACTCTGACAAGCAGGTGTACAGCATTAAACCACAATCGTAGTTCTAGTAGGGACTGGAAAAGTTTTCTATTAATCAGTGCTCAGGCACTATAAAATAACAAGCATTGGCATAGCCAATAGGTCTCGCCTTTGGGACCTTGTAAGTAAAAAAAAAAAAAAAAAAAAGGAAGTATAAGACTTCACGTTTGCATTTACTTTGTATTTAGGATGCAGTAAATGTAAACATGAAGACTTACACTTCATTTTTTTTTTTTTTTTTTTTACTTACAAGGTCCCAAAGGCGAGACCTATTGGCTATCCCAATGCTTGTTTCATTTTCCATGGAACCTTTAGCACAATAAATCCATAGCCAAATAGAAAGGGTCAGGATCTCTAAACTTGGCCATACACATAATCTCGTCATATGTGGACAACATTTAGTTATATATGCAAGACAAGTCCTCAGGCCTGCCAGTACTGCTTGATGAGCTATACAGGACATATTCTGGCATACACATAAATTAATCTTCTGAAGGACAGAGGAGGGAGGGCACCCGATTGATCACCTAAACAGTCGGTGGGCTACCAGTTGAATGTACTATGTTAAAATATTTAGGAGTGAGAGTCTACAGAGATCAACAAAACAGATTACAGGGCAACCTTGGGAGGACGTTAACATCAGTAGGTGTTTCCAAAGGCTTTGGTGTAGACTCTCGTTATCTTTAATGGGGAGGGTAGCGTTGGCTAAAATGGTGTTATTGCTGCGTTTCTTTTTTGATTTATTTATTTCCAAATATTCCCCTACAGTTGACTCATCAAGAGATTATCACACTGTTGATGTACTTGGTATGGTGGGCACAAAGAAGGGTTACTTTAGACACACTTTATCTTGCAATGTATGAGGAAGGTCTGGGAATTCCAGACTTAGAAATGTGTTATCTTGCTGCCCCAACGGGTTTCAATGAATAAGACTGTGCACATCCTTTAAATGTGCATACCTGAATGGTGGACTGACCCCCATTGAAGTAGGGGAATATGTACTGCATAAGTAGGGCAGAGTTGGACCTTGATTCATGTGATTACAGGCGGCGCGATACAACCGGCATTGTTACCTGCACCATAGATCTGCCTGACCGCCTTATGTAACGTAGGTTGCACTTTGGTCATTTCTCTGTTTTGCTTGGTTAGTGAAAGGCACTAACAGATGTCGCTGGACTTGGGCAGGGATAGCCACATTGGGAGCCCTATACAATACTATTCACCTCATGCACCTTTGCCAAATTCCAGCAAAATGCAATCTCCCCCGACACTTTCTAACACATGCAACATTAACCAAAGCCAAGTCACTCACATAGAGAGTGGCAGGAAGAAGCCACCAATAGATGCACTCACTCACATGAGCCACCAGGCTCGAAACATTGGCTTCTCTGAGAGCCATGTGGGACGTTGCACTTACATCCATAGAATGGAAAGGGCCCTACAATATGTATGTCATGTCTCGATAAATTGTTTGAGCTTAAGGCAGGGATTTAAGTTTAATAGAGCGTGCCTGAGCGCTTTCATGCTATGTTCTCCTAGAGGCCTGTGGCATGTCCTCGGTTTAACAATACGGGTGACATTTTGGGGGCATATGGTCTGGTCCTGCAGAGTTATAGAGCATTGGTGGGAGAATCTTACCACCCAGCCATCGGGTGGATGGGGAAAAAAGACCGAGCTCAGCCCAAACGTGGTCTTTTGGGTCTCATGACAAGAGCCAAGGTGTGCAAGTCTACCACTAAGTGTATACACCTTTCCTTTTGCCCACACCAGACAGATAGCCATGAACAAGAGCGCTACTTTGGCCCATGACTTAATATAATGGTGTCGTGATCTATACAGATATACCAAGGCCGAGTTTGATTTTCACCTCATTGGCACCACAACCAGACTGACATTGGTACTCAACTGGGAGCCATACCTACAGTTTATCCACCCTATCCTGACAAAAAGCTGCCCTGGAAAAACACTCCCTCAAATCTATCTGGTACAGATAGAGACATATGCAAGAGGTGCAACTGCTACGACACATCGTTAGCGCCTACTTGAGCCAGCCCAATGTATTCATGGACCTAGTAGCACTCCACCAACTGCATCTTTCTGCTGTTTTTGTGTCTCGGGTTTTGTTCATGTTGGGTTTTTTAAACATGACTAATTTAAATATAATCTAAAATAATCCTTTGATGCTGGTTGTGAAATTCCACCAGCAGGTCTTCATTAACGATACAATTATGAAATTGGTTGTCATAAAAATATTTAATGTCTAAAATATTTGACAACTTATTTTGCTTCCCTAAAGCAATCTGAGGAAGATGTGAGCCAGTTTGATGCTAAGTTTACACGCCAGACGCCTGTTGATAGTCCGGATGATTCCACTCTCAGTGAAAGTGCCAACCAGGTCTTTGTGGTAAGTTAAATCTAGAACACATGTAATTTTTACAACTCTTACGTTACTTCCTTTAACATCACTGAAGGGAACTGGTATCATTTAAATATTGATTTAAAAGCAAAAGACTGAATCAATTCAATTGAGCATGTGTCTTGGGTTGCATGATCATTTCTATATTCAACTTTAACACGTTTTTATGAGTATTGGACACAGGAGATTTATTCTCAGTTCTCCTCATTTTATCTAGTAAATCAGACAAACATCCAGCAGTCTCTTGGGTCCTTTTTTTCAGACTCTAAAATATGGATAGATTTCAGCTTTGTTGTGCAGGATGCCATGCTACATATGCTTGAATATTCTATCCATAATAGCTTGTGTTTGTAGAAATGACCTGGGTTTCCGTCATCTTTACCAGATCCTATAAGTCATCTTCTCATTTCGTAGAGTGAAGTCTCTTCTAGATCCATATGCTGTGCATATTTGTCAGCAGTGTTTGTAGTCATTTTCTTTTCTCCAATGAGTGTCTCCTTGTGTGGAGTTGTAGGACTGACTCATTGTAACGCCAACCTTAAGCCCACACTGCACATATGGCCACCATTTTTGATTTCTTTTTTTTTCCCGCCATTGGCTTAGAAAGTGTTTATGCAAAGCTCTGACGCAAACAGGACATTTCCTCAAAACAATTTTACAGCAGCTGTAGGTCTTATGTGCCTGGATTAAGGGGACATTTTTTGAATGTAGTAACTGGTATATTTTTCCAAACGAAAGATTTATTTTCTTAATGCTGTAAATGTTCTTTTTTGTAAAGATTTGATTCCCATTTATTATAAAAAGTAAATGCAATCATCTTTTAGTAGTACGATACTTTTATTCCATTCTGAGCTCTACATTCTAGTATAAGGAGCAAGGACTGACAGTAAAACTGCTGTTCATCCATTTCTTCAAGAAACACCCCTATGCGCCTGGGTGCTTGTGATAAGAAATTCCAGCTTGTGTGAAACTGTTGCAGTACCTTCTAAATTTTGTTGTGCTTTTGTAGGTATCCTTAGGTTCTGTAAGTGGGCTAATCTTAAGTGCATACATTTATTCAGCCACCTTACCAACCCATTCCTGCTCTGGTAACTGAGGCGCTCCAGTTTTGGGTAACATCTTAATGAGCAAGACGAGACCCAAGTGCAATATGGCTTGGTTATATTAGTTTGCATCATGTCCTTGAAAATATAAAGTACGGCTGCCTTAGGAGACAGGTGGACCTGCAAGCGCAGCACTAATGACCGCGTAGTAAATAGTTACTTCCAGAATGCTTGTGTCTTGGGACAATCCCACTGCTGAGTGACTTCTCGGGCAATCCATTGAGGGGGTCTCTATCCATTTTCTGAAGCCTCTTGGATATAATACATTGTATTACAGGTATTTAAACTGAATTGGTCAATGCCTGGCTGAAATAGCCACCTTGTACACGGACAGCTGGACATCCTGCCAGTCCTCTTCCGAACATTTGTTTCTCCCACCCATGCCACCCGCAGTTCCTGGAATAAGCTTGTAGCACGAATGAATGACAATTTTTATAAGCATGAAAGCCTCTTAGCTCCTGTGGACCCAATCAGTAGCTTAAACAGCCAAAAGGCTGAACTTTTCTATGGGCTCAGTGTCCTTTGGATAAGGGGAGATTGCATGTAGTGATTGGAGGTATTGGGATCTTTGTAGTTGAAAATCGTTCTGCAGGTCCACAAATGAGTTAAGGTGTGACTGGGATATATAGATGAGTTCCCACTCATGTAAACCACCGAAGGATGAGACTTGTTCCATTAGTTTCTACCAAGTGTCATCTACCCAGTCTGCTTAACATCCCATTGAATTGCCTGAAGCGATTCTCTCCACACATAAACGCATTTGGTGGCCAGGAGAAGTCTGTGCGAGATGAACTTACATACACGAAATGTAAAAGTGATTTCTCACCCATCGTCCACTTCTCAAAGCTGTTGTCTGTGTCTGACTGAAATCCAACGAACCAATCATACTAGATGTGCTGTTCAGTAGTAAGAGTGGTGAACATACATAAGCCCCTGTCATAATGAGATCAACATCTTTTTACCATAGATATCTATAGGGTGCCACCACCTCATGCTTTGGGAGGCACACCAAGGGCCTTTCTGCTTTTGAGCAGTGGGTAGCTGACCCATCTGAAGCAGTTAGCCTCAGACTTGAACTCTGTGCCCAAGCTTATCTCCTCATGGTGACCCTATACTGGGAATACTGCTAATTTAGACCAATTGACTTGTAGACCTGAGGCTAGGCTATGCTCCTTGATGGTTTCGTCACCCTAGGCCCGGAGGATTGGGGGGAGATTACAACAGGTGCATGAGAAACATGTCCACATAGATAGAGAACTGGTCTTTAATCTATGCCATCCAAAGAAAATCTTGAAATTGTCAGCTCTCAATATTATGACTAGTGTCTTGATGGCTAAAACTAATAGAAGTGGGAGAAAACATCCCTGTGTAGTTCTTCTCTGTCAGGAAACAAGCAGACAAGGTGCAATATAACCATACTCTGGCACTCAGCTCAATTTAGATTGTTCAGAAAACGGACACCAAAGCCCATCCCTTCTAACATGGCGAGGAGGGATCCTCGGCCAGTTGAATCAAAGGCCTTCTTCAACATCTGTCAAAAAAAAAAAAAACAGTGGACCTTGCAGGCGGGTTGATAGTGCAACTGCATTGTGTAGTCTATGGATGTTATGTTAGGTGGTTCTGCCCAAAATAAAGCCAGTACTAGTGATCGGATAGAGGCAGTAGGCAATGAACAAAATCATGGCAAAGGTTGTGGCCTCTATGGATCAGTGAGAGGGGCCTTATAGTTAAATATATTTTTCACAGGATTTAGTAGGGCTGTGGTAACTGCCTCGTGAAGATCAGATGGCAGAGTACCTTCTTCAGTAGATGCAAATAATAAATCGCACGTGCTGAGAACCTATTGGCTTCCAGGCTTTTTCCAGGCACGATATGAGCTAAGGCCTTACCCAATTTTTCAACAAAGAGCAGTAGATCCAACCACTCCCTTTCAGTAGATGGGAGTGACGGAATGTGGCTGCCACTCAACAGGGAGTTTATGGATTCTGTGTGTTGGGGCATCACCTGACCATACAGAGTTGAGTAATAGGCTGCAAACGCATTATGAATCCTAAATGTTTTCCATAATATAAGCCTGTCTGCATTGCATATTTCAACTACATGTCTTATGCGGACTTCTCATCAGGCTGGCAAACAGGACTATAGATGCTCATGCTCTGCGTACTCCCGTAATCTAGAGTTTCGTGCTGATGTCTGCAAGTTTTTTTCTACAAAGTTTTTTTTTGAAGTCTCATGGTCTGTTGTGACTCCACTCTTAGATAACAATACACCAGGACAAGGGCTCCACCTCAGCTTGTTTTTTTCCACCATCGCTTTGAAACGTTCGCATGCTAGCTCTTCTTCTCTGAGACTTTTGATGCCAGCCATTGGTGTTCAACCCCAGCGATGTAGTAACATCTACGGGCAGCAATTCTCTTCGGTGCCAGCCAATAAGCTCTTCAATTCTAACTCTCCATAATCTTTACTGGACCGTGAGGGGTCACCTTTGAGTGACGTTGAGGCAGAATCCGTTCGTATTTGGTAAGTGACTGTGAAAGGATTTTATGGAAAAACACCCGTACAATTTTGCCTTAAGTGGAATTCTAAATTCTCCTGGTCAGACTAGCATACGATGTGCAACTTGTGCTTTACCCCTGAGCATAACAAGTTAACCAGCATGGCCTTCAAAAATCTCACATTGGCACAAGCGCTGCAGGGCAAACCATAAAGTTCAGAAGCTGGACTCGCTGAAGATGCAGGATCTGTTTGGGCCACAGGACCTTTTTTCTGCAGAAGGGGAGAAAGCAGGCCTATTGGGCTTACTAGAGAAGAGAGCAGATTGTGTAAGTTCGCTCTTCTTTGGCCAGAGCAACGAGATGCTCCCAAGATTTAAAAAAAGAAAAGAGGATGCTAGTTTTTGAAGAGCAGCCCTCCCAGGAGCCACACACTTTCCAACCTTTTTAAAAGGTATGGGCAGGGCTACTAGTTTTCCATAACAGTCCCCACACCATAGGTCTGCTGTACCAACTCCTCTCCACACACCTCTACCATCACTAAGCCCTTCGTCTCATTTGGGTCACACAGACATTACAAGCGTGTCACAACAAGGGAAAGAGATGTTCCCTGGAGTACTATTGGGTACGCCCTCACTCCTCCCAGATGACTAACACCTAGAGCCTTACCCAGTGAAAGGTTCCCCTTCTCACAGCACGACTGTGTACCACGCAGGTACTATGGCAGGTGTGGATACAACGGCAATGGTAGAGGCAAGGGGAGAGGTGGCTCCAGCAAGGGTTTGCCTATGCTTCTAAGCAATCGTCCTTCTGCCATTTCACTCCGATCACAAAACACCTATTGGTGGAAGACTGAGGTTCTTCTTCTCTCAGTAGGAAGACATGATCTGTGGCAAATTGGTGCTCTCGTTGGTACGACAATGGTAATGCCAGGGTTCCTCACCATGCCACCAAAGATTCCTTTGTGGCAAACATCTACGACTGCTAAAGGAAGAATTGCAGGTTCTTCTAGTCAAAGAGGGCAGCAAGAAAATAACCCCACTCCTGCTTAGGAAAATATTCAGCTCTCTGTACCTCTTAATCCCCAACAAGGACGGGACTTTGTGGCTGATTCTAGACCTCAAGCCACTAAACCACCACATCTTGTCAGGGCACTTTCACTTGATTACCCTGCAGGACGGAATCCGGCTGCTCTGAAAAAGGGACTACATGGAAGCCATAAAACGCAAGGATGTCAGCTTACACTTCCCCAAACATCCAGCACGTCTCTGCTACCAAGTCTCTATGGTAAGTGGACAACTCTACCAGTTCAAAGTTTTACACTTTGGTGCCACTACAGCCCCAATTTGGTTTACAAACTGTCTTGTACAATTGCTGTTTACCTGGTCATGAATGTCCTTCAATTCATCACTTACCAAGACAACTTCCAGATGAACAGCCGCAGCAAAGACCAGTGTCTAGCAAACACTCGGATAGCAGTTTCCATTTCCTACAACATCAGGTTCAGCCATTTTTAGAGTCCATTCTAAATGTGATAACAGGGAAAGACTACTCCAACCAAGATATGGTGTTGACATTCCAAAAGCTGCCTCTTTCTCAGACACAACCTGCCCTATTCTGGGCGTGGAAGACTATGGATGAAGGCATCCAGGGCGAGAGCAGGATGCTTGTGTGGGTTCACAAGGTTATAGTGTGAGAAAGTGCCATCTTTCTTGCATGGTATGCCCCCACTTTTTGCTGAATGTACTTTGACTGAGTGTGCCCTGGACTCCTGCCAATCAGGTGCCCAGGGCCTATGTTTGTTCCCTAAAACCCAAATTGGCAAACCCTGGCCACATGTCAGCCCCTGGTAAATGGTACCCAGGGCCTTGTGACCAGGGAAGGTCTCTAAGGGCTGCAGCACTCAAGGTGCCACCCTTAGAGGCCCTGTACCCTAACACACACACACACTGCCCTTGCAGGCTGAGTGTCTGGGTACAGGACAAAACAAAGGGTCGACATGGCACACATCCCTGTGTGCCATGCCCACCACCTACACTGCCCTGGCATACATCAGCCACCCCTCTAGCTGGGTGCCCTATGCCAGTGGTGCGGGCACAGGGGCAGGAGCCCTGTGCCCCTACAGTACCCAGGTCCATTCCTGGGCACTGTAAGTGCAGTGCTGCGATTTAAGAGTACATGGTGCTGAGAGCTCGTCAAACACGAACTCCACAGCACCATAATGGCAACACTGAAGACTGAGAAGTTTAGTATCAAACTTCTCAGCACATTAAACCCGCACTGATGCCAGTGTGGGATTTAATGTACCAAGCACCCCAGAGGGCATCTTACAGATGTCCCCTGAAACCTAACCTACAATCCACTTCTGGTCTGAGAGGCTGCCACACAGCAGACATGTTGCTGGACCCCTGGATTAGGAGAGCCCCTGCTCTCCTGGGCCTGCAACAATGCACATCCTGGGCGACGTGCTAAATCTCCTCCCCCAGGATGGGCAGGGGGAAGCTTCAAAGGCATGCCGCCTCTGTGAGCTTCCCCAGGCCACTGCAACCCCCCACTCTGGCGGGAAGCTTAGCCGGAAACCCCAAATAAGGACAGGGGATGTGCCAGCCTGCCAACCCCACCCCTCAGGTGGGGGAGGCGAGGTGAGGCACATCTCCGGGCTCTCGCCATCTTGAAGATGGGGAGCCCTGCCCAATCAGGACTAGGCTACTGCCCCCCTCCCACAGGAGAGAGGCAGGATAGGGGGTGTACCCACCCCAGGACAGGGACCCATTGGTCCCTGCCCTTCACCTACCTGTAACGCCCCTAAATCTAGTATTCAGGCGCACCCTGAACCTTCCTTCCCCAGATTCCGAAATCCGAAGAAGAGATAGAAGAAAGAAGACCTGCCCTGCAGCTGCTAAGAAGAGGAAGGCACCAACTGCTTTGGCCCCAGCCCTACCGGCCTGTCGACCCTCGAACCTGCTCCTGCTCCAACATGGCATCTCTTGTGGCCAGCAACCTCACAAACCCCGGAGGAACTGACTACCTTTTAGCTCTAAGCCCCTGGGACTCCCATGAGTAGAGGCTCTACTCAAAATCTACTTCTAATCCCTGGCATCAGCCCGGAACCGCGAACTCTTCACACACTGCCCCGCCAAGCCTGGCTGGTGCCGAAGTGAACAAAGTCCACGAGGACGACCCCACGGCGACTGAGACCCCGAGTCCGGCACCCAAGGACTTCCCCCGACGCTCCTGAAGAAGCCTGCAGCCTCAGAACCAGGAGCCCCCCCCCAACCGCGATCAACAGAGGGTAAGATTTCACGACACCAAAAGGCCCCGCGGCCCCCTGTGCCCAAGCCCGGGGTACCTACCTATCCTCCAACTACCCACCTTACCTCTCGAAGTGGTGGTGGCACCTGAGAAATCTTCGTCCCCGAGCTTGCAGTCTTTTTCTAAACCGGAGCTTTCCCATTGAAATCAATTGAGCGCCCGAAGGCTCAAAAGCACCCTGCACCCAGCCGCCCGAGTGGCCCTGGCAGTGCAACCTCTACACCTATCTACTTCCCCACTTGCCGTGAGTAAGTGACCAGGAGCCCAGCTCCCACAGCCGGGTGGCCTGCTAGTTAGCAGCCACCAACCAAGGCCCCCCTACCTCTCATAGGATAACATTGGGCCTAACTCTCTCTGCACCTGGCTGCCCATGTGCCGCTGAGGGTGAACTAACTGTCCCTACCTGACCCTGGGAGACCCCCGAGTCTATGCCCAGAACCTTAACTCTTCCAGTCGAGTACTTACCTTTAAACCGATAACTCCATTTTCTCCATAGGGTAACATTGACTGGTTTTTTCCTGAAATTTCTTCTAAGTGTGGACTTTTCAAAACTTGACATATTCACCAAAAATCAGCCGAGTAACGAAAATGAAAATACTCACCTGCTATTAGGTGAGCTCCCAGTGCTGGATCTTGGTGCCCAGCACTGACTCTGAAAAATACTTACAACTGTACTTACCAGTAACCCAATTTTCTCCCATAGGAAATCATTGACTGTTTTTCTGTGAAATTTCTTTTAAGTGTCAATTCCTACAAACTTGAAATATTCTTTAAAAATCGTATAACTTCTGAAACCGTAATTACTTACCTGTTTTGGATAAAGGTCCCAGTACTTGAGTCTAGGCACCCAGTACTGGATTACAAAAGTAACAAGAACATACAATACCTGCAACTTGAATTTTCTGCCATAGGGAATCCTTGACTGTTTTCTTTGAAATATTTTCTAAGTGTCAACTTTTAAAATAGCTAAATATTGTTTAAAAATCATCACTGTAATTAAGTCGACTTTCATCACTTGATTCTAAGTACTGACCCAGGACTGAATCTAGGATCCAGTCCTGGAATTCCAAAAGTAATCCTAAAAGTAATCTGTTGCAAATAACTTGAAATTTCCATTGAGCTCAATGCACTGTTGTGTTTAAAAGAGAGTTGCCTATTGCAACCACTTGTAACTGTTTACAAAGGTCAATTGCATATTGCAAAAGTATTTATATAAAGCATCTCATTCTGAGAAAGTATTTTTTAAATCCAATTGTTGGTTCTAAAATAAAACAAGCATATATTTTTTATATATAAACCATTGGCCTAGAGTTCAGTTATTGAGTGTGTGAGACCGTTTGCTGACTGAGTGTGTACAACAAATGCTTTTCACTGTCCTCTGATACTGCCTTACTGCTCGACCAAGCTACCACTTGAGAGAGTAAGGTTATAACTTTAGCCTCTGTCAAGCCCTTGGGGACTGTGGACTCTGTACACCCTGTACCTATTAAGGAACAGTATATACAGAGCCACTTTCTCACACTCACTCTCTATTTGTGGTAGTGTGGTCTAGCAGTAAGGCTTTATCAGAGGACAGTGTTAAGCATTTGTTGTGCACACTAAGGCAAATTAATTCACACACTCAGACTGAACTTCAGACCAATTGTTTTTGTATAAAAATGTTCGAGGCATGTGGGCTGCTGAATTCATATCTGTGCATAGATCGCCGCCTAGTGTTGGGTCCGGATGTTTGCACGTTGTTTTCCTGGAAGAGTCTTCGAAGTATCCTGAGATAGGTGACTCCTCCCCTGGACCACAGTGCGCATGGGCATCCTCTCCATCCTCAGATTGTTTTTTTCCGCCATTGGGTTCGGATGTGCTTATCTTGACTCAAGTTAGGGAAAACATTTTTCAGGCCAAAAGGCCTTTAGTTCGCGTCGATACTGTTCCCGATCGGTATCGACAGTTACCTGTTAGTTTACTGACTTCAAAAACAACTTTTTCGCATCATATCCGACCATCGAGCCACATCGACGATGGAATCGAGCACACCATTCAAGCGGTGTCCTGTTTGCAATGCGAAATATCCCCATGTCGACGTCCACCCGGTGTGCAACAAATGCCTTTCACCGGATCACGACAAATCCACATGTATGGCCTGTGCCCGATTCCGATCCAAAAAGACTCTCCGGAATCGACGAGCAGCGAGACTTGAAGCGCAGCAAGCGGCACCGGCCCCGACCAACATCTTCAGCGCCGAGGACGAAGATGTGGAAGGCGTGGAGAACCTACCCTCCAGCCCCGCTTCCGAACACGATTCCGGATCGGAAGACATCGAAGAACAACTCTTTCACAGGGATGAAGCCGACACCGAGGTAGGAGACTACGATGCGGCCTTAGGGGCCGAAGAAAGTAGCTCCGGTGACGAGCAAGGCCTACCCGTACAGACGGAGGATATCCCAGTGCGCCAGTCTATGGCTCCGGTCGAGGGATCGCCTTCGGGCCTTACCCAAGACCTATCCCGCAGTTCTTCGGCCCCGCCCTCGGGCCCGGCCTCGGACATTCAGAGACAGCCATTAGTACCCAAAACGACTGGTTTCCCTTCCTCGAAACCGAAAGTCGTATCGGTTCCACAGAAACCGAAACTGAAAGTGACACTGGTCGGATCGAAGCCCACTACACCTTCGACGCCAGCCAAACCCGTCGGCACCGACCGCACCAAACGGGACTTCGGTGCCGAACTCGCAGCAGCCGACGTCGGCGCCGACACACGGAAAAAGGCCATCGGTACCGACAAACCGCCTCGGCCCCCGGCACCGAAACAATCTGCTCCGGCCACAAAGGTCAAAATGACCGCTGCCTCGCACACCACTTCGAAAGCAGCACCGAAGGCCCAATCATCGACGCCTTCGACAGCTACTACCTCTCCTCGACTCGATGACCTCGTGGCCCCAAAGAAGTCCACGCCTGCCTCTACAGAACCGCTCGTCGCCAAAGAACCGTCGACGTTCCAGGTGCGACAAGTTGCAGCGTCCTTGCAACGCATCAAAGAAAAGGCAGCCCTCCAGGACACGTCCGGCTCCGAGCCAAAAAAAGCTCAAAAAGCTTCTCCAGCACCACCCCACATCACTTTTGGCCTGCCGCCATCCACGGCGCCCAAACTGTTTGAAATAAGAACACGTGTTACCCAAACTAGGATCACACCTGCCGAACGCTCTCCTACAGAGACGTTACCGTCCCACATCATCGATGCCGACACCGGCAGAATTATGCTCCACAAGCGGAGAATATCTTCCGAACAAGCTTTGGACTCCTACCGGATCCCGCTAAAGAAAAAGCTGCCAGCGGATTCGGAACCAGTTCTTTACGAACGTCTCCATACCTCTTACCCACATCCACAGTCCTTCTCTCCGACACCCTCCGAAACCGACGTTTTGGAGGACTACATGGGTGACGATGTCCCCTACCCCAGAGAGATGGACCCTGACGGCCAACAGGACCCTGACCAGGCTTGGGATGACCCTGTAGACCCGGGTGCACCTATGGATACACAGGACACGCAGCTATATGGCGCGAAAACGTCCCCCATAGAGGACACTGCCGCATTCAACGCCCTCATTGAACGTGCTGCGGCCAATCATGGTGTGCAACTCCACTCTGACACAATCAAGGACGATTTTCTAATGGATACTTTCGCATCCTCAGAAAGGCATATCAAAACTCTACCCATGTTGAAAGGTGTCCTCAAACCAGCAAAGGACATTTTCAAAGAACCCACCAGGGCAAGAGTAATAAACCCCAGGATCGACAAGAAATATAGGTCGGCACCTGGGGACCCTACGTACATTAAAGGCCAGTTGCCTCTGGACTCCATCGTAGTCGCTAATGCTCGCGAACGGGCGCACTCGCAGACAACTGGGGATGCTCCTCCCCCGGACAAAGAGTCCAAGGTGCTAGAGACCTCCGGCAAACGGGTTGCAGCCCAGGCAGCTAACATATGGCGTATTGCCAATACCCAGGCGCTCCTAGCTCGCTACGATCGCGCACACTATGACACATTAGAAACCCTACTCCAACATCTCCCTGACCAATACAAAGAGGGAGCAGAGATCCTCATCAGGGAGGGACAACTCCTCACAAATGCATCCATTAAGTGTGCACTGGATGCCGCAGATACAGCTGCCAGAGCAATAAACACCAGCGTCATGTTACGACGACACGCCTGGTTACGAATCTCCGGATTCAAACCTGAGGTTCAAAATAACATTCTCAATCAACCGGTCAACCCCGACTACTTATTCGGACCAGAGGTTGACACCACCCTAGAAAAAATAAAAAAGGACACAGACACTGCAAAGTCCATGGGGGCTCTCCAAACGCAGACCTTTCAGAGTGGCTCCTTTCATCGCCCAGGAAATAGAGGAGCAGGTAGAGGACAGGGGTCACAGCAAACCTACAACAAGGGCAACACACAAAGTACCTACGATAAAAACACCCGGGGTGGATATCGTGGCTCCAGCACAAAAGGCAGAGGACGCGGATACGGCAATACCAGGTCCTCCCCCAAGAACAAACAGTGACGCCCTCTCCCTTCCTCCCGACCACATAACACCTGTCGGGGGAAGGCTACAAAGGTTCCTGTCCACGTGGAACTCCATCACCACGGACAGGTGGGTCAAAGATATTATCAAACACGGTTACTGCCTAGAATTAACCTCCACTCCACCCGCAATACCGCCAAAACACCGTCCTATGTCCTCAGAGCACTTAGCGCTATTACAGCAGGAAGTGCTAAGTATGCTGAAAAAAGGCGCAATAGAGGTCGTACCCGTCCACGAGCAAGGTACGGGGGTGTACTCCCTGTACTTCTTAATACCAAAAAAGGACGGGTCACTCAGACCTATACTAGACCGGAGACCCCTCAACCGCTACATTCTCTCAGAGCATTTCCACATGCTCACCCTACAACAAGTCCTCCCGCTGCTCAAACAGGGAGACTTCCTGGCCACGCTAGACCTCAAAGATGCGTATTTCCACATACCCATTCACCCCTCACACAGAAAATATCTCAGGTTCACTATTCAAGGGCAGCACTACCAATTCAAGGTTCTTCCCTTCGGCGTGACAACAGCACCCAGGGTTTTCACAAAGTGCCTAGCTACTGTGGCTGCACATCTACGGAGGCAACACATTCACGTCTACCCTTACCTGGACGACTGGCTTGTTCAGGCAAAGTCAGCCCAGCAATGTGCCAGCCACATGTCCCGCACCATTCACCTTCTTCACAGTCTAGGGTTCTCACTAAATTACCCGAAATCACATCTCCAACCCGCACACGTACAACAGTACCTAGGTGCGACCATAGACACTCTGGCAGCCACAGCTCAGCCGAATTTAGTGAGGATCAACAGCATGCAAATGCTGATTTTCAAGTTCAAACCCCAACACTCCCTTCCCGCGCGAGTGTTCATGCAGTTGATAGGCATGATGTCCTCCTGCATTTTCATAGTCCCACACGCGAGACTACATATGCGCCCGCTTCAGGAGTGCTTAGCACGTCAATGGAATCAGGCTCACGGGCAACTAAAAGACCTAGTGTTGGTGAGCGGTCGGGCATACAACTCTCTGCATTGGTGGAATCCACAAAACCTTTGCAAGGGCCGACCGTTCCAAGAGCCTGTTCCACAAATAATACTGACAGCGGACGTGTCTCTCCAGGGATGGGGAGCTCATGTACTCAATTACACAGTGCAGGGACTATGGACAATACAACAAAAGAAGATGCACATCAACCTTCTAGAACTGATGGCAATCTTCCTGGCAATGAAAGCATTCAAAGTACACTTGTGCAACAAAGTCGTGTTGATCCGGACGGACAACATGACTGCCATGTACTACATACAGAAGCAGGGAGGAACACACTCTCCACAGTTGTCTCATCTGGCTCAGAGCATGTGGAAGTGGGCCATTCAGAGGAACATGTTCCTCATGGTGGAACACCTCCCCGGCAAGGACAACCAGATGGCGGATCTGCTCAGCAGACACAGCCACCAGATGCACGAGTGGGAGTTACACCCATCAGTACTCCAACCGTACTTCCAGCAGTGGGGTCATCCAGAGATAGACCTATTCGCCACAAGCGAAAACGCAGAATGCCAAAGCTTTGCCGCCAGGTTCCCACATCCGCAGTCGCAGGGCAATGCGATATGGATGAACTGGTCCGGCAGATTTGCGTACGCTTTTCCCCCAGCACCGTTGATACCGCTGGTGGCACGCAAACTCAGACAACACTCACTAACACTCGTCCTGGTTGCTCCAACATGGGCACGCCAACCATGGTACACCACCTTTCTCGAACTTTCCGTGGTGCCGCATCAAAGGCTGTGGATCAAACCTGCGCATTTGACGCAGAACCATGGAGAGATTCAGCACCCAGATCCGCAACAGCTGAACCTGGCAATCTGGCTCCTGAAGTCCTAGAGTTTGGCTACCTAAATCTGCCACCTGACAGTATGGACATCATTAAGGAAGCTAGAAGACCCACTACCAGAGCTTGCTATGCAGCCAAATGGAAAAGGTTCGTCATTTATTGCAATAACAATGACATTAACCCGCTAGACGCATCCATCCAAAACATAATTTGTTACCTCTTACACCTATACCGATGCAATCTGGCATACACCTCAATACGTGTCCATTTGACCGCAATATCAGCCTATCTCCAGAACAGGCAGCACCTCTCTTTATTCAGAGTGCCTGCCATCAAAGCATTCTTGGAAGGACTCAAACGTGTAATTCCTCCAAGCCACCCACCAGCTCCAATGTGGAACCTCAACTTGGTCCTCACACGCCTGATGGGTCCACCCTTCGAACCTCTACACTCATGCGAGATTCAATTCCTCACCTGGAAAGTAGCTTTCCTAGTAGCGATCACTTCTTTGAGGAGAGTTAGTGAACTCCAGGCACTAACCGTTCAAGAGCCATTCATACAGGTTCACGCCAACAGGGTCGTACTACGTACCAACCCCAAATTCATGCCCAAGGTGATATCGCAGTTCCACATGAATCAAACTATTGAACTGCCTGTTTTCTTTCAAAACCCACAAACTGTCGCAGAAAGAGCACTCCATACACTGGATGTAAAGAGAGCCCTCATGTACTATATAGACAGGACTAAAGTCTTTAGGAAAACAAAACAACTTTTCGTTGCCTTTGCCCCACACCACAAAGGTAACGCCATCTCCAAAGCAGGTATAGCCAGATGGATCGTTAAATGTATCCAAATTTGCTATCAAAAAGCGAAACGCACATTAACGATTCCCCCACGAGCCCACTCAACACGTAAGTTAGGGGCCTCCATGGCTTTCCTGGGAAACATTCCTTTGCATGATATATGTAGAGCAGCCACCTGGTCCACTACACATACA
The DNA here is from genome assembly GCF_964204655.1 of Triturus cristatus. NCBI lineage: Eukaryota > Metazoa > Chordata > Amphibia > Caudata > Salamandridae > Triturus > Triturus cristatus. The sequence goes on from NC_140584.1 coordinate 929,307,279, forward strand.
TTTACCAAACACTATTGTGTAGATGTGCAATCAAAACAGCAGGCAGCTGTAGGACAGGCTGTTCTCAAAACTCTTTTTCAGACCGCTGCAGCTGGCACTGGTAGCCGCCGCTAATAGAGGGTACTGCTATATATTCTATGCACAGATATGAATTCAGCAGCCCACATGCCTCGAACTGAATATGCTACTTACCAGTATGCATCTGTTCTTGGCATGTAGGGCTGCTGACATTCATATCGCCCACCCTCCTCCCCGGCGCCTGTAGCAGCTGCAGCTCTCAGAATTACTGTAAGGATGGTCATTACTTTCTGTATCTACTCCATCACTGCCACAATGGTGAAAAACAATCTGAGGATGGAGAGGATGCCCATGCGCACTGTGGTCCAGGGGAGGAGTCACCTATCTCAGGATACTTCGAAGACTCTTCCAGGACAACAACGTGCAAACATCCGGACCCAACACTAGGCGGCGATCTATGCACAGATATGAATGTCAGCAGCCCTACATGCCAAGAACAGATGCATACTGGTAAGTAGCATATTCAATTCTTTTAGTTATTTTATTTTCAAGAACCAAGCAAGCCTTTCACAGGTAAGCAATAAATACTTTGATTTGATTACAGTAGTGTTACTGATAATGCAATGCTTTTCAGAATACAGTACTTATACTTTGTATAGGATTTTTAGTAACATTACAGCTAAGTTACTATTGAGATTATTTTTCTTACACAGTGTAGTATACCTGGATACTACACTGGGACATTTCCTGTAAACAGGTAAGTAAAATCGTTTTTGTTAGTTAGTACAATTTTAAAGAATTTCTTTAGGTTTTCCAACTCCACACAGGAAAACAGTCAATGTTATTCTAAGGAGGAAAATAGTGTAATTGGTTTAAAGGTAAGTACAATGTTGTCCAACAGGGGATAGGGGGCCTCCGGTTGGTGGCTGCTGACGAGCAGACCACTAGGTTGTGGGAGCAAAGCTCCTGGACTTAAGTTCAAGGCAAATGGGGGTTTAGGCAAGCACAAAAGATGCACCCTCATCTTCACTGGGGCGGCCGGGTGCAGAGTGCTGTTTTGGCGTCTGAAGCCCTGTAGCATTCAATGGGGAGTCTCCGGTTTGCAACACCACTGCAGGCTCGCGGACGAAGGTCTTCTGGGTACGACCACCACTTGGAGAGGTAAGTTGGGATCTTGGGGGTTGGTTAGGCATGGTCTTTTGGGCCACCCAAGACCGCGTCTGGTCCAGGGGTGCCTTTTAGGGTCGGATCTTCTTCTTCTTACCAGCTCCTGGTCGTGCTTGGGAGGACCTTCCGGTTTGAGGCTGCAGGCGTCGGCTGGAGGCTTGAGGCAGGTCAGGGGTCGCTAGATCTTGGGTCAGGATCACCGGGGGGGACCTCATCTTGGTGTTGGGGCCACTCGAACTCGGGCTGTGGGTGTCGGGTGCAGAGTGGTGCAAACCCGCGGATCCTTGTGGAACTGGAGTCTGTTGTTTGAACAAATCCGGAGTTCACGGGAGACAGTTTTTGGGATTGCAGGCAGGTGCTCCGGGTTTCTTAGGGTTGCTGGCAGCGGGACACACCAGTATTTCACTGGAGCAGGCTCGAGGTGGGGACAGGCCGGTAGGGCTGGGGCCAAGTCAGTGGGCGTCCTCTTTTTAGCTTTGGCACGGTTGTTGGGTCCTTCTTTTCTTCTTGCAGGTTCTTGTCTCCCTTCTTGGTTCAGGGCTACCCTCTAAATACTGTATTTAGGGGGCGTTTTAGGGGTATCGAAGTCAGTAGCCAATGGATTACTGACCTTAGGGTGACTACACCCTTAGCGTGCTTACTCCACGTGGGGGAGTGAGCACAATCACTAATCCTGATTGGGGAGTGCCAGCCTTATGCAAGATGGCGGGCACTGAAGAGTGTGCTTCGCCTAGCCTCCCCCACTGAGGTGGGGGGTTGGCAGAGGTGGGCACAACTTCTGGGCTGGGTAATTGTGCCCACTGAAGGGGGGGGGGGGGGGGAGACAGGAAGGGGGACCTGCTCCTGAAAGCAGGAGAGGCTGGGGGTCGCATTACAAAGGCTGCCAGGCCTTTGCAGCTCCCCTGCCGCAGATTGCTCTTCACATATCCCCCAGGCCAGGAACACCTCCGCCCAGGAAAGGCTCCCACCCTAGGGGTTCAGAAACATGTCCAGTGGTGGCAGGCTGGTGTATACCTGTCAGGGAACCTACCAGAGGCTGGTAGTTGTTCAGGGGGCATCTCTAAGATGCCCTTTGAGTGCATTTTTAATTAAATCCCACACTGGCATCAGTGTGGGTTTAATGTGCTGAGAAGTTTGATACCAAACTTCTCGGTTTTCAGTGTAGCCATTATGGGGCTGTGGAGTTCATAATGACAAACTCCCAGCAACGGGTAAAGCACCAGGCCCCGATAAAATCCCCGGTGACTTGCTAAAGCATGATGTAGGAATTTGGGGACCCTACATTAATTTTTTATTTAATTCTATAGTGGCCGGGACACCAGTTCCCGAATCATGGAAAGGGGCTGAAATTGTTACAATTTTTAAGAAAGGGGATCGTTATGACCCAGCAAATTACCGCCCTATAAGTTTAATTGATCTTTTACAAAAAACCTTCGCCAGACATATTTTAAATAGACTTCTATCGTGGATAAAGGAGGAACAGATTTTAACTAAATACCAAGCAGGATTTAGGTTAAAAACCAGCACAGTAGACCAAGTATTTAGATTTATGTGTATTTGCTGGAAATATATTAACATAAGAAAGGGAAGCTTGTACGTAGCATTCATCGATCTAAGGGCTGCTTTCGACCTTGTACCCCGTAAACTACTTTGGTCTACTCTCAATGATATGGCAGTCCCCAGTGAGCTACTCAAGGAAATAATTAGACTCCACACAGGAAATTATGCTAGAGTTAGATGGGGCAAGGGAGGAGAAATCTCAAAGGAGATCCCTGTGGATCGGGGCGTCCGCCAAGGGTGTGTGCTGGCGCCCACACTCTTCTCTCTATATGTTAACAATATACCTAATTATCTAAAAGATTGTAAACATGACTCCCCGAAATTAGTAGATGAGGTCGTCACCGCATTGCTTTTTGCCGATGACACAATTCTCATCTCGCAAACCCCGCAAGGCTTACAAAACCTAGTAAACACTTTTAATAATTATTGTGTGGAAAAGGGATTAGAAATTAACTCATCCAAAACAAAGTACATGTCCATAAACCCTCAGAAATCCTTTAGAAAGAACTTGGCCTTAAATAACCAGAAGTTGGAACATGTCGAGAGTTTTAATTACCTGGGTATTATGCTGGATAGTATGCTCAATTGGAAAGGGCAATTGGAAAAAAGTAACTTAATTTTAAAACCAAATTCAATGCCCATCCTAAAGGTGCACGGCAGTAGCCAATCTAAATCAATCACGCCGGCACTTGAATTATTCAAAGCAAAGGCCCAATCGGCAGCACTTTATGGCGCTGAGGTTTGGGGTTATTCCTGCAACAACACTTTCAGGAAGGAAGAGAACATCTTCATACGCAGGTTACTTAAAATACCAGTAAGAACACCGATAACTCCAGTCTTTCTGGATATTAATCTTAAAAGAACTGATCATCAAGCTACATTAAGGCCATTACTCTATTGGATTAGATTATGGACAACCCCTGAGCTGAGCGATTATAAGAATGGACTGTTAGAAATAATCAGGATTTGTTTTTTGTTTTTTTGTTTTTTTTTTTTAAATTTTTTATTGAAACAATAAGTCAGTTACAAGCATGGGCCTACAACCACCAGGGCCGGCCGCTAGATTCAGAAAGGATCGTACATTAGTTAAGGCAGTAGGCGACTCCTGGGGCCCAGCCCCGTAAATGGCTCAGGATAGCTCGAAAGAAGCAGGAGACATACATTTAACATAAATAACAACTAAAAACAAAAGGCGAGGCATAAGGGCAAAAAGCGTGGGTCAGGCTACATCCGGGGGACTTTACTCCAAATCTTCAATTAGCTATCAACAGGAGGGAGTACTGAAAGATCGGGGGGGGTAACGGGAGAGGAACATCTATATTCGATTATTACAACCAGTTGCAAGGAACCATCAAGGGTCAGGGGGACAAGGCAATATCGGTGTCCACTAGGGGGGGCGTACAGATACCCCCACGATACGCGTTCCATTGCCCCCAAATTCTACCCCATGCCCCGGGTTTACCGCGGGCCACATACACAGTCTTCTCCCTGAACATACACCAGTCCATGTTCTCCTTCCATACTGACACGGTGGGTGGCCGCTGGGAGCCCCAAAGCTGCGCAATATCCCTCTTGGCAATCATGTATCCCAGGGCCGCCCACCGAGTCTGAGCCGCGTTATAATCATTGGGCTCCCACACATTCAAGACACAGCGACGCACCTCCGGCAGCAGCGCAACCCCGGTGACTTGTCCCATGACCCCATGAACCCGACGCCAGTATTCCGCCACCTCCCGGCACTCCCAAAGGATATGGAGAAAGGTGGCACTGAGCCCACACCCCCGCTTACAGAGCCCATCTTCCGAGAATCCCATCGAGACCAGACGGGGGCCCGTCACATACACCCGGTGGAGAATCTTTAGCTGGACCAGGCGGAGACGGGCTGGAATGGCTACTTCCTTGGGGGACGATAGTGCGGACTGCCAGTCCTCGTCGTCTAATTCCACCCCGTCCCCCGTCCACGTCTCCCGAAGGCGCACCAAGAGGTCAGCCCGATTATTAATAAGTTTTTTATAGATTAAAGAGATAGTACTGTCGGGGACATGACCATCGAGTATGCGGTCCTCGAGGGGCGAAGAGGCAGGGATCTTGGTCCCCTCCCCAAAGACAGAGAGCAGGGCGTGCCGAACCTGGGCGTATCGGAAGAACTCCTTTTCCGTGAGTTCGTATTCGCTCTGGAGCGCCGCGAAGGTCTTAACCGCGCCCTTCATCCATAAGTCTCCCACTCTACTGATGCCAATCGTGTCCCAACGGTCGAACCCCTTCGTTGTCCAGAGGCTTCCCAGTCGGTCGGAGGCAAATAAAGGAGTAGCACATGTTAGTCGCTCACTCCAGCCCATGGCTACATTGGCCGCCTTCCAGATCCGTACCGCGATCTTAGTAGGGCCCGTCAGGGTCCGTCCAGCCGAGCGGGAGTAAAGCGCCCTGTTATAGTTCCCACCGGGGAGCAAGAATTTATCCATCTCATACGCCGGATTCAAGCCAGGCGCATACGTGGCATGGTTAATGGCCGATAACTGCGAGGCCCAATAATACCTGCGAATGTCGGGAAGCGCGATGCCCCCATCGTACCAGGGGAGAGTAAGCTTGGCCAGGGCGATACGCGCCCGTCCGTCCCACACCAGTCTCCTCTGCAGGCTCTCCACCTCCCGAAAGTAGGCCACTGGAATGATGTCGAAGGAGTTCTGAAGTGCATAGAGGAATCTGGGAAGGGACATCATTTTAAACAATGCTGCCCGACCCAGTGGGGACATGGGCAGCCTACACCACCGCACCGTGTCTTCCCTCAAACGCCGAAGTGGAAGCAGGAGATTGTGCTCATAGCGAGCCACCGGGTCCAACGAGACGTGTATCCCCAGGTATTTAAAGCCGGACAGAGATATTTGAATCGGAAGCCGAGGCGGCAGGAGAGGGGGGCCACCGGAGATAGGATAGACACAGGATTTAGACCAGTTAATCGTGAGACCCGAATTTCTCCCGTAGGAAGTCAGAACATCGAAGAGAACGTTAAGCGACTGCCGCGGCGAGGTAAGATACAGGAGAATATCGTCAGCATATAACGAGACCCGATCCTCAAAGCCCGGGGCCCACCGGATCCCCCTGATCGAGGGCTCCCAGCGGAGCCAAGCAGCGAGTGGCTCCAGGGCGAGAGCAAAGAGCAGAGGGGACAACGGGCACCCCTGCCTCGTACCCCTACCGAGAGCGAAGGGCCGAGAGACCCGCCCATTAACCACCACCTGAGCCATGGGTCCCGTGTAGAGAAGCTTCACCCAGCCAAGAAACCCCTCCCCAAAGCCGAATTTGGTCAAGGCAGCCCAGAGGAATGGCCACTCGATGGTGTCGAAGGCCATCGTGGCATCTAAAGAAACCAGCACGGCCGGTTCGGAGAGGTATTCTGCCCTGGCGAGGGCGCCATGGAGACGCCGCAAGTTGAGGGCGGTGTTGCGATGCGGGATGAAGCCGCATTGATCAGGATGAATCAGATCGCAGATGACGCCCAACAAACGATTGGCAAGGACTTTAGCCAGGATTTTAGGCTCTGCATTTAGCAGTGAGATAGGCCTGTAGGAGGCACAGCGGTCCCGCGGCTTACCTTCCTTGGGGATCACGACTATCATGGCCAGTCGCTGGTCGAGCGGAAGGGAACCGGCCTCAAGGGACTCCTGAAACATACGACGGAGGAAGGGCGCTAGTTTATCCGGGCGCAACTTATATAATTCGATAGGGAGACCGTTGGGACCCATGGCCTTGCCCGAGCGAAGGGATCGAATCGCAGTCGCTATTTCATCTACCGACAAGGGAGCGTCCAGCCGCTCACGGTCCTCGGCGGACAGGCCGGGCAAAGCAATGTCCCTCAGTAGAAGGCAAGAGTCTTCCTCATCCTTATCAGTCACCGGGGAGTACACGGTCCGGAGGTGGTCGGCAAAACATTCCACAATCTCACCAGGCTCAGTCACACACACTCCATCCGAGACACGCAACTCCGGGACCACACGATTCACTCTCTCCTTCTTGTCCAGCCACGCAATCAGCTTTCCCGCCTTGTCCCCGGCATCATACAATCGACCCTGCTGCTCCCTATACATAGTTTTGGCAGCGTCAGTGACAAGAGATCTGTATTCAAACTGTTTCAGGCTGAGGGCGTGGAGCCCGTCCGGAGTGACACCCGCCTCCAAGGCCGACTCCAGCCCCGAGATGTCAGTCTCCAGCTTCACCACCGCCTCACTCCTGAGCTTCTTAGCCACCACTATCTGGGAGAGGGCGTGTCCGCGGATTACGGTTTTAAAGGCTTCCCACAGGGACATTGCAGACAACACCGACCCCTCGTTTTCAAGAAAGTATTGGTCCGTAGGGTCTCGCAGGTACCACGGGTTAATGGGAGCGATCCGCCCTGCAGACCGCGACTCGGTGTCAAAGAGAAGCCACAGCGGGGAATGATCGGAGATACCCCTCGCCAGGTGCCTGACCTCTCGAATTCGACCCGTCTGCGCCGCGGGCATAAGGAAATAGTCTAACCTAGAAAGACTCCCATGTGCCCCAGAGTGAAAGGTGTATTGACATTGGGTCGGATGCATTAATCGCCAACTATCCACCAGGCCGAAGGTCTCCAACAGACCACCTAGCCAAGCCTGGGCAGCGGGGAGGGCCCTGGGTGGGTGACGATCCAGGTCACCCGAGACCACCGAGTTAAAGTCCCCGCCCATAAGCAAAAGACTGCCCGGAAGTTCAAGCAGCATTCGACCCAAGTCCGCGAAGGTGGAGTTCTGGAGGCCCGGGGGGACGTAAACTGAGACCAGGGCAAGGGGATGCCCCTCCCACCTCCCAGTCAGACAAACATAACGCCCTCTGTCATCTGAGACTACCCTGGTGATCTCCAACGGAAGTGAGGATCGCAGGAGAATGCCCACCCCCCTGGAGCCAGTTGTGAAACCAGAGTGAGCCACGAGGCGGTATCCCCCCCTGTTCATTGCATGGCAGACATTACCAACCAGATGCGTCTCCTGGATAAACACCACATCAGGAGTCAGACGACGCAGATACTGCAGTACTACACCCCGTTTGATACGGTCCCCCAACCCATTGACGTTCCATGACATCAGCTTCAACCCGTCCCCCCCCATCCCCTCCAATAGATCAAAGGTCCCCCCGCAAGTCGCACAAGTCCCAAAAGTGGAAGAAAATCAATACCTCGCCCTGCAAACAAAAAACACACGACAAAACAACCCCTCCTTCCCCCCCCACCCCCCCCAACACCCAACTCCCCCCACCCTGCACCCCTGCGGGCCAAAAAACCCCCCCAACTTGCAGTGTGCCTGTCGCCCAACTAACCCCAGTCTACAAAAAGACCCCGGAGGAGGAAAGGGACCCGTCCCCGCCCGCCCCCCGTACAGGTCCTAGCAAAACACACTGAACCAAAGAAGTACAACCCAGCTGAGCAGTGCAAAATGGCAAAATCAAGGACCAAGAGTCACTCCAAAGGGGACCCGTCACCGTTGGCACCTGCAGAGGGCCCGGGACGGCCACCTCTGTCCGGTAGCGAGTCCAGCCAGTCACTCACGGCCACAGGAGAGTCAAAGAAGGCAGTCCGATCCTCATGTTCCACTCGGAGTTTGGCAGGGTAGAGCATAGAGTACTTTAGGCCCAGCTCACGAAGACGACGTTTCACCCCCTGGAATCCCATCCGCTGTTTCTGGACAAGTTGAGTAAAGTCCGGATAAAAGTTAATGGATGAGTTCTCATGTCGCACCGGGCCATGGACACGTGAGGCCTGCAGAATCGCATCCCGGTCTCTGTAGTAAAACAGTTTGGCCACGATAGGCCTCGGGGGGGCCCCCGGCCGTGGCCGCCCGCCCGGAACTCGATGAGCCCGCTCAACGGCAAAGAATTTACTCAAGCCCGCAGGGGTCAGCTGTTGGAGGATGAGTTCCTCGACCAGGAGGTCAACCGGGCGGTCGTCAGAGGACTCCGGTACGCCGATGACACGGATGTTGTTTCGTCGGGCCCGTCCCTCGAAGTCCTCCAGCCGCCGGGCCATCTGATCATTGACCACCTTGATGTCACCAAGCGCGGCCTGCAGGCCCGACACATCCGCACCAAGAGTGGAGGTCCGTGCATCGAGAGTTTGAACCCTCTCGTTTGTTTTGGAGAGATCCGCCCGTATTAAGGTGACATCAATCGCCACCGTATCGATCTTGCGGGCCAGGGCCTCGTATTGCGTGGCGATGGTCTCCCTGATGCCATCAATGGCGCCCATGATATCCTGTAGGGAAAGTTCCGAAGAGACGGATGTGCCCCCACCGGCGGCGTCTGAGGGGGGACCGGCCGTTCCAGGGGAGCCTCTGCCCTGAGTGTAGCGGTCCATGTTGTTGGTCTGGACCGATCCCCCACGGAGGGAGGCCTTAGTCTTACGCCCCTCGGGGCCCCCCTTGCCCCCCATGTGGTCACAGACTCCGAGGGGTACCGCCGATCAAAAGTAGCTGAGGTACAGGCCCTGGAAACCAGCGCCTCACCCGAGGCAACAATATGGCGGTGCGGGGGGACCCAAGGCGATAGGCACTCTAGTGGCAGGTGGAGACAAAGCCTTGTGCAGAGGTCGAGGAAACACCCCGCCACCTCAAGCGCTCCACCGGCCAGCCCCCTGAGGTCTGAAAGTGAAACCGAAAGTGGTCGAGCGGCCCCTGGCACCGAGCCGCAGCCGCTGTTGTTCAATTGCGACACGGCTCCACGGTTCACCTTCGCCCCGGGCACCTCCGTCGGGTGGGTCCCAAAAGTTCAAACAACGATAACTCAGGATTCCCAGGTCCGATTAAATTTCTGAAAAGAGATACGTGCTCAGCCGGTCGTCATCTCCCAGATTCCATAAACCACGTCAGGATATTGTCAGGATAAATTCCGAGGAGCAGCGAGGGTCCGGGGAGCCCTGTGCTCACGCGACCATCTTGGATGCGCGCTAGGCTCCTCCCCTCGAAATAATCAGGATTGACGAATATAAAAGTATCCCTTGGCTAAAACATATCTCCCAGTGGTTCAAGAAGCTTGGGCTTTCCCATTTTTGGGAAAACCCTCAGAACATGTTACCAATCTCAAAAAACCTTTTGAAATCCGCTTTTTGGGTATACGTAAATAATGAAGTATCCACTAACACTACACTGGGTATATTGTCACAGAAATTTTTATCTGTTAAGGATACCCCTTTATTCGAACAATTCATGGATGAGATAAGACCACCACTAGCTAAAACACTGTATCTACAATATAGGTATGGAGTTTTACAGATTGCTGCAAATACCAGTAGTTGGAGGGGCAATGAAGATGATAGTGGATTGTGTACCCTTTGTGTACAAAAAGCAAAAGAAAATGATGCTCATGTACTGTTTTTCTGCCCAGCTTATAAAAAGCCAAGAGTTCGATGGATTAAACCCCTGTGCATAAATTTGGGGTTTAGGTTTTTTAAAGAGGCAGAACGCACATTTAAAGCAAATACTTCTCAATTAATAGTTTTTGGTCTAAGTAGATTCCTATTCAATGTATATCTCATAAGGAATAAGAAAGGATGCAAGCTATAGCACCTAAAGGCTGGTTAGATAACGCTCTTGCTTGGTTCGATATTATGAATTTTATACTTCCCCCTTTTTTAAAAAAATGTATTTTAATAATCTTTTATACATTATCTGGCTTCTTAACTAATTTATATGTTTTTAGCATAGCTGTAATAGAATTGAATGTGACTCGCCTCCTGTTAGACCTGTCAGCCCTTTGGGTGGTCCCTCCTCATCATTATTTATTTTGTCCCACTTTTGCCTCAAACCCTGTTTGAATTTTTCCTTTTTGGGAACCACCAGACTTTTTAGTGTTGCTACAGATTCAGGGAGCCATTTTACCTACCCCTGAAACTTCTGTCTGAGGGCCTGGAGCACAAAATGGTGGCCACCTGTGACATCACCAGCATCCACTGGAACCTGCTAGCACCTTCCAGAACATTCCAGAACCCTGTGACAGTTGGAGGCGGTTTAGAATGTTGGGAAGCTAAGACAGAGAGTTGGCAGTTGGAGCTGGCAGTTGGCACCTGACTGGTGAGGAGAGAGCAGCAGAAACTTGAAGGAGGAAGGAGTGAAGCAGCAGGGGTGGAAACTTGTGCCTGGAGTGGGGTCCATAAACCCACCCTTGATACTAGTCCCTACTGACTGAGCCCAGCCTGGAGCCCTGTGTGGGAAGAAGTCAGAAAAACCATCCTAAGGACCTGGACAGCAGGAACAGGCCTTAGAAACAGAGAACAGCAAGATCCTGACCTGGAAACTGGTTTCCCTGGAGTCCGACGTCGAGTAGCCTGAGACCTGGAGCCCGAGGTGGAGAAGCGGCGCTGACTGGAAAAGCAGACGTCGTACCCGGAGCCGCCAGAGGTCGAGAGAGGGCGCCGTCAGAGGTCGTGAGGAGTACCAGAGGTCGAGGAGGAAGTCACCCGAGGTCGAGTGAGCGGCGTCATCGGAGGAGTGAAGTCCGCCCTCCGGAGTCGTCGGAGACCGAGGTGAGGTGTACCGGAGGTCGGGAGTGAGGATCGCACTCCGGAGTCGCCGGAACCTGAGAGAATCGTGCCGGAGGTCGGGAGTGGAGGTCGCACTCCGGAGTCGCCGGAAACCTAAGGAGAGGAGCCCCGGAGGTCGGGAGTGAGGATCGCACTCCGGATCCGCCGGAAGTCGACATCGAGTCAAGGCCGGCCGACGTCATCGAATCCGAGGTCGCCATCGGACCGGAGCCGCCCGAAGTCGACATCGAGTAAAGACTGCCCGACGCCATCGAATCGGAGGTCGAGATCGAGCCGAGGCCGCCGACATCGAACCGGAACCGCCTACCGGCGTCGTCAGGAACTGACATTGTGCCGAGGCCGCCGACATCGAACCGGAACCGCCTCACGGCGTCGACACGACTCCAGCGGCGTCGGAGCATCAGAAAAAGGGCAGTAAGTGGAGTAGAGGGCGCCTAAGGCCCTGTGGAGACCTGAGAGACTGCTCTAAGGGGCTAGGGAGGTGCTGGAACCAACCTGACTGTGCCAGGGGTGAGCTGGGACTAATTTAGAGAGGTTGTGTGGAGGGAGAGAGCCAGGTCTCTGGTATTCCCCCCTTGATCTACCTCAGTTTAGGCCTCAGCCTTGTCCAAGCCAGGGAGTAGACACCCTCAAGCCTTCCACATCCCCACAAGCTGTGCCTGGGCCAAATCAGCCCTTAGGAATTCAAATGTGATCTGATTCTATGAGTGTCACTGTCAGCTTTTAATTATTTATTAGGGGCACTGTATTTATTGTATTCAACCTATTTATTGTTTCACTGTATTTATTGGTCCACAGTATTTATTGATGCACAATATTTATTGGTTTACAGTATTTATTGCCCCAGAATATTTAATTGCCTGTATGTATTGCACTTATATTTATGCCTTCATTATTTATGATCACCCCTATTTATTGAATCATTAAGCCAGTATTTATTTGACCTGCACTATTTAAAAAGTTTGTATATTGTGATTGTTATTTATTTTATCCAATCAGCAACTAAGAGAAAAAGAAGATAAAGAAAGATATTTTCATAATTTTTACGGTGTAGAGTCGTTTTTGGAACGGATGCACGCATGGTTACTGTATGGGTATGCCGTATGCTTAGCACGGAGCCTGATTCCTGACCACTCGAGCCAAGCTACCACAGTGTGTCCGGTAGACCACCACCACCCTTTCAGAGTGGGAGTGTGGTTTTCCAACACCTCCATTTATATTGCCTGGAAATTTTGGACTGTGTATTTGTAACGCCCTGAACGTCTCAGGATCGTTTAACAGACACGACAATGAGGACGCAATCACTTGTGAAGGGTTAGTTCTTTTAATGAAGGCAAATAAAATACAAAGAACAAACAAAAGTTATAGTCACTGGAATCCTCCAGGCTAAGTACGTTACCAGCCCACAGCACGGATGGTCCTAACCGTCCTCTGCATATACGCCGATCCCGGCGTATGCCAACAGAGGGCAGAAATGAAATGGCCGACAATGCCAATCGGTAGGCTGTGAGGGGCACGAAGAGTGTTGGGGAGAATCGAGGAGTCAGGGAAACACCCAGCCGGGGTCTCTACCTGAAGGGAGCAGCCGCTCAACCTCTTCCTCAGACTGCACCGGGACGCGGAGTCACCTCCTGGTGATGCGTCACCGATACCCCAATCACAAGCAAGAAGACTGAACTGAGAGCAGCCGCTCGATCGATCTTGTGGACTTCCGAGTCTGTAACGCGGCAAACACCTCCTGGTGTGCGTTACAGCTGGCAGTCCCTGTGTCTCTGGTCGGGCTGGGAGTTACGACTCCAACCAGCAAAAGCGCCACTGCGCTTGGACTCGTCCGAGTCAAAAAGCGAAGCTCAATGGTTGACCGGTAGAGCTTCCGGGTCCTTCACAGGTGACGATGGGGCAAGACACGGCCCCGGGAGTAACGACTCGACCTACCTCCGTTCTTGCCTTACTGGAGCACCACTCCGGAACACTGCTCTTCACGAAGCAGGTACGTCGGTGTAAATACAATATCCTACAGCCTTGTACCTCCCGGTTCCTCCCTTTATAGGGCGTGTTTTCCTTGAGTTATGTAACAGCTCTCCTGTTTACATAAGGGCGTGTTTCCCTTGAGTTATGTAACAGCTCTCCTGTTTACATAAGGGCGTGTTTCCCTTGAGTTATGTAACAGCTCTCCTGTTTACATAAGGGCGTGTTTCCCTTGAGTTATGTAACAGCTCTCCTGTTTACATAAGGGCGTGTTTCCCTTGTATGACAGGAATTCTTGACAGTATTATATATGTTTTTAAATTATGTATGTCGCTTTTATGACAAATAAGTCGAAATAAAGCTGAAATTGAATTGAGTATACCTGTCAGGGAACCTACCAGAGGCTGGTAGTTGTTATGGGGGCATCTCTAAGATGCCCTTTGAGTGCATTTTTAATTAAATCCCACACTGGCATCAGTGTGGGTTTAATGTGCTGAGAAGTTTGATACCAAACTTCTCGGTTTTCAGTGTAGCCATTATGGGGCTGTGGAGTTCATAATGACAAACTCCCAGCACCATATACTCCTAATGGCAACGCTGCACTTACAATGTCTGAGAATGGACTTAGATACTGTAGTGGTACAGGGCTCATGCACCTGTACCCTCACCACTGGTATAGTGCACCCAGCTAGAGGGGTGACTGATCCGTGCCAGGGAAGTGGGTTGTAGGCTTGGCACACTGATGTGTACCATGTTGACTCTTCACTATGTTCTGCACCAAAACAGGCAGCCTGGAAAAGACGTGTGTGAGTGTAATGGTACAGAGCCTCTAAGGTTGGCACAATAAGAGCTGCAGACCTTAGAGGTCTTCCCTTGCAACAGTTCCCTGGGTACCTGTGGTACCATTTACTAGGGGCTATCGCCAGAGATGCCAATTGGATTAGGGTTCATTTTGGGGAAAGAACACAAGCCCTGGGAACCTGATTGGCAGGGACTCGGGGCACATCGTTTAAAGTGCATCAGTAGTCTGGTAAAAAGTGGAGGGTTACTGCAACAGAAACCCAGCTTCTCATACTGGGTGACTGGTTTGTCTGTTGGATCTGGTTAGACTTTCTGGCAGTTTCAGGCTTGCCTGTTAGATGTTCTGGACTCTGCAGTCTTCCAGCATAGATTAGCAGGACGTATAGCAAAGGACTTCCGAGTGGCAGTGTCTGCCTTCGGACAGTCTTCTTTGTTCAGTTCGCCCCATGTGACTGTTTTTTTTTTAAATGTCTAATGTACATTTCAACTTGTGCCTTTTGTTCCGTAGTGCGATTCAGATCTGGGCCTAACCTTAATATATGGCATTTCAATTTGAACCAATGCACCGCTGTTATCCTCTTTTGAATCTTGAATAGTTTCATGTGGTGATACATTTCGCCCTTTGTATAAATGAAGTGAAGGCTCAGTCAGTCTGACCACATTTGACTTTTTTTTTTTTTGATTAACCCAGACAAAATAGTCCTGCATACTCGGCCCTCTGTTTGGCAAAAGCGATCCTTATGAGCCATTCCGTCTTTATCTTACCTCCCCCCCTACAGGCGGTCCTACAGGATGTTAGTCCTGATTAAGCTCTTCCCTTGCTATCAACCTCTCCTACAGTTCCTCCTATTTTCACTAAGACCTGGACAGAGCATAACTCCATCCTTGCCAAAGAGGTTCGATGATTGCAGGATAAAGTTTCAATAATGAGAGTTGCCGTGAAGGAGCTAGGCATCTGGTGATACTCTTGTTATTTCTTACTACTCAAAGAATATGATGGCCTTAAACCGAATTTAGACCTTTGTCTTTAACATCTTCCTTGGAGGGACAAATTCAGGAGGCTGGCTCTGGCCTTGATCCTCTTCGCCTTAGATCCTGGGGATTGGATGGCATCCTTGGACCTGCAGAATGCATAGTTAGCATTCCTGCCCTGCAGCCCATAAGCAATTCCTGTGCTTCGTGTCCTGCCCTTCAGTCCCAAGACAGCCTCCAGCATGCAAGATGTTTATGAAGATGAGGGTCACCCATCTTTGTAGTCCTGAATGCCCATATATATTTACCTTCACCACTGGCCTTTGAAGGGTAGTATGTCACAATCTGCCAGGGACCGCCTGAAGACTTCTATCTAGGTCCTCTTCACTAAGGTTCTCCATCAGTGAGCCAAAATCACTTCTTATGCCAGTGGCAAAAATTCACATTATATGGCTGCTGATCTGAACACTGTGGTGCTCAAATCCTTTTCACACCCTGCTGCGAGTCTGGTTCATTCAGGATGTGATCCTGTTTCATGCTTGATTCGGTCTTATTTATCTTGTACTTCCTACCTCCTTGGGGCCAGAGGGCACACCAGAGGGAGACTGAGGCCCAAAAACCTTTTGCAGGGAAAAATAATATTCACGCATTTGAGCTAGAGTTGCCCAGCTCCAGGATATTTTGGGAGGCACGGGGTAGACTCCTGTACACATTCCTAAACTGTCGGGATATGGTGTCAGGCTTTAGTTTTGACCGTTGGGTTCCCAGAGCCTTTCTTGACATCGACGGAGGCAACTACTCACATGAACGACTCCTCGACCGGTCCCTAGACTTTACCGGAGATAAGTACCTTGTTCGATTATCTTGTCTTTCGGCCTAGACAGTTATGAAACTTCTTGTTGTCCTGACCTCATGTATTCTGCTGGTATCCCATAGCTGTTGGCACATATGAGCTCTGCAGAGGAGCCTCCATCTTAAATGGGTTCAACACTGGGGGTGTGCCTTTCAGACAACATCTGTGTGTCAGTGGATGCTGCGCGGTACCTGCCGTGGTGGATGAAGGATTCTAACTTGACTTCGGGCTGGCCATTTTCTTCCCCACCTGAACTGTGCAGTGGTGAGAAATGCATCAACAGTGGGAGGTAGGGGTGGAGTTGACGGGGCACTGAGATGAAGTTGAGATCAGAGACCTTTGGTCTCTGTTATAACATAGGCACCACATTAGTCTTGTGGGAATGCTGACAGGCACCTTGACAGCCATGTTGTACTGCGACAAACAGGTAGGTGTAGGGACCATGTGGTGTGTGGCTCAGACTGGACTGATGGGGAGTGTTTGTGAGTTAAGGACTTTGAACAACAGAGCATATAGCTCAGCAGCTGCCATCTAGCCAACCATGAGGGGGTGTCTCCATCTGGCAATGGCTCAGGACGCATTCGGCCAGTGGTGCGTACTTATGGTTGATCTTTTAGCCACCTCGGAGAACGCCCATTGCCAAGCTGTTTAAGCACCATCATTTCGACCTAAAAGTTCCTCTTTACTGTTGGACTCTGATCTCCTTTACCAGTTCCCGTGTCTGCCACTGCTTCCTCTGGTTCTGAACAAGGTCAGGAGGGTGAGGGCTCAGAACATTCAGGTTGCCCTTGTCTGGACTCGGATGTCTGGTACACTGATCTCTTTGGTCTGAGTGCCTGTTACCTCCTCCAGCTAACTTTTTTAGGCTATACTCTCCAAGCATTAAGGCAGGGTTCTACATCCAAGCCTTCACGACCTACAAACTCTGTATGGAGACAGAGTGGAACCAGCTAAAAAGGTTAAATTATGCCCAATGACGTAGTGGATGTTTTCTTAGCTGCAGGTCCATAAAGACAATCTGTTCAGGACTCTGGGCAAAGTTTGCGCTTTTGTGAGCGGACCATCAATCCACTGCAAGTTAAATTCTGAGATGTCTTGTTTATCTTATCTTTCACTCTGAAGCGTCTTGCTGTTGGCATGGTTAAAGGTTATTTTTTGCTCCTTGTACATCTGCAGAATCAGCCCTCTTTAACTCGCTAGTTTCGATCTTTTTTTGTTTTTTTTGTTGGGGCTTACATACAAGTTCCCTGCTGTGCAAATTGTTATGCTGCAATTGGATGTTAATATGGTTCTTGATGTACATACCTTTCAAGCCTGTGTACAGCTGTTCTTTGAAGTTCCTCACCCTTAAATTGTATTCTTCTTTGCGATTAGTTTTGCGATCCTGGTCTGTCAATTGCAGGCGCTGTTAGTGCTGTCACCATGTATCACCCTTTTTCCAGACAAATTGTTGCTCAGGACTTTGGCATCCTTTCTACCAAAGGTGGAGCACTTCATTATGTCCCTCAATTTCTTAACTCCGCCACATAGCTCTAAGGAAGCGTGGCTTCAGTAGTTGGATCCCAAGAGTGCCCTCAGCTTTTGCATTGATCTGATTGAGGAGCATGAGTTAATGACCAGTGTGTTTTTTGTTTTGTTTTTTTTTAGCTAAAAATTGAAAGGCAGTCCAAAAAACTGAGCTTATTCAGCTAGATTGTTATTTGTTTAAAAGTGGTCTATGTGTTGGCCAAAAAGGAGCTTTAAGGCCTTTGGGCTCATTCTACTAAAGCAAATGCCTTCACTACAGGCTTTGCCTGGGGGTGTTTGGTTGCGGAACATCTGCCAGGCAGAGACATGGCATCTCTGCACACCTTCACTAGGCATTACTTCCTTGGCCATTTTGCCTGCTTGGTCCAGTAGATTTTTGTGGGAAGTCCACTCCTTAGATCCTCCACGTTTTTGGGTGTACTACTTTGGTAACTGTTCAGAAGGTGAGGAATTTGTAGTTAGAAGTAGCCAACTGAAGAACAATTTAATTAACCTCAGTAAAGTTCTTTCTGGTGAGCACGCTATCTAACAGATTCTTCGCTGCCCTCCCTTCCCCTCATTCTGTAGAGTAGCCTTCTATGTGTTAGTAAGGTCCCAAGTTAGTTTTTGCACACTGTCAGTTTCTAGTCTATCACACCGTCTAAAGCCACTGAATGTTTTGTTTTAAACTGACATCAGCACACAGGGGTGGTGCTTCAGTAAGGCTCAGCTCTTTCTCCTCTGGAGGTGGGCTAGGTTACTACGGAGTCTTGATAGTGCTTACATACTGGAGTGGTAAGTAACTTCTTGTTCTTTCATTAAGATGCATTTGACAGGAGGGGGAAACATTGCAACGGGCTGATGCCGGTCGTGGGAGCTCCCGAACGGAGTGAGGAGAAAAGGCAAGGAAGGCGATGTATGGAGGAATCAGCCGGAGATGATTCATAAGGTGCAACTTTGAGTAGACGCAGCGCCTTTGGATGAGTATTGGAAAATTCATGTTTTGAGCATTATCATTTATGGTTACTAGCAAACCCGAGCCCCGGCGCACAAGGCTTTGGTAGTGGAGACGCGACACGGGATTTGACAGCGAGCAGCAGGCTTCCTGCGAAAGACTAAGGCGGTGATTGTGGCGGCTGGCTTCCGGGTCGATAGAGGAGTAGGAAGGACAGGACGCAAGCCGGCGAAGGGGAGAGACGCTGAGAATACAGTGGAGAGTTGCGGTAGCAAGAAAGCACAGCCCATGCTCCGTGGCACGCAAGTAGACTCAAGTGTGGCAGTTAGTTGGAAGAAAGAGCATGAAGACTAAGGGCTCACAGGTACAGGGGAGGTCATGGGGGTACCGAGGCCGATGGAAGAGTCTCCCTCTAATGCTACACAATTGGTGTATGAGTTAAAGGGTGAGAGTGGAGTCAGTGCTACTGGCGGTGCGGTTAAAGGTGAAGGAATTAGCCCCACCTCATTAAAATCTCTAGGTGGGCCAGGTACAACGGAGTGGGTAGAAATTACCACGGAAAGCATCTTAACAATCTGAATCACGAGTGAGGAGCCGGTATCAGCTGAGATCACTCCCGGAGGCTAGAAGCAGGGGGAAAGGTGGGGGGGGCCAGGGAGCAGACAGTAAGGGAATAGTAGCAGTCTCCCCTAAAAAGAAAGCGTTGAAGGGTGGAGGAAAACTGCAGCGCTGTGGTCCAAAGGAAGCGCAGGTTCCTGTAAAACCTTCCCCTTCCCTAATATCATACTTCAAAATAATGGAACAGGTTGAAAATTCACAGACAAAGGGGGAAAAGTCAATGAAGCAACTGCAAATAGTTCCACTTCCTTTGGAAAACAGATTTACTTTATTAGCTGGATCACCCCTGAATGATGACGAGCAGCAACCTAAAAATGTGAGGGTGGCAGTTAGCCCCAGGCCCAGTCTAGGTCCTTCCTAGTCCTGGCCCCAGTTCTAGCCCTAGCCCTAGCCTTAACCTTGGCCCTGGCTCTACTCCTTCTCCACCTGTAAGCATAGAATCTCCTCAAAGTAGCAGTAAAACGGGAGGGATGGGAAGCTCTAAACATGGGGATAACAGTAAGGAGAGTTCATATGGCATCGGAGGTGAAAACTCTTATGGAAAAGATGTGTTCGAGGCATATGAGCTGCAGATTATACACTGTGCATAGATCGCCATCTGGTGTTGGGCCCGGATGTTTGCAGTTTGTTTTTCTTCTTGGACAATGTTTGGAAGTCACGAGTTCGGTGACTCCTCCTTCGGTCCGTACTGCACATGGGCTTCGGCTCCATCCTCAGATTGTTTTTTTCCGCCATCGGGCTCGGATGTAATACTTCGTGCTCCGGCTTCGAACCTTTCCAGTTGGACCTTCGACGAAAAATCCTCGTTCATCGAGATTCTTCAGACAAAATCAAATCTCTCTCGTCGGCACTTCTTCGATTCCAGGCATCGGCGGCGGCCTTCGGGCCTATCTCGACTCCGGTCTCGGCTGATGGAAAGGACTCCCTTTAAGAAGTCCCCTAAATGTGGGTCTAAATTTCCCCACACCGATTTACATCAGGTGTGCAACCTCTGCCTCTCTCCCGAACACGAGGCCCGAGACTGCCCCGCCTGCAAGTCTTTTCGATCGAAAAAGACTATTCGGGATCGACTAGCTCGACGCACCATGGCGCACTCATCGACCTCGGCTCCACCTGACATCTTCGGAGAAGACATCGGTGCTTCGGGACAGCAGCACACCGAACAGGAAGACGACCTCGTCAGCGCTTCCGAGGCCGACGACTCCGACGTGGAGGACATCACACCGGCGCAGAGGGTCGTGAGTACTCTACCCCCTCCCACTCCCGCGCCCATACCGAAAGAGACTCCGGTTACACCTTCGCCTCCGGGCCTAGGCAAAACCAAACATACCGCTTCCATCACCCCACCTTCGGGCCCGGTGAAGAGGCATCAAAAGTCTCCTGGCGGCTCGGGCTCGAGCCAGCCTGCTAGCGGCGCAGAAAAACACCCTTCGGCACCGAAGAAAACCACGCCAAGCTCCGTTCCGAAGCCATCGGTGTCGAAACCTGGCCTCTCGGTGCCGACCAAACATAAATCCCTCGGCACCGACGCTTCCGTGCCGAAGCCTGCCTCGGCACCGAACAAAAAATCGGAGGCCCCGAAAAAGCATGGCACAGATAAACCGAAGAAGCTGTCGGCCCCGAAAACATCGGCACCGACAGACGAATCGGTGCCGGAGGAGCTCTTCACGCCTGATCCTCTACAAAAGACTTTAACAAAGGATCCAAAGACTGGACATTTGATTTTGTCTTCAAAGAAAAGACATTTAGACAAGCCAGCTCCTCCTCCACCGCCAAAACGGAAGGACTCTGCCACATCTCCTTTCAGAGTACCCTCCCCACCGCCTCCACCTCCCCCATCTCCGCCTCCACCTTCTCCACCCTTGCCTCATCGCTCTCCAACCCCGCCTCCAGACCCTGATGACCAAGGGGATCCCTACTATGACCCAACAGATGCCCCACAGGACCCCACTCCTCCGGGCACACCAGACCCATGGGAGGATTATCATAATCCAGACGTCCCAGATGGGCCTCAGGATGATCTTTATCCATCCAGGCCATCTCCACCAGAGGACTCCCTGGGGTTCCACCACTTGTTACAACGGGCGGCACATTATCATGGGGTGGAGTTACACAGTGATCCAGTTGAGGAAGACTTCCTACTTGACACTTTTGACATCGCAGATAAATCTACTGCCATACTACCCATGCTTAAAGGGGTGACCAAACATGCAGCAGAGGTTTTCAAAGACCCCGTCAGGGCTAGGGTCTTAAACCCCAGAATAGAGAAGAAATATAAGGCAGCCCCCACAGATCCTGCCTATATTAAAGGGCCTGCGCCCTTAGACTCATCAGTGGTGTCCACAGCTAGGAAGCGATCCAATTCTCAGTCATCGGGTGAGGCTCCACCACCCGATAAGGAGTCCAAGCTCTTAGATGCGTCAGGCAAACGCACCGCCTCGCAAGCTGCCAATATGTGGCGCATCGCCAACACGCAAGCGCTGCTGGCGCGGTACGACAGAGCACACTATGATGAGCTGGAGGCTCTCATGCAACATCTCCCAGAGAAATATAAAAATAAGGCTCATGAACTGATACAAGAGGGAAAGATCATTACCAACACCTCTATTAAATGTGCACTTGACGCAGCAGACACAGCCTCCAGGGCTATAAACACCAGTGTTCTGCTTCGCCGCCACGCCTGGCTCAGAATCTCAGGCTTTAAGCCGGAGGTCCAAGCATCTATATTGAACCACCCTTTTGACCAACAACACTTATTTGGCCCAAAAGTAGACGAAGCCCTGGAAAAAATGAAGAAGGATACGGATACGGCGAAGTCTATGGGAGCGGAAAAAAAAAATGCCCAAGCTTCGCCGCCAGATACCCACACCCATTGTCCAAAGGCAATGCGATATGGATGAACTGGTCAGGCAAATTTGCATACGCCTTTCCACCTCTCCCGCTAATTCCATTAGTGGTAAGGAAGCTACAACAGCACTCCCTCACGCTCATTCTGGTAGATCCAACATGGGCCAGGCAGCCGTGGTACACCACACTACTACAGCTCTCAGTGGTACCACACCAAAAACTGCACCTGTCCCCATGCCTCCTAACCCAGAACCATGGAGAAATCAGGCACCCGGACCCAGCTCAGCTCAACCTTGCGATCTGGCTCCTGAAATCTTAGAATTTGGATACCTTAACCTTCCCCCTGATTGCATGAACATTATCAGGGAAGCCAGACGTCCTACCACTCGAGCATGCTATGCCGCAAAGTGGAAGAGATTTGTTGTTTACTGCCGTAACAATACAATCAACCCTTTAGATGTATCCATACAGCAAATCATATGCTACCTGCTCCATCTACAAAGGTGTAACCTGGCATACTCCTCCATCCGTCTACACCTAGCAGCAATTGCTGCTTACCTGCAAAACAGACAGCATTTATCACTTTTCAGAGTGCCTGCTATTAAAGCTTTCATGGAAGGCCTTAAAAGAGTAATTCCGCCCAGGGCACCACCCTCACCTGTGTGGAATCTAAACGTAGTTCTTACAAGGCTGATGGGTCCGCCTTTCGAACCAATGCATAAATGTGAGCTGCAGTTCCTTACTTGGAAAACAGCTTTCCTCGTAGCTATCACTTCCCTTAGAAGGGTTAGTGAAATACAAGCGTTCACTATACAAGAACCCTTTCTACAGATACATCACAGCAAGGTGATACTTCGCACAAATCCAAAATTTCTGGCTAAGGTAATTTCCCCCTTCCATCTCAATCAATCGGTGGAATTACCGTTTTTTTTCTCGCAACCTCAATCTGTTGCGGAAAGGGCTCTACATACACTTGATGTTAAAAGAGCTTTACTTTACTACATACAAAGAACGCAATCTTTCAGAAAGACCAAACAGTTGTTTGTCTCGTTCTCTCCACCGCATAAAGGTAACCCCATCTCAAAATCAGGGATAGCTAGGTGGATTGTAAAGTGCATACAAATTTGCTATCACAAAGCAAAAAGAACATTATCTGTTCCACCTAAAGCCCACTCTACAAGAAAGATAGGGGCTTCTATGGCTTTTCTAGGGAACATACCCTTAGATGACATCTGCAAAGCAGCCACATGGTCCACACCGCACACCTTCACAAAACATTACTGTGTAGACGTGCACTCCAAACAACAAGCTAGTGTGGGCCAGGCTGTACTAAAGACACTGTTTCAAACCACTGCAACGGATACCGGTGGTCGCCGCTAGGGCTGGGTACTGCTATATAATCTATGCACAGTGTATAATCTGCAGCTCATATGCCTCGAATGGAATATGCTACTTACCAGTATGCATCTGTTCTTGGCATGTAGAGCTGCAGATCTATACACGCCCACCCGCCTCCCCGGCTACCTGTATCCATTCCAGTCTATCTTATTTAGATACAACACACATGGGTTTCTTTACTATTATCACTACGCTCCATCTTTTCCCTGCTGGCGAAAAACAATCTGAGGATGGAGCCAAAGCCCATGCGCAGTACGGACCGAAGGAGGAGTCACCGAACTCGTGACTTACAAACATTGTCCAAGAAGAAAAACAAACTGCAAACATCCGGGCCCAACACCAGATGGCGATCTATGCACAGTGTATAGATCTGCAGCTCTACATGCCAAGAACAGATGCATACTTGTAAGTAGCATATTCCTTTTGAACTTGAGGCAAGATATCTTCGAGAAGTTTAAAATATCGGAGTCCAATCAGAAGGGGATTCGAGACAAGTGCGAGAAACTAGATATTGCGCAATGTACCAGTACTTTGGAAGAGGAAGTTAAAACACTGTCAGAGGCAGTGCTGGAAAATTCTAAGGATATTGAATCATTAAAGAGGCAGAATAGAGTGTTGCAAGATCTAGAAAGGTTGGAAACGCAATCCCGTCGGAATAACCTGAGGTTCCTTAAAATTCCGGAAGGGGCCGGGAAGGGAGATGTTAAGGATTTCATATGTGGTCTCCTGAGGGAAATTGTGACGGATAGATCACATATTGACTGGGAGAGGGAGATCCAGAGAGCTCATAGAGATCCCTTTAAGTTGAAACCGGATAGAAAAAACCTGAGAGAGATTTTGATGAACTTCTTGACTTTCACTGTGAAAGAGCTGGTATTAGGACGGGAGTTGAAGGAGGGCTCCTTAAAACATGAGGGTTTCTCGTACCAAATAAGATCAGCCCTAGGTAAGAGCACGGCCCAGAGGCAGTGGGAACTAGGCACCAGAATGAACGAGTTACAAAGCAAGGGAGCTCAAGTCCAACAAAAATTTCCAGCCTTGTTAAAAATAATGTGGCAGAATAAAATGCACAACATTACTGATCCAGAGGAAGTGGATGCTTTTATATTGCAAATGGATGGATGAGCTGTTGTCTACAGGAGCTATATAAAAGGTTAAGAATAGAGGTTTGTGGAGGAGCCTAGCGCTTGACCAAGATGGCCGCGTGAGCTCAGAGCTCCCGAGACCCTCGCGCCCTCCGTCGACTATCCTGTCTCTAATCCTGTCGGTATGCATGGCATCGTGTAGATGATTGGTCAGGGAGGCGATTGATGCTACCCGCGGTCGGATCGCCCACCGGGAACCGGACTTACGCCTGGCGGAAGATTGCGGCCTATCTCCCGGGGAAGCCAGGGGCTAGAGTTGGCTGGATGCCCGACTCCTAGTTGAACAACAACGGCCAGGCGAGGTGTGAACTGTCGGACGGAGGTCCCCGCTCTTTCACTTTCGATTTCGCTCCCTTTGTCAGCCCTGCCACTGGAGAGCTCTGGGTGGCTTTATTACCCCAAGGACGCTCTGCAGGCTACTCTGGCGGCCCACGGCAGAACTGATCACTCCTTATTCCTCTCCTTGAGAGGGACCTGTCTTAACTGAACCGACCTGCTTGGAGTCAACCATGTCGGGCAAAGCAGAAGGGGATCGGCTGAAGGCTAAGTCTACCAGGCGGGGAACTTATACCCAAGTCAACAGCATGGACCGATATGCTCTGCAGAAGGGAGCACCGAGTGGATCGAGCCAGGCGCCGGATGCCCAGAAGGAGGACTCGCCTGTGGCCCCGGAGCTCTCCCTACAGGATGTCATGGGCGCGCTCGAAGGGATGCAGACTTCGATTGGGAGACAGTTTGAGGCCCTGGCGCATAAGGTGGATGCCATTTTGGTGGATGTCAACCTGATCCGTGCGGACCTGGGCAAAACGAATGAACGGGTTAAGAACTTGGACCTCAAGACCACGGGCCTCACTGATGATGTTACGGAACTGCAGACCGAGGTTCGTAAGCTGAGGACCGAGAGCGATCTCGTCGCCCGCCGGCTGGAGGACTTTGAGAGCCGGGCCAGGCGCAACAATGTGCGCGTCATCGGGGTCCCGGAGTCCTCGGATGAGGCTTCGGTTGACCTGCTTGTTGAGGACTTGGTCCTTAATCATCTGAAGCCTAAGGGCCTTGGGAAGTTCTTTGCGGTGGAAAGGGCCCATAGAGTGCCGGGCGGGAGGCCCAAGGCGGGTGCCCCGCCGAGGCCGATCGTCGCCCGGCTCTTTCATTTTCGAGATCGGGACGCTATTCTGCAAGCATCGAGGGTGACGGGCCCAGTCCCCTTCCAGAACGCGTCGGTGAATTTCTATCCGGACTTCACCCAGCAGGTGCAGAGGCAGAGACAGGCTTCCTGGGGGTGAAGCGGCGGCTCCGGGAAAGAGACCTGAAGTATGCCATGCTCTTCCCTGCTAGACTGCGGGTGGTGCACGACGATCGGACATTCTTTTTTGACTCTCCTGTTATGGCCGACGAATGGCTGGACGCTTTGCCCCGGCGACGGACGGGGGACGACACAGCCGAGGATGGAGACAGTGGCCGGGATGGACAGGGCTGACATCTCGGAGCCGGTCTGACTTGATTTGACTATACTTGAAGACTTGCATAGAGTGCAGTAACTGTGGAGGGTTGCGG
The DNA here is from genome assembly GCF_964204655.1 of Triturus cristatus. Classification (NCBI taxonomy): domain Eukaryota; kingdom Metazoa; phylum Chordata; class Amphibia; order Caudata; family Salamandridae; genus Triturus; species Triturus cristatus. The sequence goes on from NC_140584.1 coordinate 929,333,183, forward strand.
GAGGACGAGGGGTGCTCTTTTCCTCCCTTAGGGTACTTTTTGTAGACTTTTGGTTTTGTAGGGCGACAGGCACACTGCAAGTTGGGAGGGCTTTGTAAGCTGCAGCAGGGGTGCAGGGTGGGGGGAGTTTCAGGGATTTTGGGTTTGTTGTTGGGGGGTTTATTTCTGCAAGGCATGATGCTTATTTCCAGGGCTGTTCCATGGTGGCTCCTCGGGTGTGGGGTGGGCCTCTTTCCGTTTGAGGATGGGGGGTAGGGGCTTAAGTGTTATAAGCTGGAATGTTAATGGTTTGGGGGATCGCATTAAGCGGGGGATTGTTTTGCAACTCTTGAAATGATCAATGCCGGATGTTGCCCTGCTGCAGGAGACGCATCTTATAGGTAATACGTGCTATGCCCTGAATAGGAAGGGGTATAAATTCATTGCACATTCCGGATTCTCATCTGGGTCCAGGGGTGTGGGCATCCTAGTTAGAGCTTCGTTGCCATTTGAGGTGGACTCCACCATTGTTGATGATAGGGGGGAGGTTTGTGGCGGTGGCGGGGCGGTGGGAAGGACGGACTTTGGTTTTAGTTTCGGTTTATGTCCCGCCGGCCCTACAGGCTTCCACGTTTGCAGATCTGGGTAGGGCCCTGCTGGATCTCCCGGGGGGAATGCTTGTGGTGGGAGGGGATTTCAACGCTGTTGGCTCCGGCCTGCTGGATAGATACCCGCCCAGAGACACGGGGGGGCTCAGAAATGGCCTCCAGACTTCCTAGACACACTTGGCCTGATAGACTGCTGGAGGCTCCGGCACCCCACACAGAGCCAATACACGTTCCACTCCGGGGCACATGGTAGCCTTTCCAGGATTGATTACCTGCTCACTCTGGCCGCGCATGCCTCGTTGGTATCCGAGGCGAGGCACATGGCGCGCGGTATATCTGACCACTCGCCAGTGTGGATCCGGCTGGATCTAGGTCGGGAGGGAGGAGGAAGGGTGGCCCCTATCAACCCGTGGTATTTCCGAGACCCCAAGATGCGCAGCGCTCTGGTCAAGAAGGTAGAAAATTTTTTCAAGGACAATCAGGGAACCGTGGACTCGGCAGTGTCGCTGTGGGAAGCCTTTAAGACCGTGCTTCGGGGGGAAGCCCTCTCCCTAGTAGTGGCTGCCAAGAGGTGTAGAGATGGCGAGATTCTGCAGGTGGAGGAGGAGATCGCGGCTCTGGAGGGAGCGATGGAGGAGGAGGTTACAGAGTCCTCACTGCATGAGCTTTGTTTGAAGCAAACTGAGTATAAAGACCTGGTGACGAACGCCGCTAAGACCCTCAGTAGGGAACAGCAGGGCCGACTGTATGATGTTGGTGATAAGGCAGGGAAACTCCTGGCGTGGCTGGACAAAAAAGAACGGGTCAATAGAGTGGTGCCAGAGTTGACGGGAGAGAGGGGAGAGGCGATTGTGGAACCTGAGGGGATTGTAAAGTGTTTCTCGGACTATTTTTGTAGGCCGCCCGAGGACTCGTGTAACCTCCTCCGTGATATCGAGTTGCCCTGCCTCTCTGCTATAGATAGGGACGATTTAGATGGTGACATAACGGTCGACGAGGTGGCGGGGGCTATCCGCGTGTTAAACTCGGGTAAGGCCTCGGGACCGAACGGCTTGCCGATCAACCTGTACAAGCTGTTCCCGGATAGGGTCGCCCCTCACCTGCGCGTTTTTGGAGGCGCGGGGGGGTGGGACCCTCCCGTTGGATCAGCGACTGGCGTCGATTGTGGTCATACACAAAGAGGGTAAACCCCGCGATAAGTGCGCCTCATATCGGCCTATTTCACTTCTTAACGCGGAGCCGAAAATTCTGGCTAAACTCCTGGCGACTCTTTTGATTAGGGTACTTGGCGACTTGGTCCACCCGGATCAATCCGGCTTCATCCCGCACCGAAACACAGCGTTGAATCTTAGGCGTCTTCATGGCGTAATCGCCAGGGCGGGCACGCTGCGTGAACCGGCTATTGTGGCGTCTCTTGATGCCACGATGGCCTTTGACACGGTGGAGTGGGCATACTTGTGGGCCGTGCTGGCCAAGTTCGGCTTTGGCCGCGGTTTTGTGAGCTGGGTGAGGTTGCTGTACGAGGGGCCGCTAGCTAGTGTTGTGGTGAATGGTCGGGCGTCGACTCCGTTTCAGCTTGGGAGGGGTACTCGGCAGGGTTGCCCCCTGTCGCCTCTGTTGTTCGCCCTCGCCCTTGAGCCGCTGGCTGCGTGGATACGTTGGCACCCGGATATACGGGGCCTTCGGTGGTCGCCTGAACACGAGGACTGTATTTCGCTCTATGCCGATGATATCCTGTTGTATCTTGCCTCACCTGAGAAGTCACTTATAGTGGTCTGTGACGTACTCACATCTTTTGGTAGGAACTCGGGTCTCGTCATCAATTGGAGCAAATCGTACTTGTATGTTCTTAGTGGCGAGGTTCCACCGATCCCTAGAACATGTTCGATACAGGTCGCCCAGCAGGGTTTCGTGTATTAGGGGATCTTTATCTCCATGGACTCTGCTGTGCGCTATGAGAAGAATCTGCTCCCCCCCCCTGGCACGCCTGAGGCGCGATGTTGAAGGTTGGCGGAGGCTGCCGCTCTCCCTCGTTGGGCGTGCGGCCCTGTTCAAAATGATGTCTCTTCCCCGCTTCCTCTACGCCTTACAGAATACCTTGGATTGGGTGCCGGCCAAATACTTTCGGGAGGTCGAAGGCCTCCAACGGACGTTGCTGTGGGATGGGCGGCCGCGAATTGCTATTGCAAAGTTGACGCTTCCATGGTACGACGGGGGCATTGCGCTCCCAGACATCCGACGGTACTATTGGGCCACACAGCTGAGCGCGATCAATCATGGGCTTTATGGCCCTGCCCTCAGCCCTGGGTATGCCATGGACAGGTGGTTGCTGCGTGGTGGTAACTACTACAGGGCGTTGTACTCGCGGTCCCTAGACTCGTCCCTCACGGGGCCCACCGGTGTGGCAGTGCGGGTGTGGAAGATGGCAACTGACTCGCTGGGCTGGAAGGATAGGCTCACCCTCGCTACCCCGTTGTTTGAATCGGAGAGATTGGGAAGGCTTTGGCATTCAAAAGGATTTGATAAGTGGGATCTGATTGGCATCTCCAGGGTGGGTGATGTGCTGCATAAGGGGAAGGTGAAGTCCTTTGAGGAGTTGCAGACTGAGTATGAGCTGGGGCCCTCCGAGTATTTCAGGTATATTCAGATGCGCCACGCCCTCCGATCAGTCCTCGTGGAGGGTGAGAAGGTGCCTGAGTCCTCTCCTTTGGAGGACCGGGTCCTTGATGGCCATATGCCCGAGAGCACGATCTCGCTCATATATAAGAAACTGATAAACGTCCGGGCGGACATGCTTCTGGGGCTGAGGGACTAGTGGACTAGGGATGGCCTCGAGTTGGATGATGAGGACTGGCAGTCAGCTGTTTCTTCTCCTAAGGAGGTTGCGATCCCGTCGCGTTTGAGGCTGGTGCAGCTTAAAATACTGCACCGAGTGTATGTGACGGGGCCAAGGCTGGTCCACATGGGGTTCTCGGAGGACGGCCTGTGCAGGAGGGGGTGTGGTATGGTGGGTACTTTCCTGCACATCATTTGGGAGTGTGGTGTCATTGTGGAATTCTGGAGGAGAGTCCATGCAGTTATGGGGGAGGTGACGGGCATTGCTGTGCAGCCGGAGGCGCGGTGTTGTCTCCTGAATGTCTGGGGGCCCACTGACCTCGATGAGGCGCGGACCCAATGGGTGACTCTGGGTAACATTGTCGCTAAGAGGGATATCGCGCGATTGTGGGGCTCCTCGGGGCCCCCCACACTGACTGCGTGGAAAGAGAACATGGACTGGAGCATGTTTAGGGAGAAGACGGTCTATTGCTCTAGAGGCCGCCCCCGGAAGTGGCACGCCATCTGGGGGCGGTGGAATCAATACAGGGGGGGAATATGTCTTGCCCCTGATCTGGAACCTCCCGAGGAACAGCTTTCCCCCTGACCTTCTTTCCAGCACAGTCTGGTTTGTGAACTATTTGGGCCTCTGCTGTCCCCCTTCTTCCTCCTTACACTATCTTGTAACACTGGTAGATGAGTGGGGTCCGGCCTCCCCTGGGGGCTCTCACCATGGGTTTTTAGTGTTCTTGCCTTGCTGGGGTTTGCTGTGAGTTTTTGTGTTTGCTTAAAATTGAACCTTTGCACTTCTCTTTGTACTGTACTGGGGACGCATCACTGTTTCTAATTATCGATGCTGCCGAACCTCCGGGTTGTCTGCTGAATAGCTGTGTCCTGATTTTTAAATAAAGGTTTTTAAAAAAAAAAAAAAAAAAAAAAGAATAGAGGTTTGTGTGGTATAGATAGGTTGTTTCTTTTCTTTTGTCTTACTCTCTTTTCTTTCTCTTTTCGGAACGGGGGCTCACAAAGGGCGAATTGTATCGCCCAAGAAGTAGAAAGAGGGTTTCCTCAGGAGGATGGGGGGTAAGAAGGGCACTGGGTGTGGGGAGCTAGCTTTTGAAAGTTTTGGGAATCTGTTGGGTTCAATAAGACAAAGGGATGGATGTAAGATCTATATAGGACGATTTGATCCTATAAAAATGGAGTATGGATAGCACAAAGGTAGTTAATTTGTTAACTTGGGATGTAAATGGGCTGAGAGCCAGAAGGAAAGTGTCGCGGGTCATTGAATCCTTAAAAGACAGTGAGGCCCAAATTATATTATTACAAGAGACTCCCCTAGAAAGAATTGAGTGTAAGCAATGTTTTGAAAAACTTAGATGGGGGCAGGAGGTCATTTGCTCAGATCCGAGAGGAAGTACTAGAGGAGTCGCCATAATCATTAAGAGTAATAATGGAATAAGATTAGTTAAGTTTGAATCAGACTTTTCGGGCTGTTGGCTAGTGGCAACTCTTCTAGTTCAAGGCAGGCCTTTGGTGTGTGCGGTATATTATGGGCCGAATAATGATAATCCAGAAGCCTTGGAAAAATTGGAGTCCTGTCTATTGGAGACAACAGCCCCTATTATATTAGGAGGAGATTTTAATTTAGTTTTGAATAAAGGATTGGATAGGACGTCAAAAGTTAAATATACCAACCCACCTAAAACGTTTTCTAGACTAAAAAGATTTAATCTGATCGACATACGGCGTATCAAGAAAAGGGAGATAAAGGGGTTCACTTTTTATAGTAAGAAGTTTAGGCTCCACTCCCGTATAGATTACTTCCTACTAGATCAGGAGCTATGTGGGGAGGTGGTAGAGGTGACCCATATCCCAGGGATAGTGTCAGATCCTTCTGCAGTAGCATTATCATTTAGGTACCACCAAAAAGAGGAGAATAGAAGGTGGACTCTAGACAGGGCGATACTTCTAGATGAGAATGTAGTTGGGGAATTGAGGAAAAAATCTGAGAGCTACTTTGATGCTAATAAGGGCTCAGCAGAAGGACATATTGTATGGGAGACTTTTAAAGCATACCTAAGGGGGGCTCTAAAATCTATAATGGTAGGAAAAAGCCGTGTGGCGAAGCCGGAAAAGAAGAATAGAATCAAAGAGATTAAGAAAAAAGAAGGGGAATTACAGAAGGCGTCCATGGAGGATTCAGATAGAGTGCAAGCCTTAAGTAAGAGCTGGAGGGGTTACAAGTGGCATTCCAGGCACAGATGGATAAAAAATTACTCGACAGGTGGAAGGCGAGTAAACTTCAGCATTTCGCCTATGGAGAATATTGTGGTTCATTATTAGCCTGGAAGGCGAAGGAAGACAGGGCTAGGAATACAATCCGGATGTTAACTAGCAGAGAATCTGGGGAGGTTTTGAATGTTAACTCCGATATATGTGGAGAGGCCTGTAGCTTTGAGAGATTTATATAGAGACGATATTCAACCCAGCCGGGAAAACATAAAGGAGTTGCTAGGATTGATGATACTCCCACAGTTAACTATGGAGCAACAGAAAGCTTAGAAGGGGAGATTAAGGAGGAGGAGATGAGAGCTCAGTGTAAGAAAATGGTAAAGGGAAAGGCAGCCGGACCGGATGGCCTTCCAGTTGTGGTCTTTTTCTGTATTATGGACACAGTAATTCCGGTTTTAAAAGTCTTATTTAATGAGATATATATAAGTGGGAAGAAGGTCCCTAACTCCTGGTCAGAGGCTACAGTTACCTTGATTTTAAAACCGAATAAGGATCCACAGAAAGTGGATTCTTATAGACCGATATCCTTATTAAATAAATTAAGATATTTTCCGGAATTATAGCATCCCGGGTAGCTAAGGTAACACATGAGGTTATCCATCCTAATCAAAGAGGTTTTATACCAGGGAGGCAGCTGAATGAATTAACATTCCAGCTGCTGGGAGCTATAGATATTGCGGAGGTTCGGAATTACCTTTGACAATAGTGGCCGTGGATGCAGCCAAGGCTTTTGATCAGGTATACTGGCCCTACATGTGGGAGGCTTTAAGTTTTGGTTTTCCGCAGAATATGGTACGGGCAGGTCAACATTTGTACTGCGGTCCTAAGGCTAGGGTGCTGATAAATGGGGGGCTGTAAGACTGGTTTCAAATTTTCAGAGGGACAAGGCAGGGTTGTCCCTTGTCCCCACTTCTTTTTAATTTATATATTGAGCCACTAGCGAATTTGATAAGGGCGGATACTGCTATCCTTCCTTTTAAATCACATGATCTGGAAGTTAAATTGGGACTATACACAGATGATTTGATGATGTATACGAGAAACCTGCAAGACTCATTCCCCAACCTGATGAGGAAGGCAGAGATGTTTGGTCATATTTCTGGGTATAAAGTGAACACCGCAAAAACAGATTATGGAATGGAATCAGAGTTTGGCAAGCCCCAGGGTGAAAACACAAATACAGTATTTGGAGGTGTTAACACAGAGAATGGTAGATATTGCAAAAACAAAGAAAGTTAGTCAGGAAGTAATTGGGCTACTGGCAAAATGGGCGAACCTAACTTTGAATATTTATGGAAGAGTAAACCTTATCAAAATAATTATTCTCCCAAAGGTGACATTTCTTTTTAATACTATCTCGTTAGTTTTCCAGAAGAAAGATATAGCAAAACTTCAGGGGAGAATGGGAAGTTTTATTTGGGCATCGAAGGGCCCTAGGATATCTTGGAAAAAGTTGCGTAGGAGGCTTGAAATCGGAGGATTGGCACTACCAGATGTTCTTGCTTATTGCCATGCCTTTCAGTTTAAGAATGTTCGCATGCTTGCTAATAGGACTGATAAATCAACGATAGGCTTACTTTTTGAGTCCATGCTAACTGATATCCCACAAGGTCAAACTCCTTTCCTTTTTAAATATGGAAACCCAAAGTTTTTTTAAAAGGTGAGGCGCAAGATTTTAAAGTCTGCATTACATACGTGGATGTATGTGCGTAAAACTCAGAGTCCCATATTTTTCATCATGGGCACCGATTTGGGACTCTCCAAGTACCCCGGAGTGTTTGAGGGATCAACTAAGTCAGCCCTTGAAATCGGGGGGGAGGGGGGTTGTATTTGCTATTGGACAGATCTTAAGGTAGGCTTAAATTTGTTGAGTTGGGAAGCATTGTGTAATTGTACTAATGGTTTGTTGACAAGGTTTAAATACTACCAACTGAGCTCCTGGTGGGCATCACAAGACTGGGCGGAGGAGGAGGAATCCAAATTTGATCAAGTGATGAGAACTGGTCAGTGGAATAAGGAAGCATATTTTTGGTGCTGGGCCTTTTTGGAGATGAGTGTGAAGACTGAAATTTTAAAACTGTGGGGTGAAGAGTTTAACGATGAGCATTTGACGCAAATGTGGAATGACTCTTATAGTATGTTACGACAAGTAGTAAAACCGGCTCCAATCAAATCACTTATTCACCACTTATGGAGTTTATAAGTTTATTAGTCCCCTGCTAAGCTCTCCAAAATCACTGGTAATACCTATATGTGTCCTAGGTGCACGCTTGTGGCAGCAGACAACGTGCATCTGTTTATGTCCAAAAATAGTACCATTTTGGAACTCTGTATGTGACTTTGTGGGATAAACCATGGGGATACAAATTAAAGTAAGCCCCAGCGTAATTTTCTTTGGATTAACTTCAGATCAAGAAGTACAAATTACAACGGTTGAATCAAAGTTTTTGTTTAATGTAGTCCTGTTGGCAAGGCGCGAGTTCTGCAGGCTATGGAAATCTGAAAATCCTCCGTCCTTTACTGAGTGTATTAGAAATATTATTTATACATGTGAATCGAATATGGTATGCGATCCAAGAAGTAGAGAGAAAATTTGGGCTCCGTTGGTAAGGTGGAGAGAGAAGCAAACGTGAGTCCTATGATTAAGCCAACTACGCTGTCGGCCATGTTATCTCCTATCCTAGGGCAGTCTCAGTTTGTAAAGGAAATGGAAGTGGAAACAGTAGTATACTTGTGGGCCACTACTCTTCTTTTTCCTCTTCTGGTCTACAGTCTGGTTCACTCTTGTGAGACCTAGAGGGACTAGAGTATAACCCAGCAAGAAATTTGGCAAAATGAGGACAACAAAAAGAAGAAGAAAAAAAAGATGCATTTGACAGCTATCACAACAACATATAGAAAACTCCCTCAGTATACCATTAATTAAGGAATTTGTGCAGGAACAAATAAAAATATACCTTCCAGTGTGGGAGCCCCGTTTTACCTTGGTGCTTAATGTATCCCTTTCCGAGCTGGAGGCTTCTAATGTTGAAGCTACGAGAAACCAAGATCAGTCTGTCTGGCTTGCAAGGTTCTCCTTGTTACCTTTGGCGTGTGCCAGCAGAATTAGTGCTATTCATGCCATTTGCCCTAGATTAGGATAAACTGTTTTCTCAGTAATAATGTAACCCTCTGCTCACACTACGTTTTACTATAATAAGCTCAAATTTCTGCATAGGTTTCATACTTTCGCTTTCTTGCCTTTTCCTGAATCCCTCTACTCCTGCAGACAAGATTCTGACACCCTGGTCGCCGATATGACGTAGCGGTGCCTACTTAGATGCCGCCCCTCTGCGCTGTCAACCATTCTTTCTTTTTCCACACAGCCTAGCGCAGATCCGGAGAGAGCTACCCCTCAGTCATTTTTTACTATCCTTTTTCGACGTTTTAGAGTCTTCGACTCCTGGTCCACAAGGGATGCCCCATCTCAGGACCGTGTTAAAGCCTTGCGACTCCTGTCACAACTGATGTCTGTGACGGATCCGCACCTCGTGTGCCTTTGGTGTCTGAAGCGCGACCACGACCCGAAGTTGTGCTCCGACTGCCGTGCCATAAATCCTAAGTCTTTACGGGATTGGTCCTGAAAGTTGTTTGAGGCTCGGCGTTCTGCACTGCGTCATTTCCGGTCTCGTTCGAGAGGAAGGTCTCGAGACCGTGATGCAGCGGTAATTTCCCGGTAATTTCTCAATGCAAAACCTCATTTACCTCTAATTTACCGCTGTAAAGGTACTGGACCCCTGCCACTGTATATTACCTTCAGGAGACTTTACATAAACATGAAAAATCAAAAATGCATTTAATATTTAAGCCAATAAAGAGAGTTGTGAGTATTTTTAAAGGGTTTTATATTCTAGTTACAAGTTAAAGTCCTCTGACCCTTTATTCATTAGTCAAATATCAATCAGGTTACAGAATTGAAAATAGGAAAAATAGAATTAATACAAAACATATTATAGGTTGCATACAAAACATTCCATAAAGGAAGGGAATGAAGCATCTAATGTCAATCGGAATTCTTTAAAGAGTTCAGGAAAAATATAATTCAAGAGTGAGCAAGGCCAATCAATAATTAATTAATTGACAAAAATCTCCCATAAAGAGAAATAAATGCATAAGACAAATCTTTTCAAAACTAATTAACTAGTCAAAGCATAAACTTAAGGTTTTAGCATCTAAATCCCAACCATCTATCAGCTGCGTTTCTCTGCCCTGGTCTGTTCAAGTCTGCCTCTCTGTGCTTTACAGAGAGAAGCTGCTCCTGAAAAGGCCCCTCCTTCACAGAGCACAGAGGAATGTGATCTGACTTGCCAAAAATATGACGTGCAAGGACTCTCTAAAACATATGAGCAAGGGCCCCCCCAACCTTTCTCTGTCTCTCCTCGGACAAAATCTCCTCCCAGTCTGCACCCACGACGTTCCCGTACCTAACCCATATGATGTCTGACCTCATCTGCTGCCTCTCCTCTCTTCTCCTCCTAAAAGCAGCCAGCACACTCCTCTAAAGAGGTCATTATTTATACTCTAATTCTTGGCTGACTACACAAATAATGTTGCAGTTTTCAGTAAAGCTTGCACCGATTGTTTAGCATAGATGACATGAGGGTCTGACCTTCCTGTTCTCATTGCAAATCCGGTTTTAACAAAAGAAGCGTTAATGATTTATACAATTATAAGTTTTAGCAACATTAACTAGGGAAAAATGTTTCAGTCCATTTCCTTTTTCCTGTCATGTCACACGCAGGATAAGCACATTCCACAAACACTGGTACATTGGCAGGACTAAAAGAATTTAAAGTTCACGGTGTCCTTGAACCAGGTCTTCACTCGAGGCACTTGGCAGTATGCACCAGTGTAAATTTTCAAAGCGCAAGCAGTTAATACATACTTATAGCAACATGCTCTAATGTTTTAAGATAGCTTTTCATGCAAAATGCTTTAGCCCAATGTGTAGTGATGGTGCATGGTTGATTAATTTAATACACATTATAAAAAGATGGGTTATGAACTAAATATGTACTTTTTCTAAATATGCAACAAAGCCAAAGTCTTTTGAGACAGGGAACTGGGAGTGTAATTTATAAGGGAAAGGAGCTGGGAAGAGAGAACACATTCCATGATTATCCTCAAAGCTAAAAAGGCCACTGCAATCACGAGTTTTCTCTACACTGCAAAAACACATGTTAATTCAGCACAAACATTTCAGACTGACTAGGCCTCATTTCATGTTTCATGTGCCATGTGTTTTCCACTTGCACCAAAATCTGCGTCATTTTAAATGAAGTCTGTCTGAAGCACAAAAATAAAGCAAGGCCTGACTCCAGATGAAATCTGAGCTACATCCCTGTCGGTCTGCTGACGCGGGACCCTAAGCATCATCGCTCTAAGGTTCCATCTCTGGTGCCTACTTCAGGGACAACTCCGCGTCTCCCTCATTTCCAGGAACCGAAGCGTCCCCTGCCCAACTTCGCCAGTTGTACGAGGCGTTCCACCTAGTCTTTGGGCAGCCCGACTCCTCTGTCGGGGGCCCTGGGCCTTTGATGCTGCCGGAACTGGTGCCTGAGGGCCCCCGGGGATCCAGGCCTGGATCTAGATCGACGCCGGTTGATCTTACTCAACCTTCCCCAGCGCCGGCCGTGCCCTCTGTCAGCGCCATCCCCAACTTCATCCCCCGAGATGGACCCAGAGCCAGACCGAAGACAGTCTACGTCTGATCCAACGCCCGAGGGTACTTTTGTGCCCCTGTTCATCCTTGGTGTTCCCTCCCACCCAGAAGGCGGTGGTGAGGACTGGGAGGGGTCGCTAAACCCTTTAGCAGACCAGCCCGAAAAAACAGACTGGAGAGAGGACCTAGGTGATGCCTGTGGTCTGGACACTTCTCCAGACCTTGGCATGCTTTCTCCCCCTACCGTGGCTACGGGGAGGGAGCATCTTACGTTGTGGTGGTGCGAAGGGCGGCCTAGTCTTGGGCCTTAAGCGCCCTTCAGTGGCAGTCAGGACTAACCTCCTGACAGAGGTGTTTCAGCCTGCAGCATCCTCCTCTGAACCCCGTTTCCCTTCAATGAAGCCCTCACTGACGTCTGCATCAGCACCTGGTCCAAGCCCAGCACAGGGGCTCCTGTGGAAAGGATGATTGCACGCCGTCATCCCCCTGCTCTGGGCGACCCAGTTTCCTCAGCCAACACCCTTCCTAAAAGCTTGGTGGTCCAAGCCCCTTCGTCAAAGGGCGCATTCCCTTCTGCTCCGCCAGATAGGGAATCTAAGAAGCTGAATCACCTTGGGAAGCGCATGTTCTCTTCCTCCAGCTCAGAACTGCGGTCGATGAATACTGCGTGCCTCTTGGGCCGATATTACCATACCATCTAGGATATGGTCACGCAGGTGCTGCCTCAGTGCCCGGAGGAGGCCCAGGTCCATTCTCTCGCAGGCAGTGGCGGATGGGAGAGACGCAGCCAAATTCACAATCAGATGTGGACTGGATACCACAGACTCACTAGGCAGAACGAATGCCACGTCGGTAGCCCTTCAGCGCTACGCCTGGTTGAGGACATCTGGCTTTTTGGGGGATGTCCAGTCAACTTATCTGGACGTGCCCTGTGATGGTGGTGGTCTTTTTGGCAACAAAGCTGGCTCGGCGCTAGAGTGCTTTAAAGATTCTTGAGCTACGTGCAGATATTTGGGCTTTGCTGCGCCTTTGCCGACAAGCCCAGTCTGCTTTTCGGCCTTTTCCTGGCTACGGAAAGGGTGCCAAGCCACATCCACCCTGCCTAGCCACAGGTTTATGCACATTACCCAGCCTCTGCATGACTGCGGACGTGTGACCCAGCGATCTTCTGGGTCTGGAAGCCAGTGGGCAGGCACCCTTCACCTCCCCGCAGCCTCCTAGTATGACGTTTCAGGCCAATCAACAGCCAGTGAGTGGCAGGATTCGCCATCACCTTCCCCACTGGCAATCCATCACGTCAGACAGGTGGGTTTTGCAAATAGTCCAAAGGGGCTGCTCCCTCCCTTTCGAGAATACCCCTCCCTTCATGCCATAGTCTTTCGATCGCATATCGGAGGATCATTTGACGCTTCTCCGCCAGAAAGTCTCCGCTCTCTTGGTCAAGGGAGCTATCGAGAAGGTCCCTGCACCAGAAGTAGGTCGCGGTTGCTATTACTGCTACTTTCTGGTGCCCAAGATGGACAAATGCTAGACCTCAGGGCCCTCAACCGCTACCTCCGGAAGGAGAAGTTCAGAATGCTCACATTGACTCGGGTCCTGTCTGCCCTCGACCTTGGAGACTGGATGGTGGCGCTGAACTTGCAGGACACCCATTTCCATATTCCCGTCCTGCCAGCCCACAGAAGCGATCTGCGGTAGGCTGTGAGCATTTTCAGTTCACCATGCTCCCCTTTAGCCTTACCAGTGCCCCTCGAGTGTTCACAAAAGTGATGGCAGTGGTCGCAGCTCATTTGCGCAGATCAGGGGTTCCAGTCTTCCCCTATCTCAATGACTGGCTGTTGAAGGCAGGCTCCCACCTCCAGACTACAGGGGACCTCCTGCACTCGCAGGGCTTATCAACGTGCCGAAGTGCCACCTGCAGTCATAACTCAGTGCAGTTTTAGGCCTATCCACCCAAGCAGCGAGTCGGGTTATGATACCGATGTTTCACCCTCTAGCCCGGATTTTGGTGAGAATGACCCGGAGGCTGCTGAGCCTCATGGCCTCCTGCTGGTGGATCATGCTAGTTGGCATATGCAGGCTCTGCAGTGGTACCTGAAGTTCCAGTGGGCACAGTAGCAGGTGAGACTTCCCGACTACGTCCAGCTCTCGGAGGGAACTGACTACAACTGCAGTAGTGGTTAACAAACCCAGCTTGGGTGAGAGGCAAATCCCTCTCCCTTCCCCAAATAGACTTAACAGTGGTGACCAATGCATCACTCCTGGGCCGTGGCGGCCATCTGGGAGAGGCGGAAATCAGAGGCGTCTGGTCTCCGTCGGAGTCCGGGCTCCATATCAACCTGTTGGAGCTCCGGGCGATCCGCCTGGCACTGAAAGCATCCCTTCCCTCTCCCAAAGGGACAGTGGTGCAGGTGTTCACAGACAACACCACCGCCATGTGGTACTGCAACAAACAGGGCGGGGTGGGGTCGTGGACACTATGTCTAGAGGCTCTTCACCTCTGGACATGGCTGGAACATCAGGGTATGACCCTGGTGGTTCAACATCTGGCAGGTTCTCTGAACGCCAGGGTGGATGAACTCCGCTGGTAGATCACGAATTACGTCTTCACTCTGAGGTGGTTCAATGTCTCTTTCAGCAGTGGGGAGAGCCTTGGTTAGGTCTGTTCGCCACCTAAGAGAATGTGCAATGTCCGTAGTTGTGCGCGTTGGAGTTTCCAAGGCGGCACTGTAAGAAACTGGCTCTACATATACTGCACCAAAGTGAGGTACAGTGTGTATGGAGTCCAAGGGTCTCCAGAGGTTTGGCAGAGGTTAAAGTTGGATAGAACCTTGCTCTCTAAAGTGGTAGCTTGGTCGAGCAGTAAGGCAGTATCAGAGGACAGTGTTAAGCATTTGATTTACCCACTCAGTCAGCAAATGAATTCACACACTCAAGAACTGAACTCTAGGCCAATTGTTTTTTTTATAAAAAATATACTGTTTTATTTCTAGAACCAAGCAAGCCTGGTACAGGTAAGCATAAAAATACTTTTCAGTAGTAAACTACTTGTATGAACACAGTTCAAAATTGCAGTGTATCTTGTACTGGTTTTGGTTACAGTTTTAAGTAATCAGTTTGCAACACATTACAGGAATAGTACATTCGAATGAATGGGCTTTTTAAGTAAAATGCAGTTAATTATTTTTCAGATTACTTTAACTAACACATGGCTGCATCCTAGATTCAGCCCTGGGACATTTCCTGAAAACAGGTGAGTAAATGCATTTTGGTTATTCGGCTGATTTTTAAGGAATATTTGTTGTTTTCAAAAGTCGACACAAACTTTTTGGGAGAAAAAGTGTCAATGTTATTCTATGAGAAAAAGGGGATTATCGGTTTCCAGGTAGGTAATCGGTCTTTGGAGTTAGGGTCCTGGGGTTAGACTTGGGGGTCTCCCAGGGTCAGTGATGCACTGTTGTTGCACCCCCAGTGGCACTAAGACGGTCAGGTGTAGAGTGTTGAAGCCCAATGTTATCCTATGGAGGATAGGGGCGCTCCGGTTGGTGGCTGCTGGCAAGCAGGCCACGGGGTTGTAGGAGCAAAGCTCCTGGGGCTAAGCTCTGGGCAAGTTGGGTACCAAGTTAGCCCCAATGGGGCACCCTCAGCGGCACTAGGGCAGCCGGGTGCAGGGTGCTGTTTTGGGGTCTGGTGCCCTGTTGATTTCAATTGAGATTCTCCGGGACAAAGAAACACTGTAGGCTCGGGGACGAGGATCTTCCAGGAGTGACCACCACTTCGAGGGGTAAGTTGGGATGTTGAGGGTTGGTTAGGCACCGCTGAGTTGGGCACACAAGGCCGTGGGGCGTTTGGTGCAGGGGTGCCTTGGGACGTCGCTCTGGTCGCGGTTGGGGGGGGGGGGAGGGGTGGGGGTCCTCTGGATTGAGGCTGCAGGCATCATCAGGAGGCTTGAGGCAGGGCAAGGGTCGCCAGATCTTGGGTCACGATCGCCGGGGGGACATCCTATTGGTATTTGGCCACTCAAATTCTGGCCAGATTCGGCGGGTGCAGTGTGTGCGGGATTCGCGGTTCCTGGCTGGCACCAGAAGCTGTAGTTCAAACACGTCCGGTGTTCACGGGAGAAACAGCTTGGAAAGTGAAGGCAGACAGGTCCTCTGGGGTTTTTGAGGTTGCTGTCCGCTGGACACGCTGGGGTTTTGCAGGAGCAGGTTCGAGGGGAGACAGGCCTGTAGGGCTGGAGCCATGTCAGTGGGCGTCGTCCTCTTGTTAGCTCTGCACGCCTTTTCGTCCTTCTTCTTTTTCTTGTGGTTGCTGGATCTGAGGGAGGGAGGAAGGTTCTGGGTGCCCCTAAATACTAAATTTAGGGGCGTTACAGGTAGGTAAAGGGCAGGGACCAGTGGGAGGGGGGTAGGAGCCTATCCCTGGTTGGCTTGGTCCCCCCATCCTCAAGATCACGGGGACTTGAGGTTGTGCTTCACCTCGCCTCCCCCACCTTAGGGGTGGAGTTGGCAGAGGTGGGCACACCTCTCTTCCTCACTTGTTTTTCCCGCTGGTTCTCCCGCCCAAAGTGGGGGGTAGAACCAGTGGGGACCAGTTGCAGAAAGCAGCAATTGGTCTGGAGAGGCTCACAAAGGCGATATGCCTTTGAAGCTTCTCCTTCGTGAACCCTGCCCATCCTGGGGGAGGAGGCTTGGCACCTCGTCCCAGGATGTGCATTGTTTCATACCCCCTCGAGAGCAGCAAGCTCTCGACCCAGGGATTCAGAAACATGTCTGCAGGTGGCAGCCTGCGCAGCCACTCAGTGAGGTCACTGGAAGTTGGTAGAGTTTCAGGGGATGTGTGCCATGTCGACTTTGTTTTGTTCTACACCAAGACACGCAGCCTGCAAAGGCAGTGTGAGAGTGTCAGGGTACAGGACCTCTAAGGGTGGCACAGCAAGTACTGCAGCCCTTAGAGGCCTTCTCTGGTCACAGTGTGTCAAGACTTCCAGAACCATAGCCAGCATTAGATCAGTGCCAGCAAAAACTCAACGGTCATTAAAGCAGGGTTCCAAATATCCATGTTGGCGAAGGCAGCATAGAGTCACCACGTTGTTCCTGCGGCGCTGTGTACAGAACCTGAAGAAGCGAGTATTCCAACATGGCCGCCGAAGGGGATTACAAACAGCGAGGAGTGAGCGCTCTAGTCTTCGAGAGCGCGCGAGCAGCTGTGGAGATGAAGCGCACAGCTGCTCAGGAATCTGCGCACTTCAACTGACCTCTTCACCGGAGTCACTGCGCGGCTCTGAGTGAAGTTCTTGTTCTGAGGGAATTCCTGTCAGCGCTTCTGTTTTGGTTGTTCTTATCGCATGCGCAACGTGGGATTCTGGCAAGTGACTTAATTGAAGAATTCGTAGTATGTATTTAGTTAGTGCCACTTCACGAAATTCTAGTTAATTATCTCTGGTACCAGAATTGGGGGTCTGTACTCCTTCACAGTTCAGTCAGTTCAATAGGACAATATTAGTTTACTCATAGCTAGGTTTTAAGTCATAGTGTCTACTTCAAAGTATATTCCTTGAGTCGGGACTACTCCATTACAATTCCTTAAGAGTGTTGTCAGTCCATTCTCCATTGTTCCTTCGATTGACTGTTGTGAGGATAACAGAACATTGCCTGTCACCAATCACCTCCTGGGGCTTGTACAGATTATATTGAGGGTAAGAGACTTCGTCTGTTATTTTCCATTTAATTCACAGCAATTGTCCAGAGTGTTCCTTGAGTTCTTTTTCAGAGGTAGTGGGCATAGGAGTCAGTGTCGACTCCAGTGTTACTTGAAGTTTCTGACAGATTGAAGTGCCAACCTTTCACTCGAGTCGACATGGCTGAGGGATTTGATATGAACTCCTTGGCGGGAATCCTAGAAGGGTTACAGACCCAACTTACACGTTCCACAGAAGAGAATAGAGTCCTGAGGGATGAGGTAAAAAGGTCCCAACAAGAAACTCGTCACGTTCAACAGAAATTAGAGGAACTCTTAGCGGGAACAACTCCTTTACCTAGCTTCAACTCCTCTCAGAACTCGGGTGCAGAAGTGGCCACGCAAGTAATTCATTCAGTGGCACCTATTGTCCCCTTAGCCAACCCAGAACGCTTTAGCGGGGACCCCCATAAGGCCCAGATTTTCCTGACCCAATGTTCTCTACATTTCTTGTGCAGATCAGTAGTGTTCAAAGAGGATCAAGCCAAGGTCGCATTCATGTTGTCTTACTTGAGCGGCGACGCCGCAGCCTGGTCTATGCCGTTGGTCTCTCGAGACGACGCAGCTTTGTACGATTTCAATCGTTTCAAGAAGGAATTCCTACGAATATTCAACAGAAGAACGGCCAATCAAGCCACCGACAACGAACTCCTAGACCTTAAGCAAGGCAATCGAGAATTGGTAACATATATAGCTCAGTTCAACAAACTAATCGTCGAGACAGATTGGCCCGACAGTAAACGTGCGGCGATATTCTATCGTGGTCTCAAAGATGAAATAAAAGATGCATTGGCGCAGATCCCGAAACGTCCTCAGGAAATCTCAGAACTTATTGATTTAGTTCTTCAAATCGAGCATCGATTGTTTGAAAGAAGGTCAGAAAAGAAGCGAGACTACAAGTCGTTTGTGCCACGCCTAGACCGTATGAGACCCGAACCCTCAAAACCTGATACGGGTACCGGAGAGGAACCAATGCAAATAGGTTCCATCAGGGGCCCTCTCTCTCAAGAAGAAAAAGATAAAAGGCGAGCAAATCAGTTGTGTTTGTATTGTGGTACCTCGGGACATTTTGTGAGGGAGTGTCCGAAGAGAAACGAGTAACCAGGGGTTAAAAGATCGATCCCACCAGTAACAGGAGTTGCCCTGGTGGGATGTTCCGAACAGTCAACTCATGAACCTCAGCAACTGATTAACACATTACAGTCAGCGGCCCCCCATCTTACAGTATTTTTTACAGTCAAATTCGGAACCCAGAATTTGGAAGAAGTCTCAGTCATGATTGATTCGGGGGCCACTGGGAACTTCTGTGACCTGAAATATGCGCAAGAAATGGGCATAAGGGCGATCAAGAAGAAGAATCTCGAAGTCGTAAAGACAGTTGACGGCTCCAATTTGACTTCAGGACCCATAGTAGAAGAAACAGAGACCTTAGAATTGGAAGGATTGCAGGGTCATCGAGAATTTATTAGATTTAACCTCATAGACGCACCCCAGTTCCAGCTGATTTTAGGGTTACCATGGTTGACCACGCATAACCCGATTATCGATTGGGAGAGGAGAACAGTCAAGATGAACTCGGAATTTTGTCAGAGGAATTGTTTTACTAAGAACTCAGAAGAGTGCGAGGGATCGCCGGCTACGGGGTTGGCCAAGTTGTCGCTCCGCATCTGCACTGTTAGCGCAGTGGAAATACCAAAAGAATACCAAGATTTGGCGAGTGTGTTCGACAAAAGGAATGCTGAGAAATTACCACCACACAGAAGCTATGATTGCAAGATCGAATTGGAAGCCGGTGCCAACCTGCCCTGCAGTCGAGTTTACGCACTCACTGAAAAGGAGAACATCTACCTCAAAGAGTATTTGGAAGAGTTTACCAGGATGGGATTCATAAGGCCATCACAGTCTCCAGTTTCGTCTCCGCTTTTCTTCCGGCCAAAGAAGGATGGGACTCTCCGCACGTGTATCGATTACAGAGCCTTGAACCAAGTTACAGTGAAAAATCGGTACCCATTGCCACTAATCAATCAACTATTGGATCAAGTCAAAGGAGCAAAGATTTACACCAAGCTTGACCTGCGTGGAGCTTACCATTTGGTGAGAGTGGCCGAGGGTGATGAATGGAAAACAGCCTTTCGAACCAAGTATGGGTTGTTTGAGTATCAAGTGATGCCTTATGGGTTGAGCAATGCCCCAGCAGCATTTCAAAACTTCGTTAATGATGTTCTGAGAGAATTCTTGGACCGAGTGGCTGTCGTCTATATTGATGACATATTGATTTTTTCCGACAACATGGAAGATCATGTCAAGCATGTGCGAGCTATACTCCAGAAGCTTTTGGATAACCACTTGTACGTGAAATTGGAGAAGTGTTCTTTTCATGCCGAGAAGGTGGAGTTCTTGGGATTCATGTTGTCCGCAGCTGGGGTCGAGATGGATAATTCCAAGGTCCGTGCCATTCAGGAGTGGTCATCGCCAGGAAGTGTGAAGGAAATCCAAAGTTTTATTGGTTTTGCCAATTTTTACCGGAGGTTCATTCCTAATTTCTCGTCTAAGGTCACTCCCATCACTCACCTGCTAAAGAAGGGACAAAAATTTGTGTGGACTGCAACTGCAGAACAAGCCTTCCAGGACTTGAAGACGGCCTTCATTAGCGCCCCCATTCTAATGCACCCTGATCCGGAACAAGCCTTTTTCGTTGAAACTGATGCATCAGACTTCGCAACCGGAGGAATTTTGTCACAGAGGAACAAAACGACGGGACAACTGCATCCGGTGGCCTACCGGTCCAGGAAGCTGTCGGACACGGAGCGCAATTACTCCATCGCCGACAAGGAATTACTGGCTGTTCGAGAAGCATTCCAAGATTGGCGACACTACTTACTGGGGGCCAAGCATACTGTCACTGTGTTTACAGACCATCGCAACCTCCAATTCCTAAAGTCTGCTAAAACACTTTCGCCACGTCAATTGAGATGGTCCTTGCACTTCTCAGAATTTGACTTCGTGATCACGTACAAACCAGGTGCGAAAAACGGGAAGGCCGATGCTCTATCGCGCATGAACCCAACTGCCGAAGAGAAACCTTCAGCCGAAGAACCCATAGTCCCATTGAAACAAATAATCGGAGCCATGCAAATGAAAGAATTCGATGAACAAATTCAGCAAGTCTGCTCAGAAGAGGATCTCCGTAAGTGGGCCGAGGCAGATGGTAAAAGAAACCTTGTCGAAGGACTCCCATATCATGAAGGCAAGCTATATCTTCCAACCAGAACACTCCAAGAAGAGGCTTTGAGAGGTTGTCACGATGATCGGATGGCAGGCCACAAAGGGGTCAAGAAGACCGAAGAACTGGTCCGGCGACACTTTTGGTGGCCAGATCTGGCAGCCCAAGTAAGACAATATGTTTCGACCTGTGAAATCTGCATCAAAGGGAAGCCCAGTCGTCAGGCCCCGCAAGGGTTATTGCAACCCTTACCTAACGCACCCTACCCCTGGCACACCGTGACTTTAGATTTAATAGTGGATCTGCCCTCTAGTCAAGGTAACACAGTGATTTTGGTGGTGGTGGACTCATTTTCCAAAATGGGACATTTCATTCCTTTCAAGACTGTACCCACAGCTTCGCAATTAGTACAGACATTCAACCAGCACATCATTCGGGCACACGGAATTCCACAAGTAATCATTTCAGATAGGGGGTCACAGTTCATGTCGAAATTTTGGAAGACCTTTATGCACAACTTAGGCATAGACGCACGTTATTCAACTAGTTATCACCCCGAGACAGACGGTCAGACCGAGAGGTTGAACCAGGAGCTAGAACAATATTTACGCCTCTATCTGTTAGAGCAGGATGTTGAATGGTCCGAATTATTGTGGACTGCAGAATTCGCATACAATAACGCAACTCATGATTCCACAGGGTTCACTCCATTTTACTTGAACACAGGCAGACATCCAGCTATCACACTGGGGAAACAGATTGGGGAGGTCCCAGCCGTGGCTAGAGTAATGGAAGAATTACAGAGCTCTTACAAAAGAGCTTTGAGCAATTTAATCAAGGCCAAACAATCCTATAAAAAGCAGGCAGACAAAAAGAGAAGACAAGGCCCACAGTTTAAAAAAGGTGACCAGGTGTGGCTATCCACTAGGCATTTGAGATTAAAGGGTAATCGGAAGTTCCAGCCTAGATTCATAGGGCCATTTAAAATTCAGAAGATCATAAATCCTGTAGTGGCGAAGTTACAATTACCAAAGTCATTGAAAATTCATCCGACCTTCCATGTTTCCCTTCTGAAGAAAAGTCCAGACAAGGTCAGGTTAAAAAACTCTCCACCCGCCATAGTGGTAGAATCGAGCGAAGAATACGAAGTCAGCAGAATCTTAGATTCCAAGGTGGCGAGAAACAAACTGTATTACTTGATAGAGTGGAAGGGGTACGGACCTGAGGAAAGGTCGTGGGAACCAGCAGTCCATGTAAATGCCCCACGACTAGTGGAAGCCTTTCATCAGGCACACCCCAACAAGCCCGCTGTGGAAGGGACATTCTTGAAAGGGGGTACTGTCAAGACTTCCAGAACCATAGCCAGCATTAGATCAGTGCCAGCAAAAACTCAACGGTCATTAAAGCAGGGTTCCAAATATCCATGTTGGCGAAGGCAGCATAGAGTCACCACGTTGTTCCTGCGGCGCTGTGTACAGAACCTGAAGAAGCGAGTATTCCAACATGGCCGCCGAAGGGGATTACAAACAGCGAGGAGTGAGCGCTCTAGTCTTCGAGAGCGCGCGAGCAGCTGTGGAGATGAAGCGCACAGCTGCTCAGGAATCTGCGCACTTCAACTGACCTCTTCACCGGAGTCACTGCGCGGCTCTGAGTGAAGTTCTTGTTCTGAGGGAATTCCTGTCAGCGCTTCTGTTTTGGTTGTTCTTATCGCATGCGCAACGTGGGATTCTGGCAAGTGACTTAATTGAAGAATTCGTAGTATGTATTTAGTTAGTGCCACTTCACGAAATTCTAGTTAATTATCTCTGGTACCAGAATTGGGGGTCTGTACTCCTTCACAGTTCAGTCAGTTCAATAGGACAATATTAGTTTACTCATAGCTAGGTTTTAAGTCATAGTGTCTACTTCAAAGTATATTCCTTGAGTCGGGACTACTCCATTACAATTCCTTAAGAGTGTTGTCAGTCCATTCTCCATTGTTCCTTCGATTGACTGTTGTGAGGATAACAGAACATTGCCTGTCACCAATCACCTCCTGGGGCTTGTACAGATTATATTGAGGGTAAGAGACTTCGTCTGTTATTTTCCATTTAATTCACAGCAATTGTCCAGAGTGTTCCTTGAGTTCTTTTTCAGAGGTAGTGGGCATAGGAGTCAGTGTCGACTCCAGTGTTACTTGAAGTTTCTGACACAGTGCCCTGGGTTCCTGTGGTACCATTTACCAGGGGCTGACATGTGGCCAGAGATGCCAATTGGGTTTAGGCTTCAATGCAGGGTTAGGGAAGGAACACAGGCCCTGGATACCTGATTGGCAGGAGCCCAGGGCACACTCAAAGTACATCAGCAATTCAGCAAAAAGTGGGGGCATACCATGCAAGAAAGAGGGCACTTTCTCACAGGCACTCACTTGGTGACGCTTTTCGCCGTTAATGGAGTTGCGGCCTCCTGTACACCTTTCCGCCTGTACCACTTCTGCCCAGAGTGCCGAAAAAGATCAAGTGCGACCGGGTCCAAGTTATTCTTGTGGCTCCGGACTGGGCACAAATAGTCTGGTACTCCAAGCACCTGAGCATGGCCATCGATCCTCCAATCAGACTGCCTCTTCGGGAGGATCTTCTGTCGCAGCTGCAGGGGATGCTTCTTCACCCGAACTGGTCCAGCCTCCACCTCCTTCCGTGGAGATTGAGCTGCGACAGTTGACAGCTTTTGACCTTCCTAATGAAGTCTGTAATGTCATCTTGGCAGCCGGGCATCCCTCCACTAAAATGGTATACGCCTGTAGATGGAATAAGTTTGTAGCATGGTGCACAGCAAAGGCTGTGGATCCCCTTTCTGCCCCTCTTTCAGAGGTTCTCTTGTTTATACTTTCTTTGGGCCAGCAGGGCTCTGCTCTGGGCACTCTCAAAGGCTATTTTGAGCGATCTCTGCTTTCCTTCGGCTGCCAGATCTGCCTTCTTTCTTAAAGTCTTCGATTGGAAATCGATTCTTTAAGGGGATTTTTCATCTCTTTCCTCCATCTCCTTTCATAATACCCCAGTGGTACTTGAATCTTGTTCTAAGCTATCTTATGTGTGCTCCCTTCAAGCCTCTAAACAACTGTCCTCTCAGGCTCCTCACTCTAAAAACTGCCTTCCTTGTTGCTATCTCCTCTGCTCGCATGGTGAGTGAGCTTCAGGCTCTATCTACCAAGCCTCCTTTCTTCTCTGTGCATCCGGACAAAGTGGTGCTTAGGACAAGGTCCTCGTGCCTTCCAAAAGTGGGTACACCTTTTCAGATAGGACAAACTAACAGTTTGCCCACCTTTTTCCCACCTCCCAACCCTTCCAAGGAGGAGGAGAGACTCCACCGTCTCTACCCTAAATGTGCGCTGTCCTTGTACCTTGACCGCACAAAAGATTTCCGGATGGATGAACAACTCTTCGTTGGCTATGTAGGTGCCAAGGAAGGTCAGGTTGTTCAAAAGCGTATCATCTCTCGATGGGTTGTCTTTTGTATTAAAAATCTGTTACGCTTTAGCAAAAAAAGGAACCTCCAGTGGGGCTACGTGCTCATTGCACTAGGACAACGGCATTAACCACTGCATTATCATGTGGAGTCCCACTTCTTGACATCTGCCAGGTGGCCACGTGGGCATCCTTGCACCCAACGTTATTGCCTGGACAGCCAAGTCCGGAAGGATGTTTTATTTGCCCGTTCGGTCCTCCAGGACTTTCTGGTGTGAACTTGGTTCATAGACCGTCCTTCAGGAATGGTATTGCTGGGGTGTCTATTCTAAGTTAAGGAATCTATAACTGTCTATTTCAGGTGAACAAGTTCTCTTCCAGGGGATCCTCCTCAATAGTACTAAGCACGTGAATATTCCCGCCCATGCGCGGGACCCCGAAAACATATAAAACATATATGTGGAAACCATATATATATGTGTGTGTGTATGTATGTATGTATATATATAATCACACCATGCAGCCTTCCATTTACTAGAAACGCTGAGCAATGTTGTAAGAATTTCCCTTGCACATAAATACAATTCCAATTAAGCAGGGAGAAAGAACACATTTGAAAAAATGTTTTAATGCACAGCAGAAATCATAATCCTGCAAAGAGGAATGAAAGAACATTGCCAGCACATAGGCTGCATTGTAGAAACATCAGTGTAGAAAGCTGAAATACTAGCCCACTGAAACACAGAATAAGCTGGCACCGTGCCTTTAAGTCAGCCATGACCCTTAGTTTCCCATCATGCCTCAGGGGTGACAGTTAGGCCAGTTGTTCTTTCCGGCTCCTTCTGTCGGGACCCTGGTAACTTCAGCACTGTTTTATTCTGATTTCTGTCAGAAATTACTACTTATTTTTTGTCACAAACCTTTTACTTTGACGTCTTTTTGCTGTTGAAGTACTTTTCTACTATTTTTGAGGGAGTTGAGCATAATTTTCCAGTCAAATATGCCCTCTTTTTGACTTTTGCCCTTCCTGTGGCAAGAAGAAGGCTAAAACAGACTTCCATCCTGTCTGTATTCTTTGCCTTCCTTCTGATCATACTCCCAAGACTTGCCAGCATTGCCAGTCACTGTCCAAAAGATCACTGAAGGACAGAGAGAGGATTTGCCTCTGTAGGCTGGCTGAGAAGGGAAAAACACCTTTAAGAGGCAGGTCTCTGATGAAGAAGAGGAAAGAGAGAGCCAGATCTTCATCTAGAAGTAAGGTTCCAGTCCGCCCTCCATCGGCGTCGGGCTCAGCGCCTCAAATACCTTCGTCGGCAGCTAAAACCACGACGAAGAGACCATCGGCGGCGGACTCGCCGTCGAGAGAACATCGTTCATCGACGAAGACTGCAGGAACGTTGGATCATCAACCCGGCGACGATCGTCGTTCTCCGTTGGTGCGGGCTCGCCCAACATCGAGGGATAGATCTCCGTTGTCACCGTCAGATCAGCGTTCGATGCCGAGACATGCTCTACTGCCGCCGGTTCATCAGTGATCAGCGTCGAAGCAGGCGTCTCAGTTGCCATCAACCAGGCGGAGGTCAACGCCGAGATGTGCCTCGTCACCAGAGGCAATGCACTCAACTCCTCTGTTGTCGTCATCCAGGCGACGTTCAACTCCGAGGGCTAGAACTTCGTCGACGAGACCTAAGGTCAAGTACACGAGGCGTCGTTCGACATAGAGACAGCAGTCTCCATCGACGGAGAGAAGTGCTCAGATCTTGACTCCGCTGGCTTCCAGTAGATGTTCAGCGTCGAGAGAGATCTGAAAGGACTAAAGACACGACGTCGAGAAGGATTTCTCTGTCGACTCGTACTTCGTTCGGGTCTCCACCACGCTCATTGTCGAAGGTGAAGTCTGTTGGGTCCAGGTGCTCGACGTCCCATCATACAACGTTGAAACACAACGAGAGGTCGACGTCGAGGAGAAGATCCCGCTCTAAGGATTCACCAGTGATGGTGACGCAGAGTCGGTTGACGTCGAGACACTCCCCATCGACGTTGCCTCGTTCATCAAGACGCCGATCATGCTCCAGGTCGCAGAGAGTCCTCTCATTCTATTATGAGCTCTCCCCAGACGCTCTCGATGTCACGCAGGTCTTCTGCTCATTCTACAGAGCAACCAAGAACATCTCCAAGAGGCTCTCCAAGGAGACAGCGATCTCCTTCGATTCATCTTTCGCCCAGATGCCTTCAACCTCTCCATCACTGGCAAGAAAGAACCCTCTGGTCATGCTCAGCGGCCTATGGACTATTCCAGTCCACTGCACGGATCCCCGCTACAACATCTGGTGCAGGAAGTGGACAGGTCCCCCACTACTCGGACAAGGGTTCACAGAAGCAAATCTCCAGAAGATCAACTCATGCTCATCACAAAAGGCGGAGAACACCATCTTTATCGTCTTCTTCGCACTCATCCAAAAGTGACTACTCTTCTACCCTCAAGGATAGCCCTCCCTCTAGAGTGTCACCCATCGATGTTAACACCTTCCATGATGTCCTCTCTAGAGGAGCACAGAAGCTAAGCATAGACATGTTGGCTCCTCAGACCACCACTTCAATCATTTTCGAGACCCTCCATCAGAGGTCTGCGGCTAGACCATTACTCCCTGGTCTCCTTGAACCGGTAATGGACATCTTCCACAACCCATCTTCGATTAAGGCAGCTCCGGCTCGGATCCTGAAAAAATATAAAGTTGCTGCATCTGATCCTCTTTTTCTGAAATCAGATTCTCCACCGGATTCTGTCATCATCGCAGCAGCAAAGAAGACACACGCTTGGCTTCTTCCCCCTCGGCTCCTCCAGACAAAGAAAGTAGAGCCCAGGATTCTTGGGGTAGAAAGGCCTGCGGCTCTGCAGCATCTTCTCTTAAGGTGTCTAGCGCTGCTGCCCTGCTGGGCTGTTACGACAGGTCCTTATGGGATTCGCTGGAGCGTTTTAAAGAGAAACTGCCAAAGGAGGATCAATAAGACTTCTCAGAGATTCTCCAAGAAGGGGCGCTGGTAGCAAATCAAATGATCAGCACAGCAGTGGTTGGGGCTTCTTTGGCTGCACACTCATATGCGCATGGAATGTGCACATAGGTCTTCCTGGTTGCGCCTAACAGCTTTGAAACCGGAAGCTCAACAGCGTATTTTGAACCTTCCATTTTCAGGGAACTCCCTTTTTGGATCGCACACTGATGACGAAATGGCCAGAATGAATGCCGAGTTGGAAAGTTAAGGTTGTGGACCTTGAGAAGAAAAAGGAGTTCAAACGACGCTACAGGACCTATAATCGTAAAAATTACCAACAGAGGGTTCAAACCCTTCAATGGGCTCAAAACAAATCTCAATACCAAGGTCGTCGTTCCTCGAGAGGCAGAGGAGGACATCAACAACAGTCCTCTTCCACAGTTGAAACTCAAGGCAAGCAATGATTTTCTGCTTCCTCTAGCACCGTTGCACACTCCAGTGGGAGGATGTATTTCAAATTGCATAAAAGAGTGGCGCAATATCACCAAAGAACAGTGGGTGCTAAATATACTGCGCAATAGGTACGCGTTACGTTTCTGCGCACCTCCAAGAGACATTCCTCCGGTAAGGTCATGTCCTCAACACTTGGAAGTGCTGCATCAGGAAGTGTCGACCCTTCTGAAGAAACTAGCCATAGAAGAGGTCCCTCCTGACCAGAGAGGAAAAAGTCTACTCCAGATATTTTCTTGTTCCAAAAAAAGACCAAGCAAACAAGTTCAAATATTTCCACATCTGAGGAAAGGATATTGGATGTGTTCGGTGGATCTCCAAGATGCGTACTTTTTACATTCCAAGTGCCCCACGGCATCGCAAGTTCCTCCGATTCATGGTAGGCGCGAAGCATTACCAGTTCAGAGTCTTACCGTTCGGCCTCAAATCTGCCCCACGGGTATTCACGAAATGCATGGCAGTGGTGGCGGCAGCATTACGTCGCCAAGGCCTGTTTGTGTATCCATACCTGGACGACTGGCTGTTGAAGGGATCATCTCCTCACATGGTGCAGAACCACTACCACTGCTGCCTAGATCTCCTTCACCACTTGGGCCTTCATGTGAACATGGAAAAATCAGTTCCTCAGCCCACTCAATCGCGCCACTATCTGGGCTCCACCTTGGACCCCGGACAAGGAAAAGTGTTTCCTTCGGAGGAAAGACTGTTATCAATGAGAAACAAATGCAATATCATCCTTCAAGCACATCGACCATCAGTAAGGCAAGTGGCGTCCCTAATGGGGTCGATGGCCTCTTGCATATTTCTCATACCCAACTCCAGATTGAGAATGAGACCGTTGCAGCAGAATCTGGAGGACAAATGGGACCAATCCTCGGTTCATTGGGAAGACTGAATTCTCCTCTCTCAAGTAGCAAAGAAGTCCATTCTCTGGTGGACTCAGCCAAAGAATCTTCTAATTTGATTCCCATTCCATCAACCTCTGCCAAAACAATCCCTGATCACAGATGTGTCTCTTCAGGGATGGGGAGCGCATCTGGGTCAACTGCAGACTCCGGGAAGATGGACCAGCGAAGGAGCAGACCTATCATATCAACATGTTGGAGCTGCGGGCAGTTCATTTGGTCCTCAAGGCATTCCATCCGTCGATTCAGTTTGAGTCGATTCTGATACAAACGGACAATACAACCACCATGTATTACTTAAACAAACAAGGTGGAACACACACTCGCCCTCTGTCTCTTGAATACCAAGCGATCTGGCACTGGCTGCTGGCCAGGAACCTCCCGATCACTGCAGTGCATCTGCCAGGAGAACAGAACATGCGAGCAGACGCTCAATTTCGACACTTCGAAGAACAAAGACTGGGTGCTCAACGACGAGGTGGTGGCAGACATTATTCATCAATGGGGTCGTCCATCCATCGACCTCTTTGCAGACAATCTAAACCAGGAACGAGAGGGAATGCTCTTTTGATAGACTGGTCCGGGACGTTTGCATGCGCTTTTCCGCCCCTTCCTCTCATCCCAAAGGTGGTGACCAAGCTCATCCGATCCAGGATGAAGATGATCCTGATAGTACCGGACTGGCCTCGCAAATGGTGGTATCCGGACCTATTACAGCTCACGATCTGTCCGCACAGGAGACTCCCGTGCAGGCCGGACCTTCTGACCAAAATGGGAGGGAAGATTCTGCACCCCAGCCTTCCCTCGCTGAGCTTAGCAGCATGGCACCTGAGGTCCTTCAGTTCGAACATTTGAACCTCCCTCAGGATTGCATGGGCATTTTGAGGGAGTCAAAGAGACCATCCACAAGAACTTCTTACTCTTTTAAATGGCAAAGATTTTACTTGTGATGTATGCGTAATGGTTGGAGTCCGATTAGCGGGCAAGAAGAGGTAATCTTGCCGTATCTTCATTACTTGGCCAAATCTGGTTTGAAATGCACGTCCATAAAAGTTCATTTGGCGGCCATTACAGCCTATAGAAAATCACCTAACCAACCTTCTTTCTTTCAGCTTCAGGTGGTCAAGGACTTCCTTCAGGGGTTGAAGAAAGTTTATCCCCCTGTCCAACCTCCTTCTACTTCTTGGGAGTTGAATCTAGTTTTGTCAAAATTGATGGGTCCTCCTTTCGAACCCATTCATAAGGCCACATTACAACACCTTACATGGACAGTAGCTTTTCTGGTGACTATAACATCAGCACGCAGAGTGAGTGAATTCCAAGCACTCCATTCTAAGGAACAGTATACAGTTTTCCATCACAATAGGGTGGTTTTGAGGACTCACCCTTCTTTCCTACCCAAAGTAGTGTCTGACTTTCATGTCAATCAGACAATTTCTCTCCCCTCTTTTTCCAAATCCTGCTACACCAGCAGAAAGGTCTCTTCGCTCATTAGACCTCAAAGGGGTTCTCAAATTCTATTTGGAGGGAACAAAATCCATTAGAAAGGCTGATCAATTGTTTGTAAACTACGGCTCTGTTAGAACAGGCTTTCCAGCCTCCAAACGATCCATTTCAAGGTGGATAGTGTCCTGTATTAAATTGGCTTACCAATTAGCAAACAAGCCTCTGTTAACCTCGCCTAAAGCTCACTCTACTAGGGGGAAGTCTGCTACAATAGCTTTCCTACACAATGTACCGATGGCCGAGATTTGCAAGGCTGCAACTTGGAAATCGGTTCATACGTTTACCAGGCATTACTGTCTGGATTCTGACTCCAGAGCGGATACCCAAGTAGGCCAAGCCTCCTTGAGGAATCTGTTCCAATGCTAGCTTAATTGGAGTCTTTGTAATGTTTTCTTTACAATGTATCTTTATTGTACACTTGTCAATTGCCCGCAGGATGAGTTGATGATGGGCTTGCTATTCTATTCATGTGTTTATGACTATTGATGAGGATCCCTTGGAAGAGAAGGTTAGGTTACTTACCTGTAATCCTATTTCTCTTCCAGGGGTGTCCTCATCCTCATCAAAGTCATAAGCAACCCACCCGCCTCCCCCGGATAAGTGATCAAGATACATGTCATCTCTTTGTGCCTTGGCCTTCGCCTTGGCCTTCGGGTCTCTGCAAAGAACAACTGACCTAACGGTCACCCCTGAGGCATGATTGGAAGCTAGGGGTCATGGCTGCCTTAAAGGCACGATGCTAGTTTATTCTGTGTGTTTCTGTGGGTTAGCATTTCAGCTTTCTACACTGATGTTTCTACAATGCAGCCTATGTGCTGGCAATGTTCTTTCATTCCTCTTTGCAGGATTATGATTTCTGCTGTGCATTAACCCCTTCCCCGCTCATGACGGAACCGCTCCGTCATGAGCCACGGTTGCCGTGTGCTCATGACGGAACGGTTCCGTCATGCCACGCCCGTTGGCGGCCGCTCCGCCCACGCGGCGCTGTTTCCCCGCCTGTGCGGGGGGACAACGCAACTGGGCGGAGTCATGACGGAACCGTTCCGTCATGAGCACAGCTCAACCGTGGCTCATGACGGAGCGGCTCCGTCATGAGCACAGCGCCACCGCGCTGCCCCCCCCCCCCCCCCCCCACACCCTCCAGCGCCGCGGCGGAATTCCCGCCGCGGCGGAGGGGTTAAAGCAGTTTTTCAAATGTTTTTTCTTTCTCCCTGCTTTATTGGAACAGTATTTATGTGCAAGGAAAATTCTTACAATATTGCTCCGCGTTTCTAGTATATGGAAGGCTGCATTGTGTTTGTTTTTTATATATATATATATATATATATATATATATATATATATATATATATATATATATATATATATATATATATATTATCTACCAGTAGTTATAGTTACAACATAGTTTCCATAGGAAATCTCAAAATTCTATTTTGAATAACTTTGGCGCCGGTTGACGAATCCTCGCGAACTTTTCAAAACTAATGGGGCGCTCCGCTCAGCTCCTACCCTGAAAGTCTCTGGGTGATTCGTCAAGCGGAGGCCGAGGGGAAAAAAGGGGGGTCCCAAAACGCGTTTTCCCCATGTTATTTTCCATAGGACCTTTAGACACAGCTACAGCCCGAACGGCTGAACAGAATTACGTGAAATTTGGCAGAGAGGTAGCCATAAGGTCAAGGAAGTGCCTTTTGCAGGTCTGGTGTAAATCTGTTCAGTATTTCCTGAGAAAATAGCATTTAAAAGCATATCAATATCTATACGTGCGCACCGTGCGTGCACTGTGCGCCCACCCTGCCGTGCGCGAGCGCAATTCTGATTGGTTGTTAGATGTCGGTAAACATTCGAATCGGTCGAAACCAGGAAGTGTCGGCCGCCATTTTGTCTCTCGCAGTCTGAGGGGATGGAAAAAAAAGGTGGAGAACGTGAAAAGGGGGCAGAGTGGACAGTTCCTGACCCCCTAGCCTTGGTCATGGGGTCACAGAAGGACCCCCAAGGGAGAAAAAAACAATATTTTTTAAAAATCGCGAGGTGCGCGCACCCTGTGCGCACGGTACGAACTGCGACCTTCGCGCACCGAGCGCCCACAGCGCGCGCACGGTGTGCGAAGCGCACCGTGCGCGCTGGGTGCGCACACCTCGCGATTTAAAAAATAAATAAATAAATTCACGGTGCGCGCACGGTGAAAAACCTGGAAAAAAAAAAAATTAATAAATACATAACTTAGCATTTCAAAAACCGTACAAATTCACTGAAAAAACCATAGGTTTCACACACGTTATAATTACGAATTAGCATTTAAAAAACCTTGCAAATTCACTTAAAAAACCATAGGTTTCACACATGTTATAGTTAGCTGGACATTTCACTCGTAAAAAACCAATGAAATTCCCCCGTTATAGTTACTGCAGGCAACTATAACTCACGCGACCGCAATCCTCTGCTGATGACGTCAGATATTACATCACTGATGACATACGTGTCTTTATGAAAAATAAATATTTGTAATATATGTATAGCTAAAGATTAATGGAAGAAGACATGGGTAAATAAGTGTCTAAATACAGTGATGTAATATCTGACGTCATCAGCAGAGGATTGCGATCGCGTGAGTTATAGTTGCCTGCAGTAACTATAACGGGGGAATTTCATTGGTTTTTTACGAGTGAAATGTCCAGCTAACTATAACATGTGTGAAACCTATGGTTTTTTCAGTGAATATATATATATATATATATATATATATATATCTATATATATATATATATATCGCTGCATATATGGTTTCCACATATGTTTTATATGTTTCCGGGGTCCAGCGCATGGGAGGGAATATTCATATGCGTATGACTTTGATGAGGATACCCCTGGAAGAGAACTAGGATTGCAGGTAAGTAACTTATCCTTACTTGCCTTCGGTAACGGTGTATCTATAAGAGACATATGTTAGTTATAGATTCCTTACCACCCCACTCATCCTCCCCGCTCTGCGAACTGACTTCTAGGGCTAGGGACTCCCTTACAGGGCCCAAGTTGTGGCGCACCAGTGGTTAGTGTATCTCTTTTTTTTTTAATGAGTTTTATATAGCGCAAACTATACCTGAGAAATCTGGTATCAGGGCGCTTTACATGAGCACCAGTTTCGTTACAGAAGGACACATTCATTTTTGTTAGGCATGGGGAGATTAAGTGATTTGCCCAGAATCACAGGATGTTGAGCGTCGTCGCTGAGACTTCATGGCTCTGCGCTTCTGGCGTGGAAAGATGTGACAGAACTGACTTCAGGGCACAGGGGTGGCATCTAAGTAGGCACCGTGACGTCATCCCTGCTACCACGACCACTGACGCGCAGGGCTACTGTCAAGAAAAAATTCTCTGGATCCAATCTGACACCTGGGGGGAATTCTAAGGTAAGGAATCTATAACTAATGTATGTCTTTTACAGATACATCGTTAACGAAGGTAAGTAACTTGTTCATCTGAAAGAGACCGTTATAGATTCCTTGCCTTAGAAAAGATACCCCAGCAGTACTTTCTCCGGTGGACTGGTTGTTTAAAGCGATTTCTAGTGCTTTGAGAATAATAGTAATAGATTTCAATCTAATTGTGGATTGTACAGGTGCTCAACATGGAAGGCAAATTATTGGGGAGATGTGTTCCCATTGCTGTGTACCCCAGCCTTAAGTTTCTTTACGTATTATTAATTAGGAGGGCATTACTGTAGTTCATAGTTAGTTGTGAAAGAGGTGAAATGTGTAAAAATTTGGGATAATCACTGCACTTTAAAATAGGATGGATTTGGAGAATATCCTTGCTGCTTCCCTCAGCATAGCCAGCAAGGTATTGTGGTCAAGTAAATTAAAAGCAGTGATATCAGCATGTTCTCCCAGCTTACCTCCATGGGACCAGCAATTAATGGCTGGTTCCCTAGCATTGCTTTTGCAAAAACGTATCAAACTGCTTAGTTTATATAAAAGAAATATATCTTGTGTAATAGCTACAGTAGAGTCATAGACACTGCAAATACAAACGTAGTTGTGCTCATATCTAGGAGCTTACTTTATTACATTGTACCCTCTTGTTCCATGGGTCACCCTTCATCTTCCTGTCCACGAACAAGCCCACCTATCTAACATAATTCCATAACCTGGAAAGTGTATACATGTACCAATGCCTAGTGTTTCTTCGTCCAATAAACCTTTGTTCCATGTTTCAAATAGAGGACGATAAAGAAGTGCTCCCATGAGCAGTCTTGCCTGCTATAGTAAAACATCTACTCTAACCTGTAAGTGCATAATACTGCTTCATAACCTTCTGGATAGCCTGTCTACACATGATGGACCTTTGCATTCGGAGAATACCGTTTACTCTGTACTACATGAATCAGGCTCAGTTGCTCCTCGCCTGCTCCGAACCCTGATGTTTCGAGAAATCCTTTTGAGACAGGATATTTATCTTAAGTTAGCAAGCCCTTTTGGAATCGGGTCACATATATCCTCCTCAAATTTCGGGGGAGGGCTCCTTAACTGAATAGAAGTGTGAGAACATTGAGCAGGGAATCAGACACCATATTCTTGTGAGATAGTGTGGAAACCTTTATAAGAAACCAAACCCATATGATTGGATTGTCTTTATAACTATCTGGTTTCTTTCCATTTTTAATTATGCCCCTTCCCTTGCACATGAAGTGAGTGTCCAGCTATGTCCTTCTGAACTACTGGGTTGGTAGCCTTAAAATGGTAATCTGTATCTTGTCGACCATGGAGGCCTTTGTTAACCTATTCTATAGAACAGTTATTCCTATTCATTGCTGTCCTGTGATAGAGATGGTATGGGTCCAAGATGGCCCTAAGGAGGCAGCGAGTTGGTGGCTCAGGACCTTCTTGATCCAGTCAATTTATGCTCTGTCTGGCATTCCTATAAAGGACCATCCCATGCACGTGACCCTCTAACAGGACTCCTTAGATGCACCTCTCCTCCTTTCATCCACCTTGCTTCAAAGGAGTTTTCGCCACCTCTCCTCACATCAGTTCTAGAGTTTCTGGTAGTATTATGTGAAAGAAAACACTGAAACATTCTCACTTACAGAAACGAGACAGCCACTCCTCAGAATGCTGTCTTCCTAGCAGGAACCCCCTTGTGCTGCTTCTCTTGTCAATCTTAGCCCTTGCAGACTGTCTGGTCCAAGACCCTGTCTTCCTTCTCCTACTTGTTGCCATAAGAGAAATTTTCCCTATGAAAGTGATTGTAATGTCACTAGGTAGCAGCCATCCTACATGTATTGTGATGCTGTGGAAAATATTTCAGATATGTAAGCCAACTGAAAAAAACTTTTGTTATGAGTAATTAATAAAGGCAAGTATTTTTATGGTAACTGATAAAATTGTGCTCTTACTTGCTGACTATACTCAAATGTGTGCAACGTTGTTAGATGTTTGTGACTCTAGAATTATGCTAAGCTGCTTATCTTTGACTCAGATTTGTGGACTTTTTAATTATGGAAGAGAGTATGGCATTAAGTAATTTGTTTTTTTACATTCAAGACTAAAAACGTGTCTATCAATTTTTCAGGGCTTTACTTATGTGGCTCCATCTGTCCTTGAAAGTGTGAAAGAAAAGTTTTCATTTGAACCAAAAATTCGATCTCCTCGCAGATTCATTGGCAGCCCACGAACTCCTGTCAGGTCTGTTAACTTTGAACAATGGGAGAGTGCGAGTCTCTCTCTCTGCATGTTTGTGTGTGTCTGCGTCTCTGCCCAGTTATGTAGAATAATTATCATTCCACCTGATAGCATAGATGACCATAAAATATATATTGACCTGTCTTTTCACAAAATTAATAAGCATTGTAGGAGAAAATTATTCTGTAAATTTTTTTGCATTTTTTTTTTTCAAGCTTGTCCCTTAAGGTATAGAATAGATCTTCAAACCGAAACATGAGATACTCGTGACACAGTAATTGTGTTGAAGTTGGTGTATGGACATCAGTTGAAAAGGTCTTACAGATTAGTTGCCCCATAGCTGTCTCAGAATTTTTGGTTTTATATCATTGTGTGGCGAATGGGGAACAGTAATATGCTGTAGCTGATATGATTAAGATTGATAAGGTTTGTAAATCTAGTCCGTTTTTAGTATTTCAAACTTGTGACCTCAAGTTACACACAATTTTCTTATAGTCTGTTAATCCCTTTAATGCTGCTGTTATTTTATGACCAAAATAAAGAAATCTCCAGGAATCTTCCGCTGGGGTTTCCTACCACTAGATAATTATTTTAGAATTGAAATGGTGCGTCGGTGACATAAGTGAGATTGCTTGGGACAGCATAGTTGAGTTGTCGTGGTGTTCCATGGGTTCAGGTGTACCTAAATATAGTATCTTAAATTATCCAGTTGCATCTTCGAAGGTTCCAATAAGTATATTCTTCAAAAAATGTAGTAGTAACATCTTTAAGGGGAGGCACAAAGGAAAGTCGGGCCGGGAGGATCAGTACTGCCAGAAGGAAGGCTGAAGTTTGCTCATCCACTTTAAAAGTGATTATGGCAAACTGACATTTTGGTAAAATATTTGGCAAAATGTGTTTTGGAAAGTGAATATCACTGAAGTGTTTAAAATGTGTTAGAAACTAAAATATAATGATGAAAATCATTGTTTATTAAAATTCTCTAGATGTGTCATTAATTAATTTGCCCACTTTTCTTTGATATCTATGAGGGGTTCTGAACTGCTATGTTGAGATACCCTGGCTCCTTAGATGGGGAACTAATTTAATCAAAAGAAAGACTTCCATGCAAATTCTTAACGAACAAGGGTTCTTTTTTTATAGATTGAAGGATCCGTTCACCCACCTGTCCAGGTTTCTGGGTACAAGGATCATCATGCTCACGGAAGAATAGTCAGTACAAACTAGAGCACCTGGAGTGGCAGAAATCCTTGTACAGGGAGAGAAATCATTAGCTAGATGTTAAACGTTGCACCAAGGTCTTTCAAAAACTAGAAGTGAATGTAGGGGGCT
Source organism: Triturus cristatus (assembly GCF_964204655.1). NCBI lineage: Eukaryota > Metazoa > Chordata > Amphibia > Caudata > Salamandridae > Triturus > Triturus cristatus. The sequence goes on from NC_140584.1 coordinate 929,369,913, forward strand.
CCACGTAAGACCTTCAAACACCAGTGCACCACTGTACCAGGAGATATGAAATGTGATGGTTGCACATTGCTGGTAGATAACAGCTGTGATTTTAGTGAGGCGTAAGTAGACCTCTAAGTGACTGGTGGTGAGAGACACAATAGCCAACACAGTTGCTGCTGCCTGTTTGGCCAATCATTCAGCACCCATCTTGTATCAGTGCATAGCTTCTAACAGGCAGCAAGAAGGGCCCAACATTTTAGGCAGCAATTTCACCATCGGCCACTTGATTCCTACTCTCAGTCCGGGCCTGATTGACAGCAGGTAGACAAATATCCAGTTTACCCTGCACAGCATCTGACATATAGGGGGACGTAACAGTGGAATAATCATGTCAAGTAATGTAAAAAGTTAAGTCTACGCACCACCATTTTGCTTCAGTTTTAATCCTTAAAAGAACCCAGGTCAGTTATCTCAGTTCTTGGTGCATAATATAATTACTTAGTCTATCAGGAACAGCTTATTTTCATTCAGACACACATTCTTGGGTGTTTGCTTTCATAAACTACTTAACCAGTGTTTGTGGGCATCTATTTAGTCATCCAGATTCAAGTTTAATTTACTTTTTTAAATTACATTCGGTGAAGCAATTCTGCTTAATGCATTTCGACGTAAACTGTATCTTTAAAAAAAAAACTTAGGACTACTGAAATGCAAAGGTTTTGTACTGACATTTTCAACTATGTTTGAGTCTAAAGTTTCTTTATATAGAATTACTGGACAAGTAAGCTTTCTTTGAATAAATGTGGAAATAAGATGACAACACTTCCATAGCCGAATGTTTCGCACCAAAGTTTAAGTTCATGCCTTCAACCTCCCTTAATAACCTTTGTTTTATTTGAAGTTTAAGACTGAAACAATTTTTCTAAATTCGACCGGTATGATCAAGACAGAACATGATAGATAAAAGGATGTTTTGAGAAATGCAGAATACATGAATATCGTGATTAAGAACGTGAATATGGGTGGGTCCCTGGTTGTTATAATAAAGGACATGTAGGAAAGTAACATTTTAGAACATTTACATGATTAAAATTTCGACAATTATCACTCGACTAGACTGGAGTAACTAAAAGGATGGATCACTTATAAAACCATATCATACTTGATGGACACTTGTCCCCACCACTATATACTGCTTAAAATTCATAGGTACTCAGTTGAACTTCTGTGAAGACCTTTTATATCCTGTATTCTACCTTTTAACAATAGAGCATGCAGCCACTTGTGGGCAACATGACAACTTGTATGGTTGATAATACTAATTTTTTTGAAGTAACTCCAGCAAGTAAACATTGAGTAATAGGCACAACTTCTGTGTTCATTTGAGTTGGTGTCCCTATACACCTAGTGTCCTTACACCGAAGGCTTGGTTAGTCCAGAGTAGAACATATTGAGAAGTCCTGTAACCAGGGGCCAATTAGGTCTTTATATCCATCCTATATGATTTTTTTTTCTCTTTACAACTCGTACGCATGATCCTAATTTACAATTATTTCAGATGGTAATATTCTTCCATCAGATACCCGGGATATTAATTTGGTTCAGTTTGACTCTAAATTATGTATGTAAAACACTTGAAACCCATTCTCTCAAATGAGCATTGGCTAAGACACAGTGTTATATCTTGGGTACATGAATTTTATATTTCTTATGTACATTTTCCTGATTATTAGTGGAAAACAACTGTATTAAACTGCACAACAAAATGCGGAGTGAGAAAAATTCACAACAATCCTTGAAACCACAATAATTACCTGGGCATGTATTCGACATTATCACAGTTGTATGGAGGAAATCCGTATTCACGAAGTAAATAGACCAAAAAAAGTTTGCATCATTTGAGCTTTCATCCCCAGAGTGAAGAGAAAAAAAAAGAAAAGTTGCTTCACTCTGTTCGTAGTTAAAAAGTATTTTGTACTGTGTACAGGTTTACGAAAAAAGCAAATCTGAGTTGATAAACATTTAATTAAGGAATATTGAAAACACACAATGGAAACAGTGGAAAAGGTAATGGTCAATCAATCAATCAGGGGTTGGTAATGCGCGCTACTCGCCCGTGAGAGTCTCAAGGCGCTGGGGGAGGGAAATGTAGGGCTGCTCCGGTCAGTCGAAAAGCCAGGTCTTGAGAGCCCGTCTGAAGGTGTGCAGGGTTCGCGAGCGTCTTATTTCTACTGGGAGAGTGTTCCAAGCGGTGGCTGTGGTGTATGAGAAAGCTCTCCCTCCAGCTCTGCTCCGGTGGATGCGTGGGACCTCTGCTAGCGCGAGGTCGGCTGAACGGAGGTTCCGCTTGGGTGCGTGGAAGCTCATTCGGTTGTTGAGGTATTTGGGTCCGATGTTGTTGAGGGATTTGTAGGCGTGCATGAGTTGTTTTAGGTGACCCTCTTCTCGACGGGGTGTCAGTGGAGTTCTCGCAGGTGTGGAGTCATGTGTTCGTGGCGCGGTGTCCGTAGGATGAGCATGGTGGCCGCGTTTTGGATGGTTTGGAGTTTGCGTAGTAGGGATTTGTTGATTCCGGCGTAGAGGGCATTGCTGTTGTAGAGCCTGCTGGTGATGAGTGCGTGGGTGACGGTCTTTCTGCAGTCTGGGGGGATCCACTTGAAGGTCTCACGTAGGATCCGGAGGCAGTTGAAACTAGTGGAGGAGATAGCGTTGATTTGGCAGTTCATGGAGAGGGAGGAGTCGAGGATTATGCCGAGGTTCCGAGAGTGGTCCGTCGGGGTGGGTGGGGGTCCCAGGGCGGGAGGCCACCAGGAGTCACTCCAGGCGGAGGGGCGGGGTCCGAAGATGAGAACCTCGGTCTTTTCGGAGTTGGGTTTGAGGCAGCTGTCTTTCATCCAGGTGGCCACGTTTTTCATTCCTTCCTGGAAGCTGAGTCTAGTGTCTTCTGTGTTGCTGGTGAGGGAGAGAATGAGCTGGGTGTCGTCAGCATAGGACACGATGCTGAGCCCATGCTGCCTGAGGATTGCGGCATGGGGGCCATGTAGATGTTGAAGAGAGTCGGGCTCAGAGAAGATCCTTGGGGAACTCCGCAGATGATGTATGTTGGTTTGGAGAGGAAGGGGGGGAGCCTGACCATCTGTGTTCTATCGGAGAGGAAGGATCGGATCCAGTTGATGGCGTCTCCCTGAATTCCCACGTTGTGGAGCCTGTTGGTTAGTGTGCGGTGTGAGACGGTGTTGAAAGCTGCGGAGAGGTCCAGGAGGATGAGGGCTGCGGTGTGGCCCTGGTCAAGCAACATAGGGATGTCGTCGGTGGCAAATATCAGGGCTGTCTTGGTGCTGTGGTTGCTGCGGAAACCGGATTGGGAGGGGTCAAGGATGTAGTTAACTTCGATGAAGGTTGTCAGCTGGGCGTTCACAAGCCTTTCTGTGACTTTGGCAGCGACGGGGAGGAGGGAGATGGGTCGGTAGTTCTTGAGGTCAGTCGGGTCGGCCGATGGTTTTTTGAGGAGGGGCTTCACTTCTGCACGTTTCCAGTCCATGGGGCAGGAGCCGGAGGCCAGGGAGAAGTTGATGGTGCGGGCTAGCTAGGGAGCGATGGCCGTGGAGGCTCTGTGGAAGATGTGAGGGGGGGAAGGGGTCCGTGGGGGCTCCTGAGTGAGTTTTCTTCATGGTGGTGGCAATAAGTTCGATGGATGCGTGGTTCCAGGTGGTGATGGTTGGTTTGGAGGTGGTAGTGGTCGTAGGGGTGAAGGCATTTATTGGCTCGTTGAAGTTGTCGTAAAGGGTCATGATCTTCTGGTGGAAGAAGGCGCTGAGCTTGTTGCAGACATCTTGGGATGGTGTGATGTCAGAGGCTTTGCATGAGGGTTTGGTGAAATGCTTGATGACGTTGAAGAGTTCCCTTGTGTTGGCTGAGTTGGTGTTGATTTTTTCCCTGATGGAGGTTCTTTTGGTGTCCCTTATCAGCTGGTGGTAGTTCTTCATGGTGATCTTGTGGTCGGTGTGGGCTTCAGTGGTCTTCTGGTTCCTCCATGTTTCTCGAGGCGCCTGCAGGCGCGTCTGGCCTCTAGGAGTTCGGTGGTGAACCAGGCAGCCTTAGGAGGGCGTTTGGTGGTTGTCTGCCGGAGAGGGTCCAGTTTATCGGCGCAGCTGGTGATCCCCCGGTGGAGTTCCTTGGCAGTGGCGGCGGTGGCTGAGGGGGGTCGTGGAGGAGGGTGGTGTTAAGAAGGTCTTCGGTGATCTTACTCCAGTTCCGTCGAGGCGGGCACGGGGCTTGTTTGGGTGCGGTCCTGGAAGTGAAAGTGAAATGGATGCAGTGGTGGTCTGTACAGGGGTGCCGGGTGGTGTGGGTGAACCGGATGTTCGACCCTCTGCGAAGATGGTGTCCAGAGTGTGTCCTGCAATGTGGGTGGGAGTGTTTACCAGTTGATTGAGTCCCAGGTTGGTGAGATTCTCAAGTAGCGTGTTGGAATCCGGGTCCTGGCAGTTCTCAAGGTGGAAATTTAGATCTCCTAGCAGAATGTAGTACGTGAAGGTGATGGCGTGGGATGCGGCGAGTTCGGTGATGGTGATGGTGGTAGTGGGTTGGGCGTGAGGTCCTGGTGGTCTGTAGATGAGTGTGCCCCGTAGCGTTGTCCTGGTGTTGGTGTGGATCTGGAAGTGGAGGTGTTCTATGCTGGGAAGAGCGCTGCTTGGGCTGGAAGTGGAGAGTTGGAGGGAGGTTTTGTGAGCGATGGCGAGGCCTCCCCCGGGCGATTAGGGCGGTAAATTCTCTTGAGCTTGTAGCCATCTGGTATAGCTGTGGCGATGTCTGGTCCGGAGCTTGCGTTAGTCCAGGTCTCCATGAAGAAGGCGACGTCAGGAGCGAGAGTGTTGAGTAAGTCCCTTATCTCTATGGCGTGCTGGTGAAGGGATCGTATGTTGAGAAGGATGCAGTTAATGGTGTTGGCGGGCTTGGCGGCAGGCGGTACTTTGCTGGCTACTGGCGTGGCGTCCATGGAGAAGGTGCTTCGGCAGTGAGCGCAAGAGAAGGCTCCTTGAGTTTTGACGGGCGAGGCTCGTGCGCAGTTCTCGAGGTGGTTGGGTGTGAGTGCAAGGAGGCTGGCGAGGGTGTAGTGGTGGAGGCTTGGAGAACCTGGGTGCCTGGCGCTGGGCGCAGACTGGCTTGCCTTAGGCGCAAACGCGGTCGCCGTAATGAAGGGGAGGGGGGCGGGATCGACGAGGAGGCGGGCGGGCGGGAGTCAGGTAGGGCGCGGAGCTTATGTGGCAGGAGGCGCGAGGCGACAAGTTAGGCAAGTAGCAGAACCTGTGGAGCAAAATAACACAAAACACAAATGTCACACACAAGCGCTGGTCAGAGCGCGAAATCCCAAAAAGCAGAAACCTGTGACAGTCGAGCGCGAGGCTCGAACTCTGCTGCTGAGTCGGTGTCGGCTGGCGGAGCTGCCGGGGAGCGTGCTGCCTAGAGCGAGGTCAGGTCAACACACCTACGGTGTTAACAGGGCTGAGTTAGTTAAAAGCACCTGAAAGGTGAAGCATCCAGATTATTTGAATATTCTCTAGCAGTTATTAAACCATTGGTCTTTAATGAAAAATGAAGCGAAGTAAAGAGTCTTTTTGAGTGAACATCTTAGTTGCTTACCCAGGATCATCCAATATAATGGTTTAATTTTATTCCCGCAAACATCCACAAAATAACAATTCTGCAGCTACTGGCTTCCCAAAGGAAGGGCGCATATGCATGCCTAAATTGTTTCCATTATAATAGTTTTACTTAGTCCAGCACAACTTACCAACCACATTATGGAAAATAGATCAAATCAGCTATTTTGCTGCATGCACTGCTTCTGATTTATTTGATAAAATGGCAGAGCAGGTGAAAATTTGGGGAAAGCCAAAATCAGGTGGCTCAAGCTTGAAGGTAGTGCAGTACCAGCAACATGGGTTAACAGATAGCTCATTAATAGGAGAAAAAAACCTAGCATCCTTCAGATAAGATTTCAAATAATGGAGACAATTTCAGAATGTGAAACCGCATGTGATCCAGTAATATTTCGCTGCAGGAAGAACATAATGAGTGGAGAAGTTGAATACTGTTGCTGCAAAGATATGGAATATGTATGAATATGGATTTTGTTTTAGAGAAAATTGCATGAGAGAACAAAAAGTTGGTCTAAAACCTGACTAGTGGGTCACATTCATTGCCTTGTCACTGTTCTCCGATCAGAAGGAAAATTTTAGATACATTTCTGGTACCATTCTGATTTTCATTCTGTGCTTAATTTCAATAAACTAATTGTGTTTAAAAAAAAAAAAAAAAGTATTTTCTTTGCATTTGTGACCATAAAGATTTCATATTTTCACATTGCTGTATCTGAGTTGCTAACGAGGCAGAAAAAGCTGGAGGCATTAAACTCGTATTCCAAGTAATGGATTTACGGGCAGTAGCGGCTGCTACTTACCAGAGGTGGAGAGGCGGGGGAAGAGGGACTGAGGGAGGGGGAAACAATATAAAAAAAAAGCACTTGCCTCTACCACCTTTTCTTTCTCTGTCCTCCTCTCGGCAGGAGGCACACGGCCTCCCAGAATCCCCTGATCAATCACAGCGCTGCAATCACTCCTCCCCCTGTGATGCTGGACACCAGCCCCGCCTGGCTTCAGCTGCTAGCTGAATACAAAAAACAAAATGATTATAAAAAAGTTATCATTTTATTTTTTGTATTCAGCTCGCAGGTGAAGAAGTGGGACGACGCTCCTCCGCCTTGTTTAAGGGACAAAGAAGGAGATCTTGTAGGTATTAAACTGAAAGAAGAGTCTAATACGTGGATAGTAAATTTTTGCTGTTGCCTGGCTTCTCACCAAGGGCAATGAAATAGAGAAAAACATAAATGTGGTAAAAATCACTCTCTAGCATTGGATCTGTGACGTATTAGCCTGCTTGAATCATGCCCCTGTAATCTTAATTAGCAGTGGATAGTGCTAAAATGGCCATTGGCCCCAACAACAGCGTTTGTTTAGTAGGAAATCCACCTCATTTGAAGCAACTCAATCTTCAGCCAATGCTGTAGCAGTGCTAGCTCTCCTACTCCCTCAGAAATCAGTATAGCTTAGATTTCTACTGCATGTCATGTGTGATGGAGACCCTGTGAACCTTTCATTGGCTGTATTATGATACTTCTAGGTCCACCCTAGAACTTAGCCAGCCCCATCTTCACCTTTCAGAGAACTGTGAGTGTGTATTTTGGGCTAAATGTCGGGATTGGACATTTTCTGGACCAGGGACGAGACCTACTCTCCCTCACTGTTATGACTGAGATGGAGAAAAGTCTCTCTTCATATCCTGCTCTACCTTTGGTAAGAAGAAGATAGTGATTACCCACCTGACCATTGTACTTACTGCCTTTATCCAGCACACAAGCCTTTGCACTGTGACATTGTAGTGCTTTTATTTTTACGACCCTGAATGTTGGAGGGATGAGGTAGGCACTGTGTGTCCTGGTAAAATCTGCCCTCCTCCTAAGGGTAATGCCCTCTCACCAGGTGATGATTATGTGAAAAGTGTTTCTCCTAGCAGAAGATGACACAAAAGCGTAAACATGCAGATTACCCAGACCTGGAATTGCATCCTAAAATGTCAACAGCCACTTGCTCACAGAAAGACTGGAATTTCTACAGAAAAACGGTCCAAGCAGGATGAACACAAGTCTGGGTAAAAAATCATGAAAATCAAGATCATTGGATGTCCTCATTGATATCCAGATGGTGGAGTCAAAACAGTCATTGACGATCCAGACCCTCTTTGCTAACAACATCCTCTGCGTCTAGACCAGTGTCTCTGTCCGGGCCCTCTTAAAGAGCACCTTCAGCGTCTGGACCATCGTCCATGACACAGAGGATGTCTCTACTCTCCTTGATATTGATTCATTTGACAGTTTTTTTCACACCAGTCACTTTTTTGCCAATTGACGCGATGGCAAGTCTTCCCACCTAAATAACTGATTCTGAATTAGAAGGGGACCTCAGTGACCACGATGTTTCTGAGACTGCTTATAGCTCTACAAAGTTGGACATCTGTATTGTCATGGAGTTTGAGGAAGACTCCTTAGACGATGACAAGGCTTATTAGGAGTAGGACTACTAGCCACAGATGTTAGTAGCTGATCACCCTGGGCCATATGCACCCTGTTGTGGCTAGACAGATGCTGAGGTGTGTCAGAAACCGGTTGAGGTTTTCAAAACCTTACAGCAGATAAGTACCTTTCAAAGACGAATTTCTCAGCCTACTGGAACTTCCGATCTACCTCTACTACTGCCTCCAATGTAGCACTTCGTACACCCCCTTCACATCCAGTGGACAGCCTCCAAGGACGGTCACACCGGTTCTAGCCCCATCCACTCCTAAGGATATAGGAGAAGAGGATTTTTCAGATTTAGTTTACTCTGAATTATAGGAAGATGGTGAACTACCAGATGACAGGGTAATGATGAATGGAATGATTATATTATACTAAAGTGCTAAATTGCCTGGCCACTAGATTTTCTGCCTGATGATCTAACCTGTTGGTGTGTCCAGATGAGCCACAGCGCCTGCATTCAATGCTTGCGCTGTGGGGAGAGGAGTAGGCCTAACGGCTAGGACGGTCGACCTCCAACCTGGGGAACCGGGTTCGAGTCTCAGCAATGACGCTGAACATCCTGTGATTCTGGGCAAATCACTTAATCTCCCCGTGCCTAACAAAAACATGAATGTGTCCTCAAGTAACGCAACTGGTGCTATGTAAAGCGCTCTGATACCCGATACCTTCGGGGCTAGTTTGCGCTATATAAAACTCTGTTTAAAAAAAAAAATGCAGGCAGTTTTGCCAGTAAATGGTTGCCACTACATTGAGTCCTCTATTAATGAAGTGCTTCTTAATGATTAATATTGGAGATTACAACTCCCTCTCTTATCAGACTCGCACTATATCCCTCAGTTGTAAAGTGATCAGTTCCAGTGAGGACACCCATGTATCTCCATAAATCTTATTGGTTCTGAGGAGGGTCTCGTGGATTTGATACCTTTTGAGACCGAAACGTTTACAACAATCTCATCTCTCTTGTGCGGTTACCGCCATCTGCTCAAATTTTGTCTCTATAAAGAGACACGGACATTTACATGGTTTCACTTGAGTGGGTTACTGATACATTGTCAGATGAAAACATTGAAAGGTGTAGTTGTACTTGGATAGCACATTGTCACTGTATATGTGGATATCATCTGTATTTAACTACTGTATGTTCTGTTCATGAATACATGTTCTTTTTTGATTCAATCACCTCACATGCCTGTCTGAGTATTTATTTTACTAACGATTTGTAATTTTTAAAAAATTATCATAGATTTATGTGAATGACACTAATTAAATTATGATGGCACGGATTGGGCATTTCAGTCATGTCAAATCTTTTAAATGTTTGTGCTTATGAATGATTCCCATGTCAGCAGTTTACCTTATTATAGTTATATGCCCAAACTCACAAGGGATTGTTGAGTTGCCCTTTTGCTGAAAGTACTAGCCCGTTTCCAAATGCTAGTGGAGAGAGCAACTAAAAATGTAACCTTCCAATGACCTCTGTGGAGCAACAATGCTTTGTATGCTTTCAAAGAGCAATTTCTGTAAAGCTACTAGGGCAATATCTGTACTGGACTTCGTGTGGTCAGGAGGCCTAAAATTGATGAAGACACCAGCCACAGTGTCTGCAGTGGTGCCCTACTTGGAGAAGAAGTACCGGGCCCCAGACACAGTCCCGGCCTGCCTTATAGGCCATCCTAAACCAGACTCTATTATAGCGCTTGCATCCCAGCTGGATCAAAAAATCCAATCGCGCCTTCCTCTGCACCCCCTGATATGGACGGCAGGTGCATAGATATTTTGGGTCGTAGAGTTGGTTCCATGGCAGCAACATCGATCAAGGTTGCAGCGCCTTAGCAATTTTACGATGTTAAAACTATCGGATGTGACATGACATCTAATCATTAATAGGCCTCACACTGGAGTATCAAAGGGACAGTGCTGGAGCTGTGTTGAAAGAGGGTGTAACCATTTCAGTGGCCATCATTGACACTGAAAGGCTTTCTGCAGCTGACAGCAGTGGGTGTATTAAGAAGACAGGTGTCCTGTGATCCACATCTTTACGTCCAGAAGTCAAAGCAAAGATGTTAGGCATGCCATTTGATGGAATAACTTTATTTAAGAAACATGTTGATAATACTTTATAGAATATGAAGACTGATGCAAATACGCCAAAATCCCTTGGAGCACTCCAGTATTGTCACCCTGATATCTCAGACTCGTTTAGATCCCAGACCTATATTGGAGGTTTTAATCAGTACTGAGATCAAGGCCGCCCGTATTATCCTCCCAGGCTACCTGAATACGACAAGGGTTCTACATCCAATAGAAACCACAGGCAAGGGCCGGGTAGAGGCTGATCACAAAAGAAGCGACTCAGACACGCTCCCAAGACAGCCAAAAACAAGCTTGACTTCTAGCTGAATCTGTCCGACCCCGGGGGTTCTGTGGGAGAATTTCCCTTTGGCCCTTTCTTATCACTTCAGTGGGTGCAGCAGATTGTCCAATTTGGTTATACCTTTGATTTCCTACAGTAATCTCAAACTGCCTACCCAGTAAAGAACATCATGTTCACTGAGGGAGCTGCAACAGGAAATTCTCCTTCTCAAAAGAGCGATAGAGACTGTTCCAAAAGGGCAAAGAAATCATTTTGATAACAATGGAGACCTATTATATGGAGCCCAGGGAGCTGAACAAGTTTCAGGGAAATGATTATATGAAGCCCCAAGATCTTTAGGATGCATATTACCACGTCCCAGTACATTGGAAGCACTGAAAATAATTCAGCTTTGCAGTGATGGCGCAGCACTACCAATTCAAGGTACTACCATTTTCCCGCACAGCAGCTCTTCTGATATTTATATTTATTTAGACCAGAACTAACACTGAACATCTACAATTCTTCAACAGAACTTCATGCAAAGCTTAATTTCTTGGGAGCTGTACTGGACATGCAACTGGGAAAGCTTTCCTTTCCTTTCCCCTTGACAGAAAAAGCCATAAAACTTCAGTCCATGACAAAGACATCTCTGTCAAAGTCGGTCACAGTCCAGCAGCACAAATCTCTGCTATTCCTGATGTCCTCGTATATAGGTCTTATACCCTTCTACAGACTCCATATAAGACCCGTCCAACAAGAACTAGACAGCCAATGGAAGCAAGTTCACAGTACATGGGACAACATGGTCCAAGTCAAAAGACTTCTGAAACCAGCATTTACAATGCAATGGTCTCTGCATTGTTAAAGTTAGAGCTATTGGCATTGCTCATGACATTATTTTTGTTTGTTTTTGTTTTTAAAACATTTAAAGAAACTGCATTGTTATTTACAATGTCAATAGCTTAGTCTCTCTCAAATGCGAGACCTATTGCATTTGCACCCACACACACAGAGCCACACACAAAGCCACCCACACAGAGCCGCCTACACGTAATAAAAATGTTCCACGCCGCTACTTACTACCCAATTGGTGTATGTGTAAACCATATAAAGAGCGCTGGGACCTCACGGCGCTATAGAACTTCATTGCTACCCAGAGCCCAGAAGGATGAGCAGCTGAGAGGCCCCGTCAGGATTTCACTTCCCGGTGGATGCATTCGCCCACTGAGCTCCGTGCCCCCGCCGTAGATGAAGGCCCATGCAAGGTTCCCATAGGCACGTGCAGGGGTCCCCTAGGCACTTGCAGGGGTCCCCTTGACCCCGCATAGGGTTCCTAAAGGCAGGTGGGTTCCGAGCATTAATACTGGGCTCCTGTCCTGAGCCACGGCTCTTCGAGCGTCTGGGCCCGGAGCCAAAGGGGTGGAGGACGGAAGAGGCGGGGAGCCCTCACCCCTCATCCGAGCCAACAACTACACACAGTGTCACCCCCGGGGTAAGGGCAGTCACGAACATCATTTGCATCTTTTATATAGCGCGAACTCGACCCAAAGGTATTGGAGCGCTGTACATGAGCACCGTATTTACATTACATATTCAGGCACGGGGAGATTAAGTGATTTGACCAGAATCACAAGATGTGGACGCGACCTCGAGGCTCGAACCCTGGTTTCCTGCACCAAAGTCGGCAGCGCAGCCGACGGACCACATTAGGCATGAGGGTAGTGATGAGTTTCCATACATCACACTTTGGAGTGCAGTCTCATTCACTTGGGTGTGAGACTCTCAGTGCAGTCATGTATTGGCTCCAAGTTTCACACCTTTCAGCACAGTCTCCACTCATTGGAAATTCTCACCCTTTAGTAGTGAGTCTCACACCTCGAAGTAGTTTATCATTCAGCGGGTGTGAGTCTCACGCTGAAGTGCGCCGTCTCACTCTGCGAGTGCGTCCATCTCACACCATAGCTCGGGGTGCCTGGGACTAATCTCGCGGCTCAGAGGGCGGTCTCACAAGTTGTGTGCGAGCCTCACCGCTCGGAGCAGTCTCATTGTTTGAATACAAGTCTGGCGTGTTGGAGCACAGACTCCTCAAATGGAAAACGTGAGCCCAGAAGGACAGTCTGGTCTTATCTCCAGCACCTGGGGCTCTACCCTGGCAGCAGGTCAGAAGTCCACTACCTTTACTAACCCAGAGTCCGCCTCCTAGAGCCACACTGGAATTCAAAGAGTGCTCCACTTAAGCTCGAGACGGTGGGGGCGAGCATCTTTGGGTCTCATCATCTTTGTTTGCACAGAGTTGGGGTGGGAGGGGCGTCTTTTTCGGAAGTCGAATTTGAGATCTCTGGGAACAGGATGTAAAACGCTTGAAAATGTGTCCAGTGCTTCGATTTGCTCAAACTGCTATTTAAATCCATGTTTAGATAGTTTTAGTACGTCAAGGGTTATCTGTCATGCATGGCGGCCGCTGATTACAGGGTGCTTTTAAAAGGCAGGACATCTGGTGTGAGGGGGGAAGGGTTACATCTGCAGGCCGCATCCCTCCCTCATCCACCAGCCATGCAACGTGGCACAGAGGGGAGGGGGTAGGGGGAAGAAGTTACAATGGTCAGCTGCTCGAATTTTCAACATTTCCAGAACACGAGGCAGGAAATTGGAAAAATACTGCGTGAAACAAACTGAAATAGAAGCGAAATGAGCCCTGTAAAAGGACCAGTAGCTATGGTACTTAAATAAGGAGCCGACTGGAGCGAAACCACCCGTATGAGTCCCAAGGCAATTGCCACAGAAAGCCATTGCCTGGAATTTTTCATACAGAAGAAATCCAGAGTGCTATGCCAATGATCATTCGTTACCACAGTAAATCACATCACCTTAAACATATAACCTCAACAGTAAATCATAAAGCTGCATAACATAGTCATATTAACTAACCATAGTATGTAACACGCTCGTGCACGAGCCAAGCTAAACCACTGGCCCGACTCTCCTTGTTTGCTCGGCCACTGAATAAGGGAGCCCCTGATGATGGCGTCATCTGAAAGTACTATCCTGATAACCCACCCATTGCTTGCCCCTAGTGCCCCAACCGTCTACATAAACATTACCCAATTACACCTCCATGCCCACTCGGCATCTTATGTCCCTCACCTGATCCCAGTGGCCGTCCTGGTATCGCCCCTTTGCCAGAGGGCGCTCAAGCTCCGCCAGCAGGAATCCTTCCTCTTCAGGGCTCAGAAAGTCTCGGAACAGCCGTACACCCCCGGGGAGGAGCAGGGGGAGTACGGCTGCCATCTCAGAACAGCACGGAGCCTGCCGGGACTAGGGACAGCACGCACGTACACATACATGGCAATAGTATCTCCAGGAAGTAGCTAAAGAAACTTTTGTATGCAAATATGTTCCTATCTCATCTTTTTTTACCTTCTTCCGCGTAAAATCACGCTAATTCCTTCAACGAAGGATGCTTTTCAAATGTTTTCAACCTGCAGTCCTAACATCACAGAGCTAGGCTTGGGTCACGCCATGAACACCACCGTCTTTCTCCGAGGTCAAGCAGAAACGCAGCGGCATTTTCGGATTCGGGGGCGTGTTTTTCTTTCTCTCCTCTTGCCATTGGCTGGAATGTTTACATTCCAGAGGAGAGAAAGAAAGTAAAAAACACTCCCCCGAATCCGAAAAAGACGGGGCTTAAACGGACAGACGCCCCTCTCCTCCAATGGGTGGCCTCCGTTTAGGAAGCCAGCCAATGGAGAAGAGGGGCGGGTTCAAGCCCCATACCTAAAAACATTAAATCTCGCGAGCGAGACTGCGCAAGCGCTGCCTTTGCTAGCTGAGACCTAAAAAGCATTGGTATGGTGGCAGAGCTCTACAAATCCCAACAAAGGACTTCGATTCCACCCTTCATTGGACAGAGGGGTGCTGACAACAGATGCTTATGGAGGGCTGGGGAGCTCCATAAGATCCATGCAGATCATTTGGCCAGAAGTCTATGGTTACATGCAGAAAAAAGCAACTCAACCTGGAGCTCTGTGCCTCTGTCTCCAGGCATTCCTTACAAGGCTGGCAGGCCAAGCAGTCCAATTTGAAACAGACAATACAACATTGGTGTTTTACATCACCAAGCAGTGAGGGACAAGGTCCCCGTTTCTGTCAGAATCACAGTTACCATGTGACTAGGCTATTTCCGATCTCCTGAACATTGCTCAGTAGCATTTCCCTGGACAACAAAACTATCAGGTGGACATACTCTGTTGAATGCTGTTGGACTATCCAGTGTGGGAGCTCCACCTAGACCAAATGGGGTCACCCCAAAACGGACTGGTTTGCCTCCCAGAACACCAAGAAATGCCAGAGTTGTGCCAGCAGGTGTTGGCAACCAAGAACAATGCTTTTTCGATCAAGTGGTCCAAAGTTTTTACATATGCCTTTCTGCCATTTCCTTGAGCCCCAGGGTCCAAAGGAAAGCTTACGCAGACCGTTATACCATGATTTCATTGCTCCAGCCTAGCTTTGCCAGTTCTGGTTCCCAGAGCTCCTGAATCTCTCTGTACGTCTATCAACAGAGATATTGTGGACCTACCCGAAAATGGCCTAAAGTACTCATAAATACGAGTCCATCTGTCAACAATTTTTTTGGGGGAGAATGGAAGACAATTCAATCACTCTTTTCTCAGAGATGAACATAAAGCAGTTTCTAAAAGGACTTTTCAGAGCATTTCCCCCTGTACGACACCCTCCAGTACCATGGGAGCTTATTACTAGCTTGCGCTGGCTCATGTTGCCTCAGTTCGAGCTGATCCAAAGCACACCTAAAAAGTTCCTTTTGGGAAAACAGCGCTTCTCTTGGTGGTTACATCTGCACCATAGCAGGGGAAATGCATGCATTTATGGTGAAAGAACCCTTTCTCAGTTTTACTATGGACAAAGTCCTCTTTCAAACCAGTCCAAGGTTTATACCCAAGATCCCTACTGATTTCCAACTCAATTAACCTATCATTTTGCTATCTTTTTTTCCGAATCCCTCAACATCAGAAGTGATTGTACTCACTTGCTGTTTACATGGCCTAGACTATCGACATTTGTTTTTCTTGATCAACTGTTTGTATCCTTCAGACAAACAGAAGTAGGCAGACCCTGTCCAATCTTGGAATAGTACATTGGCTGTCAGTCTTTATCCTTACCTTCCATAAAGCTAGGCGCCCAACCCCAGGGACGAGTGAAGGCGCATTTTGCCTGGAGCATGGCGTTGACCACAGCACTCTAGACTGGTGTGCCTTTGCAAGATATCTACTGCGTGCCGTTCTGGAGGAGCAAATACACATTCACAAAGCACTACTGGACGTGAACATAGCAGCCGGCACTGCAGTGGGAGAGGCAGTCCTCTGAAACCTGTTTTAATGAAGGTGATCCTGCTTTGCGCTTTATTATATTTATTATAGTTATGTACTGCTTGCTATTCTGATTCAAGCTTGTGAATATATGAAAGATTCCATGCTGAAAAAGAAATTAGTTATGTGCAACTCTAGTCTTTTTCAACGTTGTAATCTATCCTATATTCACACACGACACTCCCCGGTCAGAGGGTCATTTATTATATACTCTTAACATTTATGCTACAAAATCTGAGGTTTTGTGGCCTCTTTTGTGGGGCGGGTAGAGGTTGCAGAGCTAGCACTTCCACCTTCTTGACTGGTTTGGTTTGCTTTACATGAAACAGATTTACTACTAAACAAATAATGATGTTTAGGTATTGGGCCAATTATTTAAGGTTATTGAAAGCCTGACGATGAGGAAGGATTCAAGCATGTGAGTATTTGAAAGATGACAACGCAGGAGAACTGGCATTTCTGATGGATATTTCCAACTGCAGCTTGCTCAACTTTTAAATATTCCCAAGTTTCAGACTGGATCCAGAAAATCTTAAATAGTACCCCGGCGTGCTGGTAGGTGGCCTTGTGCATCCCTGCGCCAATATCATTCCACTCTGGAAGTAGCATGCTGAGCTTATAAGCAACATATATGCGTGCCGATGTCAGTATGTTCCTTCCTTCCTTTCTGCACCACCATACGTGGATCTGGAGCTGCCCTTCTCAAAATTAACGTAAAATAACTAGTGTAAAAGGAAATGTCACACCATAAAAACCACTGGGTTCATGCCTTGTAAGGACTGTCCCAAACAAATGTCAGTGGCAGATCCCCACCAGATTTATCTTTGGTGTTTGGGATCATAACATAACTCCAAGGCCTGTAAAGGCTGCGCCTTGATAAATCGAAAGGACATTCAGAACTTAGAGGCGAAGCTGTACGTCGTCAGCTACTGAAGAGTCCACACCTGGGCAAGGTCGAAGGAAAATTCCCTTTTCCGCTCTATCATTCCCACTGCATATCCTCAAAGCACTCGTAAGTCCTAAAGTCAAAAAGGTCAAGAAATCCAATTGGGGATTGGGCCCTTTCCCCCACTCAAGTTCTGAGAAGGTGCGAGGTTCTCTCACTCCCGAACTGTATCTCCTTTGGTGCCGATTTCGTCTCATCCTGTGGCAACCTGAATTTCTGGGTCCCTCAGCAATGCTGTAGCAAATCAGCAAGATCCTCAAAGCTATGCGACATCTCTTCGGCACAAAGCCTTCTCCCTCTGATGCACCTCTGGGACCCAAGGAACCGCAAGGACCTCCACCTGGGCTCCACCAGCAGGTCCACCCTTCGTGCCAGTTGGAACCCGTGGGCCAGTGACATCGGTCTTGGCACCACAACCCCTGCCAGACCTTGGACCTTTGACCCGGATGTCAACACCGGGCTAAAATGCACAGACAATGTTGCTCTCCAACGTCCGAGTTGTTTCTGCTTCGCGCAAAGCTGCGCCTTAATTCTCAATGGGCCGCAGCCTTCTGGCATCCCATTAGACTCCAATAGATCATCACTGCTTCAAGGAAAGACCCTGATCATCCATAAACGTTTTGGTCCAGATTCTGATAAAAGCTGGTGATAAGGGGGATACATTTGCTCAACCCTATACTCAAGATAACTGGTATGATAAGATGCTAGTGAACTGAAAACTTCTCCAGATACTGGACAGGTCTCTTCATCTTGGACAGCTACTGAAGTAAGTCCCTCCTGTTCAGTTGTGATTTGGAAGGTGGCTGAGGTTCTTGACTGCCAAAAGCCATGTTCCGTACCAGTTAGCGAGATGCCGCTGCCCAGCTCCGGTGATTCTGTCTTCCTCACACAACATCCAACTACAGAGAGTTTGGTGATGCAGATATCCATTTGCAAGGTCAATCCCAATGACTTCCCCATCACCCCACTGGATAGAGAATTCAGGTGTCTTGAAACTTTTGGAAAATTCATGTTCTGCTCTAGCAGCTTGGCATTACGGTTCGACAACACCAGCTGCTAATTGGGCTGCTACACTCATGAACTTAAGGATTCTGTTGCTTAGGCGCTACCTGCATTACTTGATGACTTATGCCCCACCCTTACACAAGCCATTCAGGATGGTCGCATCTAAATTCACAATTCATTGTAGGTTGGACACTGCAGATTGCCTTGGTCAGGCAGTTGGCACCACTGTGATGCTCAGACTCACCTGGATGAGATCTACAGGCTTTTCTGGAGTTGTCCAACATTACCTAATGAGTATTGTAAGGAAATGTCTTTTTTATATGGTCACCCCCAAGTTTTTGGACTAATGCTGCTGTGTGTCTTTTTACTCTGATAGTGCTGGGAGGCCTGCTAATCAGACCTCCTTGCCAGTGCCCGGGCACTAAAATGTGTAAGTCGAATTGTCTTGTACCAGATCGGCATGAGCGAATTTACTTGTATGCCCCTGGTATATGGTACCTAGGGCATGCAAGTTAAGAGGATCACCCCAGGGATTGCAGCACTGTTTATGCCATCCTTAGTGCGACATGTAAATCCTTTCTCCCAGTCTACCATTTCAGACTGAATGAGCAGTTATTGCTAGCCCAGCCTTGCCACTTCCCCAGTAATATGTATATGCCACCCCTATGGCAAGCCTACCGAGCCCTAAGGCATGGTGCACTATATTTTACATGCAGAACATGTATTTTATATGTTGAGACAGTAAAAAAGTGAAACTGTTTTTACTGTAGAAAGACTTACTCACCCCATTGCAGAGTATAGGGATATACGCTGACCCCTCAGCAGTGCTGAAGGGTGTGACCATATTTGATAGTCAAAGGTACCAAACAACTCATTACAGTGAGCTCAACTAGATTCTGTATTTGAAATTAATGTAACCGGTGTGGTATGCAACTTTTACAAAATTGCCACTTTATTACATTTAGTCTCTTGTGCAGTGAACTGTTACACAATTAGCCTGTCCCCCAGACAGCTTTCTGCCCTCCTGGGGAGACGTGCTAACGCCTTTCCAACAAGAATACAACAGAAGCCTGCACTGCGGAGAGGTGTTACCTCTCTCCTGTAGGAAGCCACGCAGGTGTTGGCCCAAAAGGCAAGCTTCAAAGGAGAAGCTGCCTTTGAAGGACAAATGGTGAACACTTGATAAAGGGGCTGCTCCGTTGTCTAGGTAGACCAACTGGCTCTAGGGAAGGGGAGACCAGTTGCCAAACCTGTTTCTCAGTGGCATGTAGACTCTTTGGTAACAATCTGTGAAATGGAAACAGAGTTTTTTGCTATGTTGGGAGAAGGCAGAATTGTGCATCTTGAATTAGCCACATGCCACACATCCCAGGAAGTGATCATTAGGAGGGAAGGAACCTACTAGCCTATTGGCGACTGGCCACATCTACCCTGAGGACACTTTATAATCATAAAAAGGCACCCCGAACTTGGATCTCTACTGGACTGGAAGAAAGGGCGAAAGAGGACTGTCCTGCTGCACCAAGGAACTGGCAAAGAGAGGCTGCACTGACGTGGACTGTGCCTGCTGAATCTGGTGACTGGCAAAGGAGAAGGGACTGTTCCTGCTCTGTCCTGCTCACGGAGTACTAGTCTCTGGAGCCCAACTGAAGCAAAAGACTCCAAGGGTAAGTTGGCTGACCTGTTCACAGCACAGGGCCACAACAGCTGAAGAAACCTGCTGGGTTAAGTTGATAGCCCAGAATTTTCACACCACCAACAAGCGCTGCCATGCAGCACCAGAGACCAGGACCTGAAGCTCAAAGTTGCACCAGAGTCCACTGGACCCAGGAGAGTTGTTGAAGTGCAGTTTGTTCACTCAGACAACTTATCACCTAGGGAAGGAATTGGCTGTGCCTGTGATACTGGGCGACTGATAGCCCAGTGGTGACTGGACTTGCGCCTGAACTAAGAGGACGTCAACCCCCTGGCCAGGATCGCTTCATCCCCTCCTGGGACTGAAGAGTAGCAGCAGGAATACCCCCCATCGACCGCATTGCATCCACAGCATCCTTGATTATCTTCAGCATCCTGTATCCCTTGCATCCGGACCACTTCAAAGTGTGTGGAACCGATTGAAGACTGCTTCTCCTATTGAGGTAACTGTTTTAGAGGGTCTTATTGGTCCTCTTGCCTGTCTCCCTGTCAAAGTTGGTCACCAAAAACAACTGTAACCAACCACAATAGAACTAGCCAAAACATTTCGCTCAAAAAGTTGCTAAGTTTCAAATTTGTCAAAATTGTGACTGTGACGGAGTTGGGCTCAGTAGGAATTAGTGCTGTTTTTGCATGTGTACGATCCCTTTTCCTAAAATTGCCTTCTCTTTGCCATATCGTTTGATACACATTTGCATTCATGACGCTTGGACTAGTTTCCTACAAACACCGACATTACTGACTCGAAACACGTTGTGAAAATACTATTGCACTGCCTTGGCATTAAGTGCAAGGCGGCCCACTTGCGTAATTCAAATGCGTTTATTATTACATCCATGTGGCGGCACAGCTATCTAAGTAACACAAACAGTGGTTGCCAGATCTCAATCTCGGCCTGAGGCAAGGATGCCATATTCTATATATAGCCTTTTGTTTCCTAGCATAATCAGTGGAGACACTTCTGCTTATCTCGAGTGGTCCCTGCATGCTGCAGCGTTCGCCTAGCAGCTGACTGACATCGCCTTGATGGGCGTCCAATTCGTGACCAAGACTGGTTGATACACATCTACCCACCAGGTAAAGGGGTTGGATCATCCAGAAGCAGGTTTTCTTGGCAAAACATATCTTCACACCCTAGACACGTAGGTTAGGGTTAGAATCGTAGGGGTGCAGTCTATTGTTATAATTTTTTATAAGTATGCATATATAAACTGTCTCAACAAGATGGTGGAACTCTTGGTTTTATTCACTGTGTTGACACTCATAACTTCTGTCTATTAATCATAGTAGCCCATATTTCCTATACAAGAATCACTACGGTTCAATAAATATTGAAAACGCCCCTTCGTGTATTCTTGGTATGTTTCTCTGGGAGAAAGAAAGCATGAGTGACTGAGCGAAAGTTTGAAGTCTTCCACCATGGTTCCTGAGGTAAGAGTTGTCCTGTTCGTGGTTGCCAGAAGTGTTCGCTCCCTGTTCAGTTCTAGTGGGGCTAACATTGGCACTGCAAGGGACAGACAACATATCCTATGGGGGTGCAGGGAATCAGTCTGGCACCACCCTGAGTTTGTCATCCACAAACACCCAGTTTCTACTGATTAGTGTAAATTACATGACCGTGTATATTTACCATACCTTGCAAAATCTAGATCACTAGAATCCTCCGGTGGAGCTTTTTCATTGTGGTGTCCAAAAATAGCCTATTTTTATAAATTGGTGTCAGATTTCTTGGGTGTCTTGTTGATTTCTTTAATTGTTTTGGAGCTGTTTAAATGCTTTACACTAGTTTCTTTGTGTAAGCCTTGTTGCTCAGAACCACTGCTACCCAGGGGTGAACTAGAAGGTGTAACAAACTAAACCCACTAGTCCTAAAGGGGCTGTTAAGTGTATTACACAGTAAGGTTGCATAGCCACAGTATATAATACACCCCATTTAGTCACAAATATGGCAAAAATCCAGGCTGTGCTCTCAAGCACTTTAGGATATTAGAACTGCAGCGTACTTATTGGGCATATCTGTTCCAACATGTCAGTTAGCCACAAGTCATTTCTTCTCTGTGGCTGTGGTAGAGGTTTCAGTGCAACCAGCAGACCCTACAGCCTTTTTGTAATCAAGACTGCATTATCTGCAGGCAGCAAGTACACGGGTGGTGTGCAAACCGTTCCCCCGCTCCCTCAGCTGCTGCACCTGTGAAACCTCTTTAGTTTGCCCTCCTGTTGGAGGCTGGATTTGACATTTTCTCCCAGAGTGGAAAGCCAAAACTTTAAACACTTGGGTCCTTCAAGTTGTTCAGCAGGGTTACACCTGACTATTTTATTATACCCTGCTGCACCTTCCTCCGCTCTCTTGGCAGCTGATGGAGGACCCTCTGTCCCTCTTGCAGCAGGAAGTGCAAGCCAATTTGGCTAAAGGGGCATACAGGGGGTGGTCCCAGCCTCCGATATAGGATGTGCGTGTTACTCCTGCTATTTACTTGTGCTGAAAAAGGACAAGATCTTCACCCTCTCACTACCTTTCTGTTAAAGGACCAATTCAAGATGCTCACTCTGGTTCCAGGTTTGTCTGCCCTCGATCCAGGAGACTCATTGGTAGTATTGGTCCTATAGGACACTTATTTCCACATCCCCCTCCTTCAGACTCACAGGTGCTATTTGTGGTTTAAGTGAGGTTGGAACAATTTCTGATAAATGTGCTCCCAATTTGCCTCACTGCCCAAAATCTGATCAATGTGTTCTCCTTTGACCTCACCAGTGCCCTTCAGATGTTCACAAAAGTGATAGCAGAGGTTGCAGCTCGTCTTTGATGGTCAGGTGTTCCAGTCCTTCCCTGCATCGACGACTGGCTACTGAAGCTGGATTTGCCCTAGGCAGACGTCACCCGCCTCCAGATTACAGAGGGGTTCACTGTCAACATGCCGAAGTAAAACCTGACTCCTTCACGGACTCTACCTTACATTTGAGCTATTCTGGACATGGTGCAGTTTTGTGCTTTCCCCCGGAGTGTAGAGTTCAGTAAGTTCAGGTTTTGATCCCGATGTTTCAGCCTCCGTACTGGATGTCGGTGAAAAAGACTCTGAGGCTGCAGTGACTGATGGACTGACGTCCCATTGGCACAGCACCAGGAGTGTCTTTCAGATTGTGTGCATTTTGGAGGAGACTGCAAACTGCCCGCAGTGCTGGCTGCTGGTCCGCGACACACCCTTTCCTTACCTAACCCAAAGCTGACAGTGGTGAGCGATACATCGCATCTAGGTTTAGATAGAGATCAGAGGCATCTGGTTTCCAGTGAAGGGTCGGTTCCACATCAAACTCTTGGAGCTGCGACCATCCACTTAGTGATGAAAGCCTTCATTGCCACCAATCAAAGTTCGGTTAGTGCAGGTGCTTATGGACACCACCACCTCCATCTGTCACTGCAACAAGCAGGGTAGGATTGGGATTGTGGCTCCTATGTCCGGAGGCACTACACCTCTTAAAGTGGCTGAAACACCAGGGGACTTTCCTGGTGGTTAAACAGCTGGCGCGATGTCTAAATGCTAAGATGGATAAACTTTGATGCAGCTGCCTAGCAGATCACGAACTGTAGTTACTTCCAGAGGTGGCGCAAGGAATCTTCTACAGATGGGGAGAAACTTACCTTGATCTTTTTAACACTGACAAGAATGCATAATGCCAACACTTTTGCATTCTGGAATTACATAGACTGCTCTTTCTCTGAGACATATTCCTCCTCTGACTCCTGGTGCGCCTTTTGCTGCTATTTCACCTTCCCAGAGTTCTGAAGAAGATCTCAAACAACCGGGCCCAAGTCATTCTAGTGGCATGGTATTGTGCCAGGAGAGGGGGGTACCCAGAACACCTCAGCGTGATCTGTCTTCCGATCAGGCTGCCACTTGGAAAGGACCTTGGAGAGGTCACGGTTTTTCATGGCTGCCTGAGCAATCTTCACCCCTATCCTTGGGGATTGATTTGCGGCAGTTGACTGAATTCTACCTCCCTCCCGCAGGTGTTTCATTAGAACAACCAGATGTCCCTCCACAAAATTTGTATATGGCTATCGTTGGAACTTGGTGCAAGACTCTGCAGATTCACCCCCTTAATTCCAGACTTTCTGAAATGTTGCCTTTTGTGTTCTCCTTAGCCCATGAAGGACTTGCCTGGGGCACAGTTTATTTGGCTGTTCTTTCAGCCTTTTTTGCGGTTGCCAGATCTGCCTTTGTTTAAATCACTTGTGATACGTTTATTATAAGGGTTGCAACATAGTTTTCAACCTACTCCTTTGCCCCATTGAACCTGAATCTAGTTTTCTCATTTCTTATGTGCACACCTCTTGAACCTCTTCACAGCTTCCAGCTTCCCACTCTTGTTGCAGGGATTCTGCGGAGTCACAGGACAATGCTTGGGACCATAGAACCTTAGTAGGCAGGAACTGCATCATCCTACCACATCAGTAACCATGAGCCCGGGACCGACTAGCTATAGTGTCTCACTTGCCCTCCTACTCACTCGCAGAGAAATAAATGATTAGACACTCCAGAACCTAACACTCCCGATCCTCTCTGGAATCGCGGTAACAGTACAAACCCTTTTGCTCTCATACTCGTACTTGTCCACAATGAGATCGGCCAGACAAAAAGAGTTCAAATGAGCTACTTTAACTATCATGCTCTAGTATGCAGTATACTTACCACAATAAGTAAGAAGATGCCTGACACAAATACGGTCAGCATAGTAAGTAATCCATAAATCATAAAATGAGCTGTCATGATATCAGGGTAGACTAAACCCCCTGCCCTACATAAGCAAAGTGATTATATTTCTGATGGATACATCTGCCAGTGGATTCCTCACCTTGTGAATATCCCCTGCGCCAGCATTCTACGGAAAAAAGGGGATATTCATAAGGGGAGGAATCATAAGGTGAGGAATCCACAGGCAGATACTGTATCCACCAGAAAAAGCGTTACCAAAGGTAAGTAACTTGTTCATCAGATCATCTCTGGGTGTTTGCAGCGGACCCCGTACCTTAGCAGACACAGATGAAACTTCTACATCTCGGGTGTAGTCACAATCTCTTCTCTGAAAAATCTCTAAAGAAGTATGTGTTGTGCATGTCTGTGCATACCCATATGACAGAGTATGTGTTCCCCAACAACAGCTGCATTTGTGTGTTTTGTCTAAGTGCTATAGCCTGAACAGAATAACAAGGGGCATTGTTGTTTGACCTTGTCTACCGTGTTCAGACTAAATCCCTGGAAAGAACAGAGTGCAAAAACGGCGTGGCAGGAGCAAAATGCTTGTGTAGCAACGGGCGCAAAGCCCAGCCTAGCCTGCAACGTACTTTGGCGAATACAGGGAAAACCACAATGGGCCTGCACGGGACACGTGACACCCTCCCCTTAGCCAGGATGGTAGCACCAATTTGACAATAGACATCAGGAGGTAAGCCAAACCCAAGTGTTTGTAATGTAGGTTAGCCAAACTTTCAAAGATAAATGTCATGGCATAACAACAAAAAATTATTCAGTGTGAGTAGTTACAGCAAGTCTCTTGGGCCCACAATGTGAGCTGCCAAGTTAAAAGCTAATGATTCCAGTAAGAAGTCTTAACCTTCTGAGGCAAAAATATCAGCCATCCAATTGAGCCGGTCAAAGGAACGGACATGCTCCTCCGTGCCAGTTTTCGACAAGACCATCAGAGGGCAACTTGTGTTCATTTTGATGAAACTGAAATTCAGAAGATGCTGTGCCATTGCACAGGGTTCTTCTCCGTCCACTGGCCATAACACTGGGTTATGAAAGAGGCGCATGCCCAAAAGCTGTAGCATCCGCTCACGGTACTCTGTGTAACACGGTATAAGTAGCATCCCTCATAGCCATTGATTGTTGTTTATTTGTTAAATTAAATGGTAAGACCAAAGGGTAGAATTTAGGTAATGCACTGGAACCTAGCCGTTTTTAAGTGGTGTCCACCTAAATTGCATAATTGATGTAAGTTGAGTCTGACCATGATACAGTGTAGACACATCACTTTGCACTATATCAATGACGATAGAATATTATCCAAACTGTGAATGTGAGATGACAAAGTGTTAGTACTACAGCAAGCACGTTATCCAAATTATTTTAATTAATTTGACATAAACCTACTGCAGCTTCCATTTGCGACAATTTCAAAATGTCATAATCAGCATAAACAAATCATTTAGAGTGGGGCTCTTTGGACCCAAAAGGAAATCTGACCGATTCATGTCTTCGGATAGGAGAGAAAGATGTTTTTTCGCTGCAGACAGCGTGGAATGTCCTAACTAATGTTGGCATAATTTACCCACAGAGTAAGTCATAACAGTGTTAGGGTGCGTGGATTGTGAATATCTGGGATCAGGTCTGTTTGATTTGAATCCAGATGTGGAGTTTAAAAAACGAGCATTACAAACAGTGTCTATAGGCCATACTAACCACCCACCCGGAGTGATGTTTGAGGAAGTAAATGTACCGTTCTGTATCATACTATTTAATTGCTCTTCAGTATAATTAGTATAAGATTGTCAATCATCGGAAGTGGCAATGGATGGAAGAATAGTTGGAGCATTTAATTCTTTAATTTTAGCCAATTCCAGGAAAGTAGTCTGTTGTACCGTGAAAAAATCCTCTGCATAGGTATAAGAGATGCATGGAATAGAGATTCTGTACCTCAAACTTGACATGATTTAGTGCCCCAAACTGATTTCATGTCAATATTCTTCTAAAAATCCTAACATTTCAGGGCTAGTTCCTCAATGAAGGAAGCTGCATAGGTTGACTTGGTTTGAGTAAGCATGTATTTATTCGAGGTAGTAGGAAACAAATTTAAAATAGTATTATTTCGGGTCCGAAGCATTACAACCGGTGAAATGTGTACTTCGTTTTTGTTTTTTCGAGCTACCATGAGGTGGAGTTGGGCAATGCTCCCATTGATTATAATTATGTTGGGAACGCGGTCTATTTGTTCAGTGCAAGAAATGATGTCCATAGTGTTGATAACAGAACAATTCGGCATAATAAGCGGAATTTAAATATAAATCCTCAGACTCAAATGCAGTGTAATATTGCAATTCAGAAATTGAGTTACAGCATCAACATCCCTACTCAGGCACTCTTGAAACACATATGGTATCTGCAGGGTCTCCGTAGGACCGAATATATTGAGTGGTACTTGATCCCATACAAATCCATCAGTAACTGGGACCCCTGAAATGTTGACAAGGGGATGGTCCCTTTTCATTTTATGTGTGGAAGAATGGAGGGCCAACACCCCTTTAACTAGTTCCGCAGCAGAACGTTCTGAGAGGTAGTGTCCGTTGATAAAAAGAAAAAAAGTCATCAAACCAATCTACATGAACAAAAATACCATAGAAAACACGATCCAGATATATTTCCAAGGTGGAACCAGATAAGTGCGTTTTAACCGGGAGATGAAAACACAAATCTGCTCTAGTGGTGGCGGCAAAACAGAAGACAACAAAGAACTGTCTGAAGAAAGGTTATCTTGATCGATGCTGTAACCAGAAGAACTTGGCTGGAATAAAAGGGGCTGTGATTCTCCATGTGGACTCGAGGCGTGCTTTGCAGACGGGGCCTCAACTGCAGGATCAGAATAAACAATGTCCATGATGGAGTGTGAAGATGGTGGAACGAGTACCAGGTCAGCTGAAGACTCAATATCCCCCTCCGGCAGCCAGGAAGAATCGGCAAGCGACATTCTGTGTGCATACACCTCTAGGCATACTATTAAGAATTGGCCATACGGCGTAACTTGACATGTTCAATTAAAACAAAGCGATTATCTTTGTATCCTGGAAGTGAAGGCCAAAAGAAAAGTTCAGGTATCCTGAAGATCAAGCACCAGAACAGGAGTACAGTAGGAGGGGCCGAATTCTTTCCTGATCACCACCTTTTCATAAACCAGATCACCAACTTTAGGAAGCCAGCTAGAAATCAGAATCTGAACAGCTGAATCCGATGGGAGAGTTGTAGGCAAATGAATGTTAGCAAGAGCATCACAAAATTTTTGTAGATGCTGTACAAAAGTATAGTGGTTTTCTACGTCAAACGTTCAAGCTGCCTTCACAATGTCTAAACCATCAAATTCTGGAAATAACATCTTGATGGCAAAGAGAATTTCATACAGGGTCCGCCCACCCAGAGATCTTTTAGTGAGGTTATTAAGGGCGTTGAACCCTATAAAGATGAACTTACCAGTCACGTCCCGTACCTAATACCCTCGCGGGTCTGAATGGAAAGCGCTGCAGGCAAAGACCTGCAAATCTAATTACAGAACGAATGTCCGCCAAACGCTGTGGTCAGACCAAGAGGAACCTAGAGCAAGAATCTACTGCAACCAAAATGCATTATCTGAAACGAGGGGACTGTAGTGAGACAGATAAACACAGCCAAAGGGCTGATTGGAAATATATAGTTGTGTCTGAGATGGACAGGACGGAGTAGAACACTTAATTTGTTGCCAAACGTCCCAAAACAGGACTTGCCGGCAAGCTGCTGGAACAAACCCCTCCACCAATAGCGTTGCTGCAATAGTGAAACAGTGGCAGTAATTCCTGCATGCACAGAAGCCATACCCTTATGAGCGGCCACAGTCAAACACAACCACTTGTTATATCTATTGAAACACAGAATGTGATTATCTGGCTCTGTTCTAAACTGGTTCACCTCGTTCCTTCAAAACAGAGCGCGACGATTCAAGGTCAATCAATCCCTGTCCAAACCCGTCACGGTCACTTTAGGAGTCCCACAGGTATCATCTTTCTCTCCTACACTTTTCAACGTATTCATGTAACCACTCACCGAAATTCTTAAGTCCTCTAACGTACAGTATCACATGTACGCAGATGATACACAATTATATTTAAAGATCCGCTCACTAGAAGACATCAAATCGCTCAACTCCATGCTAGAAAAAACCCATACCTGGCTAGCCGAAAACCATCTAAAACTAAATACCACCAAAACCGAATTCCTCGTATTCGCTCCTCCCACCCAAGTCATCATAATTCAAAACTGGCTGAAACATCTAACGGCACTCAATTGCCAGCCTCTGATCATCGACTCAGTGAAATCGCTGGGAGTGATGCTGGACAGAAACCTAAATATGCATAAACACATCAGCGCCGCTACAAAATGAGCATACTTTCAGATTCACATTGAGAAAACTATAACCCTTCCTGCCCGAAAAGGACTTCAAGCTGGCAGTACAAGCACTAGTAATCCCAAGAGTGGAATATGGACGTGCCTCTTAGCGGTCTTCCTAGATCCTCCACGGCCCGCTAAGAGCTTCAAGCAACACAGCAGCCCAGGTTATTACTAGCTCCAAAAGAAACTCCCATCTCCCCGGGCCTCAGATTCCTTAACTGCCTACCGCACAAAGCCAGAATTGAACTAAAAATTGCATGTTTGACGCATAACGCCATACATCACAACACTCCTAGCTATGTAGCACAGAAATTGGTGCCTTTATGTGGCAACAGATCATCCAGAAGTGCTAGTAACCTTTTACTTAAACCACAAAGATTCAACAAGAAGAAAACGTACCACCGAGCCTTTTCAGGGATGGCGCCCAGGATCTGGAATTCACTGCCCTCAGAAACTAGACGGAATCCCTCTACTGCCTCTTTAAAAAAAGTGAAATCTCTCCTCATGACTAAATTCACTTGAACAATGTTTATAAGTGGTGATACGACTCTTGATTGTACGGTACCTTATGTTATTTACTATATCTCTGGTTGTTTCCTATATTCACCTTGTAAAGCGTTCTGATACCCGCAAGCGTCTTGTTCGCGCTTTATAAAACCTTCAAAATAAATAAATAAATACATATTAAAGAGTGTCTACAATCCAGGTTGGGTATCCAGTGATCACCAACCACAGGAATTGTGACAGAGGTAACTTTGTCAGCATTTAACTGATAAGTGTATTTTGAAGGAAATCCTTGCAGAAAAGCAGTACCATCCCGAGATGCAGGGATGGCATTCAGAATGACATCATCAATTTTAGTCCCAGTACAGCAGCTCCCTTAGTTGTGGCTACTTCAGATTTGGCTGCTTAATCAGCCATTGAATTTCCAGTGGTGTGCGCTCCCATACAGTGATGGCCCAATGTACAACATATGTAAGAGGAAGGCAATCTTTAAGATTAGCCACCTTGACCTAAAGCGTTTTCTGCTTTATTGTGCTACCTTTAGAATCCCGAAACGTATTTTGTTTTGAAAAATGCAAATTATCATTAAAGGATTGTACGCAATAAAAAATCACACGCCACACAGGTGAGCGACTCAGGATCTGAGTGTTCCAGAGGAAAAAACAAAGCTCTCATCTTTGGCAATTATGCCGTACAGTCACCAGGGGACTGAGGGGAGTTGAAAACTCCATCGATCATTTTTCCTACAACAATAGCGCAAAAGAATGATGGATTAAACCCAGATCCTTGTGACTGGGGGTGAATGTTTGCATTGTCCAGCATTCCGTCCATAAATTGTTTCTTTTGCATATGGCGCCCTAAGTGGGAAGAATATGCCCAGACGTGGGTCCCGTGCTCAATACACCACTGGATTCAAGCTAGCCTGGCTGATGAAGGGTGATTTCCTGAACCCGGTCCCAGGATGCTTGTTTCCGATTCAGGGAGGACCTGGCTTGGCAGTTCGGGCTGGACTGTTCCCATAAGGAACAGGGTCAAGACTGATTTGCATATGGCTAGGTCCAAACAGGGGTGGTGTGGTGAGCAAAAGAATGATGGATTAAACCCAGATCCTTGTGACTGGGGGTGAATGTTTGCATTGTCCAACATTCCGTCCATCAATTGTTTCTTTTGTACAACAATAGCGCAAGCTGCAGAGTAATTCCGCTTGGAACCAATGGCCGGTTGTGCCGAATTGTCAGTGTAAATGATACATTTATACTGATGAAGAAGGTGGTAGAGGAGGAACATGTTCATATTGAAGAAAGTCTTGTGTTTAAAAGGAAGGGTAAAAAAAAAAAAAAAGTACCATCAACAGATGTCAAAACGTAGCCCATTGAAGCAATTGGGAACACTAGCCTTTGTGACCACCTCTTAGGCAGGTACAGGTGAAACAACAAAGATGCCTTTACTTTGACCTTGAGCAAGAGGTCGCTGTACTGCAGTCAAAACAATTTCAGTAGAAGAAAAACACATTTCAGGAGTATGTAAATGTGATTTATAAGCAATGAGGACCATGTCTCCCTCATTAAACGTTGCACAAGTGAGGCCAGTTGCACCCAGCAATATCTGGATGACCAAAATTGTGCATTAAGCCTGGTCTTTAAGAACTGCGTATCAAGGAGATCCGACTGCAAATCATGTAAGACAACAGTATGTTCTGTAAGGCAGAAGGAAACTAAAAATGTGCAGTTCCTTAAAAAAAATAGGTTTAATGCGCTGAGCATAATCAGAAATGTAAGTTCTGCCAAAATGTTAAAAAACAAGCAGAAACTGCAACTTTTTGAGGGTAGATGGGGATTGCAATTTTTCACATTACTCCAAAAAATGGGGAGCCAAGCCCCTACCCTCATTAGTCAGTTCATAACCAAGGAAAAGCACAGCAAAAAAATGCAGTGCGAGATTTAGCAAAATTGAACTTGTAGCCCAGTTCAGTGAATCTTGTAATAATGCGATCCAATCTCGCCAAATGAGGATTTAGTTAATCATCGGTAAGATATGTCATCAACATAGGAGAAAGCATCAGGATTAATGTCATGTTAAAATGACAATACGTGCCGCAAAAATCCTGGGTTTATTCTGATACTCCATTAGTAAATGGGCGTATCCCCTCTGAGAACAGTGGGCGATAAATGCAGACCAGTCACGGCTCTCAAGAGACAGGTTGTGACTGAACAAGTTTATAATTAACAACTGTAGTCTTACATTTTTTGCGGATGATATTGATCAAAACTGTACTATGTGTGTTCTGCACCGTAAAGGTGCGTGTATGACTGTTCAAATGTCTATAATCTAAACACAGGCCTCAGTTACACCGAAACTCTAGCTGAGTTAAGATATCTTTAACGGACGCTTCAGCGTCACGTTTGATCGGATATTGAGGTTGAGGCTGAGTGGTGGAACGAATCGGAATAACATGTAAGGGAGAATCCCTATCCCAACCAGCCTGGTTACGGTATAAGGCAGGGGCCAAAGCAAGTGCCCACTCAGAAGCATAGGCATGCTTCGTCTCATCCTGGACAAGATGTGAAAAAGAAAGGAGAATCGCATCCCGCCATGAGGACAGGCGAGAACGAAGGTAGGAGGCCAATTGACCTCATCCAGTAAAATGTCATAAGACGTAAAATTATTCCAGAAAATTGCGTTAATGGTTCTTTTAATATCACCTTCGATCTGAATGTCCAAATGATAGGGGGCAACCCGGGTATCCGCGGTTTCAACTGTTACAAAGGTGTGAGTTGCTCTTGCCTCCATAAACTGGCAGAGTGTCTGGCGCACTACGTTGACTTGTGGACTGTCGGGGAGGCACTGCCCAACTCCTGTCCAGAAGAAGGGTTCTCCCCGTCTGGGGCATATTTCGTAGATAAAGCAGCAACCTTCTTCTTTTGGAAGGCAGCTTTATACAGAGGCGGTTTCTCCCTCTTGACTCATGTCAGAGTGTTGGATGTTCCTTCTGTGCTGCATGGGCTCGCATTGTCTGCAATCCTGTCGCCCGCCTCTCGTATTGATGATCAGACGATTCCTGAAAGGAACGGGGATCAGGAACCGGAAAATGCTCTGGGGTCTTAATCTTCGTGCGGGCACGCAAATCATTTCGGCAGAAGCATCCAGTGACAGTAACCCGCTACAAGACCGAAGCTTCTGCTGTTGATGCTTGGACCTATCCCATGTCATGAAAGACAAGACGAGTATCCTTTTCAGGAGGAGATTTGCCCAAATATTGCCCTTATGGCCTGGAACCCAAACTATTACGACCCAATGATATATAAACAGCAGAGATGAGACAACTCACGCACGCAGTCGATGGATACTGCGGAAAGCACTGGCGTCTGATTAAGGACGCAGCTTCACCTTTAACATTAGAAAGAATCATTTCGGAGACTACATGAAAATTACCCAGTAGCGTCATCCCCAAAATTAGGGCAGGACCTGCTCCATTTTCATTCTGTATATGTTTGAGAACATTCAGAACACTTATGGAGGGGGTGCCATAGTAAAGCATATACACAGTGGCAAACACCGTCCCCCAGGTGTTGCAGTTGGGCAAAGAGGGAACCAGACCACTAGGCAAACACATGGTATGCATCCTATGTTTCTCCAGAGGACCCTTAAGGGGAAAAACAAAGTCAAGCTAAACAGGTTTTTGTGCAATCTAAAAAGGAAAGTCTTCACAGTTTAGGGGTAATTTGTCCATAACTGAGTTTATAATGGGGCTAATAACAAGCCCACCACCATGTGGAACCTGCACGGGAGGCGCAGCCCCAGGTGGAGCTGCCAGAAAGGCACAGGCATCAAATTGAATCAAGCTTCTATAAAGGACTACTTGGGCATACAACAAATGTACCTCCGCCACATTGGCATTGGCATAATGTGGGTACGGTGTAAAACCGGCCAGTACAGGTCGTGTGGCCCCATCAATACTTAAGGGGGCCATGCGTACAATAGCAATTGGATGGGTAAGGGCACCATCAAACCAAATTTTGTGCTCCCATGCCGTAAGAGGAAGTTCAAATAGCCGCACAAGGACGATGAGCCAAAGGAACAATGGCTGCTGTTGAAGAATGAAAAGTATTGTTATTCGCATCAAGAGCGGGAAAGGAACCCAGGAAAAACCTCGAAGCAGTACACAGGGTCCACCTCAACTACAAAAACCACAGGATATCCCGCATTGGGGACTCCATGTTACACTGCGCAGCATTGTTTCGGAATCGCAACGTGATTAGCCATAAAGGAAGAGAGAGGGATTTAAACAGCAGCACAAAAGTCGGTACAAACCTTTTATAATCCAAGCTTGAAAAACCTACAGCAGGAGGTAATCTCTACAACTGAGGAGGCAAAGCCCCCACACCACGGATGTCTCCGGGAAACAGTGTGATGGTATTGTGGACAAGCACAAGCGCTACTTAGGGGTCTCGCAAATAAGTACCTGACCAATGTTTGCAGCCCCATGTTGCAGGGATTCTGCAGAGTCACAGAACTATGCTTGGGACCATAGAACCTTAGTAGACAGGGACTGAGTTACTCTACCACCTCAGTAGCCATGAGCCTGCGACCGACTATCTATATTGTCTCACTTGCCCTCCTACTCCCTCATAAAGGAACAAGTGATTAGACACCCCAGAACACAACACTCCTAACCCTCTCAGGAATTGCAGTAATAGGAAATACTTGTCCACAATAAGATCTGACAGAGGCCTAAGAGTTTAAAATATTTATTTTAACTATTGTGCTGTAGTATGCACAATAAGTAAGAATATGACTAACACAAATACAGTCAGGTTAGTAAGTAATCCATAAATAATAAAAGGAGCTGTCATGATATTAGACTGGGCAGACTAACACCCCCGCCCACTCCCCCCTCCCACAGAAGCAAAGTGATTATATCAGAAGATCTCTGGGTGTTCGCAGTGGACCCCATACCTTAGCATGCACACACACATGCCTTTCTTCTGGAATTGTTGACTCCTTTGTGCACGTGTTGCTTTTGGAGCAGAATGAGTTTGGTGAGGAGCCACACAACACCATCTACTGGCAATCCGAGGTACTGATGAAGATTTTCCGGATCCAGTGTGATGCCTGGGGTATATTCAGAAGGTGAGGAATCTGTGGTTAGAGTATCCACCAGTAACGTGTTCCACAGGTAAGTAACTAGTGTCTTCCTTCTTCCACATATACAGACTGGCTTCCTCCAACCTCTTAAACTGTTAACCTTCGGGGGGTGGAGTTTGTTTTGGGATTTGGACAATGTGGTACACGCCTTGTACTGGTATACAGAGTAAGGAGAGTCATTTGAAATGTGAAGGATCCACAAAGGAGAGGGTTTCCTGCCCTTCCCAACGACTGATGTATAGGCCAATCTAGGATCCTTGTCTTTGCTTTTGAAAATGTAATTTATGGCTTGAAAATAATGTGGTGATACTAGTTTGCTACAAACGTACAGTGTAATCTTCTTGTTTATATGTTTAGTATTTCCTTGGTTATTTTCCCCCACCGTTATGAGTTAATTAAGCAGTTGTGTCTTTTATAGTGAAAGTGCCAGAGAACAATGAGTTAGGTTAAGAATTGTAATTAAGGACTTCTGGTGGAACTTCCTGCTTTGCAGCTATTTTCTTTTTTTAAAAGCATGCAATGTTGATCTTGAAGAGTCTGTTGTCCCTAAAGGTCATACCGAATTTCAGCAGCAATCAGTTAACTCTGAGCATTTTGCCAGCTTAAGCATATGAGAGTCCTGCCCGGACCATTGACACATACTTTATTTCTTCTCTGCCAAATGGCATATGCCTACTTCATGTTGAACCCATATCACTTGCAAATGTTTGCTTCCATCATGCATGTATTTGTAAAAACAAACTTTACATCTTTTACAATTTGTAAAATTGTTCAGAAATAGAATAGGTGTTAAAGCTTGATGCAGTATTCTCTGAATGTGACTGAGCACAGTGGTTTACCTGAAGCGCGATTACTTCTTTCACAGAACAAGGCCCAGGTCTGTTAAGATAAAATAAAATGTCTGGTTTCGAATCTACAGTAATTTGACATCTTTTTCTCCTTCTCTTCAAGCCCTATAAAGATCTCCCCTGGGGACTTCTGGGGACGAAGTGCTGCACCTGTGGTATTGAACACTCAGACTGCCACAGAATATCCGATGGAAACGAGCAGCATGGAACAAATGGACGTGTCGGTTGGTGGCGAAGCATCAGCACCTCTTCCAATAAGACAATCCAACTCTGGATCCTACAAAAAGCAAGCCTTCCCAATGATGTCCAAACGACCAGAGCATCTACGCATGAATCTATGACAGTGCTTCTTTTTTTCTGGTTAGAAACAGGATGCTAACATAGGGTACAAGTGCACATGTTGAAAGGAAGAGAAGAACACTGATGTTGTACAGCCTTGGATTCATTTTATCCTCAAACTCAACAGTATCAAGAATCAGTGTCCACTTATGTAGATTGGACTGTAAAGGATACATTTACAGAAAGCTTGTCTCGCTAAACTTAAATTCCCCTTTTTAATATCAATCAATGGTGCAAAGAATACAACTACAGTCTGTTAGCCTGGTATTAGAGGAGGGAGGCGTAGGATGAACTGCCAGCAGCCTCATCAAGCCTTGAGCCAATTTTTCCTGTCACCCACTTGGAAATGGCAGTTTTTCAAGCAAGAAGGTGCCTAGAGAATCAATGGTCTTAATTCATGTTTTTTTGTCATTTGGAATATTCCCTTTAACTTGCTTGGATAAAGTCTGAGGACGATGAATTTACTATTCAACAAATGTAGTTAGATTGTGGGACCAGTTCATTATTACTGGCCTAGGAAAACAATTGTGGGGGTGGGGAAATAAGTAATTACGATATCCAGATGAACACTAATCTCAAATCATCATTTTATATACATATCTATGTGTGTATATATAAATTTTTCGTTTAATTTTTGGAGATTTTCATTTATTCTCATGAGCTAACCATAACGTTTTAATTTGCAGAATTATACGTTTGGTATCCAAAACGGGCATGTGTTAACTGCTTTAATTAACAAGCAGAACAGTTACTTACTTCCAGCTGATTCTGATGCACACATTACATCTTCAGACTAGAGACTAAATTAAGGTTTTTGGTGTGGGGTTCCAAAATGTACACGTTTACTCAGCGCAGCTAATTGTGTCCCAAACTGGAATCAGTGAGTTGGCAACAAGGGGCTGTTCGGAAGCCATTTCTGTTACAGAACACTGGTTCAACATTTCAGTGAGATTCACCCTGCCTTCGTTGCTGCCAAGTGTTGCTACAGATTTTTGCCATATGGGTGTGTAGGTAAAGATTAAATGCTACAGGGTGCTAATTTTGAACTGGCTACAGCACTTGCTTAACTATGCGATACCTGATGAATTATTTCTCTTGCATGCTTTTCTCCTGCAGTTGTAATCACAATGGATTTGTCCCAGTAATGTTTTTAGATGTCATTAAATGCATTTTGTTTATTGTGTGTAACGTTTATGGCAGAGCCCTGGATGTTTTTATCTGAAGAGTTTCTTAGGCTTGAAAGTTTGTCCCTTACTTCTTAACTGGGAGTTGCTGTTTGCTTAAGTGTGTAGTGTTTGAAAAGGGAGAGGATTATAGGTGGATAAGCACTTTTTGAGGGTTTTTCCAGGTCGAGGAGCACCTATTTATCGTATTCTCAACCTCTGTAAGAAGTGTTGTATACCCATTGATGGAAATACCCAGGAGGTTGGGTACATGTCCGAGTCTGCTCTGAAGCAAGATTGTTTCTGACCAATTGTGTAGTCTGCGTTTACGCAAGGAATATGCGTTTTCTTGGTCGAGCCTTTCAAATACCTACTTTTTAACCCTCTTTATTGTAGCAAATGTAGCTACAAAAAAGTTTTTCCAGATAAATACATAGGTTTCGGTTAGTTAAGTTGTGCTTTGAAATGTGTTTCGTAGCACTGGTTGCTAGAACTTTACAGTGGCCACAAACACAGGTTATTTATTGGCCAAGCACAAAGGCTAAGTGGAAATTGATTTAAGAAATTTCTGCTTCCTGAATCCTTACCAGGTACCGAAAGCATGGCAAAATTGCTACCCTGTGCAGAAAGGAGTGTGGTACGAGAAGTAGCATAATGTATTTGTACGGTATGCATAGTTATCTAGCATACATTTGTGCTATTATTTTATTTAACCAAGAAAATCTCAACTTCCTCAAATCACTATTTTCTGAGCAAATGCTATTACAGTGTTAATTGCAAAAGATAGCTGAATAGGCTGTTCAGCTGATGTCTTCCACAGTAACATGGAGTAATTTGGGACACGAGTTCAGGACTGTCCATCCTCTTCTCATGCTCTAGAACTGGACATTTTATGTTTGAACATGACACTGCAGGTGCAAAGAATTGCATAAAGGTATCTTTACCTTACTATATGCCTTAAACCATACATTTCCCTGAATGGCGCTAGCAAGATGTTTGAATTCTGTAGACTTTGTCATGTATTGTGTGCCCACATTTGTGTGTAGACTTTTGCCTACAAGCAACCATGATTGTCCATCCATGATTTCATAAAATGGTTGTTGTCCAGCTTTCCTGAACAAAGGTGTTAATCTGATTTTCCTTCGAATAGCTGCTTTGTCTTGCTAGTTATTTTTTTGAGCATCTCTTTAGCTATAGGATCCAAGCCATATCTCTGAGTTCATGGTATTTTTTCAGCTGAAGGAGTTTTTCTGACAGGAATTTGAGAGAATCTTGATGAAAATGTATTGCTTTTCAGCATATAAACATGCAAAACTACTTTATTTCCCACTTGCTTGTACATTTTCATTTTTAGATTAACAAAAAAAGTAATTTAGCAGACATGTAGATGAACTGTTTACATACGCTCATTGGAGCAAAAGATTGTTTCATCGTGTTTCATTGCTGCTTAAGTAATTTATTATATATCAATTGATGAAAGATGGATTCTGTTCAAGACCACAAAGTATACCCTGAAATACCTACAGGTTTCCTCTAACTGCAAGCGAGAGTTTTAAGTTTTTATCTCATTTACTGAAACTAAGGCAGCACTATTTTAGCACATCGTAAAGTACTGGCATTGGGTTTAAACTGTTGAGTTTTTCAGCCAAAAACTACTCCCTTGAATGAGGTAAAATAGTTTCTGTATTGCAACAATGCATGTGGGATCATTTGGGATAAGGTATTATATCTTCAACTAATTTCTAGTCAAATGCTCAGTTTGACGCTTGTCCGTGCTGTATCCTCTGTATTTCGAAAAGGGTGCACATTAATTTTCAGATGGCTTTTGATTTCATTAGTTTGTCCACTCTATCAGTATTGCCTTTGCAGAGACGATGGAACACAGGTTGCTTTCAAAGATTCCCCACCACTGAACCACCATCTGCGCTTTTCTGTCCTTGATCAAGTTGTGCTAAAACAAAACATGATATTAAGATTACATTTGCAATGGTGTACAAATTCCATTTGGGGGTGGGAGTGCAGATAAAAAAAGTTTATAAATAATGCTTAAACGGTAGTAGGAATGTAAACAATCAGTCCATTTTTTTTCTTCATTTGAACACACTTCTACATATATACTTAATGAGTTTAAAAGTGTGAAAGTAAAGTTAAAGGAAACCTCTCCTCATTTTTAGGAATATAGAACGAAATTGACTACATTCTTTGTAATTTGAGCATTATTACGAATGGGTGACAACGGGTGCTTGCTTTCCCATTGTCACATCTGTTTGCTTACTGGATCTCTTGCAGAAAACCATGTGAGAATCAACACTTCTGCCCATTAAAGGTTGTGATGGATTAAGGATGAGCGACGCTTCCATCTTGAATAAACTGTTAATCGTGTGACAATCAATGTTGTTTTCAGCATTTTACTGTTGCACCTTCTTTCCTTCGTTTGTAGTTGAAAACTTTTGCCCCAACAAAATACAACTCTGCTGCAGTTTGGGACGTTGACTTCAGGCATCCTTCTGTCAGAATTGCTATCTGACTTCTTTCAGCTGTAGGCCAGAGAGAGGAATCATTCTTTCCTCAATTTCAGAATCCCGTGCATTTGTATAGTTGTGTTAATTCAGTCAATTTCGGGGTCCTGTGACCACTTTATTAAAAAATATTTCAGTTAGGTGCAAGGGCACAGTTTCAGGTGTTCTGGAGCTGCAGTACGTCTGGTTCTACAAAAACTCTTCTACAGTTATAAGATTGTGTTCACTTTTGTACCGCAAACAGGTGAACCTTACCTAGGAGATTTAATAGGATAGAAGTACAAATCCACCCTTTCCAAAAAAGCAATGTTTCAATAGTTAAGGGTCATCTCTGCAGAGGTTTTACAAATTACACCTAGACTTGTTTAATTTGTGAATGAGGGAGCATGCTCATTTTCTTTTTTGCCTATTGGTGGCATCCAGTCCACAGGTAGAACCTACAGTTATGGTGCTTTACTACATCCAGTCATGCTAAGCACTTACATCACATGCAAATTATGACTATATTTTGACTTTTTCTGGGCTCTGTTCTCGAAGTTACATCAATAACAATTTTTCATCCAATACAAAATGTGGTCAGTCTGTATAAGTTGGATGGTTAAATGCATAATTTGCCTTTGAGCCGTACTATTGCACTTAACTAATGTTAGTGGCATCTCTTCAGTTAGCCGAGTGCTTTGTTACTGTTTTAAATGTCGAAGATTGGTTAATTTTGTTTGCTATGCATAACTCCGGTGTGCTTTCTAACTTTACTGTCCATATTAACTGTTTGGGACTCGTTTAAATACCACCCCACCCCCTTATTGGTAATTGGCACCATCAAAGAAAAAATGTATTGAGTCATTTACAGTTGCTTTGAAATACTTGTAGTGTACATTTTCCTTAATGAGATGAAAGTGCCATATCCACCAAAACGTTCTTTCTAGTCTTCCAATGTGTAATGGAACCTGTGCCCTTGCGATCCAGTGTCTTCTCTTGTTTAAATACCACTAGTCATTTGTATAGACCTAGGCAGGAATTGCAAGGCTTGAGCAATGAGACTTGCAATGCAATCCGCAAAACATCTGAGGGGTATGTGATTACCATAAGGTTCATCTATACGTTCAGAATGCTTTGGTTAGTTTGAGAGGACCCATTCATCTTTCTCTATCATATATTTTTGGAATGGGATACTTTGAGCGGAGCAGTGCTCAGTTAACCTCCCTTCATCTGTGCAGAAGAACAGTTTCTGCCTTACACAGGAGCGCACTTGTTGAGGACTTTTATATACGAGCTATCATTTGGCTTTTTCCATCTTTTATGGTTCGCTTTTGGTTAGTTGTGCTCTCATGTGGTAAGAAACTGGTTTGAAATTGTAAGAAAGAAGTGATACCTACCAACCGTATTAACCTTTTTGACTGTCTTCTTGATCGCCGCTCACCCAGCAAAAATCACACTATGCAATATAATTTTCCCTGTATTTATTTATAATAAAGATTAATCAAATGCAAAAACATAAATCGCCAATATATATATATGTATATATCTAAATAGTATTCATAGACATAGAATTAAGTCCATGGATAGAAGTTTTTCAGCTTGGTCAGATTTTCAGATTTCTTGTCAGTAAATTGCATCAATAATTCGAGAAACCTAAAGTGCTTTTTTTCTCTGTGGCATTTCTTTTGATATTCAATTTGTCTTCATTTGAATTTCTAGCATAATAAAACTTTTCTTTTTTTAAATGATGAAACAAGTATTCTTTTGCAAGCAGGGTCACTAACTTTAATTTCGTAGAATGTGCATAATACCGGAATTCAGCGGACATCACACTGTGGAGTATTAAAAGATTATCGAGGTTAACTGTGTAAAAGTATTAGGCTTAAACTTGAATGAGATTTTAATTTGTACTCATGTTACATAGTTTTATTAAGGTTTAATTTGTTTTAGGTTTTTTTTTGTGATGAGTTGGTGTTCCCCTGGTGCTTTTAATACAGTATACCATAGCTAATTCTGGATATATTACTGCATATGGTTCAGTGCCGTGTGATGAAAATTATTTTTGGGATTTCAACTTTCATGTTTGTTTTTTTAAATATATATATGGGAACTGTTTAAGTGACAGACATGTAAGTTAAGACTACAGAAAACATTTTAAACTTTCGCCTCCTAATGTTTTGGAAGGCGGCAATACCTCAGTTTTGTGCTGCACCATGCAAACTATTATATAGTGATAAATACATTTCCACCACTACACTGGTCCTGTTCTTTGCTTTTTTTCTTGGTAATTTTAATTTGTCGTCTTTCTTCCTGTAAATCAAGATAATTTGCATGCCTGATTCCTAGCTAAACCAAAAAAATGAAATGACGTCTGTTTTCTGAATTAAATCTGTTGGCCTGTACGTTTCTAATTTTGTGCTGGCTTGTATTCTACTCAGCTTATTGGCAGGCTCCCTTCAACTGGTGAGTGCGTCTGTAACTTATGCTGAGGGATAATGTTGTGCGTTTCTTAACTGTTGATCGAGTGAAAGCAGATTAATGGAGCACAGTTTTGGTAAGATTCATGTAATACTACTCTTCTCTGTGCACCAGTATGTATGGTTGCCTTGAAAAATTATAAAATGTGCAGTGCAGAATCTACTACACTTCAGTAGTATGCAAAGAGGTTGGGGATTCATGTTTTGAAGTATTTCATGAATGTATGTACATTCCCAATGGGTAGTTTTCAGTTACTCTCATGGCTGAGTGGAAGGAGAAAATTCCTTCAGAGAAACTTGGACCCATGTACATCTACTCTGCAGCATGTCTGGTTTTTGTAAATAATGGAGGGTGTTCGCAAGAAGCAAATTTTAAACTCTTGCATATGCCACGTGCCTTACACCTTTAACGTTTATTGGCTTGTACCCGGACAGCCTGAAGGGCTATTTTGTATTGCTGAACCAGACCAATATTGAACCTGAGAAATGTGAAAAAGTCACTTGAAATACATACCGTTTTTCCCCGTGAGGCAAGTAGTGAGGTAATGTCTATTGTGGTGTTATACGGCATGGATAATAACATTCAGCTTGATGACAAAATTAATAGCCTAAATTCTAATTATGATTTTCAAAACCCCTGCTATTCACAGCTGCAGTACTTCAGCAAATAACCACGTACTTAAATTACATAATCGTATTCTCATCTTAAACTTTTTGATGCATGACCTTTAAGGTTGGCCTCTTATGAAACCAGGCCTTTTGTGGACCTTTATATTTCTTCTAGCAGTCTGTTTTCTAACCTTCAGCATTTACTGGTGTTAAGTCAGTCAACTTACTGTTTTCTGTCTCAAGCTTCCCATAAATGTTGTTAGTACTCAAAGATTTGGTGGAGGGGCCAGTGGGGTTGGGGTTGAGATACCATTGTTACTTTTTAAGATGAGGTCTCTAATTATTAAAGCCCTCCAATGAGTTGGTTGGAGGAGTGAATAAAAGTTTAAGGTGAATGTGTTTTGTAATTAAAGAATTGTGTTAATTGCGCATCATTTTTTAGTACTGCACAGTTGAGCTGTGAAGCGGTTTGTATTATGAAAATTGTATAATATTTGGTTTGTTCCAATTTATCAGTATTGCCGAGTGTTCACACAATTATGAAGTATTACAATGGTTGTTCCCTGGGATTAAGACCCTGATTTTTAACCCCTTCTGTGCCCATGACGAGATAGTCTCGTCCTGGAGCGCGGTTGCGCTGTGCCCATGACGAGACTATCTCGTCATGGACCCCGCCCGCTAATACAATGCCCGGCCCAGGAGAGGGAAAGGGCGGGGCACTCAAGGGGTTAAAAGCCCCAAATTGCCTCAATACTTTAATTGGTAAT
Organism: Triturus cristatus; assembly: GCF_964204655.1. Classification (NCBI taxonomy): domain Eukaryota; kingdom Metazoa; phylum Chordata; class Amphibia; order Caudata; family Salamandridae; genus Triturus; species Triturus cristatus. The sequence goes on from NC_140584.1 coordinate 929,412,956, forward strand.
ATTTGTGCTGTGGTACAAATGGTGGCCCTTCGCGATTTGTATTCCATGTTCTTTTCTGCTATATCAAGTCGGCTTTACATCAACTTATTGCCTTTAGAAATGGACAAAAAAAAAATCTCCTCAGCTGCCTTACAAGTGGTGTGAGGGAAAGAGTATTGCTTTTTAATCTTGTATTAAGTTTTTACTGTGAGAGCCTTTACTTGAGTTCAGAACGAACAGCTGTAAATAGCAATTAAATGAAAATCTGAGTGAACACTTCAGTTGTGGACTTTCTTTTTGTCCTGTCATAATTTATTAGAGTTTGTTTTAATTGAGAATTGTTTAGTCTTTCCAGCTGTGTTTTGAGTACTATGGGCCAATGTACAACGGTTTTTAGCGTGCGCAAACGGGTTTTAGACCCGTTTGTGCACGCTAAAATGCACACTAAAAACCTTGGGCCCATGTGCAAAACCTATTTTGCGACTCCCTATTAGGAAGGGACCACTGCCTGCCCTTAAAAAATGAAAAAACGTTTCATTTTTATTTTTTAAATGCATCCAGTTTTCCGTTAAGGAATACAAGCTGCTTTTAAAAATAAAAAACTTCTTTATTTAAAAGCACTCAGACTTGGCGGTCTGCTAGGACCAGCAGGCCACCATCCCTGGGAGGGCCAGCTATTCCCAATGGGATCGCAAAACACAGTGCCTCATTAATATAAATGAGCCACTCATTTTGCGACCCCTTTGGGAATCGCAATTAGTGTCACTGACACTGTTGTAAATAGTAAATTGCGACTCGCAATCAAGCACAAATCGCGAATCGCAATTTACTAGGGTCATACATCTGGCCCTATATAATATGTGGGTTTGCATTTTTGCAGTGCATGTTGTCTACGGCATTTTTGTTCTTGCACTACATAAACATTTTCTTCATTCGAGTCTGGTGCACACCCAGCCTTTAATGTCTTTCCTAGACCAAGCACTCACCTTCCTCTTGGTCCTATGGGCACACCTATCTTACTTACCGGTCTTTTGGCTTTGTTGGTAAAGCGTTCTTTCACCAAATTGCACCATGGTGCAGATAACAACTGGGAAAAGAAAACTCCAGCTAAGACAATTAGAAGTTTTCTAAATCCTTTCTGAAGTTTAAAAGCTCCTCTTTGTTCCGTTTATTTAATTGTAAATTGTTCGAAAACTCCGGCTCAAAAAAGCAGAATGATTGTTTCCCCCATGCAAGATTTCCTTATCTTGGGAATAAGTGAAAGCGATTTAGAATAGTGTGTATATATAGAGGTGCGCTGCTTCATAGGAAACTGGATACCTGATCAGCTCATACTTTTCCTCACAACAGTGATCTCCTAAGTAATACATATGCATTTAAAATTATATATTTATTTGGTGACTAACCAGTGACCTTTATTTTGAATTCGTGGGAAAAATGCTAACATATATCTCATGCGACACAGAGATACGCTGTTACAGTAGTCCAGTCTCAAGTGTCTGTAAGTCGCTACCAAAACGGCATGCTGAGATTTAGGTAAGAACAGCAAACCCTTACGACATATCTGAAGACGAAACAAGATGTAATGACAGAATCCACGTCTTTTTGTAGTGTTTAATTTTCCAGATACACTCCTAAGTATTTAGAATGATTACCAAGATTACTGTGTTTGGTCAAAGCATAGAATCCAAATTCTCAGTGTTCGTCCTTATAAGTATTAACTCTTTCTGATAGAGCATTCTAACTGCAGATGTCTCTCCTTTTGAATACTCCCCAGGCATCAGACTGGATCTGGAAACTTTTGTGTGGTACCTCTGCGTCCCTGTAGGTGTTGCTTTGTGGCTCTGCACTGATGCCGTTCTGGAAATGTGTGGGGCCCATTCCAGCTCGTTGACATCAGTTCCTTTCTTTCTGCACCACCAGACATGGAACGAAAGCTACTAATTGTCTCTTTAAGGCAGTTTTTGACAATATTTCACAGTGGTCAAATATTGTCTGCCCCCTCAAGACAACAGGGTTCAACCCCTGCAAGGACTGTTGCAAGCAAATATGACCGATCCTCATCACGTTTGCCCACGGGTTGAGCTACAACTGGAAAGCCTGCAGTTAGTGCTCATCAATGAACCAGAAGGCCATATGGCACCGCAAGGTAAAGCTGTATGTCACCAGGCATCCGAACACTCCACGTCATGACCGATCCAAGTCCAAAGGTCTGTCTTGGTCCCAAACTGGTTTAAAAAAGAGTATTGTCCGCATATAGGGGCACCAAGTGAGTGCCATCTCCCACCTTAATCCCCCATTTGGCCATATTGTGATGGATCGCAAAGAGGAGCAATAACTGCCAGCTCTGGCGCCTGCCTCTGCCCACCTCCCACAGGTCGGAACATGCCCTACCCACCCTCACTCTGGCTGTGGGCCTCGAATAAATAAGTGTAGCCAAGAACAAAAGCAGGCACCAAACCCCATACCTTCCAACACCTGAATAAGATAGTGTCATTTGACGGTCTCGAAAGCCTTAGCTATGTCTATTCACACCAAAGCCAATTTCTCATCTCTATGCTTCACCTTATGCAAGGCGTGCCTCAGGTGCCGTAGATTAATGGAGGTACTGCTGTCTGGTATGAAACTGCATTGGTCCTCGTGTTTTAACTGAGTGATAACCAGTCGCAAGTCAATTCGAGTATTTTAGTGTCCATGTTAATCATACATAGGTTGTGGTCTACAGGCAGAGGGATCTGATGGATCTGATCCAGGCTTTGGCAGCATAGTAATGCAGCCCTCCCTATGGTGGAAGCAGTCCACTCTCCCGTGTCTCTAAGAACACCTCGAGAAAGACGTTGGGTAAGGATTGAAGCAAAGGTCTGATAAAACCCAGCGCAGTCCGTTGCCTTCCCCCCGGTAATTGCTCTAAAGCAATACAATTTTCCTCCAGGATAAGGGCTGCATCAAAATCCCAAATATCCGCGTCATTCATCCAGTGAGTGGTAAAGAACCATGGAGGGTTTCAACAGGCGCACCTGCTTGGAGAGGGCTGGGGGTCTCCAAACAGCTGCTCTAAATACGTTTTAGGGGGGGCCACTATAATCCGTTGTGTATAAACCACACAGCCCTAAGGGAAGCAAAGCTGTAGAATAACATGGGGGGGGGGGGCGTGTGGGGGTGGAGTTCTTCCAAATAATCCAGGCAAAGAGGTACCTGGATCTGTCCCCCTCGCTATGGAGAAGTTGGCTGTACGATTTAAGTGTTTACCTCTCAAGCCTATCCCGAATGTCGAAGACCGATCGTTGAAGTCGCAATACCTCCCGCCACCCATCCTCGCTGTCTGGAGCCAGTTGCTGGGCCTGCTCCTCTTCCTTGTGGAGGAGCTCGGACTGAAGGGTACGCCACACCCCACAAAAGCCTCTACTGACTTCATAGGCTCCCACTCTGGCACCTGCGATTGAGTCATAGTCCTGTTTTTTTCAAAGAAGTCTGTCTGCTCTGGCTAGAATTTCCCTGCCTTGGGTGCCCTGCAGGACCTCAAGAGAGCCTCCAAGTCCCCCGCGTCCACTGTACCCCTCCCCCAATTTAGTTACACAGTAAACAGGGGCATGGTCTGATATGTAGCAAGAGAGATGCAACACCACAAGAACATTGGGACCCAGGGAGGTGGTCATTAGGATACAGTCAAGTCAGCTATAAGTGCTGTCTGATGGTGAATAATAAATATATTCTCTAGACGAGGTATTGGGAGCCTTCCAGACATCACAAAGACCCTGGTCTTCTGTGGCCTCCCTAAGCGCTGCTGTCCTTTTAGATTTGGTATGCTGTTGCTGTGGGTGCCTGTCCAGTGCACCGTCTGGCACACAGTTAAAATCCCCCGCCCACACTACCGGTGAGGTGAAAACAGTGAGATAATGTCGCACAACTTCAGGTAGAAGGCTTTGTCTTCTAAATTAGGCCCATATTTGTTAACAAAAATAACCTCCTCCTCTGCGTGTTTGCCCTGACCTGATATGTACTGCCCCTCCACATCTGCCTCCATATATGAAAGAGCAAAGGGAACCCCTGGGGCGATCCAAAGGAGTACCCCGTGGGTGAAGGTCGAATAATTGGAATGATACGTTTAGCCCTTCCACTTTCTAGCTAACTTAGCTGCTTCTCTAACGAAGGGGAGTCTGCTGCAAAAAAGTAATATCCACTTGTCTCTTAACAAAGGAGTGCACCCTATATCTTTTTTTTCAATTATGTACCAGTATATAAGAACCTAGCCCCTACACATGCCGGTTAAGGAGCTCCTGTGATGCACATTATAGGATAACGCATACTGGGTGAAAACTTTGACATCCCCCCTGTGATATAATGGAAACTGTTCAAAAGAAAAACTAAACAGAACACAAATCGAACCCTTCCCCCCATCTCCCCGGACATATTACAAACCAACAGCCCATACAAGTCCACAGTAATCGCTGCATCTTAATGCTCAGCATTGCAACCCCAACCTACAAGAGCAGACCCCACTCCGAACACCTCCCAACCCCGCTTTAGCAAAAAATCATACTACAACCACAAGCTGCAAATCAAAATTCATGATCCGCCTCATTTGTGGCAAGCGCAAACACAAGTGCCACCACTGCGCCCCACAAAGGAGACCGCACCATAAAAAGGAGAAGCAACAGTTGCATTAAACAACATCTGCGTCCCATATGTGTCACAAAGACCTACCATGTGTCAACCCCCCAAGTGTCCTCCAGAAGGGGACAAGCATTCTCACATCAATCCTCCCGTTATGATCGAGGGCAAGCATCTAGACAGTCGTGTAACAGTCCAGCATAAAGGTGAGGCGAAAGTAGTGCCCCACTCCGACCCCTCGGGGTGGAATCGCATCATATACTATGTCACTGAGTTGGGACTGTGGCCCCAGCATCCCATTATCCGACATGGCCCGACTCAGTGTCTGCTGGGTGGCCAGTTTGGGTGCAACCATCGTACTATCATCACGGACCACGATGCAGCCAGTGCCTCCCCTTGGTGTCCTAGAACCTTAATGGGTGGTCGAGACGCTTGCGCCCTCCACAGTCGCCCTGGGTATGGATGGAAATTTTACCTGCACCTTCTGGGTGGAATCAGCGTATATCGCTTTGTTAGTTTTCAAACTGTCTTATGGGTGCTTCACTAGCAGCTTTCGGGATCGCGTCCCTGTCCCTATTGTTCAAAATCCTCGCTATGAACTCTCTTGGAGGGGCACCCAGTGGTGGGACTGGCACTAGAGCCCTGTGCGCTCTTTCATTAACAAAAAAAGGAGGCCAGTCTTTGGACCACAATACAAGTCTCACCCAATGGTCCAGGAAGTATTCATCAAATTTGCTCTCCCCCCGCTCAGGGAAGCCCAGGAGACGCACATTATTCCCCTGCAAATGCCCTTCCACATCCTCAAGTCGGTGCTCCAGGATATTGGGGACAGTTTGCAGTTGAGCAATTTGATTTTTTAAGTTGCTTCATCTCGGTCTGCAGGATAATGGTGTTGGTTTCAGCATTCTCAACCTTACTTGCTACTTTGCAGAGGTCGTTCTCAGTAGGTTACCGTAAATGGATAGCCCCACAATTTGTCCCTCCAGGGCTGTCCTCAAGTCCTTTATGGCCTCCAAGAGCGCAGGAGGGCTCCTACTGACACTCCGGAGAGGGCTTGTGTGTGGACTGATCTGAACAAGTGAATCTATGGGTGGCCTGGCGGGACGTAGTGTATTGTAGGAAGCAAGTTCTCTATATAGTGCACTAAAATGAAGTACACTGTGTGGAGTCCAGGCAACCCTTATTAGTTTACAGGGGTTTGCTTTACCAATCTCAAAGTGCTCTATTAGTAGTAGTGTGTGCGAGGAGCTTTATGCTCATCAGAGGAGAGGGTTGATTATTTGTTGTGCGCACACACAAGATGTTTGTTTTTTTAGGCACCAAGATCTTCATGATCAGGGAAGTACTTTTTAAGATAGGATTTTCATATTTAAGTAGACAATACTGTATTTGCACTAATGTTAACCTATGGGAGAAAAAATATACTGCATACTGCGGCTTGACAATGACTTACAGGACTGTTCTTCTGGACTCAATGTAAGTAGGGTCCAAGGGAGCACCAACAGGTCACCTCAGTTGGCTCAAGGGCATCCTGTTGCAGAGGTGGCCTTTGGTGTTGGATGCCCCATTTATGTTAATGGGAAAAGTACCTGTAAGAAAGATGCTGCAAATGGGGCCTGGGGGACCAGTCCGTTTGAACTCAAAGGGGGGGTGGACTCAGGTCTCAAGGGCACATTACTCTGGCTGGGTGAGATAGTTTGCAGTGTTGCTTCGTCCGCCAGGCGTCGTGCTGCAGGAGGCTCTTGCAGTTATCGGTTTCCGACAAAAGAGGTTGAAGGCGGGGGCTCAGCTCTCAAGAGTCTAAGGACCCCATTGTCACCATCGGTGCACTTGGACTCAGGGTGTGGGGCTCGAGTGCAGAGGTAATTTGAGGTGTCTGGTTGTGGTCATCAGAGACTCTGCTTCAGGGGTTGGCCTGGAGATAGGGACAGAACTGTACAGCTGGCCCACCCTCAGGGCTTGCTTATGCGAAGCTGACGTTCCTTGTCAACTGCTAGATCTTTTTGGGATTGGTATGCAGATTGGACCACCACCAAGACTTGGCTGTAGCAAGGAGTCTGTTACCCGGGGTATTGTTGTGAGAGGGCTCCAGGTCTAGAATCTAGTTATTCCCTGGAGAGATGGGGCTGACCTCTGGGAGCACAGAGTACCTCCTCCTGGGTGACTGCTGCATCGGAGAATACGGCGTTCAGCACTTCAGTAAACCAAGGCGTGCGTTTCAGTATCTGCAAAATGCAGGAAAGTAGTTCCGCTACTCCCCGGGAGATGCTGGATGTTTGGCGAAGGGCTGGCAGTCTGCCCAGGCTTTTGGAGGTCGCCCAGCAGCTGGACGAGTCGTCACAATTGTTGGGAACAGCACACATGCTGGCAGCGTTGGCACCAAGTCAACGGCAGGCCCTCAGTTCTTGCTTCTTCGGCTCTTTGTCAGTCAATTCTACTTTTTTGGTGCCAGGGGCTCCCCTAAATACTAGATCTAGGGGCGTTAAGGAGAGTGAAGGGTAGTCGCCAAAAACACAATGATGGAACCCTTCCTTCGTGTAGCACATCAGCTAGACCACTTAAGGGCTGTGACAAGGCTGTGTGTGCAAAATAGCTAAAGTCCTGCCTGTCCTGGTGTGAAATGGTCCTCAGGGCAGGGGTCTGGCATTCTTCATGTCTGCAGGAAGATGGGGTCAGGCGTCAAAGGCTTTGAAGCTCTGGCCTTAATGTGCAGATCCACTAGCTTTCTGCTTGTAGAAGTGATAGCACCTCCTGCCAGAGCAGGCATTTTTCCTTACCCGAGAGCCCGGGCTCTCACCCCTGGAGGTCAGAAACTCATCTGTGGTGGCAGGCTGGATAGGACCATTCAGCCAGCATACTTGAGCACTAATAGGCTTTAGGGGGCACCTTTTAGGTGCCCTCTGGGTGCATGTCATAATAAATCCAATACCAAACACCATAGTTTTCAGTGAAGCCATTATGTAGCTGGGTAACGTCTAATGACCAGTGCCTAGTACATACCTTAACATGACTTTCCAGCTCACTTGCAATATCTAGTAATCTGGACTAGACACACAGGATATACCCTGCTTTGGGGCTGTAAGGTCTGCTGTAGGAGTAACTTCCATATATCATATGCAGTGACTTGCACGCTGCACACAGGTGGGTGCCATGTCGTGTTTTCACTATGGTTTGCACCATGTTACGCAGCTTGTAATGGCAGTCTGCATGCAATTTGTGGGGCGATCCCTTGGGGTGCCATAAGACATGCTGCAGCCCTAAGGGACACACTGTGGTACCCCTGCCCTAGGTTCCAGGGGTACCATTAACTAAGAACCTATAAAGGTGCTACTGTATGTGCCAATTGTATCACAATTGTGTCAGTTTACTATGTTTAGGGAAAGAACATTGGCACTCTGGCCTGGTTAGCAGGCTTCCAGTGCATTTCCAGTTGAAAACATCAGAATTGGTAAGCAAAAAGTGGGGGTGACTATGTCAAAAAAGGGCACTTTACTACACAAACCACCCCCTTCAAACGAAAGCCAATGAGACTAATATTTACCTAGAGAGTCTTCATCTTCTAAGTGGAAGAACCTGGGAAGGTCATCTGAATTGGCATGGTCAGTCCTAGGTCTGTGTTCCACTGTAAAGTCCATTCCCTATAGGGAGATGGATCACCTCAATAGTTTGGCGTTTTCACCTTTCATCTGCATCAGCTACCTGAGCAGCCTTTTGTCGGTTTGAACTAGGAGGTCGGTACCAAACAGGTCTCGTCTCAACTTCTTCAGGGACCAAATCACAGCAAAGGCTTCCTTCTCAATGGCACTCCAACGCTGTTCCGGGGAGTAACCTCCTGATGATCAAAGCAAAAGGCTGATCCTGGCCATCATCATTGGCCTGGGATAGAACTGCTCCAATCCCATGCTCGGAAGCATCTGTCTGAAATATTAATTGCTTGGTATAGTCTGGAGCTTTCAGAATGGGTGCCGAGCACATTGCTTCCTTCAGAGTTTCAAAAGCCATTTGACAGCTCCTGGTCCAGTTCAATTCTTTGGGTTGTTTATATGAGATTAACTCTGTGGAGTTCACAATAGTGCCATACCCCTTCACAAACCTCCTGTAGTACCCTGTCAAGGCAAGAAATGCCCTGACTTGAGTCTGGGTTGTTGGAGCCACCTAGTCCAGAATAGAATGGATCTTGGGTTGTAACAGTTGCAAGATAGCCCAGGTATACAACTGAGCCATGCCCTATCTGGTACTTGCTTGCCTTGATAGTGAGGCCTGCTTTTTACAGAGCTTCAAGTACCTTTCCCAGATGAATCAAATGATCCTGCCAGGTGGAGCTATATCATCCAGATATGCTGCACTAAAAGACTACATCCCAGTCATAATTTTGCTCCTCAACCTTTGGAGAAAGTGGCAGGGGCATTCTTTAAGCCACTATGAACTGAGTCATCTGGGGTCAAGAATGCTGACTTCTCTTCTGCTTCTGGGGACAGACCAATCTGTCAGTAGCCTGATATCTGAAAGAAACAGTTAGTTATAGATTCTGTACCTTAGAATTACCCCTAGGTGTCAGACTGGATCCGGAGAATTTTTTCATCAGCAGTACACCTGCGCGTCGAAAGGTGGCGTCGGTCTGCTCCATGTACGTCGTTGGCGTCGTGGTCGCCAGGATAACGTCGCAGCAGCTACATAGATGCCACCTTTGCGCGCTAACGTCAGCTTTCTTTTTCCGCGCCATCCAGCGCAGATCTGGAGAGAGCGGTACCTCTAGTCACTTTTTGACTGACTTTTTGGTGAGTTTTGCCGACACCTTTTTTGAGTCTTCGACTCCTGGTGCACATCAGGGATGCCCGGTTTCAAGGCTTGCGGCTCCTGTAGCCGACTGATGTCTGTGACGGATCGGCACCGCGTGTGCCTGTTTTGCCTGGAGCGCAACCACGACCCCAAAACGTGCTCCGACTGCCGGACCATGAAACCGAAGACTTTGCGGGAGCGGTCCCGAAAGCTGCTCGAGACCCGGCAGACGGCTCTGCGCCATTCGAGGCGAGTTCCAGGTCGCATTGAAGGTCGAGGGACCGGTCGCAAAGCCACCACCACCAGTCTTCCAAGTCTTCACACTTCTCAGGTAAGTCGTAGCAGTAGAAGAAGTCGAAGAAGCATCGTCGCTCCCCGTGGGTTGGCCGATGCTACAAGGGATGCGGGTGGTGCCCCTCCCATGGCTCCGCGTGCGGAGTCCGAAGGGTCGACTCAGTTTCCCTCCCTTCCTGGGACCCGGAGCGACCCCTGCCCAGTTTCGCCAATTTTACGAAACAATGCATGCCATCTCAGGGCAGCCTGACTCCGCCGGGGCGCCTTTGGGCCCTGTGGACTTCGTCTGGGGGCCCTTGGCCTTCGACACTGGCGGCTCTGGCCCTGGCACCGCAGGGTCCCCTCGGATCCAGACCTGCATCCAGATCGGTGCCGGTCGACTTGATTACACTTCCCCCGGCGCTGTTTTCACCGGCACCATGTCTGCAGCAGACGCCGGTTGTGTCCCCAGCCGGCGTCGACCCCGGCCTCCACTTCGATGTAGACACGGAGCCGGACTGGCGTCAACAGACGCCGGACCCGACTGGTACTTTTGTGCCCTTGTTCTAGCCTTGCTCTTTTAGACCAGATCGGCAGCCAGAGGAGGGTGAGGAGGAATGGGAGTGGTCTGGAGACCCTTTAACCGACCAGTTGGGTTACAAACCTGACTGGAGGGAGAAACTGGGGGAAGCCAGTGGTCTGGATAACTCACCAGACCTTTGTATGTTGTCTCCTCCTACCATGGCTACAGAGGAGGGAGCGTCTTACGCTGTGGTGTTGCGTAGGGCGGCCGAGGCTCTCAAACTTGAACTACCTACGGTGGTGGTCAGGACTAACCTCCTTTCAGAGGTGCTTCAACCGACAGCGAGCTCTTCGGAGCCCCTGATAGGGAATCCAAAAAGCTGGAGCATCTTGGGAAGAAGATATTTTCTTCCTCCAGCTTGGGACTGCGGTCGGCAAACACTGCATGTCTGCTGGGCCGTTACACCCACTCTGTGTGGGATACGGTTGCGTAAGTGCTTCCCCAGTGCCCGGAGGAGGCCTGGGCCGTACTCTCCCGTGCAGTTGCCGAAGGGAGAGACGCAGCAAAGTTTACCATCCCCAGTGGGCTGGATACCGCCGACTCACTAGGCAGGGCGATTTCCACGTCGGTAGCCCTTCGACGCTATGCCTGGCTGAGGTCGACTGGTTTTTCAGGGGCTGTCCAATCCACTCTTATGGATATGCCCTTTGATGGCCGTCGCCTATTCGGTGACAAGGCAGAGAACACGCTGGAGCGCTTCAAGGACTCTCGGGCTACTGCCAGGTCCTTGGGCCTCTCCACAGTCTGCTTTTCGCCCCTTTCGTGGCTACGGAAGGGGTGCCCAGCCATCTCCTGCCCAGAGTCACAGGCCAGCGCAAGCTGTTCAGCCCCTGCGCAGCCAGGGACGTGGGAACCACCGCCGTGGTTCTGGGGGCCTGCGGGCGGGCCAGCCAGTCCACCTCCGTACCATCGCATGTCGGAGGATCATCTGGCCCTACTCCAACAGGAAGTTTTGGCACTCTTGGTCAAGGGAGCCATTGAGCGAGTTCCTGTCCCAGAAGTAGGTCAGGGTTGCTATTACCACTACTTTTTGGTGCCCAAGAAGGACAAAGGTCTGCGCCCTATCTTGGATCTCAGGAACTTCAACCGCTTCCTCCGGAAGAAGTTCAAAATGTTGACGCTAGCACAGGTCCTGTCTGCCCTCGACCCTGGAGACTGGAAGGTAGAGTTGGACTTGCAGGACTCTTATTTTCACATCCCCGTCCTGCCAGCCCACCGGCGTTACTTGCGGTCCATGGTAGGCCACAAGCACTTTCAGTTTACCGTGCTCCCCTTTAGCCTTACCAGCGCCCCTTCACGGAAGTGAGGGCGGTGGTTGCAGCTCATTTGCGCAGATCAGGGGTTCCGGTCTTCGGGAGGATCTTCTGTCGCAGCAGCACGGGACGGTCCTCCTCCCGAACCTGTCTAGCCTCCACCTCCTTGCGTGGAGATTGAGCGGCGGCAGTTGACGTAGTTTGACCTGCCTCCCAAAGTCTGATGTTCTCTTGGCAGCCAGGCGTCCCTTCACTAAGACAATATACACCTGTAGATGGAACAAATTTATGGGATGGTGTGCAGCAAAGGCTGTGGATCCCCTTTCTGCCTCTCTTTCTGAGGTTCTCTTGTTCCTTCTTTCTTTGGCCCAGCAGGGCTCTGCTCTGGGCACTCTTAAGGGCTACCTCTCGGCCAATTCAGCATGTCTTAGGCTTCCTGATCAGCTTTCTCTTTTCAAGTCCCTATTGTAAATCGCTTCCTCAAGGGCATTACTCATCTTTTTCCTCCTATTCCCTTCGTAGTTCCTCCGTGGGACTTGAACTTGTTTCTGACTTACTTTATGTGCACTCCCTTTGAGCCAATTCATAACTGTCCCATCCGACTTCTTACCTTAAAGACTGCTTTTCTGGTTGCAATCACCTCTGCTCGCAGAGTGAGTGAGCTCCAGGCTCTTTCTTCAAAAGCTCCTTTCCTCGCTGTTTGTTCAGACAAGGTTGTACTAAGAACCAGACCTTCCTTTCTTCCCAAGGTGGTTACTTCTTTCCACATTGGCCAAACCATAACTTTGCCCACCTTCTTTCTGCCTCCCCAACCTACAAAAGAAGAGAGGCTCTACCGTCTGGCTCCAAAACGGGCACTTTCCTGGATCGCACCAAACAATTCCGGGTGGATGACAAGCTATTTGTGGGCGTCGGGCCGTGCACAAACTGATCATCTCTAGGTGGATCATTTTGTGCATTAAGACTTGCTATTCCTTGGCAAAGAAGGAGCCTCCAGTGCTGCTGCTGCGCCCTATTCCACCAGGGCGACGGCAGCTACTACTGCTTTGGGACAAGGAGTCCCTCTCAATTACATCTGTCAGGCTGATACATGGGCATCTCTGCACACGTTCACTAGACACTACTGCCTGGACAACCAAGTCCAGAGAGACCGCTTTTTTGGCAGTTCTTTTCTCCAGGACTTTCTGGTGTGAACTTGGTTCACAGACCCACCTGTGGGGTTGTAATTGCTGGGGTATCAATTCTAAGGTAAGGAATCTATAACTAACTATTTCTTTCAGATGAACAAGTTACTTACCTTCAATAACAATATATCTGTTACAACCATAGATTAGTTATAGATTCCTTACTGCCCCCACCCATCCTCCCCGTTCTGCGAACTGACTTCTAGGGTTAAGGATTTCCTTTCAGGGTTCTAGTTTTGTGTACCAGTGGTCAGTGTCTTGCATGGCTCTGCGCTTCTGGCGTGGAAAGTAGTGTACAGAACTGACGTCAGCGTGCGAGGATAGCGTCTAAGTAGCAGCCGTGATGTCATCCCGTCGACCACAACGCCAACGACGAACGCGGAGCGGTGCCACCTTTTGACGCGCAGAGGTACTGCTGCCGAAAAGAATTCTCTGAAGCCTCGGGGTAGTTCTAAGTTAAGGAATCAATAACTAACCTATGTTTCTTACAGATATATTGTTACCGAAGGTAAGTAACTTGTTCGTTAAATCAACTGTGAAACTTGGCTGACCCCCAACCTGTCAATCAGCTCTAAGAATTGGGTGTACATCTGTCTTGATTACTGCATCGAGGCCACACACAATCTCAGCCCTGGTTTTCCACCCTTGGAATGAGGTTTTGGGACTAACACAACTGGTCTGGCCCAGGGGCTCTCCGAGGGTTCAATGACTCCCAATTCCAGCATCTTGCTAACTTCAGTCCTGATGCTCTCTTTGACTTGGTCAGTCTGCCTGTATATTTTATTTTGACAGGTAGGCTGTCCTCAGTGTTCACATCATATTTACACCCGCTTGTCTGACCAGGGTTCAATGAGAAGATCTCAGCATACTGGTGCAGGTCTTCACTCAGTTTGCTGTTGGGCAGAGAGGCTGTCTGAAAAGACAACTCCTACTGAACCATCTTTAGGGTTGTGAGAGGAGGTCAGGGAGAGGTTCACTCTCTTCTTCCTGATACTCATCAGTGACCATCAGCATGCTTACATGAGCCCTGTCATGGAAGGGTTTAAGGCAGTTCACATGGATGACCCTCTTAGGGTTTGTTGGAGTGCCAACATCCATCAGATAAGTGACCTTTTCTTTCAAGGATAGTGTAGGGTCCACTCCATTTGTCCTGGAGGGCCCTAGGTGCCAAAGGCTCCAAAACCCACTCCTCCTGCCATGGTTTGACCTCCCAGTGCAGCCTTTTGATCAAACCAGAGCTTTCTCAAAGTTTTCCTGAAAGTTTTGGTTGGGTTTTTCCACGTATTCAGCCATCCTGCAACAAAGTGTAAGTACATAGTCTATTTTGTCCAGTTTGGGATCTTTGAGAAGCTTCTCCCAGCCTTCCCTTACCAGACTGTGGACCTTGCACCGGATGTCCAAAGAGAAGTTTAAAGGGACTAACGCCGACTCACTTCTATGGCACCTCTGTAAGCAAAAAGAAGGCATGGCAAAAGGGCGCCCCATCTCCTTCTGAGCTTTTCAGGGAGTCCCATGATCATAAATGTCATGGTCTTGTTGAATCTCTCAACTAGACCATTGGTTTGTGGGAGATATGGGATGATAAACCTATACCTTCCCCCACACTCAGCCCACATGGCTTTCAGATAGATAACCAGACATGAAATCTGAAAGAGACCGTTAGTTATAGATTCCTTACCTTAGAATTTCCTCTAGGCATCTGACTGGATCCTCAGAATATTTTCTTAGCAGTACCCCTGCGTGTCGATAGGTGGCGTCAGTTGACTCCGCGCCAGTCATCGGCGTGGTCGCCGGGATGATGTCGCAGTACCTACTTAGACGCCGCCCCTGAGTTCTGTCTGTTCTTTCTTTTTCTGCGCCAGCCTAGCGCAGATCCAGAGAGCTACCCCGTTAGTCACTTTTTGACTAAGCTTTTTTCGACATTTTGTTGACTTCTTTTCGAGACTTCGACTCCTGGTGTGCAAGGGATTTACCATTGTCGGACCGACTTCAAGCCTTGCAGGGCCTGTTACAGGCTTATGTTGGTGACGGACCCACACCTCGTGTGCCTGGAGTGCGACCACGACCCTAAGTCGTGCTCCGACTTCCGTCTCATGTATCCTAATTCTTTGAGAGAGCGGTCCCGAAAGCTCTTGGAACCCGGCAGTTGGCTCTGCGTTGCTCCCGGTCTCGTTTGTGGGGGAAGATCCCGAGATCGGTCGCTGAGCCCCCGCACCTTGTCTCATTCCAAGTCTTTGAAGTCCTCTGGTACGTCGAAGCACGAGAAGAAGGCGAAGAAGCACCAGCACCCTTCACCTTCTCCTCGTCAGTCAGTCAGTCTAAGGCTCCGCCTTTGGTGCCTGATTCTGGGACGACTCCGCGCCTACCCCAGTTTCCAGGAGCCGGGCATCCCCTGCCCAGCTACGTACGATCTACGAAGCGCTCCACCATATCTTGGGGCAGCCCGACTCCAACTGCACGCCCCGGGCCCCGCAAAGTCTTTCGAGGGCCCTGGGCCTTTGATGCCGGTGGCTCTGGCCCCGGCGCCGAGGGGTCCTTGCCTGGATCCGGATCGACACCTGTCGATCTTACTCGACCCTCCCCGGTGACGATGCCGTGCCCTCGGCCAACGCTGTCCCCATCCTCATCCCTGAAATGGATTCGGACCGCCATCAGCCAACATCTAATCTGATGCCGGAGAGTAGTTTTGTCTCCCTGTTTATTCCTGGTGTTCCCGATCGCCCAGAGGGTGGTGATGGGGACTGGGAGGGGTCCAGCTTGAAGAGCCAGACTGGATGGCGGACCTGGGTGACGCCAGTGGTCTGGACACTTCTCCAGACCTTGGCATGCTTTCTCCCCCCCCTACTGTGGCTACGGAGGAGGGAGCTGTGGTGGTGTGAAGGGAAGCCGAGGCCTTGGGCCTAGAGCTCCCTTCAGGGCCGGTCAGGACTAATCACATGACAGGTGCTTCAGCCTGCGGCAACCTCCTCTAAACCCCTCCTGCCCTTTAACGAAGCCCTTACTGACGTCCTTCTGGGCACCTGGTCCAAGCCCAGCACAGAGGCTCCTGTTGAAGGGCAATTACCCGCCGCCATCGCCCGGCCCCAGGTGACCCAGTTTCCCTCACCCAACACCCTTCCCCCGAGAGGTTGGTGGTCCAAGCCTCGTCTTCCAAGGGCGCATTCCCTTCTGCTCCCCCAGACAGGGAATCCAAGAAGCTGGATCATCTTGGGAAGCAAATGTTCTCTTCCCCCAGCCTAAGCTCCATGAATACAGTGTGCCTCTTGGGCCAATACTTCCATAGTATCTGGGATTCGGTCACGCAAGTGCTGCCTCAGTGCCCAGAGGATGCCTGCGCCGTTCTCTCCCAAGCAGTGGCAGACAGGAGAGATGCAGCAAAATTCACGATTCACTGTAGACTGGATACCACCGATTCACTGGACAGAACGATTGCCACGTGAGTAGCCCTTCGGTGTGATGTGTGGCTTTTTAGGGGATGTCCAGTCAACCCTGCTGGACATGCCCTTCGATGGTCATCGCCTTTTTTGTGACTAGGCAGACTCGGCGCTAGAGCGCTTCAAGGATTCTCAAGCTACAGCCAGATCCTTGTGCCTTGCTGCGTCTTCCTGTCCACCACAGTCAGCCTTTTGCCTCTTTTGTGGCTATGAAAGGGGCACCCAACCACTTCCAGTCCAGTCTAGCCACCAGTTCACGCTAGCTGCTCAGCCTCAGCGTGGCCACGGATGTGGGACCCAGCAACCTCACGGGTCTGGGATCCAGCAGGCAGGCCAGTCCACCTTTTAACCCCCCCCCCCCCCCCCCCCCAGCAGCCTCCAAACCCTCCTATTCCGATCCTTCAGGGCCATCAATGGCCAGTGGGTAGCAGGATTCCCCCTCACCTCCCCCACTGGCAATCCATCACGTCGTACAGGTGGGTTTTGTACGTAGTGTGAAGAGGTAACACCCTCCCCTTTGAGGCTACCCCTCCTTCCATGCCACTGTCTTTCAATTGCATGTCGGAGGATCATTTGGCGCTTCTCTACCAGGAAGTTTTGGCTCTCTTGGCCAAGGGAGCTATTGAAAGGGTCCCTGCGCCAGAAGTAGGTCGGGGTTGCGATTCACGGTTGCGATTCCCGCTAATTTCTGGTGCCCAAGAAGGACAAAGGCCTGCATCCTATCTTAGACCTCGGGGCCTTCAACCGCTTCCTCCAGAAGGAGAAGTTCAAAATGCTCATGTTGGCTCACGTCCTGTCTGCCCTCAACCCGGGAGACTGGATGGTGACGTTGGATTTGCAGGACGCCTATTTCCATATCCCCTTCCTGCCAGCCCACAGACGGTACCTACGGTTCATGGTAGGCCACGAGCATTTTCAGTTTACCGTGCTCCCTTTAGGCCTTACCAATGCCCCTCGGGTGATGGCAAATGTGATGTCAGTGGTTGCAGCTCATTTACGCAGATCAGGTGTTCCAGTCTTCCCCTATCTCGACGACTGGCTGTTGAAGGCGTGCTCGCCCCAGGCTGTCACCTCCCATCTCCAGACTACAGCAGACCTCCTGCACTCGCAAACGTGCTGAAGTCACACCTGACTCCCTCTCAGTCGCTCCTTTTCATTGGAGCTGTTCTGGACACCGTTACGTTTTTTTTCCTATCCACACGAACAGCGAGTCCGGAACATTCAGACTATGATACTCATGTTTAAGCCTCTATCCCGTATTTCGTTGAGAATGACCCTAAGGCTGATGGGCCTTATGGCCTCCTGCATCCTGCTGGTAGATCATGCCAGGTGGCATATGTGGGTTCTGCAGTGAGACCTGAAGTTCCAGTGGGCGCAGCATCAGGGGAATCTTTCCGACTAAATCCAGATCTTGGAGGGAACTGCACTACAACTGCAGTGGGGGTTAACGGACTAGGATTGGGTCAGAGGCAGATCCCTCTCCAGTCCCCAACCAAAACTCACAGTGGTGACCAATACATCACTCCTGGGATGGGGCGGCCACCTGGGAGAGGCGGAGATCAGAGGAATCTGGTCTCCGGCGGAGTCCGGGCTCCATATCAGCCTGTTGGAGCTCCGGGCGATCCGCCTGGCACTGAAGTCATTCCTACCTTCCCTCAAGGGGAGGGCAGTGCAGATGCACACAGACAACACTACCGCCCTGTGGTACTACAGCAAACAGGGCGTGGTGGGGTTGTGGACACTGTCAAGAAGCTCTTCGCCTTTGGACATGGCTGGTACATCAGGGCATGACCCTGGTGGTTCAACACCTGGCAGGTTCTCTGAACGCCAGTGCGGACGAACTCAGCTGTCGGTGCCTGGTAGATCACGAACGGCGTCTTCTCTCGGAGGTGGTGTAAGGTCTCTTTCAGGGTCTCTTTGGGGAGAGCTTTAGTTAGATCTGTTCCCCACCGAAGAGAACATGCAGTTTTGCGCGTTGGAGTTTCCAAGGCGGCACTCGCTTGACGACTCTTTTCGTCACAAGTGGAACTGCGGCCTCCTGTATGCCTTTCTACCTGTACCACTTCTGCCCCCAGAGCTGAAGAAGATCAAGTGAGACCAGGCCCAAATCATTCTTGTGACTCCGGACTGGGCACGAAGAGTCTGATATCCGAGCTCATGAATTGGCCATCAATCCTCTGATCAGACAGCCCCTTCGGAAGAATATTCTGTAGCAGCCGCAGGGTACAATCCTTCACCCGAACCAATCCAGCATTCACCTCCTTGTGTGGAGATTGAGCAGCACCAATTGACAACTTTTGACCTTCCGACCGAAGTCAGCAACGTCATCTTGGCAGCCAGGCGTTCCTCCACTAAGACGGTATACACCTGTAGATAGAATACGTTTGTTGCATGGTGCACAGCAAAGGTTAAGGATTCCCTTTCTGCCCCTCTTTCAGCGGTTCTTTTATTCATCCTTTTCTTAGCCCAGCAGGGCTCTGCTCTGGGCACTCTAAAAGGCAGCCATTTTGGCTTTCCTAGGGCTACCAGATCAGCCCTCTTTATTGAAGTCCCCTATTGTAAATAGATTCTTCGAGGGCATTATTTATCTTTTTCCTCCATCTACTTTCATAAAGCCCCAATGGGACTTGAACCTTGTCTTGACTTACCTTATGTGCACTCATTTCAAGCCTCCTCAGAACTGTCGTTTTAGGCTCCTCACTCTGAAGACTGTCTTTCTTGTTGCTATTACCTCTGCTTGCAGAGTGAGTGAGCTTTAAGCTCTTTCTTCTAAGCCTTCTTTCTCCTCTGTGCATCCAGACAAAGTGGTGCTTAGGACAAGACCCTCGTTCCTTCCTAAAGTAGTTACTCCTTTTCACATAGGACAGATTATCACTCTGCTCACCTTTTTCCCACCTCCGCACCCTTCCAAGAAGGAGGAGAGACTCCGCTGGCTGGACCCAAACCGTGTGCTGTCCTTCTACTTTGACCGGACTGGAGATTTCCGGGTGGACAATCAACTCTTCGTTGGCTATGTGGGTGCCAAGAAAGGTTGGGCTGTCCAAAAGTGTACCATCTCCCGATGGGTTGTCCTTTGTATAAAAAATTGTCACGCTTTAGCGAAAAAGGAACCTCCAGTGGGGTTGCGTGGTTATTCTACTAGGGCTAAGGCAGCCACTACTGCATTTCCCCATGGAGGCCCACTCCTTAACATCTGCCAGGTGGCAACGTGGGCACTGATGCACACATTCACCCGATATTACTGCCTGGATAGTCCAGTCCGGAGGGACGACTATTTTGCCTGTTCTGTCATCCAGGACTTTCTGGTGTGAACTTGATTCGCAGACGCTCCTCCAGGGTTGGTATTGCTGGGGTATCTATTCTAAGGCAAGGAATCTATAACTGTCTCTTTCAGATGAACAAGTTACTTAACTTCGGTAACGATGTATCTGTAAGAGACATAGGTTAGTTATAGATTCCTTACCACGATGTCATCCTGGTGACCACGAAGCCGACAATGGACGCGGGGTCGACCGCACCACCTATCGACATGCAGGGGTACTGCTAAGAAAAAAATCTCTGGATCCAGTCTGACGCCTGGTGGAAATTCTAAGGTAAGGAATCTATAGCTACCGTATGTCTCTTACAGATACATTGTTACCGAAGGTAAGTAACTTGTTCGTTACTACCTCTCTCTGACACCACCTCTTTAAGTAAGCCCACTCTAGTAAAGATAATTATGAGGGCTTTAACCACTGCAGGAGCAGTGATGATCCTAAGAGATATAGCTTCAAGGTACCTGGTGGCATGATCCACTACAACCATTATCTGTTCCCTGCTGCTGTTTGGGAGTCCAGGGGGCCAACAATGTCAACCCTTACCCTCTCAAAGGGTACCCCAACCACTGGAAGTTGAATTAAGGTTGCATTTGGTTTGTTACCTGTCTTGCCACTGCCTGACCGGTAACACAGGAGCTGCAGAACTCCTTTACTTTCTGAGACATACTTGATCAGTAGAAGAGGGTGACTAACCTACTCCATGTTTTTGTCTGGCCAAGGTACCTAGCAAGGGGATGTGGTGCTAAGGCAATGAGAAATTCTCAGTACTGCTGAGGTGCTGCTACTCCTAGTGGCACCAGGCTTGGGGTATGTGGTCTCAGTATACAAAAGTCCCTACTTCAAATAGGTCCTGTGGTAGCCACTGACATCCCCCTTTTCCTGGTCAGCAGGTTGCTGTCGCAGGCTCTCAAGAGTGGGACAAGTACTTTGTCCCTGGCACAGCTCCTCCCTAGAGGGTCCCCCTGGGCCTAGGAGCTCTGCCTGGTAAGACCCAAGTTCCTGGGGCTCAGTACACCTCGAGGGCTGACCGGTCTTCTCCCTGAGGAGAGTAGAACAGAGCTTGTGGCTGTACATAAGATGGTTTCCCAGGCTTTTTCTATTTGAGGGTTGGTCTGTATTTTCAGGATCCAACACCTTTTTCACCCTGGGCTTTGCACTGTGCTCTGGTTTTCATACACACTTATTCAGGTATTCCCAGCATGGCTCCTGGGCTCATGCTGATGTCTCCAAGTCATTACCAAGAAAACATTCTACTAGGATGGCAGAGCACACAACACCTTCTTTTGGCTAGTAGCCCCTCCTCACTCCAAGGTCACCATAGCCAAGGAATGAACCTTGGTCACATTATCAGCATTGATGACTGGATAAGTTTGTCAGTGAGATACTGTTCTGGGGATTCCAGTTTGTCAGTCACCATGGTGACACTTGCACCTTTGTTCCTCAGAGCTACTACTGCAAACCCCATTAATATGTGACTTTTGTCTGTATTTCTCCAGACTACTGGGCCAGACAGCTAGGGTTGCTATATCCACTCTGCCCTCCAAAACTAAGGTAGCTTCAGTGTTCACACTGACCTTGTCCGGGCACACCAAGATTCCCACCTGGCAACTCACCACCCCTGTGGGTGTTGTGCTCGAATTTTTTTTTTTTTGGACAAGTAGAGTTGCCACTTTGTTGTCCATTTGCTCTGCTATTAAAACTACAAGCCTTTTTGGGATCCCAGTTTTTACCCTGGTGCACATCCTTGTTTTGTGAAGTGTTTCTGCCCTCCCCTTTTCCCTCCTGAACAACTTTTTAGAGGCCTTAAGAAGACTCTTTAATTTTATCTTGAGGTTGTCTCACATCTATCTTTCCCTTCGGTGGGGCGGGGGGATTAGCAACCCCTTTCTTTTGGTCACCCCCACCATGGGCCTACTACCCTGGTTTTGACCCAATGGTCAGCCTTCTTCCCCAACTCCTGATAAGAGACTAAGCCTAAGTCTACGAAGCACTGATGTAATTTCTCAGACGTACAGTTGCATAACAAGTGCTCTTTCATTAACAGATAATAAAGCCCTTCATAGTCTTGCACCTTACTTACTTTTAGCCAGCCACATAATGTTTTGACTGAAAAGTCTACAAAATCAACCCAGAATTGACTCGAGGTTTGTGAGTATCTCTGAGCCTAACTCTGAACTCTTCAATGGCGATTCCCTCAATCAGGGTATCCTTCATGAGGTTATGTGACTGTTTATACCTGTTGCCTCTCTTTCTATTGTGTATTGCCTAGTATATTATATGGTCTACAAGCAGCAGACCTTAGAGGTGGGCAATAGTCTATGCAAAGAAAATTAATTTGCTGATGTATACTGAAGTGACTAATTGAGCTGTGCGGCTTTAAAATCCTTGGCTGCTTTGTTTGAGAGTTGAGAATTGTATCCTTCATGAGATCATAGAACTCAGCATCTGTCTCATTAAGTGTCCGGAGTCTATCCCTGCACTCGTGTGAGAAAAGCTCCCAGATTAGAGAGCCCTAGTACTTCTTACTGAGTTTTCTTATTTTAAAAGCCCACTCGAAGGCTCTAAATCATTTGGTGATATCATCACCCTCAACATATTTTGGGACAATCCCTTTGAGGATTTTAGGGTCAAGCATGTCCTCTTCCTCCCTATTTATGATGTTGCTGCTATCTTTATGGGTGCTAGACCCATCTCAGCCCTTTCTTTTTCAATGGCCAGGATTTTGGCCTCAAGGGCTACTCTTTTTGCTAGTTTCTGAAGCTCTAAGTCTTTACTTTCTACTCCTTTTGGGATACTGGTAGCTGAGCTATCAGTAAGATTATTTGATGAAGTACCATCACTGATTGGGCCATCCTCTCCATTGTCATCATTTCATATTAGTGCCAGGGCTATATGCTGCTTGGCGAAAAACTCCTGGAGTTGTGCCCTAGTTAGTTTAGGCCCAGTGGCAATATTGCAAGCCTTGCAGAGGTTCTTAAGTTGCAGTAACTTAAGTTTCTTGTAGGAAGCCAGGTTGAGTTCCTGGCTAGTACCCTCTGAATCAGACATGCTTGTTTAGAACAGTTGAGACCTCATTAGAAAATAGACATAATAGACTTTTAAAGGCCTAACTGACTTGTACACTTTTAAAAATTCAAATACAATAGGCCTGGGAGGACTTTACACGAGGCCCTGCATATTAGAAATTTTGGGGGGAAACGAAAAATGTATATATATATTTTTTTTAATAGCTTGTCAATTGAGGATTCCTCTGTGGTATCACCTATTGACAGTGATCCCAGCAAATGCAAAGTAGTGTATCCCACCGCTGAACCACCAATGTAGGAAGGTGGTGTGTGAGGCCAGTCCTTCACTTTTTGTGAGATACCCCCACTTCACATGCATCTCTAAGTGTCCTGAAGAGATTCCAACTAGGGGCAGCCCCATTTGTGTTTACAACCTAAGGGAGAAAACATATACTGCATACAGCCATATCTGAAAGAAACACGTTAGTTAGATTCCTCACCTTAGAATATCCCCAGGCGTCAGACTGGATCCGGAAGATTTTTCGTCAGCAATACCCCTTGCGCGTCGCTAGGCGTCGTCTGCGGCTCCGCGTCCGTCGTCGGCGTCGTGCGCCGGGATGACGTCGTCGGAGTACTTAGACGCCGCCCTCGCGCGCTGACGTCAGTTCTTCTTTTTTCCGCGCCAGTAAGCGCAGATCCGGGAGAGCTACCCCTTTTAGTCTTTTTTGACTAAATCTTTTTGATCATTTTTGATCCTTGTCTGTCGACATCTGGTGCCGGTAGGATGCCTGGGTTCAAGGCTTGTGAGGATTGTCATCGACTGATGTCGGTGACCGATCACCACCGCCGGTGCCTCTACTGCTTAGGCCTCGACCACGACGCGGAGTCGTGCAACGACTGTCAGGCCTTGACTTCGAAGGCTAGGCGGGAGCGGTCCCGCAAGCTTCTCGAGCTTCGCCACTCGGCTCCGCGTCGTGCGCGATCCCGGTCCAGGAGGAGGTCCAAGGATCGCTCGCGGAGCCCTAGCCGACGCCACCATCGATCGTCGGGCTCCAAGTCGTCGGGTAAGTCCAAACACTCAAAGAAGTCCAAGAGGCGACATCGCTCTTCGGACTCCCCTCGCCGGTCGCGCGACTCGGCCGAGGGTCCAAGTGGTTCCACCCCCGCGGCTCCGGCGGAGCCGCAGGTGCCGCGTCCGCCCCCATACCTTCCGGTCCCTGGGGCTGACGCGGCGCCGGCGGAGATCAGTGCCTTCCTCTCGGCCATGAGGAGCCTGGCCCCGCCGTCGACGCCCGCTGGCGCGCCTTCGGGCCCCGCGGGCTCGACTGGGCGACCTCGCGTGCCGGCGGCTCCGGCCCCGGCGCCGTCGACGACTCCGGTCTCGACGCCGCAGGTCCCCGCGGGGCCCATGCCTGGGCCCCAGTCGACGCCGGTTGACCTTGTCACTCCTCCACCGGCGCCGACGCCTGAACCACCGACGCCGTCACCGGCGCCGCCGACGCCTGTGACGCCGACGCCCCAGTTTAGCCCTCATCCGGACCCGACGCCGGCACGGCGTCCGCCGACGCCGCATCCGACGCCGCTAGAGACCTACCATCTCTACAGTCCGGTTCCGATCGTTCCTCCTGTTTATCAGGAATCGGAAGAAGGGGGCGACTGGGAGGGGTTCGAGGACCCTCTAGCTGTTCAGTCGCAGCTTTCTCAGGACTGGGCAGATGAGCTGGGGGAGGCCAGCGGGCTGGACACCTCGCCAGACGCTGGATTCACTTCTCCTCCGACCGTGGCTTCGGAGGAGGGTGCAGCATTTTCTGTGGTGCTGCGCAAGGCGGCTGAGGCCCTTGGGCTCGAGTTGCCTGCCGTGGCTGTGAGGACCAACATCCTCACTGAGGTGCTTCAAACCTCAGCAAGCTCCACTGAGCCTCTGCTGCCGTTTAACGAGGCCCTCACTGACGTTCTGCAGGGCACCTGGTCCAAGCCCTCCACAGTTCCTCCTGTGGATAGGAACGTTGCCAGGCGCCACCGCCCTGCTCCGGGCGACCCCAGCTTCCTGTCCCAACACCCCACCCCCGAGAGTCTGGTTATCCAGGCCTCTACTTCCCAATCCTCCTTCCCGACCGCTCCGCCGGACCGGGATTCCAAGAGACTCGAGCAGTTTGGCAAGAAACTGTTCTCGTCCCTTAGTTTGGGCCTGCGGTCTTTAAATACCGCCTGTCTCTTGGACCGTTATTCCCATTCCCTGTGGGATACGGTGGAGGACGTGCTGCCCCAGTGTCCGGAGGAGGTCCGGACGCGTCTTGCCCAGGCTCTGGCCGATGGGAGGGATGCAGCACGGCACGCCATACGATGTGGGCTTGACACCACGGACTCGCTAGGTCGGGCGATTTCCACCACGGTGGCGCTCCGCCGCCATGCCTGGATGCGGTCCACGTCATTTTCCGGGGATGTCCAGAACACCCTCATGGACATGCCCTTTGATGGCACTCGCCTGTTTGGTGAGAAGGCGGACAGTGCGCTGAACCGCTTTAAGGACTCCCGGGCTACGGCCAAGTCCTTGGGCCTCTCGGCTCCGCCGGCGCACACCTCCGCTTTTCGCCCCTTTCGTGGCCAAGGAAGGGGCGCCTCCTCACGTTCGCAAAGCCACCAGCCGCAGAACCAACCTGCGCGCGGTCGTGGACGTGGCTTCCGCCGTGGCGGAAATGGAGGCCGACGTGGTCAGCCCACATCCACCCCGGCAGCATCCGCCTCAAAGCCTTCCTAGTCCGAGCTTTCAGGCCCATACCACGCCAGTGGGCGGCAGAGTTCGCCATCACCTGCTCCACTGGCGGTCCATAACATCGGACAGGTGGGTGCTGCAAATCGTCCGAAGGGGCTACTCCCTCCCCTTCGAGACGACCCCTCCAGCCATGCCACCGCAGCACCACCGTATCTCGGGGGATCATTTGGATCTTCTCCGCGAGGAAGTTTCGGTTCTCTTGGCCAAGGGGGCCGTCGAGCGCGTTCCGAGTCCAGAAGTAGGTCGTGGTTGTTATTCCCACTACTTTCTGGTTCCCAAGAAGGGCAAGGGGGGCCTGCGCCCTATCTTGGACCTCCGGAACGTCAATGCCTTCCTCCGAAAGGAAAGGTTCAAGATGCTAACGTTGGCTCAGGTTTTAGCTGCCCTAGACCCTGGAGACTGGATGGTAGCGTTGGACTTGCAGGACGCATATTTCCACATCCCCGTCCTGCCGGCCCACCGGCGTTACCTGCGGTTCACGGTGGGCCAAGAGCACTTTCAGTTTACCGTGCTCCCCTTCGGCCTCACCAGTGCCCCTCGGGTGTTCACGAAAGTGATGGCGGTGGTCGCAGCTCATCTGCGCAGATCAGGGGTCCCAGTCTTCCCCTATCTCAACGACTGGTTGTTGAAGGCGGGCTCGCCCCAGGCAGTCGTCTCCCACCTCCAGACTACGGCGGATCTCCTGCATTTGCTGGGGTTTTCCATCAACGTGCCGAAGTCGCACTTGAGTCCCTCTCAGAAGCTCCTCTTCATCGGAGCGGTTCTCGATTCGGCGCAGTTCCGGGTCCATCCACCGGAACAGCGGGTCCGGGATATACAGGCCCTGATTCCCA
Organism: Triturus cristatus; assembly: GCF_964204655.1. Taxonomy (NCBI): domain Eukaryota; kingdom Metazoa; phylum Chordata; class Amphibia; order Caudata; family Salamandridae; genus Triturus; species Triturus cristatus. The sequence continues at coordinate 929,438,980 of NC_140584.1, forward strand.
TCTTTCGGCCTCTATCCCGGGTTTCGGTCAGGTTAGTGTTGCGGCTTCTGGGGCTGATGGCCTCCTGCATCCTACTAGTGCATCACGCCAGGCGGCGCATGCGGGCTCTGCAGTGGGACCTGAAGTTTCAGTGGGCCCAGCATCACGGCAACCTGTCCGACCATGTCTTGATCTCGGAGGGTACTGCACAGCAGTTGCAGTGGTGGCTCACGGACCGCGAGTGGGTCAAGGGCAAGAGCCTCTCCCTTCCCCAACCGGAGCATGTCGTAGTGACGGATGCGTCCCTCTTGGGATGGGGTGGCCATATGGGAGAGGCGGAGATCAGAGGCCTCTGGTCTCCGGCGGAGTCTCGCCTCCACATCAACCTGTTGGAGTTGAGAGCGATCCGGCTTGCACTGAAAGCCTTCCTTCCCTCTGTCAGGGGAAGTGTCGTGCAGGTGTTCACGGACAACACCACCGCCATGTGGTACTGCAACAAACAGGGCGGGGTGGGGTCGTGGACCCTTTGTCAGGAGGCTCTGCGCCTCTGGACATGGCTGGAACACCAGGGCGTCACCCTGGTGGTTCAACATCTGGCGGGCTCTCTGAACGCCAGAGCAGACGAACTCAGCCGCCGGTGCATGATGGATCACGAATGGCGTCTGAACTCCGAGGTGGTGCAAGGCCTCTTTCAGCAGTGGGGAGAGCCTTGGTTAGATCTATTCGCCACCGAAGAGAACGCGCAATGTCAGCAGTTCTGCGCGTTGGAATTTCCAAGGCGGCACTCGCTCGGCGACGCTTTTCGTCACGAGTGGAGTTGCGGTCTGTTGTACGCCTTTCCGCCTATACCACTTCTGCCCAGAGTGCTGAAGAAGATCAGGCACGACCGGGCCCAAGTCATCTTGGTGGCTCCGGATTGGGCACGAAGATACTGGTATCCCGAGCTACTCAGTCTGTTGACCGATCCCCCGATACGTCTGCCCCTTCGGGAGGATCTTCTGTCGCAGCAGCAGGGGACGGTCCTCCACCCGAACCTGTCCAGCCTCCACCTCCATGCGTGGAGATTGAGCGGCGGCAGTTGATGCCATTTGACTTGCCTCCTGAAGTCTGTGATATCATTCTGGCAGCCAGGCGTCCCTCCACAAAGTCGGTATACGCCTGCCGGTGGAACAAATTTGTGGCATGGTGCACAGCAAAGGCTGTGGATCCCCTTTCCGCCCCTCTTTCTGAGGTTCTCCTCTTCCTTCTTTCTCTGGCCCGGCAGGGCTCTGCCCTGGGCACCCTGAAAGGTTATCTTGCTGCCATCTCCGCCTTCTTGCGGCTTCCTGATCAGCCTTCTCTTTTCAAGTCCCCTGTGGTTACACGCTTTCTCAAAGGCATTACACACACGTTCCCTCCTGTCCCTTTTGTAATGCCTCAGTGGGACTTGAATCTGGTTTTGACATTCCTGATGTGCGCTCCCTTTGAGCCTCTTCACAATTGCCCTCTTCGTCTTCTAACTCTAAAGACTGCTTTTCTGGTAGCCATCACCTCGGCTAGACGGGTGAGTGAGCTCCAGGCTTTATCTTCAAAGCCTCCTTTTCTGTCTGTTCATCCGGACAAGGTTGTCCTTCGGCCTCGTCCCTCCTTTCTTCCTAAAGTGGTGACTCCATTTCACCTTGGGCGGTCTGTCACCTTGCCCACCTTCTTTCCGCCTCCGCATCCTTCCAAAGAGGAAGAGAGGCTCCACCGTCTGGACCCAAAACGTGCGCTCTCCTTCTATCTGGACCGCACAAAACAGTTCCGGGTGGACGACCAGCTTTTTGTTGGGTACGTGGGCGCTAAGAAGGGGAAAGCTGTGCACAAACGAACCATCTCTCGGTGGGTCGTTTTGTGTATCAAAATCTGCTATTCCTTGGCTAAAAAGGACCCTCCTGTTGGGCTGCGCGCCCATTCTACTCGGGCCACAGCGGCTACTACTGCCTTGGGACGGGGAGTCCCTTTGCAGGACATCTGTCAGGCGGCGACGTGGGCTTCGCTACACACGTTTGCCAGGCATTATTGCCTTGACAGCCAAGTCCGGAGGGATGGCTTCTTTGGCCGTTCTGTCCTCCAGGACTTTCTGGTGTGATCTTGGTTCGCAGACCCACCACCGGGGATGGTATTGCTTGGGTATCTATTCTAAGGTGAGGAATCTAACTAACGTGTTTCTTTCAGATGAACAAGTTACTAACCTTCGGTAACGATGTATCTGTAAGAAACATTAGTTAGTTAGATTCCTCACCGACCCTCCCATCCTCCCCGTTCTGCGAACTGACATCTAGGGTTAAGGTTGTCCTTTCAGGCCCCTAGATTTTATTTTTGGCACCAGTGTCGGTCTTTGCATGGCTCTGCGTTCCTGGCGCGGAAGGCTATGTACAAGAACTGACGTCAGCGCGCGAGGGCGGCGTCTAAGTACTCCGACGACGTCATCCCGGCGCACGACGCCGACGACGGACGCGGAGCCGCAGACGACGCCTAGCGACGCGCAAGGGGTATTGCTGACGAAAAATCTTCCGGATCCAGTCTGACGCCTGGGGATATTCTAAGGTGAGGAATCTAACTAACTAATGTTTCTTACAGATACATCGTTACCGAAGGTTAGTAACTTGTTCTTCTCAACGACTTAGAGGACAGTTAATCTGGACTTAAGGTAAGGCAGCACCAACCGGTCACCTTGGTCCTCTGTGGAGCGTCTTGGTGCAGAGGTGGATTTTGGTGTCTGGTGCCCCATTTACATCAGTGAGAAAAGTACCTGTAAGAAAAATGGGGACTGAGAGACCGGTCCGGTTGATTCCAAAAGTGGGCTCTGTAAGGAAGTGGGTTTCTGTTGCAGTAACCCCCCTACTTTTTGACCTGATAACTGTTCCTTGATGTGCCCTGGACTCCTGCCAATCGGGTGCCCAGGGCCTGTGTTCCTGCCCTAAAAACTGCCTAACCGCCAAAACCCAATTGGCATCTCTGGGCACATGTCAGCCCCTGGTAAATGGTACCCTAGGTACCCAGGGCCTTGTGACCAAAGAAGGCCCCTAAGGGCAGCAGCACTTATTGTGGAGCCCTTAGAGGCCCTGTACCTTGACACACACACACTGCCTTTGCAGGCTGAGTGACCTGGTGAAGAACAAAACAGAGTCGACATGGCACACATCCCTGTGTGCCATGCCCACAACACACACTGCCCTGGCATTCCTCAGTTACCCCTCTAGCTGGGTGCCCTATGCCAGTGGTGTGGGCACAGGTGCATGAGACCTGTGCCCCTACAGTACCCAGGTCCATTCCTGGGCACTAAGTGCAGTGCTGCCATTAACAGTATATGGTGCTGGGAGGTCGTCAACACGAATTCCACAGCACCATTATGGCTACACTGAAGACTTAGAAATTTGGTATCAAACTTCTCAGCACAGTAAACCCACACTGATGCCAGTGTGGGATTTACTGTAAGATGCACGACAGAGGGCATCTTAGAGATGCCCCCTGAACCTAAGCTACAATCCACGTCTTGTCTGAGGGGCTGCCTAGGCTGCCACACAGCAGACATGTTGCTGGACCCCTGGGTAGAGAGCCATCCGCTCTCCTGGGCCTGCAACAATGCACAACCTGGGCGAGGTGCTAGATCTCCTCCCCCAGGATGGGCAGGGGAAGCTTCAAAGGCATGCCGCCTTTGTGAGCTTCTCCAGGCGACTTGCTGTACTCAGCAACTGGCCCCCACCGGTTCTGACCCCCTCTCTGGCTGGAAGATCGGCAGGAAAAGCTAAGTGAGGAAAGGGGGTGTGCCAGCCTCTGCCAGCCCCACCCCTCAGGTGGGGGAGGCAAGGTGAAGCACATCCCCGGGCTCTCGCCATCTTGAAGATGGGGAGCCCTTCCTCAGGATTAGGCTACTGCCTCCCTCCCACAGGAGAGTGGCAGGATACGGGGTGTACCCACCCCAGGGTAGGAACCCATTGGTCCCTGCCCTTTTCCTACCTGTAACGCCCCTAAATCTAGTATTATGGGGCACCCTGAACCTTCCTTCCGTAGATCCAGATTCCGAAACAGCAAAGAAGATCAAGCTGCTAACAAGAGGAAGACACCAAATGCTTTGGCCCCAGCCCTACCGGCCTTTCGACCCTCGAACCTGCTCCTGCTAAACCCCGGCATCTCCAGTGGCCAGAACCTCACAAACCCCGGAAGACCTGGCTACCTTGTGACTCTGAGCAATTGGGACTCCCATGAGCAGTGGTACTGCTCAAAGCAAGTAACTGACCCCTGTCAGCAGCCAGAAACCACGAACCATGCACACCCTGCACCCGCCAAGCCTGGCCTTTGCCGGAGTGGACCAAGACCACGAGGACGTCTCCCCGGCGACTGTGTCCCCGAATCCAGCACCCAAGGACCCACCTCTATGCTCCTGATGACGCCTGCAGCCTCAGAACCAGGGACCCCTCCAGCAGAGGGTAAGATTTCCCGACGCCAAAAGGCACCCCTGTACCCAGCCCCCTGTGCCCAACTCTTGGGTGCCTACCTATCCTCCTACTACCCAACTTACCTCTCGAAGTGGTGGTCGCACCTGAAGAATCTTCGTCCCCGAGCTTACAGCCTTTGTTCGTTCTTGAGCTTCTCCATTGCAATCCATTGAGCACCCGACGGCTCAAAAGCACCCTGCACCCTGCCGCCCGAGGGCCCCTGGCAGTGCAATCTCTACTCTAATCTACTTCCCCAATTGCCCTGAGCAAGTGACCAGGAGCCCAGCTCCCACTGCCGCGTGGCCTGCTAGCCAGCAGCCACCAACCAAAGGCCCACTGCCGCCCGTAGGATAACATTGGGCCTAACTCACTCTGCACCTGGCTGTCCCTGTGCCGCTGAGGGTGTAACAACTGTACTTAACTGACCCTGGGAGACCCCTGAGTCTATGCCCAGAACCTTAACTCTGCCAGTTGAGTACTTACCCAAAAGCAGATAACTCACTTTTCTTCCATAGGGTAACATTGACTGGTTTCACTTGGAAATTCTTCCAAGTGTGGAGTTTCTAAACTTTAAAATATTCACCTAAAATCAACCAAGTAACGAAAACGAAAATACTCACCTGCTACCAGGAGAGATCCCAGTGCTGGATCTTGGTGCCCAGCACTGACCCTGAAAAGTAATTGCAACCAGACTTACCGCTAACTCAATTTTCTTCCATAGGAAACCATTTTTTTTCTGTGAAATTTCTTTTGTCGATTTTTGCAAACTACAAATATTCTTTAAAAATCGTACCAACTGTGAAAATGTAATTACTTAGCTGTTTTAGATAGATGTCCCAGTGCTGACACTAGGAGCCCAGCACTGGATTACAAAAGTAACGAGAACATACTTTACCTGTAACTTGAATTTTCTTCCATAGGAAACCATTGACTGTTTTTCTGTGAAATATCTTCTAAGTGTCGATTTTGAAAACTTACAAATATTTGCTAAAAATCGCCTGTATAACCTAAACGCATTCTCTCAACTGCTTACAGGTGATACACTAGTGCTGGATCCAGGATCCAACACTGAACTAGAAAAAGTAACAATAACCCCGCTTACCTGCTAAGTGAATTTCCTCCCATAGGATAACATTGGTGATTTTGTTAGAAAAAGTTTTTGTCAACTTTTAAAATACCAAAATATTGCTTAAAAATCACAACAGTAACTAAAACATATTTACTCACCTGTTTCGAGGAACTGTCCCAGGACTGGAGTTAGAAAAGTAATCCTAAAAGTAATCAATTGCATTTACTTGTAATTTCCCATTGAGCTCAATGTATAATTGTGTTTGAATTGTGTTGCCAATTGCAACCAACTGTAACTATTGCATTCAAAAGACTATTGCCTATTGAAAAGTATTTAACTAAAGCATCTCATTCTGAGAAAGTATATTTTGATACCTATTGTTGGTTCTAAAATAAAACAACCACATATTTTTGTATACAAACCATTGGCCTAGAGTTCAGTTCTTGAGTGTGTGAGACCATTTGCTGACTGAGTGTGTACAACAAATGCTTTACACTGTCCTCTGATACTGCCTTACTGCTCAACCAAGCTACCCCTTTAGAGAGTAAGGTATTATCTAACTTTAGCCTCTGCCAAGCCTCTGGGGACTGTGGACTCTGTGCACACTGTACCTATTTGGCAACAGTATATGCAGAGCCACTTTCCTACAGGCTCAGGTCTCAAGGGTTTGTGTGTCCCAAGGACACCTCCTGTTTACCTGTACTCAGGCTGGGGGGTTTGTGTACAGTGTTGCTTTGTCTGCGGGAGGTTTTCGTGGTTATGGGTCTCTCTCAAAATCCTGCAAGCGAGGGCTGGGTGATCAATCCGGCTAAACCCAAAGGAGGGCTTTTCTCTTAGGGTGCTCTACCCTTGAGGTTCTCAGGACTCCCTTGGCACCATCGGTTCACTTGGATTTGGGCTGTGGGGCTCGGGTGTAGCAATACTTTGAGGTGTCTTGTAGTCAGAGACTCTTACTTTGGGGGTCGACCTGGAGATGGGGACAGGACAGATGTACCACTCTCGATGCTGGCCTCTGCAGTGCTGAAGTCCCTCGTCGGCAGGTCGGACTTTGCTGTCCAGATTGGACCACCACCAAGTGTTGTCTGCTGCAAGGGGGTCTGGTACCCCAGGTATTGGTACTGGAGGGCTCATGGATGGTCTAGCATCTCGTTACTCGTTGGGGAAATGGGGGTGACTTCTGAGAGCACGGAACACATCCTCCTGGATGGCTGCTGTGTCATAGAGTCAGGTGGTCAACAGTTCAGTCAACCAGAGCTTACATTTTGGTACCTGCAGTATGCAGGGAAGTAGCTCCACTACTCCACAGGAAATGCTGGTTCTTTGGCAAAGGGCTGGCAAAGGGCTGGCAGTCCTCCCAGGCTTTTGGAGGTCGCATAGTCAGGCAGAGTCATCGCAATTGTGAGCAGAAGACAGGCTGGTAGGCTAGAAACAAGTCAATCACAGGTCCTCAGTTCTGGCTTCTTCGGCTCTTCTTTGTCCTTCTTGAGTCAGTTGATTTGGATTCTGTGATGCCAGGGGCTCCTTTAAATACTAGATTTAGGGGTGTGAAGGGTAAGGGTAGTAGCCAATGGGCTACTTTCCTTTGGGGTCACTTCACTACATCCGCCTTATGACCACTTACCGTGAGAAGTAGGCATAATCCTGTCCCAGAGTTCTTAGTTCTACCAAAAACAAGCTGGTGGAACCCTTCCTTCGTGGAGCACATCAGGTAGCCCACCTTAGGGGTGTGACTAACCTGTGTGTGCAACACGCCTACTGCACAGCTAATGTCCTGCCTGTGCTGATGACAAATGGGCCTCGGGACAGGGGGTGGAATTCTCCAGGTCTGGTGGAAGCCGGAGTTGCTTTGAAGCCTCTGGCCTTCAAATGCAGATCCACTAACCATCTGCTTAGAGGAGATGGTGATAACACCTCCTGCCAGAGCAATTATTGTTCCTGACCGCCTGAGAACATGGGCTCTTGCCCATTGGGAGTCTGAAACTCGTCTTTTGTGGCAGACTGGACAGGACCAGTCAGCCAGCACACTTGAGCACTAGTAGGTTTCAGGGGGGCACCTCTTAGGTGCCCTCTGGGTGCATGTCATAATAAATCCAATATTGGAATCAGTTTGGATTTAAGACAAGGTGTTTGATACCAAATACCGTAGGTTTTGGTGAAGCAATTATGTAGCCTGATAACTCTTATTGACCAGTACGTACCTTAGCATGGATTCCGTGTTCACTTCCAATATCTCGTAATCTGGACTAGACATCACAGGGGCATATGTGCTCATGCAGATATGTCCTCACATAGGATATAATTCACCCTGCCCTAGGGCTGAAAGGGCTTCTGTAGGGGTGACTTATATATAATCATATGCAGTGACTTGGGCATGGCACACGGTTGTGTGCGCCCTGTCGTGTTTTCACCAGGGTTTGCACTATGTCATGCAGTCTGCAATGACAGTCTGCATGCAGTTTGTAGGGGGTCCCTAAGGGTGGCATAAGACATGCTGCAGCCCCTATGGACTTTCTGTGGTAACCCTGCTCTAGGTACCATGGGTACCATTTACTGGGGACTTACAAGGGTGTTAGTGTGCGCAAATTGCATTACAATTGTATTAGTTTGCCTTGCCCATATTGCGCTGCAACTCAAACAGGCAGGGAATGACCCCAAAGTTCTATATCAAATCCTTAAACCCTTCACTAACCCGAAGGCATGTCAAATGTCAATGTCATGTCAAGGTACTTATAGAGCGCACTGTCACCAGACGGCCACCTTGCGGTGTCGCCTTTGCGGTTTCCTGGCGCTGATACTCATACCGCTGTGGAACCCCTCCTGGCTTTCCCTGTGAAGTGTCCACTCCGGGGCACCCCCAGGGTGAAGCCAGGCATCCTTAGCGCTGTTGGGGCCGGTGTGGAGGCTAAGCAAGCTATTGCCCAGAGTTGCAGCGTGGGGCCCGTGATTAGAATAGGCACCGAGGCGAGAATAGACAGGTCCGAGGAAATTGAGCCCAAGCCCCGCCGAGGCGGGAATCGAACCCTGGTCCCTGGCCAGAACTCTGCTTCAGGTTCTGCCGCTCTCTAACCATTGAGCCACACTCCTCCACCCGAAGGCATGTAACAATGAGGCAGATCCCTCCCAAGCACTTTGTGATAACATAGCAACTCATCTCGAAAATTGAGCTGCTCTATGATAAAATCACTTCAGTCGCGAACCTCCAGCATGATTCTGTATCCTGTAACCCTCCTGCCATATTTAATGTGCAGACGTTAGAAAACTTCCCACCTCTTACCGCTGGTGATGTAGAGTCATTACTGAACATAATCAAATCAGGTTCCCCTTTGGATGTTATTCCAGCTAAAACCACCTCATTGAGCTCCAACCAGCTATCCCCCCCCAAATGCTCCATCCTCAATCTTTCAATGAGAGAGAGCCAACTTCCCATTGAATGGACGGTGGCACAAATAATTCCCATCCGGAAGAACACCAAGGCCCCTATGGAGGATTTATCCAACTATCGCCCAATTTCCCTGTTACCTCTCCTGAGCAAGATATTAGAAAAACATGTCAACAAACATCTGTCTGATCATGCGAAGCCACAGGCTGCCTTGATCCATCTCAGTCTGGATTTAGGCCCAGGTACAGCACCGAGTCAGCTTTGATTGCTGTTACCGACAATATCAGGCAGTCCTGGACAACGGACAAACAATACTTCTTGTACTGCTTGATCTGTCGCCTGCCTTTGGCACGGTCTCTCATCAGATTCTGCTCAGGAGACTCAAAGAAATTGGAATCAATGGATGTTGAGTTTTCTCTCTCACTGAACTCAGACTATCAACTTAGGCCCCTTCCGGTCAAAGATTATGGGACTGACTAAGGGAGTACCCAGGGCTTCTGTCTCAGTCCCACTTTATCCAATATGTATGTTGCTCCCTTAGCAGGACTACGTAGGAAATGGGGTTTCTCACCAATCTCGTATGCTGATGACACTCTGCTTCTATTTTCCTTTGACAAACACACCCCCAACGCTCAGTCTACCTTCGCCGACGGCAATTGCTAGCTAGATGAGAAACAATTTTCTCCAGCTTAATGTGGGGAAAACCGAGATAATGCTGTTTGAAGATGCCTCTTTGCTGCGGTCCCCAAGGTGGTGGCCAGAGGAGTTGGGCGCCTAACCCCGGCTCCCAAGACTGTAATTAAAAACCATGGCATACGCTTGGATCAGAAACTGACCATGAAGGAGCACGCTGCAACCACCGCAGGCTCCTGCTTCCATGTGTAAACCTTACTAAGGAGGGTATTTCCCTTCCTCCCTCTGACCACTCGGAAAACACTCATCCAGGCATTGGTGCTGAGCCGCCTGGACTACTGTAATGCCCTTCTGATCTCTGCCAATGAGTCATCGCTGAGCAGACTACAAGTAGTCCAAAACACCGCGGCCTGCCCCGTCTCAAATGCCCCAAACCCCCCCCCCAACAGCCTCCCTCCCTCTCCTACAACAATTGCACTGGCTTCCAGTACGTAAACTGACAACAATTAAGATATGGTACATTGTGCATAAAACCCTGAATCGCAAAGGTCCTAGTTGACTTGCAGAAGAATTCACCCAATATCTGCCACTAAGATCCCTACGCTCAGGAACTAAGTCTCTACATATAGTACCACAATGCAAAAAATGGTGTCTGGGTGGCATTGCTTGTTTCCACCTCCCCCCTTCTATTGGATCCAACTCCCTATCCATCTTCGGCAATACCCTTTCCACCTGCAATTTAGAAGACTCCTCAAAACTGTACTTTTTTAATCCGTCTCCATTCTCGGCCTCCTACAGCTCTTCCACAGCACAGAGATACCCCTTTGGGGGTCATTCGGGCGCTCTATAAATTAATATATATCCAGTATTTGCAAGAATAGCACCAGGCAAGGTTCTTTAGGGTAGCCAGATGTATTACTCATAATGGGTTTTAATATTTTATCGGAGGAGGTGAGGCAGAGGTTTTGCCATGTAGTGTCTTCCTGTCTAATCGTTGGCAGATCTAGGAGTGCTGTGCATTCAGGCAGGATCATTTTACTGCCTTCAAATACATTTTCGATTTTCAAGCTAAAGTAGTTGGTCTAAAACATTCCAAGAAGGGCAGGGGTGATTGGTGATTTATTTGCAGCAAATAATTGCCTTGGAAGATTCTTGGCTTACAATATTTTCTATGACCCAAAATTTGACTAAGCTGTAATTAATTCTTTCGTGTATGGCTTCAGCAGTCTCTTAGGGGAACTTTACATTGTCTGAAAATGTTTAACAAATTTTGGTTGCCGTGATTAAAACCAGCAAAGGCATATATACTTATCACTTGAACTTTATAAAAATCGTTTTTTTAATTGCAGCAAAGTTTTCCAGGTGTTGCAAAAAAAAGGAAAATTGACAAATTGTCTGCCACTCCTGCCTTCAGTTTCTATTCACATATAAAAATTTCAGTTTGAAATATGAAGAGTTACATTGGTTATATTAATTTGTCTTAAATGCACCCCCAAAACAACAATCCAGATATCTTCTTGGCTACGCACAGACTTTAATTCAACAACATTCAATCAATATTAGGATATTTGATGCGATTTTCTTAAGCACAGGTCTGTGGTGAAAGCATGTGATTCTTGAAAAGCTAGGTAGTGCCAGCTCTGGACTAAATTACTCTCTCAGGTTATCTCTATTGATAATTGTAAGCACTGAATAGTCCAGCCCACGTGTGGGGACCTTGGAGCAGTATTTTTTCAAAGGCACATCCACGTTGCCTTACTTCGGAAAGGCCAGGAGATATATGCATCTGAAAGAAACACGTTAGTTAGATTCCTCACCTTAGAATATCCCCAGGCGTCAGACTGGATCCGGAAGATTTTTCGTCAGCAATACCCCTTGCGCGTCGCTAGGCGTCGTCTGCGGCTCCGCGTCCGTCGTCGGCGTCGTGCGCCGGAATGACGTTGTCGGAGTACTTAGACGCCGCCCTCGCGCGCTGACAACAGTTCTTCTTTTTTCCGCGCCAGTAAGCGCAGATCCGGGAGAGCTACCCCTTTAGTCAATTTTTGACTAGTTTTTTGATCCTTTTTGATCCTGTCAATCGACTCCGGTGCCGGTAGGATGCCTGGCTTTAAAGCCTGTGCTGACTGTAACCGCCTGATGTCGGTTACGGACCATCACCGCCGGTGCCTGTACTGCTTGGGCCTCGACCACGACGCGGAGTCGTGTTCCGACTGCAAGGCCCTGACCTCGAAGGCTAGACGGGAGCGGTCCCGTAAGCTTCTCGAGATCCGCCACCATCGGTCGTCGGGATCCAAGTCTTCGGGTAAGTCGAAGCATTCCAAGAAGTCCAAGAGGCGACATCGCTCTTCGGACTCCCCTCGCCGGTCGCGCGACTCGGCCGAGGGTCAGGGTGGTTCCGCTCCGGCGGAGCCGCAGGCGCCGCGCACGTCCCCATACCCTCCGGTCCCTGGGACTAACGCGACGCCGGCGGTAGTCAGTGCCTTCCTCTCGGCCATGAGGAACCTGGCTCCGCCGTCGGCGCCCGCTGGTGCGCCTTCGGGCCCCGCGGACCCGACTGGGCTGCCTTGCCTGCCGGTGGCTCCGGCGCCGTTGACGGCTCCGGCCTCGACGCCGCAAGCGCCCAAGGGACCCGTTCTCGAGTCCCCGTCGACGCCGGTCGACCTCGTCACGCCTCCTCCGCCGGCGTCGACACCGGTACCAGCCCCGACGCCGACATCGACTCCGCTCGACGTCGTGCCCCTGTTCAGTCCCGCTCCGGGCCCGGCGCCGGTCCGGCGTCGACGGACGCCGCGATCGACGCCGCTAGAGACACATTTTGTCTACCGCCCGGCTCTGTTACTTTCTCCTCTACACCAGGAGTCGGATGATGGGGGACTACTGGGAGGGATCCGAGGATCCTATGGCCGCTCAGGCCCAACTGTCCCAGGACTGGGCAGATGAACTGGGGGAGGCCAGTGGTCTGGATACCTCGCCAGACACTGGATTCATCTCTCCTCCGACTGTGGCGTCGGAGGAGGGTGCTGCTTTCTCCGTGGTGCTGCGCAAGGCGGCCGCAGCCCTTGGGCTCGAGCTACCTGCCGTGGCTGTGAGGACGAACGTCCTCACTGAGGTGCTTCAGACTGCAGCAAGCTCCACTGAGCCTCTGCTGCCGTTCAATGAGGCCCTCACTGACGTTCTACAGGGCACCTGGTCCAAGCCCTCCACAGTTCCTCCTGTGGACAGGAACGTCGCCAGGCGCCACCGCCCTGCTCCGGGCGACCCCAGTTTTCTGTCCCAACACCCTACCCCTGAGAGCCTGGTTATCCAGGCCTCCACCTCCCAATCCTCTTTCCCGACCGCCCCGCCGGACCGGGATTCCAAGAGACTAGAGCAGTTTGGCAAGAAGCTGTTCTCTTCCCTTAGTTTGGGCCTGCGGTCTTTGAACACCGCTTGTCTCTTGGACCGTTATTCCCACTCTCTGTGGGATGCGGTGGAGGACGCGCTGCCCCTGTGTCCGGAGGAGGTCCGGACACGACTTACCCAGGCTCTGGCCGATGGGAGGGATGCCGCGCGACATGCTATAAGATGTGGGCTTGACACCACGGACTCGCTGGGTAGGGCCATTTCTACCTCAGTGGCGCTTCGACGTCACGCCTGGCTGCGGTCCATGTCATTTTCGGGTGATGTCCAGAGCTCTCTCATGGACATGCCCTTTGATGGCACTCGCCTTTTTGGCGAGAAAGCGGACAGTGCGCTGAATCGCTTTAAGGACTCCCGGGCTACGGCCAAGTCGTTGGGCCTCTCGGCCCCGCGGTTGCAAACTTCCGCCTTTCGTGGCCAAGGAAGGGGTGCCTCCTCACGTACGCCTAGCCACCAGCCGCAGAACCAACCTGCGCGCGGTCGCGGACGTGGTTTCCGCCGAGGCGGTTCTGGAGGACGACTAGGTCAGTCCACATCCACCCCGGCAGCATCCGCCTCAAAACCTTCCTAGTCCGAGCTATCAGGCCCATTCCACGCCAGTGGGCGGCAGAGTTCGCCATCACCTGCTCCACTGGCGGTCCATCACATCGGACAGGTGGGTGCTGCAAATCGTCCAAAGGGGCTACTCCCTCCCCTTCGAGACGACCCCTCCAGCCATGCCACCGCAGCACCACCGTATCTCGGGGGATCATTTGAATCTTCTCCACGAGGAAGTTTCGGCCCTCTTGGCCAAGGGGGCCGTAGAGCGTGTTCCGAGTCCAGAAGTAGGTCGTGGTTGTTATTCCCACTACTTTCTGGTTCCCAAGAAGGGCAAAGGGGGCCTACGCCCTATCTTGGACCTCCGGAACGTCAATGCCTTCCTCCGGAAGGAGAGGTTCAAGATGTTGACTTGGGCTCAGGTTTTAGCTGCCCTAGACCCCGGAGACTGGATGGTAGCGTTGGACTTGCAGGACGCATATTTCCACATCCCCGTCCTGCCGGCCCACCGGCGTTACCTGCGGTTCACGGTGGACCAAGAGCACTTTCAGTTTACCGTGCTCCCCTTCGGCCTCACCAGTGCCCCTCGGGTGTTCACGAAAGTGATGGCGGTGGTCGCAGCTCATCTGCGCAGATCAGGGGTTCCAGTCTTCCCGTATCTCGATGACTGGTTGTTGAAGGCGGGCTCGCCCCAGGCAGTCGTCTCCCACCTCCAGAATACGGCGGATCTCCTGCATTTGCTGGGGTTTTCCATCAACGTGCCGAAGTCACACCTGAGTCCCTCTCAGAAGCTCCTCTTCATCGGAGCGGTTCTCGATTCGGCGCAGTTCCGGGTCTATCCACCGGAACAGCGGGTCCGGGATATACAGGCCTTGATTCCCATCTTTCGGCCTCTATCCCGGGTTTCGGTCAGGCTAGTGTTGCGGCTTCTGGGGCTGATGGCCTCCTGCATCCTACTAGTGCATCACGCCAGGCGGCGCATGCGGGCTCTGCAGTGGGACCTGAAGTTTCAGTGGGCCCAGCATCACGGCAACCTGTCCGACCATGTCTTGATCTCGGAGGGCACTGCACGGCAGTTGCAGTGGTGGCTCACGGACCGCGATTGGGTAATGGACAGAAGCCTCTCCCTTCCCCAACCGGAGCATGTCGTAGTGACGGATGCGTCCCTCCTGGGATGGGGTGGCCATATGGGAGAGGCGGAGATCAGAGGCCTCTGGTCTCCGGCGGAGTCTCGTCTCCACATCAACCTGTTGGAGTTGAGAGCGATCCGACTTGCACTGAAAGCCTTCCTTCCCTCTGTCCGGGGAAGTGTCGTGCAGGTGTTCACGGACAACACCACCGCCATGTGGTATTGCAACAAACAGGGCGGGGTGGGGTCGTGGACCCTTTGTCAGGAGGCCCTGCGCCTCTGGACGTGGCTGGAACACCAGGGCGTCACCCTGGTGGTTCAACATCTGGCGGGCTCTCTGAACGCCAGAGCAGACTAACTCAGCCGCCGGTGCATGATGGATCACGAATGGCGTCTGAACTCCGAAGTGGCGCAAGGTCTCTTCCAGCAGTGGGGAGAGCCTTGGTTAGATCTATTCGCCACCGAAGAGAACGCGCAATGTCAGCAGTTCTGCGCGTTGGAATTTCCAAGGCGGCACTCGCTCGGCGACGCTTTTCGTCACGAGTGGAGTTGCGGTCTGTTGTACGCCTTTCCGCCTATACCACTTCTGCCCAGAGTGCTGAAGAAGATCAGGCACGACCGGGCCCAAGTCATCTTGGTGGCTCCGGATTGGGCACGAAGGTACTGGTATCCCGAGCTACTCAGTATGTTGACCGATCCTCCGATACGTCTGCCCCTTCGGGAGGATCTTCTGTCGCAGCAGCAGGGGACGGTCCTCCACCCGAACCTGTCCAGCCTCCACCTCCATGCGTGGAGATTGAGCGGCGGCAGTTGATGCCATTTGACTTGCCTCCTGAAGTCTGTGATATCATTCTGGCAGCCAGGCGTCCCTCCACAAAGTCGGTATACGCCTGCCGGTGGAAGAAATTTGTGGCATGGTGCACAGCAAAGGCTGTGGATCCCCTTTCCGCCCCTCTTTCTGAGGTTCTCCTCTTTCTTCTTTCTTTGGCCCGGCAGGGCTCTGCCCTGGGCACCCTGAAAGGTTATCTTGCTGCCATCTCTGCCTTCTTGCGGCTTCCTGATCAGCCTTCTCTTTTCAAGTCCCCTGTGGTTACACGCTTTCTAAAAGGCATTACTCACACGTTCCCTCCTGTCCCTTTTGTAATGCCTCAGTGGGACTTGAATCTTGTTCTCACATTTCTAATGTGCGCTCCCTTTGAGCCTCTTCATAATTGTCCTCTTCGTCTGCTGACGCTTAAGACTGCTTTTCTGGTAGCCATCACCTCGGCTAGACGGGTGAGTGAGCTCCAGGCTTTATCTTCAAAGCCTCCTTTTCTGTCTGTTCATGCGGACAAGGTTGTCCTTCGGCCTCGTCCCTCCTTTCTTCCGAAAGTGGTGACTCCATTTCATCTTGGGCAGTCTGTCACCTTGCCCACCTTCTTTCCGCATCCTTCCAAAGAGGAAGAGAGGCTCCACCGTCTGGACCCAAAACGTGCACTCTCCTTTTATTTGGACCGCACAAAGCAGTTCCGGGTGGACGACCAACTTTTTGTTGGATACGTGGGTGCTAAGAAGGGGAAAGCGGTGCACAAACGGACCATCTCTCGGTGGGTCGTTTTGTGCATCAAAATTTGCTACTCCTTGGCAAAAAAGGACCCTCCTGTTGGGCTGCGCGCCCACTCCACTCGGGCCACAGCGGCTACTACTGCTTTGGGACGCGGTGTCCCTTTGCAGGACATCTGTCAGGCGGCGACGTGGGCTTCGCTACACACGTTTGCCAGGCATTATTGCCTTGACAGCCAAGTCCGGAGGGATGGCTTCTTTGGCCGTTCTGTCCTCCAGGACTTTCTGGTGTGATCTTGGTTCGCAGACCCAACACCGGGGATGGTATTGCTTGGGTATCTATTCTAAGGTGAGGAATCTAACTAACGTGTTTCTTTCAGATGAACAAGTTACTTACCTTCGGTAATGATGTATCTGTAAGAAACATTAGTTAGTTAGATTCCTCACCGACCCACCCATCCTCCCCGTTCTGCGAACTGACATCTAGGGTTAAGGTTATCCTTTTCAGGCCCCTAGATTTTATTTTTGGCACCAGTGTCGGTCTTTGCATGGCTCTGCGTTCCTGGCGCGGAAAGCTATGTACAAGAACTGACGTCAGCGCGCGAGGGCGGCGTCTAAGTACTCCGACGTCATTCCGGCGCACGACGCCGACGACGGACGCGGAGCCGCAGACGGCGCCTAGCGACGCGCAAGGGGTATTGCTGACGAAAAATCTTCCGGATCCAGTCTGACGCCTGGGGATATTCTAAAGTGAGGAATCTAACGAACTAATGTTTCTTACAGATACATCGTTACCGAAGGTAAGTAACTTGTTCAACACGTTAAAATTAGCTGCCCTAAAATAGGGTACATTGCCAATCTTAATGAATTTCAAATCTAGAAAGAAAAAGGGTAAAACCCTTAAAAGTCAGTCAAGTAAAATTACCTTTTATTTAAAAAGAATAATAAATCTTCACAAATTCTTTTTACTTTGTTTTTAATAAGAGTTAGGGTAATTTATAGCAATATAGCTGTATGGGCTAAAGCATTGGAAACAATGAGAATAGTACACTCCACCTTAAGGAGCTCTTGGCCTTCAGTGTCTCATCATGGCCTTCAGTGTCCCATCATGCCCTGCAGGCGGCAGTTTGCCCAGTTCTTTTTGACGAGCGAATTAGCAATATAGAATTATTCTTATCTCTTCCCTCAGGGAGGCAGGAGGGTTGCTTAAGATTTAAATGGAGATTCCCCTGAAAGAGAATTGGGATTACAAGTAAGAAACCATTCCTTATCTCACAGGGATCGCCATTGATAATCATAGGCACTGAATAGATTAGCAAGCGCATCTCCAAGAATTCTGCAGGGGAGGAGATTAAAAAAGGAATGGTACAATCAGGCAAATACATTTCTCAGAAAGGCTTGCCCTAATTAAGTATCAGTCTTAGCATCCAAATCAAGACACCAATGTTCTCTTTTTTCGGCTCCTGGTTACAGGATACTGGAACAGAGCTGTGCCTTTTTTTTTATTAAGGTTTTTCACCAAAGTTTTTCATTTGTAATTTTTCCAAAACTGATTCACTTGTCCTTTAGGGCAGAGAGTATTTTTTAGATAATTGCCTGATTTGAAATGTATACATTTTTTACGCAAAATGCCATCTCCTTTTGCGAACTCCCCTGAATAATTGGCTAAACCAAACCCGCACAGGATCTGTATCCTTTGTTTGCCAGATTGTCATGACCCCAGGACACAGTAAGATCCTCTCCAGGCACACTGAGTGAGAAAGAAAAACTTCAACTTCTTGGCTAAGTCGAGTGGAAAACAAGATTCCCTGGCTGGGGAGAGATGAGAAGAGAGGCTGCTCCATCTACCAGAGCCCCTATGTCACACTCTGAGGACTACCGCAGAGGGAGATTCATAAGAGACCATTTGGAGAAAAACTGGACTCCCATTAAACGTCAAGAAGAGGTATAGCACCTATTTGCTCGACATTAAGAGCTGGGTCAACATCAAAAATATGACGTCAAGGAGAGCACTGTCGACATAGAGGGGTACCCCGATGTTGAGACACCATACAATGCTAGATCTTTGGCCTTGTGACATGAATCGACGTTGAGACTTCAGTGAACCTCCTTAACTAAGACGGTGGAGTATATTTCACACATGAAAGCTTGCAGGCTGCCTTCAGAATCTGACTCAATCAGGGGATTGTAAAGCGCACTACTCACCCGTGGGGGTCTCAAGGCGCTGGGGTGGGCGGGGGTGTCAGTAGGTCTGTTTAACTGAAAAGCCAGGTCTTGAGAGTCTTCTTGAAGGTGTTCAGGGAGGGGGCGCATGTGATGTCTGCTGGTGTTCTGTATAGTCTGGAGTTTGGGAAGTGGGGACTTGTTGATTCCGGCATAGAGTGCGTTTCTGTAGTCTAGTCTGCTGGTGATGAGTGCGTGGGTGACTGTCTTCCTTGACTCAGGGGGGATCCATTTGAAGGTCTTGTGAAATATGCAGAGGGTGTTGAAGCAGCTGGATGTGACGGCGTTGACTTGTTGGTTCATGGTGAGTAATGTGCCGAGTACGATGCCGAGGTTCTTGGCGTGGTCTGAGGGGGTAGGTGGGCTACTGAGGGTGGTCAGCCACCAGGTGTCCCATGCTGATGGGGTGGTTCCAAAGATGAGGACTTCTGTCTTCTCGGCGTTGAGTTTAAGGCAGCTGTTGGTCATCCAGACTGCTATGTCTTGCATTCCTTTCTGAAAGTTGAGTTTGGCGGTTGTGGAATCTCGGGTGAGGGAGAGGATGAGCTGGGTGTCGTCAGCGTAGGCTATGATGTTGAGGCTGTGTAGTCAGACGATGGCTGCGAGGGGGGCCATGTAGATGTTGAAAAGGGTCGGGCTCAGTGATGTCCCCTGTTGGACTCCGCAGGTGATTTCCGTAGGGTCGGAGAGAAAGGGAGGTAGTCTGATTCTCTGGCTTTTTCCGGTGAGGAACGATCGGATCCAATCCAGGGCTGTTCCTTGTATACCGGTGTCGTGCAGTCTGGTGACTAGTGTGCGGTTAGAGACGGTGTTGAAGGCCGCTGACCAGTCGAGTAGGATGAGGGCTGTGGAGTGGCCTTGGTCCAGGAGGGTGCGGATGTCTACTGTGGCGGTGAGTAGGGCGGTCTCGTTGCTGTGGTTGCTTTGGAATCCGGACTGGGATGGGTCGAGGATAGCGTTCTCGTTGATGAAACGTGTCAGTTCCCTGTTGACTGTTTTCTCTGCAACTTTGGCTGCGAAGGGGAGGAGCGAGATGGCCCGGTTGTTCTTGAGGTCAGTGGGGTCCGCAGTGGGTTTCTTGAGCAGGGCCCGGACTTCTGCGCGCTTCTAGTCATCTGGGATGGTGCCTGTTTTGAAGGTGGTGTTGATGGTGCGTTGTAGTTTGGGTGTGATGGCGGTTGCGGCTCTGTGGTAGATGTGAGGAGGGCAGGGGTTGGTGGGGGCCCCCCAGTGGATGCCTATCATGGTTGAGGCGGTGTCTTCGATCGTGAGTCCAGTTGGAGATGGTTGGTTTGCTGGTGTCCTTGGGAGACAGGGGGGTGGCTGTGGCATCTGGAGGATGGTCGACGAAGTTGTCGTAGAGGGTTTTGATCTTGAGGTGGAAGTAAGTTCCAAGCTTGTCGCAGAGGTCTTGCGACGGGGTGATGTCTGCGTCTTCGCTGCGTAGGTTGTTGAATTCCTGAATAACACTGAAGAGTTTCCTGGAGTTGGTGGAGTTGGCGAGGATTTTGTTATCGATGAAGTTCCTCTTGGTGCTTCTGATTTGGTTGTGGTAGTCCGTCATGGTGTCTTTGTAGGTGGAGTAGTTTTCGGTTGTTTTGGTGCTCCTCCAGACATCTGCCGGTGCACCTGACTTCTTGGAGGTTGTTGGGGTTGCATAGCGGGCGAGCTCATCTGCGCAGTTGGAGATCCACGTGTGGAGTTCTTTGGCTGCGGTGTTTGCGTCAGATGTCCAGGTGTGGTTGTTTTGGGTGAGGGTGGAGTGAAGTCGCTCGTCGGTGACCTTGATCCAGTTCCTGCGAGGAGGGCGTGGGGCTGGTTTGGGTGCCTTGGGTTTGTCGACAGTGAAGTGTATGCTGTGGTGGTCGGTCCATGGAGTTTGCGTTGTGTGGCTAAATCGGACGTTGTTTCCTGTAGCGAAGATGGGGTCAAGAGTGTGGGTCGGTGTGGTGACGAGTTGTTTGAGTCCGATGTTGGTGAGGTTGTCACGAAGGATGGTGGACTTAGGGTCGCTGGGGTTGTCGAGGTGGAAGTTCAGGTCTCCGATGAGTATGTAGTTCGTTGATGCGATGGCGTGGGGCGCGATGAAGTCGTCGATGGCGGAGGCGAAGGGTGTCCGGGGGCTGGGAGATCTGTAGATGAGGGTTCCTCGGAGTGTGGCATTGGGAGTGTTCTGGATCTGGAAGTGCAGGTGTTTGCTGGAGGGGAAGGGTTCGCTGGATGTGGTGAGGTGGAGGGTGCTCTTGTGGGCGATGGCGAGGCCCCCACCCGGGTGGTTGAGGCGGTCTTTCTTCTGGATCTTGTATCAATCCGGGATGGCGATGTTGATGTTGGGGGCGGAGGATGTGTTGGTCCACTTCTCCATGAGGAAGGCAATGTCGGGCGAGAGGGAGTAGAGTAGATTCCAGATTTCCATGGTGTGCTTGTGTACAGAGTGTACGTTGAGGAAGAAGCATCTAAGGGTAATGCCGTTGTTGGCGTCGGCGGTGTTTGAAGCCGGAATTGTGATGAAGGTGTGGCGGCAGTGGAGGCAGTAGAACTGGCCATGGGTTTTGTTAGGCGAGGCCAGTTGGCAGTCTCTGAGTCTTCCGGTGTTGAGTGCGAGGAGGGTGTTGGAGCGATGGATGCTTGGAGAGCCAGGGTTCCTGGAGCTAGTCGCGGTTGGGTCGCAGACAGGCTTGCCTTAGGCACAACCGCCATTAATTAGGGGAGGGGGTAGGGAATATCAGCTGGGAACGTGCATGGGCAGGGAGGAGGGGCAGAGAGGAAGGAAGCAGGAAAAATACAGGCAGCAGACAATCAGGATACAGTGGGAGCACAAATACAGAGTGGTAGCACAATACAAGTACAATATGAAAAAACGGGCACAAGCAAATAGCACAATCCAATAGCCAAGAAGTACCAACAATTTAGAAGCCGGGACACAGGCAGAGTCTGCGGCAGGCACCCATGGGGCGGACAGCGGCCTCGAACCCCTCCTAGAAGGAGGCTGGGGCTGAGCGGTGGTGTTGATGGTGCTTAGATGCAGGGGAGAGATCGGGCAGGTGACCGAGGTCCGCTGACTTACTCGCGCTCCCCTGCAGCGGCTGCCATTAAGTAGGGGAGGGTAGATCAGCTGGGAGGTGGAAACGTGCATGGGCAGGGAGGAGGAGTATTCCAGAGCCTATTTGCCATCCAGACCAACATCCCAGGATGCTTGTTTCCAGTCTAGGGAAGACCTGGCTTGGCAGTTCGAGCTGGACTGTTCCCATGAGGAACAGGGTCAAGACTGATTTACATATGGCTGGGTCTGAGCTGGGGTAGCGAAGTGAGCTAAAGATCGATTATGGATTCAAACTAGATCTGTGACGAGGGTGCGTGTCTGAAAAGTTTCAGCACTCCATCCATCATCTTGTGTTTGCTTTGTTTGCCCTTAATTTACAGGGTATGCCCAGACATGGGTACCTTGATCACTTTCCCACTGGATTCAAGCTAGCCAGGCTGATGAGGGGTGTTACCCTGAAACTGGTCCCTGGATGCTTGTTACCGGTCCAGGGAAGAGTGCCTTGGCAGTTCTGGCTGGACTGTTCCCATGAGAAACGGGGACAAGACTGATTTGCATGCAGCTGGGTCTGAACTGGGGTGGCAAAGTGCGCTGAAGAACGATGATGGAAAAGTTTCAGCGCTCCGTCAATTTCTTTGTGTATGCTTCCAATGTCTCTAGTCACTGTACCGGATTCACCAATACCTCCTCACACTCGGACAGGATCTCCCCCAACAACTTCTCCTCCCCCCACCCCTCCTCTAGAACCAAACATTCCAGCAGTACTTTCAACACCAAATCAAACAACCACTCATTCTCACCCACTGCTATCTCCTATGCCAGTGACATCTCTACTGAGGTGCCTTAGATTGCGCTCACGTCATACCGAACCTGGCAGCTAAAGGGCTAGGGCATGCTCAAGATCATCGCTCCAGACGATCTTACTCACAGCAAAAAAAGGCATTCTTCCAGATTGAGATCCTCACGGTCTCTTCATACTACTTCATCTTCAGGTCTGTATTCATCTACTCTGTCAGACTCTCCACCAAGGACATCTCCTACAAATAATAAGAATATTTCCAGGATGTTCTCATCAAAGCAGCCAATAAGTTGAATATTGACTTGCTGATTACTGCCACCTCCACATCAGTAGTCTTTGAAACACTCCATCAATGATTCGCTTCTAGACCTCTGCTTCTGTTGGTACCTGGTTTGGTACCAGATCTTCCTGGCAAGATGGCGCCTGGGCGGTAGCTTACTTGCGAGGCTCCGCCGCGCTGATTTTTCATTCGCGGACTCGGGGGGCCTGGCCGCTCCAGGACTCCGGGTTCAGCGGTCGGAAGCATCCTGGGGCCCGACGGTCTCGGCGGCAGCTGTAGCGGCCTGAGGGCAACTTGGGGAGCGATCGAGAACACGCTGCCTGACCCAAATATGGTGGCATGAGGCGTTTGGCGATCGGAGGATCACGGCGATGCTACCCGGCGAGCGGTGAACCTGGACTGCGTCTGTATAGGAACGCCGCTGGGAGACTTGGCCTATCCTCTGCCTTCCGTGCCTCTAACAAGTTGGAATCTGGCTGAAGGCGTACCCCGGAGGGCTGCAAGATGGCACCGAGGACCGCGGCCGATGGTGATTCAGATGGCCTGAATGGGCGCAGTCTCAGCGGGACCTGGCAAGACAGTGGAGTAGTCCAGAATTGCTTGCCTGACTATGCCGGGGGGGGCAAGGAGGAGCCGGTCGAGGCACACTGCCACAGTGACATTGCTCGAGGAGGCTGAAAAGGACTTTTGGCCACGACACAGACGAGAGGGAGACTGAAGCCTCCGGGTGGCAGAGGCGCCACGTGGAGGTGAGCGGGGCCCAGAAGCGGTGGAGACATTGAGAGTGGAGGCAGCCGGGGGGAGACATCCTACGCTAAAATCTGATCCTGTAGGGCAGGAAAAGCTGGGCCCTGAGTGAGGCTGCAACTGGGAGGCCGCGTCTGACCCTAAGATGGCGCCCGATCTGGGGTTTCTTTTTTGGCCCAGAGGCGGCGGAGGCAATTAGAGTGGAGGCAGCCCTGGGGGGACATCCTGCGCTAAAATAGGATCCTGTGGGAAAGGGAAAGCTGGGCCCTGAGTGAGCTGCAACGGGGAAGCCGTGCCTGACCCTAAGATGGCGCCCGATCTGGGGTGTCTTTTTTGAAGAAATGAAGGCATTTGCAACATCTGGCTGGGGGAGCAACGCCCGAAGAGCCACACTCTTGAAGCACTCCTATTCTGGCACTAGGAGATAAGACCCCAGAACAGCTTGCTGGCACGCACAGAACCACACCAAGTGCCTGACCTTAAGATGGTCGCCCCTGCCTGACCTCAACCGCAGGCTTGGGTCCCACCCAACAAATAGCCACCACTACACAAACATCATCCATACGGTTACAAACCAGAGGGGCGACTCACGGCCCAGCAGAAGAGGACACATCTGTGGGGGACTACAGAGGACTAAAGTCTGATGAGGATCAGGTCTCTAGGCACAACTGCTCTTCAGTTTCTCCCACCCCACCCAAGAGGTTTGAAGGCAGGAACGATGGGTTGTCCTACAATCTGCCAACCTTGGAATCTGTCCCTTCCACCTCTCCTCTCACCACTTTTGTCCGGGGGCATGCTGGAGAACGTAGCGGACGGCGCTTCCCAGTAACGCCAGGACTGGTGCCTTTTGATGGAACTTTGACGATGCCCCATGGTGGATACCATAACTGTTTGTACTTATCTCGGAGCCCGAGTAACCTTGGCCGCTGTCCTATGTCCTGTCCTATGCAGCTACAGTGGAGTCTTGGCTTTGGTTCAATCCCTCCGCTGACACCTACCCAGCTGGACATCTGACATTGTTTTCCTCGTCGCCCCGTTGTGTTTCTTTCCCTCCCCCGCATCTCATGTTTTTGTTTTCTCCTATGTCTTTACTTGAAGCCTGTAATTATGTAACCTGCAACGCTCTGATCCTCATGTAAAGTGCTCTGATACCTCCAGGTCTAGGCCAGCGCGATACAAAACTTTGCAAATAAATAAGTTGAAGCCTGTTATGGATTTATTTCTGACATCAGCTTCTGTAAAGGCTGCCCCATACCTCCTTCAGAAGAGGTACAAGGCTCTGGATCAGGATCCCTCTTTTCTGCACATGGGCCCTGTTCGAGACTCTGTCTCAGCGAACCCGCAAGTTACATGGTACAGTCACTGATCCTCCTGATCAGGAGGGTAAAAAGTTGGACTCTGTGAGAAGAAAGGTATGTGGTACTTCCGCTGTCACAATGAAAGGAGCCAGTGCTGCTGCT
Source organism: Triturus cristatus (assembly GCF_964204655.1). Classification (NCBI taxonomy): domain Eukaryota; kingdom Metazoa; phylum Chordata; class Amphibia; order Caudata; family Salamandridae; genus Triturus; species Triturus cristatus. The sequence goes on from NC_140584.1 coordinate 929,463,659, forward strand.
CTTATTGATTAACATGACCTGTCTCTTTGGGATGCGGTCCAACAATTTATAGCGGATCTGCCAAGAGACCGATGTCAAGACTTACAGGAGAGAATCAACAAGGGCATGATGGTGTTGAACCAAATCATCAGTGCTGCAGCGGATACTTCCAACACGTACAGCTCATGGATATTGTCATGGCCTAGCTTTCCGTCGCTCATCGTTGCTCAGGCTTAAAGTTAAAACCAGAAGCACGGCACCATATTTTAAATCTTCACTTTTTTGAGAATGTTGTTTGGATCGCATGCTGATGCTATGTCTCCCATCTCCCATGAAGACAGAGATGGACACGCTTAGAGTTGTTGGACTGGAGAAAAGAAGGGGTTGTAGAAGTCACTCCTTATAGACCCTATGTTTGCCAGTAATTCCATCAGAGAGTTCAAACCCCTCTTTTGCTTCAGTGGCACCATCATCAACAGCCACACAGACCTCAATAGCATAGATGTCAGTCAAGAGGCAGAGGAGGCCAGCAACCATCTGCCCAAACCAGCAAACAACCGAGGGCGAACAATAAGTCCTATCTTTCCCCTCTTACATTATCTACTCTGATAGAGGGAAGCATTCCTCTACCGGAGCAAATAACTGCAAGAGTGGCAAAGAATATCCATTGACAAATAGATTGTGAATATTGTAGAGCAAGGATACTGTCTCAGATTCAAGTATATATCACCATCCGTTCTGCAGAAGAAACCATCCCTATTCCAGCAGAAAAACGGCAACAAGAAATTTCTATCCTCTTTCAGAAACATGCGGTGGAATTGGTACATTCTCACCTGACAGAAATGGGAATTTATTTTTATTGCTTTCTGGTAAAAAAGGACCCAAAAACGAGTTCAGATACAGTTTAGATGTCAAGAGAGGTAACTAGTGAGTTTTCACAGGAAAATTCAAAATGTTGGCTTTTCATCGGATCTACTCAACTCCATCATGGAGGACTGGTTATGCTTGATAGACCACAAGATGCTTATTTTCACATCCCGACAACCAAAAAACGGCAAATTCCTCAGGTTCATTGTAGTAAAAGACCATTACCAATACAAGATCCTTCCTTTTGGCCTCTAGTCTGCACCACAAACTTTCTCCAAATGTATGGCTGTTGTAGCAGCCCACCACGCAAAAAATTAAAATCTTTTGTCTATTCATATCTGGGCGATTGGCTCATCAAGGAATCTTCATATCGGGAAGCAATTCAACATTTTTCATCTAACCATCATGACTCTCAATCAACTGGGTCTGCACTTGAATCATGACATATGTATCGCAAATCTTGTTCAATCCCTGCAATACCTAGTTGTAGTTCTAGACACAGTACTCACAAAAGTGCTTCAGTTGGAGGAGAGACGGTTAACTATTCTTCAGAAATGTCGCAATCTGATGAAAACAACCCATCCAACAGTGAGGCAAGTATCTTCCCTCCTGGGTTCAATGGCGTCGTGCATCTTTCTGGTCCCAAACGCATGCCTCAATATGCAGCCTCTCCAATAATGTCTGGAAGATCAATGGGATCAGTGCTCCGGGTGATGGGAAGACCAAGTGATACTAACTAATCATATGAAACAATGGCTCAAATAGTGGTGCCACTCAATCCACTCAGAGAAAAGATTTTTCACCAAGACATTCCGAACCAAACCATAGTGATGGATGTCTCCCTAACAGGTTGGGGTGCTCACATGGACCATCTACAGATACAAGGCATGTGGTTGCCACATCAACCTGCTAGAGCTGAAGGCAGTTTATCTAGCCCTGATGGCTTGTCTCCTGTCATTCAGGACCAACTCTCTCCTTGTTCAGATAGTCAATACAACAATCATGCATTATCTTCTCAATCAGTCAATACACCAACCATGCATTATCTCAACAAGCAGGGAGGAAGGAGAGCCGGACCTCTATCTCTGGAAGCACAAACAATCTGGCAGTGGCTCATACCCAGGAATCTCAAAATGACAGCAGTTCATCTACCAGGAACCCAGAATGCTCAAGCAGGCACTCAGCAGTCATTCAAGAGAATCGCGAATAGGTACTAAACAACTCTGTACTTCACAATACCTTTTCTGATTGGGGATTTCCCCAAATAGATATTTTCACAGATTGAGAAAACAAGGAATGTGCAAGCTTTGTCTAGAGGTTCTACCAACCAAGCACACAGATGGATCTATGGATCAACTGGTCAGACAAATTCCTTTGCACTTTTTCTCTGATTTCCCCCTTCTGCCAACAGTGATGATCAAGCTGTTCCACTCAAAGGTCAGAATGATTGTCATTGATTAGAAGTTTACAGATCTCTTTCATCTCAGAGTTTCCACCCAGGAAGCTGCTGTGCAGACCGAATCTTCTTCAGAAGTACAGAGGCCAGATTCAATGTCCCAACCTTTCTCGTTGAACTTGGCTGCATGGCTCTTGAAACTCATACAATATGGTCTCCTATACTCCCTCAGGAATGTATGGATGCTCTGAGAGACGGCAAAAGATCTTCCACTAGAAAGTTCTCATTCTTCCAAGTAAAAGGGATTCTGTATCTGGTATTTTCAGGATAATTTCAGCCCTCTTTCTTATCGGGAAGAGGCTGTTCTCGCAAAATTGCAATAACCCTCTATTAGTACATCTCGTAGCATACAGAAAATGTCAATCACAAATGTCCTTTTTCAGAATGCCTGTAGTTAAGGATTTCCTGGAAGGCACTGAAAAGATATATCCTCCTCTCGGGAGACCGCCTTCATAGGAGTTGAATATTGTCCTTTCTCGCCTTATGGGTCCTCGGTATGAACCCATTCATAAGGCTTCTCTCCAACACTTATCATGGAAAGATTACTTTTTGGTAGCCATCACTTCTGCTCATAGACTTTGTGCTAGAAATGAGGTTTCTGGTTGGCTAGGGTATGCATCTAAGCCAGGCAGAACCCACCACTTTAGTAAGTTATACACCAAAGATAACCTGTGCTCATCCTCTGGTATCTTGGCGCAGAGCAGGCAGGCTTATCATCTGAGGCAATGTGTAAAGCGTTTGTACAACACACTCACACAGATACACAATGAATACACCATAAAATAAACTCCACACGGGAGTATGTAAAACTATAGTATATTGTACATAGCACAAGACCAAAATGACAAGAATCACAAATACTGTGCATACAATGCAAATCCTGAGAAAGTACTCGTTATCCTGACAATGCAAGAAACAAAACGACATACATTATAACATCAGGGCATGAACTGCAGCAGTTTCATGAATCACCATAAGCACATAGGGCAGAGCACACCTGGTCCCCTATTAAACTTTATATGGTAATAGTCACAAAACGAAGGCACAGATGCCCCTGGGTGCATATTATATTTTTTGTTCAAATCTGTTTTTATTGATTTAATTTTTTTTAAACATAACATAGTTATGACAGACATCTTATACGCAGCAACACAATTATGCATGAAAATATCCCCAACCATGGGATGTGTGACTACATATAGATTGGCGTGCATGTTGGGTATACCTTGGAATGTTGAGAGCAGTGCTCATGCAGGAGCAAGGTTACCCTTCGTATGCAGTTCACATTAGTCTGCAGAGGTTACAGCTCAGTAATAACGTATTACCAACATGACATTATGCGCAGTCCTTTCCAGTTCATTCATCTTGGGCTGTTAAAGAGATGACATAAATAAGAACAGTGAAAACCATAACAACAGAAGCATTGACCAATATATGTTCATTTATCTCCCACACCCCCTCCCCGCACTCCGCCCCTAGCGTTCACCGTCCACTTAGTGATTGTATCTGTGCACTAGCGACCACTACTTCTATGTTAGATATCAGACAATGGGTATAGCCCTTCTGGAATATCAAGGCATTGCGTTGGTGGGAGGCACATCGCCCCTCGTGCGCTCGCTGTGTGCTCTCCCGGGACTCTCCCCAGCTCCCTCCCCCTCCGTCTGCTGTAACTTACTGAGTATTCTTTCCCATTGGGCGGCAATAGGTTCTTTCCGCAGCCCCAGTGTTTCTTCCCTCAAGATGGCTATTCCCTCAGCTTTAGCCCACGCCAAAAGTGAGCAGCGCCACACCCGTGCGTGGGGTGAGTCTTGCGCTTTCCACCGCTTTGTTAGCAGACGTTTTGCAACCATAAGTCCCAGATCTAGGAACCGGGAGGTTACCTTTTCAGCTGGTTTCCTCCTGAATTGGTGCAACGAGTACACAGGCCATTCAAGGAGTATAGTGCGGCCTGTGCAGGTCTGCAGCAACCTGCTAACTGTGTGCCAGACTGCCAGTATGTGCCTACCCTAGGGCAACTCCACAACATATGGACCAGCTCCGCCCTTTGTTCACTACACCTGGGGCACGACGCATTGACACAGTGAAAATACCTATTGATTAGCTCAGGTGTGAGATATGCCCTATGGACAATAAATAACTGTATTTGGCGGAATCTCACATTCCTGGGAATACGCACTGGGCTTTTAAGTATCCTTTCCCACTCCTTATCTGCTAGCTGCCGCCCCATGTCCAATTCCCATTTGTGGCGGAGTGGGTCCAGGTTTATTGCTGTGTGGGTTCAGAGTGACGCAGCAAATCAGCAGACCAGGCGTCTACCTCTCCCCATGACGTGTAGGTACTGTGTGGTTGGGGGTTGGCTAGGCTCCGTGGACAGATTCCCCCCCCCCCCCCCATTTGGCGGTCAGCTTCGCTACAAGTGAGCAGTGTGCTAGGAATTGCCTCTTCCAAGGATAGGGGCACGTCAAGCGCCTCTTGATGCTCCTCCGGAGCCGTGGGCAGGTGGACTGAGTCCAAGAATTGCTCTAAGACATGTTTGGGGCCACTACCTCTGGCTCGGTAGAGTTGGGCGAAATGGTCGGTCATTGCTTTGTGTATCTTACGTTGCGTGTACACCAAAGTCCCCTCAGCTGTGCGCATTGCTCCTATCAGGGCATGTCTGTGCTCCTGCTGCAGCAGCCATCAAGCAATCAGCCCGCTCTATCGGCCCTAGCGTGTGGGCCGTGTAATTGTGACACTGCAGGCGCTCCAGTAGCTCCGCGTGTTGGGCACGAAGTCCCTTCAGCTGGCTCGAGTGTTTGCCACTGCCCTCTCCTTCACGCTCATATTTCAGCAGCTTGGTTTCCAGCTGTGTGAGCGAAGTTGATAACTTCTTGCATATGTTCCACGTCGCCCCCATGCAGTGCCCTCTGGTCGCCACTTTGTGGGCATCCCACTCTACCAATGCATTACTTGCCGTTCCCTCATTAATGTCGAAGTACGTGAGGATTGCCGTCTCCAGAGACAAACGAAACTCCGGGTCCTCCAGTGCACTCGGCTGGAAACGCCATGTAGGCACGGGGGAGGTGGCCTGCGTCCCAGCTAAATTGGAACCACAGGGGATTATGATTGGAGTGCGTCCACCCTAGATATTCCGATTTCGCAACTAGCGGGAGTAAGGAATGGGAACCCACCAGCCTGTCCAGCCGCACGTGGAGATCGTGCACTGCAGAGTAATAGGAGTCAATTTGTTGGGTTGAGGGTGCGCCACATGTCTTGTAGTGCCCAGTTCGTGAGCCAGTCCCCGAGCGCCTGCACGTTCAACACCGCCGTTGTCGTGCGAAGAGGGGGAAACAATCTATCCAAGTAAACGTCAAGCACGATGTTAAAATCCCCACCCAGCAGCCAGGGGAGCCCAGTTTAAGGGGTCTGGACTTGTGATAGCTGTGTCAGGAATGCGGGTTGGTCTACATTGGGGGCGTATATCGACCCTAGTAGTATTGCTTGGCCATTTAGCTTCCCCCGCACTAAGGTGTACCTGCCCTCATGGTCGGTTACAGTGTCTTCACAAATGAATGGGGTGCCCGCCCTTACCCAGACCAGTGTGCCTTGCGCATGTACTGAAAATGTGGTGCCGAATATCTGCCCTCTCCAGCGCTTGCGCAGTCTGTCGAGCTCTGCCTGCGTCATGTGTGTCTCCTGCAATAGGGCGATACCCACCGAGTGCCTCTGAGGTAGGGGAATATAGAGTAGCGCCTTGTAGGTTTGTGCATGCCACGTATATTCCATGTTGTCACGTTAATTTGAGTCATCGCTAGGTTGGTGAGTCTTCTGTGGCAGTGGGCGGAGGGGTCGCGCTGGTGAGCAGGCGTCTTTATCTGGGGGGGTGTTTCCGGTGTGCTGCAAGAGAAACAACGTAACAACTGCAAATAGCATAACAATCGGGGTGTATCCCACAGATACCAGGTATTGGTAATGAGATTAGTCCAGTTGAGTGCCTGGTGGGGTGCGCGCGCTAGCGGTGACTTGTCTTTACTGTCTCCCCCTATTGTCCCCAAGGTGCATTAGGAAATGCGTCATCGGGCCAATTTGTCTAGGTCAGCGCGCAGGCCTAGATTGGGCGGTAGTGGAGTGTCTCCGTCTCCCAGCTTTCCTAATGTGATGTGTGGTGCGTGGTATAGTCAGGCTTGCGCTCAACAGCCCCCTAACTGTCTCGTGAGGAATCATGTGCGCACGTTTGTGCTCTAGTGGCTTCCCTGCTGTGTGGCGCACTCTATTAACATATGTGAGGAGAACAATTGAACAGAGCTCTACTTGCATTAGTTGACTACACCCGAGTGCAGTACAGCATTATGCTATCATATGATGTCATCGGCAGTCTGCAGGGTTACCACTGGTAAGTTCATGTCTTCGGATACTGCAGTTGACTGGGTCAATGTGCCACTGGTTCCTCAAGCGTCTCACGCGTAGGCATCCATGCGCTCCTTACTGTGTGCAACACCAAGAGTAGCCACTGCCTCTAAGACATCTTGTCGCTCCATCCTAATTTTCTTTGGACTCGGCGCTACTGGGCCTGATCGTACAGTCTGGGATGTCCCACGTCTTCTCTGCCGGCGAGTTCTCCGCTCCGTCAAGGTGCCAGCATCTGGGCCCAGGGAACATGTTCCTGTCTACAGCCCCGACTCCTCCAGCCAGTCCCACGCCTCCGCGGGGGATTCGAAGAAGAGGGTCCCCTCCTTTGTTACCACCCTCAGCCTGGCAGGAAACAGCAGGGAGTAAGGCAGCTCCAATTCCCGAAGTTGATGCTTCACTGCCGTGTAGTTGCTTCCGTGCTGTTGTACGACTGCAGTGTAGTCTGGGAATAACATGACTGGATTATTGCCCACTTTAAGTTCCGGTAGCTTCCGGGTTTCGCGTAGCACCATATCTCTGTCCCTATAATTAAGGAGTTTAAAGAGGAACGGGCGGGGCCTGGTGCCCGGTCAAGGCTTCTGTGCCGGCACCCGGTGTGCCCTTTCCACTACGAATTGCGGTGACAGTGATCCCTGAGGCAGCGGACCCCGCAGCCAGCGCTCAACATATTGCTCCGGGTCTCTACCCTCCTCCCCCTCTGGAAGGCCCACCACGTGAATGATGTTACGCCGAGAGCGCCCTTCCGCGTCTTCTGCTCTGTCTTCGAGCGCATGTACGCAGTCCAGCATGTCCTGTAGCGCAGCAACGTGGCTCTGGGTGACAGGTTGGAGTTCCCTGAGGGCTTGGCCTTGGGTCGGGACGTCTCAGCCAGTTTATGGCGGTCTGCGTGTAGGAGAGTGAAGTCGGTGGTGACTTTATCAATCCTTGTTTCCAGGGATGACCTTGTCTGTTCCAGGGTGGCCCCGATCTTTTCCACCGCTGCGAGCACCGAGTCCATCTTGGCCACTAGGGACGCCGCCTGCGATCCCATCTCTCCTTCGTGCCTCACGTGCAGGGGGTACAGGCTTCCCGCACGTGGTGGTCCGTGCTGCGTCTTGTCTCTTAACCAGCCCATTACAAGTTGCTGCGCCGTCGGCATTCGCGAGTGCCTCTCAAGGGGGTTGGACTGGAATGCCTGGGGGTCACTGAGCTTAATCCAAGGGTCTCTGGGTTCGCCCACAGTCCTGATTTGCTCGCGCTTCTTGGCTGGGTTTATAGTCTGCAGGCTTTCTTCTCTGTGGGCAACGTCTCGATGCAGGAGTGTGCCTCTTGGAAGGTGGGCACTGTACCTCCGGACACACCGCAAGGGGGGGAAACGTTAGTGCCTCACTCGTGGCCGCCGGTGAGGCCGTCCCCAGGGGGTCTCCGTGCTATGTCCGTTCCACTGCCGCGTCGTGGGCAGCCGCTTCTGACCAGGATCCGACCCAAAGGTCCCGAAAGTGTCTCTTTTGGTTCTGCCTTATGCTCAGGCCTCACACCGCATTTCGGTCACGGCGACAGCCCCGGCCCACAAGATGGCGCCCGCCTGGCCCATCGCCCGCCGCCTAATCAGATCCAGGGCTCCATTGGCGGCCCAGTGTCACTTTTATAAAAGGTCCCAATGTTCTGGAGCACGGCTGTATATGTGGTTTTCCCGCCTCCCTCTTGGATTGTAGGCCTGGGCCCGCTGGTCACGGCCTCGAGCAGCCAGGCAAGTCAGGTAGCTTCCGCTGCCACAGGAGTCCACGGTAGTTCCTCCCTAGCTCCAGCTCACCCCCGGCCTCGCAGCGGCCCACGTGGGTTGTTCGACTCCGCGGGCCTTCGCTTCCACTTACGTCTGTCAGTCTGTGTTACCCCGTGACTTCACAAGCTGTCCCGCCACTTTGACTGCCTCCGATGCAGGAGGTGGTCACTAATGGCAGCTCCCTCAGCGCATCTCACTCTCGCTCCCTGCACGGCTCCGCTACATGCGGCAGGATCCCACCCGGAGCCCGCTCCTCCTTACTGATGATGGAACAACCCGTCAGCCGCAGGCCACAGCTCCAGCCTCTGTCACTGCTCCCCGCTCCACGGCTCGTGTCTTGCGCCGGTCACTCTTCACCTCGGAGCCGGAACGTGGCGGACCGGCCCAGCGCCTCTTCACAGTCCGCCGCCACCACCGTCTCCAGGCGCGCCATCTACCTGGGCATCCTCCCTGGCACTGGCGGTCTTGTCCAACACTGGCCGCTGGGCTCGCAGTCGGGAGCTCTGGCCTCCTCCTCTGGCCGCGCGCTGCCTCCCCACATGCTCCCTCGCCTCAGGCCTCACCGATCTTCTGTGCTGCGGCCGCGTCCAAGGAAGCAGTACTCTGTTTAGCTTCCCGGGTGCCTCTCTGTGGAGTCTCGCCAGTTCCGTGTGCTTTCTGATAGAAGAGTGCTCACCACAAACTGTTCCTTGGGAAGTCGAAACAGCCAGACCCAGAGTCCAACAGCCAGTTCAAAGCTGTTTTGATGGAATCCTTTTTAATCCCTAAGACTCCAGCAAACAGGGAGGGAGGTTGCAAGCCAACAAACCCCATCAGAGCACTCTGGGCACATGGGGAGCAGCATGCCGGCCAGCACATAAAGGTCCTTGGCAAAGTGGCAGTCACTCCAGCAGCCCCACAGGCAGCACAACCAAGCAGGCTGTCCAAATGGCAGTTCTTCCTGGCAGCACAGTAGTCCTCAAGCAATGTGCAGCATGAAGAGCAAGCAGGGCCTGGTTACAAGTCCCACGCAGTGTCTAACATCATGGGGTCAGAGCCCCTGTACTTACACTAAAAAATGTCTTTGAATAAGGGGTGACTTCAAAAGAATCCTTCAAGTGCACAGCAATCCCCTTTCCACCCAGCCCTGGCTCCAGACATCAGTAGGGGTAAATCAGCCCTTTGTGTGAGGGCAGGAGACAACCTATACAATTGTAAAGAATGAACGCCCTCTCCCAGCTCATGAAGACCACCATTATGCAGATGTGACCCCTGTCACACCCAGCCCTTCCTTTGATGTGGAAAATATACACAAAGTGTAGCTGTCACTCAGGCCTAGACGGGGATTGAAGTTAGGCTGCAAAGCACAAGTGTCATAAGCACAGAGAAATGCCCACTTTCTGAACGTTTACATGCAAAGGGATTGGGCCGTTTGATCAGCTAGGTTGGGCCACATATACTAACAATTGAAACTACATCACTTTGTAAATGACAAGACTTGTTTATATGTAATGTTTTACTGTTATATGTATGAAGTAATGAATGCACTTGGTTCACCCAGTTTGGAATTATCATGTTTCGATGTGATTTTGTGAAAGTTAGGTTTTCTAGAAAGAGCTGCAAATATTGTGTCTTACACCTTAATGTTGTCTGAAGGATATGTCTAAGTTATTGTGAAATGCACTACAATAGTATGTCCTAAATCATAAAAAAAGTTTGTTAATTAAATTACTTGATCTTATAATAAAGAAGTGTTGACTAAATACTTATCAGTTTTGGTAACCTGTAAGAATGCATTTTCTAAAAGTGGCATTTCTAAAATAGTAATGTAAAATTCAACTACACCAGTAAGCAGGATTTATCACTAGCATTCTAAACATACCAAACATAGCAACGCCACTCCTTTCAGATCAGGAATTACCACCTGCGTATATATAAGGGAATTCCCAATGCTAGCCTGTGAGAGGAGTAGGCCTTGCAGCAGTTAAACACAATAGGCTGTTTCTCACTACCAGGACATGCCACACATAAGGCACATGTCCTACCTTTTACTTACAAAGCACCCTGCCCATGGGCTACCTGGGGATTACCTTTGGGGTGACCTATGTGTGATAAAAGGGGAGCTTAAGATTTGGTAAGTAGGTTTAAATGGCAAGTTGAGGTTGTAATAAACTGTGCATAGAGACCCTGCAGTGGCAGGCTTGAGACAGATTTGAAAGGCTACATCTGTGTGTGGCACAAGTAATGCTGCAGGCCCACTAGTAGCAAGTAATTTACAGGCCCTGTGTATATGGGATACCACTTTACAAGAAACTTAAAAGAAAATCAAAGATGCCAAAGAGGTGTAAACCAATCATGCCATTTTTAGAGGAAAGAGCACATGCACTTTGGACACTTTACTACTGATAATCAGTGCTAGAGTCCTAAAGCCAACACAAAAAGGTCAGAAAAATAGGCAGAGGAAGGCAAAACATTTGGGATAACCCTGCAAAAAGGGCCATATCCAATAATTAGTGAGATACAGGCCCTATGTTCCACCCCCAGAACCATACACAGTTTTCCATAGCAACAGGGTAATGATGAGGACCCATCCTAAATTCCCTCCCAAAGTAGTCTCAGATTTCTATGTCACTCAGACTATTACATGACCTACATTTTTTTAAGAGTTATTTTCCTGTACTGAGAACTCTCCATACTCTTGGTCTTGATAGAACAGAGGGCCCCATTTATGAGGCCCTACCGGCACTTTTGCGCTGCCAGAACGTCACTTTTTTGACGTTCCGCTGGCCTAATGTGCCCCGGCATATCTTTAATGTAAAGTCACATAAAGTGGCTTTTTATGGTCTTATCAATATGTGCCCTTTTCATGCAGAAAACTGTGTGAAAGGGGTGTTCATTAGTGTTGCTGTGGGTGTTCCCATACAACACCCATCGAACCTGAAACATTCCCAGATTTACCAGAAATCATAAACCTGGGAATGCATCCAAACCGAACGCAACCCCAGGGGTGGGGTTAGGGAGGCGCAACGAGGAGAAATGTTTTAATTTCTCCTTGTGCTTTCCTTTTTATATGTGTGCTGCATTCTGCACAAAATTAATCAGCCCCACAACACAGGCACCTTGGTGCAAGGGTGCCTGCGTTGGCGCAGGGCAGCCTATTGTGTGCCGACGCTGGGGAAAAGGACAGGAGCACATAGATACGGTGTATTCCTCCCCTTTTGTTTTGATGTAGTGCAGCGCACCAAGATTCCTTGCGGCCCTGCCCTATGTCAAAACCTCATAAATGAGGTTCAGTGTCTTTAAGAATGTCAGAACAACTTTTTATAGACTATGGACCTTTACAAAGTGGATTTGCCACTTCTAAACAATCCTTGTTTCGATGGATCATCTCCTGCATAGTCATTTGTTATCAGAAGGCTAACAAAACCTTGCTTGGTAGACCTAGAGCCATTCCACCAGGGGAAAGACAGCTACTGTGCTTTACTTAGAAACATCCCACTTGCTGAGATTTGTAAATCTGCATCTAGGGCTTGGTTCACACATTTACAAGATGTTAGTGTTTTTATGTGGATGCTAAAGCTGATGCTCAAGTAGGGCAAGCTTCTCTGAAGAATTTGCCGGATTGTACTATTCCTTTATTATTCTCCTCCCTTTTAGAATTCTTGAAGATGTGCTTGCTAATCGATTCAGTGCCTATGATTATCAATAGAGATCCCCCGGGTGTGAGGCGGCAGGGGAGGGCGTAGGTGGGGAGGATGCATAATTCCTTTACTGGCGCACTTTGGTCAGAAGCAATGGAGGACATTTGAGACGCTTCACGAGTCCGGGATGCGGGTTGGTGCTGAGCGCAATAACTCTAGTTGGGTAGCTGACAGGAAACCTCAACTGTTAGAAGAGGGTGGGTGGGATGGGGGGGCTGTTTTATTTGGGGGCTGTGTTTTCGTTTTTTACTTTTTATTATTTATCTTTTATGGTGAGGAAAAGACGGAAACAACAGGGGGAAAAAAATTAAAACTGTGCCCCTGCAAGGGGGTAATTCTACGGATGATAGCATACTGGACTGACAACTTGGAAGGTATTGGGTGTTGTAAAGGCTGCACACAGTGATACCCAGCCTCCGGGATGTGGGATAAACTGTGATGATGTGTGATTATTTGCAACATGGTAGCCGGCCTCAGGGTTGTAGGCGCACAGCTATGTATGTCAACATGTGTTCTCCTTCAATAAAAACAATTTACAAAAAAAAAAGAGAGATCCCCGGAGAGAAGGAATGGTTTCTTACTTGTAATCTTAATTCTCTCTCAGGGGAATCTCTATTGAAATCTTAAGCAACCCTCCTGCCTCCCGGAGGGAAGAGATGAGAATAATTCTATATTGCTAATTTGCTTGTCAAAAAGAACTGAGTAAACTGCCAGTGGCAGGGCAAGATGGGACACTGGAAGTCAAAAGTCCTTAAAGGAGCTGTGTCCTAATACCATTGTTTCCAATGCTTCAGTCTAAACAGCTACATCGCTATATATTACCCTTACTTTAAAAAAAAAAAAATCTTTGTGAAAGTTGTTTTTAAACGGGTCACTTTTCATTTTGCTTAAGTGAATTTTAAGGGTTTTACCATTTACTCTTTTTCTAGATTTTAAAGAAATTACTTTAAGACTGGTAATCTAGCCGGGTTTAAGGCTGCAAATGTAAAAATTGTATCATATATGTCTCCTGGCCTTTCCGAAGTAAGGTGAAGTGGATGTGACTTTGAAAAAACTGCTCCAGGGTACCCGCATGTGGTCAGGACTATTTAGTGTTTATGATTTCAATGGAGATTCCCCTGAAAGAGAACTAGGATTACAGGTAAGAAACCATTCCTTCTTAGTAATGTTATCACGCTATAGTGCACATTTGTCTTTTGTCGGAATAATAATGAAACTGCGCTGTGTAGGAATGTGTCTCCAAAGCATCTGTCAGAAAGGATACAGAAGATTAAGATGGAGCGCATTTATTTTGGACTTGTACTGTTTTCTATCCAAATAATCTCTAGCAGGATCCTGAGTTTTCATATGGAACTGGTATTTTGGAGAGCAAATTTAATTTCAACAGTGAGAGCTGTCGATCATCTGTGCTGTTGGAGCAGGAAATCTGAGATCCACAACTGATAAGCTCAATTTTAAACTATTAGACTCAAGACATGCTGCTGGCTCTGAAAACTTCTGAATCCTGAGAAACATTGACAAGGGATTGAAGACATATATGAATTATCATTACAAAATTATCTCCTAGCTGGCTATGACTTTTAAGAGGCATAAATGGTGGTACTTGTATTTAGTCTAAAAAGACCATTTATGAAATATTTATTTCTGTGTCTGGAGAGGTAATTTCCACTAAAGGTAGAAAGAGGTTACTATTCTAGACTCATAAATATGACGGAGCACTTCCTTTGACAGTCTCCTGGGCAGATGGACTAAGGCATCTGTGTGCCTTCTGGGCAGTCTTGATTTGTTGAGATGTCTTCCTGATCCTTCCAAACATATGGGCTTTATTCCTACAATCGTGCCACTTCCTGCTGGCAGGTAAGTTTGAAGGTAAAGCCGCAAGGTGATTCTGCAGGCTTCTTAAACTTTGGCCCAGTCTGGAGGGAGAATGATAATTGTGCTCAGTCTCCACTCTTTGTCCAACAGTCTCCTTTTTTGTACAGACTTACAATACAATTTGTAAAGTGTGCGGCTGCTTCCGAAGAAGTGTCCCGGTTTTAGTGGCCTGATTGGGGCACAGAAAAAGACTAGGAAACTCCGGAACAGAAAGTCTGTACATCAAAAAGAAAAGTCTTCTGTAGTTTACGAGAAACTGGTTCAGAAGGAGCAAGGCATAGGGCCGTGGGCAAGGAGTTCCAGAGTTGGGTGGTGTAGGAATCTGGGGTTTCTGTTGCAGTAACCCCTCCACTTTTTTTGCCAGACTACTGATGCACTTTGACTTGATGTGCCCTGGGTCCCTGACAATCAGGTTCCCAGGGCCTGTGTTCTTTCCCAAAACTGTACCTTGTACCCCCAATTGGCACCTCTCTGGCCACATGTTAGTCCCTTGTAAAAAGTACCATGGGTACCAAGGGCACTGTGGCCAAGGAAGGCCTCTAAGGGCTGCAGCACTTATTTTGTCACCCTTAGAGGCCCTGTACCTTTACTTACACACACACACACACACTGCCATTGCAGGGTGCATGTTTTGATGCAGAACAAAGTGAAGAGTCAACATGGTACACATCCCTGTGTACCATGCCTACAACCCACTGCCCTGGCATAGGTCAGCCACCCCTCTAGCTAGGTGCACTATACCAGTGGTGAGTGTACAGGTGCATGAGCCCTGTACCCCTACAGTGTCTAGACCAATTCTTAGATATTGTAAGTGCAGTAATGCCATTAAGAGTATATGGTGCTGGGAGTTTTTATCAATATGAACTCCACTGCGCCATAATGGCTTTGATACCAAACTTCCCAGTTTCCAGTAAACTACTCAGCACATTAAACCCACACTGATGCCACTGTGGGTTTAAATGAAATATGCACTCAGAGGGCATCTTAGAGATACCCCCCCTAAAAAACAACCTTTACTGGTACACACCAGCCTGCCCCCACGAGACATGTTTCTGGACCCCTGGGGTGGGAGCCTTTGCTCTCTGGGCCCAGACACCAAGCCTTTCTTGGGCAGAGGGCGTTACACCTCCCCCAGGTCAGGAAGAGCCATCTGTGGAGGGGGGGGGGCTTCAAAGGCCTTGCTGCCTTTGTAAGGCGACCTGAGCCTCTCCCTCTATCAAGAGCAGGCCCCCTTCCTGTCAACCCTCCATTTCGGAGGGAAGACAGATGGGAAAAATTAGCACAGCCCAGAAGGAGTGCCCACCTCTGCCAACCCCACCCTTCAGGTGGGGAAAGCGAGGTGAAGCCCACTCTTCATTGCCCTTAATCTTGCAGATGGCAGGCATTCTCCAATCAGGATTAGGGATTGTGCCCGCTCTCCCACATGGGGTGAACACACCACGGGTGTAGTCACCCTTAGGTAGTAGCCCATTTGCTACTGACCTCGAGACCCCTAAAATGCCCCTACATACATTATTTAGGGTCCCGCAACCAAGAAAGAGGCCAAAAGAAGATGCCCAGCAGATGAGACTGCAGAGAAGAACTGACTTAGACCAAGTCCTACCAGCCCGTCTGCAGTTTCCAGAGATCCTGCGCCAAAAGTCGCCTTGTCCTGAAGCCAGCGACCTCCAGAGCCCTGGGAGGACTGAGAGCCTTCAACAAAGAGTGGATCTCCTGTGAACAGCAGCTCTGTTAAAAGAAACTCCCAAGACAGACTCTGAGCCTGCTGAGGACAAAAAAAACCAATGCCTGGAACCACCACTGCACCAGACGCCTACGGCCTGAATCCGGGTGGCCCACCGGTCCCAGCGAGGTCCCCTAGACCTCTAAAGTCCAAGTCCCCTGTGGGTTGGCCCCTTCAGGACTCCCCGACGTCACCTGCAGCCTCTGCATGGAGATCCCCCACAAACCGCGAGTTGCCTGGTAAGGTGAAATCCAACCTCAAAAGAAATCCCTCAAGCCACCCTGCGCCCTGGAGAAGAGAACCCACGGTGCACCTAAGTCCACGACCCCTCCAACTTACCTGCCCAGCTGTTGGTTACTCCCAGAAGTCTTCTTGGATCAAGCCTGCAGTCAAAATCCAAAACCAGCAACTCCTACTGAAAACAACAGGGCACCGATGCCATACCAGCACCCTGCACCTTGCCGCCCCTGTGCAGTTGTGGGTGCACTAAATCAGATCCCCCTTTGCCCTGAGCCTAACACCAGGAGCTTTGCTCCAACAACCAAGTGGCCTGTTTGTGAGCAGCCACCATACGGAGGCCGCCCTTCCCAATTGGATCACATTGGGCCTCAGCACTCTGCACCTGGCTTCCCTAGTGCCGCTGAGGGTGCTTTGAGAGTGCATCCTCGACCCTGGGGGAACACAGGTTCTAACCCAAGAATACCAACTCCCACAAATAAATACTTCCCTGCAAATTGATAACTTAATTTCGTCTCATATGATTGCATTGACTGCTTTTCCTGGAAAATTCTTCAAGTGTGGAGTTGGTTTGTATGAAACATTGAAAAACTGCAAATGTACCAAAAGTGATTTATTTACCTTTTGTCTAGGAAATGTCTCAGTGTGATATCTAGGCATTTCACACTGATTAGCAAAAGTAAATTAAAAAGTAACATGCACATTAATATGTAAAGTAACTGAAAAGTAAATTCGAGCTGTTGTCTTGCATGTAATTCAACCAACTTCATATGAACCTGCATTAAACTGTAAATCACTGCATGAGATTTTGCAAAGTATTATTTCACTTACCTGCACCAGGCTTGGCTCTAGAATATAAAATAACTAAATAATATTTTTGATACAATCAAATTGGTCTGCGTTTGGTCTTGGAGTGTGTGACATTTCTTGCATGAGTGTGAACAACAAATGCTTAACACTACCCTCGGATGAAGCCTTACTGCTTGCCCGCACTACCGCAAATAGAGAGTAAGGCACTATCTACCTTTACCTCTCCCTACCTTTGGGGTTTCACTGGACTCTGTGCACATTATACCTCATTTTGGTATAGTATATACAAGGTCAGCTTCCTTCAGGCGGTCAGAAAAGAAAAGGAGCGCCCTCATCTTCTTGAGACCTTGCAGGAGTTTTAGAGCATTGGAGCGCAATGATCTACTCTGATGATGTGCAGACAACCTTCTTTTTAGATGTAGAAGGCCTCTTTGTTCGAAGGCTCTAAGGGTGAAGATTAGTGCCTTGAATTTATATGTGGCTGGCAATGAGCAGCCAGTGTATTCTGCGTAAGGAGGCCAATACAGATGAGTGAGCCGGGATCTTCAGAATTAAACATGCAGCCGCATTTTGAATGATCTGCAGACGGTGTAGCAGGTAGGATGGAGGACCCAGGTACAGACTATTAGTATCAGCTAGCTGAGAAGTTACCAAAGCATGATTGATGGTCTTACAAGTTTCCTCAGGAATCAGATAGAGCACTTGAGAGATTGAGAGACAGCTAGCTCTGACCTGTGGTTCAAACTATAGGCTGGCATCGAATTTGAAGGCTAGATTTCTTACTACTGACGATGGAGCAGGAGGGATTCCCTGCTCATAAGTCCACAAGTTATAGGCATCTGAATGATTGTTAGTGCCAAAGAAGAGTATTTCTGTTTTGTCGAAATTCAGGTTAAGGCAATTAACTTTCATCCATTCACCAAGGGCCCTCAGGCAGACCTTGAAGGATTTCAGGGCTCCCACGTCCTTCTCCTGGAAATAAAGCGTCAGCTGGGTGTCGTCCGCATACAAGATCACACTCATGCCCCAAGCTTCAACAAGATTAGCCAGGTAGACATTAAAAAGAGTCTGGCTCAGAGCAGAGATCCGAGGCACCTCAAAGGCAAGTGGCTTGGCTGAAGACGGGGGGGGGGGGGGGGGGGTTGTTTGAGATCTGTCTTTCAGATAGGATTTGAGCCAGGGCCACAGCCGGCCCATGAACACCCACACTTCATTGTGGCAACATCCAGATGCCGCTATGGGTGACAGTGCTGTGCTTTACAAGGGCTGTTTGATTTTTTTTTGATTGATTGACTCACTCCATAACTTTTCCAGAAGAATGGAGTGGGAGACTGTGTCAAAGGCCACCGCTAGATCCAGAAGGACAACTGTAGCAGCTGCCGCTGGATCAAGATCGTCCTTTAATGAATTCAGTGACCTCCAAGAGGGCTGATTCAGTGCTACAGCCTGCACGAAAGCGAGACTGCGTGTCATGTAGTAAGTGATTCTGCTCCCAAAATTTAGAGCGCTATTGATTGACCAACTTCTCCAACATTTTGGCTACAGCAGGTAAAAGAAAAATCAGCCTGAAGTTGCTATGCACCTTGGGGTCCACATTAGCTTTCTTTAGTAATGGTAATAGTGGGGCCTGTTTTCAGCTCTTCGGCACCATAGCAGCCTCCAAAGAGGCGTGCATTAATTTAAGAATGTCGGGGGGGGCCTGGGTCAAGAGGCGACCCAGGCGTGCAGTTCGCCAATAAAATAGAAGAGTCCTCCAGAGAAATAGGCTCAAAATTGGTCAACAACGGGCCAGGGAAAGGGCTCATATCCAAGTTAGGGATGGACGGCTCCTGTGGGGGAAACATCACAGATCACTTGGGTTTTTATTAAAAAAGAAGTCCGTAAGCTCCTTGCACATATTGATCGATGTAGTCAGAAGAGTTTGCGCAGTTTATTAGCGGCTGAGGCAATAAATAACTAAATAATGCGCCTTGTGCACAGATCTACAGAAGTCATTTAGTGCTTTCTAGGACATAGATTTCCCTTCTGGGTCATATGTTTTCTTCCACCTATGTTCCAGGTGCTCACAAGCCTCCTTTGTTTCTACACAGGAAGCGGTTTCTGAAGATTTCAGTACTTATCCTGGCTGCCATGGCCAGTCAGATGGAATGCAGCTTTCAAATTGTTTCAGGGTTCTGCCTGTCCAGAAGTCTTTTCTTTTGTTCCAGTGTTGCTGACCACATTTTGTGGGCTTATTTTTATTATTATTCTAATAAATCTTTTCATTTGTTCTGTTCCCCTCCATCGTCAGATCTGGATGACAGGCTGCCTGACTATCACTTCAAGTGTTTGGTGAATTTGTTGCTAATGCTGAGCAATGACCAGGCAGGCCTTATCGCAAACAGTACCTTCATGCACTCCATAACGCAACCTAAACAACGTGGATTAAGCATCCTACGGATCTGCTGCAAACAGTCTCAGTAAATGGAGATGATGTGAAAATATTGAAATTGTATTAGCTGACCCTGGCCGTGTGGATATGGCCAGGGTGCGAGAAGCCTCCTCTGTTCCAGAGCATTCTCTCTTGCTCAGTCCATCAACATCACGCTCCCATTTCGCCTACAGTTTTACATAGATCTCATAGTTATCTTAGCCTCTAAGGGGTAGATTTGTAATGTGTAAATTCATCGGATAGTGTAGCTGTCGCCAAGCTTTGAAATCCTTAAGAGGTCCCAGGTTTGGAAACGGATTTGTGACCAGAGGTAAAGGAGCAGTCCCATAAAAGGGTTTGGACCAACAATGATTTCTGCCCCCCAATGTGCCACAGTGCCTCATGCCAGCACAGCAATGGTAGTGCTGCTATGTTGGGGATTGTTGACCTGAATAGTAATGAGTACAAGTCATGCGGTTCCAAAAGCTCTAGTGCAGCTCTGACCACGGAGTCAGTTGAATGTCTGATCAAAACCTAGCATATGGTGACTAAGCCTGGTGTATACACATACCTTTGGTTCCAGGCCATCAGAGACTGTAGCCCCTTCAAAGCAACACAATCAGATGTCTTATTAGTGGTGCTATCGAGCTGCCTGCTCCCGCCACCTTTGGTGCATTTTTCTAACGTTTAGCACTCAAGCACACAAAGTTCAGTTAGTTAATGATTTGTTCCTTTCTTCGTCAAATTTCACTCTTCCAGTAGTTGAATCCAGTCAAAAAACCACAGTACTTGAGTCTTGTTTCCTTTAGAGGAAAGTTCTTTATGCAGAACATTCCATAAACACCGCAGCCAACACGTGTTTCATCCTCCTGGACTTTTTCAAGGATATGACCATGAATGTAGGTCCAAAAAAGAAGACAATTGAAGTCTCTCCTTCTTTAGCATTCATACAACCAGGTTAATGACACGTCAGTCCGCATAATCATGTCAGATGTCCCAATAATAGACGTTTCGGCAAGTATCCTTCCATTAAGCCCACACTACTGTGACATGTAGACTTTGGAGACAATTTTGAGTGTTTATGCCCGGCTTAAAAACACTTTTGGTCACTGGATAAGGGTGTTTATTTGTTTAGCCAGTTTGGTTACTAGAATTTTAGCCAATACCTTCACTTCAATGTTTATTAAATGTATTGGGTCATTTACCTGATTTTGGGATTACTGAAATGACCGCACCACTCAGATAGTAGGGAAAAGTACCTACAGTGTGTGCTTTCTTAAACACTACTTGCAGATCCTTTATCATTAGCGACCTGTACCGTTTGAGGTACTCCAAAGGGAATCTGTTGGGGCTGGGGTCTTGCCTGAGGGCATGTCTGTGATTGTTTGTTGAAGCTCCATTGTTTTAATAGGAAGATCCAACTCTGCCCTGTCCAGTTCCGATAATGCACGGAGCATAAGATCATTAACTATTGGATGGTCTAATTAAACTTGCAGGAGTATTTGTTTGGAGTATAGTTTTTATAGTAAAGGGCAAAGGTTTCTGCAATGCCTATGCTGTCCTGTGCAGCTGGGATGATCCTTACCACGGTTTCCTTGTTGACCAGTACAGCAGGTTCCTCGCCTTTTCTCTCCATCCGTATAATCTATGTTGAGAAAGAAGCGTGTTTGTGTAGATGTAGTTAAGTAAGAGCACAAAGAATGGCCTTAATCGAAAGGGCTATATGCCATTTTCACAATAAAAAAGTGAGAGACTTTAGAGAGATGCAAGTTTTTAGCCAGGTAGTGAGAGACTGGTCCACACCCTCTGGAATTCCCACTATCCTGACATTTTCTCGAGGTTCTCCCATCAGCCTCTTTAACTCTCTACTAGAAGCGTTTGGATCCCGCATAATCTGTGCACTATCTCCACCTTTTATATACATGTCTTTGCTTTCTAGGGTCTTGCAAAGATCATGCTGTAAGAGTAATACAGCGACACAGATTTTCTCAATTTTCCTCTCTAAGGATCCCCTGGTGTCTTTAATGGCTCGCAGGAGGTCAGTTCATTTATGCTCAATATTTAAGGTGTCTCTAGAGCAGTGGCAGTGCTCTCGTCCTGTTATACTTTAGCACAGGGACCTGTGTAGTAGTAATTCAAGGCTTATTGGTAGCGCACAAACATCGTAGAAGTAGCTCTCAGAAGTAAAAACCAAACCCAGTTCACCATTGTAGACAGGAGCAGTGCTCATTGCAAGACAGCCAAACCAATAGTAGGGTCTCATGATAAAATTCCAAACACACACTGCATCAGCCTATGGATTGTACCACATAATCGTCTCTTTCTACTCAACCTAGCAAAGGCACAAGGAGATTAGCCATGTGGTAGGCCCTGCCCTATCAGTCACACTTTATGTGTGAACAGTGGACACGGAAAGAAGGGACCTAGCAGTAGCCAGAGTTGATTCACTGAAGTGTGGGATTGCAGGACCCAGAATGAAAATGCGAGTTGGATTCAAGATCACCCCAGTAGTTGAGGAGTGCATGGTCTGGGTTTAGAGTTGGTACTATTAAGATCCTTAAGTGTGTGCATGTACATATTTGTGCCCGCTATTGTGACACCCCCCCTCTTCCAAAATAAAACCAGCATCAATCCATGGGAGCTGTGCCTGGTGTTAAAGACCCCCAAAAGTATATGCCGACCCCTCCCCCCCCTATAAGGGATTAATCTCTGGTACAATTGTATCCTTTCATGGAATAATAGCAGTAAACGCATAATAATGGTCATCACTAATACATTTTGGACATTCTTGGTCTAGTTCTGGCATACTGGCAGCTCTCACTGACATATTAAGAGCATGACGGGCCTAATTTTAGCCATCCCCTACATAATGGTGGCCACGCTTTACACTATAATGGCATGTCTGGCATGTTGTGGGTATCCTGTCCATTATTGGGTCCCGCCTTGGTCCAAAGGAGGCATTTGTATAATGGTGAGCATTAGTAGTAGACGACAGGCATCCATGTCCTAGAATTGTAATGCCTGTGGATTCGAAGCAGAATCTGCCCATGCGAGGCATTTATATATGCGAGTACTTGATGACTATGAAAAGCAGAGATGCTTGGGGACTGTGGACTTAAAAATTAAAACTGATATTTTGAAAGATAGTTATTATCGGAAACACTTTTTCGTCCGGAAAATTGAATTTGTTTGTCCAAAACATAATGTATGGCTTTTAATCGCAAAATATGTTTTTTCAGAAACTGAGAGTCTCAAGGTGACAAGAGGTTGTATTTAAAAAATACATTTAAAGCCGTGGGTTGTCGGAAATGCTTGGGTGGTTACTAGTGTAACATTAACAAATGTGGCCACTCTTTTACAGAGCTAAACTTTGTTATTAGCTCAAGAGAAATGTTTTTGAGCAGAAGTATCTCTTACTGTATAAAGGATGGAGATCCCTACTTTTGCAGATAATTCCATCTTTGCTTTGGATTGATTACCACAGGTTCTCCCACCAGATCCCCTAGGGGTACTAGTGTTGTCGATTGGAGGCCCTCAAAAATGGAAGGGGCCATTGCTTTTCTTCCATACAGGGAATCAAGGAAGAGCACAAGTAGGATTATTCAATCCGATTAACTTCTGTGAGATTGTGCTCCATTTCCATTGCCGGAAATCCCCACTGCCAAGGCTTCTAAGGAGTCATGCATTGTATTTTAGGGGGTTCCTGTTCCATCCCTTCTAATGTGCAGCACTAAGACCCAGCATAACACAGTTCCTAATAGAGGAAAGAGAGTTTGGGATGTTTTGGCTATTAATAACCAGGTGTCAATCTTGCTTACTTGTAGGCAGTTTCAGGGCCTTCTTCTTTTTTTATGTTTGAAAAGCTTTATTGAATAAACAGAGAAGTAGGCAAGAAAAAGCACCAGCAACACATTCGAATATTGAAGCATAGAGATAACAAGATATATGGCTAGTACAATAAAGGAAATAAAAGCTATTTTAAGGTTTTATATGGAAAAGGGATAGGAAGGGAGAAAGGGAGGAGAGGGGGGACTATTAACATATTGAAATAAAAGAAGAATGCATAATACATTGCAAAACACAACGAAATGTGAACAATCTATTAGTCAAAATACAATATATATCAACTTATCTAGTATGATATAGAAAGAAAACAGAGAGAAGGCATTCAAGGAGGTTTAAAATTTTCGGAATTGAGGGAGGAGTTTTGTTTGAAAACAATCTGATCTAAATAAGTTGTAAGGGGTAACCAAAAAAGCTCTCTATTAAGTGTTGGTTTACAGGAGGAGGCGAAGGCAACATCAAGTCTATGAAAGTGACAAAGACTATTCCAACAGTGTTGTATAGAAAGATTATTGATAGATTTCCAATTGAGGGTAACATGCTGAAAGGCTAGAGCGACCATGAGATCAAAAAGACCAAGATCATGAGAGGGAATATGTAAAGAATCCGAGAGGCTTCCAGTAAACAATAGGGGTATTGAATAAGAAATAGATAGGTGAAAGATACGAGAAATATAAGACCAAACGGACATCCAAAAATTGGAAACTGAGGAACAGAGAAAAAGAAGATGCATAAGGTTAGCATCAGAAGAACCACAGGTCCAACAGTTAGAATCTGAAACAGGAGAAAAACGGGCAATAGAGACAGGAGTAAGAGAAAGCCTATGATAGAGAAAAAAACATAGATTGAGTAAGAGAAGCAGAGCGAAAGATTTTTAAAGATCTAGACCAAAGTTTGTCCCAAAAGCAGATAGTCCATTCACATCCCAGATCAGGCTCCCAAGAAAGTTCCAATTTAGATTTTACTCGATATGGATTGGGGGCTGAATAATATTTATATATAAGAGAGGCTTTGGGTAGGGAGAAGAGAAGTTTAAGAAGCGAGTTTTGGGATTCAGGAGGATGTGAGGGGGGGAGAGAATAGTATACATCTAGAATAATTGCCATAGGAGTGGTAAACTTCTGTAGGAAGGAACGAGGACAGTGGAATAAGGCTTGAAATTCGGGAAAAGAGTATGGTGAAAGGCCATTGAAAAGATGTTTAACCCAAATGATATTCTTTGCCCTCCAAGAGTTCCAGAAAATGGTCCTGTTATTGAGAAGAATTAGAGAATTATGCCAAATAGGAGAGTCCAAAAAGTCATCACGAGAAAGGGGATTAGGCAAGACTAAAGGCTTCAGAAGGGAACAAGTATATCTAAAGAGGGGGAAGGATGTATGAGAGGTTTTAACGGAAAAAGTTATTACTTCCTTGAGAGAGAATGGTAATAAAGGGGATTCCAGGAAGAGAGTAATTTATCAATACAAGACAGAACAGCAGTCATGTTTAACTTAATCGAAGAGGCAATAGAGTTGGAAAACCAAATACCTAAATATTTAATCTTTGAAGCATTCCAGGCAAAACCGGTGGATGAAAAAAAATGGGGGAAGACGAAATTTAGTAAGGGGAAGGATTTCTGTTTTGTCCGAGTTGATCTTGTAACCAGAAACTTTGAAAAAGAAGTCAAATTCATGAAGCAAAGGAGAGACAGAGGTGTCAGGATCAGA
Organism: Triturus cristatus; assembly: GCF_964204655.1. NCBI lineage: Eukaryota > Metazoa > Chordata > Amphibia > Caudata > Salamandridae > Triturus > Triturus cristatus. The sequence continues at coordinate 929,488,396 of NC_140584.1, forward strand.
AATAAACAAAAGGATATCATCCGCATGTGCAGAATGTTTAAGTTGCTGGTCCCCAAAAGAAAAACCAGAAATAGTCATTATTACGAATAGAAGACAAAAAAGGTTCAAGAGCTAGGATAAAAAGAAGAGGGGATAAAGGACATCCTTGGCGAACTCCGCATTGAAGAGGGAAATAGGATGAAATAGAACCATTAACTAGTACTGAGGCCCTGGGGGCAGAATATAAAAGAGAGATAAGAGAAATTAATTTGGGACCAAAGCCATGCCACTGTAGTGAGGCAAATAAGAAGGACCTGTCCACTCTATCGAAAGCCTTCTCGGCGTCAACAGATATAGCCGCTAGAGAAGTAGAGATAGAGGGAAGTTTGTTTAGGACATTAAGAAAAAGTCGAGAGTTATCAGAAGTGTGCCTACCCTTGACAAACCCACACTGCTCTTTCCCAAAAGGTGGGGCATAAGAGGATCTAGACGCAGAGCAAGCAGTTTAGCAAACAACTTGTAATCAACATTTACCAAAGATATCGGGCGATCATTTTTACAATAGTTAGGATCTCTACCCTCTTTATGAATTAAACAAATTGTTGCCTCTTGAAAGGTACCTTCCGTCTTACCAGCTAAAAAAAAAAGGAATGAAAAAGCGCTAAAAGTTTTGGCAGAAGAAGATCTGAAAAATGTAAATAAAATTCAACAGGAAAACCATCTGGGCCAGGAGCCTTCCCTTTTGTGAGAGAATTTAGGGTGTTGGATAATTCTGTAAGGGACAAGTCTGATTCAAGAGCAAGAAGATTAAGATGGGATGAAGAGGGGGGAGGAATTTTCTCAAGATATTCCTGAATGCTAGAAGAAGAAGGAGGAGATTCAGGGTAGTAAAGATTTTGATAGAAGATTTTGAATTTGTTAAGTATGTCTTGATCTTTGTGTAAAAGAGAATCATTGGAGGAGAAAATAGCATCTATGAGGGTACAATCTTTACGTGTTTTGAGGTAATTTGCTAAAAGCTTCCCTGCTTTGTTATGACCACCGTAATAGCGAGCGCTGCTACGTAAGAGCACAGAGGACGCATTATCAGTAGTGGTTTTATTAAAAGCGAGTTTAGCTCGGATGAGTTCTGGAAGAACAGAATGTTTAGGGGAGGTATAAAATCTGTGTTCTAAAAGTTTGATATGCGCCAAGGTGGTTTTACGTTGCTGAAGAAAGAGTTTCTTCTTTTTTGAGACAAAATCAATGATAAAGCCTCTTGCAGTAGCTTTAAAAGAGTCCCATATGATATGCGGAGATGAGTTGGGCGTACAATTAAGATCGAAGACTTCAGTTGCAAAAGAACGAAAGGAAGAGGAAAAGAGAGGATCTAAAAGGAGAGAGCTGTTAAACCGCCAACAAGATGATTTGGGATGTGGATGGAGCAAATCTAGATCAGTTACTATTGGGGCATGGTCAGAAATAACAATAGGTTCTATAGAGGAAGAGAGGAGATTTTGGGATAAGGGTTGAGAAAGAAAGATATAGTCCAAACGAGAAATAGAAGCATGGGGGGGGAGAGAAAAAAGAGAAGTCCAAAGAGTCAGGGTGGGAGAGTCTCCAAGAATCAATAAGATGTGCTTGAGAGATAGTGTCGAGAAAGTGTTTGTGGGACTTAGTGGGAATGAAATGAACTTGAGATTTACGATCTAGAAATGGGTCAATAACTTGGTTACAATTGCCTCGTAATATGAAAAAATCATCCTGAAATTGAACACATTTTTGTGTGACAACAGGCCAAAAGGAGCAATCAGGATGCGTGGGACCATAAACATTAAAAACGGTTAAAGGAACATTATTAATTAACAGTTTAACTAGTAACCATCTGCCTTCAGTATCAATTTCTTGAGATAAGACTTTGCAGTTCAATTTCTTATGACATAATGTAATGACACCATTTGTTTTATTAGAAGAAGGAGAAAATAATACTGTACCCACCCAGTCTCTTTTTAATTTTAATGCTTCAGTTTCAGTGAGGTGGGTCTCCTGCAAAAGTACTAGATCAGGGTTATAAGAGGAGAGGTGTGAAAGAATTCTCTGTCTTTTAATAGGGTTATTAAAACCTTTCACATTCCAGGAAATAACTCAATGTAATAACCTTAAAGCATTATGCAGAACCAAATATGCATTAATAAAAAGATGAGAGATGTAATAGGTATTGAATAAGGGGTGTAAATCAGGAAAGAAAAATTAAAAATAGGAAGCGGAGGAGAGAAACAAGAAGAGACAGTACATATCCATAAAGGATGACTGAGAAGAACATACCCGAGGGGAGCGGGAACAAGAGAAGGCTGGGGCAATGGCAACGAACGGGAGACGGGACGCCCGAAACAGGGAGTCCAACCACACCAGAATCACCTAAGAAAGGGCAGACGGATCAAACAACTATAGACATTACAAAACGAACCTGTATGAAAATAAAAAGGGGAGTTAAGAGGGTATGAAAATAGTAAAGAATAAACGGAAAAAATATGTCAAAGCGAACTAATAAACAAACAATTGGTATGAACTGAAGAAATGACGAGGAAAGAGAAGAATGATAATGGAGAAGAAGGTAAAAGAAAATATAATGAGTCATATGAAACAGTAGGAGAAGGATAGTCAATGTAACCTGTGAAAAGGAGACGAGGAGATATACAGATTTGAACGCAGTACATATAATAGAACAACAGAGGTAAATAATAGGAATATAAACATATCAATCCAAATAACAAACAGGGAAAGTTAAACAGGGAACAAATATAGCCAAGGGTAAAGATGATTCATATATTTACATTGCAATAACAATTCAAGTCCTGATAGTATGAGTAGAACATAACATCCCGTAGTTGGATTAGAGATATCCATGTTGGTCAAGGAGTGAGAATGGATAAACTTCTTGAGTTCAGCAGGATCTTCAAAGGACAAGGTTCGATTTTGAAAAGTAACTTTAAATATACAGGGGTGAAAAAGACCATAGTGAGCACCCATTGAGCGAAGAGGAGAACGGAGGTTGAGAAACTCTGGCGGCGGTAACATTGGAGACATCCTGAGAAAGAAAGACTCTCTGACCTAGCCAAGAAATTTGCCGTTTGGCTCTAGTAGCAGAAAGAAGAGAGAGCAGGTCAGTGAACTTCAGGAAAAGAATAATGACACGCCTTGGTTTGACTGAGGGTGAAGAGAGTGAAGGACGCGGACCAAGTCTATGGGCTCTCTGAATGTTCAGCATTGTTGAGGGAGGCATCTCCAATAATTTTGGCAAAAAAGAAGAGAAAAAGGTGATGGGATCCTCTCCTTCTAAAGATTCCGGCAAACCATAAATACGTAAATTATTCCTTCTGTTACGATTTTCCAAGTCCTCGGTGTGTTGTTGAAGCTTGCGAACTTCCTTTTCAAGGGAGGAAAGTCTTTGAGAGTCATCCTGGATCGACGATAATTGTTGCTCCATTGTAGAAACTCTATTCTCCATTGAAGACCATTTTTATTCCAAGAATTGCATCTTACTGTTTGTTTCTTCCACAAACGGGAGTAAGGCGCAAATTTCTTCCAATAACAGTTCCAGAGAAATAGCAGGAGACGATTTATCAGGAGATGGAGGATCTTGTTTCAGTCTTTTAGAAGTGGATGTATGAGGAGACGACTTATGAGGTGTCGAATGCGATGCTTGGGAGCGAGCCGAAGACACTCCAGCCATAATAGCACTAGAAGGAGGAGACGCAATTGAAGAAGTCAAAGACTGCGTAGATGATGTTGCGCAGAAAGTTTTAGGAACAAAAACAAACAGTGGGTTGCGTAACCTGCTCATATGCATAAGGCAGAACAGTAAAAAAAAAAAGGAGCTTGTTGAGTGAAAGTTGTCACAAAAAGGATGGTAAACCATAATAAGGCTAGGCAAGATTTCCACAGAAAAAAATGAAAAATGGGTTGAGCTAACAGACAAAATGGCGCAGGAAGTCAGCGATGTCAAAACTGTACCTTATACAGAGCAATTAGGTAATTAACGCTGAGAAGTTAGTCAAGACCTTGAAAAACACCCAATATCAACGTAACCTCATGGGAGGGTGGGCGATTCAAGCAGGCATTATAGCGATTTATATGTCCAAAAAATGGGTCGGTTGAGCAGAGTGATGAAAAACTCTGAGGAAAAAGTGATGGCCACATACGTTATATAAGCAAGATATGTAGAGGAAAAGGACAGCTTACTGTGGAATTAGAGTGCTGAGGAGAACCATATTGCAGATGGTATCATGTAGATGGCAGCGTGACCGTAACATAGCTGAGATGAAAGAAAAAGGAGGCTTGCTTCTGCTCCATGCGTGGGTAATTGGAGGTGGCAGCGCGTCCTCAAAATGGCGGCCGCTTGAGGTGAAGCTGCGAGTTAAGGGAATTCCGAGAAGTGCGAGCGCGACTTACACTCTAAGACCCCACACTCTACTCACGGCATGCTCTGGTGCAGACTGAGGTGAAGCCTGCCGATAACCCCCTCACCACGCTCAGGCACACTACCATTGCCTGATCACTTCTGCCACAGTAACACAAAAAAGATAATGGAGAGAATGCTGAAGATTGTCAAGCACCCCCCCTCGTACAGATATCTGGGCCTAAATCCATCGTTTTTTGCTCACCATGCCATTCCAATATGGACGCAGCCATGTGCAAATCAGCCTTGACCTGCTCCCCATGGGAACAGTCCAGCCCAGGTCCTCCCTGGACCGGAAACAAGCATCCTGGGACCAGTTTTGTGGTATTACCCCAAAACAGCCAGGCTAAATCCCAAGGCACTGTGAGTATGGGACTCCCCCCGCCAGTCGCATCAAACATTACAGTGCAGGTAAGTTTACTTAAGTAATACTATTTGGGAAAAAAGTTATATTCCTAACCATATATATCAACAAACAATCCCGATAGTGATGAAGGCTGTCTAACAGGACGGTCCGTGTTGGGGTAATCGGCAGCCCCAATTATGAAACAGCACACTTTTCTCTTCAGAAAGTATACACGGACGCCAAGGAGATTTGCAGTTTTAAAGCTGGTTTAATGGACTGCACACAACGCGTTTCAGCTTTCGCCTTGTTCACGCTAGAGCAAAGTTTTTTCCATTAAAGTTCAATACAATTCATTATGCGCAAAATAGACAACAGACTTCTTACAACAAAATAATGCAATGCAAGAGAATGGTAACATGGCGGCCATCTTAGCCCAGTGCGAAAATCACATATTGTTAGGCAATATATCATAGAGACTGAGGAATACAGGCATGGTAGCAGATATTGAACTCAATTATCACAAAATAGTTGTGTAACACAATTATTTATTTTTGGCATGGTTTTCCATTTGATTACGAAGTCGGTGGGGTGTATACTGATTACCCCAGAAGTAATACCACTAGAGCTGTGCCCACTAGGGCTGAATAATTGTGTTTAATGGGTGTATGCTTAAACACCTTTTATCATCATTGGTAGCGCGTGCAGCGTGATTTAGTTTGCACAATTTACTCAATATTAGATTGGTTACACAACTATTTTGCGATAATTGAGTTCAACATCTGCTACCATGCCTGTATTCCTCAGTCTCTATGATATATTGCCTAACAATATGTGATTTTCGCACTAGGCTAAGATGGCCGCCATGTTACCATTCTCTTGCATTGCATTATTTTGTTGTAAGAAGTCTGTTGTTTATTTTGCGCATAATGAATTGTATTTAACTTTAATGGAAAAAACTTTGCTCTAGCGTGAACAAGGCGAAAGGTGAAACGCGTTGTGTGCAGTACATTAAACCAGCTTTAAAACTGCCAATCTCCTTGGCGTCCGTGTATACTTTCTGAAGAGAAAAGTGTGGTGTTATATATATATATATATTACCTACTGGCGGTCGCCAGTAGGTAGTTATAGTTAGGACCCTGTTTCCATAGGAAAACCGCAACATTCTATTTGGAATAACTTTGGCGCCGGTTGACGAATCCTCGCGAAATTTTCAAAATAGGTGGGGCGCTACGCTCCGCTCCTACCCTGAAAGTCTCGGGGGGATTCGTCAAGCGGGGGCTGAGAAAAAAGGGGGGTCCCAAAACGCATTTTTCCCATGCATTTTTCCATAGGACCTTTAGACACAGCTACAGCCCGAACGGCTGAACAGAGTTACTTGAAATTTGGCAGAGAGGTAGTCCTCAGGTCAAGGAAGTGCCTTTTGTAGGTCTGGTGTAAATCTGTTCTGTACTTCCTGAGAAAATAGCATTTAAATCAATATATATATCTGTGGCAGCTTACGGTGCGCTTACGGTGCGCTTACGGTAAGCTTACCGTACGCGTACGGTGCCGTGCGCGAGCGCGAATCTGATTGGCTGTTAGATCTTAGTAAACATTCTAATCGGTCGAAACCAGGAAGTTGCGGCCGCCATTTTCTCTCTCGCACTCTGAGAGGGGCTTGAAAAACAAAGGCCAAAAACATGTAAAGGGGCTGTTTAGACAGCTCCTAAGCACCTAGCCATGTTGAGGGAGTCCCCAAATATCCCCCAAGGCCAAAAAGGGAATTTTAATTGTTTCGGAAATTTCGCCGATTACGCTTACCGTACGCGTACGGTAAAAATTCCTATAAAAAACAAAAATTATCCATACTCTCCCCACCCCGTGTGCAAATGGTGCCCGAAAGGCACCATTTGTGCATGGCATTAAAAATTTCCTTAAAAATTAAAATATTACCTTTCACAACGAAGCGCATCATATGTCCTCCATGTGCGCACAGTGCGCGAAGCGCACCGCGTGCCCACCATGCGTGCACGGCACTAACTGCGTAAAGTGGGCGCGCGGTGCGCGAAGCGCACCGCGTGCTCACTGTGCGCGCACGGTGCGCGAAGCGCACCGTGCGTGCACGGAACGAACTGCGTTAAGTGGGCGCGCACGCCACGAATGGCGTGAAGTAACTTAGCATTTAAAAAACCGTACAAATTCACTGAAAAAACCATAGGTTTCACACACGTTATAGTTAGGAATTAGCATTTAAAAAACCTTGCAAATTCACTGAAAAAACCATAGGTTTCACACATGTTATAGTTAGCGGAAATTTTAATCATAAAAAACCATTGAAATTCCCCCGTTATAGTTAGTGCAGGCAACTATAACTCACGCAACCACAATCCTCTGCTGATGCTAATACTGTATTTAGACACTTATTTGCCCATGTCTTCTTCCATTAAATTTTAGCTATACATATATTACAAATATTTTTTTTTCATAAAGACACATATGTCATCAGCAGAGGATTGCGGTCGCGTGAGTTATAGTTGCCTGCACTAACTATAACGGGGGAATTTCAATGGTATTTTATGATTAAAATTTCCGCTAACTATAACATGTGTGAAACCTATGTTTTTTTCAGTGAATTTGCAAGGTTTTTTAAATGCTAATTCCCAACTATAACGTGTGTGAAACCTATGGTTTTTTCAGTGAATATATATATATATATATACGCAAGTCCGATATACGTAGGGGGAAAAGTTAAGGCACTGGAAAAAAATGATGTAAATAGTAAGGTAATACAAGGGACTATTTTAAAATAAAAAGATGTATATGTGAATACAAATATACACACTCACTGACAAAAACAAAGGTAAAAGTAATTTTATATTTAGGTGTTTAAATGAGATAAAAACAAATATTTAAAAAAACAAAATACCTGAAATGCACCTTTTATAGTTTAATAAGCTAATTATAATTTGCACCATTGCCGTGCACTGCTTAGGACCTCCCATATTATTTCACTCCTGACTAATGTTCCTTCTAATTTCTTTTCCACTATGTATGGCACTGTAAATTGTCTGTGCGCTGCAACCAAGGGTAGGTGCAGCAAGAAAATGACCATTTATGCAAATGCAGCGTGAACTTACCAAAATCAGTGGCATTTACCACTCTAAACTTCTGTTTTACAATTCAAGCAAACAAGCATTGGCAACACCAATAGGTCTCACCTATACAAGAGCTATTGGCAATGTGTTTTGCCATGTTGTACACCAGTGTGGCTGCAGTTCAGCATGGCTAAACGTTAGTGGCATGGAGTGTCCTTGAGTGGCGTGGGGGGGGGGGGGAGTAGAGTGTCAGACTAGATTTGTAGGAGTAGAGTGTTGTGGAGTAGGGGGAGTATAGTTCAGTGGCAAAGAGTTTTGTTGAATGCAGTGTTGTAGAGTGGAGTGGCATAGGATGGAGTGGGCTGGAGTGGATTGAGGTAGTGGGGTGAATTGGAGTAGACTGGGATGGATTGGATTGGGGTAGAGTGGGTTGGATTGAGTGGGGTGGAATGGAGTGGGTAGAATGGATGGGGTAGACTGGATTGGAGTGGGTTGGGTTGAAATGGGGTGAGGTGGAGTGGTGTGGATTAGGTTGTTTGGATTCGAGTGGGGTGGATTGGATTAGCGTTGGGTGGTTTGGGGGGTGAATTAGAGTGGAGTGCAGGGGGTAGATTGGACTGGAGGTGGGTAGAATGGATTGGGGTCGATTGGAGTGGGGTGGATTGGCATTGAATGTGATGAGGTGGATTGGATTGAAGTGGGGCAGATTCTTTTGGAATGGAGTGGGGTGGATGGGAGAGAGGCAGATTGGATTGGGAAAGATTTTTTAGGATTGGAGTGGGGCGGGCGGATTGCTTTGGATTGGAGTGGGGTAGATTAAAGAGAGCACATTGTTTTGGATTGGAGTGAGGCAGGTTGGAGTGGAGCAGATTGTTTTGGATAGGAGTGCGGTAGATTATTTTGTATTGGAGTGGGGCAGATTGGAGTGAGGAGGGTTTGGAAAATTGGAGTGGGTGAGGGGTTTGCATTGGGGTGGGTTGGATTGGATTGGTCTGGGGTGAATTGATTGAGTGGGGTGGATCGATGTGGGGTGTAGTTGGGCGGATTGGGGTGTACTGCACGATTATGTGTTAAAGCATCATTTCAGAAATTACACATTAAAGAGAAACAATGGCGCTTTGCAATAACATAATCCTCATCTTTTGAGAACAGTGCCCACAAGCAAACACAAAAGAAAACATGAGTGCAGAGTGAGAAAAGTAGACATGGCAAAATAAAAGAAAGTTAACTATAGAAAATAAATCTTTGCAATTTTGTTTGTCCCGCTAGGGTCGTTTTTGCCAATCACGCACCTTCTGTTTGCAGTGCACTAAAAGTTGAAAAGAACAACATAGTACCTCGATCACATTGGGAGCAGCAGATGGGCGCTGATTAAGTTGAATCAATCAGTGCTTGGTCCCTGCTCCACAGAGTGGAACAGAAGTGATGTTAGGTCTGCCTTGATGAATTACGAGCAAAAGACTCACAATTGATGGACGGAATGCAAAACAAATCAAAACATTCACCCTGAGTCAAGAGATCTGGGTTAAATCCATCATTCTTTTGCTCACCATGCCACCCCAGTTTAGAACTGGCCATATGCAAAACAGTCTTGACACTGTGCCTCACGGGAACAGTCCAGACTGAACTGCCAAGCCAGGTCCTCCCTGGACTGGACGCAAGCATCCTAGAACCGGTTTCGAGGCTGTAAAGAAGAGTGCCACGCAAGCTAGCGCATGCTCTCGCAGGCTGGACCCTAAAAAGGGATATTTTTACAAACACTGCTCCATTTCATAAAGTTTTAAGGCAGTTTTGTGATGTAGAGGCACACCCATAGGGCATGACCTATTAAGCAGCACCTACACCCCAGTTAGAGAAAACAGGAATCAGAAGGTTGAAGCATTATGGAATTTTACTGAAGTAATGCGCCCAAGAGCCTCTCTCAAGGCAGAAAGAGTGGAGGGCATTGAGAGCTGCTATATCTTACAAATGTGCCCCGTCTCTGTAACGGAGGCGTAAAGGAGCCATGGAAACTTAAATAATGGAGGGTAAACTGGAGCATATTTATATAGCGTTATTTGAAATCCTAATGTCACTTCAAAGCGTAGAGTGCGGGGAGGATAGAAAAAGGGGTCATCTAAGTAAAGTGATAATCACAGGGCACAGCATGAATTAAAATGTAGAGGATGGGGCACTTAGCAAACAAACATTTTTAAGAAAGAAAAGTATGCATAACGTAGCCGTGCAACATAAAAGTAAAGGCTGCTGGATATAATACTGAAATAAAGTATTGCATTTCTCAGAGCGCTTAAACGCACATGTATTCTTTTTGCTGGTGACTAGTTATTTGTTATATGGGAATCTGGATATGCCTGGATTATCTACTGCCCCAAGTTTATTGTAGCTACTAAGAAATAAAGTTATGTGATAAGAAATGCATGCACGAACATAGCCCTGCGCAGCCAACGCGGCACAAAATAGAAGTATAATTGAACAAAAATGATGCTAAACTTCAAAAGCATGGCCCTAGAATCAGCCTGATGGCTCTCTCTGCCCAACGACGGAGACTACCTGTTGCTGCAGTATCCAACACCGACCTGCTGGATGGACTGCGGTCTGCTGCTCCCCCTCTCCCTCGGCAGGGCCTGACCGAGCTGCTCCCTTCAGTGCAGAGCTCTCGGCCATCACACGGACTCTGATCAATTGTAGCATGAGCGTTCTGTCTGTCTTTGCTTTAACTATTAATCAAGAATCATTAGGGCAGCCCTAGAAATAGGAGAAGAAATATAAGGGGGAAGCGCATTTAAATATGTCCCAGAGCTGCGTTAATAATCCCTGGCTAATAGTTTAAAGTAAATAGACAGAAAAGTAATGTGAAACGACTCCAGGAAAACATAGACCATTTGAATTCCAAGGCTTGCGATCAATATGGGACTGTGTATATATAATTCAGTCCCTAAATGAAATGATCCAGAATTCTGTAAAATAGCAGAGACGGCGAGTATTTGCTGATAAACCGTGATCAATAGTAAAGAAAATCTCTCCTGCAGAATGCCGCCCACAACCTTGATAATAACAGGGCAAGCAGCATATGAAGGAGCCCTCTCATTGGAACTCTGAGGCCCTGCTAGAGTCGGAAGGGGAAAATGAATCTTTACTACGGCATGGTGGCCCCTTCCACGGTAGGGGGACCAACCGTCCGTAAATTTCACGGACCGTCCGTAATTTGGATCTCACGTCCGTGGTCTGTGTCGATCCCTCTTACAGACGCCTTTTGTCTGTGATTTTGGGCATTGGGGAACAGCACTGTTCCCCTGCGTGAAGCCTCAGCTCCCTGATGGGGCCGCCTCGCACTCTTCCTGGGAGCACAAGAGCAGCCCCACCTGCCCATTGCCACATACAGAGAGACAATGGGCCAGCCTGGGCTCTTACAGCATGGGGTGGGCCTCCTCCTGCCTCGGCCCAGGGCAGGACATTCAGTCAGGTGGAAGAAATATGCAAAAACACCAGTGAGAATCAAGTTCATTTAGAGAAGGTGGTGAAACAAGTTAAAAAGAAGGCGCTAGAGTTCTTTCAGTCGCATCATTTTCGAAAAGTGAATTTTCAATATATATAACGAAGCCATGGTTGCTGCATTTTTATTTTATGCAACTAACAACCATTGACAAAGCCAATAGTTTTGGAGTGTTGTAGGTGTAACGTTACTTGTTGTGTTGTATATCTGGATACGACAGAAGAGGCAAAATGCCAGTCGGGCGGCACACTATGCTAAGCACATATTTTTAGCTTAGGTGTTTTAAGGCACGCCCTTAATTACTGTTATCTTCCATATGGGTACCATAATATAGGCCTGGGTAATCTCATTACCCTTCACTTATAATATCTCCCTACATTACACTTGTCACGGTTTACAGGGACTGACCGTTCACCTAGATATTACACTTAATTCAGAAGGCGGGTTTTCCCTAGTTCTAAATCTCATACATTATGCATGAGGATTCTTGGAAGCACAGCAGGATGACCATCTCCTGTAAAAAATCTATGTACAAAGTTCATGCCCAACGTCATCCTTAGGCAGACACAGTAACACAGCAAGGTAGGACCCCTGGAGAGACCTATGGGTATATATACATCACATCTAGCTAAGATAAGACAGTGGAGACCGAGACTTCCCGGCCGACACACTGACCAGAGACGCGGAGGTTCCTGCATGCAGAAACTCCAGCTCACAGTGGTCTAAAACATCCCTTGTGTGGTGTGCAACTCGAGACAGGATGGGGCACCACAGTCTCTCACTTCAGGTAATGGGGTAGACTAAATCCGAGAGGGATTCTTGGCTTTACACCTACCTCCATACTTAGGTACATCTAGTTAGGGAAGCATTGTAGGAGTACACATCTTTTTATCATGTGTTTTATACACTCGGATGTATTCATGATTATTGTAAGATGGTAGAGCTATAGCATCCATTTACCTTTATAGTACTGCTAATCATTTATATCTTATACTGCCCAACGTTTGTTGCAGCTCATCTATTTTACACCAGAATAACAACTGTTCAATAAATTCTTATTGTTATTCTGTGCATCTCTCTGAGACAGACTAAGTAAGCACAAGTGACCTAGCAAAAGGTAGTATATTGTTTCCACGGTCCTGAGGGATCAGGGTTGTCATGCTCGATGGTTGCCAGTAACTATTCTCTCCTAGGTAAGAGGAGATTCTAGTAGCACTGTGAGCTAGTTGGTACAAAAGGCCAACATACCCAGTGGGGGTGATCAGAGTTTGTCTGACACCAATCCTACAGTGCATGTTGTCTAAACGTGCAGATCCTGTATACTTTTTATAGGAACTACAGGACATGGCGCCGCCAATATTGGTTGGGTACTTATTTAATAGTAGAATCTGAGTAGTTCAGTCATGCTATTCGCAGAAATCCCTATTCACAAAACACCAGAGTGGGTGGGCAAAACTCCGCCACAGCTGAGTAGGCGAAATATCCTATTTATTGGTTGTTGGTTAATCAAGCTTGAAGGACACAGTGTTCCTAAAAATTGTGCAAAACACCTTATCTTAGTTCCCTTGAAAAGTTATTTCATGTTCTAAACACAATGACTAACCAGGTCTTAGACCCACCAGACCAGCCATTACCGCTCTCGGAAGATGAGGAAGATGCAAACGCAATACATATTGCGGCAAATTTTAGAAATGCAGTCACCCTGAAGCTGCTTGTGCATGGTTTAACACCTAGGGGTGGCATAGTAGCTTTTGTGATTGAGGCACACAAATCATACGGAACAGAGATATTTTATTCATAGGTTACATTCCCAGCAGCAAATGCAAGAACAAAAACTTTTCATTTTTACACAGAAGATGAACCACCAGTGGAATATTGTCCGTATGAGGACATTAAGGTTCCGCTCACGTTCTTTATACTGGTTTCAAGGCACCCTACTCCATACAAGAAGAAGAGTGAGACTCGGCCCACCCGGAAGAGAAGGGGCAACATGGCCAATATTAGCAGCCTACACACCACATCTTGACATCGAAACAATACCAGGACCATACTTACTCATAGTTCACAAAGAATTAATAAAACTTTACAGAAACAGGACGCAATTCGTCATGAGGACACTTACAGTCCAGCTGGCAATGGTTACAACAAATACAACCGCAGTTAAAAATACAGCAACTAAAATTACAAGCAGGAATGGGTAAAATGGCCGCGAAACATGAACCAATGCCATTCTGGATAGCTCAGAAAATAACACAGCTAGAAGCAGTATTCCCAAATACCAGCGCTTATGAAAAACACAGAATGTTGACAATCTGCTTGCCCACGGGGATAACACCACAGATAGAGGACTGTACCTCTTGGGGTACAGTTTTTGCTGCCGTATATACCAGAACTCATGGTATACTGTCCTTAGTTGTAATACCAGATGTATTAAGACAAATACAAAATGAGTAGGAAGCAGAGACTGCTCTGAATTTAGGGATGAAGTTACTAGGTAACTATTCCCAGGTATCAGCCATAATATTAGCAAATATTAAAGGGGAGGCAGCATTAGTGGCTATCCGCCAACGCCTAAGGGAGTTCAGTCCTTTACAACAGGAGCACGAAAAATAATAGAAACTGCGTCTGCAGAATTAGGCAGGGACAGTTTGGGTGGAAAAGCATTAAAACCACAACTGATGGGAAGTACAGAGAAGGAGACCTTCAAGCAGACATCTGCTTCTTCTAAAAAGAAGTGGGACAATAAAAAAACAAAAAGTTAAAGAAAACAGATCTCAATCCAGAGGTAGATCTCCTACACAGAAACCCTCCAAAAGGAGATACAACCTTAGGAATAGGGATAATATTAAGAAACCTGGCAGGTATCAGGATACTAATACACGTTCCTCTCGTTCCTTTCAGGGTTCAACAAAAAAACTCAGAGAGAGAAGGACAGTCAGACAGACAAGAAGAGCGTACAAAGTCCAGAGACAAGCAACACGCTCAAGAATATACTTCCAAAAAAGAAGATATACAAAAACAAAAACCACAGTTAAAAAAATAGAAGGTTGCATGCCCAGAAATCTGAGGACCCGACTACTGAATGGTGAATGGGCTCGGACGATGCTAGACAGTGTGGCAGAAGTAACAACAACTCACCAGAACCTGATGGAATTTCTGGTGACAGCGGATTTGAATGATTATTATCACGGTGGAAACACCTGATACTAGGGTAAGCGTCCCACACAATTTATATGAAATAACACTCCAAATGGAGGGGGACAAATGCAGGACAGTTAGAGGTCTCTTTTGGGAGAACCTGGCGTTTGGCTATGACATTTCGTTAGCGGAACAGGATTTTTTTTGTGTAATGGATTTTAATTTTTGTCAACCAAACAATCAGCACAAGGAAATGCATACATGATATATGAGAAGGATTAGACATCAAGTCATTGCAGATACAGCCGTTCTCAACAAGGCCACCCCTCCCTCCCTTCCCTGGAGAAATATAAAACTGCATGCGCCAAAGGCGACTGTCAGAGTAGCTATACAGTGGTTTAGTGAACCAGGGAGCCTTCTCCAATAAGTGGAGAAAGTGATATGTCAATGTGCTGTGGGCTCAGGCCCCTACACATGTGTCTCCTGCGTAGAGTGTCCGATGGACTGTTGCATGTCGTCTCCCACGTCTAATCAAAAGTGTTTCCTCTAGTGGTTCCAGATCCTGTGAAATCTTTTGGGACACCCTCTGCTACGATACATGACCCGTTCTGCCGCCATGAACATGTCAATCCCTAGCGTCCATTCCTGGATGGTCGGTGTGTCAGCCACCCCCCATTTTTTGGCAATGTCTCTTTTGGCCACCGCAAACCCCAGTGCAGCAAAAATCAGTTGTGGTCTAGCTATGTGCACCTCGCTAAGGATCCCCAGTATCACAAATTTAGGCTCTATTGGCATCAGTACCCCCAGGACCTTTCCCATGAGTTCCGTATCCTGCGTCCAGTACAGTAGGAGAGAGGGACACACCCAAACCGTGTGGTAAAAGTCTCATCCAGCAGTGGTGCACATCAAGCAATGAGGTGATTCTGCCCTTCCCATCTTGTGTAGTCTGTCCCCATTGTAATACGTGCGGTCTAGTATTTTGAGTTGAATGAGCCGAAGTCGTGCCTTTATGGCCACCTCTCTGGGGTGCATTAATGCCGCCTCCCAATCCACGTCTTCCATGGATCCCACATCTTTCTCCCAACTTGCTCGGAGGCCCAACAGGCCATCGGGGATGTTGTTATTAATAGTTTTATACGTGAGGGAGACCGCTTTGTAAATCAGTTCCTCTTGTAGGAGCCTGCCTTTCAGGGGTGCATATTCCGGGAGCTGCTCGCTGGAGATGTTCTCCGCGCTCCATGCGTGTCTCAGTTGTGCGTATTTGAAAAATTGGGAGTCCTCCATATTATATTCTTGCCTAAATTTCACCCAGATTTTAAGTTTCCCTTTCTCAATAATATGCCCTACCATGGAGATCCCGAGAAGGTCCCAGGTTTCGAATCCTGTGAGTTTTGATAGTTCTTTAAACCAGTTCCCTTCCCAAAGTGGTGTGGACCGTGTAATCTTTTTCGCCCAGCCCAGAGTCTTCTTAGCTCTTTGCCATGCCGACATAGTCACCTGGGTCGTGGGAAGCAGGCGTGAGCTGCCTTTCCCGCCATAGAAGAAATGCAAGTGTGTATGGGGTTGCATAGTCTCTCTCTTGCGAGACGGTATGTGGGGTGGTCTCTGTGTTTGTGTATCCATTCGTTTATAGGGATCAAATGGGACGCCCAATAGCAGGCCTCGATGTCAGGGAGTGCGATCCCTCCATTGTAGGGATTCCGTTGTAGTGTCTAGAGTGCGATTCCAGGGTGTCCGCCCTGCCAAATCAATGACCTAGTGACAGTTTTAATTTCTGAAAAGATGGCTCTCGGTAGGGGGCGATACAAATTCTGGAGGGCGTATAGGAGTTGGAGCAGAGTGATCATTTTGAAGAGAGACGCTCGGTGAAGCAGAGTGAGAGGGAGGTCCTTCCATCTTTCTGCATCGGCCCGAAAATTACTTGGGATTGCGCCCAGATTCTCCCTTTTGCACACCTCTGCGTGTGGCGTGTTAGCTGAACAGGATTGGCCACCAGCATTCGTCATGGATTGCCCTAGGGGAGAAACAGTAATATTACCAGCATTCTCCAACCATGTTCCCAAATATTTAAAATATACATATGTGCGGGAGTGGGCGGTAGCCTAAGCCCCATCATTATACAAAAACCATGTTGGATGGGATGAAGATTCAACCCACCACATAATTCCATTTAAAAAAATACTCCTACTGCACAAAGGCAGTATCCAATAAAGGAAGAAGCTAAAAAAACAGGTCAGGGAGATCTTAGATCAGGAATAAACCTTCTGCAGATCAAGCAGTAGCCTCTAATTACAGGCCTATATCACTGTTGCCTTCCTTCTCCAAAGTCCTAGAAAAGTACGTCAATCTAGTATTGACTGAGTACGTGGAAGCCAACCATGTACACCATGATAGTCAGTCTGGTTTCAGAGCCAACCTTAGTACTGAAACCGCTTTACTGGAAGTTTCGGAAACTATCAAAGAGCAACTAGACAAAGGGGGAAGTGCAGTCTTGATACTACTTACCCTGTCCGTGGCCTTCGATACAGTGCCCCATGACCGGCTCTTGCAGAGCCTACTGGAATGCGGCGTTGGGGGCTCGGCACTCAAGTGGTTCGCCTCTTTTTTAAGTGATCGTCAGCAGGCAATTTGGTCTCCCCCTCTTTTTGGCCCCCATTCCTCCCATGAAAGTGGGAGTTCCGCAGGGGTCTATTTTAAGCCCGTCACTTCTAAATATCTATATGGCCCCTCTTGCACTTTTAGCTGAGTCCCACGGTGCCAAGATAGTATCATATGCAGATGATACTCAACTGCTGTTTACGTGTGACAAAGGCACCAATTTTAGAGGCAAAGAAATTAACATCTGTCTGATGGAGGTCTTCTCCTGGTTACGGCAGAACCAATTAAAGTGTAACCCAGAAAAGTTGGAGATTATCTTCTTTGGTCGTCCGCCATGCGAATCATGGCACCAATGGTGGCCTCGGGATATGTCCCATCCCACAGCTCCAGTGAGTACTGTGAAGAACCTAGGGGTTAAGCTAGATGCCACCCTATCAATGAAGGCTCAAATTCAAACTGTTGGGGTACCTGTTTTGGCATGCTAAAAATGTTAAAAAACTTTCTTCCCTGTTACCGGTCGAGTACCGGAAGACTGTAGTCCAAGCCCTAATTATATCCAGGCTGGATTATGTTAACATCTTGTACCTGGGCCTACCAGAGTACTGAATCGTCTGCAGGTGGTTTAGAATGTGGCGGCCAAAGCTATTCTTATGGTGGGACCTAAAGCTTGTATGACGATCCACCTGAAGGCCTTGCATTGGCTACTAGTCCGGAAGAGGATCCTTTTTAAAGCTATAATCCTGGCTTTACGAGCCTTTTATGGCAGTGGCGCCGTATATCTCAGGAGAATGGTCCAGCACTATTTACCGCAATGAGCCTTGAGGTCCTTAGAGCAGTCTCTGATGTTCATTCCTAAGTTTGACCGTTCTTGTGTGGGTGGACGCTCCTTTCAAGTGCTGGCTGCCCGCTCATGGAATTTCCTGCCTCTTGGCCTCAGGCAGGTCCAGGACCTGCTTATTTTTAGGAAACAGCTAAAAACCTGGCTTTTTCTGCAATAATCTGGACACAGGCATACACAGATACTCTTTGTTCCTTACAAGCTGACATGATACCTTCAAAACACTTACAGACACGCGTAAATGTACACAACCTGGTGATCCGTATAGTTGCGGGTCAATCTGGGTACACCTATCTAACATATAATGAAGGTGAGACAGCACCAATAGCATACAAATCACATTTGTACACAAATGCTGAGATGCGTTTTGGATCAACTGAAACAATTCTAACAGCAGTACAGACTGCTGTAGTCAGAGAAAGAGCCCTGGCTCAAGGGAAATGTATAATAGTCATTACACCGGTTCCAGCCTTAAAGGCTGCGACAAAAACAAGCGTTCCCAACGCTAAAGCTTTACAGCCAAGATGGATATGCTCCAGCAGAAAAGGGCAAATTTACATATCCTCCCTATGTCACAGACTCGTCATCACACTTACTCATTCATACATACATTCATTGGTGGGCCCATACCACCAACACTCATACGTCTCACTCAAATCTGCACACAGGAGGAAAAGAAGCGCTGGACATGTGGGGGGTACCTTGTTACCTATCGGGAGTAATTTCTTTACATTATATACATCAGTACCTATAGAATCCTAACTTTAACATCAAGGCACTCCACCACTTGGTTGATGGACCAATTAGTTGGACTGGTTAATGGTGATTTAGAACCAGCTAAAACACATTTAAAGCTTCGGAACCTTTCAGTTAACTTTCAATACCTTATTAAAGAATCACAAACTAGTTTCTTATTAATCAAAGTTTAGTTTATCTAATTAGGTCACTCTGTGTTGGCTAATTCAGGATTACAGTTCAAATAATTTCTCTATTGAGCGATTTCCAATCTTTGATCTTTAACATAAATGAACATAACATTTATATTTACCTAAATTTGGACATTGGCGACCACCTCCAGAAGAACCCGTCAACCCACAGCAATAATCAAAATCCCTTCAGATGGAATTGTCCTTTTATAATCAAAGAAAACCCAGGTAAATCCAGGAAATCTCCTTCAGCACGACGCAGTCCTCACGATTCAGCCAAAGGACCGGGGCGATCGAACCAACAACCCAGCAAGATCAACCCTCCACACCAACAGATACAACCCCCTCTTCCAAATCCCTTTCTTCTATACTCCTTTTCTCCTTACTTTTAGGACAATGTGCAACAATTTAGAGGTATAAAGTGTTCTGATTGGCTCAACCCTCTGAAATTAGTAAGTCTCTTGAATGTTCCCAGATTTGCCTGTTCCCCATGAGACCGGGCATGACATTTCTCAATTGTATTCTTTTTGGTAATTTTCACAGGCAAAAGTTCCAAAGTAACAAGACTAGTGTGAATGTCCCCTCGGTCATTCACACTAGTCTTCATCTTGGCAGTCCTCCATGTTCCTATCCTTGACAAGGAACATTTCGGTTCTCGTCGGAGGTCACTTGGAGATCTTCAGAGCCATCCGAGTCTGCACAGTAGACATCGCCCTCACATGACGGTGGCCACTTCCGAACTCCATTTTAAGTACTGCGGCCTAGTAGGCCCAAATGCCAACTTAAGCAAAAACAAACATAACAGTAATTAATATATAGAAATGAAGATTCTAATGTTTAAACCCGCACTATTCCCAATATATATTAGTATTTTTCTAGCTTGTAGCAACATTTAAAGCAATAATACTCACCATTCTGCAGCACTGGAAGCACAAACCATCACAAAAGCAACATAAATCATGCAATTTTCTATTTCAACACATCCTAAAGTTAGTTTGCGTACCACAGTTAATCATTTAATTATTTTGCCATGCAATTAGCATTTTAGTCCCACGTGTATCTTGTGTTTATTAAGGTGCAATTTGTTGGTTAGTCATGCCACTTTACACAAATTAGTACTAGTTAATGTTTAGAATGATTACGTAATTAAATTTCATGCAAAATAGAGGAGGTACACAAAATGTTGCTTTACCTGCTCCATCAATCCCCCCTTTGGTAATTTTTAACATCACCACAAATCCCAATAAATGACAAAACATTTCGCGGAAATGATTACTCAGTTCCCTTACATTTTGTTACGTTATATCATAGTATCTCCCATCTCATCATCTGTTGTTTTCTTGTACATGTTTTCTTTCCATTCTTCTAGTTCTATATCTCCTACTTCTCTTTCTCTTATTTCCTTCTCCTTTCTTTTCACAATTTCTCTTTTTATTCTATTTTGTAATTTTCTTCTTTTTATACATACACACCCTAATCTTATAATCAGTATCAGTATTACCACACAAGTCACTGGTATAAGTATGTTACCTACAAATGAACTACCTAATTTTGTTAATAAACCCTTTATAGTAGAAAAACTTTTACCAAGCTTCTCCCAAATACTTTCAACCTCCAATGGAACAATTTCCTCATGCAAGTCAGTTATATTCTTAATGTATTTCTTTAAATTTTGGCACTCGTCAGGAATATAAGTACAGCAATGTTGTACCTTCAGCATTCCACAGACTCCTCCCTCTTTGGCTAATATAATATCAAGGGCAAGTCAATTTTGCATAATCATGGCTCTCATGGCAACCATTTCAGTATTTACCATTAAGAACCCTTCAGCTGTGCTTGTCGATAAGCGATCCACAACTGTAGACAATTTTCTAATTGTATGTGCATTCAGAGATATTCCAACGGCTGGTATCAGTGCTCCAAAAATATCCCCTACAATTTCTGACCAACTCTCCCTCCTTCTACGTGTTAGTTGTCTACCTATTTCGTGCAAACCATCCTCTCCCCTTCCCACATGAAATATTTTTGGGAAGACCAGGCCTAGGTAGCATGTACCATAGGGTAACCTATAATAAGCCCTGTTCCCACAGATGTAATATATTCCAGGGATTACCGGATCATTTCCTCCTTTAAATCCCCATCCTCCCATGATTTTATGTAAATCATGGCATTCACTTGCACCTAAAAAGTAATTATCATAAACAGTGTTATCTCTACTGATGCACAATTTCCCTTTCTGAGGCCAATCCCAAGCCATTGCGGGATTTATTTCTCCCTTTAAATGGTTTTCCTTTTCAGCATCCCAAAATGTTGTTAACATCTTTTCCTCATACACTTTTCTTTGCATCTTAATTCTCCTTTCCTCTACCATGTTCAAGAAAGATTTTTCTTCTTTTCTCAGACTACAAATAAGATTATTCTTAAACACTTCTTCTAAAGTTAATTCTCTAGTTTCTAAGAAAACTTCACCTAAAATTCTACCAGGAATCACCTTATTTAGTTCAGGGACTACAGGTATCTGTGAGAAAACATTATCTACATCAGCATAATAATATTCTAATTTCCCTGTTCTATAGAACAAGCTTGCTAATACACTACAAGTTATCCCATATGTCAAAGGAAGGTGATGATAGGGGACACCTGAAACAGATGCAGGTAACTGCATACAAACATAATCTCTAACTTCCATAGTCTTTACATATTCGTACAGCAACTTTGAAAAAACATTATTAGAAAAATCATTTATAGACCTATCCTTATGGAAATCTGTTCTATCTACCAGTTTAATAACATGAGTATCATAAACCTCTTCTCTATTAGTCCTGTTCTCAGTGTGGTTTTCTACCCTTTCAAATGTCA
Organism: Triturus cristatus; assembly: GCF_964204655.1. Classification (NCBI taxonomy): domain Eukaryota; kingdom Metazoa; phylum Chordata; class Amphibia; order Caudata; family Salamandridae; genus Triturus; species Triturus cristatus. Next base: position 929,510,085 of record NC_140584.1, read on the forward strand.
CCTTAAATGAAATCGTTATTGCTAATATGATCCATAGAAGCATTAGTAATCCTGTACAACAAAAACACATTTTACACCATCTTCAGATAAACCCACATGTAGGTTTTCTACCTTCTGTGTTTGCCATTTCGGAAATGATTAGTGTCTTTTGACTTAGCCTCTTTTCTTTCACAACTTAATTTTGTCTAAACCTAAGGCTTCGAGTGCCTACTTGGTTCTTTCAGTTACGTGTCTGGTCCAATGTTTTAAATTCTCTGCGTCTTTCCTGGTCACTTCAATCCGTGCATGGATCGTCTTTGTCTCTGTTTTCACAATCTTGGTTCAGAACTTCCTGATCATCCGTCTCTTTTCTGATATCAGATAAGAGGATTCTCAGGATTTCCGAATCTTCTTCTTCTTCAACCACTTCCTATACAGTCACTCCTAGACTTCCTTGGCTGTCTGCTTCCTCTTGTATATCAGGAAGTGCCACATACTTCCACTCTGGTGACTTGTACTTCTGGTTGGGTTTCTTTATTCTCTTTACTCTTTTCAAGTGTGCCTGATCAGTGTCTTCTGATTTCTCTTGACTAGACACTTCATTCACTTGTTCAGCGTTAGAAGATTTTACTCTTGTTAGTCGGTATCTCAATCTTTTAAGTTTATTAGGCCAAATTTCTTCTTTCGACGGGCTCTTCAACCTGTTCCCCTTCTCACCTCGCTCTGTTTTCCAAGCTCTTTTCCTCAAGATTCATCCTCCTTGGCCTTCTCCTTCACTTTCTTCAGATTCAGTATCGGTTTGACTTTTACTTTCTTAGGATTTTATTCTCAGGACCTCAGGTTCACTCTCTATATTTTTCCCTCCTCGTGTTTCTTTCACGCAATCTTCCTGCTGACTAACTGTCCCTTCTTCTACCTGAATGTGTGTTGTCCCTACACCTCCTCGGGGGTCTTCCGCAATAATCTTACCCTCACTCTCTGTATCTAAATCCTCACCTTCTGCTTCTATGATTTCAGGCGGAATTTCTCTCATGCTTGCACTTGGTGCTTCTTTATCAAGAATTTCTTGTTCAGTTTCTTTAATATCTTCTTTTATCCTTTCTTGTATTCCCACCTGTTCAGTCTCTGATTCGGAGCTAGTGTCGGAAATTTCTAGTCGTCTCCTTAGTGGTATGTTCTCTGGCTCCGCAATTTGGCTCAACTCCGCTTCTCCTGCTCTTGGGGTTGGTCTTGTTCTTGATTCTTCAGATTCTGACTCAGAACTGATATCAGACTCTTCCAAATACTCTTCCTCAGGTCTATTTATAGGACCAGGGATTTGAAGAGTATGAAGAGCTGGCTTCTTTTCAAGGGTGTTTGCATCCGGTCCAACCTGATGAAACACAGAATGAACGGTATCAACCAGCCCCTTGCAATAATCCAAAACAAAGTCATCAGATATAGGCAGTAGTTTGTTGACGGGAATGAAAACATGTCTCATTGCTTTACCCATAATAATTTCATGGGGGCTCAGGCCAGTGTTCCCATCAGGAATCGACCTAATAGTCATGAGAACCAGAGGTAAGACATCTGGCCATTTTAGACCTGTGGCCAAACACATTTTTCCCAATCTGTTTTTAAATGGTGCCATTCATTTGTTCCACTACTCCAGAAGCCTCTGGGCGATAGGCACAATGTAGTTTCTGTTGTACATTCAATGGATCACAAATCAATTTTATATTTTCATTCTGAAAATGCTTTCCTCTATCTGATTCAATCGTTACTGGGAAACCAAATCTAGGAATGAACTCGTTCAATAGGAGTTTCGCTACAGTAACTCCATCACTCCTTCTAGTCTGGTAAGCTTCCACCCAACGTGAAAACAGGCAGACAACTACTAGAACATGTCTTAGCCGATTACATGGGCGCATTTCAATGAAATCAATCTGCATTCTGGTGAAAGGACCTCCCTCCCATCCTATTGTTCCCAAACTCACCACTGTTTTTCTTCCTGGATTATATTGCTGACATATAAGGCATCTTGTACACAGGCTCTCAGCTACAAGTCGGAACTTGGCCTTATACCAGGTCTGTTTGAAAAGCCTAAACATGGCATCCCTACATATGTGTGCCTGTCCATGGTACATCCGTACCATGGTAAGGATCATGCTATCAGGCATTACTGGTCTTCCATCATGATAAACCCAAACTTTGCCTACCTCGCGGGGTGCACATCCTGACTTTATCCACTGTATCTTTTCCTCCTCTCCTGCCTCTTCCTGTAACTGCCTCACCTCATCCCAGGTACTCACAGTGTTAGTAAAAAGCAAGGGACATGAGTTAATTTCCTTTTCCCTATTCCGATCCAAGTTTTGGTTCCGCTCACAATACTGCGCTATGTCATTCGCAAATTCGTTGCCCGCTGACACGTAGTCTGTACCCTTTAATGGGCTGCACATTTTACAACTGCAATTTGCTTAGGCAGCTGTATCGCCTCAAGCAATTTTCCAACCACTTCAGCATTTCTGATTGGAGTTCCACTCGACGTCAAGAACTCTCTTTGAGACCAAATCTGTCCAAAATCATGCACCACTCCAGACCCATACGGACTATCGGTAACCACAGTAACTCGCAGGTTCTTTCCCAACTTGCATGTTCGGTGCAAACAATTCAGCAATCTGAGCTGATTTTACTCCTTTCAGGCAAGATGCTTCAAACACAGCTGCTACAGTACATACTGCATATGCAGCACTCAGAATTCCCTTTTCAGTTCTCAGACATGACCCATCCACAAACATCACAGTCACTTTCTTTCAGAGACACATCTTTTATGTTCAGACACGGCCTAGTGCCAAAATCAAGCACTTCCAAACAGTCATGATCCACATCATCCTTCACTTCCACATTCACAGCATCAGGTAGCAATGTTGATGGATTTATATCAAGGCACCTCACAAGGCTCACATTTGTAGCACCCAGAATGACCTTCTCATATTTAGTTAGACGACTATGCGTCATAAATTGTGTGCGGCTTCTTGTCAAAAGGATTGCAACATCATGGGGAACAAACACTCTCACAGGATATCCCATCACAACTCCTTCACTCTGCTCCAAACTCTTTGAGGTAGCAGCCACTGCTTTCAAGCAATCAGGCAAAGCTACGGCTACAGGATCTAGTACAGCTGAAAAGTATGCAACCGGTCGTCTCAATTTTCCATGCTTCTGTACTAACACAGAAAGTGCACATCCATCTCTCTCACTACAATAGAGCTTAAATTCCTTTTCGTAATCAGGCATTCCAAGAGCTGGTGCTTCACACAAGCTGTCTCTCAGTTGTCTAAAAACCTTCATCTCTTTGTTTAGTTCAAGGGAATCTTTCACATCACTTTTTGTCAAGCGTACCAAAGGTTTCGCAATCAGCTAAAAGAAGTTGCTGATCCACTGGTGACAATATCTCACCATTCCAAGAAACATTCTCACTTCTCTCTGAGTCATTGGTGCTCTCATTCCTTTTATTATTCTGATCCTGTCTGCAGTCACTTTCCTCAGGCCTTTCTCAATCTTATGACCTAAGTATTGTACTTCCTTCTTACAAAATTGTAATTTTGATGGGGATACCTTAAGTCCTCTATCCACCAAATGATTCAACAATGCAACTGTGTCCACCACACATGCCTCTCACGCCTTCGATACCACCAATAGGTCATCAATGTATTGCACGAGTACTGAACTTTTGGGCATTTTAAAATCTTCTAAAGACTTCTTTAGAATCTGATTAAATATCGATGGACTTTCTGTATACCCCTGTGGGATACGGCACAATGCCAAAGTACGTTCGCCGAACCGGAACACAAACTTTTGTTGGCTATCGGGGTGTAATGGGATAGAAAAGAAAGCATGACACAGGTCGATGACAGTGTACCATTCCGCATCATGAGGAATCTGATATAGGATTACTGAAGGGTTCGGTACAATGGGACAGCAGGGCACAACAATTTTATTAACTTTTCTCAAATCTTGTACTATCCTGAAAGTTCTGTTAGGCTTCTTTAAACCCATGATCGGAAAATTACATGGACTGCTCATCATTTCTCTCAAACTTCACCGTTCAATCATCTTGTATATTACAGGCGCCACTCCTGCAATTATTTCTGGTGTTAATTTATACTGGGGAATATTGGGGTAGCTTACTCCTTCTTTTACAGTTATTTTCACAGGATCTACTCTTTTCATCAATCCCATATCTTCTCCTGTGAAATCCTATACTTCAGGTTTCACTGTTTTCTTCAACTCCTGAGGCAATTCCTCCGGATCAAATACAACAAATGCCTCAGTAGTTTCAGGTTCCAAATTTGCCATTGTCATTCTATGCAGTACATCCTCATCAGGAGTTTCAAAAGCTATGCCATCAGGGGTACAGAAGATCGTGCAACTCATTTTGCACAACAAATCTCTCCCTAACAAATTCACTGGGCTAGTGTCACACAAGACACATCGATGCATGTCGGTGAATTTCCCTATTTTAACTTTAACAGGATCAGTAAGACAAGTTTTTATCTGTTTATTTGAGACTCCAACTACTTGGATTGTGTCACCAGAGAGAGGAAGATTTTTAACGTCAGCTGATCTAACAGTTGAACGAGTAGCACCAGTATCTACTAGGAAAGTAATATTTTCATCATTTACCTTTCCATCCACAAAGGGTCCTGTCTGGTCTACCTCTAGAGTTGCGCCAAGTACGCACTCCTCTTCCTCTCCTAGGCACAGTCAATAACTCTTCTGACTCACTCTCATCACGCTGCAGCTAATACTGCGAAACAGCACTAGCGCGCGGTATCTTAGTTACCTGTTCCTCAGTGTAGAATCCTGCCTCATTACTGTATTTCTGAGGATTTACGCTCTCTGGAAAAGAGAAGGTGGCTTTGGCACCTGACCCTGTTGGGTAACAACCTGCTGCTGTCACAGCGGTTGACAACTCACCTCATTCTGCACCTGTGGATTCAATGATGCATTATCACCATTAGCACTCGGGGGCAATTTACAATCGGATTTCCAATGCCCTAATTTTCCGCAATTATGACATGGCCATTTCTTTTTTGCTTCCTCTAAGCTGATTTGTCCCTTTCCCTTTCCAATATTAAGTTTTTGTCTAACTTGGCCCATGCTATTAGCTTGCTCAATCAGCTGGGCTTCTCGTCTCTCCGCTACCTTAACTTGTGCCCACATCGCCTTCTCTTTCAGCTTGCATTGTTTGGCTTCGATTTCATCACTAAAATATTTTGCATGCCGTAACACTTCATCTATCTTTTTATTCTGCCAATCCACTGTATGCTGTTTGATCATTTCGCTTACCTCAGGTCTTAAACCATAAACAAATCGATATACAAAATGACAAATCCTTCACGCTCAATTTCTCATCACCACTGTATTGCTTAAAGGCTAACAGCAACCTTTCATAATAAGCGTGAACAGATTCTTTAACCTCTTGGTGAGTTCTGTCAATTTGTACCCAATCCGTTTTCTTTGGTGGCACTTTGTTTTTCAAAAAAGTAATTACCTGTTCATATTTCCTCATTACCTCCGGATCAGGGGCTCCTGTATTAGGATCCCTAGAGTACTCTTGAGTTGGCCAACCTATTGTAATTTTACATTCTGCCCATAAATCTGCAGGTACAATTATATCAAAAAGACCATTCAGATCTATCCATAACACTTTCGATAATTTAACAAACCTTTCTACCTGTCGGTACCAATCAACTGGTTTTTCTATTAACCTCGGGAAATCATTGGTAAATGACAAAATGTCCTGCCTAGTCCAGGGAACATGTACATAACCCCCTCCTGGGTTCTCCCTCATGGGACATTCAGTTACTACTGGCTCCTTTTCCCTTACCGGAAATGCCGAAAAACCCTTATCTGTCGTATCCTCCCTCTTTCGAAACCATCTACATTTCCACCTATCTACATCACCCCATTTCCTTAACAAGGCAATCAGTTCTTTAATTTGAGTCAATCTCCCTGCAGTATTCAGATTTTCAATATCCTTCTCAGAAAAATCTACTCTATATGGTTTCTGCAATGATCTTATTTTCTCAAAGTCAATGCCCATTTCACTCACTGTCTCTTCCAATTTCTCATGCAAACTCCTCGCTCTCCAAGTTATACTTTTGCAGAGAAACATTAGCTCCTAATCCTGATATGCTTTTAATTTTTCAGTTGGAATAGTCCCTACTATTAATTCTTCCAAGGTTACTTTTAATTTTGCCACATCTAAAGGTTGAGGTTCTTTATCTTTCCGCTGTAAACTCCTTAACCAATCACTTAATTCCTCAGAAGTGGGTCCTACAGGGATTGTTTCACTTCTTATTCTATCCGTATTTCTCTCTGGGGTTTCCGTTGCCGATTCTGTGGTCATCAGCGTCTTATCTGCTGGGCTTTGATTTACAGTCAGATTTTTAGGAGTACTTAAACCTGATGTTCCTGCCATATTCTTCCGTGCATTTCCTCCAGATCCACTTCTTTCTGTATCGATTAGTTTACTACTATTGTAGGGAACTGTTAAACAATGCTCACTATCTTTCTGTTTATCAAAGACAGGCATCACCGGCCCTATAGTTACAGGTACAGTCACTGCTTCCATATTTTTGGTTAATTCTCTAATTCCAGAGTAGTTCAACAGAATTTTCATTTCCAGTTCTAACAGGTTGTGACATTTCAGAGTCTCTAAATGGATTTTTTATCCCTAAATCAGGTGGCGTTTGATCAATATTTTTATTTAGCATGGTTTCTTTTACCGGCGCACTCGGCGTCAGCAACGTGGTGTTAGACCCGGCCTCGTAGCATGGCTCTTCCTGTCCTCGCACTACCTAACCTGGTACCAGGGACCCCAAGCACCCGGCCCAGCCGATCCTTCTCACCAGAACACACACACACAGCCCGGGCCTCCCCGTCCATGGCCTCTCTCCTTTCGGCCACCCCGGGCACGCGTGCCCACTTCGTGCACCAAGATGGCCGCCCGGCCCCAGCACAACCCGGGCCTAGAGGCGCCACTCCGGCTGGAGGACATCACGCTTCCAGGGGATGAGAGAGGGAGGAGCAGTTTCTATCGCACCACTGAACTCCCCTGGGACGATGGGTTTCGATCGGCCCTCCGGCCTCCCTGAGGGCTGGCTCCACGCCTGCTGGGTGTCTGGGGCTCCTCCCGACCCGGCCCTGAAAGGATCAAAAGACAATAGCAGGAAACCTCGACAAGCGACCCCCAGGTGACAAGACCCCTGCCTGCACAGACTCCGGACATCAAAGAGGGGTCGACCTATAACAAGGGGTGCTCTGGGACTGTCCGGCAGATTCGCCTTGGAACATCTGAGCCCTGCTGAGTGACTCGCGGCTCCCCGAAGAACGTAAGACCTCCGAACCTATGCTTGAGCCCTGCTGAGTGACTCGCGGCTCCCTGAAGATCGTAAGACCTCCGAACTTGTGCTTGAGCCCTGCTGAGTGACTCGCGGCTCCCCGAAGAACGTAAGACCTCCGAACTTGTGCTTGAGCCCTGCTGAGTGACTCGCGGCTCCCTGAAGATCGTAAGACCTCCGAACTGGTACTTGAGCCTGCTGAGTGACTCGCGGCTCCCCCTGACTCTCTTTGGTCCCGCCGGACCCCTCGACGATAAGCGTATCCCCCAGCTCGAGGATTGTGAGCTGTGCGCCGGGTACGCTCCTGCATTTGATCCGATCCCCCCAAAGACTGTCCCGCTACCTCCTACCCCCGCCAAGACTCTGTGAGCCCACGCTCTGCTTGTAAACATCTGCCTTGCTGATCATAAAGATCCTACCACTTCGATTTGATAAACCTTGAATCCTAAGAACCCTCGGTGTGGTGTCTCTTTGTCGTGTGGTGCCAAGTGTACGATCCTAGGTACGAGATTCCTCCCCTGCGGAATCTCCCGCCAGTGCCCGGCTACGATACCTTGAGGGTGGGTCTCAGGACAGTCAGGGCCCCCTCCGGGCTCCCCTGAGGTCGCCTTCTAACACGTAGAATTTGGTTGATACGGGGGAGGATTTTTATAAGACATGTCCTCTAGCACTTCATCCTCCGATACACTCACACCATATTTATAACCTTCTGACCCTGTATTGTTTCTCTTTTCTGTACACTTTCTGCCACTTGTCTCTTCAGTATTTCTCAAAGGAAACATACCATCAGTCATGTTTGCATTCCGCCATCTTCTCATTCGATCCTCATGACTTTCCTGCCCACACTGTCTACCAAACATGTAATTATACCTTCTTCCGCTCCGATGCCGTTCCCTTTCATACATCTCTTCTTCCCACTCCGTCAAAGCCTCGAACTGAGTAGGTCTAGGTCTCGGTTCTAACCTCATCATTCTTTCTCTTAAGTTTCTTAATACAGCTAAACTAAACGAACCACTTTCTGGAAAGGTTAGAACTCCATCCTCTTTTGTATACTTTGCCCAATTCTCTAGCCAAATACATGTATGGTACCCATATTTCACTACCATAAAAGATGCAGGCGATTTCGGTGGAGGAAGTATCTGTCCTTCCCTAGTCACAATCGGCTTATCCCTTTTAAATAGACTTTTAATTTTCCCAAACCATGATTTTTTTCTCTTTCTCAGGTGGATTGTAGTAAATCATTTTTATTTTCCCTAGTTCTGAATCACTAGACTTTTCAAATCACTTTTCTTGCGATTATTCCATATTCTCTCCAATCCCAGCGCGACTCACATTAAATGCACCAATCCGGGGCGTCTACATCACACTGGCAGATTCTCCACGCCTAGCGCGGCTCACACCAACGCACCAATCCGTGACAGCTTCACTCTCTACGGCTGCCCAATCCCAGCAGGGTCTTTCTGACGTCAGCGTTTCTCGCTACTCCTGCTTCTGCTGACCCCTCCTTTACAAATTTTATCGGCAATCTTTTCTTATGTTTTCTTTAATCAAAATCTGTTAGTAACAACATAAAAACACCACCATTGCCTGTTTCGCTAAACCAAAGAGATCGTTTTCATTTATACAAGAATTCTGTATTTCCAGTAGGCAGCGCTTACCTCTTCCCTACCACAGAATTATTTTGTTTCGCCGATAAAGTAGCACTTCCCTCTACCTTACCCTTCCAACAAGCAAAAAGGCTAACCGTTTCTCTGGGGATAAAACACAAGTGGAGACTACACTGCTCCTGAGAATTAAGGCCAGAGTTTCACGAGAGAACCTGTTGCTATTTCACTCACGCACGTTCACACAGAAACATCCCTTCCGATAACACAAGACGATGCTATCAACTCAAACCCAGACAATGCGTTGTGCGACTTAACTTGCCACGCACTTCCCAGTCTACATACAGGGCAACCAACTTCCCACGTCCCGGAAGTCTTCAAACCAATCGACAACATAAAACGCAACACGACTCAACATAGGGTGTTAGAACATAAATCAATAATCACCAAACCAATGCAATAAAACCCCTTACTAATCACCAAACTAGCCAAAAATAACAATAACTCAGCTCGAGAAAACTGATCCAGTGGAAAAGGGCAAATTTACATATCCTCCCCATGTCACAGACTCGTCATCACACTCACCAATTCATTCATACATTCATTAGATGGTGGGGCCCATAACACCAACACTCATACGTCTCACTCGAATCTGCGCACTGGAGGAAAAGAAGCGCTGGACATGTGGGGGGTACCTTGTTACCTATCAGGAGTAATTTCTTTACATTATATACATCAATAGCTATAGAATCCTAACTTTAACATCAAGGCACTCCACCACTTGGTCGATGGACCAATTAGTTGAACTGGTTGATGGTGATTTAGAACCAGCTAAAACACATTTAAAGCTTCGGAACCTTTTGGTTAACTTTCAATACCTTATTAAAGAATCACAAACTCGTTTCTTATTAATCAAAGTTTAGTTTATCTAATTAGGTCACTCTGTGTTGGCATATTCAGGATTACAGTTCAAATAATTTCTCTCTATTGAGCGATTTCCAATCTTTGATCTTTAACATAAATTGACACAACGTTTACATTTACCTAAATTTGGACATAGGCGACCACCTCCAGAAGAACCCGTCAACCCACAGCAATAATCAAAATCTCTTCAGATGGAATTGTCCTTTTATAATCAAAGAAAACCCAGGTAAATCGAGGAAATCTCCTTCAGCACGACGCAGCCCCCACGATTCAGCCAAAGGACCGGGACGATCGAACCAACGAACCAACAACCCAGCAAGATCAACCCTCCACACCAATAGCAATAACCCCCTCTTCCAAATCCCTTTCTTTTATACTCTTTTTCTCCTTACTTTTAGGACAATGTGCAACAATTTAGGGGTAGAAAGTGTTCTGATTGGCTAAACCCTCTGAAATGTGTAAGTCTCTTGAATGTTCCCAGGTTTTGCCTGTTTCCCATGAGACCGGGCATGACATTTCTCAATTGTATTCTTTTTGGTAATTTTCACAGGCAAAAGTTCCGAAGTAACAACATGTAAGCTTTCTTGTACAGGTCTTTCATTGTCCACTTGGTCATTCACACTAGTCTTCATCTTGGCAGTCCTCTATGTTCCTATCCTTGACCAGGAACATTTCGGTTCTCGTCGGAGGTCGCTTGGAGATCTTCGGAGCCATCCGAGTCTGCGCAGTAGACATCGCGCTCACATGACGGTGGCCACTTCCGAACTTCATTTTAAGTACTGCGGCCTAGTAGGCCCGAATGCCAACTTAAGCAAAAACAAACATAACAGTAATTAATATATAGAAATGAAGATTCTAATGTTTAAACCCGCACTAATCCCAATATATATTCGTATTTTCCTAGCTTGTAGAAACATTTAAAGCAATAATACTCACCATTCTGCAGCACTGAAAGCACAAACCATCACAAAAGCAACATAAATCATGCAATTTTCTATTTCAACACATCCTAAAGTTAGTTTGCGTACCACAGTTAATCATTTAATTATTTTGCCATGCAATTAGCATTTTAGTCCCACGTGTATCTCGTGTTTATTAAGGTGCACTTTGTTGGTTAGTCATGCCACTTTACACAAATTAGTACCAGTTAATGGTTAGAATGATTACGTAATTAAATTTCATGCAAAACTGAGGAGGTACACAAAATGTTGCTTTACCTGCTCCATCAGCTACAATGGGATAATTCTCTCACTGCAACAGATGTAGAATACAGGTACTACCCAAGTCTAAAGACACAAGCGTTTCTGCAATACGAACAAGAATATCCTCTACCATATGCAATGCCTCCAGATCAGTATGAATATATAATTTACACTGATAGTTCTGCGCAACCGGCCATAGGGAGCAAACAGCAATATAGCGCCGCGCATGCTATCGTTAAAGAATACTTGCAGGATGGAAACTTTCACCCGAAGTGTACAAAAACAGTCGCTAGGCGACTGCAAGGCACAGCTGACAGAACTAAAAGCACTAATACTGGCACTGGTACATACGGATTGACAATTCCCCACACTAATCATGTGTGATTCCTTTTACTGTGTACAGTCATATCATGAATATTTACATCACAAAAGGTGGCACAATAAAGCATAAAACGCTATGGGAACAGGTAGTAGAGTACTAAGGGCTCAACGTGATGGCGTTCACTTTGAAGGGAATTCATTGACTGACAAAGCCGCAACAGGGGGCTGTAAGTACGGCCTCCGTAGCTGCATTCACTTGTTCAAAATCAATCAATCATTTGTAGAGCGCACTAATCACCCGTGAGGGTCTCAAGGCACTGAGCGAGGGGGGGTGCAGCTACTGCTCGAACTGCCAGGTCTTGAGTGGTCTCCTGAAGGTCAGCAGGTCCTGGGTCTGTCGCAGCTGTGTGGGGAGGGTGTTGCATGTCTTGGTGGCGAGGTAGGAGAAGGATCTGCCGCCGGTGGAGGTCCTGTGGATGCGAGGGATGGTGGCGAGGTTGGCAGAGTGAAGCTGGCGGTTCGGGGTGAAGAAGGTGAGACGTTTGCTGAGGTATGCGGGTCCGGCATTGTGTAGTGCTTTGTGGGCGTGGGTGAGGCGCTTGAAGGTGATCCTCTTGTTGACTGGGAGCCAGTGCAGGTCTTTCAGGTGGGCAGTGATGTGGGTATGGTGGGGTATGTCGAGGATGAGGCATGCGGAGGCGTTCTGTATGTGTTGGAGTCTCTTCTGGAGTTTGGCCGTGGTTCCTGCGTAGAGGGCGTTGCCGTAGTCTAGTCTGCTGCTGACGAGGGCCTGTGTGACTGTCCTTCTGGTTCCGGTGGGGATCCATCTGTAGATCCTGCGGAGCATGCGGAGGGTGTTGAGAATAGATGTGAGATAATGGTTGCGATTATAGCTACACGCAATAACTCCACAGTATCGAAAAGGTTTCCACTCAAATACTCCTACAGGTTTGATGCAAACAATGTTCCATTTGCACAAATTCCTGGAGTGGGGGATAGAGTAATACAAAATAAGGATCGTAGGTTAGGAATAATTCTAGCAGCACACAAGGGTATAGGGTCTGCACATGCATGAGTTGCAGCAACTGTTTCTCTACTGAAACAGCGCTATTGGTGGCCAGGACTAAGAAAGCAGACTAAGGACTACGTCTTGAAATGCGACATCTGCCAGCAGATGAAAGGTTCCACCGTAACACGTCCAGCGCAGACACCATTATTAATATCAGACAAACCACTGGCGTGACTCTATTTGGACCACTGCAGCCCCTTACAATCTGATGGGGCTTGCAAGTATATCATGGTTGCAGTAGATTCCTGCTCCAGGTTCCTATGGGTGTGGCCCCAGCGCTCGGCTGACGATCAAGTGGTTATAAAAGATTTGCGAGTCTTTATAGGGACATATGCATTAGGCACATTACATTCGGACCGTGGCCCCGCGTTTAGCTCTAGGGCTTACCAGGAAGTCATGGGAAGTTTGGATGTAGCCTTGCGGTACTTCGCTCTGCATCATCCAGAGTGAAATTCGGTTGTGGAGAGGAAAAACCGGGGACTTAAAGCAGTCTTTAACAGCTAGAGTATTAGGCTTGGGTGGAAATTGGGTAAAACATCTGTATGGAGTTAAAAGGGCATTAAATAATCAGCCAAGAATCTCTCTAGAGCGTGTCACTCCTTATGAGGTGCTATTTGAGACAAGAATGTGGGTACCTGATCTTGATTGTGAAGGCACAGTGGCAGATGATAAACCTTTTGACATCCATAAACGTTTGGCTGTTTTACAGGACCTAAATGAATCGGGGGCACTACAGAGTAATATCCAGGTAAAAAGGACCGCCACTGTGGAAGCAAAAAGTGTCACAGCAAGACCTGTCTGGATCCCTAAAGTTGGGGATCTGGTCAGAAAGAAAATAGTGGACAAAAAAGAATTTGGGCCATCATACAGAAAGCATGTACCTGTCCTGGCAGTTAAAGGAAAAAGAACAGTACTTCAGCCACCTCTTGCCGGTAAAAAGGAGAAAAGATTTGTCTCAATTGATCTGATCAAACCACACTATGTGGCTAATACTAAATAGTAGGCCGCGTGGACTCCGGAATAACGAACACCCTCCTCTCACAACTATACAAGAAGTCCAAACAGAAAGACTAATCACGTTTGAAGAGTCACCTACACGGACTGAAGGACTATGCAACAATGCAATGGAACTAGTTCGTCTCGCAACCGAAGTTCAAAATGAGAACTCAAAAGAAAGACAAGTTTCAATTCGACCGAATACGGATATGTACGTCAACATGCCCCAAGGAGAGCAAGCTACAGTTTCCACAAAACCTGCGGAATTACCAAAAATGATCGAACTGCATCTGGTTATTTCATTGACTTTGACACTTTTTCACTAGATCCAAGCGAACCTGAAACAATGCCAGCTCAAAGAACACGTCTACTGCAATTTAAAGATTTTCAGAACTTTCTTAAAAAGACTTACCTGGTATCACCTTGGGTGGAACTCTGGGTAACTACCGGGATACTTTTCTTTCTTTTCTGGATATGCCTAGTAACTGCCTTTAGTATGATTAAAATGGAACTTATCTTCAAGAAAGCTCTGAAGCACAAGACGTGAATGTAATTCTGAAACCACATCTATCATCACATCATGGAAAGAAAGAGACCTATCATCAGTGAACACTACAGCAGTTCCTATACCTAACGGTATAGTATGGGACAAGGTTGATCAAGATATATTTGGATAGCTGAACTTTTAAAAATACCACATTTATCTATGATTAAGTGATATCATTACATCCAGTACATTTTCCGATGATTGGGATTATGAAACGTAATAATATGTTGTCTGATTTAGAAAAATCTGCTGCTTTTACTAATAATGAAATGTTAGAGGGCACATCAGACTTTGAAACAATGTATTGCTATCAACATTATGGTCATCACTTTCTGCATAAATCTGCTAATCCCAGAAATGTTTTCACATACCACCAAAGGGAACATTGTCCAACACCGCCGAAAAGCAGTTCAAAGACATTTGCACAGAAATGTCTGTATTTTTCTGGGTTTAACAAATCAGACCCAGCCTCATATTATTATAAGGTTGCACCAACACCAGCATGGAAAAATATGCTAACAAACACCAACCAGATTTATTCTGCTACCTTTATTGCCCAATTGTCTGAAAAGGGTTTCGACTTATGGAAAGACACCATAGACTTAAAATCGGTCTGGTGTACTAGGGACTGGCAGGTACAGGGAACAGAGGCACTATTTAGAGCATGCCTTATTTCTCAGCAAATAACGTTTTTGAATGAAACGGTGCAACAAACAACCTGTCTTGGATTAGCCGGGAACAAACATTTAAATACACCTCGGATGCCCATACCATCACACAGTGAGGGTAACATAACATCAAAGGAAGAGGGTACACTAGATGACGTCATGCGATACAATTGATCAGATTGGAAGGGATGGTTGATTTGGCCCACAGACACCAATAGCTGTCAAGAATGGTTCTTGGGTAAAACTAAAGGATTTAATATAAATAGGCTAGATCCATGCCATGTACAGAGACAACACCCAGGGGTAGTGACATCATAAAGTGTTGGGAAGTTATGCCTCGATTGGCTAAAGACCTCAACACTCACACATGTGAAACAACACTTATCCTTACTTTCAGAGGATGTGGACCTACGGGATTTTTAATTAGGTCCTAGGAAGCCACGTCACAAACGTTTCTATTATGTAGTCTAAATGAGATTTGGAAAATATCACAGCAAGAGGCCGCGGAAAGATTACATGAAATAGATCGTATAAACCTAGCGAAAGCTCTAGCAGTGGTGGATAATGGGTTAACAACACTAACCTCCAGAATATATTGACTAGGCAACAGTGTATCTTCTGCTATTGATGTACTAGAACAGGATCTGTCCATATTACAACAAGGGCAATCGCAATTATGTTATAATATATATGTTATTAAGCTGGGCGCTGCAATCTTTACGCGCAGGCTATGTGCCTTGGCGTTTCATAAACACTACATCTGTTTTCTTCGTACAATCTGACAGAAAAACAGATTGAAAGGGCACAAAGGGGCGGAAAATATACAATGCTGCCTATTTAAAAAATGGATAGATTAGCATCTTCAGTGGCAGAGTCACCGTCCACGAAATGGCTAATCCATGGCCACATAACTCTTCCGGTTACAACTTTTAAATTCCAATATTGCTTTGAACAAATGCAGGCAGGCAGATATGAAGAAATGGGTAGGGAATTTATCAAGGAATCTTGGGAATTACCGTACAGATTTCGATGCCGGAGTGGGGAAAAAGAAGTGTTTCTAAGCGGTACAAACTGCGAAAATACGATTACTTATATGCCAGGATATAATGCTTCATGGGGCCTGTAACGGTTCGGTAGCAAACTTATCCTGTCACTTAAAGGGTGCTCCAGCTGCCGTGATCACTCCAGTGTTCAGGCTACTATCAAATGGGAGTTACTTGATGCTGTACGATCAAGGTTGCTGTGGGATGCTTCCAGGCATCGCATATCTGGTAACCGTGAGTTCCAGGGTTACTTGCTGTATACAAGTATTGTTTCCACCAACACATACAGTCAGGGAGGGGCAGTTATGGCCTTCACTAAATGTTTCATTCATACGTTTGATAATTTGAGCAGAATGAAAGCCATGCTTATACAGAAACCTGTGCCCTTAACCGCCGCTCGAGCCTTTTTTTTTTTAAATCTTTTTTTTTTTATTAACAATACGCACAAGACCATTCAGTGCAATATATCATCCATGAAGTACATTTGGAGATATCACAATAATGGACCATATCGTTAATAATTGGGAACAGCGAGGACAATCAAACATTTTCATCCCTCTCACCCCTCCGGGTATGCCCCGATTCTCTGTACCTTCGCAAGGGCCCCCACACCTTTTTCAATTTCTTGGTGCACTCTCTGCTTTTATATACAACTTCTTCAGCCCTCTGGCACCAGTCAAGTTCCTGCTCCCATTCCTTCCTCTGTGGGGGTGACTACGCCCCCCATCCCTGAGCAATATTGCGTTTTGCCACTCCAGCTGCCAGAGCTAGCCATATTTCCACGTGCCTGGACCAGTCAGTGTCCCCTTTAATCATTAGTAGAAGCCACTTGGGATCCAGCGGAACAGTCTTCCCCACCACTCTAGACATTACATCAGTGACCCTCGTCCAGAAGGGGATGACCTCTGGGAGTTCCCACAATATGTGGAAAAATGTGCCCTCCTGTTGACAACCCCAGACATTGTGCCGAGCAACTCTTGCCCCATGTAAAAAGATGCGTTCGGGGGTAATAAGTACTGTGAAGGATTTTCAGCTGCACCAGCCGGAATCTCGACCGGATCGCGATTCGCTCGATTTTTGATCTTCATGTCGCAAGGTCTTCGGCAGAGATACTGGCACTTATACTTACATATTGCCCCTTCCATTTCGTAGAAATGGTGAGTCGTACCTTTAACATGTCTGATAGGACTGGCATTGTCCACCTATTTAAACCATAGTTCTGGACTATTAAGCACCTTTCAGACGGTCCTCGGAGTTATACCAAACTTTTTACACTCCGTATTTGGAAGCATATTTGGAGGGCTGCTGCTGATCCCGTTTCTCATAGCAGGTATCCTGGATGTCATTTTTCTGCTACGCAATGGACGTCCCAGTCACCAAGGAGATGGACACAGTACTGCTGGAAAGAAGATACCGTGATCGCATGGTATAACTTCTAGGCACACCTCGGCTAAGGGAACTAAGGGGCATATCAGCAACAACCGGCAATAATTATCGCTAAGCGCACTTAGCGCTAGGATAATTCTCTCCGGCTAGCGTGGATTTTTATCGCTGAGATAGCGTGCTATTTGCAACTCATCTCAAAAGCGATAAAAATCCTAGCGCTAACGTCCAAACGTGAGATTATAATCCCACGAAGTTTGGCGATAGCTTGCTGATAGGGCCTCACATACTTAGCCATGATATCCACCTTACATAGGATATCAAGACTAAGTCAGTTTCGAAGCAGGCATAAGGAAAGTAGCGATAACAGAGGTTATCGCTACTTTTCTCGTCGCTATGCTGCTTTGCGTGAGGCTTGAGAATAGGAGAAATGTCGCTTAGCGACATTTCTCCCGTTATCCAGGGGAGGAACGCCCACTTTGCATCTCATTAGAGATGCAAAGATTGGCGTTAGGAATTCAGGCGCTAAGGCAAGGTTTCACGCGATAGCGTGACCTTGCTAATATAGCGATAAAATTATCGCCACAAAGCGGCAATAATTTCATATCGCCGCCTTGTAGATATGCCCCAAAGTGCTTCTTGGCTCTCATTTAGACCAGACTGGAAGGACTGCATCTTACCTGTCCTCCTATGCCTGTTTTGCAGGGAAGAATGCGTGTTGGATCTCTGTCTGACACTCCCATCATGTGCGCAACCGGACGCTGATGCTTTACAGGACCCGATAACAGCCCATGTGCGGCAGTGTCCCCAGCATATTCCCAGGTTGCTGGCGGCATTCCTAGAGCCACCACAGGTAGTATCTGCTTCTGTTGGTATGGACACCGGCTTCTACTCTGACACTCAGGCCTTGGATGGTGCACAGGCTGCCCCAGCACCGGCTGTGGACAGTACGGAAGATCATCTGTGCTCAAATGACAATGTGCGAGATGTTACAGGGACCGTCGACTGGGGAGGCAAGCAACGAGAATGTTGCGTCTACCAGCCAGGACAAAAACATTTGACTTATTTGGCCAGTCGTGTGCTAAGGAATAAATTCGGCTTTTGGAGAACAAACAGAAAAATTAGAACTCCATTTCAAAATTGACATTTCTTTTGAGCATGTATGGCTTTCAAAATACTTGTAGTAGTTTGGACATATTAGAACTGTAGCTTAAATGTCAATTTCTAATATTCTCTTTTTTTTAAAAACATTTTTTTAGACCTTTTTAACGTTTTAAAAACAATGTTTTTAACACAATAATAAACTCATGTTTTATCTGTTTGCGTACAAGTATCTAGTCCACCTAGTGGTACGTTTAGGATTCAACTATGTCGTCCATATGGAAGAGGAGTGGGTGTTACATTCCATATAGGTACCATAATATAGGTCTAGGTAATCTCATTACCCTCCACCTATATTCTCTCCCTACATTACACTTGTCATGGTTTACATGGACTGACCTTTTACCTAGATATTACACTGCATTCAGAACGCGGGTTTTCTTTAGTTCGAAATCTCATACATTATGCATGAGGATTCTTGGAAGCACGGCAGGACTACCATCTCCTGTATAAAAGCACGTTACTTACCTTCGGTAACGATATATCTGTAAGAAACATTAGTTAGTTATAGATTCCTTACCTCAGAATTACCCCCAGGTGTCAGACTAGATCCTGAAAGTTTTTTCGTCAGCAGTACCACTGCTCGTCGGAAATGCGGCATTGGTCGGCTTTGCGTCAGTAGTCGTCGTGGTCACCGAGAGGACGTCGCGGCAGCTACATAGACGCCGTCCTCGCGCGCAGACGTCAGTTCTGTACACGACTTTCTGTGCAAGAAACGCAGCCATGCAAGACACTGACTATTGGTGCACAAAACTAGGGCCCTGATAGGATGTCCTTAACCCTAGAATGCAGTTCGCAGGATGGGAGGAGAGGTAAGGAATCTATAAATAACTAATGTTTTACACATATATCTTTACCGAAGGTAAGTAACTTGTGCATCTGAAAGAAACCTGTTAGTTATAGATTCCTTACCTTAGAATAGATACCCCAGCAATACCAACCCTGGTGGTGGGTCAGCGAACAAAAACTCACACCAGGAAGTCCTGGAGAACAGAACGGCCAAAGAAGCAGTCTCTCCGGACTTGGCTGTCCAGACAGTAGTGCTTGGTAAACATGTGCAGCGATGCCCACCTGGCTGCCTGACAGATGTCATTCAGATTCACTCCCCTTCTCAAGGCATTAGTGGCTGCCATCGCCCTAGTGGAGTGAGCACGTAGCATGACTGGAGGCTCCTTTTTACCCAGAGAGGAACAAGCCTCAATACACAACACGACCCATCGAGGAACGGTGCGTTTGTGTACGGCCCGACCCGTCTTTGCACCCATGTAACCAACAAAAAGTTGATCATCCACCCAGAACTGTTTTGTCGATCCAGATAGGAGAGCGCACGTTTTGAGTCCAGAGAGTGAAGCCCCTCTTTCTCCTTTGAAGGATGCGGAGGCGGAAAGAAGGTGGGCAAAGTAATGGTCTGCCCGATATGAATGGCAGTGACCACCTTAGGAAGAAAGGATGGACAGGTCCGGAGAACCACCTTGTCAGGATGAACAGATATGAAATGAGATATTTTTTTTAAAAGAGCCTGGAGCTCACTCACTCTTCTAGCAGAAGTGATGGCTACCAGGAAAGCAGTTTTAAAAGTCAGAAGGCGTAAAGGACAGTTATGCAGTGGCTCAAAGGGAGCACACAAGAGGTAGGTTAGCACAAGGTTCAAGTCCCACTGAGGCATAACGAAGGGGATTGGAGGAAAAAGATGCGTTAAGCCTTTTAGGAAACAGTTAACAACCGGGGACTTGAAAAGAGAAGGCTGATCTGGCAACCGAAGGAAGGTAGAGATGGCTGAAAGATAGCCCTTGATAGTGCCCAGAGCAGAGCCCTGCTGGGCTAAAGAGAGGAGAAACAAGAGTAATTCAGAAAGCGGGGCAGAAAGGGGATTCACACCCTTTGCTGTGCACCATGTTACAAATTTGTTCCACCTACAGGCGTATACCGTCTTGGTGGAGGGACGCCTGGCTGCCAAGATTACATCACAGACTTCAGGAGGCAGGTCGAAAGATGTCAACTGCCGCCGCTCAATCTCCACACAAGGAGGTGGAAACCAGACAGGTTCAGGTGGAGAACCGTCCCCTGCTGCTGCGACAGAAGATCCTCCCGAAGAGGCAGTCTGATCGGAGGATCAATGGCCATGTTGAGCAGCTCGGGATACCAGACGCTTCGTGCCCAATCCGGAGCCACAAGAATGACTTGGGCCTAGTCGCGCCTGATCATCTTCAGCACTCTGGGAAGAAGTGGTATAGGTGGAAAGGCGAACAACAGACCACAAATCTTCTCGCGACGGAAAGGGTCGCAGAGCGAGTGTCGCCTTGGAAATTCCAATGCGCAGAATTGCTGACATTGCGCTTTCACTTCGGTGGCGAATAGATCTAACCAAGGCTCTCCCCACTGTTGAAAGAGACCTTGCACCACCGCCAAGTGAAGACGTCATTTGTGATCCATCATGCACCTGCGGCTGAGTTTGTCCACGTTCAGAGAACCAGCCAGATGTTGAACCACCAAGGAAATGCCCCGATGTTCCAGCCATGTCCGGAGGCGGAGGGCCTCCTGACACAAGGTCCATGACCCCACCCCGCCCTGTATGTTGCAAAACCACATGGCGGTGGTGTTGTCCATGAACACCTGCACTACTCTTCCCCAAATAGAGGGAAGGAATGCCTTCAGTGCAAGAGGAATCGCCCGGCGCTCCAGAAGGTTAATGTGAAGCCCGGACTCCGCCAGAGACCAGAGGCCTCTAATCACCGCCTCTCCCATGTGGATGCCACATCCCAGAAGGGATGCGTCTGTCACCACAATTTGGTCGGGTTGGGGAAGGGAGAGGGACCTTCCATTGACCCAATCCTGGTTCGTAAGCCACCACTGAAGTTGTTGGGCAGTGCCCTCCGAGATCTGGGCGCAATCAGACAGATTCCCTTGATGCTGCGCCCACTGGAACTTCAGACCCCACTGCAGAGCCCGCATATGCCACCTGGCATGATCGACCAGCAGGATGCAGGAGGCCATGAGGCTCAGCAGCCTCGAAGTCATTCTGACCGAAATCCAGGATTGAGGCTGAAAGATCGGAATCATAGCCCAAATATACTGGACTCGCTGTTCGGGAGGATAGACCCGAAACCGCGTCGTGTCCAGAACCGCTCCGATGAAGAGGAGCTTCTGAGAGCGAATCAGGTGTGACTTCGGCACATTGATGGAGAACCCCAGCAAATGCAGGAGGTCAGCCGTAGTCTGGAGGTGGGAGACGACTGCCTGTGGTGAGCCCGCCTTCAACAGCCAGTCGTCGAGATAGGGGGAAGACTGAAACCCCTGATCTGCGCAGATGAGCTGCGACCACCGCCATCACTTTCGTGAACACCTGAGGGGCGCTGGTAAGGCCAAAGGGGAGCACAGTAAACAAAGTGCTCGTGGCCTACCGTGAACCGCAGGCAACGCCGGTGGGCCGGCAGGAAGGAGATGTGAAAATAAGCGTCCTGTAAGTCCAACGCTACCATCCAGTCTTGCGAGTCGAGGGCAGACAATACCTGAGCATCAACATCTAGAACTTCTCCTTCCGGAGGAAGCGATTGACGTCCCTGAGGTCCAAGATAGGATGCAGGCTCTTGTCCTTCTTGGGAACCAGAAAGTAGTGTGAATAACAACCACGACCTACTTCTGGGACAGGAACGCGCTCAATGGCTCCCTTGGCCAAGAGAGCCATAACTTCCTGCTGGAGAAGGGCCAGATGATCCTCCGACATGAGGTGGTATCGTGGTGGCATGGCTGGAGGGGGAGGCTCGAAAGGGAGTGAGTAGCCCCTTCTGATTATTTGCAAAACCCACCTGTCCGACGTGATGGTGCACCAGTGGGGGAGGTGATGGGGAATCCTGCCGCCCACTGGCGTTTGATGGGCCTGAAAGGCCGGACTAGGAGGATTTGGAGGCTGCTGCAGAGGGGGGGTTGGTGGACTGGCCCGCCCGCTGGCCCCCGGAACCTCGCCGGTGTTTCCACGTCCCCGGCCGCACGAAGGTTGGGTAACTTGCTGCGGCCTGTGGCCCTGGGTGGGTCCTAGCGAGGCACCCCTTCCGTAGCCACGAAAGGGACGAAAAGCAGACTGCACGGGTGGAGAGGCCCAAGGACTTGGCCGTAGCCTGTGAGTCCTTGAAGCGCTCTAGGGCATTATCTGCTTTGTCGGCAAAAAGGCGATGGCCATCAAAGGGCATGTCCATCAAGGTGTTCCGGACATCTCCTGAAAAGCCAGTGGACCTCATCCAGGTGTAGCGACGAAGCACTACTGACGTTGAAATGGTCCTGCCCAGAAAGTCAGCATTGTCCAGCCCACAACGGATCGTAAACTTTGCTGCATCTCTCCCGGCGGCAACAGCCTGGGAGAGCACTGCCCGGGCCTTCTACGGACACTGCGGCAGCACTTGCGCCACCGTATCCCACACGGAGTGTGAATAACGGACCAAGAGACATGCGGTGTTTACGGACCGCAGTCCTAAGCTGGCAGAAGAGAACATTTTCTTGCCAAGGTGGTCCAGCTTTTTGAATTCCCTTTCTGGTGGAGCGGTAGGGAAGGTGCTTTTGGAGGTGGAAGCTTGAACTACCAAGCTCTCAAGGGTGGGGTGTTAGGAAAGGAAAGTGGGGTCGCCCGGAGTCGGGCGGTGACGTCAGGCAAACAACCTATCCACGGGAGCCCCCGTGTTGGGCCTGGACCACGTGTATCCAAAAAGGACGTCCGTAAGGGCTTCATTAAATGGCAGCATGGGCTCCGAAGAGCTTGCAGCCGGTTGAAGCACCTCTGTCAGGCGGTTAGTCCTGACCGCCACCGTAGGAAGCTCGAGGTTGAGAGCCTCAACTGCCCTAGGCAACACCACTGCGTATGACGCTCCCTCCTCCGTAGCCACGGTAGGAGGAGACAACATGCTAAGGTCAGGAGAGGTGTCAAGACCACTGGCATCCCCCAGTTCCTCTCTCCAGTCCTGCTCAATATCTAACTGGTCAGTTAAAGGGTCACCTGACCCCTCTCAGTCCTCCTCATCATCATCCTTTGGGTGCCACTGTTGAAAAAGGAACCCAGGAGTGAACAGGGGCAAAAAAAAACCACCCGGCGCCGGATCCTGGCTCTGCATCCATGTCGGGATGGAGGCAGAGGTAGACGCCAGCCGGGGAGCCGGCCAGCGCCGAGCATGGTAGTGGTGCCGTGAGGAGCGGCGCGGGTGGAGGTGTAACGATGTCAACCGGCGCCGATCCAGGCCTGGATCCAAGGGGGGCCTGCGGCGCGGGGGCCGGAGCCGCCGGCAGCAAAGACCTAGGCCCCCCGAACAGAGTCCGCAGGTCCCAAAGGCACGCCGGCGGGGTCGGTCCACCCAAAGATGGCATGCATCGCCTCGTAGAACGTACGAAGCTGGGCGGGAGTCGCTCCGGGTCCCAGAAAGGGAGGGAAGCCTAGAGTCGACCCTTCGGGCTCAGCAAGCGGAGCCGTGGGAGTGGCACCACCCGCGTGTCTCATTGGAGCGGCCGACCAACGAGGAGAAGTCGAAGAGCGACGATGCTCCTTCGGCTTCTTCGACTTCTTCTTATGCTTCGACTTACCCGACCCAGAGTGCGAAGACTGTGATGAATTCGAACCGGAATGGTGGTGGCTCCGCGACCGGCCCCTCGACCTCCCTCTCGACCGGGACCGACTATCGGCGTTCAAGCAGCTTTCGGGACCGCTCCCACAAAGCCTTCGGTGCCATCGACCGACAGTCGGAGCGCAACATCAGTCGGTTACAGGAACCGCTGGCCTTAAAACCGGGCATCCCTCATGCACCTGTTCGGAGTTGGAAACTCGAAACAAGAAGTCGACAAAAGTCGAGAAAACTTAGAAAAGGACTGAGGTACCGCCCTTCCCGGATCTGTGCTGGCTGGCACGGAAAAAGAACGAACAGACGTTAGTAGCTGATGCGAAGTCATCCCGGCGACCAAGATGCCGACGCGGAGCCAACCGACGCCACCTTCCGACGCGCAGAGGTACTGCAGACGAAAAAAACTTTACGGATCCAGTCTGACGCCTGGGGGTAATTCTAAGGTAAGGGATCTATAACTAATGTGTTTCTTTCAGATCATATGTACAAAGTTCATGCTCAATGTCATCCTTAGGCTGACACAGTAACATAGCAAGGTAGGACCCCTGGGGAGACCTATGGGTATAAATACATCACATCTTGCTAAGATAAGACAGAGGAGACCGAGGCTTCCCGGCCGACACACTGACCAGAGACAATGAGGTTCCTGCATGCAGACACTCCAGCTTGCAGTGGTCTAAAACATCCCTTGTGGGGTGTCCAACTCGAGACCTGGACAGGGACCCACAGTCTCTCACTTCAGGTAATGGGGTTGACTAAATCCTAGAGGGATTCTTGGCTTAACACCTACCTCCATGCTAGGTACGCTTAGGTACATCTAGTTAGGTAAGCATTGTAGGAGTACGCATCTTTTTATCATGTGTTTTATACACTCGGATGTATTCATGATTATTGTAAGATGGTAGAGCTATAGCATGCACTTACCTTTATAGTACTGCTAAACAATTATATCGTATAATGCCTAACAGTTGTTGCAGCTCATCTATTTTACACCAGAATAACAACTGTTCAATAAATTCTTTTTGAAAACGCCCAGTCTGTTTATTCTGTGTATTTCTCTGAGACAGACTAAGTAATCACGAGTGACGGAGCGAAAGGTAGTATATTGTTTCCATGGTCCTGAGGGATCAGGGTTGTCATGTTCGATGGTTGCCAGGAACTATTCTCTCCTTGGCAAGAGGAGATTCTAGTGGCACTGTGAGCTAGTTGATACAAAAGGTCAACATACCCGATGGGGGTGATCAGAGTTTGTCTGACACCAATCCTACAGGTTATGTTGTCTAAACGCACAGATCCTGTATACTTTTTATAGGAACTACACAACATTACATTTAACACCCCCTTTGGAGAGAGCCCCCCTCCCCATTTTTTCATCCCGCTTAAAGCCCCGGAAACAACACATTGTTACAGTCACCTCATGGCCTAGCACTGTGCATCATGCACGACTCATGACTTCCACTTTTCCAGATTGCCTATGTGCAGAGGCATAGTGAACCCTACCCCCACCTCTTGCTTTAGGAAATTCTTGATGGGCCTCTTCTGTCTGCAACTCTGCAGACAAAGGCTCAGCTCATAATTAATATGAA
The DNA here is from genome assembly GCF_964204655.1 of Triturus cristatus. NCBI lineage: Eukaryota > Metazoa > Chordata > Amphibia > Caudata > Salamandridae > Triturus > Triturus cristatus. The sequence continues at coordinate 929,535,553 of NC_140584.1, forward strand.
AAGGTGGGCGAGTGAGTAAGTGAAGGGATGGGTGGAGGGCTGGATGGATTAATGAACGGGTGAATGGATGAATGAAAGGGTGAAAGGATGGATAATGAGAGAAAGGATGGATGAGAGAAAAGGTAAATTGATGTATGGGTGGAAGGGTGGATGGATGAGTGATGGATAATGAGAGAAAGGATGGATGAGAGAAAAGGTAAATTGATGTATGGGTGGAAGGGTGGATGGATGAGTGAAAGGGTGGCTGATGGGCGAGTGAATGGGTGGATGGGAGAGTGAAATGATGGATGGATTGATGAATTGATAAGTGAAAGGGTAAATGGATAGATGGATGAGCGAAAGGGTGGATGTAAGGATGGATAAGTGAGTGAAAGGGAGGGTAGATGGAAAAATGGATGGATAGATGAGTGAAAAGGTGAATGGATGAGAGAAAGGATGGATGGATGAGTGAAAGGATGAATGAGTATAGGGTCAATGGATGGATTCATGAGTGGATGAGTAGATGGATGGATTGAAGGAAGGATGGCTAAGTGAAAGGGTCAATGGAGAGAGAAAGGGAGAATGGATGGATGACTGAAAAGGTGAATGGGTGGAAGGATAAGTGACTGGGTGGATGGATGAGTAAGTGAAAGAATAGCTAGATGGGTGAAAGGGTAAGTGCTGGATGGATGGAAGAGTGGATGGATGAGTACAGAAGGGTAGGGTGAAAGGGTGGATGGATGAGTGAAAGTGTGGACGGAGGGAGGGATGAGTGAAATGATGGAAGGATACATGATCGATAGGTTTGCAAATTGATGAATATGTTTAGTTATGGATGGGCTTACTTATATACTATTGCGCATCTTCCTCTGAGGTGTCGGTAAAATATACCTTTTGTCCCGAAGTTTTGTCCTGAATTTTGACCTCCTGTCCTGAATTTTTGTCCTGAATTTCGACCCTTTGTCCTCATTTTTTACACTCACCATCCTGAATTTGTACTCATGCCAGTTGGTCACCTTATTCCACGGTGATCTGCTTCACTCCACTGGCCTCCTTATTAAACGGCGCTGATCACTGCAAAGAGAGTGGCCGTGTTTTTACTGCTGCTTGGTTTATAAAAGCAGCACCAATGAACGGTTTCACAACTGGCGTGATGCAGGTAGTGACCTTGCAATGACATGCGCACTTAGCATTAGTGTCTGAGTGCTGGGGGAAGGCAGGGTGCGTGCATCCTACAGGGAACACTGCTCCTGACCTATTAAATGACATCATAATAATGTACACCATAGAGTTACTTTGTGTAGTTATGTGGGTGCATAGAATGCATGTTGAAAGTTATGTGGTGCACCGTTTACAAGCCAGTAAAGTTGAGTGTGCAAGTAGTATTCCATGTTAAACAAGGGTAAAGGCAGAGCACCCTGATGTGGGTTGCAGAGGCAAGTTTAAAAGTAGGTTGTGGTTTAAAGCAAAAGCCTGTAGTAAACAATCTATGCGAAAAGTCAAAAGTGCTATTGACGATATGTTATCCACAGTGGATGTCTGGGCATAGTTGTAATAAAGTGCTAAGGACAAATTCTATAGATCAAGGATATTTATAAAGTGTGGATATTTATTTCCAGAACTTCGTTGAAGATTGTGAGGCACTGTTAATTAGAGGTGAGACACTTAGAAGTGGTTTAACTCACATTGGAGTTGTAAGCATAGGTCTAAGATTGCATGCCATTGTGATCATCTCAGAAATGGGAAGTGTATTTTGCCAAACTACAGATGTCCGAAGGACATGGTAAAAAGTCTGATCAGTTGCAAATGCTCACCTGTCAACATCTTTATGTGATGCTGTTAAGATGAATAGAGTACAAACTTTGTTTTGGAAAGTATTCAAAGTTTAAAAAGGGGGTGACCCCGTTAAAGTCTATGTAGGCATTTTGTTTGTTAGGTGGGTGAATACCAGTTAAAAGAGTCATCACCCAAATGTGGGTGACTAACAGTATGCCTTGTGGGAAAATGTCCATTAGCACGAGTAGTGGTAGTAAACTGGCCACAGGTATAGCTTGTTAAATTACTACCCGTCCATAAACCCTTCAGGATGCTTTCACAATGACAGGATGGCATCAGTGATGTTATTTAACGTCCTGAGTGATGCAATATGTGAGGTCATAAGCAGCGCAAGAACTAGTTCTCAGTAAACCATCATTTTTAAATTTTAGTGTTGGTTTGATTTTTAAACCTTAGTTTTTTTTTTTATATAATGCCAACACCTAATTATAACGTCACTCTAACCTTTGTTTTTTTTATCCATACTGATTTGCTGGGGTTTGATTTGCATAAGCTAAGATTTTACCATTTCAAACTGTAACTTAACTTTAGCACTTGGGTTTTTCAGTAAGTTTCTGAGGTTTTTTGATCCTATTCAAACTTGAGCATATGCCCAACCCCTTCAGGCAACCTGCGCCCAACCTCCTGCAAGTAACCAACCCCCACAGGGGCATCCAACTACACATAGCCTTCAGCAGTGCGGCCCTTCTCCAAACCTGCTGCTGGCCAACCCCTCCTACAGTCTGCACTATGGTTCTTCGCCGCAGGAACTGGTTAAAAAAAAAAAAAGAAAATGGTACCCTTAGGCCACAAGGGGTGCTATGCAGGATACTGCGGTACCAAAATGACTGACTGGAGAAAAAGCTCCCACAGCCAATCAGAAGACCCTACTTTGTTTTATTTTCTGGTACCATGCAGCTATATTTAACTTTCAGAGCATATGACCTTTCACACTAAATCAAAGCTCTTCTTTTTCTCAAAAATGGTTGAATGGGTTTGCACCAAATGATTAAAAAAAAAGGATACTATCTGAGTAAAAATCTAACTTTTTGCCAAATTTGATGTTATTCCGTTCAGCTGTTATTTCTATATCAGAGCTCAAAGCTTCCCTTGGGTATTAACATGGAAAATCACATTTTTGACACACCATGTTTTTCCTGGCTCTCACATGATGGGTTAGCACATAACATTCCACGAAAGAGTTAGGGCGGATGAATTTCATTTTTTGAAAGTTTCATGCAAATTTGTTAAATGGTGTCAAAGTTATCAGCGAAACAAACGCTCTTCCTATGCAAACTCTAACCTAACTAGATCGACACAGTGGTGACACTGCCACTGTGTGTAATAAATAGAAATGATCACAACAGTGAGAGCTTCATTAAAGGGGAGTAAATGCTCTGAGGAGGATACCCCGGGTTGAAGCTACTCTGTCAAAATGTTTTTTTTAATTTCCACTGTGGGACGCGTGGAGTCCAAAATATCAGCTGTCCTCTGGACCACCATCGCAAAGAAGGCACCTTCCTCTGAAGCAACAGTGGGAAGAGAGAGAAGACTAGTGTCCAATGAGGTATCCAGACCCCTGGCAGCATTCATTTTGTCGTACCAGTTATTGTCCAGACCACTGGCAGCAACTATTTCCTCATACTAGTTGTCGTCTGCCATTGCCTTTTCCAAGGGGGGGGGGGGTCAGGAAAATTGTATGAATCCTCAGATCCCCTCCATTCGTGTTCCTCACAGGGCGTCAGGAAAATAGGGTACAGACTCCAATTCAGACCATCTGAGTCCGGTTGGCACCAAACCAGTACGTCTTAGTATCAGAGTCAGGAATCACGATGGGATCAGGAATGACGCCAGTGGAACAGGCCCCAAAGGAGCTTGCGGAGTCACGGCTGGGGTCGATCCAGATCCACCAACGGATCTTGGGGGCCCGACTTGTGAAAGTGGCAAACCTGCCACTAGGAATCTAGTCGGAGTACCTCCTGCACCCATGGGGCCCTAAGGCACTCCAGACTGCCCAAAAAAGAGGTGCATGGTCTCATAAAACGCACTGAGTTAGACAGGGGTCTCTCCCGCTCTGGAAAACTAAGGGAAGCACAGAGCAGACCCAGGCGGAGGATCCACGGGAACGACGTCAGAGTGGGGCTTAGATTTGTGTTATTGTTCCTACATTGCATCTGATGACTTGCACCTGGGCGGAGAAGTCGAAGAGTGCTTTGAATTCTTGTGAGACTTGCATGAAGAAATCCTGAATCAGTACCAGGACCTTAAGCGGTGTGGAGTCGTATGTCAAGCAGCCAGGAGTTTCATGGCTCACTTGTGTATGGCCTTAGATTCATGGTCTTACAAACAGGACAGGCCTTGGATTTGTGGTCCGGCTCCAAGCCCCGAAGGCACACCAAGTGTGTCTGTGCGTGTGTGTGTGTGTGTGTGTGGGGGAGGGGGGGGGGGGTTCTATCACAGATATCTGCCTGCGACGGGTACCTCAAGATTCCAAGGAGTTGAAAAAAGGCACACTGGTATTAAGTTTCGACAAAATGTCAAAAAAAGTAATCCCAAAAGAGACTATGGGAAGCTCAATCCAAATCTGCGCTGATGGGCTCGAAAAAAACAGGAACTTAGGACATTGCACTGGAGCTTCCGGTCCAACGTTGAGACGCAGAGCCAACCAATGACCCCTACTGGTGTGCAAGGGGCCTGCTCAGAAACATTTCCAAATCCAGTCTGACTCCTGGGGAAAATCCTAAAATAATGAATCTGTAGCTTGAAGTCTCTATCAGATAGTATTATTTTCTGAAGCACTAGTTATGATGTAGTGAGGCAACAGATGGGTTTAGTGGTTGGTGAGGAAAGAGGAGGAAATGTGGAGGGAACCTCAGAGTACAGTAATCCACGTAGCGAGAGGCATATTATATATAAATATTGCCTCAACCAATTTATGGCAAGAATAATTACAGGAAAAAACAGAAATACATACATATGTAGCTAAATATTTGGTTCTTTCTTTGGCACTCCAGATTTTCTTTTGTGGACATTTTGTTTATGTCAAGAATAATTACAGGAAAAAAACTGAAATACATATATTTGTAGCAAAATATTTGGTTCTTTTTAGCACTCCAGCAGATTTTCTTTTGAGGACATTTTGTTCTTGTTTCTCCACTTGGTGTTTGAGTTTTAGTTGTGAGCTTCTTTTGATATTATATTATGTTCCTTTCTGATTCTTTTCCCCCAAACTTGTTTTGTTCCTTGTGTTTCACTTTCTGTTGATCTGTATACTTGTTTCTCCCTTTTCTTTCGCACTGGACAGTGGAGTAGAGTATTGTGGAGCACAGTGGCATAGAATTGAGCGGTGTGGAGTGGTGCAGAGGAGGGGCGTACAATGAAGTAGAATGCCATTGTGTGGGGTGGAGTGATTCATGTGATATGTACTGGCTCGAAGCTGCTGTCTCTGTGTGTCGAATAAAAACACACAGATGGAGCCAAATTCCTGCCGACGTAATGAAACCAGCCCAGCTGCCACTGACCAATATAATGAAAGTGACAATTATGAAGACGACAATCAATGTAAAATAACGAGTGGGCTCTATACCCTTTTTAGGTTGTTTAATATACAATAGATCTCAAAGAGGTAGACATGCATATTGCCTCATACAAGTCCTGAAAAAACCTGCAGTAGCTCTTGTGGTTCCCACAGTTGCTACCTCATTCTATCTTTCTCAACACCCAGCATGGACTTTTAGGAACAGAGCCTTAGTGATTGTAAACAGATCTCATGGTGATTGCACATCATGAAAAAAGTACATAGAGAAGCTGTATCTGTTTGATAGTTTATGAACATGGAAGTGGATAGAGCTGCCGGTCAAGGTGAGCAGTATTCAATTACCTTTTCACACACACCAAAAAAATTACAAGACGGATCGGATCGATAGTCTTTTATTCACCAAACCATCACAGGCGTTTCAGGTTGTAGCACTATATATTCAATACACTGTGGTCATTACTAGGAGATTCCCCCAACACCATATTACTTTTTCCATTTATAAGATGTTGTATTAGAAATGTACATAAAATATGAAAAATATGTGAATATATTCATTTTGCCATAAACTTTGTATAAAATCTTGAAGTTAAAAAGCAGAAGATGAGCATATCATACTTTGGAGTTATTGACTGAGCCAAGTCATTGCTCACACACAATCTTGAGAATTTATACAGCCGTGATTTGTGGTTTTCCCCATTCCTGTCCTTGTAGGTCTTGGCATTCCTAGGCCTGAATGTTGATCTATCAATATTCCTTTATAGGTATGTGTTAAAGTAGTTCTGCTTGGAACAAAATACAATGATACAGTAACAGACTTCTGATAAAGCTGAAGAGCTGACTCGTTTCATTTAATAGAAAGGTTTGAGACGAATGCTATGCATTTTATTTGGCATTTCACACTTTCGGCATCAAAGAGTAACAAATACAACAATGACCATTTAACATCTTATCCAACACATCTAACAACTTAATATTCTATAGATTTTTGGATTCCTTTGTGCACTGGTCATGTTTTGGCTACTCTGACAGAAAAGTAGCTGAGCCCAGAATAATAAAAGTAGCTGTGCTGTGTTGCATGAGAAGGAAAGAACCATTTCTACAAAGATATGGCACTAACCTCTCTCCCTAGCGCTGGCGCACAATTAGGCTGCCGAGTGCTGTGGACACGCCTTTGTGCCAAAGTGAAAATGTGTCTGCATGAGTCTAGCATATATTTTGTACTGAAAGGGTGCATTCCAGTGCAAAATATTATGCCTAGCCCTAGACAAACTTTAAAACGTTTCCCAGTTCGAATGTGTGCTGTATAATGTAGCACACATGTATGATGAGAAAAGTTAGGAGAAATAAAAGCACTTCGCCCTTTTTAACACCTGCTTTCAAGTGGCGTTACTATTTTGCACAAAACCCGCCTACTATTGTTAGTAGAGAAGATTGTGTAAAAAACCATGGGTGGTTTCATGGGAACGCTCATATGCCACCCATGGAATTCCACTTTTGAAAATATTTCTATCAATTTAGGGGAGAGTGGAAATATTTATTTAAAACTGGGGGACGGGAGGAGAAAAGTTTGACTCTGGCCACATCCACAGGATGCTAGCTAAACACACCGTTCAGCTTCAAAAATAAAGCAAAACAATGCAAGTTAAGTAAATGATATGTGTACAAGAGGAAAATGCCCCATGCTATTTATCATCGTTGTTGTTAGGGGAGGGGCGATGTCATCAAAAAAGTTTAAGCCTTGAGTGAGCCATGATGCACCTCACCTCCCTACACAATGACAATGAACTGCATATTAGTCTATTTGCAAAGCTATTTATATGGTTTACGCTTATTTGTACTATGTAAAATGTAGACGTATTAAAATATATTTAACCAGAAAGAGGGTGCATGGGATTAAACTAAGCAGTGAAATGAAAATCATATTTAATATGCCTCCTGACTACTGCCAGAGTTTTTCCCCTCTATAAAATGAATGCAACAGGCCCTCTTTGACAACGTTTTCCCAGGTCAGTTACCCCACACTATAGTAGTAACAAGGAATGCGACCTTTGCAGTTTGGCAGTAAATGACTGAGTAACCTTATTCTAAATAACATATTGCTTACAGCACACTTAATTTTGTGGCAAAGGATATATATTTTCCACTGCCAAAAACAAAAGTTACAGTTAAGTTAAGGTTGTCTGTTAGAACACCCTGATGTATGTTAAAAAGAAAACATCTGCATTCCACCTATAAATACAGTGCAGTTATGGTTACCAATTAATGCATATACATATATCGTCTCTACATTACCTCATTACCTCTCAAACCCCATCACCTCCTACCTTCCCTATCCCTGCCAGTGTTTAGGGCAGAAAGCAACAGGGCCAGAGTCCTATCTGCCCCCCCGTACTCAATGTAAAGATCTGGACAAGGCCTTTTAAAGGTCAGTGTTCTAATTGTTACTCTTCAATGCAGCGACTGGTGGATCATCATTTTCCACTGAGCCCTTAATGAAATGTCTTCAGAACACAAACGTAGATGAACAACAGACAGAGCTAGAATGGTGCGCGTGTCAACGAATGCGACTGTAAAGGTCCAGGGCTGCACAGCCAGTCGTGCTAGGCCCAGCCCAGCCCAGCTGCCAGTTTCATTACCAGAAGCTGCACAGGAGCGCGACCAAAAGGACACTGCAGCCCTCCATCACTTGTTTGCAACTCCATCAGTTGTCTTTGGTTGGAGAGGCATTGTGAAACCTTTGTTGCACTAGTGGAACTCTCGCACCATCGGCATCAAAAATTTAGATTTCTGCTCATTTAAATTCCGAATACAAAACGGCATAACACAGCCCTTTTCCCCAGTCCTCCCGCTCACTGAAAAATGGTAGGGCCTTTATCATTACTTGTTCCTAACAGAAAGAAGGATAACAAAAGCAGAGATACGAACATGATGAAAACAGAAGCAATGTTCCCAACCTGCCTCTACAAAAAACAAGACAATCGAAGACCAACCCCTTCCACCTTAGCCAAAAACAAATGGAAAAGATGGCATCCTTTCTTGATTTGCCTGGTTTTTCTTATCCTTTGCACCTGGACACCCCTTAGATGTAATTGTACAACCTTTCGGTAGTGCGCAAAGGACATCATGCCGGGTAGAGGAGGCCATGCCCCAGGCAAGCATCTTCAATCGGATACTGGAGGCACTGTAGACCGCGTCAAGGCTGGACTGCGAAAGGGCTTCTCCCAAACTGGACCATGGGAGGTTTCACAGCAACGCAGGTGAAGCAGTAAAAGGGAAGTTTTTGTCTCCACAGCATTGACTCTTTGATGGTTTTAACCCAAAGCATGTGACCCTTTCCAGCAACATAACAGAAACGTTACTGCTAAGTAGCATCATTCTGGAAAGGAGTTCAAGGCGCGCGAGAACTGCTAGGCAATCAATCACCCGATAGCGCTGGCTGCAAGGCCATACGGACTAGTTCCGAAGGATCAAACATTCAACGGGAGAAATGATTTTCAACTTGTAAAACAGCCAAAGAACCATGTAGTGGCCAAGAAACATACAGTACAGCAGGACTATGGTTTAAAGGGAAATTCTGTTGAACATACTTCTGGAAATAAATCTGACCGAACTAGCCACGTGATCCTTTTCGAGCAGGAAAGCAGACACCATTTAACTAATGGATTGTCGAACTGCTAGTCCACTCCAATGTCCTTTGTTGTTCAGTTTGCAGTAAGGCAAATACACAGTGACTTGAAAAATCCTCTCATGATTTGCACCACAAACCTTTCTTGCTGCAACTGTTGCTAAAACAGACATAACACGCATTAAACAAGTTCTTGATAATATAGCAGATAAAATACTTTAAAAAGTCCTCACAAGTAAGGTGTTGAACCTTTGAATGAGATTTTACAGTTACTTGTAAGTATTGCTCAGGTTAGAAGTGCTAATGCCTTAGGAAAAAAGCAGTTATTTTTACATTTTTATTGCTAATGTTCTTTGTATTAAATATTGCCGACAGCCGGACCTAAAAAGAGCATGTCCCTCTGGCCCTGCTCAGTAAACCTGCAGGTGCGGGGAGGTGGCACCGTCCTTCCACTTGTAAACATGGTCCGATATTACTGTCCTACACAGGGGGCAGGTTTTCTCTCGGTTGAACCACAAAGAGATGCATTCTTCACAGAAAATATGCTGCAAATGAAAGAAAAGAAAGACCTTTCAGTGGGCAGTCTAGTAAAATAAAATGCGTATCTAACCCTTTGTGCTCAGACGCAGCTTCCCCGCCACATGAAGCACTTTGCAAATAAAAATAATAAAAAACATTCTTTAAAATTAGTATTTTTAAAATAACCGACCTTTACCACTTTAAAATGTTACAGACGCTTATAGAAAGCGACCAGTGTTATCGTGATCTGAAAGTAATTTCTATTTTAGCATGAAAACTACATCACAAGCAGTCACTCATTACATTGAAGTGAGTCTTAGTGCTACAGTTCGAGTACGGGCAAGGACAGTAGCTCTCTCCTTTAAAAGGCATTCGCTTTGCCAATGCTTGGCGCGATGCTGAAGAGCATCAGCAAAAAAGAAAAGAAAAATCTACATTGGCCATCCGAAACGTGATAACTTATACGCTTGCATGGGTCACCACACATGCATCATCACGCTGTGGGTTTTTTTTTTTGCCACCCTCTCAATTTATCATTCCTAGTTGGTGAAAGTCCATCTTTTAGTCTTGAACTGAAGCATTTAAAAAGTATGCAGAAGCACAATGTGGCGGTAAGGGCATCCTGGTAACAAAATGCAGCGGCAAAGCGTAAAGCAGAAAAAAAAAAAATGAGAGACAGTAAGGCATGGGGATTAACAGAGCAGATGGAGACAGATATGGGGGGGTCCATGCTGTTGAGCAGCTACAACAATGGTAAGCAAAGAACATAGAGGACAACGGAAATGGCAGGATAGGGGTAATAGCAAGAAACAAATTGACAAAAAAAGCAGAGTATGACAAGCTGGGGGAAGCAGCACGAATAGTGTGGGACTGGGAGGGGGAAAAGCATATGGGGTAGAGAGTAAGAAAACATGCACTCAAGTGGAGTGTTGAAAGAAACAGAAAAACAAGCATTGGCATAGCCAATAGGTCTCGCCTTTGGGACCTTATAAGTGTTTAGCCATGCAACAGTTACGTAACTAAATACTTATAAGGTCCCAAAATCGAGACCTATTGGCTATTCCAAGCGGCCTTGAGGCCGCGAAAGTTAAAGTGATCGCGATTGCGATCAACATCAAAGCGGCGGCAAGGCGAAAGTGAAAGTAATTGCGGTAAAACGCAGCGCGCGCGCCCGTGCACATGCACTGTAGCTCTAGGCTGGCCTGGTAGCACTTTTTGGAGCCCTCTCAATAAGTCTCGCCAGACCAGCGCAAGCGCTGGGTCAGGCGAGACCTAAAAAGAGTTCTTGGATGTCAGCTGTGGAAGGCCACAAGTCGTCCAATCAAAAGAATGCTAAAGAACCCATCCTTTGGAGAGGGACATACACAAGAAGAGATAGGAAATCCATACAATAAAAAGTAAGAAAGTCTACCAATGATAGGCAACGGCTGACCCAAAGCACAGCTTAAGCAATCGTATTGTACACAATAGCTATTTCAACAACAGATGGCTAAAGCGGTCTATAGGTGAGCTCTAAAAACCGTGAAAGCTCAAATTAATGTTAGAATACATTTTCTATTCTGCTCTCACACCCATAACTGAAAAGTGCTGACAAAAGTAATAACAGACTAACAAAAGTGTTAGAATCTGAATCTAAAAATAAACAACTAAAACTAAATTTCCACCTGATGGTTTTCTGCCACTTTTGGAATTCACAAAGGTTTACAGGAGTACTTCTGGGAAACGTTTTGACTCGCACAGCTTTCCCAGGAGTACTGCTGAAAAACCTGCAAAGGCAATTTTTATGAGCAAATACACGCATGTACATTTGCTCCTTTGAAAAAATATGAGCAGATGCCCCTGCTAACTTTTTTCTGCAAAGGAAAAATATTTGTAACCATACTGAATCATCTTCCCCGTTACTCCAGCTAACGTTAGGAGTTCCCTGCCCGATCCCACCTTGGAAATTGACTTGCATCTTCCCTTGATTTGAGATTAAACGTCAGACTGTTACCAGGATTGGAATGCACTAAGAAAAAGTTTGTTAATACCGACAAATTCACAAATGTGTGTGTACACTACTTTCCAGGGCATCCTCGCCCTGTAGAACCCTCTCTTCCCCCAGTGCTAGCAGAATTAAGTATTCCTGATATTCTACACTATTAGGTAAGAGCGAAGGGATTTAAGAATGTAATTTCACGTTGTGCAATTACGTACTCGTTAATCACAACATGTGCATTTTAAAGTTCAACATTAGTTTAGGAAGCACAGGGTAGAAAGTATAAACTTTTTGAGAGAATTTCTAATTAATTAAATCTCCTATTTTCAATAAAACCATTGAAATCCTAATCTGCATTGCATTGTCAGTGATTTATTTAGATGGGGTCTGTGAATGAAAATTTAAGCCAGCCAACACATGTTCCACCCCACATGTGGGGCTCAGGCTTGGGGCTTTTTCGAGGCTAGAGATCTGCGCGATCAAGCTTCCTTATCTAGCCAATTTTGGGTAGCCCAGTCTAGGGTTCCGAACCTACCAAGCCCAATGATCGATTCATTTACTAAGTTCAACCTCACATCCAAATGTATGTGTGAATTGGGCTCAGGATATTTTCATGGGTTTGCACCAACAACTCCTGAAAACTGGAAGATGGTAATAAACCTTAGAGTATTGGCAGCATGCAAAGTGGTGGGCTGAGAAGAGGCATTTGCTCTCTGCACACTGCAGCTGAACGACAGGAAGAGCATGACTGAGATCTGGGGCATAGGAAGGAGTGAAGTCAGGTAGGTGGTTGGTCATTTTTAAATACAATGTCTGAATGCCACATGAAGTCTACTATGCACCGATAGCAAGTTACACACGAATAGTTCATGTCTATAATAATGGCAAATAAGTTACGTAAATGCTATGCTAACTTACAAATAATTTAGTCTGGTATATGCACAAAGAACAAGTGGATGCGAACGTGATGCACGCATCTGTATCATGACGCACTGACAGACAACTGAGTAGAATAAAGCAGTACTAATGTGAGGCACCAACTGCCATTGTCAAAAACTGAGAATACTACAAATATCAAAGTAAAACTTAGTAAAGCTTTCATCTGCTGATTTCTAAACCAAACTCATAAAAAAAGGTAATGTAAACTACCACTACTAAGCAAGAATTTGGATTTATGAAATGCGCTGTCTTGTCTTACCTGGCAGACCAGGGCTATTGGCTTTATAAATTCCACCTGGCAGATCGGACAAATATCATCCGCTTCAGAACACTGCCTCTTGGTAGCAGCCACTCCGTATTGCTGTGAAATTAATAAAAATTAAACGCACAGGTAAAGACACAGCAAAAGATGATAGAATAAAACATGACTCCATAAGAATAGGAGGAAGAATTGCGGGCGAAAGGGGCAAATGCTTGAAGAGGAATTGCAGGACTGCGTGGATAATTGAAGACAGTCATGGAATAAATGTAGGTACACTGAACTATCATTACTTATAAAATATTCCACACCCATATTACTAAGCGAGCCTGGGCATCATCGGCACACAATCCTGGCATTTCAATACTACTAAAATTATCCTGATATTGCCCCAATTGGGGGAGGAGGGAGGGATAGACAAGTTGGGCAAACAAATTCTTGGTATCATGTTGGATCAGTGGGAAAGATAAAGTTGTTCCAGCCTATTTCATCAAGGATGAAAGGTGCTAGTTTCTCTTACCGCTTTATAGGTAGTAGTAACAGCTTGATGCAGAGCGCGTGAAAGTCGTAGGCATCCTTTATGATACAATTTATCACCTTATCCAGACGATTAGATCTATGGTTCAGGCTAAAGGTAAGTGATCGCCTGCCTTTTTCAGAGTTTTGGGACATAACTACCAAATCATTAATGCGGTGTCTACCCTCACGCAGACCCAAACAGGTTGAGTCACAAACAGGTAGGTTCAATGGGACTTTGTTTTCTGCAAGTTCAATATGGAGTTGGAAGGAGTTATTACAAGATAGCAGGTCAATTCAATCACTGCAACAACAAAGCCCAGGGAATGGGTAGGAGAGCATCAGCTACTGTGTTCGGCTACCTCTCTTACGAGTGTGGCAAGAGCAGGAGAAACGTGGGTTAAGGTGGAGGCACTCTAAAGAAGTGAAAGGATTTGTTGAGGGCAAGGCTAAAGGAGTGATGTTGATTAAAAGATAGGAGCAGAGTAGGCAAGGTTAGGTAGATGGCGAGGTTAGCACAAAAAGGGCCGTATTAAAGAAGTGATTAGGTGGTAGGATTCATGGGGTCTGTGGCAATAATTACTGTTGACGGGAAAGCAGCTCAGTCTCTTACTCTGGACTGACCCACTCCAGAGACTGTGCCCCAGAGACTTGTTTTCATGAATAACTCAAAAGGGGGTGGAAAAACCCTATAAATGGTCGCAGACCTCAATCAATCAATCACAGAATTTGTAGAGCGCACTACTTACCTGCGAGGGTCTCAAGGCGCTGGGGCAAAAAAAGGGGGAATGGGGTGCCGCTACTGGTCGAACAGCCAAGTCTTGAGTAGCCTCCTGAAGGTCAGCAGGTCTTGGGTCTGTCGTAGGCTGAGTGGGAGGGTGTTCCAGGTCTTGGCGGCGAGGTGGGAGAAGGATCTGCCACCGGTGGTTGTTCTTCGGATGCGCGGGACGGTGGTGAGGGAGAGGTCGGCGGAGCGGAGCTGGCGGTTTGGGACGTAGAAGAGGAGGAGTCTGTTGAGGTAGGCTGGGCTGGTCTTGTGGAGTGCCTTGTGTGCGTGGATGAGGAGTTTGAAGGAGATCCTCCTGTCGACAGGGAGCCAGTGCAGGCTTCTCAGGTGGGGGGTGATGTGGCACGTCGAGGATGAGGCGTGCAGAGGCGTTTTGAATGCGTTGCAGTCGTTTGATGAGCTTGGCCGGGGCTCCCGCGTAGAGCGCGTTTCCATAGTCGAGTCTGCTGCTGACGAGGGCTTGGGTGACTGTTCTTCTTGTATCCATCGGGATCCACCTGTAGATCCTGCGGAGCATGCGGAGGGTGTTGAAGCAGGAGGAGACGACTGCGTTGACTTACTTGGTCATGGAGAGCGTTGAGTCGAGGATGACTCCCAGGATGCGTGCTTGGTCGGTGGGTGTCGGGGCTGCCCCCAGTGCCATTGGCCACCAGGAGTCGTCCCAGGCTGATGGGTTGGAGCCGAGGATGAGGACCTCCGTCTTGTCCGTGTTCAGTTTTAGTCGGCTGATCTCCATCCAGTCGGCGACGGCCTTCATGGATGTTGGGTTTGGTGGTGAGGGGGTCCTTGGTGAAGGAGAGGATCAGTTAAGTGTCGTCGGCGTAGGAGATTATGTTGTGGTCGTGCTGTCGGGCGATGCGTGCGAGCGGGGCCATGTAAATATTGAACAGTGTCGGGCTGAGGGATGATCCCTGGGGTACGCCGCAGATGATCTCAGAGACTTTGGCTCAGAATGGGGGGGGGGGGGAGGAGGCGGACTCTCTGGGTTCTGCAGGAGAGGAAGGAGGTGGTCCATTCCAGGGCCTTGTCTCGGATCCCTGCGTCATGGAGGCGTGCGCGTAGAGTGCAGTGGCAGACCGTGTCAAGTGGTCGATGGTTGTAGCTCACACTAACAGCTTGAATATTCCACCCAAAGTATCAGGACAGTAATCAAGCCACTGGCATACGGGGCTACATGCCAGGAATCAAATGTTACACCCCCCTTTGTTTCAACCAAAGAAGATAGTGTGAGACATTTTGCACCCTCCATTTGTTTTTTTAACCAACTATTAATTAATAAATAAGTGGGTGGTTTAGAGTCCTTCCTGAAGAGCCCATAAATGACTACTCGCTTGCAGCTGAAATAGATAGCCTAAAGCGATTCTTTGTACAGGATTAACTACAGAGAATGCTATAGTCACACAGAAAGTGACCGGTCACTGTGTCACAGTCTAATATTCAACCACTAGCATGTTTTTTAGAACTTGCAATCAAATACCAGCCTCGGACATACATGTACTACTGACTTCACCATTCCATTTTTTTTTTGCAAATCAGCTCTTCAAAAAATATTTATATAATCCTTTACTTACTGGTCGCTTATAAAATACCCTTAAAATCTTCTTAAATGTCTTCCACTGTGCAAAAACTTCCAGAAGCTGAAAAACAAGATAAACGTATTTTTATTCTGTATTCTTCATTTATATTGCTAGTACAATACATAATGCAATATACTTCTACTACAATAATCAGTAGAAAAAAAATGCATGAACCATTTTCGGAAGGAACATTGTCTTAGTGTATCCCAAAAACGATTTTTTGCTTATTGGGGAATATCTACATTTTATGTTTCCAAAAACTTTATTGACATTTTCAGAGTGGAATAAACAAACACCACCATTTTACTCCTCCTCCCACTGGCATCCTCAAAATGGAAAAGCACACAAAGATCAGGACCTTGTCTTCATGGTTCAAGGGGCCATGGTTAGGTTTTTACATGGAAGCAGGATCAGCTGTAGGGCATGGCAATCATCTAAAGTACTGGAAGAATGGACCCCACATTTTCACGAAGGTCTAATCATCATCTTGAAGCACATGTATAATTTACTCCATTCCCAATATAAACCAAAATTCTCCCCATACCAATCCTCTAGATTAGGTGCTTGATATTGTCCCTATTTATCTAGAATTGCCTGTTTTGCTCCAGTAGCAGAATGTTTGAGGCTAGTGCAGTTAGCAACTTTTTCCCATCTTGTGCCAAACACCCGACCCAGGAGTGCGCTAAGTCGGTCTCCTGGTATTGGAGCATCTATTATTGCTTTACTGTCCCATCCTAGAAGTGATTAAGCTTCAGGCATGCCCCAAGGATGTGTTGTGAGTGTGCTTTAAAGATTACCACCTCTCCAACACTGTGGGGAGTAGAAGTGTCTAATGGTCTGCAGGCAACTCAGGATCCACTGCCAATGATGCAATATCTTACAAGCTGCTTCTCTCTCTTGTACATGGTTACTACTTTTGTATGTAGTATGCAACAGGGTTGTTCATTGTTCACGACAGGGAGAAACCCAGCTCTCTCTGCTATCTAATCTGTTTAAAAGTTTTATTAGATATATTTCTTTCTATAATATTTTAGAATGTCTGAAAATCAAATATGTTTCAGACGCTTTCCGTAACAGTTTCTTGAAAGTAGTTAAAGGTCTGGCGGCCGCCTCTCATATTCCCTTTTGTACGACCCAGTGCCTTATCTGTAAATATCTGAACCTTTCCGATTCCAAGAGGCCATAATCCGTCAAACATGTTCAAATGTTTTAACCACCCTTTTTGAGAACATGTCTCCTATTTGTACGCATTTTACCTATCCCCAATGACTGAAGGCTCCCCTGTTATTTGCAAGCCTTAAGTCGAAGTCTGTATTTCATTAAAAGCTAGGTCACTGGTGAAGATAGTTTCTTTGTAAGTTCCAATAGTTTATCAACCACAGCCCATACTTGTATGGCTGTGCTTGTGATGGGCAAGGGCACAATATGTGTATATCTGTGTTTTGAGGGTTTGCACTGTGCCTCCCAAAGGAAGCCTCATGCCACAAAGTGATCTATAAAACGCGAGTGGCGTGAAAGTTCTGTCCTAGACCAGAAGGTAACTTAGGTTTACCGGCTACTTGTAGGTCTTCAAATAAGGGATCCCCATTCCTTCACAGATCACTGGCCTACTTGCAATTTTAGAGGTTATTCTCATATTCTCATGCCTCTCTCTATCTAATCCAGACATGCCCTTTGCGGCCGTCTCAGGATCAGAGGTTCAGCACTGATCGGTAAAGCCTGGAAAATAAATATCTTCTGAAGTATCTTAATTTTTACAACAGTGATATGGCCATGCAACAAAAGGGCATGGTTGTGCCAACTTCACAGTTCTCTCCTCATCTCCTGAAGAAGTGGGCAAAAGCTGCCATTGTGGGTGCTCCAGATAGTAGTCCCCAAGTGCATACCTAGATATTTGATGGTTTTGTGGACACAAGAAAACAGGGAGTCTATTCTCCCCCAGTGTTTGTCCTCGCTATACACATGAAACTACAAAAGCACAGACTTTGTTACATTGAGTTTTCAGCCTGCTACCTCACTAATCCACTACCACACTAAACAGGGTGTTTTGGCTTGGGTTGTTTCATATACGTTGGACAGTGGCTCCAAGTACTCAGCAAAACATTAGAGGGAAGAGGGGGCATCCCTGCCACATGGCCCGCTCTATGTGCACGGGATAGGATTCTAGGCCATTAATCCACATTCTAGCTACTGAATTGTTGTATTCCGAAAATGTGCTTGCAGCATTGCCCCACAGGAAGAATTTGAGCTCTAAAAAAGTGACTAAATCCGAAGTTAGAAATCTTCACCAGGTAAAGGAACAAAAACATATCTGACCGGCGAGGGAACTCCCCTGAGCAAGAAATTCAAATGTCTTCAGCTCAAAGCTTTCCCACCAAAAGTCAACAGCTTCACCAAGACCTTGTCCAGTGGCTATCAGAAGATGTGGAGCCCTCTACGGCCACAGCGTGCTACCTAGTCCAGCTGAGGATTCGGAGTTCTATTCCAGAGGGACGTACCTGGTCCCTGTACCCGACCCACACTCAATCGCAGTTGGCCTTAAACCTTGCCCTTGTATCAGCACAACCAGATGACCGCGGTTGGTACTTAATGCTTTTTGGTGCTATTTTGAACCTTACACTTCAGAATTCTTGCTCAACCTATTGGATTTTTAATGTCATTTTATGTATTCAAATTTAATCTATTATTTAAATTGGTTAGAGATTGTTCTTGTGCTCTTTTTTCACTGCATTACTGATCGAATACTAAATAAATATTTTACATATTGCCTTTAAGTTAATACCGACTATGTGCCAAGCTACCAGAGGGTTAAGCGCAGGTTTTAATGAGTTTTGTGGTTCACCTTGACAATGATTGTAGTTATTATTTGAGGTGGGTTCTCGTCCTCTCAACTAATACACCATTCTCTTACACCTCCCATGACATCCCTCTTCCCTGGAAGCCCCATCCACCATCATTGTCATGCGTAATTGAGGTGCAGCTAATTGCAGAGGGCCTCTGAAGCATGTGTTTGAGGGACTGATCCTTTCTGGGTCTTGAGGAAGACTTTGAGGTCCCTGCCTCGCTACCTCTCAACTGGTCAACTCCGATATTTTCTATGTCAACAAAGATTCTATGGCCACCAGGATTTGTTGCAGTGTAATTCCTTTTATGGGTGGCCTTAGTGCAGGACCCTACCCGGGTTCATGGGAGTTGGGGGGGACATCAGAACATGGTTGTGGCTTCATGAGCATTTTTGAAGGGGAAGGTCTTTATGTTCTACTCTACTTGACATCAAAGCTCAACAACATCCTTGGGCTAGAAGCTAAAGACCTTAGCCTGGTTCAGGGGAAAATGAGAGGTTGGAGTTCACCTCAATTGTAATTATGATGTCCTCAATTCACTGAAAAAAAATGGCAAATTAAATCAGCTCCGAACGAATGGTCATTGTGCTGAAACTCCCCTTTGAGTCATACCCAGATTGCAAACAAGGTGACTATTATTTCTTATTAATAGTCATAGTAAGACAATATCAAACTGCAAGAATATCCACTATTTACGCAGTTCTAACCACTAACTAATGCCAGGTTACTTACTTATCTTTATGGTAGGTACTCTATCTGCAGATTCCTCAGCTCTTGAAATCCAAGGCGCCAGACTGGGTCTAGAAACTTTCAATAGCAGGTAGAGAGTGCTGACTCTGCACTAGCACAAGAAACAATACCACTGTGACATCACTGGTGCTCTAAAGCGCCCAGATGTCAGTTTACCATTAATTTTTTCCACACCCCACAAGGCGACAAGAGAATGACAGTGTTGAACTGCACCGTCTCAAATTAATGCCACTCAAATTAATGCCACCAATGTTTTTAAATATTTGTAGCCTTTAGACCATCCTTCAGAAAAGGGAGGTGGGCGGGATCAGTCAGAAATCTGCCGGTAAGGTAATCAACTCCTTCTGAGAGATACTTTTTTTACCTGCAGATTCCTCATTTCTTGAATAGATTTCCAAGCAGGCGCCAGTCATGTGGCAGGCTTCAATGAACGGTCAGAAGAGGATATCCTAGAGGACTGACCATGTGAAATTAATATCCTTCCTCACCTCCAAGTCCAAGCAATTAAGCTTAGCAAAGGGTTGAAGGAATGTTTGTGCCACCACCCTACTAATTTCAGCCAAAAGAACGCCCCTTGCCAATCCGAATGTCGAGGATTTGGCCCTGGTGAAATAGGCCCAGATCCACTCATCAGCTTCTCTTTAGCAAGGGCATAGCACAATCTAATAAACCAAATTAGCCAGCAAGACAAAATTCTCTTCTGAACCACCTTGCCCTTCTTCCTGTGTAACCTGATCGTCAGACCCAATTTCCTTATACTGCTTGTGTAATAACCGCCCTCTTGATGTTCAGCCTATAAGGCCTCTCCACTTCCTTAGTGGGATATGGCAGCAGATAGAAAGAAAGAAGGGCAAATGATTGCCACAGATGGAAAGGGGTTACCACTTTTGGAAGGAAAGCCGCTCTGATTGGAGAAGGATGCTCAGTGCTTGCAGCTCACTGATGAGCCTCCCTGAGCTATTTGGTACCAGAAAAACACTTTTTAATGTCAACTATTTCAACTAGCATCTCCGAAGGGGCTCAAAAGGAGAGCCCATCAAAAACGTCAACACCAAATTCACAAACCATTGTGCATGACATCAGTCCCTTCATAAATCTCATGACAATGCAGATTTAAACAGGGTCTGTCCATCAAGGTCACCTTTACATCACAAAAAAACAGCCTGATGACTTCAACCATGTGTGGCGATGCAGGGACACTGCAGGCCCACTAGGTGTGAAACAGAGATGGCGGTGACCGGCCTTGATAATGTGCCTGAACACATCTTGACAGCTCCTCCATCTCAGAGAAGTGTTTTTTGAGGTGATACAGCGCATGCGAGAGTGCCATATGGGCCATATTACACAAAACGTGGGTGTACCAACCAAACATGTGCCAATCAAAGATTTTAGAGTTAAACAACTTGATTAAAAAGGAGTATGTTACTTACCCTGCAAGCATCTGTTCTTGGCATGTATTGCTGTAGATTCACATGCTTTGAATAGGTCTGCCATCTACTGTTGTGCTCGGATGATTACAAGTTGTTTTCTTCGAGTCGCGAGGCTGTGCAATTCCTCCTTTTGGGAATACTGTGCATGGCTATCGACGCCATCTTCAGATTGTTTTGCCATGGGTAGGTGAGAATGTAAAGAATGTGTCTGTAAGCATTGAGATGGCAATGCATTAGTATGAGATAGAGTATATGAACTGCAACCTACACAAGGATTTGGGGAGGAGGGATGGCACATGTGAATCTACAGCACTACATGCCAAAAACAGATGCTTACAGGGTAAGTAACAATCCAGTCGAGGCATGTGTGCTGTAGATACACATGCTTTGCATAGACTGTAAAGCAGTCCCTCTCCCTAGGTAGTGGTTAACATGTGATGACTGCAGTGGTCTGAAAAAGAGTTTTAAGTACTGCCTGACCAACATTGGCTTGTTGGCATGCAAATACAGACACAAAATAACGTTTTGTGAAGTAGACCATGTTGCAGTTTTGCAAATATCAGCAATAGGAATTTTTTCTAAAAAAGCCATAGAAGCTCCAATTTTCCTAGTGGAGTGTGCTTTTGGTGTAACAGGTAAAAGTCATTTAGCCTTTGCATAGCATGTCTGTATGCATTTAAATATCCATCTGAAATGCCCGATTTAGAAATTGCTTTCCCTAAACGAGGAGGTGCAAAGGCAACAAACAATTGTTTAGTTTTTCTAAGTGATTTAGTCTGGTCAATGTAATACATTAATGCCCTTTTTACATCTAAATCGTGTAATGCCCTTTCTGCAACTGTTAGGTTGTGGGAAAAACACAGGTAAATCAATGGTTTGCTTAGTTTGAAAACTGGAAACTACTTTTGGTAGAAATTTAGGGTTAGTTCTAAGCGCTACCATATTCTTGTGTAGATGAAAGAAAGGCTCTTCTAGGGTTAATGCCTAAATTTCACTAACTCTTCTAAGAGAAGTAATAGCAATTAAAAAAGCAAGTTTCCATGAAAGATATTGCAATTGACAAGAATGCTACTGTTCAAAAGGAGGACCCATTAATCTTATTAGGACAATGTTTAAATTCCATGCTGGGGCAGGTGGAAATCTAGGGGGAATTACATTTTAAGTCCCTCCATGAAAGCTTTTATAACAGGAATTTTAAAAACTGAAATGTGTTATCTATTCTGAAGATATGCGCAATAGCTGCTAATGTACTCTTCTAAAAGTATATGCTAAAACAGAAACGTGTAAATTCAATAGATATAAAATAAGTGTGATAGAATATAACAAAACGTTTCCATTTTGCTGCATATCAATGCCTTGTAGTTGGTTTACAAGCTAATTTAAGAATGTTCATACAGTCTTGAGGCAAATGTAAGTATTCAAACTCTAAGACTTCAGGAGCCAAATAGCAAGATTAGTTTCTTTGGGATTGGGATGTCTTTATGTTCCATGGTTCTGCGTGAGAAGGTCTGGGTTGAGGTGAAGCTTCTCATGTGCGATTAGAGATTGTTCCATGAGTGTTGAGAACCACGGTTGTCAAGCCCATGTGGGAGCTTTTAGTATCATGGTGAGCGATGTTTGCCTGAGTTTCCTGACCATCAATGAAAGTAGTGGGAGAGGTGGAAAAGCGTATGCAAATATCCCTGTATATAGATCATTGCCTTTGGACTGAGGATGGTGATATTTGCTTGTGAAGTGTGGGCTTTCGAGTTTTCTTTAGTTCCGAATAGGTCTATCCCTGGAAATCCCCCATTTGTGAAAGTATGGTTGAAGAACATTGGGATGAATTTTCCATTTGTGGACTTGTTGTGATCAGCTTGGAAAGTCCGCAATCCGATTGCTTGTTCCTGGGACACGTCCTGCTAATAGATGAATGTTGTGGTTTATTACTAACTTCCATATTTTCTGAGCTAAGTGAGATAATATGAAAGAGTGAGCCCTCCTCCCCGTTTTTGTGAATAATTCGTTGTTGTCATATTGTCTGTTCAAATAAGGGCAACTTTGTATTGTAGGTGAATTAGGAAGGCTTTGATCGTTAGATGAACAGCTTTGAGCTCTAGGTGATAGATATAGAGATTCTTGTGTTTGGAATCCCATAGTCCCTGAACAGTAAAGTTGAGGACATATCCTCCCCATCCTGTTGGAGATGCATCTGTTAGAGTTATTTGTGGAACTGGGTCCTGAAACGGCCGACCTTTGGATAGATTTTGTGGATTCCACCATTGCAGAGAGTGATACATTCGGCTGTTTACCAACACTAGATTGTGAAGTTGACCCAGTGACTGAGTCCATTGCTGGGAGACATTGTTGTAAAGGTCTAATGTTGAGTCTGGCATGTGGGACAATGTAAATGCAAGATGCCATCATGCCCAAAAGTCTGAGAAATATTTTGGATGGAATGGGAGTTCCGGTTTGAAATTGGTGAATTGATATTAGTATATTGCGTATTCTGTCTGTATTCTGGGGATGCGAACGCTAGATTTGTGTTGAGCGTTGCCCCTAGAAATGCTTGTGTAGTAGCTGGCTGTTGATTAGATTTTTGTAGGTGGACAGTGAACCCTAGTTGATGTAGTAAATCTAGAGATTTTGTGTGTGTTTTGTTTGCAAAGAATGAATGTATTTGCATTGAGTAGCCAGTCATTTAGATAAGGGAAGACACAAATGTTCTCCCTGCGCAGATGTGCTGCCACAACTGCTAAGCACTTTGTGAATACTCTTGGTGCTGTATGATTCCAAAGGTAAGAACTTTGAACGGATAATGATTTCCCTGGAATAGAAATCTGAGGTATTTTGTGTGCAGGATGAATTGGTATATGAACATAGGCGTCCTTTAGATCCTAGGTTGCAATAAAGTCTCCTTTTTTTTTAATAAGGGGATAATCTCTTGAATAGTGACCATATGGAAATGTTCTGATATTATGTAATGATTTAGTGGTCTGAGACCTAGAATGGCCCTGAGAGATCCATTTTTTGGGGGAATAAGGAAGTATAGGGAATACACACCTGTCCTGTGAAATTGTGGTGAAACTGGTCGTATTGCTCTTTTTTGCAACAGAGCTTTTATTTCTGGTTGCAGAAGGATTTGGCGTTACATTGATAAGTTTGTGTTTGGGAGGTGGAATATTGGGGGGAGTTGTTATGAGTTCCAGACAATAACCATGTTGGATAATGTACAAGACACATTGGTCTGTTGAAATGGACTTCCAGTTTTAGAAAAATTGTTGAAGACGACCCCCAGTTGGTGTTTGGTGTTGTGGGGGAAAGGTAAAGGAGTCATTGTTGGTATTTGAGGAACATGTATTGTTCCCTCTGCCTCTATAGGGGTTTGTTTGTAGAGCTTCCATTGATTTTGCTACCTCTGTAGCCTTTTTCATTTTTTCCAAGGACTGTGTCCACCTGGGGGCCGAAGAGATTTTTCTTGTCAAATTTGAGGTTCGATGTGGTCTGTTGTACCTCAGGTTTGAAACCTGACACCCTTAACCATGTATGGCTTATTAGGACACTAGTATTTATACTCCTAGCAACAGTGTTGGCTGCATATAATGCACACTTAATAGAGATGTTGGTGACAAGTTTGCCTCCATTAACAATCTCTTGACCTCTTTTTCTGTGCTCCTCTGGGAGATGTTGGAGAAGGCCCTACATATCGTCCCAGTGGGCCTTGTCGTACCATGCTTGTAATGCTTGGCTATTAGCTATATGCCAATAATTAGCTGCTTGTGCCGCAACTTTTGTCAGAAGAATCCATAAGTTTGCATTCCTTTTCTGGTGGTGGTGCTTCGCCAGTTGTTTGAGTGTTAACCCTTTTCCCAGCATTGGATACTATAAAAGAGTCAGGAGTTAAATGGCCTCTAATAAAAATTAGGTCAGAAGGTGGTGGTTTGTATTTTTTATCAATGCGAGGAGTAATTATTCTTGTTTTAACTGGTTGTTTAAAAATGTCATCTGCATGAAGTGTCATACCTTTTAAAAGTGGTAAGTATTATACTCCTCTTTGTGTATTAGATAAAGTATCTTAGAGGAAATCCTCCTCTATCGAGTCCTTATATAAAGGTACCTGATGGAAAGTAGCTACTCTGGCTAAAAGATCCTGATAAGCAGATGCATCATCAGGTGGCTATGGATGGCTAGGGTATAAATCAGGATCAGCATGAAGATCAATATTATAATTCTCCTAAGGATCACCTGGTGTCATCTGGATGTTTTTTTGCTCATCTATTTTTGACTGAGGAGACATATTACCAGCCTCAGACAATTGTGGGAATGGAGGTGGTGGGGTGGGTGGTGTAGGTGTTAATTGTGGAACAGGTAAAGAAGGAATGGGAATGTGCAATGGACTAGTTGCAGCATCCTTTCTTTTCTTCTTTAGGGGTTGAACAGCAATGTTCAAAGCCGCCTCAAAACTCAACTGCTTCTTGGGAGTTTGTTGTTTGGTGGCTGTTCCATCAATTTCTTTGTCCAAGGCTGAATTTGAAGTGTTTTTGGATCAAGCTTTTGGTGAAATTGCTTGTGGATTGGCTCCGGGGGAGATTTCGGACCGAAAACAAAGCATTTCAGTGGAGGATAGTTTGTCTTTGATGGAGGAAGGTTCGATTCAGAAAGAACAAGTCTTTTCTTCAGTGCCAAGACCGAAAAGTGAGCGGTTTTGGTCTCGGATGTAAGGGATGTAGAGGCCCCTGCTGTAGGCAGAACTATTCAGAGCCGAGCCGGAGGGCGCAGGTTCCGAGTCTTGTTTTCAGTGCACGCCATGGCTTGTGTGCAGTGGTGGCCCATGAGCAGTTTTCTCTGTAGAGGCTGAGGAATTGGATTTCGCGCAGGGGTAGAAGTATTCACGGTATGTTTTTGTGCTGGCTGAAGAGTGGATTCTTCTTGTGCCACTGAAGCCTTTTCTTCCTCCACCTCCTCCTGTCGACCGATGATGTTGGGGACATCGTTCATTTGCTTGTGCTGCAAATCTTGACATCTAGCCCTTCAATGTCAAAGTTTCTTTTTAGACCGAAAAGATTTACAGGCCTCACAGGTGTCCTCTCGATGTTCGGCCGAGAGACATAAGTTGCAAACGGGATGTTGGTCAGTGTGAGGATATTTGGAGTGGCACTTCAGACAGAACCGGAACCAAGTGCGATCCATTAGCAGGTCATTCTCGATCTGGTTTGAAATAGAGAAGTGTTTCCCGGCAGGGCGCGGCCCGTAGGCCAAAGAGAAGAGTTGAAAGCCCCGCTACGAAATCTAGTACGAGGTGTACTATACTGATCTAAACAATACTGTTAAGATAAATATCCAGGACCGAAGGGGAGCCAAAGGAGACTCGAATCGGTGGGCGATATATTATATCCGAACCAGTTGGCAGAAAAAAGCAATCTGAAAAAGGAGTTGATAAGCATGTGCAGTATTCCCATGAGGAAGAGTCACACAGCCTTGTGACTCGGAAGAAAACATCCTGGAACAAAAACAACTTGTAATCATTCGAGCCCAACACTAGATGGCGGACTTATGCAAAGCATGTTTTTCCTGTTAGTCTTGAGGTTTTTAGGACTCCTCCAGGGGCGGAGGGACAGCAATAAAAACATGGGGGGGTGGTTAGGTCTGATCTGTACCTTCTCACCGGGGCAGAAGTAGACTTCTCCCAAGCTGCCAAAACTGGTTCTAAGAAAGCCTCATTGAAAGTCTTCAGCAGTTCAGATGCTTGCACCAAAGGCTGCAACACCTCAGTTAAGAGGTTGGATTTGTCCTCCAACGTTGGCAACAGCAGTTCTACAATCTCTACCACTTTATTAATAACTGAGTGAAACTAGGCCACCTCAGGAGGCAGACGCCCAGAAGGGAACTACATTCATGCCTCTGGAGATGTACTGAGTCCTGTACCGAGTCATTTCCCAATCCAAAATGTTAAAAAATCTGCCATATTTGAGGGCGGGGAGGTAATAAGTGAGTGCCTCACTACTGTCTTCCAGGCCACATAATCCAAAAGATCAAAATCAAAATCTGAACCAAAAGAGTCACGCATAGCCTTTCTCCTAGATCGAAGGACTAACTCCTGTGATGTTGACGTAGGTTGATACGTGAGGGACCAGTGGTACTGAAGGCACCATAGTCAGCACGAAGATAGCGGTGATTGGAGTCAGTTGCATCCCTGGAGAGGGATGCACCATTGAAAAGGTTAGTGCAGACATGACCTAAGGCAATGCCGGAATAGTCATGGGGTAAAATGGCACCAGATGAGAATGGTCAGGTTGGAAAACTGTCACCCAGGAGCATGCTGGAGGGGTATAAACAAGACAAGGAAAGGAGATCAGGGGCAGGTACTGAGGATCTCCACTAGTGGTGGCCTCCGCCAAATACCTCTAATCAGGAACAGAATATCACCCTACTGCGTATCTTACACACACACTGACAGCATGGGTCACCTGCCCCTTAACTGTTGCGAAAGGAGGAGGGGGGGGGGGGGAGGGGTGATGGGGGGGGGGGGGATGGACACTTTACCAGAGTCATGAACAAAGACTTTGATTGGGCACAGAGAAATACATAAGTCACGGTTAACACAGTGTCAGGTGCACCTTTATTGGCCAATATCATGACATTCCAGGCAGACAGAGCTGCAACTGGATTTGCTTGGCACCAAATGTTGTGTTGCACAGCAGTTGAAAACATCTTACGGATAGAGTCTGGTCCCTGGAGGAATATTCATAAAGGTACAATAAATGACATACCAAATGCAAACATGATCTAAAACAGCATGCTGAAAAATGAGCACAACAATATTAACAGGGTTTCATTTGCCCTTGTTTTTGCACATCGTGCTGTTTCGTAGCACTACGAATGTATGTAATGAGGCATTTTATCCTGATCAGTAAAATGAAATGTGGAGTGATCCCGTCCAGTAATTAAACAAAATAACTTGGTTTGGAAACAGTAATTTATTATGTAACAAACACTAAGAAGCATAGTTACTGTATTAAGTAACCCAGCAAATCATGTTCAGCTCGGGTGGATGTGCACCCAGGCAAAATAAATACCATGCATCATTCCAGAATGAACAAGGACTTCATTGGGAATGTATGCAAAGTTGGTAAAAAGTGTCATTTTTCTTCCCCTTACAGGGTATCAGTACGGCACATCATAATTTAAAACATGTTCTAATGAACAATAACTAGCTGAAAGACTAAAAGAATACCATCTTCATCCAAGAAATGTCAAAATATACACAATCACCTACTTTTAGGATGAGGTAGAAGAGAGCCAGTAGTATTCCCAGACTCCATCCGGTAACACTGTCTGCTTCCCTGTAGCCAATCAAGTACCGAAACCACACTGGGACTGGAATAAGGCTCCGATAGTACTGCCCAAATTCTTCTAAGAGCATATAGCTGAAGCCCTGGGGAGAAATACAGACTGTCAGTGATTCAGCAAATTAGCATTAGGATCACCCATCTAAAGACCGTAAAACTAAACTTATCCCTCAGTCAACAATTTCTTTCAATAAAGTCTCACTCTATGCACTGCAAAGGCTCCATATCAGAATCGCCAAACAAGATTGTGTCCAAACCTTGGACCTCATTAACTTGGACTGGTCCAATCAGTTCTGGATTCACTTCCTACCCGCAATACAATCTTCCCACAATTCTGTTACCAGGGTTCATCTCAAACGAGAATATATGTGGCTCTAGATGGCAGCAACCTGAGCTCTTCAGTATCTTCCTTCTTCAATCAACTATCTGCCTCTAACAACATTCTCTCTGAAGCCTTTATTGAGAATGAGTGGTTCTCATCCAGTCCCAACCGCTCACGATACTGTTGGGTTGTGGAGAACCATCAGTACTCCTCACCTGATTACCCAGTTCAAAATGGGTAAGCGTGTAAATCTGTCCTTGGAGTACTACTTCCTCTCCCATCTCTAAAGAAATCCTTTTTTCGGCTATCTAAGGTATGAAACCTTTGTAGGATTCCAATAACCTGACTCATCTTTCTTCCTCATTCAATGGCAATCACCAATTCAGTTTGTGAAAATTGTGTGGTATCCATCTACCTTAAAGTTTGGCATACTAAACTAAAAGCATAACCTCGATCCCTGTAAAGTTGACAACTACAACCCCATCTCCTGTTTCCTACATTTCACTCTGGTTATTGAGAAATAGGTTTCTACCCAATTAATTAATCACATCTGAGAGAATGACTTCTGGGTTGCCTGCAACTGCGTTTCAGGGCTAGTCATATTACAGAGTCTGCTATACTGACGGGGATTAATGACATTGTCCACACCTTTAACGAAGGCTTCCTTGTCCCATCATCCTACTGGATTTAACGGAGATGTTCAACACTGTACACCAAATAATTTCGTGGGCACTTCAGAAAATAGGATGGGCATGTAGGGAACAGGCTTGAAATGCTTTCAGTATTATCTCTCTCAGAGCACTCACAGTTTAATCTTACCACACATCTATTTCTGTCCCTTTGTGAACCACTGGGTGAACTTATTAAATATCTTGGCATTTAGTTTTATCAGGATGCTAGTTACATTCACATCCATCTCAAATTGTAGTACCCTGGATCCATCTCCAAAATTAAATCTTCCTTGGACCACTTCTTCAAATGCAGTACAAGAAAGATTTGCAATGAAAATGCAATTAGTGCCTTGAAGATTGATTTCTTCACCTTAGCCCAAACATTTACATACCTACCATTTATACTGACATCACTTTCCAACTGGCGAGAACTGTCAAATCTCTGAATCAAAACCCTAAAGGAGGCAACCAAACCATAGTCAAGTCAGCTGGATTAAAAAAAAACATTTGGTCTCCCCTCAGGATTTGAAGACAGCAGTTGAGGACAGAGTAACCTCCCAACATAATTATGGCCCTGCCCTCCTTGCCAGTCTTCTGAAAAACAAACCTCTTTCAGAGCGGTCTTTCATGCTACCTCCAGGTTTGTAAGAAATCCCAAAATGTGAACGTATTTACCCTGTTCATGCTCATCTTAATTGACTCCTTCAGAACTGGAGGTCTCACATTCAAAGCTTTAAGCCTCAAAACCATCCACCAAGCATCTCTCCTACACCTATCGGGAAGTCTCTTATATTGCAAAGGCAAAACATCTCTCTAAATTCTCCTTTTTTGGAAGATTATGCATCTTATGCTCCAATATTCTGGAATGATCTACTTCTTCCTTTCACGAACACTTGTACCCTCTCATACCTTAAATTATTCCTAAAATTGCTGTTTAATGTTTCCTGTGCATCTACTGTGTGCTGCTCTTTGTGCTCCAAGTCAAAAGTGGGCTTGAAGTCGAGGAGGATATCTAAGAAGGAGAAGAGGTTATCTACAGACTATAATACACTACACCTCACTCATTTTCTTTATGTATCTGAAATTATACTAAGATCATCTCCTACTGGCTAATAGTTTAGCTATGCCACGATCCTTCAGACCAGTGGTGGCTGGTTAATTTATAAAGTGGAGGGGCTATCATAAGAAAGTTCAGTTTGCTGGAACTCACTTGCAGCATCTCATCATTAGTTTATTATAAAACAGCTGTCAGGACACATACAATCATTCTCACACACTTTCACATACACACAAACTGGTACATAAACAGCACAAGCATGCTCTCACTCATACACACAACATGGACACTGACCTGGGGTAGCCCTCAGCGCAGTTTGCTCTGCACATTGTCTCCCGACTTCCAAAACGAACAGACACGGCATCAGAGTGAGGTTCACACCCTTATGCCCAATCAGATGCACAGATCGGACGGAAGACTGTCCTTTTTCCTTTATCATGCCTTATAGTGGGGCGTAAGGTCGCATGACTGACGGGCCCCAATTCACCATTATCTGACCTGCTGCTCTGCCTGACGCTAGTGCAGCATGTCAGATATGTATTGCTTCTGTGAAAGTACAGGCTGTAACAGCCCATGCCGGACACATGCACAATACAGCCCAGGGGAGCCCTCCTCTGTTGCAAGGCGATATTGCAGCTTTTACATGTGAAGAAATGTTCGGTGAGATCCTTTCCATACATTTACAAGCTGTTATATTTTAAGAAATAAGCTGCAGGTGCGACATAATTGTGGGGAGTTGAAGAACTTTTGGACCCTATGGAGAAACCGCCCTGCTTCAGACTGTACCTTCCACTGCATACCTCGTTCTTACCTTCCTATGTTTCACACAACTCCCTCTTATCCACTTTACTCTCCAATTTTGTTTAATCACCAACCATTATGTATATTGACTGCCTTACTATTGCCACAGTCAACCTATGCTTGCTTTTGTTGTCCAATGCCCGGTATCGGCTGAATGGGTTTATTTTTCACTAACTTTGTCAGAAACGCACCTACTATGCCCCCCACTGCCCTGTAACCCTGCTGCCGTTTATTACAACTAAATGATATTTAAGGTTGTTACTGATTCAATGTATAGCTAGGTAGTTTGCTTTCATTCTCGGTAAACTATGTTCAATTGCCCTGCTTATTTAATTAGTAAGTACTACTAGATGTGACTATTTCGTTTCTTTATTTGCACTTACTACTCCGTCCTGCATACGGCAGACCTGCTCTTTTTTGTTGTTGCTTACCATGCTAAGTCTGTCTGCACACTATGGCCACTGCTCTTATTTACTTTGGGCTCTGAAACCGGTTTCATGTAGAGTTCGTAATACACAAGTCATAATTAAATACATAAGCCGTTAATCGGTTTCACCACTGGTATCTCCATTTTGGAAATTATATGTCTATCTACAGGGGACCTCACACTGCATATCAGGGGGCATATGCAAGAGTTTCTCTGCCTGCTTGGACGATGAGAGGTTAACTTGAAAAGATTCATGATGTCATATTTCATCACTGATGTTCTAAGCACTTTGGTGCTATTGCTCAATTGGATAACAAAGTTACTCCCTTTATATACCTTTACCTCAAGGGTATCAAAAGCAATGCATGACGCTTTATTTTATGAGGAAATTGGTAAAGGAGTTGAACTGGTAGCACAAGTGATTACAATCAATCATTAAACCCAAGTGTCTCGCCTAAGCCATTTCTTATAGTCATTTTACTTGCATGTAGAACAGGGAAAACACCACCACAGAAAATAAAGTATATCTTTCTGAACCAAGACAGATAGGACCACATGTATATTTTTTGACTGGGTTTCCATTTTAAGGCACTACAATTAAAATCTTATGGGACATATTTTGGGCTCTCTTCAGAGTTCCGTAGGACTACAACAGTGTTGAAAAGCTGTAGTCATTTAGATAAAGCTGCCCAACAGAATTTGACAGCATATGAAGCCGACAATGGCTCATTTGTACTTTTTTAAATCTCTTCCTGTGCAAGAAAGTACAAATGAGCTGGTCTGAGCCCACCTGGCACAGAATCTGTCAAAATATTGCCAAAACTGATGGATCACTGGTTCTCATTTTGTGTTTGCTTCATTGGCCAGTTTCTCAGAGACAGCCTGTTATAGCGGGGATTTTAGGTTGAAGGGGGTACCCACTGGATTCGTAGTACCCAACAGGTTGCCAATTACGACTGGGGAACTAGGGTTAAAGGTCTGGGTCTGTCAGTTCAAAATGCAGTAGCACTAGAACCGTTTTAGAACCACAGTGACTGGTTTCACAAGACTATCAGGCCTGGAATGTATAGTGCAGACCTCACTCATCATGCGACAGAGCCTCTTGGTATTGACTGTACAGGCCAGCTAGTTTGCATGGTCTTTGAAGCTCCTGGACAGCTCCCTTCAGCGAGATGACAGAGGCATGCTATATGCCATGTCTTGCAGAGTGCTCAAAGTCCCTCTAGTTAGGGGAACCTGATCTTATCCACACAACAGACAGTTCAGCGTCCTCTTCTTCTGGTGGATGTGTGTGAAAATGTCCTTTCAAATTGGAATAAGTGTGGCAGCAGACATCTTCGGATAGCTACAAGATTACATCTTCCCAATATAGAAGCTCTGGGAGCACTAGACAGTAAGCAAGGTAGTATTTAAGTTAGTTTGGGGAAAAAACAACGTAGTCCTTTGATGATATGTTACGTTTGTTGTGTGCACTATCGCACGGGAGGGTATGCTGGCACGGAGGAGGTGCGAGTCTAAATTCACCAAGGGCTGGCAGGGGCTATTGGAAAAGCCAAGTATTCAGCTCAATGTGGAGCAGCAGGAGTGAGGAGGAGGCTCTGATGTGTAGTGGTCGGTTGTTCAACGCTTTAGGAGTGAGGTAGGAGAAGGCCTAACCTCCGGATGTGGTTCTGCTTATGCATGGGATGTGCACTGAAGATGCACAAATGTTTGCCAAGAGTTCAATTACCTGGAGTGTCTGTTAAGGCATTATATTGAGCCACCTAGGGCATTAGCGATTACCTACAACTGCATAACAATTTGAAAGCTGTTTGATCAACTGATCCAGAAGACAAACAGTAAAAAGTGCATTTGTACTTGCATCTTGAGGCATTTGGGGTTTGAACAACAGATGTTTATCATTACCAAACTCAATGCTATTAATTTGATCAATCTCAGAAGGATGAAAGGCTGACAGTACCTGCTGGTCTTTTGACCATGTGGTCAAATACAGTTCCCTAGAACAGACGCATCAGCTCCCTATGCGACCAGAGCCGGGTCGGAGAGCTTGGTCTACACAAGGTCGTAACCGTGGGAAGTATCATAAATGCAGCAGTTTACATGAAATAAATGTCTTTGATGGATAGTGGAACAAATTCTGTACCTAGTTTACAACTAATCTAAACTGATATAAAGAGACAGGATCAGGGAAAGGAGTGCAGACAATGAAGTCCCATGGAATGCTGCAGACTATGGTATTAGAATTCATTTAAGGGATTCAAAGTCACAAATATTTAGTAGATGTAAGAAGAAAGATGATGTTGCCAGAGTGTACAATGACACCGGTAGTGCCAAACAGTCAGTTAAATGTCTGGATGTCACCAAAAAGGAAGTATTGGAAAAATAAAATTGACAAAGAGGTGTTTGTGTTTCAATTTTGTTGTAGTGGTATTCTTAGACGATACTGTGCAATATATTCCTGAATGACTAGTCGAAAAGAGGGATGGCTGATTTAGGGTCACCCTGTACCCTAACTGGGGTACAAGAGTGGTAGAATATGGGCAATATGACAATGCAGTAAAGCAAAGTAAAACCCATGACATGCGGCAAGAAACTCGTAGAGGTTTTAGGCGTGTCTGATGCAAATTTACACATTAAGTGCAAAGTGACCCATAGCTATATGGCCAAAGATGGCTTGAGTTTGCGGTTGTGGAGGAAGCAGAGGAACCTGGAAATTGTGCAAAATCCCAAGTACCCATACCATATCTTGCAGAGATGGGAGATCATGAAAATGAAGCAGAGAGCCCATAACGGGATGAAAGATTGCCTCAAGTCTTCAACGAAGTTAGGCTAGCTAAGGGATTTCATCCATAAAATACACTTACCTCCAATGTCATGTACACAGAGTTGATAGAGTGCCTATATTTTATTGTATTGCAATATTCATATAGCGCCTACTACCCCTTTGTGGGGCGCTGAAGCACTTGACTACATTGGTAGCATGCATTAACTGGCAGTATTAATAGACGAGTTACAGGAGATTAGCTATTGTTAGGTTGCAGGAGTATGATTATTAAAGGAGAGGTTGTGATCTTTAAAATAAGGTGTGGGCAATTTTCACAGGTACACTAATAGGGATTAAAGCAAACATGCATCATTGAAACAGGAGCGGTGAGTGAGGTCATAAGCGAGTACTGAGTTAAAATGGCTGGCACACATTGTTTTGGCTTGGAAGGCTAATGGATCTTTGAGGGTGTCAATTTCCACAACCTCAATGCCAAATTTGGGTGGATAAACACAGTCTTCGTGTTGATACTGAAATGGCAGTATTGCTTAAAGACAATGAGTAATTCACCTCCTTAAACATGGTGTCCACTTACCATCAGAGAATATTGCAACAGGCACTTGACGTCCTTGAAGGGACAGATCTCTTTAATAAAACTGTACTTTGGATCATCTTTGGCCTCGGTCGTTTTTCAACATATTATGGATGATTTGTTCAAGAACAGGAAAGGCGTTATATGTTTTCAGGACAATGTGCGGGTTTATGGAGCGAGGAGAAGTGTGCTGAATTAGAGGTTGGAGACTGAAGATCTTAAGGGAACATGGAATAATCCTCAAGGCACAAAAATGTACATTTGGAGTGAGTGATGCAGACTAATTGGGTCACTACTTTGCCAAGAATGATGTAATGCTAATGGCAAGTTTGTTGCCGGCTGTTCATGAGCCACCTGATCCACAGAAGAAGGCCCATTTAAGGTGTTTAAGACTGGCTGAATTGTACTCATGCTTTGTTTCCCAATTTGCCAAAATTACTTTTCCACTGTGTTTTACGTGTCTTACTTCTTCCCTATAGTTTTTTGACAATATACAGAGTCTCAAGTATGAACAAAAAGGTCTGAATATTCTGACGAGATCGCGGACCGGGAGGCGTCTTCCTGAGGAGAGAAACGCTACGGACTCAGAAATATAAAAACAGGTACTGGGAACTCACCCGCTGGTCAGAATAGTATTTTCGAGTGGACAAAGATCTTAAAGCGTCACCTGCAACACAAGCACCGTGCACTTCAGTTTGTTATACCCACACCTCGTTTTTAAGCACATAAACACCGGTAAAACTGTGTTACAAAGAAGCTGAGTGACATGGCACTAATGGGTTTTTATTAATTGGAGGTGCCAGCACGACTAGAGGTTGTTAGTCTTGGCTAACATGAACAACACAGAGTTAACCACACAGGTTTTCTAGAGAATAATCTGCTTCCCTAGAGGAACCCACAGTGGATAATACTTAATCCACCTCTTCTTTTCCTTTCGCAATACAGAGTCAATGAATATCCCTATGAATTAAACGCAACATAAAGGAATACAGGAGCTTCACAGTATTCTATCATGCGAGCCCAAGATGGTATGTCACGAGCCTAATTTAAATATAAACACATATACACACAAGAGAAAATCGAACCCAGTTCTTAACTAGTTTTTAATTAATGTCTTATTTATACAGGCATCCAAAGTCCTACCGGTTTAAAAGCACGCCCTGATGAAGACCTTCGTTTGAAATATTGCGCTTGGTCCCACTTATTGAAGGTCGAAACGCGTTGGCTCTTTATAAAGAGAGGTTCAGAGCAACCAAATTAATGGCATTGCTCTATACTAAGGCAAATATGAGCAGAACAGTGGACGCTCTCAACTAGAGTTTGTAATTAATTCTCTGACCGCTCCAGGACCTGTATAGTGATTGCAATTGAGGACTGAAGAAAATAAAGTCCCAATCAAAACTATAATCCAGTAGGACTTACTCACCTTACCAACGAGTCTTCAAAATCAGAAACACATTGTTTTGTATGTATATTTGTCTCAAAGTGTTAGGTCACTTGAATGTTAGTGATGTAAATATTGTCTGTGTGTTATGTATTTTTGTTCAAAGTATTTCATGTATTCAAAAAGAAGGGGTCATATGTCCTAAAATGTTATGTGATGGTAACCTCTTTTTTTACCTAGTTGAAAACAACGAATGAATCCATAAATAAATGGTAGCCCAAGATTCATTGAGAAAACCATTGTGGCAGAATGGAAAATCGATTCATTGTGTCAGAGGAACTTTGTGTATATTGATGAGAGTTTTTGATTCCAACCTTTGATTTACCTAAACTGAATCACTTATTTTCTAGAAAAGTAGTAAGATGTCATCAGCGTACAATGATATGCGGTCCTCCCAGCCTTCAGTCCACCTGAGACCTCAGATAACGGGGTCTTTTCGTATCCACATTGCTAGTGGCTCGAGTGTAAGGAGAAAAAGCAGCGGGGATAGAGGGCAACCTTGTCTAGTGCCTCTACTAAGTTCAAAGGTGCAGGATTTTCTATTATTGACTACTACTTGGGCCAGTGGTTTTTGGTACAGAAGCCAGACCCACCCAATACATTCCTGGCCAAATCCCAATTTCCTAAGCACAGCAAACATGTAGGGCCATTCGATTGTGTTGAATGCCATGGCCGCATCAAGAGAGACCACCACCGCGTCCTCGCTTATCATCCCAGCTCGGCTGAGCACCCCATGCAGCCTTCGCAGATTAAGGGAGGTGTTCCTAGTAGACATGAAGCCCGATTGGTCCGGGTGCAATAATTTTATGATCACCCTTAGTAGGCGGGTGGCCAAGACCTTGGCCAATATCTTGGCTTCCCCGTTGAGGAGCGATATTGGTCTGTAGGAGGAGCACATATTTTTCGGTTTACCCTCCTTGTGAATACCCACTATCGTTGCCAGCCTCTGATATGCGAGAAGCAGTCCCCCTGCCTTACTTTCCTGGAACATTTTAGTCAGGTAGGGTGCAGTCTTACTTAAGGTTAGTTTATACAGCTCAATGGGCAAGCCGTTTGGCCCCGTCTCATTACCCCCGTGCAAGTCTTCAATGGCCTTTTCCACCTCTGCACTAAGCCCTGGTCTAGATCGGAGCGCTCTTTCTCAGTTAATGCTGGCAGTGAGATATCTCTAAAAAAGGAGGTTGCCTCCTCCTCCGTGTGCAGCCTTTGAAACGCATAGACAGTTTTAAAGTATCGACCGCAGGCATCTGCGATCTCTTGCGGCTCAGTGAGTCGACTACCCGATTCTACCTCTATTTCCACCACTACTCGATTCCCTTGTTCTCTTCGGTCTAGCCAGGCCAGCAATTTCCCGGCTTTGTCCCCATCATCACAATTTTCTGCTAAGTGTTGCTCTATAATGTACCCTGGCTGCTTCGGTGGCCAGGTGGATATATTCCCTGGTTTTCACATGAAGTGCCTGCTTTACCTCCTCTGAGTCGTCATCCCGGAGTCGCCCCTCCATCTGTAATATTTCTTCTTTCGGTCGGACTATTCCTGCCTCTCTTTTTTCAACCCCACAATTTGAGCCATAGCCACCCCCCTGATTACAACTTTGTAGGCCTCTGATAATGTCAGGGCCGAGTCTACTAAGCCCTCATTTTCTTGGAAATATAGTTACGGGTCTTGTGTGACTTTGTACCTTATTTGAGGCATTTTAAGATACCACAGGTTGATAGGAGCTATCCTGCCGGCCGTGGGCTCCCCACCTCTAGTCGGCACCAAATGGGCGAGTGATACGAGATACCCCTAGCCAGGTGGGTCACTTCCTTAATGCTAATTATTTGGGACGCTGGTGTCAATATATAGTCGTTTCTGGACATACTACGATGGGCCCCTGAGTGAAAAGTGTATTGTTGTTCCTCAGTGTGCAGCCTCCTCCAAGCATCCACTAAGACCAATGCTCCGAGGAAGCTATGAATCTGTAACCGGGAGGGGGGCAACACTCTCTGGGGCCAGCAGTCCAGGGAGTCAGAGACAAGGGATTTAAAGTCACCCCCAATCATTAATCTACCCTCCGGCAATTCAGGAAGGAGACTCCCAAGATCCTTGAATGCCTGGACTTGGAGACCCGGGGGTAAATAGGCTGAGACCAAGTTTAACTTGCGACTCTCCGCAACAGGTGCATTCTGGGATTTGTGGTTTAGAAAGTGAAACATTATGCTCTAGACAATTCTGTCATTCCGTTTAGGCCTGTAACTGCACTATTATATTTTAATCTGAGGTAAGCCTCCTTTCGAATTAGAGCAGTGTCAATATCCATTAATCGTTTTGTTGTATTCAAAGCAAACAACACTGTCTACCTTAAATCCTTTTTGCTTTGGGATTTTTCAATAAAGTGTTCAACCATGGGTGCTGTCAATACTTTCTTTTTTATTCTGGAATGAAGTTGTGTAATACGTTGGTTAATCTGCTGATTTGTCTTGCCTATGTATAACTTCAGACAAGGACAAAGAACAGCATAAACCACGTTTTTGGTATTGCAATTTGAGAACTCTGAATGGCGCCATCTGATGGTATTATGTACAAATTCCGATCCTTCCATTGTAAAGACACACATGGAGCAATTTCCACATTTATGATGGCCCATGACAGGTTTAAGTTGCCATTGCGATCGAAGATTACCCTTGGATTGTGTGGGAAAAATATCTGCCCTCACAATTTATTGGCCAATACTCTGATTTTTCTTCATAGCAAACAATGGCTTTGGAAAAGGACACTCCAAACTTTAACAGGTGCCAGTTCTTTAGTACAATTTGCTTAAATGTATTAGTATCTGGGCCAAACGTTGTGACGCAATGATTGTCCCTTCGCCCCAGAAACGGCGGTTCTCTTCCTGGCCAAATATGAAGAAAAATTCATCTTTAACAACAACCCCTTCGCTACGCTATATAGACATCGTTTGGGGTCTATGGCACAGCTCCCAAGAAGGATTAGAAATTTTTCATGGGTGGTTGAACACTAGCCACGAAGAATTAAAATTCAGCTTGAACTCAAGTAAGACCTGTATGACATTCCTGGATGTGGATGTTTCACCACATGAGAATAGGTTGACTACCTCACTGCACCGCTAGCCCACAGACAAAAACCCATTTTACACCACAAGAGTGCTCATCCCAGAAGTTTGAAAGAAAACCTTCCGTATGGTCAGCTTCTGAGTAGGAGGAAAAGTCTGTAAAAATGGCAATTTTGGTCACGGTGAGGCTTTAAAAAGTGGTTATTCAACATGAGGCACAATCCATTTGACATTTTGAATAATTCTTTCTACAGTCCAAAAAATCTATTTTCTGATGAAAAACAATGACCCCGGACCCGTCGAACTTTCTCCAACGGATTACACATCGTTTCAGGATAAAAAATAAAGTATTGACAGCACCCATGGTTGAACACTTTATTGAAAAATCCCATAGCAAAAAGGATTTAACCCTTTCGATGCTTGTGACGGAGCGGTTCCGTCATGCGCGTCAGTCGCGCATGACAGAACCGCTCCGTCACGGCCCCACCCGCGCAAGAACCCTTCAGCACTGCGCGGTAATCCACGCCGCGCTGAAGGTGTTAAAGTGGACAGTTTGCGTTGAATACAACAAAACGACGAATGGATATTGACACTGCTCTAATTCAAAAGGAGGCTTACCTCATATTAAAATATAATAGTGCAGTTACAGGCCTAAACGGAATGACAGAATTGTCTAGAGCATAATGTTTCACTTTCTAAACCACAAGTCCCAGAATGCACCAGCTTGCATTGCCATTGGTTGATTGTGTTTAAACTACGTTTCACATGAGGCCACGTGCAGTTTGACGCGCATTGTATGCTCTGAAAAGAAATGCCCCCCATCCGCCTAACATGCCGGTCAAATGATTGTGGAATGATTCAATCAAGCCGTTTGAAGTAAGTCTCGTAAAATCAAGCATTACCTGTTCGTGCTGCAGGTAGCGTTCTGATTTAATTTGGTAACGGACATAATTCTTTCAGGAATTCAGGACGTGTTCGAATTGAGGCCCGCGAGGCGCTCGACATTTCCGCACTTGCAAAGGTACACGTTTATTCTTGTTAAAGTCAAAACAAATAGTTGAAATGCATCTTGAGCTGCTACAAGTAACCACTGGCGCTCTGCCTTTGGTGTTGTTACAGCAAAATATGCGATTACGTTTAACTTCAGTTTAACCACCAGGCCCCATTGTCCGAATCCAAAGTAGATACAGACTTGCAACTTTGTTGCCATGATGAAGGCGTACTAACGGTTGCAACCAAGTTTTATCAAGTAATTTTTTGTCCAGTAAGTGCCAGATTCTGTTGGAAAGCAGGAGAGCTGTGTTTTTTTAAAAGTCACGTAGATTACTCACACATTCTCTTACATCCGTTTTTTGCATAATTCATTTTGCAGATTTTTGTGAAATATCCATGAATAAGAAGCCCCGATGATAGGTACAGTACCTTAAGCCTGTGCTTTGAAACGCGTTGGCATTCTAAAACACTGAGGAACTGTCAAAATTATACTTTTGTGGTTGAGTGAATCTGACTGAAAAATTAATTCCCCTCCTATATGCAGAAAGTCGTTCCCTCGGTTAAGCTTTTCCTTGAGTTTTGGTCTAATTGCAAGCCCCAAGTGTTGCCGTGTGTTAAATGAAATGGTGTAAAAAAACGTTTCTTCTTTTTTTGAATTGTTGCATATAAGTGATGGCACACTTTAATGTTTTGTCCATGAATGTAATTTTGAGAATTGTTTAATGTACTATTTGTTTATGTCATTTGAAATTTGTGTTTCTTCTTTTCCTGCTTTCGAATTTCACAAAAAAAATACAAAAAAAATCTCAAATGAAATGGTTTAATAAATAACCCCCTCAAACATGAAAGGTATTGGTTTGATTGAGGTTTTAGAAATTGAAGCACTATTCCCCTCTTGATCTTGTCCCCAGTCTGTACATATTCCAAGACAACTATCTGAGCCCCTGCTTAACTGTTAGATCCATACTTGCCCAGGGTACAGTTGTTTGGGCTCAAGGGGAGCCACCCACAAGGCCCTTCAGTCTGTGCAGCGCTCACTACCCATCCCGTCCTTTTGGGCATCAGTGCCACCTTATTAAGCGAAGTCATTGAATCGTCACTAGTATCCTCTATCGCGTCAAATCTGTTCGTTAACTGAACATAAATACTTCCCTTCCCCTTCCTCCTGGCGCGAACATGTTTGGTCTTCAACTTGTAGCATTGGTTACATGTCGCTACAGAAAGTGTAAGGGCGCAGGATCACACCCCCATAAACGTAGTACCCTCCTCCTTGCCTCCCGGTATCGGAACCTCCCGCCACCCCGAATTTGCAGAATGCCTATCACCCACCCCTGTAACTTAAGGTGCGTGTGCCCAACCTGACACCTGTTCGGAACATTAGAGTCAATTATGGAATCAGTGTCTCGGTGCTGCCATCAAGTACTTCATTGACTAACCACTTGCAGTCTCATTGGCAGGACAGTTGTCTAGTCCGTGTCGTGCCCCTGCTGGTAGCCTATTTAGAGATACCCACCATTTTGCGGCCTCAGGATAGAGTGGCTATGTGACCTTCATAATTAAAATGATTTATACCGACCAGCTCTGATTTGTCTCCCTCCGCTGCCTCACGCTCACTCGGCGGGGATCCTGCATCGTATGCCCCCTGCAGCTGCTCTCGCCAGGTTCGTTGGTTTTGGTGACCCCTCCTTCCAGCCTGTCGCCATCCGTCCAGCCAGTTCCAAGACTCTTCAGGAGTAGCGAAGAACCAGACCTTTCCTTCGGACTCCACCCTTAATTTGTCTGGAAAGATCATAGCATATTTTACGTTCTTGTCCCGCAATTTTTCCTTTACTTCCAGGAAGCTACGCCTCTACCGCTGTACCTTAAGTGTGAAGTCCGGGAAGAAAGTCACCCTGCTGTTTTGGAATTCAATCGGCCGTGCTGTCCGAGCCGTTTGTAGGATGAGGTCTCTATCCCTATAGTTAAAGATTGTTGCAACTATCGGTCTCGGGGGAGAGGGGGGCGGGCTTCGGCTTGCGCCCAGGTACTCTGTGCGCTCTCTCAACCGTGAACATTTTTGACATTCTAGTTGGTTTCAGGTACGACATGACCAAATCCTCAACAAACATGTCCGTCGTTTGAGCCTCTGCACATTCCAGGACCCCCAATATGTGAACATTGTTGCGCCATGAGCGCCCTTCGTATTCATCCAACTCCGCCTCTAACCTCCCGCTCAGGGTCTGCAAATCATCCACCCTTTGCTGAATGGCGGTCGTGTTAGTGACGAGGGAGCTCGCAGTCGACTCAACATCTTTGAATCTGATGTTCATTGCGCGCTTATCTGCTCGAATTAGGGAGACCTCTGAGGAAACGGAGTGAATCCTGGAATCCAATGACGTTTTCACTGTTATGGCAGTGAGGATGTCCTGTAGAGTCGGCTCTTTTGTCCCCTCCCTCCCACCCCGGCCTGTTTCTCGGCTGGGTCTTCTCCTCCCTTTTTGTTGGGCCCGGGGCCCTTGTCCCATGCATATTTATCCAGCTTGGCAGCCTTGGTATTTCAGCCACTGGCTATGATCAGGTAGGTCGGGCATGAGTTCGAGTGAATGAGCCCAACCGGGCGGCGCCTCTATGCCGCTGGGGACAGTTGTGCTGGACTACGCCCACACTCTAGGGCGGCAACGTTATTTGGGCTAGTTGTTGGTTCTTGCACTGCACTCTGTGGGCCAGTCCATCAGTGCCCTGCGTGCGTTTGGTCAAAGGTGGTGGCTCCTATTATTTGCGGGCCTCGAATCGTTGCCTAGCCCGGTGATTATTGCGCAGGTTCGAGGGTCCGTGCAGGGCCGCTGTAGGTCAGCCACAACGTTCACAGGGCCGGTCAGCCCACTGTTCATAGAACACTCAACGCTATTCAGACAGGGAGGGCAAGCCTTCTTTTCGGGTTGGTCATCTAGGGGCGCCCAGCCGGTGTCGCCTTGCCAGGACTGCCCCAGAGAAGCCAGGCAGCGAGGGGCACACAGCAATTGCTCAAGCTGCCCAGCGGCAATCAGGCACCCACAGATTGTCCCGGCCTGCGCCATTACACTCTCTCCACGCCCGGTGCACTCTTGGTCTCTCGACGACCGGCTAGGTCCTGTCTCCGCTGCATGCTCCCAGTGTCCCACCGGGCGTTCCCTGCGATAGTCGTGCAAGGCAATCCCCGCCACTTCCGGGGAGAATGGCGTGGGAGAGGGAGCCTTCTCTGTCACTCGTTGCCTCCCAGCACACGGGCCCTGGGAGGGCAGGCGATCCCCAGCATCCGGATTGCTCACCTTCTGCGCACTCTACGGGCAGGCCGCAGTGTGGCAGGGCACTCTGTCGTTTCCTCCACAGGGCTGACCCCTAATGGGTCCGCCCACTCGCTCGGCATTCCAATTACCGGGGTCTCTGCTGTCTCCAGGCCCCACTGGATCCGGTCGCCACTCCGCACTTCACTTACGCTGGACAGTGGGACATTCCTCACTACGGGCTGCACTGGCTATGCAGCCCCGGGGAGTCGATTTTTCTCTGTGCGCCGGGGCCTGCTCGCCCCTACCCCACCGTCAAGTCAGCTCATCCAGACCGATTGCATCTTCGGTCAAAGCTCGGCCATTTCGCCGTCTATTCGGCCGCTTGTCTGCTCAAAAGAAACTCGCAGGGTTTGTGAGCACGACACAGACGTGTGTACCACAGCAATCACAGATATGTGAAGGATTAGTTCCAGAACGGGTGCGTTCGGAAGAGCCGCCTCAAAGTGCAGCCATGTTTCTCGGCAGTTGGCCACGCCCCCCTTTCCACTGTGTTCTTATGAATGAAGGAGAACGATATGTCTGGAGAAGGTAGTGTGCCCAAGCTGCTGAAAAGGTGAAGCGAGATTCTGACACATTCGTGCCACCTAGACTTTTTGATATCAGAGGTTCATTTGTTGCCATTGTTAAAGCAAGTACTTACGGATTTGGTGCAGTTCTCTTATAAAAGAAGAAAATAAGAGAAGTACTAGGGTTTGCTTCTAGGTGAAGGTGGGGCTAAAAGGTGCTTTATTCAGCCATGGAAAGGGAGAAACGTGTTTGCATACATGAGTGGTATAGACCACTTCAGGCAGTACTTGTGATGGAACTAATTTGTTAATCAGATGATCATAGGCTCACTGCGAAGGTTGCTCACAATGGCAACGTAGATTACAGGAAATCTTGGGTAAAAGTTGATTACTTGGCAAGAGAAAGGAATAGCACAAATGATTTTCCATCATGGTTAAGTCTGTATGAGGAGAAGTAGTTTGCCGCTTAAAAGGATAGAGATAGGGAAGAGAGCGTTGTCCACTTGACAGGTTCAAAGTTTGGTCGAACTTTGTCCGAAGGGGGATGGAAGGCAGCGACTGAAGAGGACCATGTGCTGTGTACAGTAAGAATAACGATAACAGAGGTTGGTCAATGTGAAAGGGAATAAGCAAGAAGGAAAGAGTGCATTTCCACATGCCAGACAAGATGACATTGGGGAGTGGTGTGGTTAGGCTTACTGTAAGTTCCCAAAAGGTATGAGGGGTAGATCTTAAGAATATACAATAAAAATGTATCAGAATGTTTAGAGGCAGTTGCGTTGGCCTTGTGAAGCCTGCCATACTTCAAATAAATGTTTTCTTCTTGTTCCTCAGTGTCGAGCATCCTCACACTTACAATTCAGAGAAACCCAGCAACATGGATCACTGAGATAAACGCCTGCTCCAGACATCTGCTGTGATTTATAGGTGACTGGTTCAAATCCAGGCAAAGAAAACAAAAACAAAAAACACAAAAAAAAGGAGTTCTATTGTCGGCCAACAGTAATGTCTTCCATTTACATAGTTCTATAATAGA
This sequence comes from Triturus cristatus, assembly GCF_964204655.1. Classification (NCBI taxonomy): domain Eukaryota; kingdom Metazoa; phylum Chordata; class Amphibia; order Caudata; family Salamandridae; genus Triturus; species Triturus cristatus. The sequence continues at coordinate 929,580,409 of NC_140584.1, forward strand.
TGTAGATTAAAAAAAAAATGTATGATGGTACTCATGGCAGGAAGGCTTCAAATGCCAGTTTATTGGCCTGTAATTCTATAATGCCAGTTCTCAGTTGCTTTAAGTCAACCTGTGCATGAGGTGCAAACCAGAGTCTTACAGAAGCAATTTTTGTCAGGATAAATGTGGCCATTGAGCATGGAAAGAACGTCATGTTATGATGCTGGTGTACATCAACAATGTCGGCACAGACATTATGGCTGATTTGGCCTACATTTTGTCCTTCTAATCTTTTCTCACTGCTTTTGTAGCTTGTCTTTAGAGAACAAGTTACTTATTTTCGTTAACACATTATCGGGAAGAGACTATCTGGCTGCAGATTCCTTCCCTTAGTAAAATTTCTAGGAATGAGACTGGATCCAGAAAGTTTCGAACAGTACTTCTGCGTGCCGGTATATGGTATTGTTTGGCTATGGGCCAGAAGCGGCATGCACGGTGCCTACACAGGCGCCATCCCAGCATACTGACAGTTACATTTCATGACCTTTCTACAACAGAAGAGGGGAGCCACGAAGGTTGCTGATGTACGAGTGGGGATACACAAAGGATCTCATACGGGTTACCCTATATGGAGAAATCCATTTGCAGAGCGGAGACGAGGGAGGGTCAGTAAGGAATCTGTGGCTACATAGGGTCTCTTCCAGATAAGAAACGTGTTCATTTGCTAGAGACTTCTAGCCGCAGATTCCTTACTTTAGAATAGATAGCTCTCCAGAGGTGGGTTTGCAAACAGATTTAGAACAGGATGTCCTAGTGGACGAACGGGCAAAGTGCCAATCACGACGGACCTGACTGTCCAGGCAGTAGTGCTTGGTAACCGTGTGCAGAGAAGCCCAGGTTGCCATCTGACAGATGCCCAGGACAGAGACTACACGAGCTAACAGTGGCTACAGCCTTAGCTCTGGCAGAATGAGCACGCAAGCTCTCAGGGGGTTGCTTACTGGCCAGTGTGTAGCAGACCTAAACACAGAGCACTATCCATCGTGAGATTGTCCATTTCTGAACTGCCTTTCCTTTTCTTTGCCCCAACATACCCAATGAAGAATTGTTACTCGACTCAGAAATCTCTAGTAGGATCAATGCAGAACACTCTTTTTTGGGTCCAGTCCGTGGAGTCTCCCTTCTTTTTTGGAGGGCTAAGGCGGGGCAAAGAAGGTAGGCAATGTATTGAGCTGGCATACATGAAAAGATGTTGTCCAGGTAGAGGAAGATTCTAACCCCTGACCTCCGCAAGTGTATTGCAACCACTGCCATCATCTTGGTGGACACCCGAGGGGCACTGGTAAAGCCAAAAGTGAGTGCAGCAAACCGATAATGCTCGTGGCCCACCGTGAGCCACAGATAGCGCCTGTGGGCAGGTAGGATGGGAATATAGAAGTAGGTGTCCTTAAAGTCCGGCAGAAACATCCAGTTTCCAGGGTCTAGGCCATACAGAACCTGAGCAAATGTTATCATCCAGAATTCCTCATTCTTCAGGAAGAAATTGAGAGGGTGCATCTCTAAAATAAGATGAGGCCTCCGTCCTACTTGGGCAGCAGAAAGTAGCAGGAATAGCATCCATGATCCACTTCTGATGCTGGCACCCTCTCGATGGCTCCTTTGGCCAAAACAGCCTGCACTCCCAGACAAAGCAGGGAGAGGTGGTCCTCAGTGAGGATGATGGCATGGGTGGCAGGGTTTCTAGAAAAGGTATGGAGTAACCCTGATGAACGATCTGAGGTACCCACTTGTCCAATGTAATGGACTGCCAGTGGTTTGGAGACTGCGGCTGCCAGGGGGTGGAGGGCTGGGTGGACCTCTTGCCCACAGTCCCATGAGGATTGTGGGAACCGCATCCATGGACACAAAAGGGCTGACGAGCCTGTTGGCTTTGGTAGGTGGGCGGAAATAGACGGGACTTGTATCCCCTACCATAACCACAGAAGAGGTGAAAGGCAGAATGAGGTTATCGAGGGGCCATGGAGAGACCCGAGGACCTGTCAGTGACCCAGCTGACTTTAAAATGCTCCAGCGCTGAATCTGCCTTTCGCTGACGAGGCAGATGCCATCGAAGTGCATGTTCAGGTCCATAAGGTATGCCTGGATGTCCCCTGAAAATCCAGTGGACTTCAGCGAGGCACAGCATTTGAGCGCCACTAAAACATAATCACTCTGCCTAGCGAGTCAGTCGTATCCAGTCCTCAGCGAAAGGTGAACTTTGCTGCGTGTCTGCCATACGATGTGACAGTATGGCTTGGGACTCCTCCGACAGCATGGGCAGCACTTGTACAACAAAATCCTAAAACGTATGGGTTATCTGCCCAAGAGGCATTTGGTGTTTACTAACCACAGTGTAAGGCTGGAAGAAGAGAACATCCTCTTGTTAAAGCAGTCCAGCCTCTTGGATTCCCTATCCAGTCGTGTGGTAGGGAATGCACCAGGGTTGACTTTGGAGGTGCAGGGCTGGACGACCAGGCTCTTGGGGGTGGGGTGCTGGGTGAGGAAAACTGGGTCCCCAGGAGCGGGACGATGCTAGCAGGCAGTTGTCCAGTGCACAGGTGCCCCTGTACAGAATTTGGCACACATACCCAACCTGGACATCAGTAAGGGCTTAATTAAAGGGGGATCAGGGTTTCTGAGGGGGTGACTCCTGGCTGAAATACCTCTGCTACCGGGGGCAGCTGAAGGTCTAGGACCTCAACCGCTCACCTCATCACCATAGCGAAAGAGGCCCCTTCCTCCACAGCCACACTAGGAGGAGCGAGAAGGCCAGTGTATGGTGAGGTGTCCAGACCACTGGCATCCGCCAGTTCCTTATACCAGTTATCAATGGCCGTAAGAATCCTCAGATCCATTTTGGTGCGGCTGCGTATGGTGCAGTTCAACTACTTACAAGCGACCTACCTCACCCAGAGACACTTACCCAAAGTACACTCCGATGTGCATGCGGTATGCGCGCACTACAAACTTCATGCAGCACATTTTTTCCACGTTACTTGGGAGTGTCTGGCACCGAGGCCTTTTTGGGAGGAGGGTGGTCAAATGCTGCCTGCTGTCTTAGGCCATCCCCTGGAGTTGACGCCCAGTGCTGTATTACTAAGGCTCATGGAGGAGGTAGGAGATCCTAAGGCTGAACATGCCTTTCTGGGGACAGCTTGTTTGGTTGCCAAGCGAGATGTGGCCAGAGTCTGGAAACAAAAGCCAAAGCCTGTTAGAGGTGGCGTGAGGGAGTGGACTGGTGCGCACATAAGGAGAAGCCCATTTTTTAGGCCTGTGGCATTCTGAAGAAACATGAATGGATATGGGGCAAATGGTGTGACTATCATGGCTTATCAATATGACAAAGCACTGTTATACACTATTGATTTCGGAGCCTGTTACCATACCGTGCCTTTATACTGACCAAATATCGTACTATGTTATACTGTGGTTTGCCGCAAAACTTTCAATAAAGTTGGTTATAAAAAAATATTTTCAAAAAAGAATCCTCAGATCCTCCCCAATCAGATTCCTCTACAGGCCTATTGAGAAAGGAAGGCCCTGGCTATGACCTGTAAGGTTAAGTTCCGGCCGGCGCTAGATTCAGTATCAGGCAATGCCAGTTCAGCTCAATATCGGAGTCGGGTATAATGATGGGGTAGTCGGCCTCAGGAGCAACACCACTGCAATGGGATCACAGAATGACATTGATCCTGTGCCTCGTCCAAATATTTGAACCGGCATGGTGAGGTTAAAGAGTGCTTTGACTTCTTCAATTTCTTGGACTTCTTGTGGGACTTAACCAACGAGTTTGAGCACGATGACAAGCATCTGGACAGACTCCGCAAATGGGCCTGGGACGTTCTTCGCAACCGGGAACTGAAGCGCTGTGGAGGTCACTGGTGTCAGGAGACTAGGAGCTTCAAGGAACACACCCCGGGCGCCTTCGGGTTTATGGCACAGCAGTCCTCACAAGTTTTTGAGTTGTGGTCCTGCTCCAAGCGCCAAAACCAAACCAGATGGGGGTCTGTCCAAGACATCTATCTGTGACAGGAACCACAGGACTGAAACCCCACTGGGTTCTAGGGGGACATTCCTGACACTATGAGACATGTCTAAAAAAAAAAAGGGTCTCGATAAAATAAATGTCAAAAAAAGCCAATCATGATTGGAGGTAGCTCTCTCCGGATCTGCGCTGATTGATACAGAAAGAAAAGAACTGATGTCAGAGCGCTGGGGTGTTGCCTATAAGCCCCACACAAGTCACTTCTGGTGCAGACTTGCAGACGCAGAGTCAAACAATACCCCCTACCTGCGCTCAGAGGTACTGCTTGAAAAGATTCCAGATTCAATCTTATGCCTGGGGATTATTCTAAAATATGCAATCCACGGCTAGAAGCCTCTATTAGATATGTCTAATATGGAGGCAAGAGTGATATATTAGTATACAAAATAAAACATTTTACCTTGCACATCTTGTACTAAAAGACCATGCAAACTCCTGTTCTCTTGATAAATGCAGCTAGACCTATTTTCTTTCATTCCCTTTCCTCTGATGGCTATACTCGAGAAACACATTCAGGAATAAATGGAATTGGCTTGGGCTAAATGAAGACATGTATTTGTTCTGAGAAGCCAAGCTGTTGTAGTGCATTCAGAGAGACTGATGTCACTTCAGGCATAGTATAGCAAAAACAAAGGGTCTAATGTACAAAAAAAGCATTCAGTAGTAGTTGCAATCTGCACTTCAACCTTTACCAATGCATTGGTATTTTGTGAACTGACCTATGTGCTAATAGTTCGGTTTGCAAAAAAATACTTGTCTTGTATCGCAATTCGGCCTACTTCCGGAATATTAATGAAGTAGGACACAAATTGAGATGCAATACAATTTGTTACAATCACAGGGATGGTGGCCTTCTCGGGTCAGCAGACGACCATGTCTGTAATTGCTATTAAATAAAGCATCATTTAAATGCAATATGCTTTCCTTAACAAGTAAACAGAATGTGTTAAAAAATGTTTCACAACTTTTATTTAAGCGTAGGCTGTGGTCATAGGACCACAGCCTACTACGAAAGCTGTTTGTCAACATTCACAAGGGGAAAGGGTACCTTATTTGTTTGAGAATGGGTTCCCACCTCCTTTGAGGTGTTGGCGACCTATAGATGGTTTGTAACTACAGTAGCGGTCTGAAACCATTCATACATACCTTGAGGAATTGCAAACTTGAAGGGATGGCCTAAATATACCCCTTCCAAATTACAATAAGGTATGTACTCTGAAACCTATTTTAGGTTGCAGTAATGTGTTACTGTATCCCTTTGGGTTTTATGCATAGCTAAAAGCTATTTTGGGGTTAAAGAGGATCGATTTTGCAAACTGGAGCCTCTGCAACCACAAAATCGATTTCTACTTAAGATCCATAGTGTTTTAGAAGTCGAAGGAGCGATATCAGACAGGTCATGCATTTCATGAAAGTTATGTGATTTGACCTTTGGTCACGTGGTGTGCTGGAAACAGCTAATACCAGCTGTTTCACACGTTTAGCTCAAAATGGTTTGAGGAAATACAGAATCCAGATGGTCGTACAGGTAGTTGTTTCTATGCAGGAGGCAGATGATGTCTTGGATCATAGCCATCTTGAATTGTTACTTCCTAAGATATTTGTTGAGGTGGCATAAGTCTAGGACAGCCTCTATTGTCTGGATTTCTTTGAACCTGGAAAACCCTGGGTAAGAAATCTGTTCACATCTTCTCCATCAATCCTCTTAATTGGATAACAATCTCTTCCTCTAGTGACTTCAGAAGCTTATGGATTTTTTGTTACTAGTCATCTGTGAGGTCAAACAGAATGATGTGCAGAATTGCCAGTTTTAATGGCTTTGATGTTTTTGGATGGCATGATATCCTGCCTCCCACCAGTATGACAAAGGTAGAGGTAGTATGGTAGGTGGAGTTCTCCTTTTGCATGTGCAAGGGTTCATGATTAAGAAGACTGTAAACCTATTCCGATATCATGATAGGAATAATCCCTTTTCACACAAAGGTATGCAAGAAACTTGGCTAGCTCGGTATCCACTGCGTTTGTTCCATATTCTCAGTCTTTGATCTCGAGATGTTAATTCCTCTATAGCCTCTCTCTATATTAACCGTTTGGTGACGTAAAAGGGAGAGGCCCTCCTCAACCAAAGAGGTGGTTTGTCTTTGGGTAATGATTGAACACATTCCATTGGAGTAAATGTATATTGTTATTTAGGGAGTCAGGCTACAATGTTATTGTCACAATCAACAAAAGGCAAATCATTTGCAAATTACTTACATTGATGTCAACAAGGTATCCCAGTGCCAAGACAAACGAGCATTTGCAATGTAATAGGTTTCACCTTTGGGAACTTTTAAGTATTTAGTGATGCAGAACATTATTGCACATTAGTGCAACGTAGATCTCTGTGGCTATAAAACTATCACTGTGTAAGCACTTCGTCAAATGCCAAACCAGGAGCATGTTAAAAGTGCTACCTTCTGAATACAGTCTGATACGGTTCTGCATTTTTTTAAGACTGTATTCAGCGCCAAAATGATTTTAAAAATGGATAAAAGATCCTACATCAAGCCGATTAAAATATCAGCTACTTATCAAAAAAAATCAGTCCTGCCTTTCAAGAGTGCTATCATGTTAAAACAATTTTTCTTTTTTCTAAAGTTAAAGACAAAGGCAGTGATGAAGCATCATGTGGGAACAAATACACAGCAACCCGAAGAAGAGGCCTTTTTGACATCGAATAGAAAAGCAAGTCACACACTGTCTCTACTGCTGCTAAAAGCTGTCGCAGACGGACATTTTTTCCAAGGCATTTTAGCACCTTACGTCACGGGGGGAGGAGAATATGTTGATGCGGATTAAATGGTATAAAACGCATAGAAATTAAACAAAGTCCAACATGCGCACAGAGGCCCTGTTAAAACCGAAAAAAAGCCAACATTCCAAAAAACATAATCAGGGCCATAACGAGAACAAAACAGTGTGCACACAAGTCCCAGTTAAAACAGAACAAAAATAATCATTACAAAAACACAGGCTGGGCAGAAAGCAACTACCTAGTCTAACGTGCAGTGTGTGGATGTTGTGAGGGCTGGCAGGGAGGGGCTCTGGAAGAGAGACTCCGGATCTGAGGCTCTTAAAATATAAAGTGAAAGCACGAGCACTTCTGTGTAATGAAGGGAACACACTTCTCATGTGCTGAAAGGGGAGCTCATGAAAGCAAAAGGGAGGAAGGGGCTAAGGAAAGGGCTAAGGGTGGATGCATGGTGTCAGGGTGACTTGGGTGAGGGAAACAGATAACAGATAACTGAGGAGGTGGCTTAACATCTAAAGATGAAGACTTTGGAGCTTGGGGAACAGGGTTCGACCCTCTCGTCGGTTGTAATTATTAGCATATCACTAAAAAATAAATGAATAAACATCGATTTCGCAGGGGAGCTTAGGGGTGGTCAAGGGGGTGGGGAAGAGTCAAATAAATAAAAAAAAAAGCCCAACAGGGGAATGAATTATTATTATTTTTTTTAAATGTTTTGTCAGGTCGTGTGAAAGAGGAAGTTGTATATTCCTGATTGTGATACCCGCGCATTGCTCTGCCTGAAGAGGTTGACTTTTCTGCCCAGTGTGACATCACATGCCATGAGGGGGCTAGACTAGTTGCACTTTGTCAACGTCATCAAATGTGCTTGTGGTACGGAAATGTCTTTTCCACCCCTGCGCCTGAGGCATGCAGCTTCCCGCACTTCTGAAACCTTCTCCATGTCACACCATTTGCCATGGGTGCAATGTAGACCCGTGTGATACAAGTGCCCCGCGTGCCTCGGATGGCTCAGCCAAAGCCTTTTTAGATCTCGCCTATGCAGCACTTGCGCTGTCTCTTCGAGACATTCTGTATTCAGGATATTGCAAAACCAAAGGGGATGATGGACGGAGTGTTGAACATTGCAAGCACTCACCCCCAGTCAACTGATCTGGGTTTTATCCATCATCATTATTTAGCTCACTCCGCCACCCCAGTTCAGACATGGCCATATGCAAATCAGTCTGACCCTGCGCCTCATGGGAACAGTCCAGCCCGAACTGCCAAGCCATGTCTTCCCTCATTTCAGTTTTGGACACTGAAAACTCAGAGACCCAGCATACACTGTGCATTTCTTTCGATGGGATTAGTCTTGCTATACCTGAGCACTGAATTATCTCCTCCAGGACTTGTAAGAGCTTGGAATAGCAAAACACTGTTGACTAATCTTGTGCTCCCCAATCGTGTGAATCCGACCTGCGCTTGCTGCTCCCTGGAACCGTTTAGAAGCTGCCACAGACTGAAGCTCCTTGCATTGAAGTTTGACCTTCTGTGTACCAGAAATCTTGTTGCACGTTTTCCTAACCAATTCCTGCATTGCTTCATCCAGAGGCTATGTCCGTTCCTGTGCAAATAGCTACACATTTTCTTTCAGCCTTGCTTGCATATTGCTTTCTTCCTTTTCTGTCTTTTGTCTCAGTCAGGTGCAGCACTAGGGCTGCTTCTCTTCTAATTGTTTCTTGTGTGTTCCTTCTGTTCCTGCTATTATTTCCCTTTGCTTATTCCTTCTGTTGGTCATAGCTCTTGTATCCCCCCCTTCCCCGAGTCTCATAGCTACTATTCCTTTGTGCCGGTTCTCTGTGTTTCTTTTGCTGGCTCTAGTTCCCTTGAAGTTCCAGTCTCTTGTTTAATAAAGTTCCTAGAATCCGTGTACTGGACTTGCCTGTTTGTTCTCCAGTTTTATCTTGAATGTCCTGCTCCTGACTAATTGCTACAGCTCTTATGCTCCTTTCTAGTGCCTGCTCTGTGCACTTCCCTGAGCTCGTGTCTGGTATGTGTGCTATTTTGTCCTAACTGGTTTAAGTGCATTCCGTTTGTACAGGCTTGGCTCCTGGTTTCAAGGAAGCAATTTCTGCCCCATCCGTTCTCTTGTATAACATGTAGTCTTAAGTGTCTTTACTTTAACAGTGTGACATTTCTATTTTCCTAGGATTCAACACGGTTTCCTGCTGGAACCATAAGGACTCAGAGTGTATAATCTTTGTTTGTTCTTCAAGGTCCAGATATGGAATCACTTCTTCAGTCTCCTTTCTATGGCGTTTGCAGGGTGACTATCCGTAACAGTAATCTGCACAGAGTCCGACATTCCCTGATGCTGTAGGAAGTTATGAGTCTAAACTGTGTACAGCCATAGTGGTCACCCAGTGTGTTTGTTCATTACTGGTTCTGTTCCCAGTTTGGTCACATTAGGATGGCTTTGCCTTCTCTATCCTATTCCTGTGCGTTACCCTGCTTGTGAAGAAAGGAAATGCACTGACCTATGCTTTTTGTGCTCTCCCCAATAAGCTGAACGGTTCCTCTTTCAAGCCACTATTGGCAGTTATTGCGGCTAAACTATTCTCAACTATGACATGCGCAGGTGCTGTTATGCATGGTAAAGACGCCTGGATCCAGGTTAAATTGCAACCAAACATGTATAAGTGAGTTTTTGGTCTGCCGCAGAATGCTTCACCCACACAAGCTTCGAATTCGGACTCATGCAACAAACCATAGGAAAAGCTACTCCATCATCAAACCATGGTACAAAATACGGTCAAACCAAAGAGGTTCACTAGTTAATACCCTGTGGCAGGCTTTGGAAAAGGACCCTCACTCCATTTACAGTAAATACAGATGGTCATCGCTGGAAGAAACAGACACAATGGACCTATGGAACTTGTACATACCTCACTTTGCCTTTTACCACGTAATAAACAAAGCTGCAAAAATATAAATGACAAACATACACTAACTAGCCACACACGTCTGCATGGTGTTACAAAAACCCGAAGCCAGCAGCATATCTAACCACAACATACTTAGTGTACCTAAAAAGAAAGCTGATGGCCATCCGATTTTGTGTTCTGCTATCCTTAACCGACCAGCCATCAAGGACACATAACGGCCCAAAGTCATGCAGGCTATGTGGCGTCGTGAAGGAAGACATCATCCACCAGGTTTGCATATGTCCACTTTTAAAGAACGCTCATATTTTAAGATTGAAAAACATTTTTAACGACAGGGGCATCGGGATGGCCATAATAAAAGGCCTTAATCCATCTGAGCCTCAGAATAACTATAAATTGATGAAATTCCTGGTTTTATATGAAAAATTATTTAAAGGAAGTATTTTATTACTGGAAATAAATGTTAATATCCAGGGTGCTTGAATCCAACCTGCTAACAAGCTTAGAGGATTTATAGGTTCACCGGCACAGTGGCACTTTACAGACAATTATACCTCTTAGTGGTCTAGATGTTATTAATCCTATGGCACTTAACCATCTGACCTTCAGATTAACTGTACATTGATTAAATTCCTGGTTTATATGCAAAAAAAGTATGTAAATGAAGTATTGATTTCAGGTAGCAAATTTCAATACTTGAGGTATTTGAATGAAAATCCTCTAACAAACTTAGATGATTTAAAAGTTTAATAGCACCATAGGACTTTACAGAAGAAGATTACACCTCTAAGTGGTCGAGATGTCAACAATCCTACGGCACTTTATAAATAGGAAGCTAGATGGTCCAACTTTTCATTTAAAAAAATAAGCAGGATGGGACCCCGATGGGACCACTATTTCACGAAGTAGTCTTACATTCGATATGAATGTTGGTGATTTTATGGGAGTCACCTTAATCACAATATGACAGTGTGAGGACTTATTTCTCTACCATCAGTTATGTTACAATACAATATTATTACGAAATAATTAACATGATGCCAGATGGCTCAAGTTTCAGTAACCAATCTGGACTTGTCGGACCATGTTGTGTCTAGAACTTTATGAAACCATTAGTAATTATGCACTACATTACATCAAGACTTTATGTGCTTTTATGTAGATTTGCGATGGTTTTTATTAACTTAAAACAATAAAGTTTGATTTGAGCTGTTGTACAGGATTGATCTACGGACACTTTCTGCGTGGAAGATAAAGATGACGTTACCCTCTCTTTCATGAACCTAGGTTACCAGCTGAAGACCTTTAACATCTGTCATTTTAAAAGTCAGCAATGAAATGGATAGGCAAATATGCCAAATAGTCTTCATGCGCAAGCAAATCAAAAGATGTGCATAACATCTATCAAGGTCTTACTAGTGTAAGGCACCACGCAGTACCAAATTTTATAATACATTACTGGCTTCAGGTCTGCAATCAAATTATTCCCCAAAGAAGTGATTACACCTCAGTCACCACACATGCAAACCTACTTCTATGGTTCCTACCTGCGAACAGTTAAAGGTGACAACCAGCTGGCTGCAGCGAGGGACTTGAAGAATCTCTTTCAACACATTATCTTGCTGAAAATGTAACCCAATCTTGTAATAAATGTATATAAAAACAAACTGGAGCGGGAAAAATATGAAAAACAGCCATAAAATGTCTGTCTCTAACATAGTGCTGAGGTTTCTTTTAAATACTGCTGCAAACTCTGCATCATTATTACTGCCACTCCAGATCTGGTGAAAATGTTTTTCTAAGAACTAGGATACCTTTCATACTGTGACCTCACAGGTTCTACTGTGAAGTCATTTCTTCCGATATAATAGGCAAGGTGATAACCAGACAACACCTGAAGGGGACAGTATTATGTGCTAATAAATATGAAGTGCTATAAGGGCAGGTTAAGGGCACTTATGTAAAAAAAGATAGCAGGTTGTCAGGTGAACTGAATTCCATATTAAGGGTCAAGCCTATTACAGACTCAAAACATCTGCAACTAGCAGTCTTGAGATCGGACACTAACCATTAACCTGATCGTTTAAGCTCAAATTTTGAACCTTCATGCACTCTCCAGGTCAGGTGTCCACAGGTGCCTTCGAGAAGTTGTTAGGATTTCAGACCGCAGGCTGATTGCGCAGCCCAGATAAGGCATTCTGTGCAAAAAGGATAAACCAGAGCAGCAATGTTTTGTGAAATCAATTGTTGTCTGAGGATGAAATCTCCAAGCTAGTAGTTCAATTCAACAGTCATGGATGAATAAAAGCATTTGAGGAATTTTCCTCAACTTATGGTATTCCTGTGTTAGAGCAACAATCCAGAGACGCACAGCAGGAGTCCTCGTTTCCTATGAATCTTACTGAAGATGGTCTAGGAAACACTGGTACACAAAGAGCAGTAGATGTTGATTTTGTGCGGAGGATGTAGAGAGCCAGGAGAGGAGACCGATGTATGTACCATGCTGAGTACTTCAAAGCACACACATTCTTTTTGTTAGACATTGCAGTTCCCAATAAAAGTAAACAGGAATTACGAAGTGTTTTTTAGACGTTTCTGCCAAACACATACCAGTTTCCATTTGTAAATTACAAAATAAAATAACTTGCATATACTTCCCCAATGGCAGAGCTACATGAAAACAAAGTTAGAAAGAAATACCTCAAGAATACTCACTTCTCTTTCCATTCCTGCTAGTTTTGGCCTCTCTTCTCTTAGTACAGCCAATACTTTTTAATAGCCCCCGGATGCATGCTTTAAACATTCCACTCTACTCCAGGGGTAGCGGTGCCTTTATTAATCAAAAAGTACTCTGATGTAGCCTTTTTTAGAGCGAGCACCACATCCTCATCTAAGAGGAGAGCACGTTTTAATGTCCACCTTATATTGGCCTTAGTTCCTGGGACCTGTAGTGTCATTGTGACAGCTGAATGATCTGAAATGTGAGCTGGATGGTGTTGGATCTTTTTAATGTTTGCCGCTAAACCTATTTCAACCAAAAAGTAATCCAATCTGGAATAGTGACGATATTTTTTACTATGGTAAGTATAGCCTCTTGACTGTCCTCCCAGATGTCTCCAAACATCTACAAGCCCTAGATCTTGCATCATATTTTTAAGAGCCCGTCTCGTTCTAGGCACCGGGCACTCTACCTTCGTGTGGAACAATCAAGAAAGGGGTCCAACAGAATATTAAAATCCCCACCCAAAATCAATGGGACTGTAGCCTCCACTAACCTTCGCTTCAAATCTACAATATGCTGTGGGTAGTCCTCATTACGGCCATAAAAGGTGACACAGAAATTCACAATCTGCCCATTTCATACCGACTAAGACCCATCTACCGGAGCTATCCCTAGTAGAAAACTTAAGCTCAATCCCAGCACCCCTCCTTATAAGAAGCGCTACCCACCTAACATCATTGTACTTGATCGGAGTCTAAAAGATTTTGGACCCAACCATACCTACGGAATAATTCCTTACTCTCACTTGCCACCAGATGAGTCTCCTGTAACACCATAATATGCACCTGGCTTTCTTCTAGATACCTCAGCACCACCCTCTGCCTAGATCCTGACCGGAGACCATTAAAATTCCATGTGAGGATATCTAGATTAGCCATCATCCCCCCTCTCTAATTCCCACCCCCTGCTCCACATTTGACTAAGCGATAACGGGGACTTATAATTTTTTTATTTTAACCCCACTGCTCCCCACCCATGCACCATCACCATCCCCACCATCCCACTCCACCCCTCTAGTACTGCCCTGGGGAACCCTCCCTATCTTGGTAGGCATTAAAATGCCTGATGGGCTAACCATTGGGGATATGTCAAGGAAAAAGAGAAGTAAAAGAAAACATATTTGCCGCACTTCAAACAACCCGGGTTGCATTTTCCAAACTCTTGACTCAACCGGTCTATAGTCGACTGCTTATCATTTGGCGAATTCCTTCTTTTTTATAGTATCAATTAATGCATCAACATCTTCAACTGAGCGATAATTATGCATTTGTTTATCCCACATTATGGAAATTTTAATTGGACCTAGGCCCTCAGCTTCCGTAGTTCCTCCATCCCGTTTCCTAGCTCCCATTGCCCCTGTACCGTGAATTTGCAGATGTCTGAAGTGATTGTTACAGAATATCCCTCAACTGTAGACGGCCTATCTTTTAGGGCCCCGCTGAGAATCGCTCCTTTGACAGTGTAAGAGAGAAAATTCACCAGGATCTTCCTGGGTTTGACCCTTTGGGGGTTGCGGCAGAAGGGCTCCCCATGTGCTCTTTGGATTTCTTGCTTGAGGTTTATGTCATTATTATCCTTAAGAACTGTATTTCGGAGTATGTTAATAATAAAGGCCTTCATATCCGTACCCTCTTCCGCTTGTGGAATATTCAAGAATCTTAAGCTATTCCTACGTGAGTGGTTCTCCAATCTCTCAAGATCATCCCTTAGGCTTTGAATTTGCTTAGCCAACTTAAAGATCTCAGAGATTGTCACATCTTGTTTGGTTGATCCCACCTCATTTTACAAGATCTTAGCACAGAGGGTAACCTCGTCCAATTTTTGTGTTAACTCAGAGCATGAAGCTTGTATGCCAACCTGGTTGGCCTCGAAAACGTCAAAACGATTCTTGATTTCGTTTTTTAGCCCCAATAGCACACTTGCCAGTAAGACGTCTGCATTCCCCGGGGTCCCCTCTCCTCTTTCGCCAATCTCATCCTTCCTTTTATGGGGGTCTTCAACCTCCTATGATGAATCCATCACTGCCAGAGCTTCAAACCTGTTGCTAGTGGGAACTGAACTATATTAATTTGGGCTTTTCCGGAGTCTATTCCGGGCTCACTCGTCCCATTTTGGTGGGAGGCTCTGCTCTTACCACTCTCAATAACATTGAGATCTATATTAGGTGCCTCCATTCCCGCACTTTTAACAGTGTTCACTTCTTCCGACCTTCCCCTCTGCATACTGGGTAAAACGCGAAAAAATGACTTAAGCGAGGTGTTATTTTGATTGGTATGGTAGTTTACTTTTTATTTATTTCTTCAGCGTTTATTTTTTTTAAATGGAGATTTGCCTGTTTTGATACTTTGCAAAACCCCTCTGTCTTGGCGACCCCGCTTTCCTTTGTAGAATCTTTCTTGGTGAACCTGAGTCTCTGACATGGGGAGGCCTGTTCGAAGAGATGGTAAGGGAGTGGGGCTCTAATGGTTTTCTCTATCAGTTCAGGGCAAGGAAGTTCTTTAAAAAAGTTAGGTTGAAGAGTCTAAAGGCAGCACTTACTCTTTGGCTGGGAGTAAGGAAGATGATATGGGCTATTTCTCGGATTTTTCCCCAATTCTGGACACACCAGGTATGCCCGAGTGCCTTCAAGATCGGTTAAGTCTCTCATTAAGGAGGCTGGGAATTGAAGCCTGGGGGGGGGGGGGGGGTCGATCTCCCGGCGGTGCCGGGTATGATGCCCTGGGAAGTGCTGGTAGCAAAAACGGGGGATTCCCTCTCAAGATTCAAGTACCTGCAGCTGTCATTTGGGGTGGTGGCCAAAGGACAAGAGATTGCCAGGATGTGGGAATCTGAATCAAAACTACAGAATGAGGCCCCCAGGAAAAAGGAAGTCGCTGATTGGTACTGGACTTTGTTAGAAACCAAAGATCAGAAGCTAAAAGCACCATATGCGATTTGGGAAAGAGTTAGATGACGGAACCACAAACAATTTTGCAACTTTCTTTAAAAATACTTTATAAGGTGGTTAAACCCGCCAATTTGAAAAGGAATTCTTTCTTCACAATCAATAGGCTCTACTGGTCCCCTCAGAAAGTAGCTACGTTTGTACTAGAACCGATCCCAAGATGTTGCAGATGTGGCATGCTAAGAGCCGATGACCTACATATGAGTGCCCAAAACTCCAAGAACATTGGCAGACTATCGAGAAATTTGTTGATATTTTTCAGCTGAATATTACAATGAGCCCAACATTGGTACTCATGGGGTTGGAGGATCGTTCTAGTCAGTCCTTATCAGCAATCAGGAGGGATCTCCTTTTATATATGATGCTTACAGCCAGGAGAGAGATCTGTAAGAGATGGACAGATCCTCTCCCCCCTCAGGGTGTTGACTGGCACCAGGCAGTTAGAACTATATGCAAAATGGATACTGGTGTCGAGGGGGGACCCTTGCAATTTGATTTGGGACGATTTCCTGAGTTGGTCTGGAACAGCAAAGGCGACATCCTAGGATTACACCAGCGTGAAACCAGTAACCAGGAAACTGGAAGGACTGGATTAGCAGGGCCAGATGTTTAATTGCAAGTGGCCTGAGGGCGGAACAGGTCGAGTATCAAGGCTCGGATTTGCAAACATTGGTGATATGAGGACACTAAAAAAAAATTAAAATAAATAACGAGTATTACAATCAAAGTGACTAAAAACAATAAACTATTCAGTTATTGTTTACTAGCATTGAAAAATAGGGTAATCGTGACAGTAAATCTTTGAATGCAAAAACAACAGTTGATGGACAGAATGCAGAACAATGTCATACATTCACCCCAGTACAGAGATATGGGCCTAAATCCATCGTTGTTTAGCTCACCATGCCATTCCAATCTGAACCCAGCCATATTCAAATCAGTCTTGACCCTGTGCCTCATGGGAACAGTCCAGCCCGAAATGCCAAGCCAGGTCCTCCCTGGACTGGAAACAAGCATCCTAGGACCGGTTTCGGGGTTTCACCCCTCGTCACCCAGGATAGCTTGACACTGGATTCAAGCTAACCTGGCTGATGACGGCTGATTAGCCAGAAACCGGTCCCAGGATGCTTGTTTCCGGTCCAGGGAAGACCGGACTTGGCAGTTCGGGCTGGACTGTTCCCATGAGGCACAAGGTCAGACTGATTTGCATATGGCCTTGTCTGAACTGGGGTGGGAGAGCGAGCTAAAGAATGATGATGGATTAAACCCAGATCAGTTGACTGGGGTTAAGTGCTTGCAATGTTCAACACTCCGTCCAACATCCCCTTTGGTTGAATAAATCTTTGAAAGCAGATGAAGCAGTGTATAGCCCATCTTTCATAAGCTGGGATTTTAAATATTTCACCCACATTACCTTATATACTTGGCATACATGCACATTATGTGTTAATTCATTTGGTCTGCACAGCTGACAAGCTACATTTTGACAAAATATTAGCCCGACCAATTGTGATGGTCAGTTTGCACCGCCATCCAAAAGGAGAGAAGCTTACGACTATCGTTAGGGTTTGGTACTTTTATCAAGCAAGGTCACCTTAGTCTTGAGAATCTGGGTCAAAGATGTTTTATTCTCAGTAAATTGTTTGTCACCTGTTAAACGCATCTCAAACACCTGCTATAGCTGCTTCTTTGTTTTACTCTTTCTTCAATCCATGAAACAATGATCAGCAAGTGAGTGATTACCATGTCTAGTTTATGAAGATAAACAGTTTTACACGTTTTTTAATAAAAGAATACAACCCCAACTCGAGGCCTAGGTCTCTTTTCCTACTATTGCGGGTTCACTTACTGCCATCCGCAATCCATGCCCTTAGAAACTTTTAATGTCTGGGGTGCTCTAAAACAAGACCTGGGAGACCGCATATAGCAACTTAAACAACTATAAGCAAATAGGTCTTCAATAGAGGACCCATTTTATAATCACCTTATGAACGGTTCAAGTTACAGAGACATGCAAGTGCCGACAATACCCTTGGGAATGATTATTGAAAATGTTGATTGGAAATGGTTGGTCGCTGTTGATTTATGGTTAAAAACCTCAGATATTTGAACATTGCAACAGCTTCCAAGGATTTATCTCTGTTTTGTTTCTAGATTGATTTAGCTTTAAGCAACTTGCGAGTGGAAGGTCTTCTGGTGAAGCAATACTAAAGTAAGACCTGTTACCGTTCTGTTTTGAATATATATATGATCACAAGTGTGTGAAATTAGGTTTACAATCCTTGATTAAGATAGCGAATTGTCTTTATTATATCCATTTTTCGACCACAATTGGCAATATATAAAGAGGATCACAGAACTCACTACTCAATGTCTCTCTCTACTTGTTACTTCATATATTTTCTGGAGGCGAGAGTTGGATAGAAATATACGATCTTCTCACTGGTCAGTTGAGAAGGAAAGGTTAAAGAGGACTGAAAAAGTATTTTATTTAATTAAACCTAGCATTCCTTGAGAATATCAATTCTTTTTCTTAGTTGAGAATATAACGGTCCACCTCATGCAACTCTGAAGGTGTCTCTGTTAAGATATATGATCGCTCCTCTGGTGATCTAATAAGGGACGGTCACACCTATTAAAATATGTTTGATTTTGTCTTTTTTCAAAAAATGTAATATACATAAATAGAACATTGGTTCCGTTAGACTAGGTTAGATGCCATAAGCCCGATACTGTTGGACAAGTTGTAGAAAATTCAATTCAGAGATATGTAATCATGAATACATCGTGTCATTCAAAGTATGAAGATCTAAGATTGAGTAAATAGACAACTCTTCATGTTTTCCCTTATTTTGGGAAATCAGTCCATCTTAAAATGTACCCTATAGAGAGGGTTGGAATTAGTGTGGGTGTTTTCACTTTCCATTGAATCATGAATAGATCTTGTCCTTCTAAATGTGGAGATACAAGATTAAGCAAATATATAATTGCTAATTTTATGATGTACTCCGTACAGAGAGTTGGTTATCAGGTAGTTGTTCCCACTTTCTATTGAACATACATTTGGTTTTTTATCCTGTAGCCTTGCTTTCTGGATAAGTTGTAGGCCTCTGTGCCACTACATACCGGTTTGTATTCCAATACAAATAATTACTTCCAATATTGTTGAAGTAAGTGGTATAAATAAAGTTTTCTCAAAATGACTTCCTTTGACTTGCTCCTTTTACGTAGCTTTATGTAATGATTTTGTCACGAGAAGGGTAGAGTCTTCTCTATGGAAACTTCCATCTGTCTTTCCAAACACATTTCATTTTCATTTCTTTTCACATGGGTGAAATTCTTTATTAGAATAAGTTTTAAGATTACACAGTAATTATTGTTTTGTTCCGTGTCTATACAGGGGTCATTCATCTGTATTTTATTTTAAAAAAAGTCCTGAAGATGTGCTAGTGGATGCAAACAGTTGTAGACCGAAACGTCGACAGTTACACCGATTTCATAGATCATTGCATCAAAGGCAAAGTTGTCTGCAGAATTTAGTTACACTGCCTTGTAAATGTTTGAAAACGGTGTACACATTTGTAGCAAAGAAGGATATATATTATTGTAACTTCTGGTTGCTTTGTGTTTTGTAATATTTAATAAGTTCTCTTAGCACTTGGCTTGTGTTTCTTTAACCTCCAATAAGGGTCCAAAACATTTCCCTTCTCCATTCGGAGCAAGCGCAGAGGGGCAGGCAAACGCGATTTGGTTCGCAGCAACATTAAATACATTCACTCCTCCTCATATTAGTAATCACCTACATAGTGTGAATACATTCACTCCTCCCCATATTAGTAATCAACTACCTAGTGTGAATATATGCACCCCTCCCCATATTAGTAATCACTTACCTAGTGTGACCTTTCTCATTTAATTTGGGAACCTTTTTGTGTTGAAGTCCTACTTGTGCTCTGAGGACACTGCTACTGTACTACACTATGGAACTGGCAGCTCACTAGTACACTGAGGTGTGCAAGAACACATGCACCAAAGTGAATGCAAAAAACTACTTGGTGCAATAATGCTCAACATAGAATTGCAGATTTAAAAACAATGCTGAACCATACCAGATTTCCAGTCGTTGAATACAAATTATTAATTGACACTTTCCCACACGACGTGCATGTCAATGCTCTTACCTTGGACTTGTAAGACATCACAAAAGAAGGCACCAACAGGACGAGGCACTTGAAGCCCATAAAGCTGAATTTGAGGACGAAATCGGTGATTCCCACAATCCAAAGCACGTCCCAGAATTGAAGGAACTCAATAGTTGGGCTTAAAAATATTAAACTGAAAAATGGAAAGGCAAAGTAAGAAGGACTCCATCAGTGCATCCCACAAACTGCAATAAGACATACTGCATATACATTTATTCAATTCAGGAATATAGACTTCAAATTTAAAACTGAATAAAGGCATAGATTGGAACAAACAGTATTTTAAAGAGTATCACTTCCAGAAAATGGCATATCTCTACTGTGCTTATTCAAAGGTCCCATTACTTGGAATGGTGTTTCATCGCTTGGAGCACAATGCCAAGCCCACCAGCCTCACATTTTTCTTGCCAATGTGACAAACCGTTCCCAAACATTCATACCCTCAAGGAACCACCTAAAATAAGTAGGGTTTCCTCTTTCAGATTAAAGTGCACTGCTCTCTTACATCCGGTCTCTTTCCCATTCTCATAATAGGAGTAGAGTTGCATGCCAGCAGGTAATTGAACCAGAAACCTTTTGTAAACAGAGCCTTAGACGTCCGGTACCAGGCACCAGCTATCGTATCACATTCAGCCAGTTGTTTGCCTAGCAGTAAAAATTGGAACCTGCTTCTCTGACTTTCAGTAAATGTCTTGACTGGTTTATCTCCGATTTTTATGCTGCGGTCTCTCCATACCTAAACTACTCCTCTCAGCTCCGTCCCCTACCTTTTTATGCAGTGAAACAGCTTTTTACCTTGTGCATGACTGTCAGAAGCTGCTGACCCTGTATCATCTTTACCTTTTGACTGGAAAAAAATCATCTGGTGCATACCTACACTTATTACTTCACTCCATTAAAAGTCCTTAGTTGAGATGGATGGTAATTTGAATTACCCACTAATTCCTCATTTCCTAGTGGATCTTCATGGACCAACTTGTAATGTGCTGTTTTTTTTTTTTTTTTTACAAACCTGGAGTTACCAGTACTCTCGGAACCGAAACTCTGGGGTTTGAGAAAACCTGGCCCATTTACGACGCCACTCATAATGATGGCCTTAGTGCTGGCACTCATTGACAGTACCTCCAGAACCACTGGACTTGCATCCAGAGACTGCATCAATCACACAGGAGAGCACAGGATTTCATCTCCACAAAGAAGTGTCAGGAGAGGAGCATATGGTTTTGGCCAACAGGTACAGCCCAGAATACGCTTCCTGCCAGAGAGTTAGTAACGCACTATCCAGCAGCCCTCCTATTCCTGTGTGGTTGTTACTCTGACTAGCAAATACACAAGTAACAAAGGTATCCCTTTCAAAGGCGAAGGTGTTCTGTTGCACAACTATCTTGCCTCTACTGGCATCTAAGCACCTATTTCAGTTGAACTTAGAGGTCCAGGAACATGACAGGGGTGTCAACCACCCAGGAGTGAAAACCCCTTCAAAGACATCTGCTTTAACAGCTCTTTTGGTAAGCCTCATTGCAAGGAGGAGCTTGCCTCCCCCTGCTTTTCATCCAGTCTTTCGTAAAACAAAAGAGGCACAGTAAGAAGCAAAAGCAGCATGAGGCACTTTCCCCCACTGAGTGGTCATCCCCACAGATCAGCCACCAGCAACATCTCATTTGGAGGTCTAAACAGGTGCCCACAGAACCCAGTAGTCTGCAACTTTCCCTGCCACACCAAATCTTGGTGGAGGACCTCACAATGGCACAATCCAAGGCTCAAGGCTCTTCAGGGTCTATTGGATAGCAAGAGTTCATCTCCTCTGCACTTAATCACTTTTAAACTCTTCCCTGTATGTCTGTTGTTTATAGGAGTTCGACTACATTGTGGGCAGTCAGACATGCCCCATTAGTCAAGAGCAGCAGGATTTAGAGTTGCAGTGGCCATCTTAGCTTGACCAGATGTAAGCAAAGGCCTTTCCTCCAAGTTATCCTTCATCCTTAGCTCAGTGGTCTTTCGGAATACTTCCAGTGTGATGATTTTCACTCGCCTGTCAGCTTCAGATACTTTTGCAGCTACTCCTGCAGGACCACTGGGGATGGAGGAGGGCAATGTGCACCATCCCATGGCCTATATGAAAGAGGTATCACTTTGTGGGAAGGGCAAGGAGCAGCCTGGACAGAGATTCCCATTAGCAGAAAAGATCAACACCTTCCAAGAGCTACAACACTAGCTGGCAAAGGCTGATGAGGCTCGGCTCATCGAGAAACCCGCAGTGGTGAATGTCAATGCGCGTTGGCGCTTCATCATGGGTGTCACTCGTTATGCAAGTGCAACTACAAAAAAATCTATTCTGAAATGGCATCCCCACTGCTTTGGCCATCAAGATCTAGGTCCTCAAGCTGCCTCAGGAGATTTGAAGCAGCAACACTTTGCCTATGTGAAAGCATAAAGCTTTCAAAACTCAAAGAAGCCATATAGCTCTACCCCATGGGAAAAAGATGCAGCTACCCAGAGGTCTCTTCCTGAACAGCGGTGGCCTTTCCAGGTGCTAGCAAGACTGGTTAAAGTCTTCAGACCTCAAGCCTTTTGGCCCGGAGGTGATAAAATGTCCACTTACCATGGAATAGCTCATCCGATACATTAGACACCTACGGCTGGCATGGGAAAGAGATGTTGGTGGTCTTTCAAATAAAGTGCCAGAGTGGCAAGATGCCCGAATGACCCCTAGGAGGACTGCTATCACCATGCAATTCCGAGTGATTCAACTGCGGATTCTGCACACAATTTTTATCGCTCCCTCAAAACTATGCCACTTTGGAAAGATACCCTCCTCTGACTGCATTGGGTGCGGGATAGCAGAGGGAGATTTCTTCTACCATTTGGCCCTGCCCAGACCATCACTTTTTGATGTAGGGTGCTGAAGATATTGGGAGGGGTGTTGGGTTGGCCGTTAGATCCTGAACCCAAGCACACATTATTACAAGTTACTGAAGAGCGGAGTTCTAATAAAAATGAAATGCATCCTCGACATGAGGCGGTTAGTGGCAGAAAGGGATATTGCCTGGGAACAGGGGTTATGAGTCATACCTGTCCGTGGAAAGATAGGCTAAAGTACTGAACCATTGTATGCTCTTAGAATAGGCGGTTTATGAATCCAGACTAAAGATTACTTGACTGCAATCCAATGGTTGCCCACAAAAACATGCTAAGATTTGGTCCTCTGAATGGCAAGAGCATAGAAGTATTCATGGTAGGGTAGGAGGTACTTATGGATCATACAGAGCAAGGGGGCCAAAGGGTCTGCCAGTGGAATGAAATAGATCTATACAGTACGTGGTGGTTCACTCCTCACTTTACTATATTAAATATGAAAGGATTGAGACTTTTTTTGTGTAAAGTGAGTGAGGTGGGGCTTCAACTGCAGGGATCACTAGGTTATGTACTATGTGAAAAATCAATAAAATTATATTATAAAGAAAATAAACGTCCACTTGATGAGAAGACCCGACTCTGGCCCTCTCCAAAATAAATCCTCCAGGATTACGTTAGTGACATTCATGGCCAAGTACATTCATGGCCAAGTCACAGGGTACCATTTAAGCTGTACTAGCTGACCACAACCTTCATCCATCCAGGCAAGCCTTTGAAATCCTCCAAGCCCATATCCTCCATTTTCTCCAAGCATTGGAGAGCTGCCTTCAGGAGTTGGTTCCTCTTTCTCAGGCTCTGTTGTACAGTACAAGAGGCAGAGCGTCAGGACACTAACCAAGACTTTGCTCTACATTTCAACAGCCAATAGGTTCCAATGCGTTTCACAGGGACCCACCTCCATCCTTGGCACTTTTCAAGAGGCCCAATTAACACACTATTGAGTGGGTTTACCTTACTGCTCCCAAATAGCACACTGAGTGGGTTCTTTTGGTAGTATCCAATAGTTACACTCTATGATTGCCCCAGCTGCCTCCATCCAGGCTACCACACCACCAGGTGGCAGCTCAAGAACCTCTGCAATTTGAGACGCTCTACAATGTAGCATCAATAGAACTTGCCCGGTCCTCTGAGGGGGTGGAAAGAGCTTATAACTTCTAATATTTGCTCATAAGGAAAAAAGTCGAAGACTTTGTCCTATTCTGGAACTGTATGATCTGAATCAGTTGCTACCCATGCAGAAGCTCAAAATGCTTACTCAGATACTGCTGTCACGTGGCCCATAGGGACATTGTTGCTTTCACTAACCTAGCATGAGCACGTTGCAGCTTGCCTGCTGCTTTTGCGCATGTTACTACACGTCTTTATTTTTGCAATAATTTCAATGACTGCTTTCACTTGGGGACTCATCGCTGTGTTCACTCTCTGAATGTTCCTGGGATTTTGACTGAACATTATGTGCAAGGTCGAACAACAATGCCCCATGTTATTTTGTTCTGGCCAGACCTTAGCCCTTAGACAAAACATATCAATGTAGCTGTTTGGACAACGTACTTTGGTTTTTAGGGGGGGGGGGAACGAATAGGTGGCACACACACTCTGAGAGGGACCTTTCCTGGGAGAAGAGAGAGACAGCACCTATGATGTAGATCTACCATCTATATGCTAAGGTATGGGGTCAGCTGACAAAGCCCAGAGATCTTCTATTAAACAATATTCCTTCTTCTTAGCAAGTGCAGGGAGGTTAGGCATTATAGTCTTTTCTCCATTGTCTTTTTATGATGAAATCTCCCTTCATGATATATGGACTAGCTGCTATGCTGACTGTATTTGTACTATGTATTTTCCTGCTTGTTGTAGCACTTACACTGCATGTTAGGGCACGTTAGTTAAAATAAATATTTTAAACTGTTTTGTGTCTGTCAGATCTTATTGTGGACAAGTACAAGAGTGCGAGCGAAAGGGTGTGTCTTGTTACCGCGATTCCCGAGAGATCTGGGCGTGTTGTGTTCTGGAGTGTCTAATCATGCGTTTCTCTGTGAGAGAATAGGAGAGCAAGTGAGACACTATAGCTAGTTGGTTCCTGGGCTCGTGGGTACTAAGGTGGTAAGAAGACTATACACCAAGGTCCCATATTCCTGCGCGTAATTCTGTATTTCTGCAGAATCCCTGCAACACCGGAAGCTGGAGAGAATGCCAAATGGCTGTGTTCAGTAAACGTGGAGCACATTTGCCTTCACCTTTCGCTCCTAAAGAAACACAAAGCAAAATTCAATTGAATCATGGTGGAAAACTATCATAACCAGTACAGGATCTATACCAACATTTTGGCCTTGGTGGATACCTTATGATGGTCTTTTGTGAGCATCTTAATAGAAAGTAGTGGAGTCTATCATAGGTCTGATAGTTTGTATCCTGTTCAATCTTGGATTCCTTGTGAACTATGCAGAATTCTTTTTGATGGCATCTAGAAGGATGCTGGGGTGTGGCTAGAGGCCTAGAATGGCAGTTGCTGGTTTCTAGAGACCCAGTCAAAATTCTTCAGCATCAACCTCTTTTGCAACCTAATCCATCCAGAACACCCAGCATAGGTGAAGCCAGTCGATCTGTGATGAGAAACCCTGTGAATAATGGTGAGAGTAGCAGTCCTGGATGAGGTGTGGACTAAGAGGTAAAATACAGCTCTCACCCGTGCTGCAATCAACCTCAAAGTCAGCATTTGGGGCTGCTGTGGAGGGAAGCAGAGATCCTTGCCCCATCAACCTGTAGAAACCGAAGCCATGAGAGGAGGAGAGCAACATACAATTACTAAGGATTAAGCAGCATAGACCAAGCACCAGGCCAAAATTGATGAACCTGCAAAATCCCCTTTAGCCATGACGCAGGCACCTGAAGGAGTGAGGAATAGGAGTTGCAGGGGAGGAGCTACATAAGCTTCTAACTTGACAGGGATCCTACAGGCTACAGACCATACCCCACCAGACAAAATTGAGGACTTTGGAGCAGATTTAGTCCAGCTGCGTCAATATTTGTAAAAACTGACAGAGTAACTGGGGTGGAAGAAAAAGTCTTGGTATTTAAATATGCAGTCAAGGAACAGCAGACAACGGTAATGAGACTTGCAACATCTTCCAAAACTCCTGGGCGAGTGGGTGGAGGACGCATAGGATAGAGCTCATCTTAACAACATCCGCCTAGTGTCGACCCCCAAGGGAGCAGAGGGAACACATTTAGAACAATTCTTGGATGCATGGTTGATTTCATGGATCCCCAGTCCCACCTCCAGGGGTCACTCCAAATACAATCATTGCACAAATGCTAAACGACAAGGACAGAGACACCATTCAAACTAAGGCATGTGTCAATGTGCAACAGTACATGCATCGTTCCTCATTCTTACATTTCCAGCTACACCAAACATGCACAACAGCTTCGAAAGACCTTTCATGGAGTTAGATAAATACTAAGAGCTGCGAACCTTAAATATCTGCTCCTCTACCAAGCGAAACTCAAAGAACTCTTCAGTGGCAGTACATTCTCCTCCAACACCCCAGAGACTCAGCTGCTGAATGAAAGGTTTTGGTCATGGGATGAAAATCACATACAGACAAGGCAAGGCACCCCACAAGAGGTCGACTGACTCACCTCGCGGACAGTTGTCACCATACAGATGGAGAAGCTGGACACAAAGGGGGCATACGCCCTGCCTACAGACTCAGCACACACGCCAGACTCAAACTTCACTGTAGACAGAGCAAAGCAGGAGAAAGATCCTCCAGACCAGAAATGCATAGCACCACAATGCCAGCTATGGTCTGTGGACAGCGTACAAGATACAAGTTGACAAGGTGACAAACCATCTGCAGACACCCCTGTCCGACCTCTGGCCTTTCCCTAGGTGAGATTGATCTTATATGGGCGCAGATTACACATGAATGGTGACAGGTGACTGGGGGGGAATGGGGGAGGAGGCACACCACGCTGGGTTAATAGAGTAACTGAGCAAGACTGCATACATTGCCAGTATCCTGCCATGTAGCCTTTACATTTGCCCACTCCTTAGGGATCTTATACTTGGGTTGGGGAGTGCCATGAAAAGGGCCTTGTAACCAAATGCACTCGCTCACCATACTCCGTTCAAAGAGTTGGAATGTTGGGTTGTGTTCTGTTCCAGGGTACTGACACAAACTATGTAACAGTTGGTTTATACATGGGGTGTTTAGAATTCATTAACATATACCTCACATTTTAGAAGTGTAGAGAGGGGGGAGCGAGTTGAGTTTTGTTTGCATTTTAGGTACTTATGCTCTTCACTTTGATGACTTCTACCAGACTCTAGATCAGAGACCTTATATAATTTCAGACTGGTCAAGTGGCGTCGGTCATCAAATGACAGACCTCACATAAGGAAGCACTATCAGTCACAGAGGTGGCGGGGTTTCTTAGCCAACTCCAGAACAGCAAGTCCCCTAATCCCAATAGCCAATTCCAGAACAACAAGTACCCCAGCCCAAAGGGCTTCCCTGCAGAGGGATCGGTGGCACAGGTGAGCTTTCTAGCAAACCTGTGAGAAGCCAGAGGCACTGCAATGCACAAATACTGCAGATTGACAGAAGTATGCACCTCATGCAGACCCAACTCCCTGATAAAAACAAGCATTGGCATAGCCAAAAGGTCTCGCCTTTGGGACCTTATAAGTGTTTAGCAATGCAGTACATTATCCCTCACTGGCATACCAACACATTGCGAGCCTTAAATAATATAGCTCCACATACCTCGGAAAAGCACCAAGAAGTATTTTTTTTGCCTCCCTCTGCTCCAATTATACAACTGCCAACATCGGAGGACTCAGGATGCAAAATAAGTAACTATGAAATGGATGTAGAAAGAAAAGTGCGTGTTCTGCAGAGAAGCGCCTAGAAGCGAGTCGATAACCCTATGTTTCTACCCCCCACTTTATGCTTTTTGTAATGATGTTTGTAACTTTGTATCTCTTGTAATGAAACGTGTTCTATTCTATAGCCTGTAACACCTTTGGGTAATGTTCGCAGTGTATAAAGATGCAAAATAAATCCAACTTGGTGATCTGTGTAGATATTTGGAGATATGGGGTGCTGTGGACATATGCAGGAACTGAATGCAAACATCTGCGCTCTAAAGCTATAGTTGCACTCTTCCAATATACAGAGAAAAACTTGCATTTCACAGAGGACTCCTGTCAGTGTCATAAACAATACCTGAGTGAGCAAACATTGTGTGAACCTACTGTTTCCTCTAATGGCGATGTAGATCTGCTATCTGAGCTTTCCGGTTCCAGCAGGACAGCTCTGTCTAGTGTCATCCTGAAGTGACCACAAGGGAGCCGATGTTATTTCTGTGCCTAGTGCCCACAGAGTTGCTCGTTAGTTAGTCTTTGATGAAATTCAGAAGTGCTTAAAAAGCGACAGCCTTTGAAGTGCGCGAGGCAGGATCCCGTGCAGCGTCTCTAGTGATCGTTATCAGCCGAGCTTTAAAGGGAGAGGTGCTGCCAATAACATCCTTCTTTGGAGCAGCTGATGGTAGACCTAGAAGGAAACGTGCGGGTTTGAAAAGGCCTTCTCATGCGCGGGCAGTGATGTCATATTCTCTTAGTTCGATTTCCAAGAGAATAAACACATGCCGCCTTTTTTGCTCCTTTCCATCAGTTAAATGCTAAAAGGGGATAATTCAAGACGGCGGATGCTTAATGTGGCGCAGCAGCGGAGAATGCACTCCGGGTAAAATCAAGCACAGGGTTATTCCAAAAATGGCTTGTTCTCTGCAAGAGGAAAGACGTTCTAAAATAACATTCCTCAATCGCAGTGCATCTACGAAGAAGAATCCCACAAATAAATGACAAAAGTAAATGTAAGGTGTTTTTAAAACCGCACGTAAAAATGGAGTAGAACAGTTTGTTAAATCGGGTCGTGCAAAATCTGCGCCGGAGTTGTGGGCACATTTTTATAGGTGAATGTGACCAGCCAGAACACGCCTTTAGTAAAGAATGTTTACGATTTGCGCTTGGTTAGCAGGTCGACATCACTGTTTACTTGATAAAAAGCCATCCCTTCTCCGAAGATGAGAGTTGTACTCTGTGCGCGGCCGCGAAAGTGAAAGTAATGGCCAGCGATGCGGAGGAAAAGATAACAAAAGGCAGATAGCGGCTGCGCGAGTGCACACAAGCTTAAGACCAGGAAAAGTTTGTGGGTAGCACTTTGAAAACCCCCTTACTAAAAAAGTCGAGCAAGCAGCGCATGCGCTGCTCTAGGCTCGACCTAATAAAGGAGAAAATCCTTGCCAAGTATCTTTCAAATTGTCTTGTTTATGTTGCAGGTGCCTTGTACATCCAGATCAAAATAGCTTTATGCCAAACAGATCCACAAGACAACATCTGTAGGTTAAACAACCACTGGCTATACTTATGATAGATTATGAGAAAGCCTTAGATTCCAATGACTAGATTATTTCCAGACCATTCCCAATGGAAAAAGAGACCAGACACAGACGTACTCTGTCCCTGCTCCCTTGCCCTTTCTATAGAGCCTTTGACAAAGTGTCTTCGGATAGATGCTCAGCTCCTGGGATTTGAGTGGACAAGGGCAGTGGAAGATAGAATGATGCTCTATGTTGGCAATTTACTTTTCCATTTACAGACTCTAAATGAACAGGCCTGTGTGCACAACAAATACTAAAAATGTACAGGAATTTCTTGTGTCTCAGGGTTAAGAAGTCAAGTCAGTAATATCCCCTATTTTGGAGGCATAAGTCGAAGATGAACTGGGCATTGAAACTGAAGACAGTAAATGTAGGCTTTAGATACCTGGAGATGTATATTTTGATTAATCAGACAAAATGATAGCAGAGGAATACAGTAATTCTGCTGGACAGCCTGCAAAAAGACTCGACATACTGGTCCACACTCCCATTACCTTTACTGGGGAGTGAATCTATAATTAAGATGGTGCCTCTCCCCAGGTTCTTATATAAACTTTAAAACTTTCCCTTCCCACCACATCTTGCAAGACTTTTTTTTTTTTTTACACAACCAAACTCCATGAGAACTTTTCCTGAGGAAAAATTGCATCTTTAGAGTAGCAATGAACAAATACAATTTTGACGGAGGTCTGAGAATGGCCAATATGCTAGCCTACTACAGCATGTCACAGATAATTGTTGATAATGACTGGATACATGACCTGCGATCTGACACCACCCATGCTGTTTAGTGTTGGGCTCTGGGTGGGATGTACCCATACCCACTGCTCTTACAATATTGGGGGGGGGGCTCCTGTCAGGCCTATTATGAATCAATCAATCATGGCAACACTTCTCTCAATATGAAAATACACCAGAAAAAAAAGTGGCTTCCCTTTTCGTTACCTGGAGCTAGGGGCAAATGAACAGAGAACAGTTCCTAATGGAAAGGTTACAAGACAAAACTAGTCAACTAGTAGCATTCATTTATTTTAAAAGTAAATTAATAGCTACCCTGATTTAATGAAAAATATCAGTTCTTATGATTTAACAAGGAGTAGTTTGAACAAACATTAATCAGAGACATTAGCCATAGAGACTGGTCAAGAAAACAATATTTTAATTTCTAGTCCCTCATGCTTCAAGAGGTGGGACGCCATAAGGGAAAGGCAGTGACACACTACATGCTTCTTTGTTGAACTCCAGTTGGAGTTTTGCCTGCAAATACAACAAACCTGTAACTATCTTTAACTCAGACATGCCCTATCTACACACTTCAGAAATTCAGATGCCATGATATATTTCACCTTACTGGAGACGAATATAAAATCTCCCTGTTACAGCACTCCATTGTAACTAAGAGCGGCAGTTTCTGTTCATGGGCATCGGGGCTCCGCCCCATTACATTCAGCAATAACATAACAAAATACAATAACAATGCTCATATTTTGATTTAATAAAAAAAAAAAAAAAAATATACCCCATTGTTGTAATTTTGTATCGTAGAACATGGGGCACGGTCTGCCCCACTCACCGACACCAGCTGTTGTCCAATAACCATATGGACACCATCACGTGACTCAGACAGTGAGTCTACCTGCTTGCTCCCTGAGCAGCCCCTAAGAAGTCTACGTGTTTGCCGGGCTGACAACCACACAGCCCTGAACCCTGTGACGAGTTGGGAAAGGCTGTGGCAGGCGGGAAGCCAAGGAATCGAGTCTGCGCAGACTCTACCTGTAGTATGTGCGTGAGTGTCAATCCCCGAGTAGTCATGGACGCCATTTTAAGAACTCTGCGAGTTCGACTGCGTGTTTGTCAGGCAAGCCGAGGTAGTCTGATGATGATTCAAACACATGAATTACTGCCGTGCTGGCAGGTAGCCCTAATGGTTGCTTGCGCACAGCACTGAAGGTTGCTTTCGGGAGTGGGACTTGTGCACGTCGTGTGAAATGTTATGTGAACTTGGGCAGATCACCAGGTAAGGCCCAGGCTCATTTTGTTTACTACTATTCGGTCCATTAAGGGCCTTGTCCTATGGATGGATGGATGGATGGATGGATGTCGGGGAGGAGAGCGATCGGGGCAGACACAGTGCTTTGTTTCCACATCTGCTCTGCTCGAGCTTCTATTGAAACAGCCAATTTCAGACAGGAGACTACCAAAATTGGGACTGCTGGCATGTATACGTACGTACTGGAGCAATACGTGTTATGCTGTGCTTTAAGTCCTATAGCGCAACATAAAACGTATTGCTGCTTAGCGCCAGAGCAGATGAGGCCAGACCTAGTTTGATGAGGTGTTGCCATCTTTTCTGCTTTTTTTCACGCAAGAACGACATTATCCTTTTTATGCACAGTGCAAAAATGTCATTATGAGGCCCTTTATAAGTGGTAATTTAAATGTGAACTCTGGGGCTCCTGCAGTAAGATCTACCAGCTAGTAATATACTGCCTGACCCCCGTTACAAATCTCCAAAAATGAGACAGTTTGCAGTTTCATTTTCAACACTATCAACCGTTTTGCAATCTGTGCACTTTTCTGTCAGTGCTGTGAAAATAGTTGTTACCAGCGTGACAGATTTACTTGAGAAAAGTACATTCTGCTCGGCTTTCTTGTGAATTGCTACTTCTCTTAATTACCTTGACTTTAGTTATGATGATTAAAAAGCCCAGCCTCTGAAACCGTCTAGGCTCATGAGGTAGCACGGGCTAATGTGTCTGGTGCAAAGCACATCGTGTAAAATGCAAATCACAGATTTGTATTTTATGTAGGAAGGTAAGTGGACTACTGCTTTTGACACGGAGATGATTTTGTTCCAGTTCATACATTGCAATCCCGATATAGCACAGTGATCTGATACTGGCATCAAGGAGCTGCATGCAGACTAAGTCATGTGCATGTGTACTATTTGCAAAGCAGGAATCTGGACAAAAACAGGAGAGGAGTTTTGCACCGGGTAAAGGCACGCATGCGGTCAATGAGTGATCGGAGTGGTAATTGGTTAGTGATTTTTTTTTCCTGCATTGTGATGAACTATTCTTTAAATAAGCATGTCTACAAATCGTTTATAAATTGCAGCATTGTTGGGGTGGATAGGAGGATGTTTTAGATCGTGGGTGCGGAAAAGGCCTTCGGTTTTCATTTCTACACTTCTTAGTCTTCAGCCTGATAGTATCCTGGAGGATCGCTCCACCCTACAAGCCCTCCTTATTTATCGGGCTTGCACGCTTCGCTATTTATCCTAAAATGTTATGCCCACCACTTTGAAATGTCGCCGGCTGCCACGGGTAATTAATGCTCTTGATTTCTTTGAGCGCCACAAAAAGCATCACAAGTAGATGTAGGCCCTCTGAAGGATAGACATGCGGACACAACTTGATGGAGCAAAATGTGGGGATGGTCTTTGCCCAATTCTGATTGATTCAGTTCAAATCTCTCCTCTGCATCTTCCCAACATGTAAAAAGGTTCGAGAGATCTGACGTGCAAACTCTCAGACATGCCTGAGATGCAGGAACTCTATGGATGACACATACAGGGTTTACAGACATTCTGGCCGGAAGCTGTGGATTTCATATTAGAAGCAATGGGTTGCCCAGTAATATTACTTAAGATGGCCATGCTCAACAGCCTACTAGACAGAAATCTAAATAGATATATGAAGGCGCTCCTTCATATAGGTCTCATTGTAGCTAAAAGGGGTACTGCACAAGGGTGGCATGCTACAGAGTCTCCCAATTTGGACAATTGGGCCCATGGCCTAGATCGCTGTAGGATCCCTTGCGATACCAGTACAGAGATAGGGCTTCTTCACAAAAAAATACCCCAAAATATGGGGAGCATAGGTGTCAGAGGGATTTACTTTTATCCTCGGATGACAGAAGACTTTATGGGGGCACCTTTATGGGCAGGGCGTTGGTAATTCTGTGTCTGTCTGGTGTATACACTTTCTCAAGGCTGAATGCTCATCTCTTAGTGCCAATGGAAAATGTATTTATATGCTGTAATGACCATGCAACGGTCAATGCACCTGCTTTGTCGTATATAAAAAATGGCAGCAAAATGTATCATTAAAAAAGGATTCAGCTAATAAAGAGTTTCACAAAGGTTTTTCCTCCTCTAGGGAGAGTGATGGCCATTACACATCTACTGAACCACTACCACACAGTGAGATCAGCACAGTGCAAAGGTATGGTTTCTCATACTAAAATCCATGACGCGTTGCCTCGATCATTGCTAACAACTGGTTGAATATAACAACTGACCTCAAACACATTACATGTAAAGGTAAACAATTGGTTCTGTCGGGTATAGATTATCTCTTTAAACCATCAGGGCAGTCATCGGTTTACTTATATGGAAAACAGTTTAATCAAAAACAACACACATGGAGACCATAAAGGGTATTACAGAAGTTTTATAAATTGCGTCATTTATAAATACCCACATTCATTTGTATGGCTGTCAAAGAAATTATAAAAAAGCGCTGTGATTCGTGACAAGGTGAATCTGGTGCTCAGTGCTGTGGTGAAGGTGCGCAATATATACAAAGTGAGATTTCATAAAATTGTCTTTTTACAAGAGGCCAGTAAGGAACAGATGTTTGAATAGCTCTGTAGAATAAATGAATTGGACTTGACACAGAGTCTTTCAACTGGTCCAGCGAATGTGTCGACGTTTCAACCCAGGGAGCATTACTATACTAGTCAATGCGGGTCTTCATCAGGACAGGGGCAATTTGCTCCCTGGGTTGAAACGTCGACACATTCGCTGGACCAGTTGAAAGACTCTGTGTCAAGTCCAATTCATTTATTTACTGGCCTCTTGTAAAAAGACAATTTTATGAAATCTCACTTTGTATATATTGCGCACCTTCACCACAGCACTGAGCACCAGATTCACCTTGTCACGAATCACAGCGCTGTTTTATAATTTCTTTGACAGCCATACAAATTAATGTGGGTATTTATAAATGACGCAATTTATAAAACTTCTGTAATACCCTTTATGGTCTCCATGTGTGTTGTTTTTGATTAAACTGTTTTCCATACAAGTAAACCGATGACTGCCCTGATGGTTTAAAGAGATAATCTATACCCGACAGAACCAATTGTTTACCTTTACATGATTGCCCAGGTTCTGAGGGATACTGGGTTACCCCATTGTTACTATAATCAGTTTTGTGCAGGTGTTCACCTGCGAGGGTTTTTTGCTCTCATTTACTGTTTTTGAAATTGTTTATACTGTGTCCATATTATTGTAGTATGTCTGAGAAAGAAACTGTCGTACAGTGAAGATTACATAGCGAGGCTTATTCAGGATCAAGGCGCCTCCAATTTTCTTCTAGGATCAGACAGTCTCAGTAGACACAGGTCTGAATGAGAAATTGGCCAAGATTGAGAGATTAGAAAAGAAACTCATCAGATCACGCCTTCACGGGCATGTACTAACCAAATACTTGCAATCCAACATAATTCCTAAAGGGCTGCAAGTGCGTAATGAACCAGCTATATTCATAGACGTTCCAAAGTTCAGAGAGGGGTTCAGTTTCGTGGCAAACAACTGCTCCCGACACTGGATGGTCCTTGGGGTTGAAACTGCGATTGAGTACGTTAAAAAACTCACGCAAGAAATCTCTGACCTCAAGAAGGAGATCCTTGAAGATAGAGCCCTCTCGAATGCGAGAGAAGCCCTAGAGCGAGCAGACAAAACACTTGCCGATTTTAATACAGTCACACTTAATCGGAAATTAGACAAACTTGCAAAAGACATAAGGGGCTATGACAAGAATTTAACCTATCCCTATTTGTCTGAAGACTATTATCAACAGGATAGTCAAGGTTTCTTCTCCAATAAAAGCAGACAGGGTCCAAGGAGGTTCAAAACATTCTCAGATTCCTCGGCAGGGAGTGGCCCAGACTCTGACTCCGAAAGACCTTCCACTAGTTACCAGGGTAATCAGGGCCCCCATTTTTTAGGGGAAGGTTACCGACAGACCAACAGGGGAGGAGGAAGGTCACGGAATTGGGAGAGACCAAGGGGTTGGAACAGAGGCAGAAATACACAACAGGGAGCATCTCGGGTGTGTTTCTACCAACCGGAAACGCACGGCGAGATCTCAACCCGGAGGCAAACCTACAGATGGTAAAAATCCAGATGACCAATTACAACAACACTAAGGCACAGAATAGACCCAACCTCATTGTTAATGACAACAACACTACTGACATTCTCACTATGGTCAACGAGGAAGCGTTGTCTGTCAGCTTACACAGTACCAAAGCTCTGACAGTACAACAAAATGTGACAACTACAATCCCACTTAGCGTCAGCATCTCTACATCACAGGCGCTACTCAATATTGCACCTGGACAGACAACACCACCTAACAATATGGAAATCTTGGATCCAAGTGAACCTATAATCAATTTGTCAACCCACATCATGTCTATTGCCGAGAGAAATGTTCTTGCTAAGGGGCTTTCATTTGTGCCAACGGTCATACCTGACTCATTCCAGGTTAAACTTGAGCTCCAACAATTTTTCCGGCAGATCAGACTGAAATATTATTTCAGCAGAAACACTTACAGTCCAAAACCAACTGCCACTTGTTTTAGACCTGCCTCCACCTTTACACCTGGCTCATATCTGATAAGTGAAAAAATACTTGCTTTTGAGAAGATTGTTCTCCAAGAAACCATGCAACTCTTGGATGAAAGAAAATACGTACGGTACAACATTAGCAAGGAAGAAAAACTTGCATTAAGTTCACTGCGCAATAATGATTCCATAGTTATTAAAGCTGCAGACAAGGGTGGTGCCGTGGTACTACAAAACTCTACTGACTACGTAGAAGAGATAGACCTTCAACTGAGTGACCGGGAGAGCTACCAACCGACTCCACGTGATCCCACATCTAGCCTGAGATCCATGATAGAAAACATAACAAGCGAAGGTATGTCCTCCGGATTCCTTAGTCAACAAGAATATGACTTCCTGAATAAGAAAGAACCCCGGATCCCAACTATCTATACACTACCGAAAGTACACAAGCGGATAATCAAACCACCCGGCAGACCAATCTTGTCCGGGTGCGGCTCGATACTTGAACCGATAAACCAGTTCATTGATCATTTTCTACAGCCATGGGTCCCCAAAACTAAATCCTACGTCAGGGACTCCATGCATATTATACAACTACTGGAGGGACAGGCTTACGATGTGCAGACACAACTTCTTGTTACACTGGATGTCTCTTCCCTCTATACTTCGATTCCTCAGGACAAGGCCTTGATGGTCATCAGAACCACACTTGATGGGCGACAGAGACCCCACTGGATCCCGACCGATTTCCTGATCTCGCTCCTAGAGATTGCAATGAAGAAGAACTACTTTGTTTTTAAGAAACAATTTTATTTTCAATGCAAGGGCGGGGCGATGGGAGCTACTTACGCGCCGAGTCTGGCCAATATCTTTATGGATCAGTATGAGGAGGAATTTTTGTACAGTGTTGAGAATCCATACCTAAACCAGATTGCGGTGTGGAAACGCTACATCGACGATGTTATCATGGTATGGACTGGTGACGTTGAGGAGCTGAATGCGTTTCATGTCTGGCTTAATGCCAGATCCAATGACATTCAATTTACCATGACAAGTAACAATGATTCCATAGACTTCCTGGATCTCACATTTCGTGTTGAAGATGGTCTTCTTTACTGCGACCTCTACCGAAAACCGATGGAAAGGAATACGTTGCTGAAGTACAACTCGCACCATCCTCGCAATCTGAGGGATAATTTGCCATATGGGCAATTCCTCAGACTTAGAAGGAATTGTACCAGGCGAACTGATTTCTTCAAAGAGGCGGATATCCTTGTGAGTCGTTTGAGAGAAAGAGGCTATCCCAATGGACTTTTGAAACGAGCCAAAAAACGCGCCTGGTATTGCCCACGCGACCAATTGTTGGAGGTTAAGACCAAAGATACCAGTGGGGACAACATCGTTTTGTGTCACAACATTCAACACCAGGAGCAATGACATTAAAAGAATCGTGAAGAAATATTGGAATCTGGTGGCGAGTGAACTCATGACTAAACAAGATCCGATCTTCGCCTTCAAAAGAGGTAAAAATATCAAGAATACTGTTGTCAGAGCATTCCTAGAACCACCCAAACAGGCAGACCTAAGAAATTACTTTGGACTACCATCGCTGAGTGGACACCACAAATGTGGACAGTGTAAAGCATGTGATTTATGCAGAGAAGGAGCCACTTTTACGTATAACAACAAAACGTACAAGTGGGGGGCGTGGCTACGCAAGCCACGATGGCGGACCTGCACTGTTGAGGCTCCGGGCGCCCTTAACATGAAATATTGAGCGTCACTGGGGCAGACAAACGACCCCAGACCCGTCGGAACCCGTTCCCACGGGGGTGCAGCACAGGTGGAGACCCGGCGCCGGATCGCAGCGCACTGAGCCTTTCGCGCTACGGCTCCAAGTTGGCGCCGGTGCCCTGCTGAGCAGCCCAGCGGCGGAGAGGGGACGGGGCTGGAGGTGGTGGTGCATCGTGCCTGGCGCGCTGGGGCATGTGGACGCCGAGAACAGACACCGACTCGACGGGGGACGGCGCCGGGCACGGACGGGGCGGACCTACGCTTCTCGCCATCTGACCGGAGACACAGCGGAGCACCCGGACGACGCCGAGGACCGAGGCAGGCCGACACAGATCACCGGAGGGAGGCGCCCCCCCCAAACTCCCCACGGGACGCTTCAGGTACCAGGAGAACTTGGAGAGTGGGGGGGACCGCGGTGATCGGGGGGGGGCGCCGCGGACCCGGGGCCCCCTCCGCTACCAGTAAAAACCCTCTGCCTGACCTTAAAATGGCCGCCTGCGGGACATCTGGCATCGTGGCAAATCCCTCACAGGGGCCCTGATCAGAATAAACTGTCACTGAAACGTGAGGGTGGTGGCGATCGCCCTCCCAACTGCATGGGGTGGGCCCCCCCCCCACCTCCGGCCCACAACTGCCCCACTGGCGCCGCTGACGGAACGTGCTGCCCCGGGAGACCGGCCGCCTGTGGGACATCAGGCATTGTGGCGAATCCTTCCCAAGGGCCCTGATCCTGACACACGGGAGTGGTGGCGATAGCCCTTCACCCTGCATGGGGCAAGCCCCCCACCTGCTGGGGTACCAACTGTGAACCTCCGCCCCACAACTACCCCACTGACGCCGCTGACAGGACGCGCTGCCCCAGGAGACGGGCCGGGCGATCAGAGGGACCCACATTAGGGGGGATGCTCCCGGCGCTCGGATCGCCATTGTGACATTAAACTTTGCTGCCAGCCGGGCGCACCCCCCTGCCTGACCTCGACGAGCCCGCTTGTACGTGGCGTAGCCTCGCTACATTCCCTCCACAGGGGCCCATAACCCACGAGGACGGCAACTGTCCGCTATATCCGTGCCCCCATCGTGTATCTGGCTTGGAGACGCCATAGTGGAGGAGTGACTCGGCGACCGGAACGCTCCGCCTGGCTCGGCGGACACTGCCCCATACCTGGACCCCTGGGTGAACAAGAGTATCCAGTTCCTGTCCGGGACTCCTTTCCCCTCCCCTCCTCCCTTTGCTGGGGGACCACACTTACGCCGGGTGCCTCTCCCCACGGCGCCGAGGCCAGCGGGACCTGCGGAGCTCGCCCGGGGAAGGGCCCACCTCCCTAGCGCCACTCTACCATGGGGAAACCACGATCCACACAACAATGTGCGGTGCCGGAGACTGCCCCGGAAAAGATGCCAAAAACTTCTACTTGGTCCCCCAATACCACGCCTTCGTCGGATCTCTCCATTTCGGACAAACTAGATAAAGTCCTCGCAGCTATTGAACTCTCCCGGATCTCGATGGAGGAACGACTCGGCACGTTGACGACGGAAGTCAATTTGCTCCGGGATGATCACCGCAAGCTGGCGGATCGGGTGCGGGCAGAGGAACGGACATTGGAGGAAATACAGCCCGCACTGAAAGAACAACAGGCGACACTCCAGGGAGTCCTCACTCGCTTGTCTGCAGTGGAGGAACGGGCACAGGACTTGGAAGGCCGCTCGAGACGCTGTAATATTCGGGTGGTGGGGCTGCCGGAGGGGATCGAAGGAGCGAACCCCATAGACTACATGGACACTTGGCTCAAATCCTTTACCCCAACGGCGGACCGTACAGCGTTCTTCTCGATTGAACGAGCCCACAGGGTGCCGGCCCGGAAGCCCATCCCTGGAGCGCCCCCTCGACCACTGCTCGCTAAATTCCTGCATTTTCGCGATCGTGACGCTGTACTTCGAGCGGCACGACAGGCGGCGCCACTCCGAATAGAGGACAAGCAGGTAATGATTTTCCCGGACTATGCTCGAGCGGTGCAACAGCAGCGATCCACTTTTCTGGACGTAAAGCGGAGACTGCGGGATAACAACATGCAGTATGCTTTACTCTATCCAGCTCGCCTCAAGGTTCTCTACAAGGGCTCTTCAGTCTTTTTCACGACCGCCGAGGCGGCGCACGATTGGGCGGACCAGCACTGCACACGGACGCCCGATGCCCACCCCAGAAACGGCTCGCCCTATAACACGTTCCGAGCCAAAAAGCGCCCCATGAAGCCTCGTCACCCGGAGAGGAAAGTAGTTTCTGGCGCCCACGACTCGCCGGACCTGGAGCAGATCATGAAGGAGAGGCGGGGGGCGCTACAGGCGGTTATTGATCTCCGATCCACCCAACATACCGACTCCATTGATCGCCCTCCACACATCTTCTCCTCAGAGGGTGAGAATGACAGTGATGACACCGCATCGGGGATGGGCTCCGTGATGCCCTCTGGGGTCACTCCACAAACGGCAGAAGGACTGTTGGATGGACAGGCGTGCCCCTCCCCACCATGAGGCACCCAAGAACGCTAGACTGTCTACTTTGTATCCTTATGAGTAATAGTCAATATTCATCCACCATCACAAATGTTGAGCTTGGCACATCCCTAGTGACGCGTAATGATCCTTCTCCCATGCCTACTAGACGCAACGGCGCGCAGCTTCAGGTCGCCACCCCCCAACAGATAGAACAGGTTCATTCTCCCGGCGTTACAGGGAGACGTTTGGACACACCGTCTCTCGGACGATGAGTCCTTTGCATTGGGACTGTTTCCCGTTCCCCAGCATACAGTTTATTTCCCAGTTCTTACACATCCCACACGTCATGGCACCCTACACTTGCAAGACCAAGCGCCCCAGCAGCCGGGATCACCGGTCCGTTATTCAGCAGCAGCGCGGCGAACCCCTAGGCCCCCACACACCGACCACTCGGGTCGGCGTCTCCCTTGGCCTGCACACTAACCGTATTACCCATGGCAGGGAGGACGAGTGTAGCAGATGTTAACATACTAACGTTAAATGCGCGCGGTCTTCACACTCCCCGCAAGCGTTATGCGACCTATGCCTATGCGAAGCGCCAGGCGGCCTCCATACTTCTAGTGCAAGAAACCCATTTGAATGCAACAGAGGTGGGCAGGGTACAGGCGAAATGGCGGGGCCTCGTCTGCGCTACAACCTATTCATCATTTGCCCGCGGCGCGATGATCTGGGTTCGACCGGGTACTCCCTTCCAGGAGCTCCAGCGGGTGGTAGACGGGGAGGGTAGGTTTGTCCTGTTGGAGGGCCTGCTCGACGGCCAGACCGTCCTACTGGGAAGCATATACGCTCCGAATGTTGACCAGGATAAGTTTTGGGACAGACTCACAAAAATCCTAGCCCAATTCACACATGTACCTTGGATACTCGGGGGAGATTACAATTGTATTCTGGATCCCGGATTAGATCGCTCCTTCCCTCCATTGCCACGTTCCCCTACTTACAGACAAATTGATAGATTTAAGGTATGGGTAGCGCACTGGTCACTCACAGATGCATGGCGATTGCACCACCCTCATACGCGCATGTACTCCTTCTACTCTGCTCCTCACAATCTCCGAGTCAGGCTGGACCGGTTCTTATGCACGGCAGCGGTGCTCCCTCAGGTCCGTCACACAGACTACCTGGGTAGAGTCATATCCGACCATGATACGCATGTGCTGAGTCTTCAATGGAGACCCCCACACCCCCCTGTCCCAACATGGCGCCTCCCACGCGATTGTCTGGCGGACCCGGTCTTCACACACGAACAAGAGTGTAGTATCAGAGAATACTTTGCCCGAAACGCGGGGTCAGCATCCTCCACCCTGATCGAGTGGGACAGTTTTAAGGTGGTGGCCAGGGGAGACTGCATTCAACAGCGCGTCGGGGTGAAGCGTACCCTGGAACAGGCCCTCGATAAGGCTGAGAAACGGCTTGCTAACGCCACAAAACTCACTGATCAATCGGTGGCAGTGGTGACGCAGCTTGCCCATGCCAAGTCGGAATATCAGGGAGCGTGCGCGGATATGCGGCGATACAACTTTCGGGCATATGCGACTCGAATGCACAAAGACCGTGACAAGACGGGCTCGCTGCTGGCGTGGCTGGCTAAACAAGACACGGAGATGCGACCCATCACGTCCATAACTACGCAGCACGGCGTCTTGGTACACTCCCAGGACGAGATTCTTCAAGAATTCCGTCAATATTACTCGGAGGTCTATGATAGCCCTCGAGAGTGGAGTCAAGGGACGATCGATCGCTTCCTTGACCCTCTCCCTCTCCCTCGGATATCTGCTGCAGAGAAAACTGACCTGGACACGGCAATACATACCTCAGAGATCACACATGCCATACGTACATTGGCTCGACACAAAGCCCCTGGCTTGGACGGGTTCCCGCTAGAATACTATGCCACCTTCGCTTCGCTGCTGACCCCCCGTCTTTCGATGGTACTGGACACAGCACTACGCGCGGGCGAATTGCCCAGATCCATGAGAGAATCGGTAATTGTCACTTTCCCGAAGCCCAACCGCGATCCACAGCTGTTGGCTTCTTATCGGCCTATAACGCTCCTCACAGCAGACTGTAAAATTTTGGGGAAAATATTGGCAGAAAGATACTCCCGGGTGATACGTCCATTAGTACACATTGACCAATGTGGATTTGTTCCGGGCAGGAACACCTCCCAGAACATACGACGTCTGTTCCATATCCAGGATCAGATTGGTGACCGCTACCCCAGAGCGGCGTGTCTGATCTTGGACCTCGAGAAGGCCTTCGACACCCTGACGTGGCAGTACCTGTTCTCGGTTCTCCAGCGTGCTGGCCTCGGCCCCAAGCTAGTAGCCTACACCCGCCTTCTGTACACTAAACTCACTTCCCGAATCCGCATTGGGCGTCGTATTTCTTCGGCATTCACAATACACAGGGGTACCAGACAGGGCTGCCCCCTCTCGCCCCTATTATTCGCGCTGGCTGTGGAGCCCCTGGCTGTCCGTCTCCGTGGGGAGGGGCAGGACTGGGGCATACCGCTCGCGGACACCACACACTGTGTCTCACTGTATGCCGACGATCTCCTCCTGTACATACGGGACATCACCGCGGATCTCACCTCACTCGGGCTCATCTTGACCGAGTTCGCAGAGGCTTCAGGCTTAAAGGTGAACTGGGAGAAATCTGTAGTGTACCCCCTACACCCCGACTCTGCCCCTCGGGAGGTATGGATTGGTGATCGGAGACTCAATTGGACGGCGGAAGCCCCTCGCTATCTAGGGATTCGCCTATATCACTCACCCACTGACATCTTCGAGGGTAACTATCGTAGGACACTTGCCTCCATACGTTCCACTATCGGATTCTGGCGGAACCTTCCGCTGGCCCCGATTGGCCGCGTAGCCCTAGCGAAAATGATTTTGGTCCCGCGCCTACTCTATTATTTCACTAATCTTCCAGTGATACCGCCTCGCTCTTTCTTCAAAGATTTGGACACTCTTCTTGGATCCCTAATATGGGGCAAGGGGCGACATAGAATCGCACTGGCAAAACTGAAATTACCCACAACACAAGGAGGCCTTGGAGCCCCCTCGTTCGAAGCCTATTTCCTAGCGGCGCAGCTCCAATGGCTCTCCTATTGGACAGCTGACAGGCACACGTCCGAAACATACACGACCACGGGTCGGATAACGACACCGGAATTGTGCCGTCTGCTTGTGCCAGGTACCCGCCCAGCGGAGACCTACCCCCTCCAGGTGGAGGTGGCCCGGGGATGTATCCGACGCATACACCGACTCGCACCGGACAGGCCCCCGTATTCACCGTTGCTTCCACTAGTGGGCTGGCCCAAAAACACCCAGTTCTTTACCCCCGCCCTGCTACGGGAGTGGACATCTAGGGAGGTCACCGAGGCAGACATACTGTTCGCGGAGGGACACCTTCGGCCCTTCCAGCAACTCATTGATGACTATGATCTCCCCCCAGGGCAATTCTTGAGGCATCGTCAGCTCCTCAGCCATTTCCGACCATACTATGATCTCACACTAGGGGAGCCCCCCACACATCCAGTCCTCCACATGATACTGCGAATGGGACGGGGCCGTCATCTCACCACCTGGCTGTACAAGTCCATCCGGGAGTTAACACCCCCATCGCTGACCCCCTTACGGACCCTTTGGGAGGAGGAGGTGGGACGGGCGTTTCACGACACTGAGTGGGAAAGGGCACTCGAATTCCCCAAAAAGGTGTCTAGGAATGCCCGTTTCAAAAACATACAATATTACATTCTACATAGGGCCTACTTGACCCCAGCACGCCTGCAGCGTTTTTATCCCGCTACGGTCTTCCTCTGCCCCCGCTGTCAGGCGCAAGACGCAGATTTTCT
Organism: Triturus cristatus; assembly: GCF_964204655.1. Lineage (NCBI taxonomy): Eukaryota > Metazoa > Chordata > Amphibia > Caudata > Salamandridae > Triturus > Triturus cristatus. Next base: position 929,624,333 of record NC_140584.1, read on the forward strand.
CCATATGTTTTGGTCGTGCCCGGATATTCAGACTTACTGGTCGACTATCCACGAAACCCTCCGAGATCTCACGGGGTTGCCTCATCTAGATACATGGGAGTACTGCGCACTGGGAATAATGGGCCGGAAGACACGGCACAAAGTGCCCATACGATTTGTCTCCTTAGCACACCTCCTGGCTAAACGATGCATAGCGATGCATTGGCGTTCCCCCACGGGCCCCCCGCTGGCGGCATGGAGGGGGGCGGTGCTCAAGTGGTCCGCGGCTGAGGAGGATGCCCTGCGAGAGGAGGAAGCGAAGGGCATACGTAAAACCCCGATTTCCCTGGAGTGGGCGCTATTGATGCATCAGTTTAAACAGCCCCAGCCCCTAGCTGACCAGGGCGCGACCGCGACCATCCCTACTGCCACGCAGCCTTACGTGACACAACCCCACTCGGATAATGCTCCCCCTAATGCCCCACGCCCACCCTAGAGTGACCACGTTCCTATCCCCGCTACTCCGGGGCCTGCACCTATGTCGTATGTCCGCCTGCATAGTCGTACCCCGACCAGGGGTTCCCACTGCGTTGTCTCACCAGTTACCTAACGGACCACATGTGAGATGGTCCGGCTGCCCTATCCTTGATAGTCCATGACTGCCCCTAGTTTACTCTCCCCCTCCCTGGTTTGTTTATTCATATGGCAAATACCTGTTACATTGCATATAATTGCAGTAAAGTTATTTCTACATGTCAAGATGGATATCACCTGACTGGAACAATGTACTTAATGACGCCACGCTCCAATACTGATATGTAACAACTGTACTAACAAATGTCAATAAAAACAAGTTTAAAAAAAACAAAAAAAAAACGTACAAGCAACCGCACTTTACCAATTGCAATAGCTCCCATGTGATATATGCCATCCTCTGCCCCTGTGACTTGATATACGTGGGGCAAACAACTCAAAAAGCCAAAGTCAGAATCCTCCAGCATATGAGCAGACTAAGGTGCAAAGTACAAGGCGCACCCATGGTTGATCATTTCACGACACATAACCACTCACCTGACAGTTTAAGATGGTGGATCATGGAAAAAATCAATCCCAATCCAAGGGGTGGTGCAATGTCTGGGGCCCTTAACTATAAGGAATGCAGATGGATTCATTCGCTCAACTCGGTGCAGAACGGGCTGAACGAGATTGAAGAGACTGCAAGGCAAATGGGTCAACTCTAACACACTCAGGCTTACCCTTCCATTTATATTTACCTTGAGACAAAATTGGGTTTCAGATAGGGGGTCCCACACTCCACTGTGAGACCATTTTGACGCCATTCGCTAGTCAGCGCCCTGGGTCCTATACACAACCAGTTAGGTCCCAATCCTTAACCATCCAAGACACTCATGCCTTCTTTACAATCACATTGACTACCATTGAGACAATTGGGGCCCACTGAGTACTTTTGCCTTACGCCACACTGAAACTAACATGACCCTACTCTCAGCCTATTTAGTGATTTCCAGGCAACCACGATCCCTAACTAAGGGCACGCAACGATCTAATAATCTAACATTATGATGATTTCATGTACTAAGATACTGCATATGTTTCCTAAACATTTTGATGTTAACTATGTAAATTATTTGTGATTTTTGTGGTTCTTCACCTAACTGTATGTTTCAACATGTTAATTTAATGCGAATCTGTCCCTGGATTTCTCTATATGTCCTTGTGATGCCGGGTTATTTTAATTGTCCCATCTAGTTATATACGACTCAACTAGACAGTAGAGACTCGTGGACCTCCCCACACATCAGAGCCGCTTTCCAATGCCCCCGGCTCTCTGTATAATCTGGACTTAAGCAGGTACCTTTCCACACTCATGGGAACTTGCTTGTCCCACGTTGGATTTTACAGACATTCGTGCTTTGGCGCTCCATGTGTTGCTTAGCAACGACACATGGACGCCGCTATGACGGAGCACGTCATACACGTTACGCGTTACCTAGCAACCGGCTCCGTAAACGTACACGCGCCCTGACTACATTACCGGCTGTCAACCGGCATACCCGTGATCCCAACGGACGAGACAGGACGCTTGCCTGCTCTGCGCCCTGACTTCATTACCGGCTGTCAATCGGCATACCCGTGATTCCAACAGACGAGACAGGACGCTTGCCTGCTCCGCTTGACAATTTCCTCCCGGTTTTCTTCCCGTTTGAGGTGAGCTTGCCGATCAGATAGTTCACATTCCAAGCCTCAATGCGTTTTTCGTAAAACGCTAAACTCTCACTTAACCTTTCGTTTAGATCTACACGACTTCTGGAGACAGGACGTTTGTCTGTTCCCCACTTCCCTGATATTCATTACCGATAGAAACCGTGGATGATCAGAATTAATTTCCTTCACGGGGTGAGTCATGCCTAGCGTTTTGAATAAGCGCTTGCGTACCCTATCTATTTATTTATTTGTTAGCTTTCTGGTTCCTTATTATGCTTAATTTATTAATAGGGTCCCCCCGTTTGGAAGAATCCTTGCTGCACAGTACACTCTGGTTACTGTCTGAATCCTTAAAGAGATACACACGCCCCCTTGAGTTGTATGGGCTTTCTTAGGTGAGTTTCCCGCCTTTCCAGCTATGACAGTTTATAGCTCGTAACCTCACAACACACTTGACCTATACCTTTACTATCTCGTAGGCTGTCCTCATTGCCCCTGTCCTGATGAAGACCCGCATTGACTAATATAGTAATGCTCCCTGGGTTGAAACGTCGACACATTCGCTGGACCAGTTGAAAGACTCTGTGTCAAGTCCAATTCATTTATTCTACAGAGCTATTCAAACATATGTTCCTTACTGGCCTCTTGTAAAAAGACAATTTTATGAAATCTCACTTTGTATATATTGCGCACCTTCACCACAGCACTGAGCACCAGATTCACCTTGTCACGAATCACAGCGCTTTTTTATAATTTCTTTGACAGCCATACAAATGAATGTGGGTATTTATAAATGACGCAATTTATAAAACTTCTGTAATACCCTTTATGGTCTCCATGTGTGTTGTTTTTGATTAAACTGTTTTCCATATAAGTAAACCGATGACTGCCCTGATGGTTTAAAGAGATAATCTATGCCCGACAGAACCAATTGTTTACCTTTACATGATTGCCCAGGTTCTGAGGGATACTGGGTTACCCCATTGTTACTATAATCAAACACATTACAGGCAGACCAAACCTAAATTAACTGGGAGCCTGTCTCTAGGGCGAACTGAACGTAGGATCCACAGGGGTGTGGAATTTAATAAAATATCTACTTATCCATGGGGCAGGTTGCTTCATAAATCTACTTGTCCTGTGTGAGAAGTTGGCCTGGCATATGCTGGTCACTAGTTATAGTGGCCACCTTGCACCAGTCCAATTCGACTCTTATGGTAGATAGGTTTAAGACAACCTTTTAAAGAAAGCTATCCTAGTGGTAGCTGTGGAGAGCAGCCTTCAGGCTAAGTCTCTGAGGAATGTAAAGCAGCTTGTTTTACCTTATAATCTCTTGAATTACCAAATGAAAAGGACACCACACAGGTATATATATCAAATATATATGTATTTATTTCTAGATACACTCTACTAATCTCTTTATGAGATCAGAACCCAGATACACATTCAAATGTCAACAGTTCTCAATAAATTAAGCACAAATATGGCTGTAGCCCTAGGGGCGTACCAGATCATATACGAAGAAAATGGTTTAACAAAGTCGACTTGCAAAATGACAAAGCCTAGGGCCTTGAGAATCGCTGGGGCTTCACTACTGCAGTGTTAGCAGGTAAGTAACAAGCCCACGGGAGACGCGTGCAGTGTCTAAACACAGCTGCGGGTTTCCTATAGGTTACAATGGAGCAAGTCGCGGTTTGTATTTTACAGTTTTAGGGCACTTCGAAGAAGTCAACAAGCAAGCCACTTGCAGGGTAAGTATTTCGAGGGCCAACACACACTTGGGCACCGGAGTGCACGAGTTACCTCACCCAGGGAAGCCGGGTGCATAGGTGTCTTTTGGTGTCGGGTCGCGATGCTGTTTTCAATGGTGACCAATGAAGACTTGCTGCTTGAGACGACTGAAGAGGTGTCCGCTGGAATCCGAAGGTGGATTGAAGATGAAGAGGACCTGAAAATTGAGGGGACAGTGTTCAAAATCACTTGCCAGTGACCGGTGGCCAGCAGGATGGATGACCACAGATGTCGCGTCGTTTCAGGTAGTCGATGGGGATTTGTCTCTTCGCTCACGAGGTCCAGGAGGGATCTACGATGACCAGCAGCTGGATTCGGAGTGTCCCACGACGTCTGCAGCTGATGACGGTGTCGGCAACCGGATTGGAGCCAACAAGCCTTGGCAACTGCAAGTCTCGTGTGGACTGAAGATAGTCGGTGATGCAGACCAGCAAGGTCTGATGGACTTACCCAGCGAGGGTAGGTGAGGGCAGGCCCGGAGCAACCAGGAGAGCCCTTGAAGTCGGTTAGAAAGTCTTCGGGAGAGTCACTAGCCAACGGGCAAGTAACCGCGAAGACGCCTTCACAGGAAAAGTTTCACAGGAGCCCACGGTCACTCGGGACGGGGTAGGCCGCTGATTTTTGGAACAAGACCTGCTAGGGACTTGGGCCACAAATGGTCCAAAGCACAAGTTCGTAGAACGTTGTTTAGGTTTTGCACTCGAAATCAGTGCACGGTTCCCAGGTATTGCTGTTCCTCATCACTCTTGGGGTCCAGATGCCACAGCTTCGCTGGGGACTCAAAATGGCCGTCGAGAGGTCAGGAAATCCACTTCTGGGGCCGCAGGGACTTCGGACTCCGGCGGGAGCGGTGAAGTTTGCAACCGTTGATTGAGGTTATAGGTGCGTGCCAAGCAGGGGAGTCACTCCTTGACTCCAAGGGAGATTCTTCAGTCTTCCAGAGATAGTGGAACGTCGAAGGGCCAGGATTCTTCTTTGTAGAGCGTTGTCCAGGGTAATCTGAATTGCATTGGCAATGCTTGCTATCTTATAGTAAAGATAGGGGAGGGACTAGCTCTATGACCACTCCTCTAGGAGGGTCAGGGTAGTGGGTGGTTACACCCACTTCCCTTTGTCAAGTTTCGCGCCAGAGCAGGGGCAGGTAGCCACTGAACCGGTTTGAGCTGGCATATGCACAGAGGAGCCTACTGTTCCCCCAGTGCAGGACTTCAAAGCACTCTAAGAGTGCACCCACCCAGCTCCAATACATTAAATCCTGTCTGGGAGGTGGTGACACCTCCCTGTGACAGGATACCTTTTGTTGGGCTTTCTCCACTGCGAGTTTCGGTCAGCAGCAGGAGGGCAGCCCAGTGTCTGTGCTGGTGGTATCCATTTTGTGATGCCAGGGCTCTAGAAGATTTCTACCGTTTAGTCCAGTGGGTACATGTCATCCCCTCTAGAAGGGTGGGATCATACTCCCACACCAGTTACTGGTGCGGGGGTATGATTCCAAGTTGTTTGACACCAAACACAACATGTTTTGATGCAGTCATCCCAAAGTTAGCATTTACCGTGAGGTTATAATGCACTTAAAGAGTATATGGTTTAACCGCATCCACAAACAGCAGCAGAGATTAGACTCTGCCAGTTGCAGAGGGGTCCTGCTCATGCAGAAGCACCCCCTCACATAGTAAACCAAGCACCCTGCCATCAGGATTGTTAGGGCCTGCAATAGGGGTGGCTGATAGGTTTATATGTGTGTGTATGGTGAGATATAGGAACCTATACCTCAGTGAGGAGTGCTAACACTACCTCACACAGACTGCAGTAGCAGGCCGGTGGTGTCAGATTGAGAATGCTTCCCAGGGGTGGCATAATACATGCTGCAGCCCCTGGTAGGCCTGTGAGGTACCAATGCCCTAGGTACCCAAGGTACCATATACTAGGGGCTCATAAGGCACCACAGTATCCAATCACTAGTGCATCTAATATGCACACCAAGTTGTTTAAGGGAGTAAGGAGATAGGCTAGGGTCCTGGATAGCAGGACCCCAGCCAGACTAGTCAAACACCATGCAAACACCAGGAAAAAAGTGGGGGCAACCATATAGTCAGATTCCACCTTCCTACATCCTGTAACAAATTTCACTTGTCCCTTTTGTGCCATGTAATGAGACGACAAATTATGGCAGCAATACCATTATATAAGAGGTCTGTAATAGCCTCTCTGATAATGCCAAGGCTCCTTCTCAAGTAGGGTTTGAATAGTAGCATTTCCCTTATGTTGCCACATTTCCGCAGATCTACATACTGGAGCTGAAGGTCACCGCACCCCACGCCATCACCTCCACGGACTACATCCTACTCGGAGACCTAAACTTCCACCTCGACAACTGCAACGACCCCGACTCCTCCACTGTCCTCGACAACCTCGGACTGAAGCAGCTGGTCAACACACCCACCCACAGCGCTGGGCACACCCTCAAACCCATCTTCGCAGGAAGGACAAACATCTGTTTCAACCACACCATCCAACCACTCTGGACGGAGCACCACTACGTCCTTTTTACCTTTAACGCCACCACCACACCCAAACCCGCCCGCGCCTGCCACGACGGAACTGGAGCAAGGTCACAGAGGAACTCCTCAACACCACCCTCCTCCTATACCCCCCCAGCACCACTCCGCAGCCATAGAATTTCACGGCTGGATCTCCTGCTGCACTGACAAGCTCGCATCCCTCCACCACCCCGCCAAACAACGCCCGCTGAAGGCCACCTGGTTCACCACAGAACTACAAGAAGCCAGACGCTCCTGCAGACGCCTAGCGAAAACCTGGCAAAACCAGAAAACCACAGAAGCTCGGTACAGCTACAGGAGCGCCCTGAAGGAATACCACCAGAGCATAAGATACACCAAACGGACCTTCATAAGAGACAAAGTCCAGACAAACACGACCAACGCCAAGGAACTGTTCAACTTCAAAGCAGCTTGCTAAACCCCACTGCGAAGCCACGGACGTCACTCATTCCCAGGAACTCTGCGACAAGCTCAGCTCCTACTTCCATCTGAAGATCAAGGTCCTCTACGACAACTTCAGCAAACAGATGCCGGACACCACCCACATCCCCACCGCCGCTGACAAGCCTACCCTCACGACCTGGGACCCCGCCACTGTCGAGCACATCACCGTGACCATGAAGAAAACCCACTAAGGAGCCCCAACAGACTCCTGCCCAACGCACATATTCCACAGGGCCGCTGCCGCTGCCGCGGCCGCTGCCGCCATTGCACCCGAACCAGGACGGACCATCAATGCCTCCTTCAGAGCAGGCATTTGCCCGGACTGGAAGCGGGGAGAGGTTAAACCCCTCCTCAAGAAACGTACAGCCGACCTGAGGGACCAGAAAAACTACCGGCCCATCTCTCTCCTCCCCTTTGCGGCCAAAGTCACAGAGAGACTCGGAAACGCCCAGCTGACCGCCTTCATCGAAGAGAACTCCATCCTAGACGCCTCCCAGTCCAGATTCCGCAGCAACCACAGCACCGAGACCGCCCACCTCGCCCCCAACGATGACATCCGCATGCTACTCGACCAGGGACACACCGCGGCACTCATCCTTCTACACCTCTCTGCAGCCTTCGACACAGTTTCACATCGCACGCTCGCAGCCAGACGGCACGACGCGGGGATACAAGGAGCCGCCCTAGACTGGATCCAATCCGTTCTCTCCGGCAGAACCCAGAGGATCAGACTCCCGCCCTTCCTCTCCCAACCCACCAATATCAACTGCAGAGTACCCCAAGGATCATCGCTCAGCCCCATGCTCTTCAACATCTACATGGCCCCCCTCGCCGCCATCGTGAGACAGCATGGGCTCAGCATTGTATCCTACACCGACGACACCCAGCTCATCCTCTCATTCACGAAGAATCCCGAAGGCACCAGGCTCTGCTTCCAGGAGGGGATGAAGAACGTGGCAGTCTAGATGAAAGACAGCTGCTTGAAGCTCAACTCCGAGAAGACAGAGGTACTCCTCCTCGGACCCTGCACCTCCGCCTGGGACAACACCTAGTGGACCCCCGCCCTCGGGAACCTACACACCCCTACAGACAACGCACGCAACTTCTGCATCATCCTCGACTCCTTCCCCTGACCCGCCAGGTCAATGCCGTCGCGTCCACTAGTTTCAACTGCCTGTGCATCCTCCGTAAGACCTTTAAATGGATCCCCCTCCCCCGACTGCAGGTGGACCGTCACCCACACACATAACCGGTAGACTGGACTACGGCTACGCCCTATATGCCGGAATCAACAGAACTCTTCTACACAAACTCCAAACCATCCAGAAGGCCGCGGCCAGACTCGTCCTCGGGGCACCGTGTCACGAACACATGACCCAACACCTACGAGACCTCCACTGGCTCCCCGTTGAGAAGAGGGTCACCTTCAAACTCTTCACCCACGCCTAAAAATCCCTCAACATCGGACCCAAATACCTCAACGAGAGATTATCCTTCCACGTATCCAAGAGTAACCTCCTCTCCACCGACCTCGCCCTGGCAGAGATCCCCCGCATCCGCAGAAACAGAACAGGCAGGGGAGCCTTCTCCTACATCGCAACAAAGACCTGGTACAAGCTCCCTGTGAACATCAGACGCTCCCCGACCCTACAAACGTTCAGGAAGGACCTCAAGACCTGGCTCTTTGACTGATCCGGAGCCGCCCTCCCCCCCTTTAGCGCCTGGAGACCCTCACTGGTGAGTAGCACGCTCTATAAACCCGATTGATTGAATGTAATGGTAAGCAATAGTTCTAGGGATGCAATGCTCTTGAGTCTGAGCAAACTTACTAACATGCATGTTTTAAGGGTTTTCACCAACTCTTCTCTCATTTCTTCCCATGCTGAGAAAGGTTGAAAATGTACTCCTGATAATTGTAGACATGAAACTTCTTCCAGGGTTGGAAAAAAAGGGGTTGGAGGGAAAGTGAACTTGCAAACACTCAGATTTTCACATGAGCATATCTACACCTACATATTTGCTCATGCTAAAAAACAGTTCACAAATATTTTCTAGGAGTACTATTTCTTGTCCTACTTCTGTAAAGTCTTGTGAATTCACGAAAGCCGTATATCTGCACTTAATGCAAGACATGGGTGCACTTTTGAGACTTTATTTACCAATTGGGCCCCTAATTAGGTCTGGCGTTCAACATGATCTTTTGTGTTTATTAAAATTCTGTCTCTTTCTATCTATCGGCTAGCTTCACTGTGAGTGACAGCATTCTGTTCTTTCACAAGGAGCATATTGACACAGTCGTTTTGTTCAGTGCCAGGAACTACTGTGGCAATGTGTGCTTTTTGAGACCAAAACAAATGTTTGCAATGTTGGTCATAATGGTGAGGGCTCGGCAGCTCCCGCACCAATAAGGTTTGACAAAAACAATGCCAAAACAAGTCACACATTGACAAAACCAAAAGGATGACCAACTATTTCAGACCTACTGGCTTTACCAATGCTTGTTCTAATATTATTTTTCCCATTATCTTATTAAAACTGGTTACACTGATTTTCCATTATGAATATTTTTGGGAAATACTATTATACATCAACACATTTTACTAAATGATGCTGCAAAGAAATGGTACCTACATTTTTACAGTAGTTTAGCTAAATGTTTCTGCATTTTTGTGAACATTTTATTTTGAGAGTAAAGCATCATCAATCTTGCATTCAAGCTTCTGCAAATATTTGCATCTAATCAGAAAGCATTCTGGGAGCATTATACATAGCCTCATATTGCTAAACATTGAAAACGTGTGTACACATTTTTATACTGGAACCACTGTCAGTAGAGCAGTCTGAGTTTACAACATTTACCCTAATAATAAAGGTTTTGCATTAATGAACCATAAATACAAGTTTGAACAGCATGAACACAAATAGAACCTTAACATGGATAAAATACACATGAAAACTTGTTGCTCTTGACCCCAACCAATATGTCCCGGGCGTCGGGCTCTAGGAATTCCACATCCCTGGATCCAAGTTCATTGATTTGGCACTAGTAATAGCAAAATAAACTATAGCAATGCATTGGAGATCACCAGAGGGGCCACCACACAGGTAGTTTGAATATGGAAATGGAATGATGGGTGACCACTGAAGGGGCAGCCTTAAAGAAGGAATATAGGGGGATGCGCAGGTACCTTATATTTGATAAACAGATGGAGATACAGGCAGCCTTTTGTGGAGGAAATGTTGCCTTCGAAACCTTGGGCCAAGATGTACGACCATTTTTTGCGGTTGCAAACGGGAAATCTGACAGTTTGCAACCGCAAAATAGGTCTGTGCAATGTACAAACCCTATTTTGCGAGTCGGTAACCTATTACCGACTCGCAAAATAGGGTTTGCGACTTCCTATTAGGAAGGGGTGTGCCAAAGTCAACCCTTCCTAATAGCGAGTCACACATCTATGTACGATTGCTTTACGACTGCAATTTCGGTCGCAAAACACTCCCAGTTTACCACTTACTTCCAAAAGGTGGTAAACCACTCACAAACAGGAGGAGGGCCTGAAGGGGAACCCTTTCCCTTTGTGACTGGCAGCGAAAATGTTTTAGGAGCAGGCAGTGGTCCCACTAACCACTGCGTACTCTAAAAAGTAAAACAGAAACGTTTTATTTTTCTTTTTAGGTCGAGGACTACCGGTCTGCCGAAGGCAGAACCGGAAGTCGGAGATTTAATGTTTTCTAGAGTGGCTATTTAGCCCGCCTCTCTTTTAGCTTCTCCTCCATTGGCTGGCTTCCTAAACGGAGGCCAGCCATTGGAGGAGAGAGCCGTCCCTCCAAATAGGCTCCGTCTTTTTCAGATTCGGGGGCGTGTTCCTTGCTGTTCTTTCCACTTTTTAGCCACGCCCTTTTAGAACAGCAGGAACACGCCCCCGAATCCGAAAAAGTTTCGAAGCTTTCATCCGCCATTTTTTGAGGACTGCCTTCAGTGAGAGGACGTTATTGGCCAGCGCCGCCGGTATTGTTCTGTTTTCACTCCCCGTCCCTCTTTCTCTGCCCCCTGCCTTGCCTCTCCTTCCGTTACCTCTGTCTGCCTGTATTTCCATCCCTCTCCTGTTCAGCTCCTCTCTCGTTCAGTATTCTGTGTTCCCGGCCATCCTCTTGGCGACAGCAGTAGTTCCGGTACAGGGAGGCGATCTGTTGGCAGTGCTCTGTTTTACTGTGCTGCTGACAGGCAGATCTCGTGAAAGACTCCAGTTCCCGTGTCAGAGGAGTCGAGATGCAGGGGCGGATGGCGGGGGCCGGCAAGAGCCTGAAGGTGAACAGTAGTAGGGAGGGGAAGTCACTAAGCCGTATGCCCAAATAAACTCTTGAAGTCTCCGTCCGATACACACTGGTTCCTACTCTGCCTCCCTTTTCTTTGTGCAAAAGGGAGAAGTTGTATTGATGCGTCTTAGTTTTCGCACTTCCGGTAGCTTCAAGAGCAGTAACAGAAAGAATACCAATATGGCGACAGCAGTAGTTCCGGTACAGGGAGGCGATCTGTTGGCAGTGCTCTGTTTTACTGTGCTGCTGACAGGCAGATCTCGTGAAAGACTCCAGTTCCCGTGTCAGAGGAGTCGATATGCAGGGGCGGATGGCGGGGGCCGGCAAGAGCCTGAAGGTGAACAGTAGTAGGGAGGGGAAGTCACTAAGCCGTATGCCCAAATAAAGTCTTGAAGTCTCCATCCGATACACACGCGTTCCTACTCTGCCGCCCTTTTCTTTGTGCATTTTGCCTCTTTAACCTCCACACCTTTGTTCAAAACATCTTCCACCCCGCCTCTGACCTTTACAATCTCCTCACAGCGTTGCTCCCCTTACAACTGTTTCTGATAATCCCGTTCTGCACCTGCTTCTTCTTGCATTTATATCTTCTCTCCACCCAGCTGCCCCTTTCTGTATTGATTCCCCGCTACCCCTTACCACCGCTGTTCACTGTTTGTCTCTGTTTGCGCTCTCACCTTGGAACGTAGGTGCTCTGTAAGACTGTTGGACACCCTTCGGACAGTCCCTAGCTTTTTGGGTAAAACCTGCTGTATTGTATGTAGGATTTTCGAGCACATGCACGCAGTGTCGTTATAAATTGTATTTTTTTTTTTTAAACATTTCATTTTTATTAAGACCTCTACTGAGATCAACAATTAGTATAATATAGTACTTAAAACATTGTTTTATAACCTCTATGCAGTCAGAAAAGTTTCAAAAACGAGTTACAAATGTACAAACATTATAGCAGGATGCACTCCGCAGCATAAGCGGTAAGCTCGGTTCTTGATTTGCCCTTCACAATTCCTTCCTGTATTGTGAGCAGCAGCAGCACACACAGCACTTTCTAGTGCATGAGCTGGAACCCACGCTCACCCTGTGCTCCGTCTCCGCTCTGGATTTTGGTGAAGATGCAGTGTGCGCGCGCAGCGTGTTTTCTAGCTCTGTTTCCTGCGCCCTACCATTTGAGCCCAGTGCAGGATGTTACGTTCAGCCTCCGTCTTGAGCTGCCTGACTCTGCCCCACACTCCTCATCTCTATCTCACTACCTCACTCTCTCTCTCAAATACACTAAGTCACTTACACTCACTCTTTCACTACCTCACTCTATCTCACTACTTCACTACATCACTCTCTGTTTCTATCTTAATACCTCACAACATCCCTCACTACCTCACGCTCTTTCACTACCTCAATCTTTCGCTATCTCACATCACTCACTGTTTCTATCTCACTACGTCAGAAAATACCTCACTCACTAACTCACTCTTTCACTACCTCACTCTCTATCTACCTCACTCTCTCTCACTACCTCACTCTCTATTTCAATACCTCACTCTCTCTCTCTCTCTCTCACCACTTCACTCTCTTTCTGCTAATGCAATAGGTATCACATATGCAAAAAAAAAACTAATGCCAATAGAAATGACAATGCCATTTATTTAGGGATACAAAAATGATAAAAAAAATAATGAGCAATACCAATAGCTCTACCTATAATATTGCCGAGACCATTGCATTGTAAATGCTTGTTTTAAATGCAGCCCGTTTTCCTTTAAGGAAAATGGACTGCATTTTTTTTTTTTTTTTTTTTTTTTTTTTTAAGTGCTTTATTTAGCAAGCATTGGCATAGCCAATAGGTCTCGATTTTGGGACCTTACAAGTGTTTAGCCATGCAACAGTTGCATAACTAAATACTTACAAGGTCCCAAAAGCGAGACCTATTGGCTATGCCAATGCTCGTTAAAGTGACGAGCGAGGTAACAGGAAAGACAGCATGCAGCGCAGGAAGGCAGGTCGAGTGCGTGTGAAACCCGCATTCCACAGCAGGACTTGCGCTGCTCCCTCGTGGCCGTGTCAGAGCCTGTCTTTGTAAATAAGCAGGTCCCCGGGTGGAGCGGCCCCGTAATGACGAATAGGAAAAAGAACAACTAAACGCGTGTACAACAAGGAAGTTAACCGGGGAAAAATGCTACCGCTGGCCACAGCTTGCAGTGCATGTGGTGCCTCTGCTCAAGCGCGCGCCCGCGCACATGCACTGCAAGCTGTGGCCGGCGGTAGTATTTTTTGAAGCCCTCACTTAAAGTCTCGCCAGACCAGCGCAAGCGCTGGGTCAGGCCAGACCTAAAAAGCAGTCACAGACATGGTAGTCTGCTGGCCCCAGCAGGCCACCATCCCAGTGAGTGCTGGCCATTCCCAATTGCAACCAATCTCCTGAATATTAATCAGACAGGTCGTTTGCGCACCTACTGGGAATCGCAAACGGTGTCTGAGACACTGTTGTACTTTCTATTTTGTGAGTTGGAAATTGCGAGTCCCAAATCGACGCAATTTTCTACTCGCAAAATGGAAGGATCATACATCTAGCCCTAGATGCTAGTTCTGAAAAGGAGCAGGGACCTTTTGCCAGCCATAAGCAGTTCGCAAGATAATTAAACAAAGTCATCCACTAGTGAATTAGAACATTACACTAGGTCACATGAGACTCTAAATTTCCTGTTTTTAATTTGTATAAACACATGCATTTAATGGTTAATTACATCCCAATCGCATGCCAAGTGATGGATAGTGAACCGTGTATGACCTACCTACTTACCTATTGCGAAGGGACATGTTATGAATGACAAGAACAGTCTATGTACTAATTATTGATATGGCATGAAAATATTTTATATTAAATGCAAAATAAAAATATACAAAAAGAAAAATATTCAAATGTGTCACCTGCACCTACGCCTAGGATTTACTGGCCAGGCATTTCCAACATGCCTCAATTACTCCATCCCTGGTTCCAACTTTACGTTGGTGGGCTACATGCATGCTGGTATTGTACAAGACAAGGGCATTCCACACAATCCTTTGATTCAGAAGGTACTGCAGCAGATCAGGCCCAGGGTAATTTGTCAATCTGGTAGCTTCAACATGGCCCACTAACTTGTCCATCTAGATAACATTTAGGTCTCCAAGAAAAGGGATCTGCTGTCCATGGTGAGAGGAAGGTGGTGCTCCCCCTGCCATCACTTAACTTAGGAGCCCAGTTCCTGAGTAGCTGGATTTCACCTATTCTGGCCCCCACACTGAGTATTTGGACATTCAGGCAGTTTCTTGGGGCACAATACACAAAATGTAAGCTTCTCATTTTCTTAGTGGATGCAGTTATGACTTCTTAGGTGACACCTGGCTGATGTGAATGTGCTGGCAGAAACCTGCAAAACCTGGGGCCCCTGAGAACCACATGTGGTACCAGAATACCAAAGTTACTGGGGCTTTGGTGGCACTGTCCTATCAGATATCTGGACTTCTCCCATATATGCTGAGTGAGACTTACTCATAGGCCCTGTTGCCCTGTTTGGCCTCGACGTTGGTCACAACTTAGTTTCCTAGACCTTAGCTACCCAATGCCACACTCTTCTCCTCCCTTCTCTCTTCTCAATAGTGTAAAACCAACGCACATGTTGGGAATGGGAACCAGCCAGGAAAAAGAAGTAGGATAAAGGTACCTTTTCATGGTACCTAGGATCTCTCCCACACGTAATCCCTCAGCCATTAGGCTGGTTCCTTTCTTTAAGTCGTAAAGGGAGCATAGGAGTGTTCAAATAGGATGCCTGCGTGTATGTGTGGTACCAGGCATTAAATGTTTGTCTTCCAGTCCTCTCACAAGTTGGTGCAGGACACATTCTGCCAAAGAGACTATGGAGTAACAGGCTCACATTAAAATAATGTTATCCTTTATCACAATGCAGCTCCAAGCTTCTCCACCAAGAGAACCAACACAAATTATTTGGCTAGAAAAAGTAAATCAAATACATATGCTTTTACTCTATGATCAGAATAATTTTTAATAAATATTTCTAGTGCTTTTTCTAAAAGGAAAGCACTACACAAATCCTGTTGCTTACAAGTTGGTTATTCATCTTCACTACACTGTATTCCTCAACTGCTGCAAATCCAATCCCACCCTTCTTTAATCAGGTTATTTCTAAATGGGAATAGTCCCACCAAGAACTTCAAAGCTTGGCATGTTTATTTGGGCATCCAAATGCATGATAATTTTCCCTTTCTATAACACACAGTAATCTATTGCTTTCACACATGCCAAATGACTGCATTTGCTCTGCTCTCCAGATATTTGCAAAGTTTCTCTTTGAAACGAGATAACCAAGCCCCACTACATTATTTCTGGGCTGAGAGACATTCCAGGCTTCACTTATATCCAGCAGGTAGAAATGTGGGGCTCTCCATACAGGTCTACCCAAAACCCTGAAAAATATACCTCCCACTATCGGAATAAATGGAGTTCTAATTTGTCAGGACCAAATCACGTGAAACCAGTCTCCACAACCCTCCCCACAACGTAGACAAGCAGGGTTTTTAATAACTTCCATTTTCTAGATGCTTCGAGGGCGATGGTAAAAACTATGTAGATATTTGAGTTTAGGAGATGTAGGAGGGTATCGCAAGCTCGCAAGGAGCCAGTCTATCCACAATCCATTCCTCATCTTCCAAGGGCACTGTACCCTTCCACCAGGCTTGGCGCAAGGAACTAAATTTGTCTGGTGCATTTATAAAGATTGCAAGATATACCAGGTCTGCCTTTCGCTTCCAAAGTAACCTTTGCCTCCAGCTGGTTGAACTCTTGAATAGAGGACAGTCTAAAGCCTGCTTCAGTTGTGGGTACCTGTGATCAAAATACATCAAATTCCTCCGAGTGTCTCAAAGGATTTCAGATGTTTCCCACCCCAGACATTGCCTACTCTGGAGATCCCAATAAGGTCCTATGGCCTAAACCCCTACAGCTTCGCCACTTGGTATAATATTGTGCCCAGCCAAAATAAAATCTCCCTAATGATCTCATCCTGTCAGACAATCCACTTCAGAGCTTTAGGCCAACAATTCAGAACAGCCATGGTGGGATGTGGCAATGACTCCAGAGAAGTATTTTAACAGGTCTGATCCCTCAAACAATTGGAGCTTTCCTTGAAGCGATGGGTAGTCCCTCTCACCAAACAACCACTCATTTACAATGGAAAGTTATGCAGCTCAATAGTAAAACTTAATGTCTGCCATGCTGAAAATTATATCAAATATGGAAAAAAATGTATTCTTGCCAAAAGATCCTGGGAGACCTACCACTGTCCCGATTGTGCTAATAA
Organism: Triturus cristatus; assembly: GCF_964204655.1. NCBI lineage: Eukaryota > Metazoa > Chordata > Amphibia > Caudata > Salamandridae > Triturus > Triturus cristatus. Next base: position 929,641,002 of record NC_140584.1, read on the forward strand.
ATGGCCCCAGACCTCCTGTGGGAGTTATGCGCTGTTTAAATTAACTTGGGTATAGCCATCAATTTTAATCGGGCAACACAATCCACTGTATTAATAGGAAGGGAGTCCCATGCACGGAAGGCTCTCTGTAGTTTATCAATTAACGGTGCTAGGTTGAGCTCCCAATCAAACAAAGGGTATGCTATGATGTGAACCACCAAGTATTTTAAGCTGCCTGAGTCTGCACAGAAGTACAGTCCAGGGACCCAACAAGTCCAATCCTCTTCCTGGAATTATCCTTCAGTTGAACCGAAGGCCTGAGGCCTTCCCCATACAGATCCAATATTGGCATGATTCTGTCCCCAGTCTAGCGGGTTCAGGTACAGATATAGGGTATCCTTTCTTCAGGCCCAGTCCCCTACTCATCACCTTGAAATAGACTGTCACCAGCGTGCTTGCTGGAAGGGCCTGTGTGTGTATACGCCTGGTTCCCCATGTGGGTTGTCGGAAGTCGATATACAGCTACCTGCCTCCCTAGACTGTGATGGACATGTACTTCCCCCCCCTTGGAGGTGCATTAATGATGCTGAACCATGTTAAGGTTTCTCTATATGCACTGTACCAAAATATTGAGGTAAAACGTAAGTGACTTACTGTATTGTTCTTTTATTAGAGTTTTTAAAAACAAAAAAGAAAATGAAATATGCTGTCCCTGCAGATCCACATTGCCAGTGATTCAACAGTTAATGCAAAAAGCAATGGCGAAAGCAGACAGCCCTGTCTAGTGCCGCACTCAATCAGGAATGAGGAGGAGAGGATGCATTTAACCCTCATTCTTGTCCAAGGGCTTTGGAATAACACCCGTACATCAGTCAAAAAAGAGGGCCCAACATTAATTTAGGACAAGATTCGCCGCAGGAAGTTCCATCAAAGGGAAGCAAAGGCTTTTTGAAAGTTGATAGGCACATGGGCCTCAAAGGTTGTGCACTCAGGTTAGAACTACCTGCACCGTTCCTATGCAATGAAGGGTTACCCAACCTAGCATGAAGCCATTTTGGTCTCTTTGCAGTAAGCTTGTGATGATATGTGCTAATTCAGTGGCCAAGACTTCTGCCAATATTGTGATTAGATGTTAAGAAGGGATATAGGTTGATATGACTCACAACGAAAGAGTGGTGGACCCAGTTTGAGGATAACAGAAATTGTAGTCCAATTAATATCTGGGAAGAATTGTCACTTTTGGGCCACCTCATTGAAGAGTGTTAAAAGATGAGAGGCTAACCGGGAGGCCTGCTTCTTGAACCATTCTGTTGGAACCCAAGAGGGCTACGAGGTTTGCTTGTTTCGATGTATTTCATGTATTCTAGTATATCATCTTCAGTTAGTGGCTCACAGAGTGTTGGAAGCAGCAATTCACATGCCAAAGGGTGTTTAAGATCTCTTGCGGGGAGTTTTCTTTGTAAAGTTGACAGTAGTAGACAGGAAAAGCCTCAGCAATGCCAGGATCATCCAGCTGCCTCCTATTGTTGCTATTAATTTTGGCTATCGCTCTAGGGGGCGCATCGCTGCTGGTGAGCCAGTAAAGGAGCTTCTACGATTTAACCTCACTTTACAGACTCTATTAAACGAGGCCATCCCCAGGACATGGGCTGCTTTGAGGCAAATCTTCTGAGCTCTATCACGGTCTGCTCTAATGTCCTTAAGGGGGCCACCTCTTTGGTGTGAAGATATTCCCATTCCAAAAACATAGGGTTCCCCTTCTAGCTCATCTAGCCCTCACTCATGCAGTTACTTGGCCCGCAGGTATGCCCTCAGGCAGCAATTCTTCTATTGTCACCAACCATGCACTGATCTTAAAGACGATTGGAGTTGCCTCCCATAAGAATGACATTAACTGAGCAGTTAAGCACCAAGCATTCACACACCTTATCAAAGGATGTCCCAAACTCTGTTCTACTAGATCTTGATCTGAAATGCCACGTGGTAAGAGGAGTATCTCATGAACAAAGCAGAGGAACCTGGCCGGCATCAGAAAGTAGTCCAACTAAGAAAATTGCCTCTGTGCCCCTAAATAAAAAGTTTACACCCCATCCAACCAGTAGCAATTTCTTTAATTAAGGCACAGCCCCAAAGGTTCTGTCCATGTTGTGAGGTACGCTTTTCTGCCCCACCCATAACTGTTACACCCTTATGCAGGTCAGTTAGGTCAGTTAGGACTCCAGCAAGATCCTGCTGTGAAAGAGAGAGAGAATGAGAATGTATACACTCACTAGAGGCTACACATTCATGAAGTCAACCTACAACAGCTATGAATCTGCCTAATGTAGCTGGTAGACTAAACGTAATGGCTTTATGTAGGAGTATGCACAGTGGACTGTATTGTAGCCTTATTGTCCAAGAAAGTCACATCAGGCACCATGGACGTGTGTCTCTTGGAACAGTAGGCCTCCCTGATTATAGCACCTTACAAATTGCCACATATTGCCCTATTGAATTTTACTATTGCGGCCGTTCACATTCCACGAGATACACTTGAAGGGAGGGGACCATGTACTCTGTCTACTTAAACCTAAATAATAAAAGCAAATATACTTCTTCAAAACACACCCCCTCTCCTTACACCTCTACTCAGAAGTATGTGTTGCCCATAACAGCAGTGAGAAATGCCCCCTCCCCTTGGGGAGTACCTCTCCTAAATAAAAGGGTCAAGGCTGGCCAGTTGCAAAGGCGTTTGCCACCTTACAACCCACACCCTTAATGCACATATTTGAATTAATTATCAGGCAAATGTCACTGCATTTCTCTCCTATACCCCATTCGGTGAGGGACGTACATACCAGCAGATTGTTTAACCATATTTATGATTTAGACAAGTGTTTAAACCAACTAAAAGAGCTGAGGTGTTCAGGGATCAGCCCCATCGCATCTCGCAAGTTCTTCGGGATGGTGTCTTGGCAGTTCCCTTCCTCTCCACTGTTACTCTGAACTGAGCTTACTAGCTTTATAACATTTGCTCTGTTTTTCTTCTTATGTGGTCGCCTCCAGGATTTCAGAGGTAAGACGAGGGCATGTGACTCACCAGTAGCTAAACACCCTTCAGGCTTCCTTCCAAAGGGGCAGTCGTGGTCCACAGCACCTCGTATGCCCTAGAGTCTTCTGCCTGCCTGGCCCGAACTGCCTCAGGAATTCAAGAGAAAGTCTTAACCCTCAAGTCGCCTGTGTGCAGCCCAGCACCTCAGGCAGCACTCCTAAGCATCACCACATGACTTATCTTGGGCCACTAGAGCAGCAGCCTATTAGTCCACTCTGGATAACAGGCCAGCAATGAAGTTCTGGGCTTTAAGGAGACTTCTGCCTTAGTGTTGCTGACAGGGCATTTGAATCGGTATTTAGATGCATGCTTCAACATTAACAAGACTGAAAACCTTAGGGCTCTTAAAAACAAGCTGTGAACCTGCCAGCTTGCTAATCACCTCCCCTCCCTTATGCACTGCACTCCTACAGCCTTGTCCAGCAAGAGAGACAATTCCTAAGTTTGAGTTACTCTCAGCAAACTTCCAGCTACTCATCACAACCACTCTGTGCATAGACTCAAATATGATTGTACAGACCCTCAACTACATCCTGTAGACTCTCAGTTGCACTTTTCACACCCTCAGTTCGCTCTGAACAACGTCAACACAGCTGCATCCACAAGGAAGAAAGGTCTGCAGATAGAGATGAAAATACACACCAGAAGTCCAGGGGAAAACAGTTAGTGGTAAAGGGATCTGAAAGAGCTGTACAGGTATCAAAGAAGGAAATAATCCGTAAGGTCTAGGTTGCTGCTGCCGGACAGTGTTGGGTGCTGCTGGTGGTTACACTTTGCGTGACACTTTGCGAACTTTCAATATACAGAGAGGTGATCAACACAACCCTGGAAAAACAAGTTAACAATACATTTTCATGTCAAATCTGAAAACATTCGATTTAAAAATAGCAGAAGAAAATAGCATTTTATATAACATAGCTGATGCACCACCTACCTGTAATAAAGTGACTCTGTGAGGAAGGTGTAATAAAGGAGGATGGATGAGGAGCTTAGGAACACCAGTAACCACAGGCACTGGAGCTTCGAGCTTTTTTCCTGAAAAACACAAATAAGTAGGTTTTGGAAATTGCATTTTAAGACTGGAGTGTCCTTTTAAGATTTCTTCAGTAATGGGACGTTCATCACGTTCAACCTCAGTCCACATGCTCAACTAGGCAATTTTCTAGCAGAGGATTCATTAGATGGTACCCAATCTCAAACTTTGCAGGTTTCAATCAAAATACACACATTCCTTCCTGTTCCTAGGTATGGAATAAGCCCTTTACCACAGTGGCTGAGCAGGTTGGCCACTACTTCATGTCCTTCCTGTTCCTAAATACCAATGTTAGACCAGACCGTCATAGGTCTACTTAAACCGTTTATACCCACCAATGCCATACTGATCAGCCCAATTCACAGAGGTCGTAGGAAAACAAATCTTTAACATAACTTCCCTTGGTAGGGAATAAGCCCTTTATCACAGTTGCTGAGCAGTTTGGCCACTACTTCCTGTCAGGACCCATTCACAGAATGTGCTCAGTCAAAGTATTCTGTCCCTTCCTCTAAAGAAAGCAATCCCAAATGTTTAAGGCATACCGAGGCATTTATGGGAGAACAATCTGGAACAAGCACTGACATACTGTATCAATGTGCTACAGTAGACACATAGTGGTGCTATTATTCCACATGCCAAAAGTCGAAGGCCATTTACAATTACAACATAATGGGGTCAGATACACCATGAACAAATACACAATAAGCTGTTGGTTGGTAGTATAGGTCTCATTTTGCAACTACCAAGCACTTCCTGGGCTAATGCTTACTGCAAGCAAGAGGGCTGCTCTAAGAAATCACCCTGTACTCAACAGCAAAAAAATCTCACAATGTTTACATTTCCAGAGTGAGAACACAACCTATTTATTAAAATGCAGAGGAGTCTGCTGTAAAAAAGCATCTTTTTGAAGACTATTGGGCTCATTTAGAGTTTGGCGTAGAGGACATTCTGCGTCAACAGTGACAAAATTCCCCTCCACCAAACTTAAGTTCTGCGTGCCTTATTTACAGATAGGCAGACCTTAAATATGTCAATGACAGACAATACTCTATCTCAATCACTGACATACTCGTCCGAGGGTCCGACGGAGTAACATCCATCGGAGGTTTAGCGATTCGGACACCCACCCGATTTAGAGTGTGAGGTTGAAGGGTGCTGGGCCTGTTAACTTCTAGCCACAGTAAACGTTTCAGCATTCCTTCTTATCTAAGTCTAGCACAATATAAAAAACCAAAATCATTGATGATGCTGGATTGATTGTGCACATTCAATTTGAGTCACCATTGAGCCTGGCTCATGCTGTCTGGCAAGCTGAAAAGACTATTTGTGTGGCATTGTGCTGAATATACCCATTTGAAAAGTCTCCCATGAATGGCCATGCAGTGTTTTTCTAGCTCCTTCAACGCTCTTTGCAACTAAATAGCTGTTAAAGTCAGGATTACCGTGTCATTTATGTATTACATCATGTTTAATGAAATGAGAACACATATTGGAGGGAAGGAGTTAGCTATTGCACTGTATCGCCCGAAGAGCTGCTATAGAGAGATTTAAACAGTAGTGGGGCAAGGACAAATCCCAGTCTGAAGCCTCTAAACTGTGGTGACTGCATGAGGGGAACCGAAGCACATAATGGCTCTCATGTTTATCAATGGTATGCCCAAACATAATCGGACCCATAAATTGCCATGATCGATGCAGTCAAAGGCAATTTTACAACCAACGAATTCTGTATAGATCAAATTCCCAGTTGTTTGGGCTGTACACTGCATCATAATAAATAAAGTTAATAAATTATCTTCTAGGCCAAAGCCCAACTAGTACCCAGCTTGAACCAAGGGTAAGGACTTGTTTTTAATGCCCCAGGCTTCAAGTTCATATGGTAGTACTTTAGCAAAGCATCTGCCTTCCAAGTCGATCACAGCTATGAGGCAATAAATTGCAGGATAGCGATACTGCCACTTTTTCAAATGTTGGGATGAGCCCTGCACCTCTGCAACTGTCAGGTACAGTATTTGTCTCCAGCTAATGTGTAACAAAGGAGTTAGAATTTCCGACCCAAGGGTAATGTTGGATTTAAAGATGGCCACAGGCAGGTCATTTGGATCTGGCGCACCATCACCATGGGTAGTCTTAAACGCATTCTTAACCTCACTTGGGTTGATCAATGCTGGGTATTATTAGAGCTCACTTTGGGGGCAGCAACCAGTGTGGCGCTGTCTTGTATACAGTGCTTTTATGTAACTATTTTGTAACACTGGAGGGACACAATGCACTCTGGACCTATTTACCTAAAGGCTATCTTCTTAACATAGTTTAAGATCATACATTGGTTCCTAACTTAGCAGACCTCAAAGCTTTGCAGACATCTTACTTCCTCTGCTCAGTTTCCTTGCCAAATTAATTTCCTATATGCCTCTCTTAGTGGTCTACCTTCTTGACCGGTGTTGGTTCCTTGTTTGCTGTCTTGGGATGTCTTAGTGCCTTATTTATCTTTTTTTTTTCTTCAATTCTCCAAATTCTTTCTTACCTCTAAAACTCGTTCAACCCCAGGTTAGAAGTGTGGTGATGTCACACAAGAACAAGCAATTAGAAGGGATACTAATGTGGACACAGATTCTGTACATTTGGCAGTCCAACCTAATTAGAGTGCCCCACTGCTTGAAATTATAATGGTTTCCATAGGGTATTGCCACTTTAACAATATGCCCTTCTTCTTGCTGACAATTTCACTCCCTTCAAATTCTCAGTGCCTGAGGCCATCCAAGTCAAAGTTACTTTGTCATAATGAGTGTGACCATTATTAAGTACTATATGTTTGGAAAGATTCTAACTGTATATCATTGGAAGCATTTTGAATTCAACAATTGTATCAAAGTTCTCCATGGTCATAAGTGTATATTCCAACATGGCACACCTCTGACTAAGGAAAAGCGTATAGAGAGGGGGCTGGTCAGGTACAAAACTTCTATTTAAAAGATGCAAACTTAGGCTGTGTGAAGAGTTTGTCAATTCCTCGCCTAGTTTATCCCTTCCCTAGTTCAGAAGAGAAATCAAAGGGATGTTCCAAAACAATTTGACTTGACAGAAGCATTCTATGCTCTCATCGCTAAAAAAAACCAAAACACAAGTTTAAAATGAAGCCTCCAATAACTAAGTCAACTATCTCCTTTCAAGGCTTTTAGTCTGCTTGCTATATTTGGTAGCATTTCGACTAACATCAAGAAACTACTCCCATGGCTGCTTGTTGAGAGGTGTTCTAAATTCATCACCATTAGATGGTTGGATTCAAAGTCCAGCTTTACATCATTAAGACTAAGGTGAATATATATATTTATTATGACTAAGGCTAATGTATTTGTATATTTATTAACCTTAGTCATAATGATGTAACATTCTGCGCCAAACTCACACCTTTAGCTATTATTTCGCGTTGGTACACTATTCCCATTATGATGCAAGGCTCTGAGAGCACATACATGGGAGAGGAAACAACCTCCTATTTCCCTTTGGATGATAAATTTTGCGAAGCGGTGAACGTCTCTATCACACACACTGTTCCCTCTGCGCTAGAGCATTTATATTGAAAATTGGATGAGCTGGCGCAGGCATGCCAAGAGAACATATTTTTGGCAGGAGATAACACGGGGTCTGCGGGGTTTATTCTTTGCAATGGCCAGCCATCTTCGTCTCTGTAGAATAAGGGATATAAGAGAAAGAACAGCTAGGCTGTCAACTGGTGCACCTTTGAGAGGCTCAAAAAAGCATTCTTATCTCGCTCAGTCTTGGAGCTCCAGCTTCTGATGCTGGATTCCCCGCTTTCGCTCCTGCCACACCACAGCCTTTAGGGATGACGATTTGCAAGGTGAATCTGATGGCGAGGCAGGCCCTTTAAGGTCTTGTAGCTAGTCGTTGGATGGCCACTTTCAGCCCCAGTCCGACCCGAGCCCCAGACAGCAAGTCTTATGGAGAACATGATGGATCAGGATTCTCTGAATAGTCTCCTACTGAGAAGATGGCCATCTACGTGGCAGGACGCTTGTGGAAACCCTTGAAAAAAAGAAGTCTGCGCCAACTTTAGGAGCAGAAAATCCTCATCCCTCTTTGGAGGGCAAGGTAGCCAGGGCCCCTCGAAATTGATACCAGAAGGTCTACCTTTTTGGGCAAATACATTTGAGACCCCAAGAAAGGCATCTACTGCTTGTGGCGGTCATGCCAGGATAAACTAGTAGATGTTATCAGCCCATTACAAAGATTTTGGACATGGCACGGGAGGCAAAGCAGTCCGTTTCCCTCATATCCCCGTAGATCCTCTTGGGTGGGCCCAAAAGACTAACTTTTTTGGGAAATGCTAATTGCGCCCTCTCTACAGCGATGCATTACTGCCTCCTTATCAAGGCTGGCCCAAAGTCTGGAGACCTAGAAGCATTAGGCAAGGGCAATCGCACAAGGGGGTCTGTTTGGCAACCTGTTTATCAATAAGCTTGATAAGTTAATTGCCAACTAAATGTGGGATGGAGGCTGGCAGTTTTCCTTCACAACTGGGGAACTGACTTCAAACACCTAGGTTATCTAAACCATGCAAGGGTTTCACATAGAATTCCTCAAAACTTTGTTTCAACCCCACAGGCCACGGCCCCTTTCTTTCTCCAAAAAGGAGGCTGTAATGATAGAATGCACGGTATCACAGCAGTTGAAGAAAGGGATTGTTGTCCCTACAGACATCCACTTATAACTGGTTTGTGAGCAACCTCTTTTTGGCGGAAGAGAGGAACGGCAGTCAACGTCTGGTAATCAATCTCCAGGAATTCAACAAGGGTCTAGTGTATCGCCACTTCAAGATGGAGGGAATTTCTCTTTTGCAGGATCTTCTGAAATGACTGGATGGCGAGCTTAGACCTCAAGGATGCCTACCTGACAATTCAGATTTTTTTCCCCTGCATTGCAGAAATCTGAGGTTCCTGCAGAATCACCAAGTCTTGGAGTTTTAGACTCTGCTCTACAGCATCTCCTTGGCTCCTTGGTGCTTTATTAAGGTTCTCAGACCGGCCACGGGATTCCTCAGATGCAGCGGAGTCCACTTGATAGTCTACCTGGATGACATCCTACTGATGGATCAATGTCCGAAACGATTGTTGGAGCATCTGCAGAGGACGGTAGAGTTACTGGAAGGTCTGGCTTTGTGATCAACAAAAAAGAAAGTCTTGTCTCTATCTTGCTCAGAGACCAACTTTTTTGGTATTCGTCAGACTTCAGGAAATTCACCTTAAGCCATCCCTACTAGAAGATAAAAAAAATGCAGCAGTAATTCGGTAAGTCTTTCGAGACAGACCACATCGCTGAGACAACTAGACTGTCTTGTGGGGCTACAGGCATCCTCTATTCAGGCAATATTCCTGGGCCCCCTGCATTACAGAATGCTCCTGCACACAAATGCATACTACCTGCGCAGGAGTCTGAAATTTTCAGAGTCAGTGCCTCGGACAGAGAAAGTCAGGAATAAGATGCAATGGTGGCTCACGCTCATGGAGGCTTGGAATTGGAGAGCAATCTTTGGCTTCAGCTCAGACATCAACATAGAGCCCGACACCAGAACTGGCTGGGGCACCAGATGTGGGGGGTGTGCCGATAGAAGGAAAATGGCCCATAGACAAACGACGCATGCATGTTAAGTGCCTGGAACTCCTTGCAGGTTCCATCGCGGTGCAATGTTGGACAAAAAAGTAGGCGATTTGTTGCATAGTGCTCAAAAGAGTCAACGTCTTACTGGGGCGCTATATCAACCATCTGGGGGGTCCACAATCCAAGACTGGTAGATCTGGCGAAGGGCTTCTGGCAAAACTACCTAGATCGCAATACATCAGCAATGGCAGAATATCTTCCAGGACGATCCTACGAAGTGGCAGATTGGCACTCCAGATACCTGCAAAACCTGAGTTTGTGGAATCTGCACCCAGAGATGTTCTGCTTTAAGGCCCTTCAACTGATTAACCAATTGTGAGGCAAATAGGTCTGCTGTGGAGAGATTTCAGCTGGAGACCAGATTCACAAGTGGTGGCCACGGATGAGTGTCTATAAAACTGGAGTTTAGAGATAGGCGACGCCTTTACCCCATTTGTAATGCTAATGACTCTGTTGTCACAGGTCAGCCTGTAGAAAGCTGATCTAGTGGTAATCACACTGGAAGTCGCAAGCCTGGTTTCCAGTGATGACAGAACTTTCCTGGGATGCTCCAATCCTTGTACCCCAAAGGCTGGACCTTCTCCGGGATCCTCAGGAAAATCACCATTACTTCATTCAGTTAGTAACCCTATATTGCATGATCAGATTACAGGAGCAACTCTGAGTCATGGTTAAACGGTATAGTAGCAACGATAACTGTAAGGTTCTCCTTTCGATGGCGGAGGTAGCGGGGCTGGTACTGTGTTGTTGTTATGAAAACAATAAAAAATGTTTCACAAAAAAAAAAATGGTTAAACGGTATAGATCCCTTGAGGTTGATGGCTTTGTTGGAGTCTGTATAGGGACACGGATACAGTGGGGTTCGATGTGGACCACGTTTTGAGTTTCTTATCTTCTTTGGCCACAGAATGTTTGCCATATAGGTCGGTGAACACCTTTATGTTAGCCATTTTGGCGGGACATCTCCAAAAACAGGGCTCCCATGTCGAAGCGCATCCTCTGGTTAGGAAACTGATGAGGGTCATATGGGCAACGCTTCCCCCAGAACCCAGATATTCCACCATTTGGGACGTGAATAAAGTGCTCAACCTTTTTCTTTCTTGACAACACAATAAGTATCTCACATGGAAGGAATTGAACATGCTTCTGTGCATCATCGCCTGCTGGAGTGTCGGGTGTGACAGCCTTGGATGCTACAGTAGAGTTTTTACCCCAGAAGAGGTTACTTTTCATATTTCTTGAAGAACTAAATGTAATTCTAAAGTGGTCTCTTACCCAGCGTTCCATTACATACCAAAGCTATGTGTGGTGAGCTGCATGTATAAGGCTTATGAACCTATGACTGAAGAAATTCGCCAAGAGGGGAATTGCAAACTCCTAATTTCAGTATGAAATCAGTATAAGGAGGTGTATTCCCCAGTTATAGCCAGGTGGATGAGGGGCACAATGCAGGACGAAGAGATGAATACATCCATTTTAGGGGCACATTTAGCAAGAGGTGCCATGGCCTTTAAGACTTTCTCACTGGGGGCTAGATTTTAGGATATTTTGAATGCGGCTGATTAGTCTTTGGACTCTACCTTTAAGATATTTGCCATTATTGTACCTTTAAGAGATTTTACTTCAAAACCATTAGTCAACATGGCATCCTTGGTGGCGATTAAGCTTAAAACAGCTTAATCCTCACCTCTAATTCTGACGCAGAATGTAAACTTTTATAGCTTTTATCACAGAAAGTTTCAAATCTATTAAGGACGAAGAAAGGATTAGTACACCCCCGCACCACCCACCCAAGAAGAGTGTCATTCTTCAACGCTCACATGACTCGGTATGAGAAGCTAACTAAAATCAGACACCTTCAATTTGTATTGTGGAAGTATGCAATTTTCAGAAAAAGAAACAATACTTTCACAAGATCTTTGTAAATTGGAGTTGTTTTCCCATTCACTGTTTGCTGTAATTTGGATGACAATGCTCCTTTTTGTTGCAAGAAATGAGAGCTCCAAACAAAAATGAAGTGCGTAGGACAAGAAGCAACCGTTGCAAGAAAGAGGGGGCGTAGACAGACCATGAACTATAACAGTTGAAGAGGCAGTGATTGGCTGATGTTTTCTTCTGGTTATTCCCTGTGGTTCACAGGAAAGAGTTTTATTCCTTTCTTAATGAAGGCTTCAGTTTGAATAAAGTGAAGAAAGTAGCATAATCATCGCCTCCACATCCTTAACAGAATTGAGGCTTTGAATGAATGAAAAAACTTATAGAGCGCAGGACTCACCCCCAAAGGGGGTAGCTTCCCATTATATTAGGTTATCTTTTCCCTGTCTGAAGTTCCTGGATGCTAAATTTGCATCTGCTCTCCCACTTCCCTCAGCCAATATTTATCATTTGAATAGCTATGAAAAAGGTGTGACATGCCTCCCAGCAGCAAACATCAGTCTGACCTGAATGGGCAGAGGACTCATTTGAACCTCACAGAATATGCAGGGTGGGGCTGAGACCATGCTTTTTGACATTATAGAATTAAATCCTGCAGGAATGTGAAATCCTATTTGACAGGTCTGCTTGGTTTTACACAGAACACGAAGAGTGTACTTGGAAGGAAGAGAAACAGGATGCCAAAACAATTCTTGTGTGTCCACTGCCTGGTAGCTGAACGCCCTACTTTTGTTCTAACAGGATTCTGTCTCTGTGTTTTTTTTTTTTTGTTTTTTTTTTACACAAAACAGTGGGGGTGTACTTAAATGTAAGTGAAACAGAATGTCCCAAAAAATCTTGTGTATCCACTGTCAGGTTGCTGAAAATGCCTGCTTTATTCTACCAGACTTCTGTCTCTGGGTTTATTGGAGGGTATGGGGGTACAGTGACTACCATTCCACCACTTGGAAAATAAGCAAAGAGGAAAGGGATGGCACAGGAACTGTTAGCCCATTGGTTAGGGCATGCCTGTGAATCATTTCCACTCACTGGCTTGTGCCAGGCATAAATGTGACACTTCCAAACACCCACCTCAGAACACTCCTGGACCTGAGGAAGATGAGAAGACTGATCCTGCGATCTGCTTCCTGAGAAGAGCCCTGCAAGAACTGGACCCCCTCTCTCTTGTACCCAGGATAAAGAAGTGGACTCCAAAGGTTGACCTCTTTATGCTACAGGGTCCCAACAAGCTACAACAGGCCTTTTACTGCAACTACGCAGCTGACCAGTGTCAACTACACCCGAACTGCATCCACCCTTTGAGTCTTTAAGTATCTTGAGGTTCTAGGGGCAGTAGACGTGTAATCCTGTGGTACATTGTGACTTAAAGAACTATAGTCGGAATGTAAAATCTTTGACCAGGATGAAACTGGTTGGGTATCCGACCCATGCTCCAACATGGTTCGCATCAAATGGCGGTTAGGTCCCTGTCTACTGCTCCCACTAGAATTGGCACTTGGTGCTTCTTGGCACTATTCCTACTTAAAACATTCTTAAAATGCATACAAGCGGTTCCCCTTATTGGATGTTTTTATAATTTTGGTGTCATTTTGTTTCTTACTTATACTCTAGTTTTCGGATTCAGTTTGGGATTTTTATTGTATTGCATTTCAACTTTACTAATATTTTAGCACTGCATAAATACTTTACACATTGCCGAAGTTAAGCCTGTCCGCTATGAGCCAAGGCTACCAGGGGGTTGAGCTGCAAATGCAGTGACTTAGAGGGTTCAACCTGACAAAGTTTGAGATTATTACTTGAGATGCGTAGTCAACCACAACAAATAATAATCCAATTTCTTCCACTGATGTTCAGCAAAGGGGTTCAGGGCTTGTGTTTTGCCGTGCCACTCACTGATTTAATTTAGAATAAATAAAACATTTTTTCAAAGTGATATCAAAAACGTACTTTGTGATTTTGTTAATTCTCATTTTAATTGGTTGATTTCGACAACATTCACTCCTTCCTTCAACTTTTAGCACCTGTGATTTTTAAAAGAATGCATATAAGCAGCATGGAAAGCCTCAGCATGGTACATGAGAGAACCATGTGCAAAGATGGGGGGCTAAAGCTCGTGAAGGCATCTAAGAAGGAAGTATACCAAAATGCCCTCACAGCCTGGGAGGTAGTACAAGCGGGTGAAGAGGAAGAAGAGGAGGAGTTTGAGTGGGGAAATGAAAATGACAGTGGAGAGTCTACAGTGCCAGGAGATGATGTACCCCAAGAGGTTACATCACCTGAAATTTCGAGAGCAGCATATCAGTCAACAGTTTGGCCCAGTCAGAGTTAGAGGACCGGCAGGCAGAGAGAAACCTGGAATTACAACTGGCTACTCTGGCCATGGAAAATAAGAGGCTGACTGAAGAGGAAAAAAAAGCAGCCCTGGCTGTGAAGGAGAAGAAACCCTAGCATTAGAGGAGAAGAAGACCCTTCTAGCCAATGAGGAGCCAGTGGGAACTGGACGTGAATGCACAGAAGGCCTTTGAGTAAGTGGTTTACATATCTAGGGCCACCTCATATGCTACCGAGAGTCCCAGAATAAGACTGGGTGGATAGTTCCTGAAAGCACATGCTCATAGTGGGGAGGGAGACCTTATTGGACCTTGACGTAACTGGCCAGATGAAGTGCTCCCTCATGAAGGAAACTGTTATTGTAACATTGATCTGACCCCTGAGAAGTATCGCCTGAGGATAAGGGATAGCTAGAAGCACACACATCAGTCATTGGTGGATTTAAAGGATTCTTCTAGCATGACACTGAATGGCTGGATAAAGGGCAGCAAAGTAAATGATAGGCTGTACAATTTGGATATGAAGGAGCACATTCTACATATTTTTAGAGAATTGCACCAACATCTGATAGACATCAAGCTCACTGTGCCCATTGAGCTTGGGAACAAAGCAGACCTATGGATGCTGAAAAGCAACATAATGGTTTTTATAGGAAAGACAGAATATAAATGAACATGCCCCCGTTTTTTACCTATAACTCCCACATCTGCATACTATATCTTACTTACTACATTGGCTTACTATGCAGTAATATATGCTCAGATGAAGGCAATTTTTACAAATTCTAGCATGAAGCACATGGTATCAAGCTGCCAGAAAAACATCCCAGTGCTCTATTCAAGGGGCCTTTGCATCATTCACATAACTAATCGGCAAAACTTTAAAAAACACACTTGTCCTTCAACAGAGCAATTTCTTTCTAATACACACATCTGTCATTGTTTGGAGGTGGTGAGCAGTGCACACTCAGAAATTGGGAGAGTTGACCGGTGCAGATAATACAGTACATGAAAGCAGAAATAACATGCAGCACACCTCTGACTCTCTCTTGTGTCTCTCTACTGGGACCTCACTAAGTTATACAAAGTTACTCAGCGACTTTTGAGAGATGCCCCATTTTTATGTTTACAATGTTTAACTTAAAACTCATCAGGCATCTAGTGATATCGTACTTTGCCCCACTGGTTAGTAATCTACCATTTTTTTTTTTTTTAATCGCAGAAAAGAAGAAAAACATTCAGCAGTCTAAATAAAACAAGGAAATAATTCTTAGGATGGCAATTCTTAACTTATAATTGAAACACATCCTAGCAGACCGCTTCATGGTACTAAAAACATGCCAGGCAAAACACATGTGCAGAAACCAAAGGAAGAGGAAGAACTTGTTCCAGAAATGGGTAAACAGTTTTAACAAACCAAAAAAGTCTTCAGGGCTTTCATAAAATCAAAGTGGTTCTGTGTTTGTCTAAGTTGCTACAGAAGGTCATTCAACAAATTGGTGAAGGAATCTATGAGATCTGCCTTACAGCAGGACCTTCTTGATTATCTATAACCATCCATTTGTTGTAGAATCCCATGCAATGGACCCCTTCTGCCATCTAGTACTGGATGGTGAACATTACAAAAAAAAATTCTAAAAGTATTTTGTTTCAGATTCAGGCATGAAGATCATAAACCACTGGGACAGCAATTCCACCTTAGTTTAGACACCCCCTTAACCTCATAGTCTTCTACATGGTGTTCCGTTAACACACACTGTAAATGTACCTTTTCCTTAAACATATTATAAAGGCATTACAAATGATTACAAAGTCCCTGGAGAGGCACAAGTGGCACATGTGCCTGGCTCACTTTGCCACTGGATTCAAGCAAGCCTGGCTGAAGATGTCTGAAATGCCAGAAACCGGTGCTAGGAAGCTTGTTTCCAGTCCAGGGAAGACATGGCTTGGCAGTTCGGGCTGGACTGTTCCCATGAGGCACAGGGTCAGACTGATTTGCATATGGCCATGTCTGAACTGGGGTGGCAGAGTGGGCTAAAGAATGGTGATGGATTAAACCCAGATCAGTTGACTGGGGGCGAGTGCTTGCAATGTTCAACACTCCGTCCATCATTTCCTTTGGTTTTTACATGTGAATCCACAACAGAATAAGTTACATAATGAAGGTAAAGGATAAGTAAGTTTTTCCCTTTGGAGCATGGGAATACTGCAGATTCATATGCAAGGCATTTATGTATTTATTTATTGTAGGATTTGTAATGCACATGGCTGCCCCAGCAATGGGGCGTCCCAGCGCAACCAAAGACATGAGACTGTAAAGGTTGGAGGGGAGTTAAGCCAGGAAGAGCCAGGTCTTTATGGCTTTGCGAAAGGCAAGAGGATTCTGGATCCCTCTGATGGAGGCTGGGAGCAAGTTCCATAGTCTGGCCGCGAGAGTTCTAAAAGAGCGGCCTCCAGCTCTGGCTCTTAGGACTCCGGGAATACAAGACTGCCCTTGATCAGCTGAGCGTAAAGTACGCCGAGGAACATAGAAGGCTAGCAAATCCGCCAGCCCCAGTGGTGCTTGTGGAGTCAGAATTCTGTGAGCCACACATACCGTTTTAAACTGGATTCATTTTTCAACTTGCAGCCAGTGTAGTTTAGGTAGAAATTTAGACACAGAGCAAGATTTCGTGAGCGTCAGGAGAATGCGGGCTGCTGCGTTCTGTATTCTCTGCAGACGCTGGATACTGGACTTATTGGCGCCTAAATAGAGAGTTGCCATAGTCTAATCTAGATAAAATCGTAGCCTGAACAATGGTTTGACGGATTTTTGACTCAGAAAAGCCAAGTAGAGGTTTTAATCCTCGCAGGAGCCCAAAAGAGGTCCCTGCTACAAACCAGGCATAGACTATAAACCAGTATCTTCACCCTCCCTAAAGTAGTGGAAGGCACGCGGTGGAAGAGGAGCAACCAAATAATGTTTTGATACCTTTGAGATCAAGCAAAGCTCCTCCTCTAGTATGGCGAGGAATATGAACACAATAGTGTTTACCAAATGTGTTGACAGAGGACCATGTAGCAGCTGTGCAAATGTCAGAAATATTCATGTTTCTAACAAGGCCATGACAGCAACATATAATCCATCTTGCAAGACTCAGAAATTCTAATGCGGTATGCTTTTCCAGAACAATGTAACAGAAAAAGGGACCAAGAATCTCATTTTATGTTGGCAGTATACCATGTGAAATACAGCAGTCTCCAGTAACAGCTTAGTTTGCCATACAAATTGCTTATATTTTGGAAAAATGTGAAGAGCATGAAGAGGGGTTTTGTAAAGTTTATGTGGGGGTGAGGGGTGTAAAGGTGGTATTTAATTTGCTACATATATTTGTTTAGTGAAGAGCAGGGTACTAACTATTGTCTGTGATCTTTGTGGCCCATGGCTTAAGCGAGATAAGGGTTTGAAACAATTGCACTGCTATTGGACTTGGGGATGCACTTTTCTCCCAATTCGACAGCCATCAAACCCATCCCAGAAGAAAACTCTCAACAAGGGACTCCATACGGAGGCAGTTTGGCACTCAAGTGATGAGGGAACCTACATTTTGATACAATTTAGGTAGCATTTAACTTTGGAAAATGCGGTTTGGAATGACATGACACGAAGAGCGAGGCCGCTACATGAATACTTGGGAGGATTCTCAAAAGAAGGGTCAGTTTTACAGCAGAATTTAGTTCAAAGCGGCAAAAGGAAAACATAGTTGTAAGTATAATCTCCAGGTTAACCAAGCTTATAAGAGTGTCTCTGTGTGGAAGCAGCAGTGTTAATGCAACTCTTCTTTCTTTTCTGTATCATGTCTGAGAGTTATAAATGCAGTTACTCTGGTGGCAGACAGTTACACTTGGGTGGGTGCCCTCCATCAAACAACAGACGTGATTTGGGGCAGTGGTTCTTAACCTGTTGTCCTGTGGTCTGCGATCCCTACTCAGTGGGTCAGTTACTGTTCAGAAAATTAAATATTAACAGATTAATAAAGAATCAAAATATCAAATTAAAATGTTAAGTAAATGAGAAGAAATTTGCAATTTGAGACTCAAAATTAAGTTGGTGTCCTCTGACTGATTGGTGGAAGCAGTGAACAAGCATCAAACAGCACATAGAATGGACCATGTGTGGCCTCGGTTGAACTTACAAAAGTACCAACACTCCCATGAAAATTTCAATTTTTTAAAAATAATTGTAAATAAAATATTTCATAATGTTTATGACACTTATTTCTATATTTATGTGTATTATTTGGAGGTTCAAATCTGCCAAATTGCTTTTACCAGAGCCCTCGATTCTAGTAATGACTCACTAATGGTCCCCGGATGTCAGTAATGATTCCTAGGGGGATAGATTCCAATTATGATTAAGCAGGGTCCACATAAATCAAACGTTTTAGAACCACTGTCTTAAAGCCCATTTTTGGTCTGTGTGTCTAGAACACGGTCAGTATTGACCTGTCAAAACCAAGGTGGCCTTGCCTGGTCTGCCCAATCCACAATATTAGTAAGTGTTTTGGGACTCATAAAATGGCTGCTGGTGTGGCAGGCTTTCCTTCCTCACAACAGCTCCCACGTACGAGGCACTAGACCTTCAAAATGGGACTGTCCCTCAAACAATAGTTAAGTAGCATGTAGAACTCAGTACAGGAGTATTTCTGCATGGGATCGCCATGACATACATAGCGTTCCCAGTCAGAAAGTGTTAGAATGGTGTATCCATAACTGGACAGCCCCTCTGATGGCACTTCTATTGCTGTCAACTGAGCTGTGTGTTTTATTGGTGGAGCTGGTAGTGGCAGCAGCGTGTTCCTGCAAGCTTTAAATGATGCAGGAAACATTAAAAATGCACTTTACTGTAGCGCTCTTCATTAGACTGCGTTGTTGGGAAGCTATAGAGATTACCTCAACACTTGCAAAAGAATGCAATAGCATCGGCATAAACAGAGCAGATGTCTACACTAGGAAACGCACACACAGAACAGGTACTGCATAGGTAGCAGCGGTACAAAAGGGGGTGGTGATGGACGGAGCATCAGAACCAATCAAACACTCGCACCCAGTCAACAGATCTGGGTTTGATCCATCACCGTTCTTTAGCCCACTCTGCCACCCCAGTTCAGACATGGCCATATGCAAATCAGTCTGACCCTGTGCCTCATGGGAACAGTCCAGCCCGAACTGCCAAGCCATGCCTTTCCTGGGCCGGAAACTAGCTTCCTAGGACCGGTTTCTGGCATTTCAGCCATCTTCAGCCAGGCTTGCTTGAATCCAGTGGCAAAGTGAGCAAGGGACTCACGTCTGAGCATACCCTGCCAACTTATGGCGAACAAAGTGGTACAAAAGGGGGTGGTGATGGACGGAGCATCAGAACCAATCAAACACTCACACCCAGTCAACAGATCTGGGTTTGATCCATCACCGTTCTTTAGCACACTCTGCCACCCCAGTTCAGACATGGCTATATGCAAATCAGTCTGACCCTGTGCCTCATGGGAACAGTCCAGCCCGAACTGCCAAGCCATGCCTTTCCTGGGCCGGAAACTAGCTTCCTAGGACCGGTTTCTGGCATTTCAGCCGTCTTCAGCCAGGCTTGCTTGAATCCAGTGGCAAAGTGAGCAAGGGACTCACGTCTGAGCATACCCTGCCAACTTATGGCGAACAAAGTGGTACAAAAGGGGGTGGTGGTGGACGGAGCATCAGAACCAATCAAACACTCACACCCAGTCAAGAGAGGTAGCAGCATCATAACCTTCATGCAGACAGAAAACAGCAAACCCTGGAAAGCAAAATGTACACTGAGTTCCTAAAAGACCCAACTGATCAATTACAAAGACTGCAAAATGATGCAGCAAATCTGTTTCAGCTTCTGTAAAAACATCTCTGTGAAGCCGGCCTTCAAAACCCTCCATTAGCTCCAAGTGGAGTTGAGCAGTATATTTAAAATTCTGTGCACTACTTACAATGACTACTGGAATAAAGAATCCAACTACCTTTCCAACCATAAGACTTCAAATCGATGGATTTGCATCTTAGCCAAACAAATAAATAAATAAAACATTCAAAAAGACAGACACTAAGAGGCAGAATTCTAGGTGTGCTGGGTCCCACACTCTGGAATGCCCTGGAACTAAGCTGGAGAGCAGAGCCCAACTACAAAACTACTTTTTAGGTCTCGGCCTAGCGAAAGCAGCTGCCCTCATCATACAAGGGCTTCTTGGAATCGATACGATTTCAGAAGTCGTGTCGCGGCTCCGCCTCCAATTTTGATTGGTGCGTGTCGTTTTGCATCATGAATAATGCAAAACACAGTGTAATGATTGCACCGGAGGCAATCATTACACTGAGGGTTGCCACCCTGTCCGCTTTTGGCCCCGCCCACCAGGATTTGATCTTTTACTTGCGGCTTTACACACTGTCCTTTAAAAGACAATACGCACTCTATTCTTTACATTGTCAAATGTAACTGGTTGTTAAATACATTGTTGCTAAGAATTCTTCCGCTTACTCCGCTTACTGCGCGTTTGGAGAAACATACAATGTCTACATGAAGATTTCTTTGTATTTCCCCCCCCCCCTCCCCCAACTATGCGGTTAGAAAAGTACAGCGTAAACTACTAGGCGTCGGGGCATCTACTTAATATATATACATATTTTGTAATTTTCCGGGCAAGTAACTTTTTTTTCCGTTTCTTGGATGGTTTAACGGCAAGTGCAACAACCATTTATGCTGCGGCAGTAGGAGGTCCGCATGCGGACCGCACGTTTGTAACTCCCGTTGCAGAGTGAAAACCAACATGGCTGTTACTATGTGTAGCTAGCTGTTTTGAGGGAGTAACACCAGTAAGATAACTCTGGTCCTTAGCACACTTGCTGCAGCTATAGGGGCATCATTTCGAACTACGGGCAGAAATCCTTGTAAGAAAGCATGGAGGATTAACATACTTGTTGCGGAACATTGTATGTAACCAGTACGTATTTACGTATAAGACAGTACAGTGGTTTCATACATTTGTTCCAGAGATACTTGTGTGGTACGTAGGTCCAAACGTAGTGAAACAGCTCAGGACGTTATGCACGCGCTGCAAACAGTTGGCGAACATGAATAGCATATAATTTATGCCTCGCAGATTTGTACTCATTTATTCACACTGAGTTAGGTAGCAGCAATAAACACATACAATAAAAAAGGGATTGTATTTTCTTTAATATAAGTGGTGTTTTAGCACACCTTACAAATAGTTACTTTGAGCAATAAACCCACTCTTAGCTCCTTGCTGACTTTTGAAGCGACACGAGGCGCAGGCTGTATTTTTTTCCTATTTACTTGAGAGGTTTGTAGTGTCTGTCGGCCAGGTGTAAGCAAGCAACGGGGCTCCACTGGAAATGTAACACCTCGCTCCTGCGATGACGTCTTCCCACCTGCCGTCCCTCACCTCCCCCGTGTGGTGACACTACTCAAACAAAAGGATGTGTTGCTGATCCTCGCAATTGCGGGACGGATAAACATGGCCGTGCACTGGATGATTCACAAGGCAGACCCGGGATACGACTCTGCCATGAAGTTACTGTCAGGATCTAGAGGTTCCCACCAGGACTGTGTGGGCCAGTTTCTAAGGAGATACTACATCCTACGAGGGCTTCAGTGAGTCTTATTCGCTGATCCCCTAAATATTGGTTTCGGCCTCCATTAAGACCGGGTCTGACATTATTTATTAGTTTGGGCCTTTGTTTTACAACTCACGCAGGAAATACACGTCTTGCGCATCTCCAAGCTTAATCTTCCTCTGCCGCAGCTCTCTAGGGGTCACCAACCCCCACGTAGGCACATTAAACCACCTCCGCTATCTCCCTAGGATGTACACCTCTGATGGTTCGCCCATATATGCAGAAGGCATATATCCACTGAGCTGTCCCATGGCAATTGAAACATGTGACGTGACTTTCGGGTGGCTATAACTGGATCTCTGCAACAGGAACATTAACCTGCTGAGCTATGTTAGTGGAGTTAGCTGCCATGATCCTGTTCAGGAAGGTGCTATTTGATTTTAACATGGTTGTGGATCAGTTGCTCAATCGCGAAGGACCATTCTACCATTGTGTCTGGAGAAAGTGCTCTGTAAAAAGCACATTTGAAATAGCGGCAGACTTTTAGCAACCGGGCTCTTTATGCGCTTGTCTATTGCGGGGCTTATTGTGGGACTGCAGGTTGCCTGTTGTCCCGGGGATGAGGGTATGTACAATGGCCCTTACTTATGCTTTCTTCCAGATGTGTACATTCATGCGAATTAGTATCCGCGAGCAACATTTTGGGACATCTACAGGCTTTGAAGTATGCGACTCTCACATAGCGGAGGTTGAAAGCTGTACGTTCTGCAAGGGTCCTCTTGGCACAACTCCAGCCCAATGAACAAAACTTTAAAATATGTGCTCTCAGTTCCACAGAAGAGGGACACACTTCTTTGCAAGAGCCTTGCCCACAGCAGACAGACTACCTATTCAGGGGCAAACTGGATGACAAAAGTTCAAGACAAAGCTGAAAATAAATCAACAATTCAGCAGCCACGAGCTTTTCAGTTAAGGCATGGAGACTTCTCATCTCTTAAGTTTGTGATAAATTTGCCCAATGCAGAAGGTAGAGTAGGGTATTTTGGATGGTAAGCTAAGTAGTCAGTCATGACCTTAGCCAATCCTATTAAAATGACCAGACTTACTGCTCCTCCTCTCTTGCCCCTCCCAGTTCAATCCTCTGGGCTCCTAATAAAATCTCTAGGGAGCGATCATCTGGGTCAGGGATTCTGCAGACCCATGGAAGGCGGCGAGAGCCATAAAAGGAGGGAGATCGGGCCGGGAAACAGAGGAGGGAGGAGTACTGTGGGAGAGAGAGGGCCAGGAAAAAGTGTAAAAGGAGGCGAGTGTAGCATGGAAAGAGATAACAAGCATTAAAAATGCAATAGGTCTCGCCTTTCATTAAGTTAAAGCCATTTGCTTTGCTATACAATACCATTTGCAAAGCAAATGGCTTTAACTTAATCAAAGGCAAGACCTATTGCATTTTGAATGCTTGTTTAAAAATGCCAGAAGAGAGAACCCTTTAGACAAGCATTCTGCTAATCACAGATGTTGACAGGAGCAGTGTTATGGGCCGAGAGTGAGGTGAACCATCTCAATTTGATATTCCTCTAACTCTTCCTCCCTAAGCTGCCATAGGCTGATTACCTTCAGAACTCTATAGTGGTCAAACAGCTTCTCTTCTGATGCTTTGTAAAGACCATAAATAAGATCACTCCTAAAACACAGGTTAATCAGTGCCACAGGTGTCCTTGGCAAAGAGCACCAGTACATGGGGCAAGCTTCCTTCACACAAACCGGCACCGCATGGCAGCATCAGTACCTGCTTTCACAACTCAGAAAAAGACACAGCAGCAGTGAAAAATAAATCCACACTAACTAGGAAATAGTGTCCAATGTAGCAGTGCCAGCCTCACTAACAAAAGCATTACAGCAAGGATGTGTAGGCTACCCTCACACAAAACAGGTACAGCACAGAAAGCAACTCTGGAGGCTTCCCTCATAAAAAACAATTACAGCATGAAAAGGAGCTGTGAAAGCCCATTTCCAACAAAACTGGCATCGCATGGGGAGACACACTACAAGCCTCCCTCACATAACATGATATGTGAGCTGCTGTAAGAGGGCTGTGGAGGGAGCAAGAGAAAGTAAGAGAGCAAAACATAGATTGATCATAAAACAGAAAAAATGAGGGATAAAGAAGAAGAAAGACAGAGATGGGGGATTAAGAGACAGAAGCAAAGAAATGAGTTAGTAAGTGAGAAAGACTGTCAGACTCTTTATTTCCCTAATCTTCTCCGACCCTGCACTGGCCATGTGAAATGACAGCATGAGAAAAAGTGAAATCATCTCTACTGCTGAAGAGTCGCGAAGTGCACCCTCATTGCAGATGGGAATTACATCGAAAGGGCAAATGACCAAAGGGCCTCACTTAAAAGTACTCCACGCCACAAGGCCACACTTCAGAGAGACACCACACCACAACCATGCTTCGGGAGGATTCTGCACCACACGGCCTCACTTTAGAGGGACTCCGCACCACAAGGCCTCATTACGGGCCTCACCTCAGAACTGCTGCACACCGCCTGACAGCAAAACCCAGCTGCAAAAATGGCCCATGCTCACCCAGCTTGCTCTACCGTCTTCAGAAGGCTCAGCGAGACTTGTTTCAGTTTGAGGTGTCTTTATACTGGTCTGCATTTGGGACACTGCGAGTACCCTCATGCTGCCGTTTATAATTCTCTATTTTCCCCTCATCTGCCACTGTATTTCCCGGTCTGTCTGCATACTCCGGAACAGAGACAAATACTGGGACTCCTCTCCATGAACAAGAACAACCACCCCTAAAACATTATTGCTTTAAGATCCCGCCAGATAATGTGCTAGAGCATTCTGCACAGCTTGCTGAAGACAGGGGCATGATCACTATTCACAAGTGGACGAGCACCCTCGGGGTGGGGAAGATTTGCTCCCCCTGCACCAATGATGGTGGTTGTGGGGGAGGCACTATTTATATGGATTCGCAGATGTTAGGTCATATTGCCTTATGGCTATTATTAACCAGGACACTAGGACTCCAACTAGTAAGGTCAAACAGATGTAGGCAATTGCGATATTAGCCCATACACATCAACGTATGTTTGCGCAATATAGAAGCACGATAGACAATTGAAGAGGCCTCATGCGCATGAAGCACAGCCTATGGTTTGAGGACCGACATTACACCATGACAATATTAGACTCTGAGAAGGTGTTTGCAACTATAATTTGGATATTTATACGGGAATACTGGAGTGCATGGGTATTTGGCCAAGTATACTTGCAATGGCTTAAATTACTTTATTTGGACCATGCTATTAGGGTCTGGCCAGGACAGATGGACTGCCTTGACCTCTGCCTTTTACGATCACTGTAGAGTTTAAATGTATGCAGATGATACCCTAATTAATCTATTTGAGACACCCAGAAGTATCTCTACCATTGCTTTTAGGAGAAGTGGTCCAGTTCAGGACAGCCTTGGGCCTTGCATACCAAAAGAGAGAAATCTAGTGCAGTGTTCCTAAACTTTGGGTTGCGAGCCTTTTTTTGGTGCGTCGCGAAAGTCCAAGTACTAAATAAATATGCCTTCAAACTATATATGTGTCACATTTGCTGCGCTTCAAAGACAGAGGTCAAATGTCAGCCTATGTCTTATGACAATTTTCTGCCTACTTTTTTTTAACATGGGGATTAGATTTTACAAAACTCCTCTCACTTTGCAGCCAGAGAAAGAAATGTAACATGGATTATCGTACAATATTGCTGTGGTACAAGAAATGTGAAAGTATGGACTGTGGAAAGTCATTTTTTGTGAAACACTATGAAATGTAATCACCGGTCAATGAACTGTACACATTCAGCAGTTAGGAAGGAATAATGAAGCACATTTTTTGTTATCACTTGTGTGCTATATAGTTTTGTCAGTTAAACTGTGTCTGTGCAACTTTTGTTCACTTTATATGCAACAGGGGCTCTCATTGGTATCATGAGGATTGGGGAATAAAAATATCAACCCCCCCTCCAACCCTCCTATCCTAGCCCTTTTGTTTCATCAAAATTACAAAATAAGGGGGGGGCGTGGCTTGCAGCCAATGAAAATGGCCGCAGCTTAGAAGAGCTCCAGAACCCACAGAGGCCGCAACTGAAATCCGCACACTAATCTGCGCGCCAGCCAGAGAGGCGCAGGCAGGCGGCGGTGAGTACCACCTGCTGTTACCTAGTGACCGACGCCCAGTGCACCCGGTCAGGGCACCATGGAGGGCCGGGGCCAAAGAGGGACCCAACAGACAAGATTGGATAAATATGCATATTCCAAGGATGAATCCACTGACCCAAAAGGGGCTGCCACGGATGATGCAGCGAACAAAGGTCCCACGCCAACAAAGGATATTACTTTGCAAGATATTATGGCTACGCTCAACAAGGTCCACGCATCACTGGAATCCGGCATTATAGAAACAGTCACCACGGAACTGTCCCTCATATGCGCAGACTTTAATAAACTCAGCTCACGAGTGAAGGAAGTGAAAAAGACGACAACGGAGTTAAGTACAGACATACGTGCACTTAAGAACCAAATGAAGCAGCTTGAGACAGATAACAAGTAAATGGCGGCAAAACTAGACGATTTCGAAGGTCTCTCCCGACGCAACAACGTCTGAATCATAGGTGTGCCGGAGGGAACAGGAGGTCATGCAGTGGACCCGTTTGTGGAGGACCTGATCAAGAATCACTTGCAGCCAAAAGGACTCTCCAACTACTTCTCAGTGAAGCGGGCTCACCGCGTTCCTGGAGGCAAGCCACGACCAGGTGGCACCGTGCCACCGCACCCCCCACCCAAAGTTGGGGTGGCGGGAAGTTTCTATACCGTCTTGCAGGGAAACGGGGGGGGGGGGAAGAGGGACCCAGGGTTTATAAGGGAAGTTTTAGTTTGGTTTATTTGGTTGCATTGTTATGTTTCAAGGCACACTGTATGCTTAGGTCAGCAATTCCACCGGAACTACACCGTTACTTAGACCGTACAGCACACACCACAACTACTCCACTTGATCACTACTCCTGACACGCCTCAAGACCAAATGCGCATGCAAACCCAGCCCATGATTTCCTGGAACGTTAATGGTCTCCAGGACAAGTTGAAACGTGGATTAGTCCTCCAATACCTAACGTGCAAGGCACCAGCAATAACAATGATATAAGAGACCCACCTGACAGGGACGACATGTAAAGCACTTGACAGATGGGGCTTTACACTAGCGGTCCACTCAGAGTTCACGACCGGCTCTCGCGGGGTAGGGTTTCTTATTAAAAAAATACAATACCCAATAATAATCAAAAGGGCATATACAGATGACCAGGGCCGGTTCGCTGCACTGACATGTCAATGGGAGGGCCGTCTACTCAATTCAGTTTACCTCCCCCCAGCACTTCACTCAGCGACATACCCAGCGCTAGGAGCGTTTTTACTGCAGCTTCCACAGGGCAATTTAATCATAGGCGGGGACCTCAACGCTACGCTAGACGACACCATGGACCGCACACCCCCACGACACCAACATAGGACACACTCAGCACTTACGGACTTCATGGAGACAATGGGCCTCGCGGATATCTGGAGGCACCGTTACCCGCAGGCACGCCAATACACATACCTCTCGGGCGCCCACAACAGCTTCTCGCGAATAGACCACATATTCGCACTGGTGGGTGAAACAGCTCACTTCCTGGAGATCTCCCACTTGCCAAGAGGTATCTCTGACCATTCCCCACTGAGTACCATATACACATGGCAAACCATAACTCGACATAGGATATACCCGATATACCCCAGATATTTGATAAACCCAGAGATAGAGAAGGGATTATTAGATGCTACCACGCACTACTTTAACGAAAATGAAAAACTTAGGTCACCTCACTGCTTACACTGTGGGAGGCATACAAAACTGTGCTCCGTGGGCAGGCAATTTCACGAATAACACAACACAAGAGAGATAAAACCCAGCGAGTGGAAGCACTTGAGCGAGAAATAGACGATCTAGAAAGAAATCAGGGGCAAGATCCTTCCGACGCTGTCACACAGACTGCTCCTTAAAAAACAAGAATATAAAGACCATTTATGGGAAGAAACTAGGTCACGACTATCGACAACGCAGCATACAATATATGAAATGTGTGACAAAGCGGGTAAACTGCTGGCCTGGCTTGATAAACGCGAGAAAGCGGATAGGTGGGTGGCAGAACTTTGCCTGCCTACGGGAGACACCACGCAGAACCCACAAGAGGTAGTAGATCTCTTAGCACACCATTACAAACAAGTCTACCTACACCTACACACACCTACACCTACACACACCCCTACACACCCACAGTGACATCCGCCTCCCGAAACTTACGAAGGAAGAGTCTCAGCTTCTGGAAGCAAAGCTTTCAACAGATGAGCTAGCCTTAGCAATCAACAAAATTCAGACTGGGAAGGCCCTCGGCCCCAACGGAATCCCCATAGAGTGGTTTAAACGTAACACTATGACGCTAGCGCCCCACCTTTTAACCATGTTCGAGGCTATTCTAGAAGTGGGAGAACTACAGCGGGACCAGCGAATGGAGACCATAGTGGCCATTCGCAAACCCGGGAAACCGCAGATGGAATGCACCTCCTACAGGCCTATATCCCAAAACCTTGGTCAACCGACTCACACCGTATCTAGACAAATTAATACACCCAGACCAATCAGGCTGCATGCCGGGGAGAAATACAGCCCTAAACACAAGACGTCTCCACGGAGTTCTGGTGCGCAGGCAGGAAGACGCCATTGTGCTCTTACTGGATGCAAGAATGGCCTTCGATACGGTCGAATGGCCCTTCCTGTTTGCTGTCCTCAAAAAGCTAGGATTTGGCCCAACGTTCTGCTCCTGGATACTACTCCTCTACACTAATCCCCTAGCACACGTGGTGGCGAATGGACACATCTCCAGAGAATTCCCACTGCATCGAGGCACGACAAGGCTGCCCACTATCGCCACTGCTCTTTGCCCTAATACTGGAACCCCTGGCTGCATGGGTGCGGCAAGACCCGCTCATTCGTGGGCTCCGCTGGACTGCCGACTACGAGGATCGTATATCGCTGTACGCAGACGATATGCTTTTATACTTGGTCTCTCCTAGAAGATCCTTGTCGTGTATCCTAGATTTTTGTGAATCCTAGGGGAGATTCTCAGGCTACACAATAAATTGGGCAAAATCCGTGCTCTATGTTCTGCATGGCCCCCCACCGCGACTGCCGACTGGCTGTAACGTTACAATAGTGACAGATCACTTTAAGTACTTAGGGATACATATCACGCACAGCCCTGAGATATTCCTGGCCCTCACCCTACACGCCCCCCTACAACGGCTGCAATGAGACACTAAGCACTGGCAATCGCTACCATTAACACTCTTAGGTAGGGAGGCACTCTTCAAAATGATGGTGCTACCACGTTTCCTTTACGCCCTCCAAAATACCCCTTTCCAGATCCCCCAGTCCTACTTCCGAGCTATAGAAACAGAGGTCACTAAGCTCCTCTGGGATAACAAACCAGCTCGCATAGCGATGGTTAAACTGTGTCGAACATGGTACGATGGCGGAATAGCACTCCCAAATATCCAGACCTACTATTGGGCATCCCAACTAATGGTAACTAACAACTGGCTGCATGTTCCTCACACAGACCTGGCTTATGGACTGGATAGGGTGGGACTGGGAGACGAAGGCCCTTATCGTGCACTATAAAATAAACTGCAGGCCCTGCTGGGCCCGACTAACTACACGCTCCAGATATGGCAGACAGTACGTAAAAAACTGGGATGGCACAACAGAATTACACAGGCAACGCCGCTTTGGGTCACAGACAGACTGGGCAAGAGCAAGGGGTTCCAACAATGGGAGCTATTGACATCTCCAAGGTCGGGGACCTCTGGGTACGGGGGAAAATGCTTACCTTTGACCAACTACAATCAAAATATGGGGTGGCACCAACGGAGCGTTTCCGATATTATCAAATAAAGCACGCCTTAGAGGCAGCAATCCCGCCCGCCACCGATCTACCTGCGCCACTAGAAGACAGATTACTTACGGAACATATGGATAAAAAGGCCATTTCTATAACGTACCGGAAAATCATTAACAATGCACCTGACCCCATGCAAAAGCTCCGTGATAAAAGGGTCGTGGAACTGGGAGACCTGGATGATTCCGACTGGCAGGATGCATTAGCCTCACCCAGGGAGGTGGCAATCCCTTCTAGACTTCGTCTGATACAACTTAAGATCCTACATAGAGTGTACTGTACAAGACCAACAACTCACAAAATAGGGAGAACGGACAATCCACTTTGTTTGTGGGGATGTGGGGCACTCTGCACCTTTTTTCACACTATCTGGGAGTGCCCTGCGATAGCGATATATTGGAAATTAGTAATAAAAAAAAAAAAAAAAAAAAAATCACGATTCAGGGCAGTCCAGTCCCGCCTGAGCCCAAACGCTGCCTCCTAAACATATGGGAACCCACAGACCTTAACACCAGAAGACAAACATGGGCAACCTTAGGAATGATGTTGGCAAAAAGGATATTGCTAGACATTGGGGAGCAGCGGTCGCCCCCGCACTCGCAAAATGGTGTAAAGACATGGATATAGCTATGATGGCGGAAAAGACTGTATGTACGCAGTGGGTGCCTGAAAAAGTGGATACGACTATGGAAAGGATGGAACACGTACAGGGGGGAGATATGCACCTTACCTCTTATACCACAAGACCCAGAAGTATTATAACTGAGGTTTCCAAAATACTATAATGTGATTTGCAGGCGATGTAATATATATGTATATACGACAGTGCAAAGATAACTGAAGATAGAAAATTGTCGGTGGATATACCAAACGCACAAAATGTAATATGGAATGCCTGAATATATGTATACTTTGTTCATGTGCCATTTTACTATGCAAAAATAAAAATATATTTAAACAAGCATTGGCATAGCCAATAGGTCTCGCCTTTGGGACCTTATAAGTGTTTTGCCATGCAACAGTTGATGTTGTTGCACCAAGGATATTGTGCTGCATAACTAAATACTTATAAGGTCCCAAAAGCAAGACCTAATGGCTATGCCGCAAAGGGATGGCTAAGGCGGAGTTAAGCGCCATCCGTGTTGCTGTGATATAGTAACTGTATCTGTATGCCATCATGCCACAGATTGCTTTGTACATAAATGACGCCAGACTCGTGCGGAGCTTGGACGGGCGTGTATGTTTCCACGTACAGCGTACAACATGTGATTGGCACACTATATTCCAACTTAGTGCAAATCTGGATTCTGCTGCTGTAAAAGGTGCCAGGTTTGTAGAACAAGAGCCCGAAGGACCTGCAGGATTCTGACGGATGGACTACCGAGCTGCCCAGCCTGGGAGCTCAAAGGCCATGCATGAGCATCCATTGCATGGCCTCCCTGCTGAAGTGCAGAGCTTGTTGTGATGGTGGTTTGGGGGATAGAATGAGAAGCAGATGATGCTCCTGGTTCTGTAATGAATCTGATAACATTTACAGTCACACCCTAAAGGGAAAGGGGGATTAAAAAAGTGCCCTGTTCACGCCAGTGAGTGAAAGACTGATAGAGCTGGACAAGAGTTAGTCAGTCAGATGTCAGGCAGGAGTTAGTCTGACTAGCAGGACTCTAGAGTGATAGTCATAGTTCAGTCAGTTTGGTGAATTCAGATCTAAGTAAGGTCTCTGAAAGGCCTCTGGAGTGAGTTATCTATTGGGCATGTGACTTCGAAAGATGGGTAGCGCACATTGACCCTTGGTGGAAGGCAGGCTCTCTTAATTTGCTTGCTCCAACCAAACTTAGGGCAGTATCTATGCCATGAGTGATATAGCGCCAGTGCTGAAGTGGGTGGTGGCCTCCTAAAAAACGTTTGGGTACCTGCACTTATCTATATTTTATTATAACGCACTGAGGTCCATGAATTTCATGGGGAATGTGAAAGAGGACGAGGCGAGTGGTCAGGTGGAATGGGCAGGAGAGGATCAGGTGGAATGGGCAGGAGAGGGCCAGGTGAAGTGGGCAAGAGAGGGCCAGGTGAAGTGGGCAAGAGAGGGCCAGGTGAAGTGGGCAAGAGAGGGCCAGGTGAAGTGGGCAAGAGAGGGCCAGGTGCAGTGGGCAGGAGAGGGTCAGGTGCAGTGGGCAGGCAGAGTGGGCAGGCAGAGTGGGCAGGCAGAGTGGGCAGGCAGAGTGGGCAGGCATGGACAGGAGAGGGCCAGGCAGAGTGGGCAGGAGAGGGCCAGGCAGAGTGGGCAGGAGAGGGCCAGGCAGAGTGGGCAGGAGAGGGCCAGGCAGAGTGGGCAGGAGAGGGCCAGGCAGAGTGGGCAGGAGAGGGCCAGGCAGAGTGGGCAGGAGAGGGCCAGGCAGAGTGGGCAGGAGAGGGCCAGGCAGAGTGGGCAGGAGAGGGCCAGGCAGAGTGGGCAGGAGAGGGCCAGGCAGAGTGGGCAGGAGAGGGCCAGGCAGAGTGGGCAGGAGAGGGCCAGGCAGAGTGGGCAGGAGAGGGCCAGGCAGAGTGGGCAGGAGAGGGCCAGGCAGAGTGGGCAGGAGAGGGCCAGGCAGAGTGGGCAGGAGAGGGCCAGGCAGAGTGGGCAGGAGAGGGCCAGGCAGAGTGGGCAGGAGAGGGCCAGGCAGAGTGGGCAGGAGAGGGCCAGGCAGAGTGGGCAGGAGAGGGCCAGGCAGAGTGGGCAGGAGAGGGCCAGGCAGAGTGGGCAGGAGAGGGCCAGGCAGAGTGGGCAGGAGAGGGCCAGGCAGAGTGGGCAGGAGAGGGCCAGGCAGAGTGGGCAGGAGAGGGCCAGGCAGAGTGGGCAGGAGAGGGCCAGGCAGAGTGGGCAGGAGAGGGCCAGGCAGAGTGGGCAGGAGAGGGCCAGGCAGAGTGGGCAGGAGAGGGCCAGGCAGAGTGGGCAGGAGAGGGCCAGGCAGAGTGGGCAGGAGAGGGCCAGGCAGAGTGGGCAGGAGAGGGCCAGGCAGAGTGGGCAGGAGAGGGCCAGGCAGAGTGGGCAGGAGAGGGCCAGGCGGAGTGGGCAGGAGAGGGCCAGGCAGAGTGGGCAGGAGAGGGCCAGGCAGAGTGGGCAGGAGAGGGCCAGGCGGAGTGGGCAGGAGAGGGCCAGGCGGAGTGGGCAGGAGAGGGCCAGGCGGAGTGGGCAGGAGAGGGCCAGGCGGAGTGGGCAGGAGAGGGCCAGGCGGAGTGGGCAGGAGAGGGCCAGGCGGAGTGGGCAGGAGAGGGCCAGGCGGAGTGGGCAGGAGAGGGCCAGGCGGAGTGGGCAGGAGAGGGCCAGGCGGAGTGGGCAGGAGAGGGCAAGGTGGCGTGGGCTCTTCCATACTGCCTACACGTAGAAACCACTCACCAAATTGCAATTGTATGCACTTGTCGATTTCACACGATCCCAGCAGTGGTCTGTCTAATGGACTTATTCCCGTGGTGTATAAAACGCACAGTCCATGCAGTTTATGCAATAGCAGTGAAGCTACATCTCTACGTTAGGCTAGATGTGGGAATCATACAGAGGGCTGCTAATGAAGTCGGTTCCAGCATGCCACAGTTGGCATGCACCTAGTTGAAAGTACGGTGCTTATTTCTGTATAAAAATAAGTTAACACCCGTGGATTCTTGGGTCACCTTTCCAAACTGAGCACAGAACTTTCAAGAAAAGCATCTTTAACCTCTGGTGAAGTCATTTCAGAAGGAGTTTGAGGCCATCTCGAAAGTTTTACATGTATTGTAAGAGAGTTTCGAAGGACAAAAAATATGTGCCTTTTGTACAAAAACATTACCTTGCATGTAGGGCTCCCAATATTTGATGTATTTGCTGCAGTACACTCCGTCATTGCTTGGAATTTGAGTTTTTGGTAGCTAGAACTCAGAATATTCTCCTGAATATTCTTGGAGGAGAGCCATTGCCGCGAAAGTGAAAGTAATGGCCAGCGAGGAGGAAGAGATAATACAGGCAGATGGTGGCTGCGCACGTGCACATGCACGCAAGCTTCACGCCAAGAAAAGCTTGTCGGTAGCACTTTGAAAAGCCCCTTAGTAAAAGTCGAGCAACAGCGCATGCGCTGCTGTAGGCTCGACCTAAAAAAAAACAAAACAATTACAATAAAAGAAGATAATAAGAACAGATAATAATAAGAAATACTCAATACTAAAAGATCCCTTAGGTATGACCAATGGGCATGTCTTAGGATCATTAAAAGAGAACAAAGGAGACTTATTAAATACAGTAAAACTGGGTTGGCTAACAGCAGCTCTACATAACGGCAGGCAGGGTTGACATACTCCAACCGATGTTCCTTTAAGGGGGACAACAATCATGAATGAAAGTATTAGAATATGTTCTTGGAACATTAATGGTGTTCAAGCAAAGATTCAGAACAAACAATTATCCAACTTGTGCCGTTTTCAAATAATTTGTCGTCAAGAGACTTGGGCTTTAGTTCCTTTCAGGTTAGAAGGTTATAAGGGCTATTATTCGTTGGCCAAGAAAACAAGTAACTATGGCAGATCCTGTGGGGGTTTGGCTGCTTTTAGATCAACTGATCTAAATATGGAAAGTAAAATGGATGTGCAAAGTTTAAAGGATTGACTAATTGTCAAAATACGTTACAAGGAACAAAATAAAATTAAATCTCTTGTAATAATCAACGTATATATTCACCCTGATACCAGTTCACGAAGAACAATGGCTAAATGTTTGATAATGATGATATTGCAGCAAGTGGACAATGACATCCAATCCGAGATCATCATTACTGGTGACTTTAACATGTATATGTTGTGGTCCTATGTTAGAGATGTTGAAATACAACAACAAAATTCCTCATGGTCAATCCCCAGTTTTTCCCCCATAATGGATTCGAAGGATCAAAAGAGTGAAAAAACGGGTAGGACTTTTGTAAAAGAATTAGAAACTATAGGCTTAAAGGGTGCTAAATGGGCGATTTCCGCAAGACTCGCCACCTGCATGGACGTATCAAACAGGTGATTATAGGTCCAAAATAGACTACACCATAGCATTGTTGAACTTATTTCACAAAATTCTGTCATACCAGATAGAGAGAACAGATAGAAGTGATAACAACCAGCAAATAATAGAGTTAAACTTACAAGGTCTAAGATATGAAAACTATACGACACTTCCGGGAGTAACAGTAAATTATAAGAAACTTTATTGGTCGGAAAACATCAAAGATTCGATCACAATTAGTGCTCAAGCAATTGTTGAGTCATATTTTAAAGGAGAGTTTTCCAACGCTACTGAAAAATGATCCCTCTTTATAAAGGAATTAATGTCCAGTCAGTCTAAAAAATATGGTAATAAAGGGCAGTGGAAAAAAACCCATCATGTTCATTGGTTAAAATAACGTCTGAAAGTAATTTATTAAAAAAAGAACATAATAGAACCCTAAGATTGGTAAAGATATACCCAGGTAATCAAATTTTTAGAGAAAAATTTAAAAGGTTAAATACAGAAGTAAGGAAATTGATCTGGAAGGATAAAATGCAAGTAAAACAATTGTTATGGGTAAAGCTTTATATACCTGTAGAAGGAGTAATACAAGAGACTTCTGGATTTTAGTTAAATTGAATAGAGCTAGTAGGAAAGCTACTTCTTCAACAGTAACTGAATCTGAATGGGTTTCATTTTTAGATCTGCATTTGAATCCTATTCCAGACAAGGTTATGAACTCCACTAATTGTAGTAGAAATGGAATAGGAGGTGAAACGAATACAAATACAATAAAGATAACGGAAAACCAAGTATGCAAACTTATAAAGAAACAAAGATCCAATGGTGCACCCGGCCCAAATGGGATTCCCGCGGACCTGTATAAGAAGAAAGCATTATATTGGTCGAACTATTTAACACCAGTATTTAATCATGCTTTGCAATCAAGATCAGTCCCAGAGTCTTGGAAGGGATCTATAATATCTCCTATTTATAAAAGTGGGGATTGGTCTCTCCCAGCCAACTATAGACTAATCACGCTCCAAGATATTGAAGCTAAATTGTTTGCATCGATTTTGCTTAAGGAACTAATTGATTGGACAAATGATAAGCATTTAATTCCGCCGAACCAATCGGGTTTTGTACAAGGTCAAGGGACGGCAACGAAACATTTTAACATTGGGAATTCTAATGGAAAAATATAAAATAAAAAAACAATCACTATATTTATGTTTTGTTGATTTTAAACCTGCCTTTGACTGTGTGGATAAGCAAATTTGATGGAGGAAATTGAATCATTATGGTATTAGTCCCTGCCTTTTAAATGCAATTCAATTGTTATACACTGAAACCTGGACAAGAGTCATACTTGGGAATGGTTAAAGGCTTTCTAGGAAAATTAACACAACTCCACCGTATCTATTTAATTTATTTTTATCTGATTTCAAGCCCGCAATGAACAATGAGTTAGCAGACTCACTAAAGCTGGCAGAGAAACAAATATCGAATTTACTATATGCTGATGACGTCGTCCTGCTAAGTCAAACAAGGATAGGGTTGCAGAGATTAATAAACAAAACATTGATATATTCAACTGAGAATAAAATGACAATAAATGAAACAAAAACAAAAGTAATGGAAGTCAGCACCAAGAAACCGAAGTGCAGTAAATATAAATGCTACCTCCAAAAGTGGGAGCTAGAAAAAGTTCAATGCTATAAATATCTTGGGATACTGTTTGATGAGAATGGATCTTTTTCATACCATAAAACAGAGATGAAGAAAAGAGCCAGAAGTCTACAAGGGGCCTTTCGCTTACTTTACAGCTCCTTGGGAGGTCCAACTTATACCCCATTAATAAAAGTAATAAAAGCGAAATTGCTCCCTAGCCTTACCTATGGAAGTGAAATACTTTGTGGTTCGGATTCTACATTACTAAATAATGCTATTACAAAAACTTTTAAACACTTGTTTCAACTTCCACCAAATGTATCCGCTGCTCAAATCAGGTTGGAATTTGGCTTCTGCAACCAACAACATGCAAGAATAGGTCAGTATGTTAAGACCTGGAAACAAATCAAAACCAATATTAATAATCCAATGTGGGGCTACTGTGGCAAGAGATGCAACAGAATGAAAAATTATCTTTCTACAAATATCTGCAAAAGGCTCTTGAAGAACTGTCAATTGTTGAGATCTGGGCAATGTCCTTAACTGCACAAAGTTTTAAGAAAATAATGAATAAATCAGTAAAACACTTTATCTCTTTTGAAAGATAAAGAACTGTTTATTAAACGATCTCATGCATGGATGTTGGTGCAGGTATATACAAGTCTTAAGGTTCAACCGTATTTAGAAATACCATGGTCAGTACAAACCAAGAATATATTTATGAAAGCAAGATTTGGCAACCTACCAGGCCTAAAACATGCAATGTCTTGGTTGAGCTCACCTATGCCGACTCCCTGCAGACTATGCAAGTTATGGGATGAAAGTATTATTCATTTGGTTTGTATATGTGCAGTAATGATGGAGGGAAGAAAACGATACCTGAAAAACTGCTTCATTGACTGAGGTGTTCGAACATGTAGAAATGCTATGGTAGTTTGTTTTAGACCAACGGATATTAAAATGAACGCAATTTTTACTAAATTTCTGATACTTGCAAAAAAGAAACTGGATGCTTGTGAGCTGAGCCCAGTAATTCTGGAAGTTCAAAATAATTAGTGAAAATATTGTACCATATTAATGAATTTGCACATAAGTAATGAAATAATCATTGTCTATCCATATTAGCCTTGGAAAAATGATGGACTGATGTAATGTTTATAAATTATATTCCGGGACCTTTTGAGAAAATTAACTTGAGACTATTAGGAATTTTAGAATTATTTGTTTGTTAAATTTTAACTGGTGTGTTTTTAAAGATAGTTCTAATTGTAAGATCTTTATTAATCATGCAATAAAATGTATACTATAAACATTGGTGTCATGCAGAAAGGAATGTGTATTTTAAGGTTAAATAACCTCATGAAGTCAAGACAACCACAAATAAAATGAAAAGCAGTTTTCCCTCATCAGTTATTAGGTCTATACTAAAGACAGAAGAACAGATTTCCAAAATATTGCAATGTGACCCCAGAGTACCACCCACCACAAAACAATTATTCCCAGGTTCCCATGGGTTTAAGGGTTGCTTTTGTAGCCTATAAGCAAATTTCAATAGAAATGTACTGTCAGTAAATCTCAGTGCGCTACCACACAATGCTTTAGTTAAATTACAGAAATTGCCCGCCTCAGGTCATTTAAAGCTAGGTGAGTCGCAAATGTTTGTAGTTCTAAAAGTTGTGTTGTGGTTCTAAAAGGTTTGGGAAGCACTGATCTAGACTGGGTTAGGCTAGGGCTCTACCAGTTAGTGGCCACCTGACAGTTTGTCCTGAGTGGAAGGCCACCTGCTTTGGATACCTGGACATTGAAGTAATTCAGAATAGGAAAGCAAATAGTCACTTAATGTGAGGAAAGTGCTGAGCAGATTGAAGAGCTCAGTTGGACCACACTGCCCCTTTTGAGGAGGAAGGTCTCACTAGCTAGAATCATCTTCCTGCCATGAGCTGTCCAAGTCTTGTAGGGCTCAATGACCCCAAAGCCCCTGAAAATAGGGGGAGAAGCTAGAATAGTAAATCAAAGGGAGGGAAATACGGACTGTTTTTTATCCAGGTCCAGCATACATATCCGTTAGACTATACAAAAGTGGTATGCAGTTCCTCATATAAAAGCAGGCGTAGGTGTGTTTTTATAATGGGCTCCACATGAAGGTGTGAAGTCGCAGAAGTTTGGGAGAAGAGACTTCTCCTCTTGGAAAAAGACCCTCACACACCCAGCCAGCTAGGTGTCTTGCTTCATCATCGGGTCTGCTCCTTATCAGGGCGGCGCTGCAATCCCCGATCGGCACCCGAGATGTGGCTTTCCTGGCGGATATCTTTATTCCATATGCCGGTGGGTGAAGTGCGTGTGAAGGCCCTAAATCAGTGTAGGTGATGTTGATGTGTAGGGAAAAGGAGTTAAATAGGGGAGAAGGTCCACTCAAGAAAATTTTAATGAAATGTGGCCCCTACCCTAGTTAAAAATTAATAAGACAAAGCGCGTATCTCCTCTCTAAGGATGTGAAGTCTATGCGTGTGTCAGGAGGTCAACATGTTTCTTGCCCATAAATCTATTAGATGGCAATTCGTCAGGACCAAAGGGATCTACCTACACTTTAATGGTGGTGGTCAATAATTAAATGAAGTAGACAAGTGACCACCCTTACAGCACCCAAAAAAAGTGTGGTACCTGTAGATCTAAAAACACAACCCCATTAGGGTCAAGGATGCATGGCATCAGTACCGGCTGGTGTAGACACTCAACTGTAGAAGTCTCTT
The DNA here is from genome assembly GCF_964204655.1 of Triturus cristatus. Lineage (NCBI taxonomy): Eukaryota > Metazoa > Chordata > Amphibia > Caudata > Salamandridae > Triturus > Triturus cristatus. Next base: position 929,680,132 of record NC_140584.1, read on the forward strand.
CTCCCAAACTTCTGCGACTTCACACCTTCATGTGGAGCCCATTATAAAAACACACCTACGCCTGCTTTTATATGAGGAACTGCATACCACTTTTGTAGAGAGAAGCTAGAACAGCTCTGGATTTCCTTGGTCCGAGTGGATAAGGGTAGCTGCGTGAAGCTTAAAGTTTTGAAACATCTCTGGGAGCAGGGGGAATGGGTCTGCTACACAATGAATTAGACTACATGCATCCTAACTACATCATGCATTAAAGGAGCTGGACAGTCAAAGACTGTGGGAAACCTATTGAACATACAGAAAACCTTCAAAACATGCTTATGATGGGAAGGAACGCCCAGGTATCCTTATGCAATTTGATGGGCTGGCGGGTGTGAGAGCGGGTAGTCAATGCAGTCATGAAGCAGCTTCCCATTTACTGTGGTCATGCCGAGATTGTGTGTTAGCCTATTTAAGATGGCTGAACAAAACTTGCTGATAAAAAGCTGTAATGAAGGAGAATGTGAGATCTTTATCCAAGTGATAGATTAATTCCAGTAGAGGAGATGCTGGAGCTGTAACCCCCTAATTTTTGGTAAGTCCACAATACCTCTTGCAACCAGGAAGGAAAGACCTGAAGAAGAATACACCACATACAAACGTCAGGATGCAGTGATAGAGCACACACACACGAGCGCACACACACACACACACACGAGCACACACACGAGCACACACACAATCAGTGGACAAGGACGACTGATCTCATTTCAGCAAGATCAAGCCTCTCTAAAATCCTCCAAGTCCTTGCGCCTTTTAAACTCTTCGTACTAGGTTGCAAGAGCCCAGCCCTGCTTATTAGTTGCCCTTAATCGCAGAACATGGAGAGGCATCATTTACATTCGTCTTCTTGGTTTACCAATAACAGATTTCAATCCGGCATGGGCCAAATAGGACAATGGATGTGCCTGCAGGTTATGCAACTATAACCAAGAATCATGGTTACACCTACTGTGCTGCTGTCCTGCCATGATCGAAGAAAGAGAGCCCTACTCAGGCTGATATTTCTGAGACAGGGAGTTTGTACCTGCATAGAGGCATCAGCAGTATGTTTTTCACAATCTGACGTTATCATTCAAACACGTTGCGGGAGACTTGTAAGAAGACTTAGAGACACCATACACCCCTGTCCTGTTCCGCTGCAATGCCGGCACAAAGCCTAGAAATGTATGATAAACTTCTACACAAAGAAAGCGGAAACTAAAAGACCACTATCGATCCACACACCAAGGTTCTTTACTGCCTCTTTGGGCGAGGGAGCCGGTTTTAGACTATCCGGCCAGCACTGCTCGGACCACATAACCCGGTCCTTCCCGAACAGAAGGACCTCGGACTTACTGGCATTCAACTGCAAGCAGTTTGCAGCCATCCAGTCCGCAACCTCCAGCAGGTCCTCCTTAAACTTTTCCAGGTTAACACTACATCTCTTAGAGAAGCCGATCACCAATTGGGTATCGTCAGCATACGACACCAGTGACATCCCTCTTCTTTTAGCCACCAACGCAAGGGGTTGCAAATAAATGTTAAACAGTAGGGGGCTCAGGCACCCCGAACACATTACAGATATACACAGACGGCTAGCTTACAGATCGTAACACTATACAGTGTCAACACTCTTTACTATGTCAGACAGCTCTGTACACTACTTATATAACCCTCAATGCCTTAGGGTATTTTTACAGTTCTACTCGACTGTCTGTAGCACTAATGATAAATGCATTGAAAGTAAATATAATTTGCATTTCACTCAAGAAGTTCGTTAGTCAGCAATTTAAAATGCTCCAGTCAACACTTACTGGTTATCCTATTTTTCTCCTGCAAATTCAATAGGAAAACCTAGCATCCAAATCAAACTGTTTTCCTTTTCAAAGCAGCACTTACTCTCTGAAAAACGCCATGAAAATGTGTTATTTGCATACGGAAAAGTTTTTAGTAGGCAAATCCCAACAGACATGTGCTTACTTACTCTCAGAAAAACCTGATTAACAATGCTTTTGTTTGCATACAGAAAAGTTGTTAGCAGGCCAATCCCAACAGAAATACCTATTAGAAATAAAAAAAATATATATATAAAAACACACATATTTACATCAAAGCAAAAAAATGAAACTGAAATGCAATCAACTTAAAAAGAACGTAATTTAAACAGAGCACTCAAGCTGCCCTATGCGAGTGGCTTACCAGGACTGTATTTTCTGTGGCTCCTGCTGCTGGGAGCGATGCATTATAAACTAGAAAATCAAAACTAAGTGTCAGAATAAAAACCCGGCCTGTGGGACCTCCTCGAGCCTGCCATGGGTCAATGTGAAAGTGTCAACAGGTATGGATACGTCTAGAAAGATTTATACGCATAAACGTAAAAATCCTGCCTGCAATGGGGCAGCTTGAGAACTTCAAGAGATAAGTGTAGGAGGTCTTGAAAGGTAAAAACAAACGTAACTAGGCAACAAAAAAAACAGATATACAACATCCAACACTAGGAACAGTAAAGAAATCACTACAAATAAAACATGTCTTCAGAGTATAAATCACATTCCGAAGCAGCTTAAGATAACTAAATAGGGGAAAATGAATGGCCTGAAACCCCATTTGCTGCTTACAGTACAAAAAAGCAAAATTACCAATACCGCCAACTTAAAAATAACTGGCTTACACTAGTAGAATTAAAATAACCTTCACCTTCCATGGTATACGGCTCAAACACTTGCACTACAAACTAATTTGTGACTTTCAAATGACGTTATGTAACCAGAAGCAGTAAGAAAATATGGGAAATCACAGAATGTCAGCACTTGTATTATTTCAGTAAATTTGCTATATAAACTGAGATAGAGGAGCAAGAATCTATGTGCACTGCCTCTCGTTCTATAAGCTCGTGGTAAAATCAAGAGCAAAAACCATCCAGGGAAATCCTGTACAGCACGTTAACAGATTGGTTTTTGTGCTAGATTCCATGTTTTCCACTAGGCAATGGTAAATAATGTCTTATAATGGCTTCTGCAACTCTTTTTTTACTGTAGATTATTCCCCTTGGTATACTATTACGTGGCATGCAAATTTTTCAACGTATAACATGGAGTAATATCCACATGCAACATCATATCTGGGATATAATTTGCACACATCCTGTAACCTGAACATTTGCTCAAGATTTCAAAGTTACAGTGTCAACCCTAAAACAATACTGATAATATATTTTTAAACTGAGTGATTGTTTATAAACTTTTGGACTGTGTATATTTGTTGATTTACGCAACAAGTTAGAACATTAGTGCATGAGACAAAGCACATAGTCATCTTATTTTGTGGGCGATATATTAAATAATGCTTCCCAATTGGTTGCTTAGAGAGAGTTTACCAAGCACATGCTGAAGAATAAGCTTGGCACAAAGAATCAGGATGTAGGGAAGGCTTTTCTGTAGCCACTCGAACACATAGCGGAACTCCGACATGGCACTGCTGTGCTCCCCGGATTCTGTGTCTTCTGTGTCACCAGCAGCAGAAGATGAGGCATGGGTGTGGCCATGTGTGTGGGAGTGAGCATTAGGCCTGTACCGCCTGGAACCCCGCCTCTCCCTATCCTCCCGCAATGGCACATCTAGCTGGATGTGTATGTCGCTGGCAAGGGAGGGCACTTCCAGGGGCAACCTTGGTACAGGTGGGGGTTGAGTCACTGAAGAGTTATCACCACATCCATTTGCAGAGTGATTATGGCTCTGGCTTGAGCTCGTTTGCATCATGAGCGCCTTCTGTTCATCAGATTCTGTTGCTTCACTGCTACGTAGCCTTGACGGGGGCAAACAAAAAAGGGGGAATGTTAAGGACTTTCAATACATACACAACAGATCTTTAGCTGTGAAAAATGTATCATTAAAGATCCCACACCATTTAAAGTGGTAATCAAAAGCTAACTAACTTTCTCAAGAACACGCTTGCCAAGGACAAACCTAAATAACTTAAAATTACAAACTATAACCCATATTACCAGATTGCATTAGAAATGAAAAACAACAGTAGGAAGGAAGGCAATTCTTTGGTTACTAAGATAATACTATTTCATTTGTTTGATTCTTTTGTTTTTACTCGTGAGACATGCCAATGAAGAGCAAGGTGATCGAGATGTTGCATCCTCCCCCCCTGATGCATACACAATCATGATGAATGTGTACACATGCATATGAGTATATGCCACAAAACAAGGACTGCATGGGCTGCCTGAGCAATGGTCATTCTGCTAATGCACCCTACAAAGTTCTTGCAAAGCCACAAAAGAGAGGTGAAATTGAATATCAAGAAAGGAGGGGATAGGGGTAATTTGATGGATTAACAATTAATCATAGTTTTAAAGGTTTGTTGAAGCGGGCAGATTATATTTCATTTTGATAACCTTGCAGGGCAATGATAAGTAAAACGTGCATGCCTACAAAGCAGTAAAGCATGGTTTTAACTTTTTTTTTTTTTTTTTTTAATCACCTAGCAGACTTGATGGTGTAAATGGAGAAGAAAAACTACAATATTTACACAGTAAACAATAGCCCTACTTTGTTTATCTCCTCCAACTACTGATATTCTCCATAAGCAAAGACAATAAAAAAAAAAAAATAGAACTCGACTGGTGGATGTGGACACGGTGTTTGCCAAAAGATGAACAGCTAATCATCAGGTGAGTCCCGGGACCTGAAAGATGTGCTGTGGAAAAGAGAATTGGTGGGATGCATGATAGCAGATGAAATAAATATGAAAATCACGATTAAAGATGAAAAATGAATGGAGGACCTTGCAGGCTGGGGAGAAATCATGACAAAAAGAATAGACCACCAAACAATAGGCCACTTTAAAAATAACACAATACATACAATAAGAAGGAATTCAAAGCCATCACTAGATAAAAACCTAAGTCACCAAGTTATTTTATTGTAAAACAATATTATTTTATTGTAAAACATAAAGGAAAAGATCAAGACCAAAGGAATACACAGCATGAATAAAAATAATAGAAAATGACGTGTTGCGGGGGACAGGCAAGATGGCGTCTGGTTAGCGGCGGGCAAAAGATCGCTCCCTATCCCGCCAGACATAATACTTTAATATTCACCCCCCACGTACCTTTATGGAATCGTTTGTTGGTGTCAGCGCGGATCTTCGAGTGCTGGTTAAGAGCCTAAAAGCGGCGATTCTGCTTGGCGCCACGAAGCTGGTGGGTGAGCTTTGGACACTGCGGCGATCCCGGCAGTGGCAATTCCGTGTGTGGCCATTGAACGCAGCGGTGCTTCCCGGCTGTGAGTTCAGCGAGGCTAACGGAGATTACAGAGCTGAATATCGCATGCTGATAAATGGAGCTTGGAAAAAAAGACCCGAAGAGAAAGCCAGCTCTATAGAAGTGAGTAGCGCAAGCTGGGTACATTGTGAGGTTTTGTCCAAACTAAGGATAGCGATGGCTCCTAAATCCACGAGGACTGGTAAGGGGAAAACCCCCGAGACAGAACTGCAAGCCGCAGTGTCAATGCCTGTAGTAGTAAAGCCCTCAGCAAGGCAGACGACCCAGATTAAGGCAAACTCAAAAAATATGGGGAAAGACACAGGGAAAGCCACCATCCCAGGAGAAAGAGGGGGGGGCAACTGTGTTCAGAAACTGGACGAGGTAGTGCGGAGCTGCAATAGGACTGGGAAGAACTCGGCAACGACAAATAGCGGCAGTTTAAAAAATATTGCGAATTTCTTTCCCCCAGCTGTGGTGTCTAACCCTAAGGAAAACGAAAAGACAAGGAGCAAGCCAATATGTGAGACCAATACTTGTAATCTTAGGGGAGAAGGAGTCACTTTAGAACATGCTTCACCCCTGACAACTACCGATGTACAATGGGGAGAAATAATGGAAACCAGAGAAAAATTAGGCCAGTCAAAACTTGCGCCAGATTGTCAGGGAAGCATCCCGCCGGCCACTTCCCAAGGAGCAATAGAAGGATGTGCAGATGAAAATATTACACCACAGAGCCAGTGCACTAGGCTGATCCAGATGGTGGAAGCGATCAACTTACCCTCGCAAGCAACGAACAGATTGGCTCAAGAGGCTTCAGCTAGTAGCAGTCTAGGTGGCCTAGAGGAAACACAGGATAACATTGATAATTTTTTTACAGTGACACTGAGGGAGATAATGTACTGAATTGGGACTATTCATCTACTGGGGTAGCTTACCCTGAATACCCTCCACAGGGGGGCGCAACTCCAGAAAATCCTTCATTACAGCTGATATTAGACTCTATCAAGCAAGTACAAAATGACATAAAGACGGAGGGGAAGAAGAGTCGATTGGTGACTAAAAATCTACAGGGTGCTAATAAGAAAGTAGCAAAGATTTGTACAGACACAAATGCTAGGGTAACACAGCTAGAAGAGCGCCTTAGTCTTGCAGAGGATTGTCAAACCAAAAATTCAAGAAAAATAGAGGGGTTTGAGAAACAGTATATTTATGTTCAGTGGAAGTTGGAAGATTTAGAAAATTGCCAGCGGAGAAATAATCTCAGAATTATAGGTATTGACGAAGGTATTGAGGGAGATAATATCCAATCCTATGTGTTAAAACTTATGAAAGGGGATATTCCCTGAATTAAATCTTTGGGATTGGGAGAAAGAACTACAAAGGGTACATCGTTTCCCAATAGTCAGCAGAACGAAACAGTCGAAGCCCCAAGATGGTATTAAGAGACCCAGAGCAATTTTGGTGTATTTTGGCAGCTTTTTGTTAAGGGAAGAGGTCTATTCGAGAGCCCGCCCTAATGCCAAACGATCATTTGAGTCACAGTCGTTCTTCACCACACCAGATTATTGCCATATCACAGTTGAGAGGCGGTGGAGACTGAGGGAATTGATTGCAACATGTCAACAACAGGGCCTGCAAGCTTTCTTAATGAATCCAGCCAAATTAAAAATAATATACCAAAATAACGCTAGAGTTTTCACTTCCGATATACAAGCAAGGGCTTATATAGATTCTTTAAAAACCGGTGCAGCTGTATCTCCCGTTAAGTGAAGCTAGATGGCCCTTTTTCTGTAAAATAGCTCGTTTAATAGGGTCATCTGATAGGAGTAAAGCTAACTAAGATTGTACTAGAATTGGAATGAGGGAGAGGATGTGAGACATAGGGTGAGCAGAAGGGGAAGTGGGGGTGATGGGGGAAAAACAAAAAATAAACGGGATAGGGAGGCTGATGATCAGACTCCATCACAGAGATGCATAGTCTACTTGCCTCATCGGGAGGAGGGGGAGGGGGTGGGCTCAGGGAGGGGCTAGGGGGGGAGAGAAGGGGGGGGAACCGGGGGGAAAAAGAATCTTCATCAAAGAATATGAAAACTGGACATCGCTTGTTTAAGAGGAAAAGCAGTAGAACTAAACAAAAAAGAAAAATATGCGGATAGTCCCTATTAATATCTGTGGCTTAAACAACGCTAAGAAACGCAGAGAACTGAAAGAATATTTAAAAGTCATACAAGCAGATATTTTATGCCTGCAGGAAACGCATGTAGAATTTTCACAAAAACATCTGTTGGATCAATTGGGATACCAGGTACTAACGTGTACAAAGCAAGGGACTAGAACCCGTGGGGTGGCGATTTTAACACGTACAAGGGCAATTTCACTAATTAGACAGCAGGCCGATAAATATGGTCGCTGGGCTCTGGCAGAATGTCAATTACCGGGATGTAAATTTACGTTCTGTTCCGTTTATGGACCAACAGAAGATGACCCCGAGATGATACATTATATTAACTCTCAGCTAGCTAGTTGGCCCCTCCCAATAATATTGTGTGGGGACCTGAATATTAATGGATTAAATGGACTATGGCTAACTGATCCTGTTAAATTCATTGGAAGAAAGAGAAAAAGTCATAAAGCTCTGGTACAACTAATGTTGGATAATGGACTTGTTGATAGATGGGAACAGGATAATCCTTTGGGTGGAGGTAGTACTTATTACTCAGCTCCACATAAAATGGTTGCCAGGCTTGATTACTTTTTAATCTCACCCTCACTAATCTCGATGACAAAAATATCTAGATTACCAAGGGTGATATCAGACCACAACCCCCTGACCCTCGATATTTTAGGGTTCAACCTCCAAATGGAAAAAAGAACTTGGACCTTCGAGAGGGCATTATTATTAGATGCCAGATATATTAAACATATGGAAGGATGGCTCAAGGAGTTTCTGGAAGTAAACAAGGGATCTGCTTCATTAGCTGTGGTCTGGGATGCTATGAATGCGGGCATCAGGGGAGAGACTATTAGCTATTCCATCAAGCGCAATAGAACTGAAAGGGAAGAATTTAATGGAAAGATCAAGGCTGTCGCTGACATAGAAGAAGAATTAACTAATGCAATTAGCACTAACAATCAATTGGGAATGATAGAACAGAGACTATCTTTAGCTAAGGCGGCTGTTGGTGAGATTTTTGCATCACGAGCCTCGGGGAAGTATCTTGCCTGGAGGCAAGATCAATACGAGTTTAGCGAACAAATTGGACGATTGCTGGCAATTAGAACCCGACAAGCGACCACGAAGGGAGATATTAAAAAGCTAATCTCAGGCACAGGAGTTATCGCTGTAACGCCTAAAGACATATGTACTATTTTTCACGATTTTTATCAAACAGTATATTCTGTAGAATCTAGACCCGACAGTATCGATATAGAGCGCTATATAGAGACATCCCTAGTAGAGAGACTTGTGCAAACGGACCAAAATGAACTGGAACTATGCTTTACGTCTGAAGAAATACAAACTGCGGTTAAAAATCTCCCTGCTGGGAAAGCAGTAGGACCGGACTTAATCCCACTTGAGTTTTATAGAACTTTTTATCATATTCTAGAGGCAGATATCTTTAGCTTAATGACATCAGTACAAGGTGGGGGGGGTTTAACCAAGTTCTTGGGGTGAGGCAACAATGGTAGTCTTTCTTAAGAAAAATAAACCCCCTGAAAATCCTGGGTCTTACAGACCAATAAGTCTTTTGAATAGTGATTCCAAAATCTATTCTAAGATATTAGCGAACCGATTGAGCAAGGTTATTGGCAAGATTGTTTCTCCGAGACAATATGGGTTCATACCCGGGAGGGGGACGGTGGAGCATATAAGGAGGGTCTGTACACTGTTTGACGGCACGACATCCTCACGAGACCCTATGGCTTTGATTCTACTTGATGCTGAGAAAGCATTTGATAGAGTCTTGTGGGGTTTTCTATGGATAGCTTTACAGAAAGCTAATATTGGGAGCGGCTGTATAGAGGCCCTAAAAGCCTTGTATAGAAAACCCACGATTAAACTTAGAATTATGGGAGAACAGAGTGAAGTGATTAACATCAAGCGCGGGACCAGACAGGTGTGTCCCTGCTCCCCTTTACTATTCGCCATCTATATTGATTCATTTATCAGGGGAATTGAACAAAACAGAAGAATTCTTCCAGTAATTTTAAATGGATTTGCTACTAAAATACTGGGCTATGCGGACGACTTAGCTATACCTACTTCTGACCCCATTAAAACTATGGTCGAAATAGAGAGCGAAGCCAAACTTTTGGGGTTTTTGTCAGGGTATAAATTAAACGGTGGGACAACCCAGATTGTTATAAATAAATACACGGATATAGTTGACAGCAGAGTAACAGAGGGTGCAAGCTATCTTGGCATTACCATAACAGAAGAAGTATCGAAGATAGTTGAAAAAAATCTAAGACCAGTGATTAAGACAGCCAAAGAAAATCTAGACAGAATGAATAATTTATATTTAACGACAATCGGTCGGTCCAACGTAATAAAAATGCTATTCCTGCCAAAAGTGCTGTACTTATTCCGCTGCATTCCTTTAATATTTAGTAATAACTGGTTTAAAGAACTTGACAGCATTACCAACCGTTTTATATGGGCAAAAGGCAAAACTCGGAGAGCTATAAAATTCCTTTCATTATCTAGAGAACGGGGAGGACTGACAACCCCGGATTTTAAGGTATACTATTTGGCCGCTGTATTGCAGTTCATTAGGGGATTGCTGGGAGGGAACATTAAAGATAGGTGGGAAAACAATGAGAATATACCAGATATATACGAGTTATTAGTTGAAGGCTCTAAAGACATGCTAATGTGTTACGACCCAAATTACTTTAAAAAAAACAAGATTTAAAACACTGGGCGGAGCAGGGCTAGTGTGGTCTATGGTTCGGAAGAAGATTAATCTGGGAAGAATTAATCGTTACACACCTCTGTATAAGAACTCGACTCTACCAGAAGTGTTTCATGACTCAGTAATGAAACGCTGGGACAGTCTAGGGGTCAAAACTATCGGAGATTTAATTGACAGCACAGGCATAATGGCCTTTGACAAAATACAACAATTATATAATATAGAGAGTAAAGATTTCTTCAAATATTTACAGGTCAGATCTGTACTATCCAAAAAACAAGCGGGAAATATGCATTTAAAGAGAGGAAATAATGGAGTTGCTGAGAAACGAAGAGGGCTGTACAATAACACAGTTATATGAAGTAATATGTCAGTATAAACACGATGATCGAACAAAGGTATTCGATAAATGGAGTACAAAGTTAAATCTAACGAAGAAGGAACCAGAAAGATCGTTAAAATTAGCGAATACAGTATTAAGAGTAACAAATCTTCAAACCCAACACTATAAGACCTTTTATGAACTGTATCATTCCCCCCACAGGATAGCTCAGTGGGGTGGAAGAAGCGGGACAACTTGCCCGAGATGTCAGAGCACTCAGGCAGATACAATACATATGTTTGCCACTTGTCCCAAATTAGATCTTTTTAAACAATCTAAGGAACAGTTTATGGACAGAGCCCTCGGGATCTCCATTAACTTGACAAACGAGGTTATGGTTTTAGGGGTGGTAAGAGAAGGCACCGAGATTGCCTCGCCAGAGTTTATATTTTTGGCGATAACCTTAAGTCGGCTGTGTATAGCATCTTTATGGAAAGATCCGCACCCGCCTGTGTTTCAACAATGGCTATCGCAGCTACTTGCCACATACACTCTGGAGAGGGCACTTTATGATAAAAAGGGAGGAAAGCTAAAGCAATTGGGAAAAATAATCTGGGCACCAATAACCGAATGGAAGCTTAGAATTGAGGGATAAAAAGATTTGTAAAGACAGACTGATTCATTAGCCGAACTCACATGATGCATTTTCCGTTTTATATTCTCTATGTATTTCTGTATCAATCTTTTTTTTACGACTTATGTGGCTATACCTTCTTCTGTATTTTTTTTTTCTTGTCTGTTTGTTGTCCGTTTAGGACATTTGTACGAATCAGTGATGTATCCTTGATGAAGATTCAAATAATAAAAAAAAAATTAAAAAATCCATAAAAAAAAAAAAAAGAAAATGACGTGTTGCCAGATGCTATTGACTGTATTCTCTTATTATGGAATGTGGACCTAAAAATATGTAGTAAGATAAATGACATTCTGTAAGTTGCTATAAAAAAAAAATAATAATTATATAAGTGATATATACATATATATATATAGATTAAGATTAAAGTTCTTGAACAGTAATTATGGAAATGAGAGTATATATGAAGTATCCAGCATAATGATGGTCTGAACGCTATCAAGTTCTACTTAGGAAGCAGACTGCTAAAATTGTGGTCGCACACACAGATGTTAGTATCAACGATATCTGCATGTCTTAAGAACAACTATTTTCTATTTAATGGGGAACTGTTTCATCGAACATGTGGTACAGCGATGGGCACCTGCTTTGCCCCCAGCTATGCGAATCTGCATATGGGCTGGTGGGAGGAGCAGGTGGTCCAGACACTGTATCCAGAGGAGTGGCAAAAGCATATAATGCGCTGGAGTCGATTTATCGATGATGTATTCATCGTTTGGAAAGGCTCAGAAAATCAAGCAAAAGTATTTATAGCAAAACTCCTGATCAACAATCTCAATCTCAGATTCACTAGCACCATCAGTGCAACATGTGTACATTTCCTTGATCTTCATGTACATATAAAAGATGGGAAACATGAAACAAGACTATCTAATGCCCACACCGGGTAACTAGTTGCTCCAGGCAGCAAGTTTCCATCCAAGAAACTTAATAAAAACTATCCCCTATGGGGAATGCTTACGAACTATGAGAAAATGCAGCAATCAAGAAGAACTTGATAAGGAGCTTGGTTGCCTGAAGACACGTTTCAAAGCAAGGGGCTATACAGACTAATGCGTTAATACAGCCATGAACAAGGCGAACAAAAAAACAAGGGAAGAAATTCTTTTTAACAAAAGTAGAACAAAATAAAAGGTGGAAAAAGACAATAAAAACCAATGTAGGATGATGACTGCATATAACAAACAAGAAAGTAAGTTGAGAAACATCCTATACATCCGTTACAAACATTGGCATGTCATATGCAATGATCCTGTCCTAGGTAAATTAGAGCAGCGTAGACCTCAAACAACATTTAGAAGAGCCAAATCCCTGAAGCAAGCACTTGTCAGTAATACGATAGCTCCATCAAAAGCAAAAAGCACAGCCAAGTCATGGCTGAGTAGAAAAGATGGTTTTATAAAAATGTTCAAAATGCAAAGCTTGCTCTCATGGAAAAAACACTTCATGTAAAACAGACTATGCTGTCTACGTACTTCAGTGCCCTTGCGGGCTGAGGTATGTGGGCAGCACAATTCTGCCAGTGCATAAGATAGTTCTACAGCACTTACGAGCCAAAGAATGGCACTAAAACGTATCCTGTAGCACGCCATTTTGAGCAACATCACATCAAAAATGTTCAAGACCTATTGTACTTTGTAATTGATGCTATTCCGCCCAGCATACGGGGCAGTAATCGGGAGAATAATTAATAAGGTTAGAGTCTTGCTATATTATAGAGCTTGACACAAAGACCCCAGGAGGACTAAATATGGAAGAAGATTTCCATACGCATCTATGAAAAGTGATATAGTAACCGGTCTTGCAATCTTGGGTTTTTAACTGGTTTTAATTGGTTGAGGTATTTGTTTTATTCAGTGCACTTTGTATTCCAGAAGACAGCTTTTATTAGGATGACAAATGTTTGCTGTCAAACATGCAGAGTAGGGGAGGAAGAGGTGACTCTTAATAGTCAAATATATATGCAAGCCTAAAAATTTAGATCATATGCCCACTAAGGCGGAATTACAGACCAGTAACAACGACAATGATAATACAAGTCGCTGTGTCCACTCACACGATATCAGATTTTGAGAGGCAATCCTCAAGATTGTTCAGAGTGTGTAACCTTAAGTATATATGAAGGATTTGCATGTTAACAAAATAAGTAATGGTATGAAATTGAACTGTAAATCACCAGTCTGTTTTCATGTATTTACAATAATGTTTTTAGTAGGTGTCACGCAACGCGTAAAGTTGGTTATAAATCACGTTATAGGCCCACTCGGGCTGGATGAAAGTTCAACAAAATGGCAATGATATTTTAAGCCTTTGTGCTCACAGGTGTTAAATCTGGGATATTATAATTAAGAATGTCCTGGTCTGTACACCTTAACTATTCAGTATGTAATTGTCATATAACAGCAAATCTAGCAATGTGATGAAATGCACTTGTAAACTACCAGTCTGTCTTCACGTACTTTTTTTTTTTTAGTAGTTCTCACTTGACTTAACACGCAAGGGTGTTTAAATATGGTTGAAAACGTTATCAAATCGTTATCAATCGTTGGTGAGCAAGCCTGCTGTGCAGGCAAACGTGTCAGAATAAATGAAAAGTAGGCTTAAGACACGGCGTCGTCATCCTTTCGTTGCTGAGGGGAGTTGGAGATTGTGTCTGGACTGTACTTGGGTGGACGGCGCGCTCTATGATCTGGAGCAGCGGCGGATATATATATATATATATACACATATACATACACACATTAAAAGCACAAACAGATCAAAAGGATAGTCTGTTTTTTATATTCATTGTCACTTTAATCACTGTGTCACTTTAAAAATGTGGAAAAAACTGAGAGCATGTCATGTGATCAAGGGCTCCGGGTAGCCCGAAACACGTCATGGTGGCGAGAAGCAAGAAATAACACAATTGCAGCACGTATTAAGTGGAGTTCGTTCCATTTTCTTTCCTCTAACATATGTTAAAGGCTATCCTCGCCGAGGAGTGAGTATAACGTGATTTAAAATTCCCAATTTATCACGGTACTAGTGGTTATCAATCAACATAAAGATATAACCAGATGATACTTATAAAGTGCAGGTGCATGTACAATTGACCCGAATCAAGGCTACAATATTGTTACAATTATGCTAAAATCATTCTTTGGATGTCAGTAAAATACATTCTGCTAGGCTGGCTCTACCCGGACTGCATTAGGTCAAAAATTCATAATCTATGATACAAGTTAAAATTTCAGATCTAAATATAAAGTTAAAATTTTAGCCTTCTCATTTTCCTTACATAGCAGGAAGCCAGTAAAAATCAGCTGACGCCAAATACAATGAGTTGTGAGCCATTTAATTTTAATATGCTCAACATCTCCTTGTATTTCCTGATGTTCAAGCGTCTGCCCAGCGGCTTTATCCAGTTTCTTCAGGGGATTACATATGCTGGGCAGAAAAATAGAACATGAGCGAGATCTTCCTTTGCACCCATTTGGGATGAATTGCACTTAGAAGGCCCATTTGACTGGGAAGGCATTTATCTGAAGTATTTCATATCTAAATTTCAGATATAATGTCTTTGCTATTTGAGGTTCAAATGCATCCAGAAATGGCTCGAAACTTGGGGTAGCTTTAAACGTTAGAAAAAGCCTCCCTATAGAACTACTTAAAGTGACATCGTGCCAAATAAAGTTCCAATAGATGCGCTTGATCTCGACTCAGGCATCGGCATACTAGGGTTTGTCCAGAATCTACTCAGACCCAAGTTGGGGCGCCATTTTCGGATGTGAACAAACCAGGGGAAGGTGACATGGACATCTAATTCTAATAACTCACTCTAAGTTTGCCTGTGGATTTCTAACTCCACAGTTGTCCAAATTCTAACCCAATATGACAAAGTTATCCATGCGTCTAGATGTTCCAGTCTTTTGATGCCGATGTTATAGGATAGTGGGATCACTGGGGTATGTCGGGGGAAAGAAGTAAACATTCTCAGGATTTTATTTTCCCAAACATTTAATGGAGGGTTTCACCGCCCCATAACAGAGCCATAGAGGGCGGCAGTTTGAGCTCTAAATTTATAAACTTCCAGGGCAGGTGTAAGGGCCTTTGACACGGTCAAATTTTGTTTCTTTACAATGGGGACAGAGTTTAGCATTAGAATAGCCTTAGATTGGTTTATCTGTGGCTTCCATGAAAGTTTTGAAGCAAGGGTGACCCCCAAGTATACAAAGTTGGAAACACGCTCCACGGTCACCCCATTAAAAGTTAAGTATGGGTCACTCCAAGCCTAGGTGAGTCATGACAAGATTTATGCAAATACTGGACCAAATCATTCGCATATAATAGAAACAAAGTTGGTGCCACGAAGTAGCCCTGGCGCACACCCCTCCTAACTGGAATTTCATCTGTGAGCTCCCCTCCTATGCCCCAGCGTACCTTGGCGAAATCGCCCTCATAATTTGATTTAGGATCTCCTCAAGTACCTCCTGTTCATATAAGGTTTTCCATAGGAGATATCTTGGAATTGAATCGAAAGCTGCCTTCAGATTGATAAAACAACACATAAACGTCCAACTTTTAGCTTTGTATACTTCCATTCTAGGGATATAAGTAGAACAAGCATTGGCATAGCCAATAGGTCTCGCCGTTGGGACCTTATAAGTGTTTAGTTATCCAGCACAATATCATTGGTGCAACAACATCAACTGTTGCATTGCTAAACACTTTAAAAGCCACTTACTAAATGTCTCGCAGAGCAGCGCATGCACTGGCTCAGGCAAGACCTAAAAATTGGTCAATTGTACTTACTTTCCTTCTAAAGCCCACCTTGCAAGGTGAAAGTATATCATTCTCCCCTATACAGTCATTTAACCCAGCCAAGATTTGCTTAGCATAAACCTTTTGCAAAATATACATCAGGCTTATAGGCCTGTAGTTAGCAGGGTCGTCCCTGCTGCCCTTATTGTGAATGGGAACTATCTCTGCGCCGTTCCAGGATTCTGGGATGGGCTGGCCCCCTGCTATTGCACTGCATAATAGGTTTATATATGGCACCCACACTTCTGGGGCAAGTTTTAATAAGTCCCCGGGTGCCTTTGAAGATTTAATAGTGGCTATGGCTAGTGAGGTATCTTAATACTAAACTGGACTGGTGGAGTTTGTGCAAAATAGCCAAGGCTCCTCAGTTGGATTAGAAGGGTCTAGAGGTAGTTAATTGGGGGCGGCATACAAGCTGGAAAAGTGTCTCTGCCATGTACAGGGGTCTAAAAATTGGTCAGAAGCTGTCTTGCTTAATTTGTTACTATGGGCTATTATTCTCCAGAACATGGTCCCTGGTTTTTGGAGCAGTTATAAGATCACCCCAGATAGTCTCTTCCTAATTTCTTGTTGCTACCTTCTGTACTCTGTTCTTTCATGTCTAATCTCAATTATGTTTTTGGCCTTTAAGGCCCGGAGAAGGCATCATTTGGCCGAAGCACATTCCATATCATACCAGGGATTCGACGGGTGGGTCTTGGCCATGGAGTTATAGCAGGCCCCTTGACTGATCGCCGATTGTTGCTTACTAGTGGTTGCATGGTCTTTTCCCCGAATCAGTTGGAAGGGTTGGGTGAGTAGAAATCGACCTCCCAGAAAGGTCTAGACATAGTGGGAAATGCTCACTCTCTCCCCTTTTGTCTACCTTGAAGTCTTGTACATATGCCCAGTGAGCTATACTGATCATTACCAGTTCAGGAGCTGGAATGCTGTACAGCTAGTTTAGGGTATATCCTTGCAGCAATCTCTTACAAAACTGAAATTTCTTGCCATGTTTGTTATTAGGCAATCTAACTGATTTCTAGAGTGTTCGGACAATATGTCCTCGGGTGGATAAACTCTGATATTCTAATATTTTCTCTAAAATCGCACCTTCAGAGGCATTGTGTTCAGACTTCAACATGACCTCAAGAGAGCTGAGGAATGAGACAATGGTTTCAAGGTTGAAGATCTGTGGGGTTTCAAGATGTCAAAGAAGAGGATCAGGACCTGCCAAGATGCGTCCCATCAGAGCTTTGTAGACCGAGCCCAAGTCGGAGCTTGAAAGGCCACAGATGCAGCAGTGGGTGCCTAACAGATCAGACTTGGACGCCAGGGCAGGCTCAACAAATCTTCAGGATTATCATCCTAACGGTAGTATATGTTCCCCTAATGTATGCGTCCTGGGAAAGTAGGGATCAGAGTTTACATTGGCTCGGGCTTCGGTTCCTCTCTTGTCGAACCCAGTCTGTCCTCCATCCCTTCGAGTTCCAGCCCATAATAGTCTATCCAGGGAGTCCAAATCTTTTTGAATTTATGTGGGCACCCCCGGGCTGCATATGTAGCTCTTTCAGCTACCATGTATTAGTCTAAGCATGTTTTCCATTCCTTAAACGTGGAGCCATCCTGCATGATTGAGTTGACACATTTGACAAAATATGCTCTCCTTTAAAACGCATATAATACTGGATTGCTCTCATAGGGAGGTATTGCACACCTTGTTGATTTGCCGCAAAGATCGTTGCTATATGAGATGGCAGCTTCTGCAACCAGCACAAGTGATCCTTATGAACTCTGGAGAGCGGACTGTGGGACTTACCCTCTGGATAACTGTTCTTTAACATGACTCTGAATGCTCATTTGTCGAGATTGTAGTATATAATACAGCCTCCTGTGAGATGGTGCAATATGTATATACGGCTGCCCAACCACCCCCCGTAACTGTGCTGAAAGGTTATAAATAAAGTGGTTAAAAAATAACAAAGCGTCAACACAACATTTATTCATATTTGACAAACAGCTGTTCATAATCATTTGGTAAACTGCACATTTTTGTCTCAGAAAAGCAAAACAGACCACTCCTTTCTTCAAGTGCCCAAAGGATGTATTGAGAAAGACAGAGTGCGTGCAATCACTGCTTTTCTCTGGAGCATGATGATCAACAAAGTTAAGATTGCTAGGAACCATGACTCCTAAAACTGTGCTGCCCCGGAGGAGAGCAATCGGACATGCTAAGACTGAGTTGTCATTGACTTCACTGCTGCCTCCTTGAAAAAAGACGTTGAAGTTTGATGCCAATTTTATTAATACAAAAAGAAAGCTGTATCATATGATTCAGTAATTGGGAATGTTAAGCCACAAAATGCATCCACCTATGAAATAGCAAAACGCTACATTTTTGCTAACATAACTGAAGATGCAGAAGATGCAAAAGATGCCAGTCAATGGCATCCATTGTTAGGTCTTGCCTATAGACAGCTGTTCGCGTACAAGTCATGTTTTTAATTTTTCTTGCGGTGTTGCACAAACTCACCAAAAACCATTTCTTTTTCATAAAAAGATTGATAAGGTGAGACCTTTTGGCTTTGCAATCAGTCACTCTTTCCCTCCCTCAAACGGAAAATCCAGAAAAATGTCAAGAACATCAGGATGCCCTGAGGCGCAAACCCATGCCTGAAATTGGTCTCTTAGGAGTGAGGTGTGGTGGGTGATCCAAATGCCTCTTTTTGCTGCAAACATACAGTGTTCTTTGGCCTTTTTACTCGGCCTGTGATATATGCAGACACCTGCACTACATGCAATGGGTACTTTTCCATTATGATAATATAATGCCGAAAGTTGTTCTAATAGCATGATAATATTTCACAAATTCAGAGTTGAGTGCTCTGTAATTTTCACAGAAGCTCTGCAATGTATTCTTTGAACCTTAATTAGCCACCAGTTATACATGTTAAGATTTATCAAATTTGCAAGAGCAATATAATTATTTTTAAACTAGATAACTTATTAAACAGCAAGTTAAAAATTGTCCTTTTACTATATGGTTGTCTGTAGTAAAAATACGTGTTTGCTGTACTAATATACAGATTTCGTCCGTAGAAGAAGATTTACCAGCTGTAATTCACCGGTTGAATTCAACATTTTGACCAGATGGGCAACGATTAAGCTGGAAAATGTATTCTGAATATTTAAAATGGTACTGTAAGGTTTAAAGACCAATTACTGATAAGGAAAATGGATAAAGGATCAATTAATTTCCTAGCCCTCGAATTATTTATAAATTACATCTAAAACATGACCATGGTTTCATCCACATGAAAGGAGTATGTTGAAACCACTGTTATTTGCACTTGTGCAAAGTAAGTGATCTCCTTTATACCCCTCCACTGTCACTATCTGTAGCTACAGGAAAATGGAAGAAAATGCGGAGGAGCCCTCCTGTGACTCAACCAACCCCCACTCCCCCACCACCACTCCCGCTTTTTAAGTTGCTCATACATTGGCCTCAATAACACACTTTTTCTACCTCTTGCAAAAATTATGAAGGAACAAGTTCAAAGACCATGTGCATCAGCCATACATTTTCTTTCTCAGGACAATGAATCTAGACCGGAAGTGAAAGGTGCTAGATGTAAAGGTCTGTTGCATGTCCTCCTTCAGTACTTTCTGCTGTCCATCAAATTCTAGTTTTGAGTTTACCAGAATAGGATTTTGATGCTCTTGCATCTAGAAGGCCATAATGCGATCAGTTAGACCATATGTAAGCCTGACCAGAATTCCACCTAAACAATAATGACCCACTGAGGCAGGCTAAACAATGCTGAACACAAAGCTAGTGCAAGCTAATCTATGTGAATCTAACTATGTACATAGTAAAACCTCTTTGGTAAGGAGGATGAAATAACCATAATAGCAGCTATTGTTTCCTCTCATTACCAGGCAAGTGCCCATAAAACATTAATGTTTGTTCAAGTTATGCATCAGTAAGTATAGTAACCAAGTTTCTAACAGAATATAAGCAGCATAAAAATCATGAACATTTTAAACGTATAGGACTATTTTTAATGCACTAGTGACCTTTCTTCATGGACCTATGTAAAAGCAAAACAGAGTGAATCCGCAGCTGCGGACATATGACAGTTGGGGCCACGCTGAGTACAATTACACCACAGGGGGCATGCCATTTTGATGAGTGTATGCTTTTGTACAAACTCTAGTGAGTAAGCATGTTATATTGAAGATGTGGGGTGTCATGTGGCACTTGTGTGCTTTGCCTCAACAAGGACTTGGCATCCAATGTTGGAATTTATGAGTACGCCCATAGCCTCCAAAATGAAAACAACTTTACTGACACCTAAATAGGTCGTAATAAAATAGAGTTTGTGAACTTAGAAGTGTTACTCATTAGGAGCAGAGGCAGGCAGTTTCGTTTTGTTGTTTAAGGTGCGGGAAGCTCTTCCAGACAGGTCGCAGGGTGATGGTCATGATCTGCAGCCTGGAGATTTTGTCCTTAAGAAATCGTTTCAACAGACAAGTTGCTTGGCACCTCGCTGCCGTGGCCCAGAGCAGGTCCTCCTTGCTACCAGAACTGCAGTCCGAGTGACCAACAGGAAGAACTGGGTCCACGCCAGCCACTGCCGAAAGATTCCGCATACCTTCGTGAGCCCTGCTGTGCTGACAGATCATCGCAACATTTTGGTCACCGAGAGAGGACGAACAGCATCACCTGAAGGGCCTGAGGAAGTTGTCCCGGACCATACGATTCCCGGCGCATTTAGATATCTGCTTCGATCCAGGAAGAAAGACACTTCATCGCAGAAAGCGATTGTTTGAGCCACTGTCCTGGGTTGTTAAATATTGACTACGAAGGGGGGAGTAGCCTTTTAGTGACTACTTGTCTCAACGTTAGTTAAGACACCAACGCCTGCCCAGGACCTTAGGGCATCATCTATTTTGTTGTTTGTCGATGAGATGAACATGCCTGAGGAGAAGAAACCAAGAGCTGCAAAGATCTGTAGCGGCTGCACAATGATTACTACTGGATTAACTTTGACTGCTGTCATCATTGCTACGATAATGTGGGTTGTGGAGGAAGTAACTCTGGCTCAAAACTTACTGCCTGCTACTACTTCTGTCCCCATGGAACATTATTACTTCACTCTTTCCTACCCTGAGAAGAAGCATCGAATGTCACATCTCAATAACACTTACCTGCACTAAAGCTAGGATTCCAGCCTGACTCTTGACCCCCAGACAGCCGATCTTGACGCTGTCACGGGGAATCGTCCCTCGCTGCCGCCATCAACAGCGAGCGAGCTAGCTCCGCCCACTTCGCCGGCCACGCCCCCTTCTTCCAGGCTAAAGGGCGCGCTGACTACTAGCGCGTCCACTCTAACATTCTCCTGAGGCGGAAAGCCGGGAGCGCTGCTAATTGAATTTTAAAACTTGTGTAATTCTGTGTTTTTACTTACCTGCACTAAAGCTAGGATTCCAGCCTGACTCTTGACCCCCAGACAGCCGATCTTGACGCTGTCACGGGGAACCCTCCCTCGCTGCCGCCATCAAGAGCGAGCGAGCTAGCTCCGCCCACTTTGCCGGCCACGCCCCCTTTTTTTTTCTCCACTCCCTCTAAAACGCCCCTATAAAACAATGTGTATGGGCTGGAAGTGCAGCGGACGGGCGCGACGATTGCGCGCTGAAGGCGCGCCCAAGGCAAGCCAGTCTGCGCCCGTCCGCGGCTGTCCGGGGCTAGGGGCACGTCACTCTGCCCAATTTATCACCCATTCCCCCGCCCAACTCCGCAGCCTCCAGGGCCCATGGTCTTTACCAGCCACTACCTGTTCCCGCATTTCTTCTCTCAGCCTGTCTCCTGCTCCTTCTCCCGCCATCCTTCCCCTTCAACACATTCCCCCTCACCCCCCTGTGGGTGATGTTAACCCTGGATCCTCTAAAACCCTTTCGGTATACTACTTAAACACCCGGTCTGCAGTAGCCCACTCGCATGAACTATCGGTGCTGCTAGACCTTCATGCACCAGATCTTCTTTTTTTAACAGAAACATGGTTTTGCGATGACTCCCTCCCCGTTCTATTGGCCACTCTCCCAGCCCCATATTACGCTCTACGTGCGGATCGCCATAATGGTAGAGCTGGGGGCGGTGTTGCGGTCATCGCCCGAACTGACCTCCCCTTTCAAACTCTTTCCTTGCCAGATATTGCCACTACGGAGTACCTGGCTATCCGTACCACTTCTATTACACCTCCCCTCACTTGCATACTTACCTATCGTCCCCTTCAATCCCCTTTATTGTTTCTCCCCGATTTTCTGGAAGTTTTGGCCACGATCACAGTTAACAACTCCTCCATTTTGCTCCTGGGTGACTTTAATTTTTGGCCCTCAGACACCGCAGAATTCCCATCCTCAAAAGAATTTTCAGACACCCTTCAATCTCTTAACTTCACATCTCATATTCACTCTCCTACCCATGTCAAGGGTCACATCCTAGACCAGATTTGGTCCTTGAACTGTCTCGTAGAGTCCCTATCCATCTCACCTTGTACGTGGTCAGACCATCATTTGATCTCATTTGCCCTTCCCACACATCCTCCGGCCAAGCCCCCACTTCCTAAGAACATCTGGGTCCGCGCTTGGGGGCGAATAGACCCTGAAAATTTATCCACCCTACTCACCACCTCCTACCCCTCCCTACAAGGTCTATCCACCCTTTCCCAGTTCACGGCCATTGAACAGTGGCTCTCCTCAGGCTGCGACTCTATTGCCCCTTTGAAACGGGTCACCTCAAAGCGGGAGAAGGATGCCAACCTGTGGTTTAATGAAGATCTTAAGGCCACCAAACTAGCGGTACGTCGAGCGGAGCGGGTCTGGAGGAGAAACTATTGCCCCTCACTGCGATTGGAGTTCATTAACATTCTGACTCAATATAAAAAGGCTATCTTGGCGGCCAAAACAACCTATTTTTCTTCAAAAATTCTCGCAGCTGAGAACCAATCGAGGGAAATCTTCTCGATTGTGCACAACCTGGCATTCTCCGACAGAAACACTCTGAAGCCCACCCCTTCCCAGGAACTCTGTCACTCCCTAAACAATTTCTTCATTCAGAAAATAGCCACTATTAAAGCCAATATCCCTCTCCCCTCTCCTACCTTTGTGGATCCCCAGTGTCCTCCCCCCAAGGGACAACTCACTACTTTCCCTTCCTTGACCAAGGAATCCCTGACCTCCATAATTCCCCTTGTCAAATCCAGCTCTCCGTTAGATCCCTGCCCTGCCCACATCCTCCGTCACATCTTTACTACTTGTTCAGACCCCCCCCCCTTCACCTCCTCAATAGTTCTCTCTCCCAGGGCGTGGTACCCAATCCACTCAAAACAGCAGTCATTGTTCCCATCCTGAAGAAGCCGGGCGCAGACCCCTCAGTCCCTGCCAATTTTCACCCCATCTCTCTCCTGCCTTTCTTGGCGAAAGTGCTCGAGCGCCATGTCACCTGCGCTCTGAGCTCTTTTGTGGAGAAGTACGGGGTTCTTGCCCCCCGCCAGGCCGGATTCCGCCCCGCACACTCTACGGAGTCCGTAGTCCTCTCGGTCCTCGACAACCTCAGGGAGGGAATGGACACTAACCAGACCCAGGCCTTGGTTCTCCTCGATCTCTCAGCCGCTTTTGACACGGTTGATCATATCATCTTGCTTTCCCGTGTCAGGGCGGCGGGGATCGGGGGCACCGCGCTGGTATGGTTATCCTCCTTCCTGAGGGACCGCACCCAGGCAGTTCGCCTGGGTGATTTTTCTGCGGACTTTCGGAAAGTTCAGTGCGGGGTCCCTCAAGGCTCCTCCCTTTCACCTCTTTTGTTTAATCTTTACATCGCCCCTCTTATTTTCTCACTGCAGCAAATGGAGGTCACCGTATTTAATTATGCGGATGACCTCCAACTTGTCTTTAATCTGTCTTCTTCCCCTGCTTCTGTTCTTAACTTCCAATCTATCATGATTCATATCCGGGACTGGATGAACCACAACCATCTGAAACTCAACCCAGACAAGACTGAGCTGGTGTTGACGGGTGGTTCATCCAGCCCCTGGTCTTCCTTGTTTTGGCCCCCTTCCCTTGGCTCTCCACCTGTCCCCTCTACCTCAGTAAAAACATTAGGCATTAATCTCAATTCTCAACTCACCCTTCACTCCCAGGTTAGTTCTGTGGTTTCTTCTTCTTTTCTTTCACTGCGCACTATACGCAAGGTGTCCCGTTTTATTTCTTTTGACGCTTTGAAACTGATCACCTTGGCAATGGTCATCTCCCGCCTGGATTACGGCAACGCCTTATATGCAAGTATACCTGCATATAGCTTAAGGCGTCTGCAGCAGATCCAAAACCAGGCGGCGCACCTGGTGTTTAAACTTCCAAAGTCTCACCACGTCACTCCCCTCCTCAAGTCCCTACATTGGCTCCCTGTCCGCGCACGTGTCCAGTTTAAGCTTGCTTCCATCACCTTCCAAGCACGACTGGGCACGGCCCAGGCTTTTATCTCATCTGAGATCATTCCCTATGTTCCCTCCAGGGAACTGCGTTCATCCACTCAATCCCTGCTCACAGTCCCGCGGTTCCGGAGGAAGAAATGGGGAGGATCGAAATTTACGACCCTTGCTCCACTCTTCTGGAACTCCCTGCCTCTTGAGCTTAGAGCCTTAACTCTTTATCCGCAATTCCGGAAACAGCTCAAAGCTCATTTGTTTACTAAATTTTTTAACTAGTTCATTAGCAGTTTCGGTTTCTTTTTAACTCAGCTTCGGCTTCCCTTGCCCAAATATCTGTTAGTTGCAGCGCCATGAAACCGCTGGTGAACGTGCGCTTTATAAATAATTTTAAATTCAAATTCAAATTAATGTTCAGAAGATGCTATGCAAAGATGGAAGAGAAATTAGCATTATTTTACAACAAACAAAACCCCAAGTAAGACAGAATACACTCCACATCATTACTGTAATGTTGTTCTTAGTGTACAAAAGCACTCAATAATCACTTACAGTGACGCACTAGTCAAGATGTCCACACCACAACAAAATAACTGCATTTCCGAACAGATGCCTAGAAACCCTTACAATTAAATGCCCACCAAAGAGCCACTGGTGGCAGCTTGGAAGGCTCAGCGTGGAGTTCTTGAGGTAGATGGACCATTCTTTGGAATAATGCACAAGTAAAATAAATCAGCTACCCCAAAAAAATCATAATTTCAGCTATGTCAGCTTGAGCGTTAATCAGTTACAAGCTTGGTCCAGTGACCCTTCACCATTGTCCACTGGGAAAAAAGTTGGTGTATGGGCTGCCCAGGTCCTCCTTATCCAAGGTAATGTTGAATGACTATTAAATTATCAGTCTTCTTTCCAAACCCAAGTAAACCAATGTACAGGAGTCTGCATAAGATTGCACTTTGTGGATTTTTGGTTTCTTCCTTGTTAATGTCAACTCAAAAACAAGCTTGGCAAGACAGTTAGATACTTGCACAAATAAAGGATATTTTCTCACAGGTATTGAGCAAACAGGAGCCACTATAGCACACTTAACTGCCGTAAAAAAATGTGATGCAGGTTTCCCAGTCAACATGTCGCTACAAGATAAATACAGAAAAGTCTCAGGGCACACCCAATAAACGTCTACAAAACACTTAGATTTGGATGCCAGAGAATACATGTAAATAGGGCAAGTGTCACAAGTATATGTATTGCACCTCATACATTTCTACCTAAAAAGGTAGAACTTACTAATTTATACAGTTCATGTACACCTCTAACTGATGTATGCTGTACACAGATAAATTTTTCCTATCGAATTCGTTTTGCAGCTTCCTAGCTGTTGTCAAATTACATACAAACTGTCTAGCTTCCATGGTTGTGGAAAAGGGTATGCGCTTTTTCAGCAAATCTCAAGCGCACGCTTGACAAATAATTTATAGATGTTATGAGTATTTGTAGAGTGTGCTGTCAGCCATGAGGGTATCCTGGCGCAACACAGGATGCCTAAATAAAAAGGCCTAGATTTAAGATGCAGCTTTGCAGCTAAGGGAATACAACCATTGTATCTTTACCCAACTACTATTGATCAGAATATAAGTAACGCTAAATAAGCTCTTTCACTCTTGTAACACCAACTCAGTACAGTCTTCTGTATTCTATGTATATGACTTAATACAAAAACAATAAAATATGTTTTCAAAAACAAAATATTCAAATGAATTCTAGCAACTTAAAAAAACACCTGATAGACATGCTTTTGGCATACATGTTCAGCTATATCCACATGCATGCATACACCCTTACTTTGGGTCCCTTTCTTCGATGCATCAGTACATGCCCAAGATCCATTGTTGCCACTGCCTCAGCATTGAGCTGAAGACACACAAACCTCTGTAATTGGAAGGTCATCATCTTGTGATGGTTAACCAGCATTTGGTATCTGTAAACAATATTTCTGAATAGAAAACCTATGGGTGAGCCAAAGTCCAGGAGGTGGTAAGGAGGCAGACTAGTACTGTCTCTTTTAAAAAATAAAAAAAATAATTTTTAAAGCAATTTTCTCTAACCGTGATTGCATCATTTTTATAACTGTTCTGCTTGTCGTGGTTACAGTTTAAAATGTTTAGTTTTAACCTGTCCGGGATTGCATAATTCCTCACCCGATATGTGTTTAAATTTGTGTTTATTTGCCAGTGAGCATTTAACCTGTTTAATAGGGATTGAGCACTCGTTTTTGTCTAGGAGAGTGAGTAAAGTTCGATACAAACAGTATTGTTAGAGGACAAAGTTTGTTAGGCCCTTAACTGCAGAAGTTCAAAGTGTGGATTCAGCCTGTCTGTCTCCTAGGAGATTCTGAATAGAGGAGCAGCTTCCATTTCCTGGCCAGCAAACCTTGCCTGAGGTCGCTGGGACTTTATATATTCTGCTATTGGTTGATACATGTGTGCACCGATTGGTGATTGTATCTGGTGTTTCCATTGAATTAGTATTCTCATTGGTTGGTAATTTGAGGGTTCGGATTGGTTTCTTGGTCTGTGACTCAATCAATGTAGGGTTGGGACTAGGGCTAGGATTTCTATTGGAAGTAGGGACTAGGGCTTCCTGTGTGATTGGTTGCTGGGACTAGGGCTAGGCTTTCTATTGGAAGTAGTGATTAGGGCTTCTTATGGGATTGGTTGCTGGATTAGGTGTGGGACTAAGACTATGGTTGGGCTTTTTATTGGAAGTAGGGACCAGGGTTTCCTGTGTCATTGGTTTCTGGGATTAGGGTAGGGACTACTGCTAGGGCCTCTATTGGACATAGAGATTAGGGTTTTTAAACTGATGGAGTGCATGGACCAGGGATATGATTGACTGCAAGGTCCTGGTCTCCTATAGTTCTAGATATTAGGGCTGGTGTGATTGGACAGTGTTCGGGCTAGGGTTCCCATTTGCTTAAGGGGGTCACCTGATTACTAGGGCTATAAAAGGCCAAGGCTTAGGGTGTCTCAGCCCAGGCGGAGAGGACAAGAGCGGAGAGGACAAGGGCAATTGCCTGTTTGAGCTTGTTCGGGGTTAGGGCCAGAAATGCTGCCATTTTTCCATTCAGTAATACACACCCCACACCATCAACATCTACAAACAGAATAACACACTGGCACTAAATGTACACCACACACTTACTACAAACGAAACCTATGCACAAATCAATGTACCAGCATACACTACAAAACCACATCTTTACACCCTTCTATCCCAGCTCCCACATATTTCCAACATTACCTACAAACAGTACACAACTCTATCTTATACCACTAACCAATCCACACATCACTAACACAACCAAAATCCATACCATACTTAACTACAACCCATCCAGACACACACTCCCCACTCTAATTACTCTTAACACGCCTCCTTTATCATTAACAAACCTATACTCAGTCTTCCATTATTTGTCCAACCAACACCCTCCTCTTCGTTCTACCACAATAACACAACACTTACATGCCACAGCACCACACATTTTAACTCCTGCAGCAAACAAGTCTAAAACAGTCTTAAATCTACTTCATCCCCTCCTGCACACAACATACACTGTACTCACAAACACATCACCGCCCCATTTACCTTACAACTCCAACTCACAAACAATACTATACAAACAAATACATCAGCATCTTTTTTCACTGCTCCTCAAAAACAAAACCTATCATGCACATCAGCACAACACAATCTCGCAAACACAACACCTCATAATACTTAGTCACAAAATATAATCATACACCCACCTTTCAAACTACACAAATGAACAAACTCCAATGCAAAGCTTTCTCTCCCCTAACACACACACACACACACACACACACACACACACACACACCAACCAACACAGCAATTGTCTTACAACCGCCTCTCAACCATTGGACAATTTAGAACCATACTACATGATTCACATGCTGAACCACTACCACTGACTCATACACCTTCCGCCCTACACATACGCAAACAATATAAACAACGTGCCACACATCACAACTTTGCTTCCACATGTCTACTGCACAACAAGATTACACTACAAAAACAACACAGCACACCAACACTCTCAAACACCGCTCCCCCCACCTACGCACGCATCAAAATGCCTTTTTAGCCTGATGGCCGAGGAACAAATTACAGAACAGCTACCCTATTGCTATACTCGTACAGCTAATACCAGCACTAAAAACACACATGCTACTAACCCATACAATACTGATCACTCTTCTACAAAACAAAGTCTAACTGTCAGCAAAACATATTGTCTAAACTGTATACTAAGAAAAGCTTGATCGCTCTATAAAAACAAGCATTGGCATAGCCAATAGGTCTCGCCTTTGGGACCTAAGAAGTATTTAGTTATGCAGCACAATATCTTTGGTGCAACAACATCAACTGCTGCATAGCTAAACACTTATAAGGTCCCACAGGCGAGACCTATTGGCTATGCCAATGCTTGTTTGCATTGTAAGGGCACAGGGCACCATTTACTGGCACTCGTGAGTTCCACAGACAGATAGGTGTGAGGGAGCAGTGCAGATATTGAGAGGAACCCAATTCACAAAACATACATGTGGGCCAACATCAAGAAGCATGCGGGGGCACACTGCACAGTTTACGATTGTTGCAGGTAACTGTTCATTAGGGGGGTTCACAGTAGAAAGGGTGCAAGGGCATAGTGCCTAAATTCACCTTGGCGCAAGGCACAGTTCACTAAAACGTACAACTTTCCACTATCAGACGAGTGTGGGGCACTGTGCACAGCTTGAAAGGGATGTAGGCACTTCTCACCATCAAGGCATCGGCTTCCACACTCAAAAAGGTACAGAGGCACAGTGAGCATAATCCCAAGGGTGCAGGCCGCTGTTCAGTAAGTGCCCGAGTTTCTACAGCCAGAAGGGTGCCAGGGCACATCACACGGATGGCATTTCTTTAGTATTGCTGTTCGGAACAGGGCTGGTTCACAAATGCACTATTTACCTTCAAAAAAACAAACTTAAGGCGATTTTTAACAGTACCACCCCGTAAGAACTAATCCAACATCATCGCCAAAGAATGGCACCTGTCCTCATTTTTGGATGCAGTCTCTGCCTTATCCCCCTTCTGACAAAACATTCACCATTGTGTCTTAACTTTCTTACTTTTTATTGTATTTCATATGATATTGCACACATGTCACACAAAAAAAAGAAAAAAAAAAAAAAAAAAAAAAAAAAAAAAATCACAATTGGACTTAAAACTTTCTTCTACACTGTTTTCGAATTGGCAATTGCACTGTGCTTATCAGTGTCTGGTACAGTGCAGTTAGCATAATGGAATTCCTTCCTTCATGGCAACTTGCTCGCTCACCACCACAACCTCCACTGTAGCAGGAAGTTTATTTTTCTATGCAACATTATCTTTTATTGGCTACGCACTCCATTTCCCATACAACTTCTTTTGCAAGACAACATGAAGTTTGGCAGAGCGCAGAAAAGGTACAGGATTTTATGAGAATTGTTTCTGCACACTATCGCCATTCAAACATGATTTGTATCCTACTGGCAGGCAGCGTGGGAAACTCACAGTGGCAAAAAGAATTCCAGCTATCAGTGATCCACCGGGCTTTAAAGTGCATTGTTCAACGTATCTTTTTTTTTAATTTTAACTGTCATGCGACCTTGGGAGGGGAGGTGGTTGGAGGAGCGTGTTGTTGTTTGTCACAAGCACACCTCCCCCCCCCCCCGGCCTAACCCCCACCCCACCAGCAGACACCCTCACACCACTGTGTTGATATGCAAGCAGAGGAGAGGAGAGAAGTGCTGAAGTGAAGCTTTTTCAAAGATGGAGGACCTGATCCAACTTACCACACCTGATATAATTTTCTTGACAGAGACCTGGACAGATAATACCTCTGGTCCAGATTGGAACATTGTGGTACCAAAGAGTTATGCAGTCGCCTCACAAGACAGGGTGGAAGGTAGAGGAGGTGGCATAGCCATAATATATCGGGACTTTTTAAAGGTGCGGGTGCAAGCCATTTCAGACCTACCGGCGGAGGCGCTGCACTACAGTATAAAATCAAACAACCTTTTTAACTTTCAGAGACTTTTGATTTATCGCCCAACTGGACCCAGAGCCGCTTTTTCACAGGCACTAATGACGCACTTTGAGTCTTACACAGATCCTCACCCCCTTACAACCCTAGAGGATTTTAATTATCACCTGGAACTAACAAACAACTCAGACACAGTCAGACTAATAGATAACTTGGCAGCCTTTGGCTTAAGCCAACTAGTTAAGGAACCCATCCATTAGGCGGGCCATGCCCTAGATGGTATTTTCTCTAATAATGCCAACATCAATCTGACTAAAGTAACAAACTTCCCATGGACAGACCATAAGGCGGTCTATTTTAACATCAGGGTCATGCAGCCGAATCATTATACTCAAACTAAATCAGTCAAGGTAAAAACCAGACGCTGGAACAAAGTCCAAGCCAACAATCTAGAGGTGGCCCTTGGCCATCTCCCTCTCTCTTGCTGGCTAAGGACAATAATGAGGCAGCGTCTCTATTCAATGAATGGCTCGACAGCGGCTGACCATGTAGCACCTGAAAAATTAGTGACGGTCAAGAGGCTAAAGATCTCGTAGCCATGGTACAGCTCTGAGCTGAAAGGTTTAAAAGTAAATTGCAGGAGAGCAGAACGTCTTTGGAGACAAGACTATAGTAAAAACAAGAAAATAATTTACAATCTTGCCCTCCAACAGTACAAGGATGCAATCATTGCTGCAAAAAGATCATTTTACACAACTAAGATTGAGGAAGCTGGAAACTCCACTAAGGAACTTTTCAAAACTGTCACACTGTTGTCTAAATCACAGCAGGCTAATGCTTTCCAACCAGACCAAGCTATGTGCAATAAACTGACCTTTTACTTCCAGAATAAGGTCCAAGTAATCTATAATGCCCTCTTGAACACTCGAATGGGTCCAGATACGTTATGTCAATCATTTGATGAGGCTGGTTTCATACACTGCAGATTAGTGTGCTTTCAAGCAGTTACAAAATGACGAGGTACATAAACTTCTTGTCTCTATAAAAGCTGGTTCACCCAAAGACCCCGGTCCTCCCGCGATTATGCATCTGGCCGCTAGGAGAATCTGTGATGAACTAAACCCTCTAGTAAATCAAGTTTTGGAATCAGGTAATTACCCAGTATGTTGGAAAAAAAGCAATGATCAGGTCGATTCTGAAAAAGTCCACTCTAGACCCCTCGGAACCTAAGAACTATCGCCCAATTGCTGGTCTACCAGTTGCAGCTAAATTCTTAGAGAAGTCGGTGAACAAGGTATTGACTGACTCTCTAATCACCAATAACCTGCTGGACTCTACTCAGCATGGTTTCCGGTCATACCACTCCACTGAATCTGCGTTGATTGTAGCCACGGAGGAGGTCCGCAGAACAGTTGACAAAGGGGGCAGAGCAGTCCTTGTACTTTTAGACCTGTCAGCAGCTTTTGACACCGTGAACCACATGGTGTTAGTGCAGCAGCTGAAGGAAGTGGGGATCGAGGGTACGGCTCTGACCCTCCTCATCGTTTTTGGGAGGGAGCAGAGCCTGTATTGGGAAGGTCTGCAATCAGACAGTTTCCGTCTTCCCTGTGGGGTCCCACAGGGATAGGCCTTATCACCGACTATGTTTAATATCTACGTCATTCCCCTGGCCAGACTCATCAGGAAACATGGATTCGCCCTGGTATCCTATACGGATGATTCGCAGCTTGTAATCTCGATAGCTAAACAAACTGAAGATACAGCTGTTAGGTTTGAAGCATGCCTTACCGAGATCATGACCTGGATGAACCATAGCTTTCTGAAAATTAATACAGATAAGACGGAGGTCATTGAGTTTGGTCAGGGTCGATCCCTGTGGAATGATTCCTGGTGGTCTGTGGGAGCAGGGTAATGCTCCTGCTCCGTGTCTAAAGTTAGAAACCTCGGAGTCATTTTCGATGACCAGTTAAACTTTTCCGCTCAGGTAAATAGCCTTACTTCTTCCTACTTCTTTCTAATAAAAACTTTGAGAAAGATATTTCATTTCATCACTCAGGAACTACAAAAGACGGTGGTGGTGGTGCCTCTCTTGTTATCCAAACTGGATTACTGCAATGCTCTGCTGCTGGGGATTGATAAAACACAGATGAGAAAGCTGCAGTCTTTACAGAATGCTGCAGCAAGGCTGCTTTTAAATATACCTAGAGGTCATTCAACCTCAGCAGGAATCAAAGCATTGCATTGGCTCCCTGTGCAGCAGCGCATGGAATTCAAGGCTTTATGTCTGGTTCACAAAGCATTGTATGGGGGAGGGGTCAGGGACATCCAAAAAATGTTTTTACCCTACACCCCTGCTCGTGCCCTTAGGTCCAGTAATTTAGGCCTCCTCAGATTGATAGGATTAGGCGGGTATGATGGGGCGGCAGAACTTTCTCAAACTGTGCAGCAAAGTTATGGAACAAAATGCCAATAGCCATGAGATTCCAACCAAATCGACAATCCTTCAGGAAGGATCTGAAAACGTGGCTGTTTACTTCGATCTAGCTCTCTAGTAACAAAGACTGTACAACTGCCATACACCCCAGCGCCAAGACGCGGCGGCATTCGAGCGCTATACAAAATTATATCCTATCCTATACTCGGGGGAACTGGTTTTGACCCGGGGCAGTGTCTCAGTGTGCAAGAGAGGAAAAACGCCATGGGGGGTGCGGGCCAGGGGTGGAAATGCAAATAAATAAACCGATCTCACGGAAAGAAAAGTGAGAAAACTGAGAGAAAAAAGAAAACTGGGAGGGAGGGGTGAATGAGAGGGGGCATGCCGGAGGTGGTCTCCTGGCAGGACCACCGTGTGTAAGGTGAGGGAGGGGGAATGGAGCTGTGAAGAGGCGAGAGCGTTCAAAGTGAAAGAGACAGGCAGAGAACAGGACGTGTTCTGAGACACCCAAAGAACGCAGATAAAGGTCAGGATGGCGGAGAAGCAGAGGGCCCTCGTGCGAAGAAACCTGCTGAGAAAAACAGGTGAAGAGAGACAGGAGTGAAAGTAGGGTAGCAAAAGGGGTATGCAAGTACGGTTTTGTGTGTTAACCCCTAAAAGGCTTTAATCAACACTGAAACGCGTCCCTGATGGGGGCGTGGCTAGCCGCCTAAGATGGCGGTCGGGCTTTGGTAGAGCTCCGGACCCTCGGGGGGGGGGTGGGGGGGGGACGGGAGGGGGGGAATTTACTTATCCTGACCGAGACTAAGGACACCTGTACGCTGGGGTCCCCTGCATGATCCAATACAGTCTTGGGCCCCCAGAACCGCGATCCCGCGAGGTGTGGAGGACGGGCCTGCTCGCCGCTGTGATCAGGCGGAGGCCGGGAGCTCGAGTGTGACGCAGTTGGCCCGGCGTGCCGCAAGGCTCTATCCTTCATAGGCCCGGCAGCCTCAGGGGCAGTCCAACATCGGGACCGACATCGTGGACCGGACAAGAGTACTGAAAGTTGCGGCGTACCTACAGAGGCCCTGGTACACTGTGGGCGGGCTGGCGCCTGCAAGGGGCCTAAAGACAGCCGCGCGGCTCCGAACTCGCGTCGCACCTGGGATGTCCGGCGGTGACGGGGGCTGCCTGGAAGCGCCGGACGGATCCTGCTGAGGACAATGTGGGGAGTTGTTACGTCCACATTGGTTCTGGTGCATCACCCTCCCTTCTGGCCTCTATAACCAGGCGCATTGTTAACCCCTGCATTCTGAGATCCGGGGTGGCTCTGGAGCTACGGAATTGGACTGGCTGCCATTAGTGCAAGACTGAGACCTGTTGGTGCACTCGTCCCCCCGGCTGCCGCGGGCCTCTCCCCACTCACCGAGGGTGACACTGCGTCACAGGACATCAACTGGGCACCACTGACCCTCGCTCGGCCTGCATTGGCCCACACATATGTGGCCCATAGCGGCCCGGGCTCCACATGGACGACGCCGTGCCCCAATACTGGCTGGAGAGGCCCAGAAGGGCTACATTGCGCACAACAAAGCTCTGCATTTGCTCGCGGAGGCATAACAGACTGGAGACGGACAGCACGACACACATACTTTCTCTCCTGTGGTAATGCTAGCCTATATCTAACTCACAAACCCCCCCCCCCCCCGCCCCCCCCCCCTCCGAGGACGGCGCTGGCCTGCCTTGAGCTGTCTTATACGGTGAGGTCCTCTATGTGAAACCCCCCCCACCAGACACACAGTGGTTGGGGGTCGGGGAGGGTCGTTTCTGCTGGTTTCTCCGTGGGACCTCCTCTGTCGCCTGACCCTTTTCCGGCTGTGTGGGCCTGACCGTGGTGCACTGTCACAACCTCCCAGAGTGACACCCGGGCGTGCTCCCGTGAGTAAATGCTACATTGAGCTTCACCAACACACAAGGATATTTTCTTGGGTGGGACGTGCTGCAGGGCTTGGATAGTGCGGGCAGAATAGGCTCTTTCCCCCCCACCATTTTGTTAGCCTACTCCGTGCGACCGGAGAATACTATACTTCACCACGGTCGACACACACCATGGGCAGAGTCAGAGCGTAAACGCTTGATGGCAGAGGAGCAGGCACCCCCTCCACCATGCCGGAGCTTTCCAGTCGGCGTCGTCTGACCTTCCCGAGGATACACCCGACAAGTTGGATTGAATACTTAAAGAAATTCGCGATTCCAGGGCAGTAATTGAGATGCAGATCAGCACCCTCACCACAGGCCTTACTCTACTCAGGGCGGACCACAGGAAACTGGCGGATCCCCGCATCACAGCGAATACCACAACCCTTCAACAGCTACAGCAACAGGTGACGGGCCTGCTGGACCGGGTGGAGGATGCAGAAGGCAGGAATAGACGCAACAACATCCGCATCATTGGCCTGCCGGACAGTAGCGAGGGCACCAAGGCAGCAGAATTTATGGAAGCCTGGTTCTGGGACCATATAACACAGGAGGGACTCTCTCCTTATTTTTGTGTGGAACGGGCACAGAGAATAACAACCGGGGCACCTAAGCCATGCGCACCACCTTGCCCCTTAATAGTAAAAATCTTGAATTATAGGGACCGTGATATATTGCTACAAAAAGCAAGAGAAAAACCATTGATCCAGTACGAAAACCATCGCATTTCTCTGTACCCCGACTACACCGTCATGGTTCAAAGACAGAGATCGTCCTATCAAGCTGTGAAGAAGAAACTCCAGAAAGCGCAACTTAAATACGCCCTTTTGTACCCTGCTCAGTTGAAAGTAATCTATGACAAAAAAACTCACTTCTTCAAAAGCCCAGCAGACGCCGAGGAATGGCTCGAGGTCATGGGCCTCGGTTCAAGCCAGTTCAGCCACTCAGACATTTCCTCACAGGGCTCCCGCAAACTCAAAGAATGGGTTCTCAACAGGCATGGAAGTCCACTCAGAACAGAGGCGGCACTGGACCATCGCGCGAACAACAGCGACTTGACCAGGAGGGGGCCCTTGCTGTTGCCGGGACATTTCGAGAGGACTTCACCAAGCTCTCCACAGACTCAGAGGACAGCACCCTAAATTCAGACTCAGAGCATAGTATTACTCTGTTCCCCACGATCACACCTCGAGCAGCGAATGGCATAATTGATAGTTGAAGCACGATATAGACACTCGATGAACATGGAACGACACAGGAATCCCTGCACTTTGAACTCTTGTGCAGAAGATGCAGACCCTGACTTCCAGCGTCCATTATATCCTTTTTCACGTATTGAATATAAATACTAGCGCTGTGTTTCAATCTGTATGATTATGTAGGGTGTTTGGGTTGTCTGCGGAGAGCGTACTGACAGACTCCTCCTGGGCCTCTGCGAACTTACCACTGCTTTGCTGGGATCCCGGCTGTAGCCTATATAAGAATACTTAAGCGGAAATGATGTCCTTGACATGATTAGTTATACCCCCCCACCGGGGTTCTGTAGAGCCGCCAGGACTTGGGCCTCAGTACAGACACGACCATGGTTGGCGGCAGCGACCCCCCTATGAGCGTACGCACCGTTATCTGTTGTATGAGTGTTACAAATTGTTGTTGGGGCCAGCGTTGTTCGAGCGCTGTGCCATGTTTTGTTAATGTTAGATGGGAAAGGGACTCCTGGTCGATATCGGTCTATCGGCTCCATATAATGTGGAGCTCCATACAGTCTATTATTAAATGCCTGGAACCACTGCCACTTTAGGGTCTTATAACCTCATAACATGGAATGTACGAGGGATGGGGGCGATTCAGAAGAGGCACCGTATACACGCCTATCTCCTTAGGCACAAAACCCATATAGTCTTTCTGCAGGAATCCCATCTGAGTCAAACACAAAAAACACGCAAAAAATGGCGAGGGCATTTGCTAGAGGTACGACCATATGGTTACGCCACGGGGTCCCATTTATCGAACTGGAACGCCGAATCGATGACCAAGGGAGGTACATCCTATTGAAGGGCACGCTTGATGGCTCCTTGGTGATTCTGGGCAGTATTTACGCCCCTAACTTTGATCAGGACTGATTCCTCCACCGATTGGGTGCAGCACTGGCTGAGTGGGATGGTATCCTCTGGGTGTTGGGAATGCTGTTTTAGACACAAACATGGATAGGTCTCACCCGCCTCTTCACGGTACAAAAGCCCGTAAGCTAGCCGACATATTTAATAACTGGGCAGATGGTTGGGTGCTTTCAGATGCCTGGAGATGCCTACACCCTACTCTTAAAGGGTATTCATTTTATTCCCCCGTACATAGTCTCCATACCAGGATCGATACATTCCTCTGCTCCAAATTCCATTGTCACTCAGGTCTGCCAGTCCACATATCTGGCAAAAACTTCCTCAGACCACAACTCCTAGAGCTCACACTTACACGGGGTAATGTACCAACCCAGAACTACTTGAGGACGCTCCATTCCAAACAGCACTCTCCACTACCATTACTAATTACCTAGCTGAAAATTGGAACACGGCCTCATCTAACTTAATAGAATGGGATGCACTAAAGGTGGTGGTACAGGGGGGCGTCGATAGGACAAATAGTGGGAGCCCGGCAGGAAGCACACCAACGCTTGCTCCGAATCGAACAGCAAAATGACCACACTAGAGCAGGAGGCAGTGACAGACCCGGATAAAAGAGAGGCACTACAGAATGCCCGTATTGGTCACGCAGAGATACTAGAGACACTACGGGTAATCGATCATAGGGCATTCATGCAGCGAAAACACTCAGAAGCAGACGGAACTGGTACACTGCTAGCCCGCCTGGTACGAGATAGGCCTGATCCACCGATCATAATCCAAATCCACACAACGGATGGAAGTATGGACCATACACAACGGGAGATAAACGTAACCTTTTACACACATCTTAGCACTCTCTATGCGGCACCCACACTAGCTGAGAGCTCTTCTATTGAGGAGTTTTTACAGGATCTTGCTTTTCCTGTACTCTCAGATACAGTACAAAAAGAAATAGATGGCCCATCACCCAACAGGAAATTCAAGCAGCAATTAAAAGTCTGAATCGTAATAAAGCGCCCGGGCTCGACGGCCTACCCATTGAATTCTATACGTACTCAGACGCCCTGGTACCCACACTAGAGACAGTATATAGGGCCGCCCTAGAAGCTGGCCATCTACCACAAATCGCCATGCAAGCATTGGTTACCTCGCTGCCAAAACCGGGACGAGACGGCCTTGATATGTCTAATTATAGGCCCCTCTCCCTACAGGCAACTGAACATAAAATTTTGAGCAAAGCCCTTGCTAATCGCATACAACCCTACCTTAATACACTTATACATAGTGATCAATGCGGGTTCCTGCCTAACCGTAGCACATCCCTTAACACGAGACGGCTACATTATGTCATGAGTGCCACCTCGCACGCTTATCAGTCCGCGGGGTGCTTGGCATCAGACCTTCGGCAGGCCTTTGACTCCCTCTCCTGGGATTTCATGTTTGCGACACTTCAACGATTTGGGTTCCCGGACACATACCTTAAATGGGTACGTCTACTGTATGCTTCCCCCACTGCTCGAGCCCGTACAGGTAGATCTATTTCGAACCAGTATATAATTCCCAGGGGTACAAGGCAAGGATGTCCGCTGTCTCCACTATTATTCGTTCTTGCACTAGAGCCCCTGGCGATAGCACTCAGACGGTCAGCAGACAGTCTTGGGATACCCATAGCTGGCACGACCAACCTAATTTCAGTTTATGCAAATGACATTCTACTATATTTACGTGATCTGACTGCCAATAATGCTCCCCTTCCCGATATTTTTGCCACGTTTGAACATGTCTCGGGCCTGGCTATAAATCCAAGAAAATCTCTAGTCTACTTCTTCCAGGAAATACCCTACCCAGACGAAATACAGTTTGGTGCGTTCGCCTTGCCCGTGGCCCCCACCACCTTTAAATACTTAGACATTCAAGTCTATAGAACACAGATAGATCAACTTGATGGCAACCTAGTGAAAGCCATAACAGACCTTCGAGCCAGTGTGGCTTTTTGGACCGCTCTGCCGCTATCGATGATGGGGCGTATAGCCATCTCGAAGATGATAATGCTCCCTCGCAGATTGTATTATTTTGTGAACTTACCTGTTGTCGTCCCACAGTCTATTTTCAATACCTTGAATGCTATGTTGGTGGAGCTCATCTGGGGGTCAGGCCGTAGGAGGGTGAGCCTACAGAAACTCCACTTGGAACCTCGTGATGGAGACCTGGGAGTTCCAGACTTCAGAGCCTACTACTAGGCTAGTCAGCTCCAATGGCTATCTTATTGGACTGCCGGGAGGAACCTACAGGAAATTGGATATTTACCTGGGGACCTACACCGAGGCATACTGCACTCCCTGCTGCTCCTGCCTATGGCTAAAATCCCTGTGGACAGCCCCCCTCTACTAAAGACAGCACTATTGTGCTGGAAGAAGGCATTATCATATACCTCTACAGCGACCCCATACTCGATGAACATTCCCTTACTGGGTATTACCACACCGCAGGGTAGGCTGACGAAGGCCAGGATCCGCAACTGGGTAGAGTCGGGAATGGAGGATATCGGGACATTCTTTGGAGATGATAATTTGCTTGATCACAAATCCTTTCTACAGGTGCACCAACACGTTTATGCCTATTACACGATGCAGTTTCCCATTATATTAAGAATAAATGGTCCCCACAAAGTAGTGAACCTCCGCAGCATAACTTGGTCCATCTTTTATATTATATGGGGAATGGGGGACACCTAGTCAGATGGCTATATACGGGTATACGAGCCCCCGCCACAACCACACTTACATCCCTCAGAACAAAATGGTCTGAGGATTCTACTACAGAAATCACAGATAAAGCCTGGAAGTACATGCTTGAACACCCTCACAGAGTGTCCCGTAACGCCAAGCTAAAATTCATACAGACAATGGTCCTTCATAAGTCGCATCTCACCCCACAGAGGATCCACCGCATGTTTCCTGAAGCTCATCATTGCTGCCCCCGGTGTAAAGGGGACGAGGCAGACTTCCTTCATATGCGGTGGTCCTGCCCCCGCCTCCAGGACTATTGGAGAGGCGTTCGTCAGTCCTTAGACGAGGTCACACACCTTATCTCGGACAACGCCCTGGACTGCCTCATGGGCCTTCGTAAACGTACGAGTGCACAGAAGGTACAACTAAGATTTGTAGATTTGGCCCTCATATTGGCGATAAGAGCCCTTACCATGAGGTGGAAGTCCCCCAGGTGCCCGACGTTATCTAGCTGGCAAGATGACATGATGCAGTGGGGGAAAGCTGAGAGTGTAGCCCCTCGGAGGGAAGAAGAGAAAGGACTACGAGAACAACCCATCTCAATGGAATGGGATCTCTTGCAAGACAAATTCGAATTACTTGATTTACTCCCCCCACAGTGTACCCCAACACCATAATTTACGATATCGCTCTATGATTCATTGACTCGCAGATCATAAATTCTGGCCCCCATACTGCAATTTATGTGTAATATAGACCCTCTAGAAATACCCTGTTAGAACCCTTTTGGCTACTATTGACATTAGCATAGACTGACAGGAGTACGGGGTGGGGGGGGGGGGGGGGGGGTTAGGGAGGGAGCAGACAAAGTTGGGTTTATTTCCGTTATTTGAAAATACATGCTTTAAGCTATTGATTATTATGTGCCATTACTGCAATGTTCTCGAAACTTATTGCTATTATTATTTGGAAGTATTTGAAGTACATCTCCTGCCGTACTGTATGAACACGGTATAGTGGACTCATGCAATGTATTTGTGGTAACTGTCTAAAGATGAAAAAAAATGCCTTCTGTATGAATCTCTGCATTGGATGTGCTGTCAAGGTCCTCAATAAAGTATGTTTAAAAAAAAAAAAACTGAAACACGCCCCTCATAAGCCATACAATAAACCAAAACTGTTTTAATAATACCCTTCCCCTAAAGCGCTTCGTAGCAGCTACAGTGCAATGCGGAAAGTATAAGTCTGCATTTCAAAATATTTAAATCTGCGCACTTTGGACGCAATAATACTGTGAACAGAGACGTGGGATTGGGGGCTGCAGATAGAACAGACCATTTGCTTGTTAATCTCGGCCAGAGTTTTAAAAAAATTAATAAAATCGATCGCCTAGACCCGTTATTTTTAGAGTAGAACGCGAGTGACGGAGAGAATGTAGCATTGCGGCAAGAGCTGCCGCCTTTGGAACAGCAGAACAGGGTTCGAGTCTGGGTGTCGTCTCAGCATCAAAGACGCTAAAAGAAAAGACAAGCCGCGCCGGAGACTAAAACTACAAAAACAAGCCGCAATGTAAGCATGAGCAACAGGGTTACCTTTTTTTTTTTTTTTTTTTTTTTTAGAGTTTTATATAGCGCGAACTAGACCCGAAGATATCGGGTAACAGAGCGCTTTACATAGCACCAGTTTTGTTACACAAGGACACATTCATTTTTTTTTGTTATGTACAGGGAGATTAAGCGATTTGCCCAGAATCACAGGATGTTGAGCGTCGTTGCCGAGACTCGAACCCGGTTCCCCAGCTTTGAAGTCGACCGCTCTAGCCATAAGGCTACATCCTCTCCCAAACTACCTTAACGCGCTCGAACCTGCCCATACTACCACAAGCCGCGCCAGAGAAATGAAAGGCGCGTCAGCCATTGTTGAAGGTAAACGCGGTTATATCCCCAAAAAAAGTGCTTAGCAGCTAATTAAGAGACACTGTCTCCCGCCACAAGCAAAAGATCCAATCCCAGTGGGCGGGGCCAAAAGCGGACAGGGTGGCAACCAGGAAGGATTAAAATGCCTCCGGTGCAATAATGACACTGTGTTTTGCATAACCCATGATGCAAAACGACACGCACAAATAGAAATTGCAGGCGGAGAAGACACGACTTCTGGAACCGTATTGATTCCAAGAAGCCCACGCATTGCAAGAGCAGCACATGCGCGCTGCTATCGCCAGGCGAGACCTAACAAACTTCACATCTATGACCTTCTCACCGATGCAAAACCAAACATACTATTAATAACTGAATATTGGTTGGGAGAGGATATGGCTCCAGTCCTGCATGAAGCCATTCCGCTAAGCTATCAAAACGACCACCCAAAAATCACATAGGCAAAAAAAATAAAAGGGAGGTGGTCTAGCTGTTGTGTTCAAGCAAACATTACATATCACTAAAGTTGATGACATCTCCATAAAGAATTGTGAGGCTCTTCTAACAAGATGTAATCCGACACCATCTTCCTCCTGTAACTTCCTGCTCCTTTACAGACCTCCCCCTAGTAAGGCAACATTACCAGACGCACTTCTAGACTCGGTTTCAAACCTGATAACAATACACTCCCACCTATTCGTTCTGGGTGATCTCAACATTTTGTTTGACAAACCCAATATGACTCCTCCAAAAACAATAATCACTGGCCTAGACACACTGAACCTGCATCAAATTGTCGACAAACCCACATACATCGCTGGACATTTCCTGGATGTCATTTTTGACTATGCCGAACTAGTTACCTTTCAAACTATAACCCCGCTCACATGGTCAGACCATCAGTTGCTTGCAAACATCAAACACCACCAAGTGACTCACCTAAAACCACCTTACGTGCATCAACCGTGGAACAAACTCAATTTGGAACAGTCAAAAACACAACTAACATCCAGTACAGATCTGGAAACAATCAATTCTGTTAAAAAAACTATGAGAGGTTACAGAAAGCTTTTGATATCCTGATACCACTCAAAACCACACAACAGGCCAAAAGAAAACAAGCACCTTGGAGAAATACAGAGATAAAAGACATAAAACTACAAATTAGAAAGCTGCAACGTGCCTGGCTCAAAACAAAAAACAAACAAGACAAACTTCACCTACAGAAAATGAACAGATTATACAAGTAAACTATCAAAAAAGCAAAATAAAAAGTACTATTCAGACAGAATTCAAAATGCTAAATGTGCAAATAAAGAATTCTATAAAATACTCAATGA
This sequence comes from Triturus cristatus, assembly GCF_964204655.1. Classification (NCBI taxonomy): domain Eukaryota; kingdom Metazoa; phylum Chordata; class Amphibia; order Caudata; family Salamandridae; genus Triturus; species Triturus cristatus. Next base: position 929,723,223 of record NC_140584.1, read on the forward strand.
ATTTCGTAAACCAAATTGCCTAGAAGGAACTCATTACGGTAGATTTCACTGACAACTGTCAACTCATTACACAGACAAAGCAGACATGTTGGACTCATTCTTAAAACAGAGACAAAGCAAACCCTTTTACAAAACAACAATCCAAGAATACTCTAACCCAGCCTCTCCTTTCTTTCCAACACATTTAACACGATGAATTTATGGACCTGGTCAAAGCAAGCAGGCCTGCAGGCAGCCTTTCTGACCCATGGCCACCACAAACCTTCAAGAGTATTCTTTAACAACCTCTGCTGCCACTCTAGTAAGAAGAATCATCAACGATTCCTTAACTACCAAAATATTTCCAGAAGAACTCAAAGTCATACATACGCCCTTTACTGAAGAAAACAAACTTGGACCCGCTGAACCCTAACAACTACAGACTCATTACTAATGGACCTTTCTTGAGCAAACTGATAGAAAGAGCAGCGTTTGCCCAGATGTCACACTTCATTGAAGAGAATGCCATACTTTCATACTTCCAAACAGGATTTCGTCCAGGAAGAGGCACAGAATCTGCCCTCCTTGCCATCTGGGTTGACCTGAAGAACACAGTTGACAGCAACGGGGTTGCTGCACTACTCGTCTTGGACCTCTCGGCTGCCTTTGACACGGTTGCCCATGACACACGAATACAAAAACTCTACGAAGCTGGCATAGACGGATCACGTCCTACCTTCGAAACAGAACTAATGTCATCCATACCCCACCTTTTTCGTCCAAACCATACTCCACAAAAGCTGGGGTCCCTCAAGGCTCTTTCATCTCGCCCATACTTTTCAACATTTACATGTAGTCATTACTGGTACTGAGCAATCAATTTCAACTCACGTGCTATAACTATGCAGATGACACGCAAATACTCATACAACTGGAATGCCCCAAAAACATTGAAAACTTGCCAATTTCAGTTGTCTCAGATCAATGGATGACTTGGAGCCATCTTAAATTGAATGCTTTCAAAACGGAAAAACTCGCATGTGGCGATTGGAAACATTATGACTCGCTTGCCGCCTGGCCGGATGAACAGGGATCACCGCCTAAAGTATCTAAGGAAGTAAGAAACCTTGGAATGACCATGGACTCAAGCCATCGATGAATGCCCAAGTGGTCAAAATAGCAAGATCAAGCTTTGTTACTATAAAACGTGTGCAACAAGTCTTCCCCCATTTGGAATTCCCACACACGATTCAAGCCACCATCTCCCTTGTTCCATCCAACTCGATTAAGCCAATAGCCTCTACCACGGATCACCTTTAATGACTATGAAAAGACTACAACGGATTCAGAACTCGGCTGCCAGACTAATCTTGCATATAAAACCACGAGACCACATTTCCCCTGCCTTGAAAGCATTGCATTGGTTACCGGTTGCCAGAAGATCCAAGTTCAAGCTGCTCTGCATCACCCACAAAGCCATACATGGAATGGGACTGCTCTTCATCAGGAATAAAATCACCAAACACATTCATCATAGGAACCTCTGCTCTAGAGTGGTACCTTGCCTCAAAATGCCGAGATGCAAGAATTGGCTCTTCCCCACATAAGCAACGTATGCAAACAGAAATATACAGCATATCCCCTGTATATAAGCATTTATTTGTACTATAGATATGTACCTATATATTTGTATTGCTTTGAATTAACATGCAGAATAATTATGTTAAAAAAAAATATATTTTTTTTTCTTTCAAGTATAACACTCCAAAACCAGAGTTTATGCAGTGCATCTTTAATCTACTTATAATTACTTGCTTCCTTTATGCATCTATATACCTTCCATGTACTTGGATCTATATATTTATTACTTTCCTACAAAAAGTAAATATATTATATGCCCTACCCTATTTCACTTTATATCTCGATCAATATCTTTAATCTACATATACTTACTTCCTTTATGAATCTATAAGCTTTCCTTGTACTTACGGATCTATACATTTATTTATTACTTTCTTTTAATTCAGCATATCCAATGCACTACCCTATTTTCACCCTATACCTCTCTCAGTATATCTTCTACCTGAACTCTCTGACTCATCCCAAACCTTTCTACTACTCTTTCCAATGCACTAGCCTATTTCTCACCCTATACCTCTATCAATATATCCACTACCTCCACTTGCTCATTCATCCCAAACCCCATATGACTACCATGATCCCCAAAATAGCCCTTTCTAGACTCTCCCCTACTCTACCCCTCCTTGCACCACCTGACACCTTTTTTACTATACTGATCCCCCAAAACAAGCCTTTCTAAACTCTTCCCTCTGACTCTTCCCCTTCACATCCCTTTTTACTCATCCCAACCCTCCTACTAGTGCTATGACCTCCCGAAAAAAAAAACGTCTAAAGCCTTCACTCTTCTATCCCACCACTATCCTTTTCAATCGAAATAACAGACTAACATGTCCACTTCTCAAATTTCGTATTTCACTATACTAAATTCACCACTAATCCTTTATGGGTTCCGGAGTAGCGTGCTACTCACCAAAAAAGTGCTTCAACACCCCATTAGGGATAACAAGCGCTACATAAAAGCAAACCTTTTTCCCCTCTTCTGTCCCTCAGCTATCCTTCTCAATCCAAATAACTGACTAATATCCACCACTCAAATTACTTCCATATTTCACTATACTAATTCACCACTAATCCATTACCGGTTCCGGACTAGCGTGCTGCTCGCCGTAAAAGGGCTTTAACACCCCATCAGGGGTAAAAAGCGCTATAGAAATGCATACCTTTTTCCCCTCTTCTATCCCTCCGCTATCCTTCTGAATCAAAATAACTGACTAACCTATCCACCACTTAAATTACTTTCATATTTCACTATACCAACTCAACACTAATCCTTTATGGGTTTCGGAGTAGCGTGCTACTCACTGAAAAAAGCGCTTGGACGCCTTGTTTGGAGTAGAAGCGCTATATAAATGCAATTACAATACAATCTATTAAATTTCCAACTATCTAGTGTTTTGTCTAGTTAAATTACAATATTCAAGTCAGCTGGTTTCGAAATACTTCCACATTTGTGGACAAGGAAATGAGATACATAAAGTTACATTGATTTGCAAATATTAAACATAATTTGAAAACAAATGGAATGCAAAACAGAAATTCACATTTCTTGGTACCACAACCATCCACCTACTTTGTCTATCAGACATGCTTTAAATGCATCTGGTTGCAGTGTCCCACAGACATGAAACCAACAGAGCAGGGAAGTAGACGGGGACCACTGTGGCGCTCCAATGAGTGGCTTGGTTGCACACCTCCTGCAGAGTTACAAGCTTCAGAAACAATCTTTCCCTCATGCTCAATCTACTTAAGGTGACAAGTCTGCCAATAGGTGGTAACCCCACATTACCCTAACCTCCAAAGCAGGAGCGGAGCTTGGCTTGGAACCAGCCAACTTACATTGAGCACAAAACAAGAGGGGGGGGGGGGGTGAGTTGCACAAACAAATGCAGCTGTTTTAAAAATGGCGCAGTGGAAACGAGGTGGGTGTAGGGCATCAACTGACCAAATACTAGAGGGGAACAGCTAGGGTTTGTGAGCACCCCACTTGTACTGGATCCCATCCCAGACGCTGAAACTATCGGGCACTCTGGAAGAATTGTAGAGGTGCGTTAGACATCCCAGAGCAATACAGGGCTGTGAAAATCACAAATTGGAAGAGACAAGCGATTAAGACTTCTCAGACTCCCTTATCACAGTATAAATCTCACACAACAGAAGTCCTGCAAACAATATCCTATCCCCTGGGATCCAAGGTAGACAGGTGCTACCATTCACTTAGCCATTCACATGGGAATGGTAAATATCATATCCACCCAGACCCAAGATAAACAAGGGGAAGACAATAAATGTCTTAATACTACCCTCACACACTTTACAGTGTCATGCTTCATCATAGGGCCGCATCATACATCCAGGTGCAGACCAACACTCTGGATGGAGCGCAATGATTTTTTTGACGAAGAACAGTGGTGAGGGTAGAGAAAGTGAGGAAAAGTGATAGAACACACAAAAACCACGTAACAAACGTGACACAACTTAAAGAGGGGAAATGTTTCCCAGGGGAATACGGGACCAAACAGTGCAGATACATATACTTAAAACAACCTAAGGGTCAGTATTTAGTATTTTATTATATCTGTTAACCCCTGGTAGGATTAAAAACAAGATCAGGGATATAAAGGGGAGGTAACGACCCCTATAGCCCCACTGCAAATACCAACATGTTTCTGCCAATATTATGCGCCCACAAGGATCGCTCTGGCATTCATCAGGGTGTTGGCACCTCCTTTCTGGTCTTCACCCCTATTCAGGTGTTTACCTTCTTATTCAGTCTGTGGAACAAAATACAATTCTTATATACTCTGGGAATTTCCGAGAGGGAACAAATTCCTATGAAAAAAGAAATAAAATAAAAAAAGAAATAGAAAAGAAAGGGGTGGGGGGGGGAGGGACGGAGGAGAGAGGACAAAACCTCTCAATCTTATATTCCCCAACCTTTGTGTGTTCCTCCTTATGGCACTGAAAATACAGGGCTGTAACAAAAGTCCTCAGTGTGCCTACAAGCCATAATAATTTATGAAAACCATGTCAGAAAGGAGGAGGCGCAAAGAAGCCTTTTTCCAGCCTCAAAGGGAAGAGAAGGAAGAGGTGACAAAGGAGGAGCCTGTACACTCTGCAGAAGAACTTAGATAAGGGAGTAACAGATTCTCTGTGGTACATTAAAGACTTGGTTACGAAAATGAGCTCCACTGAAGGCTTTGGATAGTAAACTAGGGAAATGTCAAGCAAACATGTAGGTGTGACGAGTCAGTGCTAAAAAGTGGCAGGCACGCTGTGGAGACTCGGTCAAATAAGACAAGTGACGCTGTGCAGGATCAGCTTTAATTTAAGACCAACGCAATGGACTGCTTTACTCTGATTAATGGAACAACTGAGTGATTGGACAGCATAAGAAGAGGTTCCCATTTCAAGGTAGAGTTCTCCCATGGGCCCCTTTGATTCCCTGATGGAAAAAATATCAAGTGCTTGGCGATCTGATAGTTGGGGGCGACATGCTAAATGGTGCCTACCAGCTACCTCTAAAATCTCTAGGGCATGACGTAGAGTCGAGGAACTGTGAAGATTTTCTTGGCAACAGCAGAGTAGAGAAAAGATAAAGAGGTCTTCAATAAAGCAGACTTAGAGGATGAGGACCATCAGATTCCTGCTCTTCCCAACTTTACTCATGAAACGGGGCTAGGAAAAAGCTCTAAAAGTAAATAATGACCTTGTGGTGAAAGGCCTAGTGACATCAGTTAGAAGTTTTAAGAACTTACCTACTGACACTGGGTGACGGCAAGACAAAGTGATATCGCTGACTATCCTTGGAGTGCTCCTTGGAACCCAAGGGTTAGGACTATTGACTAGTTGGACCACAGTACACCCTTGGGAGAAAGTGATAGCTGGAGGAATATATGTTTAATTAAAGTTACTGTAAAATGTAATCCTGGGAAAGTTGCCACTCTCTCAGACAGTGGGCAACTGGAATGCAAAAAGTTTATATTGGCGTTTTTTTATTTGTGGCAGCAGAGGATGGTGTTGCTGATAAGAGTATTGTAGATGTTCTAACAATGCTTTTTTGAATAGGCCACTTTTAATCTATACACAATGTTTGTCTTGCTATTCAACTCTGACCCTGGATGTCACTGCTGACATTTCATTTGAAAAAATATTATGCCTACATACTAGTAGATGTTATGGTCTATAAAGTACAACAAACTCTTGGATTACCGAGAACAGTTTGCAGTTAACATCCATGTTTTGGGATTCATTGGCAATGTATATATTACTTCCAGACGGTCAAGTGATAAATTAACCGTTTGATGGCTAGAGAGCTACATTTGGCAAATATGCCACCACTTCACTAACCATGAACTTTGTACAGCTTCAGGTGATATTCTAGACATGTTCACACTCACAATGGTCAATCAACCATATACCACCTTTTTCCAAAAGGGAAGAGCTTTGTTAAATCACATTTTCGAAATGTGAGAATGGTTTGGTTATCTTGAACGGTTAGGAGATTTATCTGTAAGGCAGGGCACCCATCTGGATATGAATGTGCTTCACAAACGTTTGGCTAACACGGTTACAACTACAGTTATACTGGCTCAGTACAGGAAGTAAATATATGTTCATTTTATTGGTATGAGTAGTGTTTGTAGATAGTTACTGGGACTCGGGTGACTTTCCAATCAGGATGGGTACTGAAGCAGATCTTCTGTTAGGTGGAAATGTGCAGGATGCACAGACCTGTGAAACAGCCAGACCATCTGGTTCCAAACAAATCAGAAGGGCAAGCGAGAGAGTGGTTTGTGATAATTTCAAGGTGGAGAAGTATACAGCGACCTACACAATCTGTCTCACATCTAGTAAGAACATTTTCAGGATTAGGTAAATGAACACCCAAAATTTGGATCTTGTCAGCAAATAGAGTAATAGCGATCAAAGCCGTGCCTGCATTCTACCAGATATGCCACCAAATTCAGAAGCAATTACATATGGGAAGAAACAGAGGTAAGACTTACCACCAGTCATTTATGCATCCTCACTACAGAACCAGAAGACTGCTATAGACAATTAAATAAATTTCCAAAGGTGTTACAGGTCTGCTATCTAAGTGGATTAATGCATCACCGAGGGCATGGGTATTTCCAAACATTTTCCCATGGGCCAAACAGTATGATCTGTTAAGTGACCATGGGCCATATTGATGCCGGCAGGATAGGGGTCTGTAGGTGTGGTGGAGGGGATGGCAAGGTGGGCATATGGGAAGAGAAGCATGTTCACGGTGTGGACGGTGAGTGGTGGAGTTTTTTTGAGGATGTCTTTCGATATTGCCGGCTAAATTATGACCCTAGTATATAGAAGAGTCATACTGCATTATGCTGTAGCTGGTAATTTACCCAATTCTAATGAAAGCCTAGTTACAAAACTCTGCTGTATTGACACCAGGATCCAAATGAGCCCCTAGAACAGGAGACTAAAGAGTTGGCATAGTGTGGGGATGATCATAATCTTTTGCGCCTTTCAGAGCACTAGTCAACACCAGCACCACAAGTGGAAGCTGGAAATTAAGACAATCGCTGTACAACAGAAGTAACAAACACCACGCTGGCCGATTTGCCAAGTGTGAATTCTTCAGCCAGGCCTAGCCCTCTTGTTACAGTGGCAAGGTATCAAATGTAATAAGCAGCACTTGCAACCTATATGGTAGAGGCAGCGTCCTTGAATATTTTAAATTGTCAGTCTTTCAAATACTATTTTTAGTTACCAAAGATTGTTAGGATGATTGTAAAATATATCAGTGATGTTAAATGTATAAGTTCTATTGTTTAATATTCTATTTAAAGCTCAATAACTTATTTGCCTTGTGCATTGTCAAGTTTGTATTCGACCTGGATGGGGCTGACATATAAATACATTATAGAGAAATGTAAACATCATAAGTGTATTGGCAGCAAAAACATTTTCGTAATGGGTCCAACCAATTACAAACTTATTGTTGGGCACAAATGGAAGCTCTCCCAGGGTCACGTATCTGGATTCACCCTTTTCAACGTGGTACTCCAATCAAGTGGTACTTTCAAATGTAAATTGCTAGATGGACCACAAACCAATTAAAGTAACTCCCAAAATGTATTCACAGGTGACCATTGTCTACCTAGACAACTCATTGTCTTATTGTGAATCATATAATTCTCCGCTCACAAAAGGAAAATTATGCCAGCAAGAAGCTCGCTAAATCCAACCAACTCATGACACACTGACAATTCCACGATTGGCCATGGAGCTCTCAAACATACTACACCACCCTCAATACTGATAATTTTGCTCCATCTAACAACAGCTAAGAGGGTCAGAATTAGCAGCCAATTGGAATCTCCACTTTATCCTTCCTTTTTAACAGTTTGGACCCAATAGGTATGCAACATTTCACCAACAGCAGTCCTGGATGATAATCATCAAGCAGTCTTTTACAGTGTGACTGTTACCCTAGGACATTTGGTACTAGATGCGAGATAGGTCAAAAATGTACTTAATTATTGAGATCCATCGACCACTTTGTAGGCAATGGTATTACTAGGGCTTGCTACCAGTTGCTAAGTACTGAAGCCTCCAACATACTGAAGTTACAGAGATCGGTAAGAGCAGGTACAGTCTGCTTTAAGGCCAAAGATGTCAGGATGCAGGGATCGAGAAGAGAACCAGATGAGATGCTGGTTACCAGGGACTTCACTGCACCTAGTCAGTAGATAAAAGGGGGATGGGGGGGGGGGTCAGTCAATGAAAAACGTGCTGAGGAAATGGCATGTGAAATAAAGAGCAGAGTTTGATCAAAAAAGAGGGTAAGTAGGGAAATCTTGATAGATGTTTGCGATCTAATCTAAGAAAAAGTTAGCAATATCAAAACATTAGGTAAAAAAAAGTGCCTCAGTCAGAGTTTATAGAGGTTTCGTATAAAAAGAAGTGTGGGCTAACTTAATTTGTTGTTGTAGTTGAGGATAGTCAAAATAGTAAATAGATTTGTCTTTACTGTGATAGGTGTTCCTCCAAATGTGCTCCAGATGTTTACACTTGTATATGGCAGCACGGAGTTCATCATTATACCATGATGCCATGGAATGATTTGTATTAGATTTCATCAATCTAACTGCTTTGGAACCACCGATTGAACGCTTCCAGTTCTCCTCTTCGAATTTTACAGCAGTTATTTGCCTTAACATGCCTCCTGGACCAAGCCTGCTGTGATCAACCACAGCACTAGAGATAGGTGACCCAAATAAGGCTCAATCCAGATGCATGTCTCAGGCTCAGCAAGAGGTGTCCTGGACATCTGAGCACAAAACAAGCCAAGCCTTTGTGCTCAAACCACATTCTTGAGGTCCCAGACATGTGCAGCAGATGAAGTGTCGGCTAACAGGGCTGCCCCTAAGTTTTTCAGCATTTTTGGGGGGGAAATTCAGATGGGCTGATCAGGAAAATGATGTGGAGTGCTGTAATAGGCTGTACTGCACAGCTTATTCATGATCAGTTCATCAACCGCTGTCTCAGGTAAACAAAAACGTAAAGTGTCCGATCAGCCCAACTGATCCACCATCAGTACTTCACCTTTGGAAGACCTTTAACTCTGTGGAGGAAATCTCGGTTAAGCCATTACCTACGACTGCCGTCAGTGAGGTAATCGACCTCTCCGGAGGTTTGCGTCTGTGTTTCCTTAACGTAATACTTTTTTTATTTTTTTATTAGAAGCACTTCTTTATCAGCTTATTTTAACATTTGATGTGTGTCATTTGCTTAATACGGTGTACTAATTCAGCTCCTGAAAGAAACAAAAAACTCTCTCCATTGGTGTACATGATGTAGAGAAGATGGACCCATCTAGTGGCTGAATAGCACGATCTGAACCCAGGAAATTTGGATTCGGATATCAGCTTCCCCACTTGACCAAACCAAATCATCAATAGCAAACCACTGTACATCACAACGCCTCATCACACTGCACGATCGGACCTGAGACAATCTTGAAGAAATGCATTTCAGGATGTCTACTATCTAAACAACTCACGTTCGTGAGTTTTCATAGATAATAATATTGCGCCACATACAACAAAACGCCGCATAAACTGTGTACATGAGAAACTGACATCTCTTGGTTTGGTCATGGGAGCGTTAGCAGGGCCCTGTAGGTAGAAAAAAGTTCGTGTCGGAAAAGTAAACTATTACTTTTAACTATCATCACAGTGATATAATCTAAAGTGGTATGGTCACAACGCAAGCGTTAATATAACAACCTTTTTTAATTAGAAAGTGTCTTTATCATACTTTGACTTGACTTTTGCTGTATGCGATTTATACGGCAAATCATATGAAGGAGCGGCTTGACTCTTAACGCCCACCCTGACCCCTGGTCCCGTTTTGGCTCTCTACGCGAACTTCCTGGCTCCTCACTTCAACAGAACACTTTGCACATACCCCACCATTTTCCATTAACACCTCCGCCCCCTTGCCAGACAGAAGAAACCAGGAAACAGCCAAAATATTCCACTCAAGAATCACTCGTATACCGTGATACTATTCTAATGCCCGCGTCCTTCTCACCTCTCATTCTGAAGCCTCAGCTTCATGATCCCAAAGTCGCAAAGTCTCCATCCCAGTGTTGGACAGCGAGCACTAATGCCACATCTAAACCCCGCCTATTTCCGTGTGTGCGCAGTGACGTCACATTTGTTTTCTGTGTGTGTGTGATATAGAAAGAGAGAGAGAGAGAACGCGAGCGAGCGAGCACGCGCCCTATACAATTAGAAAAAAAGATGTTACACGGAACACTAGAACGAACCAAAGGGTCGTGGTAAGATACACAGGTGAAAGCAATAATAAAAATAGCAATTATTTTCTAAGTGGGCTTATGCCGCACGTAGGTTTTATAATCATATTGATCTGTACATTGATTCTAACAAATGTACTGGAATATGAAACTCATACTTTTTGCTAAAAAGTTACACTTTTCTATAATTTGTAAAATATCGGAGGTTTTGAGAACCTAATATTTATTCTTTTTTATTTTTTTGCTGTCCCTAATTGTGATTTCAAGAAACTGTTGTTATGTCAAGATGGCGCCTCGTTTATCACGTCAGGTCAAGCTTCGTGATGTAGATGCCTAATAGTTGCTATGGTGAGTAGCCACGCTTCACTGACGGTCCTGAGCACGCTGTTAGAAACGGAATCAGTCCCTGAAGTTCCCTGCCTGCACCGTGAGAGAAATCAGACTGACAGGCTAGCAACTCAATTTTATCATTTTTATTGAACTGCACTTTCCAATCATTGCTCTTTCTTCTTCTACCACTATTTTTGTAATTTGTCTACGTCTGCTTAGTACAATTAAGGGACACCACCGCAACTACATACATTAAAAGCTTGCACAAATAGTTTTAGAAGGATCACTGAAAAAAGTATTAGCAACTTTTAAATGCAGTGTGGTTGGTATTAACATTAGCACTTATATAGCGCTTACTACCTGTTGCTTGGTGCTTTATCCGTTTGGAAAGCGCTATAGTGTCTCGTCATGAGCTAATTAATGGATTGCTTTACTCTATTAGTATCATTGCGATGCTTACGTATGGTATACTAGCATTCATGTTGTGGTCTACTTTACCTTTTTCTCTTACACCCCCTTTCCCATTTCTGTCCTATCTTTCTTTCTTCTCTTGGTGCTGGAATGTGTCTTTACATTCCATGTGTCATGACATGTACAGAACGAGAATGTTGGTGAAACTCTGGCTCTGGCAGTTGGAGCTGAGTGGCTGTTTGAGCTGGTGGTCCTTTGCTGTAAACCTGATTAAAACTACATGGAAACTTCAACGCATCTTTAGTCTTCTTTGCACTGGCGACGAGTTGTGCCTGCGTGGGGACAGTAATTCTGGACCATCAGTTTCCCCATCGAACCCGAATTTGGATTTACTACATAACCTCTGGACTATACTATGGTTTTTCGCTTCACAAAACCTGATGTACTTTGGAGACCTATTGCTGGTCTGTGAACTTTTTCTTCCTTATTTAAAGTAAGCTGGGAATTGTACCAACTTGTGGATCGTTTCTCACATTCCATGTGAAGTCGCGCTATTTTACTGCATCTTGTCGTGTCTCCACCTCGCTGTGTTTCTATGCGTCTAAAAAGTGTGGGAGATTTATTTGGGCACACCTTACCTTCCTTCTGACTCCATCTCAGCACCGTTGGAATTGTTGGAGCAAGAGGTGTTCATCCGTCTGCTTCTCCTACAGAATGATGACGTACTAGATTGTTCAACTGGACCCAGCGATTGAGGGACACGCTAAGACTCTCTGTGGAACGTCAGCACTTGAGAGACACGCAGAGACTCTTTGTGGAACGTCACTCGTTGCAGAACGTCAGCGCGTTTACTCGTGCGTTTTCGGCATCCATCTTGGATTGGGTGTTTGGCTGGAATTATTCACTGTTCATTTAGCTGATATGCACAGCAGTGAGTATTGCGTATCATAATTGGCTATAAAAGTCTTTGAGGCACCTGATGAGAAATCTTTACTTTAGATCCTTCTTAATTTATGCAGCAGTAACGTCCTCCTTTGGTTCTTGTACGGCTTTGGCAGTCATCCATATTATGTTTCAAGCACATGCGCAATTGTTCGCATGATTCTCCTGGGACTTGTTTATACAGGAAGACTTATAGAACCAACGTCAAGGGTACTGTTAACTATCAACCGGTGTAGTGTTCACCTTTACGAGGTACTGTTCCCTGAGAGTGGGTCAGTGATGCGCTCACTTTCTTCATTGTCACGTTATTTAATCTAAAGAGACTGGTATTAATCATTTATTGTATATTGATTTATTTTCTTGTTTTTTTTTCTCTTCTTTCTCTTTCTATTCTTTTCACTTTCAATGATGTGTTCTTCACTGTAGAGAAGTTATTTAAAGCTGTAATTATTCAATTTGTAATCACATTGACATGGCTTCTACTGGCATGTCCCAACCGCCACAGTTTCTCGCTGATTCAGGTGATCCCATCTTACCGTGGAAGAGATGGAAGCCTTTGCTTGATTCCTATTTACTAGCCATTGGAGGGGAAAAGTTTTCAGCAGTACGTAAACAAGCGACATTGTTGCATAATTTAGGTGTTGAGGGCAGACACGTAAAAGGAAAAATTATGGACAGAATGCTGAACAATGCAAACATTCACCCCCAGTCACAAGGATCTGGGTTTAATCCATTGTTCTTTTGTTCACCACGTCACCCCAGTTTGGATCCAGCGATATGCAAATCAGTCTTGACCCTGTCCCTCATGGGAACAGTCCAGCCTGAACTGCCAAGCCAGATCCTCCCTGGACCGGAAACAAGCATCCGGGGACCGGTTTCGGGGCATCACTGAATCCAATGGTGCGGTGAGCACGGGACCCACATCTGGGCATACCCTTCCCACTTAGGGCAACAAATGCAAAAGGAACAAATGATGAACGGAATACTGAACAATGCAAACATTCACTCCAGTTACAAAGATCTGGGTTTAATCAATCGTTCTAAGTAAAGTGTGGGCACATCTGCAGATCCATACCATCTGACCACTCGTTTCAAGGGAGGAAGCAACATTTGACCTTTTCTGGTCTAGGCTTTCCAGAAAGGTCTCCAGGATTTTATATGGTGTCTAATAAATGGCTGAACGATCTTGGAGATGTACGGAGATATGTTGGCCATGTTACATCTGATTTATTGGGTAGTGTCTACTGCTATATATTTGAATCCCATACAAAGTATGCTCCGAGGCACTGCTGACCTAGCATGCTACATGTGAAGTAAGTGTCCCCCACCCCATATATGTGCAGTTAGAGATTTCCAACGTAGCTGTGATGTAAGTTAACCGTTTCTGTAACTACATTGCTTTTGTAGCTTTGCAACCTCCTACAAAATGGCATAGTTTGTTTCCAGACGCTTCAAAGATCTATCTCTCTTGATCACCTTTGCCTACTCTTCTGGATCTTTATTGTGAATAATGCAAAATGAAGAAATTCTTCAGTGAACAAGTAAATATGAAGAACCTGTTATTTAGAGAAATACATTGTACATGGCATTGACTAATATGAAGAAACCTTATGAAGCATGCAAGAAGGATATAAATTAGCAGCCCTAAACCATAACTTAGCCGTACCCAAACTCTAAACCTTCTCCCTTACACCAACTAGAGCTATATACCTAATTCAAACCTATGTCATAAGCCTAAAAACAAATCCAATTCTAACCCTCAAAATAGAGAATTTTCACAATCCTAATGCAAACCTCAATCCTAACCGTAAACTTTAATTTAATGTGTTTTAACACTAACTCTTGAAACTACTGTAGCATTAATCCTAAATCAAACCCTATCCCCGACTTTAATACCTCAATGCAGAAGGCACTAACAAGAAAATATATATTTTTTCTAGTGTTCAAAGTTCCCTTATTTATTATTTTATAAAGACAAATTCTACATTTGGCTACTGCTCCCTTCAGTACCCGGTCATTGCTGCCTGCAAAATGTGCTACCTTTTCAAACATCTTTCGTCTCCTCTTTCTACCTCGTTAATGATAACATACACCTTTGTGTTGGGGAGATTCTCATTGTCTGCTCTCTGTTTTTTTGTAGGTAGCCATCTCAACTTAGGTGCCCCATAAACCATATTAACCCCATAGAAGCTTCCCTGCAAACAAACACAATTGGTGAGCTCCTGCCCATTTCCTGTTGCTTTATAGAAGGGTGATTCCTTCAAGGATTTAACCATTTGCATTTGACTAACCTGCTGCATTGGTGAGCAAGGGTAAGCTTTTGAGATATTGGATTACCGGTACTGAGCTACAGGTACCCAGTTGGGACCTGTTCTCCAATTGGCCAGCAGTATGCGGCAGATCTCTTCAGTTAACCTGTTCAGGTGATGATGACTTGTCTATGAACTGGTACAGAACCAGGTGATAGACAAGACCTGTAGCATATTTGTTTTATGTGAGTGCAAGTGCAGTAGAAGGGATTTACTATCAAGCCTGCATGAATCACAAATAGATGTTGACTGCTGGGTGTTATCGTAATAATATTATTGTGGGCCAGATGGGTTATATATGGACAGACCTTACTATATAATGCCCAGGGTAGCCATAGGTCAGCCTTTCATAAGGTTAGGCTATAGGAAGTAGTGTGTTGGTTGGGCTGACTCCATATCTGTGGACTGTAAAGTGTAGATTGTGCTTTAAGGTGCTATTTTAACTCTGGGTTCTATTTCAGGGTTGTGAGGTGATGTAATTATCTAGCACATAGCTATGTTTTCAGCTCTTTCCTGAAGTATATATGCCCCTGAAGGCTTTGAATCTTGGCTCGTAGTGAGTTCTAAAGTATGGTGGCATGCACAGGGAAAGCAATGCCGTCTATGGATTTCCTATAATAAAGTGGTACAATTATCCATGGTGCATGTCTGGAGTGCAATGTCATATTTTTTTATATTGCTTGAATTTAACTTATAGATATAGTAGTTCTTTTCCTCTGTATGCTCTGTGAACAATGCAGAGTGCCTTAAACAATGTTGTTTCAGTTACAGGTAGCCAGTGTAGTGATTGCTGCACTGGAGTTGGTCGTTTTTTTGGGTAAAGGCAGCGAAGGAGTCTTGCAGTATTTTGCGTAAGATAAAACTGGATCTGGCACGATATAGACTGGTGGCATAGTCAAGATTATGAGTGTGAGAACAGCTTGTATCTTTTTTAAGGTATCTAAGCTGTCAGAAAATCCAACACATTTTCTTTATTATGTAGAAGACGCCCTTTGTTACTCTGTAGACATGTGGCATCAAGGATAGGTCTAAATCCATGGGTGCACCAAGATTTCTTATTTCTCTTGATGTTACAGGGGTCTCAAGTTCCTTGGTCCATTTGGTGGTAGGTTGGCATTTTTCCATTGTTTGCCGGTCATAATCTTTTCCTTGTGGTGTTGAGCTTTAGGTTGTTACTCAACATCCATGTATTTATGGCATGAAGGCAGTCAGCAACGTAGAGTTAGCATTCCAACCCATTGTTCCTTTGCCCACAATGCCACCTCAGATAAAACCAAGCTATATGCAAATCAGTCTTGACCCTGCTCCAATATGAACAGCTCAGCCCGAACTGCAAGACAGGCCATCTCTGTGCTGGAACACAAGCAACCTAAGACCAGTTTCATCCAGATGTGGGTCCCTTGCTTACTGTGCTGGGTTTTAGGGTTAGTATTAGGGTTGTTCTTAGGCTTATGACAAAGGTTTGGATTAGGGTTATTGCTCTAGTTAGTGCAGTTTTTATGTGCAGATGTTTGCGATCTCATGTTTTCTTTAACCCCAATGGCCATTGTTTCGAGTGATCCAGCCGGTTCTAAATCTTTAAATTTGCAGGTATGCATAAGCAGTTGTAGAAAGATTATGTGTACACAGTGTGCTTGCATAAACAAGAGCTTAATACCAGAGTAGACTTCCTGGGCTTCTGCTGTGAATTGTTGCCTGCCTAATGGGCTGCCTGCTTGCTAACATGGGTGTAGCAAAGTGCCCCTTTTTGCATGGTTACTCCCTACTTTTTGCCTGACATCTGATGCAACTTGACTTGATGTGCCCTGGGTCCCTGCCAAACAGGTTCCCAGGACCTGTGTTCTTTCTCAAACCTGTACTGTTGTACCCACCATTGGCACATACCTGGCCACAAGTGAAGACCCTTGTAAAATATACTATGGGTACCAAGGGCACTGTGACCAGGGCAGGCCTCTAAGCGCTGCAGCAGCCATTGTGCCATCCTTGAAGGCCCTGTATCTTTAACATCCACAAACCGCCATTGCAGGCTGCGTGTTTTGGTGCAGAAAAAAGTGAAGAGTCGACAAGGCACACATCCCTGTGTGTGCCATGCCTGCAACCCACTACCTGGGGCCTAGGTAAGTCACCCCTCTAGCAGGGTGCGCTAGCCCTCTGGTGAGGGTACAGTGGCACGTGCAGTAAAGCCATAAAGAGTGCATGGTCTGGGAATTGGTCACTACGAACTCCATAGTGCCATAATGGCTTTACTTAAACCTGGGAAGTTTGGTAGCAAACATCTCAGCACATTAAACCCACACCGATGCCAGTGTGGTATTTAATGTAAAATGCACTCAGAGGGCATCTTAGAGATTCCCCCTGAAAAACGACCAGCCCTGGTGTGATTCCTGAATGGCTGCCTGCCATTTGCCACCACCAGACAAGTTTCTGGACCCCCGGGTCGAGGGCCTCCGCTACTTAGGCCAAGAAACAAAGCCCATCCTGGGCACAGATGTGAAGCCTCCTCCCCCAGAATAGGCTGTGTCCATGAAGGGTAAGCTTCAAAGGCCTGCCGCCTTTGTAAGCTGTCCCTGCCTTTTGCTGCCGCCAGAAACTGACTCCCACCGGTTCTGACCCCCACTTTGGGCAGGAGAAACGGTGGAAAAACCAAGAAAGGAGGAGAGGTGTGCCCATCTTTGCCAACCCCACCCCTCAGGTGGGGGAGACGAGGTGAAGCAAACATCTACGTCCTCCCATATTGAAGATGAGGTGACCCAACCAATTAGGGAGAGGCTCATGCCCCCTCCCACTGGAGGGTGCTATAATAGGGGGTGGTGCATCCACCCCTAGGGAGGGAGC
The DNA here is from genome assembly GCF_964204655.1 of Triturus cristatus. Classification (NCBI taxonomy): domain Eukaryota; kingdom Metazoa; phylum Chordata; class Amphibia; order Caudata; family Salamandridae; genus Triturus; species Triturus cristatus. The sequence goes on from NC_140584.1 coordinate 929,740,476, forward strand.
CATTGGTGCCTACCTGCACACTCTGTTAACGCCCCTAAATCTAGTATTTAGGGGCAACCCTGAACCTTGCCTCCTCAGATTCAAGGAAGAAAAAAGAAGGACTGAAGAGCAGTTCACGACCCAGGAAGAAGAGGACACCAACTGCTTTAGCCCCACCCCTACCGGCCTATCCTGATTCTGACCTGACTACAGCAAAAGCCCCCCAGAACTCAGAGGACCTGCCCTTCACTGAACTTAAAGACTCTGTCTCCCATGAGCAGCGGATTTGCTCAACAAAGACTCCAAGATCAGAACCCGGATCCAGGCGGCTCCGTGGTTCTGCACTACTCTGCACCCGAAGCCCACGGCCTGAGTTTGAGTGGGCCAACACCACAAGGAGGTCTCCCCAGCGATTCTGACCTGGGATCTGGTGATCCCCGACCTCCCTCAAGCTTCAAGCCAACGCCTGCAGCCTCAACGTGAAGGGCCCCCCAAACCAGAGCTGGTAAGAAGACCAACGCCAAAAAACACCCCTGCACCCGATACCCCACGGCCTTAGGTGGCCCAACCAACGGTGTCCAGGCATTCCCCAAGAGCCCAACTCACCTCTTCAGCTGGTGGTTGCCTTCAGGAAGCCTCCCTGCCCGAGCCTGCAGCATCTTTTCCGAACCGGAGATCTCCATTGAAATCCATAGGGTCCCCGACATCTCTTAGCACTCTGCAACCGGCTGCCCCTATGTCGCTGGTGGTGCAGGTCCTGTGCTGGTTGTTGGCCCCTGCATCGCTGATCTTAACCCCAGGAGCTTTGCTCCCATAGCCAAGTGGTCTGCTCGCAAGCAGTCCCTGGCCAAAGACCCCCTTTGCACCATTTGCTAACATTGGGCCTCTTCACTCTGCACCCGGCCGCCCCAGTGCCGCTGGTGATGCAATTTGAGTGCCTAACTGGACATTGGGAAACCTTGGTCCTAACCCCCAAAATTCATACTCGTAAGTCGTTACTTACCTGTAAACCGATAACCTTCTTTTCACCATAGGAACTAATGTTACGAGTTTTGTTCCTAAAAATGTGTAGACATACTGTTTTGTATGAAAAGAAAGTAACAATTGCTTTAACTTAAGAATTGTTGTACTTACCTGCAAATGACAACCTCCAGTGTATGATAGCTCGGCATATCACCTCAAGTACTTAAAGTAACTGATAAATAATCCGAGAGTAATCCAAAGTAATCTTACTGTATATTGAACTGTTTTAAAGTTAATACAAACCGGTAATCGATACCAATACAATCCACAATTACATTTCTGTGTACAGCATTTGAATGTATGTCTTACTTGCCTGTGCCATGTCCTGCTTGGTTCTACGAAATAAAAAATAAGTATACCTTCTTACACTTTTACTCTTACCTAATTGGTCTAAATTCAGCCTCTGAGTGTTGGCCATCAGTCTTGATTGAGTGAATACAATAAATGCTCAACACACCCTCTTGATAACCCTAACTGCTCGCCCACACTACCGCAAAGAGAGCTTTTAATTCTTTGTTTATTCAAACACTGCAGCAAAATTATTTGGCATAGTAGACCACATGACTGAATTTATGCTGACATTTCTAAAGCATACTAACCATCTCTAGTGTACCTCTGCAGTAAGAAGGGAATGAACCATTTGGCAAAATCAAGGAACAATTTGCCCAGAAATTGTTTTAAAAAGAGTGGGCTTTTTTTTGGGAGGGGGAGTTGGTTTTGTTTTTTGTTATGTACCCTGCTGTATATCTTCACTTTCCATGGCTTATTGTTGAAGGCACCGTTTGATGCATAAACTAAAATTATCAATAAAAGATTTAAACCTAAAACGAGTCGTTTTAAGCTGCTACTCTGGCATTTTCCTGGTGGACTGCAGGCTAAGGGCTGCTTTTTGTTATCAAACGTTTATTAATTGTTTAACAGGTCATGCCAGAGGTAATACACAGCTTATGCGCCTACAACCTTATAGGCCAGCAGCGAACAACTAACACACAGCAGAAAACAATTTCAGAGTCAGGGAAGCCTGGGGGACTCAATGATGCCCCGGAGGTAGGTCTATGAGCAGGCGGCCCCTAGCCCGGATCCCCGGTAGAGGCCCTATACCCTGCGCGAGCCCTCCATCTGACAAGAGAATGTATAACATTGCAATATTCGATAAGCTGAGGCAAGCTAGTCAAGCGACACTAAGCACGCCCTTAGGGGCCAATGGTCCTGTCATTCTAGAGACTTCACTTGACACCGTTGCTATGTATTTCCCTGTGAACGCATCTACATACACATGCAGCCTGCCTCGTATATTATACAGTTGGGTCACGACAAGCAGTGCATCGTTACGTATCACGCCCGTCTAACGGACAGCGTGTAGGGATACCCTCCATCACGCCCTCCATGATTCCCCATTTATGGCCTGCAGTGAGTATAGCATGAGAGGGCTGGCAACCGCCAAGCGCTGTGTGGCATAGGCTCGCTAGCATCCAACAGGGTCGTATCGGGTATGGCATAGGGCAGAAACCAGCATGCAAGTCATGGCACAGTAACAACATATTAGGAACCCTTCCATCTTCCCCGTGCTGTGTTCGTGCTAAAGCTATCCACTACCGCACCTGCATCAAATGGATAGAAAAGAGGCGACCAACCAACTAATGGGGGAGGGAGACAGAACGAAGGGGTAAGAAGGAGGGGGTGTGGAGTCTAGGGGAGGAGGTTCAGCATGGAGGGGGGGGGAGTATGGGTCCCACCAGTACCACAGGGCATAGGCCGGAGGTCAAGGCCATCCAGGGGCGGGTTCCCCCCTAACCCGGGGGTGTCTGGAAGAGTCGGAGACCCCGAATTGTTTGCCTGCCTCCATAAATTCCCTGGATCAGTAGGGTCCACTACGTCATCAAAGAGCTTCAGGGCTCGGAGCCGTGGAGGCTGCAGTCTCGTATGCTCTAGTCTCCCCAGGTGATCGATCAAGGGCTTCCAACGCTGGCGATACTTGGTATCGCGGAGTTGAAGGCGTGCCGTGAGGAACTCCATCGCCACCACATGCCACAGGCGGGTAAACCATACATTGATTGAGGGTGTGTCGGGTTTCTTCCAATAGAGAGCCACTGTTTGTTTCGCAGCACCCAGCATGTGGAAGCTAAGGTGTCTGTCACGGCCCGTCATAGCCCGTAGAGTCGTCGGCCGAAGGCCCAAGAGTACCACCAGCGGGTCCTCCGGGAGAGGATACCCCAGAACCTTTTTTATGTGGCTGAGGACTTCCTTCCAAAAGGTGATCAGGAGAGGGCATGTCCACCAAATGTGGATGAAGTCTCCCGTCGCCTGAGTGCAGCGCCAGCAGAGGGGGGATGTCATAGGGAACATTTTTTGGAGCCTAGCGGGAGTGTAATACCATTGGGTCATCACCTTGTAGGCCGATTCCTGTTGGGGAATGCTACGTAGGAGCTTGGGAATGTCGCTCCAGAGCCGAGACCATTGGGAAGGGGTAACACCTGAGCCAGTGACGTTGTGCCATCTCTCCTGGTAGGGAAGGGAATCCGGTCGCTGTGCGTGTTGGAGCACCTTGTATATGCGAGAAATCAGCCCCTTGTAGGTGCCGAAAGTACGCGCCAACCGCTCGAACGGGGTGTAGGGCCGCGTAGCCGCCTGCGCCAAGGCAAAGCCCTGTATCCAATAGCGTAATTGTATATACTGGAATTTGTCCCTCTCCATAAGCCCAAACTCCAGCTTACATTGAGCGAAGGTTTTGAGACAGTCCCCAACGAACAGGTCACGGATCGTCCTGCAGCCGGTTTCCGTCCAATTCGCGAAATAGGGAGGGCGATCCGCCGGCAGGGAACTGCGGATTACGGGCTATCGGGGTCTGGGGAGACGGAAAAGTGGTCAGGCCCCAACGAACTGCCACCTTGTCCCAGATTTCAAGGACCGTTTTGGTGGGAACCGCCATGTAAGCGCTACGGTGACGAGCCTCCCGGGGTAACCAAGCATGGTCCCAGAGTGGACGACAAGTGACTGCCCGATCCATGTGGAACCACACTTTTTCACTCTCCCACGCCCCCCATTCCAAGATATAGCGGAGGTGGGACGCCCAGTAGTAGTCTAAAAGGTTGGGGCAGGCCAGCCCTCCCCGATCCGAGAGAGGTTCAGGATCCGATTGGAAAAGCGGGGTTTCTTCCCCCCCCATATGAATGTGGTGAGGTCACGCTGCAGCCCCTGAATGCAGTGCTCCGGAATAGGAGTCGGCAAGGTTTGGAAAAGGTATAATATCTTCGGCAAGATAGACATTTTAACCGTGTTCAGCCTGCCAAGCCAGGAGAGGGGCAGGGCCTTCCATGTTCGGAGGTCGGCCATGACTGAGAGCTTGTATTCCTGCCAGTTGGCCTGCGTCCAAGTATCCAGGTCCGGGGTTAGGTTAAGGCCCAGGTACCGCACCGACTTGCTCGCCCATTGGTACGGAACGGAGGCCTGGATCACCGCAAGTTCCCCGTCCGGAATCGTAAGGTTAAGGGCCCAGGACTTCGTATGATTGATTTTCAGCCCAGAGGCACTTTCAAAGGTTTGGAGTAACGAGTGGACCGCCGGTAGCGAGCGCAGGGGGTCGGAGAGAGTAAGGAGGAAGTCGTCTGCAAAGAGAGCGATTTTGTGCTCAACCCCCCGAAGAGATATGCCACCTATATCTGGCGACTGGCGTATCCTAATGGCCAGGGGTTCTACCACAAGGGCGAACAGCAGGGGCGACAAGGGGCAACCCTGCCGAGTACCTCTGCAAATGGGGAAAGGCTGCGTGAGTTGGCCGTTGACCCTCACTCTGGCCATTGGTGAGATATAGGGGGCCATGATACGTGCCACCATCTTAGGGCCCAACCCCACCTTCCGCAGGACCGCCCTGAGGAAACTCCAGTCCACTCGGTCGAAGGCCTTTTCCGCATCGAGTGATAGTAAGCATGCTGGGATCTTCCAGTGTTTGGCCTTCCCCACTATGTGCGCTATGCGGCGCACATTGTCCGCCCCCTGGCGTTGGTGGATAAACCCCACCTGGTCGGGCTCGATGAGGTTCGGGAGGTGGGTGCTAAGCCGTTTAGCCAGGATTTTGGTGTACAATTTCAAGTCTGTGTTTAATAGTGCAATAGGCCGGTAAGAGGAGCAAAGGGTATGATCCTTCCCGGGCTTCGGAATGAGGGCTATTTCAGCCATTGCCATGTTCGACGAGGGCCCCACTGATTCCGCGAACGAGTTGAAGAGGCGCAGGAGATACGGCTGTAATTGCGGCAAAAAGGCCCTATAGAAGGACACCGGCAGCCCATCCAGGCCTGGCGTTTTGCAGAGCGGAAGATCCTTCAGGGCTTCTGCCATTTCCGTGCGGGTGATAGAGTCCTCCAGGGTCTCAGATTGCCGCTTGCTCAGCAGCTCCCATCCACAGGCGTCTACGGTTTCCGATATCAGAGCCGCCGCCGGCGGGTCACTCGCATATAGAGCCGCATAGTAGTCGCGGAACGCTTGGAGCTTTGCCGGTTCTGCAATGGCCCATGACCCGTCCGTCTTTTGCAGCTTGGCGATATGGGGTCGGGCCGCTCGTGTTCGCAGGCGCCGCGCCAAAACAGCACCCACCTTATCTCCGCCCTCGTAGTACCGCTGCTTGAGTGAAAGCAGGGCGCGCTCAGCCTTGTTGGTACGGTGCGCGCGGAGCTGCCCGCGTAGGACGGCCAAGCATCTCTTACGCGACGCCATCGGGCGCTCTTGGTCCAGCTTCTCTAACGTCTTTACTTCACGCTCGATTTTGGTTTCATAGAGCCTGGCTTCCCGCGCCCTGGCGGCTGCTATTGCCGTAAGGGTACCCCGTATCGTAGCCTTAAAGGCATCCCAGAGGAGAGGGAGGGGAGTCCCCGGCACGTCGTTATCCGCGAAATACGCCAGGATGGCCGCCTGGACCTCCTCCCTATCCACCGGGTCGCGAAGGACGTGATCCGGGAATCTCCAGCGGCTCAATCGCGTCGGGCGAGTGGAACACTCCCGTATAAGCAATTCCACATGAGCGTGGTCCGAAATCGAAATGCTGGAGTGTGACACCGATATGATGTCTTTAAGCAAGGAGTGCGATGCAAAGAGAAGGTCGATGCGAGAGTATGAGCGGTGTACATGGGAGTAGAAGGTGTAGTCCCGCCGTCCCGGCGAGTAGTACCGCCAGGTGTCCACCAAGTTTAAGGAAGTGAGGGAGCTCTTCACCGCCGCAGACATGGCCCCCGTCCCGTGAAACGCCCCCCCACAGCGATCCATCTCCGCGTCCCACACCAAATTGAAGTCACCTCCAACTATGAGATCGGTGTCTACTGGCTCAAGGTGCTCCCTAATGATCCCGCGTAGAAAGGCATCCTGACCCTGGTTGGGGGAATAGATATTGTACAAAGTGAGTGGGTGGTTCCCTCTCCTGAGCTCCACCCGCAAGAACCGACTCTCGGCATCTCTGCTGACCCTAGTGTCTCCCCGGAGGAACCCCGCCCTACAAAGGATGGCTACTCCCGCCAACTTAGTGTTGGCCGAGGACCAGAACTGGTGGGGGAAGCGGGGGTGCGCCCTTCGCACCACATCCGATTTGAGAAGGTGGGTTTCTTGGAGGAAAATGACGTCGGGGCTCTGCAGAAGCAAATAGCGCCATATTTGGCATCTCTTATTGGGTGAATTAAGCCCTTTCACATTGAGGGATACAATCTTCCAAGAAGGCGAGTCAGTCATTGACGCAGAACCACTAGCAAGGCATCTTTCATGCTGTCGTTCCCCTCAGACGTGTGTCCCCCCCACCAAAAGGATACAGAAGGAGAGGGAGAGGAGAGAAGGGAAACATGGCAAGAAAAACAACCAAAACACTTAATCGGCCAACAGGGCCAGCAAGACCTATTCCAGTCTAGGGAGTAGCCAGGCACAATGGCACAGGCTGTCCCGGAGATGTCACTCTCCCAGAAATAGGAGTGGGGGTGAATCATCGCTTATCTGTAGATCCATGATGTCGAGGGTCCGCTCCGGACCACCGCCGCAGCCGTACAGGTGTCACGCCAGAGACCAGGCAGGTGTGCGCCTCCCAGGGGGATTCCCCGGGCGTCGTGAGAGGCAGGGCCAGGGCCGCCACAAGTAGTCCAAGCCCACAGCCATCTCAGTGTCCAAGCTGCCACCAGAGAGGAGGTACCACCAAGAAACATTCATTTGGAGGCGAGCGCTTGCGAACCAGATGGAGACGGACCGCCCTCCAGGGATTTGATGTGCTCTATGATGTCTTGCTTGTCCCGGGAGGATCGGCTGCCATCCGGCGAGGAGGGGTGCCTAGGGCGGCGCACTGTGGACCACTGCGGCTTCAGAGGGACGCGGAGACCAGCAGGTCGACGCGAGGGGCTAGCCGGCGGGGAGTCCGGGATCTGAAGCAGCTGGGCCGCTTCTCGATAGGAACGCAGCACACGTCGCTTAGATTCCCACTGGAACATGAGGGCAAAGGGGTGGGCCCATTGATATCGAATGTTGAGTTCCCTCAGCTTGTCCGTAATGGGCTGGAAGTCCCGCCGGCGCCGGAGGGTAGTAGGGGCCAGGTCTTGAAATAGCTGGATGGGCTTGCCCCACAGAGGATTTCGGGTTTGCTTCTAGCCGCTTTGAGAATGGCTTCTTTCTCGACGAAGAAGTGGACCCGCGTCAAGATGTCAGGGATGAGTCCTGGCCTTCCAGACTGTCCTGAGACCCTATGCGCACGGTCCAATGTGGGTGGCGAAGTGTCATCGTCACCTCGAATATCCTGGAGTAGGTCCGCCACAAATGACATAATGTCTGCTCCTTCTGCTCCAGTTGGCACCCCCCGTATGCGTATGTTGTTTCGGCGCCCCCTATTTTCCAAATCTTCTTGCTTGATTTGCAGCTTGACATGTTGTTCTTCTAGAGTGGCGATCCGCTGCCATAGGCGTTCCTGGTCCTCCGTACGTGCGTCTAAGGTTTTCTCCAAGTCATCGACCCGGCCACCGAGTTCCCCCACATCTCGCCGCAGCTCCTTGACACAGGCCTGGACCTCCGTGCGAAGTGACCCAATTTCTGTTTTGAGCTCCTGCATGAACGACGCCATGAAGGACTGCGTGACTGGCGCTGCAGCGGCCCCAAGGTCCAATAATGCTGCACTCGTCGACGGCGCGTTCGGCTTGCCCCACAAGTCCTTGACCGAGGCGTCTTTGGGGGCCGCGGGCGGCTCCTTCCCTGGCTTCGTGCGTGTCATGCTGTAAGGGGGTCAGAGGGCAGCGTCTCAACAGGGGGGAGCAGGGACCCCGGAACTCCGGAACGCACACTCAGCGTAAAGCGCAGGTCACTGGGCCACGCAGTCCATTAATGGCAGCGGGGCCCCGTTCCAAATGGCCCTCCAGGCGCTGCGCAGCCGGGAAAGGGGAGCGTCAGGTTCTCAAGCCCCTGCGTGGTGCCTGGCCGCCGGACAGGCAATCCGCCCCCTAAGGGGAGTCCCACCTGCTCAGTCGAACGGGGGAGGTGCAGTGGGGGCGCCGCAGCACCCGACGGCTCGCCGCTTCAGTCCCGGTCCACCCGGTGGGGCCCCGATCAGTCCATCAGCCGTGCCCGGGGGGGGCCTTCACGCGGAGGCTAGCCTCTCTCCCCGCCCCCGCCAGTCCGGGCAGGCTCCAAGCAGATCCAGGCCACCGCGCCCCAGGCAGAGGCGCACTCCCGCCGTCTTCAATTAGGCCTCAAGACGAGCCGGTCGGGGGTTCCAGAGCAGCCCCCAGGGACAGCGCGGCAGCGCGGGGCTCCGTGATCCCTCTCCAGCAGCTTGCTCTCTCGTCTCAGCTCTCCCCCGAGCACCAGTAATCGCAGGTCTCCAGGGCTCAGCGCAGCAGGCGCCAACCGGGGTGCAGTGAGGCAGGGCACCGGACACTCCCAGGGTAGAGGCCCAGCAGGCAGCCAGCGCCAGTTCATCGGAGCCCGGCTCACCAGGGGCGATGCTTTCCCTCAGCCGCCAGCCACACCAGGCCGCCTCATGCGCCAACCTCACCACCAGGCCGCATCCACGTAGCAGAGAAAAAGGCGGCGGGCGCTCTTCAGCCACCACGCTGCGCCCCCAGTCACACCAGCCAGCCAGGCGTCCCCCTCAGGAAGCCGCCACTCTCCCTCCTCAAGTTCGGGTCGCTCCGTACACCCAGTGCCGTCAGCAGCCGCCTCCGGGCCCGCAGCGAGCCCCCAACGCACCCGGGAGCGTCCCGGCCTACCAGGATCTGACGCCGGTGATCACCGCCTCCGCTCGGGCCTCGAAGTCGTCACTCTCACCGCTCACGCCGTCCGGGGTCGGGGGTCCTCTACTATCGGCGCCCTCCGGCAAGGAGCCTGCAGCAGTCACCAGCGCGACGCCTCCTCAGCTCCGGACTCGCCCAGCTCCGGGCGCACAGATCGGGTGTAAAGAAAATGGCGGCCAGCCCGGCCGGCACCCGGCTCCTCGTCTGCGCGGTGTATGTCAGCCTCGGCAGCCACCGCCGACCGCCTAGACCGGTGCCCCCAGTGTTCCGCTCTCCCCGGGCTGTGTCCCCGGTCCAAGCGTCGCCGTCACACCGCTGTAAGTGGCAGTTAATAACAGCGGCGGTCCGGAGCGGCCGCGACCTGCGTCCTACTCCATTCCTGGCGAGACCACGCCCCCCTAAGGGCTGCTTTTAACCCTTTCAAAATTAAAATTTTAAATCTTCAATTATGAGGCTGGTTTGAAATTTTTTGCCAGGACTGATTTTAGCTTTGAGTCTGTCCTTGCCCAGGAGCGACCAATTTATTGGCTGTGGAAGAGCACATACATTTACTTTGAGAAGTCTATTTTCAGTTCCATTTCCCTGGCGCCAACGGGAACAATTTGGGGATCGGCTAGATTGAACAATGCCGCAACTGCCTAAATAGGGGAAGGATATCATTAGGCAAAGCCTTGGTAATCAACTCCACCTTAAAATAAAATAAGCATTGGCAAAACCAATGGTTCTCACCTTTTGGACCAATGCTGTGCGGCATCAGGCAATATAAAAATAGAAATAAAAAAAAGACACAACATGGCCACTGTCATTTTTTAAGCATTTGCATGCATGATGACATCACCACGCGTGCATGCACCTACAAAATAATGCGAGTGGCATTTTTTATTTACTGATCCAAGATAGATTGATAAATAATTTTTGAAAACGCTTTTTGTAAGACAGAGCGAGTTGCTGTTGGGCCCACCAATTTAAAAATAAAATAAAACCAAAAGTACTAGAGAGGTTGAGGAGCGGGGAACAGAGGATTGGGGTGGGGGAGGAGTGGCAAGGGAGCAACAGAGGTGTTTGAGGATGGGCAAAGGGAGACAAAAAAAACATAATTATAAAGCCAGGGACTGGTGGAGAAAGAAATGAACAAGCTTGGGAGGGGAGGGATGAGGGAGCAACATAGAGCGCATGGGTGGAGTGGTGTTCCAGGGAGGGAAGCAGCACACAATGGAGCGAGCTAGAAAATACATGGGCTCTCATGAATTGTTGAAAGAAAATAGTAGCTCTCTGAATGCAAGCAGTGGAAGGATACAAGTTATCCAGTCAAAAGGATGGCAACGAGGCTATGCTCAAGGGGACAGACAAACAGAAGAAGGGGAGGGACAAGGAAAGCCATTAAATAAAAAACAAGAAAATACGAGTGACAACAAATGTGACCACTGGTAAGCAGTGCACTGTGACAAGGCCCACTGTACATTTTTAGTATTGTACACAATAGGCTTCAACTTACCAGGTAGCTAAATGATGTGTGGTGGGCGAGACCAGAGAAGAGTGTTCGGTCACTGCGTGATTACCTAGCAGAGATATGAAGCATAAAAGGTGTATTTTGCGTTAAATGTAAAATATACACATAATTGCATACACAGTACAGATGAAAAAGCATGCACTACACTATTACCATACTTGTTTTTGCAAAAATAATTATCCAAATTGCTAACCATGATTAAAATCCAAATAAAGTTTAGGGAGAATACAGCTATTTATTGTCCACTAAAGTTAAAGGCAGAAAACACACACACAACACCAATTTATTCCTCGTAAAAAATGTAATTCAAAAACATGCTCTTTCCCATACTATACAGTTAACTCTAAAATTGTGGGCCTGTTTCCAATTCAGTAATGTAACTACAGTCCAACATATTTACACATTTTACAGTTATTTTTCATCTGTTTATTCTCAGGTGTTTAAAACACAGTTCTTCACACTTTAAACCATCATTTGAATAACTCCTAGTTTATTCCGGAAAACGGTTAAAAGTGCAATCTCATAGTTTCTTTATAACTCCAAGAAGAACATTTACAGCTAATATGCATGGCAAAATGTTAGATTCATTTAGTTATCCCAAAAATAACTTTTCTGTTTATCCGAGATCGATTTGGACTCCAAGGTACAATGTACAAAGGCAAACATTTAAAGGTAGCTTGTCTGTGAGGCATGCTTTGTTACCGTGTGGGAAGACTTATGCATTACCCAATGTTTAATTTGAGCATGCATTATATGTTTGTAGCAGTCCAAAGTTTGTCTTGGGAGTCTGCCTCTGGAGTTGGCGAATGGCTGCGTTGTCTTAATCCCACCTATTGTCTCTTTCTTTAACCACCCTACATGTCCTTACCTTTAGCTCCCTCTTGAAGATTTATTTCCATCCCTGCCTTTTCCATTGTTGCTGTTGACTTATCTTTCTATTCCTCCTCCTTTCTCCCTGTGCTGATTTTCTCGTTCTTGCTGTGGTTCAAAGTCTGATAATGAAAGTTGGTTCCATTCCTGAAAACAAGTGCTGAAGTTCACCACCTGCTACCTGTGGCGCACATTAAAAACTAGAGTGACACGAATATATTTGAGATGGACCTTGGAGGAGGTGGTGGGGGGGGGGGCAATGTTATGTATTAGGATGTAAACCCTTCCCTACAGATTCATAATTTACCCAGCGGTGGTCAACAGTGGCCAACAATTGTCGATCCAACCCCGTGTTTCTGAAATGCTTTGGGGACTGTTGTTAGCAGGTGTCCCAGTGAGTGGGCTGTCGCGTGCCCATAAGACTGAAGAGCCTCTGGCACTGAGATTGCCTTTGTACTGTAGAATACACAACCCTTTTCTATTTTTTACTGATGTGTTTTTGTCTTATTTTTCCAGTGTCCCTAATCAAAAGCCCTCATTTGTGATATCTGAAGTAACAACATTTAGTTAGATGGATTGGAAAGAAGGCTCGCCTGAACTTCTAGGAAGTGTCCCGCCTGGGAGACCGCAGCTTCTGGACAGTTCTTGGTTAGAGTCGAGCCTAACTGAATCGCTTTTACCTGGCAAACCATGGCACAAGGTAACACTTGTGTGTGTGTGTGTGGTGTGTTTGTGCGCATGTGTGTGTGTGTATGGTGTGTGTATGTGTGGGCGCGTGTGTGTGTGTGAGCTGCTCAGATTGTTGTCTGTAGAGGTATTTTGTTGACAACCATCTCATGTATATCCAATCTCTGTTAGCAGCTTGCTGCTCAGTTTGACGACAGTCTTAGTAATAACCAGTAAAATGAAGTTCGACTTCTGGAAGCAAAGATTCAGTTGTTCGTCACTTTTCTAATTTTAATGTACACTGTCACAAAAGCACCAGATGCTAAATCAGTCTCTGATAGATTCGTTATGACTATTCTTATCATTATTATTATTAATTTGTCGTTGTTGTTGATTTTGCTATTATTGTTTTAAACACTATTGTTAATATTTACAATGATGATATCAGGATAGAAAAAAACAGCCCATAATTGCAGACACTGTTCAGGCATGAACCTCCTGTTAACTTTTCTGTATCAGATGCTGTATCAGCATATTCTATTATTATTATCACAAATATTAATAGTAGTAGTGTTAATTTTCTTATTAAGACTGACAGTGGTATTAATAACTGATTACAGGAACTGTTTATCCATTAGGCTATTATCAGGGTTGTGACACCCTTTGGTATAAGCACTTTAGAAACACCTTCTAGTAAACACAATACAGTTAGCAGAGGGTGCCATAGATTGCCACTGCACGTTATTGTACATATAGTATCATGCTGGACGTTTACAACACGGTTAACATTATGCATTGTTTATTTCCAATCCAACTGAGTAATGACTACAGATTGCACATGTATGCCTCCCCTTCGTTCTTTTGCAAGAAGCACTCCCCTCTTTCCACCTCAGCTGGTGTCTGTGGTTCACATGAGACTGCCCGGGGTGCTAACAAAAGGCAGTGTGGCGGCTGAATGCAATGCAATGATGCTTTAAGCGGGCCCGGTGCTGCTAGTGCTCAGCACCGGCAGTAAATAAACTCATGTCTGGAAACGGGTCCTACCTTTTTCTCTTCATTTTTTTGGGGAGACCATAGAAAAAAGACCCCACAAAAACAGAGGTACGGGAGAGTGAAGATGCGGACGTTTACATGGGAGACAGAGATAGGGTGAAGTGCCCTCTCAGTAATTGCTCACCTGCTAACAATAACCTAACACCGTTTTCTAGATTTTATTTGAGGTAGTTAAGCAGTTAAGTGTCTTGCCATGACTGCAGAAGAAAGAGAAGGGCTGGTATTCCAGCATAGACGTCCTTGTCTTGGTGGAACCCTGTCTTAGCATTGTACTGAGCTTCAGGGCAGAAGGAAATACAACATGGCTTCTGGGCGCACCTTATATAGTTCATATATTGTAGGCTTAGGTGAATATTTTTACTAATGATGACCATGCACTGCAATGCGCTCTGGCGGAAGAAATACAAAGAAGGGACATTGGAACTGGTATGAAGGCAGCAGAGGATTTGTGTGAATGGGCTGAAATAATATCTAATGTGAATCATTTATCGACACACGAGATGGAGGGACCAGTACCCAACTGGAATCTGAAACCAAATAGGAGCACTGACAGGAGAGGAGAGGTCTTCTGAGGAGGAGGGGAGATATACAGGGTGGGCCAGCCTGATTAACGATGGAGGAGAAAGAAAAACAGGGGAGCGATGAACAGGGAAGGCTATTACTAGATGTAAGATGGCTCCACTGACAACAGGAAAGAACCAGGAAAATGTGCAGAGGTTCTATATACATATTGAAGGACAGTTATGTGTGTTCTGTGTATACGAGATCTCTGATTGTGTTACTGGAAGAAGTACATAATGTTTTATTAAAAGCTCTTTGAAAAAACCCATAAATGAAGGTGTTAAAAAAATGACCATGCATATAGCACACAACAGAAAATTAATTGTTTCTTATTGCTTAATAATAGGGGGTAGACCCTAAATCAGTGGTACTCATTGTATCACCCGTAGATAATGATCACTTGGGTTAGTTCTACAGTGAGATGTGGGCCACTGGCCCCCACCCTGCTTTGTGGAATAACAATATTAATTCGTAAGAGTCTTGATGGGTTTCCAAAGGTTGTGCTCTAAGGCTGAAGCCGGGCCTCTGCATGGTTTCACAGTTTGCTAAAATATTTGTTGGTTGAAATTAAAAATCCTGGGGGCGTGGCTTAGGAGCCATCGATGGAGGACGCGTGAGCTGAGAGCTCTGCGCCGGACGTGCCTATTATCCTGTCCTTCGGAGATTCCGCCCATGCCCGGGGGCGCACCTTTGGGGACCTGACCCGCCGACGGTACCTGGGGCCCATTTCCGCTCCTTTGCGATGGAGGGGTGAGCGGAGTGCAGTGCTGGGGCATCACGAGCCCAGCGCTGCTGTAGCAAGATGGCGGCTTGAGCCGGAGCGACGAGAGGGGCAGACCGAGGCCTGAGCGGGGTGCCGACCGCGATTGCCTGGCTGCTGACACTGGAGCCCGAGGCATCACCGGTAAACAGACACCCTACTGGGACCCATCACTGCGTCTGGGCGGAGAGGCACCCCGGCCCTACTGAGTCTCCCGTGTGAGACGTCACAGTGAGTGTGGCGCTGCAGGCTCCGAGAGCGGGCCACCCTGGAGGATCCCTAGCTCCCTTCCAAGAACGGTCAAGTTCCCGCAACATGCAATACGCCACTGGACTACCTTTGACCCCCCTGGCTTCTCTGCTGCCCGGCAGGAGGTGCCAGATTGATCTGCTAGGTATGCTGGGTGCGGCCTGGGGGAAATAGGGCGGCTGGCACCCGCTGACCTTCGGAAGTGGGCGGTGGCGAACTGCCGTTGGGTGCTATCTCCCTGAACCCTCCCTGGCTCCTGTGTGAGGGAGCGGCGGCTGCAGCTCAGAGGCCTGTTGGGGGTGCTTGGCGGTCTCAGGTGCCCTCCGGGGCTCGTTGGGGTGAGACCTTCTGTTGGCCTTGGGAGAACAGGTGACCCAGAGGGCTGCCTTTTGAGCTACGATTGGGCCGTGCCCGGGCCGGATTGCATGGGGCCGCAGAGATACTGGGACTGTGTTGGCCGGTGATCACTTCTCTGCAGAGCGCTGCAACGGCTCACCCATGCACTCGGAGAGACGAGGTGGGACTGCCCCATGAAGGGTGGTGGCGTGGTGCGGCCTTGGCCGCGCAACTGTGGCAGGTTGCACCCTGGGCACGTTCTTCGGTGCTCTCAGCCATTTGATTTCGGGATCAGAACTATTGTGCTCCATCGTGCTGTGCAGGCATCTCTACGCGGCTTGCGGACACACGCTGCCACCTATCACATTGAAGCCTTGATGACATCCGGCTGAGAAGCAGTTCTCGTGGTACAGTTGTGACGCATCAGCGTTTGAGGCCCTTCCATACTGTGCTGCTGGCCACCGGTGTTGGGAGCTTTTGGTTTATTAACTCCACTGCTGCATTGCTCCTTGCATAACACACAACGCCACGTAAGGGCACCCTTGGGGTTGTATGTCAGATACCGCCCTGTTGCTCCCTCCCCCCCCCTACCGCAGCTCCTCTGACCAGCCGTGGGGTTGCGGCCTGGACTCAGCAGGACTAGTCTATGTTGCGGAGGGGGTTGAATTACCGAAAGAGAGATTCACTGCGAGGGCGACACCGAATAACCCTGTGTTGGACCTGTCAGCCTTAGGGTGGTCTCCCCCTACCTTTTTCGCCCTTGTGCCTCCCATTTTTATTGTACCTTTCTGTTGGACTTAGGCCTCTGGGCGCCTTACCACTGCTAAACAGTGCTGAGGTGCAGGTGTTCTCCCCTAAAACATTGTGACACTGGCATATCTGCCACAAGCCCCTGCTACTGCAGTGAGGCTGAACCCTCCATGTGCTAACATTGGGGAACCCCCCTTCTGGGATAATTTCTGACTGGGACCTAATAAGTCTGTCATGTTTGGTCTCGTTAGAATCGGGGCGGGGAACCTTTTCCAATGATATATGGGGTTTGGGCACTACTACCCTAGAATTATCCCTTTTAGAAAGTAGACATTTCTCTGCCTACACTTAGTCTGGGCACTGCAGACTCCCCCCTCCCATCTGCATACTGATAGCCTGCCTGGGCTGTGAGGTGGGAGTGGTGATTCACACCTTCTCCCCTTGAATGGGCTGTGACTGGCTGCCCACTGTAGCCTTAACGGCCCTGCCTTTTGTCACTGTGACAGCCAGGTCAGGGAAGGCAGGGAACATCCCAGAACTCCCTGGACTCTTCCAGAAACCCTGCCCCCAGACCCTTCCAGAGACTTCTGCCCCCTTCTAGTAACCAGACTGCAGGGTAAAAAAGGGAGGGTCCTGGCCACACATCTTTGTTACACTACTGGACCAGGAAGAATCTCTGCTGGAGTGAGGACTGCTGCGCCAGGAGGATTGCCAGTTGTGAGGAGGCTGACTGCTCCCAGGAACTGCTGCCCCTACCTGCTAAGCTACCCTACTGCCTGCTGATCCTGCCCTGCTAGGGAGGCTAAAGAAACACCACCAGAGTGTCTCCACCATTCTCTGACTGCCCCCCCGATTGCTGGAGATTCATAAGGACAACGTTTTACAAACTGCCTTTTCGAACCACAACGCTCCCAGGACTTGCCCTGTTGCGCTATATTTGCACTCTGCACCGCAGGCACAGTGATCTTCAGGACTGCCTGTTTTAAAGGGACTTTTTGATACCCTCTCGGTCACCACGCGGCATGCCCGGGGCAGCGCTCAACGTGGGGCTTCCACCGTGACCAAAACTGCCCAAAAAACGCCGCTGGCCCGTGGTGAAAGCGCTCCCAGAAACGCTTCTGCAACTAGCCCTAAAGTCACCGCTGCAGGCCCGAGTCGAATCGCTATTTAAATCACCCCCAGGATCCCCGCCCTGGGCCTGAGTCCAGGCTCACCAAAATCGCTGCAGGAATCACCGCCGCCGGCCCGGGAGACGCAGGAAACCCATGCGCTGCCCCGCTGACTTCCAGAGTAGGGCCGCGCTGGGATTGGTGTGACGCGGGAGTTTTGCCTGGGAAGGAGGGGCTCGTCCCAGGGCGAGGCCAAGTTGGAAATCAGGAAGGGCTGCCCCGCTCGCAACTGTACAGAGCCAGTGAGAACCCCGCGTTCCAGAGGTCGGAGGAGCCTTGTATCGCTGCCAACGTCATCTACCTCAGGTAATGCTTGCGGGTGTGCGCGCTGGTAGGCTGAGGGCGGCATTGCCTTCAGCGGGTCTGTGGGAACGGCCTCCCTGCAACAGGGGGCCGGACAGGGACGGAGTATTCTTACCTGGGTGGCTTTACACTGACCGCGCGCCTGCCAGCGGGACTGTAGAAAGCCTCCCCCTTGGGACCTGGTCGGGTCATTGGAGTCTGCTCGCTGTGCTTTGGGACATCAGGGCTTTGTTTACAGGCCGGCATGCACTGAGGGTACATTTTCTTTATCATCACAGGCTGCGAAGTCAGCATCATAGTAGCTGAGGGATTCAGCCATTTCAAGAAGGGCACCGCGCATCGCTAGCGCGTGACGAGTGCTATTAATCAAAACCATTTCTCTTTTAATGAAAATGAGATACGGTCCCTACAAGTGACTGGCTCTAACCCTGGGACTGTTACTCTGACCCCCTTACATTTGCTGGACAAAGTACAGGAACTGCACGTTATTTCTGGGAGAGGACCTTCCAAATACCCTGATCAAAGACATTTCTGTCTAAGGAAAAACCTCTAACTGTATATAATGGACTTTTGCCATTTTGAATCGTGCCGAAGTTTCAGATAAAGATACCTTTATTTTTATAAAACAGGTGTGGTGTCCCTTTTGTGAGTGTCTTACTGTGTTACTGTTGGTGTGCGTTGCACAAATACTTTACATACTGCCTCCTGCGTTTAGCCTACCTGCTTTGCGCCAAACTACCCTGTCGGAAGCGGTGGTCCCTACTTGGACTAGGGTGCATACCCCTGCCAACTAGAGACCCCATTTCTAATACCTAGGTACTGTGAGTGAGAGACATTCGAGAGGGGCGCAGACGGCCGTACCCGGTGGTCTTTTGGGCTGTCGCGAAGTGAGGCCAGTTACAGGGCAGTAACCAAAGAGACGATCGCACAACGACAAGAGCTGGAGTGGTGTGGTGCCGACCAGCTGGCGGCAGTTCCCCGGCCGCCAAGAGAAGGCCGTGCTAGACCCGTGACAGCAAGCTCCTCTGGCGAGGGGGAAGCCTTGGGGAAAGCAGGTGGGGCCCCCCCCGGAACAGGAGGACAGTGCGCCGGATCCGGTGCCAAAGGAACCGGGCGACGAACCACCAGAGGTACCTGTCTATCAGCAACTGACCAAGATATTAGAGGCCATTGCTGATACCAAGGGGACGCTTCACCAGGACATCAGCACTGTCAGGGTGGGCCTGGGCCTGTTGAGGGCAGAACAAGCGAATCTGTCGGACAGAGTGAAACAAACAGAGCCTTCCCTGGAGGCGCTCACTCCGGCAGGCCCTGACTGAACAGGTCGGTGAATTATCCAGCCGAGTTAATGTTCTGGAGAGACGGGCAGAAGATGCAGAAGGCCGGAACCGGAGGAGCAATGTGAGGGTCTTGGGCTTGCCGGAAGGAGTTGAAGGCCGGGATATGGTTGGGTACCTTGAGGTATGGCTCCGAGAGGTGGTGGCCCCAAAGGGCTTGTCGTAGTTCTGCACGCTGGAAAGGGCTCATCGCGTGCTCGCCAGGCTGCTGCCCCTGGGCAGGCCACCTTACCCTGTGGTGGCTAAACTGCTTCATTTCAGAGACAGGGATGTGTTGCTGCAGAGAGCACGCTCGAACGGGCCATATGAAGTCAAGAACAGTAAGGTGTCACTGTTTTCAAACTACACGTTTGATGTCCAGAGATGCCGTACTTCCTTCCTTGAGGTCAAAAGAGCCCTGCGTGAGGAAGGGATCCAGTACTTTCTGATGTTCCCAGCCCGGCTTAAGATAATGGTGGATGGGAAGACTCACTTTTGCGAGGACCCTAGGTCTGCCTGGGAGTGGATTGAGGGCTATAAGACTGAAGGTCGGCTTGCGACCTAGGGGAGCAGAACCCCGAAAAGAGCCAGAGACCCTGGGAAGAGGCTACACAGCCGTCAAAAGCAGGGGTTTATTAAGAAGCCGAAGCCGTCTCAGACACCGACAGAAAGGACGGAAGCGCTGCAGGCAGTGGCGGTCATGATGCAGAATCGGAGATCGTCTTCGGAGAGAAGTTCGGGGTCAAAACGAGGGACTGATGGCTCAGACTCGGACATGTCCCATAGTGGCAGGGTTCACTTACCTGTTGTGACTCCCCAAACAGCAGATGGGATAGTGTGATTATTTACCAAGGACTTCCACTTCCCCCCTCTCCCTTTCTGCTCTGTTGTGCTGAGTCGCCTTTCCCCGTGCAACCCCATCTGGCCTTCTTTCTCCTTCACTGGGGGTCCATGGAGGGTGCGGGGTGGCCGACTGAGGGCGCGCCTGGGTGCGGGCTGGAACAGCCAATCAAGGCTGATGCGTGAGGATGTCTCCCTTTCTTAAGCTTCCTTTGCTATCCCCGTCGCTGAGCGCCGTACCACGCTAGGACCTCAGCTGATATCACATGTTTTGCATAATGTTTGGACTGACGTCCGTTGTCAGGCTGCCATGGGGCTGGAGAGTTGACCATCATAAGGGTCTTTTTGTTGGGTTTGTTTGTTTTTTGAGGCTTGCAGAGGGGTGGGATGGTTTGGAACTAGGGTCGCCACTGGGGAGGGTCGGATCCTGTTCTATGACCTGGTCGATGACACCGTACGCTTATGGCAGACACACGTAAAGTTACACAATTCTTTACATGGAACATCAGGGGAATGGGGTCTATGGTGAAGAGTCATAACGTTTACTCCTATCTGAGGCGCAGAGATGTACACCTAGCGTTCCTTCAGGAAACCCACTTAAATAGTGAGGAAGTGGCAAGGTTGAAAAGGAGATGGAGAGGCCAGGTCTTTGCGACCACCTACTCAGCCTTTGCCAGAGAGGTCTTGATATGGGTCAAATCGGGGGTCCCCTTTGCTGTAGAGCGGTCCTGGCTTGATGTGGAGGGCAGATATGTGTTGGTCACAGGGTGATTAGCGGGTCAGGTGATCACCCTGGGTAACGTCTATGCTCCTAATCAGGACCAGATTGGTTTACTGGACTCCTTCTCTGCCATCTTGGCTGATGGCCTAAGGGGTAACCGGATCCTTGGGGGGGACTTCAACTGTGTGGCGGATGTAGATACTGACCGGTCTCACCCTCCTTTGTTGGGTTCTCAGCCACGCCGCACGGCGTCTGGATTTCAAGCGTGGGTCGCACATTAGTATATCGAAGACACTTGGAGGTTACAGCACCACAGCGCAAGGGAGTTTTCTTTCTTTTCACCAGTACACCAAGTACACACGCGCCTCAACATGTTTCTATGCTCCCCCACCTTTAACGGCTCCATTACACACACGGAATACTTAAGTCGTTGTTCTGCTTGGGTTTTCGGATCAGATAGAACCAGCTCATCAGAGCCTCACTAACCCAGCCAGAACGTTACCCCCTCCCTAGGGCCTATTTACAATAGTGCAACCACATATATCTACCACCTAAGGACAGGGAATTCCTACTATACATACCAAGACCTCTTATAATCGGCGGCCTCGCGATCCCATACGAATCCAGACCTCTCTACCCAGACGGCAGTCTCAGCACAATCGGCGGCCTCGCGATCCCATACGAATCCAGACCTCTCTGCCCATACGACAGTATCACAAGTGGCGGCCTCGCGATCCCATACGAATCCAGACCTCTCTACCCAGACGGCAGTCTCAGCACAATCGGCGGCCTCGCGATCCCATACGAATCCAGACCTCTCTGCCCATACGACAGTATCACAAGTGGCGGCCTCGCGATCCCATACGAATCCAGACCTCTCTACCCAGACGGCAGTATCACAAGTGGCGGCCTCGCGATCCCATACGAATCCAGACCTCTCTACCCAGACGGCAGTCTCAGCACAATCGGCGGCCTCGCGATCCCATACGAATCCAGACCTCTCTGCCCATACGACAGTATCACAAGTGGCGGCCTCGCGATCCCATACGAATCCAGACCTCTCTACCCAGACGGCAGTCTCACAAGTGGCGGCCTCGCGATCCCATACGAATCCAGACCTCTCTGCCCATACGACAGTATCACAAGTGGCGGCCTCGCGATCCCATACGAATCCAGACCTCTCTACCCAGACGGCAGTCTCAGCACAAGTGGCGGCCTCGCGATCCCATACGGATCCAGACCTCTCTACCCAGACGGCAGTCTCATACGACAGTTCATCCTATGATCACCATAACATACAAAAAGGAATCAGTCTCACTATTCATCAGATCACACAAGGACTGCCAGTTCGAGCATAGCCTGTTCTCCGGTTCGAGGGGCTCCTCTTTCCCTTATTCAGTTACCACTTACCTGATCAGGGTTAACATCTGTTCATGTAGCCGCAGCTGACTAGAAGAATAGGCTACCCTCTCATACAAGAACACGCAGCACATGTTGGTTCACTACAAACTGGGTACTTTATTACTCATTACATACGCAATCACATAACATTACAATATAACACATAACCTGCAAAGAAAAGTGAAAGATTAAGTTGTATACTCTAATAAGAAAGGGTCGACATCACCTTAGTAGTGTGTAGCCTGCACTCAGTGGTCATCTAGGTTCCCTTCTCGTCTGTGCCTCGGCTCGCCTGGAAGTCACACCTCCGCAGTCACGGATACATGTCTGCACCACTATGCGCTGTTCTCTTCACCCTTCTCCGAGTCACTGGGACCTCTTCCTTATCGGCTACTCTCTCCTCTCTGGCTATTCTGCTAGGAGAGTATCTGTCTCTCGGTTCTTCTCCGCCTTCAAGATGGCGTCTGTCTTCCCTGGAATAAGTAGTAGATTTACTGCTAACGGCTAGATGCCGCCTACGGACTGAACATGTAACTGCCTCAGACTTTCACTAATATAGAGGTGCGTTTCCTCATGGAAAATTCCGGCCCGTAACCTGCCGCCCACCAAATTCTTGTACCTCCCCGTACCAAGGACACGTTCCCAGCCGGCCGGCCTGATGTAGTGTCTTCGGCATGAAGAAAAATACAATCCTTCGATAAGGGCCGGCCTGAACCGGTTCTCTCCAAGCGAATAACACCTCATAACTAAAACATTACATTTGACCTAGAAGCATCCCAAGCTGCCGGAGCAGAAAGAAAGATGGAGTCTCTCCCGTTTGAGGCCTACCAGGCCTGAATTCAGCACGGCTCCATGAAATACCCTCACTACAGGACAGAGTGAGTGAGAATAGAATCTTTATTGCTCAGTTAATTAAAACCATTGCAATTATTGACATATAAAAACCATGAGTTAAATACAATTGAGGATTAAAAGAAAAAATAACAAATATATATTTACAACAAGATTAGCTTCAAATAAAACAAAAAGGGTAATTATGATGATTTCTGTGAAAAGGAAAGTCAGTTTGTTTTGCGCCTGAGTATTGTCCAAGCTATGGTATTTATTGCTGGGCCTGTTGGATCATGGGGCTCCCCTACAGTGTTATTGTGTCCTGTTTTTACTATTCGGATATCGGCCATTATCCATATCAAGCAAATCTTTCTTTATCAATTTTGGGTTTCACTTCGTTAGTATGCGTCGGCCTGTTATCGCCCTCTGTCATTTTTGTTTCTTAACTGCTTTGTCCAAGAATTTGACGACGTGGCTTGCTAATTGAATGTTCGCTCCGTCCAAGCAGGCCTTTACTGCCTGCCGGCGTGTTCTTATGCCCAGCCTGTTGAAATGCTTTTTTAGGAGGGATCTACGCTCTGCGTCCAGACCTTTACAAGTGCATAGTAGGTGGAGGATGTCTTCCTTTGAGTTCCCACAAACTCGACAGTTGATAGTTTCTTTAGGTCTTAACCATGGGGGAAGATGGTATTGCACTGGAAGTTGGCCCAGCCGTAGGCGTAGGAACTTCTCCTTTGTACGCCTAGTAAACCCGACTCCTAGGTAGCTTTGGCAGTGGCTGGTTGTGTAGCTTTGAATAACTGTCCAGCCATGGGCCCGGGTTGCTAGGCTTGCTTTGTCCTCGATTAATGACAAGGATCTAACTGATTTGTTGACCAATTGTTTAAAGATGTTATGAGATTCGCTGCTCGTCCAGGCTTCTTGAAGACACAAAGAATTTAAGGAGTGGTTAAGATGTAGCGCGGCCGCGCTCTTGCTCTTGCTTTCCATCTCTTTCCATAGGTGGTGATTTAGGGTTGTAGGTTCCCCTCTCTTTATTTTGTGCCAACTTTTGGCATAGGCACCCATTCGCTCTAGAGTTTGGTTTCTCAGGCCAAATTCCAGCCTAATTTGTGCCTGGGAGGTGTAGTTGGGCAGACTGAAGATTATTCTCATTGCCTTCGCTATTGTGCTATTCAGTTGCTGGGCGTCCCTTCCTCGGAGGCATTCGCTACCATAGGTCAGGGCCGATGTTAGTTTTGCCTGTAGCACTTGAAGCAGAGGTGTAAAGCTTCGGCCAACTGCTTTTGTTTTGAGGTTCCTTAGTGCAATCCCTACGCTAGTGCCCCTCCGTTTTATTGTTTCCTTTTGCTGGTTGAATGAGCCCTTTCTATCAAAGATTACCCCCAGGTACCTATACTCCTCTACAGTCTCCAGTATGGATCCTCCCATGTGCCAGTGAAATCCTGCTGATGACCTTGTTGCGTTAATCCTCATTGTTTTGGTTTTTGAAAGATTGATGGTGAGGTTATTGTCTATCGAGTACTTAAACGTGGTGCTGATCAGATGTTGTAGCCCTATCGGTGTTCTGCTTATTAGGGCAATGTCGTCAGCATACATTAAGTTGGAGATAGTGAGGCCTCCTAGGCTAGGGGCATGAGAATTAGTTTCGTCCAGCAGTTGTGCCAGGTCGGACATGAAAATGTTGAAGAGTGTTGGAGCTAGGACACAGCCTTGTTTTAAACCTTTTGTGGTCGTTATTTTTCTTGAAAGGAAATCTCCTGGCCCTAGCTTGACTTGGACCCATGTGTCCATGTGAAGTAGGATCAGCTGTGTAAGAAGGCCTGATGGGATGTTCTTTTTTTTCAGTTTTTCCCATAATAGGTTTCTGTTGACTGTGTCGAATGCTGAGGTGAAGTCAATGAAGCATACATACAGGGGGAGGTTAGCTGCCTTTGTAGCGTCAATGAGGAGCGAGAGAGCTAACATGTTTGATGTTGTACCCATTTGTTTACGGAATCCTGTCTGGGTTATAGGAATAACTGCATTTTCTTCTGTCCAATCCTGAAGCTCCTCTAATATGAGACCGGCGTAATATTTGGCTTCGTTGTCAATTAGGGCTATTAATCTATAGTTTTTTGGATCCTTTACATTGCCCTTCTTATGTATTGGTGCTATTATCGAGCCTTTCCATGAAGCTGGGATAGTTGCAGTGTCTGTTATCTGCTTGAAGAGGGGCACTAGGGCTGCTGCCCAATACACTACAGGACAGGTTATCCCTAATACTAACGAATCTATCCCCTAGGCTATGTGTGCAAGCCCTGATCTATGGGGAAGAGCACAGGATCATGTCGAAGTGCCTAGTAAATAGGCTCCATTCACTACTCTAACCCTTAGACTTGAATGGTAAGAGACTGAAGTCACATTCAATCACTTTTCAACACAAGAAGGCCGGGAAAATCGAGCAGAACATTTCACCCTTGACTTCAGTCTATTATACATTCATTAAACAGAACTAATATCTGTGGAAGAATAATATGAAACAAGACTAACTGATCTATGTCTAGTACCAGGTGTGCAGAATTGAAGTAGTGAAGGAATACACTGAATAAAGCAACAGATAGAAATCAAAATGCCGATAGTAATCAGAATACCTCCTAATATCTGACGTAACATATGCAAATCAGGTAACCAATTAAAGAGCCAGTCAAACCAGCCCTGGTCAATGTGTTTTCTAACTTCTTCTGTCAAGTCATGTAGTTTATCAATGTGAGCTTGAATGGATTTTGTATGATCAGACAAGTTAAAACAACAAAGACCCTCAAAATCAGAACAATCGTGTCCATGTTTAAGCAAAAGATAATCAATGGCCGCTCGATTTTGCAAGATAGCTCTACGTTCACCCTGGGCGTCTAATAGCATGTCAGACAGGACTGTAGAAGTATGATTAATGGATTTTACCATCCAGCAGGCCATTTTCCCAATAGATTTGGCATTATAAACTGCCAAAGCAGGAACACCAACAATTGAAATAGCCAGGCTAAGGTATTCAGACTTGGAATATAAATGCAAAGATGAGTCACAATCCTCCTGTAACCTCACTGTATCTCGAATCACACGAGAGTTGGCATTCGGATGTGATGAAAACATCAACAAGCTCAGTCTAGTAATGGCACAAGGGCCTCCAGAAATATTTGCGGGGATATATGGCCAGGAAGTATTACCACATGAGAACAGCCATCCGGCAGGTAGTAACATCGTGCGATAATGACTGGGGGTAACTACCAAACTCTTGCAAGTCATGTTATTCTGAACAGAAGCACATGTTTTCGGTGTCCTTTGAAGGCACAAAGTTCGTTCATGAGCGGTGAATGAAGTGGCACCTTTCAATCTTAAACGCATACATTCAGAAATCGCACTAGGATCACAAGTAAGGAAAAAACATAAATCACCCTGTGTGATATTATAGGTAACTATTTGGGACTGGATGGGGGGTATCGGGTCTGACAGTACAGTACACAAGGGGCAATACTCATGGGTAGCAAAATCGCCCAGAAGAACATTGGGGCGAGCATTCGATATATTAAAAATATGAGTCAAAGTCTCCAATGAAGCAGGGACAGCAACTAAACAAGTCGCTAGAATGTCAGTCACCGATCTCATCGGTGTCAAGCAGAAATGAGGGGCTTTAGTCACTCGTTTGGCTAACGTAATCCAAAAGTTCGACGACGAATCCCACGCAGCGAAGGAACGCGACACTCGGGTTCTCAACTCAGCCCGGGTTGATGGGATCCCTCCTCTCTCGTCGTACCAGCCCAAAAGGAGTCCAACGCCGACACATCCTGCAGCAACAGTCCAAAGAATGATCTGAAAGAGAATCAAATACAGGCATTATTCATTCTCGTAAGTAACATTTGTCAGCCGGGACTGCTTCCCAGCTATCTTTCCCTGGTCTCATAACTAAAATGGTGTTGTCTTGACCGGTTGCAATGACTTCTGCTTGTTCAGGGGGATTCTTAGGCGACTGCACCCAAACTCTGGCCCCAGGATTATCTGTGGAGCCAAAACCTTTCTGGCCTCGTACAGTTAGCAACGTTGGGGCAGTGCCTTTCGTGATCTCACCACTGAAAACAGGCATTATTAGCAATTGAGCCACTCGGTCAGTTTGATGTATCAGTAAGTCAACCTCACTGCTATTCAGCAGGAGAACCTTAATCTCTCCCTGATAATCACTGTCAATGATCCCTCCAAGCACCTGAACGCCTTTTACAGCCAGCCCCGATCTAGGGGCGATTAATCCGAAATTCCCAGTTGGTATATGAACACCAACACCAGTTTCAATGATACTCGATCCTTACTTTTTATAACGGTGTCATCCATGGCATGCAAGTCTAAACCTGCCGACCCTGGGGTCGCTCTACATGGAGCCAAAGCTCCGGGAGTAATTTCCCAGTACATCACAGTCTCTCTGATTTCATTGGGCTTAGCATCAACATTCGGAGGAAACAAACGCATAAGTGGGGATTCAGCATTTAGAAAAGGACGGTTATTCAAAATCAATAGCGCTTGAGGCAAAAAGTCTCGCCAATTCTTATACTTGTCATCTGTTAATTTACGTAACTGATCTTTCAGCAGGCCATTCAACCTCTCCACAAGACCCGAGGCCTGTGGATAATATGGTATATGAAACACCCATTCAATATTGTTTTCCACACAGAATTCCTGTACCAATCTTCCACGAAAATGGGATGCATTATCAGATTGAATTTGGAATGGCACACCATAATACATCATAATCAATTCCACTGTTTTAATAGTATTCAATTGGGTAGCTTGCTTACAGGGAAGGGCCACCAACAGGCCACTGTATGTATCAACAATAGTGCAAACATATTGACAATTCCTACTCATAGGAAGTGGACCAATGTAATCAATCTGCCAAATTTGAGCGGGTAATTTCCCGCGATGTAAATGACCTTTAACAGTTTGGGGCACTTTGCGCTGCCTGATATGTTGACAAATGGGACAATGTAGAATAACATTTTTGATTAAATCTAGGGGAATATAAATTCCTCGATCAGCAGCCCACCTGCTAGTGGCTTTCTCTCCAAAGTGTCCTGCTTTCTGGTGGGCCCATTTCGCCAATCCCGCAATATCAGAATCTTGCCTGTCCACCACTGCCTCAGCAATTTTAGATTTCTCATCTGCAATATTATGAAAGAATTTGTCAAGAGAGTCTATCGGGGTATGAGCATCCACATGGAAGATTGTAACAGTACTCTGTGGGAGCATTTCCCAAATCTCCTGCCATAATTATTTTCCCCACAGTTCTTTTGAATTGATTTTCCAACTATGGGAATGCCAAGTCGGTAACCAAACTGCCAGTCCATTGGCAGTAGACCAAGAATCGGTGAAAATATGACATGTGCCAGGTAATTCTTGTTTCAGAACTTGATAAACAGCATAGAGTTCAGCAAATTGACTGCTCTTACCCTCACCAGTTGTGCTCAGCAATTTTTGTGTGATCGGATTATAGGACACCGCCTTCCAATGCCGTTTCGTCCCTATGAACCTTGCTGAACCATCCGTAAACCAGACATGGTTTCTGTCCTCCGCCGACAAATCATCAAAAGGTCTACCCCACTTAACAGGAGACTCCTGTACTAAAGGTACGGAACATTCACTCTCAGTCTCAGTCGATGGCGCCCGCGCCACCTGCTCATGCAAAGATGCAACTCCTTTTAGTCCCACACGTGCCCTGTCTTGTATATACAATTTCCATTTAATCACACTCGCCTCTTGAGCGTGTCCAATTCGGTGAGTTTTCGGCGAACTCATAACCCACTGCATGATAGGAATTTCAGGTCGCAAAACTATATCATGTCCCAAAGTCAATTGCTCGGTATCCACCAGAGCCCAATAACATGCAAGTAACTGTTTCTCAAAAGGTGTATAACGCTCACCAGCATCAGGTAACTTTTTGGTCCAGAAACCTAACGGTACTCTACTCTTGCCTTGTTTCTGCCACAAACTCCAATTCGCATAAAGGCCTTGTACAGACACATTCAAATCCACATCACCATCACATACAGGCCATAAATCCAGAGCATGCTGAATTGCTTCTTTTGCCAGACTGAACGCATCTTGTTGTGGTTTATCCCATTCAAATGCATTCTTTTTACGAGTGACATGATACAAAGGGGCCAATATTTGACTCAAATGAGGAATATGCTGGCGCCAAAAACCAAACAAACCAATGACGCTTTGGGCTTCTTTCCTGTTCCTCGGAACTGCAAAATCAAGAATTTTCTGTTTAACCTGAGGGATCACTTCTCGGTGCCCCTCATGCCAATTAATACCCAAAAATTTCACAGCCTGGGACGGACCTTGTAATTTATCCGGGTTGATTTCCTAACCTTTCTCACGCAGGCACTCAATGACTCTGTCCAATTGGGTCTGAACTTCCTCTTGTGTTTCACCTTGGATCAAAATATCATCAATATAGTGACATATCTGAATTCGCGGATGAACCGGTACCTCAGCCAAATGCTCTGCCACCAGCCGGTGACATATCGTAGGACTATGCACATAGCCCTGGGGAAGACTTCTAAACGTCATCTGACGCCCGTTCCACGTAAAACTGAATTGTTCCTGACACTCAGGGGCAATCGGAATCGAAAAGAAAGCATTAGCAATATCAATGGACGCATACTATGTACCTGGATGTTTTTGGATTCTTTCAATTAGGGTAATAACATCCGGTACTGCAACAGTCAAAGAGGGTGTGTGTCTATTTAATTCTCGATAATCAACAGTCATGCGCCAAGAATTATCACTCTTACGTACAGGCCAAACAGGATTATTCCAAGCAGAAGTAACTGGGGTTATAACTCCTGCATCCACCAACTCCTGAATAGTGGTACTAATCTCTTCATGACCACCTGGAATACGATACTGCTTCTGACGAACCACTTTTGTCGCCTGGGGAACTTTTATGGGGGGCATTCTTAAACGACCAACCCGTACAGGCCTGGACGATATATAATGTTTAGTTCCAAATTGGTAACATCCATCATCTAAGTGCAAAGTCATTCCTTTCAAAATATCAATTCCAATTATGAATTCTAAGAGTGGTACCACTAATACAGAGTATTCTTTTCTAGGAATTCTACCTATTCTCATTTCAAGTAAAGTTTGAACTGCGGGAGTTTCCTTTCCACCTAATCCGGTAATTGTAAAAGGCTGACCTTTAAACTTCTTTGATTTTCCATGAATAAGAGTGGCCTCCGCTCCTGTATCTACCAATGCTCGGGCCCTTTGGACATTACGATGTCTCCAATAAATATCAATATCTTCATAGGGTCTATTATCTCTGTGAGCCCATCTGTGTACTGGAGCTTGACCTATTTCCTAGTCATTTTTACTGCGTTCTGTGTACCAGGATAAATCAGGATAAAGACTCTCACGTTTCCCAGGTATCGATACCTCCTGTTCATATCCATCTCCATTACGAAATGGATTCCTGTCCTCTGCATTGTACTGCGGGTTTCGATCGGCCAATCTGTGTCGATCCTCTCTCCTTCTCAACTCAGGGGATTGATCCCTATCATCTCTACGTCTGCTGTTAACATAATCATTTCTCCCCCTCTCTCTTTCCCCCTCTCTCTCCCTGTCTCTCTCACGACGGGGGGACAAATCACGTACATAACGTCGATCATCACGACGATCAGAGCGCCCACGGCGGTCGTCATCACCGCTACCGTCAGAAAAACCACGATCACACTCAGTCGTCCGAACACGCCGGGCACCCTCCTTTCGATCCAAGCCACGTTTGCGAAACATTTCCCACAAACGAGAAGTAGTCTCACCGTCAATGTCCTCCTTCCGCACACCATCGGCCATAAGACCAAAAAACATATCACGTCTAGTAAGTTTATTGTCACCAGGAGTACGAGTGTCAGACCGGGATTGCCGTTCAGGTGTAAACCATTCACCCAACTCACCGAGTTGGCGTACCGATTCCAGCACCATAGACAATATGTTACCAGTCTGATTAATCAATAAAGTCATCATGACCTGCTTATAAGCAACAGGGGAAGAACGAATAATACGATTCCGCACAGAAGATGTCAACAAACCATCAAGCAACCTGTCAGCAGTATTCAGAAAAATTGCCGTTTTCATCACCTCCTCTTTGAGACGTTGTGCAGCATCGCGCAAAGTATACCACGGTTTGTCATTCACAGGCCAGTCAGACTCAGTAGGATATTTTTGATTACAACCCTCAGTCGCCAATTGAAGCAAAGAAATTTGACCACCAACATTAAAGTTACGAAAATGATCCTGTACAGTAGAATCCGAACTCAAGGAACAAAACTTCAAACAATCGCCAGCATCCAACATAATGCCAGCAGCGCCCAGTTCATAAAGGCGCACCATCCATGTGAGTAAGGTCTCACCAGCTCGCTGCCGAAATCGCTGCAAAATATCACTAATTTCTTGTTGAGTAAAATCCTCCAAAGAGTCTAAAGCAATACCATTCGGAGCACCGGGAGCCTGCTGCAACTTCCGCCGAAAAACTGGATGCACCGAGACCGCGGGACGAGCATCACAAGGAGCTCGACCAGTACACGTAGAGGAACAATCAGTGTAAGAAGCATCGACCCCGCTCGAAGGACGAGCGCAATCACGGGGTGCACCATCAGAGGCGCAAGAAGCAGACTTACAATCACGGCCGGAGCGAGAGGACTCGCGCTTGGCAGACTCCTCACCCGAGGAAGGAGAATCACTCGAGTTCCAGATATTACCATCCCATTCATCAGGATTCCAATCCAGTCCGGCTTTCGCCACGACCAGACGCACCTTTCGCGTCGAAACCCGACCACGCCGATTCTTGTATTTATAACGAGCAATTCGCACAGCCGCCCTCTCGGCAATAGTTTGGTACGTATCAAGTTTGTCAGCAAGCAACTTATTTTGACACCGCAACAAAGTATGAGCATTCTGAATCTCAACAAAGTTCGCTTCCACATCCTTATGCGATTTCTGTAACTTCAACAACCTCTCATGCAGAATCCTGTACGCAGACAGAACAATCCAACCTCTGCGCCCCAAAACGGGAAGCTCATCACCCTTAGATACCGGCGCCTTCTGTAAACAAGTAATCACATTAGCCGGCTCCGCCAGCTCCAAAAAAGAATTCCAATTCTCACTCAAACCAGTAGAATCAGCCCACTCACGGGCTAAGGCTTCATAAGGCGTTGAATCCCAGCCGGGAATATCAACGGGCAACTTAAAAGTAGATTTCGACTTTCTAGAAAACATCTCGGAAAAGAAAGAAAAAGAGAAAAAGAGAAAGAAGAAAGAGAAAGGAAAAAAAAACTACACACACAATTATATACAAATAATATACAAACGAAACCACGCACGCGCCGAAAGCAAACACGATACAACCACAACGCACACAGGTTTCGTAAACGGTTCGTGACGCCAAATGTTCTGCTTGGGTTTTCGGATCAGATAGAACCAGCTCATCAGAGCCTCACTAACCCAGCCAGAACGTTACCCCCTCCCTAGGGCCTATTTACAATAGTGCAACCACATATATCTACCACCTAAGGACAGGGAATTCCTACTATACATACCAAGACCTCTTATAATCGGCGGCCTCGCGATCCCATACGGATCCAGACCTCTCTGCCCATACGACAGTATCACAAGTGGCGGCCTCGCGATCCCATACGAATCCAGACCTCTCTGCCCATACGACAGTATCACAAGTGGCGGCCTCGCGATCCCATACGAATCCAGACCTCTCTACCCAGACGGCAGTCTCAGCACAATCGGCGGCCTCGCGATCCCATACGAATCCAGACCTCTCTGCCCATACGACAGAATCACAAGTGGCGGCCTCGCGATCCCATACGAATCCAGACCTCTCTACCCAGACGGCAGTCTCAGCACAATCGGCGGCCTCGCGATCCCATACGAATCCAGACCTCTCTGCCCATACGACAGTATCACAAGTGGCGGCCTCGCGATCCCATACGAATCCAGACCTCTCTACCCAGACGGCAGTATCACAAGTGGCGGCCTCGCGATCCCATACGAATCCAGACCTCTCTACCCAGACGGCAGTCTCAGCACAATCGGCGGCCTCGCGATCCCATACGAATCCAGACCTCTCTACCCAGACGGCAGTCTCACAAGTGGCGGCCTCGCGATCCCATACGAATCCAGACCTCTCTGCCCATACGACAGTATCACAAGTGGCGGCCTCGCGATCCCATACGAATCCAGACCTCTCTACACAGACGGCAGTCTCAGCACAAGTGGCGGCCTCGCGATCCCATACGGATCCAGACCTCTCTACCCAGACGGCAGTCTCATACGACAGTTCATCCTATGATCACCATAACATACAAAAAGGGAATCAGTCTCACTATTCATCAGATCACACAAGGACTGCCAGTTCGAGCATAGCCTGTTCTCCGGTTCGAGGGGCTCCTCTTTCCCTTATTCAGTTACCACTTACCTGATCAGGGTTAACATCTGTTCATGTAGCCGCAGCTGACTAGAAGAATAGGCTACCCTCTCATACAAGAACACGCAGCACATGTTGGTTCACTACAAACTGGGTACTTTATTACTCATTACATACGCAATCACATAACATTACAATATAACACATAACCTGCAAAGAAAAGTGAAAGATTAAGTTGTATACTCTAATAAGAAAGGGTCGACATCACCTTAGTAGTGTGTAGCCTGCACTCAGTGGTCATCTAGGTTCCCTTCTCATCTGTGCCTCGGCTCGCCTGGAAGTCACACCTCCGCAGTCACGGATACATGTCTGCACCACTATGCGCTGTTCTCTTCACCCTTCTCCGAGTCACTGGGACCTCTTCCTTATCGGCTACTCTCTCCTCTCTGGCTATTCTGCTAGGAGAGTATCTGTCTCTCGGTTCTTCTCCGCCTTCAAGATGGCGTCTGTCTTCCCTGGAATAAGTAGTAGATTTACTGCTAACGGCTAGATGCCGCCTACGGACTGAACATGTAACTGCCTCAGACTTTCACTAATATAGAGGTGCGTTTCCTCATGGAAAATTCCGGCCCGTAACCTGCCGCCCACCAAATTCTTGTACCTCCCCGTATCAAGGACACGTTCCCAGCCGGCCGGCCTGATGTAGTGTCTTCGGCATGAAGAAAAATACAATCCTTCGATACGGGCCGGCCTGAACCGGTTCTCTCCAAGCGAATATCACCTCATAACTAAATCATTACATTTGACCTAGAAGCATCCCAAGCTGCCGGAGTTTGAGGCCTACCAGGCCTGAATTCAGCACGGCTCCATGAAATACCCTCACTACAGGACAGGTTATCCCTAATACTAACGAATCTATCCCCTAGGCTATGTGTGCAAGCCCTGATCTATGGGGAAGAGCACAGGATCATGTCGAAGTGCCTAGTAAATAGGCTCCATTCACTACTCTAACCCTTAGACTTGAATGGTAAGAGACTGAAGTCACATTCAATCACTTTTCAACACAAGAAGGCCGGGAAAATCGAGCAGAACAGTCGTACATTGTCGGATCAAAGTCCCCTGGTAATGACGCACGTACCTGTGGGACGATGCCCGCCGATCCCCACATGGAGACTTAACGTGGCATTGCTTGAAGATGCCCCCTTCCATACATCACTGTATACACTCCTAGATACATACTTCAATGACAACTGCAACGCAGCCTCCTCCTCACAGGTAGAATGGGAGGCATTTAAAGTAGTGGTGCGGGGTCACTGTATGGGACAGGCTGTGGGAGCTACCAGGGAACTCTGGTGGGAGATACTGGAGCCAGAGGGAACCATCCGTAGACTTGATAATGTCCAGGGTACTGGTGACGTGAACCGGGTGGCGCTGCTGGAAGCACAGGCAAAGAATAATGATGCCTTGGGGTGACTGCGTTGTTATAATCACAAAGAGCATTTAGATTAGGTGCAGAGGGAGAAAGGGAAGGCGGACCGTCTGTTGGCACGGTTAATTAAACCTGAATTAGGGGCTCCCCTATTACGTAAATTGGCTTGGATACTGGGGAGATAGTGTATGATCCAGATGAGATCAATGATTCCTTTCTCACACATTATGAGCAACTATATGCAGCCCTGAGAGCACCTGCCTGGTTGGCGGTAAGAGAATACCTAGACCCACTACCGCTCCGGGTAATGGAAGAAGAGGACCAAGAAGAACTGGGGGAGCCGGTGACCTTACAGGAAATTAAGGTGCCATACATGCATTGGCCCCCGGTAAAACGCCGGGACCGGATGGCCTCCTGGCGGAATTTTATCAGCGGTATGCAGATCTCTTAGCCCCACACTTAGTCCGGTTATATAACGATGCTTATTAATCTGGGGAGTTGCCTGGTTCCACCCGGACGGCCCTGGTGATCCCTCTCCCGAAAACAAAGAAACGGGAGGCGGGATTAGGGACTATAGACCCCTCTCTATGCTTAATACAGACTTCAAGATCTTGAGTAAAGTCCTGGCTGGGAGGTTAGCCCCTCACATGAAAGCGTTGATCCACCCTGATCAGAATGGGTTTATCCCTTCTTGCAACACATCATATAATCTCCGCCGGCTGTACTTTATTCTCTACCATGTTGAAACACCGGCCAAGCACCGAGCAGCAGTACTCTCGGTGGACCTAGAAAAAGCCTTTGATATGGTGGGGTGGGAATATCTGTACGAGGTGAAGCTCTGCATTGGCTTGGGAGAAAAGTGGGTGCGGTGGGTGCGACTTTTATATGCAGCACCTACAGCTAGGGTCAGAACGGGCATGACGATCTCCAGAGAATATAAAGTGGTCCAAGGGACTAGGCAGGGATGCCCTCTGTCTCCCATCCTGTTTGCTTTGGCTATCAAGCCCCTGGCTGAGAAATTTCACCAAGGCGGGGAAGGGATTGGATTCGCTGCTGGAGGGCGGACGCACCAGGTTTTGCTTTACGCAGATGATCTACTGCTTTATTTATCAGATGCAGTTGCCTGTACCTCGGCAGCCATGCCCATACATGAGGACTTTGCGTGCATCTCAGGACTTCGAGTTAACAAGACCAAGACGTACCTGTTCCCGTTAGTGGGTCCAGCGCATCGACCTGACGCCCTGATGGCTGACATAATATGGCCTCAGAATATGTTTAGATACCTCGGTATACAGGTCTTTCATTCCCTAGAAGACTTCAAGAAGGGTAACCTGGGCAAAACGCTGCGTTCACTACGCTCATGCGTGCACTTTTGGCGTACACTGCAGCTGCCTATTATGGCCAGAATTTCCCTCTCTAAAATGGTCATGCTCTTGGGTTTGCTATACTTTTTCGTCATTCGCCCGGTTTTAATGCACAGCAGTTGGTTCTGGTCCCTAAACTCCCTGCTGCGGGAGCTGGTGTAGAGTGATGGACATCCAAGGGTGTCCCTCCAAACATTACAACATCCAATGTCCGAGGGTGGTCGGGGGTACCAAACTTTGAGCATTTTATGTTTGCTGCTCAGATGCAATGGCTGGCGCAATGGGTGGAAGTCGTGAATGAGGATGGAACATTTATGTCGCACCCGGAAACTCATCCTAAGCTAGTATTGGCGAAATTATTACTACCAAAAACGCCTACCCCATACTGTTCTTTATTACGGCACACGGCCTTCTGCGCCTGGGGACGCTGCCATGGTAGGGAGCCGCGCATCACTAAGTACACTACCGTGCTACCGCTTGTGGGGCTCCCACACGGCGATCCCCAGACTAAATTCGAGTGAGCAATTGGCCTGCTGGACGGACGTGGTGTTAGATAGTATTGGGGATTGCTTCCTGGATGGGTCATTACTCCCGTTCCTCAGCCTGGTGGAAGACTGCGGCCTTCCTCCGGATAAATTCCTGCGATACGAGGCCTTGGTATGCACGTTTGCGCAGCTCTGGAACAAGGGGAGAAGTGAGCGGGAGACTCACCCATTATTGCATGCCCTACTCACGCTTGGAACTGCAGGGCACCGAGTGCGATTATTCTTTGTGGCTCTACAATTGGCATCGCTCGGTCCCCTGGGCGAATTGCGGGCAAAGTGGGATAAGATTGGAGGCAGAGTACTTACGGACGCAGAATGGCACAGGGTCTTGCGATATCCTAAGACAGTTTCTCGCAATACACACCTCAAATATGTCCAATTCAATTACACACACATGACATACATGACACCGCATTGCCTCAATGTGGCCTATGAGGGTGAGGCCCGCTATTGCCTGAGATGCATGTACCCAGATGCAGATTTGGGCCACATGACCTGGGACGGTCATAGCTTGCGGGCTTTTTGGGAGGCTATACTTGGTAAGCTCAGAGCGGTTCTAGGCAGAATGTTGCCCCCCACAGCGCAGACTTGTCTACGGGGTCTCTTCCCCAGACCCCCCAAGCGTAAAGTTGGGAACAGGCTGATAGACCTTGTGCTGGGTTTAGCTAATCGTCGCATTGCGATGGACTGGAAATCCCTACGAGGGCCCCAATTTGAAGCTTGGAATAGGGATGCCATTATGTGGACGGGGCAGAAGGTAGGGCACTTAGCTGGGAGGAGTCTAAAGGAATGACGAAACACCCAATAGCGGAACAATGGCTGGTGGTAATGACGAGCTGAGACACCCCTGCGGAGAGTGAGTCCCATGGGACAGACTCCGACTCAGGGCGAGGACCCCGAACTGCTTTTACATAACCTGAATCCCTACTTGAGCCCCTCGATAACACCGGGCGCCCATCAGATGGGTGCTATACTGAGCGTCAGCGAATGATGGTACCTGGCCGCTTTCACGCACAGAGATTGCTAATAGCTGGGGATCCCTCCCCCTCTCCCGCTTAGTACCTATGGGAACTCCCACTCTGGCACAACTCCCCTCAAGTATGTGTTTCACCACCTGCGATATGCTTCCCCCCTCTGCATGAAGCTCACCTATTCAGTTATTGTTTACATTTTGTTTTTCTTTCCTTTTTTTTTCTTCTTTTTAACTAAGACGTGTATGTAAACGACTGGAGTAGCAGTGCGGTACGCGTGCAAGTTATATTGATACTTAGGACTAATGATGGTGGCTCTCACCTGTGAATGCTTGCGAACAAAATGTGGTAGGGCCTATGTTGGGAATGTTACTATTCGACTGGGAGTAGCAGCTATAAATGATATAACTATGGGGGGGGGGGGTAACCCCCAGAACGATGGGATTGTTACAGGGGTCGTAGAGCTTGCTCTCTTGCCTTCTATTCAGAGGTGTGGATACCCCCCCACTGTTATGTGCTACCTCTAATGCCAGATGGTTCGTTTCTGAATATATTGTTGTTTGAATTATGACATGTATGTTTAATACTTACAAATGCTAATAAACATACTTAAAAAAAAAAAAAATTAAAAGTCCTAAAATTCAAAATGTATTAAAGGAGAAGGTGGGCATGGAAAATCTTATTCCTGGCTCACCCATGTGTTCAACAAGCTGGAATTCTGGTGTAAGCAGAGTCTGCCCAAAGATTCCAAGCCCATGTCATGTCAGGCTATAGTGCATGAATTAAGGCACATAAGCAAATAGCAGGCCCACCTTCATGGCTGGAAAACAATACTCCAGCCTTCATGAGATGCCATATACTAATATCAATTTGGGTGCAAATCAAGGTTAAAACCTGGGGCAGAATATTGAGGTAAATATAGCATGTTCAGAGTATGCATTCTCAGTCTGCATGTGAGATTGGGAATTACATTTACTATTGGCATGTTATTCTGGAGACAATAAGTAGGAATGGGTGTGCAATTTGTGCACATGGTAATCATAGCATGCAGCGCAATTGGTATTTAGTGGATGCGCCCTATATATCCACCCTGAAATGAGAGAATTGAGGGACTACCACTCTCCTCTTTGGCCTTCCTTAGTAGGCAACAGCCCCTTTCGAAGGAGAGGCTCTCTAACTCCTCATGATATTACATCGTCTGAAGGCAGGTTCAGTCTCTGTGTACTTCCATGTGGGGCTTAAATGCCGCATTTGAATGGTGTAGGTGGTGGTAATGTCATGTGCATCTGTAGCCTGGCAGGAGCTGAAGATACTTCCTTCTGTTTTGTCTCCGCTATGCTGAGATTAGAAGGCAATATTTAAGACACATTCTCTTGAAATACCAAATCAATATTGGATGAGAAGCATTCTTTTTTCTATGGAAAAGGGATCGGTGGACATCAGGTATGATGCTGGCAGTTCTGTAAAAGAAGCCAAAGATGTTATTGCTAGATTCTTTTATTGAATACCTACAATTTAGCTGGTAGTTGACTGTATTTTGGATGTATCTCAATGGAGTGAGGAGTTGTCCTAACGGCTAGAGCTGTCGACCTCGAATCTGGGGAACCGGGTTTGAGTTTCGGCAATGGCAATTGAACATTCTGTGATTCTGGGCATATCACTTAATCGCCCCGTGCCTAACAAAAAAATGAATGTCTTCTCATGTGGAGAAGTGTGGCTCAATGATTAGAGCGGCAGATAGCTTGCTTAATCTCCACAACGGCTCCCGCAACGCTAAGGATGCCTGGCCTCCACCTTGGGGGTGCCCAGGAGTGGACGCCTCACAGGGAAAGCCAGGATGGGTTCCACAGCGGTATTCGTACAAGCGCCTTGAGACCCTTGCGGGTGAGTAGTGCGCTATACAAGTATCAATTTACAATTTACAATTTACATGTAACGCAACTGGTGCTATATAAAGCGCTCTGATACTCGATACCTTCAGGTCAAGTTCGCGCTCTATAATCTCAGTAAAAAAATATATATGTCTGTTTTTAGGAGTGTGCAGTGGGCTGAGCTCCTGCTCCCTGATCAGCTGGCCACAGATCAAATTCGCCATTCAAAGGTCTTTGAAACGAGGGTATTCAATTGAGTGATAATGCATCCTTTTGTGTGAGTGCCTACATAAAATGAAATGTGAGATTTATGAATAGTGATTCTTCTTCTCCCTATCCATATTCTGCTATTCAATGGAACCAGGTTCATTAAAGGACGCAATTTTGAATATAAATTGGAAATATTTGTGACAGAAAGCAGAGTGCAGTATGCTTATCCACTTGCAAAATGTAAACAAAATGCTACCCTCAGATTTAAAAAAAAAAGAAATAGGGTCACATTATGCATTTTTATACACAATTTCACATAAATGCTCTCAAAACCATATGACATTCATCTATGCACCTGCTTAAGCGCCTGGATACCCTCACGGGTGATTAGTGCGCTATACAAATAAACAAAACATAACGTAAAATAGCACTTATTAAATATTCTATTTTCATGGTGTGTCAAGGAAGCCTGACCCTGCCAAGGAGCTGATCCCATTTTTTTTTTACATGTTATGAGTTCATCCCATATGCTAGAATTTACCTCTAGTATACTAGGCCAAAATGTTGCCATAGATGTCCCCTATATTTCCACCTATAGGCCAGGCCCTGCATTTGACCATGGGTGTTCCCATGTGCCATGTGTGCATGCCTACATTATGCCAATAATCATGTACTATATGCTAGTGCCACATTTTTGCAATGAATGACCCGTTACATTATCGATGCCCCAATGGGTCAAAAATTACAATTACCATAGGCTAGCATTGCATATTGGGTGCCCTAAAACACAACAAAAAAAGAGATGATTGTTATAATCCTCTTTTTTTTATATAACGCTTTACATGACATGACACCGAACACACGGAAACATTCATTTTGTTTTGTTTTGCCCAGAATCACAGAGTGTTGAGCTGTCCCTGCTGAGACTCTAACCCGGTTCTCCATCGCAGAATGTTGAGCTGTCCCTGCCGAGGGTCACCAGGGCCGGCTTTAGCGCTGGTGGCGCCCAGTGCGACAATCATTTTTGTCATCCACCCATGACCTCCTCCTCGGATTCTCTCATGACCACTGGCCAAATGTGCCCCTCATCTCTCCAATCATAAGTTACTGCTAAACACAGCTCAGCCCCTCTCCCCCTGCATGAGGTCAGTGCCCCCTCCACAGGTCAGCACCCAGTGCGGCTGCACCGGTCGCACTGCCCTAAAGCCGGCCCTGGCCGAGACTCTAACCCGGTCCTCCAGCGGCGAGGTCGACCGCCCTAACCGTTTGGTCACATTCTCTCTTCCCTGAAGCCAATAACTACTTCCGATATTTCTGCACTAGTCGTTTTTTTATTAGGTCTCGCCTGCGAACGCAGCGCGAAGCGCTGTGAGCAAGCGAGATCTATTGTTGCTGACTTGCCTCGGAAGTGGGACAGGAGATGTGCACGCGCAGGCTTTTGGCGGATTTGAGTTGGTGTACGCGCCTACAGCCACGCGGCGTGCACATCTCCTGTCCCCCTTCCCTCGCAAGCCAGCATGCAGTTTCACTTTCGTCAACATGCACCTCCTAGGCAGCCTCATGCTATTTAATATTTTTTTTTAAATGCGCACGCGCGCTCGAAGCACTTCCCGGCTCTTGTTTATGGAGGGAGGGTGAACAGGAGCAAGCAGCAGCACAGACAAGCTCGCCCCCGCCCCTCCCGAGAGCCGTAGCAGAGTTCCTGTAGATTATTGAGAGCTCGTTCTGCTGCACACACATCTCTGGGAAGGCTGCACGTCACAGGCATGAACATCATTGGGGCCGACCCAGCCTCTCGACCTTCTGGAGTCGGCAAGATGAGGACCACGGAACTGTCCGGTGATAGTCACACCTGTTACAGAAGCGTGCAAGTCAGCAGCGCAGTTTGTGGAATATGTGGTGTGAACGCTCAATGTGTCGAGCGTAGGTGACGCCTGGTTTTGTATTGTGGTATTGATGTGTAGGTAATGGCAGACAGCCGGTAGCAGAATTGAATGTTTGCGATTAGCAGCATGAACGCACGTGTATTAATTAAATTGTTACGTTTTTAAACAGCAACTGGAGCAATTTGCTAAATGTAATTAATGTGCTGGTTATATACTG
Source organism: Triturus cristatus (assembly GCF_964204655.1). Taxonomy (NCBI): domain Eukaryota; kingdom Metazoa; phylum Chordata; class Amphibia; order Caudata; family Salamandridae; genus Triturus; species Triturus cristatus. The sequence goes on from NC_140584.1 coordinate 929,782,009, forward strand.
TATTGCACAGAAGTAATAACTGACATTCAAAAACAGGAGTTAAAAAAAATCACAATTTAACACTGCGCAAACAAGCTCTGTTATTTTCGCCGCTGTGTTGTTCATTAGGCTGAATACGTCACTCTTGAGTAAACAACTGATATTTTTATAGTTACTGGTTTATCTTTTCTCGTACATTCTGTGTGGCATATCTGCCCTATTTAAGCTCAGCTTACACAACTTCCCCCGTATCCGCTAATTGCAGTGTTCAGGGGTGCCCGTCATATTGAATTGATGATTTGAATTGGAGGCACTTGTTGAAGACCTGCAAAATACATGCTAACTTCACGTTACATTTATATTACCAAGCCAGTAAATCAGACAATGCTTAGCGTCACATGTATGTTAAGCTTACTCTTTTTTTAATGTCCAGGAAGGCCCGTGATGCCTTTACCTAAACAGGGCCAAATTCAACATCTTACTCAGCAGCTTAAATGTTTCACATTTGCCGACATGGTCAATGAATTTAGGTGTCTAATTTAGCGAGGAACCGATTTTCACTGTCCTGTCCCGTTTGATGTGTCGCTCATAACCGTGCTGAATTTTTAGTTCTAGTCATTGGACCTCGTGTGGTGACATTGCCTTCACTTGTGGCTTAATATTTATTTTGACACTAGTGGCCTTATAGAATAAAACCACGAGTTTCAAACGTTTAGTGACACACAGGAACTATGAAATACATTGAAAATCGAACAGACTGTTGTACAATTTGCTGAGAAAAGCAACAATGGTTATTTTATTTTATAGTGGTCCGCCACATGCATTGGATGTTTTCCTAATTGTAGAAGTAACAGCCCCTTTGGTACGATTATCCCAAGAATCAAAAGTCTTACTAGTTTGTATCTGGCTCCAACTTTTGCATCAAGGAATGGGGAATTATGTGGCCCTCTGCAGATTATTAGAACCCTGTGTCTCCATGTTACTGATCCCGCGTGCCCGAGTCTCTCAGAGAGCTTCTGCCTCGGGTGTTCGTGTGATCCGTATCTCAGCATGTGTGCGCCTCTACTCAGTGTGACAGTGTCTGGTGTGTCGGCTAGTCTGCCAGACCCACAGCTTCAGTGTGCCTGTGACTCAGTGTGCCTGCGTGTGTGTGATCACGTGCTTCGGTGCACCCGTGTGCCTCTATGTATTAGTGTGTCTGTCTCACGGGGTGCGTATGTTTCTCAGCGTGTGTATGCATGTGTGCCTGTTTGTAGTGCGGTTTCTATGTATGTCTGTATGCGGGGTTCAACAGGAGGTAGAAGACATTGTCATTTACAATGCCATTACTTGATTAATGATTCACGAAGGGGGGGGGGGGAAACAATAACATTTTCAATGCCAATAGCTCAAAACAATGTCATTGCGAGACCTATTGCATTGTAAATGCTTGTTCCATAGGTGGCCCAGTGTGTCTAGAATTACTCACTGGAATGCTAAGGCCTGAATAACATAACACAAACACACACACGCTCACTCCTTTTTTCCATCGCCAATTTTCCTTTTTGCATCTTTTCTAGTCCTATCATCGCCTTCTTCTATATTTTCTATTTTTCCTTCCCCTTCTCATTCAACTTATTTCCCGTCTGTTTTTGTTTCTTATTCCTCTTGTTCTTCCTGTATCAATTTATACAGCAAACACATAATTGACCAAATGGATGTTACACGTGTTTCTTACATAGCAAGGAACCGTGCAAATTTGAAATATTGAGCAAATACCGTTGCCCCTTCACACTTTACATAAACGACCAATAAATACTCCATTTGTTCCATTTTATGCCACAAAACTGTATGTTCATGATTTGTCCACGCGGAGGCATCAGATTCCTACAGAAGTAGCGATCCTGCGATCTCCTAGACCTAGAAGCTAGAGCACGCGAAGCACATCCAGCGAACTGGACATGGAAAAGACGCCACGTGGGTCTGCGGATTCGTATCTAAGTCCGCTGATTCCAGACATTATCCCACAGCACGACTTCTTGTAGAAGTCCGACATCTCTACTCCCTGAAGCCCTCGCGGTTCGTGTAAGCGGGTTAAGGCTAAGTCAGGAATCTGCCTCAGTAAGAGACAGAGGAGTGCAGCTAGCCATTTAGTCACTGGAGTGTCATTAAAGGTGAGCGAGCCTCAGGCAACAAATTAACAAGAGCCGAGCCAGAGCCGATCCAAGGTTGAGGCTCGGATCTTAGAGCACAAGTCGAGCCCTGAAACTATTTGCTATGTAAATTATACAACACATACACATATCATCTAAAATATGATAAACTCTCTTCAAAATAAAAAAAAACGCGTGTATTTCTTTAACATGTGTAAGCATTGTCATTAAAAGGGCACATTCAGTAGTCGAAGTGCATTAAACAAGTATGGGAACTGTGATGCTGCGCAATGGGGGCTGTGTGAGAGACTGTGGGGGCGGGATCAAAGGCATGGCTAAAAAACAAAGGCGCTTATAAGCCACTTGCAGCTCTGGTGCGTCACAACCTGCTGCCCCATATTTACACAGACACTTAAAGCCACCCTGCGTGTCTTTTCGTGTCCTTGTTAATATGGCCCCTATACTCACAACATTTTGCGTAAAAGGAGCGTGCAATGGGTGTTGCTGTGGGTGTTCCCACGCACCCATGTCTTCTGCCACATTTCCAGATTTACAAGAAATCGTTACCCTGGAAATGCGTTAGAATGCTACGGGGAAGCGTAGGGAGGCGCAACGAGGAGAAATATTTTCATTCCTCCTCGTTTTTTCCCTCTAAACGTGCTGCATTCTGCAGCACACATAGAACGAGGAAATCACCTCTTGTGATTGTTTATGTGCAGGAAGGTGTCCCTGTCATCAGTGATGTCATTTGAGATGTCATCAGTGATGTCATCAGTGATGTCACTGACCATGTCATGAGTGATGTAATATGTGACGTCATCAGCAGTGCATTGCGGGGGCACAAGTTATAGTTAGCTGAACTAACTATAACGGGGGAATTTCATTGGTTTTGTACGAGTGAAATGTCCAACTAACTATAACGCCCCTGAAACCTATGGTTTTTTCAGTGAATTTCTAAGGTTTTTTAAATGCTAATTTCTAACTATAACGTGCCTGAAACCTATCGTTTTTTCAGTGAATTTCAAAGGTTTTTTAAATGCTAATTTCTAACTATAATATGCCTGAAACCTATGGTTTTTTAAGTGAATTTCTAAGGTTTTTTAAATGTTAATTTCTAACTATAACGTGCCTGAAACCTATGGTTTTTTAAGTGAATTTCTAAGGTATTTTAAATGCTAGTTTCTAACTATGCCTACAGAGGTAGGACGTGTTAAGAAAGAAGAAAAAACATACAGAAAGGAGCAAAAGAAATGCAGAAAGAAGCAACAGAAGTCCAGAAAGACGAAGAAAAGTGCAGGACGAAGCAAGAAATGTGCAGAAAGAACCAAGAGAGGAGCAGAAAGAGGCCTTGTTGCAAAATCATCCTGTGCCTACAACTTTTTCAGACGGGTACTGCTGGTAACTGACTCTGACTAACCAGGCCTAGAGCCAGTGCTATGCTAAAAGACACTTAGAATACAGTGAAAACACCTACATACACTAGGGAACACTATGCGTTGGGGTACCCCTGTGATTAGCATGACCTCCTCTGTAAGGCCCTAGTACATAATAGGGCAGGGGGATTAAAACTACCTCTAAGTCAGAGGTGCAGAAATATGATTCTTTAACTAGTAGTCGCGTTTGCAGAGTGGTGGAGAAAGGGTGCTGGGCGTCCAACCAACGCTCAGGAATTCCGCTGCGTAGGACTTACAGGAGGTACCAGGAGGGATTCTTGGCCCCCAAACTCCCTCAGGACTAAATTGGACTCCATCCCCATCCCGTAGTCTGCCACGAGGCACGTTTGCAGAGTGGTAGAGAAAGGGGGCCATGGCCTCCGAAGACGTCTTAGCAATCCCACTGTGCGGGACTTACTGGAGGTAACAAGAGGGGTAGTTGGTCCCCAAGGACATCCTTGGGGGCCAACTTCCCAAACTATTACCTCCAGTCAGTCCCACAGAGCAGCATTGGTAAGTACTCGTACCAGGCCACGCCCACTTTTCCCTTCCACTCTACAAACGCGCTCCCTGGCGCGCTCTTGGATGAGGATTGAAGTCCCCTTCACTGCTGGGGGTCCTTTAGGGGCCAACTAGCCTACCTTTTACCTCCAGTAAGCCCCACGCAGTGAGATTGGTGAGAGGTAGACAAAGGTCGTGCCCCCTTTCTCCACCACTCTGCAAACGCGCCCCCTGGCGCGTTGTAAGTTGGGGGATTAAGTCCACTTGAATCCTGAGGGTTGCTGGGGTCCAACTAGCCTACCAGGTACTTCCAGTAAGCACCACAGAGCTGCGTTGCAGAGAGGTGTAAAAAGGGGCGTGGCCTGGACCCCCTCTCTGCAATGCAGACCTGTGGCGCTTACTGGAGGTAACTGGTGGGCTAGTTGGCCCCCAGGGGCCCTCAGGATTTAAGGGGAATTAATTCCCCAACTTAAAACGCGCCACAGGGTGTGTTTGCACACATGTCACCTCAGGCCCCGCCCCCTCCATTCACCACTGTACAAACACGCCCGTGACACGTTTTAAGTTGGGGCATTAAGTCCCCTTGAATCCTGAGGGTCCCTGGGGTCCAACTAGCCCACCAGGTACCTCCAGTAAGCGCCACAGAGCTGCGTTGCAATGAGGTGTAAAAAGGGGCGTGGCCTGGATCACCTCTCTGCAACGCAGGTCTGTGGCGCTTACTGGAGGTACCTGGTGGGCAAGTTGGCCCCCAGGGACACTCAGGATTGAAGAGGAATTAATTCCCCAACTTTTGGGGTGGGGGGGCTACGTGGCCCCCTTCCCGGGCCACTTCTAGCCCCGGGGACCCCATCCCCCCGGGCAGGCCCTATCTGTTGGGGACCCTAATTCCCCCACGGTCCCGCCAGCTCCCCGCCTCCTGCGGGAGCCGGCATTGCTTTTCCACACGGGGAGTTGCTGACATGCAGCACCCATTATGGAAAAGCAATTCTGCTTTGCTTCATTGAAGCGAGAGCAGGTTTCCCTGAAGCAAAGCAGTTTTCAATGACAGGGTGGGAGCCGCGCGGCTCCCGCCCTGTCATTGCAAACAGCAGTGTCCCGGGGTGGGCACCCCGGGACACTGCAGGAGCCTGCCATGGAGGGTGGCAGTCCCCAGGGCCATCAAGGGCTCCAGGAGGGGGCCCCTGCATTTAAATACTTAGTGCCCCGGGTAGGTGGCGGTCACTGGGGCTTGTGGGGGGGCTTGAGCCCCCCCACACAGGTTCCTATTATAAAAAAAACAAGCCACAGGGGGTGGTGGTCCCCGGGGCGGTGGGGGGGCCCATGTGCCCCCCCAAATATTTAAGAAAAGCCCTGGGGGGTGGGGGTCCCCGGAGTTTGGGGGGGCCTTGGAGGCCCCCCACACATTAAATAAAACAAGCCCCGGGGATTGGCGGTCACCAGGGCTGCGGGGGTGGCAGTGGGCCCCCCGCAAATATTTAATGAAAGCCCCAGGGATGTTGCCCCCCTGGGCCCCCGCAATTACAATGTGTCATAACCCCGGGACTTGGCCCGCCCGGGGGCTAAATAATAACGTTCCTCCGCCACTTTTGCCGGTTTTTTAAACAAAACACAGTTTTTGGCCCTGGGGGTCCTTGTGGGACCCCCTAAGCAGGCCTAGGGGGTCAGGGTGTTTCTACCCTGCCCCCTTTTCTTGTTTTTTGCATTTGTTTTTATTTTTTCTTGTGACTTGGTTCTACCGAGTCACAAGATGGCTGCCAACACTTCCTGGTGTGGAGTGTTGACAGCCAATTAGAATAAAGCTCGTGGTCGGGAGGGTCCGCGGATCCACCGCGCCTCTAGATAGCGAAACTTTTTATTTTTTGATTTTCTCAGCAACTACTGAACGGATTTACACCATTTAAAAAAAGGTCTCTTTCTGGACCAAGGGCTATCTTTTTGCCAAATGTGGTGTAATTCTGTTCAGCAGTTCGAGATGTAGCCGTGTCTAAAGTTTCCTATGGAAAATTGATTTTCCGACCTCTTTCTATAAAATTTCTCAGGAGCTACTGAACGGATTTACACCATTTAACAAAAAACACTTTTTGGGACCCCCCTTTTTTCTCGGCCTCCGCTTGCCGAATCACCCCGAAACTTTCACGACAGGAGCTGACCGAAGCGCCCCACGAGTTTTGAAAATTTCGCGAAGTTATTGGCAAAAGAAAAAACGCTTTCCCTATGGAAACTAGGTCTTAACTATAACTATCTACTGGTGACGGGCAGTAGATTTTATATATATATATATATATATTATCTACTGGCGGTCGCCAGTAGATAGTTATAGTTAGGATCGTGTTTCCATAGGAAATCCACAACATTCTATTTGGAATAACTTTGGCGCCGATTGACGAATCCTCGCGAAATTTTCAAAATAGGTGGGGCTCCTTCCCTGAAAGTCTTGGGGGGATTTGTCTAGCGGGGGCTGAGAAAAAGGGGGGTCCCAAAACGCGTTTTCCCCATGCAATTTTCCATAGGACCTTTAGTCCAAGCTACAGCCTGAACGGCTGAACAGAATTACTTGAAATTTGGCAGAGAGGTAGTCCTCAGGTCAGGGATGTGCCTTTTGCAGGTGTAAATCTGTTCAGTATTTCCTGAGAAAATAGCATTTAAAAGCATATATATATCTATAAGCGCGCACGCTGCCGTGCGCGAGCGTGATTCTGATTGGTTGTTAGATCTTAGTAAACATTCGAATCGGTCGAAACCAGGAAGTGTCGGCCGCCATTTTGTCTCTCGCAGTCTGAGGGGGTGAAAAACAAAGGTGGAGAACGTGAAAAGGGGGCAGGGTGGACAGTTCCTGACCCCCTAGCCTTTGTCAGGGGGTCCCAGAAGGACCACCAAGGGCCAAAATGATATGTAATTTTTTGGCGAAAAATCGCGGAGTACGCGTAGCGTGCGCGTACGGTAGAAACGGAAAAATTCCGCGAACTGCGTAACGTGGGCGCGCACCGTGCGCGTACGGTACGCGCACGGTGAAAAACCTTAAAAAAAAAAAAATATATAACTTAGCATTTAAAAAACCGTACAAATTCACTGAAAAAACCATAGGTTTCACACACGTTATAGTTAGGAATTAGCATTTAAAAAACCTTGCAAATTCACTTAAAAAACCATAGGTTTCACACATGTTATAGTTAGCTGGACATTTCACTCGTGAAAAACCATTGAAATTCCCCCGTTATAGTTAGTGCAAGCAACTATAACTCACGCGACCGCAATCCTCTGCTGATGACGTCAGATATTACATCACTGATGACATATGTGTCTTTCTGAAAAAAAAATATTTGTAATATATGTATAGCTAAAAATTAATGGAAGAAGACATGGGTAAATAAGTGTCTAAATACAGTGATGTAATATCTGACGTCATCAGCAGAGGATTGCGGTCGCGTGAGTTATAGTTGCCTGCACTAACTATAACGGGGGAATTTCAATGTTTTTTCACGATTGAAATGTCCAGCTAACTATAACATGTGTGAAACCTATGGTTTTTTAAGTGAATTTGCAAGGTTTTTTAAATGCTAATTCCTAACTATAACGTGTGTGAAACCTATGATTTTTTCAGTGATATATATATATATATTCACTGAAAAAACCATAGGTTTCACACATGTTATAGTTAGCTGGACATTTTACTGATAAAAAACCAATGAAATTCCCCCGTTATAGTTAGTGCAGGCAACTATAACTCACGCGACCGCAATCCTCTGCTGATGCTAATACTGTATTTAGACACTTATTTGCCCATGTCTTCTTCCATTAAATTTTAGCTATACATATATTACAAATATTTTTTTTTCATAAAGACACATATGTCATCAGCAGAGGATTGCGGTCGCGTGAGTTATAGTTGCCTGCACTAACTATAACGGGGGAATTTCATTGGTTTTTTATCAGTAAAATGTCCAGCTAACTATAACATGTGTGAAACCTATGGTTTTTTCAGTGAATTTGCAAGGTTTTTTAAATGCTAATTCCTAACTATAACGTGTGTGAAACCTATGGTTTTTTCAGTGAATTTGTACGGTTTTTTAAATGCTAAGTTACTTTACGCCATTCGTGGCGTGCGCGCCCACTTAACGCAGTTCGTTCCGTGCGCGCTCGGTGCGCTTCGCGCACCGTGCGCGCACAGTGAGCACGCGGTGCGTTTCGCACACCGAGCGCCCAATTTACACAGTTAGTGCCGTGCACGCACGGTGGGCACGCGGTGCACTACGCGCATCCGCGTGCCCACGTTACGCTGGATGGGCCATGTACGCACGATGCGCTTCGCGCACCGTGCGCACATGGAGGACATACTATGCGCTTCATTCAGAAAGGGATTTCTTTTATATTTTTTGAGGATTAATAATAAGCGATGCGCAAATGGTGCCCTTCGGGCACCATTTGCACACGGGGTGAGGACAGTGTGGATAATTTAAAAAAATAAAATAATTTTTACCGTACGCGTACGGTAAGCGTAATCGGCGATTTTTCGAAAAAAAATAAAATTGAATTTTTGGCCGTGGGGGTTCTTTGGGGACACCTTCATCAAGGCTAGGGGGTTAGGAGCTGTCTAAACAGCCCCTTTACATGTTTTTTGCCTTTGTTTTTCCTCCCCCCCCTCAGAGTGCGAGAGAGAAAATGGCGGCCGCCGCTTCCTGGTTTCGACCGATTCGAATGTTTACTAAGATCTAACAGCCAATCAGAATCGCGCACGCGCACAGCACCGTACGCGTACGGTAAGCTTACCGTAAGCGCACGGTAAGCGCACCGTAAGCTGCCACAGATATATATATTGATTTAAATGCTATTTTCTCAGGATCTACTGAACAGATTTACACCAAACCTACAAAAGGCACTTCCTTGACCTGTAGACTACCTCTCTGCCAAATTTCAAGTAACTCTGTTCAGCCGTTCGGGCTGTAGCTGTGTCTAAAGGTCCTATGGAAAAATGCATGGGAAAAACGCGTTTTGGGACCCCCCTTTTTTCTCAGCCCCCGCTTGACGAATCCCCCCGAGACTTTCAGGGTAGGAGCGGAGCGTAGCGCCCCACCTATTTTGAAAATTTCGCGAGGATTCGTCGACCGGCGCCAAAGTTATTCCAAATAGAATGTTGCGGTTTTCCTATGGAAACAGGGTCCTAACTATAACTATCTACTGGCGACCGCCAGTAGATAATATATATATATATCTATATACAGATATATATATATCTACAGATATACATATATATATATGTAAATATTCCACATGCAACATGATCCGGAAAGATGCAGATCCACGAGCCCACTCGAACAGGTTTGCACATTTTTTATTCTTCAGTGACAAAAGAACGAGTTTCAACTACGTCCGTGGTCTTGATCACCTGACCCCATCCTGGGTCATATACCATTTAAAAGATTTACTTGTGGTCACACATACAACCTTACAATAGACATAGAAATAATGTGAGTATACAAATAAAGTGAGTGAAAAAATTGCAACATTTCGGATTACTTTATTCCCCCTAGACTGCCACATTTTGGATTCCTTAATTCATAATAGACAAGATGGTTAATTCACATCTAGTGTGCTCTGAGTCCTATGGAATGTTGGTGCATGCTTACTACAGTGTCCTGGGATTGCCAGTCTCCCGTGTGGAATGTCAGGGGTGTATACCATTAAGGGGGGGGGGTGCATGTCTATATATATATATATTTAACTTTCAGCAATCCTGTCTCTTTCCTTGTCAAACAGGTACAGACCACACAGTGCCAAGTAAATAAAGCGTGCTAGTTTATTCTTCCATGGTCAGCATAACGTTTCGGCTGTTGACACACAGCCTTGATCACATGACCCCCCAGTGACGCACATGGTTTATATACAGGTCGTGATTGGATTCTAATCAGTTACAATTGCGATTGTTGTTGAAAAAGCAGTAGAGCTAAACAAAATACTTCGACATTAGAAATACTTGTTAAAATCCATAAATACATAAATAACTAAAACATCATCATAGTTAAATATATAATCACCAATAATATGATAAAATTTCATATAAAAAGATTTTTTTATCATTTGATATATAGGACCTTAAAATGAAAGAAAAAGGCCTACATAATAGGGTTTTTATACTGGGATTTGTATATTTCTCCCCTGATTTTTTATCAGTGCCGTAGTGACACGATAAATTCCCTATTGCATGAATACTGCTTGTTAGAATGGGGGACCCCTAGTTGGCACAGGTAGGTACTTGTGACAAGCAGTGGTCCCTTCTTCTATTCAGGGCGAGAGAGTTACCCCCTCAGAACAACCCCTGCTCACCCTATAGGTAGTGTGGCGCGAGCAGTCAGGGCTAAACTTCAGGGCGCTAGTCAGTTAAGCATTTATGATCACACACAGTAAACCACAATGATCCCCCCACAAACGGACACCAGGCGTAAGTTGTATCAAAAATACGGATGCTTTATATAAAAGATTCTTTGTTACGCAGGCATGTACAAGACCATCAATAACGGTCGCGAAAGGGAAGCCACAAGATGATGATTAGGCACTGTTCTTGTCTTTGGTAACTTATTCGTTCACGAGCGCTTCACAGGGCTCGGTTGAGTCGGTCCAGTCACGGTGATGCGCAGCGTACCCGGGATACAGTGATACGGGGAAATCAGAACGTTGCGGACCCCGAGTCCGATAGAGAGTTCACTGTACCTGGGAACGTGCGATGTGGTTGGACGAGTCTTCAGGGGAGATGCAGGTTCTGCACCTCGTGGGTCTTCCGGATCAAGAATTCAGCGGGCGGCTTTCGGTAGACAGGTGCGGCCCAGGGCCTCCGACACGGACTGTGCGGGAGGTCACTGCGGAGGGCGGCACGGTCAGACTCAGGCTGGGAGGTGAAGCGGGGCGGCCGGATACGTTACGACGTACGGGCGGCCGTCCGAGGCTGGATTTCACTTCCCCACTAGAAATCCGGCGGGAGGGCGAAAGGGCACCAAGCGCGCTCCAGTAGCAGGCAGGTGACAGGGAAGCGGGACGGCCAGACTCGTGGGTCCAGAGCGACTCAGGTAGAGCGGGGCTCTCGGCGAGTGGAGGCGGCCAGGCTTCTGGGTGTCACGGCCCTAGGAGGGATGCGAAGGTGCGCAGGGCACTCCGGCGGGAGAAAGCACACGGCTCGAATTCTCAGACGAGCGGAGACACGGTGAACCCACTGGTCCTGGGGTTCAGTTCAGGGGGCAAGCTCTTCTTCCAAGCCCTTGGAGATAGTTGAAGAACAAAGTGCAAAAGTCTCTTTCAGTCTTTTTCCTCTCCTTCCTTAGCAAGGCACCTACTGCAGGCCAGTCCCTCAGGTCAGGGAAAGTTACTCCTCCTTCAGCTTCTTCCAGGTCCTTCTAGTCGGGCAGAGTTCCTTCGTGGTTCAATCTGGATCTGATTTCTTAGGAGCCAGGCTCCTACTTTTATACAGGGATTCTTTTGTTCTTTAGCGCCAGGGGGCCTGGGCCTGGCTCAGTCCAGTTTTGGAGCACTCTGTTGTGGTGACTCGGCTTGTTCCTTTCAGTAGCAGGGCAGAGACATCAGCCGCTCCACAGGGGGCGGCGCCGGCTTTGTGGTGGCAGAGCACAGGTCTATTCAAGAGTCAGGGTGCACTCCTCCCACCCATCCTGGTGTAATCTCTCTACCCACCACCTGGCAGCCAACCTGTCTCCTGGAATCCCCCAGCCCTGCTCCTGTACTGTTGCTAGGCAGAACACACACACACAGAGGCGGACTGAGATGGTTAGGCACGCAAAGGCTAACTTTCTAAAAGTAGCATTTGCAAACCCAGGATATTAAAATAACCTTTACTAAAAGACGTATTGTATTATCCTGAGTTCAGGCATACTAAACATGACTTTCTACCATGCTCTCTGAGTCCACTGGGGTCACAGCGTGTAGCGATCCCAGCAGCCCATTCTGGCCTATGGAGAGCAGGTAGCCTTCAATAGTGAAAAACGAAAATGGCTGTAATTCACTATTAAGACATGCCACACCATCAGGGCATGTCCTACCTTATACCTACAATGCACCCTGCGCTCAGGCCTACCAGAGGGGTGACTAACATGTAGTTAAGGGAAGGTTTAGGGACTGGTAAGTGGGGACACTTGCTCAGTCAGCGCGACGGTACCAGACCGCGCGCAGGGTCTGCAGTGGCAGACCCTAGACACATTTTACCCCGCTGCTTCGGTGGGTGGCACAACCAGTGCTGCAAGCCCACTAGCAGCATTTGGATATACAAGCCCTTGGCACCCCTGGTGCACTCTACTAGGGACTGATAGTAAACCAAATAAACCAAACGTGGAAGTCAATTCACATAATACATTTTACCATAGAGAGCACTTGCACTGTGGCACTGGATGGCAGTGGCACAGTGCCCTGAGCAGCTAACATCAACACAAAAACACATTGAGGCACAGACAAAAATGGAAGGGTGACCCACGCCAATGGTGCCAGGTCTAACACGTGTCCCCTCCAGCTGAAAAGTGGGGAGAACTACCCTACCCCAGGGAGTTCTGCATCACTAAGGCGGAAAAACCTGGACAGACCGTCAGCATTGGCGTGATCTGTGCCAGGGCGATGCTCCACCGTAAAGTCCATACCCTGTAGGGAGATGGACCACCTCAACAGTTTTGGGTTCTCACCCCTCATTTGCATCAACCATCTGAGGGGCCTGTGGTCGGTCTGAACCCGGAAGTGAGACCCAAACAAGTAGGGTCTTAGCTTCTTCAGCGCCCAGACCACAGCAAATGCTTCTCGTTCTATCGCACTCCACCTTTGTTCCCGGGGAAGTAGCCTCCTGCTAATAAAGGCTACGGGTTGGTCAAAGCCCTCCTCCGTGATCTGTGAGAGAACAGCCCCTACACCATGCTCTGATGCATCCGTCTGCACCAGGAACTCTTTGGAGAAGTCAGGAGCCAAGAGCACGGGCGCCGTGCACATGGCAGTTTTCAGGGTGTCGAAGGCTTTCTGACAGGTGTCAGTCCATATCACTTTTCTGGGCTGCTTCTTCGAAGTCAGCTCTGTCAAGGGGGCAACGATGCTGCCATACCCCTTGACAAACCTCCTGTAGTACCCGGTGAGTCCTAAAAAGGCCCTCACCTCCGTCTGGGTCTTTGGGGGCTCCCAAGCCAGGATGGTTTCAACTTTGGGTTGGAGGGGCGCCACCTGGCCGCTCCCCACTTGGTGTCCCAAGTACACCACTGACCCCTGCCCGATCTGACACTTGCTTGCCTTGATCGTGAGGCCTGCTTTGCGCAGCGCCATCAACACTTCCCAGAGATGTTGCAGGTGTTCTTCCCATGTGCCGCTGAACACTGCGATGTCGTCCAGGTAGGCGGCGCTGAACTCGGTCAGCCCAGCCAACACCTGGTTGACCAACCTCTGGAAGGTGGCAGGGGCATTCTTCATCCCAAAGGGCATCACCCGGAACTGGTAATGCCCATCTGGTGTAGAGAATGCGGACCTCTCTTTGGCCCCATCAGTCAAGGCGATCTGCCAGTACCCAGACGTTAAATCAAACGTGCTGAGGTACCGTGCAGCCCCTAACCGATCGACGAGCTCATCAGCTCTGGGGATGGGGTGCGCGTCAGTCTTCGTGACTGAGTTGAGTCCTCGGTAGTCCACACAGAACCGGAGTTCGGGCGTGGCACCCGGCGCTGCAGCCTTTGGGACCAAGACCACTGGGCTGGCCCAAGGACTGCTGGAGGACTCAACCACCCCTAGGGCAAGCATCTTCGAGACCTCCTCTTTGATGCAGGCCCTGACCCTGTCAGTTACCCGGTAGGCCTTGTGCTTCACAGGTAAGCTGTCTCCCGTATCCACATCATGGACGCACCAATTTGTGATACCGGGAACCAGGGAGAACAGGTCAGGAAACTGCCCCAGCAGCTGGCGGCAGTCACCCTGTTGCTCAGGGGTCAGGGTGGGTGAGAGGTTTACCCCATCCACTGACCCGTCTCGCTCTGAGGCTACCAAGAGGTCAGGAAGAGGCTCGGACTCCTCTTCCGTCCCATCATCGGTGGCCAAGAGCATGCCCACTTCGGACCTCTCCAAGTGGGGCTTCAGTCGATTGACATGTAGGACCCTTAAGGGGTTCCTCGGAGACCGCAAGTCCACCAAGTAGGTGACAGAACTCTTGCGCTCCACAATCTCAAAGGGTCCTGTCCACTTGTCCTGGAGTGCACAAGGCTCCACAGGGGCCAGGACCCACACTTTTTGGCCAGGTTGAAGCTCAACCAGAGTGGCATTCTGGTCGTACCACCGCTTCATTTCCTCCTGGCTGGCTTCCAGGTTTGCCTCAGCAAGTTGCCTGAAACGCCTAGTCTGGTTCCGGAAAGCCAGCATGTAGCTGTATACATTCTGGGGAGGTTTCCTGGGAGATTGCTCCCAGCCTTCCTTGACCAGACTAAGAGGTCCTCGTACTGGGTGGCCATACAAAAGCTCAAAGGGACTGAACCCTAGAGACTTTTGTGGCACCTCGCGGTACGCAAAGAGAAGGCATGGTAAGAGGACGTCCCACTTACGCCTCATGGGTTCCTCGAGACCCATAATCATGCCCTTCAGGGTTCGGTTGAAGCGCTCAACCAACCCGTTTCCTTGGGGATGGTAAGGTGTGGTGAACTTGTAGGTTACACCACACTCTTGCCAAAGGGACTTCATATATTTCGATATGAAGTTGGTCCCCCTGTCAGACACCACCTCTAGAGGGAATCCTACTCGTGAGAAAATTCCCATCAGTGCCCGTCCCACCACGGGGGCCGTCACTGTCCTCAGAGGGATGGCTTCAGGGTACCGGGTGGCATGGTCCACCAAGACCAGGATAAACCTGTTGCCCATGGCTGTCTTGGGGTCCAGTGGCCCCACAATGTCAATCCCCACCCGCTGGAATGGGGTACTGACCACAGGGAAAGGTTGGAGTGGAGCTCTCAGCTTCCTTCCACTCTTGCCACTTGCCTGGCAAGTCTGGCATGTCCTGCAGTGAGTGTCAGAACTCCTGCGCATTTGGGGCCAATAAAAGTGGGTGACAAGCCTTTCAAAGGTCTTGTCCTGCCCCAAATGTCCTGCTAACGGTACGTCGTGAGCCAGCCCCAGTAGGAAGGCTCTGAACCTCTGGGGTACCACCAGCGCACGGGCTGACCCAGGTTCAGCAACCTTAGGCTCGGAGTATAGGAGGTCGTTCTCCCAGTAGATCAAGTGAGTTCCGGACTGATCACCATTGGCCTGGGCTGCAGCCTGCTGCCGCATACCCTCTAGAGAGGGGCACTCTTTCTGCTCCCTGCAGAATTCCTCCCTGGTGGGGCCTCCTTCTTGCTGCCAATGGGTCAGCTCAGGCAGGTCCCCCAGTTCGGCTATCTGTTCCCCGGTAGGCTCCAGGGCATCCCCCTCAAGGTCTGCTTCCTCCTGGGCCGTGGGAACGTCAGGAGCCGGATTCCCGTGCCTCCCTTGCCCTCTCTCTAAGGCCGGTTCCTGGGCCTCTCCCTCAGGCTCCAGGGTTCCTTCAACACCCCTACTGGCTGCCATCGACCGGGTGGTCACGCACGCCCAATCAGGCAAGCCCACCATCCGCAGGTGAGTTGTCTTCTCCACCTTTTCCCAAGGGGAGCTCTCCAAATCGTTACCTAGGAGACAATCAACAGGCATGGCCTCTCTCACAGCCACTTGCAGAGTACCAGAGACCCCCCCCCACTCAAAGGGAACCTGAGCCATTGGACACTGACTCTCTGTGTTGTCAGCGTTGACAACACGGCAGAATGCGTGCGGGACAACCTGCTCTTGAGACACCAGGTGTTGCTTGACAGCAGTCACACTGGCTCCTGTATCTCTAAGAGCTCCCACCCTCTTGCCATTTATGGTCACCCACTGCCCATACTTTTGAGTATTGGGGGGCAGCTGGGCCTCAGCGACCATCTCACTGTCTCCTAATGAGACTAGGGTCATCTGTACGGGATCCCCCGCCCCTTGGACATCTATCTCCCTCCCCAAGGCTACACTATTCACCTGCTTGGGGGGTGGAGCACCAGAGGGTGCTGGTTTACCATACAGGGGGCACTTGGGATCCACGGAAATGTGCCCCAGGTTGTTACACTTGTAACATCGGAGGGGCCCTCTTTGAACAGGGTTACCTGTCGGGGCCCCGGTCTGCTTCGGGGGTGGGGGTGGCTGAGAACCTTTCCCTTGGTTCCCTTGGGAATTATTTTGGGGCCCTCTGTAGAACTCCCTCTGTTTACCCTTGTCCCCCCCACTCTTCTGCTGGGGACCCTGAACACCCTTGGCGGGGCCTCCTACGGGACCCTTGTGGACCCTGGTGCTGATCCAGCGGTCCGCCTCCTCAGCAAGCTTCCTCGGGTTGGACAGCTTGCTATCGATCAGGTGTTGGCGTAGCTCAGGAAAACAATTATCCGACAAGTGCTCCCATGCAATTAAATCAAACAGCCCTTGGTAATCATTCACTTTGCTACCCTTCACCCAACCATCCAGCGCTCTGCAAAAAAAGGTCACATATTCTACATAAGTGGTACCAGGTTTCTTGGTGCAATCCCTAAATCTCTGTCTGTACAGTTCAGGAGTTAACCCATACCTTGTCATAAGAGCCTCCTTCATGTGTGGATAGGATGTGTGGACATCAGAGGGGAGGTCTAGCAGTGTGTCCCGCCCCTCACTTAGGAACCTTCCCCACAACCCCGCTCCCCAATCCTTCTCAGGGACCCGGTGGGAGGACATGGCTACTTCATAGGCCCTAAACCACTGCCCAATATCATCCTGCTTATAATATTCTTTGACTACATCTTTAGGAATGTGCACCCTTGACTCTGTCGAATTGCTGCCACCAGAGGGTGAGTTGTCTAAACTCCTGGCCTTGAGATCCAACTCCCTCATTTTTACCTCATGCTCCATGGCCAGTTTCTGCCTTTCTCTCTCCATTTGCAGTTTTGCCATCTCCACCTCGTGTGCTCGTGCGGCACTCCTGTCGGCCAACTCCTCTGGCGACAGGCTTCTGCTAGGCTCAAACACACCTTCGGGGGGTATCACCTCCCGGGCATTCTCTGGGAATTTTGATTCGTGCCAGGCTCTCAGTGCGGTCACGTACTGATCCTTGGTGCTTAGTCCACTTTGCTTTATTCTGTACTTGGAGAGATATCCCTTCAGGACATCATTTGTGCACTTCCTCAGTGCCTCGGGCTCCCAATCGATGTCATCCACTCCAGAGAATACAGAGGGCGCTCCGCCTCCGTTGACTGAGCTAGGCATGGTTTCTTAAGGTGGAGATTCTTCTTTAGCACAACTGTCAATCAATCTGTGGCTGCGTTATAGGTCTGCTCTACGTGGTGATCAATAATTCACTGTATGTAAATCATAAATGCAAATTCGAAATCCCACCGCTGCCACCAATGTTAGAATGGGGGACCCCTAGTTGGCACAGGTAGGTACTTGTGACAAGCAGTGGTCCCTTCTTCTATTCAGGGCGAGAGAGTTACCCCCTCAGAACAACCCCTGCTCACCCTATAGGTAGTGTGGCGCGAGCAGTCAGGGCTAAACTTCAGGGCGCTAGTCAGTTAAGCATTTATGATCACACACAGTAAACCACAATGATCCCCCCACAAACGGACACCAGGCGTAAGTTGTATCAAAAATACGGATGCTTTATATAAAAGATTCTTTGTTACGCAGGCATGTACAAGACCATCAATAACGGTCGCGAAAGGGAAGCCACAAGATGATGATTAGGCACTGTTCTTGTCTTTGGTAACTTATTCGTTCACGAGCGCTTCACAGGGCTCGGTTGAGTCGGTCCAGTCACGGTGATGCGCAGCGTACCCGGGATACAGTGATACGGGGAAATCAGAACGTTGCGGACCCCGAGTCCGATAGAGAGTTCACTGTACCTGGGAACGTGCGATGTGGTTGGACGAGTCTTCAGGGGAGATGCAGGTTCTGCACCTCGTGGGTCTTCCGGATCAAGAATTCAGCGGGCGGCTTTCGGTAGACAGGTGCGGCCCAGGGCCTCCGACACGGACTGTGCGGGAGGTCACTGCGGAGGGCGGCACGGTCAGACTCAGGCTGGGAGGTGAAGCGGGGCGGCCGGATACGTTACGACGTACGGGCGGCCGTCCGAGGCTGGATTTCACTTCCCCACTAGAAATCCGGCGGGAGGGCGAAAGGGCACCAAGCGCGCTCCAGTAGCAGGCAGGTGACAGGGAAGCGGGACGGCCAGACTCGTGGGTCCAGAGCGACTCAGGTAGAGCGGGGCTCTCGGCGAGTGGAGGCGGCCAGGCTTCTGGGTGTCACGGCCCTAGGAGGGATGCGAAGGTGCGCAGGGCACTCCGGCGGGAGAAAGCACACGGCTCGAATTCTCAGACGAGCGGAGACACGGTGAACCCACTGGTCCTGGGGTTCAGTTCAGGGGGCAAGCTCTTCTTCCAAGCCCTTGGAGATAGTTGAAGAACAAAGTGCAAAAGTCTCTTTCAGTCTTTTTCCTCTCCTTCCTTAGCAAGGCACCTACTGCAGGCCAGTCCCTCAGGTCAGGGAAAGTTACTCCTCCTTCAGCTTCTTCCAGGTCCTTCTAGTCGGGCAGAGTTCCTTCGTGGTTCAATCTGGATCTGATTTCTTAGGAGCCAGGCTCCTACTTTTATACAGGGATTCTTTTGTTCTTTAGCGCCAGGGGGCCTGGGCCTGGCTCAGTCCAGTTTTGGAGCACTCTGTTGTGGTGACTCGGCTTGTTCCTTTCAGTAGCAGGGCAGAGACATCAGCCGCTCCACAGGGGGCGGCGCCGGCTTTGTGGTGGCAGAGCACAGGTCTATTCAAGAGTCAGGGTGCACTCCTCCCACCCATCCTGGTGTAATCTCTCTACCCACCACCTGGCAGCCAACCTGTCTCCTGGAATCCCCCAGCCCTGCTCCTGTACTGTTGCTAGGCAGAACACACACACACAGAGGCGGACTGAGATGGTTAGGCACGCAAAGGCTAACTTTCTAAAAGTAGCATTTGCAAACCCAGGATATTAAAATAACCTTTACTAAAAGACGTATTGTATTATCCTGAGTTCAGGCATACTAAACATGACTTTCTACCATGCTCTCTGAGTCCACTGGGGTCACAGCGTGTAGCGATCCCAGCAGCCCATTCTGGCCTATGGAGAGCAGGTAGCCTTCAATAGTGAAAAACGAAAATGGCTGTAATTCACTATTAAGACATGCCACACCATCAGGGCATGTCCTACCTTATACCTACAATGCACCCTGCGCTCAGGCCTACCAGAGGGGTGACTAACATGTAGTTAAGGGAAGGTTTAGGGACTGGTAAGTGGGGACACTTGCTCAGTCAGCGCGACGGTACCAGACCGCGCGCAGGGTCTGCAGTGGCAGACCCTAGACACATTTTACCCCGCTGCTTCGGTGGGTGGCACAACCAGTGCTGCAAGCCCACTAGCAGCATTTGGATATACAAGCCCTTGGCACCCCTGGTGCACTCTACTAGGGACTGATAGTAAACCAAATAAACCAAACGTGGAAGTCAATTCACATAATACATTTTACCATAGAGAGCACTTGCACTGTGGCACTGGATGGCAGTGGCACAGTGCCCTGAGCAGCTAACATCAACACAAAAACACATTGAGGCACAGACAAAAATGGAAGGGTGACCCACGCCAATGGTGCCAGGTCTAACACTGCTCTAATACATATTGTTCCAAAAAATAAGGCGTAACTGGTCACTATAAAGTGCAAATGCCTGAAATATTGTCTCACAGTGAGATAAAGTGCAAACAGTGTATACAGAAAAAATATATTCTATATAACATCCCAAATCACGACACTGATAAAATAAGTGCTAAAAAAAGTGAGAAAAAAGACTAAAATTTTAACAAATATTATCTTTCTGATGCCTAAAAATGACTGTTCCTAAATCAGTAAACATGATCTATTAGTTGAATGAAATTCATTGCATTACATTCAAGAAAAACTATCACGAATATGTAAACAGATAAGATCCCCCAGTTCTAAGATTTATGATGTTAAAAGCATTTGGAAATCTTTAAAAATTAAATATATATATATAAATTAATATAGTATATACATATTGCACCATACTATTCAAGACTCCTTGGAAGAATGCAGGAATGTAGATTTATTGACTGCAAATACGCAACGCGTTTCAGCTTTCGCCTTGGTCACGAAGGCAGTCACCAGTAGGTAATTATAGTTAGAATCTAGTTTCCATAGGAAAAGCGTTTTTTGACTTGCCTATATCTTAAGCGTCATTTGACGAATCTTCACGGAATTTTTCACAAAAAGTTTGCTGGTGAGTCTTATTGTGCATAAAAAGTTTTGAGATGATCCATCAAGCGGAGCCTGAGAAAAAGGGGGCTTCAAAAAAAGTGTGTTTTCAATGTTAATTCCCAAAGGGATTTAGAACACGACTACAGCCCGAACCGCTGCACGGAATTACACCAAATTTAGTAGAAAGCTAGATCCTGTTCCAGAAAGAGCGCTTTGTTTTGTTATTTGGTGTAAGTCCGTTCAGTAGTTTTAGAATTATTTTTAAAAAATTGCGCAACTAGGGAAGTGCACCCTCCACAAATCCTCCCGATCTCGTGCAGAGATCTGATTGGCTGCCAACACTTCAACCAGGAAGTGTTGGCAGCCATTTTGGGATTCAGCCTCAGCCAAGTCCCAGACAAAAAACGTAAAAAGAAAGAAAAAGGGGGTAGGGTAGGAATACCCTGACCCCCTAGGCCTGGTTCAAGGCACCTGCAAAGTGCAAAAAGCATTTTTTTTTACTTTTGAATTTGTAGCAAAAAGAACCCCAAAAAACTAAAACAAGCACAGTCTCCCACACTTGTTTCCAATATAACCCCCTGAGGGGCCAGGTCCCGGGGACATGTAGCATCTCTTTTAAAAGGAGGGGGGGCGCACATGTTCTCCCCTCCTTAGGCTCTATAGACTTTGGGGACTGCCACTCCTCAAGGCCGGTTCCTGCTATCTCCAGAGGTGCCCACTCTTGGGAGATAGCAGTTTTCTTTCACTTAGCCGGAGCTGTGACAGCTCCCACCAAGCAAAAGCAAACACTAACTCCGGTCTCAGCAAGCAGAGTTTTCATATGTTGAGACAGAGTTTTCATATGTTTCCCTGCCCGCTGTCATTCGAGCAGTAAAACAGACAATATTGCTCCCACATGCAGGGAGCAGCATTTTTGGGACTACATGTGAGAGCAATGCAGGCTCCCGCTGGAGGCAGGGAGCCGGCAGGGACCGCGCAGGGCATTCAGGCTCCCCTCGTGAACCCCATTGTAGTACACTGGGTGCTCTGGGTGGGCCCCAGTGCTCCCAGGAAGAAGAGGACAGGTCCCAAGGGGTTGGGGTCTCTGGGGCCAAATCGGTCCGAGGAGGCCCATTACATTTTGGCAGGCCATTTTAGCCCTGATGCTCATTTCACATAAATTAAACTTCAATAGGGAAGCACTTACAAATATAAACATAGCAGGTGTCCCAGCTGAAGCTCCACTTCTGTAAAGGACAAATGATTTTAACTCCTGGACTTAGCGAGGCAAAGCAAATGTATTTTCTCTGCAACTCCACATTGAAAGATGATCTGAATTGCTTTCTGCAAGTGAATGCATCGTTGATCTATCGGAGCGAAATCTGTGGTGACTGTAACGAGTGGGCTATTTCTTGTCCTTACCTGGTGAGAGCTGAGTCCATGGTTCTCCCTTTAAATTACTACGAGTATTCAAATGTGCAAATCACAGGGGGCGTGGTTGGCGACCGAAGAAAATGGCCGCAGCCTAAGAAGTCTCCTGAGGGCGTCGAGAAAACCCCTGACAATCCGGACATTAATCCTGCTATGGGTGGTAACAAAGCGATGACGAAGGTGTAATACAGCCAGCGGCACCGGAGGCAATAATCGCCGAAACGCGGCGTGCCCGGAAACCGCCGGAAACCGAAGTGCCCGGCCGCGGCCTAACTACGAGACAGCAGCCTGGGGCTATAGTAGCGGCAGTGGCCAGAAGGGCGAGGAGAGCTCCGGCAGAGTGGCAGGAGTGAGACCGGGCTCGGCGTGCGCCCTGGCCGGGGTGCGATACTCCAGAGCGGCGACCTTTGGGGGAGTACTCCCTGACTGAGCCCGGGGGAGCTACGTGACTGCTGCAGTGAGACTCCGGTGGCGTGACCCCCCTCGAAGGCAGTATAGGCCCCGTGAATAAACAAGAAGGGCCAGGTGCAGGCAGCACAGAGGACGCCCGGGAAACACCGAGGAAAAGAGGAAGGGGGACGGTGAGAGGCACCGCGGCAGGACGATTACATACGGTACAAGGGCAGGTGGAGGGACAGGAGCGGAGGCCATAGCGGCGAACGGCTGGCGGACGCGGGGGGTAGTAGCTGGAGTTGATGCCTGCTCCCCCCGTGGCGGGCTGAGCATTGGTGCCGAGGCCGGATTGTGGACTGCTCTGCCCAGAGTGGAGGGCGAGATACAGGAGGGGGACTGGCGGCGGCCGGGGTGCGACGCCAGTAGTGGGTCGGAGGCGACAAGTGCGCGCACGGCGCTGCTCGCGACGCCATGAGTGGCAAGGGCCCCAAAACGGTGCAAAGCAACCGCATCGATAAATACGCCACTGCCAGGGATCGCCGTGGCGGATTGGAAGAGACGTCTGGCACCCTGCAAGACCCGGAGGTGGAGGGGCAAAAGGAAATCACGCTCCGGGATGTGATGCTAACCTTGCAGCAGATGCAGGCCTCTATTGGCACTATTTCCTGCGATGTGACGCTCCTTCGGGCAGACATGTCAAAACTGGGAACGCGGCTGGCGGACGTTGAGGCCACGACAACGGTCCTTTCAGTCGAGACGCAGACTCTCCAGAAGCAGGTACAGCAGCTCGAGGCGGCTAATAAGCTGATGCTGGAAAAGATTGATGACCAGGAAGGATGCGCGCGACGCGTGACGCAATAACGTGCGCCTGGTGGGGGTGCCAGAGAGTGTTACAGGCCCGGCATTCGAGTTGTTTGTGGAGGAACTGATCCAGGACCAGCTGAAGCCCCGCAGACTCTCGAAATTCTTTTCGGTAGAAAGAGCGCACCAGGTGCCGGGGGGCCGGCCGAGGCCGGGCGCTCCGCCAAGGCCGATCTTGGCGCGGATATTCAATTTTCGAGACAGGGACGCAATCCTACAGGCCGCCCGAGTGGGGCCGCCGTTTCGGGTAGACAACAGTGTGGTGACCCTTTATCCGGACTATACAGACGCAGTCGCGAGGAAGCGGCGCACGTTCATGGAGGTCAAGCGAGAATTGCGCAGAAGGGAACTGAAATACTCCATGCTCTACCCGGCTAAGCTGCGGGTGGAGGCGGAGGGCAAAAGCTGGTTCTTTACCACCCCGACGGAGGCGCAGGAGTGGCTGGAGGGATGGCGCCCCGCCAGAGGCAAGGACGTGCGGGAGAAGAGAGGACACCGACGACCCGGGCAGTCGGCCCAGCCGGAGGAGCAAGGAGCGGAAGGGGGGGGCCCGGAAGACGCGGAGACATCTGGACACGGTGCGGAGGGAGAGGTTGAACACTGATGGGGCCTAGCCATGATACTCCGCAAAGGTCCAGGTACAGATTACAAGTGTGGCAGTGAAGTTGAACATGTTGGGTGGGGGCCAGCAGAGAAAGCTACAGAAGTGAAGAGACATGGACTCCTTCTGATGGTGAGGTAAACTGTCAAAGACCCGATAGGCGAGGGCCGCTGGACACAGAGGGTGCGCAACAGCCACACAAAACTCTTTTGAAAGGGGGACTCGGGCAGCTGAGGAGGATTTTTTCCCCTGCAATTAGGTTGATGGGTGGGGAGTTAAAGCACTCTGCTAAGTTGGGGAGGTGGGTAGTTTCACATCCACCAGGAAGGGAGGCAGGGAGGGGGGACAGGGACTGGGGGTGGGGTCAGGGGGGGTTTGGGAGGGTTTTTTTCTGCACAGGAGGGACAATTCTTTATATAGCAGTGACACAGGCGATTGCGAGCTGCACAGCGACAGGCACAACAGGGATAGCGAGGGAGCCAGTTCTAGTTCACCACCGAGAGAACGGATAGAAACCGAGAAGATGGTAGTAACGTCCCCGGGGTACAGGCTGATCAAGTAGAAGGGCCCCCATTGACTGTCATGTCCTGGAATGTTAATGGATTGGGGGACAAGATTAAAAGGGGACTGGTGATGCAGTTCCTCAGACGACGTAGGCCAGCGGTGGCACTCCTACAGGAGTCGCACCTGCAGGGCACGGCAGTCAAGGCATTAGATCGCCTGGGGTATAAAATGATAGTACACTCCGACTTCACCTCAAGGTCCCGTGGGGTTGGGATCCTCCTACATAAAGACTTCCCTTTGTCAGTAGCTGCGACGCACAAGGATGATCAGGGGAGGTTTGCGGCCCTCACGGGTCAGTGGGAGGGCAGAACATACAATATTGTGTCAGTATATATCCCCCCGGCGCTGCACCAGCCGGCACTCACTGATCTGGGGAACCTGCTGCTGGCACTTCCGGACGGGGAGTTGATAATTGGTGGGGATTTTCACGCCGCCATGGATACCGCCATGGACCGACACCCCCCCCGGGACCCGTGCAGCCCAACTTATAGGCTTCAGGAATTTGCTCAAGCGCTGGGGCTGCTGGATGCATGGCGGGTCAGGCACCCAGCCGAGAGGCAATACACCTTTCACTCGGGGCCCACCGCAGTCTCTCTAGAATAGACTATATTTTCACACTGGCAACAGGGATGATGAGCATGGCGGACATTAGACATCTACCTAGGGGCATATCGGATCACTCACCGATCCTAGTCACATATGCTGCGGACACACGGCAGACCCGCAGACTGTTCCCCATCAGGGCAGGTCACCTCCAGAATCATGTGATACGAAAGGGCCTCCTCAAAACTACACAGAGATACTTTGAGGAAAACTCAGGCGTTCAAGACTGTGGTCCGTGGGCAGGCCATGTCACTGATAGTAGGGCAGCAGAGGGACCACCGCAAGCATGTGGATGACTTAGAGGGGGACCTGTTGCGGGCAAAGGCGGCCCTGGCGGCGGACACTACGGACGACACGCTGCATGACTTACATATGGCGCAAACAGAATACAAGGCGTACACACGAGAAGAGGCTATGACTAAACTGACAAGGACACAACACACGATCTATGAGCAGGGGGACAAGGCAGGACGCCTCCTGGCTTGGCTTGGGAAGCGGGAAAGGGCGAGCAACTGGGTAACCCAGATCGAAGCGAAGGACGGGGCCTTAGTGACCTAACCTAATAGCAGAGGCACTGGCGCAGCATTTTGAGGCTATATACACGCCGATGGCTTCAGATAAGGAGGCAGAACACTTAGCATTCCTGCGAGACATACGCATGCCATTGCTAGATGAAGCGGCCGTGGCTACACTTGAGGCTGACATCACGACAGAGGAACTGACGCAAGCTATCAGGGCACTGCACGCAGGGAAGGCGTTAGGGCCCAATGGAATACCAGTTGAATTTTATAAGCTAGCAAGCACGCAGATATCATCTCACCTCCTCGCCATGTATACTGAAAGTTTGGATAGAGGAATATTGCCCACAGAGCAACGGCTTGCCATCATAGTGGCGATACCTAAGACAGGGAAACCGCCACACAAATGCGGATCATACAGACCAATCTCCCTTCTCAATGCGGAGGCAAAGATACCCGCCAAGACACTGGCATCCAGGCTACAGCCCTATCTTGGTGCCATAATACATCCAGACCAATCTGGATTTATGCCCAACCGCAATACAGCATTAAATCTCAGAAGGGTACACGGGGTGATAGAGCTTAAGGCAACAATAGAAGAAGACGCGGTCATACTATCGCTAGACGCGCAGATGGCTTTTGACCTAGTGGAATGGCCCTTCCTATTTGCAGTCCTTAAACACATGGGGTTCAGGCCAAAACTATGCGCGTGGATACGTTTGCTATACACGAAACCTGTGGCACAAGTTGTAGTCAACGGCCACTTATCGGCTAAACTCCAATTGGGTAGAGGCAGCAGGCAGCGGTGCCCACTCTCACTGCTCCTGTTTGCGATAGTCTTGGAGCCTTTGGCGGCGTGGATCAGGCATTACCTCTCGATATGAGGGTTGCGGTGGGATGCTGGTTGGGAGGATCGCATTTCGCTGTATGCGGATGATATACTGCTTTACTTGACGTCCCCGGCATGGTCCATTAACTGTCTATTAGATATCTGTGCTGCGTACGGCCGGATGTCGGGATACACCATTAACTGGGGAAAGTCTTTGCTATATCTACTTCATGGCCCTCCGCCGCGGCTGCCGAGAGGCTGCCCACTACAAGTAGTAACGGACGGCTTTAAATATCTGGGAGTGTTCGTGACGCATGATCGGACGCTTTTCATGGACAGGAATCTGAACCTGCCCCTGGAGCGGTTTAAGAAAGACGTCAAGTTTTGGCGCACCCTACCTTTGACGCTCCTGGGACGTGCGGCCCTATTTAAAATGATGGCGCTCCCTCGGTTCTTATACGTTTTGCAAAATACGCCCTTTCGGGTTCCAGACGCATATTTCACGACAGTCAAGGTGGAGATAACATCGCTGCTATGGGACGGGAAAGCGCCTCGAATAGCTCAACAGAAACTCACCACCTGCTGGTACGACGGCGGAATAGCCCTTCCGGACTTGAAGATTTATTATTGGGCCTCCCAGCTGGTCGCGGTCAATCAGTGGATACACACCCCACGGGATGATCCCGCATTTAGGCTAGACAGGCACCTGCTAGAACCATCGGGACTGATGGGTGCCCCCTATAATAAGCAGGTACAGAGAAATTGTACAGGGCCCACACGGCACACATTGCAAATATGGTATGAGGCACAACGCACACTGGGGTGGGACGGGGAAGTCACACAGGCGATGCCGTTATGGGAGACCAAGCGACTAGGGAGGCTGGGGCGGACGAAGGGATTCCGTGGTTGGGATCTGATCCGCATCTCCAAAGTGGGGGACCTGTGGCGAAAGGGTGAGGTGGTCTCCTTTGCTCATCTTCAGGAGACGTACGATATGGCGAAGACGGAATTTTATCGATATCTGCAGGTCAGGCATGCGTTGCAGTCCCTGATACCGCGGGGCACGAGGCTCGAAGAGGCCTCTTCACTAGAAGACAGACTCTTGACGGACCACCTCCATAGGAGAGCGATCTCACTGACATATAAGAAAATAGTGAATAACCAAAAGGATCTTATGGTGGAGCTCAAAGGGAAGTGGGAACGTGAAGTGGGGGAGATCGATGAGGCAGACTGGAGGGAGGCACTTGCCTCCCCTAGAGAGGCGGCGATTCCATCGAGACTGCGGCTAGTCCAATTAAAAGTCCTACATCGTACCTACTACCCTAGACAACTTCTACATAAAATACGCAGGGCTGACATGCCGCTCTGTCTCCGACAGTGCGGAGAGATAGGCACGTTTTACCACACCATCTGACTATGCCCTGTAATAGGGCGGTTCTGGGCGGCGGTGATGCGTACTATGTCCCAGGTCACACATATTGGGACACTTCCAAACCCGAGGTGCTGCCTACTTAATATATGGGGTTCAACAGATCTGACTGCGATGGCTCAAGATTGGGTGACGCCGGGAATGACAATAGCTAAGCGTAACATTGCCCAACGGTGGGGATCCAGTATCTGCCGCACACTGACTCAATGGTGTAAAGACATGGGTGTGGCAATGGTGGCGGAAAAGTCAGTGTACGTTCATCGGAGATGCCCTAAAAAGTGGGGAAAGATCTGGGGTGGATGGAATAAGTACCGAGGGAACATATGTGAACCCCCCAACTCTACTGCCATAGACTCAGAGGATAGTGACGCAGCAGAATAGTTGGGGCATGGAGTAGCGGGATGGAAATGGAAAGACTGCAAAATTTAACGAACACAGCGGGTAAAGGAGTGAAAGCCTAGAAACATGAGAATGCTACTGTTAAGCATGTGCCCGTGCAGTTCGTGTCTTGCAATAATATAAAGATATTGTCATAATGTGCAAGTTGTTGAATAAAAAGAATTTACAAAAAAAAAAAAATGTGCAAATCACTTGGAAGCTTCGCCCATTTGCCCCCCCCTCCTCCTTATTAGTATGCAAAGGTCTTTCTGCCTTTTGCCAGGATACTAGACCGCTTAATAAGCGGCTCCCCAGAGCCTTTCCTGCCGATTTTAGTGAGATTTATTTTTGGGGGCTAATCTTTTTTTATTGAAAACAGGCTTGACATTCAAGAATGGTACATTATCACATACAGTGGCAACAAGGGTTGTGGTACAAGGGTTATACATGGAGGAGAAGTAGCAAAACAACAGCACAAAAATCACTGTTGGAGCGTATTAATATCACATGCAACAAATTTTTCCCTCACCCTCGGAGGCTCACGGATACCTCCCCTGTAGGTGTTCCATTTGTTCCATATCTGAGTCCACTTGGCGGGGCTCCCCTTAGCTTCATATATGGTTCTTTCAGTGTCCATACACCAGTCCATATCTTTACTCCAGTTCCCTACGATTGGCTGGGACTGGGTCCTTCACATTCTTGCGATATTACGCTTTGCCACCATCAATCCCAAGGTTACCCATATGCGCTCTTTGGAATTAAGGTCAGTAGGGCCCCAGGCATTTAGAATAGCAAGCTTGATGTTAAAATCAATCTTCTGCCCCAACACCTCCTCAATGAGTCCCACCACTGCTGCCCAATACCTTTGAATTATAGCGCATTCCCAGAGTGTGTGAACAAAGGTACCCTCATGTCCAAACTGTCTGAAACACCCACCGTCTATACAGTACCTCATCTGGACCAATAGTGGACCTGACAAGTAGGACCTGTGGAGGATCTTTAGCTGAATTAATCGAAACCTTGAAGAAATAGGTAGTGAGGTGTTCTTGATGTCGAGGTTTATGAGAACATCTCCGCCAAACAAAGAAGCACATACTTTATATAGTTAAGAAGAAAGACCCTTGATTAGTGGAGATTTGTAGGCTTGTTCACTTCTCTATAGGAGGATTTATGTTATCACAGATTTCTGGATAAAGACGTACTAGGAACAACCACATTTCCAAAATGCACACAAGGCCACTTGTGACATTTCCTCGTGCTCCATTATGCAGCTGTAGTGTAGAATACATACTGGACATTTACCCAAGTAGGTAACACTTAGTAATAAACCTGTAGAAAGTTTTTCACTTGGGTAGATAATTTGTGCAAAACTTTGGACTCTTGTTAGTTAGAGGGGCAGGTGTGGTTCCATTGTGCCCCAGTCACTCACACAGCTACTGACACACCCCACAGAAACATAGACACCCACTCACACACTCAGACACTCACACACCCACTGACAGACCCACTCAGATACTCATTTGAAATGTCATGAGTGATGGCATTAATGATGTCACTGACCATGTCATGAGTGATTGTCGGGTCGGGCAGGTAAAGACGGGACACCGTGTGCTTCTGAGACAAGGGTTTTATTGATAGTATAAATAAGTAATGAAATAACACAGTCCCAGTGACGTCGTCTTCCGGAGGAATGGGGCTACTCCTCCTTGGCGTCCTGTCCGGAATGTAGATCGCTGGCCGCTCCGAGATGTGGGGAACAAAAAAAAACAAGAAGGTGCACTCTGATTAGTGCTATGGCCGGTTTGTAAAAGGGTGTAGGGAAGGTGCGAGGGGAGGTTACACCCGGTCTACTCCTAGGGTAGTGCAGGGCAAGGGGCCGTCACCAAAAGCAGTTAGTGAGTTACGCTGCGTGTTATTCCTATGGTCTCCCTACTGGAGGCTTGCTTCAGCTACCTTCCCCGCCTCCCGGTGATATCGACCCCAGCCTCCCGGGTCCCCTGAAGCGGACACGCAGCTGTTCTAGCCACGTCCCTCCTGGAACGTGGCTGGGCGCTTCCAGTAGCTATTGGCCTCCTGGCTGCTCCTCCGCTATCTCTGCGACCTTTCCCGTGGCTCTTCTCCTTCTCTCGGTCTGCTTCGCACTCTCCGCCTCTCGCTCTGCTTGGTCGTCTTCCTCCTTCCGGGTCTGGCCGACGTCCTCATAGGCCCACGGGATTTTATCCTTTGCTGACAGTCCGTGATCTCACCTCCAAGGGGCGGGGCCGGCGTCTTCCTCATTCGGGATGTTAAAGGGCCAGCCATGCGGGAAATAGGATGCCTCTCGTCCCGGGAGGCACACCTCCAATTCTGGCAGCTGAAGGGAAGAAAAAGGGGTGTTTCCATAAGGTATGCAGGGTTGGTTGGGGTCTGTCATGACAGGGACCCGACACACCCCTCCCCTAGAGTCTTCCCGCTCAGGGATGATGGGGATACGGGAGAGGAAGAAAGCGTTGGCGTTCAGGACCCTTTACTGTGTCACACGTCAAAGGCGAAGGGCTGGAGGGACAGGAACCAGCGCATCACACGGGGGTTGTTGCCCTTGTTCCTGCTCATCCAGACCAGGGGAGCATGATCAGTGTATAGGGTAAATCGGCTCCCTTCTAGGTAAAACCTGAGCTTCTCCATGGCCCACTTGACCACCAAGCATTCTTTTTCCACAACAGGATAATTCTGTTTACAGGGGAACAGTTTCCGGCTAATGAACTGAATCGGTCTCTCTGATCCGTCTTTTGTGAGTTGAGATAGGACCGCGCCGAGGCCGACATCAGAGGCACCTGTCTGTAAGCTAAAGGAACGGTTGTAGTCTGGATATACCAAGACAGGGCTGCTGGTGATTGCTGCTTTTACCTTCCGGAAGGCCTCTAAGACTGAGGAGGAAGGTGAGGTAATGGCATGTTTAGGGGTGTCCTTTTTCAGAAGGCCGGTAAGGGGGCGGCTATTTCTGAGTACTTAGGGATGAACCTTCTATAGTAGCCCAAAAGGCCTAAGAACGCCCTTACTTTGTTTTGGTAATGGGAAGGGGTGTCTTGGAAATGGCCTGGATCTTTTCCTCCTGGGGTTCTATACATTCGTTCCCTAATAGGTAACCCAGGTATCTCACTTTCTGAATCCCCATTCGTGATTTCTTGGTGTTTATGTGTAAACT
The DNA here is from genome assembly GCF_964204655.1 of Triturus cristatus. Lineage (NCBI taxonomy): Eukaryota > Metazoa > Chordata > Amphibia > Caudata > Salamandridae > Triturus > Triturus cristatus. The sequence continues at coordinate 929,813,128 of NC_140584.1, forward strand.
AGCTTTCTGCAGTTCTTGGTATATCTGACGACAGTGTTCCAGGTGTTTTTCCCAGGTGGGGCTGAAAATGACAATGTCGTCTAGGTATGCCGAGGAAAATGCCTGGTGAGGCTGCAGCACCCGGTTCATCAATCTTTGGAAGGTTGCGGGTGCGCCGTGCAGTCCAAAGGGCAGGACAGTGAATTCAAAAAGACCGTTGGGGATGGAGAAGGCTGTCTTCTCTTGGTCAGAACGTTGGAGGGGAACCTGCCTGTAGCCTTTGGTAAGGTCAAGGGTGGAAATGTAACGGGCATCTCCTAGCCGTTCTATAAGTTCGTCTACACGGGGAAGAGGATAAGCGTCAAGTTTAGATATGGTGTTCACCTGGCGAAAGTCAATACATAACTGAACTGATCCATCTGGTTTTGAGAGCATGACGATGGGGGAGGTCCACTCGCTTTGTGATGGACGAATCACTCCCATCGGTAGCATCTTTCTGACCTCGCTAGACACCGCCTCCCGTCTGGCGGTCGGAATCCTGTACGGCCGTCGTCTGATCTCCTTCCCGGGGGGTGTCTCTACGTGGTGCTCTGCCAAGGTGGTCCTCCCGGGGAGATCAGAAAAAAAGGGGAGTGAAGGGCTCTAGCACGTCTAATAACCCAGTTTGTTGTTCGGGACTTAGTTCCTCGTTGACCACTGCATTCCCCAAAGTCGATGTCTCTTCTTTGGGGGAGTAAGCTAAGCGTAGGCTCTGGGGAGGGGGACCTAACCATTTCTTAAGCAGGTTAATGTGGTAGGTTTGGTACTTGTTGGGGCCAAGCTGGAGCCGATAGCTAGTCTTTCCAAGGGTGGACACTACTCTGTAGGGGCCCCTTCCACTCGCTTTTGACTTTAGAAAGAGAGGAAGGGATGAGTACGAGGACCCAATCGTTAACCTGTAACACCCTCCACTTTTTCCCTTTGTCATACAAGTGCTTTTGGCGTTTTTGACTTCTCTCTAGATTGGTATGGGCGAGGTCCTGTAGCTTCCCTATGCGCGACCGAAGATGCTGGGTATAATCTAGGAGCTCACTGGTGTTATCTTTCTCCTTCTCCCATGCTTCCCTTTTCATTTCTAACAGGGTCCGGGGCTGCCTGCCATAGAGCATCCCGAAAGAGGAACACCCAGGCTGCTCTGGACCTGCCCTCAATTGACAAAGAGATCAAGGCGAAGAAGACGATCCCAGCTCTTTCCCTCACCCGTAAGCACCTTTTTTAAAGTCGGCTTCAGTGTCCCATTGTACCGTTCAACTAAACCGTCGGTCTGGCGATGGGAGACCGAGGTTTTGATATGTTTTATGTCCAGCAGTTTGCATACCTAGGCCATGAGTTTCGGCACAAAGGGTGTGCCTTGATCGGTAAGGATCTGGTGAGGGAACCCGACGCGAGAGAAATACTCAAGTAGTCTGTCTGCTATGTTGGCAGTGGTCGGAGCCCTAAGAGGAAAGGCCTCGGGAAAATGGGTGTGATAGTCCACCAGGACCAGGACGTATTGGAACCCTTTTGTGGACTTTGGTAGGGGGCCAATCAGGTCCAGGCCTACCCTTTCGAAAGGTTTTCCTATGATGGGTAAGGGCTGTAGAGGGACCGGTGGGGGCCGATACGGGTTTTTATTTTGGCACATTGGGCACTCTTGGCAGTATCTTTTTATGTGCTCATAGATTCCTGGCCAGTAAAAGAACCATAGGAGGTTTTGGGTGGTCTTGAGGGCCCCAGTATGACCCGCCAATAAGTGGGAGTGGGCAAAGAAAAGGATATGTTCGCGGAAGTCCTTTGGGACCAAGAGCTGAGGACTCGCGTCTCGTCCGGCCACTCTATACAGAAGGCCATTGGATATTTGAAAACAAGGAAAGGCACGGACGGCTCGGGTCTGGGTGACAAGGGCTTCCTGCCAAGTGTGAGACAGGGTGGAATCATTCTTTTGGGCCCAGCGGAAGTCTTTATCGGTTTGCCTAGGTCCCTGGGAGAAGAGGGCTTTGGGTATGGTGCTTTTAGGGTCGGGCCGGCAGGGGGGTTCTCATGTACCAGGTTTAAGAATAAGGACAGGAAGTTGGGGTTGTCTGTACCGAGGATGAGGTCCTCGGGTAGGGCTGAAAGAACTCCCACTGTGACTAGGGAGAGGGAACCCCCAGGACATCTGAGGGGTATTTGGGCCATCGGGTAAGAACGGACGTCCCCGTGAACACAGTGTATCAGGACCTGTTTCCCCGGGACCATCTGTTCGGGTCTAACCAGCCTACCCTTGATCACAGATTGTCGACACCCTGAGTCAAGAAGCGCCATAATGGGGGAACTGTTAACGTTGAGACTTACTTGATAACAGGTCCCCATCTCCTCTGTGTACATAAGATTCCTAGGGATATAGCTGATGTCCATAGGTTCATCTGTTTTCTTTCGGGGGCAGGTCTAGCGATGTGGCCTCACTCTCCACAGTCAAATCACTGAGGCCCACGATGCAGGGGGTTCTCTGGCTTCTGGATCCGCACTCTGTCTGGCTCTTTGATGGGCCTGAGGGCCTTCCTGGGGGTAGGTATTGATTGGGGTGGTTTTTCTGGTTCCCAGGGGTTGAGACGGGGTTGAGACGAGCGAATGAAGTTGCCATCTCCACCGCCTGTTCTGCAGTGAGGTTGGCATGCTGTCTCAGCCAATGTTGGGTGGAGTAGGGAAGGGACTCCAGGAACTGTTCTAAATAGATGGATTTCATGATTTCATCTTTGGAGCGATCGTTTGGTCTGAGCCACTTGTCGGCGGCAGGCTTCAATTTGAAGTAGAGAGTCTTAGGGTTATCTCCTCGCGCACCTTTCTCCCTCTGGAACCGAAGTCTGTAGTCTTCGGCATCCATAGTGTGTAAATGTAAAATTTTTAGGAACAATGAGAATAGTTATGGACCTAAAAGAGTTTTTGTATATCTAAAATATGTACAAATAGCCTCTATTCAGTCATAAAAAATTATATTTTTATTATTTTAGGTTATAATTATTTTTGATAAATTGAATTACACAAAAAACGAAAAAAGCAAAAGAGTGTCCTCTATTCTATTATTAACAATGGTTTCAATAAGTCAAATGAAAATGATAGACTTCTTACATTGACAAAATATCAGATGTGTACAAAATCAATAATAAAATACTATTAAACATGGTACAATTGATATCATAAGACATGTGTACAAATACATCATATATAGTAAGTATAGAGGACAATAATTTCTGGCATGGCTGTTGAAATCTGTGTCCTAAGCGCGTTTCGGCTATGTGCCTTCATCAGGAAGCCATGTATACAATAACTGAAACCTCAAGAAATTGCAACAGATGTATGCATGGAGATGGATGAAAACTTCAAGACTGATGGGGGATACTGATGTAGAGTGAGAATCCACCGCTGTGGCAGAGCTTGATTAGTATGGGTTCCTCAGATCCAAAGAAATGGCAAGAACAAGGATACTGTTTCTACATCAAAGAGTTCCGTGGTTCGCTAATAGGGCTGAGATGGTCTGCTCCAATGAAGATATGGGCGTACAACCGGCACATATACATACACAGTATCTCTGTGGTACTGTCAGTGTGCCTCCGACGAGGATGTGGTCAGAGGGGCAAGCAAGGGGTAAATCACATGGAAAGAGCTGCCAGGGTACAATCTGTCGCTTGAGCGTCGATAGCGGTAGCTCAAAAAGCGAGACCTGGAAGGAAAGCGGAGAGACGAGGTTCTTGGATACTAAGTAGGCAGCCTCTGGTATTCACTCCTGTGCGTCCGAAGAGCTTCGTAATCACTGTGTGAAAAAAATATATATATATCATACCCAGATGGTCCAGGATGACCGCCTTTACCTCCTCATAGGGCGTGACTCCTCCTGCGTTTGCGACCTGGTAGGCTGCTTGGGCCTTCCATGTGAGGAGGGGAACGAGAAAAAAGGGCCATTTCACTATGGGCCAGCCAGCCGCTCAGGCTGCCCTTTCGAAGTTCAGCAAAAACGCATCGGGGTCCTCCCCAGGGATGTATTTTTGCTATGAAACGTTGGGTGCAGCCAAAGAACTCCTGGATGGTTTTTGGCCGGCTGCCTCCTGGGGTGGGTCATCCGCTGCCCGTCGTAGAACATCGATCTGAGACTTCATGAGGTCTTTAAAGGTTTCGTGGTCGGCATGGACGGAGTTGATCTGCCGCTCCACCGCCCATTCTGCCCCACTACGATGTGTTGAATTAAAGCCTCCATTTTGGGCTCCCAATGGCTTCACGCTGCCTGCATTCTCCACCACTTGTCCGGTTGGGCAGGTAAATACGGGACACCATGTGCTTCTGAGACAAGGGATTTATTGATAGGGTAAATAAGTAATGAAATAACACAGTCCCGTTGATGTCGTCTTCAGAGGGGATGGGGCTACTCCTCCTTGGTGTCCTGTCCGGAATGTAGATCGCCGGCCACTCCGATATGTGGGAAACAAGAAACACAAGAAGGTGCACTCTGATTAGTGCTATGGACGGTTTGTAACAGGGTGGAGGGAAGGTGTGAGGGGAGGTTACACCCGGTCTACTCCTAGGGTAGTGCAGGGCGAGGGGCCGTCACCAAAGGCAGTTAGGGAGTTACGCTGAGCGTTATTCCTATGGTGTCCTTACCGGAGGCTTGCTTCAGCTTCCTTCCCCGCCTCCCGGTGATTTCGACCCCAGCCTCCCGGGTCCCCTGAAGCAGGCATGCACCTATTCTAGCCACGCCCCCCCTGGAACGTGACTGGGCGCTTCGTGTCACAGTATGCAGTAAAGAAGAGCCGTATCAGATGGAAGTACAATGGTAATAGGAACAATGTCAATGGGCATGTGAGCCTATCCCTATGAGGGTAGGAATTTGTTCATTAGGAATCTTTTGGCTTCCAATTTGAACGCCGTCGATGAAGAGATTCTGCGTACTTCCTGTGGAAGAGAGTTCGATATCTTTGGGGCAGCGCCGGAGAAGGCTCTGTGACAACTTCTCTTTTTGTTAAGGATGAGTGGTTTTAAGAGGAAGGAAGAGGCGCTTCTTGAGGCTCTTACACCACAGGATAGTTTAAGTTTTTGCGCAAGGTACGTAGGAGTGTTGAAGTGAAGGGCTTTGTGCGTCAGAACAGCAATCTTTAAGTGAATTCGTTCTTCATAGGGCAGCCATTTGAGGGATTTTAGGACTGGGGTTATATGTTTGTTTTGTTTGGTGTTTGTAACCAGTCTAGCCGCAGTGTTCAGTGATGCCCTTAGTGGAGCCAGGGCATATTTGGGAAGGCCACAGAGGGTAGCACTGCGGTAGTCTAGCCTCGGCAAGACAAGCGCTTGGACCACCTGCTTGAAATCATTTAGAGGAAGGAAAGGTTTGATATTTCTGAGTGACCTCATCAAGTGGTTTATATATATATATATATATATATAATGTAAAGATCGAGATAGATTCTAAGATTCGAAGACAATACTGGTCCATTCTGATTAGCAGGGAAGCAACACAGCTGCGTCTCTAGAGAGGGGCCAGATGAAGCTCGTAACCAAGTAAGATTTGTTCTGGACCCATCACTACAACATCTGTTGTGGTGGCAGGAGGTGGCACAGAAAACCAAATACCACACATTACTAAGCACAGTAATACCTTTCACTACAAAGCAGTGTTTGCCTAAAATATTTAAGTTTGACTTTGTGTGTATATGTTTATATGTAAACATACAAATATACAGCCTCATGCATCAAGCCAAAATCCAGTCGGTAAAATACCGATTCGCTAATAGCTCCCGGTATTGAGTTAAAAATACCCAATCCCAATGCATCAACCCAAAAGCAAAAATCGCTATTTAAGGAATCCTTAAATAGCGATTCCTTAAATAGCGATAGCATTTAAGGAATCCCAAATTGAGATTCCTTAATTTAAGGAATCTCTATTTGGGATTCCTTAAATGCAATGCATGAAAGTAAAAAAATTAGCGAATTCGCTAATAGGGGGAGCAAATTACCATGAAGATGAACTGCATGGTAATTTGCTAAAAGTTTGAAAAATGCACTTTTGTGCATTTTTCAAAGTTTCATGTTGCGCACACACATGCCCTTAGAGCATGTGTGTGTGCAACATATGTGCACATATCAATTTCAGGGGTGCAATAGGGTGTCATTTTGACACCCTTGCACCCTTGAAATTGCATGAGCAATTTGCGAGAACCTACTGGTACTCGCTATTTGCTCATGCAATCTCCAATTAATTCCTATGGGCCTGGAGGCCCATAGGAATGATTGGGATGGCATTCCTTAATTGCTACTCGCAATTTGCTAGTAGCAATTAAGGAAAGTTAAGGAATCGCTATTTGAATAGCGATTCCTACATGCATAGCCTTTTGCTATTCCTTATTAGCGATTCCTTATTTTTCGCTAATAAGGAATCGCAAATGCCAATGTTGATGCATATGCCCCATAGTTACATAGAAAGTCAGATTTCAACATTTTAAGGAAACAACATTGCTTATTTCTCTAAAAATATATGTATATATCGCCAGTGAGTAAGGGAAATATTAAGAATACACCTTGCTTTTATAACTACACCTCATGCGGAGTAGTAAAAACAACTTAGCTGTCAAGTGAGAAGCAAAGAAAGAGGTTGGCCTGAGAATGTCTTTAAAATGTATAGAGAAAAGGAATTCCAGTTGTGGGTTCTAGGTTCTTTAAGTAGCTTAATTATTTTTGCTGCTAAGAGGATCACAGTAAAGAGATGTAAAGAGATGTGTCTATTTTACTAGCCTGCAGTGTTGCCTAAAAATGTGGCATCAAGGGACAGATGTATCAATATTAGATTTTGCGATTCCATAATTGCGAATTTTACCGATTCGCTATTATGGAATCGCAAAATGCAATGTATGTAAGTTTCGCAATAATAATTGTGATTCCTACATATTCCTTATTTGCGACTCGCAAATTGCGAGTCATAAATAAGGAATGGCTACCCATTTATTCCTATGGGCCTAGAGGCCCATAGGAATGAATGGGAATTGCATGCGCAATTTGCGAGTACCCAATAGGTACTCTCTAATTGCACATGCAATTTCAAGTGTGCAAGGGTGCCAAATGGACACCCAGTTGCACCCCTGTTATATGCATGTGTGCACATGTAACACACATACATGCCCTAAGGGCATGTATGTGTGCCACAAGGCACCTTGAAAAATGCAAAAAAGATAATTTTTCATGGAGTTTGCATATTACCACCAACTTGAAGTTGGTGGTAATTTGCGATTTCTTAAAGGCAGCTCGCAATGTTTTTTGGCTTCCTGCTTTTCATTTAAGGAATCGCAAATTGTGATTCCTTAAATGCATTCGTAGAATAGGGAATCACAATTTTTGTGATTCCCTATTTTGCGAATGCCTTTTGGGATGATACATCCCAAAAGGCTTTTTCCGTTCGCAAATGGGCCGATTCTGCGAATCGGCCTGTTTGCGAATGGGAAAAATGCTTGATACATCTGGCCCCAAATAACTTACCCAAGAAATATTGAGAATCCAGATTCTGTGCAGCCTGCCAATCTTAGACTGGCCTGTAACAAAGATAGTCATCATTTATTTATTGGGTCCTTTTCTGTATGCAGTACCTCTAATTGTTTTACTGCTTAAATGCATGATGGGCACTTCACCAGAGTATCTAAAAAATAAATATCAGACTACATGAGCATTCACAGTATCCAAGCTCTTCCAGAGGGAATTACACATCCCCTGTAGTATGACAGCACACCTCAATGGCAGGGCAGAATAATCTCCCTAAAAATCTACCCCAAAACCCCAATTTGAAAGGTTCAAGTGCCAATTAAAAACGTACTTTTTTAGTGATTTTTCCTTTCAGGCAAGGTTGATAAAGGTGGGTACTTTGTTTCAATTCAGTTATAGTAAGCGCCTAATAAATGTACGTTTATAAAATTACTTGTAATAATAATTTAGTGTGGCCAGGCGGTGTGGTAAGCAAGCACCAGAGTACTTTCCGGGATTCATAGCAAATAAGGACCTGTCAAGCTGGTCCTAGGAACTACCAAGATGTAGTTTGAAAAGTAGCAGGTTTACCTTCCTGTGTTAGGGAGAATGTGGTCTTGTGGTAGGAAGGTCTTTTCTCTGCACATTGATGGTTTACTTCATGTTTCTTTCTCAGTGTCAGGAATATGGAGCTTTTGCCTGAGGAGGTAGCTCTGTAGTAGGTGCATGTAGTAAAAGCTGTGCAGCTAAAGGGACCTTGAGTAGTTAGAGGGTACAATGAGCAACACAAGAGTAGGACATTTCCAACAATAATGCAAGAGTTGATACGGCTTTGCTCTAAAACATAGGACCTCATTACGATCGGGCGGAAAGCCTCCGCCCGACAGTCGGAATCTCCTAGACTGCGTTGGAACCCTTCCGTCTGAGTTGTTCAGTTTACAATCTGCCCGACTGATTATGATGTTCGCGGTAGGAAACAAAACTGTGCGGTTATTCCGAATCAGTTCCAACTCACCCTCTGAGTATTCAAGTCAGTCGGAACAGCATCCTGCACTTCTACAGACAGCGTTTACAACTAACTGATTACGATGTCGATTTCCAACAGCCTTCCTGAATCGGCCTGTCTGACACGAAAAGGCTGTCGGAAAGTGACTTTGGGGGCCCCTACCAGGGCCCCCTTCATCCTGAGGCCTCTGGCTGGGGGCCAAGGTGATACCTAAGGGACCCCCTGTAAAACCCTGAGCTGTGTGGCAGGCACAATGGTTTGCCCATGACAGGGTACAAGGTTTTCCACACACACACCATTTCCCCATAGGAGCCTGTGTTGTCTGGCGGAACACGGGCTCCCATAAGGAACAATGGGACTCCAACTGCACAGTGTTCAGTCGAATCGTAATCGGTCAGGTGGAGCCACTGACCACGAGTCGGCGGGTTCCCGAATCTGAGACGGTGCTGGCTGGGCAGAAAGTTTCCGCCTCAAGTCGTAATGATGGCCAAAGTTACAACTGCAGATGCTGGTCACTGAAAACAGTAAGCATCCTCTCCCTTACCCGTGCAGAGATGCACTGATAGAGATGCTGCCAGTCACAGAGATCAAAGCAAAACAATGCTTTTCTATGTCTCAGAAAGCACCACAAAATCATATTATACATTGTACAAACGTTTTGCAAAAATATTTATAACCAAAGTGGCTTTTCCCTTCATGGTTGGGAGAGGGAAGTATGTTCCGACAGAGTCCTATATACCCTTATAACTTTCGTGACTAAGGCTTTAGTCTATGTTTCCCCAAATGCTACAGCATCCCTTCCCTGCACATTACATTGTCACTGGGCACAAGCAGATCAATGGAACAAGAATTGCCTACGAATCAAATTCCTGTCCAATTTTACAAAAACATATTCCCACAGCTTACACCACTTTCACTCAACAGTGTCTTGCGGAATAGCGCCCGCAACACGCTGTACTTCAACTACTGCTCCCCCTTGGCGAGGCGTAAGGTGATATGGTTCTACAGAGCACTAAATTACATGGGACAGAGGCCACTGGTGGTTCTTCCGGACTGACGGGGAGACATCCTGGGACATGAAATTACTGATAGGGAATAGGACAGAATGTTAGCCTACGCCAAGAAAACATCTTACAACACCAGATTGTAATACATACAATTCAATATCCTACACATGACTTATCTTACTCCGAACAAGCTGTGGGTTATCTACGAGGGGATCTCCAGGAGTGCCTGAGGTGCCAATTACTGGATGCAGATTTTTACCACATGAGGTGGGGGTGCCCATTACTTCAGATCCACAGGAAGACGGCTCTGCTTCGTCTCCATGCGGCCGCTGAGAGCGCTTTGCCCTGCACAATAGAAAGCTGTCTCTTGAGGAGTTTTTCTCGACCCAAAGCACACAATGTTGGCACTAGATTTTTAGAGATAGCTCTTGCACGAGCCAGACGCAGGATTGTGCTGATGTGGAAATCGAGGATAGGCCTCATGGTAGAAGCATAGGCAAAGGATGTTACCACGTGGGCTAGGGCTAAAGAAAGCATACTGCCCAGGGCATACGGAGACGTCCTATAGCAGAATTGTGGGTGCAGATACTTGAGAGCTGGGAGAACCCAGACAGGAACACGGGTTCTGAACAGAATGATTGGGGGAGGCGTGGGGTTGGATGGACGCAGGGGCGGCAACCCACAGGACCGGTACTAATCACTTGAGGGAACAGCTACCCCTGCCTTCTGGGGGGAGTTATTGACTGTAACGTGGCCCCGGACAGGCCATGGTCTGAGGTATTGTATGCACCATCACTCCCCTACATATCTCAGACGTATAACCACCGTGGCTGGCCAGGCACTTTTGGTGGCCGATGTCTGATTTCCCTCTCGGCATACTGTGCCGAGGCACCCAGGGTCCAGCTCCAGAGAATGTTTGTTTCTTATGTTTGTTTAGGCATATTTGGTAGGCAGCACTTATCTTTTCCCAAATCCCTCAAATCCTTGGTGGTACCTCACACTCTCTTATACTTAGGACATATTCCCCTGGCTACAAAAGCCACACAATATGGCACATAAGCCTACTTTGATCTGGACTGACAAGAACACTGTGCTCACACTAGTGGTCAGCCTCGTTCAGTGGCACAGCTGCTGCCACCATGGGTATATGAGTTACCTGGACGGTAAAAACTTTAGTGTAATCGGTTCTTACGTTCTGTTGATATTTGCAAAGATGTGTGGACTTGAATACCGAGAAAGTCAATGTAGTGTGAACATGTTGCAATGTTTTAAATGCCAATAAAGATATGGTTTTTTAAAAAAAAGACTGTCTTGCAGTCACATTGTATGCTAATGGTAGCTTATGAAGGGATGTCTCAGGGTGTACTTATGGCTATCTTAATTACAATATGTAAATCTGTCACAGCGTTGTCTGTTGTAATGGCAGTATGTAAAGCTGTCACAGCATGTTCTCATGGCTGTCTTCATGACCATATGTAAAGGTGTCAGGGCGTGTTCTCATGGCTGTCTTCATTACAGTATGTAAAACGATTCCAACTATCCCATTGTACTCCAATTTATGTCTTCTTTGCAAACCCTAATGCTGTCAGTGTGACCTAATGCATGCTTTCATGACACTCTGTATACTGCTGTCACAGTGTGTTCTCAAGACTGCCTTCACTATGGTATATGTAAAGCTATCACAGCGTGTTCTCCTGGCTGTCTTCAAGACAGTATGTAAAGCTGTCACAGCGTGTTCTCAAGTCTGTCTTCAAGACAGTTTGTAAAGGTGTCACAGCGTGTTCTCATGGCTGTCTTCATGACCGTATGTTAAGGTGTCACAGCGTGTTCTCATGGCTGTCTTCATGACCGTATGTAAAGGTGTCAGAGCGTGTTCTCATGGCTGTCTTCATTACAGTATGTAAAACGATTCCAACTATCCCATTGTGCTCTAATTTATGTCTTCTTAGCACACCCTAATGCTGTCAGTGTGACCTAATGCATGCTTTCATGACACTCTATATACTGCTGTCACAGTGTGTTCTCAAGACTGCCTTCACTATGGTACATGTAAAGCTATCACAGCATGTTCTCCTGGCTGTCTTCAAGACAGTATGTAAAGCTGTCACAGCGTGTTCTCAAGTCTGTCTTCAAGACAGTTTGTAAAGGTGTCACAGCGTGTTCTCAAGGCTGTCTTCAAGACAGTTTGTAAAGCTGTCACAGTGTGTTCTTAAGGCTGTCTTCAAGACAGTATCTAAAGCTGTCACAGTGTGTTCTCAAGGCTGTCTTCATGACTATGTAAAGCAGTCACAGCGTGTTCTCAAGGCTGTCTTCAAGACAGTATGTAAAGCTGTCACAGCGTGTTCTCAAGGCTGTCTTCAAGACATTATGTAAAGCTGTCACAGTGTGTTCTCAAGGCTGTCTTCATGACTATGTAAAGCTGTCACAGCGTGTTCTCAAGGCTGTCTTCAAGACAGTATGTAAAGCTGTCACAGCGTGTTCTCAAGGCTGTCTTCAAGGCATTATGTAAAGCTGTCACAGAGTGTTCTCAAGGCTGTCTTCAAGACATTATGTAAAGCTGTCACAGAGTGTTCTCAAGGCTATCTTCATGGCTAAGTAAAGCTATTACAGAGTGTTCTCAAGGCTGTCTTCAAGACATTATGTAAAGCTGTCACAGCGTGTTCTCAAGGCTGTCTTCAAGACAGTATGTAAAGCTGTCACAGCGTGTTCTCAAGGCTGTCTTCAAGACAGTACGTAACGCTGTCACAGCGTGTTCTCCTGGCTGTCTTCATGACAGTATGTAAAGCTGTCACAGTGTGTTCTCCTGGCTGTCTTCATGACAGTATGTAAAGCTGTCACAGTGTGTTCTCCTGGCAGTCTTCATGACAATACAACAAGCTGTCACTGTGTGTTCTCCTGGCTGTCTTCATGACAATACGACAAGCTGTCACCGTGTGTTCTCCTGGCTGTCTTCATGACAGTACATAAACCTGTCACAGTGTGTTCTCCTTGCTGTCTTCATGACAATACGTAAAGCTGTCACTGTGTGTTCTCCTGTCTGTCTTCATGACAGTATGTAAACCTGTCACAGTGTGTTCTCCTGGCTGTCTGCATGACAGTACGTAAACCTGTCACAGTGTTTTCCCCTGGCTGTCTTCATGACAATACGTAAAGCTGTCACCATGTGTTCTCCTGGCTGTCTTCATGACAGTATGTATACTTGTCACAGTGTGTTCTCCTGGCAGTCTTCTTGACAATACTCGAGCTATCATAGTGTGTTCTCCTGACCGTCGTTATGGCAGTATGTAAAGCTGTCAAAGTATGTTCTCGTCTCTGACTTCATGACAGCAGGAAAAGCAGTTTTATGCAGGTTTTTCATAGTGTGTTCTAATTCTTGAAATGCTGTCAAAGTGTGCTCTAGCTGTTGTCTGTGTTATAGTCTCACAGAGTGTTTTAATGGGTGTCTTCATGGTAGTCTGTGTTGTAGTCTCACAGTGTGTTTTAATGGTTGTCTTCATGGCAGTCTGTGTTGTAGTCTCACAGTGTGTTTTAATGGGTGTCTTCATGGCAGTCTGTGTTGTAGTCTCACAGTGTGTTTTAATGGTTGTCTTCATGGCAGTCTGAGTTGTAGTCTCACTGTGTGTTTTAATGAGTGTCTTCATGGCAGTCTGTGTTGTAGTCTCACAGTGTGTTTTAATGGTTGTCTTCATGGCAGTCTGTGTTGTAGTCTCACTGTGTGTTTTAATGGTTGTCTTCATGGCAATCTGTGTTATAGTGTCACAGTGTGTTTTAATGGGTGTCTTCATGGCAGTCTGTGCTGTAGTCTCACAGTGTGTTTTAATGGTTGTCTTCATGGCAGTCTGTGTTGTAGTCTCACGGAGTGTTTTAATGGGTGTCTTCATGGTAGTCTGTGTTGTAGTCTCACAGTGTGTTTTTTTTTTTTTTTTTTTTTTTTAAATCTGTTTTTATTGTTTTAAAGAAAACAAAAACATTCTTTGGCATGTGACACAATAGGTAAGCAGAGAGTTGATAACATAGGCAAGGGAGCACCCCGCAACAGAACCCACAACCACTGCGCCAGGACTTGCAATCAGTCTTGCGTGCGAGCACTGCCCTCAGCGGAGCCAACCACAGTCTCTTTGACAGTCTCGTATTGGTCTCAACAGGGGTAACAGTATTAACCGTACCTCAACTGGGTTCCGTGACTATGCGTGGGTGCTACCCGCCTCATTCAGATAGTGAAGAACAGGCAAAATACCCGCCAGGCCCAAAGATTATACAGAACAAAACCTTAACAATGGCAGCATAAACTGTACAGACAGGCCCAATACCCTCCCGGTTGTCGTGTGTGTGTGCGTGTGCGCCCCGGCTGTGATCGGCGCTATGCAAGTGTGGGTGTCGTGGCGCCAAGGGAGGCAGGAAGTAGCCGGGGCATGTCAGCACTGCAGGGGGGCATCCCCCGATCCACCCCCACCCGCGCCGTCTGCCGCCCCCTGCAACTCCGCATCGCCCTCCGCACCCAGGTGTCTGAGCTTCCCCAGCAGCTGCTTCCAGTGGTCCGCCATGGGTTCCCTCCGCAGGCCCAATGTTTCCTCCCTCTGGATGGCGGTCCCCTCAGCCCCGGCCCATGCCTGAAACGAGGCAATCCAAGCCTGCACGCGCGGCGGGTCATGCGCTTTCCACCGTTTCGTGATGAGTCGTGCCGCCACCACCAGCCCCAGGTCAATGAACCGCGACGTCACCTTATCTTTGCGCGGTTGCTTAAAGTGGTGCAATATGTGTTCGGGCCAGTCGAATGGGATGCTACGACCCACACTCTCCAGCAGCAGCCCACTGACCGATCTCCAGTAGACACCCAACCGTGAGCAGCTCCACAGCATGTGCAGGAAACCCGCCCCCGGCTCTCCACACCTAGGGCACACTGCATCTGTGCGGTGAAAGTACCGATTGATTAACTCCGGCGTGAGGTAAGCTCTGTGCACAATAAATAACTGGATTTGGCGGAATCGCAAGTTTCGGGGTATACGCACCGGGCCCTTGAGTATCCTTTCCCACTCCTTGTTCTCTAGCGGTCTACCCAGGTCCAGATCCCACTTAGCGCGGAGGCGGTCCAGGCTGACGGACGACAGCTCCCTCAGTGAGGCTGCGAACCAGCGTATCAAATGCCCTCCTCTCCCCATGACATGCAAGTATTGCATGGTCAGATGCAGGGCGGGTTCCGAGGTCATATCTCCCCACTGGGCAGTCATGCTCGCCATCAGCGAGCGGTGTGTCAGGAACCCCCCGGGCGGGAGCCCGTCCTCCGATACCAGGGTTTCGTACGGCACAAGCTCACCCTCCCGGTAGAGGTCTCCCAACGTGCGCACATCGGCCCCCCACCAGTCTGCCAGCATGTGGGCCGTGAGCACCCCTCCTCCACCAGGGGAGCCCTCAAGTGGTATCGCCGGCGCATACGGGATAACAGCACGCGTGAGGAACAAGGCCCTCCGAAAACACCTGTGCGCCACTTCCAGGAGGAGTGGCAGCGGGCGCGCGACCCTGTGAAGGGGATGGAAGGACCTGGTTAATTGTTCCAGTGTGTAGGGTGCCAACCCCGAGGCCGTGTCATCCCTGCCCTTATCAGCGAGCCAGCGGGCCACCCATTGTAGTTGAGCAGCCAGGTAGTAGTGCTCAAAGCAAGGGGCGGCTAGACCACCTCTGTCTGTTGGTAAATACAACTTCGCGAGCGCCAGCCTGTGCCGGGCACTACCCCAGACAAAGTCCCGCAGTAGCTGACTAAGCTTGCCAAAAAATGCGGGGGAGATGTACATCGGGAGATTGGCGAAGTAATACAGGAGGCGGGGGAGCATGACCATTTTGGCCAGCGCCACTCTGCCCGTGATCGTCAGTGGGAGTGCGCTCCAGAATCGTATCTGCGACCTGAGCGCCGTGACCGCCCTCCCCAGGTTCCCATCAAAGAGGTCGGCCGGGCAGCGGTAGATTTGGATCCCCAGGTAGCGGAAGGTGTCTGCTTTCCATTGGACCAGCGTGCCATCCAGGCAGTATCGCGGGTCGTCAATGCCGGCGTTAAAGGCATACAGGCATGATTTGGCTGCGTTCACACGTAACCCCGAAATGGCGGCGAACGTCCTCAGCAGCCGCGGCAGCTCCTCCGGGACACGCCCCAGATCCTGTACGTAGACTAGCAGGTCGTCGGCATAGAGCGACACGTGGTGGACTGCGTCCCCCAACTGTAAGCCATCTCCCAGTGTCGCCCGCAGAGCCACAGCCAAGGGCTCAATCGCCAGGGCGAACAAGAGCGGGGAGAGCGGGCACCCCTGTCGTGTGCCCCGGCCCACCGGTATCGCCTCCGAGACGTGAGGGCCCAGACGGACGCGGACCGTGGGTCGCCTGTATAACAGGTCGACCATCTGCAGAAATTCCCGGTCCAACCCATATCGTAGCAGCACCTCGGCTAAGTAACCCCACTCTAGGCTGTCAAATGCCTTCTCTAAGTCCAGGATAAGGCACCCTGCCCTGGGCCACCTGTGCACTGCCTCAGTTGCTACCCTGAAGTATCGCCGGAGGTTCAGGGACGTCGACCGCGCCGGGACAAAGCCATTTTGGTCAGTATGCACCAGGTGGGGGACCACCGGCGCCAGTCGCTCCGCCAGCACTTTGGCGAGGATTTTATAATCCACATTCAGCATCGCTAAGGGTCGGTAGGAGCCTAGCTCCGTGTGGTCCCTGTCAGGCTTGGGCAGGGAGACCAGGAACGCCTCCCGCATAGAAGGAGAGAGCGACCCTACCTCTAGTGCTGTGCTATAGAGCTCTCGCAGCATTGGCGCCAGGGACTCGCGGTACGCTTTGTAATATTCCGCGGGCAGGCCGTCCGGCCCCGGCGTCTTCCCAGATGCCATCGATTGGATCGCCTCCCCGATTTCCTCCAGAGAGGGAGGTCCGGCGAGGTCCTCATTATGTGCCGCTGTGACCTCAGGGAGCTGGACAGAGGCCAGAAAATCCCCAAGAAGCTGCGGGGGGCCAGTTCCCCTCGCTGTGTACAGCTGCCTGTAGTGGTCAGTGAAGGCCCGGTGTATTTCACACTGTGTGTGGACTAGTGTGCCATCCGCTCTGTGGATCGATCCGATAGGGGCACGCCGGTCCTCCTGCCGTATGAGCCAGGCCAGGAGGCGGCCCGCCCTATCCGCCCCAGCATGCGTCCTGGCCGTGTGCGCAGCGTAGTTGTGGCACCGGAGCCGCTCCAGGAGGTCCGCGTGCCTTTCCCGAAGGTCTGCTAGGGTGTGTGAGTGCCGACCCCCTCCCTCTCCCTCCATCTCATGTCGTAAGAGGTCATTCTCCAGGCGCGTCAGAGTGTCCGAGAGGCCCCTTCGTATGTTCCAGGTAGCCCCCAGACAGTGGCCGCGAATGGTCGCCTTATGGGCTTCCCACTCCACCAGCGTATCGCTCGCAGTCCCTTCATTCGCTTCAAAGTATGCCAGAATGGCCGTGCCTAGGGAAGATCTGAATTCCGGATCCTCGAGCGCGCTCGGCTGGAGACGCCAGGTGGGCACCGGCTGCCGCTCCACCACCCAGCTAAGCTGGAGCCACAAGGGGTTATGGTCGGAGTGCGTTCGGCCCAGATACTCAGAGCGGACTATGAGTGGGAGTAGCGACTGCGAGCCCACCAACCTGTCCAGCCGGACGTGGAGATCGTGCACCGCCGAATAATAAGAGTATATTTTGTCTCTCGGGTGGAGGGTGCGCCATAGGTCCTGCAGCGCCCAATGCGCAAGCCAGTCCCCCAGCGCCCTAGCGTTAGACTCCACCACCGCAGCGCGCAGAGGAGGGAAGGATCTGTCCAGTTGGACATCTAGCACCATATTGAAGTCCCCTCCCAGTAGCCAGGGGAGCCCCGCGTAGGGGTGCAGGACTTGTGTCAGGCGTTCCAGGAAGGACTGCTGATCCACATTGGGCGCGTATATCGACCCCAGCAAGATCTCCTGCCCGTTCAATTTTCCCCGCACCAGCGTGTACCTGCCCTCGCCGTCCACCACCGCCTCCTCGCATCGGAAGGGGACCCCTGCTCGCACCCATATCAATGTGCCGCGCGCGTGCGCCGAATAAACGGTACCAAATGTGTGCCCCCTCCACCGCTTGGCAAGCCTGTCCAGTTCTGGCCTTGACATATGCGTCTCCTGCAGGAGAGCGATCCCGACAGAGTGACGCTGTAAGTAGGAGAAGATGGAGTAGCGCTTGGACGGTGTGTGCATACCCCGTATGTTCCAAGTCATAACATTAGTGTGCGCCATCGTGAAGGTAGGAAAACCAGCCGGGCTGGAGGTAGAGCATCTGTACCCGGGGAGGGGGACGAGGGGCCAGCCATCCAACCCAGGGGAGCATATAATTGCGCTGCCATGTGAACAGTGTAACTGCCGTGAACAATAGAACAAAGAGGGGCGTATTCCCAACGGGGCATCCGTCCAAACGTCAAAGAAACTAATTAACTATGCAATGTGTCAGTACAGTGCCTGATGGGGTACGCGCGAAAGTGTCGACTAGCTGGCGCAATGTCCCCCCTCCCCTATCGCCTCTAAGGGAAGGGAAAAGCAGCAGCATATCGTAGCATGAAACTGTCGCGCTGCCCGGGCTGTAGTACGCGGTAGTAGGGACCCCCCACTAGACCATCCAGCGGTGCGCGCCACGGTCGGGCCGTCCTGTACTACCAGACACCCCCCACGCTAAGCCTGCGCCCCCCACAGGAGGACCCTCCCACCCTCAAGGTCCCGTCCCCCCTCCAGTTGCCCAGTTGCAGGCCAATCGCGTGGGCTTACCCACCCCGCATGGCGCCCACCTCAGTGCGGTGTAGCAGTGTCCCTTCACGTAATCAAATCAGCAGTCTGTGGGGTCACCACCGGTAAGGCCAGGTCCTCCGATATCATCGTGGACGGGGACGAGGCACCACTGGTCCCCGGGGCGCTGCACGCTCCAATCTCCATGCAGTCTCCACCGGGCGGCGTCCCCAGAGTCGCCACCGCGTCGAGGACCTCCTGCCGCTCCACTCTGATCCTCTCCGGACTAGGCGCTGTCAGCCCCATCCTCAACTGCTGTCGGGCCCCCCGTCTCCTACGCCTCCGGGGCCCTCTCTCCGGGCGGCCATCGGGCGCCGCGCCCGCGGGCCTCTCCCCCTTCCATTGCCCCGTCTCCTCCAGCCAGTTCCAGACATCCTCCGGGGAGTCGAAGAAGCGGGTCCCCTCCTTTGCCACCACTCGCAGACGGGCCGGGAACAGCAGGGAGTAGGGCAGCGCCAGCTCCCGAAGCTGCCTCTTCACCGCCAGGTAGTTGCTCCTGCGCCGTTGCACCGCCGCCGTGTAGTCAGGAAAGAACATGACACGGCTACTGCCAACCGTCGGGTCGCCAGACTTGCGCGTTTCCCTCAGGACCGCATCGCGGTCGCGATAGTTCAGGAGCTTGAAGAGGAACGGGCGGGGCCGGGCTCCCGGCTTGGGTTGCTGCGCTGGCACCCTGTGTGCGCGCTCTACCACAAAGTGCTGGGATAGTGCCCCCTGCGGCAAGAGGTCCGTCAGCCAGCGCTCGATATACTGCTCCGGGTTCCTGCCTTCGACTCCCTCTGGAAGGCCCACGACACGTACATTATTGCGACGGGAGCGCCCTTCTGCTTCGTCAACCCGGTCTTCCAATGCATTAACCCTGTCCAACACATCCTGCAGCGCAGCCCCATGGCTATGGGTGATTGGCTGGAGCTCCCGAAGCGTCTGGCCCTGGACCGTGACCTTCTCCGCCAGCTTGCGGTGATCTGCATGGAGTAGCGTGAAGTCGGAGGTGACCTTGTCGATCCTGACTTCTAAGGACTCCCTCGTCTGCTCCAGACTGGCGCCGAGTTTCTCCACCGCCGCGAGCATAATGTCCATCTTGGCCGACAGGGCTGCAGATTGTGGCTCCGCGTCTCCCCCTGGTCGGGACTGCGTGTCCACGCTCCCTGTGCGAGACTGTCCCTGCTGTGTTTTGTCCCGGAGCCGGCCCATCGCGTATTGTTGGGCCGTCGGCATCCGCAGGCCGGATCTCGGTGTCACAGACGCGGCTCGGTGGCTGCTGCTCCACTCCTGTACTGCGCACCCCTCCGTGCGGCCACCGGTGCGGGCAAGCGGCAGACTCCGAAGTCCTCAGGGCTCCTGGGCCAGTGTGTCGTGCCCCTCTCCCCTGGTCAGCGCTCTACTGCCCTCCTTACCGGGGTGTGCCAGTCAGCGGGGCACCCCGTGGCTCCCCCCACCGGTGCCGTCCACGGCCAGCCAGGCCTCCGACCTGCACCCTCTAGCCGCTCCAGGCGCGCCCGACCGGCGCCCTCAGCTCCCTGCTGCGGCTCCGGCTGTGCGGAGGCCGGCGCTCCGTCCGACGTCGCCGGGTACACCCGATCGGTGCTCGCCGGCAGTCTGCTGGGCCCCCGGGTACGTGGAATGGCACTGGTCTGACGTTTCAGCCACCAGGGACGGCCGGGGATCCTCCCGCGTCCAGCACGCCTCGCTCAGCCGCCCAGAGGTGCCCCTACCGCACTGCTGTCCTCCTCGGTGAGCACCCTCTCCCAGGGGTTCGCTGCCGGCCCACCTAAGATGGCGGCCCTCGCAGTGCGGCGCCCGCAGCTGCTCGCATCCATCCACAGGCCCCCGGCAGCAGGCGTCCTCCAACCGCCGGGTCTGCCAGGCCGTCCGATCGCTGTTGCACTCTGCCCCTGCAGCCGTGGGCCTGCCACTCCGCTCCACCTCTCTCAGGGCGCACCTGCCCAGGCGCGAGCACAGTCCGTCGCTCTCCCCACAGCGAGGGCGCAGTCCGCCTCGCGGGCCCCGCAGCCCCCAGCCACTCACTGTTAGTCGGGCGTCTCAGCAATCGCCGCCTCCTCAGGGCCCGCAGCGACCCAGGGCACCCTGTTCCGTGTCCTCCGCAGGCCGCACCGCACACGGGCCGCCCAGGCTAGCTCTCCCAGGGCACACCTCCGCCTGCCGTCGTCCTCGGTGTCCTCACGGGCCGCGCGGCGCAGCCCAGGCCACCGCCTCCACTCCTCCGCGCCTCAGCGCATCAGGCGCCCCGCAGTCTCCGATGGGAAGCCCCCGTCGCATTCGCTCAGGGCCTCACTGAGCACCGCGCTCTCCGTCCTCCGTTCTCCGGACACGCCCTCAAGCCGGCGGCCGCCGCTAGCGAGCAGCTCCGCCTCGTAGGCTGCCTCGCGGATTGCGGCCAGGAGCGATCGCCTCACAGCTCCCGGACTTCAGGGGGTGTCCCCGCCGTCGTCCTGCACCCGACCAGCGCTATTTGGGTCAGGGCTGCCCGCTTCCCAGGATAACTGGCAGGATGAAGCGGGGGTAACGGCCGGAGCCTCAAGGACTTGCGGCCGCCATGTTCGCCAGTTGGCCACGCCCCCTCTAGTCTCACAGTGTGTTTTAATGGGTGTCTTCATGGCAGTCTGTGTTGTAGTCTCACAGTGTGTTTTAATGGTTGTCTTCATGGCAGTCTGTGTTGTAGTCTCACTGTGTGTTTTAATGGTTGTCTTCATGGCAGTCTGTGTTGTAGTCTCACAGAGTGTTTTAATGGGTGTCTTCATGGTAGTCTGTGTTGTAGTCTCACAGTGTGTTTTAATGGTTGTCTTCATGGCAGTCTGTGTTGTAGTCTCACAGTGTGTTTTAATGGTTGTCTTCATGGTAGTCTGTGTTGTAGTCTTACAGTGTGTTTCAATGGGTGTCTTCATGGCAGTCTGTGTTGTAGTCTCACAGTGTGTTTTAATGGTTGTCTTCATGGCAGTCTGTGTTGTGGTCTCACTGTGTGTTTTAATGGTTGTCTTCATGGCAGTCTGTGTTGTAGTCTCACAGAGTGTTTTAATGGGTGTCTTCATGGTAGTCTGTGTTGTAGTCTCACAGTGTGTTTTAATGGTTGTCTTCATGGTAGTCTGTGTTGTAGTCTTACAGTGTGTTTTAATGGGTGTCTTCATGGCAGTCTGTGTTGTAGTCTCACAGTGTGTTGTTTTAATGGTTGTCTTCATGGTAGTCTGTGTTGTAGTCTTACAGTGTGTTTTAATGGGTGTCTTCATGGCAGTCTGTGTTGTAATGTCACAGTGTGTTTTAATGGGTGTCTTCATGGCAGTCTGTGTTGTAGTGTCTCAGTGTGTTTTAATGGGTGTCTTCATGGTAGTCTGTGTTGTAGTCTCACAGTGTGTTTTAATGGTTGTCTTCATGGCAGTCTGTGCTATAGTCTCACAGTGTGTTTTAATGGTTGTCTTCATGGCAGTCTGTGTTGTAGTGTCACAGTGTGTTTTAATGGGTGTCTTCATGGTAGTCTGTGTTGTAGTCTCACAGTGTGTTTTAATGGTTGTCTTCATGGCAGTCTGTGCTATAGTCTCACAGTGTGTTTTAATGGTTGTCTTCATGGCAGTCTCTGTGATGGTGTCTCAGTTCTAATGTCTGTCTTCTTGACAGTTTATGTAATGCTATGACAGCGGGCTCTAATGCCCACTTTCACGAAGGTCTGTGTAATAGTATCACCGTTCCCTCTAATGGTTCTCTTGCCACACATCCATGTAATGCTGTGACTGTGAATTGTAATTGATGTCTTCATAATACTCTGTGATTTGCTGTCACAGAAAATCATAAAAACTGTCTTGATAGTCGGTGAGGCTGTAAAATGACTGTCTTGACAGTGTGTGATTTGCTGTCAGTGAATTATAATGAGTGTCTTGGTGAGTCTGGAAAGCTGTAACAATGAATCATAATAATTGTCTTCAAGACAGTCTGTGATTTGCTGTCACAGTGATTCGAATGATTTTCTCAGTATTGGTCTGTCAGGATGTCACAAAGAATCAAAGTGACCATCTTGATGAGCCTGTGATTTGCTGTCACATTGAATTATAATGACTGTCTCGATAGCAGCCAGTTAAATTGTCACAGCGAATCAATGATTTGCTGTCTCAGTGAATTATGACAGCTGTCTTGGTGATAGTCTGTTTGGCCGTCACAGTGAATTACAATGATTTTATGTCAAGTGAGTTGTAACCGATGCTTCTGGTGTCATTTAGAAACGTTGAATGTGACTCACTGGGCTCGACTCGCGCGATGCTGGTACAGTGTATCCTGATGGCTGTCTTTCTACTGTACTAGTATAATGTTGTAGCAATATTTGCTAATGGTTGCTTTCCTAGCAACCTGGCGTCATGCAAGCAAATGTATCCATATTCGAAGCTGTCTAAAACCACGTGTTTAATGCCCATATTAACAGCGAGCAGTAGTAATGCCGGGGCAGGATGTTCCAGTCTCTATCGAGAACACACTACTCTGAGCTGTAGCCTTGTTTCCTATGACGGTCTTCCTAGCACCCTGCTGGAATGATCTGGCAGCCTGTGGTATCGTCCATGTCCCTATCAACCTGTGTTGCTCCTGTGTTCTGATGGTTGTGAAGTGCAGGAAATGAACAGTCTACGGACAGAATTAACCAGTGCTACTGTCGTATGTATTTATTAACAGCAGCTGAATCACAGAAGAAACTAACGAATATAACGAACCAGCTCGAACGCTAGCAGCTGGCCAAAGGTCACGAACAGCCTGTGACGTGCATTAAGTATTTCCCCAACATTCTATGTGACGTATTAGTAACAACCAATCAGATTACAAGTTACAAGCAATTGAACACAATGGTTGGCTGAGACAACCTTAAGCGGGATACAACATCTCCCTTTCATCACAATTAAACCTTGGACACTCAATATTATATACATGACGCTTAAATATGAAACTAGTTTGTATCAATACACAATAAAGTCTTTGTATATTTTTGGAAAACGAGATATTCTTCCAGAAGAGGTGGTTACATCCTCTTCTTGACCTGGATCCGACATTTCATTTGCTAGTGTATTACTGAAACTTGGACTTTCAACTTCTACTTCATCATCAGCAGATGCCTGACCTTGAGATGCAAAGTATCTATCTCTTTCTAACGCTACTTCTGACTCTGACCTTGAAGTTCGGTTGCTCACTCTTTCTTGAATTGAATCATCACTTTCCATCTTCTCCCTTTGCTTGAATTTTGAACTCTCCTCTTTATAACTCAAATCATACCATCCATTGTTTTTATCATTATCTGAATTACTTTTTCTTTCTTTGACAAGTAAATCTTTCTGCATTTCTTTTACTTTAATAACATCTGACTTGTGTCTCCAACCAAAATCTTGCAGGAACACTGAACTGCTTGACACATCTTTAACTTCTCTGGGCTCATAAAACTTTGACTCTCCTTTATATCTTACAAATGGTTTCTTGAGCAATACCCAGTCACCAACAATGATGTCTTTTTCTACCGCTCTGTGAACTTTATCATGATATGCTTTAGATTTGAGTTGATGTTCTACGATTCTATTCTTTACTTCCAATTCAGAATCCTTCACACCATTAACTTTTAAATCACAGTCTTTTCTTATCACGAACCTTGGTGAAATTGAAGAGACACATTGTCTGCCTCTCATAAGAAAAAATGGTGAATACCCGGTCACACTATTAGTTGTGCCATTGTATGCTTTGACTCTTTCGCGAATGAACTCCTGTACTGGATACCCTGCAGCCAACGCTAACTGAATACCTTCCTTCAAGAATCGATTCACCCTTTCCACTTGTCCATTTGATTTTGGCGAATAATATGGTGTTTTTTCCTGCACAATTTCATTAAGTTTCAAAAATTTAACCATTTTGTCTGAGACTAATTGACTACCGTTGTCTGATACCAAAATTTTCGGTAAACCTTCAATGGTAAAGCAAGCTTCCAAAAATTTAATTACACAGTCAGAGTTAATCATGGATACAAATTTGTGATAAATCCATTTGCTATAGTAATCACTTAATACAATTAGATATTTAGAATCATGTTCTAACAGATTCAATGGACCAGCAAAATCAATGGCCACTTTAACCCATGGTGCATTAGGTATTTGGACTAATTGCATTTCGTGCACTCTTGTCTTCCAATGCTTGTCAGATTTTAGACAAATTAAACAGTTTTCAACAAACATGTTAACATCAGCATCTAATCCCGGCCACCAATAATGCTCCTTTAACAATTTTTTTGTCATGGTCGATCCTAAATGGCTTTCATGTGCCTTATCAATTAAT
Source organism: Triturus cristatus (assembly GCF_964204655.1). NCBI lineage: Eukaryota > Metazoa > Chordata > Amphibia > Caudata > Salamandridae > Triturus > Triturus cristatus. The sequence goes on from NC_140584.1 coordinate 929,837,721, forward strand.
TTCCTTCTTATTTTAGTTGGTGGAACTAACACATCTTTATAACAATCGTTATAGGTGATCCTGAATCTGCCATTATATTTAATTCAACATTTCCGATGTGAGCAATACCCAATGGTCCTTTGATAGATTTATAATCATCACCTAACGTCAATATTATATTGGAACACATCTCCTTATCAAAATCTTCCACTGCATGTACTTTTACTTTCGAATATTTTTGATATCTGAAGTTTTTACATACACCCGCAAAATGCCCTACCTTTAAACACTTTGTACACTTCTTTCCTTGTGCCGGGCATTCCACGTAATCTGCTTTGTGATTTCTGGAACCACACCTATAACAAATAATTGTATTATTTTCTGAATTAGACAACATCTTATTACGTCTGTCAGCAACATTCATAAATTTCTTATTATCCTGAACGTAATAAACACTTGACTTTGAATTGCTTTCAGTAGCAAGGACTTTAGAACTTTCCAAAGATCTTTCAATTCCTTTTGCAATGTCAATAGTTTCTTCTAATGTCGGATTTTTACATGCTAACAATCTTTCTTGAACTTTCTTTTCAAAACAATGGAACACGAATTGGTCACGTATATACACATCAACCATTTCATTATAGTCACATTTTGTTGCTAAAACACGCAAGCATGCAATGTATTCTTCTATCGTCTCATCTTCAGACTGCTTGCGCATAGCAAAACGATGTCTGCCTATCATTATATTCGGTTCTTCACCAAATTGCTTTTCCAATCTTTTTGTCGCTTCTTGGAATTCATCAAGAGGAATGAACTGCCCGGGTTGAGCCTCATATTCTGGTAAACTGTCAAAAATTTCCTGACCTGCTGCACCTAATAAACCAAACATTATCGCTTTTTTCCTTTCAGGCTCGAATTTTTTTCCATCAATAGCGACTAAATAATTTTCAAATGCCCGAAACCAATTTTTCCACCTCATAATCGGTTTTCCAGGCTCACTCAGAAATGCAGCTGGTGCACTGATATTCGAATTACTCGCCATGTTTTCCTTTCAAAACTAGAAGTTATAGGAAGATAGAACAGTAATTAAAAGTATTTCTTACAAAATATTAAAGTATGTTTTGAAGAGAAAAAAAAAAATTCATTCAATTATAATTGAACAATATTTTTGCAATAGCCAAAATGTTCCTCAAATTCAAATATACACGCATCTGATTGTCAAAGATAGAACATTTCTATCAAAATGGACTCATTTTCATAACCTTATTCAGGATGAAGTATACGCTTATTTCTTAAAATGCCTTCGAATCTACACAGGCATTGCGCATTCAATAATACTGAGAAAGAGAAGAAAAAAAAAAAAAAAAAAAAAAAAAAATGGAGTCACGCAACGCGTTACGTAACGCGTTTGACTACGTCACCTCAATTGTTTACTCAGCTGACGGTGTAACTGTCAAACGATCAACGAACACATGCGGCAGTTGAAACTGACAGTTGACTTCGGTTACGATGCAACTGACTGGATTTCAATGTAGAAGATGCCTGGCAAGAAATACAAGATTGCCAATTTCAATAATATGTATAATCTTTCACCAAACGAAAGACTCGTAGTAACTTGCCTCAAAGATTTGAACTGTAAGCGCCACACCAGACATCAACTTCAATTTTCATTAAACTCCTGCCGGTAGCTACGCTATGAACAATTAGAATATGCGCCCATTAATAAATGAAACAAACGATCATAGCGAACATAATATCCTAACTTGCCTGATCGTAGAATTTTGTAGACTTGCTTCACAGAAGAAATTCACCAAACATATTCTTAAATGGTCGGTATCCCGAACTCGTCGCCATCTGAAGTGCAGGGAATGAACAGTCTACGGACAGAATTAACCAGTGCTACTGTCGTATGTATTTATTAACAGCAGCTGAATCACAGAAGAAACTAACGAATATAACGAACCAGCTCGAACGCTAGCAGCTGGCCAAAGGTCACGAACAGCCTGTGACGTGCATTAAGTATTTCCCCAACATTCTATGTGACGTATTAGTAACAACCAATCAGATTACAAGTTACAAGCAATTGAACACAATGGTTGGCTGAGACAACCTTAAGCGGGATACAACAGGTTGTCAGTCCGCTGCCTCTGGTTCTGCACAGTCTGAAAATCTCCCATTGCACGTCACCGGATTCTCTTCTGCGAGAGCAGACACGAGACTGGATGTCAGCAGCATCTCCCCGGGTTGCCATGGCATCAGCCAAGCATCTCTTTCTAGAACAGTTGAGGACGTTCGGCGGCGCTGAACCTCGCAGCGCCTACCCCGCCCCCATCCATCGCCATAGAAATCCCGGGAACCTTTCCACGCGCATTAGTGCAGTGTCTGGAAGCAAAGTGGGGGAGGCCAGAAGTCTGAGTAGAGACCTCGACGGGGACATGCGGCGCTGCCAAGATCAGGGTTCTAATGCCAGTGGCCACTCTAGTCTCTTAATCTTTTGTGGAGTAAAACATACTAAATTCATTGCTATGACTTTTATAGTGAGGCGATAACTGGGCGCAGCCCTATATATGTAGACATTTATTAATATGTACTTAACGTTTTGTTGCTCGCTAGCTGTGACACCACACTCCAGTTACATAATGGGTACTCACAAACTTTCTCTCGGGGCCAAATTTACAGCGTGGGCCGCACCGGTGGAGGAGGAGCTAGAGGGAAAAAAATCACTACCGTTTCAAAACATTACTAAACAATGCTGTATTTCCAAAGCAGATGTAACAACAAGGAGCACATTTTTATAATAATTTTTTATTATCAGACAATAGCAATCTTAAGTGGGATTGCATGGCAATTTGCAGTAACTGGATATTCAGCACATGCCCATCAGTGCTGTGGATCAGTGATGTCATAACGTCCGACAGTCGATTTGCCAGAACCTTAGACAGTACTTTAAGTTCCATGTTGAGCAGGGATATAGGGAGGTATGAACTAAAGGCCGTTGCAGGCTTACCCTTTTTGGGATAACCACAATTGTGGCCGTTCTCTGATCCGCTTGGAGGGTCCCTGCATCTCTTCCAGCCAGATACATATTGAGGAGGTGAGGTGCGATTTTATGGGTTACACATTTAAACAAGTCAAGGGAGAGGCCATTAGGTCTAATCTATTGCATCCCAAAATGCACCTTTGCAAAAGGACGCAAAGCCTCTTGACTCCTAGATCTTTATTAGGCAGGAGACATTTGTCACTCCCTGGTGAATCACTGCGAATGCAGTAATGGAGGTCTACGAGAGACAGCAGACCTCCACTCCTGTGTTTGTATTCCGTGAAAGTGTGTGTTTCATAAGTGACCCCCATCCCTTAAGCACACAGTGTTTTTGTAATGTTCATATGCAGGTAACTGCATTAGTGGGATCATGCAGTGGTCTCCTGGACCCCTGTCCCCTATGTCCGAGGCTGCCCGCCACTATTTTCAGGGATAGATTCTACTTTGTGTATTAGACACCACTCCAAAACGAGTGTTGGTATCTGTTCATTAGTTTGCGATCTCACTTGAGGCTGCAATTTGTGGATACATACCATTCCAAATTACAAAGCGGAGGAGGACCGATGTCTCTTTAACACACTCTGTCTTTGCACTGTGCAAGTCAGATAAACTTTTCGGAATGCACGGTAATTTAAATGCATGATCACTCCCGAAATGTGTGGTCACAAAGCGTGTGATTTAGAAAAGACTGGAAATAACGAATGATAGTGCCCTAGGAAAGACAGTCAATTACTACATAGAAGGGAAAGCAACAGAAACCTGGACGTCAAAGTGCCCTATGAAAGTAAAGAAAATGATGGGGTGTCGATAAGAAGATAATTGAAAACACTAGTGCCGAAATTATTTAGGCTGTCATTCCCATGTGCGTGCAATTCTTATTTCTGGTGCAAACACTAACAGGAGTTAACGCCCTAAATCGGATTCTAACCCTGGCACTAATCAGTCATCAGATAAAAAAAAGACACAAATCACGTGTGCAAACAGTACAAACTTTGGCTTTTGTGCCTCTAGGATGGGGGGTTAATACATCCCTTTAGCCGTCCTGAGGCAGTGAAGGGGCGTCATCGGCCCCAGGAATCTTCTCAAAAGGCCCTTTAAAAGTCAGCTGTAAAAACGCTGCGCTTACAGCTGACTTTTAATGGGCCTGTGCTTCCCGCCGGTGCCGTGCGTGACGTCACTGAGGCGGGCACACAATCAGAGGCCAGCAGTAAACAGAGAGGATGGCCGCAGGAGCATACGTGGTGAATATGTATTGTCTATGTATTCACTACGTATACTCCGGCCATCTTCTCTGTTCACTCGTAGGCCAGGAAATGCAAAATGCGAGGCGCGGGCCGCCAAAGAAGGCTTGCCGGGCCGCTGGCGGCCCACGGGCCGTACTATGAGTACCCTTGAGTTACATCGTTCCATTGACCACTGTTGCTAAAATTGCTTAGTGGGTTCACGCAGCAGTTGCAGAGTTTACGGCTGCATCTCAGTGAAGCTGCTGGGACCCGATTCACAATTCAGGTCTAAGTTCACCTTCGTGAATTGAGCCCTTAGACTTCAGATCAAAACATAGACTTCAGATCTGAACTAAGACTTCAGGTCTAAACTAAGACTTCAGGTCTAAGTTTACCTTTGGGAACCGGGCCCCTAGATTTTTGTCCTTTTAAAACCAGCAACAAGAGGACTAGTGAGTTACTTAAAGTGCGATGAGACTGTAAAGAAAACACTGCACACTGAACTTTTAATTTTTTCAAAAGTGTCTGCATAAATAGCATTCATGCATGCAATTTTGAGGGGTGCCTTATCTATGGCTAGACCTAGACCTAGCCTGTGTTCTTAATGGTTGGTTTGATTTTGATTCACTTTTTGTGCCATTAACCTTTAGAACAATGTCTTTTATATTTCAATGTTGCTGCGAAAAATTAAATTGCCAAATTTCAACTCTGAGGTTTCCCTTGTATGCTTGTAACTGCCATTGTAATCTATTGCATCCCAAAATGCACCTTTGCAAAAGGACGCAAAGCCTCTTGACTCCTAGATCTTTATTAGGCAGGAGACATTTGTCACTCCCTGGTGAATCACTGCGAATGCAGTAATGGAGGTCTACGAGAGACAGCAGACCCTCACTCCTGTGTTTGTATTCCGTGAATGTGTGTGTTTCATAAGTGACCCCCATCCCTTAAGCACACAGTGTTTTTGTAATGTTCATATGCAGGTAACTGCATTAGTGGGATCATGCAGTGGTCTCCTGGACCCCTGTCCCCTATGTCCGAGGCTGCCCGCCACCATTCTCAGGGATAGATTCTACTTTGTGTATTAGACACCACTCCAAAACGAGTGTTGGTATCTGTTCATTAGTTTGCGATCTCACTTGAGGCTGCAAGCTGTGGATACATACCATTCCAAATTACAAAGCGGAGGAGGACCGATGTCTCTTTAACACACTCTGTCTTTGCACTGTGCAAGTCAGATAAACTTTTCGGAATGCAGGGTAACTTAAATGCATGATCACTCCCGAAATGTGTGGTCACAAAGCGTGTGATTTAGAAAAGACTGGAAATAACGAATGATAGTGCCCTAGGAAAGACAGTGAATTACTACATAGAAGGGAAAGCAACAGAAACCTGGACGTCAAAGTGCCCTATGAAAGTAAAGAAAATGATGGGGTGTCGAGTAGAAGATAATTGAAAACACTAGTGCCGAAATGATTTAGGCTGTCATTCCCATGTGCGTGCAATTCTTATTTCTGGTGCAAACACTAACAGGAGTTAACGCCCTAAATAGGATTCTAACCCTGGCGCTAATAGGTCATCAGATAAAAAAAAGACACAAATCACGTGTGCAAACAGTACAAACTTTGGCTTTTGTGCCTCTAGGATGGGGGGTTAATACATCCCTTTAGCCGTCCTAAGGCAGTGAAGGGGCGAGAAGAGGCTGTGGGCCGAAGAGAAGAGGCTGCGGGGACGGAGAGGACGTCATCGGCCCCAGGAATCTTCTCAAAAGGCCCTTTAAAAGTCAGCTGTAAAAACGCTGCGCTTACAGCTGACTTTTAATGGGCCTGTGCTTCCCGCCGGTGCCGTGCGTGACGGCACTGAGGCGGGCACACAATCAGAGGCCAGCAGTAAACAGAGAGGATGGCCGCAGGAGCATACGTGGTGAAAATGTATTGTCTATGTATTCACTACGTATACTCCGGCCATCTTCTCTGTTCACTCGTAGGCCAGGAAATGCAAAATGCGAGGCGCGGGCAGCCAAAGAAGGCTTGCCGGGCCGCTGGCGGCCCGCGGGCCGTACTATGAGTACCCTTGAGTTACATCGTTCCATTGACCACTGTTGCTAAAATTGCTTAGTGGGTTCACGCAGCAGTTGCAGAGTTTACGGCTGCATCTCAGTGAAGCTGCTGGGACCCGATTCACAATTCAGGTCTAAGTTCACCTTTGTGAATTGAGTCCTTAGACTTCAGATCAAAACATAGACTTCAGATCTAAACTAAGACTTCAGGTCTAAACTAAGACTTCAGGTCTAAGTTTACCTTTGGGAACCGGGCCCCTAGATTTTTGTCCTTTTAAAACCAGCAACAAGAGGACTAGTGAGTTACTTAAAGTGCGATGAGACTGTAAAGAAAACACTGCACACTGAACTTTTAATTATTTCAAAAGTGTCTGCATAAATAGCATTCATGCATGCAATTTTGAGGGGTGCCTTATCTATGGCTAGACCTAGACCTAGCCTGTGTTCTTAATGGTTGGTTTGATTTTGATTCACTTTTTGTGCCATTAACCTTTAGAACAATGTCTTTTATATTTCAATGTTGCTGCGAAGAATTAAATTGCCAAATTTCAACACTGGAAGAAGAAGCTTAAAATTGCTAATTTTTCCAGAAACCATAAATGTACATCCTTACTTATTGATGTTTTTTAATTTTAAAATGGTACACATAAATGTTGAGTCTGTTTTGTGTTTACAATTCACGTGACATTTAATCTCAAATCCGAATGTACTCCGTAGGCAAATCTGAATTATCAGTTCAGAGGCCTCATTGCAGCAAGTTGAGCCCTAATGTTCTAGTACCAGGGCAAAAGTACCGGGTGAATTAAATGATGTCAAACCATTGTAGAGCTGGAGGTGTCCATTGTGCATGCTCTTTTTGCATGCCCCTTTGTCAGAAGCCCCAGTGTTTCTGGCAGATATCCGCTTTCCTCTGCCTACACTCCAATGGGCAGCACCATATTTGGGAGTTTGCACCATGATGGTCTGAGTCTGTAAGTTTTAGGGTAAACTGCGCCCTACCATGAGGTTGCAGAGGGAATCCACACACCATTCCAACTAATCTATTTTGGCAAAGCCTACCCTCTCTCATCTAAACCTAGCTAGTGAATCTGTATTCTGCCTCAATCTTTGCCCTGTCTAAGAACCCCTCCCCATGAGTAAAGTGTGCTGCATACAACTGTGTTGTTGAATGGAACACACGTCAAAGCTTGACTTTTGCAGAGGTTGTGTGAAGGAGCACTTTTTCAGAATTACTAATAGCGAGCACCCAAAGGGCTGGCATCATCTTCCACATCTTAGGGGTGAGGGAGAAGAGGCCCCAAATCTCCATTGGGCCTTTTTCTCGCAATTCAGCCTTTACTCCAGCAACTTACTTCAGTACATCAAGTCACTTTACCAATCTTTTCATCTACAACCTCTCAAGACTTCCCAACCCACTAAGGTCACTTTGTATAAGTGAGGTCACCTTTTTCCAGGCAGTTTGGTTGTACAACAAGGACTGGGGTTCTTCCTTTTGTAGATTGTCATTGGTGTTTACACTGTTGCGGGGGGTTTTCAGGGGAGGGTGGTGGTTATGGGGCGGAGTCCTGAGTTCTCAGACCTAGGTTGGGTTGTGCGAATGAGGTTCTACTGCCTGTGGGTGGGGGGGAAGGTTCACATTGTTTTGTTTTATTGTTCTTTGAAGGGAATGTTCTATGCCGGGTCACCAGAGGTCATGAGAGCCTTCGGAGGGGTTCCAATTATTATACATTGTGGTTCTTACCACTTCTGCATCAGGTATTGCGGTCAACCGAAACTCTCTATTTATGGCAGGTGATCAGCAGACCTATAAAATGATAACGTGGAATGTTAGGGGGCTCAACAATAGGGTCAAACGTATTCGGATAGCAACATACCTTAGGCGATATAAGATAAGTGTGGCCTTTCTACAGGAGACGCACCTCTGGGGGGACTGCCTGAAGTATGTCCAACGGCGGAGGAGGGGCCAGTTTTTCGCGACCTCCTACTCGGGGTTTGCCAGGGGGGCACTTATATGGGTGGCGCCTGGAGTCCCCTTTAAGGTTTTAAAATGTAGTCCTGACACCGATGGGAGATACGTGGTGGTGGTGGAAGGGACACTGGATGGGAGACACATGTGTTTAGTGAATGTTTATGCTCCAAACACCGACGATGGGCAATTTTTGGCTAAGGTCCTGGGGAAATTAGACCTGACTCCTGACATGGAACTCATTATAGCAGGAGACTTTAATTGTGCTTTGGATGGGGAACGGGATAGGCACCCCCCAAAGGTAGATGCTAAACCCAAGACACGGGAATCCATACGCCAGATGATTAACAATTATCACTTACTAGATATATAGCGGCACCGTAACCCCGATAGTCGGGTATACTCCTGTTATACTCCGGCAGCTAATACGCATAGCAGGCTGGACTATTGTTTTATTCAGGAAACAGTGGCTGGTCGGATTCTTTAGACACAGTACTTGGCCCGATATCTGTCCGATCACTCCCCCCTGCTGGTGGCCTACACTTTGGGCCGCCCGCGTTCCAAAGTACCGTTATGGAGATTGAATACTGAGGCATTGACGGACCCGGTTTACAAGGAGGCGATCGCGACCGGGTTGGAAGGCTATTTCAAGATGAATTGGAACACGACTAGCTCCAGGGCGTTCGAATGGGATGCGATGAAAGTGGTGTTGAGGGGGATATGTATGGCCACGGAGGTGGGGGTGAGGAGAGTGTTAGAGCGGGACCTAAAACAACAGGAGAAACACTTACAGACCCTAGAGGTAGAACTTCACACAGACCCACAGGGGCCCGCCAAATGGACGGAGCAGCGACAAATGATAGGGGATCTATGGGAGTCACTGGGCAAGTACAATAGGACCACGAGTAGGCGTCGATGGTACACTGAGGGTGATAAAGCCGGGCGCCTCTTGGCGCGCTTGATCAGGGTGGAGACTCAGCCTCTCCCGATACTGGCCCTTAAAGCCGGTCAGGGCAGAATGGTTTATACCCAGTATGAGATTAATGCTGTATTCACCTCACACCTCCAAAGAATATATTCCGAGCCCAAATCCAAGGTCGCCCCACAGGCTTTGGAAGCCTACCTTGCTGAGATGGATCTACCTTGCCTTGACCCAGACAGTCAGGAATCCCTGGGGGCACCCTTCAAAGGGGAGGAGGTGAGAGCCGCGATCGCCCATTTGAAGACAGCTAAGTCCCCCGGAATGGATGGCATGGCCGCGGAGCTATATAAGGAGTTTGGGGGAGTCCTGGCCCCTAGGCTCCTGGACATTGTTTTGGAGGCTGGTGAGACTGGCGTATTGCCTGCCTCCATGCGTGAGGCGCTGATTGTGATGATCCCCAAGCCAGGGAAGGACCCCTTACTCCCCCCCTCTTACAGGCAAATCTCAATGCTCAATGTAGACCTTAAGATCATTAGTCAGGTATTGGCCAACAGATTACTTCCGTATCTCAGGCGATTGGTACACGACGACCAGTCCGATTTTATTCCAGGAAGGAACGCGCTGCGGGATATCCGCCGTCTCGCCCATGTCATGCAATCACTAGAGGGCAGGGCCGAACGGAACACCCTGGTATTTCTAGATATCGAACAGGCGTTCGACTCGCTCAGGTGGGACTATCTATGGCAGGTGCTCATAAAAATGGGGATTGGTGAGGGGTTTGTGAATTGGGTGAGACTTCTCTATACTCAGCCGGTGGCGAGGGTCCGTACGGGACGCTATGTCTCAGATGCGATATCACTAGCCAGGGGGACGTGACAGGGGTGTCCGCTCTCCCCCTTGCTGTTCGCCCTGGCAATGGAGCCATTAGCGTGCCATCTCTGTAGGGTCCTACAGGGGCAGGGTATCCAAATTGGGGCCATGAAACATATCGTATCACTGTATGCAGATGATGCACTGGTGTATCTACGGGAGCCAACGCACTCGATTCCGATACTGCTGGCAACTCTGGGTCAGTTTGCCGAGGCCTCTAGACTCTATGTCAATAACACTAAATCACAATTATATCCGGTTGGGTCAGAGGCTGTGAGGAGCGGGGTTCCACTCCCAGAGCTGGGGCTTCCATGGGTGTCAGATACGTTGCGCTATCTCGGGATCTGGATCAGTAGGGACAGAGAAGTTTTTTACCAACATAATATGGGGAGGATTCTTAGAGATCTCCGAGGCAGCATTGCCTTCTGGAACACACTCAGTCTCTCGCTGATGGGGAAGATTGCCTTGATTAAAATGGTGGTGTTGCCTCGATGTCTCTTCACAATGCAGGGCTCCTTCTTTGAACTACCACACCGGGTCTTCAGGGATCTCGATGCAATGCTTATACAACTATTGTGGAATGGAAAACGTTGTCGGGTGAGCCTAGAAGTCATGAAACGTACTTGGGGTAGGGGCGGTTTAGAAATCCCGGACCTTGAACTTTATTATTTTGCGTCCCAATTACAGCACGCAGTGGCCTGGCTCGATACAGACCCATCATGGGAACGATCGCTCCTGGCGAACACATATGGGGATCGACAGCTGGGTGCGCTTCTCTGGCAGACGAAAGGGCGACGGGACCGATGTCCTCCACTGGGCAGATTGTTGGTTGCCATCTGGGCCAGGGTGGTTCGACGACTTATACAGGTGCGACCGTTTGCCCCAGAGGCGGACTTTTGGCTGATGCCGCCTTTCGCGCACATTGACCGGGTCATGTCTACTGACAAATGGAAGGCGGGAGGGTGTCTTATGCTGTCAGACCTATACCCTGACCAACGGTTCATAACATACCAAGATGCCATGGACTCTTTTGAGCTGGGTCCGGGGCAATTCTTGCAATACGCCAAAATAGCGGCAACAGCACAACATCTATGGCCTACATTCCCGGAAGCCACGGAACACACGCATACTCTGGTCAAGATGATAGCCATGGCGGGAGGGCGGAAACTTGTCACTCACCTGTACAGGGTGTTACGGGAAGACAGAAAATGTGCACCTCTCAAAATAGAAGGTAGATGGCAGGAAGTGAGCCCACAGGAGATCACACCACGGGAGTGGGAAAAAATTCACGAGGGTGTATGTAAGGTGGCGGTGTCCAATAGATTTAAGCAGATACAGTACAATATGGTCCACATGACATACCTCTCACCCAAGCGCCTACACACTATTGATAGCTTGAGGGATCCAAGGTGCCCCAGATGCCACTATGCACAGGCAGATTTCCCACACATGGTTTGGTCGTGTCCGTTGATCCAGATATACTGGACAGCTATCCTAGAGGACCTGCACAGAATAACAGGATGGAGAGTTGCCCTGGAGCTGCGTACTTGTCTCCTTGGCCTGATTCCCCGGGACCCTAAACGTAAGACCAGCAGGAAGTTCCTGGTGTTGGGACTTGTGATAGCTAGGCGGCGAATAGCAATCCACTGGCTGCAACAGAGTGGGCCGCTGGTTGCGAACTGGAAGACGGACTTGAAGGAATTAGCATTAGCGGAGGAGGGGCATATGCGCAGCACTAGGAGGGATGCCAAACTCCCGGAAGTATTGCAGGCGTGGGGGCTAATGGTCCAGGAGATATGGAGGAACTCCCCGAATGCTACACAGACAGTGTTGACAGATGTTAGACATATGGGGATTGAGTCCCCCAGGCAGGGGGAGAGACGGGAGGATACCCCTGAGTGAGATGTTGTTAGATGAACGTCTAGGTGGGTGGGCCCGGCGAGGGGGGTTGGGGTGAGGGTGGGAGGGGGGGATGTTCAGTTACAAGTTCATATGATTGTTAATGACAGTGTTCATGCTTATTGCTGGTTCGGTACACACTTCAAAGGCAACCCTAATTGGACTAACTGTTGCTGGATAGAGAACGTGAGGCTTCTAATTCGGAATTTTTTGTAAAATAGTACTGTTTTACTATGTGCTGTGAACCTTAAAACCGCAATAAAGAAATTAATAATTAAGTGAGGTCACCTTTTTTCTAGTTTTATCCGTGAAGGCCATATTCTGCATGTATCTCAGACTATTTCTAAATGCATCTAAGGTGTCCCTTTCTAAGGCATCTTTCCTGTCTCCCATGAGAACAGATAGACCTTTTCATTGCTGAAGAAGGCTGACCTGGGATCTGAAAATCCCGACCTATCAACCACTGGCTGTTCATGGGCAAGATCACTGAAAAGGTTGTTGGCATCTACCTTCAGAAGGACACTGACCGCCTCCAAAACTACCAATATAGATTTAAACCTCGGTGAGGCACAGAAATGGCTACCATCCAGGTGGCCAATAACACACTCTAGATATCCAGCAACGGTGACCCCTACCTCTTTATCCTGATAGATCTCCAGGTGCCTTTCGATACTGTTGACAAGCATACACTGCTCAATACCTTTTCTGTAAGGCAGCACTCAGTAACGCAGTCCTGCCTAACCAGCAGATTCCAGGTGGTCCATTTTGAGATTATGCTGGTCTGAGCCTATCCCTAAAGCCTTTGGCCTTTCAAAGGGTTCCATCCTGTCATCAGTAACTTTATTCTTTACATGGGCCAATAGGAAGTTTTCAGCTGATTTGAAGACGTCAAGAGTCTTAAAAATGTGTCAACGAAGACCATTGTCTAGCTATAGGACTGCTGGACCACATTCTAATCCTGAATGTTATAAACCTATCTTTTTTGATTAACACATTTTTGTGTTTATTAATTGACAAAATAAAGAACATACACCAGCCTTACAGTCCAACACCGTAAAATTCCAGGACTTAGAAAAGGAAAGCAGCACCACAAGATTTACAAGCAATAGTAAAAAACATAGGAGTATAAAACTGGACGTTCCCTTTATGACTACTCCACCTCCCTCAACCATTTCCTCCAAACCCTGAGGTACTTCCTAGGACACCCATGAGCCTTGTACATGATCTTCTCCTGCGTGGCACACCAATCCACCCCAGTCCTCCAGTGTCCAACGCATGGAGGTTCGGAGAGCTTCCAACCCTCCCATTGAGCTTATAGTCGGCCCAAGGAAGTGGGGGCATCATTGATCAGTGTACGGTAGATGCGGGAGATGCCGCCCCCCCAGGTTGCTGAACATTATCTGGGCCTCAGGCGGACTGTGGGCAGGAAGGCGCGTACCTGCTTTGAAGGTCATCGAAGTACCGCATGTGATCCCCCACCTATACATGGCCTAGCTGCGACATGCCTCTCAAATCCCAGGCTCTAAACCCCTGTAATGCGTTGACTTCTTTGAGCCAGGTCCCTTGCCACAAGGCTGTGCATTGAGTTAACGTGTGTGTCCATGTGGTATGTCGCAGTGCAGCCCGCCAGGCCAGCAGCACAGAGCGTGTCACTTCTGGCAAGCGGGAGGGAATAGGGGCCCCATATAGCATAGCCTGGATCTTGGCGAAGCCCAACTCTCCGACCTCGAGCCTGTATGCCGGGTCCGACCAACCCCCATTGAATCAATCGTATATGGAGAGAAGCCATGTTGAGTGCCAACCGGGCCCTACCTTTCCCCATAAAAACTTACTGGCTATGCTATCCAGTTCACGGAACCAGGCTCTGGGAAAGCCGATGGGGGTATTTTGTAATACATAGAGGAAACGGGGGAGCACCATCATTTTAAATAGGGCGACCCTCCCCATGGGATTCAGGGGCAATGACTGCCACTTCTGGAGGTCTGCCTTAACCCGCTTCACCAGTGGGGCCACGTTGAGGGCCCAGCTGAGCTCAGGGAGCAAGGTCATCCATATCCTCAAATATTTGAAGGATTGACGGCGAAGAGGAATGTTGGATTGCCAGTTGAAACATTCGCAGGACAGGTGTAGGGGAACCAAGGCCGACTTATCCGGGTTAAGCCTGAGGCCCGAAGCCCATTCAAAGAGGTGTAGAATACGGAGGCAATGAGGGCCTGACCCGGCTGGATCTGCCAAATAGATGAGGACATCATCTGCATAGAGTGCAATTTTATCTGGTTCGGTGTTGGGCCACTCCCATCCCCGCATACTCTCGCACGACAACATCATGGACGCCAGGGGCTCCATTACCAAGGTGAAAAGCAGGGGTATAGGGGACAACCCTGTCTCGTTCCTCTAGGAACCGGGAAGGGCTCCGACAGAACCCCGTTCACCAAGACGCGGGCACGAGGGGAGGCGTAAAGAACTTTAACCATGGCACAAAAACGGGGACCGAGTCTCATCATAACAAGGACGTCCTCTAAGAACCCCCAGTACACCGAATCGAAGGCCTTTTCAAAGTCCACCAGAAGAATCGCAAGGTAGCGAGTAAGAAGATGACGGTGTGCCAGGGCGACTTGCAGTCTGCAAAGACAATGCCTAGTGCCACGTGAGGGCATAAATCTGCATTGGTCGGGGTGAACCAGCGCTAACAAGTGGGGTTTGAGTCGTTGTGCAAGGATTGTGGCGAACAATTTAATCTCAGTGTTGATGAGGGAGATGGGACGGTAGTCCGCACACCGAGGCGAGGGTGGTTGAGACTTGGGAAGAACCACGATGGTGGCCAGATCCGTCACCTGCGGAAAGGAGCCCTTTTCAACAGCCTCCCGAAACAGCCCCGCCAAATGTGGAGTGAGACTGTCCCGATAATACATGTAGTATTCTTGAGGGAAGCCGTCTGGGCACTGTGTCTTACCGGAGGAAACAAGGGCAATCGCTCCCTCTATTTCTTCACACGTGATGGGGCGCTCAAGGTCTTTCTGGTTAATGGGATATAGGCGGGAAGGGGGCCACCCTCGATCTCCAACATACTAGCAAGTGAAAGAGATGGGGGTCTGGCCGTGTATAGTTGCTTGTAATAGGAAGTGAAGGCACGGTCCATCCCGCCCGGGGAACGGTACAACGAGCCATCCTGTGCCATGACCTCGGGAATTATGCGGTTTGCCCTAGGGTATGTGACAAGGCGATGGAGGAGTGAACCTTTCTTGTCACCCCAGCCATACACCCTGGCCACGGATGAACGCCAAAGGAGTTTGGCCGCCTCCAGCGACAACTGCTCGATTTCTGACCAGAGCCAGGCAAGAAGTCTGGCTTCAGGGGCGTCTGGATACTGAGCAGAGGCCTGCTTGAGGCACAAGGCTTGCGCCTCACGACTTGTAATTTGTTCTGCTTGGGCCTGTCGCTGACGCGTTGAAATCCCCCCGAGATAAGTGGGGCCCAATGGTAAGGATGCCAGGAGATCTGTAGATTTAGCTAAAGTCGCCGCCAGCATTGAAGGAGGGGAATAGAGCGATAAAAGTTTGATGGGGCTCTCGTGTAATTTACCGCTGATGTCCACAAATGTACCCTGGGCATCAAGGGGAAGAGAGCGCTTCACTAGGATCGCCACCCCTCGGGACCCCCGAGTGACCCCTGAGTGTCACGCACTATCATATCCATAACACGCTAGGAGGGGGCAAAAGTTACCCAGCAAATGCATCTCTTGCAATAGTAATATGTCTACCCCAAGGCGGTGCGTGTAGCGCAGGGCAGCCATCCGCTTGAAATGGTCCAGGAGGCCATTAACGTTCCAAGCCAAGATGCTTAGAGAAGTATTTGATAGAGGTATATCTGGCATGTTGACATGGTGGAATGGCATGGCAAGTGGGTCCCAGAAGGGGGGCCCCACATCAAAAAGGAGTGCATGAGGGTGTAATGTAGCATCCAAAGGAAAGTCTATGTATGCCGCCGGATGCGAGCCCGGGCACGATATGAGTGTTGGTGGATTGCAGAGAAGTGCCCCGCAGGGGTGCGTCAGGCATATAGTTGAATAAAACAGTGTGATTGTGGGTCCCACCCGGGATATGGCTTCCCAGCTGGATATCAGCAGGTCCATCAAGGTATCTGGAAGGAGGTCTGCATGTCTCTCGTAATGCAAATCAGAGTGTCGTGTGAAAGCTGGTGCAGTGAAATTAGGAAATAAGACAACCAAAAACAAAATCAAAACACGGGACAACGGTGCCACCCCCCCACAACCCCTCTCCCACCCCCCACCCTACAGTTTGAGAACGGAAGCATCTGTCTCCCTAACAATAACCAATGAGTAAACAACAACACTAAAGCGCTTGGGAGTGGGCAACCGTTGAGGACCCCTCCTTATGTCCGGATGTGTGTTTATGAGTCCATCGGGAAGGAAAGAAATGTTCTGAACTAAAACACCGTCTCCGGCCGCGGAGCCAGGCCTGGCGGGCAGAGCCCAGATCAGGCAGGGTCTTTCAGGAGCATCGGGCTACGGGAAAGGTCTGATTATGGGAGGTCAATCGCCGAGGGCCCGGGCAAAGCACCACCGCCATCCATACGGCTGGAGGAGCCAGAGCGCCTTCCAGTCAAGGGTCCCTCGGAGAGCGATATCGGCTGTTGTGAGTGGCCCAGCGGGGAGTCCAAGTGGGCCCTCCTCTGCCCACGGCGCCTGCAGGAGCGGTTACGCTGAGGTTGAGGAGCAAAGGGAGCGAGGTGGCCAAGTCGGCTTTCCGCTCCTTCCAGGGCCTGGTCGTCGGCCTGCAAAGGGCGCTCCTCTGTTGCCCAGGTCCAGGCCTCCGTCGGGTTGTCGAAGAACAGCGTCTTGTTCGCGAGCACCACTCGCAGGCGAGCTGGGAAGATGAGCCGATACTGAATGTTAAGTGCCATCAGCTTTTGCTTGACCTCCCCAAAGGAGTGGCGCTGACCCTGGACATCGCGGGTGTAGTCTGGGAAGATCATTATTGCACCATTCTCATAGCGTAGCCGTTGTTGTTTGCGAGCCTCAGACAGGATGGCGTCGCGGTCTTTGAAGATGAGAACCTGCATTATGAATGGGCGGGGAGGTGCACCCGGCGCCGGCATGGGGCCCAAAGACCGGTGGGCCCGCTCAATCGCGAACCAGGTAGAGAGAGAGCCCACCGGGATCCACGGCTGCAGCCACCTCTCCAAGAAGTCCACCTCGCGGCCCTGCTCCGCCCCCTCCGGAAAGCCCACCAGGCGGAGGTTGTTGCGTCAGGATCTGTTTTCGGCATCCTCTGCCCGACGATGCAACTCCTGAGTGTGCGACTGGAGACGGGCCACCTGCCCCTTAAGTTGCTGGACGTCATCTTCCTCAGTGAAGATACGGGTCTCAGTCTCTTTAATCCGAGCAGTGGCGTTTCGGAGGTCCTGTCGAATGAGAGTCATGTCTACTCGCACTTCTGCGATCTTGCCGGTCTGAGGTCTGTGAGGCATGGATAGCCTGGAGGATGGTGGCCAAATCTGCACACGGAGAAGCCTCCTGTTTACTCACACCTCCGGTTGCCCCCGCCTCCAAGGTGTGAAGCGGTCCTTTTTCGTCTGGGTAGCAGGGGTCTTCGCCGACCTGTCCGTTCTGCCCATGGCGACCCCCAGGAAATCAAGGGCTCAAAGTCCCCACAAATAGAACCCACAGTGGAAGGTTGACAAGCCAGCACAGGCAGGCCAGAGGTCGTAGGGGCAATCAGCAGACGTTAAGACTCGGCGCGGATCAAACTGCCGCCGCCTGAAAAGTGCGGCCGGAGTAAATGGAGAAGAAAGGAGCAGGGCAGCGATCCAGGGCTGCGAGCAGGCCCCCCCCACCCTCCAGGGCCACCAGTCACTCCGCCAGGGCACAGAGGTCCGGGGTCACAGTGGGTCCGAGGCTGAAGGACCGATGCAGGCAGAAGGTCCTGGAAATGCAGCAATGACCAATGACCCAGGACAAGCCCAAGGAAAGGATTAGGAGGCCATACAAGCGCCTCCAAACGAAGCTATGGTCGGGGCCCCCAGGGAGCCATCAGACCACCATGCCTGATTCAGGGACGTCCCCTAGGTGGTCACCGCCTCCCGAAGTGGCGGTCGAGCAATTCCGTCCACACCCCAGGCCCAGAGAGGGGGGCCCCAGCAGGCCGCGCCGCCGCAACCACTTCACGGGATGGGATCACCTCCGCGGCAGGTCGCAGGATGTGCGTCAGGAGTGGGGGAGGAGGGGGAGGAGGAGGGGGGAGGGAAGAGGAGCCGTGCTAACCAGGGGCCCCCCGCACCCTGCCTGTCGTCTGATCAACGGCCGAATCCTCACTCCAAACCAGATGCCTCAGCACCCCCACTCCTTACCTCCAGACCAGTTCGCAGGAGCACTCCGCCTGCCGCAGACCACCCACCGGCAGCCAACGGTGCCCGCAGCAGCGGCCCGGGCCTCGCGCTTAGCAAGGGCGATCAGGTCGTGTGCAGGCCTCTCCCACGCAGATTTCACAAGCTCCCCTCTCCCAGTGGGCCTCAAAGCAGATGAAGGTCCGTGGGTTCAGTGGTGGCCGTTGAGGCCCAGGGGTGACTGGGGACACCGCCCCCGGCAGGCCGCCCTGCAGGTGGCAGCCCGCAACACAGGTGATGTCTGCCCGGGCCTCAGGGCAACTCAAGACCACAGCTCCAGCAACTCGCGCAGCAGACGGAGGCCCACGGCGTCGGTGGTGTCCGTCCGGGTCCTGAGGGGGCGCGCCAGCGATGGGGCCAGCGACGCCAACGCCGTCAGCCGGGGCCTCAGGGGGCAGCAGGGGGACTTTGCCTCCGGCCGCACACACCACCAATGGGGGCCCGTGGCGACGGCCACCCCAACCTGGGCCTCAGGGAGGAACAATAGATCTTCTCCCACAGTGGGCCTCACCAAGAACACAGGTCCGCAGCGCCGGTGAAGTCAGGACAGGCCTCGGGGGCAGCAGAGGAGGCTTCGTCGCCCTCGGTTCCTCCCACACAGGTCCGACAGGGTCACAGCAAGCGGCCGGCGGGCACAGGGGCACCCCACGGAGCTGCGTCATAGCGTGGCGGAACAGGACCCGCCTCGGAAGGGCAAGCAAGCCCAGGACGAAGGCGCTGCAGGCCGTCAGGCGCCACCAATCTTCCACCGCTTACTCAGCGGCCGATGTGGCAGCTGTCTCTCCCCGGCAACCTAGCATGCGAGGATCCAGGGCGGCCAGGTCCTTCAGGAGGGGAGATCGGCCAAGTCAAGCAATACGGAGGAGGCGCCAGCCACAACAGGAGCCTCCTCGCTCAGCGTAGCGGCACCGATGATGTGCATTGGACCGTTGATGGGCCCGGGATCACCTAGGCGGTGACCGCCATTTTGAGGGGTGCCGCGCGGCAGGTGTAGGAGACCAGGGCAGCCCACATGGTCCCAAGTCGGTGCCCAGCACCCCGAACGGAGCTCCGGAGGTCCCCAGGCAGCAAGGTATGTGGCGCAAGGTGTCAGGCGGTCCCGATGGCAGTGGATGGCAGAGCAGATGATGGAGGGGTCAGGAGCACACCTAAGGTGCGACCGCCATCTTGATGCTCGTAGCCATGCCCTCCGTTATAAACCTATCTTAAGCTCATCTCTTTGAAAACAAGTCCATGCTCCTCGCCAGGAGCAGTCATCAATAAGAACGAGTGGGACTGGTTGTGAAAACAAAATCTCCACGACTTCACTCCATGACTTGTCAATAGCACCAAATCCCCGGGATTCCCCACTGATACTCATTTCAGCTTTAGAATTCACATTGCAAAAAACTCGAATAACCTGGTATCGACTCTTTTTGCTATGGAAAAATGAAGCCTTTTCTACCTGAATCAAACTTGGGAACTGCTATTGAAGCCTTGGTCCTGCTGACCAGAGGTCTAAGATTACATCTGATTGGCTGATCAAGGGAATGAAGAAGTTTGACAGGATGTTCCCCGTCCCCCACTGTCCGAAAACTCCACTGGCTCCCTCTACCTGGCTGTGTCACATAACGTTACAAAATCAGTTGTGTCACTGCAGTGCTGGAAGCAAAATCAACAACCGCTGAAATACAATACGCGAAGTAGCAACATTGCTGGGGGGTGGCCTGGCAAGATAGCTGCCTAGTCGGAACTCAGTGGCCTGGGGGCTCAGGAGGCTGTGTACATTAACGGGGGCCTGCTGTGACCGCAATGAGGCACCTGACACACTAAGGGCCACATGCATCAAAAGAAAAACCGGTCGCAAACGGGCAGATTCTCAGAATCTGCCCCTTTGCGACCGGTATTTTTGCATTTGGGATGCATCATCATTAAGGAATGTTTATAAATCGCAATTTTTTTTGCAATTTCTACATGCATAGGCTTTTGCGATTCCTTAATTGCGATTCCTTAATAATCGCAATTAAGGAATCGCAAAAGCCTTCCTTGATGCATGTGCCCCTAAAACCGAGTGAGCTGACCCTCGAGGACTACATCCGGCAGCCGTATCGAGTGAGCTGGCGTTCCTGCCGAGTGCTTCCGTGCCCTGAGACAAGGGCCGGTGTGCATTCTACCCTTGGGCTCTGCGCCCGATGATGTGCCGTGGGGCAGGAGGCTGTCAACCCCCCCCCCCCCGTGGTTACCCCTCACCCGCACCCCATACACACACTCTTGGGACTAGCAGACTGCTTGAGAGTGCACGCGGCAAGCCAGTCCGCACTTACTATGACTGGGCCCGACTATTGGTGCACATCTATCGCATTGGCAGCCTGTGCTCCCAACGATGGCCAAGTGGGAGGCTATGGTTCCCTCATCTAAAGAGCGCACACCTCTAGGAGAGCTGATAATCGCAAGCCCCCACCATATCTGGACTCGGACAGGGCGCCGCGAGACATGCGTATGACCCTGATTTGAAAGAGGAGCCTCGCTTCCTTTGTTGATATTGTGGGCTCCTTTTTATGCCTCTAGCCCATAAGACGAGCACACTATCATCTTCCTGGCCTACTTTCTCTGTACACTGTAGTAACCTGCTAGTCACTGTTCTAGTCTTTCAATTGTACCTGCCACTCTCCAAGGGCTGGCTTACACCACACCCTACACCTATCCAACACAGGCATCACAGGACATGTGACCCTGTTAATAAAAGGGGCCGGGCGCATGTGCTATGGGCCAGTTCTACCCAGTAAGATACGGTGTCCGTGTCGTGATACATGGGGTCCTAGGGCTCCACAGTATTACATACACAACTGTTAAACCTGCTGGCAAACCTCATAAAACTATACTCTTGCCATTCCAGTCCCTGGGGTATGGTGCTGGCGGCGACGGGCAGCCTGCATCTAGGGCCCTGACTGCAGCCTGGGGGACTCGTCACTTGCAACATGGGACCAGACCATGGTTCCTGTGGGGAAAGACTGCGGTGAGTCTAGGTGCGGCCATCTACCCTGCACTGCACACCGGGGCTCCTTGCTGGATCTGGGACAGTGACGGCGAGCCGCCATGCTCTCTTGACTTACTGTGGCTAGCTGTGAGGGGCCTTGTTGGCAGTGAACGAAGAATCAACTAAATTGTGTGCGGGCGAGTTACCGGGGCCCCCGGCTGACCGCACCCTGAGGGCTGGAGCTGGGTGGGGGGGGGATCTGTACCCCTGGCTGCTGTATGGGAGGGGGCTGTCAATGGCCCAGTGCAGTGGACACCATAGGTCCAACTGGTTGGTGGTGAAATGCATCGCTCGCTCTGGAGGTTGTTCTTCTGATGCTGCCTGGGGCCTCGAACCGATGCTTCCTGCCTGCCCCGTTGTAACTTCACATCTCCTACTTCAGAGAGCCTTTGTAGATCACTGATAACAATGGGAAAAGACAAGAGGACAAGGATGGCTCAGATCAATACAATTGATCAATACACAGTGTTGAGGCCGGAAACACTGCCCTCGGACCATGACCAAGAGCGACCCACTAACACATCGGAACCTGGACCCACCAGACACTGGATGGCGCTGGAAGGGGCCAGGGAGATCCCACATGCGCCCTAGTAGGTTGCTAACATTTTTTATTTGATTTAGACTTGATGCAACTGTGCACATACCCTTGTCTGCCCTGGTGCTCCAGGGTGGCAATGCCTGCACTGTTGAAGTGAGGGGGTCTGAGGTAACCTGGAAGAAGACGGAGACTGCACTCAGCGATCTACCCGTAACGTTACTTCATTGTGTGCATGGTTGAATGCCTATGTTACTGTTCCATGTTAATTGATTTGGTGCCACTTGTGGGCTGCTGTGGTATACATGGAGGCTAGTCTTGGCAGTAGCTACTGGATACGTTGTGGGGGGTGGATCACTCTTTAGCTTTGTTCTGTGGCAGCAGTTGGCAGGGGACTAGTCAGCTTACGGCCCGCTGAGTACCTGTCTTTGGTCTCATGGTTCAAGGGAGACATGGTTCTTCCCCTGCTTGTTTCACACCTAGGATTTTTACTAGTTGAAGGGGGAAAGGTTGGGGTGGGAATTGGGGCAGTGACCAGTCCCCTTCTGGCTGTTGGTTGTTCTGGAAGGTGTTCTGCACATTTTGCATGGGGGTGGGGGATGGGGGGTGTTCGAAGCTATTGCTTTCTGGGTTCATTGTTGTGTTTTTGTTTGTTGCATGGGACGTGCTCTGAATGTTTGTACCTCTTGTTTTGCACTGTTAATTCCACTGTGGCCTGGTGGGATGGCCTTGGATTTAATTTTACATGGTCATGTCGAATGTGGGACATGAATGCAAGTTCCTTATATGGAATGTTAGCGGTCTAAACAGACCTGAGATATGCCATAGAATACACACCTACCCTAAGCGCTACCGGATTTCAATTGCGTTCTTACAAGAGACTCATTTATGGAGTGACTGTATTCCAGCAGTGTGCCGTCAGTGGCTGGGCCACGTTTATGCAACTTCCTACTCTGGATTTGCAAGAGGGGCCCTCAGATGGGTGGCTCGAAAACTACACATATGTCCGGACCCGGAAGGCAATATGTTATCCTCCATGGAGCCTTACATGCACATGAGTTCTGTCCGGCCAACGTCTACGCTCCCAATGTAGAGGAAGGGCCTTTTTTGGGGACGTGCTGTTGATGGCTCTAAAATTCATTCCTGCCGAGCTCATCGTGGCTGGGGATTGTAACTGTGTATTAGACAGCGCGATGGACCGGTGCCTTCCGCGGATGGGTACTAAACCCAAAATAAATGACTCCTTGAAAGAATTGTTGCAGGGGGCAGGACTCCTAGACATTTAGAGGGCTCAGCACCTGCGCACTCTGGCATACTCTTGTTGCACTCTGGCAACAGATACGTGCAGCAGGCTGTACTATTTCCTCATTAGCAGGAGGCGGCTATGTCAGTGACAGACACAACTTATCTAGACAGATACATTTCCGATCATTCCCCCTCCTTCTGACGTACTATTTGATTAGGCAACTACCTTTCAGCCCACTGTGGCGAATGAAGGCCGAAGCCCTCATGAAATGAGTGCGGATGTCTTAACTGTTTATTTCAAACGTAATTGGGAGCGCACCCGGCAGAGTGACGGAATGGTATGCCATGAAGGTGATGATCAGAGGAATTGGTATGGCTACCATTCCAGTGGCCGTACGTTCATTGGGGCGCTGGGGCGTTGCCCCACTAGCCACATCGCCCTAAATTTGTGTAAGCAAATGAAGCAATTCTCAACTCCTCCACTCTTGCGCTGCTGGGACACGCACGTGCGGCAATCGGCCGCTGAAGGGGGTGGGGGCGGGGCTTCGGCAGCACTCAACGCAGTTTGAGTGACAGTCAGACTGTCACTGACAGCGGCACGTAGTGCGCATGTTCGGGTTTGGGCTGGTCATTTTGGGCAGCCACTACTATACCTTCAGTAGGAGAGCGAGGGAGGAGGGAACCCGAGAGGCCATCGCAGCCCCCCCCCCCGTCTCCTAGTGGGCGGGCCGTATCCGTGCCCTAGCCAATCCTGGCGCTGCTAATGCAGCGTCTGGATTGGCTGAGAGTGAGACACCGGCCGCGCAGTCTGAAGTTGTTCCTGCTCTGGACCGGCCCAGACCAGTTCCTGCTCCGGAGTCCGGACCAGCCCAGGAATTGGACACAGAGGCGGAACGGGACCGGGATCGGGATCAGGTACGTTTTTTATGTTACCCCCCTGCCCCCGAGAATTGCGAGCCGCGACTCCTGTATATTCCGCATTTTCGCCTGACAAGACTTTGACTGGTGCTGAGATGAAGTTGGGCCGTTAATAGTTCTCCGGGGCTGGTGAGATGTATAAACAACTGGGGACTACACAGGGAGCAATCCATCATATCCCTGCAGGCCCACATGCCATGTGTTCGGTGTCTGACTCTGGTAAGGGATCTCACAGCCTTTTCTTTAAATTGATGGCTTTGGCTATGTCAGTGACAACAAATCAATTGCCATTTCTTTCTACCAGGCATTTTGACTCAAATGCCCACTGATTTTTCAGTCAATATCAACTCCTTAAGTTCTAGAGCAAATTGTTTTGTATCCTATCATACCTTGCACTTTCCTAGTTTCATTATCCGAAATATAGCCAAACATAAAAATGTTTATTGCAGTGCACGGAAATTAAAATACTTTTGCTTGGTCGAGGCAGCACTGGGAGAGGGCTTAACCTAAAGAAGTGCATTTAAACAAAAAAATATAGCTGTCTGACTAATGTACAAATCAATGGTATGAGGTGTATCATTGCTTAACACACACATTATGCACGAGTATATCTGCCCCAACGCCCCCGGATTATAATATATTTTGATGTTCCTCCCACCCTCTCCAGGGTGTTCAAACAATCTGGGGCCAAGCCCTTCAAAAGGTTTTTGTATTTCCTAATAAATCAGCTGCTCTTGTTGTCTTTATATGATGACTGTTCCAGTCATCCCATACAAAAAGTGTCTTGATTGCCTTTGAGAATGCCAGACACTACAAAGAGCATCTTCAGACTGAGAGGTTCTCCGCTGTTTCCCCCCAGATAAATGTGTAATAATAGCTGTGGTGTAAATTAAGTTATGATATTAGTACTTTTAGCTTCACTAAATAGTGTATATGCCTTTTTCTTGTTGGTCACACCTGCCCTCGTGTTACATCACAGATCTTCCTTCTTATTCACCCCTTTTAATTTGCATTTGTGTTTCTGTAGATTCTCTTGTCAGATTCTCTGGGGTTTTTGCTTTACATTTACGGTGAGATTGTGGTGAAAAAAAAACGGGTTTGAGGCCTTGTTGATAGTGTCTATATAACTGTTTATTTATCTAGACTTAGCTTTTATTTATTGATACTTCGATATGCTACTCCTGCTGAAGTTGTGGTATGTTTACAGAATGGCATAGTTAGGTTTGAAACCTCCAGGTGACAGGTTGTTAGGGATAGCGAAGAATATAAATACTTAGATTTTTTAGAAGAACACATATATATCTTTTTGTTTCTGTAAAAAGACAAAGCTGATGAGTTCAAATGCCTGGGCTCCAAGGGCTACCTCCTATCCACTTTTAAAAACGATGGAAAATCCAAAACAAAGCAGGTTATTCTTCACAACAGATTTCTGACAATTTTCAGGCTCTCAAAATACAAAAGCTGCATTATATTTATAGACAGCTCATATCTTGTCGTGTGAATATGTTACAGCCAATTGAGGATGTGAAGTCGTAACCCCTTTTTCTACAGCAGCATGAGGACATCAAGTATTCGAGGTCACATGCTAACAGATAAATTGTAGTTTAATAACATGACTAGACCTGTCTATTTACTGTGTTACTGTGGTTGCCAGTATATGATAGACATATAGACTCAAAAACTGTGCCTCACTTTTTCCACTCTTATGTCTCTAAACTAGTGTGATGCTGAATATGTAATTCTTGTAAAGATAAGAAATTAATTTCACCAGGAATAATTTACCACTTTAAATACATGTATGATATGACTCATTGCTTCAACCCTTATGTTCGTGCTTCCTGATTGCAAGAACTATGAATTTTCCAATGGTCCTGTTAAGGCAGATTAGTGGAAGATAAGATGCGAGTCCAGCATTTAAACCCTCATAGTGCTGTTAAAGCAGATGAGTGTTAGAGAGGTATGAGAGAAGCATTTCATGTGCGCAACAGTATCCAGAAGGCATACAGTCAAAGTCAAGCCTTTCAACCCAAACAGTGCTTTTAAGCAAACAATAGTAAGAGGGGAGTGAGACAACCTTTTGACAGTAGGTAAGAGGATACGTTGCAGTGATATAATTTGCCTACAAGGGTTTTGTGATGCCACTATTCAATTGTAATAAATCATTACAAGGGGCTAGTGTTTTTTGTATATTAAAAGTGAATTGAATATGAATTTTCTGAATACTAATATGGTGGAGTACGTTAATCTGGTGGATTGTATTTTGTATTTGGAGGTTTCCAGTTCCTTTAAAAAATATAAATAGGGCCCAAAATGCCCTTCATAGAAAGGCCTGTGTCACCATGTCTTGTGTCTGTAGTTGTAGGTCTGCCGATCATGGATATTGCTATTTTACTGTTAGCCTTATGCCATGTGTGCTACACGAAATCCTGGGAGCCCCATTAATATGTAGCACTGTGCACGCCCAGGCTAGTGACACCCCAGTGTGGTGCCAGCACTGAGCAGCACCTGCTCAGCATAGAAATGGCCATATGCACAAAAGTCCTGCAATAAAGCAAGTCAGCATATGCATGTGCAGTGTTAGAAGTGTCTGAGTGTCTGATTCTACACGAGAACAGCTGCTGCCATCTACTAGCTGCACCAGTTTACTGGTGTGGATTCTGCTCCCTAGGTGGGCCCTCGTTGGTAAAAATTTGACTGGTTGGTGTGTGAGGACTTAATGAATTGAAGCCCTTTGATGCTTTTTAATAATTATATATTTCAATGATTCACTTCTGTGTGTGCAGGGCTTTAAGTGGGATGAAAAAACTGGGGGGGTCTCTCATAGGGGCAGCCGGTGTAATTATGAGTGTGGCTTAAAACAGTTAAGCTAAAAATCTGTACTTATCATAGTGTGCTGCCCCACTGGTATTGTGCTTCTTCTGTCATTGCCTCCAGATATATAATACGAGTGACATTAAACCTACAGCCTGCCAGGACTATAGGCTTTGTCAATGGTTGTAAGTTGCATAAGATAAATAGGAACAAACTGCAGCATTTTCATTACTATATACAATAAAAACATAGGTGGTTCAGAGATGTGTTACAGGTGGGAAACACTTAGAGGGCCTGTTTCCTTTGGTTGTATGTGCTTGACTTGGGATTCATTTTGCAAGCAGACCAGTTTGATGATTGGCCACATTTTTTAATTGATTCTAATGTTTTCTTCACACTTAGCTTCAAAATGCTATATTTGTATCCCCCTTTTTTCAACAATTTGCAGTAAATATGTGGTGTAAAACCCACCATTTGAATCAATTTTTTCAAAATTTTCTTGCCGGGGGAGAACCCCCCTGCACCCTCCTTTTGCAGTTCGGGCTCACTCGCTTCGCTCGCTCGTTTCATCAGGGTACAACATTTTACGGCTCACCACTTTCAAAATCCACCAGCTGCCACTGTCTACCACTACAGATATTCGACAGACATTAGTACGGGACCTGACGCTTCTGGAAGAAACAGTATCGACCTTGGACAGGAAGCTACCACATGACCAGACCAAATGGGATGAGTGGGGTGAAGCTAAAAAACATCTTTACTCCTCCTGTGAACGGCTTAAAAAACATGTGAGCCCTACGTATAGACACAGACACCACATAGAAGGGGACAGGGTGGGTCATTTATTAGCCAGAACGGTCACTAGAGCACTACTCTGACCCCATACAGCAGTTGGGGAGAGAGGTACTTTCTCAACAAGCCATCAATCATATATTGACAACACACCCATTTCCTGGTGGGTCCCCAGAACATCTAGTGATGACCTACTTGAACTCCGTACCATTGCCGCGTTTAGAGGGCTCTGCACAGGAGGATTTGGAGAGTCCCATGTCTAAGCAGGAAAGATTACAAGCCATAGATTCTCTTAAGAACGGCAAAAGCTCCAGGGGAAAATGGATTGCCCGCCAAGTTGTACAGAGCATTCCCAAAGACTATGGGTGACAAATTATTGCCAGTGTATCCGCAAGCCTTTGCATGAGGTGTACTCCCGGCCTCCATGAGGGAGACCCTGGTTGTTCTCATACCTAAGCTGGGAAAGGAACCAATGGATACCACCTCCTATTGCCCCCTATCATTGTTCAAAATGAGCCAAAAATACTTGGCCAGATTCTAGCAAAACGCCTATACCACTATCTTCCGAAGCTGGTCCATCCAGATCAATTGGGATTTACCCCTCGTATGAACACCCTCTGCAACTTGCGATGACTATCGCAGGTGCTTCATGTGCGCTGTCTGGGACAACATGATTATGGTCTGGCTTTTTTAGACAAGGAAAAGGTCTTTAATTCTGTCTGCTGGGACTATGTTTGGTGGGTGCTGGATAGAATGGGTTTGGGCCCCAGATTCATAGCATGGATCAGGGTGCTGTACGTGGAGCTTCTGGCAAGGTTCCGAACAGGGCCTCTTGTGACTGAGGGGATTTTTTACCAGTGGGGTACCCGGCAGGGATGCCCTTGTACCCTTTATTATGCACCCTGGAGAAGGAGCCGGCGGTGTGTAGATTGCGAATCTGATGGCGTGAGGAGGAACCCTTAATCCTGTGACTCTCTATCAGCAAACCTAATCAATTTTCATCCTATACCAGTTTGTCTAATATGGTTATACCTACATGGATGAACTTAATTAAGCACTTAGTGTCAAATCTATAGTGCTCCTTTCTGTCGAAGAACATCATTTTCCCAGAGGGGTATGGCTAACCAGGTTTGGACATCGTGTCCCTAGGAACTGTTCTAGTTGCACCATCATTAGACGCAGTATGGCTATTACCAATTAGACATATAGGATACCATTGTTGGTTTAGCTGTGGCCTTTTCCTGACGAAGGCCCCTTCCAGTGCCGGAACGCATGTAGAATATAACAACTGTCAATTTAATTTGTGCCACATTGTTTCGCCCTCTCATATATGGGAAATCCAATAGCAAATTATTGTTGATATTGTTGTGACAATGTTTTTAATTGAGTTAATTATTGGTGAGGTATGACTGTGGATTTGATTGAGACAGTATGAATGGGCTATGTTATTACTTTCTATATCATTAATAAAAATGTATTGTGTACTTTTTGATAAAAACAGTATCTGCTGGTTCTTTCTTTTTTGTTATCTAAGTGTCATTGTTGATTGATTACATTAATTTTGTTGCCTTAAGTCTCTACACTGATTGCGACAGGTGCTACAGGGCTGGTGAGTCTAAGTGGGTCTGATGACCTATGTAGTGTCCCTATACGTGGATGACGTAAAGGTTTTTTTTTTGTGCCAACTGAACATATCAGCCCGATTCTGTTAAATGGTATGAGGGAATTCTGAGAGCTCTCGGGTTATATGTTAATCACCTAAAATATGTGTTGTTCCCAGTAGGCCGGCTGAGGGGAGTGGAGCTTGCACAGCTTCCTACAGGGGGCCTCCCAAGGAAGACAGATAACATGCGTTATCTTGGTATGTACATAAGGCATGGGGTGCCACACACTCAATATGGGTCGCATGCTCACAAATCTCCTCCCGTCCATTCATTTCTGGAACACCCTGAAATTCTCACTGATGGAGGAAATAGTTCTGATTAAAATGGAGGTACTTCCCCATTGTTTGTATGTATTGCAGGGCACTATGTTCGAAATCTCTCAAACTGTTTTACGGGAACTGGCTCACCTCCTGCTAAAACTACTGTGGGTGAGAAAAAAGTGTAGGATAGGCTTGGCCACAATCAAATTAGAATGTGATAGGAGTGGTACGGAGGTGCCAGACCTTGAACTCTACTATTTGGCATCACAGTTACAGCATGCAGTTCACTGGTTTGATGATAAACCAAATTTGGAGACTTTCCTACTGTCGAGCACTTACGATGTTGCCGATTTGCAGTCCTTACTGCTCTGTGGTAACAGAACACCTGAGACTTTGTCCCATGTGATCAAACTGTTATGTAGGCTCTGGCAACGGGCAGTGCAGGAGGTGCTTCATAGAGCGCCTTATGCACCGGAACTGGAGATATGGAAGATCCGGCCATTTGCCATAGACCGCTGGTGAGAGGGGGAGCTGTATCACTTTAGAAGATCTATACCCAGCGGGCTGATTTATTACATTGCATGACACAATTGAAATGTTTTATCTCGGACGTGGACAATTCCTTCAATTTGCCAATATTGCAGCCATGGTGTGAGAAATATAGCCAGGGTTCCCTGAGGCCCCGCAGCCCACACAGGCACATGTCACTCTGCTGAAATTGACGTGGGGACGGAGACTCATCACGCACATATACAGTCCCTACAAACAGACAGGCCACAACAGCTCTTACGGATTAAGTACATGTGGCATCCGATATGTGAATTTCCAATCGAATATGCCTCTTTTTTTCCGCAGCCTGTTACCCCGCATGTTGTTACAACGTGGTCGTTACAATGACCGTGTTGTAACAACTTATATCATTACCCCGTAAGTCATAACAACTACTTGCGGAGGGGGACGCTGGATGTTGGAATAGTATAATTTACTATTTCAAATCCAGTCTGTGTGGACAGTAAGGAACGTGTTGGATTCTAAATCCAGCACCTTCTCCCCCCTCTGCAAGTTGTTGTTACGACTTGCGTGGTAATGGTATGCGTTGTTGCAACGCGGTCGTTGTAACGACTGCGTTGTAACAACATGCGGGGTGACGGTTTCGTGGTCAGGGTTGTTTACCTTTCCAATCACATCTGTGAACTGGACTAAGATACTTAGAGGGGTACGGGAAGTCTCAGTAAATTCAAGGTTTAAACTTATCCAATATACCATTATCCGTATTGCGTACCTCTCCCCCAAACTCATACATGCCATATACCCAGCCAGGGACTCCGGCTGCGTGTGCTGTGGACTCAAACCTTCGACTTTTTTTAATGTTATGTGGGGTCTTTCTCAAAGCACACCCTATTGAGATGACATATTGCAACATTTGCATAGGACTACAGGTTGGACGATCCCAAGAGAGCTAAAACACTGCCTACTGAGACTAGTCCCCACAAAGAAAAGACAGAAACTTAGCTTACGCTTTGCAATACTTGGGTTGACATTGGTCAAAAGACGATAACCATTAGATGGCTAAGTTCTAGGCCTCCCTTCCACATTGGGTTTCCTAACTTGTGGCAGAACTTACATTTCAGATTATGCAAAATGGGTTAAACTATTCTTTGACTTGATTCTTCCAGTACACATTGGACATCTGAACATACACAGATTTTACAGTCAGTACAAGCTGACATGCTGGCTTCAAAACATTCACACACATGTGTAACACCACAAACCTGGGTCACCAAATAATTACAGGGTCATCTGGGTACACCTACGTTACATTCAAAGAAGGTGGCACGGTACCAACTGCATATAAATCCCATTTATACACTAATGCCGAAATGCGTTTTGCTCCGACAGTAGAGCCTGCTGTGGTGAGAGAGAGCATTGGCTATGAATGAAATGAAACATGGCATTTATAATGCGTGAACTGTCACTCCCAGAGGAGCCTCCTGGCGCTATTGGATAACAGGCTTAAGCAGTGAGGAGTTAGGATCTAGATGAGTGCCAAGCACAATTCGTCAGATGTTCCATAGATCCTTGTCTTTAAGGCCTTCCTAAACTGCTCTTCGGATTCTATTGATCTCAATTTGCTTGGCATGAAGCTCCAGGCCACCTAGCACAGTAGCCGACTTCCCTCCCCTAGTTTTGAGTTTGCAGCCTGGTAATTTGAGAAGGTTTGCAGAGGTGGATCTAAGAGTCCTCCTTGTTGTGTATGGTGTAAATCTTGTAGAGAGGTATACTGGCCCTAATCGGCGAGTTGCTCTGAATGTCGTGAGGAGAAGTTTAAATAAAATTATTTTGTGAAGCGGAAGCCAATGAAGGGTTTGCAGAGCTGCTGAGGCTGACGCCCTACGGGGAAGTTTTAGGACCAATCTAGCTGCTGCATGTTGCACCACCTGTAGTCTCCTCAGGGTAGATTTGTTAACCCCTGCCAGGAGACTATTACAGTAGTCTAGGCGTGAGAGTAATAAAGCCACTGCCACTGTTATCCTTGCGGCCAACGGAATCTGATTAAAGAATTGTTTCAAGGTTTTAATTATGCCAAAGCATGTACCCACCATCTTAAGTACGTGGGGTTTAAAGGAGAGGGAGGAATCAAACCACACCCCCAGGTTTTTAGCCACCTCCACCGTGGATGGAGGGGCTGCTGCCTCTTCAGGCCACCAGTCCTTAGGTTGAAAGGGGTTCTCAATCCCTACCAGCAGAATTTCTGTCTTATCCGTATTACAACGGAGGTGGTTGTTTTTCATCCATTTGATGACTGCCATAAGACAGGCTTTGAAATTGTCTTCAGCTTCCGTAGAGTTTTTTTCCAGTGACAGGATAAGCTGAGTGTCATCAGCATAAGATGTTGTTTCAATCCCATAAACCGAGATAAGGGAGATGAGGGGGGCCATATATATGTTAAAGAGAAGTTGACTGAGTGAGGCACCCTGTGGGACTCCCGTGTTGATGTTGCGTTCTCTGGAGAGAAAGGAACCCAGGGAGACTGCTGGCCTCTGATTCGACAGGAAGGAAGTAATCCATGCCAGCGCAATGTTAGAAATGCTGCAAGGTTTTAGTCTGGCTAGCAGGATGCTGTGAGAGATGGTGTCAAAAGCGGCAGATAGATCCAAAAGGACTTGTCTGTGATACATTTTAGGGTATTGGGGAAACTAATAACTGTCATCACCCCAGTTCCGGCCTTAAAGGCTAGGACAAAAGCCAGCACTCCTACTGCAAAGGCCTCACATCCAGGATGGATACAGTCGGCCAACTCTCTCACCGCAACAGATGTAGACAACGTCTTTGACTCTACATTACAAACACAAGCATTCCTGCAATATGAACACAAATATCCTCTACCTAATGAAGTGTTGGCTCTTGATCGGTGTGATTAGATCATATATACTAATGGTTATGCCCAGCCTGCTGTAAGGACAAAGCAACGATGTTCAGCAGCGTGTGCAGCAGTAAAAGGGCGCATGCGGTATGGAGAATTCTTTCCTGAAAAAACTTACAGGCAGTCTCTAGGTGACTGCACTGCGCATCTGGCAGAACTCAGAGCTTTGATTCTTGCCCTGCTGAGTATGGATCCTGGATTCCCCACACTCATAGTGTGAGTTGTATTATTGTGTTCAATCATACAACTAATATTTACACTACTGGCGCCAGAATGGATTCAGAAATTCCAAAAGGTAAACAATAAAGCATAAAACGCTTTTGGGGCAGGTGGCTATGCTGAAAGCACGCTTGCCATAGACTCATATTATTCCTACCTTGGGTCGTCAACGTGTAGCACATGAGGGATTAGCATCCATATACGCAGGGGTGGAGGATACAAATTAATTATAGCAGCAACGCTATTGGTTGCCAGGTCTTTACAAACAGGTTATAGACTTCGTCCTTAAGTGTGGCATCTGCCCGTAGATGAAGGGTTCTACCGTAGCAGGCCCACCACAGACACAACAATTGATTTCAAACAAGCCTCTCTCATGCATTTATATGTACCACTGCAGCCCCTTACAATTAGGTGAGGCTTACAAATACATCTTGGTTGCAGTGGATTCCTGCTCTCGATTTCTTTGGGTTTGGCCACAGCGATTGGCTAACACCTGTACTGTTATAAAGGATTTGCAAGCTTTTATTGGGACATACACAGTTGGCACATTCCATTCCGGCCAGAGGCCGGGGTTTGCCTCAAAGGCTTACAGAGACACCATGGGAAGATTAGGTGTGACCATGTGGTATTCTTCCCCATACCATCCCGAGGGAAATTCGGTTGTGGAGAGGAAAAACCGGCACTTAAAGTAGTCTTTAACAGCAAGGGTATTAGGCTCAGGCCGCAGTTGGGTTAATCATCACCATAATAGGGTCCCAAGAGCACATAACAATCTGCATAGAAAATCCCTGGGTGGTTGGACTCCCTGTGAGAAGTTGGCCTGGCATATGCTGTCCACTAGTTATAGTGGGCAGCCTGCACCAGTCCAAACAACCCTTATTGATGATTAGGTTTAAGACAACCTTTATTGAAAGCTATCCTAGTGGTAGCTATGGAGAGCAGCCTTCAGTCTAAGTCTTGAAGGAGTGTAAAGCAGATTGGTTTACCAGATTAGAACCTCTTGAATAACTAAATGAAAGGAGACCCACACAAGGTATTTATATAAAATATATGTATTTATTTCTAAACACTCTCTACTAACCTCTTTCTGAAGTTAGAGATCAAGGCTCACAATAATACAGTTACTAAACGACAGTAAATAGCACAATATACAATGGGCCCCAGGGGGAGACCAAAAGTGGTATAAGAACCATGACTTGACTAGATACAGTGCCTAGAGCACGTAGAATCGCTGGGACCCCGAGGAACCACCCAAGGCAGTGACACAGGAGACCCACGGGGGACGTATGCAGTGTGAGAATACAGCCTCGAGCCCCGTACAATTCAATATGAAAGTCGCGGTTGGAATTTTAAAGAATAAGGACACTTAGGAGAGGACTTTGAGCAAACCCCTTTAGACTTAGAGGGTTCTAGGGCCAGCAC
This sequence comes from Triturus cristatus, assembly GCF_964204655.1. Classification (NCBI taxonomy): domain Eukaryota; kingdom Metazoa; phylum Chordata; class Amphibia; order Caudata; family Salamandridae; genus Triturus; species Triturus cristatus. The sequence goes on from NC_140584.1 coordinate 929,872,387, forward strand.
CCATGGGAGCACCGGAGTACTCGTGTTACCTCACCTAAGGATGCCGGGTGCATATGTGTCAAATGGTGTCGGGAATCGTCGTTGATTTCAATAGCGATGTGCTGCAAAGTGCTGCTGCTGTGGAAAGGAGAAGTGTCCGGTGTGATCCAAGCCTGTATCGAAGATGTGAAGAACCTGAAAGCAGAGGGTACAGAGTCTGGGTTACTTGCCAGTGACCAGGGGCACGATAGACGAATGCCCACCGATGTCGGGTGTTTCAGGTGCGAAGAGGTGAAGCTTGACTCCACTGCCACGGGGACCAGGAGGCGTCGATGACAACCACGGTCTGCAGGCATGCTGTCCCACAAAGGATTTCGAGTGCTGGGGGGTCAGTTTCCGGATTGAAGACCAACTAGCCTTGGCAACTGCAACCCACGCAGTGAGAGGAAAATGGCTTTGGTGTGGACCAGCAAGGTCCTGCGGACTCCCCAAGCGATGGAGAGTCAGGGCACATCTGGAGCAGTCAGGTAAGCCCATTGAAAGTCAAAGTACCCTTCTCAGGGACCCACAAGTCGACGGACAAGGGATCGCGAAGGGACCTAGAGAGGAATCACTAGATACCAGCCCATGGGTCACTTGAGGAGTGCAGGCCAGCAATCTTTGGTGTAATCACTGCTCGAGGTCTAGACTACAAGTAGCCCAAAGCACAGCCTTAGGGGTCGCCAAAAAGCATATGCTGCTGCAAATGGTTGCGGTGTCCAGGGGTTCGGATTGCATGGTCCCCACGAGGGCTTTGGATCTCAGGTTTGCTGAGAGCACGGATCGGTCTCTGGGAAGATTGGAAACCCACCTCCTGTGTTGCAAAATTGTCGGTGTCCTTCGGGAGCAGGGTCGATGCAAACCAGACAGATGCGTCTTTGGTGCTTGCCTTGCAGGGGAGTAACTCCTTTACTCCAAGGGAGATTCTTCGGTCATCCATTGTCGTGTAGAGGTTCTGGGATTCTGTAGTATAGTTTCGTCCAGGTAAATCTAAAGTCCTGTAGTCAGGGATTCCTACTTTAAGCCCAAGGAAGGGGTGGGACAAACTCTGGGGACCCACCTATGGGAGGGTCAGGACAGAGAGGTGGCTACACCCATGTCCTTTGTCCAGTTTCACGCCAGAGCAGGGGCTGAGTGCCCCTGCAACCAGTTTGAGCTGGACTATGCACAGGGACACCAGATGTGCCCCCCGTGCAGACATCAAAGCACTCTTGGAGTGCACCCACCCAGCCCCAATACACTAAAGCCTGTGTTGGAGGTGGTTACACCTCCCTGTGACAGGAAACCTATTGTCCAGGCCTCCCCTGCTGGAGTTTCGTCCAGCAGCAGGAGGGCAGACTTCTGTCTGTGGCTGGCAGCATCCATTTTGTGATGCCATGGTCTGTGAAGCTGGTACCGGATGTACCATGTTTCTCCCTCTAGTAGGGTGGAATCATACCTCCACACCAGTTACCTGTTTGGGTTTAAGATGTGGGTGCAAGACCCCAACAGTCCCAGCAGAGTGGCTGCAGAAACACCTTATGAAATAAACATTTGGATGTTTTACAGGAACTGAACAGCTTCCGGGACACACAAAGCAACGTCCAAGTAAAAACCACCACCCCTGAAGGAGTGAAGGAAGCACCCAGCAATTCCTGGTTGGATCCCTAAGATCTGGGACCTGGTCTGGGAGAAAATAGTGGACAAAAAGACTTTGAGCCTGTACCTGTCCTGGCGATTGAAGGTACCAGAACTATGCTTTTACCGCTGCTCGCTGGCTGTCAAAACAAAAGATGTTTGTCAATAGTGCTTACTTAGCTCTCATCAAACCACATAATGTGTGACCGTGCGGGCTGTTGGGTAGTTACCTGTTTCCTCTCACTACCATTCAGGAAATCCCATTGGAAACTCTGATCTCTGATGAAGATTCGACTCCCAGGCTGGGGATAGTTGGCCCTGAAGTATCTCTTCCACCTGATACATCAGCAAACACCATACAAAAAACTTGTACAGAAACACAAATTTCTGCTCTACAACCTAAAACGGATAGTGTCTACATCAATGTACCACAGTCCGAATAACTTCCAAGTTCTACGGAAGTTCCAGAGCTGCCAAGAATAGATCGAACAGCCTCTGGCTATTTCATAAATTACAATGACTTCTCTTTGGATGCATCAAATTCACCTCCACCTCCTCTTCCACCTTCCAGAGGCAGGCTGCGTGTACTATACTTTTGGCTGAAGAAGACGTACTTTGTTACTCCATGGTTACACCTTTGGATTATAATTTCGTTACTTTTCCTGTTCCTTTGGATTGGTTTTCTGACAGTCTGTTTCCTGATTGTAAATAAACAGTATTTCCCAGAACACTTTGCTGTCGAACATGTGAACATGGTTTAAACGTCCCATTCTTCATCACACAACGTGCGAATAGACCTTTCCCTGGTGAACATCAATGCTGTTCCAGTTCCTGATGAAATTGGGATAGGGTTTTGTATGGTATATTTGGGCCTACAGAAGTTTTACAAAATCCATATGTGTTCAAGTTATATTTGAATGACTTTATCACCCCTGGTTCGATCTCTGATGATTGGGGCATTAATACAGTACATGAGATTCTAAAAGTTCTAGAGCATTCAACTGTTTATGATACCGATGAACTGTATATTGTTAGTGCTAATTATGATGAAATATTTTGTTTTCAACATTATGGTCATCATTTTTTGCATAAAGCATGTGCTCCATTTGCTGCCTTTAATTATATACAGTGGGAATACTGCCCTGTGCCACCACTAGGTAGCTCTAACACGTTTGCATATTTTTTCAGGTCATGATTCAACTGACCCTGGGCTTATAATTATAATCTAACACCAGCACTAGCTAAGAAAAAAATGTTGACAGATACCAAGCTGATAGATTCGGCATCTTTTCTTTCTCATTTGACACTACAGGGGAAACCCCCTATGCTGGAGACAAAAGGACCGCCCGTCATTGGGGTGGCCTGGGTGAACCCCAATGTGCAGGTCACAAGCCTGGCTGATGGCCTTTAAAACCACTAGAGGACCACTAACCTGCTTTCTGGAACCAGACCTGCGGAAACAGGACAGCAGTGGAAGAGGTGTTGGCTTGGCACCTTGCTCCATGTATCATTGGGGGGGAGCAGCACCTCCAGGAGGCGTAGAGCATCCTTGGGGCCTGGGCCCCAGCACTGGAGTGAAGATCACGACAAGTGGGGTTCCTGTGGAAGAGAGGTGGTCCTTCCTTGCAGCTTAGGTGTGTGTCCAATGGCTACCTCCAGGAAACTGGTGATTAGCATACTACAGTTAGCACGGCGGTCATCGGTCCTCTGGTCTAATCCTGGACCCTCCCGCTCACTTGGAAGGTGCGGTTCACCACTACTTTCATTATTGGTAAAGACAAACACCCTCTTCTCAGGGCGCAATAGATAAATACCCCAAACAAACTCCTGCCTGAGACAGACTATCATCCGGTCCACTACCTTCAGAAGCGAGCTCAGCCTTGGACCACACTCTGTCCATCCTGCTTCCCATTCAAAACTCAAGTACCTCGCTCAAAAGTAAAATTGGTGAACTCAGCCTTGACTTATTGCTGCTTGGCCATGATTTGCCGAAAACTTCGAAAGGATCACAGAGATTCAAGACAGGCTTTCATAGGCCAAAGACTTGCTGCACAACTGTCGATCCCAAATTGCGACTCTACAAAAGACTATCTATCAACTCGAGGCATGCACATAAGCCAGAGAGGCACTGTCAAGGCATAACAATCACCATACTGTGGGGATCCTGGAAAGCTCAGAGGACTCCATCCCGACTCAGTTCATTATGAACTGGCTGAGATCCTGAATGCTGGGGGAGGAAGTCTTGGTATGCTTTATAGTGGAATGAGGCCAAAGATCCCAGATCCTTAAGGCACCCCTAGGAGTCCCACCACACCTGCTCGTTGCCCGCATTTTCAATTTCACCAACAGGGAGGTGGGGCTGAGAGCCTCTCACCATCTGGACACCTTGACATACTGTTCTTCTCAAATCATGGTATTTCCCGATTACATACTAACGATCCACCAACAGCGTCTCTATTTATTGGCAGTCAAACATAACATGAAGGCAATGCAAATCAAAATCATGCTGCTTTTCCCTGTTCGAATAAATGTTTTTCTGGAGACAAAATGCTCTGTTTCAATCACCCGGAGAGTGCATGAACTGGGTCAAAGAGAGATAGGGCTTGTGTGGACGGAGGCCCTCCCAGTCCCGGGATGGCCATGATCGAGGCAAGGGATTTGGGGCTTGCAGCAGGTGCCACACAGAAGTCGGAGAATGAGACACTGGATCCCATCAACAGAAGTAGGTGGGAAAGGTTGCAAAGGCGGCCAGCCGATGACAGAGGATGACAAACCAGCAAACATGGAACTGCCCATTCCATAAACAGTGGGCCGATTTTGGCCCACCCTCAGGGATCATTGCTGCCAGTGTCACGTCTCCTGCATGACTCCTGCATGTCACTTCTTCAATTGAACGGGTGGAAGGGTGTCACTGGCCTCAGACTGCTACTATACAAATTTCTTAGCTGCATCTAGAGTTATGGGAAAGCTTTTAAATGTCCTGGTTTAAGGGGAGGTTTTCTCTTCACACTTGACCTGTTGGCAATGGTCCCCAGTACACACCATGAAAGGTACTTCTTGTTTTCGAAGTATGGGGTGACAGGGGTTTCATATGTAGTTTAGCAAATCATATTCACTCTACACAGACCAAATTGCCATCAACCGCCGAGTGGTCCGCCGAGTCCCGTCCCATGGGACCCGACTAATGACACACCCTCCCCTTCGATGAATCAGTGCCATGCTTCTGTGTCATAGGGCCAACTGCGCTTGTTTACCTGGAATGTCAACAGTAACTCAATAAGGTGAAAAGAGGGGGTGTCTTGAAGGCAGCCCGCAGGTTTTGACCTAATGTACTCTTTCTTCAAGAAACTCACATTTTGGGGAACAAATGCCCATTTTTGGCCCATATGGGCTTCATCCACATTTCCACGCTCCGCTTAGCAGGGGCTTGAGGGGATAGCTATTCTTCATCAGTGTTGGATCCCCTTCAAAGTGTTCTGGAATGTGCGATAAGATGGGCAGGTATGTAGCAGTTACAGGAACTCTTCAAGGTCAACCCCTATCTTTGATTTTATACATATATATATTCACTGAAAAAACCATAGGTTTCAGGCCTGATATAGTTAGGAATTAGCATTTAAAAAACCTTAGAAATTCACTGAAAAAACAATATGTTTTAGGGGTGCTATAGTTAGCTGGACATTTCACTCGAACAAAGCCATTGAAATTCCTCCGATATAGTTAGTTGTACTAACTACATCTCGTGCGCCCGCAATCCACTGCTGATGATGTCACATATTACATCATTCATGACATGGTCAGTGACATCACTGATGATATCTCAAATGACATCACTGATGACATCACTGATGACATCATCCACGTGACAATCAGATACACCTCATCATACAGTAGTATAACCTTTCATCACTCACTGTAAAATAGAGAGTGCCAGATGTAGTTAGTACAACTAACTATATCGGAGGAATTTCAATGGTTTTGTTCGAGTGAAATGTCCAGCTAACTATAATTTATAACGCTGAATTATTATTTTTTTTCGGCCGAAATTCGCGCTGGGTGCGCGAATCTCGACGATTTAAAAAAAATAAAAAATCTTTTTTTTACCCTGGGGGTCCTTGTGGGACCCCCTGAGCAGGCCTAGGGGGTCAGGGTGTTTCCACCCTGCCCCCTTGTCGTGTTTTTCAAGTTTGCTTTTTAGGTTTCTTGTGCCTCGGTTCTACTGGCTGCCAACACTTCCTGATCTGGAGTGTTGACAGCCAATTAGAATACAGCTCGTGCACGGCAGGGTGCGCGCTGGGTGCGGGAAGGGTGCGCGGATCCTCCGAGGCCATAGATATATCTATCTTTTTAACTCTAATTGTCTCAGGAACTACTGAACGGATTTACACCATTTAAGCAAAAGGCACGAGTCTGAACTGAGGACTACCTCTTTGCCAAATTTGGTGTATTTCCGTTCAGCAGTTCGGGCTATAGTTGCGTCAACAGGTCCTATGGGAAAATGCATGGGGAAATCATGTTTTGGGACCCCCCTTTTTTCTCGGCCCCCGCTTGACGAATCACCGTGATAGGAGCGGACGGGAGCTGGCCAAAAGTTTGGAAAATTTCGTGAAGATTCGTCAATCGGCGCCAACGTTATTCCAAATAGAATGTTGCGGATTTCCTATGGAAAATAGGTCCTAACTATATCTACCTACTTGCGACCGCCAGTAGGTAGTATATATATATATATATATATATATATATATATATATACATATATACACATATACACATAGACACACATATATATATATATATATATATATATATATATATATATCTCCAAAGACAGCGCTCCTTCTGATTGCTGGGACCCAAGGGAGCTGGCGCACACGCCGGCGGAGCACGCCGGAAATTAAATATTCCAAATGTCAGATGTCGTGCGCTCTCAGGAACAAAGCAGTTCGACACGGATAGCGGAGAAACGGGTGTTTATTCACAACGCGTTTCGACTTTACAAGCCTTGATCACGTGAATAACAGTGCTGCAGTGACAACGAACTTAAAAAGAGTGAAGAGCTGTGAATACAAACAAAGGACCAAAACATGGTAATAATACAGCATCCCACTGTGGCGGCCATCTTAGAGTGGTCAAATACCATCAGAAGCATGGATGTTATCACTCACATGTTGTCCTACTGCGGCATGGAGAACAAATAAACAACCAATCATATAAACAAAATTAATGACTTCCATACGGCATTGTATCCTAGTACCTGGCAAGTGCCTACGGTGTGTTGTTCAGACCACCCCATGTGACTCCAATTGGAGAGATAAAATTACAAAGGCAGAAAATGTAACCTGTGTATGCGGGATGTCAAAAACGAGCATTGCAGTGGACAATAAATAGCGACAGAGGGAGGATAGTATGTGTTCCCCAAGTGGGGCTAACCGTGTTGACCAAGAGATGGACCAAAGTCTTTCACACGCCCATGTGTCCAGAACTGGTGATGACCTCGGTGAGATGGAGGGGAGAGAGGGTAGGCTGCCCGTGCAGAGTGAGTGTCAGTGTTGGGGCCCCTTCCTCTCCTCCTAAAAAGAAAATCAAAATGAGAACACATTGTTAAAAACAGATGCAAATGAGTCTGCATCATACACAATTCTAGTGCAAGTTCTAAAATAGGAAGAAGGGAAGAAAGTGCACACTGGTTGCTACGACAAGACATAATACAACCCTATGTACATCATGCATGAACATATTGACAAATAATCCAAATACATCATTCTCTAAGGTGTATGGCCAGTTCTTCGTCCTGATTAAGACCGCCAGGGTCCTTGCTTTGAAAGTCAACAATGTATTTGGATTCCCTCTGTCTCAGCCTCAGTACCCTGTCACCTCCCCTGGGATTGCTGGGGACTTGTTCCAGAATAAAGTATCTGAGTAATGTGGAGTCAGAGAAATGATGGTCCCTGTAGTGCCGTGCGACTGGATATTTTTCGTCTCTGTGTGTTATGGCCCTACTGTGTTCCAGTACCCGTTTTTTGGCCTGGAGGGTAGTGCTCCCAATGTACCACTTGTTGCATGGACATACAATCACATAGATGGCGAATGTGGTGCTGCATGTTAGAAATTGTTCTATCTCTTTATACACTCCATTGTACGTGGTCGTTTTGAGGAATGTACTTTGTTTGCATGCCTTGCAATGGCCGCAGGGAAAAAATCCCTGCAGCCCATGTGTGTGTCTGTCAGGGTACATAGTTACATCGCTGCGTACCAACATGTCCCTGATGTTCTTCCCCTTCCTGTACGTGATACTGGGTCTCTTGGGAATACTGGTGCCAATGATGTTATCAGTAGTGAGAACATTCCAATGTTTAGTCAGAATATGCTTGATGTTGTCTGAATTGGTGTTGTATGTCATGATGATGCGCGTGGTATCGTCATCATCCTTGGATGTCGGTGTCTGTTCGTTTGTCAACGTAGAAGTTCTAGAAATCCCGCTGGCCCTGTCTCTAGCTCTGTTGAGTACCCAATTGGGATAACCCCCGTTTCTCCGCTATCCGTGTCGAACTGCTTTGTTCCTGAGAGCGCACGACATCTGACATTTGGAATATATATATATATATATATATATATATATATATATATATATATATATATATGTATATTTACATTTCATTGTACATTTTTAAGGAAAACAAATTGATGTTTACAAGTTTTATTACTAATAATAGTAGTAAATCAAAATAACAACTGCACATGCTTATTTTTATGTAGAATTTTCAATGTTTTCTTTTAATTTTTTAGCACAGTTATATACATTTTACATTTTTTTATTTACATATATTTTGAAAGAAAAGAGATTTAAATTTTTTTAAAATACATGTTAAATGATTTTATTGAAATGATGACATTGTTTAATATGTATTTTATAATGTAACATATTTTTAAACAGTAATTCTTTTTTTTTTGGCTATTAAATAATTATTTTTTTTTAATAATATTTAATTCTTTTAACGTTTTTAAAGTATGTAGAAAAAGTAAACATTTTTTACAATCAATATTTTGGTACAATGTTTCATTGTTATACATTTGTATATCATGTATATTTTTGTAACATAAGTGTGGCATTTTTAACTTTTCATCATTTGTATTTTGCTAATTAACATTTAGGGGCCAATTACGATGCGTCTCGTAAAGGCTCCAACCGACGGTCGAAGCCTTCCGGGCTGCATCGTAATCGCCTCCTCGGTTTATTTTCAAACCGCCGCATTCCAATGCTGGCAGTTGGAAAGTAAACCGGCTGGTCATTCCTGCTGGCTTCCGACGGGCTCAAGGAGCCTTTCAGCCAGTTGGAACTAGCTCATTATCCCAAACGGCGGGCCTTTCCGCCATTGGGATTACGATGCGCGGTTTCCGGCATGGTTTCCATGCTGGCCTGTCCGACATGGAAACCATGTCGAAGAGTAGCAGCTCCCCCTCAGCGCCTTTAGACCCACACGGGTGAGTAGTGCACTCTACAAATGTCAGATTGATTGATTGGTTGATTGATAAACATTTTGGGGCCGATTATGATGTCGGTTGACATCTTTTTTTATCATTTTTTTTACAGAGTTTTATATAGCGTGAACTTGACCCGAATCGGGTATCAGAACACTTTACATAGCACCAGTTGCATTACATGTGGACACATTCATTTTTGTTAGGCACAGTTTCAATCTCCACCTCCTAATAACAATGTAGGCGGTTGGAATTGAAACCGGACGGTCTTTCTGGCTGGATTACGATGGGCTCAAGGAGTCCGTCGGCCAATCGATAGCCCTAATGTAATCGCTGAGGGTGGAGGATTCCACCATCAGAAAGCGACTCAATGGCCTCTGGTTGGGGGCAGGGGAGGTACCTTGAGGTGCATGTCATGCGGTGCAGAGATGAACAGAATCTCCCATTTCTTAATGGGAGCTTGTGCTAGGGCCAGTTTACTACAGCAGCACAAGCTCCCATAGAGAAATGGGAGTATGCGACCGCACCATGGGCGGTCACATTTTAATGCCTGTATCGGGACTGCCGACCCAAGGTTGGTCGGTCCCGAGATCGTGGCGATGTCAGGCGGATGTGAGTAATTAGGCCCTTAATATTTTTTACAACCTTTTGTATTTTATCTAGTTTGTTGTTTGATTAGTTTTGCAGAGGGAAGCACGTGGTTGAGAGCTGCGTTTCTTCGGTTACCGTAAATTTCTTTAAAATAATTTTTAAGCTAATTTTAGGGTTGGGGGAGTTGGTGGATGTGTAGGTAGAATAAGTAGTGTGTTAATTATAGTTTTGTTTTGTAGTAAGATGTTGTTTTGGTAGTGTAGTGTTTGGTGTTTTTAGTCGTGCTTTGGAAGTGTAGGACAGTGTATTAGTTTGTTAGATGTTTTTAGTTATTTGTTAGTTTTTATTGATTGTTGTTTTTAATGTATGTGAGGGTGTGTGTGTTTTAGTGGGAGGGTGTTGTGTTTTTTTGTTGCAGGTTTCCGTTCCTGAGTTACGGTGGAGGTGAAGATGAGTTTGTTTTTTTAAATTTAACCCCTTCGGTGCCCGCCCCTTTCCCCGCCCTGTGCCGGCCGTTACATTAGCGGGCGGGGTTTGTGACGAGCTGGACTCGTCATGGGCACAGCGCCACCGCGGCCCATGACGAGTCCAGCTCGTCACGGGCACGGAAGAGGTTAAAGGAAATGTTATATAGCTTCATTGAAACTATTATTATTTTACATACATTTCCTTTTATTTTTTGGTTTTCTTGGAGTGTTTTTTCTTTTTTGAAACAATTTTTCGGGTTTTTGAGGGTTCGATTATATAGAGAGAGTCATGTCGGTTGATCTCTTTTTCTACAGTTGTATTTTTCAATTTTTTGTGGGGATTTATCTTTTATATGGAATTGGATTTGGATGGACTTCGTTTGGGAAATCTACTTGATTAAGGACAATCTACTGTAACAAAACTGTAAGTTATTTTTGATTTTTTTTAATATGGGTGGGAAATTTTAGTTGTTTTATTTTTTAAATTTAATGATTTTATTATGTCATGTTATTTTTCAAATATTAAAAAAAAATGATATAATATTTATTAAATTTAAAACGAAGTAATAGCTTGTGGTTAGTGTATTTTTATTATTGTAGTAGGTGGTGTTTCGATAGCTATTATTTTTTGGGAATAGATTTTGCAATTTTATCTAGGTATTCTAGTCCTTGGGTATTTGGATATAATATAGTTTTGTATAGTAGGTGCTCGTACACTGTTTTGGTTTAAGACCTATTTTAGTTACAGATTGGTCTAGTCTTAGGGCCTGATTCCGAGTTTGGCGCAACGGCGCCGTCTCAAGGCCGCCTCTGTTGCGGAAAACCTACATATGGAACGCTGGCCGTATTACAAGTTATAAAAGTACAACTTGTAATACGGTTGGCGGTCCATTGACCTTTCCCATGGCGGTGCCTAGAAAACAGGCACCGCCATGGGAATGGGCAAAAAGTTCTAGCAAGGCATTGAAGGTGACGCCCATGCCCTGCTCGAACTGGGGGGACTACAGACAAGGGGGCACATGTTGTGCCCCCCTGAATGTATCCCCATCGCTTGGGGACTTGGGGTGGGCTGGGAACTCAAAATATGCTGAGCGGAACTGTGTCAGTCCCAGCTCAGCATTATGCATTGTAATGCTCCTGCGCCACTGCCAGGGAACGACTGCCCGCCACCAATATGATTTTCAAAGTCGTAATCTGTAAAACGATGGACCACCCCTCCTGCACCAGGCGGTGGTGCCTTTTAAAAAGGCACCGCAATGGGATTGCCTCACAAGATTCCTGCACAGCATGAACTCGTAAGTCCATGCCATGCAGGAACCTATGCGCATGCACACAGGGGGGCATATGTTATGCCTTCCTGTGTGCATCAACATATGTCTGAGGCACAGGGAGGCCTCAGACCTTTGTTTTCTTTCCACCAGGCGGTTTAACCGCCTGGTGGAAAGAAAACATTAGTATTAGTAGGGGTGTCAAAGATGATAATTCTTTTTTCATGACTTTTATTGTCATGAAGAAGGAATTGTTCCTCTTTGTGTGTTATTGTGTGTTCAGGTAGTATTTCTACTTCTGAAAATGTTTTTGGGGCTGGTGGTGTTTGGGTGGTAGAATTTTTGGTCCTGGCTGTTAGGCGTTTTAATGATGGGATGGCAGGTAACTGGCCAGTTATTTGCCCTGGGACATGGATTAGGACGTATTTTAGTATTTGAGTGCTTGGTTGTTGGGAGCTAGTGCTTGCCTCTTTGATGTTTTGTAAGACACCTCTAACCTCAATTTCAGTAACATTGGGGGGTGGTTATGTTCTTTAACATTTATAACTGTAGTTGCCCTGGTTGTTGCCCTCCCATAGCAGGAATTGGAGCTGTATTTGGTGCATTTCCAATGTATGTGATTAGTTGATCTTTCTTGGGAATAAGTGTAGCACATGTAACATAGCAAGAGTTTCCCTTTTTGTGAGGCAATGAATTTAGCCCCTTCTATTATTTTCTTAGTTATATTGTGAATATATATATATCAAAATAATAAACGCAATGTAAATATTTTCAGTGTTATATTACTTTTTTACTACTTACATATATATTGTTTTAGTCGTTTTCGATTTTTCTTTGAAGTTTGGTGTTTTCTGCTTAACTGTTGTTTTTGTTATCTGTTGGGTAAAAAAATATTTGTATCATTATGATGGACATTTTATACATTTTACTTTTTTCCAGGTTAGTTAGTGTTTAGTTGGTTTTATTTTTAAGTATATTTAAAACAATACTTAATATTTTTGGTAGATTTAGTTGGTTTCTTTAATGTAGCTTTTAGATTGGAATTGTTGCAGCCTGTAGAAAATAAAACGTGTTAATGTTTATTAGTTTTATTTTGTTGATTAGTTTTGCTTATCGCTTGATTTACCTAAGGTTTAAAAATTATTAATGGTTATTCTAACTTTATTTTATTTGTTTGATCAATTTTCTTTTATTCTTAATCTTTTATTGGTAGAATGCTGCACAGTTTATTTCTTAGCAGTGTTGATTTTTGATAAGGTTTGTAAATCAGTTTGTTTAATCAGGCAAAACGTGGAAATGCTAATATTTATTCATTTAACATGTTTTTATTATTTTAAGTTTAGTTAGGGGAATATGTAAATTTTTTAGGTATTTTACTTACTTCGAATTTGAGTTCTTAGGTGTGGCTCTTTTGAAGGTCATTTTTTGGGGCTTCATTCTGGCAGAGTTTTGTCCTTCTCCAATGTTTGCATGTTGTGAGGTAATTTTGGGTTAGTTAACTGGCTTCTTTTATAGTGTTTTTCAATTAGTTGAAGCTTTCTATTGGTTTTTGTTGTTTATGCTTTTATTGTATTGGTTGTTATAGCATCTGTTTAATTATTTTGTCAGTTATATATTAATTTGGTAAACATTGTATATATTTATTTAAGGTTTTTTGTTTTAATGTTATACATTTATGTAACAATATATTTGGTTTTCTATGTCTTTGGTTTGGTCATTTTCACTTATGATAAATGGTATTTGTTGTATTTTGTTTTGATTATTTAAATAAATATTAATGTTGTTTCGTTATTTTTATATTTATATATTTTATAATTGTTAATATATATTTAGATATATTTTTTGTTTTGAAAATTATTATTTTAATTGTGCTATTTATTAATATATATTTTTAAGTGTGTGTATTTAGAGCCTCATTATGATGTCGGCCGGTAAACCTCCAACCTCTCGTCAGAGGCTTACCGACCAACATCGTAGGTTTAAAGACCGACTGCCGAATTTCAATGTCAGCGGTCGGAGTGTAAACCGGCTGGTCAATCCGACTGGCCTCTGACGGACTCAAAAAGCCCATCGGCCAGTTGGAAACCGTACATAATCCCTTCAGGACAGCGTTTCAGCCGTCGGGATTATGAAATCGGTCTCCGACAGCCTTCCCATGTTGGCATTTCCGACATGGAAAGGCTGTGGAAAAGCGACTTTGGGGGCCCCTAGCAGGGCCCCCACCCCTCCGCGGACTACGGTTGCACACGATGAAGGAATTTCTACAAACTCCCATTTCTCAATGGGAGGTTATGCTTTAAGCGATTTCCGGAGTTTGCAACCGCACCATGTGTGGTCATAATGTAATAGAATGTGCAGAACCGCCGACCTATGGTCAATCGGTTCTCACACAGAAACGGTGTTGATCATAGGCAACCCCGTCCAGCATCGTAATAGGGCCCTTAATGTTTTCGTTAAAAATAAATTATATTTAAGCGATGTTTATGTTGTCGATATTGTGGATGTTTGTATATTAATTTATATATTTTTTAATGTAACAATATTTTTGTTTACAATATTTTTGTGCTCAATATTTTTGGCATCTAATTTTTTATAACAATATACTTTATTTTAGATACTTTTGTATTTTTAATGGTAAATATAGGTAGTCGATATTTTTGCATGCAATATTAGTTTCTCAATATTGTGTAGGCCGATATTATGGGGGTTGATATTGTGTCAGTGAACCGCCTGGCAACCTTACCACCAAACTGAAAGATGTTACACTTTTTTTCTCAGAGTTGTACAACTCATCCTTGCAACTAGATTATTTCCTGCTACCTGAATCCGAGCACCCAAGGGTTGGGACATTGAGGATCCCAGCCCGTGATCTTTCAGACCACACACCAGCCAAAATGGTGATACAGATGGGACCTCATGGGAGGGGAAGGGACTGAAGCCTCTGTTCTTGGAGACTGATGGCTCCAGAGTTTTGGGACTTTCTCCTTGAGGCCAAACCTTCTTTCCTGACAGTGAATGATGGTTTGGTTGAGTCTCCAAGGACATTATGGGAGGTACTTAAACCATGATTCGTGGGCAAATCATGAACTACTGTATGGGTCAAAAGCAGAAATCCCAACAGGAGATAATGAATCTGGAGTCTCGTATCCAGGACCAGAAATCGTGGTACCTTGCCTCCCTGGCTGTTCTATCCTCCGTGACTTACTCTATACCCAGGTAGTCCTACACTAGCCTCTGCTGGACAATGCACATAATGCATGGTTCGCCACCCACAGCTTCATATATCAGTTGGGGGACAAGGCATGTAAAACGCTATATTGGCTCAGCTCATCTGCCTTTGCAAGAGAGACCAACACCTACATCTTGGACAGCGATGGTAAGGTTGCCTGCAGCGACCTCCCCATAGATTGTAGATTTGTGCCCTATTACATCCAATTTTATAACATTCTGTGCAATTTTGAACTAACAGATCTGACCTCCTTTATGGCAGATCTTACCACTCACAAACTAGACACAGAGGAGAGGAACCTCCTAGATACTGAAATCACTGTGGAGGAATTGGGTGAGGTATTGAATCAGTTCCAATCCAGTATAATCCTGGAATCCAACTGGTTCCTGGTGGCATTCTTCAAAGCCTTATGGTCACACATTAGGCCCCTCTCCTTGACACCTTTCAGGAGGCTACAGAAGTTGGCTTACTTCCACCAAATCTGCGATCAGCAGATATTATCCTTATACTGAAATTGGACCCACTGACTTCCGACTACACATCGTTCCGTCCTATATATCTTCTAAACACAGACATGATGATCTGAGCCAAAGCCCTAGCACTTTGGCTGTTGAAAGTGGTGGGCTCTTTGATCCACCCCAATCACTTGGGTTTCATGCTGCACCAAAACTGGTCCCAGGATGCTTGTTTCCGGTCGAGGGAGGACCTGGCTTGGCAGTTCGGGCTGGACTGTTCCCATAAGGAACAGGGTCAAGCCTGATTTGCATATGGCTAGGTCTGAACTGGGGTGGCATGGTGAGCAAAAGAACGGTGGATTTAAACCAGATCTCTTGACTGGGGGTAAATGCATGATTTATTCAGCATTCCATCCAACATTTATTTGTGTAGCACCGTACAACTCAGCACAACATCCGGAGAGTTCACAATGCGGTAGCCTTAGCAGACAAATTACCTGACGACAAGGCGTTGCTCATGGTGAATTTCCACAAATCCATCGACTCAGTAGGATGTGACTATTTATTCTCTCTACTGGCCAAGATGAATTTCGGTCCCTGATTTCTTAGCTATGTGAAACAGTCCTATGTGATGTTATCTGCATGAATCCATATAGGAGGGGCCATATTTGAGTTATTTCTGATCAAAATGGGAATGCGGCAGAGGTGCCCATTGTCACTCCTGCTATTTGCACTTGACATCGAACCCCTTGCAGAATGGCTGAATGGCTGAGGATGGACGCAAGGGTGAGAGGGTTTGAGTTTGCATTGGGAGTGACAGATATGATCTCCCTTTATGCTGACGGCATCCTCATTTTCCTAGATGACCCCCTATGGTCCGGCCCCTGGACTTTGTACATATTTTGGTATTTGGCCTCCAGGTGAACAAAGCAAAGTTTCTATTTTCCAGATGGATCCAGATCCCCAGGTCTAGGTTCTGGGCTTCACTCCCATTGTTCTTATTTGGTAGGCCAACTATCTTTAAGATGGTGATGCTCCGCGCCCGCTTTACCAATTGCAGAACTTTCCTTACTCCATTCTGAAGACTTTTTTTAGTAGCATCAACACACTGCTACTGGGTTTTCTGTGGAACCACCAACCACCAGAATTGCAAATACTTTAATTCATCTTTTGAAGGAGGCATGATGATGCCAGACATTGTGTCCTACTATCACACCTGGTAATCTTAAATAATTGGTGGTTTGGTGGGTTCTGAGATCCGGCCTATACGTCTGAAGGGTGGGTGATGAATGGAACACAACTATCAAACCTTCTTTATGGAGGCACAGTCCATCCCTACAGCTGCCCAAATGGTGTTTAAAGCTTGGGGTGACACATTTAGGTCCCGTGGCTGGTTCTGTCGATTGCGATTGACCCGGGAGACTCCCTTATGGACCAGAACGTGGTTTTGGTAGATGGCAGCACTGTCAGGCTTTGGGATTTCTAGATTAGGAGACCTGGTACATCAGACCACGTTGAAGTCATTTATGTAACTGCAGGAGGAATATGAGCTCCACTATTCACTACAACCAGTTTTACTACTCCTACAGATCAGACACAAGCATTCCCCACATATCTCTGGCTTGTATGATATTTCGGTCACAGCCCACTGGAGGCCAAGGGTGTACTGACAAAACTCCAACAGCATCAAATCTCCCTTATTTATAAATCTCTGGTTGTTAACATGCTGGATTTCTTTGACCAACTGTGAGAGGTAAGGGCATTAAATCTGGGCATAATCGACGATGATGACTGAAGGCAATCCCTATCACCCCCTCTGGAAGCCCAATTGCTTCTCAATTTCCACAATTCAGTGTTTCTACACAAGGTTGAGGCTGTGGAAAGTAGGAGCTATAAACTCACAAACCTGCCTGCATTGGTCAGCACACGTGGACATCTTCCTTCACACTGTTTGGGGACGCTCAGTCCTTGCGCCTATCTGGTTAGGAAATATTGGCATCCTTTGGAAGGGTCTTAGGTTGGATCCTCCCCAGAAATCCCAGACTTGAACTGCTCAATATTTCTAATGACATTGACAGGAATGGATATAAGAAAGTATTACTGTGGCTGTGCTTGGTTGTAGTTAAACACGATATTGCCAAGGCATGGGGTGACCTGGGGACATACTCGTTGAAGGATGGAAGCATGGTTTGGACCGCTGTCTCTGCTTAGAACAGCCTATCTTCATGGGCTGGGGCTGCACTTAAAAGCATGGGAAAATTTGGAGGGACTGGTCCAGTACAGAAGAATCCACCTCGAGCTTTGCAGAAGACCTTAGACACTGGACATGGACATATGCATATTGAAACCCACACAGCTGGGAAAGGGAAGGGCATGAGGGAGCGGATTGGGCTGCAGTGACACTGTAGGGTGCCCAGGTATGTGATGGAGGTTGGGCACCCTGCTGTCCACTGTGTTGTAATTTGTGATTGCAGGTATATATTGTATTGTATTTAAAACAATAAAAAGTGTTATATAAAAAAAACAAGATCACCAAATGGTAAATACCACCTCTCTGCAGGGAAGGGGATGGAGGGGAGGAGGGAGGGATTGTAGAAGAGACAAATATAAATGCTGAAAGTCCGAACAGTTGAAAAGTTCTGGTTCATCAATAGGGGGGGCTGGTGAAGGACATTTACATTTATCAAAGTTCTAAATTTTCCTCTTCAAATTAGGTGCATGATGATTCAGGCAAGACTGGAAACATTTTGCAAGTATTGATTGTGGAGAAACATCTACCAACACTTGCAATAAGGCAGCAGATGATGTCCAATGAGGCTTTAGGAGCTTGGAGACACCAATCCACTAGTCCGAAGAGGTATAACATAAACCCAGAGAGACCTAGGTAGTACTTAGTTTGTGCTAGAGGTTGTAGTTAGTGGACACAGGTGCTTGTTCTTAGTGGCTGGGACTTATTTATGTCATGACACTTTGACCTAGAGTAAGAGAGAGAAAGGTAAAAAATGGAGAAAGAAGGGGAAAAAGCAAGATAAATAAAGAGTGACATAGGGAGTAAGGAAGGATGAAAAAGAGCCTTCAAGAGTGAGATAAAGAGACAGGACGTGTAGGGTAGTGGAGTAAAGGGGCATGTGTTACAATCAAGACTATGCAGCCATGATATATGACAGTTCTGGCATTTGATACTCTGGCAGTGGTCTCCTAAGAAAAACTCTGGACCCCTGCATTTATTTTCTACAAATTAAGGACTGGGCATAGCATAAGGCTAGAGGTGCAAAATGCCAGAGCCAGAAAAGTAGCAATGTATAATTTAGAGCTGGCAAGTACCCACCTTCTTAGAATGTAAAGAAGGCAGTATGAAACCAGTGGAAGTCAGTAGGGCGACATTTTAGGGATACAGTATTTAAGAGACTGATTCATGCAATATAAAAACGCCGGCATGTACTCCTGCTTAACCCTCTCTTTCTCTTTATTTGAATGTTCACTTGCTTGTCTTTCCTTTGCATACTCTGTGTTGAACCCTCTGTGTGACCTGGAGTAGCTTGAACAGGGTGGTTGGCAGATCCAACAATACTTGAATTATCATGTGAAATATTCAGAAAATCATGTCATCCCTTCTTTACTGGAGCTCCCATGTGATATATCGGCCAGCGGTCTGAAGGGTGTCTGTGCCATCCATTCAGCTCCTATATGCCATGATTCGGGAACTCAATGAGTGAGTGGTATGGGGATAGTGTGCTAACTTGGGAGGGTGGCTCAAAGTGCGGGGCAAGACTATTTAGGGACCACCAGACAGTGTAAGGACTTCTCTTACGGTCCCACTTCAGCTGATCCAACCCTGAATAGCCACCATGCCCATGGCTTCTCACTCCTCCCATGAAGAGGTACAGCAATGCAGAGTAACTGCTTTCAAGCTTTTCTGCTGGTATGTAGTGCCATGAAGGGACATAGTGAAAGAATTTACTAAAAAAAGCTTTTGTACAATATTTATGGCCTTTAGGCCGGTTGCAAAAAATCAAAGTGATTGGTAAAATACATGTCCTGCTCTTGGGAAATCCTGGTGAGGGTATGATGAGAGACTTGGGGACCTTCCCATCAGATAAGACTTGGGGACCTCCTAAAGATAGGATATCCCTTAATGCCAGTCGACATCCTCATTTTCCTTGATGACCCCCCATGGTCCGGCCTCTGGACTTGGCAAATCGTGTGGTATTTAGGAGTTTTTCTGGTCTCCAGGTAAACAAAGCAAAGTCATCTGTGTTCCAGATGGTGCCAGCTCCACGTAGTGACCTGGGTAAATGTTCTGCACATTGTCTCTGATGGGTTTTGCTACCTGGGAGTATATATTGGCAAAAGCCATACCAGTAACTTACTGGGGGCCTCCACTGCCGGCACCCCTCGAAACTGTCAATGATATTACACAATGATCACCTTGCAATATAGTGCTTACCTTAGATGCACATGTGGAGCTTGCATGTCCTGCAGCACTTGCTGTCCACCTCTACCTACTGCTGAAAGTCCACCCTAGATCCACAGAGAGTGTGAACCCTGCACCCCTTCTGTTGATTTGCCTCTCATATCCTTCTTTATCTGATGGCAATGCACCACCTAAATTATAGTGAATGCCTTCACCCATTATTTGTCCAAGCTCTTCCATGCAGCATGCAGCATCTGACACCCCAATCCTTATGTTTGTAGAAACAGGAAAGGAGACACTAGGGAACTAAGGGGGTCAGATCACAATGGAGGCTTTGGCACCAAGCCCTGCCAGGATCAATGGATCAATGGATCATGGCTTTGTAAATGGCACAAGGAACTCACACCAGAGTCCTTGAAAAGTGGTAGAGAGCAAGAGCACTTTAGACCCTAATACTATCTGTGTATTGTGGAAGAAGGATGGTTGTTCAGTTATTTGCCCCTAGTTTATTGACTAATGGTTACTTCACTGAACCTCTCCAAATGCTGGTATCAAATGTATTTTCTTCTCAACATCAGGGTGAAACATCCGCTTGAATGAGCAATGTTGAGTGAGGAAGGACATCCATCAGAAGCAGTGTGGCAATCTGTCAAACTACTATGACTGTGTTTGATTGCTGCTGCACCCTAGCCCTACTTTCATAGGACTGGTGAGAGATACCTTTTTTGTCAATGTTTGGAAGCATTTTGTTGATCTGCTGAGCACATCTTCCCATTAACATATTATTTACATTAAAATATCTACTTTCTTAAAAGCATTCTGAGACACCCAGCTTGCCTTATATGACTAAAAAAGATGACTAACATCACCATCCCTTTAACAACTGCAAGAGCGACATTCCAGAGTGTGGGCATTAGGATGGAAAAGTGGTAATATCCCAAAGTATTTTTTTTAACACAAACCTTATTACATTTTACTTATTCATACCTATTACATGTCACAATAGGATGTACAATAGCGAAGTCAATATGTGGAACCATAAGGGAGTGATTCTTAGAGTTATGAAAAGCTTTGGGGACATTTGACTCAATACAGTCGAAAGAATTAGACAGCTGTACCCAATGGGCCATTATTCCTAAGACATAATGCACTGGCTGGTTCAGAGAGGATTCACATTTAAAACCCTGACTATGATCCAGAGTTCCTTCTGAAAAAAGTGGTTTTGGTAGTTCAATAGATGGTATATTCCAGCTATGACCTTGTGATTATTATCAAACTATGCCATGGGCATCCCTTGTGCAAACAAACCAAACTCTTGCAAACAGAGCATCCGACTCGCTCCTTTCACCTCTGCACCCAAAGACATCATGTGCCATGTACCACAAAGATCATCTCCCAGCCCCACCCTGTTCGACATCTACATGACCCTCCTTGCAGATGACACTCAACTAATCCTCTCGCTCACCGTGGTTCCCTTCAACGCCAAAACCAACTTCTTTGATGCCAGGACCAACGGAGCCAAATGGATGATAGTACTGATCTTCGGGACGAACACCTCTGCGTGGGACCACAGCAGGTGGCCTGCAGAACTTGGACCTACACCCACACTGACCGATCATGCACGCAACCTCAGCCTTATCCTCGGCTGTCAACTGACCATAAAACGACAAGCCAACGTATTCGCTTCCTCCTGTTTTCACACACTTTGCATGCTCAGCAGAATCTTCAGATGGATCCCAACGAACACCAGAAAGGCCGTCACTCAGGCCCTTGAGACCAGCTGCCTTGACTCTCATAATGCCCTCTACCCAACTCCTCAGAAGACTTCAGACCATACAGAACTCGGCAGCCAGACTCATACTGGACCTCCCCAAACAAACCCACATGGCCCCCAACCTGACAGACCTCCACTGGCTCCCCATCCAGAGGAGATGCCAGTTCAAGATTCTCACACACTCCTACAAAGCCCTCCACAACCTAGGACCAGCCTACCTCAACCATCGACTGAACTTCCACCAACCCTCACAGACACACGCCGCATCTGTCACAGCCACAGCGGTGGCCGCTCCTTCTCCTACACCGCTGCCAAAACCTGCAACGACCTTCCCTTCCAGCTCTATCCAGCCCCCTCGCTGGTAGACTTTAGAAAGAGACTCAAGACATGGCTCTTTGACGGAGACACAGTGCCCAGATGCCACATGGGGTGATAGTGTTGCGCTTTACAAATGCTGTTTGATGATAGGTTTGATTGAAAGTTAGGTGTTGAGAACTTCTTGGTACAGGGATCAATATTATGGAACATTCCTCCTGGACTCTGGCCCTCTGTCCAAAAACACCTCAGATCAAGAAGGGCCTTTAGCAGTCGCCTCTTTTAGACGTTCTCCCAGTATAGGTTCTATTACAATGTGTGGTTTTCTCGTTATAGCCAAGTGCAACTTGTGCCCTGAAGGATCCTAGTGCTGCATATAGCCTTATATAAAAATTCAAAATATCATACCATAACTTAGCAGCCCTTAATTAGTATGGGCATGGAGCCAATTTAGTGCTGTGCAACAGTATGTTGGTGGTGTTTGACTGACTGGAGAGCCTCGCCTCAACATTCTGCAGGTGTTTGAGCAATGTTGACCTTGTCTCTATGGAAATCTCCCAATTTCCCATCAGTTCGTAGCTTCAGAAAGTCCTGCAGGAGCAAAGCAGGTGGCCTTATGTCAACCACTGCATCTGCTACAGGCTCAGTTGTCTCGACTTCTTCAAAGCTTGGAAGACTACCTAATAGGCTTCTGTGTTGCAAGGCCGTGACAGACAGAGAGCTGAATTTGAGCTACTACTACTATGAGCCAATCAAGGGAATACAAATATGAATGGAATAATTATTTAGTTCAGCTAAAATAATTTCTGAGATCTGGAACTGACTTGTGGAAAATGCAACCTCTCAGCAACTGACAAACCACATAAAGGAAATCTAAAAGCATTTTATAAATGTCATTTTTTTAATATGTTGTAATATTAGTAAATCTGCCCGACTAAACACACTTCACACATTTATATACACAGTAGAACTGAAAAAGTCTGTAAGCATTGGAAGATGTAATAGATCTAAGCCACAGAGGGACGAAGTGATTTTGCAGGCTCACGTAACTGACTTAATTTAAAAGCCAGCATTAGAGCTTAGGTCTCCTAATTCTACTGCCGACAAATAAGCCACTTGTCCATCTATCCCCTTTGTAGCATAAAAGGTGTCAGGCTATCACTGAATAATGAGGAGATATAACAGCTCCAAGTAAAGGTGACTTTATTCATGGATCTGTTGTATTTCATCCAGTTTCTTGATGTCCATTCCTCAGTGCAGAAAGGGAGCATTGTTCGTGCTCTGTCATTACAAAGTAAAGAGAACTTGGCTTATGTCTGAGCCTGAGCTGAGGAATGTAAACTAAAGCTTTGATTACTTCTAGATTTTAGACAAGCTTGGAGCAGCTCTTGCTGATGAGGTTAAGGAACATCTCCAGGAGCCCAAAAAAAGACAAATGATCTTCCAGCTTCTTGGGCCTCAATTTGTTCAGAAGCACTTCAGCGAGTATCCTAACCAACCAAGCTTGCTGGTAAGTATTTCATATATGATTGATAGATCCAGCTTATTTTGTTGGGTTCACAGGGGAAGAAGTTGTAGCCCTTCCATCCTTACGAACTACATCTCATTGCCATCTCTCTGTTGGACTATTCCTGTTCATTCTGTATTCTCTTTGTTGTATTGTTCGGTATTTAGCAAGTCATGCGTCATACATAAGGATCATTATATTTTATAGTTGATCTAATGCTTAGGGCACGGTGCACAAACTGTTTTTTGAAGTACGTAAAATTGGCCTACAGAAGTATTACTTAATACAAAATGCAATTCACAGGCCTACTGGTGGAAATATTCCCCTTTACCTCTTCAGTCTTTCTATGGGGAGATCTCCACACATGTAAGTTTACTACTTAGGTGCCGATTCCGATCCGGTAAAACCCGGGTACGAACCGTCGGACGGAGCGTTTTCTCCGTCCGACTCGTACCCGTGAAAACCACCTTACCAACCCGCAAGTACGATTCGTCCAGAAACACCATTTCTGTACGAATCGTAAAAAACACCGACCGGCTAAAATATGCCCACAATTCCGATCCGGGACACCGCGTACGCGACATTCACACGGAGTCTGGCAGCGTTTTACAGACCAGCAAGTTCGATTCGTACCCACAGCATTTCGCACGGCAATATTTTTACGGAACCCAAAAAGTGCCGGAAAAGCTAAGTATGCCACGATGCACGGCGAAAAGGGGGCCCGGTACGCACCGTACCCCCATCCCTACACGTCCGCACCGTACCCCCACCCCCCCCATGTCCGCACCGTACCCCAGCACCCATACCTGTACGGTGCGTACCCCCACCCCCCGTATGTACGGTGCGTACCCCCCGTAAGTACGGTGCGTACCCCCACCCCCCGTATGTACGGTGCGTACCCCCCGTAAGTACGGTGCGTACCCCCACCCCCCGTATGTACGGTGTATACCCCCACCCCCGTATGTACGGTGCGTACCCCCAGGGTACGCACCGTACATACGGGGGGTGGGGGTACATACGGGGGTGGGGGTATGCACCGTACTTACGCAGTCATTACATCGCAACATCCTTTACAACACATGTCACTACAACGCAGCCATTAGATTGCATGTCGCTACAACGCATGACACTACAACACATGTCACTACAACGGAGGCATTACATCGCATACCATTACAACGCATACCATTACAACGCATAGTATCCCTACACTATCCAATACTTACCCTACTGTTGCACCCCCTGGAGTTAGAATAGTACTTTTTACCCCTACACTATCCAACACTTACCCTACTGTTGCACCCCCTGGAGTTAGAATAGTAATTTTTACCCCTGTACTATCCAACTCTTACCCTACTGTTGCACCCCCTGGAGTTAGAATAGTAGTTTTTACCCCTACACTATCCAACACCTACCTTAAATGCAATGTAATGGTATGCGTTGTAAAGGTATAATGCGATGTAATGGAATGCGTTGTTAATGTAGTTTTAAAAAATTTGTTGTAGTGGCATGCGATGTAAATGTATGTGTTGTAAAGGATGTTGCGATGTAAAAACTGCATTGTAAAGGCATGCGTTGTAAATGTATGCGTTGTAATGTCATACATTCACGAAACACGCATCGCCAGCTGCCTGCCTGCACTGACAAAGCGGGCATTGACACCCTGCTAACCCCTTCCCGGACCTGCCACAACTAAACACGCACAGAACTAGTGTGCCGATTTGAACCGGAAAAACTGAGGCTGCAGCGAAGAACTGAACAACATCCCCTGCCGCATTGCGATTCCAGAGGCAGCCCTACTTCTGAGCGACCGCAGTTCCCTCCGCCAAAAAGCTACCTGAACGGCAACACACTTGCCGTCCCATCCTGGGAACTTGACCACCAGAAAGCGCTTGCCGCTACAATCAGCAGCGCTCAGCCAGTCTGAAGACGCCACAACTCAAGCACCTGCACTGAGAGGAACACCTGAACAAAAGACCAGTTGCAAGAGACCAAGTACATAACCCCATTCAAATCACACATAGAGATGATGCCCCAGCGGTCTATCTTGCAGGGTGCGCAATTCAGACTCTCGCCGTTACACCCCTTAAGATTGGGCTCTAAGGGCCAGATGTACGACCCTTACATTTTGCGACTCACAAATTGCGTCGCTTTGCGACTCGCAAAATGCAATGTACAACAGTGTCACAGAAACTGTTAGCAATTACCAATGGGGTCACAAATTGCATGCCTCATAAATATTCATGAGGCAAGAGCAATTAACAACCCCATTGGGAATGGCTAGCACTCCCAGGGATGGTGGCCTGCTGGGGTCAGCAGACCACCATGTCTTGGACTGCTTTTAAATAAAGTTTAATTTTTTTAAATGCAGCCCGTTTTCCTTAACGGAAAACGGGATGCATTTAACAAAGCGGTCGCAAAACAACAGAACATGGCAGTGAGTGCCGCTATTAGAAAGGGACGCCCCTTCCTAACTGCGGGAGTCGCAAACACTATTTTGCGACTCAGTGACTCTCAAAATAGCATTTGTACATGCCATTACCCTTTTTTGCGGTCGCAAACAGGCCGATCTTCCGTTTCCGTGTGCACAAAGGGGTCGCACATCTGGCCCTAAGAAACTACCGCCCAATCAGACAAAGAGAATGTACAGAACACCACTGCTGGCCAAAACGGAAAGAATACCTTGTTGCGCTTCTAAATTCACTTGGTTGCGTCCCCCTGGGCACTATTAATATCCTAGGAGAGGATTTGTTAGTTTGCGTTGTTTCGCTTCACAAATGAGTGCTGACTCTTGTCGTAATTCTTAACTTTATTTATTTTCCTTTCGATGTTTTTAAGTTAGACATTATCTTCATGTCATCATTTGTTAAACAGTAGATAGCATTCTCTACGCTAGGGAACGTCCCCGTGGGCACAACCAAGCCCTCTGGGAGGTTATTTTAACAGTTCGTGGTGCACGTTGTATGAGTGAATTAATCAATCACTATGATTTCATTCATATTTATTTTTCATTCTTCATATGAATTCAGTTTGGTGCAATAACATTTTGTTTCATTCATTGATGATTTAACTGATGCATACTCCTTATGCTCCAATGCATTTCGGGTTGTACATCCTTCTTCAGGGTACAATGTCTTGTGAATTAATGTAAATATGAACTAAATACACGAGGAGACTTGGTATGTGACTCAATGTCTTAAATTAATGTGACTTGTGCTGTGAAAATGTGGTTATACGAATAAGTGTTAAACATTACGAAAGCGTGAACATTAAGTCGGCATATTATAAAGAAAACACGAGTGCTCGGTGAGAGTGCTCAGTGGGCGGTATACGGCTATTCATAAGCAGCAATAATTAAACACAATCAGTGTCAGATCTTATGTGTCAAACAGAGAAAGAACATGAGTGCTCGGCGTGTGTGAGATGATACGGAACTATTTAAAACGGCCTGAACTAAACACTAGCGGTGTGAAAAAGGATCATAAGTGCTCAGCGGTGTATAAAAGTGCAAAATTAATAATAGGCGGAAAAACTAGACGCTAATATTAAGGGAACCACTGGGAATAATAAACTTACTACATATCATTTGTTAAACATCATTTCTCTACAAGCCTTCTTTTGGCTCCAATGCATTTCGGGCTACCCGCCCTTCTTCAGTGAGCATTACTGAAAAATAATAATAGCACACATACTAATCAGAGGATTATCTTTACTAACATGGTTCAACATTATCCCCAGTGTTATCGTTTCTTGGTGATTGACTATGTCTACTAAATAATGTGTGTGGTGCTCGAAGTTATAAAACATGCAATATTGTGGTTATTAGGCGTTTTTGTAACTCGTGTGGTATTATTTTTGTCATTTTTATAAAGGAACAGTGGTCCCATTCAAGTAGAGTAAATTAAGATGCCACAATTAGTACAATGAAAAATTGGGTTTTATGTTTGAAGACAATGCAGAAATTACTGGTAAATTACAGTAAATAGTGAGAAAAAAATATAAAACAGTGAGTGAGTTGGTGGCAGGGTAATAGGAAATCAGCCGATTTCCGGTAACCAGGCAAGTGATTTAAAAGGTGACTTTTTGGTGCTCGAAGGTAGTTATTAACAAAAAGTCAGTAAGACATTTCATACTCCGACATTTCAATTTGCAATACAATGGAGTTTAGAAATGGTTGTCGACGACGTTTCGATCCCTTAGCGAGTGGTGGGATCTCTTCAGGACAGGAGAATGACAATTATTTGCCTGGGGGGAAGCAGTGCAGGGAGCGGGAAGAGGAGATGATCCACACTGGGTGGTGTGTGATGCCCAATTCCGTCTCATACATCAATTACGAACGTTAGTGTTGAAGGCAGGGACTCGTAGGATGTTCAGAAATCCGTGGAGGCGGGAAAGTTAACCAGAATTACGGTGAGCCACTAGGAGGAGTAAAATGGCCCGTCAGATATGAGTCCAGCCAATTCCTGGATACGTAAAGAGTTACGAGGGAGCCGGAACGTCTGTTTTTGTAGCGATAGGAAAACAATGAAGCCGTGGGGCGGGAGCCCAGATAACGACAACGTAGTAGTTGCGAGGTAGCCGATAGTTCCGCGGCAGAAGCGTATGGTAACGCGAATAACCTGGGGAGCTTGCGAGGATCCGGGTAGGCGTGAAGGCTCGGGCTGTGTGCGCAGCCCGAGCCTTCACGCCTACCCGGATCCTTGCAAGGAAGCTCGTTGGTACATAAACATATTCAAATTGTGAAGAGAGTTGGGAATTTTCATCACACAGAGGCGAAAGATACTTCAACCTTTGAATATGGCCACCACTTAACAGATTGACCGGCTAGTCCTATGTTTATGTTGATTACACGTGATGCAACTACCAGCATCTAAGTTACACAGTACTACATTTTTATCAACCACATGACTCGTCGTTTCGAAAATAGAGAAGCCGACACCGAGAAACATACATTGAGAATAGGACTCTAAACGCCTCAGCATCTTCACATTCACTGTAAGTAAGCTGTAATCAGCGCCGTTACTTGTATAAATCCTGCTGTGCTAAAACGCTTACTTAAACGCTATTCTCGTTTCCTAAATTAAAGGCATTAGAGGAACCGACACAGAAATACCGTGAGTAACCATGAGTTTACAACAGGTTTGATCGGCACAGTTTTAATAATAATCTTGTGACACGAGCACACGCTGATAAAAATCACCACGCAACACCGACTCGCGTTAGAAATATGCTTGACAAAAATAATACCGCACGCGTTACAAAAACGCCTAATAACCACAATATTGCATGTTTTATAACCTCGAGCACCACACACATTATTTAGTAGACATAGTCAATCACCAAGAAACGATAACACTGGGGATAATGTTGAACCTTGTTAGTAGAGTTAATCCCCTGATTAGTATGTGTGCTATGATTATTTTTCAGTAATGCTCCCTGAAGAAGGGCGGGTAGCCCGAAATGCATTGGAGCCAAAAGAAGGCTTGTAGAGAAATAATGTTCAACAAATGATGACATGAAGATAATGTCTAACTTAAAAACATCGAAAGGAAAATAAATAAAGTTAAGAATTACGACAAGAGTCAGCACTCAATTGTGAAGCAAAACAACGCAAACTAACAAATCCTTGCCTAGGATATAAGTAGTGCCCAGGGGGAAGCAACCAATTGAATTTGGAAGCGCAACAAGGTATTCATTACATTGGCGTTCTTGAATGGAACACGCCAGCCCAGGAGCACACGATAAACTTTTGAACCATTAAAAAATCTTTAACTGAAATTGGTTGTGCGCGGGCCAACAAGCAGTCAGTGGTTCAAAACGGAAAGAAACCAAGCACCACAACAGCAACATACTGAGGGCACCTCTCAGCACATTCTCCAATCCTTGTGCTCCAACCGAAGCGGCGATAGGAAAGACTGACACCAAGCAACCCAAGCTAACCTTTGACGGCCGGCGCATCGGTAGATATGGATACCCACCTCAAGAGGCAGAAGAACAGGCCACAGAAACTGACACCACTGGGGTGCAAAATTAGACATACGATCATTGCTCCTAGAGGTCAAATCTAGCCTGAAAACAATAGACTCAAAAGTTGGCCACCTAGCACCCGTCTTGAACAGGTCAAGCAACGTGTGGATTCGCGTGACACTCTGATAACCCACTTGGAAGCTAGAGTATCCGATGCAGATGATACCAGCCCGAGAACCAACAATAATCTTCATATCACTGGAATCCCCGAATCTACAGCCATATCCAAAATGGGGGGCTACCTAAAGTCGCTACTTTGTGATCTGTTTGGCACTGCCTTTTCTGAGATCTTCATTGTTCAGAGAGCACACTGGTCACTTGGCCTACGGCCTTCCCCTGGGGCCTCTGCTAGGCCAATAATAGCCTGCATCCTAAATTATCGTGACCGCAACACAATCCTGCGAAAAGCCAGAGGAATGGGGTAAGTCAGACATCAAAGAAACACTCTCTCATTCTATCCTGATTTCACCATGGCAGTACAGGCAGCAAGGCAAGACTTTCTACCGGCCCAACGAATCTTCCAACAACTGAACATTCCATATGCGCTCATGTACCCAGCTAAACTGCGAATAGACACTAATGGCAAACTGCGCTACTTCACTGACTCCAATGCACCATGGCATATGCCAAACAATTACACAAAACCCACTCACGTGGTCCGCTCGCATCATTTGAGGATGGCCGCACCAGTGACAACTACTAATGACCTATGCAACATAATATCCATCAGATCAGAACTGCTCTACTGCTCTGTGATGTACCACTAAAACGCTGGGACATTAGTGCATTATGGAGTTACGCTCCCCCTATACCCGTCTGGACACAGCAAGCCAAGACCTCATATACTACTTCCAAATGCACTTCACCGTTTGGCCACCCTGCCTTTGAAGCGGGGGAGTTGACTTACAGAGTCCACGTACCGTAACGGGATAAATCCCATGAACTCTCTTAGCGTTTCAAGTTGGGGAATTCTGGGTGGGGAGGGTACTTTAACTCAACCTAATTGGAGGTTTTGAGTGGGAGGGAGGTGGACATGGGTGGTTCAAAGAGGGCATTGGAAACAGGGACTGTTTCCCCGACAGTTGTTGTTTTACTGGTTATGAACAACTTTGAATGTGTTACCTTTCGCACTAAGAGGCAGTACTATTACACTCAGCATCACAATTATTGCTGGCACCACACACAGCAACAAATGCACCCAAGGACTGACTCATGACTGAAGTAACATTCCTAACCTGGAACATTAGGGGCATTAACGACCACCGTAAATCCTGTCTCATGCACAACTACCTTGCTCGACACAAAATCGATGTATGTTTTCTACAAGAGACGCACCTTCCTACTACTCACACTGCTCGACTTCGTGCTCGATGGTGGGGCGATTCCTACTCCTCTGTATACTCTAACTATGCTAGAGGAGTCATCATTCTGCTAAAAAAATACCTTCCCTGGCGCAATACACATGCGCATATTGATGCAGCAGGCAGATACGCTATACTGGCAGGAACGCTCTACTCACAACCATTAGTCATGGTGGCTATATATGGACCAAATTCAGATGACCCAGACTTTTTACTCCATATTTGGCAGCTAATTTCATCGCATGGCCCCTACCCAATAGCCTGGGGTGGCGATTTTAACATTGCACTGCAGAACACTCTTGATTGCTCAGGTACTAAACTACAGCACCCGCAAGCCACCGCAACACTACACTCACTCATACTGGATGATGCGCTAATAGATGCCTGGCGTCATGCCCACCCCAATAAGTGCGAGGGCACCTGCATTTCTACCACTCATAGCTCCTGGTCCCACATTGACTTATGGCTAGTATCCTGGGATGTAGCTGGCTGGACCTCCTCTGTCAAACACATGGCCCTCACCCTGTCTGACCATTCCCCTGAACGCCTGGTCCTCCAGATTCCACAGACTCTATGACGCATGTTCTCGTGGCGCCTGCCCCCCTTTGCATTGAAAGATGCAGCATTCAAAGAAGAACTGAGCAGCACCATAATAGGAGTTTTTGAATTAAACACTGGCTTGGTTGACTCATCTTCAACTCTGTGGGAAACGTTTAAAGCAGTTATTCGGGGTGTGTGCATAGCTAAGCAATCTGGGGTGCTCCGGGCCATCCGCCGAACCCTGGAGAGACTAGAGGCGGAAATCAAAACACTTGACCAGATGCATAACACCAACCCCATTCCAGCCACAATGGCAGAGATTAGGACAAAACTATCGGAATATCACACTGAAGCAGGACGGGAAGTGAGTTACCTAGGCCGGGAGGCACAGGCTTGCCAATACAGAGAGGGGGATCGCCCTGGTAAAATTCTGGCTGATGTGCTGAGGAAGCCACACGCATCCTCATATGTGACAGAATTGCCAGACGATGCCGGTTGCAGGATCACGTCCCCTGCAGAGATAGCAGCAGCAATTACCTCTTTCTATTCCCAATTGTACACGGCCGGGGCGGTGAGTACCCAGGACACACTACAGCAGTACTTTGATTCAGTCAAGCTGCTAAGGCTTGACCCAGGGCACAGAGTTTATCTAGATGCCCCTTTGACGACCGAAGAAATCGCACACGTTATTGCCGGCCTCCCTGGCGACAAAGCAAGAGGACTGGACGGACTGGCCCCTGCGTTCTATAAAGGATACACTTCTATTCTGATCCCCCATCTCGTCAAAATGTACAGGGAATCAATCGCCCTGGGCCATTTCCCCTCTTCTCTCTGCGAAGCACTAATCACAATCATACTTAAACCAGACAAGGTACCTGAGTTCTGCGACTCCTATCGCCCCCTATTAATTATCAACACTGACAATAAAATATACGCGAATCTGCAGGCAAATTGGCTCCTCCCGCTCATGCCCCTAATTATACGCCCCAATGAATCTGGCTTTACTCCGGGACAGGCCACATCACACAATTTACGTACAATATTTTTGGTAAAGCACCAAATTAACCCCTCCCTGCCAGCAGTGGTGGCTGTTCTAGATGCCACCAAGGCATTCAACTCTCTAGAGTGGCCCTTCCTTTTTTCGCTCCTCGGCTTGCTGGGCTTCAGCTCGAAATGTATCCACAAGATCTGTATGCTATACAAATTACCCTCGGCACTTAGTAAAATTAACGGGCAGCTAACCAATCCTATCGCGATCACCAGGGGCACACGACAGGATGACCAATCTCCCCAGTGTTGTTTGCAATTCCGATGGAACCGCTAGCAGCTTGGCTATGCCAACACCACACAGAGCGAGGCATTGCATTCATGGCCCGTAGCCTAGTGATCTCTATGTATGCTGATGATATCACACTATGTGGGCCACCGAACCAACCAAATATCTAGGTATATGGCTAAGCAGAGACCCGGACGAACTACGGAAAGTGAATTACGGCCGAGCGGTGGAATGGCTAAAGACTAAAATCCTGGTATGGAACAAGCTCCCACTCTTCTTGGCTGACCGCATTGTAATAGCTAAGATGGTGGTCTTGCCAACATTTTTATATCTCTTCCTTAACGTTCTACTCCCCCTCACAATGCAATTTTTTAAAAGGCTGCGCTCAAACCTGATCACGTTAACATGGGCTGGTCAGCAGCCGCATATCGCATATGAAACCCTGACACTTCCCTTCACGCACGGTGGAATGGGGGGCCCAGACGTAAAACTGTACGTACTCTGTGCTCCAGGCAGTTTCTTGCACTTCTGGCTACACTCAACGCCTTTCCAGCCACATCTGGCAGCTTCCCTTTGACCGCTCCAGACGGCATTATTCCTGCAATACAAAGCACCTAGAGAAGAAATAAATACAGTGGAGTCCGTGCACTGGGCATGGGAGGGTATCTGAAACAGACTGCCTCTGACACTTTATACGTACCATCAATGCAGCTAGCAGAGAACCCCTCTTTTCCCCCACTGCACAACAAAAGTATGGCACGCTGTGCGAAGTCCCTGGGTTATACGTACTTCTGCAGAGCCCTACCAAAATGGACAGTTTCTCCCTCGGCATACAGCAGCAACCACAACCACCCCACTAGATACCCTGCTGTACTACCGAATTAGGGCAACCAGAAGAAACACAAACAGCACGTTCCGAACTCCCCGCCGTGAACACAGCACTTGAACACATTCATGCAGCCACATCACCTCACAAGCTTATAACCAGGCTCTACTCACTATTACTAGCAGCATCCCCGGTAGACACTAAACGAACCTGCACGGGGCCATCAGTAGAACAGTGGCAATATTGCTGCAACCAGACTGAAAGACTCTCCCTCAACTACAGGTTGAGGCTGATACATTTCAAATACCTAGACAGTATCGTACCCCACAGACTCTCCACAAAATGGGCTTAACTGCGAATGCTATATGCGCGTGGTGCTCAGCACCAAACGCCACGTTCATACACCCAGCCTGGACATGTCTGCGTGTGGCTGACCACTGGCGGGCAGTGTGCCAGATCATAAGCACCATCTCATCTGACCACATTGCACCAGGCCCTCTCATGTGCTTACTAGACCATGTTAAAGATGTCCCTGATGCTAGCCGCCGTTTAGTGGCGATGCTGCTGCTGCTGGCCAAGCGAAGGGTGGCGAAACACTCAGGTCGCAAACCAGCACCATCGACTAAGCACACTGCCAGACACACACCTGACCGAGTACTGGAACCTCATTCTCCTTGCGAGCCGTCCGCATGACATCTGGGCCCCACTGGTGACATACCTCCGCCGATAAGACGATACTGATGAAAGCCCAACCTCTCCAAATATGAACTCACAAAATGAACCACATCGAGACCCTGCATAAAGACATAACGGACACCCATCCATACGTCCCTATTCCCTGACACCACATAATGCATACCACAGATATGCCCCAACCACGTCCGTGTAGATTATTGCATGAACTGTCACGATATAATAGCGCTATGCTGCCGTCATAAATGTATAATGACAACTTCATTGTGCTGGAACACACCAATTGTATGCCCCTCTTGAAATGTGAATAAAGTTTAAGAACAAATAAAATAAAATTAACATAACATAATGGAGTGAATGCGTGCTCCCAGTTCAACCCGCTTGCCTTCGCCAGTTCCCTAATGCTTTCTGCCAAAATTGTACTATACTGTGATACTGCCACACCATGTGAAAGAAGTCTCCATCTACCTGATGGCAGTGTGGGCATCAAGAACTTGCATCTTTAAACATGCTTGCAATACGTCTCGGGGTTAGGTGCATCTGGTGTAGGTAGTTGAATTGGGTATATTTTGGGAAACCCTCTGCGTCATCTATACCTGATGCCCAGTTTTTGTCAGTGAGTTCCAGCCCAAAACATTCGGTCCATTTATCCCGGATTGGGATGTGCATTCGTAAATGCTGTGTCAAAAGTGACCCAAAGAGCAGGGACACTACTGCTCCAGACAGCTGCAACTCACCTTGTTCTTATTTTATTTACTCATTACAAATTCATATCTGTTACCACCACATAATTTAATATACTGAATCATCAACCATTGTCACTTTTATACAAACATTGATAAATGTATTATAGACTCTTTCCTCATATATTTTTTCAACTCATAGACAGCCTATATCTTTGTTTAATTGTCTTGTGGGTCGTCCACATGTGTATACAATTAATATCAAACCTAATGTCCCGAAAAATCTAAAAAATATTTGTCTTTGATTGATGTTTGTTGCAATAAGAACTTTTTAATGTTTGTATAAAAGTGGCAATGGTTGATGATTCAGTATATTAAATTATGTGGTGGTAACAGATATGAATTTGCAGCTGTCTGGAGCAGTTTCTTTGGACATAATCTCTAGAGTAATGTATGCAAAGCGATTGCAATAAACCATTAGTAAATAATATTCTATTGTGGATGGAATAACACACCCAATTTGTCCCTTGCAGGCCGTTTTTTGTATGTTTGTTTTATTAATTAGCCAAGGCCATGGATGGTGATTTGGCTACTCCCCTGGATATACAGTAGGATAAGAACACCAGGCATCTCTGGGTAAGGTTTCTTGTACAGAATAAGAAACGGAATTAAGGGGCCGATTACGATGTCAGTCGGACGAGCATCCGACCCCCATTGTTGCAGGAACGGGACCAAATGACAGTTAGTTGGTAGTCCCGCCCGCCAAATTAGGATCCGACCGCCATGGAGGCAGTTGGAAACATGCCTCTTTGCATTGAGGCTTGTGATGCGGCCTGGAAAGGGCCGCAGCACAAGCCCCAATGCAAAGAGGCATGTTTACAAGCACCCTTGCACCCTGTAGCAGGCACCATGTGGTGCCTGCCACACGGTGCAGGGATGTTTAAGAGGCCAATACAGGTGACCACCCGGGCCCATAGCGGAGGGCCACTGGGGACAGGGGCCCTCCTAGG
Source organism: Triturus cristatus (assembly GCF_964204655.1). Lineage (NCBI taxonomy): Eukaryota > Metazoa > Chordata > Amphibia > Caudata > Salamandridae > Triturus > Triturus cristatus. The sequence continues at coordinate 929,907,937 of NC_140584.1, forward strand.
GGCCCCAAAAAAGCTGTTCCACCAGCCTTTTCATGTCGGAAGAACCTACGTGAAATGGCTGGGGGAAAGGTGGATCGTAATCCCCATGGCGGTGCCTGATAAGGCACCATCCCCTTTGTGGGGAATGCAATCTGACTGACCACCCGACAGGCTCCATCGTAATGCGGCAGTCTAACCTCAGTTAAAGATGTCAGAGGAACGACACCGAATTGCCGTCAGTGTCGGTCCCACTTACATCGTAATCAGCCCCTAAGTGTCTTTTCTCGCCTGTTCTATAACGTGGCCATAACTCTGACAATCATTGAGTTATGAACATTGCAACAAATCTAAGTAGCACAATAATACCATCTGTGTCATTTGAAAGTACAATGACTCGATTAAAACCATTTCAAACCACCCACTCAACATGTGGAACAACACGAAGGTCAGCTTCCTCCAATTTGCTGTTAAGTTCTTGAACAATATTGTCTGTACCTTTTCAATATATCTCTGCAGGCACCAACTCCTCATTGACAATAATTCCACTTGCAATAATTGTAAATTCAGTGTTCACTGAAGCATCAGCAATGTTTAGGTGAGTTAACCTCTCCAAGTTCATCTTGTTCGATGTTGATGACCAGAGTTTATGAAGTTGCACAGGTATAGGTGCCGAATTTTTGATGCAGGCAAGTTCATTTGCTTTTTTAAAGAGTGCAAACTTAACTGAAGGCTGGCGGTTACGTTGCTGCTGGGAGCTCATTGTACATTAATGTTTTCGAATGAATGAACGCATGCAGTTCGGGTGGACATACAAATCGCTGCAAATACATTCACCTCCCTGTTTAGATCAGCTATTTGGCTGGAAACTTCATCTTGGAAGAAACTAGCTGCAGATAAAAACATGTTTGCCCTTTGAGACTCACATACTCCTTGTTTTGTTTTTTCGTCAATCCCTTTGGCCCTTGTTCTAGCTAAACCACAGATAACACATTGAAGATCCTCTGGGGTAGCCATTGATCCTCTAAGAGGATGGACATTGGATTTGGTTGTCGTCGCTTTGGATTTGGATATTGGTTGTTGTGAATCAATGGTTTCTGCTATTTCTTGAAAACAAATTCCAGTTTTTTTTCCATTGTATACAACTTGTAGCACTTGATAAAAAGGTAATAAAAAATATTTGATTCTCTTCACCCATCAGTTTCAATCTTTTGTGAGCTTCGTCTTTCCATATTTCTGCAGCATCTCGAACTGTCTTCTGTCCAGCCTCAGTTACCACTATGATGGCTAAAACACATCTTTATAGAGCTGCCATTTTGGAAAATGGTGAAAGGGTTGCTCTGATGAGTTATTTTATGTCTCTTTAAGACTACTTGACCCCTAAAACCTATGTTTTGACACCAAAATGAAGTACATAGGCCTCATGGTTTCTGAAATATTACATCATCATTGAAACACATCCACCATTTTTAAAAATGTCGTTCAAAAACTTTTGTCCTGGATCAGCAATGTCTACCCAAGCTAAATTACTTCTCTAATGATACAAAACGCAAATCAAAAATCAAAGTCTCTGGACAAGAATTTTTTAACGGAGGTATAATACGGGCCAGGACTAGCCGCCATAGTTGTGCCACTCAGCATGCCACAAGTTTGGTTTCAGATTGATGCTGCTCGCTCAGTGAGTCACGTGGCATACTTTAGAGACCCCGTGCTCTCAACAAGAATGCCAGCTAGTTGCAAGAACAGCTTTGGTGCCAATGATTTGTCCAGATTGTTAGTGGGCTCAGAGATTCACCCGGAGCTCTGCCACAGTGCATCTTACACTGTCTTTAATTTTAAAATAGAATAGAATAGACTGACAGTTGGAGCCGTTTCCGACTGCATCTTAATAAGCCCCTCAATGTTGGCTTATAGTTTGCCCTTTTCCCTTTTTTTTCTCTTGTTTTTCTTTTGCAACTATGGGATACAAGCTATTACAGGAGGAATGTGGTATACATATATGTATAATGAATGTGTCAGTGTATCAAATTACACCGAATAATGAGAATACTATTTTAAAACATAGTCAAACTGTTATTGACTGCACAATTTTCACATACTTGAGAAACTTTAAGTAAACAATAAAGTTGCAATGTTTTCGGGGTCTCTTTTTTTGAGACACTTACAGCAACTGAGATAAGAACCATTTTCATGTACATATTCTGCCTTCTGCACAGGAAATATGCATCATTCTATAGCCCATTTCTTTAAAGGCATTGGCCAGTGCAGGCATCTTCTGTGAGCTAGGTGAACCTGGTACCTAATTAGAACTCAGTGATCTTCCCAGGCTGCTCTGAGGGAAAGACAGCCTAGTGACTAGTGGGTTGATGCTATGATGAGACTTGTCTCAAGTACTAGCTATGATTCTCCGTGGCAGATATCGACCAGCTAAGTGTCAACCAATATTCTGGATTTTGGTAGTGTGCAGCTGTCTGATTTACAAAACGCACTCTAATAATTATGAAAATGATATAAAGCATAAAGCACCTGGAAATAAAACACAAGTCTGTGCTACGGTAGGGATTGAGGGGACAGATGAACGTGAACTGGGAGGCAGTGCCACTAATGCACTACAACGTTCAAGGGCTGTGCACCTGTGCAACGTTGTAACCCAAAGAAAACAAACATTTCCTCATGACCTACAGCATATGCAAATATATAGTCCTAAATATGCTTACTATGTCCTTTTGTTGTTTTTGTGTTCTTACTCAAATTTGCATTTCCTGCATTTTGTGTTCCTAATGCGGGGTCTGGTTCTTCTTTTGCTTATGTTTCTCATTTTATTTCCTGTTAAAATTGGGTTTTGAAGAACAATGGTTAGGTGAGGTGCCCACGCTCCTGGGCGTTTCTGATTTAGGAGGATACTGCCGGAAAGATCGTCCCCTTTGGAGGATTTGGCAAAGCAAAGGTTTTCATGTAAGGTCTAGGTTTTTGGGGTGGAAGCTTAGTTTAGAGCTTTTGAAGTTCATCATTAGACAGACTTCGGTCTAGTCCTTCGGGTCGGGAACCTCTTGTAACCATTCTGTGTTTTTTTGTCCCAGTCTTTGCAAAACATGAGCACGACAGACCACAGGAGGCTGGAGCAAGTCACGCTGAGCATGCTGCAGGAGAGGTGCTCGAAGGCCGCAGAACGCATCCGCTTTCAGCTGAGCCCAGGTGACTTCTTCAGATACAGTGTAATGATGGTGATAGGGAGGGACCCAACTCATAATTTCTAGCCTGATATAGTGTTTGCTGTCCGAAATATGTGTAACGTTTGATAAATAAATACATCAGCGAGGTAGCTCAGTGGGTTAATGCAACCTGCAGGCCATAGTTTCTAATTCCCTGAGGACGGCTTAACAATTCATCCTTTCTAACTCAATGAAGAGTGCCATTAAATAAAGTGATAGCGACAGTGATGATGTACAAAGCTGAAAAAGGTTGTCAATATATCTTTAAGCTTCACCCTTTCCTTTGTTCCCACCTTCTTTCATCCTCTCTTTCTCTTCTGTCTCCCAAGAGCTACTGGTAATTCCACACTTTAAGAAAGCTAGGATTGGTGGCTGGGCTTTCTCGGTAAGAACAACCGCGTTGTGGAACTCTATGCCCGAACATCCGCGGAAGTCCACATCAGAACGTGTTTTCAGGAAAGCCCTGAAAACATGGTTGTTCGACAGGACCTAGCACTCTCCAGTGCCTTGACTATACTTCTGCTCATGCTGCTAGCGCCGGGACCCCTCCGTTGGAGGTAGCTGCGCACTCTACAAATAACAGTAATAATAATAATTTTCTCTTCCCCTCCTCTTTCACGCTTCTTCATCCTCTCTGTCTCTCTCCCTCTATCAAAGTTTTGAGGTCCCTGTTCCATCTGTTCCATCTGCGGTTTCCAGTTGCAATCAAGTTTAACACTTTCAACCTTGACATTACTACCCAGTTTCTCCATCGCTAAATTATGCTAAAGTCTCATATGCTACTGGGTTATGGATGGGGCCTCCAACCTTTTCCATAGGGATGCAGTTGTTAGATTGGCTGACCCCAGACACTAACACAACAGGGATCTGTCTCCCTTCATGAAGCTCCAGAAGGTCGTAGTCCCAGAAGTAACACTCCCGGGCCTGCTGGAGTCAGATGGCCCAGAATTGCCTTAAACGCTTCCAAAAACTCTTTCCAAAACAGGTTCAACACAGGGCGAGACCACCAGATATGCAACATGTCACCCTCCTCACCACAGCCTCTCTAACATTTGCGGCTGACACCGAGGGACCTGCCGTGTAATTGAATGGGTATATAGGGCCAGTTACAGAGTACTTTGTAATGAATCTCTGGGTCATTTGTACATTGACGGTACTTCTAGCCACATCTCAGTGTAATCTTTCATACTCTTTGTCCTGAATAATTATACCCAAAGAACATTCCGAGTTTGTCTGATAGGCCCATGAATTTGATTGGCATAATGTAGTAAAACTGAGTAGAGGTTAGAGATCACGCCTTTGCTCCCACTGTATGAGACGAATCGTTTTCAAATTCTGTCTCCTCTCTAGTGGCAGTCGTTCTCATCTCAGGTTGCATCAACCAATGTCTACGTTGCCAATAATGCAGCCTTTAATCTTCTGATAACATTAATTCACTTTTACAAGTTTTGAAGGATTTTATAAAGATGCCAACAAGTGTGTCCGCTATAATTCTGCAAACCCCATCACAACAGTTGTCAAACGGACTAGAAACTATTCCTGGAGTAAATTCTAGGTTGAAGTCAATGAGTATCTGTAAAAGGAAAGGTGGTCGTCTTTTTAGGTCTCGCTGAGCCCAGCGCATGCGCTGGCTCGGAGAGACATTTTGTATGTGGGATTTTCAAAGTGCTGCTGGCTGGTCTAGTGCTTGCGTTCACGTGATCGTGCACGCGCGCAGCCGGCCGCCAGCAGCACTTTGAAAACTGTGCTTTAGCGTGTCATCGCAATCACTTTCGCTTTCAGAGCGATCGCGATCACTTTCGCTTTTATGGCCGCATGGCGTTAGTTTTACCGCCGCGCGGCCAATGCTTGTTTTAATTAAAAACAGAATTGCTGAAATCAGCAAGTGTAATACCCCTTTGCCTGAAAACGTGTATCTCCCCATCGTTTTGTATCAGTTTATTGCAATATGTAGGGTACATCTCAACCCACTTTTACCATAAGGACCTAATTGCATTATGTTAACCTGACCAGCCCTGCGTGCAGTGTGGGCACATACGACGTTCTTATACATTAAGGGGGCCAGTAAGTGAGGAGAAAAAACAGTTCTCTTTGCTTTGTTTGATGACGTCAATTTCGTCTTCGAGATCTCCCGTGCCATCATCCACCGAATAGTCCGTTAGCGGAGCAGCCATTTACAAATAGGAAATGCCCGGTCCATTTAACTGTGCGTCCCACCTCTTCCCCGGACCTAAACCCTTTCCCACCCCCCTCCAGAACCTGCCTCCAGGAGTTCACGTGGTTGAGTAACTGATCAACTGCTCCTTGTCACCCTGGGAGGATTGTGTCGCGAGCTGCAGAATAGTAATTAACAACCAATTACTGCAAAGTGCGCACGCTCTACAGCTCGCGCCTCTTTCCGCCATTACAGTATTCAATGACGCGACCCAAGACGCGATAACAGAACGTGCGACACCAAAACACTCCACATATAGACATCACAACAAAGCAAATACAAACAATACCATTCCAAGCACGAACTCCCTCAAAGTGTAGCGTGCTACTGTCCCAAAAATGCTCTTCAGCACTTTGTACGGCTATCAAGCTGGACCTTGTGGCTAGTTGGACTAATGCACCCACTGCAGAGATCAGTATATGAGCTCTGGTCACAGATTGAAATACTGCAGTGCTTTAAATGGGCTGGTACTGTCCGGTATTTTTCTTTTTTGAGAGGGAGAGTACCGGCACTTCTCAAGATAAAATGCAATACCTTTAATTGGATAGTACTGGCACTTCTCATAAACAAGCAGGTACTCTATACCAGAGTACCTGCACTTCATTTTTAGGTCTCGCCTGACCTAGCGCATGCGCTGGTCTAGCGAGACTTATTGAGAGGGCGCCAAAAAGTGCTACCAGGCCAGCCTAGAGCTACAGTGCATGTGCGCGTGCGCCGCACTTTACCATGATTACTTTCACTTTCACGGCCGCTTTGATGTTTGATCGCGATTGCAATCACTTTCACTTTCGGCCGCTTGGCATAGCCAATAGGTCTCGCTTTTGGGACCTTATAAGTATTTAGTTATGCAACTGTTGCATGGCTAAACACTTATAAGGTCCCAAAGGCGAGACCTATTGGCTATGCCAACGCTTGTTGTTATAGCCATGAGTATCAGATTGTTAATACTAATGACAATGTAATGCTAAGATGCATGAAGAATGCCCACAGTTTTTAGGGAGCCACGCAACATCCCAAAGGTGTCTGCTCATTACTGTCGGAACCATGTAAACCCAGAGTTTGTTGGGTTCTACTAGGGACCAGTCAAACAGTGTCTGAAGTTTGGATGCTTGGTAGACAATTTGAAATTTGGCAATGGCTGTACACCTTCAGATTTAGGACTTTTTTAAAGTCTAAGGGGCACCCGAGGTCAAGGTCCTTTCCTGGCAAAGTTTGCTACAGCCCTGTGCACAGACTCTAAGCAGTTTGCTTCAGCTTTAGGTTGAAGGGCCTGAAAAAGGTATGATACTCTTGAAAGTATATAAATTGTAATGCAATCTAGTAGCCCAAACCATGTGACAAAGCGAAGAGGGTAATTAGTTTTAAGAAAGTTGTGAACCACCTGTGTTGTCTGTGGGTTATTGAACAGCGAAATTGAAAGCAAAATTTCAACCAATCTTTTTCCTCTCCCTCCAGGGTTAGGTAGGTATTTCAGACATATATATTCATTTTGTACCCCTCCACCTTCTCACAATTCTATAACTGGATGACTAGAGTAGAACTGGCTGACTAGAGCAGACAGGGATGACTCCTGGATTCTAAGGTACGGAGGAAATAATGCGCATGATACTCCTTAGAATCAGAATGTACACCCTTAATATCATCTGCTTGTCTGATAGGGCAAGCCAGGGGCTCTATACTGAGGGGAAATATTAGGAGAGACAGGAAGTGTCACTGTCTATTACCCCTCCATGCGGTAAAGATGTCTGAAGTATTGATTACATATAATACCTACATTAGATGTCTTAGATTTCGCCATTATAAGTAAGATGTATTTTGGGCCAAAACCTATTGTAAGAAACATGAATATTAATTAGGGTGGGTGACTAGACACCTCAAGGAAAATTCATAACCCTTGCCAGGGTGAATTACTAAAGTCACAAAATAAACCTTAGCTCAACTCCTTGTAGCAGTGGAACAGAGCAGACATGCTTAACGTAGAGGCAATGTGTAAAGTGTGATACAGTACCAAAGCAGTAATAAAGTCAAAATACGAAACCCAATAAACAAAATGACACCAAAATGACAAAAAACCAATAAGGGGAACCGGAGTTCGGATTTTTTCGAATTTAAAATTGGAATGATGGCAAGAAGGATAAAGTGCCATTGATAGTCAATGGTTACGGTAGACCGGAACCTAGATGCAGTTTGGCGCTGACCGTGATGGTCTGTGAGCCAGATACACCAAACAAGTTTTTCCGGTGCAAATATCTTACCTTCTGACTTTAGCCCTTTGTGTCCCAATCCACAACAGAAGTACAGTTCTAAAGTGTCTCAGGACCTCAGGGAAGCACTCGCAGGGTGTCAGACAGAGACCAACAGCAGGATCCAGTCCAAGTCCAGTTGTCACTGGTCAGCTGGGCAGTTGCAGGAAAGGCCTCTTGTAGCTTGTTGTATATCTGTAGCTTGGACCCTTGGAGATCATGTCTTCGTCCTGGGTACAAGAGAGAGCATGTCCAGGCCTTCTGGGCTCCTCTCAGGTCACACACAGCATGTCCAGTCCTCTTCTGCTCTTCCTCACGTCAAGGAGAGATCTGATGTAGGATCCTGGAGATGCCACATTTATGCCTGGAGTGAGCTAATGGATGGGAGTCACTTCGGGGCATACCCTAACCAATGGGATAAAGGTTCCTGGGCCAAATGTACCCATCTTTGGCATTTTTAAAATGGCAAAAGTCTTCGGTTGCACCAAGCCTGGGTTCTGAGGGCTGGGTGTGTGTGGGGGTAGGTTTTCTATGCTCACCCTAACATTAACATCCAGTTTGATGCAGGCACTGTACCCACAATAAACCCAGAGACAGAATTCTGGTTGAATAGAAGTAGTGCTGTCCAGCAACCAGACAGTGGATACACAAGAACTGGTTGACATCCTGTCTCCCTTCCTTCTAAGTACGCCCAGTGTAATATGTAAAACCCTGAGACAGACGTCTGGTGGGACAAAGCAAGTCCTTTAGCAACCAGACAGTGGATACACAAGAATTACCTTGGTATCCTATTCTCTGCTTTCCAAGTGTGCACCAAAATGTTATGTAAACCCAGCGGACCTGTCAAGCAGGCATTGGCCCTCAAGCAGGAGTTGACACTGTAATGTCAAAAAGGATGCTGATAGCCCCACCCTCCATATTCTGGGAAATTCAGAGAAGACATCTCTGTCAATTCAGGTGAGCCTATTGTTTGCTCCTGGGAAAACATTGCACACTTTTTCACATCTAATTTAAATGATAATCCCTGGCTGGGAACAGTTTGAGAGCAAAAGCATATAAGCCTCCAGGAAGATCAGACAGGGAGAAGGTAACTTTCTAAGGGTTACTTTTTCTTAATAAGCATTGAAAATATGACTTCGCGATTTAATTGAATTTTTAATAACTATTAAACATAAATGTTCAATTATTTTTCTAGCTAGTCCCATTCCCAAAATACAGTATTAGGATTTTTAATCTCCTACTCTAGTTTTCTACATAGGATTGCTAGGCCTGCCACATTGACACATAGCTTTGATGCTACTCGCAGTAAGGGTAGGCCCTGGGTACATTTTGTACCATATATGAGGGACTTATATGTAAGTTAAATAAACCAATTAGGAGTATACAAGTTTCATAATGTTATAGGGGGAGCACAGGCACTTTACACTGGTTAGCAGGGGTAAAGTGTCCAAGGTTCTAAAAAACCAGCAAAAATATAGGGCCTAGCACGAAGCAAATACATCTGGGGTGACCACGGAGAAAAGGCGGATTTCCTATGCTTATGTTCTTTGCGACTCACTTAGGCAATGAACAATTTACGTGGTCAAATGCCTTTTTGGCATTCAGGGAGATCAAGATAACTGGAATTATATTTGTTCTTACTTTTTCGACTCAGGCCCTAATTTTCACTTGCACAGTACTGGGGCAGATTTCCCACGCAGTAAATTTACACTATTACCCAGTAAAAGTGCCCCCAGTACTATGCCATTACGAGTCAGCCCCATAGAATGGGGCATTACTGTGTGAGACTGACTTTTCCGGTCTTAAAACTACACGGAATTGGCAATTTCATGGGATTTTCCCCGATTTCCTGTTTACCCTGCACAAAACTAATTTGTCTGGGAGCAGTATTTTCCAGTCTGATTGCCAAAAATCTATTATAGAATGTTGCTTCAATATTGCGTAAGGCTATCAGCCTACAAAAAAGAACAGAGTTTCAAGTTTTTCCCAGCTTTGTAGATTTTGTTTCCACTTTGCTCAAGGACGGCACGGTAATACCCGAGTTAGCAATACAATTAAATTATTTTATGCAGTTTGGGTGTTAGCAGGGGCATAAATAACTTCAAAAAGTCACCTGTTGGGGGCGTGGCCTGCAGCCAAGTAAGATGGCCGCACACTAGGAGAGCTGCGCTAGCAGATCGCATCAAAACACCCGAAATCCTTCATTATCCGATATAGAAAGGACACCTAGTGGCTCGTGTTGCGGAGGAGAGTTGGCGGACAGCAGTCGGAGACGTCAGGAACCGAGCACAAGAGTTTTACAGCAGTTGTTTGGAGGCCCGGGCTGTACATCCTGAAGTAAGAAAATGGTGCCCGCCGCCTCGGAGCGCAGTTGATGAAGGATCGCGAATGGTGGCGAGGCCTGGGGTGCTGCTGGCGAGCTTCTGCCGCTGAGTAGTGCTACGGGCGGCTACTGGCTCGTGTGACCGTGGAGTTGTGGCAGACAGCAGTTGGGGACGACAAGAGCCGAGCGCAAGTGTTTGCCTGCCATTGGCCCGGCGTCCCAGGCTGTGAACCTTGCAGTGAGAAAATGGGGCCTGGGGTGCTGTGAGCGGGTGGCTGCAGCGCGGAGCTACTGCCGCTGAGGAGTGCTGCGAACGGGGGGGGGGGGGGGGGGAGGCTGCGGCTGGCCCCGAGGAAAGCCCCGTGTGCTGGAGACTTGGGCTGCCCTGGCAGTTACGGCCCGCTGAGTGACCTGCGGCCTGGGGCGCGGAGTGACAGTGATGAGTCGGGCGCAGCAGAGGCAGGAGCATCGCGGCTTGCCTAGCGGGAGGAGCTGAGGCCCAAATTTGAGCGGTGTCCGTTGGTGCTGCAGAAAGGCTGGGGGTGGAGAGCGGCAGCAGCGACCTCGGGGCCTAGAGTGACGGGCTTAGCTGAGGCCTCGGCACATATGGACCCAGCGAGTGAAAGGCCTGTTGTTGTTGCCCCCCAGCCTGGAGTAAGTGGGGCACTCCTCAGTATTGGAGCCTTGATGAAATCAAGTCCTACCCTGGACAGGGGCGAGCCCTGAGAGTGCAGCGGGGTTGCATCCAGCGCTTGGTGAGGAGCGCAGAAGGGGCTGTGGTCTGTCCAGCGGGTGGTCCTTAGTCCCCATAAGGCACATATTGGACTAGATAGAAACTGCAGTACAGGGCTCAGTGAAGGATCGCATTGTAATCGGCAGACCAGAACAGCAGAGGAGTCATAAAAGTGGCGCTTACCGAGATACCGGGGGACCCCCGGCTGCGACTGGGCCAGAATTGTACTCCAATCTGTGGGAAGTGAGGGTGAGGTCCTAGAGGCCGCCCGGAGAGCACTGCGGGCTGCTCGGCTATTATCTGAACTAGGAGCCAGTCGCGGAACCAGAGGTTACTTCCCGACCTGGGAGCCAGATGCAATCGGGGCGCCTGCCACGTAACAAGAGGCTTGAGAACACCGTGATCGGCAGGGGAGTCTGGGTGGCCCGCGAGTGCGGGGATTCCTTGTCGGGTTACCAGCAGACCGATTAGACTGCTGAGGCACGGCTTAAGTCATGGGACGCAACAGGCTGACTGCGCAAGGCCAAACAAATCAAATCGACTAATACACTGTCGCCATGGGCAGGAAGGAGGGCCACCACGGAGGGAGCCAGCAAAGCGGGGCAGAGGATGACGGGCCTGACCCCTCGCTTAGGGACATTATGATGGCCATAAAGGAAATGCGCTGCAATATGGAACCCAAGTTGGACTCAGTCACTGAGGAAGTCAACCTACTCCACGCATACTTCAGGAAAATGTCAGACAAGGTGGCTGAGGCGGAAAGCGGCAATGGGAGCCTACAGTCCAAAACGAAGAGGCTTGAGGAGCAGGTTGCCATACTTACCAAAAATCAAACGAACATTGTGGCTCGCCTGGATGATCAAGAAGGTCGGGCACGACGCAACAATATCCGCATCGTGGGGATCCCATAGGGAATGGAGGGTCCGTCCGCGGACTGCTATGTGGAGGACCTGATCCTTAAACATCTGAAGCCGAATCGCCTCTCTAACTTGGTGGAAAGGGCTCACCGCGCGTTGGGGGGAGGCCCAAGCCTGGGGCCCCTCCACACACCATTATTACCCTGATCCTGAACTATAGGGATCGGGACGCCATCCAGCAGGCATCCCGAGTGTCCGGAGATTTGCAGTTGGAAAACGCCATAATTCGCTTCTTCCCGGACTTCACGTTGCATGTCCAACGCCTACGCAGATCCTTCGAAGGGGTCAAGAGAGCCCTCAGAGACCAAGGAGTGAAGTATATGATGTTGTACCCGGCACGACTTAAGATCCTACATGGCGAGAAGGCGTATTTCTTTGACGCAGAGGCAAACGACTGGATGGAGGGCTGGCAGACCATGGGCCGTCAGAGTGGTCCGTGGCGATCAACCCATAATCGCATTGGCCAGGAAGTTCAGAATAAACATACATCACCACGAGAGAGCGAGCAGATTCCAATTAAGTGACTATTGCAGTAAGGGTTGCATTGGGTGATTCCTCCGCGAGAGGGGTGGGCGGCATGCTACCTGGGTCCTGGTATTTCCTTGGCAGGACGCTCTGGGACTGTGGTTCTCTCCAATGTTGCAAGGTCGGGCCTCATAGTTATCACCTGTGAAGGTATAAGGTTTCAGCATTAGTTATTGGGGCTGGTGGGGGGTGGGCCTGGGTTGGGGAGGTGGGGTCCTTTAATTTGTTCCATCCATGGGGTGTGCACTCCGGCAACCAGGTATGAGTTTTTCTGCAGATTGCAGGCTTATGTTCCCTCGTTTGGTTGATATGGGGATGACGGGGCGACAGGCACTCTGCGAGTTTAATTGGTGGGTGTTTGGGGGCCCACTTAGCAGGGAGGCAGGGAGGGGGGTTTGGGCTGGGGAGGGGTGGTTTGGTTTGTGGGGAAGTTTATGTTTGGCTCATGGCGACTCAAATTCAAATGTATGGTTGTTTCATCAGGGGGATATGCAAAAGATGGGGATAGATCCGAGATATCACGGGCCCATGTATGGGAATGGGTGACCAGGCACAGATAAAGATTTGGACGTGGAACGTCAATGGTGTGGGCAATAAGGTCAAGAGGACATTAGTGCTGCAGCACGTGAAGCGCCACTCCCCAGACGTAGTGCTCCTACAGGAGACACATCTTTGTGGGAACAGATGCAAGGCCTTAGACCGATTTGGCTACAAGATGGTGGCCCACTCGGGGTTCACGTCTGGATCCAGGGGAGTGGGGATTCTAGTCCGCAGTACCCTGCCTACGGTAATCACAGGCACATGGACGGAGGACTCTGGGTGTTTGGCATCCGTGGCAGCCAGATGGGAGGGGCGAACAATAGTTCTTAGCTTGTGTTATATCCCACGCGGCCTGCATGCCCGACATTTAAAAAACTGGGTTCCCACTTGACGGACCTTCCGAAGGGAACGCTTGTACTGGGGGGAGACACAAATGCGGCCATGGATGCCGAATTCGATCGCTCAGGGGTGAGGCAGGGCAATAAGGGAGAAATGGGCCTCCGGGACTTTGTTACAGCAATGGGTCTTAGTGATATATGGCGCACACACTACCCCTTCCAAAGGCACTACACATTCTACTCCGCCAGACATGGGTCCTTCTCCAGATTAGATCACATTTTCACAAGGGGAGACCAACTGGGGGACTTTGCGGAACCCTGCATTATGACCCGGGGAATCTCCGACCACTCCCCGGTGGGCGTGGTCCTTAAAGGGGCGACAACTGTCAGGGCAGCCTTCCCTAGGATAGATCCATGGCGCCTTAGAGACGACTCCATAACCGACAAGTTAAGAGAGTGTTCCCAACAATACTTCGCTGAGAACCAGGGCTCGGTCGACTCCCAGCTAACCTTGTGGGAAGCTTATAAAACGGTCCTGAGAGGCCAGGCCCAAGCGCTGATTGGAGCCCAGAAGAAGGAGGAATCGCTACAGATTCGGCAATTGGAAAGGGAAATTGAGGATTTGGAGCGACAGGCCAGCGAGACACCCTCGCTGGACCATTGCCACAATCTCGCCCGCAAGCAAAAGGAACTTCGGTCGCTGGCGGAGGGTGAGGCCCGTGCCTACTCCCTCGCCACGCAACATCGGATTTACGATGCGGGAGACAAGTGCATGAAACTGCTGGCGTGGCTCGAACGCCGAGATAGGGAGCGACCCTGGGTGGCGGAGGTGAGGGATTGTCAGGGTCCTTGGCGACTACCGGCATTGACATAGCGGAGGCCTTCGCATCATATTATGAGAGGGTCTTCACACCGGTCTGCACCAGGACGGAGCTGGATTGCGAGGAGTTCCTACGCGACTTTGCATTGCCCACACTGTCTCAGGAACAAACAGACCGTCTTGAGGCTGATCTCACGGGGGCAGAACTGGGAGAAGCCCTCAACTCCCTACAGGCCGGGAAAGCGCAGGGTCCCAACGGGCTCCCAGTGGAAATATATCAGAGACAGGCCAATGTTGTCATTGACCCTCTACGACAGATGTTCCTCGAGGCCCGGGAAGTGGGGAAGCTCCCGCCTGATCAGTGAGAAGCTACGATTGTAGTCATCCATAAGGCTGGGAAACTGGCTGACCAGTGTTCGTCTTATCAGCCCATCTCGCTGCTTAACGTGGAGCCCAAGGTTTTGGCCAAAGCCTTGGCGACTAGACTGATGTCGGTTCTACCAGACTTGATCCACGTCGATCAGTCAGGTTTCATGCCCCATAGGAGCAATCGGCACAATTTGAGACGGTTATACGGGGTCCTTTACATGATGGAGGCTGTGGGCAGCACTCAAACGGCCTTGATGGCGCTGGACGCCTCAATGGCCTTTGATAGCATCGAATCGCCATACTTGTTCATGGTTCTCCAGAGACTGGGCTTCGGCCCGGTTTTCTGCAGCTGGGTGCGACTGCTGTATGAACAGCCGGTAGCGAGGGTGAGAGTTAATGGAGCGATGTCCCGAGCACTTCTCCTGCGCAGGGGAACTAGACAAGGGTGTCCCCTCTTTTCGCCCTGGCCCTTGAGCTGCTGGCGCACTGGATTAGGAGGGACAGGTCTTTCTGGGGCCTGACGCTCAATGATGAGTGGGAGGAGCGTATATCTCTATACGCAGACGATATCATCCTTTACATGGCCAGACCCTACCATTCGATAGTGCAGGTGCTTCAACTCTTCGAATTGTTTGGTAGCTATTCTGGGTATACGATCAATTGGGCCAAATCCCTCATTTATCCCCTCTCGGGCCCGCCAAGGATCCCGAGGTGCTGCTCACCCTTGATAGCGGCAGATGGATTCAGATACCTGGGGGTGTATGTCACCAGGCACAGGGCGGAGTTCTTCACCAAAAATCTTGAACCCCATCTGGCGCGGTTGGCATCGAACATGACCCACTGGAGGTCCTTGCCTCTCTCCCTAATGGGGCGTGCTGCGCTATTTAAAATGTTGGCATTGCCGAGACTCCTGCATATCTTACAAACTACGCCGTACCCGGTTCCAGGCGGGGTGTTTAGGCGTATATCCCAGGCCGTGCGAACGTTGTTATGGGAGGGTGGGAGCCCGAGGATAGCGATGCGAAAACTCACAAGAGGAGTGTATGTCGGGGGCTGGCCCTTCTGGATGTCCAATTGTTCTATTGGGCTTCCCAGCTGCAAGTGGTCAATGATTGGGTTTACGCTCCGGGTTCAGAACCAGCTTACAGAGTCGATAGGTATGTTATGCCGGGAGGCAATTGCGAGCCGCTCCTATACTCACGAAGGTTGTGCGGGGATCTACCCTTGCACACGGGGGTGGTGCTCCAATGCTAGCAGGAGGCCAATACATTTCTGGGGTGGGCAGGCACCCTAACAGGCAAGACCCCACTATGGCTTGGGGACCAGCTAACAGAGGTAGAGGCTAACAGGCTTCAAGGGATGGAAATTAATTGGGATTGAATACCTGGGCGACGTATGGAAAAGGGATGCCCCTAGATCCTTTGAATATCTCAAACAAGAATACCAACTACACGACTCCCAAAATTATCACTATCTGCGCCTCACACACACCCTGCGCTCTCACATATACTCAGACACTTCAATCCCAGAATACTCTCCCATGGAAGACAGGCTCCTCCTTGATCCCATTCTCGAAAAACCGATGTCCACTATCTACAGTGAGCTCATAAATAATATGCCTGACCCACTGGTGTCTCTGCGGGAGAGATGGGAGGGAGATATTGGAGATCGGAGGAAGAAGATTGGCAGGATGCCCTGCTAAGCCCCCGCGAAATTGAAATCCGGATAAGGTTCCGCTTCGTACAATTTTGCATCTGGTGTATTACCCGCGAACACACCTATTCTCATGGGGTAAGAGCTTGTCCCCGCTATGTGCGAGGGGATGTCAGGGGGAGGGGACATTCTACCATATCCTCTATGAATGCACGAACATAGTACCCTTCTGGACGAAAGAAGCACACACGATGGCAACAGTGGTGGGTTCGCCGGTCCCGGTTGAGCCTAGGTGGCTTTTACTTATGATTAAAGGACCCACAGACTGGTCCAGATATAATGAGATTTGGTTGGCCATGGCAGCCGGGGTGGCGAAACATAATATTGCCAGTTGCTCGGGGGCGCAGGCGCCCTCGCAATGGGACTAATGGCTCAGAGATCTGGACTGGTGTCAGAGGGCAGAGGAAACGATATACAAGTCCAGGGGCTACGTAAAGAAATGGAAGAAGATATGGGGGCCGTGGCGAAGGTATCGAGCAACACAGGGTGGGGAGGGGGTTGGGGTTTAAGTGTACTGTTAAGATTGCCTGCGATTGTACCATGTACTGTGGTTATCCTTCATGCCTTTTGAACACAGCTGTATACTGAATGAGAACATGAGTAAAGTTAATAAAAAGATTTAAAAAAAAAAAAATCACCTGTTAAGCCATCTGGACCTAGGAGTTTTGTCGAGTTAAGTTGTTTGATAGCAAGTCGGACCTCCTTGGTCTTTAATCAGGCCTCTACACCCTCTAAATGTGCTGTGTGTAGTTTCTCATAGACACGCCTGAGGCTTCTCTCCTTTCATTAAAGAGACACCTTCTCTGGATAAGATGTTCTAACATAGTACTGTTCCATTTTTTTCAAGCAGTTTGTGTGCTTGTTGTCTACCAATTGTTTTACTGACCTTCTTGGACAAAGGAGAGTGTCAGGAAAGAAGATTGGGAAGTGGCAGTATGTACTCTTCATAATCTTGGTCTATGACCTTCTTTCAGGATCAGAAGAGGGCAAGAATGGATGTTATGGCAGACAGGATGGTTGAATGTATTACGAGTACTCACTATCCCTACATCTAGGGAAAAGCGATAGAGCTCACTTAGACAATGGAAAGATGCCTGGCAGCATGTTGCAGTTGTTTCAGCTCTCTCTGCGTACATACAGTTCGTCAGCCTTTGCATTTTGACACAATGTCTCTTTCTTGTTTTCTTGTGTCCCTGTTACCTTGCTTCTACATTTCCTGCCTCCGTTATCCTTCAACGTCTGCTTTAATGTGCATTCAATCTTCACCTACATTAATTCAGCTCTCAAGAAACTGCTATCTCTGTGCCACATCTTTCCAACTTGGTTGCATGTCATTCCTCTCCTTGTCATATTTGGCTCTGGGCTGTATCCTGATAGGACCAAGGGACCACGGCTAGTCACAGCTATCTGCGGCTGACCAAAGGGTAAGCCAACATTCAAGTGTTGTTCATATGCAAGGGCTTGTTCACATGAACAAGCCCTTGTGGTGAAACGCATTGGTGGTAGTGGTGCAATAAACAAACTTTGAATCATATCCCTGGAGTGCGGCACTTGCTTTGCTTGAAATAAACAAAACAAAATGATATATATGTATATTATCTATCCATCTATCTATCCATCTATCTATCTATCTATCTATCTATCTATCTATCTATCTATCTATCTATCTATCTATCTATCTATCTATCTATCTATCTATCTATCTATCTATCTATCTATCTATCTATCTATCTATCTATCTATCTATGTGTATATATATATATATATATATATATATATATGTATGTGTGTGTGCAAACGTGTTTATCAGAGTCTAATAGCTTTTCTCTGTGCCTATCCTGGCTCCTTTTAGCACCATTCCCAACCAGTATCTCATCCCTTCCCCATATTTTCCCTATGTTTCAGATTGTAGTATTAATGCTCAGTACTTGTGTTGGAACAGGCAGATGCTTGAAACTGTCAGTTATATCCTTTGGGTAAAACATAACGTGTTTTCAAGTTCTGGTAGTTTGTCAGCCCCATATCCACCCCATTATGGATGCTGTCAACAGTCCTGTGAATGCTGTGGCACTAGCAATCTCTAAAATTGAAGGCGAACTGGAAACCGCAAGCTTTCTTGCTTACCTGGATCAATTAATTAATGTTACCCCCTTCTGAGACCACCACAGTGCGCCCAAGCAAAGTGGCGTGTACTTTAGAAGGTGTAACTAATGGAGCCACTGCATCCGTAGCTCATTGAGTTGGTGCATGCATAATAAGAGGAGTTCCACATGTCTTTGCACCACTTGATCAATTCTCAGTAGAACCTCAATGATTTCCGACATTCCTAACTCGATGTCTATTTCACTTTATAACTAAAACCCACATTTTTCCTACTGATGCCTTCCAAGTGGCATTCAGCTTGTCCTTCCTATTGAAAGTTGCCTTGATGTGGGCCACACCTCTCCCGCTCAACCAAAGTCCTTGGCTTAATTATTACTGTCAGTTTATTCAGCAGTTTCAAGCTACAGTTAGTCGAAGGCAAAGTAAACCAGTGGCTCAAACTGGGTGATAAACACTTCAGCAAAGCAATCATGACCTGGTCACTTATATAAGTCACATTTAACAATTATCTATAGAAGCTCTCTGGTCGGATGGAGCAGAGGCCGCAACTGTTTATCAAGGATTAAATGAGGGTTTGAGCGTTGGTGGTGCAGTGACAACAGCAATGGTTGATTTGACCTTACAAACTGATGCACAAAAACAAATTGTAAGAGAGAAAGACATAAAAGTTCATGAAGACCAGAGAGGGGGATTTGCATGCTGGAAGGTGATAATCTGCAAGAGGAGTCAAACACATGCAGCAACGGGGAATACAAGACTCTTTCCTGTGAACATAGCAAAATGAAACATTAGAAGGTATTTGTATTGGAAAGAGTCAACCCACACACTTTGTTAACAATTTTCTTGTCCTGTGAGGAAATGAGAAAGCTTATCCTTAAATGACATACAAAATGTTTTTTTTTAATTATTTTTTTTTAGTTTCAAAACAACTTTATTGAGAATCTGCACAGTACATCAGCGTAATGACAATCATCCATGGTATTGCTGAATTGTTACGACATTGATTTACACCTTCCCGTGCATATTCTTCACATATAAACATCCCTCTTCCCCTCCCCCCCACCTGTTGAAGGATCCACCCACCAGTCATAGGGTAACTTAATGGTACAGTGTATGAAGAGCAACACAGTCCCTATAAAGTCAGATTCTCCAAGCAACCGCACAATGCAGGGCAGCTCCGTATGAATGACAGCTGACAGATTTCCGCGCCCGCCCGCCTCTAGAGCAAGTACCAGGCATGACCCCTCCCACCCTCCATATGCCACCTTAGCCTTGTATCGATTCCACCCTATTGCTCCCCTTGCACTCATCCGGCATCTGGGAATATCACAATAGAGTGCCTGCAGCTCCCTCTCCTGCGGGGTCCACCTCTTTCTCCCGCAATGTTACACCGCGGGATGCTCCAGAGTCCAGATGAAAAGCAGTCAATGGCCCCCATATATCCTTTGGGCGAGACCTCACCGGTAACAGTTCCGCATAATCATGCAAGTGTCCTTGCCACGTAGCCATCTCATTTACCCAGTCTTTGAATTTTGGAGCTCGGCCCCGCCCCCACCTACAAGCTATCTGCCGTTTTGCCAAGAACAGCGCTATCGCCAGGAATTTCTTATGTACTGTTTTGATGCCCTGGATGAGACCTAGGAGCGCCACAAGCGGATCTGGGACTATAGGCGCTCCTATCATAGCGCATAGCCCCTCGAAGACTTGTATGTATGTGGACACTTGGGGACAGCACCATGCTAAATGTAGAAAGTCTGCACCCTGCTGCCCACATCGCGCACAGTGATCATGCTCCCTCAATCTCAGTTTGTGTAGTTTAATAGGGGTATGTAACAATCTATGCAGATACTTAAAGTGTATGAGGCAAAGTCTATTGTTACCAGTAACCTCCTCAGTCTGCCTGCAACCCAACTCCCATTGCTCATCCGTCAGCGGGACAGCTAGATCTTTGTTCCACTCCCGTCGAGCCCTTGGCGTGCCGGAGGAAGGCCCTTTCCTAATGTGTTTAAACAGGGTTGACACCACATGGTGAGGAGATTCCACTCGCAACAGGTCATGCAGGGGGGGGGAAATGTGTCCGGTTCATCCGGAAACGCTGGGGTGACCGCCTTCACACTCTGCCGGACCCTGGTGTACATGAACCGATCCATAGTGGACGGCTCATGGCCCTCAAAGAATTGCCCTTGGGTTCGGAATTGCCCCCGTACATAGAGATCTCCCCAGGTGGTGTAGTGCAACCTACCCAGTAAGTTGGTGCACAGTCCTTCATATGTGACTTGTAATAAGGGGTTGCGCAGCAGACGTATTTTGGGGGAATACATCATGGGGGCACCCAGCTTGCGCACAATATGGTCCCACGCAGCGATCGTACAATCCACAGTGCAAGGGTCGCGCTCTCGCCTCGCCACCCTGGTGAAGAGATACCCTTCTGGTGGTGTTGGGGACATGTAGCCATCTTCCACTGCTAAGTGTGGCATGTATGAAGGCGGATGAAACCAATAAACGGCAAAATGCGCCTGCGTGCAATAGTAATAGCATTCAAAGTTGGGAACATCATACCCTCCCTGCTGATACGGTAACATCATCGTGGCAAGGCTTAGGCGCGCCTGCTTCCCCCCCCCCCATATAAGTCATATAATTTGTGAGTTTAATGCATTAAAGAAGAATCGCCCTGGGTGATAAGGGATATTGACGAAGAGATACAAAAATTTAGGGAGTAGGACCATCTTTATAAGGGAAATTCTCCCCGCCATTGATAGCGGTAGGCGGATCCACCTGGCAATCTTGTCGGTAACCCCATCTAGCACCACGCCATAATTCTCACGTATCAGTGCATCCCTGTCCCTTGTTATCTGCACCCCCAGGTATTTTAACTCTTCATCCTCCCAGACTAAGGGGTAGTCCATTGGGAATTGTTGGTTATTCAGCGTGAGGGGAACACCGCTGACTTATCCCAATTTATTTGGATGCCCGATATGGCGCCAAATTTGGTAACCTCACGCAACACTGGATTGAGGTTTTCCATTGTTTTTTTAATATACAAGGTCATATCGTTCGCATACAATGAGATAAGTAATTGCCTGGCAGGATATACCAAAGAACGCTCCTTATGGGGCTGCCGAAGCTTCGCAGCCAAAGGTTCGATGATTAGAGCAAATAAGATCGGGGAGAGTGGGCATCCCTGCCTCGTGCCTCTAGATACCTGAAAGGGAGTAGAGCGCGCGCCATTCAGCAATACCGTCGCCAATGGTCTCGTATACAGCAGTTTAATCCAATTCAGGAGGGAAAACAGCATTCCCATATATTGTAGAGTACCTATCAGGTAATCCCACTCCACAGAATGAAACGCTTTAGTGGCGTCTAAAAAGACCGCCACTGCGGAGCATTTAGGATCTATGTCCTGCATGACTGCGAATAAGGTGCGAAGGTTGTGGGCCGTGGCTCTATTCGGAATAAAGCCCGCCTGGTTGGGAAGCACCAGGCGCTCCATTAAAAGACTGAGCCGAATTGCTAGAACTTTTGCGAGAATTTTGCTGTCGCAATTCAGGGATAGTGGACGGTATGACTCACAATGTATCGGGGACTTGCCAGGCTTTAGAAAAGAGATAATTTGGGCCTCCCGCATTGTCGTAGGCAGTGTACCTTCCTATAGCGCCGCATAAAACACATCTTTCAAAATCGCCGCTAAAATTGGCGCATATGGTTTATAAAATTCAATTGGAAGGCCGTCAGAGCCCGGAGTCTTTCCCGACTTCATAGTCACGATGGCCTCAACGATCTCGACCACTTCTAATTTCAAATTTAAGAACTTTTGTTGTGTGGGTCCCAACCATGCCAGAGCCGTGTCTTCAAAGTATACCTGCAGATCTTAAGGGTCCTCCTTGTGCGTGGTATAGAGTGCGCTATAATAACTGCGGAACACCTTCAGTTGGTCAGTGAGGCCACGATGCACCGTACCCTGGAGATCCACCACCTCCGTAACGTAATTAGAAAACCTAGGGGGTCGAGTCAGCTGCGCTAACATTTTCCCGGGGCGATCCCCTTCCCCGTAGGCTCTGGCCTGGTACGGTTTCCCCCGAAATCTGCTCTCTCTGCTCGCCGCTTACTCATATGCTGTGAGTCATTCCCTCAGCTTAGCCCGGCATACCCCATCAACCGGAGACGCCTAGAGTGCTGCTTTCAATATTTTAAGTTCGCCCTCTAGCTTTTGAATATCCCTCCGTAGCGCCTTTAGGACACCCCCTCCTTTGGAAATGCACCAGCCCCTGGCCGTAACTTTAAATGCCTCCCAAACAGTAGTGAGGCTTGAGACAGAGCACACATTTCGCTCAAAGAAGTCTTTGATGTCCTGCTCCAGATCACTGCGAAAAATTTGATCCTGGAGGTGTAAGGGGTTGAGACGCCAACTGCGATACAGGCTATGCGGAGCAGGGGGCTGAATGGTCATCACCACAGGGGAGTGATCGGAGTAGGTGCGCGCCAGGTGCACAACGTCCGAGAGCCAGTGTGCCATCCCCACCGATACCAGAAGGTAATCCAGTCGGGCCCAGGACGCATGTACCGCCGAGTAGTGTGTGCCTTCCCTCTGGGACGGATGTGTGTACCGCCACGCATCTAAAAGCACACCAGCGTCCAGCACGCCCTTGAGTGTTCACTGCGTACGCGTGTAATGCGCAGGCACGGCACAAGACCGATCCACCTGGGGCTGCACTACTGTGTTGAAGTCCCCCTCCCCCCAAATGACATATGGAGTGCCTAGCGTCTGGATTTTGTCCCATACGGAGAGTAAGGGTTGGGAGTCATCCGAATTAGGGCCATAGAAAGTGGCCAGGGTCACATCATGTGCATTAAGTGTCCCCCATACCAGGCAGAACCGCCCATCCCTATCCACTTCAGACCCACCCGGGACAAACCCCATCCCACGTTTAATTAGTATGGCCACCCCTCTAGAGAATCCAGAATAGGACGCGAAGTATCGATGTGAGGCCCACTTCGCTGCAAAGGGGTGGATCCACGCCAGCGCGCAAATGTGTTTCCTGTAGCATGACTATAGCAACCCGGTGCCGGTCAAGATAGTTAAGTACCTGTCGTTTTTTCCAAGGGTTATTCAGCCCCCGGACGCTCCAAGTGAGAACTTTCAGATCATTAAGGTCCCGCGTGCCCTCCATCATTGTCACCGCTATGATATGCTGACTGAGGTACTAGTTGCTCCCTACTGACTATCTGGGTGAGTAACAAAACTGTAGCCCAAGATACACCCCCCCCCCACTCCGGCATCCCCAACTCGCCGGGTTCTAAAGCCCACCCCCCCTGAAAGGGCATCAACCCGTTAAACACTATACCTCCCATTAGGAGATTTGGGGGAGCACCCGTGCGGGAAAAACGCTAGGGGCACGCACCGTACCCACTCTCCTCCACGTTTGCACCCACCGCGCCATACGCGCAGGTAGTTTTAGCGGGAGGGAGGAGAGAGTCCAGACGAGAACAGTATGTATGCTATATAAATCTGAGAACATCTCCACCATTCAATAGCTCTGTGCACATCATTCGTCAAGTGTCCCTGTACGTGTAGGCACAAGGGCGCAGGTCAATCCGGATTTGACAAAGGAGACCGTGATCCAGACCGAGCTCGTGCCTCCGCCCCCGATGCTGTGTGCATACGATGCTTTTTGAGAAAGTCCTCCACTTGTTGAGGGTTCTGAAAAAAATGTTGCCGACCCTGGTGCGTGACTTTCAGTTTTGCTGGGTATAGCAGAGCGTATGAAATCGATTGCGCCTGCAGTTTCTTCTTCACGGATGTAAATTTGCGCCGCGCCTCCTGCACCGGTTGTGTAAAGTCCTGAAAGAATGACAGCGTGGTGTTTTCATAGTGTACCTGCTTCTTCTCTTGAGCCAGACGTAACACCGCATCCCTATCCCGGTAATTAAGAAAGCGCGCGATCACTGGGTCCCCGGGGGCGGGCGGGCGGCCAAGGATCTGTGCGCGCGCTCCACCGTTAGGTGAGCCGAGAAGGAATCGCGGCCAAACAGCTCCACCACCAATTTTTAGACAAAGTCCTCCATACGCCCTGTATTGGCCGACTCCGCCAAACCCAGAATGCGCACATTGTTCCTTCGGGAACGCGCCTCCAATTCTTCGTTTTTGTCAGCAATTACCTTAAGTAGCCGCTCCATCTGCATTGAAAGAAATCATGGATCCAATGAAATAAAATGGACAGTATTACGACACATAAAAGGCAAAAATATTGACTCCCTTTTATCCAAGATAGAAGCAAAAACCATAATGTTCTTGGGTACAATTGGAAATGGACTCAATGAAATGACAGAACTATCGAATGTCATATAAAGGTTTCTTCTGTATTCCCCCACCCATGTGTACTGGAATTACAGGTCAATCAGTTTTCAACAAGTCATAGATTGGGTGAAAATGACGATCGAATATACTGCTCTAAAATAAATAATCAGTGCCCCCATAATGCAAATTGGCGATACAAAGGCAAAGTAAACAGAGATATAGTTGCCATGTAAGGAGACCAGTTAAGCACTTATTGCAACGTGCCGAGTAGGAGGCTCATAATCACATCCCCCGACAAACGAACATGCAATGCCCTCCGACGAAAAAAACCATAAGGAAAAAGGAAAGAAATATCGA
Source organism: Triturus cristatus (assembly GCF_964204655.1). Lineage (NCBI taxonomy): Eukaryota > Metazoa > Chordata > Amphibia > Caudata > Salamandridae > Triturus > Triturus cristatus. The sequence continues at coordinate 929,932,616 of NC_140584.1, forward strand.
CTAATAGGACACTGTGGACGCAACAATAGCAAAGTATCCACAACGTTATTGAACAATAAACACAGTGAAAACGACCAAAATAAACAAAGTATCCCCACGGCTACAGCCAATGGATGACGCAGAATTGTAACTGCATAAACGAAATATCTCCATGGCAACATCAGCGGCATGACGTGGAACGCAGGCGCGCCCCGCGCATGGCAAATAGACCAAACAGCCGGCATACCAAACGTAAGAGGCTCCAAAACGGCGTGGAAGCGGAGAAAATAAACTGGATGAGAAGTGGAATCCGAGACCCTTGAACAAAAGTAAGTCCAAACGAGAGAAAAAGAACCATGATTCACGAACTAACACCACAAACGGGTGATATGCGGGACAAGAAGGCTTTCCTTCGGGCATAAGAACAAACACACATTAAGCGTTCTTAGTCCGTAGTCCGCTCTAACAACACAGGCAAAGATGTAGTCCATCCGTTCTTCATACAGAAGCCGCTCCTAAAAAATAGTAAGAAGGGAGTCAAGTCACGGGCTAGATGCAAGACAATAGAGTGAAAATGTACTCTCCATTGGTCTCCTAAAATATAACCTTAAGATTGGGTAGGTACACTACTAATAAACCCAGTAAGTCCAACAATGGATGCATATGTTAGATGACCAGAGGGGTACCCCTATCCTAATATACATATATCCTTGCAGGACAAAGGTAGCTGCCAGCCTGGAAAAATCAGAATAATTGAAAATATAGTACGTAAGTTTACCAGACCGAATTGACTCGTAAGATGCATTGAAAAGAATGTACACTAAAATTAGATACATTGTTACCCATACAGGCAAAAGATGTCCCACTGGAACATTAATAAGCCCTGAAGAAGACCTCACCACAAAGTCGCAGGTCCATACATTACAGGTCGAAGTAGGAACAACAATTAATTTAAAGTTCCCCCATAAAACCAATTAAAAAATTCTTTTCTGACCCTGCTAAGGACCAAAAGAGATTGTGACGTTTGAGGACCAACTAAGTTAGGGTTCCAAAAATGTAATCAGCTGGACATTTGTGTACTGTTATGTATTGTAAATATTTTTTATGTAAGTGATTTATTTTGAGCAATAGATGCATGTTTTGTTATATGTTGATGCTGAAAAGTGTAAATAAGTGTACAAGAAATTTGTAAATTTTCATGTAAAAGACAGGTGAAAAGTCTATTGATGAAGTGTTCTCTCTCTTTAAATCAAGTGTAAAACAGAAAAATTAAATTGATACTTACAGTCAATAAAAAGGATTGAAAGACAAAGAAAAATTGTGATTTATGGGCTCAGAGGCACCCACATGTTTATATAGCCATTGTACTGATTCCGGGCTCTGAAACCCTTATCGAATCAATCCCCCATTTTTTATACCCATCTGTGAGAGTTGCACCCCATGTGCCGTAGTACCAGCCTCCAAATCAGACACCCTAGTTTCTGCCTCCGTAATCCACTGCTCGTGATGGTCTAGTTTATTAACCACGGAGTCCTTGCGGGCATTCATAGTGTCTATCTTTTCGACGATCGTTGTAAGACTCTGTTTCATTCCCAGCAGCAGTGATTTCCAATCCACCTCCTGGGCGTCCATAGAGCCTTTATCTGCGTGGTCAGCTGAGTTGGGTTTGGAGGATTTACGCGCCTCGAAGGGCAATTTCGACTGCTTGGCGACAGTGCGGCCCATTCTGAAGCGTTGAAAGGCCTGCGATGTGTCCGGGGCCCCACTAGGTACTAGGGGAGACGTCCTCCCCAGCGGCTCCTGTCCTCAAAGTCCCACAGCTGGTGTCTTGGGGCCCCACGATAATGTCCCTCAGGCGGTCCACACCCCCACCACAGTGGCACCACAAAGCAGCAGAGTCCCCAGGTTGCACAAGTGTATGATCTCGGGGAGAGGCTGTCCCCTCAGCACTCCCCACAGATTCCCCGCAAAATGGCCGCCACTCACCACACCGGGCACGCGATCCAGGCAGTTTACTCCCAGGACGCCCTCATAGATCCACCAGGAGAGGGGTCTTCGCTCTGTGCCAGGATCCTCCGAACCCCTGCCAGCGAGGGAGTAGCTCTGTAAGACTCTGTAATAGGGACCTCTCCTCCCGACTCACAAAATGGCGGCAGAGGTTATGCAGCACTGTCCGCAAACGGTGATCTCTTCAGGGGCGTCTCGTCAGCCCCAACAGCTCCTCTGTCCACCACCAAGATACAGCCACAGCAGGGGGGCCCGCCACTCGTCTCGGGTCAGAGCTCGCGGGGGAAGCGCAGCCCGCAACTCACACCCGGGCGGGCTCCCAAGCGGCCGCCGGGTCTCGTGCCTGCCGCTCTGAGGATCAAACCGCAGCAATCTTCAGCCGGGCTGGATCTCAGCCGCCGCGCCGCTCCGCCGGCCAGCACGGCCCCGTCAGCGCCGCAGGGATCCAAACCGGGCCTCCACCACTGCCCAGAAAGGCCGCGCAGCACCGCTCTCCCCTCCAGGGTCCGCGAGGTGCCCAGCCGCTGGAAACTTTCGCCGACTACAGAAGCAGCTCAGACCGCAACGGGCGCCCAAGATACCTCACGTTGCAATCTCCAGCGGTTCCGACACCGCTCAGTGCACTTTGCGGGTGGTAATAGCAGGCCAGGATACACTGAAGGATATTATCTCGTCCGGACGGTGTGCGGCCATCTCGGTTGCGCGCCATCTAGCTCCCCCCAGATGTCAAGCTAATTTATATCCCAACCTGTGCATCCATTTTGAGGACCCCTTGTCTATGCAGGTATTTCTTTCAGCCATCAGCGGGCCTTCACTCATCTGAGCCTTAACTGCTAACTGCACTCTCCTCGGTGTATTTAGCACTGAGCCTGTATCCTGTCACAGCCATCTCCAGCTGAGCAAAGGGTAAGCCAATATTCCAGTGTTGTGCATATATATGATTGAACAAACTTTTTTACCAGAGTCTAATATGTTGTTGTATTTAGGATTACCGAGCAGCGGTTTTGAGATGATCCTGGCTGTTATTGAACCCGTTCCGAACTATTGTCTCCATTGTCGCATCCCTTCCCAGAATTTTCCACGGGTTCTTAATTTAAGTATTAACATTCACTAATTTGGTTGGAACAGGGGGACACTTAGTACTGTTAATTACACCCTTTGGGGAAAACCATATTTATCATTATTGTTTTAAGCTGGCTTCTGAGGCCTATTAGATGTCTCAACCAAGGAAAAGAGGCATTTTCACCCTAGTATTTCTCTGCATCTTTAAACTCTTTTCCAAGCCTTTGAATCTCTATCCAGCTTATTCTAAGGAGTTCAGCGATGGAGGCTATCGTCTTTCCTCTCCCTACCACCTTAAAGGCATTCTGTAGTATCAATCGGGAGATCTCTGAGTTATCATTAAGAGCAAAATACTCACTGATGTGAGTTATAATCTGCCTCCTATGTACAGGATACTGTAGTAGCATTGGACTAAATACAAACAAGAACACCCGATCGAGCAGACAAGCAGTTTCCTAAGAAAAATACTAAGAACGTGTGGAAAGATGGAGGAAGCATTCCTATAACCTTAGAAGTATAAAGTAACTTTAAGAGTGGCGCTGTCATGGTACAATACATCTAATTAAAAGAGATTTAGAGTGGAATAAGGCACCAGTGCCATACTAAGTGATTTCCTCGTCAAAGCCCACTGGATTAATTCCTTTTCGGAAAAGACTTAATAGAAAGTACTTTACTTTAAATCACTGGACCTATTACGATCCATGATGATATACGAATTATTTCCAAGACCACCCTGTATAATTTGAAGAAGGTGGTGGATCTAGCTTATCAGATGAAGATAAACTTCTGTTGTAAATATCTTGTCCTGAAGAAAGTGGTGTGTATCGAGTTTAATCCACCAAAACGATATTGTGTAAGACATTTTGAGAATTTCAGTTTGTAAAGCATAATAGATTGATATCTTGTAAATTATTGATTCTAAAGTATAATGGATTAGTAAATCTCATGATATTGTTTTTTTTTAATTTATTTAATGATGTGTATTTCTAACTTTATTGATTGTTGTAGTTTATTTCTTATGTTTTGTATATATTGCTGAAGCAATTTGTTTTACAAGAACCCAAGTGAAAAGATTTTTAAAAGAGAATTTTTTTAATAAATCTGACATCTTTACATATAACTGAGTTCAGTGTTTAGCTAGAAGAACGATTGTCAGAATGGATACATAGAGATCCAATAAGTTTTATGCTATCCTCTGAAAGTATGAAGAGTTAGAGTGAGTGACACAAAAGTGACGTTTTATTGTTTTCATTATATTCAGAACCTGTCCCTTTTGGTGGTGAACGGGTGCCTCTCCCAATTTGTGGAGCATTGGATGAAGACTCCATCAGCGTTCTGTGACTAGAGCCTACACCTAGGAATATGGAAATCAAGAGACCGCATAAAGTTATACTGGGTGCAGTGTCAGGAAATGACAAATTATTGCTAAGCAGGGTGTCATCTATTAGTGAAGAAGAATAAAAGACATGTAAAAAATAGATGTATACTCCTCTATTGGGTTATGTTCTTCCCATATGTTTATTGGTCCTATGTTAATAAGGTACTTTTCAACTTTTTAGAGAATGAATTGGAAGCTCCCTTATAGCCTCCGGATCTATCCAGAATAGGGGATGGTTTTGCCATTTCCTCCACAGAGTTAGTCTTTATTCCATTGTATGTTTCAAGGGGCCAGCATGATATTTTAAATCGTGGTAATATATTAAAGCTATTAGCTTCTATACCAGAACTTAGTAGCCTAACATCAGACATTCTAGAATCAGTTCAATTCAAACAAGATTCTGATAACCCCAAACATGAAGTAAATTGTGCTATATGGCAAAGCAAGCAGATAACCAATAGAATTCTAGAATATACACAACAATTTGGAAAATGGGGAATTGAATTATGAAAATGTAAAGATGGTTTGTATCCTACATTGTTGATACCCAAAGTCGAGGAAGTAACACATTTACCAACTAAATCAATACTCTCAAAGGGGCAATAGGACCTCTACTCAATCCTGAACTATCTTCTGGTGTCAAGATCACATGCAGTAATTGGGGCCTCGAATTTGTAAAGAAACACAAAAACAACCAGCCCTCATAGATGATTGGGCTTGGCTACCAAAAATAATTAGTAGTGGGAAACTTGACGAGAATGACTGAAGGTGGAGCAGTTTGCCCAGAAAGAAACAACCTACCAATTTTAATATTTTCGCTTGCAATGTTTTCAGGCCAAAAACAAATATGTGGTATACACACAGGTTATACCAAAAAGAAAGGCTCTTAATAAAGCATCTTGGGCGATGTGCAATGTACCACATGAAGCAATTAAATGTACCCAATTGTATTTAAAAAATAATTTGAGAAAATCATACAAAAATGAGATTTGGAAAGCAAAAAGAGAATATAAGGAAGGATTGTGGGTAGAATTGTACCATGTGAGTAAAACAAAAAATCTGAGAGCTTTTTGGGGTATAATTAACACCCTGGAACATGGCAATATGAGAGCTAACAGTGCCAACATCCCCGCAACAGCCTGGGAGCTTATCATTCCTAGCTCGTATGGGTCCACTACTGTAAATGGGTCAAATTCCAATAATGATGCATGTATGCCGTTTTCGATAATCAACATATATAATGAGAATAAAGGGCATGAAAATTATGATGATCAACTATTACTATTTGAGTCACCACAGGAGGAAATGGTAAAGTCACTGATAAAAGGATTAAAACTAACGATGCGTCTGGTCCAAATGGGATCCCAAACTCTGTCTTTAAAGCAGGAATGGACAAATGGTCAAAATTTCTTACTCAAATGTTTAAAGACGTTGCAAAAACTAAATTGGTCACAGAATCCTGGCAAGGCAGCATAATAATCTAATTTATAAAAGTGGTCCTGCAGGCAATCCAGCGAATTATAGGCTAATTGCCCTAACGGATGTAGAGGCGAAAAGGTTTGCAACATTATTACTGGAAGATCTAGAGGAATGGGCAACGTCAAGGAAAGCTATTCCAATTTTTCATACTGGATTTTGCAGGGGACAGTCAACAATTATGAACCTGCTGTTACTTACGTTGTTGGCTGAGAAAGTCAATTACAAAAACCAAAAACTTTTAATCTGTTATGTAGATTTAAAGGCCGGTTTTGATTCTGTTCCGTGTAATCTCCTTTGGCCAAAGCTATTAACATGTGGAGTACCCAAAAATTATCTTGATATGATTGTATTGTTGTATACAAATATGTGGGTGCAGGTCAAAGTGAGAGATGGAAGTTGTACCACTTGCCGCCTTGAAGCACATAGTGCCTCAAACATGGCTGCCTACTTAACCCATGTCCTTTTAACCTTTTCATGGCTGACCTATCACATCATTTACACAATATCAATGCACACTCTCCAATCCTTGCAGGCCAAAGTATAAAATATTTGCAATATGCAGATAATACTCTTCCATTAAGTCACACGCAAATAGGGCTGCAAAGATTGATAGTCATTTGATCAATATATATTAGCGAATGGTTTAGAAATAAATACAAAACAAAAATTATGATAATAGGATCAACTAAATCAGAAAAGACATTATGGAAAATTAATGGACTATATTGAAACACAGTAAAGCGGTATAAATATTTGGGAGTAACACTTAATGACAGAATGACTTTGTTAAACCACACATTGGTGAGGCAAGCTTTGTTTTTAAAATGTCTATTTTCATTCTATTTATCGAGTCCTGAATCTCTTGCATATATGTCCTGGGAAGAAGTAAATAAGGAAGAGTTTACCAGCCCATGGAGATCATATTTAACGGAGAGTTTGAATACCTTCAAGCTCCCATCTTTTGGCTATATGGTCAGAAATAAGACTGTTTTAAAACAGATTTTAAATCAATCAACCAAATTTGTATCACTTTAATTGGATCAGGAGGCGATTGCAAAAAAAAGTATGCCTGGTCGATTATTAACTTGTATAATAAAATTGAGCCCCAATTCTATCTAACCTCTTTTTTAAAACTGCTGGTAAGAGAGGGATTGCTTAAGATAAGGTTTGGCCACTACCCCACAAAAGATGGAATTGCCAGTTGGTTACAAGAATGGCAATCGCAAAACTGTAGATTATGTGTTTGTACCAATGAAACATTACTGCACATTGTAAGTATTTGCCCCAAATTGCGTCAAGAGAGGTTAACACTTTTAAGATCGATATTTAAGGAACAAGGGGTGAGAACGTGTCGCCATGCAATTATACTGTGCCTCCAAGGGTGTATCATTAATTTAACAGTTTACTTTATTACATTTATCCTCATAACTGAGGAAAAATTGGCTCAGGATGATGTTTTGGTCATGCTATAAGAATAGAAAGTGGCTATGCCAAGTTACCATATTGTCTCATCCATACTGGTATTGTAACTGGAAAAATCTTTACTAAGTCTGTTTTCATTGCTGATATACTGGCGACCCTTGACCCTGTTCCAGGCAGGTCACTCCCCACGCCGCACAGCTCCACCTGTTGTGCCCACTTCCCCATCTGCCTGTCAGCCGTTTTTTTTACTTTGTTCACTTTCACTGTATTTCTTTCCACCTTCATTGTATTTCTCTTTTACCTCTCTTTATTTCTCTCCTTTCTGTGACTCTCTCTTGTTTTTTGGCATTTCTGCCACTTCCCCACTTCCCCTTCCCGCCGCTGCATCCTCTGCGGCCCGCCCCCTCGCTCGCCCATTGGCCCGCACCCCAGCTGCTCCTCCCTCCCACCTCCCCTTCTTAATGGCGGCCGCTGCGCGGTGAAGAGAGCAACCCTTGACCCTGTTCCAGGCAGGTTGCTCCCCTCGCCGCACAGCTTCACCTGTTGTGCCCGTGTCCCCATCTGCCTGTCAGCCGTTTTTTTCACTTTGTTCACTTTCACTGTATTTCTTTCCACCTTCATTGTATTTCTCTTTATTTATCTCTTTTATCACTCTTTATTTCTATCCTTACTGTGACTCTCTCTTGTTTTTTGGCATTTCTTCCACTTCCCCTCTTCCCCTTCCCGCCGCTGCGTCCACTGCGGGCCCGCCCTCCTCGCTTGCCCATTGGCCCCGCACCCGCCTCCCAGCTGCTCCTCCCTCCCACCTCCCCTTCTTAATGGCGGCCGCTGTGCGGCCACGCGCAGTGGGAGTGCCGAAACCGCGCCTAAGGCAAGCCCGTCTGCGTCCATCCGCGCCCGTCCACGCCTGGACCACGCCCAGCTCCAGAACCCCTGGCCCTCGCAAGAGCCACGATGCCCGACGCCGCTATGACGCCAACATCTTTCACAAACTCAACGCCGGCCGATCACCCACCTGCTTCCAGGCCACCCCGAAGCTCGAGCATGGATCCTTCTCCTGCCGGAGCTGCAGCTTCACCAGCCACCGAACATCGGCACATCCTGCCCCTCACACCAGGGCAGGTCACAACCATCTCAGAAGCATACTTCTCAATGCCCGCTCCGTCCACAGGCACGCCATCGAACTCTGGGACCTATTCGACTCATCCTTCCCGGACGTTGCCTTCCTGACGGAGACCTTGATAAACCCCTCCTCGGCGCCCGACATTGCCATAGCCATCCCGGACGGCTACAAGATCACACGCAGGGACCGCACCAACAAACCAGGAGGTGAAATCGCCATCGTCCACAGGAATACCCTCAGAATTTCAACCAGCACCGAAGACACCCTCAGCACTGCCGAACACCTGCACTTCCAGATCCACATCGACCGCAACACAACCCTCAGAGGAACCCTCATCTACAGACCCGCCGGATCCCGACCACAGTTAACGACTCCATCATCGACGTCTTCAGCACGCATGCCCTTGCTTCCACAGACTATATCCTCCTCGGAGACCTGAACTTCCACCTTGAGAACACCAACGACAGCAACTCCACCACCCTGCTCGACAACCTCGACAACCTTGGACTCAAACTGCTCGTCACGACACCCACCCACACCGCCAGACACACCCTCGACCCCATCTTCTCTTCCAGCAACCACATCACCTTCAGCCACACTACCGAACTCCACTGGAACGACCACTGCTGCATCCACTTCTCCTTCAAGAAACACACCACGCACAACCACCCGCAACAAATCCCCCACCGCAGCTGGAACAAGGTCACCGAAGACCAACTAATCACCACCCTCGCCCGAGGCCCACCAACCTACCCCACCGACAATGAAACGGCCGCCCGCAAATTCAGGCAATGGATCAACGACTGTGCCAACACTCTCGCCCCGATCAGGAAACCCTCAAACAGACGCACCGACAGGAGGGCCATCTGGTTCACCACCGACCTCCAGGCATCCAAGCAGACTTGCCGAAGACTCGAGAAGAAGTGGCGCCCGGAACAGACACCGGACAACCACGCAACCCTCAAGAAAGCCAACGGCAAGCACCACCAACTCATTCGAACCGCCAAAAGAACCTCCTTCAAGGAACGCATCAACAACAACGCGCACAACAGCAAAGAGCTCTAAAACATCGTGAAAGAACTCGCCAACCCCAGCTCCAGCGCCAACGACATCCCGCTGTCGCAAGACCTCTGCGACTCCCTAGCCACCTTCTTCCACCGCAAGATCGCAGATATCCACGACAGCTTCAACACCTGTAGTGAGGAAATGGGGTTAACTGCAGACATTGCTAAGTTAGCATAAGTAGTATATGCTTGGCTGCGATTCTGCCGCTTTTGCACACAACACTACATGGCTCTGTTCTCGTTAAATACTTTGCTGGCGCTGCTTCACATGAGAACTGTCTACCTTTCACATATCCAGCTGGCCACCATACTCTCTGTATGCACAGTGTGTTCAAGGTCGAATAACAATGTATGCTGTTGATTCACTTTGGTCAGTCACAAGCACATAGACATAACATGAAGCACAGCAGCCCAACTGAAACTCGGGTGCTGTGCTTTTTAATATGGCATTACATGCATGAGGAGGCACTTGGAGAAAAGCTTTCCAACATAGAAGAGCTGTGCTGGGTCTGGGATGTAATTCATTGCATCCGATCTCGTAGGTATGGGGTCTCGCTGACAAAGCCCAGAGGTCTTCTATACTTATTCTAAACTAGTTCATGAGCACGGGGAGGGTGGTAAAAGGCGCTATAGTCCTGTTTCCACTGCCATTATAATATGATTTCCCCTTTTTTGCTTTATGGAATTGTAACAATGCTGATTATATTGATCTTATGCATTATGCTGCTCGTATTGGCTAGAGTACTGCACCTTAGAGCACGTTAGTTAAAAATAAACATTTTAAACTATACAGTGTCTCTGATTACTCATGTTGTGGACAAGTATGAGTGTGAACGAAAGAGTGTTCTTGTTTCCCACTATTCCTGAGAGTTTACTAAGTCGCATGTTCTAGGTTGTCTAATCATTGGTAGCTTCGCTGTAGTACGGAGAATGAATGAGACACTATTGCTAGTCGGATAGGGGTTCTGGGCACTGAGATGGCTTTTTAATACATAACCATACACCGAGGTCCTGGTTTCCTGCACATAGTTCTGTGCATGAGGAGAATCCCTGCAACACACCCAGACCCACCCGGCACCCGCCGACACTTCAGACTCACTGCCCCCAACCACACCGGCCTCTTGCTCTCCTGGAACCACGTCAACGACGACGACACCATCAAAACCGTGAACACCATCCACTCCAGCTCACCATCCAACCCCTGCCCTCACCACATCTTCAACAAAGTGAGCTCCATCATCGCACCCCAACTCCGGAAGATCATCAACAGCTCCTTCAAGACCGCCACTTTCCCGGAGAGCCGGAAACACGCCGAGATCAACGCCCTACTCAAGAAACTCAAGGCGGACCCAAAGGACCTCAAGAACTTCCGGCCCATCTCCCTGCTCCCGTTCCCGGCGAAAGTCATCGAGAAGACTGTCAACAGGCAACTGACCCACTTCCTCGAGGATAACAACATCCTGGACTCGTCCCAATCCGGATTCTGCAGCAACCACAGCACCGAAACCGCCCTCATTGCCGCCACCGACGACATCAGGGCCCTGCTAGACAATGGTGAAACCGTTGCCCTCATCCTCCTAGACCTCTCGGCCGCCTTCGACACCGTCTGCCACCACACCCTACACACACACCTCCACGACGCAAGGATCCACGACAAAACCCTGGACTGGATCACCTCCTTCCTCACCGGCAGAACCCAGAGAGTCCAGCTCCCCCTTTCTGATCCAAAGCCACCAAGATCACCTGCGGTGTACCCCAAGGATCATCCCTCAGTCCGACCCTTTTTAACGTCTACATGGCACCACTCGCCAACAACGTCCATTCGCATGACCTTGACATCATCTCATATACCGACGACACCCAGTTGATCCTCTCTCTCACCAAGGACCCCGCCACCACCAAAACCAACCTCCACGAAGGAATGAAGGCCGTCACCGAATGGATGAAGAACAGTTGCTTGAAACTGAACTCAGACAAGACGGAGGTCCCCATCCTCGGCTCCACCCCATCCGCCTGGGACGACTCCTGGTGGCCGGCCGCGCTGGGAGCTGCCCCAACACCCACCGACCACGAACACAACCTGGGGTTCATCCTGGACTCATCACTCTCAATGACCCAGCAAGTCAACGCCGTCTCCTACTCCTGCTTCAACACCCTCTGCATGCTTCGCAAGATCTACAGATGGATCCCCACTGGAACCAGAAGGACAGTCACCCAGGCCCTCGTCAGCAGCAGGCTGGACTACGGCAACGCCCTCTACGCGGGAACACGACCAAACTCCAGAAATGACTCCAACGCATACAGAACGCCTCCGCATGCCTTATCTTCGAGATTCCCCGCCACAGCCACATCACTGCCCAGAGACCTGCACTGGCTTCCTGTCAACAAGATGATCACCTTCAAGCTCCTCACCCACGCTCACAAAGCACTCCACAATGCTGGACCAGCATACCTCAACAAATGAGTCACCTTCTACTCCCCGAACCGCCAGCTCTGCTCCGCTGACCTCACCATCGCCACCGTTCCACGCATCCACTGAACGACCACCGGCGGCAGATCATTTTCCCATCTCGCCGCCAAGACATGGAACACCCTTCCCATCCACCTGCGACAGACCCAGTACCTGCTGACCTTCAGGAGACTTCTGGCTGTTCGAGCAGTAGCAGCACCCCCTCCTCCTCCCTTTAGCGCCTTGAGACCCTCACAGGTGAGTAGCGCGCTCTACAAATGATTGATTGATTGATTTACTATCCGAGGTATAATAAAATCCTAAGAAGCATGGATGCACTTTAATCATTAAGTATTAAGATTATATTTGGACATAATATGTGTATACTTTATGTATAGCTTCTCTTAAGGGGGTACATAAAGATACTTTAATTATTGGGCAGAAAGAGGGTTCAAAGACTGATCATATGGATGGTTTGATCTATATCTATGGTGATCAAAAATAAAATATAATGTTCTTATCAGGTTATGAATGAAATTTTGTTTTTATGATATTTTAGGCAAGTTCAATGGTTATTAAGATATGTTATTACTTCTTCAACATTTGTAATGAATTTAGCTGTGTTTTATGAAATGTGTTGTTTTTATTGTAATGATTTTAATTAATTGGACTATAAAGACCAATCTGTCTATCCAGAATGCCACACTAACTTAAATTTGCCTGACACAAGAATATCTCCCACTGCAAAATCTCACAGGAAAGAATCTTAGCCAGAGTTAGAGGAGCACAGCGTAGCAGTTATTAGGTGATTAGTCAGTAGTAGTTCCAGTATCATTATACACCTTCCTTCTTTTTACTTCTAGATTCTAGCAGCTGAATTTTGAAGTCATGAAGTAAAAGGATTGCAACCCCATCATGTGTTGTAGCAGACGAGTGATGCTAGGTTACAGGATATGATATATGCCTCACTCTAGCTTGGCTTTTCCTAGTCACATATGTCTTCCGAACACAAAGAATTTCCGGATTCCTCTTTTTCAGGCATTTCATTATAGTCATCCATTTTGCAGGGTGTTGAGTTCCTTCACATTCACTGATAGTATGTTAATCATAATGTGAGATGTAATCCCAAAGCTCTTCGATTGGCAGACCTAAGGGCATTTTAATTCTGCATGTTGTTTGTGTGTTTAAAATTCGGTCTTTCAATGCCAAAGAGCCACTCCCCAGAGCCTACCACCCCACTCCTCCTCAACTGGTGTACTCTTGATGCATTAACACATCTAATTGTTCATCAAAGTTACCCGGCATGTCACTGTTTATCACCCAGATTCTGCAATGACTTACCATTACGCATGCGTCAGGAAAATATGTGTACTTTATTGAGGCAATTGTTACATTTTGATGCTTTGCTGAAGACAGTAGCGCTTAGAGATGTCATAACCACTACTCAATCAGATTACACCATGGGTAAATACAACGGAGACACACTGTTACATATTTATATGATACACTTGGGGAAAACTTCCTCTGAAGTATCCACACATTGACATTTACCACTCAACAAACACTCATTAAATAAATTCAACTGCCCCACCCATTCTTGGGTGAGAAGGTAAGTGTGAGACATAGTACCAGTCAACAGCTCAGGCCTTTCAACCAAACATCAGACTTCCTGCTTCCTCCTTCCTCAAACAAGTCCGTAACCCACCAGCTGATCATTGAGTGTAAGGCTTGAGAAGTGTGAATAAAATGAACAAGTACTGGCTGGTGGGATGGACATAAAAAGGAAACAAGACAAATGGCAGGATAGCAGGCATGAAGGTAGCATTGTGTTTATGTAATGGGAACTTCGACTTGGAATTTCAAGAAGTAGATTGATCTTAGAAAGGCGTGGCTTAGTTTACTCGTGTGAGAGTTGTTAGTTTCACACTTTATGAACCAAATTGCTTAACGCTGAATTTGTTTTTCCACTTCCAGATGAGGACATCACAGATATGGCCCCTGAGATGAAGAGTTTTGTCAATGACACCTGCAGCCACATAGAGATCAACATGGAACTGCACTTGTCCAGCCGTGAGGAGCAGCAGAAGGTTAGTCTGCCTGGCGAATAACAGGTTGTGTGCTCAAGAGCTTGAAGATGTTCGATAGAAACAATTCCCATTGTATACTATGTGCTTAGAAGCCAATAGTTCAGTTGCGAGTCACTTCAACTGGAATCTGTTTTGACAAACCCGGGACACCCCCCCCCCCCCCCCTCAGTATCCTCCGCTGCTCCTTCCTCACCACCACCGTGACAGTTACACTTCTTTTTTATTTTACATTTCCACCACTGCCTGTGCTCGACAAAGAGCATATTTGTGCGTTTGGTCATCATGACACACATTCGGGGCTGATTACATGTTGAGCGGACGTAACCGTTGCGGTCTCGAGACCGACCGTCCTCTGATCAGCAGTCCCGACACTGCGATTACAATGCGACCGCACATTTCTCTATGGGAGCTTGTGCTGGGCCATTAACCGCACAAGCTCCCAGAGAATCTGTTAATCCCTGCACTGCATGGCAAGCACCTCAAGGTGCCTTGTGCAGGGATAAACAGGAGGGCACTATAGGTGCCTCCTGCCCCCAACCGGAGGCCGCAGAATGAAGGGGGCCCTGCTAGGGGCTCCCAAAGTCGCTTTCCGGCAGGCTTTCTATGTCAGAAAGCCAGACATGGAAAGCCTGTTGGAAACCAACATCGTAATCCCTACGGCGGAAACGCCATCCATAGGGATTACGTGCCTGGCCGACGAGCTCCTTGCGCCTGTCGGAATCCCGCCGGAATGACCGGCTGGTTTCAGTTTCGACTGCCTGCATTGTAATGCGGCGGTCAAAACTGAAACCGCGATGAGGGTCGAAAAGCCTCTGACAACAGATTGGAGGTTTTTCTACCCTCATCGTAATGATGGCCGAAGTATCAAGTTGATGGCATGTGCTCTGAAAAGGCATATATCACCAACAGATTGGTACTCATTATTATAATGCCGTTATTATGTTATTAATATAAACGTTTGATCATAGTAATCCTACTACATTATCATTATACTATTTAAACATTAATATCAAACTGTACTGTTTTCAGGTTATTATATCATTGTATCATTGTTTAGTTTACTAATACTAATATGAATGATTATTACTAATAATATTAATTATTATTATTGTATCCCTATGTAATCACTGTTATTGGTTGTAATTATTAGATTATTCTATATTTTTGCACATGATTTATATGCTTTTAATGTTATTATATTAAGTTTATGTCTTGTGCTCTCTGTGAATGAAGCACCGGAAATTGAATATTATATCAAAATCAATTTTTGGTTATAGGCAAAAAGACGGATTAGCCAGCTAATTGTTTGAGAATAGAAATGTATTAAAATTAAATTGTAATGTATTAAAATAAATTGTAATTAAGAAATAGATCCACGTGGTGTAGTTTTCTAATTCTGGTGCCTCATACAACTTAACTCAATTTGTGTGATAAAGGCATTCTATATGGAAAGGGACCTGTGTTCTGAGGACACCACAGGCATGTACCCAGTGTACCCAGACTTCCTTGCTATCATACATGTATGCTATCAAACATTTTTGTTGATATTGGCATCATCTTATAGCTCGTATTATGTTATGTCATTATTGTTATTAGTAGTAGTAGTAATAGTGTTACAGTTCTCTGTTTCACGTTTAATGCAACCTGTAGAATCAGAGCATCAGAGTCCACAATGCCTTAATCAAACCCTGTATGCCCTCACCATAGGATGTGGAAGCTACAGAAGACCAGGACTCTTCCGCTTGGTTTTCAAGCTGGGCCTTACTGGCAAGACGACGACCGCAGTCCATTGAAAGTAAAGATGTGCATCTAGCGATGCGTAGGCGGACTGTACTATCGTACGGCACAAGAGGTAAGACTCAACCATTCAGAATTGTATGCTAGAGAGGTAGAGGGTTTGTGGAGAAGAATTCTCAGCAGACCAGTAGTTTTCAAAAGCTGACAGAATCAATAGAAGCCGAGTCAGCCACATGTCAGGCAAGCAGTCGAATTACTGATGGGCCGGGGCCCTGGAGAAAATGTAAAATCTGTGTATATATTTCTACAAGCACACAAATCAGTAACTTGCCTTTTTATAGAATCTGTATCACAGTAACTCACTCTGCGTATAGCCCATTTGCTTTATGAGAATAAGACAACTGAGTGACTTAAGCGTAGTCTCTGTTGTCCATATTTAGATTTGACCTTTACTCAAGCCCTGCTTTACCGCTGGTCATAAAGGCATCTCCTTATGTAGGTTGTGGCCATTCTGCATATTGTGTGGTAGTAGACATCAGCACTCGTGTCCACCTCTGCTGGGTGCTCCGCAGGGATTGGTGGCACCATGACAAAGGTGCACAACTGGACTGGGAGTCCCTAGAATTCCCTTCCCACTGTGCCATGAGCGTGCAACAGCAGAGTAGGAATCTACAGGATTCTGTTTCCTGGGCTGCCATGAGTGTGCACCAGTGCAAAGAGAATCTCAGAGATTCCTAGTGTCAGAGATCCTTTGGCAGCACCTAGACTAGTGCCATCCATGACAGATTGGGACAAGACCTAAGGCTTGTGGAGAAATGGAGCTTCTTACAACTTGGCACTGTAGGTACACGTCACTCTTCTGCTTCCCCATTGCTCTGCCAGTCAGGCTCCCAAATCACCATGATGAGGCACAAGCAGATGTGGCGGTGTGGGAGGAGATGGATCAGCCGGGCAAGATCCCTTCCTTCACATCTGCCTCTAAATGGATGTCGGTGGCAGGGGGTTGAGCTCTCTCCTCGGAACTCGAAAGTGGTTCCTGCATACTATGTGCACTTTTCAGAGGAGCACACTTCAATTTCCATCCTTTCCAATTTATAATATCTGTACCATTGGATTCAAAAATAGTAACGCTTGCTCTTAACAGCACTAGAAAATGCCAAAACCAGCAGCAGCAAATGTTACACAAAAAGTGAGATAACAATATGAAGTATCTTGAACCGGTTTTGCGGTCCCAAGCGTTTCTTGAGCAAGGAAGTGGTCCATATTTATTGACTCCTAAACTGAAACTCAGGAGCTTCCTTCGCACATCAGACCTGCTATCTTAGCACAAGCTCAGAATTCAGCTGCTTCTGTATGGAAAGCCAGGCTTCAGGAACCGTCATGGCAGAGGGAGACAGATCATGTCATTAATACCAAATGAGGGAGATGATATTCACATCAGAGAAGCACAGCGGGGTGTAAATCTCACCCTTAATTGTTTTTGAAAAATAAACATATGGCATTAGTAGCATTTGCTTTTACTCAAACGCATCTATCTAGCATTCACAGAGCAGTCAGTGAGAAGTGATCAGGGAGAAATATTCCGAAACAACTCTTGGAGCTGACTACTTTTGAGGTTTCAGTTCTTTGCTTTTTCCCTTGTTATTGCCTCCTCAATTTGCCTTTCATGCACACAATGATGCTTTACTTGACGTGTTCCCATATTGTTTCCCAGACACTTGCCATCAACATTTTGGTGGTGGCAACCTGGCACAGATACCAACAGCCATGAAGCTCAAACTAAATCTTCACAAGACAAACTTCCTCTTCCTTTCCCTAGCAAAGGTCGAGTGTTGCCCAACAGCTACCTACACCAATTCCAAGACATGGGCATTTCAGCTAAAATAATCTTCTCTGTGAAATTCCTCAGTGTCCAGCTTGATAAACCTTTATATGATAACCTCGATGATGGCCAGAAATGTAAGATTTCAATTAAAACTACTCTGCTCTCACAAGCCTTTCCTTCCCAAAGCAGCCCTTAAGCTAGCCATCCAAATGGGGATTTCTCAGCTCAATTATGCAAATGTGCTTTCAGCAGATACCAACAGGTCTCCCTAAACCAAGTATAGCTCCTTTCAAAGCAGATCTCAATGCAGTACCTTGAATGATCTCAGATACAGAAAGCTTCTACGTGGCCCTTGCACTGCAGATCGCCAAACAAAGGGTAGAAATGCGCTGAAACAGGAGCCCACACCCTAAAACTGAAGACTGGATCAAGGACATAATACATATAATGTGACAATATGATGGATACATATACCACTGTCTTATCTGACACTCCCGGCGCATGGATATTTGCGAGACTACCTAGCAGTGCGGAATCAAGATTCCTTAGTCTATTCCTCTTCTCTTTAAATACCATCATTCTAGATCTGTGAACGAGGACAAATGTATCAATCCTGAGGCTCAAATTACTCATATTTCGATTCTATATGTATACACAGTTGGTTTCCATAAGTTGTGATGTCCATGCCAAGTCGTGTATAACTGTCATTATTGTATGATCATGTTCTGCTGTTATGGAAAACCATAAATAAATTCACAAAATGGGGTTCATGGGCTGTACCACAAGAATGGAAAACAAGCATTGGCATAGCCAATAGGTCTCGCCTTTGGGACATCATAAGTGTTTAGCCATGCAACAGTTGATGTTGTTGCACCAAGGATATTGTGCTGCATAACTAAATACTTATAAGGTCCCAAAAGCGAGACCTATTGGCTAAGCCAATACTTGTCTTGTATGTTTACTTGGCGCGCCCTGCTGAGGCTTTCCTTTCAATCCATGTGTACCAGCCTCCTGTTGTGTGTGTTCTTGCACGACGTGTAATCACCACGTGCACGTGCTCCCTGGTGTCACACGGCACCCGCTGGGAGGACCATGTTTTGCATGTTAGGTGTAGGGCAAGTGCTCCGCGTGAGGGTGTTCTTTCATTTGTGTTAAGATGCAGAGTTCAATGTGAAATGTCCCACGCGCCAGCCCCCTGCTGTGAGGCTGTATTTTTACAGGTTTTCCTCTGAGCGTTTTGTTTATCGTGTTGAGATGCGGGCTCCATTTCAGACCCTATGTCTATTTTAATTGTCGACTTGTTTTAAAAATAACTATATTCGAGTATTTAAAAAAAGAGATTAATGTAACATGAATTAAACATTTATTTGTTCACATAATTTGAGCACTAAGGTGTGTATGTAACAGCGCTTGTCTTAGTTCGAGGTTATATCTTCTGTGCTCTAGTTAATCGGCAAACGTTTTTCACAGACAGCTATGTGCATCCTTGCAATAACATGTGACTCTGTCGTGATATTAGTGACGTTCAGAAAATCTATTGATTACGCAGCTTGATGTGGAATTGAATTAAATTATAAGAAATTAAACTAAATACAGGGGAGGGTCATTCTCAATCAGTAACTGTACTTTAATCATACAAAATTAAAATAATTTTAGTTCAAGAAAAATAGCATATAAGCGAACACGACCAGTGGCACAGATACAGTATTCTGATCATAGAAATGTATACCTTTAATGCATCATCAACCTGCATGGGAGTCAATTAATCCATCGAAAATGAACCTATATATAACGTGCTGCCGCAGGTGAGATGCCGACCACTAGGTGGCAGTGTGAACTGCAGAAACAATTTCCTCGAGTCCAAGTCCCTGAAAATGTGCGTCAGTGTGAAGGCACCGACATTCTGATAATTTAACAATAGGAGTAAATTGTAAACTACAAACATTACGGGTTAGGCAACAATAATGAGAAAACATGCCGATGAGGCTAACACCGTTTAATTACGTAACTTGAAGGACGTTTAATTTTTACTTCGTCCTTGTACCTTTTAAAATATCAGCACGTGGGGATACAGTTCGTGCATTCGGCCGCCAATTGAATCGAAATTAAACATACACGATATGCACATCGCACGCGCGCATAGATGTTTATATCGGTGAAAACCCGCTTCCAAGTAACAAATGCGCAGCCCCGCGGCCGCGAAAGTTAAAGCGACGCGCAGCCATGCGCCAACAGTTGTCTATTACCACTCGTGCACGTTTGGCGTTTACCTTATGGGAACGAGCAGTGGCAGGCGCGATAATTGCTAACAGATGGCACTGCTGCTCACTCCCGCAAGGGAAATGCCAAACGTGCACGATAGGCAATAGAGAACAGTGCAAAACATGCACAAGTTTGACAAAAGTCCTAAGCGATGCCAAGAGGTCCCTCCTAAGCAGCGCTTGTGCGCTGCATAGGCGAGACCTAAAAAGGTTTTGAGTTAATCACACCTGCCATCTATGGGGTGTCCTCTCGTTTGCAGGGGGGCGTGGCTGTCTGCAGGGGGAACTCTGTACCTCTTTGTAAAGCACGCTGCGTGCCGCCTGAATTGGAAGGCAGCCAGGCTGCATCAGACAGCCGGTCCACCTTTCCAGTTGCGGCCCTCAACATTTTGAACAAGTACAGCACCGAGGCTGAGATTGCACAGCAACTTGTGTGCGTAAATCCAAACGTTTTCGAAGAGGTTGGCACCTGTCTGCCTGTCTAGAGCATAATTACTTAGGTTGTGATAGGGCTGCTCCAAACAACGACCTACTAGGTAATATCAACTTTTCATTATGTGGAAAATCATAGAATCAACACTACCTGCAGGACCATGAGTGACAGCAGCCTCAGGATACTAACATGGAATGTAAGATGAGTGACAATGGTGTCAGAGCTAGCATAGTCACTGATTCATCTCCTACACATTCCTCTCAGTTACTTCATCATCTCCTCTGGAGATCTGTGAGAGCCGCTTCTCAGCGCAGCTTCATTTTCTTTTCAGCTGGCCTGCAGAGAGACCCGTTCTGACAAGACCGGTGCTGACAGGACAGAAGGCGTTCAGTGAAGGTACAGCGCTGTCCACTTTCTCTCTCTCGATCAGCTATGTGGAGACTCCGGGGGATGTTACAGCAAAGGTTAACCCCTTTGGAGGAGTAGTGGGGGAGCCATATCTAACATGCAAGAAACAATGTTCAATAACGTGGCCTCCTGTCACCCACCCCCATTACCCTTGAGGTACCCTCTCCCAAATAAAAATAACTTCCTGGCCTCCAAATACCCACTCGACAATCCTCTGAAGAAAACCAGGCCTCCTGCCACTCACCTACACCCCCTACCATAAAACGCAAAACTTCAAGAAGACTACGAGTCTAATATGTGTTTAATGCACAGATAAGCATCACAGCAAAAAATAAGTCACAATTGTCAGTTCAGATGACAGCCAATCTGGCTTTAAAAGTCAGTTGGATCATGTAATGCTAACATATATGCAATTTTGGACGGTTCTTATACACCTTTCTCTCAATACAAGTCTATGGAGCATAAACACATGACAGAAACAATTACTTCAACAAAACGTATGAGCAGGAGGCAGGATTATCTCACAGAGAGAATGTGCAAAGTCCTTGAAATGCAGGTAAAGATACATAAATATGCTGCTGAAGTAACTGTTTTCGTAAAATCATGATAGTGTTAGCCAACATTGAAAGTGAAGCTATGTTTTACTATGAGTTGTAAGAAATGTGCAGATGTACTAGCTTAAATCAAACGGCTTCTGGGCTTACTGGAGTCATGAAGCTTAGCAGGTATTGTAGGGCTAATGAACACTTCAGGTTAATATAAAAACAAAATTCAAATTGGATTATTTAGTATATCTGTTCATGTTGTGATGAGGAGTGCGCAAGGATATTTTAACATGTAAGACACTAGGAATACATGGTGATGTTTTCCCAACCCACAGGCCCTCTCACAAACAGGAAAGCAAAATTCCTGGCCTCCTGCCTCCCACCACCCTTACAAAAAGCCTAAACTAAAAACATATTTTTGTAGCCACCTCACCACACTCTGTGCCATCCCCACCCAGCCCAAAGCTGTGCTGTAAGTGGAGAGATGGCACTGTAAGAGCCTCTGGTGAGCGCGGCTTCATTCTTCTCTCGGTGCGGGTCTGCAGAGACCTGCGCCGACAGGGAAGAAGTTGTTCGGCATAGGTTCAGCCCCGCCTGCTTTCCCCTGTCTCCCTTGGGTCTGTGGAGACCCGGAAGAGGCTGGAGAAGACAAGTATGACCGACAACTGCCTGTCCACAATTTGAACGTGGGTCGCTTATAACCTAGATGGAGGCCGGAACCAAGGGGACGCGAGTGCTTCCCCTGGGTGATGGCACAATATTGGTTAATTAGATGGTTAACCACTGTTGTGACTGTACTGCAGTCAGTACCCGGATTCTGCTCGAGTTCTTCACGATTAAGGCTTCTTATGGGAGCCATTCACAACTATCATTCAACTCATCTCTCTCCGTCTTTAGAGTCTAGCTACCTGTGTTGTGCCTGTCCTGTAGGTGTGATAGAATCATGTGATGTTCCTTCTGCAACAACCCCCGTCCTTTACTTATTGTTTGTGTTAAGGAAGGTTAGGCTGCTGCTTTCCATGTTGTACTTTGTGAAACTCGGTTTAAAACTTTCCACTATACAAAAGACAAAAGGACTTGCACTACCAATGATGGTTTTAAGGCATGATATGAAAGAAAGAGTGAATCCTCCAAAAACATGAGCAGATTGTATTTATGGTTTTATGTGTGAGATAAGAAGTTTTTTAAATGGGTTATCAACTTTATAAAATGTAAGAAAAATAGCAGAGAGTTGCCTAATGCCTTTCATAACACCTTCGGGCAATTTTAGAATTTAATCAAACATGTTAAAAGCAAATCTACTAGCCCCATAATTCAACATGCTCCCTTTAAAGGTGTGCTCTGGCACAAACCAGGGCAATTCTCCCTATGTATGATATGGCTCCAGCATACTAAATGACGTGACCCGGGGGCACAATGTTGTGTGTGCCTACATGCTGTGCCCCCAGGGTAATTAGGTATTACAGAAGGGTCAGCAGATGCTTTTACGGGCACCTTTTGTAATCCAGATAGCGGTGGCGCACATATGTTATGTTATGTTAAAAGAAATTTATAGAGCGCACGGTCACCAGAAGATTTCATGGCGCTAATTGTTGCAAAGTGTCGCAGCGAGCGGGCTAGTTGTATGAGAACGCAAATAGCCATGTTTTGAGGGCCTTTCTAAAACCCATCAAATTTTCCTCCTGCGCTCTGATGTCCAGGGGCAGCGAGTTCCAGAAGCCAGGTGCAAGGTACGAAAACCTGCGCCCCCCCTGGCGTTTGAGTTTGATGGTCGGGGTAGCAAGCAGCATGAGGTTGCCAGACCGTAAATTGCGACGTGGGATGTATTTCACAATCATACTGCTGAGGAATTTGGGGCTCCTACTGTGCAGAGCTTTCAAGAGTAGACAGCCGGTCTTAAAAGCTGCACGTTGTGCGATTGGGAGCCAGTGTAGTTTAGCCAGTAGGGGGCTTGCAGAATGCCATTTAGGTTGCTTATATATTAGTCTAGCTGCCTGGTTCTGTACTATTTGAAGACGTTTGAGCAGGAACATAGGCAGGCCAAGGTAAATGGAGTTGGAGAAGTCGAGGTGTGACAATACGAGGGCTATAACTGCCTGAATAAGGGCCGAGGGAGTGAGTAAGTGAGCAATTTTCCTAATTTTCCTCAGCTGGAAGACGCTTGAGGAGACTACGGTCCCCACCCGTCCTCTAAGCGAAAGATCAGAATTCAGTGTAACTTCAAGGCTTTTTACTGAAGGGGAGGGAGTGGGGCGTGGTCCGAGGTCGGTAGGCCAGAAATGGGGGCCCCACATGATCGCGCTTGTTCCCGGTAAGACTAATTCAGTCTTACTGGGATTGAGTTTAAGATGGTTAAAGTTCATCCAGCGCTGAATGTGGAGCATGATAGCTTGAAAATCAGAGGCTGAGTTCGGTCCGTCCAGTGTGAAAATAAGTTGAAGATCATCTGCGTATTTGAAGGTCGTAACCTTCATGTGTTTTAAGGAGCTAATGAGGGGTCTGAGATAGAGATTAAATAAGAGAGGGGAGAGGGACGAGCCCTGGGGGACCCCACATGAGGAAACCATCCTGGGAGCGGTGAAAGAGCCGAGACGAACTGCCTGCGTTCTATCTTCAAGGAATGATTTGATCCAGTTATAAGCAGAGCCTTGTATACCTGCTTATTCGACACGGGACAATAAGATATGATGGTCCACCGTGTCGAACGCAGCCGACAGATCCAAAAGAATGAGGGCCTGATGGATGCTTTTGTCAGCGTTGGCTCGCAAGGTGTCTAGTACGGCAAGGATGACCGTTTCAGTAGAATGTGCAGGGCGGAACCCGGCTTGATTGGGTTCCAGGTGGTCAGATTGTTCAATGAAGTACGAGAGGGACCTGGTAACGTGGGCCTCAAGAATCTTTGCGAAGAAGGGAAGCAAAGAGATGGGGCGATAGTTGGACTGATTCAAAGGGTCGGCCCCAGGTTTTTTTAGTAAAGGGACCACTATCGCATTCTTAAAAGCAGAGGGAACCTTACCTTGGGAAAGGGATTCATTTAAGAAAGGAAGTACACAGTGAGGAAGGTTGGAGAGAGCCTCTTTTAGAATGTGTGGGGGACAGCAGTCGTTGGGGGAGCCGGATTTGACTCGAGCCAACAGTTCTAATAGAATCTGGGGGCATAAAGCAGGAAAGTGGTCCAAGGTGAAGGGGTTAGTTGTAACAGGATCAATGTTGTCTGTACAGCAAATGGCGGGAATGCTGGCTTTTATAATGGATATTTTATCCAAAAAATAGGAGTTCAGAGAATTACAGAACTCCTGAGTAGGTGGCTGATCGGGGTGAATTCTGTCTGTGTTACATAGATCATTGATTATGGTAAAAATCTCTTTAGATTTGTTTTGAGCATTGAGAATTCTGGCAGAGAAGTATGCGGATTTGGCTTCACGTATAGCCTTTTTATAGTCATTGCGGGCTGAGGAGAACTGAAGTTTGTCCTCCGTGATGTAGTTTAATCTCCATTTCCTTTCTTTTTGCAGTAGCTCGAGCTTTTGTTTTTTTAGCTCTGCGGAGAACCACTTATGGGCGTCAGTATGGTGGGAACGTGTAAATTTGGTAAGAGGGGCATGAGAGTCACAGGCCTTAAGTAGCCAGTCTGAGATTGCAGTGTCCATGACGTCAATGTCTGAGTTGAAGGGGGGTAAGGACCTAGCTAAGGAGTCAATGAAGTCAGGTTTATCGATGGAACTCCATTTTCTGGATATACCTCCACCTTTTGAGGGAGTCTTAGATTTAGTAATGGTAGTAATCGTAAAATTGATAAGGTAGTGATCAGACCAGATGCAGGGTGAGACAGTGAGCGCCGATAAAGTAAGGTTTGAGGACCATATTTGGTCCAAAATATGTCCTTTAGCATGGGTGGGTGAGGAAACGTGTTGAGTAAAATTCAAGTTAACAAGCAATTCTGACAGTTCCGCAGCATGAGGCCCACCCCGGGCGTCATTGAACCAATAGTTCAAGTCGCCTATAAGCATAATGCTAGCGTAATAGGTTTGCCATTTGTTCGCTAAGGGCTGAGGGGAAAGTGGGCATGGCAAGGGGGGGTCGATATAATAACACCAAAATAATAGAGCCGGTAGTGGCCTCTAATTTGATCACTAAGTTCTCCACCTCTGGAAGGATCAGAGGGGTAAGGGCAATGAAAACGTGATTCTTGTGGATGATGGCGGCAACTCCTCCACCGTTTTTGCCCTGTGGTCGGTTTGCAGCTAATATGTAATATTCCGAGGGGAGAGCTGCTAGAATGTCGGGTGCGGAATCCTGAGTGAGCCAGGTCTCCGTGATCAGGAGAATATCTGGTTTCTCAAGACTGAGTAACAGAAAGATATCCAGTTGGTGTTTGACCAACGAACGAGTGTGGAGATAGAATATGCGTAGAGCGGACTGCGTTGTGGTTTTGGGAGTGCAGGTGGTGGGGTATTGAGAGCTGCGGACAAGGGGAATGACATGGTGATGAGGTTCAGCGTATATGCTATGTTCCCTGAGACGATTTTCAATAGATGGGTTGAGGGGTGAGCCGCGGTTCGCTAGCGAGCGCAATATTTTTGAGGAATAAGTAGTAATTTGGCCATGGTCTTTGGCCCCTGGTCCCGTCTGGGCGCGGACGGACGCAGACGGGCTTGCCTTTGGCACGCCGCCGGCGCACCCGCTGCGCGCGTCCGCTGCGCTCCCGCGTTGCTGTGAGCATTTGTAGCTAAGCCCCGCCCTCTTATAGCATGGCCCCATGCAAATGAGCTAAATACTTTGCCTCTGCACCCTTGTTGTATTTTGGAAATAAGTGCAGAGACAAAGAGGCTGTCAGGAAGTGTACAGACTGTGATCTACAAAGAAGTGTTGCACAGTCAATACAGCCCTCTAGGGCGATCCTTACAAGTTGGGAAGGGGGTCTCATGGGCCCCCAGTCGTCCCCTTGTAGACGGGTGCAGTTCTCACTGCACCCACCTGCAGGGGGATCTCTGTCCCCTTTTGTAGCGCAGGCTGGGTTGCCTCCTGCACTGTGAAAGATGGATTGGCCATTTCAAACAGATGTTCCCCCTTTCAGTAATGTGCTGGCCCTATGGCAGGCACAAGTTTGTGGCTGCTCTGGGTGCATCGCATAATCTGTAATTAAGTGCACTGTCTCTGTTTGCTCTTGGCGCACCTAGTTACAGGTGCGCCGGGGCACAAACAGGGACAGTGCACTCTGGGTGTAATATGGCTCCTGCTGCATTTAAAGTTTTTTTCTGGTTGCATCTGGCTTTCAATGGGGAAGAGATGGGGGGGGGGGGCGGGCTGGAAGCCCCATGGGGGGGAGGGGGGCTGGAAGCCCCAGAGTGAGAAAACCCATCTGTGAATAAACAGCCTCCAAATGTTCTTTATGAATATAATTCTGGCTTGAAGTTGTAAAGCTCCGGGTAGTCCCTGATCACTCGGTTTATTAGATACAGAAGGGCAGTGTTGGCAGCTCTGAAACTTAACACTGTAAACACTGTAAACACTTAAGATGGGACACATGAATCTCAAGCACATGAATGGATGAAAACGACAGACTCGTGAATTATTATGTGTAATGCATCTTTTCTACTGGCAACTACACACTGCAGTGGATGCATATTATCATAACATTTATTTTTATAGCCATATGATGGATTTTGATCAGCATTACCCACCTCTTGAGCTCCATAACTCCAAATGCATTTTTCCTGCATGATACTTAAGATGAAATGTGAGACGTGTCTTTGATTATTGAGCATCTTTGAGCGAAGTCGCCTTCAGGCTGGAAAACTACCACTTAGAGTGACGTATTTTAAGATTGTCATTTGTTTTTTTGTTTATTACATTGTGTGCTCTGCAATTTTTCCCGAGGATAAACCCAATAACGGAGTGTGCCTTTGATTGCCGCATAATTTCCCTCTTTTTAACTTTTTTTCTCCGTTCAATTTGTTTCAGGTATTACCTTCTAAAATGTGCACAGGAAAAGATCTCAGATGTGGGGTACATTTTGACAATTCGGAATACCATGATAGGATGTACACATGCTGTACTAGCCCTATCTGAGTATTTCACTGAAACTTGTAATGTGAGTCTATGTCTGACCAGTGCAAACAATTGCACTTAAAATGGCTATGCAGCTCATGTAATACCCCACCTGTTGTCCTGCATGTTTTTGCACACTTTGGCCCCCCAGTCTAAACTTATAGATAATCTGGAGTTTCCAAATGCTTTGAAATTATAAATATTACTAAACAACAAGCATCTTAGGTTTTTTCCCCAAGAAACATTTCACCTGTAAAATGGAAGCAAATTTAGCCAGAAAATAGTCTTCAGATTTAGGGAAAAATTGTGAAAATCAGAGCATAAACACCAGTTTCTTTCGTTGTTCCTGCTTCTGAGGACTGAAACTCAGAATACAAGGAAAAATTTGCCCCAGAAACTCGCAGTATATATTCTTCCCCCAGGATGAAATTCCCACTCCTCGACACAACACTGTATGACACTCCACCAGTCTACTCCATTGTATGACATGCCACTCCACTCTATGAAATGCCACTCCACTCTACGACATGCCACTCCACTCTACGACATGCTACTCCACTCTATGACATGCCACTCCACTCTGTATCACTCTACTTTATGACCCTCCACTCGAAGGCACACTGCGACACTCTATGACACACCACTTTCTGATACGCCTTTCCACTCTCCACAATTACACTCCATCCCACTCTACACCACTTCACTCTGTCACAACACTATGTGAGAACACAACACTCTACGACACTCCACTGTATGACACTCTCTTCCACTGTACTCTACGATACTTCACTCAGTGACACTCCACTGGCCAACACTCAACTCCTCGATTTGAAACATATTTTTATAAAAGGAAAATAGATTGAAATTTAATGAAAAAAACAAAGGTTAAAGATTAGCTATAGTTAGAAAAACAACATGTATTATACAAAAGAAAAACTTAAACTACAAAAACATTAAAAATTCAAAAGTTATAGTTATAACTTAGTCATAATTTGCGCCTCACCCAAAACTGATTATAACTCTGCACACATCGTTGTGAACTCGTAGCCAGACTACATACCCTATCATATTACATCACTTATAGCATGTTAAAACATAACATTAATAAGGACCATCATAACATCTGAAATTACATAATTTATGTGCATGGTGGAGGGGCGAGTTATAACTAATGTAGTTTGGCTAGCGAGTTCACAACACTGTGTAAGGAGGTCTATGAGTTATAGTAAGTTTTGGGTGGCATGCAAATTTCTAATATTTGTGTAGTTTAAGTTTTTTTGTGTGTAGAAATAATAAATTAAGTTTTCCTAGCTATAAATAATCTTTAACCTTAAATTCTTTTCATTGAAAAAAAATTATATATATATATATATATAGAGAGAGAGAGAGAGAGAGAAAAAGCGCGAGAAAGAGAGAGAGAAAGAGAAAGAATACATAACACGTATATGTGTAACATGGTCCAATATTGCCATTGAGGGGCTTTGGTGACATCACATGTTACTAGGCCGAAGGTCAAGTGGTTTGTAAATGAGAACAGATCTCCTAGATAGCAAAATAGGACCATATTAGCCATGGTGCCAATTATGCCAATGGTGCCAATTATGGATATTTTATATAACTTTTATTTTGTAACAGTTCTTTAAAGTAAAGTTTATAATTATTAATGGACATTGATCGAAATTACAATGTTTTCCTTGACTAAGTTGTTAAAGAAATACAGTAGTCTATGGTGAGTGTCAGTGGATTTAGGCAATTCTGTTGATTTACTGCATTTGCCACATAATTAGCAAATCTTGCTTCTTTCTTATGTGGTTAAAAATAGTGACAAGGAATGTGCTGCTCAGGTTGCAATTTTTGTCGCATAATTTAGATTCCATTTCCGCATAATTTGGTTCTCTATGCCACATATTCCTAGTAGCCCTGACAGTGTTAAAGGTCTGTAGAGTGGCTAGGTTGCTGTTCACCAGCCAGCGCAGCTGAAACATCTTGGGGACTTTCAGAAAGTTGACCTAGGAATGCATTCTGCCTGTTGCTTACAATTAGCTTTGTGGTTTGTAACTCACATTTTCTAGCTTTCTTTTTGCTGGTTTTATTTGCTTTAGGCTGTCTTGCTTGAGTTTGTCCCTCCCGTTGTCCAAACCTTGTTTACTGTATTGTTCCACAAATTCACTTTCTGTGAGCAGGCCTTTAAATCTTGTTCTGTTCTTGTCACATTTGCTGTGCATTCAAAGACAGAGGTCAGTTGTCAGGCTGTCTCTTCCAGGGAGACTGTTGTTTATTTTTCTTTCTCTAACTTGAATGTGAGAGAATTTATGTGACAATCCTGCTGAATACCCATGTAAGAGAAGAGGGTGTAGAAGGTTTTTTTTCTCGCTCACAACCAACAAAAAAATGAACTGTGCTGATGTTTCGGAATATTCAGAATTAGTACAAATGAAGCACATTTTGTTTTGTAATTCTGAAGTGTGGTGGAAAGAAATATTTGCATACAATCAAAATACATCAATACACTAGGTGATGACATTTGCACACGTTATTGTTTGTGTGCAGTAAAAACGTATTTCGGTGCAAATGTAATGGTCATTTCAATTGAAAGTATGTTGTGTGTAATGGCCGTGCACTACCACACCATGCATACTCCACACTACCCCACTCCACCCCACTCTATGCCCTTCCACTCTGTGCCATACCACTCCACTCTATGCCCCTCCACTCTAAGACCCTCTGCGACATGCCATGCCGCTCGACTCAACCGCATTCCAGTTTTCTCCACTCACTTCACCACACAACATGCCACTCCATAGCACCTCTCCCACTCGATTCTGCCCCACTTCAATTTACCCCACTCCACTACAATGTGCCCAAATCTCCCCCACACCACTTCGTTATAATCTACCCCAATGTGCTCCACTACAATCTACTCCACTCCACCCAATCTACCCCACTCTACTCCAGTCTACCCCCTCTAATCTACCCCACTCTAACCCAATCTACCTCACTCCACTCCAATTTACCACAATCCACTCCACTATGAGCCAATCTACCCCACTCCACTACAGTCTATCCCACACAGCCTACCCAACTTTTACCTACCCCACTGTAAACCAATCTACCCCTCTCTAACCCAATCTACCCCACTCTAACCCAATCTACCCCACTCTAACCCAATCTACCCCACTCTACTCAAATCTACCTCAATATAGTCCACGTCAAACCACCACAACCTACCCCACTCTTTTCCATTCTACCCTACTATGACCACCAAATCTACCCCACTCCACTCCAATCTACCTAAATCCACTCCAGTCTACCCCACTCCACTCTAATCTACCCCTATTCGCTCCAGGCCACTTTTCCCCAATCTACCTACTCCACTCCAATCTACCACAAAATATCCCACTCCACTCCACCCCAACTACTCCAATCTAGCCCACTCCACCCCAATCTACCCCACTCACCCCAATCTACCCACTCCACTCCAATCTAACACAATATGTCCCACTCCACTCTACCCCAACTACTCCACTCCAATCTGGCTCATTCCACCCCAATCTACCCCACTCACCCCAATCTACCCCAATTCAATCTACCCCACTCCAGTCTACCACGCTAATCTACCCAACTCCTCCCTCTCCATTCCACCCACTCCAATCTACCCCAATCCACCTTACTCCATTCTACCGCACTCTATTCCACTCCACTCTACGCCAATCTACCCCACTCCACTCTACCCCAATCTACCCCATTCCACTCTAACTCAATCCAATCTACCCTATCCCACCCCACTCTGCTCCGTTAACTTTTAACCATGCTGAACAGCAGCCACAACATGTACAACTTGGCTACAACACATTGCCAAAGCCAATAGCTCTCGCATAGCAAGACTTATTGGCTTTGCCAGTGCTTGCTTTGGAGATGTCATTATGATGATGAAATCCATATTTCACAGGCAATCGTGAAATATTTATTATATTTGAAGGCTTTCTTTGAAATATAGGGTTTTATACACATTGCATATTGTGCACTAAAGTAACTATAACTCGCATCCCCGCCACATACAATTTTCGCATCAATAATTTCGGTGCAAATGTTGCAGGGGTATTATCAATTATGTCATAGAAGATGTCATGAGTGATGCAATATGATGAATTAGGGGTGCAAGGCAGGAGCACGAGATACAGTTACTTGAGATAACTGTAACTGGTGAATATCTGTGTTTTTTTTAGTTTAACGTTTCAACTGGTGGAACATGGTGGAACTCCGGAAGCCCCTGAGAGCGCTAGGCGGAACCTCACCGCAACCAGGGAAACGGCACCGGAGCTGAAGTAAACCTAGTCTGCACCGTAGCGCAGATGCCTCCCGAACGCCGCTAACTGCGACTCACGAGCTGCGTGGATAAGCGGGGCAGCCCAGGCCGAGATGTGGACGAGACCGTGAGGGGGTGACCGGGACCATTTCCAGTCGGCGCAAGGGCCGAGAGATCTGTTGGGCCTCACTTTCACTGCACCCACCGCCCGAGTTGGACAGAGCAGCCCTGGTGTGAAGGAGTGCCCCCGCACCTTGGGCGGCAAGACACCTGCACCCACGGTGAGTGAGGGGGACCGAGGCCAGCCTTAGCTGGCAGAGAGCAGCGACAGCAAACACTGGGGACTTAATGAGAGGCAGCGCCTGGGGAGAAGCGAGCAGTGCCCTCCTCAGCACTTGCGGCCCAAAACAAAAAGAAGACAACAGCAGCAAAGAGCAATGTGGAGATGGGTTCACACCCGGGGAGTCAGTAAAGGCGCCGTGAACCATACACAGGCCTAGCAGCGGGAGAGACTGGCAGAGACAGGAGATCGGCCGGAGCCGGGCGCGGCTCATTGGAAAGAGATGGAGCTGCGATCGTTCCTCTTCCTGGCCCCCACTGGGACATGGTCCCTGAGAGCTGCATGTAGAGGAAACGGGCGAACTCCGCCAGAGGGCCCGAAGAAGCGGGGATAGTGAAGAGGTAAGCGGAGGCCCCCTTCCAGGAGACACAATCCCGGGGACCCTGCGCCAGCGAGGGAAAGGCCTTTGGGGGAAGTCGGGGGGTCACAAGAGACACCAGATGGATGGGGGAAGGATCCATTCCCGCCCCACCCCAAAATGGCAGAAAATCGTGGCAGAGTTGCACGAAGGTGGGCTAGGCAAGGCCTGTCCCTAAAATGGCGCCCGGAGCGAGATTTCGTTGCTCATATCAGGGTCTCCACAACGCAAACGACTAGCAATGGGACTGTTTTTTACGCTTAGTCCTACAACAGCCTCCCTCACACCGGGAGAATTGCTTGAGGCAACAGCTGAGTTCCCTTACACCCCGGGCCTACACATTCTATATGCCTGACCTTAAGATGGCTGTCCTGGCCTGTCCCCTGGAAACATTGCTATCGAGTGCATATCAACCCTACAGTAAGTCTTAGCCTCCCAGTAACTCCGGGGTGGGTGCTGCCAATTGATCTACGACGATGCCCCCCGGACTGAAACCTTGGAAATTGTGCACACCACGGAGCCGGATCAACATGGCTCATGCCCGATGGAACTTTGACGGAATTTTCTATGGACCTTTGACGATGCCCCCGGGGCGGATACCAAAACTGTTTGCATTAACCTTGGCGCACGAGCAACCTTGGCCGTTGCCCGGTGGAGCTGTCATATGCAGCTATAGAGGAGTCTGGCCCTGGTTTCACCCCTTCAGCTGTTACCTACCCAGCCGGTCATCTGACATTGTTTTCCTCGTTTCCCTGTTGTGTTTCCTTCCCTCCCCCTCCTCCTCCCTCTGTGATTCTTTGATTCAATTGATGTAACTTTGTAACCTGTTACTCTGGGCGGATACCAAAACTGTTTGTACTTACCTTGGAACACGAGCAACCTTGGCCGATGCCCGGTGGAGCTGTCATATGAAGCTATAGAGGAGTCTGGCCCTGGTTTCACCCCCTCGGCTGTCACCTACCCAGCCGGTCATCTGACATTGTTTTCCTCGTTTCCCGGTTTTGTTTCCTTTCCTCCCGCTCCCTCATTGAATCTTTGATTTAATTGATGTAACTATGTAACCTGTAATTCGCTGATCCTCATGTAAAGCGCTCTGATACCTCCGGGTCTAGCCAGCGCTATATAAAACTTTTCAAATAAATAAAACAAATTAAATACGTTGTTACTGAACATTTCACCTAACTATAACATTACTTTGACCCTTGTTTTTTTCTAGGGTTTTCTTAACATTAAGTATATTTTGTTACCATGCGTAAAGCTTACTCCACCACCACATACAACCAGGCTCTGCTTCCAAATCCCCACAAGCAGCCAACCCCACGCTGCGCGTGGCCATGGCCTGCAGTCAGGCCCTGTGGACAACCCCACTTCAGATCGCCAACCCCACGCTGTTCACGGTCTTCATCTGTGCACAGCGGAGAGTTGGCCACAGCCAGGCACTGAGGCCAACCCACCCAAAGGCTCCCAACCCCCCTGCAGGCTCCCAACCCCACAACATGCACAGCCTTTGGTGAGTGTGGCGTAGGGTTGGCCGCAGGGTTCCGGGGACCCCATCCCATGGGCCCAAACATATATATTAATAGGAGGGGGGCATGCAGCCTCCCTTCTCAAACCATAATAGACCCCAGGGACCTCATCCTCGGGCTGAAATCCATTAAAAAGGGGTGGGGACCTCGTGACCCCCTTCCTGAGTCTTTTGTGGCCCTGGAGACCCCATCCCCCAGGGTCTCTCTAAATTACAGGTCTTCATAATACTGTGCTTCAGGATTGGGCTCCCTGGGACACAGGCACTAAATTCCAAAGGTGTAAAGTGTGAGCATATCACCCCTCAGGGTATCAAGGCGCTGGGGGCCGTCGGGGAGATGAAGTGAGCTATTGCCCAGAGTCACACGGTGTTGAGCTGAGCTGGCTGCCGCCTGCGCCGGGAATCAAACTGTGAGCCCCGAGTTACGAAGTCAGCTGCTCTGGCCGCTGCGCCACACCTCTACCTTAGGCACTGAGCCAACACAGGGGGATGGGGTCCCTGTGGTCTTTTGAGGGTCCAGTGTGACAGCCCTAGGGGATGGTGTCCTTGGGCTCTTTTTTAGGCTTGGGGAGTGGGTGCTGCATGCCCCCTTCCCTTTTATTTACATTTCTGCCCCTGAGATGGGGTCCCCACGGCCCAATTAGGCTTAGGGAGAGGGGCCACGCAACCCCCTCCCTTCAGTAATTAGTTGGCCCCGACAGATAAAGTCCTTGGGGCCTTTTAAGGCTTGGGAAGGGAGTGCAGGGTCTCCCCTCCTGTTTTAAAAGCATTTCTGCCTCAGAGGATGGGGTCCTGAGGCCTAATTAGGCTCTGGCAAGGGCTCTACCCCACACAAGGTGGTAGTGCGGGGGTTCTGGCGCACACTGCATGGTGACCTAAAAACAATAGAAGCGGACAGGGCCGTACTAGCTGTCGTAGGCATCTGTCGTTTTCCCGGGAGGCTGGAAGTGTGGGGGCCGGTTTTTACAGTGGTGGGGGCCGGTTGTGTTACTGGGGACTGGTTTTACAGCTATGCTACAATGTCAACCCCCAGTAAAAAAAGCAGCAGTACTTTAAACTTGCAGTCCCCTTCCCCTGATGGCTGGTCAGACAAAATTGCCAGGACTGCTTTGGGTTCCTAGTCTGGCCCTGGAAGCAGAACTACGACTGATGATAAAAGCGTTAGCAGCTCAGGGCGCAGGGTTTGAACGCCTCCGGTACCTGGACGCACGCTGTAGGGAAATGGAGACGAGACTGAGCAAGACTGATTATAAATATTGGATCACCAAGCAACATGCAGAAGGTGACTGCTCAGGTATGATTCTAGCATGGTTGGTTAAGGAAAACCAACAACAAGCACCGGTTGGTGCCATACAACGCATCAATGGCTCAATGGCCACAACACAGGCCAACATTAATGACACATTCCTCGATTATTACTGTTTGCTCTACAGGGATGTGACTCCCCCCAACCTTGCCCTCTTACATTTTTTTGTTTGGAATCTCACTGCCCAGCTGGTCTCCACACCAGAAGGCGGACCTGGATGAACCTCTTCAGTTGGAAAAATCAAGATGGCTATTAGCCAAATAGCCAGAAACAAAACCCCAGGCACCAATGGCTGCCCGTACAGTATTATGACACATTCTCTGCACACCTCGCTCAGTCCCTCCTGATGTGCTCAACAAGGCCCACTCCAGCGGTCAGTTGACGGACTCACAACGTGAAGCTCTATTAGTTGTTCTTCCCAAACTGAGGCGAGAACCCTTGTATGTCCGGTCCTACCACCC
The DNA here is from genome assembly GCF_964204655.1 of Triturus cristatus. NCBI lineage: Eukaryota > Metazoa > Chordata > Amphibia > Caudata > Salamandridae > Triturus > Triturus cristatus. The sequence continues at coordinate 929,968,222 of NC_140584.1, forward strand.
ACTGTCCCTCTTATATCTTGACTGCAAAGTTCTCGCTAGTAGGTTGCTCCTGGTGATCAGTACCCTGGTCCCTGAGGATCAATCTGGCTTTATACCAAGTTGTAGCACCTTTCTTAATATCTGTCGTTTTTTTACGGCAAATCCAAGCTACACACCCAGAGGCGCATAGCAGGATTGCAGTATCTCTCAATGTTGAGAAGGCCTTTGACACCTTGTGTTAGGACATCTTGTTGTCCATGTTGCACCACATGGGTTTCGAGGAGGGGTTCCTGGGATGGATACGTACCTTATACTCAAAACCAATGGCCAGGGTACGGACAGGGCAACGGATATCAGACAGCTTTCCCATTATAAGAGGCACAAGGCAGGGCTATCCGCTATCCCCATTGCTATTCGGGGTTGCGATGGAGCCACTGGTTTGCCACTTGCGGCGGTGGGCACGGTACTGGGCAATCCCAGAGCTCGACATCAATCATATTATATCTCTTTGCACAGACGATGCACACGTATATTTGCATGACGTCGGCACCAAACTGCTAAGCTTAATGCGCCTGTCTGATGAGCTTGTCCAGCCTCAGGGTCAACTGGACCAAATCCTGTTTATTCCCTCTAACGCCCACTCCGGGACCTCATGGAGACACTTCTCCGGAGAAACGCCTTCAGTGGTGTTATGATACTTTTAAATATCTTGGCATCCAGATTGGCCACACTAACCAAGCACTGGAGAAAGGCAATATAGAGAGAGCAGTGCGCTCGTTACGTGGTTCGCTCCCCTTTTGGTGTTCACGCCCTTTATCCCTGATGGGAAAAGTGTTGATTGTTAAAATGTTAATCTTCCCCCGCCAACTGTATTTCTTTGCCGCCTTGCTAATAGTCCTCCTGAAATGATTCTTCAAGGAGTTAAATAGTCTTCTCTCGCATCTGATATGGGACAATGGACGCCGGCAGGTGGCACTGTCCATAGCACAGCGCCCACTTCTTGAAGGGGGAATGGGTGCTCCTGATTTCAATTTGTACTACGCGGGAGCACAGTTGCAAGGACCTCTGTGTTGGCTGGACACCCACCCCACCGCTAAGCGCACCACTGTCCACTTTCCACTTGGCACGGTGAGCATATACACTTGGTTCTCAAACTCTGCTAGCCCACCCCAAAAGGTCTCGAGCTTAATGATGGCAGCAAGGGCATGCTGGCAATGGTTCGTACAAGGTCATCAGCGTGCTGTGCCCTACTCACCCTCGATCGTAATGAACCACTTGCCAGGCATACAGGGATTGGCTGACACACACGACCTGATACCATAGAGGACTGTGGGGAATGCCGCAATGGGTGACCTTTACCAAGACGGCATCCTGATGTTCTTCGAGGCCCTTAAGGACATGTATTACATATCAGCAGGGCACTTCTTAACATACCAGGCCATCAAACATGTTGTGAGAGTAACATGGGGCACTGGGGAGGCGGAACGGTCCCACTCACCACTTCTTCAGGTACTACTTACACAGGATGGGGCATGCCATGCCATCTCGATTCTCTATGGGGCCCTATTGTCCAGTAATCTGGCGGATATCACCAAAGCCAGGACCCGATGGAACGAGGTGCCTTTGGGCCGAAGTTACGGCTACAGTGTCTGAAATGTTGGGACACGCACTGGTTCCCACCCTGGAATCTTGCCTCCTTGGCCTTCACACCAGAAATAAGGGTGATCAACATCTACATCGCTTCATTGACTTACCATTCGTTCTTTTTAAACGGCATATTGCAATGCAGTGGAAGGTGCCTGCAACCCCAAATACTGGCAGAAGATTGACTGCACTGTTACTTTGGGCTCTAGCAGAGGCAAGTGTTTTGCATTCTCTGTGTGCTAGAGGACTGGCAAGTGTGGGGGGGTGGGAATTGGGACATATATATTACAAACATTGAAGCTAAGAATGATATGCGCCCACCTTGAAGCAGATCATTGAGACTTACTGGAAAATGCCCTTCTCCGGACTACACTCACAGGAGAAAGAGATCTCAGTAGCCCATGCCCACTCTCCCATGCCAATACCGTTGGTGTTACTCTCCACCAAATGTGCTCTGACCCTGCACACACACTGTCGGGCTCCCCGCAGTGTACAGCTGGGAGTATACTTTCTTCCTCTCTCTCCCCCCACCCCCCACATAGGGTACTTACGCAAATGATGTCACGTTATTTGACATGTTGCTTCCTTCTGTTATACGAGCTGTATCTGTGATTTTTATGTCCGTATGCACGATGACTCTGTACCCATATGATGTATACTGTGTATTTTAGTTCACAGTTAGACCTCTTTTCTGTGAAATTTGAGCTAGGACCTTTAAAACAACTTGTGAACATTCATTCGGAAGGCACACACACACACATAGCTATATATATATTTCACCATATTCCATTTGCAGAGAAAAAACGGGACGCACTCCTGAAGTTAGCACAGCTTCCGTTATTTAATTTTCACAGGTCAAAAGCGTGATGACCTACGCGTTTCGGTATCACTGATACCTTGCTCACGATCAGTGATACCGAAACGCGTAGATCATCACGTTTTTGACCTGTGAAAATTAAATAACGGAAGCTGTGCTAACTTCAGGAGTGTGTCCCGTTTTTTCTTTGCAAAAGGAATATGGTGAAATATTGAAGCGGCGTGGTTCTGCCGCAGGGAACCGCACCCATGGTGAGCGCTGAGGAATCCTGGTGAAACGGAACCGACGTGGGGAGAGATATATATATATATGTATATATATATATATATTCACTGAAGAAACCATAGGTTTCATGCACGTTATGGTTAGGAATTGGCATTTAAAAAATCTTAGAAATTCACTGAAAAAACCATAAGTTTCAGGGGTGTTCTAGTTAGCTGGACATTTCCCTCGTACAAAACCCTAGAAATTCCCCCGTTATAGTTAGTTCAGCTAACTATAACTCGCGCGCCCCCGCAATACACTGCTGATGACGTCACATATTACATCACTCATGACATGGTCAGTGACATCACTGATGACATCACTGATGACATCTCAAATGACATCACTGATGACATCACTGATGACGTCATCCATGTAATAAATTAGTGCATCTTCTCACACCCTAATATAATCTTTGATACACCGACTCAAAATTTCAGACGGCCATTCTCTAAACCATAGATACTACAATACCAATAACTACATACCCACTCATTGACTCATTGACATTGGTTTTTTAAATGCTAATTCCTATCTATAATTTATCTCTAAAGCTATGATGTTTAATGATTTTCATTGAATTTCTAAATTTTTCAATTTCAGTGTGTCAATTCCTTTAATTATGTTTTTTTAAATACTTTTTTATCACCTTTTTTTAACTAATTTTTTCAATTAATTCTTTTAAAAATTAAAAAATATTATTTGTTTTTATTGGGTTTAAAAAAAACTGTTAATGTTTTAAAATATATTTTTATATTTATTTAAATAATTTTTAAACTATGTTTTCAAAACTTTATTTATTTTTTCCATGTTTTTTGGGATACGTGCATCCAACGCGTTAGGAACCGCGCACCCTGCGCGCATTTTGCCGATTAAAACACTAGAGGGTCAGAGTATTTCTACCCTGCCCCCTTTACATCTTTCACACACTTATTTCCCTTACTTAATCAGCCTCGCTTCTACCGAGGCACAAAATGGCTGACAACAGTTCCTGGTTTCGAATGTAGACAGACACTTTACAGCCAATTAGCATTCAGCGCGTGATCGGGAGGGTGCGCGCTTGGTTCGGGGAGGGTGCGCTTAGGGTGCGCGGATCCTCCGAGGCCGTAGATATATCTATCTTTTTTAGTCTAATTTTCTGAGGAACTACTAAACAGATTTACACCATTTATGCAAAAGGCACGAGTCTGAACTGAGGACTACCTCTTTGCCAAATTTGGTGTAATTCCGTTTAGCAGTTCGGGCTGTAGCTGCGTCAACAGGTCCTATGGGAAATTGCATGGGGAAAACGCGTTTTGGGACCCCCCTTTTTTCTCGGCCCCTGCTTGACGAATCAACACGAAACTTTCAGGATAGGAGCGGACCGGAGCTGGCCAAAAGTTTGGAAAATTTCGCGAAGATTCGTCAACCGGCGCCAGACTTATTGGGAATAGAATGTTGCAGATTTCCTATGGAAAATAGGTCCCAACTATAACTACCTACTTGCGTCCCCCAGAAGGTAATATATATATATATATATAATCCCCACCGAGCTTGCAGAGCAGGTTATGGAGACACGGACACCACTTTGTGCTGAATTTTTCTTTTATATAAGTAATGATGGTAGGATGACACGTATATATGCACATATTTATGGATCGAGAGAGAGTTTCCATAGGAAGCGTGTTTTTGGTTTTGCTATGAACTTTGGCGCCGTCTGACAAATCTCCCCAAAGCTTTACGTAAAAAATAGTTCACCCAACTCCACTCCTTCCTGGAAAGTAAAACGTAATTTTTATATGTTAATTCCCATAGGACATTTTGGGAGGCGAAACACAAATAAATACCTTAATGGAATTACATCAAATTTAGCAGAAAGTTATAACTTTACTTAGAAGTGCTTTTTGTGTTGTGGTGTAAATCTATTCAGCTGTTTTTGAATATTATCTGTTTAAAGAGGTACTCGAGATGGTCATAAAATGGTTATAGAAATAGATATATCTGGACTGCTGGTCCCACTGGAGTCCTGTGGGATTGTAAATTTTAAAAATATGGCTTTCTGATTGGCCAGGAGAGCTTTTTCTTTCAACAGCCTTTTTGGTCCCGTGGGAATGGTACTGAACCTGCTGGACTGAAAAATCTAATTGAATGACCGCAACTGGAAGATAAATGTTGCCGCTGCCATTACAGGACATGGGGTCTCTATGTCCTGAACAAGTTAAAAACAAAAAAAATATATATATATTTAAATATATACATATATATATATTACCTACTGGCGGTTGCCAGTGTGTAGTTATATTAGGACTTTGTTTCTATTCAAAAAGCGTTTTTTCTTTTCCCAATAACTTTGGCGCCGGTTGACGAATCTTCGTGAAATTTTCAAAACGTTGGTCCGGCTCCAGTCAGCTGCTATCCTGAAAGTCTCGGGGTTTCTCGCCAAGCGGGGGCCGAGAAAAAAGAGGGGTCCCAAAACACTTTTTCTCCATGTTATTTCCCATAGGAAACTTTAGACACGACTACAGCCCGAACTGCTGAACGGAATTACACCAAATTTGGCAAAAAGGTAGCCCTTGGTTCGTAAATGGTGTAAATCGGTTCAGTAGTTTTCGAGATATTAAAGGAAAAAAATCTTTATATACCTGGGCAGGACCTAACTACACAAGCACGAGCTTCGCTCTAATTGGCTGCCAACACTTCAATCCTGGAAGTGTTGGCAGCCATCTTGGTGCAATGCTTTTTAGGTCTCGCAAGCCAAGCAATGCAGGGCATGTGCTGCACACTAAATAAACACCACTGCACTGCCCTAAACCTTAAAACACTACCCCAGCACGTCCCCCTACACTGCCCGAACAGCACTGCACTGCCCTAAACCCTGAAACACCACCCCCAGCACGACCCCCTACACTGCCCGAACACCACTGCACTGCCCTAAACCCTGAAACACCACTCTCAGCACGACCCCCTACACTGTCCGAACACCACTGCACTGCCCTAAACCCTGAAACACCACCCCCAGAAAGACCCCCTACACTGCCCAAACACCACTGCCCTAACCCCTAAAACACCACCCCCAGCAGGACCCCCCACACTGTCCAAACACCACTGCACTGCCCTAAACCCTGAAACACCAGCCCCAGCACGACCACCTACACTGCCCGAACACCACTGCACTGCCCTAAACCCTGAAACACCACCCCCAGCATGACCCCCTACACTGCCCGAACACCACTGCACTACCCTAAACCCTGAAACACCACCCCCAGCAAGACCCCCTACACTGCCCGAACACCACTGCACTGCCCTAAACCCTGAAACACCACCCCCAGAAAGACCCCCTACACTGCCCGAACACCACTGCCCTAAACCCTGAAACACCACCCCCAGCAAGACCCCCTACACTGCCCAATCACCACTGCACTGCCCTAAACCCTGAAACACCAGCCCCAGCACAACCCCCTACAGTGCCCGAACACCGCTGCACTGCCCTAAACCCTGAAACACCAGCCCCAGCACGACCCCCTACACTGCCCGAACACCACTGCACTGCCCTAAACCCTGAAACACCAGCCCCAGCACGACCCTCTACACTGCCTGAACACCACTGCCCTAAACCCTGAAACACCCCCCCTGCATGACCCCCTACACTGCCCGAACACCACTGCACTGCCCTAAACCCTAAAACACTACCCCCAGCATGACCCCTACACTGCCCGAACCCCACTGCTCTGCCCTAAATCCTGAAACACTACCCCTGCACGTCCCCCTACACTGCCCGAACACCACTGCACTGCCCTAATCCCTGAAACACTAGCCCCAGCACGACCCCCTACACTGCCCGAACACCACTGCACTGCCCTAAACCCTGAACACCAGCCCCAGCACGACCCCCTACACTGCCCGAACACCACTGCACTGCCCTAAACCCTGAAACACCAGCCCCAGCACGACCCCCTACACTGCCCGAACATCCACTGCCCTAAACCCTGAAACACCAGCCCCAGCAAGACCCCCTACACTGCCCGAACACCACTGCCCTAAACCCTGACACACCTCCCCAGCAAACACCCCCTACACTGCCCGAACACCACTGCCCTAAATTGATTTATTTATTTATTTATTTTATAGTCGGATTTGTAATGCGCATGGCTGCCCCAGCGACGGGACGTCCCAGCGCCACCAAAGACCTTGAGAGTGAGCATAGAGGGGAAAAAAGAAAGGTTACGCCGGGAAGAGCCAGGTCTTTATGGCTTTACGAAAAGCAAAATGATTCTGTATCTCTCTGATAGAGACTGGGAGCGAATTCCATAGTTTTGCTGCAAGACTGCAAAAAGAGCGTCCTCCGGCTCAAGCTCTTAAATCTCGAGGAATACAGACCAAAGCTTGGTCAGCAGACCTTAAGGTGCACTGCGGCACATAGAACGCTAGCAAGTTAGCCAGCCCCAAAGTTGCTTGTTGCGTCAGAATCCTGTGAGACACACAAAGTGTTTTAAACTGAATTCGTTTCTCAACAGGTAGCCAATGTAATTTAGACAAAACATGAGATACAGAGCAAGATTTCGGGAGTGCCACAAGAATGCGTGCCGCTGCATTCTGTATTCTCTGCAGGCGCCTAATACTGGTCTTATTAGCACCAAGATAGAGAGAATTACCATAGTCCAGTCTAGATAAAATCGTCACCTGGACAATGGTTTGGCGCTCTTTAGGAGGGAAAAAACCCAGTAGATGGTTTAAAACCTCGCAAGAGCCCAAAACAGATCCCTGCCACCACTTTCGATTGAGTGTCAAAGGTAAGACCATTGTCAATCCACACTCCAAGGTTCTTTACTGCCTCTTTAGGTGCAGGAGCCTGTTTGAGACGATCCGGCCAACACTGCTCGGACCACATGTCCCGATCCTTCCCGAACAGCAAAACCTCTGACTTGCCGGCATTCAACTGCAAGCAGTTCGAAGCCATCCAATCCGCAACCGCTAGCAAGTCCTCTTTACATTTTTCAAGGTTGAGACCACATTTCTTCGAGAAGGCAATCACCAATTGGGTGTCGTCAGCATACAACACCAGTGACAGCCCTCTTCTTTTAGCCACCAACGCAAGGGTTCGAACATAAATGTTAAAAAGTAAGGGGCTCAGTATTGAGCCCTGTGGCACCCCCTGTTGCAGGGAAAATTCTCGCGAATAGTAAGGTGGGACGAAGACCTGGAAAGATCGCCCCTCTAAAAAAGAACGAAAGGTGGCCAAGATGGCGGCGAGGTAGGACGCGTTTGCTAAAGCTCCTGCCCGCCGTCCACCGAAATTTGCCTTGTACAGCTTCTGTGGGACCTACGAATGGCCGTTGGCGTTGGCGCAGACCGCCCTGGGAGAGGCTGAACGGACCGCGGTGGAGCTCGGCGACGATCGACCGCTCTGTGCGGCCGGGTGCTGGTTGGTGGGGAGGAGGGCACAGGGTGCTGGTTGGTGGGGAGGAGGCCAGGCCTGCGCCGACGGGCGCTTCTACAGAGGCTTCAGCGGAGCGGCGGCCCCGGGCGGGGGCCGTCGAGGCCAGCATCTTCCATCCCGGCCTCTGTCCAGGGACCTTCCGTCCGGTGCAGAGAGCGAGCCCGGGTGCCTTGGGGCTGCGGCGACAGAGGAGGTAGAGCGAGGCGGGCCGGCCGCGAGACTCCTGGGACCCGCCGGAGGCCACGAGGCGGCCTATGTCCTGGGGCTCAGCGGACTAGGAGCGGAACCGGCGCAGGAGGCCGCCCTCTGGGATCGCCCTGAGGAACAGACTGAGCAGGGCCCCGGGGCAAGCAGGACATTGCGCTGGGGGGGCCCGGACTAGGTGGCCCTCCCCACCCATCTACGCATCCACGGACGGCCTTCTACTGATCCCCAGAGCGCTCCAGGGCCCAGCAGTGGTGGAGACCCAGCCCGCCTACTATATCGGGGCAGCGAGGTGAGCCGCGGCGCTTTCCCCGAGTTGGCGGAGCCTGAGCCGGCGCGGGAGGCCTCCCCCTGTGGCCGTCCAAGGGAGAAGCGGGACATCGCACTGGGGGAGCCCGGAGTGGGTCGCCCTCCCCACACATCTGCGCCCACACAGACGACCTCCTGCTGATTTCCGGAGGGCACCGGCGCCCGGCGGTGGAGGCGATCTCAGCCGCCTCTTGGATGGGGCGGAGGGGTGAGCCGTGGGGCCGAACTGTGGACACGTCCTGCCCGGCTGCTCCTCCGTCACGCGGGGCTGAGGCCCGATCGGATCCCCGGCCTGGCATTGAGGAGCGGCCCATCGCGTGGCCTGGCTGGTCCCGGTGGCGCTGGGACAGTGGTGCGTGGCAGCCAGAACCAGGTAGGGGACACCCACACTCGCCGGGGGACTGGGAGGGCTCGGTCCTCCGGTGCATCGGCTGGGGAGGATCCGGGGGGTCACCCTTGATTCTGCGGAGCAGGGGATCGCCGGCCAGAAGGGCGACAAGGCCTACATCCGCCTAGAGAGGATTGCAAGGAGGCCGAGAGAAGGACCGGAGGAGGACCTCTTGGGGGGTAGAGGGACTGTAGCAGCTGGACATTGACCCCTAGGTGTGCATGGCCCCCTATACACTACAAACTTGACGGGACGGTGCGGCGCACTGATAGGCGCCCCCACGAGGCCTTCGTCATAGCCCTGTTTGGTAGTGGGAAGTAGTAGCCTGGAGACGGATCAAGTCTCTCACTTTGCACGGCTGGGGCTCAATTCCTGGCGTCCCTCGACAACTGCACCGGGCCTGACGTGCCTCCTAGTGCGGGATATCTAGTGGTGACCTCATGACTATGCCCTCATCTAGGGGGCGAAAGCAGAAACCACTGAAGGACATCTTTGGGCGCGCTCACTCTGCCTCCAGCCCTGCAGGCGGGACCCCCACGATGGCGACTCCTCAGCATCCTCCCAGCAACGGGGAAGAGCCGATCACCAAAGCATACATGGAAACCCTCTTTCAAACTCTCAGGGCAGACCTTCAGACGGTGAAGGCTGACCTTACGGCTGAGATAAAGGAGATCCGCCGAGATGTCGACTACGTTGGGGACCGAGTCGCGATCCTGGAGGAAAAGAGCGATGCCACGGTGTCGGACATCACTACACTCCAACAGGCTATTCTCCGCCTGCAGGACCAGCAGCTGGATGTCCAAACTCACATGGAGGATTTGGAAAACAGATCCCGCAGACATAACATCCGTATCCGGGGAGTGAAGACATTGGACGACACCAAAGACCTCTTTGAATTCGCCACGGGCCTATTCCGTCATATCCTGGCCGCTCCAGAGGGCACTGAGATCGTCTTAGACAGGGCGCACAGAGTTGGCCCGCCTCGGGGGCCCAACGCCCCTCCAGCAGACATACTGGTGTGTGTTTCAGACTTCAAAACCAAAGAGGCGATCCTCATGAAGGCAAGAACCCTCCATCCTATCTCCTACCAGGGGCACTCACCGGTGCTATATCGAGACCTGGCCCTGATTACCCTACAACGCCGCCGGCAATTCCACCCAGTGACTGAGCATCTTCGGCAGCGGGGTATTCCATACTCGTGGGGTCACCCCTTTCACCTCATCTTTAGACTAGCCGGCAACCTACACCAGCTACGCTCACTCTCTGAATCCTGCAGGTTGCTGGACCTCCCGCTGCCGGGCGAAGATGACGACTCTCACAGCACGGGCTCCGGACCCGAGCCCTCTGCATCGGGGTGGCGGCGCCGGGGTGGGCGCCAACGAGCCTGGAAGCCCAACAAAACTGACATTGCGAAGAGCCAACGGGATGCATTGGCCTCCGCGACGGACGCCCTGGCCGGGGCGGGTCCAGGTGGCGAGTGAGCGGTTGACACGCATATTCTGCCGCAACTGGTCCAGGACTTCCCGGTGGACGGCGGGAGGAGCCGAGTCTCTCCCCCTTGGTCACATTATGGTCCCCACACGGACGCTCTCCTGGTATACCCAAGGAGACGGACAATTCCTTTGGATATTGATTTTTTTTGTTTGCTTTTACCAGTGGATTTCATCGCTGGCCCAGTTGTTTACAAGGGGAGTTAGGGGGTTGGTTTTGGGTAGGGATTCCCTCGTCCACCGTTCTCTATTGCACTTCAAAGTTATCACACAACCGATTTGATAGTCAGGGGCGTCGCTCCCATATGTTTCAAATGGCCAGCAGCCTACATCGCCGTTGGCTCTGTTTCTGGTTCCTAGATGCCACACACCCCTCTTAAAGTCCTTACGCTAAATGTGTGGGGATTGAATAACCCCGTCAAACGAAGAGCAATCCTTAGCTATTTGGAACACACGAAAGCAGACATTTGCCTCCTACAGGAGACCCACCTTCTGGCCAAGGACCACCATAGATTGCAATCCCGGGCTTTTCCTACGCAGCTGTTCTCCTCTGCCAACTCCAAATCAGCGGGGGTAGCTATATTAGTGTCCCGATCCTTCCCTGGCAGGGTCCTACATAAAGGGGCGGAGATAAAGGGCCGCTTACTTACATATCAGTTCCTATTGGGGGGGGTGACCTTTGGGGTGAGTTCCATATATGCGCCCAATGAAGGGCAGACCGTATTTCTCCTCACTGCACTTGAAGCTGCGGCAGCAGCGGACCGCCGTCTGCTGCTGGGCGGCGACCTCAACATTGTCTTTGACAACACCTTAGATCGTTCCTGTCAGCGCACCGGTCAAACGGGGGTTCTCACAGCTACCGGGTGGGCTCGACTTAGGGATGTGGGGCTGTCGGATTTATGGCGTCACTTCCATCCGACCAGTCGGGGTTATACCTTTTACTCGGGAGCACACAAAACGTACGCACGATTGGATTATTTTCTCAGCTCCTTGCCCCTACAGGCCCACGCCTTGAGCGCTGAAATTTTAACGGCCTCCCTCTCAGATCATTCCCCGGTTCTGGCCACCTTCCGGCTCCCGCCTTCTGTGCAGCCTCTCCGACATTGGCGCCTGCACGACACACTGCTATACCAACCCTCCGTCATCGACCAACTCCAGAAAGCTATCACAAATTTCCTCACTCACAACGCTAACTCGGACACGACTAGGGCGACGCAGTGGTTAGCGCTGAAAGCTGTCCTGAGGGGTGAATTCATAGCCATATCCTCTGCCCACAACCGCGAGCGAAGCCGCAAAAGGGCGGAACTTTCCCAGCGCGTCTCGGAGCTCGAACTGATGCATCAGAGAACTGGCGCCTCTCGCGCTTGGCGACAGCTATGCATAGAAAGAAAGCAGCTTGCAGCCTTGGACCAGGACAGGGCTGAGTTTGCGGCCATTAGGCTCCGACATTCGTACTATACGGGGGGGATCGATGCGGTTGCCTTCTGGCAAACAAGCTGCGGGAAGCCAGACAGAAGCAGGGGGTTCACGCAATTCGGAACGCAGGGGAGGAGGAAGTGACGGACGATGCAGCTATAGCGGAAGCCTTCCGCGACTTTTATGCGGACCTTTACACAGGGGAATCCCTGGAAGCCCAGAGCAGTGCTGATTACATAGACGCGGCCCATATGCCTTCTCTAGCTCCAGCGGAAGCAGACCACTTAGATAGGGCTATTCAGCTGGAGGAAGTCATTTCTGCAATCTCGCGCCTCAAGCTGGGTAGATCGCCTGGCCCGGATGGTTACACGGCTGCCTTTTATAAGACTTTTTGCAGCCAAGTGGCCCCACTCCTGACGGGCTTGTTCAATACCTTTGACCAACTGGGAGCCATCCCAGGGGACATGTTGGAGGCAGCGATAGTGGTTATCCCCAAACCTGGGAAGGACATGACAGCTTGTGGTGCCTACAGGCCCATATCTTTGCTGAACATAGATATTAAACTGTACACCAGCATTATAGCGACTCGACTGGCCCCATATATGGCCCAGCTGGTTGACCTAGATCAAGCGGGCTTCATCCCTCAGAGGCAAACAAGCGACAATACTAAGCGTATTCTACACCTGATTGAAAAGGCATCCCGCACACAAGGGGAGTATATGTTTCTGGCCCTCGACGCGGAAAAGGCCTTTGACAGAGTCCATTGTCCGTATCTGGAGATGGTCTTGGTAAAGGCAGGGTTTGGGGAGAAATTACGCACCAGAATCTTAAACTGTTATCGCTTACCCCAGGCAACAGTCCGAGTTAATGGCTACACCTCCTCCCGATTTCCCATAGGGAGGGGCACTAGGCAGGGATGCCCCCTGTCGCCCCTCCTATTCACGCTCTACATGGAGCCCTTGGCCCTTCGAGTCCGACGACACCCCCTTATCACCAGGATTAAATTTGGAGGGGATATTCATACCATTAGTCTCTATGCGGATGATATTCTGCTTTCCCTATCTGATCCACTCCCAGCTCTACGCGCCCTATTCATCGAGCTCTATGGCTTTGCGCGAGGATCGGGGTTTACAATCAACCTGGACAAATCCATAGCACTTAACATCTCACTCTCCCCGCCCACGCTGGCCCATATTCAGGAGGAACACACCATGAGCTGGGCATCTGCCTCGATCCCCTACTTGGGTATTCAACTAGCCCCAACCCTTCAGGCCACTGCGGACGTTCACTACTCTAACCTTCGGTCCCACATACGCAAAGAATTGAGCAGATGGAAAACCTGCACAATCTCCTGGCTAGGCAGGATTGCCGCCACCAAAATGACAGTGCTTCCGCAGATTTTGTACCTCTTCTAGACCCTTCCCCTTCGCCCTCCGTCGGGTTGGATTCAACAGACTCAAGCGGATTTAGCGCGTTTTATCTGGCATGGCCGCAAACCCCGATTCCGACACGTGGTAGCAGTTCTTCCGCCGGAGAGGGGGTGTAGGGCTCCCTGACCTCCAGCTATATTTCCACGCTTCTCAGTTTAGGTACTTACTGAAATGGCACCAACTGGAATCGGAGAAGCACTGGCTGTTCCAGGATTAAGCCGTGGCCGCTAGGCCGCTGCAGGGCATCCCCTTTCTTCGTAAACAGCATAGACTCCCCAATCTTTACGCCTCTTACATTACAAGCACTGTCTTGGAGTCTTGGGATCGCACTAACACTACCCACCGACTGATATCCTTTCCGTCACCTCTTACCCCAATATTTGATAACCCAGAATTCCACCCTGGTGCAGACGCACGGGCCTTTCGTGCCTGGCGCTCCTCCTCCTGTAGGTCATTGGGTCACCTTTTTGATTTTGACGGCATCATCACTTTCCCGCAGCTCAAGGAACATTATGGCCTTCCGGAGTCTGAACGCTTGGCCTATTTGCAGGTTAGACATTGGGCACTCCATCCGCATGTTCGACCCCAGGCACAGCGTCTGTTGACCCCTTACGAAAAGTGGCTGGTAACGCGCACGTCCGGTAAGAAAATAATCTCTGATATCTACAAAATGCTTTTAGACACTACCGCACACACATGTAACGCAGGCAGGACTCGTTGGGAGAGGGACCTGGGTAGATCCCTAAGTCATAAAGAGTGGGAAGATATATACCATAGAGCACGGCATTCGGCACACCACATGGGACTTACAGAGACCATGACTAAACTCGCCACTTATTCGAATTACACGCCGGAGCGCTTGCATCGCTTTGACTCTCGCTGGAGTGCGTTGTTTTGGAGGGGGTGCGGGGAGGTGGGCACTCTGGAGCGTGTTCTGTGGAGTTGTACCTGCATGCAATCATACTGGGCCCAAGTCTTAGATGAAATAGATCTCCACCTAGAGACGCAACTAACGCGATTTCCCGCTTATGTCCTCCTGGGCTTGCCCAACTCGCTGACATATCCACTCAAGTCCCGGAGGGGCCGGCTGATTGCTATTGCTTTAGGTGCAGCGACACAGAACATACTGATACACTGGCGATCTGCTCAGCTTCCAACATTCACCGGATGGCTCCAGAGGCTTTGGCTAGTGTTAGGCATGGAGAAACTCACTCTCACCTTGGCCGGTAGGGGGTCCGAATTTCCAGAGTTATGGAGGCCCTTCCTAACCCTGCTGGTGTCCGAGTTTCGTGAGCTGACCTGCCCCCGCTACCTGCGACTGATGCGTCTAGCAGATACACAGATTCCGGAGGCCACTTCCCAGAACCGCCGTAGGCGACGGCGTTGATCCCTAAATGATGTCCTTACTCTTACGGTCAAAGTGGACGAGGGAGGGGAGGAGGGAGGGGGGTATTGTTGAATGTTTGTATATTTTTTAAGTGATCTTATTTTCTTTATTTGGTGGGTCCGCCCCACGCTTATTATCCTTGGTAGCGATATGACAGGCAACTTGGTTGTCTCATTGGCATTGTGCCTACGGAGTTGTGGGCTTTGTTTTATTGTTTGCACAAATCAATAAACAGATTTAAACCATAAAAAAGAACGAAATCAGGCCAAGGCTGAACCCCTAATTCCTATTTCCTGTAAACGTTTAAAGAGTATCACGTGGGAGACAGTTTCGAAAGCGGCGCTTAGGTCCAGAAGAACTAAGGCCGCGGAATCACCGATATCAAGCCTACCACGGATTTCTTCCGTCACTGCCAACAGAGCTAATTCTGTACTATGGCGAGCACGGAAACCGTTCTGCGAAGGATCCAAGATGGATTAAGCTCAATAAACTCAGTGAGAATTGTATTCACATGAGATTCAACCAACTTAGCCAAAAAAGGCAGCTGGGATATAGGGAGATAATTGCCCCGCTCAGAATGATCCAAGGACGGTTTCTTTAAAAGAGGAATAACTTTAGCGTGCTTCCACGCCAAAGGAACAGATGCTGTAGTCAGGGAGAGATTGCCCAAAGCTTTACTCACCGGAGAAATCAAGGCATGCAACTGACGAAAGTGAGCAGGTGTCAGCGGGTCGGCCGGCGAGCCCGATTTGATTTTCAAACAAAGGGACTCAAAAACAGTGGAGGACAATAAGGGAAAAGATGACAAATCATTGCCCACCAAGGGTCCAAACTCCCCTTGCCCATCCACAGGTTCAGAAAAGACTGTGGTCAGAGGGAGGCTTTTATAAATCATCTCCACTTTGTTAAAAAAATAACTGGCCAGATCATTACACTGACGATTCAAGAACCCTGAAACAGCACCTCCAGCAAGACCCCCTACACTGTCCGAACACCAATGCTCTAAACCCTGAAACACCACCCCCTGCAAGACCCCCTACACGGCCCGAACACCACTGCCCTAAACCCTGAAACACCACCCCCAGCAAGACCCCCTACACTGCCCGAACACCACTGCACTGCCGTAAACCCTGAAACACCACCCCCTGCACGACCCTCTACACTGCCCGAACACCACTGCACTGCCCTAAACCCTAAAACACTACCCCCAGCATGACCCCTACACTGCCCGAACACCACTGCTCTGCCCTAAACCCTGAAACACTACCCCCAGCACGTCCCCCTACACTGCCCGAACACCACTGCACTGCCCTAATCCCTGAAACACTAGCCCCAGCAAGACACCCTACACTGCCCAAACACCACTGCCCTGTCCAAAACCCTGAAACACTAGCCCCAGCACGACCCCCTACACTGCCCGAACACCACTGCACTGCCCTAAACCCTGAAACACTAGCCCCAGCACGACCCCCTACACTGCCCGAACACCACTGTACTGCCCTAAACCCTGAAACACTAGCCCCAGCATGACCCCTTACACTGCCCGAGCACCACTGCACTGCCCTAAACCCTGAAACACTAGCCCCAGCACGACCCCCTACACTGCCCCAACACCACTGCACTGCCCTAAACCCTGAAACACCTCCACCAGCACGACCCCCCACACTGCCCAAACAAAAGTGCACTGCCCTAAACCCTGAAACACCAACGCCCGCACAACCCCCTACACTGCCCGAAACCCACTGCACTGCCCTAAACCCTGAAACCCCCCCAGCAAGAGCCCCTACACTGCCCGAACACCAGTGCCCTAAACCCTGAAACACTAGCCCCAGCATGACCCCCTACACTGCCCAAACACCACTGCACTGCCCTAAACCCTGAAACACCACCCCCAGCATGACCCCCTACACTGCCCGAACACCACTGCACTGCCCTAAACCCTGAAACACCACCCCAGCATGACCCCCTACACTGCCCGAGCACCACTGCACTGCCCTAAACCCTGAATCACCACCCCCAGCATGACCCCCTACACTGCCCGGGCACCACTGCACTGCCCTAAACCCTGAAACACCACCACCAGCACGACCCCCTACACTGCCCAAACAAAACTGCACTGCCCTAAACCCTGAAACACCAACCCCCGCACAACCCCCTACACTGCCCGAACACCACTGCACTGCCCTAAACCCTGAAACACCCCCCCAGCAAGACCCCCTACACTGCCCGAACACCAGGGCCCTAAACCCTGAAACACTAGCCCCAGCACAACCCCCTACACTGCCCGAAAACCACTGCACTGTCCTAAACCCTGAAACACTAGCCCCAGCATGACCCCCTACACTGCCTGAACACCACTACACTGCCCTAAACCCTGAAACACCAGCCCCAGCATGACTCCCTACACTGCCCGAACACCACTGCCCTAAACCCTGAAACACCACCCCCAGCATGACCCCCTACACTGCCCGAGCACCACTGCACTGCCCTAAACCCTGAAACACTAGCCCCAGCACGACCCCCTACACTGCCCGAACACCACTGCACTGCCCTAAACCCTGAAACACCACCCCCAGCATGACCCCCTACACTGCCCAAACAAACCTGCACTGCCTTAAACCCTGAAACACCACCCCGCACGACCCCTACACTGCCCGAACACTACTGCACTGCCCTAAACCCTGAAACACCAACCCCGCACAACCCCCTACACTGCCTGAACACCACTGCACTGCCCTAAACCCAGAAACACCACCCCCAGCAAGACCCCCTACACTGCCCGAACACCAGTGCCCTAAACCCTGAAACACCACCCCCAGCATGACCCCCTACACTGCCTGAACACCACTGCACTGCCCTAAACCCTAAAACACCACCCCCTACACTGCCCGAACACGACTGCACTGCCCTAAACCCTGAAACACCACCCCCAGCACGACCCCCTACACTGCCCGAACACCACTGCACTGCCCTAAACCCTGAAACACCACCCCCTGCATGACCCCCTACACTGCCCGAGCACCACTGCACTGCCCTAAACCCTGGAACAACCACCCCTGCACGACCCCCCTGCACTGCCCGAACACCACTGCACTGCACTGCCCTAAACCCTGAAACACCAACCCAGCATGACCCCCTAAACTGCCCGAACACCACTGCTCTGCCCTAAACCCTAAACACCAACCCCAGCACGACCCCCTACTCTACCCGAACACCACTGCTCTGCCCTAAACCCTAAAACACCACCCCCAGCACAACCCCCTACACTCCCCGAACACCACTCTGCCCTAAACCCTAAAATACCACCCCCAGCACGACCCCCCTACACTATCCACACACCACTGCACTACCATAAACCCTAAAACACTACCCCCCGCATGACCCCCTACACTACCCAAAGACCACTGCACTACTCTAAACCCTAAAACACGACCTCTACACTGACACAAACACCGTTGCACTACCCTAAACCCTAAAACACTACCCCCAGCACGACCCCCTACACTACAAAAACACCACTGTACTACCCTAGACCCTAAAACACTACCCCCAGCACGACCCCCTACACTACCCAAACACCACTGCACTACTCTAAACCCTAAAACACTACCCCCGCAGTACCCCCTACACTACCCAAACACTATTGCCCTACCCTAAACCCTAAAACACTACCCCCAGCAGTACCCCCTACACTACCCAAACACCACTGCACTCCCCTAAACCCTAAACCACTACCCCCAGCATGACCCCCTACACTACCCAAACACCACTGCACTACCCTAAACCCTAAAACACTACCCCAAGCACGACCCCCTACACTACCCAAACACCACTGCACTACCCTAAACCCAAAAGCACTCCCCCAGCACAACCCCCTACACTACCCAAACACCACTGCACTACCCTAAACCCTGAAACACCAGCCCCAGCATGACTCCCTACACTGCCCGAACACCACTGCACAACCCTAAACCCTGAAACACCACCCCCAGCATGACCCCCTACACTGCCTGAGCACCACTGCACTGCCCTAAACCCTGAAACACCTCCTCCAGCATGACCCCCTACACTGCCTGAGCACCACTGCACTGCCCTAAACCCTGAAACACTAGCCCCATCACGACCCCCTACACTGCCCGAACACCACTGCACTGCCCTAAACCCTGAAACACCACCCCCAGCATGACCCCCTACACTGCCCGAGCACCACTGCACTGCCCTAAACCCTGAAACACCACCCCCGCACGACCCCCTACACTGCCCGAACACCACTGCACTGCCCTAAACCCTGAAACACTAGCCCCATCACGACCCCCTACACTGCCCGAACACCACTGCACTGCCCTAAACCCTGAAACACCACCCCCGCACGACCCCCTACACTGCCCGAACACCACTGCACTGCCTTAAACCCTGAAACACCAACCCCGCACAACCCCCTACACTGCCCGAAGACCACTGCACTGCCCTAAACCCTGAAACACCACCCCCAGCAAGACCCCGAAACACCACCCCAGCACGACCCCCTACGCTGCCTAAACACCACTGCACTGCCCTAAACCCTAAAATACCACCCCCTACACTGCCCGAACACCACTGCACTGCCCTAAACCCTGAAACACCACCCCCAGCACGACCCCCTACACTGCCCGAACCCCACTGCACTGCCCTAAACCCTGAAACACCACCCCCTGCATGACCCCCTACACTGCCCGAGCACCACTGCACTGCCCTAAACCCTGAAACACCACCCCTGCACGACCCCCCTGCACTGCCCGAACACCACTGCACTGCCCTAAACCCTAAAATACCACCCCAGCACGACCCCCTACACTATCCACACACCACTGCACTACCCTAAACCCTAAAACACTACCCCCAGCACGACCCCCTACACTATAAAAACACCACTGCCCTACCCTAAACCCTAAAACACTACCCCCAGCACGACCCCCTACACTACCCAAACACCACTGCACTACCCTAAACCCTAAAACACTACCCCAAGCACGACCCCCTACACTACCCAAACACCACTGCACTACCCTAAACCCAAAAGCACTCTCCCCAGCACAACCCCCTACACTACCCAAACACCACTGCACTACCCTAAACCCTAAATCTACCCCAGCACGACCCCCTACACTACCCAAACTCCACTGCACTACCCTAAACCCTAAAACTACCCTCAGCACGACCCCCTTCACTACCCAAACACCACTGCACTACTCTAAACCCTAAAACACTACCCCCAGCAGTACCCCCTACACTACCCAAACACCATTGCACTACCCTAAAACACTACCCCCAGCAGTACCCCCTACACTACCCAAACACCACTGCACTCCCCTATACCCTAAACCACTACCCCAGCACGACCCCCTACACTACCCAAACACCACTGCACTACTCTAAACCCTAAAACACTACCCCAAGCACGACCCCCTACACTACCCAAACACCACTGCACTACCCTAAACCCAAAAACACTTCCCCAGCACAACCCCCTACACTACCCAAACACCACTGCACTACTCTAAACCCTAAAACACTACCCCAAGCACGACTCCCTACACTACCCAAACACCACTGCACTACCCTAAACCCTAAATCTACCCCAGCACGACCCCCTACACTACCCAAACACCACTGCACTACCCTAAAACTACCCTCAGCACGACCCCCTTCACTACCCAAACACCACTGCACTACCCTAAACCCTAAAACGCTACCCCAGCACGACCCCCTACACTACACCAACACCACTGCACTACCCTTAACCCTAAAACACTACCCCAGCACGACCCCCTACATTACCAAAACACCACTGCACTACCTTAAACCCTAAAACACTACCCCCAGCACGACCCCCTACACTACCCAAACACCACTGAACTACCCTAAACTCTAAAACACTACCCACACTACACAAACACCACTGCACTGCCCTAAACCCTAAAACACTACCCCCAGCACGACCCTCTACACTACACAAACACCACTGCACTACCATAAACCCTAAATCTACCCCAAGCACGACCCCCTACACTACACAAACATCACTGCACTACCCTAAACCCTAAAACACTACCACCAGCACGGCCCCCTACACTACACAAACACCACTGCACTACCCTAAACCCTAAAACACTACCCCCAGCATAACACCCTACACTACACAAACACCACTGCACTACTCTAAACCCTAAAACACTACCCTCAACACGACCCCCTACACTACCCAAACACCACTGCACTACCCTAAACCCTAGAAAAGTAACCACCACCCCATACCCAATCCCCCTT
The DNA here is from genome assembly GCF_964204655.1 of Triturus cristatus. Classification (NCBI taxonomy): domain Eukaryota; kingdom Metazoa; phylum Chordata; class Amphibia; order Caudata; family Salamandridae; genus Triturus; species Triturus cristatus. Next base: position 929,989,272 of record NC_140584.1, read on the forward strand.
ACCTTTCACTACTCATGGTTCCCTCTCCTCGTGGTTCCTGCTTCATGTCGTCTCTGAGGGGCGGTGCACGTCGTTGTGAGGAAACGGAACAGCCTCTGTTTCCTTACAACGACGTGATCGTCTACATTTTTTTAGAACTCATGGTCATTTACCATACATACCTTTACAACATAATTCGTTGTAAAAGCATGCGTGGTAAATGACCATGTGTTCTAAAAAAATGCGTAGTAATGACTTTGCGATGTACAACGCATGCGTGGTAATGCATGCGTTGTAATGGTATCGCGAAGTAAAAAAGGAGTTGTAAAAGCTGTTTACCGATCGAAGCTGGCCCCTGTTCTTCAGTGAGTCGTTTATTTGATAAATTAGGAGGAAGGAATGTGGTTTTTTTACCTAAAAGTGCAGTCCCGGCTGATGTATTGTGAAAGTGTACACGTGGCCTGGTTTCACTTCCGGTGAGAGAGTGGAAGAGTCTGTTTGGATCTAAAGGGGTTCTGCTGTTGGACGGGGCCGGCGCGACATGTCATTAGAAAACACAGCTAATGGAAAGCGTTGTCCCCGAAGTGTGGAGCAGTGCCATGAGAGGTCAACGAGTGTGCGTTCCACCGCAGTATGACCGAACCGCGTGACCCATGTGCCGCCTCCAGTGTACGGAAGGTAGAAGCGGCATCCATCGCAGGTCCTCTTCAAGACCGTTGTAGCACTAATTCTACATTTTGGAACTAGGGCATTTTAACCTTGTTGTTCCTGCCAGATACAAAGAGAGGATCCTGTGTTATTCAGTGCCCTCGTTACCTTTTCTGTGGGTAGTGGTGCTTGTCACTTCGCTGCCCCGCCGGTGCACACTACTGGGCTCCCCACCTCGTGTGCCATCTGCAGGGCCTCTGCCCTCGGATCACTGGTTTCAGTTTCTGGAGTGGCAACAAAAACAGTTACTCCCAAAGGACTAGCCTGAACACTTAGGTGAATATTCCCTGCGCCAGCATTCCGCGGAAATTCTTTCCTAGCTCTCCCACGCCGACGACGATGTCATAATAGCACGGCTCCGCTCGCGACACCGTATGACATCATAGGAGCCATAAGAGGATCTCGTCGGCGTGCTGACGTCAGTTCCACCCATTTTTTCCGTGCCACCGAGGTAAACAGGTGGACCGACACATTTTCACATGTATACATAGTATACTAAATACATATATATATATATATATATATATATTATCTACTGGCGGTCGCCAGTAGATAGTTATAGTTAGGACCCTGTTTCCATAGGAAATCCGCAACATTCTATTTGGAATAACTTTGGCGCCGGTCGACGAATCCTCGAATCTTCAAAATAGGTGGGGCGCTACGCTCCGCTCCTACCCTGAAAGTCTCGGGGGGATTCGTCAAACGGGGCCTGAGAAAAAAGGGGGGTCCCAAAACGCATTTTTCCCATGCATTTTTCCATAGGACCTTTAGACACAGCTACAGCCCGAACGGCCGAACAGAGTTACTTGAAATTTGGCAGAGAGGTAGTCCTCAGGTCAAGGAAGTGCCTTTTGTAGGTCTGGTGTAAATCTGTTCAGTAGATCCTGAGAAAATAGCATTTAAATCAATATATATATATCTGAGCCAGCTTACGGTGCGCTTACCGTGCGCTTACGGTAAGCTTACGGTACACGTACGGTGACGTGCGCGAGCGCGATTCTGATTGGCTGTTAGATCTTAGTAAACATTCGAATCGGTCGAAACCAGGAAGCGGCGGCCGCCATTTTCTCTCTCGCACTCTGAGGGGGGGTGGAAAAACAAAGGCCAAAAACATGTAAAGGGGTTGTTGTGACAGGTCCTAACCACCTAGCCTTGATGATGGTGTCCCCTAAGAACCCCCAAGGCCAAAAAGTCAATTTTATTTTTTTTGAAAAATCGCCGATTACGCTTACCGTACGTGTACGGTAAAAATTAATATTAAAAATAAAAATCATCCAAACTCTCCCCACCCCGTGTGCAAACGGTGCCCGACGGGCACCATTTGTGCATGTCATATATAGTTATTCACAAAAAAAATAAAAGATAACCTTTCACAACGAAGCGCATAATATGTCCTCCATGTGCGCACGGTGCGCGAAGCGCATCGTGCGTACATGGCCCATCCAGCGTAACGTGGGCACGCGGTGCGCGTAGCGCACCGCTTGCCCACCCTGCGTGCACGGCACTAACTGCGTAAAGTGGGCGCGCGGTGCGCGAAGCGCACCGTGCACGCACGGAACGAACTGCGTTAAGTGGGCGCGCACGCCACGAATGGCGTAAATGAACTTAGCATTTAAAAAACCGTACAAATTCACTGAAAAAAACCATAGGTTTCACACACGTTATAGTTAGGAATTAGCATTTAAAAAACCTTGCAAATTCACTGAAAAAACCATAGGTTTCACACATGTTATAGTTAGCTGGACATTTTACTGATAAAAAACCAATGAAATTCCCCCGTTATAGTTAGTGCAGGCAACTATAACTCACGCGACCGCAATCCTCTGCTGATGACATATGTGTCTTTATGAAAAAAAAATATTTGTAATATATGTATAGCTAAAATTTAATGGAAGAAGACATGGGCAAATAAGTGTCTAGATACAGTATTAGCATCAGCAGAGGATTGCGGTCGCGTGAGTTATAGTTGCCTGCACTAACTATAACGGGGGAATTTCATTGGTTTTTTATCAGTAAAATGTCCAGCTAACTATAACATGTGTGAAACCTATGGTTTTTTCAGTGAATATATATATATATATATTTATATTTTCACACCAAGACTGCTTCTGTAGAAATCGAAGGGACACAGCGGGGATTCCAGGAAGATTACGTTTATTGCCACAACGTCGACAAGACGTGTTTCGGCGATAATGCCTTACTCATATGCCCTTAGTCACCAGACAACTGCATCAGTCCGTTATTTTAATAGTTAATCTTGCTCCCATTGGTGGGAGCCCAGCTGAGGCAATCAATCACTTGAAGCGTCACCGTAGTCCTCTCCACTAGACTACGGTTCCCAGAGTGCACCATCTCGGCAAAACGGGAAAGAATCTTTGATCAGCCACATTAAATCTCATAGTGAGTAGCTGGTAAGTTCAAAAAACTTAAATGCGTGCAGATAAACATCTCATGGTGTCGCTGTAGCAAAAACTCTTCTCCCTGGACCCCAGACACCATACCGCATATACCCAAGTCCAGCAGTACTGGAGTCACCACTGTAATAAGTTGTTCTCTCCATGCAGTCACGGACTGTGTATCACACAGCAGTAAATTACTGTCCTTAGATGCGGGGGCTGAAGCAAATCCAATCCTTTGGAGCCACAGAAGAGAGCCAAAGCCCATGCCCATTGAGCTCCACCCACTTGACAGGCGGGTCCCCCCAGCTCGTCAGGTGCTAACGCGCACCATATTCACACCAAGACTGCTTCCGCGAAGAAGAAATCGAAGGGAAACAGCGGGGATTCCAGGAAGATTTCGTTTATTGCCACAACGTCGGCATGATGCTTTTCGGCGATAATGCCTTACTCATATGCCCGTAGTCACCAGACAACTGCATCAGTCCATTATTTGAACAGTTAATCTTGCTCCCATTGGTGGGAGCCCAGCTGAGGCAATCAATCACTCTTCCTCCTCTTACCTGCTGCGCCCAATGGGAACAGAGTTGTGATTTTAAAAGTACCAATACGAAGTTGCTGCCATTTGTTAAAGCGAGCTGGAAGAAGGCAGATACGCCGAAACGCGTCCTCGCAATAAAATCTTTTAAAGTACCCCGTGAGTGCTGTTTGTCTAATTGAGAGACAGGAGCCTTGATATTTTACATTGATCCACCTCCATGTTACTTGCACCCGTCAAAGAAGAGTGCTGATGTTGCCAGAAGGTGGAGAAACGGAGCGAGTATGTTATACATGCAACTTGCACCACCATGCTGTATTTTGTGGCAGCAGCGCCGATGGAATCGCCAGTCATACAGACTTGTGGAGATACGGATATTTGCCGGCTCCAGCGCCGACCGCCATGCAGCAGTATGGTTCGACGAGGGGACTATCAGGCAGTGATTTAAACAACGAGTGGGGGTACTTTGGACATCGGTGGCAGACAAGGGGAGAACGTAAAACTTTGGGAGTGTCCATTATACGGAACAACGTGCAATGTTTTATGAAGCCATCAAGGCTGGATAATTTAGATCAAAACTCCCAAAGTATACCATCATTTCCTGATAAGCACAGAGGTAAAAAGACATTGACATGGGACTGACCAATCCCCTTCCTCCTCTTACCTGCTGCGCCCAATGGGAACAGAGTTGTGATTTTAAAAGTACCAACACGAAGTTGCTGCCATTTGTTAAAGCGAGCTGGAAGAAGGCAGATACGCCGAAACGCGTCCTCGCAATAAAATCTTTTAAAGTACCCCGTGAGTGCTGTTTGTCTAATTGAGAGACAGGAGCCTTGATATTTTACATAGATCCACCTCCATGTTACTTGCACCCGTCAAAGAAGAGTGCTGATGTTGCCAGAAGGTGGAGAAACGGAGCGAGTATGTTATACATGCAACTTGCACCACCATGCTGTATTTTGTGGCAGCAGCGCCGATGGAATCGCCAGTCATACAGACTTGTGGAGATACGGATATTCGCCGGCTCCAGCGCCGACCGCCATGCAGCAGTATGGTTCGACGAGGGGACTATCAGGCAGTGATTTAAACAACGAGTGGGGGTACTTTGGACATCGGTGGCAGACAAGGGGAGAACGTAAAACTTTGGGAGTGTCCATTATACGGAACAACGTGCAATGTTTTATGAAGCCATCAAGGCTGGATAATTTAGATCAAAACTCCCAAAGTATACCATCATTTCCTGATAAGCACAGAGGTAAAAAGACATTGACATGGGACTGACCAATCCCCTTCCTCCTCTTACCTGCTGCGCCCAATGGGAACAGAGTTGTGATTTTAAAAGTACCAACACGAAGTTGCTGCCATTTGTTAAAGCGAGCTGGAAGAAGGCAGATACGCCGAAACGCGTCCTCGCAATAAAATCTTTTAAAGTACCCCGTGAGTGCTCTTTGTCTAATTGAGAGACAGGAGCCTTGATATTTTACATGGTTCCACCTCCATGTTACTTGCACCCGTCAAAGAAGAGTGCTGATGTTGCCAGAAGGTGGAGAAACGGAGCGAGTATGTTATACGTGCAACTTGCACCACCATGCTGTATTTTGTGGCAGCAGCGCCGATGGAATCGCCAGTCATACAGACTTGTGGAGATAAGGATATTTGCCGGCTCCAGCGCCGACCGCCATGCAGCAGTATGGTTCGACGAGGGGACTATCAGGCAGTGATTTAAACAACGAGTGGGGGTACTTTGGACATCGGTGGCAGACAAGGGGAGAACGTAAAACTTTGAGAGTGTCCATTATACGGAACAACGTGCAATGTTTTATGGCCATCAAGGCTGGATAATTTAGATCAAAACTCCCAAAGTATACCATCATTTCCTGATAAGCACAGAGGTAAAAAGACAATGACATGGGACTGACCAATCCCCTTCCTCCTCTTACCTGCTGCGCCCAATGGGAACAGAGTTGTGATTTTAAAAGTACCAACACGAAGTTGCTGCCATTTGTTAAAGCGAGCTGGAAGAAGGCAGATACGCCGAAACGCGTCCTCGCAATAAAATCTTTTAAAGTACCCCGTGAGTGCTGTTTGTCTAATTGAGAGACAGGAGCCTTGATATTTTACATGGATCCACCTCCATGTTACTTGCACCCGTCAAAGAAGAGTGCTGATGTTGCCAGAAGGTGGAGAAACGGAGCGAGTATGTTATACATGCAACTTGCACCACCATGCTGTATTTTGTGGCAGCAGCGCCGATGGAATCGCCAGTCATACAGACTTGTGGAGATACGGATATTTGCCGGCTCCAGCGCCGACCGCCATGCAGCAGTATGGTTCGACGAGGGGACTATCAGGCAGTGATTTAAACAACGAGTGGAGGTACTTTGGACATCGGTGGCAGACAAGGGGAGAACGTAAAACTTTGGGAGTGTCCATTATACGGAACAACGTGCAATGTTTTATGAAGCCATCAAGGCTGGATAATTTAGATCAAAACTCCCAAAGTATACCATCATTTCCTGATAAGCACAGAGGTAAAAAGACATTGACATGGGACTGACCAATCCCCTTGCTCCTCTTACCTGCTGCGCCCAATGGGAACAGAGTTGTGATTTTAAAAGTACCAACACGAAGTTGCTGCCATTTGTTAAAGCGAGCTGGAAGAAGGCAGATACGCCGAAACGCGTCCTCGCAATAAAATCTTTTAAAGTACCCCGTGAGTGCTGTTTGTCTAATTGAGAGACAGGAGCCTTGATATTTTACATGGATCCACCTCCATGTTACTTGCACCCGTCAAAGAAGAGTGCTGATGTTGCCAGAAGGTGGAGAAACGGAGCGAGTATATATATATATATATATATATATATATATATATATATATATATATATATATATATTCACTGAAAAAACCATAGGTTTCACACATGTTATAGTGAGCTGGACATTTCACTCGTAAAAAACCATTGAAATTCCCCCGTTATAGTTAGTTCAGCTAACTATAACTCGCGCGACCGCAATCCACTGCTGATGACGTCACATATTACATCACTCATCACATGGTCAGTGACATCACTCATGACATCAGTGATGACATCTCAAATGACATCACTGATGACATCACTGATTACATCATCCTTGTGTCAGAGTGGCAGACCTCCTCTTATCCTAATATAAACTTTGATACACACATTGAAAAATACAAACTAAAGTTTTGAAAACTATAGAGATACCAATACCAGTTAGAACAACCTATTCAGTAATTCCAAAATCTACATACGCATCCACTCATTCATCAACACTTCTATATAGTCACTCATACATGTACTCAGTCATCATATGTACTCATACACCTATACATCCTGTTACACACCTACACTCATACATAGAGTTACTCACGCACATACTCACACATGCAAATAAACATCCATTTACTTGCATATACAGCTATACACACACCACTACACTTACTTCTACAGAAACGTACACATACTTACTCTCTTAAACAATCACTTATAGAAACACATACTTATTTATACAGGAACTCTTCCAATCTCTCACTCTCATATATCCTCACTTATATACATCAATACTCACATATACTAGTTTAAAACATTTGGACTGACTCATAAAGACACTATTGAGACAAACATTCACTCTCTTACTCACCCATACACACACTCATCCACCCATACTGTCCTGCTCACATACTGTCTTCAAAACACATACAAACAGTGAGTCACTCATTCATGCATCTATACGCTAAGTAACATCCCCCACTGAACCATACAGACACGCATACTGATACTCTAAAAATGAACTAATAACCCATATACACACTCATGTAGCTACTCACCAACCCATGCAGCCACTTATACACAAAGTGAGACACTGATACAGATATTTAAATATTCAAACATTACTCACTAATACTTGTATTCACTAAGATACTGTTAATAAGTCAGTTATACAATTAATTTTACAAAAAAAAACATCCATTTAGACACTTATTTACCCATTTATTCTTCCATTAACCTTTAGATATACATATATAAAAAATATTTATTTTTCAGAAAGACACATATTCACTGGATGATGTCATCAAAGATGTCATCAGTGATGTCATTTGAGATGTCATCAGTGATGTCATGAGTGATGTCACTGACCATGTCATGAGTGATGTAATATGTGACGTCATCAGCAGTGGATTGCAGTCGCGTGAGTTATAGTTAGCTGAACTAACTATAACGGGGGAATTTCAATGGTTTTGTACGAGTGAAATGTCCAGCTAACTATAACATGTGTGAAACCTATGTTTTTTTCAGTGAATTTGCAAGGTTTTTTAAATGCTAATTCCTAACTATAACGTGTGTGAAACCTATGGTTTTTTCAGTGAATTTGCAAGGTTTTTTAAATGCTAATTCCTAACTATAACGTGTGTGAAACCTATGGTTTTTACAGTGAATTTGCAAGGTTTTTTAAATGCTAATTTATGTATGTATTATTATATTTTTTATATATTTCTTTTACAATAAACTACCTATGTATATAGTTATAGATTGACTGTATCCTGTAATATGGAATGGCTCAGCTCTGTTGAACAGCATAGTTAATATCTTCTATAAACTTATAAACAGTTTAAAATGTTTTTTGTTTTTTTAAGGGTTTTTCACGGTGCGCACACCATTTGTTTTACTAAACGAAATGGGTTTTTTTGATTTACAAGGTCCTTTAGGGACCCCCTGAGAAGGTCTAGGGGGTCAGGGAGTGTCCTCCCTGCCTCCTTTTCATGTTTTAGAAATTGGGTTAAAAGTAATTCATTTCTGATGCGTGCGAGCACCGTGCGCTCATACGTGCGAGCACCGTGCGCGCACGGCAAGTCATGTGATTACGAAACAACACTTTTCATTGGTTCATAGTAGTTTCTGTTCCAGAATCTTCAAACACCACACCCACTCCCCTCATTATTTCTTCTTATTTCCTGGGACAAGGAGCTGAACAGCTATTCTAGTACAATTTTACTTGAAAATGGCAGAACAGCAGTCTACTTCAGGGAGTGAGGAGGAGACCTTTGTGGTACCACCCAGGCAGACCAAACAAAAAGACTCTTTTATCTGGAAATTCTTCACCTTTCCAGAGGGCCAAAAGAAGGTCAATTCCCCGAAGGTGACATGCACTATTTGTGTAAGTGTGTTATCCAGAGGAGATCCCACCAAGAAATACTCGTTTAGTATTTATTCAATGTTGAGACACTTCAAGACAGTGCATCCTGTACCTTATGCTCGAGAGTCAACTAGAGCCCTAAGAGACAACCCTCCACATGCTCAGCCGAGCACATCATCTGCGGCCGCAGATTCTCCTTGTACCAGGTCACTGGACATCCGCCCACTTTTCCAGAAGGTGCACATACATTGTAATGTGTGCAATGCTGTTCTTTGCTACGCTGAGAGCAGTATTAACTTGATCGAAAACAAAATACAGCAGCACACATGCTCCAGCCCATAATTTTTTTCATTTATTGTTTTTGTTCCTGTTGAACAGTTTTTCATTACCAGTTTTTTTTTTGGTGCTCTAAAAAAATTTAAAAAAATACAAAATTGTTAAAAAACTAAAAAAAAATACAAAACAAAAAAGACAAAAAAACAGTTCTTTTCAGAACTCACTTTACTTCTCCAAGAAGAGCTATATTCCTAATATACTGTGTTGTAATTTTATTGAATGAATGTGTAGTGTATACATGAATGATTGAAATGATTGAAATGACTGAGTAAAGAGGAGGAAAGGACAGACAGAATGAGTGAGAAAAGGAAAGTATGATCAGTCATGAAAGGGAAGTGAAAGACTGACTGCAACAAAAGGACTAAGGGTAGAGGATACAGGTAAGAAGAGTGAATGAGTAAGGGAATGGCAGTGAGTAATGGAGAGTGAGAAAAGGGGAGTAAGGGACGGAGATAGGAAAAGGGAGTAACAGATGAAGCGGATGAAGTACAGCAGGGTAAAGGGATTGAAAGTAAGAGAAGTGGAGTGATGGTGAGATAAGGGGTATGAGGATTAGAAAGGGAAAGTGAAAGATGGGGAGTGAGGGGATGGAGGGATTTAGGAAACTGGAGTGAGAGAAAGGGAGTCAGGATTTCAATGAGCAAAGGAGAGTGAGGGAGAGTGAAGGAAAGAATGCAAAAAGGTGAAGGGGTGTGAGATACAGACAGGAGGAAGTGAAGTAGGAGAATAGGAGTGACTATGAGTAAAGGATAGTGACAGTTAGGGAAGGTGAGGGAAGGAGAATGACGGAGAAGGTTAAAAAATTAACATAGATGGAAAATGAGTGATGGAGAGAGGAGGTGTGGTAGAAACAGAGATGTTAAGGAAATTAAGGGTAAGACCGACAAAGGGAGAGAAACAGAAACAGAGACAGAGAGCAAGGAACTGAGAAGGAGTAAGGCAGTTAGAATGACTGAGACATATGGAGACAGGGAGAGAAACATGGTTGAAAAAATAGTGATGGAGGCAGTAAACCTAGGGGAGTAGTAGAGAAGGAGTGAGGGAGTTACGAAAGAGCAGTAAAGGAAGAAGAGAGGGGGAAGGGGAATGAGAAAAGCAGAGTGAGGAGAAATGAAGAAAAGGGAGCATGAAAGTGAAGGGGTGAGAAATACAGATATTTTAAACTTACCTGACCAACAAAATAACTTAATTAGAAATAAATGTTTTTTTTAATTACAAGAAAAATGGATTCAATTTCCTAAATTTTCTTTCTGGATCTGAAAAAAAAAAGAAAAAAAGTAGTAATATTTAACAATACATTTTAGAATACAGTACACATATTTTCATATTTAACAAAGTAATTTTTTGCCCTTTTTTTGCTGTTTTCAGAATATATTGAATTTCACTGAAAATAGTGATATCAATTGTATTCATCACTTAACAGCGGGCAAAAAAATAAACAATCTGAAAGATTGTTTAAAAAAGCCCTGAATCTATCCTCAGTAAAACATACCTTGATAGAAATGTAACATATATATTAAAAATATCTTCTAAGAACAATAACTATTTGCAATAAATAACGTCTGTAAATCTTGTTGCTTAAGCACATACACCAAAATAATATCTGTCAAAGAAGTCCACAATAGAAACATTTACCTTTCCATGAGGCCAAATGGTGAAATATCCAATGGTAATCCTATAAAATCGAAATAATGGTTTCTTCAGATGCTGCAATTTGTATCTAAAATTTTGGTTTTAGAAAAATTAAGTAGGAATTTGGTAATTCTGCCAGGCAAACGTTGCTTGAAAATCAATTGAGAATCATTACACAGTGTCCAGCCTTTTTCACATTTTAGATAAACTGTGTAATGACCAGAAGTTATAGAAGGTCCATCATGGAAAATTATTGCAACTGCAACAAAAGTCTTTCCTGATATTGATAATTGATTTCCTAAAAACTTCTTTATTAAAGTGTCCAATTTTGTTCCATCAGCTCTACAACGTTGCATCATTAAAATTATATACTGTCCATATTTCTTTAAAAATAACATTGGTAACATTTCTGATTTACATTGAGAACATTCCATGTTGTGATTTGCATCTTTAACTAATTTACTAAAAGTCACTGATTTACTCTCTGGTAATGTTAAATGTATGAACCTTTCAGAATCAACATTAGTGCTGCATGTGTTCATACAGTTTTCACAACAATGTTCCCATTTATAAGAGAGACCAAACATATTTTCTATTTCTACCCCTTCATCTTCCAGTACCATAAGCATATACATTAAGAATTCCTGTGCGTCTTGCTGGACATTTTGTGTAAACTGTGTACATCCAGAACATACATCTAAAAGATTTCTAACATCAGAAGCACTTTCTATTTTAGTTTTATCATTACTCAACTTCTCATAAAGGAAACTCAGCAGAGAACAAAATCTTTTTTCATGATTTAGTATTATCTGCTCTTGCAAACTTTCAAGAGAGAATACAACATTCAGCACTACATTAGCGTAGCAGTTGACACCAGAGCTATTTTCAAAATGACAACCAACAACCTCTTCAACATTGTCCTTTTTCTTTTTGCTTGTAATCACATCACTCTCTTTTTGTTTTCTCTTCTGTACATCCTCATTACAGATATTCTTAATTCTCCTTTTCTGACAAACAACACGTTTTTCAAACACAGGATACTGACCTAAATGAGGAGCATAGCTTCTTCTTAATCTATTATACTCCTTTACACAATTTGCATCAGCACTAACTTTTGAGTCATCAAAGTCTATCATGAATAAACCAGATAATTTTTTCACTCGTGACAAAGCAACATATGCCATACCTTCTTTAAACACACTAGATCCAATGTTTACAAAAGCTCTATCTACAGTTAATCCTTGAGATTTGTGAATAGTTACAGCATATGCTAGAGAAAACGGAAACTGCTTCCTACGTACATATAAGTCTTTCACAAGCAAAAAACTAACTGAACAACGACTAATGTCTTTAACCTCTTCAATCTGATCAAATTTTATTTTTAAAAATTCAATTCCATCGTTTTTCTGGTAATTAACAAAACCCACAACTTTACCCATAGCTCCATTCACTAAACCTTTTTCTACATTCAAATTACGTCTTAAAATTACTCAACAGTTCATACATACATAAAGATTCTTTTCTAAACCAGCTGTTTTCGATATGTTTTTCTCTAGAGAATCCAATTTAGTTTTCAATTTGCCTGTCAATATAATAGTTATTCCTTCATGCTGTATTTTATCCACGGCTTCCATTTTCATAATCTCTTCATTTTCCAATTTCAAAAGTTCTTCATTGAATATAGAGCATTCATGTAGTGTTGGCATTAAGCAGATTACAGTATTTTTTTCTGCAATTTTCTTGTATATTTTCTCTGGAACTATTTGTTCTGTTGGAAACAAATTACATAGCAATCGACTCTGTAAAGCTTTTCTGCCATGTTCTGTGAGTAGTCCAATTCTGATATCTTTGAGAATACTTGCATAATCATCATCATTTGCTTGCCGCATATTGGTAATGAGTTCTTTGTACTCAAAGTATGATCAAATATTCACATTACCTATACTTCCTAATTACTTTTTCGTGTCTTCATGTGCAAGAGTATTAAATACTGGTTGTCCTTTAACTGGAGTGAGCTGCAGTAGATCCCCAAAAACCATAACATGTTTTCCTCCAAATAACACGTCATAGTCTGTCTTTAGAATTTGCTGCATTCTTAAATGCACAAAGGCAAGCATTAAGTTTGATACCATGCTTACCTCATCAATAATGAGAACTTTCATTTTCTTCAACACTCTTGAAACTTCAAAACATGCTTCTCCTGTTAGCTTGTGGTATTCTATTTTGTTCTCATGCTCTACTGGTAACATTAGCAAACGATGTAAGGTAATTCCTTTTATGTTATATGCTGCTAACCCAGTTGGAGCAGTAACAACACAAGACAAAGTTGAATCAGTTTTTTTCTGTAGGTAGCTTCCAATTACTTTAATTAAGAAACTTTTTCCAGTTCCAGCTTGTCCACTCACATACATTCTGATTGGTTCAAATGATGTGCATGAGCACTCTTTATTTTCTTTTTTTTTTTTTTTTAAATATTTATTTAAGAGTTTTTTCCCATATTACAGCACAAAGCAGGACACATTACTTCAAATAATCAACAACAGTTTACATAAAGTACCCAGTACTATCATTATTCTTAAACCATAAACATTTCATATAAAATCATATATTATATATAATACATAATATCCTCTAGAGACATATTACCAAGACATATTAGCTCACATGGCATTCTTTCCATTTGATAATGGGCTCCCAAATTTGCCTACCTAGTTGTCTACCCCTTTTTCCCTTCCTTGCATAAATTGCCATCTCCAAGTTATAAATCTCTGTTAATCTAGCTAACCACCGATGAAAAGGCGGGGGCAAGGGTGCAAGCCACTCCGCAGCAATACACAATCTCAGTACTGCCATAGCCAGAAAAATAAAATAATTGTATTCAGATTGCCTGTCGCAATTATCAACTCCTAACAATATAATCACCGGTGTTAAATTAATGTCAAGTCCTAATGATCTAGTAAAAAAAGTCTCGATGTCTTTCTGTAATGTTTTCATATGCGGACATGTAGCAAAGATGTGAACTATATCAGCCTCGGGGCTTCCGCATTTTGGGCAGTTAATACCTGATGTCCCACCCCATTGCGCTATTCTAGCAGGGGTGTAATAGAGTCTATACAGTGTTTTATAATGTTGTGCCTGAAGGGGGGCGGAACATAGTATAGTCTGCCCCAATTCTAATGAAAGAAAAAAAGGGTCTCTCCCTACATCCAACTTATGTGACCAAATATCCGCTCCTTTTTCTAAATCATCCTGCTTAGATTCTATCAGTTCCAAATAAAGTCTTTTAATTGTACAATCAGTACCTCCCTGTATAACCTCCAGGATTGAATTTTTCTTGAATCCTGCCGGCCCACCCTTCTTTGTTGCCAGAAAGCTTCTGACCTGCAGATATTTGAAAAACTGTCTTGAGTCCACCCCATATTTACGTTGTATCTCTATAAACTGCATTACCCCCTGCCCAGCCACCACATCGCCAATCCTATTTATTCCCTTCCTCCCCCAGTCTTTAAACACAGAATCAAGAAATATATCCTGGGGTAGGAAAGGGTTCTGTCCCATTCTTGTATACCAGTTAAATCGCCCAAGACCAAATTTCTTGGTGAATGCCTTCCAAATACGGAGTGCTGCCATGACTGTCTTGAATCTGGTCCTTTTAAAATAACTCGAGTCCGTCTGTTTCAAAAAGATATTTTCTGCTTCTATTCCTAGTACTAACCCGTATATGGCAGTTGTACCAAAGGCCCCTTGTCCTTCAGATTCTGCCCCGCCAATTAAGCCTGCCATATTTTGTAATGCAGCTGCCCAATAATAAAGTTTTAAATCGGGTAGCGCCCATCCTCCCCTATATCTTGGGAGTGCCATATATCTCAATGCCCTCCTTGTCTTACCCTTAGCCCAAACAAATCTATTGATCAAGTTCTCTAAGATTTTAAACCACTTATCCTCAAAGGTTAAGGGAATTGCCCTAAATATGTATAAAAATTTCGGAAGGACCATCATTTTAACAATATTTGTACGACCCACAATGGAAAGATGTAAGTTATGTAATCTGTCTAGATCTCCCCTCACGTTAGAAATTATTGGAACTATGTTTTTCTCCACCAAAGTCTCTAATGCAGCCGTGATAGTTACTCCCAGATACACCCCTGAGTCCACCACTCTACAGTCCTGGCATTGCACATACTGATTTTTGATTATTTGCGTTTTAGAGCTATTCAAAGCGTACCCCGATATCTGACCAAATTTATTAGCCTCGATCTCAATCTGTTCCATTGCCTCTGTTGGGTCTGGTGTTATAACCGCAACGTCATCGGCATATGCTAATATCTTGCACTGTCCCAAACGTGTATTTAATGGTGCTATTCTTTCGTTCATCTCCAGTCTGCGTATTAACGGATCCATATACATCGCAAACAATAACGGCGAGCAGGGACATCCCTGTCTTGTTCCTCGTTTTATTTTCACTGGGGCGGTGGAGCCAGCGTTTACTCTAATCGAAGCTGTCGGGGCTATGTATAAAGCCTGCAATGCCCTAACATACCCTTCCCCAAAGCCTGCTCTCTTCAAGGTATGCCACAAATAGTGCCAGGAGACCCGATCAAAGGCCTTTTCAGCATCTAATAGCATAGCCGCGATCGGATCTCCTATAGCTTCTCCAAGGTCAAATAGTGTGATAACCTTCCGCGTATGGTGGGTGGTACCCCTACCGGGTATAAATCCATGCTGATTATTGCTGACAAGGATGTGTATTACATTGGCGAATCTCGTGGCCAATACCTTTGAATATATCTTTGTGTCTGCGTTCATTAAGGTTATCGGTCTATATGAACCTGGTTCAGTGGGTGACTTTCCTTTCTTTAAAATAATAACAATATCTGCTCCTCCCCATGAAGTCGGTATAGATATTCCTGCCTGCGCCTGCTGCAGTGTAACCATAAAATCATTTATTATCTCGGTCCAGAATAGCTTATAGAATTCTATCGGGATTTGATCCGGACCTGCTGCTTTACCAGAGGGTAGATTCTGAGTAGCAACTGCAATTTCCGATTTATCTATGAGTGTGTCTAGCATCTCAACCTCATCCTCTCCTAATATTGATAATGGTATCTCTTGTAAATATGCAACCATTGCCTGCTCTTCTTTCTCAATTTGTTCATCATATAGATTCGCATAAAACTCCCTAAATACCTCTCGTATCTCCTCTGTTTCTATATGTAGGACACCCATACTATCCCTAATTTCTCTAACTTCCCCTGTGGCCACTTTCTGCCTAGTTCGGATAGCAAGTGTACGTCCGACCCTCTCACTAAACTCATGGCATCTCTCTTTATTTGCCAGGTACATCTTAGCAGCTCTATCTGCCTCTCTCCCTTCTGCTTGTAACTTTGCCCTGGCGACTCTTTATTTTCATGTAGTAATCCATGATCAATTTGTTTTGTGACTTCTTCATACATTTGTTGTTGTTCATCATTCAGTTGTTGTTCCAAATTTGGTAAGTCTATTAAATCTTCCTGAGTTTGATTCATAGCTGTTTCCACTTCAGTCATGGCTATTGCAGCTTCATTTTCTACGATTGGTTGTCCTAGGGGATCTTGACTGAGCGTACCAGAACTTTGACTGTCTTGAGAACTGTCTCTAGCTACTTCAGCTGCAATTGTAGCTTCTTGTTCAATTTCTTCATTTAACATTTGTACATAATTTGTGATAGTACTGCATTCTATGCTATCTTTACATGCATTAAAGGAATCTTCATAGCTCTGAAAATCTCCAAGTAATTCATCCTCTGAACGCCATGGTTTAAACAGCTGTAAAAGTGCTAAGTAGTAAAATTCCTTTTTGTCAGTAGTGTCGCAACTCAGCTTCCTGTGATTAATCAAACTTCCTTCCTCACCAATGACTTTATATTTTCCATTGTTGATGTCTTCTGTGGCATTCCGTGTAAAAATGTAGTTCTGCAGCACTTCATAGAGACACATGTTCTCAAGATGATGACTTCTGTTTGGGTAATATGTGTCCAACATATTGTTTTCAAAATGTCTGTACTTTCTGGCTCGTTCTCTGCTAAATATTGAATTTCTCAAATAGATTTCAGTACACGATTTCGCATTCCTGCAAGGCCTAAACTTACCCAAATTATTCTTCTGGATTTGGAGTACAGACTTGCAGATGATAACCTAACTGAGCATTCGTATGACCCAATTTCTCGATGCGATAACATCTTTAAACTGAAACTGTATAGCTTTTTACTGACAGTCTTCTCGTGAGAAATCTCTTCCCACATTTCTTTCAATTCCGTTTTCTCAGATTTAGTGATGTAAGATGTGACATACCGAGCAACAGCAATAGAATTGTCAGCTACATACTGAATATCCATGTTAGCATTCCACATGGATAAAATGACTGGGTTGTAGTCATTTATATATTTTGACTCTTCTTTTCTTCGTAGGTTGTAGGTATTTTTCGGAGATTTTCTTGTAATGGTATGTCGCACAGCTGACATAAAACTGTTTACTCATCCTTTTGAAAGAACAGGTCGTGGAAATCCAAATCGACATTTTGTGTAGAAATTATCTTTACTCTTGTACTTTCGTCGACAGTATTTTCCACACCGATGACTTTGGAAAGTAAAAATTGCTCTTTTAAGTTTTTTTCTTCTGTGCTTTTAGGTATAGCACATGTTGCATATTCTTCAATGAAAGATAAAACTGCATCATCAGAATCTGTTCCAAATTTTGGGACATCCTTGATCCACAACAGCATATGAATATGAGGAGCACCTCTTGCTTGGTACTCTTTTCTCCAAAAGAAATCCACAACTTCTCCAAGAGGTGGATTTTTTTAATTGCAGATGAAGGACATCATAGCCTCAAATCTATGATTGAAATATCTGCAAACATTAACCGGATCCAATGAGCACAATTCTCCTGCTGTCTTGTATTGGATGTTTTCAATATTTGAATTTGCCTCTCGAAGAAAATCCAGTAAATCATCCCAAGCGTACTCAGCACAGCTTAGGGTAAGGAACCATGTAGGAGTTCCTAAATTCCGTAACATACATTTCAATTCTCCATGGCGTCGGTACCAATATTCATTAGTTCCACGCTGACAAGCCATCAGATTAATCAATTGAGATTCCAAATGATCATCTCGCTGTTGCACTTTGTTCATAAAATCCTTTGCAGACACATTATGTAGATGTACTCCAGTTTTTAAAATGTGATTTACTGCATAAGATAGTGCAGACCAGTCACTTTCAAATAAAAGATGGAACAATTAAGGAATACTTTGACGAAATCTTGGATCTTCTGCATATAATCTTGTAGTCTGATACTCAGAAGCAGGAATCTGTACTGGACGTTCATCATATCGCCCACCTTTTCCTGTAGGAAACAGCTGGGGAAAACAACGAGCTTCCAAGCTCTCCTCCCATACACTCACGGGAGTTCCTTTTGCTTTTTTCATCTGAAACAGATCAATAGTGTTTCCCATAACTTCTTTAGAATGAAGAGGATGTATGCTGAAATGTTCATAAATTTCTTCTTCTTTTGACTTATCCACTTTTTCAATTTGCCCAGTTGGTATTCCTGTGTCTGCTAGTAAAACTTCTTCATCTTCATCCATATAAATTGATTCATAGTACTTATTATTTCTTTTCAAATATAAATTTGCTCTTTGTACTTTTCGTACATCTACTAGCTACTGCCAAATTTTCTTATTCTATGTAGGTACACCATTAACCAGAATAACTAATGGTTCAGTTTCCAAACTATCTGCATCAATTGTTTCAATATTTTTTTTCAAATCTAATGCCAAATAGACAACTCTTCCTTTTAAACCTCTTTGTAAATCTGAAGGAGGTAATTTACCTGTTTTGGGCTCCATACGAACTATAGTCTGAAACGGATGGACACATTGAATGAGTATAGACTCATACGTATTTAAATCACTAAGGGCCATATGTAGGAAGCCTAATACCGGTCGGTAACGGCCGATTTTCGGTAATTATCCCGTTACCGACCGGTATTTAGGCTTTTGGTATGTAGGGGGCACATTTCAGGATTCAGTAATTTACCGAATCGGTAAAATTACCGAATCGGTAATTTTACCGATTCGGTAAATACCAAATCCTGAAATGATATGTAGGGGGAGTGTGTGGTTGGTGTGGGGATTCGTTATTTACCACCAACTAAAAGTTGGTGGTAAATGACGATTAGCTGTAATAAAGTAATTTTGTGCACTTTGAAGTGTGCAATGTGGCAGACATACATGCCCTTAGGGCATGTATGTGCGCCACATGTGCACACATACAGGAATCAGGGGTGCAACAGGGTGTCAATGTGACACCCTGCCTCCCTTGATTGTGCTTCCCCCATTACCGAATCGGTATTTACCGATTCGGTAATGGTAACTGGCTTCCCATTGATTCCTATGGGCCTCCTGGCCCATAGGAATCAATGGGAAGGTATGCATCATTACCGAATTGGTAAATACCGATTCTAAATTACCGACCCATTCCGAATCGGTAAATATTACCGATGGATTACCTACATATCATTTACCACTTCATAAATACCGAATCGGTAAAATTCGGTATTTATGAAGTGGTAAATGTTAGGCTACCTACATATGGCCCTAAGTTCTGCAGGAATATCAACCAATTCTTAATTATTATGTACAGCACTAGCTGGCATTTTATTTTCTTCTAACTTGTTATAACAGTATTTACAAATACGCTGATCTTCACCCAAATCAAGACAATTTTCCAGAAACAAATATGTAGCAAAATCCTTCCACTCATAATTATTTTCTTTTTCACTTTTTTTATAGAGATCAACATTCCTTGTTTGAGTTTTATAATGGCTTCTCCGGCAACAAATACAAGTAATATTTGGTCTTTCATTAGAGATGATAGTAAATTTTGTCATTTGATCTTCAAAAGTTTTACTAACAGTGGGTTCTACATTCTCTTCCACATTTTCTTCAATAACTGTGTCATTTCCTGCACTTTCTTGTTCTGGACCAAAGTAACAAAACTGAATATCATCAGTAACCTTCTCTACATCTGATACAGATCCACGCAACAGAGCACTATTGAAATCATTTAACTTTAGTGCTGGACTTTTAGCAAAATACAATCTTCTCACAAACTTTCTCATGTCAGTATGATGTACTGCCAGCATCCTAAAATGGTGAAAAACACTTTGACAAACCTTCCTAGAAAGACAAGCCAGAGAATGTCCTTGCAAACCAGTATTCTTTCTCACTCTGCATGGATCTAGTCTTTGAAGCACCTTAATCTTCTGTTTAACACTTTTTTATTACTATATTCTCTTAGAAAGTCACGTAATTAATCAATAGATTCTTGTCGTACAGTACAAATACTACTACAATTCCAAGTGTACACCTCATCAGCTAACACTTCTTCCTCATTTCTTGGAACCATTTTCTCCTTTTCCATTACACAACCATCTTTAACTTCATAAGTTCGACCACTGGTGTCAACTGCATGCAGCAAACTATTACTTTGAAGATAACTCTCTTCATTTACAAATGGTTCAGTACTTGAACTATGCTTCCATTCTCCTAAGAACACATTACAAAAGTTATTTTTTTTCACTACTCTTTTCCTTTTGCTTTTTGACTTCATTACATTGACTATTTTATCTAATGTACGGATCCTGTTCAAAATTAAAATGAATAGTTTTCTTTTTAATTCCAAAGCCTTTGCAACAATTGATTCAATATGTTTCTTTTTCTTATAAAATATTGCTTTCTTCCTATATTTTTTCACATCCTTTAGCAAATTGAACACCACTCTTCTCTGAAACATTTTTTTACGAATGTTTTGAAATTCTGTTTTTCTTTTTAAGTCATTCTTTCTTGCTTCTGATTGTACGTTAGCATTCAGTATTTTCTTTCTATTGTCTTGTTTTCTTCTTGAAACACTATTTGCAGTGGGTATACTTTGTACATTTTTTCTATGTTTGAGGATATTTTAAAAAAAAATCCTTAGTCTGTTTACCAGAAGACTTTTTCTTTTTTCCAACATGAGGTTCTTCAACTAATTTTTGTTGTCCAGTTGTCTTCAAATATAGATGTTTTTGCTGTTCTTTTCTCTTTCTTGATTTTATAGGCATGTTTAATTTATTTCAGTGTTGTTCAGCAATACCTAAAGAAAACTAAAAAAAAAATACCTTTATGTAATTTAAATATATTACTATTTTTTTTTGAGCTTTTCAAATCCTATCATATGAGCTGCCCCTTTCCTACGAGTGCAAGTCTTACAAAACAAGAGCAACACGAATTAAATCTCTGACAACAATTCCTGTGTGCAGACAGACTCATGGTGTGATTCTAGGCAGAAAACGATATTTGATTGGCAATTTCAAAGCACATTTACTACTGTGGTAGAGCAAGTGATAATTACTGTAACAGCCTGACACATTTTCCTTATAGTTTAGAGAGGCAGAAAAGAGCACATGTCCTAACAGCTACTTGAGACCATGAGCATGTGGAACCTGGGTGAGTGATTAGACTAGAGCAAAGGAAATGAGCGTTGGTGATGTTGAATGTGTTAGCGTTACACACTGCTATCTGAAATACCACACAGTGCTGAATAGTAAGCATGGGAGTGCAGGAGAAACAGCTGCCTGTGTGCTAAGAGTGTGTTTCTGGAGACTGTGTATTGTCAGGTGCAAGAGAGATCTGCATGGACGCTTGCACAACTGCATGAAGACTGCAGAGATGTATGTAAGAGCACATGTGGTAAGGGTTAATTGGGCTTATGAACATGTAGGAACTACCTCACTCATTACAGTACTGCAAGGAAAATCTACCCTGTTGTTTTCAAATGTGTTAGCATTTGCCTCTCATCTGTGAGATGGTGATGTGTGCTGTATGCTAACCATCACAGTTCAAGAAAACAAGCTGCCCCTTTCCTACGAGTGCAAGTCTTACAGAACAAGAGCAACACAAATTAAATCTCTGACAACAATTCCTGTGTGCACACAGACTCATGGTGTGATTCTAGGCAGAAAACGATATTTGATTGGCAATTTCAAAGCACATTTACTACTGTGGTAGAGCAAGTGATAATTACTGTAACAGCCTGACACATTTTCCTTATAGTTTAGAGAGGCAGAAAAGAGCACATGTCCTAACAGCTACTTGAGACCATGAGCATGTGGAACCTGGGTGAGTGATTAGACTAGAGCAAAGGAAATGAGCCTTGGTGATGTTGAATGTGTTAGCGTTACACACTGCTATCTGAAATACCACACAGTGCTGAATAGTAAGCATGGGAGTGCAGGAGAAGCAGCTGGCTGTGTGCTAAGAGTGTGTTTCTGGAGACTGTGTATTGTCAGGTGCAAGAGAGATCTGCATGGACGCTTGCACAACTGCATGAAGACTGCAGAGATGTATGTAAGATCACCTGTGGTAAGGGTTAATTGGAGTTTTGAACATGTAGGAACTACCTCACCCATTGCAGGAGTGGAAGGAAAATCTACCCTGTTGTTTTCAAATGTGTTAGCATTTGCCTCTCATCTGTGAGATAGTGATTTCTGCTGAATGCTAACCATCACAGTTCAAGAAAACAAGCTGCCCTTTCCTACGAGTGCAAGTCTTACAGAACAAGAGCAACACAAATTAAATCTCTGACAACAATTCCTGTGTGCACACAGACTCATGATGTGATTCTAGGCACAAAACAGTATTCCTGGGCGATACCAGTACACCTTAACTTATGGTGAAGACATACTCCATAATATATTACAAGTTCAAGGCAGTTAAATATCTTCCAAAACATAAAATGTAAAACACAACTTTAAAAGAAGAAACAAATTTCTATTATTTATATCAAAATACACCACATACATCCCCTCTCAAATTCATAACTCACCTTTAAAAGTAGTTAGTTGAGAAAGAAATGTGCCACTCACACAGCAGATTATCAGAGCCAGAATCTCTGAGCTGTACTCCTCTCACCAGAACCACTAAATGGCAAAATGTCCCTCTCTTTTTTCACACATATACATGTTAACTTCAAATCACATTGCTTCCCACATTTTTTTAAATGGAAACACACATTTCTATTGGTTGCAAATTTCAACCCTTTCCAAATGATTCCTACCCCCAACATGACTTCTGCCTGCTACCATAGCAACAGATCATGGAACACTGGTGTGAGCAGAGAGGTCAGACGTTCAGCACACAATGTTTCTAATCCAAAGAGCAAGAGTGCTTGACTTTTCAAACCTAACAGCATATCCAAAGTAATCTTCTGTGGGAACACATTTTTCTGAACCAATACAAAACATGCTTTTAAAAATTTAAATATACAGTCTAGTTTTTAGTGTTGAATGGTCTGAAACAGCCAATGAGTTCTTTTTATTAAAAAAAAAGTATGTAAGCCTCCATTTTACAACTATCTTTCTTTTTATATTGCCATTCTACTGAAAGACACCTTCTGAGTGCATCCAGATCTCCTTGAAAGATGTTCACAGTGTGGATTGTAGGTCATAGCTATGTCTACTGGAGTGAAAAGTATGCGGAAAAAAGAGGTATTGTGAAAGACCTTGCTTTGCCAAATGTAGACATTAAATGGATTGGTCAGAGAGGGTTAATGTGGCACCATTTAATGCCTTTGGTGAAATCCTTTCTACATCTCCCACAGCCTGACCTTATAATTGTGCATTGTGGTGGAAATGACCTAGGCACTTTAACTGGGGTAGGTCTGGAAATGCTTGTTAAGGACACCTTTGTGCAATTGATGTCACTTTTTCCACAAACTACCTTTGTATATTCTAATATATGCCAAAGGCAAAAGTGGAACTGGTCCAACCAATATTGTCCGCAGATTGAGAAAGCAAAAAAGCACGTCAGTAAGTCTGTTTCTGCTTTCCTCAGAGACTATGGTATGGGTTCTATATACCACAACAACTTGCGTTACAACATGCAAGGCATTTATAGAGGAGACGGTGTACATTTCACAGATGAAGGGAACAGAGTCTTCCTCTTGAACTTTAGACTCTGCATCGGTACTTACTTGTAGGTACAAAAAAACACTCAATGAACACAACGGCTCTTTTTAGAGCTAACCAACATCTAAACACTTAAACTTGATTTTTAATTCTATTTTTTTTATGATTTTTTTGCCGCCGTGTGCGCACTGTGCGCAATATATACATAAGATTTTTTTTTTTTGGGACCTTAGGGGTCTTTTATGGTCCCCCTGAGAAGGCCAAGGGGGTCAGGGACTCTCTACCCTGCCCCCTTTTCACATTCTTTCTTCTGCCTCTAAAACTCAAAATGGCGGTTGGGGGTGCGCGCACCGTGTGCGCACCCCGCTATTTTTTGAAAAAAAATAAAATGTTTTTTTCACCCTTCGGGATCCTTCAGGGACCCCCTGACAAAGGCTAGGGGGTCAGGAACACTCTACCCTGCCCCCTTTTCATGTTCTCCACCTTTCGTTTTCACTGTCACACACAAAATGGCGTCCAACACTTCCTGATTTCGACCGATTGGAATGTTGACTGACATCTAACCACCAATCAGAATTACGCTCGCGGACATTTGGTGCGCGCCCCGTGCGAGCACCGTGCGCGCACCGTGCGCGCATATAGATATTTATGTACTTTTAACTGCAATTTTCTCAGGAACTACTGAACAGATTGGTACCATATATGCAAAAGGCACATGCCTGACCTGAAGACTACCTCTTTGCCAAATTTCAAGTAATTCTGTTCAGCCGTTCGGGCTGTACCTTCGACTAAAGGTCCTACGGGAAAATGCATGGGGAAAACGCGTTTTGGGACCCCCCTTTTTTCTCAGCCCCCGCTTGACGAATCACCCCGAGACTTTCAGGGTAGGAGCTGAGCGGAGCGCCCCATTAGTTTTGACAATTTCACGAAGATAAGTCAACCGGCGCCAAAGTTATTCAAAATAGAATTTTCAGATTTCCTATGGGAACTCGGTCCTAACTATAACTATCTACTGGCGACACCAAGACTGCTTCCACGAAGAAGAAATCGAAGGGACACAGCGGGGATTCCAGGAAGATTACGTTTATTGCCACAACGTCGGCAAGACGCGTTTCGGCGATAATGCCTTACTCATATTCCCTTAGTCACCAGACAACTGCATCAGTCCGTTATTTGAACAATTAATCTTGCTCCCATTGGTGGGAGCCCAGCTGAGGCAATCAATCACTTGAAGCGTCACCGTAGTCCTCTCCACTAGACTACGGTTCCCAGAGTGCACCATCTCGGCAAAACGGGAAAGCATCTTTGATCAGCCACATTAAATCTCATAGTGAGTGCTGGTAAGTTCAAAAAACGTAAATGCGTGCAGATAAAGATCTCATGGTGTCGCTGTAGCAAAAACTCTTCTCCCTGGACCTCAGACGCCATACCGCATATACCCAAGTCCAGTGGTACCGGAGACACCACTGTAATAAGTTGTTCTCTCCATGCAGTCACGGACTGTGTATCACACAGCAGTAAATTACTGTCCTTAGATGCGGAGGCTGAAGCAAATCCAATCCCTTGGAGCCAAAGAAGAGAGCCAAAGCCCATGCCCATTGAGCTCCGCCCACTTGACAGGCGGGTCCCCCCAGCTCGTCAGGGGCTAACGCGCACCATATTCACACCAAGACTGCTTCCGCGAAGAAGAAATCGAAGGGAAACAGCTGGGATTCCAGGAAGATTACGTTTATTGCCCCAACGTCGGCATGATGCTTTTTGGCGATAATGCCTTACTCATATGCCCTTAGTCACCAGACAACTGCATCAGTCCGTTATTTGAACAGTTAATCTTGCTCCCATTGGTGGGAGCCCAGCTGAGGCAATCAATCACTCGAAGCGCCACCGTAGTCCTCTCCACTAGACTACGGTTCCCAGAGTGCACCATCTCTGCAAAACGGGAAAGCGCCTTTGATCAGCCACATTAAATCTCATAGTGAGTGCTGGTAAGTTCAAAAAACGTAAATGCATGCAGATAAACATCTCATGGTGTCGCTGTAGCAAACACTCTTCTCCCTGGCCCCCAGACGCCATACCGCATATACCCAAGTCCAGCGGTACCGGAGACAAAACTGTAATAAGTTGTTCTCTTCATGCAGTCACGGACTGTGTATCACGCAGCAGTAAATTACTGTCCTTAGATGCGGGGGCCGAAGCAAATTCAGTGTCCTCGTTACCTTTTCTGTGGGTAGTGGTGCTTGTCAGTTTGCTGCCCCACCGGTGCACATGACTGGGCTCCCCACCTAGTGTGCCATCTGCAGGGCCTCTGCCCTCGGATCACTAGTTTCAATTTCTGGAGTGGCAACAAAAACAGTTGCTCCCAAAGGACTAGCCTGAACACTTAGGTGAATATCCCCTGCGCCAGCATTCCGCGGAAGTTCTTTCCTAGCTCTCCCACGTCGACGACGATGTCGTAATAGCACGGCTCCGCTCACGACACTGCATGATGTCATAGGAGCCATAAGAGGACCTCGTCGGCGTGCTGACGTCAGTTCCACCCATTTTTTCCGTGCCACCGAGGTAAACAGGTGGACCGACACATTTTCACATGTATTCATAGTATACTAAATATATATATATATATATATATATATATATATATATATATATATATATATATATATATATATATATATATATACACACAAATGCATAACCAATAAAGGCATACAGGAAGAGCAACAGATCAAGCATTTCTCACTATTAAAACATAAGCATGATTAAGACATATTAACAACATTCATGCCAAACAGTAAAAGCATCTTTTTGGTAGAAACAGGTGGACAACGGGGAGGCGGGTGGGACAGTGAGGAATCCACAGGCAGATACTGTATCCACCAGAAAAAGCGTTACCGAAGGTAAGTAACTTGCTCTTCTGATGGATACTTCTGCCTGTTAAGTCCTCACCTTTTGAATAGAATCCTCAAGCCGTACCTCACCCGGAGGAGGGTGTCTACCTGACTAGACCAAAAAATCTTGCAAAACAGATCGAGCAAAATGGTCATCCCTCCTAACCTTCGAATCCAATAATAATCGAATAATTTTTTGTCTAAATTATATTGAAAATAATACTTTAAAAATACTTTTATTAATAAATTTAGACAAACACTTAAAGGAAAACTTTTATTTATAATTAATTTAAAGATAGTTCATACTTTACAAACTACGCCGAAGTCGCGACCCCAGCGTGACTTTTCAAAATGACTACTGGAATGCACGCAGGGATGTATGACGTTACAACGCGTGTCTTTACAACGCGTGCAGTTACATCGCGGTTTTTACAACAAACGCGATGTAACCACGCGATGCCATTACAACGCAAGTCTTTACATCGACTTGCGCTAGATGGCGTGCTGACATTAGAAAAGCATAATTTACTATTCCAACTCCAGTCCACTTAACAGTAGGGAAGGTGTTGGGATAGTAAACTACACTATTTGTAATGTTAGCACGCCATCTAGCGCAAGTCGATGTAAAGACTTGCGTTGTAATGGCATCGCGTGGTTACATCGCGTTCGTTGTAAAATCCGCAATGTAACTGCACGCGTTGTAAAAGTTTTGTTGTAAAGGTTGTTTACCGCTGGCAGCCATCGTGTAGGGTGCGCGAAGGGTGTGCGACTTCTGTATAGTAATATTTTTTTTAAAAGAATGAATATGGTTTTCTTAACTAAAAATTATTCACAATTTTTCAAAATATATATACATGTATATATATATATATAGAAAATAAAAAAAACATAGGATTGAGGTACATTAGACTTACAAATTTTCATTTGAAAAACCTTTGAAATTCACTGAAAAAACCATAGGTTTCAGGCACTTTATAGTTAGAAATTAGCATTTAAAAAACCATAGAAATTCACTGAAAAAACCATAGGTTTCAGGCACGTTATAGTTAGAAATTAGCATTTAAAAACCCATAGAAATTCACTGAAAAAACCATAGGTTTCAGGAACGTTATAGTTAGTTGGACATTTCACTTGTATAAAACCATAGAAATTCCGGCGTTATAGTTAGTTCAGCTAACTATAACTCGCGCCCCCGCAATGCACTGCTGATGACGTCACATATTACATCATTCATCATTACATCATTCATGACATGGTCAGTGACATCACTGATGACACCACTTGAAAATCTGATGCACCTCCTCACACCTGAATTTCACCTTTGATACGCCCACTCTAAAATACAGACTATCATTTTCGAAAAAATAGACACATCAATACCAGTTACTAAATACGCACTGACTGATTCCTAGGTCTACACACACACATCCACTCATTCACCCAAACATTCACTCATACATACAGTCACTCATCAATACAACACTATCATATGCACTCATACACCTATACAGACACTCACACACTGCCACATATCCAGAGTTACTCACACACGTAGTCAGTCATGCAAAGAATCAATCATACTTCCATTTACTCACCTATACAGTTATACAGACACAACCTCACTTATTCTTACAGATACTAACACATAATTACTCCCTTATTGAATCACTGATACAAATACACACTCATACATGCAGCTACTCTCGCAATTTCTGACTCTCACATATAGTTATTTATATACACCATCACTCACATATACTGCCTTTTACATATGTAGTTACTTGCACATGTACCACTGAGACATCCATTCATTCACCAACACACCCATACACACACTCACCCACCCATACAGCTGTTTCCACATGCACTCTTGAACCCATACACCCAGTGAATCAACCACTCACACATCTAGGCACAGAGTCACACAACCTCCCACCCAAGTCAAGTCAAAATCTTTATTCGATTGTGTTCTTTACAATCATAAAAGTTCATTTCACAAACATATAAATATAAACATTTTTCATATGTGAACAGTTAAAAACAAATCATCCAAAACCTTTATAAGACAGCATGTTTGAGAGACAAAATAAGTTACGAAATCATTGTGAAACTAGAGCAGCAGACAGCATAAACAGGATTTAAAAGAAATGTATAAATATTCAAGATAAAATGATTAAAAAGTACAATGATGGTGGCAGCATAGTTAGCCCTCCATGCTATTCCTGAAGGTGATAGCTAATTTCAGAAAACTGCATATAAACAAAGTGCAGTCACCAGTCAGGAGTTGAAGGTAGTAAACAGCTGGTTTAGTCTGTGTGAAGTTTAGATTTTTTAAACAAGGCTTTAAAAATAACTTCCGCGGTACTGTATAATAAGGGCAAATGAATAAAAAGTGCACCAAATCTTGCGGAGACTTCCCGTCGCAGCCGCAAGCAGGTAGCACTTGACCTCGATGGGCCCCTCTCGGTATTGCCAACAGGAGGTGAAATAGGTCAAAACGGAACCGTGTCAATAAATAACGGTCATAACCGGACATGGGCCAGGATAGGTATGGTTCCATACATAAACCTGTTCTAAGTAGGGCATGGTTCCTAACGCTGACTTTCATCAGTTCTCTCTTCTCCCTGGCAAGATACCTAGAGGACATGAATGTTTTTTTCACAAAGATAACGTCAGCTTTAGTTATGGAGTTAGGGGATGAGAACAGATCTGGCCGTCCCATTTCAGTGAGACGGTCATTAATATATCTTAGCCACGGAACCTTGAACCTGCCATCCCAAGTTAAGGCTTCTTTTAATATATTATGAGTAAGAGGTATATTGTTGTTTAGCCAGGAATTCAGCCAACATAAAAGGGGATTTGCTGCTATTCTATCACTGAGAAAAGGTACACCTAGCTCCTCGTGTACCGAAAAGTTTCCAGTTCCCCTTGGCAGCCTCAAGACCTTCTTCAAAAAATCATTTTCTGCGACCTCCAGGTCGTGCGTCTGGCTATAACCCCAGAGCTCACTACCATAACAGGCAGTGGCAACGCTCTTAGCTTGATATAATTTAAGCAGAGCAGCCACCGGACTGTTGCCCATTTTTCTAGCAAAGCCAAGTATGGCTGTGTTGACGCGTGTTACCACGCCCTTCTTTTTGGCGACAGCCGGGGCCCAGGATAATTGGTCATCGAGGAGGACCCCAAGATATGAGAAGGTTTTAGAGTTTGGAATGTTTTCCCCATTGATGGTGAAAGAATTAGGTTTTCGCGATCCATGGCCTATTTTCATAACATAAGACTTTGAGTTGTTGATGCTTAAGCCTCGGGACTTCATAAAATCATAGAATGAGTTAAGAAGTAACTGAAGACCAATTGCTGTCCTTGAAATAAGGACAGCATCGTCCGCGTAGAGCAGAACTGGGACGCCCTTTCTGGCGACATACGGATAATCAGCACCTGTTCTTAT
This sequence comes from Triturus cristatus, assembly GCF_964204655.1. NCBI lineage: Eukaryota > Metazoa > Chordata > Amphibia > Caudata > Salamandridae > Triturus > Triturus cristatus. The sequence goes on from NC_140584.1 coordinate 930,019,334, forward strand.
CAGGAAATCCTCCAGCTCATTAATATACAAGTTGAACAAAAATGGTGCTAATATACACCCCTGGCGGACTCCCCGATTAATTCTAATGTCACCTGTCACTTTCAGGTCTTGAGTGTAACGGACATTAGCTCTTGTATCTGAGTGCAAGTCAGCCAAGAAATGAATTAAGTACTGCTCGACGCCCAGCCTTAGCATGATGTCCCAAAGTTTACCTCTATCCACGCAATCGAAAGCAGACGATAGGTCCATAAAAGCCATATGAATGGTTCCCTGGCGGGCCAAGGTATATTTGCCTAAAATCAAATATAGGTTCAGACATTGGGTTATTGTTGAGTGGCCAGGTCTGAAACCATATTGTATTGGGGATATAGCGTTATTCTCATTCGCCCATGTTATTAACCTGTTTAGAATTACTCCCCCTACCACTTTTGCTACCGAGTTAATTAAGGATATTGGCCTGTAGCATAGCGGACTGCTCCGGTCACCCTTTTTAAACACGGGAACTATGGTTGATTGTCCCCAGGATTTTGGGCAGCCGGAGATAGCAGCTGCGTTTATCACCTTTGTGAGAACAGGAGCCCATAGTGAGGTACGAGATTTAAAAAGATCTGGAGGCAGACCATCCGGGCCTGGTGCCTTATTTCCAGTTAGCCCTTGAATAGCCTTTTCTACTTCATTGACTGAAAAAAATGGAAAGTTCACCATTGGTAATAAAAAATCAGATGCTGACTGTTGTTCATCACTTTTAAAAATTACACTAAAATGAGTGACCCAATCTGCCTCTGAGATATTAGTACCTAAAGCGGAGTCATTCGGGTTGTCAAACAAGGGTTTGTTGACGATTTCCCAGAATTTACTGCTATTACCCAAAACCGAGGGGTCAAGTAAAGACTCCCAGGTGTGGGCTTTTATTTCATTTTTCCGTTTGTTAAGGGTTTTTTTATATATCAGTCGGAGATTTTTAATTAGACATGGGTCTCTGGGTTTAGTTTTTAGCGCATTTCTTAAGTTTCTACTTGCCAAGGAGCATGTATGATCAAACCATTTGGGACTGGTTTTGACTTGTCCCTTCACTGAAACTGATAACATTGACCCTACTGTTGTAACTACACCTTCAAAAATAACTAGAGTTTGCTCTGAGGACGTAAGTGTTGATACACAGTCCGCTAAATCTCTGCCACATGTCTTATTTATTTCGTTATAGAGATTTTCTTGATTTACTAACTGCCATTTCAGACGTCGTTTGTCATTTACACATTTTAAAATTCCTGCATCTTTACGGTGTTTTCGCTGTTCGAAAACGCCCCCATTCAATTTGATAGTAAGGGGGTTATGATCGCTGTAGATGCTAGTTTGGATGGTAAAACTAGATGCCTGGTTAACGAAATCGGCAGATAATAATATATGGTCTATAAATGATCCAAGGGCTGAGCCTTTAAATGTTGGGACTTCGTGGATTTTGGTCTCAGGAACCAATGACATAGCTACAACCAGATTATTTTCATTTAGCAAATCATTTAAATGTAATCCATGCCTAGTATGATCAAAGTGGAAACCATCCATACGGTTACACCCCAGGGATCCCATAGGGGTATCACGGGGGTTACCGCAGGGATGTACATTAAAGTCTCCTACAATCAATACGTTACGTGACAATATGCCTGGTCCATCATTCAGCATTGCATTCAGTGATAATATATTACACTCCCCTTCGATGGATATAGCGTTATAAAAGTTAACTAAAGTTAAAGCATATTTGCCTCTCTTCAGTACAATCATTTGAATGTTACGATTTACATTTTGTTGGCTAATTATGTTACAAGAAAGAGCCAAATTAATAAAGATGGCAAGACCCCCTTTCGCTCTACCACTAACTGAGGGGGTTGCTGGGCTAAGGAAGCTTTGGTATCCTTCAGTGAAGGCATTATTTCCTTCCATCCATGTCTCTTGGAGGCATATAATTGCATGTTTTTTAGCAAATGCGAGCCAGGCGGAATCACATAATTTGTCAGCCAGGCCTGCTATGTTCCAAGAGACTAAACTCACATTACAAGCATCACCGATCTCTTTATCAATTACTACCTCAGTGGTAGTGGGTTCTTGTACCTGATTTGGTTGATCAGCATTTATAACTCCCACAGATATACTTGGCGCAGTGGGTACGTTCCCATCCAAAACCTCATCCAAGCCGCCCTTATTCGGAAAGTGTACACCCACTGTCTCCTCCCCTCCTAACTGTAAGCTTCAATCACAGGCATCCAGACCGCTGAAGGTGTCAAACCTATTTGTCCTCTCCAGCGGAGTGAATGGCACTGGGTAATCCGAGCTCATATGTACAGTTGCACCTGGCCTGGTAGGTACTAAATTCCAGCCCGGCGTCTCTGCGACCGGGGCTGCATAATGGACGAGGGCTGGGTTCATATTTTTCGGCATGAAGGGGAAGTTTATAATGGGGAAAGAATAATCATGGGCAGGTTGATGTGGGAATACTGCAGATCTTGGGTAAAAATAAGTCAAAGGGCGAGGAAAAATACTACTATTAGAATTTGTCTGGGGCCAATTCAGGATATATCGTACTACGTTCTGATCTCTGAAATTGACTATAACCACATCCCCCCCAATGTCTTTAGGTCTTCCACCCAACCACTGAAGACGGCGTACATGTATAATTTTGCCATCTATGTTACTGGCAATTGGTCTATGTAATGTCAGCCAGTGAGTTATTTTATTCTTTAATTGGTAAAAACTCTCTCTCTTGTTCATTGAAAGCTCAGGCACCCCTGTGAGGATCACTACGTATGGTATAGCCTCTGGGGGAAGATCCGGTAGTGGTCGCCTAATCTGTTCCCCCCGGGTCTGCCTAAGGGCTCCCTCCTCTGTTCTCATTATTTTATTCAGACAACTACCCTGATCTCTGAGAGATTTATTATCAGAGATTGTTGGATAGCAAACAGGTTTTTCTATTGCGGTGCTCACCGGAGCATTAAGCATATTGATGGTAAAATTATTATGAGCACGTTTAGGGGGAAGAGCTATCCCGTTCAGAGGATGTCTACTGGAAGATGGGACATCTGGGGTAAAATTATTTGGAATTGTATTTGATGTTAATACAGGTTCGATAGACAATGACCGGGAATTATTATCAGGATTATCCTCTAAGGAAGAGGCTGAAGCCAGTTTAAGGTCTGGGTTATTATTTTGACTTGTTTGTTTACTCTTCCTACCCAGTTCTACCTCTATTTTCCCCAGCCTGTTCTCCATACTTTCCAATCTTTCCACTATAGCTAAGGTATAGGTTCGCATAATGATCTCAATACTATCCAAGAGGCTACTGTTAAATATAGGTTTAGGTCCAATGTCCTCCAGGCTAGATTGAGTACCATGCTCCCCCACTGGGTATGCAGAAGTCAACATTGAATTAGAAGCATTTGCTGTTCCAATTACTTCCGTGAGAGCTACAGCAGTTGTAACATTGATGCCAGAGGGGGTGATCTTTTTCCCAAAGTCAGTGGAACTCAGCTTCTGTTTATTAGGCTCCATCCTTTTACGTCTCCTTTTGGTAGGGGGCGGGCCATGCTTTGTAGATTGTGTAGGTTTCTTAGGCCTTTGTCGTGCTATCTTCAAAGGAGTGGGTGACACAGAAATCAAAACTTCAGCAGTGTTAGAAATGCAAAGAGTATTATGTGGTGAAGTTAGTGAAGTTGGAATGTCTGTTCCAATGGGACTGGTATAGGGCACTTCACAGTCTCTCAACAAGAAGGGTACACCTTCTGTAGATAGGGTATCATTTATAACATCTGAAGCTGTCTCATTAATAACAATAGCTGCAGGGTTAGACTCCGGCAATACCCTATTCTTAATTTTTTCAATGGAGCGTCGACGTTCAGCCCTGCGCTCTACAAGCATACGTTCTGTCGTGCCTCCGGTTGATGTTCTGACAATATAATTATCCAGGGTTCCATTCAATAAAGGCCCTACTCTGTTAGCCACTGATGTTATCGGGCTCTGCACTGGCGAGGACATGTTATGCACTTGAAAACCCGATACCTTAACAATAATATAATCATATGACTTACTGTGCGCTAAGTTCGTATCGTGCACGATTTGACCAGGGGGACGGGTCCAGTCCGGTCTCCTCCGGCCTCCCGCGCGCGGTCCCGCGACGCGGGGGGCGGTGATCTTTTTAAAGCGCCTTCTGGCGCGAAAATGCAGAGTGTCCGCCTCCGCCACCGGAAGTAACAGCACAGGTGCCTGGGTGCTGTAGTCCTGCGAGGAGAAGCGCTGCAGGCAGGGAGGGAGAGCGCAGCAGCCAAGACTCCCCCGGTCCCCCAAAGAGCGCCACAGGTAGGGAGCACACCAACACGGGTTTTGTTTGTACAGCCAGCAGAGGAACCCACCCACACCCACACTCAGGCAGTGTGTGAATGATGTAATGATGAATGATGAATGATTTAATATGTGACGTCATCAGCAGTGCATTGCGGGGGCGCGAGTTATAGTTAGCTGAACTAACTATAACGCCGGAATTTCTATGGTTTTATACAAGTGAAATGTCCAACTAACTATAACGTTCCTGAAACCTATGGTTTTTTCAGTGAATTTCTGTGGTTTTTTAAATGCTAATTTCTAACTATAACGTGCCTGAAACCTAAGGTTTTTTCAGTGAATTTCTGTGGTTTTTTAAATGCTAATTTCTAACTATAAAGTGCCTGAAACCTATGGTTTTTTCAGTGAATTTTAAAGGTTTTTCAAATGAAAATTTGTAAGTCTAATGTACCTCAATCCTATGTTTTTTTTATTTTCTATATATATATATATACATGTATATATATTTTGAAAAATTGTGAATAATTTTTAGTTAGGAAAACCATATTCATTCTTTTTTTTAAAAAATACTATACAGAAGTCGCACACCCTTCGCGCACCCTACACGATGGCTGCGCGCGGTAAACAACCTTTACAACGAAACTTTTACAACGCGTGCAGTTACATCGCGGATTTTACAACGAACGCGATGTAACCACGCGATGCCATTACAACGCAAGTCTTTACATCGACTTGCGCTAGATGGCGTGCTAACATTACAAATAGTGTAGTTTACTATCCCAACACCTTCCCTACTGTTAAGTGGACTGGAGTTGGAATAGTAAATTACGCTTTTCTAATGTTAGCACGCCATCTAGCGCAAGTCGATGTAAAGACTTGCGTTGTAATGGCATCGCGTGGTTACATCGCGTTCGTTGTAAAAACCGCGATGTAACTGCATGCGTTGTAAAGACACGCGTTGTAACGTCATACATCCGCACAGTGTCATCCATGGCGAGCTACAAAGTGACAACGCCATCCATGTTATTATGTTATAGTTAGGTTTTGAAATGTGATAAAAGACTTAACGTTTAAAAAACAAAAAAACTATTAAATTCACCAATTATTGTTTACTGAGCTAGCTGCCATGGACTGCTTATGAACTCACATATTACACCACTCATGGCTTGTTAAATGACATCATTGATGACATCTCACATTACATCATTAATGACATCCCTGAAGGCATCATCCAGCCATTGTGACAATGTCCTATAGGGTTTGTGGAATCAATTCAACACATTACACCTGTTGCCAATTTTCTGTCACCAATCATGTGATAAGGGACATACCTTTGGACCACATGCTGTACACATAGCCAGTATGTCAAGTCACCCACATTTGGTGAATGCTACTCTCTTTTTACAGTTATTTAACCACCTAACAAGCACAATTCCTGTACAGACTATAATAGGACTTAAAAAGACACCTTCTGCCGTACTCAATTGACAACCCTCCATTCTTTAGTAAAATACACTACACACATTCCTAAAATGAGCAGAGTGGATTATGCTTTAGGATCGTGATCACAACCCCATTGTGATCTAAACCACCTCTAAGTGGGATATGCCTACATCCTACATCATTCAAAAATCTGCAGTGCATCAAAATATTCAACGAATCTACATCCACACATTATAAACATTCTTGCCACATAAAATCTGGCCACCGCACTCTATTACAACTGTTTAACATGAGCACATGTACAGATATCCACTGGTGGATTGTCTGTTGTCAGCAGAAGCTTTGGGTTTTCTCACAGTTTTATTTTGCATCAGATACCCTTCAAGTCAATCCCAAGCACCTCCTTGATTGCTACCCTATTACACCAAATCACAAAAAACAAGTTATTGAGTGAAGTTCTAACTTTCTGCCAAATGTGGTGTAATTTCATTCAGCCGTTTTTCCTGTATCAGGATGCAAAGTTTCCTATGGGAATTAACGTGGAAAATGAATATTTTGGGATCCCCTTTTCTACGGCCTCCACTTAAGAGATTGGTGTAAGACTTCCAATAAAGGAGCTAAGGTGGATGATTTTTTTGGAGAAAGTTCCATGCAGATTCATGAAGTTGTTAGCGATACAATACATGCTCTTCCTTTGGGAATTCTGATCTAACTATAGCCACACATATGTATTTATTTACTTACTTGAGTGCTGGTAGAAGTTGATGAATTAGTGTAGGTGAGCGTAATTGAGGCAAAAAGTAGAAAAACATTCTGCAGTGTATTTTTTGCAGTGTCATTTTCAGTGTCAGATTTTTCTGCAGCAGATTTTTCAAGCGCAGAAAACGTACGTAGACTTTCCAGGGGATAAATGTCAACCGGTACAGACTACACATTTGCCCCTGTGGCCCAGCATGTTTTATAAAAAGCATATTTCTACTTAGATTTTTCTTTAAACTGAAATTCCTGTACACAGATCTCCAATGTAGACAAGCATGTGTGGAAATGTAAACATATGTAAGATCAAATACAAGTTATGTGCACAAATATATGAAGATTTCATAGGAAGGTCATGGCTATATATATCAAGGAAAAGGTATTTTTTGTGTATGTCCTGAAAACTAAGTTTGACATACATGCAAAGACATAAGTTTTGGCATGCTGTCATTTGCTGTTTATTTTCATTGTTGGATATCGGGCCCTGCTTGTCTAGTATGTACAAAGTGATGGTATTCAGTTACTGCACATTTGATGGCAGAGGTGACGCTGGAAATCGGTGATTTAGAGAAGACGATTTTAAAGTTAATTTAAAAAGTGCTCAGAGAGGAGTCAGACCACAGGTCGTCAGACAAAGGGAGGTTTGAGTCGAGTGCAGAGGTGCCAAGAGACACAATGATTTGAAGGACAAAGTGGTGGGCTACAGGAAGAGTGACATTGAAGTTGTATCAGTGTGCTGGGCTGGACTGACCCTTCGGCCACGCTGGTATTTTCCCAGTGGCCGTCGTCTTTATAGCTCAAAACTCAACTAAGGAAGCTTGAATCTTACCTGCAGTGTTAGATAGGGTTAGCAGCTGCTACCCTTGGCTTGCCCATTCTAGCCCTGGCATCAATAAAATAGCAACATGGAAATTCAGCTTTTCAGGTATCTAAAAAAAAGCAGCATGAACTTGAAATAGTTTCTATTCCTACCCCTTAACCCTATAATGTCATCAGAGAGTAGGGCTCAAACCTAAGCTGTTGAGGGTCAAATAGTGTGTGAGCTCACTTCCTCTACCCTTCACCTTTTGATGAACCAATTTCCAGGGGGCGAAGTGTAGAGGGAGCTAGTCTGTGAGATGTGAGATGTGGCAGCATTTGTGGCAGTGCTCAATTTCTGTAGGTGGTTATAGGTGGTGGGCACAAGCACTCGAGTTTGTTGATCAGACTTATTTGTCTTATTTGTCATCATCCCACGTTGACTCAGGGTGAGACACAGAAAGGCAGAAAAGGAAGGAGGAAAAGCAAATAATGACAAAGGGAGAAAACAGAGATGAAAAAAGCTTTGGCAAAGCCAATCAGTGTGTCACTCGCACTCAAGCACTGACAAAAATAATTTAAAAAAGCTTGCATCAGTGCATCAATTAAAAAAAGATTTAAAGTCTGATTATATAGCACACTTTCAGGTTTCAAAAAAGGCTATCATATTCCGATGGAGGACAAAGAATATGTCCAAACAGCCAATAGAAAGAAGGTGGAACTAAAATATTTCTGTGTACTGATTCAACATGTGATTGACAATGTCTCAAGTCAGTGGCTGAAGATTCCTGAGCCAAAGAAGCCCATGGGCGAAGAGCAGAAACCAAAGCCTCTCAGAATATGTATATAGTACAATAGGTTTGCTACAAATGGGATTTACGTCAAACCTAAAGAACCTGCAAGAATAAGGTAAAGAGACATCAAGAGAGGGACAGTGATGGAAAGAGACATGAGGTGAAATCAAGATTAGGCAACCATGGCTTTTGGTAACCCTAGCACTCAGCATCTCCTGTAGCTGGCTCCTAAGAAAAGCTGTGAGACATTCACCTTGTTCGCTTTTTTTTGTTTTGTTTAACAAATTAACTACTGAGCCTTTAGTGTAGATTGTATAGATGGGCTTCTTGCTGATAGTGAGTCAATGTGTCTGGTATCAGTAGGGGCTGTAGTCTAGCACATCTCAATCTCCTGGGTTGTGAAGTACTGAATATCTCTCGCACTCTTTATTGCAGACAAACACCTGAGTTCTGAGCCTGAACCAAAGGCCCCTCCTGTAAACTGTCCCGGGAGTGAAGCGCTGGGAGAGTCGGTCTGCGCCATCCTCTCCTCACGCCCGGAGCACCTGCCAGCGGTCTGTGAGAGGCTGGGCGGAAAGCTACTCCCGAAGGTGCTGCGCCGATTCATCTGGGTGCATAAACTCCTGAGAAGTGACCACGGAGTTCTTTTTACTGACAGCAAAAAGTAAGTATCTATTTTAAGATCGCTTTTCTTGTTGGAAATGTAAATGCTTGTTTATGCGCACGGCGTCACCTATAGGACATCTTTCAGTCATGTGTGGTTTTTTGTGCGAAAGTAGCTTTAAAGTAGCGCAGCTTGCAGTCTGCTGCATTATTCGGAACTGTTGTTTGAAATCACTGAAACACTGAATTATTGATGACATTGTGCTGCAGTGGTTCTTCGAGCAAATCATCCAGCTAAAGCGTTGAATGAGCAGTCCTGTACATAAGGGGAAACATTTCTATAATGTATGTTTGGAAACTCTTTATCGGAGTTGAAGAGCACACAGGGATTACTGGGCTCAGATTATAACTATCAGAGCCCTTTACTACTGGAGTTTTGAGGCTTTATTCTGCAATTGAGCCCAAAATTGAACATCAAGTAGACAGACCCCTTACACACCTGACCCTCAGGCCCTATGTGGGAAATCCTGCGAGGTATGTCTGCGATCTCCGTAGGTTCCCTGCAGTCATGGGTGTTTCAGCTTGTAAGCACGATGGGGGCATCCTCGAGTTTCAGGCCTCAACCTAGGACTTAGCGATTGCCAGGCCTTACCCTGAGTTGCAGTCAGCTTCTTACGTTTACGCTGCTGCGCTCATTGCAGTACCCCTCTTCTTGACAGCATCTTCCTTGCACAAGGGCACACCCAGCACCCTTTTAAAACAGTGAGTCAGTTCCTCCCTTCAAGGCAGCCCCAGTCAGGTCCTCCTAGCAGGCTGTAGAACATCTCATGTTTGGGACCAAACCTAGGGAAGAGGTATTGGTAGTCAATATACCAACCCTGGGGTACAAAAGAGTTTCTCAGTCACCGCTGCAGTGGGACAACGGATTCTGGCACAGAAATCTTAGCACACTGTCTGGTAGTTTCTGTTCCATACTAATACTCAGTTTCCAGGCAGGGCTTCTGTTTTCCTCAAGTCCACCTGCTGGATCAGTTTCTGTCAGTTGCTGCCTTTTGCATATTACTCCCAGAGTGGTCCAGCCATGGTATTTATCTTGCAATGTAACAGGATGGTGGGATGGAGATGAGAATTTCTTTTCTGGGTGACCCGAAACAAAGGCACAAAAAGGAAGAGGCTTTCTCACTTAACCATCACTTAATCTAATGCAGGTAACATGTCTGTGAAAGAATGTAGCAGGAAGAGGGGCAAGGGTTTTTCCTACATTTCAGAGGGACACCCTGTCTCCTATTCTTCACACTGTCAAGCCTGGTCCATTTCAAAGTTCCTCAGAAGTGTTCAGTAGAAGCCCTGCCATTCATGTGAGGTTCAACTCTTGTGAAGGAAATCAAAATCAATTCCCGGGTGGCCACAACCAGGTGCCGCAAACAATGTCCAAGCACGATCTACTGTAGACACAAAGTATGCAAACTCATACAGACTAGTTATCCATGTTCCACATAGATGGGCCAGAGGAATCAATTGGAAGTGGGTAGGCAACTCTCCCTAGCAGGCATCAGATAAAAGTCTTGCCACTGTGATTTATTGCTACCACTACCGTCAGTCATCTAGATTCCAGTGAGCTGATGGCAGTCACATTCGGTAAAAGAGGGTGAACTTGATGTTGTAACTCTCCAGACCACAGGGCAACATTCTGAGTTGCATTCCTTCTCACTGGAAACCCTCAGTGCCCACACGATATTCAACTGTGATGAGGCCCAAAATTTCAAAAATCTTCAGAACTCATCATGGGGGACGTGAAGCAGCAATACATGCATGGGATTGGGATTTTTCTATCCCATCAAAGGTCCATGTTGTATAATGTTTGTGGCCTGAAATCTAGTATTTTGCATTAGGACTAGGCACTTAAGTATTTCAGAAAGGTAGTTGCAGCACCTTATGCTTTAGGTATATAATTGCAGTACCAAATATACAGATGGACCTTTGGCACATTCCGAGGGATGGTCCAAATGGGTGTAATCCACTCATGTGAGGCAATGCACAAGTCCCCAGTGCACTTTCCCATTTCAGAATAAGCCCAACAACCAAAAAGGCTCCAAACGGTGGCAGAGAAGCAGGCAGGAAAACGGATGAAGATGAGCATTTTTGGGTGCTCCCTGTGTGCAGGAGCAATGCTGGCCCCTGCTGGAGGCGGCGAGCTGGCATGGACCGCAGGGGCATTGAGGCTCCACCCGCAGTCCCCAATGCTGCAGACTAGCTGTCCTCTGTAGTCTCAAGGGCACCCAGCATCAAGAGGCCAGGCCCCGGGGATGAGATCTCCAGGGCCGAAATCAGCCCGGGTAGGGGAGCTGCATGGCGCCCTCCCCCTTTCCAGCATAAAGTGAAGAAGTACCCCTGTTTGGTGGAGATTCACACCTTTGCAGTCTTGTTATCTTCTCTTGTAGAGGATTCATGTTAGCTCAAACTTGTGGATGAAGACGCTCAAGGAACAATCACATTGCCGAAATTACATGCACACAAGGTCACTGGAGACATTACCTCTGGGTTCTTTACACAGCTGTTGTGTAAAATATGCACTAGACATTTACCCAACGAGGTAACACTGACTAATCAACCAGCAAAATGTAATCCATTTGAGTACACATTTTTGGCGAAACTGTGGACCCTTTTTGGAAAAAGTGAGGTTCCATTATGGCCCTGATGCTCATTTCACAGAAATGAAACCTCAATAGGAAGCACTTACAAAAATAAAATAAGCAGGTGCCCCTGTTGAAGCTCCATTTCTGTAAGGCACAAATGATCCTAACTTCTTGGGCTTGGGAAAGGCAAAGCAATTGTGTTTCCTCTTGTATTCCATATTGAAAAACAATCTGAAATCCTTAATGGAGGGGAATGCATTGTTGATCTATTGGAGCGCAATCAGATCTGTAGTGACTGTGACGAGTGATTTCTTTCTTGTCTTGAGAGCAGAGTACATGGTTATCCCTTTTAATTACCCTGAGTATGCAAATACCCAAAATCATCTGCATGGTCTGCCTATTTGGCCCGCCCTGTTTTCCTTATAGTATGCAAAGGTCTTTTCGCTATTTTCCCTGTTGATAGACAGCTTACCAAAAGGCCTCCGAGCAGTTTCCCGCTGATTTTGGTGATGCATTCTGTTACAATCTTAGTATAAGTAATGGAGTTGGTATGTTCCACAACCCCCCTCCCTCCTCGCTGAGTTGGTACGACCCTGCGAAGTTCATGTTAGAATGTTCATGCTGAGTTATTCACTGTGGTGAGAGCGGATGGTCAGATAATAAAGGCTGCAGTACACTTACCTGAGCGGCTTCATCTTTTAATACAACACTGGCGACGAACTGCGTAGGGGCAGCTGGCCATCACCCCTCTGTGTATTCTCTCAAGGGAAAGGAAGAGTTGAGGTGTCACGTCAATTTCTTGCTTCAAAAGGTGGAAGGAAGGAGGATTACTTTGACAAGCACCAGCAATGCTGTGGGCAGTGTACAGCAGAGCAAAGTGAGTAAGGGACAAGCAGCAGTCAAGCACAGAGTGTGACTCGATCCCGTGTGAACAGTGAAGTAGACACCATCCAGTGACATCCATGAAGGCAGTTGGAATCTCCTGGGTCTGATGAAAACCATCGGGTGCAGAGGCGAGTACAAGGTTGACGCTGTGAGAAGCTCGGAGGCAGCTGCATCCGTCTGGGGGTGTAGCGGAGGCATTCCTTTGGTTCGCAGCTGTTGATCGCTTTCAGTACAGGCAGAACGGAGGCAGTGTGTGTGGAGATTTACTCATTGGGCATGCGGAGTCGGTAAGGTGACGACACGCCAGCCGCCGTCAAGTGTCACCAGAGTAATCTCTGATCCACTAGGAGGTGGGTTTCAGCCGAAAGAAAGAGGAGTTCCCCGTTGCTAAGGGCGTTCTGAGCAGCGCGTCATTGGAGGCGCTAGTGGGAGTCCAGCGGACGTCCTGTGAGGCAATTTCCTTCTGAGGAGACGGCGCGCCAGCCTCTAAGCACCGTGCCGTGTCAAAGGAAGTTCCAGTCAGCGGTCCGGCGCCCCAGCCGCATGAGGGCCGTTCGTGTCAGTTTCATCGGATTTTCCTTCGTGTGCAGGGGTGACGGCGCGCCAGCCTCTAAGTACCGTGCTGTGTCAAAAGGGGAGTTCCAGTCAGCGTTGTCCGGCGCTCCAAACGCATGAGGGCCATTCATGTCAGTTTCAACTGATTTCTTCGTCGTGTGCAGTGGTGTCCAGTGAAGTCTCAGGGTATCATCCTCCATCGTTGTTGCGGTGAGTTAATGAGGCAGTTCTAGTGACCAAGAGGGTAAAGGAACCAGTTCTGGTTCGGAAGCGGAACGGGGGCACCTTAGCAATATTGGAGTAGCTAATCCAGGCATTGTGTGCAGCCACCTCTAGCCCTCCAGGTAGCGTCAGGCTCCACTATAGCTCCCGTCCTTGCTTTGGTTCAGAGGTGCACCTCCTGTTGAGAGGTTCTGTGCACGTAGTTCTCCATGGGCACGCCAGGAATGAGCCAACCCCCGTCCTTTTTAAATGACTGCGGTGACCCTGAGATTCACTGGAAAGATTGGGCAAAACTTTTTGAATCATACTTAATCGCCATGGGTGGTGAAAGGTTTTCGGCTGTAAGGAAACAGCACATTCTTTTGCATAATTTAGGCGTTCATGGGCGCAAAATATATGAGACTCTTCCTGAACCTGAATTGGAAGATGAAGAGGAGATTGACGTATTTGAGGTGACCTTGCTGAAACTGGAGGCACATTTTGGGGATAAGATCAACGTGGTATTGGAGAGACACAAATTTTTCAGCAGAGTACAAGGGAAGTGTGAATCAATCAGTAACTACATTGCAGCGTTAAGGGGTCTTACCCAACTGTGCGAGTTCGGGGACTTAAATGACTCACTCATACGTGACCAACTAGTTAGGTGCACAAACAACAGCAGGGTTCAAGAAAAGCTGTTGGCGAAAAACCGCACCTTGAAAGAGGCAGTAGCTATTGCTCAATCTATTGAACATACAGCGAAATGTGTTAAAGAGATGAAAGTTAGAGATGAGGTTGTAGCAGCGGTACAGGTGAAGGAGCAGAGTAATGAGGTGTTCAAGTTGACAAACAAATGGGGCACGAAGGAGGCCCAGATCCCTAAAGCTAACAGAGATATGCATAATTTAAAATGTTATAGATGTGGAAGCAGTAATCATCTTGCTAATAACCCTATGTGTACAGCTCGAAATGTTTTATGCAAAAAATGTAACAGGAGAGGTCATTTAGCAAGGGTATGCAGGGAGGGGGTAAGCAACACTGTGAGTGTGGTAAATAGCAGTGAGGAAGATCACGCCAGGTATATTTTCCAAGTGAAAAGCACGGTTGCGGGGGTTAAACAAAATTACCCTAAATGTATTGTGTTGTTCAATAACAAACCGCTTGAAGTGTTCGCAGACTCCTGTTCCCCTTTCACGTTAGTGAATGTGCACGATTTTGAGGGGTCACTGGGTGGGTCAAGAGAGGTATTAGAGACTCCTGATATCACACCTGAAGGGTACACGAGAGATCCTATTCCCCTGGTGGGTATGTTGAACAGTTACATTGATTTTAATGGGAGGATCACAAAAGGTAATGTGTACATTGTTGAGCATGGTGCCAATCTGCTTGGGTGGCAACACCAAAGGGAGCTGGGGATCATATTAGATCCCAACAGAGAGAACCAGGTTATCATGGTTGACAGAGCCAGCGATGAGAAAGGTCTACAGAATATGTTCCCCAGACTCTTTAGTGAGAAGTTAGGCAAGTTACGTGATTTCCAGCACAAAATCAAAATCAGACAAGGTGCGAAACCAGTGGTTCACAGAACACGGTCAGTACCTTTCCATCTAAGAGAGACTCTCAAGGTAGAGCTAGATAAGCTATGTGACATAGGTGTCATACAACCTATCGAGGCCACGGAATGGCTTGCGCCTTTAGTTTTGGCATCTAAGGGTAATGGCAAAGGCATTCGCATATGTATGGATCTTCGCTCCTTAAACGAAAACATTTGGGTGGAGAGATTCTCTCTCCCCAACATAAATGAGATGATAAGCACCATGGGCAAGGCATGTTTTTTTTTCAGTGATTGATCTGTCCAGGGCGTATCATCAAGTTGAGCTGCATCCGGAGTCGAGACCACTGACAGCGTTCATGTCGCCTTTCGGGGCGTTTATGTTTGCGAGAATGCCATTTGGGCTTGCCTCAGCAGCCTCTGTATTCCAGAAAATAATGCAGCAGGTGCTGATGGGTGTTAAGAACACTCTCTGTTTCCAAGATGACATATTGATGTATGGGGAGACGGAGGAGGTACACGATGCTACCCTCCATGCAGTGTGTCGCAGATTATCTGATGCAGGGTTGACAGTACAGATAGACAAGTGTAGAATTAAGGTCACGTCAGTAGACTATTTGGGGCACACCATCACCAAAGATGGGTTTAGTCCCAAGCACAGCTTGATCCAGGCTGTCAGCGATGCCCCGCACCCAACGAATAAGGAGGAGCTCAAATCCTTCTTGGGTCTTGTGGAGTACATGTCTAAGTTTGTCAGGAACTTTGCAGATTTATGTGTAGGGTTGCGAGAGCTTCTTAAGAAAAATACAGCTTTTGTGTGGGAGAAGGAACACAGTGAAATGGTTGAGCTGATAAAAAAACACATATTGGATTCACCAGCATTGGGAACTTTTGATCCCAAAAGGAGAACCATCTTAACCACAGATGCCTCTAGCAAGGGTTTGGGGGCCATGTTGTCCCAGAAGGGAGAAGGGGAAGAAAGAGTAATAGCGTTTGCTTCCCGCACCTTGAGTGAGCCTGAACGCAACTACTCAGTCATTGAAAGGGAGGCTTTGGCTTGTTTTTGGGCAGTCCACCATTTTAATTTTTTTTTGTGGGGAACGAAGTTTACCATTCACACGGACCACAAACCCCTAACCTTTATGTTTTCTCCGAAACAGACACTAGACATGTCCCCGAGGATAAATAAGTGGGTTTTGGGTTTAGAAAACTTTTGTTTCAGAGTTGAGTACTTACCTGGGCCAGAAAATGTAATTGCAGATTGCCTGTCAAGGTTACCGCTCAAGGGGGTGCAGAGCGAGGAGGTGCTCGATGTACCCATTTGTGCTGTGCATATACCCTCGCTAACGGATGCAGAATGGAACAAGGGCATGGAGGAAGACAGGGCCATGGTGATGTTGAAAGAACACATGGTTAAGGGGTGGCCAGAGAAGATTTCGGAAGTCCCCGACCAGGTTAAAGAGTTCTGGGAGGTGAGATTTGAACTTTTGTTAATAGATGGCCGCTTGCACAGGGGTGGAAAAATTGTTCCACCTGAAGGTTTGAGGAACAAGATTATAGACCTGGCCCATGAAGGGCATATGGGTAGGAGCCTCACAAAAAACAAAGTGCGGAGTTGCTTTTGGTTCCCCAGAATGGATTCTGAGGTGGAGCACAAGGTAAAAGAGTGTGTCAGTTGTGCGGGAAGCGACAAGAGCAAAATCACTCACAAGGCTCCATTGGCCCCCGTCAATGTGCCAATGATTCCCTGGACAAAACTGGCCATGGATATAGTAGGTCCCATGGACATCCTGGGGTCACAAAAGAGGTTTATGTTCGTGTTAGTGGACTACACTTCACATTGGGTAAAATTTAAGTTCACAGCGTCCACCACAACGAACAATCTTATTGCATTTCTAAAGAACATCTTTGTATATGAAGGCATCCCAGCCACCCTGGTAACGGACAATGGAGTACAATTCATATCTGAGGCAATGAAAGAGTTTTTGGAAGAACACAATATAAAACATGAAAAGACTGCTCTCTATTGTCCAAAAGCCAATGGGCTGGTAGAAAGGGTGAATCGAATGATCAAAGAACACATACAACTAGCCATCACCAATGGGTTGAATGTGGAGGAATCATTGAGAGAAGCCATGTGGGCATATCACACCACGCCCAATGGGGTCACAGGGTTATCCCCATTTGTGTTTCTTAGAGGAAGGGAACCCAGCACAAAAATGAATCCGAGGTGGTTGGGTGGGGGAAAAAGTGTGGTACCAGATTTAGGTCGCATCGAGGAAAGAGTGGTGTCTCATCAACAGAAATATAAGTCTTGGTATGATGATAAACACGGAGCAAAAGATGTGGAGATAAAACCCAACACGACTGTGTGTGTTAGGAAACCCGGCAAGGTGCAACCTGGAACGAGCAAATTTGGTGTACCTCAAAGGGTGGAAAGCACAAGTAGAAGTGTAGTTCGGTTAGAGAACGGACAAATATGGAGCAAAGACAGAGTTGTAAACACCTTGTGAATTATTGTTGTTGTATTCCCTTCAAGGGGAGATGTGTTACGGGGGGCGTGGCTAAGCACGCGATGGAAGCGGACGTGCCCGGGTAGAGCTCCCGCTCGAGCCCTCCTGCCCCGGGCCGTTTCTCCGCCACAACGCTCCTGAGTACTGCTCGTTTTGGCCGGCGGGCCCTCCACGGAGCCTTCTCCGTCACCTGGCCAAATTTGCAGAGAATCGGCGGTGGAGACCCGCGCCGACCCTACAGGCGGGACTGCGGCCGCTCTGCCGGACGCGCGGCCGCAGCTACGCGAGCCCGAGGCGCTGCCTTATCCCCTGGGCCCAACGCTGCAATTTGAGAAGGGGCTGCTGCGGCGCTGGGCGGCGGCCTGCGGCCGCGGCGAGGGCGGCCTGGTGAGGTGAGGGCCGCGCCTGGACTCGTCTGGGGACCCCCCTGTAGCGCCAAGGAGAGGGCAGCGACGAATTGGGACACCCCTGAGACCACGCGACCACACCACTGGCGACGCCCGGATTCCGGGTGAGACGCGTGCCTGGACCCCAGCGACAACCGACTACGCGTCAAGGGTAGCCGTCGCGCCCTACGTGGACTGGGGGTGCGCTGGGGGAGCGCACACGGACCTAACTTCTTCCCCCCCCGCACTGCACTCTGCCGGGACAGTGGACGCACTGAGGCGGCTTTCACCTTTGGACCTGGCGATTCAGCAGCACGACGCGCCAACACACGCTGCCGCCGCCCGTGGGCTCTGGAGCCGCTGTGGGAGCGCCGACCTGGGCCTTATGGACACACACATGGCGTGACCCCTGCGCCACGAGCTGAGGTGAGAGGCGACGCGGGAGAAGGGACACAGGAGTACCCTGCGGACTGGAGGGAGACGCTGGGCACTGCTCCAGCTGCGACCGGACCCCTCACTAGTTGGGACCCCTGAACACGTGGCGATGGCGACACGGCCTGGCTGGCTGCGGCGGTGAGACAGGGCGAGGTGAGCCGCTCCCCCTACATTGGAGTGGGGTATCGACGAAGCAGAACCCCCCTACCCCTCGACGACGGGGGGGACGTCTTGCACACGCCGCCGGCTCCATGCCTAGAGGGGCGCGAACCCGCTCCGGACCGGGAGCGGCAGTGGAGAGGAGACGGCACGAGACGACGACGCCCGCGATGGATACTGACCACGTAACGGCGAAATTGGACAGCGTCCTGGCGGCCATGGAGAGGATGGAGGAATCGCTGCAGCAGACGCGCACCTCCCTGGAGACCCGCATAGACAGTGTGGCAATCGACCTAACGCACCTCAGGGCCGATCATAAAAAGTTGCAAACGCGCACCACCGCGCTGGAAGGCGCCATGGCAGAGGTCGAGCCGGCGACGAAACGGACAGAAGCCGGGGTGCAAGACCTTCTGCATCGGGTGGAACTGTTAGAAGGAAGGGCTGAGGATGCGGAAGGCCGGGCACGAAGGAACAATATCCGCCTGGTAGGCATCCCGGAGAGATGGGAAGGGGCGAATCCTGTCCGCAAGGTTGAGGACTGGCTACGAGGCCTACTACCAGATAACACACTCTCCCCGCACTTCGTGGTGGAAAGGGCCCACCGCGTGCCCGCGAAACCACCTCCTCCGGGCTCTAACCCTAGGCCATTTCTCCTCCGAGTCCTCAATTACAGAGACCGTGATGCCATCCTGCGAGGAGCCAGAACCTTAGGGGAAATCACCATTGACAACGCGACAGTGATGTTCTTCCCAGACTACACGGCGCGAGTACAGAGGCAGAGACACTCTTTTCTAACGATCAAACGACGACTGCGCGAAGCGGCCCTCCAGTATTCGCTACTCTTCCCGGCCAAACTGCGGGTGGTGGCGCACGACAAAACCCACTTCTTTACGAACCCCGAGGAAGCGGAGGCCTGGCTTGATGGCGGAATGCCAGACGCGCCACGACGGACGACGGGAGCAGGCGCGATGGAGAGAACGAGGGGATCAAGACGACGACGCCGCCGCGGGTCGCCCACGCCGCCGCCAACCGGAGGGACATCGAGCCGCTCCCCGCCAGTGGACCTCGTTCAGCAGGAGCAGCGGGACGCCCTGCGCAGGGTGGCAGAGATCAGCAACTCCCCGGCGTCGTCGACTCGGCCGGACGCCAGCCCGAGGGTACACTCAACAGACGACGAAGCGATCTACGGCATCCCGGACACACAAGACTCTGGGGGGCCCCCGGAGGTTACACCGCAAACGGCGGACCTCTTCGGCTGAGGCGCCCCGGTGATGGGCTGCCGCCTGACGTGAGCCGCTGGCCTGCCGGAATCCCTGCTGGGTGGCCCCCTTGCGAGGCTGGACTGACTGAGGGGCCCTGGCGCCTCTGCCGACGACACTATGAGGGATCCACCCACGGAGCCAGACACTGTGAGTACATTTTCTACTTATGACCACACGGCCTGCACACCCGATTTACAGACATACAGAGACGCCTTTTGGTGCCGCATGGACGACTTGTTACTGCTGGCGTGACTTGAGAGGGGACATGCCCGTGCCCCCCCCCCCCTCCGCGGGCGCTCCAGCCCCCGCTGGCCTGATGGCCGGGCACACAGCTGCTACGGCCTTGAACTATGGCCCTCAGACGCCTGCCGGCCGACAGCAGCATATACGCAACACCCGGGAGGCATGCGAGGCGCTTCCAAACCTGCATTGTTTCCATTGTTGCTCAGAAGATACATTACCCACCCCACGAGACTGTATAGTTCGTAAGCTCGCTTGAGTGTTTGGACGGCGACCTGTTGTACAGCCGACCTTTTGGTATTCTACAAATTCTCTTTTAGTTGCCATGTTCCGGCTTTCTATGCACCCTTTTTTCCCTTTCCCCTCACCCAGCTGGAGATCACGACACTGCACGCACATCACCCGTTTTAGCTGCGCGGTGGGAGCGGGCCGCTGGCCCTGGGGGACCCTTGAGATGGGAGATGCGCTCTTGGGGGCTGAGGGAGATCCCCGCACACAGGACTACCATGGCTAGCACACAAATATGCACCTGGAATGTCAGAGGGATGCACACACCGGCTAGGCGCTACCATATCTATTCGTACCTAAAGCGGCACAAGGTTAACGTAGCGCTGCTCCAGGAGACCCATCTGAATGGGACCGAGGTGAGGGCACTCCATCGTAGATGGCGAGGGCAGCTGTACGCTACGGAATACTCCTCATTTGCTCGCGGAACACTGATATGGATTCACCCAGGGACTCCGTGGGAGACCATAGACACTGCGATAGACAGCGAGGGCAGATACACGGCCGCGCGAGGCAGGCTAGATGGCCAATATATCACACTGATGTCCCTCTACTCCCCAAACGTTGAACAGGCTGGCTTCCTGGCGCGGCTATCATCGACTATGGCAACTTGGCACGACACTTCGTGGATCATAGGGGGCGACTATAACTGCACCTTAGACACCACGCTGGATCGCTCCTTCCCGCCCCCAGCTAACGCCCCTACCAGGGGAGCCACGAAGGCGCTGCTGGAGTGGGCCGCGCAATGGGGCTTACACGACGTCTGGCGACAGCGCAACCCAGGGACGCGGACGTACTCCTATTACTCTGGCGCTCACGACTTACATGTCCGCCTCGACCGCTTCATGGCATCCACAGACCTCCTACCTCATGTGACGGACGCGCAATACATGGGCCGCACACACTCGGACCACAATCCACACTTCATGTCCATAGCCTGGGCCCGCCCACACCCCCCTGTCCCCACATGGCGCCTGCAGCCAGCGCTGCTGCTAGATGCGGCTTTTCGCGCTGCCCTACTCGAGCGCACCGCGCAATACTTCGAGGACAACACTGGCACAGCAACTGACTCGAGGGTGGAGTGGGACGCCTTCAAGGCCGTGATACGAGGCCACTGCCTGCACACTCAGGGGCAGATAAGACATCAGCTAGAGAGAGACCTTACCAGACTGGAGGCGAACTTGCTTGCGCGGGAGGGGGAGGCTGCGGAGGGAGACGGGGGCCCACTGCATGATGCCCACACGGAACATGCGCGCCTCCTGGAGCGACTTCGCAATGTCAACTATGCTGCGCACTCGGCGAGGACTCACCGCCTTGGTGATAGACCAGGCAAACTTTTAGCGTGGCTGATTTCGCGGGACGCCCGCTCTGCGCCAGTGACGGCTATACTGGGCGAGGGGGGGGAACTGGTGTACACACAAGCTGGTATCCATGACACTTTTACTGTCCACTATACCGCATTGTACCGCTCCCGACTCGCGGTCCCTTACACTGCTATCACAGACTATCTCTCCCCTCTGCCGATGCCGCAATTGACTATTGCTCAACAAGATGAACTCGGCGCTCCGCTGGAGGCGGACGAGCTTAGAGAGGCCATCTTTCAGCTCTCCAACGGGAAGACCCCAGGCCCGGACGGGCTACCGGCTGAATTCTACAAGGCTGGCTCGGACATCCTAATCCCGGAGCTCCTGCGAATGTATGCGGCGGCGGCGGAGGGAGCTGCCCTGCCCCCGACGCTGAATGAAGCCACGCTGGTCTCTATACTTAAGCCAGGCAGGGACGGCACGCGAGTGGGCTCATACCGCCCTTTGGCTCTGCTAAACACAGACTATAAAATCCTTGCTTCTGCGTTGGCTAGGAGGCTGGCCCCTCATGTACCCGCTCTTGTGCATCGGGACCAAAATGGATTCGTCCCCACACGCCATACCTCCTACAACATCCGCAGGCTCTTCCGGGTACAGGAATACGCCACGCAGCAGTGGCCAAGGGCGGGATGCCTGATACTGGACTTGGAGAAAGCCTTCGACTCCGTTGAGTGGCCGTACCTGAGAGCAGTAACAGAGAAATACCGGCTGGGGGGGGGCTATAACGCCATGATCGCCCTTCTCTACAGCGAGCCGACCGTCCGGGTCCGCACGGGCCGCATCCTCTCGGACGCCATCCGGATCCGCAGGGGCACCCGCCAGGGCTGCCCGTTGTCGCCGTTGCTGTTTGCACTGGCAATGGAGCCCCTGGCTGCGACACTTAGGACACACGGGCTGGAATGGGGAATCCCATTGACGGATGGCTTGCACACGGTGTCCCTATATGCGGATGACCTGCTGCTATACGTCAGAGACATGACCGCCATCCCTGCCTCCCTCGCTGACGTATTCCGCACCTTCGAGGCAATATCGGGCCTGAGGGTGAACTGGGCCAAGTCGGGAGCCTACCCCTTTGACCCGGAGACACCTGAGTGCGACGTCCGACTGGGAGGGGACAGGCTGCGGTGGTACCCCACCACTTTCCGCTACCTGGGGATTCGGATCTACAGAGCCCCGGCGGACGTCCTAGACGGGAATCTCCTCAGAGCGATCACCTCTGTGCGCACGCAGGTGAGCTACTGGAACACCCTGCCCCTCAGCGTGCCTAGTAGGGTGGCACTGACTAAAATGATAGTGCTGCCCCGCCTATTGTACTATTTCGCAAATCTGCCCTTGTATGTACCCGCCAAATTATTCCGCGACCTGGAGGTATTGCTGCGCAACCTCATCTGGAACAAGGGGAGGCCGCGTGTAGCGCTGGCCAAACTGTACATGCCCACAGACTCTGGGGGCCTAGCGGTCCCCAATATGGAGCTATATTATCTAGCGGCGCAGATGCAGTGGGTGGTGGGGTGGCTGAGCGGCAAGCAACTAGAGGACACTGCCTCGCATGCGGCTGCCTGGACGCGGACGCAAGTCCACACACTGTTCCATCCGCTGACCCGTGCGCCCTGCCCCTCCCAGGTTTACCTGGCAGTGGCGCGCAGGTGTTTCCAGAGGTGCCTTCGCCTCACACGCGCGACCACACCGTACGCTCCAGAGTTACCACTATTGGGCATGCCTTCCCGACGGGACCCCTCACGGAGGCCCACTTGGCAGGATGGGAACAGGCAGGAGTAGATACGCTAGGTGACCTGTATGAGGATGGCGACTTGGTGACGTTCGCCGCCCTGGCTGAAGGCACGACGCTCCCGGCAGGACAGTTCCTCCTGCATGCCTCCCTCATGCAGATGCTCGCGGCTTCTTGGGGTGACATGGCGACGGAGCCGCCGGCACATACCTTCATCCAATATCTGCATATCATGGGAAATGGCGCACATGTCATCCACTGGCTGGTGCAGGCGCTCCTCGTGCACTCGCGACTGTCCACCTTGACGCTGAGGGAGCGCTGGGCGACAGACAGGGGCAGAGACTGGACGGACAAAGAATGGGCGATGATACTGGCTAGCCCGACCAATGTTCCACGCAACCCCCGCTTCAAACTCATACAATATTACATACTACAGCGAGCGTATCTCACTCCTGAGAAGATCAATAGATATTTCTCGCGGACGGATGCCACCTGCCCACGGTGCTCGACACCAGGAGCGGACCTTTTGCATATGCTCTGGCATTGCGCTGGCGTACAGGCATACTGGGGCGACGTGCTGTCACTGATAGAGCGTGGTGCGGATGGACGGCTGCCACGCACGTGGGAGGCATGTATCTTGGGCCTATACAAGCGCACAAAAGCGAATAAGGTGCAGGCGCGCTTCTGGGACATGGGGCTTGTAACAGCCAAACGCTTGCTCACCAAGCATTGGAAGGCGACGACCCCCCCGCACATCAGACACTGGAGGGCCTCCTTCGTAAACTGGGCGCAAGCGGAAAGTGCAGTGCTCCTACGTGAGGAAACTGCGGGACTCAGGCAGTTCCCCATCGCCCACCTTTGGGATGGCCTCCTTGCCACCTTTCAGACGGCCTGCGGAACCCGAGGGATAACCTGAACACTGGGTGGGCATCGATACACTACTAGCTAGATGGCGACATCTTTGAGACCCTGGCGGGGATAGCTCCCGGCCCCCTCTGCCTGCTTATTCTCCTGGCGCATCTCACATACTGTGCGGCAGGCTGCTACTGTTAGATATCCCCTGCACTGTGTTATGGCACGCGCGTGGGACTTACTGCCGCTGCTGCTCGAGAGGGCGCGCACACTACTGGGACATGGGCACACCCAGGGAGCCAGAATCATCCCGCCCCGCGCAGATGCCCCCTACTAGACGCGGAGGGACACCTCCCTCACGCGAGCGGGCAGTCCTAGACTGCGAACACAAAGCACTGCAGACCCTAGGCCCCCCCCTCCGATGGCCCCCTGACCCCCTCCCTCTCCCCCCCCCCTCTTCTTCCCCCCCCCTCGCGACCAGCCACTCGACGCGCTTCCCACACGGCCCGGTTTCGCCCCGCTGGGCAGCTCCTATCTCCTCTCACACTGCTGCAGGCAGATCTCCCCTTTCCCCCCCCCCCCCACCCCTCTTATCCTAGCCCCCACCCGAGTTTTCGACCCTGGCCCTGATCCCTACGTTTATGTTACACACCCGGGGAGCAGTTCGGCGACTGGCTAAGCTCCCTGGCAGAACCCGCGTTCCAACACAGAGACAGTCGCCACACGCATCCTTGCGAGCTATGCTGCAACCTCCTTGTCGCGCTCCAGCCCACGCCACGCACGGGCCACCGGGACTCCGATGCCCGCAAATCAGGGCACTTGACGGCCAACCCGACGCCCAGCGCACTTCCTCCTCTGAGCCTAGAGGCTAGTTGACGACGCTGCGCTGCGGGCTGGTACACAGTGCCCCCCTCACTCGCAGACAATGCGCTTTAGGTGAGAAGCGACGCGACAAAAAGCAGAAAAGCACCATTGACTCGCTTATACGCAATGTACACACCCAATTCCTCTACATATGTTCAACTGAACTCCGCCGCCGGACCTCCGGGTTGTCGGCTAAATGGCTGTGTCTACTCCTCTGACTGTGTGTATTCAAGCATTGCCGACCTGATGCTTTGGCGCAGGACTGTACATTGCCAATTGATGCAACTGTGGTTAATAAAGGTTTTCAAAAAAAAAAGGGGAGATGTGTTACAATCTTAGTATAAGTAATGGAGTTGGTATGTTCCACAACCCCCCTCCCTCGACGCTGAGTTGGTACGACCCTGCGAAGTTCATGTTAGAATGTTCATGCTGAGTTATTCACTGTGGTGAGAGCGGATGGTCAGATAATAAAGGCTGCAGTACACTTACCTGAGTGGCTTCATCTTTTATTACAACACATTCTTTATGCAGAGGAATTTTGAGGAGTTCTCAACCAAACAAAGAAGCACTTACTTTATATAGTTAGGAGGAAGTGCCCTTGTTTGGTGGAGATTCCCCTCTTTGTAGTCTTATCCTCTTATCTAGAAGAGGATTCATGTTATCACAGATTTGAGTATCAAGACGCTCAAGCATAATCACATTGCTGAAATTACATGCACACAAGGTCACTGGAGGCATTTGCTCATGATCCATTACGCAGCTGAAGTGTAGAATATGCACTATTTATTACGCAGCGAGGTAGCACTTGCTAATTAACCAGTAGAAAGTATTCCAATGGGGTAGATATTTTGTGCAAAACTCTGATCTCTTGTTGGATAAAGGGGCAGGTGAGGTTCTGGTCTGGCCCAGCCACTCTCACATCCACTGACGCACCCACAAAACCACTCACACACCCACTCACAGACCCATACAGCCACCCAGACACCTATTCACCGACCCATGCAGCCACTCACGTACCCACTCTCAAAGGTTAAAGGTTACAGTTAGGAAATAAAACTAAAATAAACTTAGAAATTCACTGAAAAAAACCCAAAGGTTACAGGGTTGCTATAGTCAGAAAATAACATAAAAAATTGGTAGAGATACACTAAAAAACAAAGATTACAGGGATGCTATAGTTAGGAAATAACATTAAAAGACAGAGATATTCACTTAAAAAACAAACGTTAAAAGGACATTATAGTTAGGAAGTAGAATTTTTTTTAAACTTTAAAAATTCACTGAAAAAAACAAAGGTTACAGGGACATCATAGTTAGACTCAAATGTAACTCGTACAAAACCAGTGAAATTCAGCAGTTATAATTATCTGAGCTGAATAAAACTGATGCGCCCTTCAATGCACTGCTTATGACCTCACACATTACATCACTCATGACATGGTCAATGACATCACCGATGACATCAGTGATGACATCTCAAATGACATCAGTGATGACATCATCCACAGAACCATACACACACCCACACAACCAATCACACACCCACTCATTCAGCCATACAACCACTCACTCACACACCCACTCACATAACCACTCACACAACCACTCACAGATCCATACAACCACTCACACACACATACACCCACTTACAGACCCACAACACCATGCACAGACCCATAAAACCACTCACACACCCACTTACACACCCAAACAACCACTTACACACCTGCACACCCAACCACTCACACACCCACACAACCACTCACACACCCAATCGCACACCGAAAAAAGCACTCACAAACCTATTTACAGACCCATACAGTCACTCACATACCCACTGTCTGACCTACACAGCCTGTCACACACCCAGTGACATATCCATACTGCCACTCACATACCCACTCACACAGCCATGTATCCACTCAAAGACACTCATTCATGCACTGATACAGACAGTCACAAAGCCACTCAGATGACGTATGTTAGAAACAATATTACTTGTTTATAGTACAGGAAGAATAGTAATTTATCTTATCCTGTAGCTTAGTATATACCTTTAAGTGTCAGAAACGTTCATGAAACACTAACACTCTGCATGATTTCATCAATGATGTTATTTGAGATGTAATGAGTAATGTCACTGACCACGTCAAGAGTGATGTAATATGTGATGTCATAAGCAGTGCATTGTGGTGGGGCGTAAGTTATAGTTAGCTCAGGTAACTATAATTACTGAATTTCACTGGTTTTGTACAAGTGAAATCTGAGCCTAACTATAGCGTCCCTTTAACCTTTATTTCAATGAGTATATATATATATATCCAGTTGAAGGCATTCGCCGAAACGCGTCGACCGTCCCTGTTGTTGTGCACCTGGTAAAGATGGAATAAAATGTTACTGACTGACCTTGCTATTGTATTGGACTTCCTTGTTGCCGTGGATTTCTTGGTGGTGGACGCTACCGAGTTCTTCTTTAAATATATATATATATATTATCTACTGGCGGTCGCCAGTAGATAGTTATAGTTACAACCTAGTTTCCATAGGAAATCTCAAAATTCTATTTGGAATAACTTTGGCGCCGGTTGACGAATCCTCACGAAATTTTCAAAACTAATGGGGCGCTCCGTTCAGCTCCTACCCTGAAAGTCTTGGGGTGATTCGTCAAGCGGGCGCCGAGAAAAAGGGGGGGTCCCAAAACGCGTTTTCCCCATGCATTTTTCCATAGGACCTTTAGTCGCAGCTACAGCCCGAACGGCTGAACAGAATTACGTGGAATTTGGCAGAGAGGTAGCCATAAGGTCAAGGAAGTGCCTTTTGCAGGTCTGGTGTAAATCTGTTCAGTATTTCCTGAGAAAATAGCATTTAAAAGCATATCAATATCTATACGCGCGCACCGTGCGCGCACGGTGCGCGCACCCTGCGGTGCGCGAGCGCAATTCTGATTGGTTGTTAGATGTCGGTAAACATTCGAATCGGTCGAAACCAGGAAGTGTCGGCCGCCATTTTGTCTCTCGCAGTCTGAGGGGGTGAAAAACAAAGGTGGAGAACGTGAAAAGGGGGCAGAGTGGACAGTTCCTGACCCCCTAGCCTTGGTCAGGGGGTCACAGAAGGACCCCCAAGGGAGAAAAAAAAAAACTTTTTTAATCGCGAGGTGCGCGCACCCTGCACGCACTGCGCATCGTGGGCGCTCGGTGCGCGAAGCGCACCGAGTGCCCACAGAGCGCGCACGGTGCGCGCACGGTGTAAAACCTGAAAAAAAACCAAAAAAAAACATAACTTAGCATTTCAAAAACCGTACAAATTCACTGAAAAAACCATAGGTTTCACACACGTTATAGTTAGGAATTAGCATTTAAAAAACCTTGCAAATTCACTTAAAAAACCATAGGTTTCACACATGTTATAGTTAGCTGGACATTTCACTCGTAAAAAACCAAAGAAATTCCCCCGTTATAGTTACTGCAGGCAACTATAACTCACGCGACCGCAATCCTCTGCTGATGACGTCAGATATTACATTACTGATGACATATGTGTCTTTCTGAAAAATATATATTTGTAATATATGTATAGCTAAAGATTAATGGAAGAAGACATGGGTAAATAAGTGTCTAAATACTGGACCGCCGCATCCAGGGATCGCTAAAGACTGCTGTAAATGCACAGTTCGTGACTTCACGGAGAGATGGAATCACTGCATAACTATCTCCGGCTTAGCGAGACTTGGAATGATGTGGCTGGACGTCTGGGGCAAAGGAGGATGAATTTTGCAGGGACATCGGGTTTGCATCTACATGCGCACAGGCAATGCTTTTAATTTCCAAAACTCTCAGCACTCATTATGAGAACATTGGGACCGAAATGAGATATTTACCTGGCAGGCCAACATGGTGCTTTCTGGGATTTGAAGTCCACCAATGTGGGCTTCAATAATGCTCCAATTAGAAGTCGGCCCAGCTGAACTACAACCAATGGGTTACCAGCAGAATTATTTAAAAGCAGCGTTTGGAGCCAAAACTGATGTGAAGGCATTTGATAAAGACAATTACTGTCGAAACGCGTCATGCCATATTTCCTGCAATAAAGAATCTTCTTGATGCCCCCGCTGTGTCCCTCCGATTGCTTCCGAGTGAAGAGGTCGAATATTGGATATATATATATATATATATATTTTTTTTTTTAATATAAAATTATATATGTATATATCTATATATAAATACATCCTCACCCAGTCCTTCTCCCCAACTTGTTACGCTGTGGCACAGGTGTGGACTGATCCGTAGTGACAAAATGACGCACAAAAATAACACTTAAAGTGAATGTGCAGGTGAAAAACTCCACATTATATATTCACTGTAAACACATATATATAACTGTATAAATATTTATTTATATATATATTCATTGAAAAAACAAAGGTTGCAGGTACGTTATAGCTAGGCTGAGATTTTACACATACAAAACCACAGAAATTCAGCAGTGATAACCTGAGCTAACTATAAGTTACGCTCCCGCAATGCACTGCTTATGACCTCTCATATTACGTCACTCATGACATGGTCAGTGATATCACTCATGACATCTCAAATGATATCACAATACTTGATGGTATTATAATGTAAATTTTGGTTATGGTTACTAGCCTCCAAAGTCCCCAGATTAGCAATTTAAGGAGTCTTTGCAGCGTTATTGTTGTGTGCAAGTTTTCATCCAGGTGCTTCGAGCATCATTAGGCGTTTAGCAGTAGTCCCCGACTCCCTTAAAGACAAATAGGAAAGCAATGTGTATTTTCCTTAGTGGGGACAATCACTTCAGCTGTTGTGAGTGTGGAAACACACATTATATAAAGGTGACTCCGAAAGCAGGAGAAACTGCTGAGTTGGGGAAAGAAGTTCCTTTTGTTGAGCTAGGAGGGCACAAGGGGGCTACAGACCTGCATGAAAAGATGGTTGACACTACATGGACGCGATGCCTCATAAAGTGGATAGGTGAGGTAGAAGCATAAAATACATTGTTTTTATTTGCAATAAGAAAGCATGCAATTATTTCACGCTTAATTACAAGGTAACATGTTCATTTCTCTTTAGAAACAGCGAGAAAGGGTCCAGAGAGAAGTTTGGACGGATAGTACAGCACAGACTTGCAGAGTTAAAACTGAGAAGCGCGACACGGTCCCCAATTTCAGGACTTATAGAAAATGCAGTGGTTGAGGTAAAGTCAGAAATATCTAAGACACACCTTTACATAATAAGCATGATGTTTACACTGACAGCAATTTTCTTCTGTAACACTTCCATTTTCCATAAGTAGAATTGGCACGGCTAAATTCAGTTTTTCTCGCCCTTCAGGTTTAATTTCTTTCTACTGAATCCCCATGAGTTAATGCAGAGGTATTGATAGCATGTATGGTGACTCTACAGCACTGTTCATGATTACCTGTGACTCAGTGCTCTACAAGGCCCAATGATTTTGTAGTGTATGCTGTGTAACAGCTATTACTTGCACTCGCACATTAAGGGGCAGATTACGATGCAATTAGGAAGACTCCTACCGTCGGTAGGAGCCTTCCGAACCACATCATAATGCGCCGGTCGCCTCATTACAATGGAGGAGGTCGGAAAGGAATCCGACCAGTCATTCCGGCTGGCTTCTGACGGGCTTAGAGAGGCCGTCCGCTAGTCAGAATGCGTCAAGTAATCGGAAAGGCCCGCCCTTGAGATTACGATGACGGTTTCCAACATGGTTTCCATGCAGGCCTGTCCGACATGGAAACCAATGCGGAAAGCATCTTTGGGGGCCCCAGCAGGGCCCCCTTGGGTGCACGGCCTCCAGTTGGAGGCCAAGGTGGAACCTATAGTGCCCCCTGTTGATCCTTGTGGCAGGCACCTTGAGGACTGGATTTCTAGCTTTCCATAAGAGTTTGTCACAGTCCAAGCGTGCTTCTTTACAGCTAGAGCTTCCTTATCTGCAAAATACAAGAGAATTTTCGTCTTTCTCTTTAAAAACTGTTTAAACCAAGTTTATTAATTTCCGGAATACTCAACTGTAAATCAAAGCTCTGCAAGCACTTTGGGCCTAATTACAATTTCGGACAAGCGTCCAACCCACACCGTAGCGGAATATAAGTAGACTGTTCCACCCACTGAATTAGGATGCGACCACCCTATGGGCGGTCGAAAGATCAATTTTTCAATAGCAGCTTGTGCAGCAGCCGGAAAAGAGACGCAGCCCAATCTGCAATCGAAAAATGGATATGCACTGTATGGCAGGCACCATGTGGCGCCTACCACACGGTGCAGGGATGTTTAGGGGGGCACCATAGGTGCCACCAGTCCCCATAGCGGATGGCCAGTGTGAATGGGGGCCCTGCTAGGGTCCCCCAAATTCACTTTCTGCCTGCCTTTTCATGGCGGGCGGACCGTCATGATAGGGTCGGTGGAAAGCAACATCGTAATCACAACGGCGGAGCCGAGGCTGGCTCTGCCATCATTATGGGATTACTATTCTACCCGCCACCCCGGAATTGCCCTGTCGGTTTCCCTCCAACTGCCAGTATTGTAATACGCCGGACAGACGGAAACCTATGATGTCAGGTAGAAAGCCTCCGACGAGCTGTCAGATGGTTTTCCGCCAGACATCATAATTAGGCCCTTTGTGAGAGATGATCTCCATGCACCAACATACTTAGAATAATTTATTTCATGCCAACAGCTATTTGCTAAAGAGACTACAGCTGATAAAGATAAGGAATGCATTTTAAAAAAGACACTTGTTTCACTTGGGCTTGACTCTCGAGTCCAAATTTCAGTCATATTTCAGCTTGATCAAGGTCTTTTGTAATTCTAAAAACACATTTCCAAGCCTTGATTAACAATAAATCTTACAATTTGCCATCCTTCTCTTTAGTGATAGGTGAGCCATAGGCAAAAGCTGGAATCAGCTTGGTCTCCATAACTTTAAGGAGTTGTTTGGCTTCTTATATTATTACGTAATGTCTTAAAAGTAAAGATTTAACAAGATGTCTTAGCTCTTAGACTATTAAAATTACTTTTAAAAGAAGCTTTTCATCAAATAGAATTCCCAGATATTTATTGCTCTTTATAACTCAATAGACATTCCTCTTGCTTGCCAGGTGCAAAGTTTGGAAATCAGCAGCCTTATTGCCATAATGTTATTTTCAAAATGTCCAATGCCAAACAATACATGAAACAAGTTCACTGCCTGCAATACTGAAATTGCTAACTGGATGAAAGTCAACTGTCTCAAGCTCAACAGTGACAAGACAGAAGTAATAATCTTTGGTAAGAACATCTCACCATGGCACTCCAACCGGTGGCCATACTAACTTGGACTGACACCCAAAACCCAACCCAGGAACCTCAGAATTTTCATTGACAGCAAACTGGACCTGACCACTTAAGTAAGCGCCATCACTGCATCCTGCTTCCACACCCTGAAGTTGCTGAGGAAGATCTTCAAATGGCTCCCAAGAAACACTAGAAAATCTGTCACTCACATCCGAGTCATCAGCAAGTTGCACTATGAAAACACTGTCTACCCTGGGATCACCAAGCAACTCACTAGAAGACTACTAACCGTATAGAACTCGGCAGCCAGACTCATCCTCAACCTGCCATACATAATTCAATTTATATTACACCTCAGGGAACTGCACTGGCTCCCGAAACACAAACACACTCAATTCAAACTCCTCTCACACACATTCAAGGTACTACAAAACTCAGGCCCTACCTACCTATCTGAAGTCACATCTCTTACCAGCAGCCATCCTGACACCTCCGCTCTGCAGGACTCCTACTCGCAGACATCCCAACCATACACAGAACCAGATCAGGAGTCCAAGCATTCTCTTACATCGCACTAAAGCGTGAAACGACCTCCCACTCCAAATCAGAGCTTCCTCCTCTCTTCTTAAATTTTGCAAGAAACTGAAGACCTGGCATTTCAATTAAGCAATCTACCATAGGCAGTACTAGGCACAGACACCTTCGCAACACCAGGATACCCTTGAGGGTGAGAGTGTGCTTTACAAATTCACATAACATAAAATAACATAACATAACTTTGTGGCTGATGGTTTCTCCATCTCGTTTGGATGGCACATTTTGGTCCACCACTGTTGCATTGGAGGAGGATCCAGAGATTTCCAAACTTGTGCTATGGTTAACCTGGCAGCTAATAACAAATGTAACTAGATGGCTCTGTCGTGACTTCAATGGATACTCTTCCTCATTGCCAGTAAAACCGAACAACAACACAAGAGGATCAAATAGGAGGGATAAACTTGTAATGTTTTTGATAAGCTTTAGATATTATTCCACAAAATCAGGTACCAGTGGTCTACACAAAGAGGTGTTGTCTTCAAAAGGTGGCCTAATAGCTTGCGAAATTATTTAGCAGTCACAAAATATGAGAGCGAGCCTTGTTTGAGTATTCTTGTGTAATAATAACCTAGCGCTTCACTGTATTTGGAGTGGCTCATTCTAACGCTAGTCGATTGGGGTTGCACGTACATACTGTTCCAATAGGGGGAGAACCCAAGCCGTTGTCACTCACTGATTCCTATACAGTTGATCATTTGACCTTTGGCTTTTTACTGTTACAAAGAAAGAATCTCAGTTTCTGTCTTATAACTTTCAGAGTGGACACAGAGAGTTATTGCCTTTGTCACATGAAGTATGTTCGGGAGGAAATTCATTTTTTGGCAGTTTATTCTTCCAGAGCAGAAAATCTCTTGGCAAACCGATCTGTACAGGCCTTTAAAGAGGGTGTATAACAAACCTGAGAATGGTAGATATCTCTGTTTAGGTAGAGTGCAGCTCAGATATTTGTTCATGAGCATCCATGCCCATCATTTTAGGTTTTGTATAACTGATTCTGTCTAAAGAATCTGTCTAATGCTGGTAGTGATTCATTAGCCTTTCAAAGAAAGCAAAGGGTATTATCCACAAACATACACTGGGTATTGGTGTTGGAATTGTTTTTTTAAATTAGTGGTTCCAGAGAGAAGGCAGTCAGCAATGGGCAAAATGGGCAATCCTTCCTGTGCCTCAGTCAGATAAATCAGGGAGGAAAATGTAGCAGTAACCCTAATTACATTTTGAGGGTGTTCAAAATTAGCTGCTATGTTGTTCTTAATTTGATGGGCCCAAGCATGTTTTACCTAGTTCCTTAAATAGTTAACTCCACTCTATCTGATCAAAACTATCTTGGTGTCAAGGGATAAGAGGACCGCTGGGAGTTTCTCTTGCTCAACCACATCCAGTATGACAGTTGCAAGTGCAGGGGGTATAAGCTGAGCGTGCAAGAGGGTGAGTGTACCGAGCTAGAGTTCTTCGCCAATAGCCCTAATATCCGGCATCATCCTGCCGATATAGTGGACAGTGTCAATGTCCCTGGTCTCCAGAGGCCTGCCAACTTGTGTCCTTCCCAAAACCAAGGGCGTAATCGACACCTGTTGAGGCTGGTGGTGCCTTGTTGGGACCAGGGTGAGGGGCTGCACAGGCAGTGGCCGAGACATGCCAGGCTGAGGCGCCAGTGCAGAATGGGCTGAGAGGGGTGCCTGGGCCACGTCGACCTTCCTACAGCCTTCCTACATTACAGGACCTCGTGGTGTGCCCTGCCCGGTACCTATTATCATCTGCGCAGTACACGGAGGAGTTCTCAACCTTGGTGGGGGAGGGTTGCAGAGGTCACATCAAGCAACATTGTTTGTGCTGAGAGTACCCAAAACTTTCAATATTACACGGACTGGCCTTGGGGGGCGGGGGGCGTGGATGCTGCTGGGACACATGGAGCTGTAGCATCCATTGAGAGAAGTGTGAGTGGGATTTTTTAGTCCTCTTTGTCTTTCTTGCCACACAAGATCTCATGAAACCCGGCCGTTTGACCCTGGACCTGGCCCTGGCCATGCTGTCCAGACCCAGCGAATGTGCTCCCTGCAAAGCGAGGCCCACATGATGTGGGGGTATACTGGAGCCTTGCCAGCGAGATGAGTGACTGCCACCTCGGAGAGTGAAACTGGAGGAATATTGTTGATCTTCGCACTAGTCGGGCTGGATGAAGGCCAAGGGCAAATGTGGACAGAGGGGTGAGGTGGCACATTTGGTGGAGAGAAACTAGGCCTGCGAGAAAGGCCTCTGGGGTCCCAGTGCTTTCCCTGAGGTTAGAGAGGTGCCAGCTGATGAGTTTGGCCGACCACATTTGTGATACCCTAGGACTGGTGTGGCGTGGGCAATACCCCGGAGACAGTGGTCTAGCCCCCCACTACTATATATGCTTAAAGAACTATCATAGATTTGCATGCTGATCAGAAAACTGGGACTTACTCAAAACACACTTTTATTTTTATGTGCCGTCCGCAGCGTCGTGTCAGGCTGGCCCAAGTGAAGTAAAATTGACATGTCTACATTGCTGAGTTGGGACTTACCCTTCCTGGCTCCTTATTGTCATCCACTGATTGTGATTTTCTTAGTGACGGCCACTTACCCGCAGAAATTACCAGATAAAAGACAGCAGTGGCCTTGAGGCACGCCAAGTTGGGCAATTTCACAAAGCCTCTTTCCTCCAACTCGGGATGGGGCTTACCAAATGTGGCAACGCGGTCGTGACCTCTCTCAGAGGCAGACTGTGGGGTGAGGGACTTCACCGATGTTATCGTGAAAGGTATTGCTGATGCCGGACATGCTCTGGAATGCAGAGTGATGCAGTTGGGAGTGACATAATACTACTCAGAAACGTTTTACACAACACGGTGGACCACGTCACAGAGGCAGAGTGGCATCTCTCAACATTGGAAGATGAGTGGTAAGAATTGTGCTCTGCGGTCCACAAGCTCAAAACCCCTAGCTTGGAATTATGTAGTTGAGTGGAAGATGCCGAAGGCAGATCCTGACACATCAATCTTAGGTTTGTTGGATTTTCTGAAGGGATGAAGGAATATGACACAGTCTTATTCCTCAAGTGATGGTTGAAGGCCAGATTCCCTGACGCCCAATTCTCCCCCTACTTCCTTCCTGAGAAGACCCATTGGGCCTTCTGCCACCCTGTGCCTGGCACTCTGATAACATGCTTCCTTAATAAAGGGATGAAGATCAAATGCTCTGGTCAGCTAGAACAATCGGAGACCTCTGACGTGATGCCAGTAGGATACACATTTTTCCTGACTATACCCATGTTGTTCGATAATTGCAATGCTGACAATATCAAATGCAGCTCTTTGTTTAATGAATGCTGACTGTTGAGGCAAGATAAGGAGCACCCAAAACACATCCAGTCTGGTTACGAGTATTTTTGTAAAACCTTTTTACATAGCAAAAGCAATAGGTCCACATGACTATTCTTGTGGATCTTTGTCAGGTTTTAGTGTGAGAGTCAAATTTGAAACCCACTTTAAGGGCTTGACCAGACAGGATGTCAGAACTTGATTAAATAATTTAGTAAGTGTTTCAAATAGGATATCAAAATATGCTTTAAAGATGGAGGCTGAAAAGCTATCTGGACTATGGACCTCATTTCTACTCAAAGACCTGATTGCTTTCTTTTACTTGAAAGGGGTAACTATAACTAGTTCATATATGGCTTTTACCCATCCAAAGCCCAAGTGGGCAAAGAGGATTGTGGAAAGAAATTCACCTTGCCGTTGGGGGACACAGTCTCGAGACTGATACATTCAGGAATATTATCATTAGTGCCCGTAGTGTTTTAATCTGTTGTATGAGAGTCCTGGCTTGATTTTCACATATTTCGTAGGGTAGCAGTGATAACCGTGAACTTATATTACTAATTTCACAAGCCTCCACAAATTGTAGATGCAAGATGTAGAGAAAAAATATAAGAACTGTAAGCAACCTACAAAAGAACAGTCTGCGTTGGCCCTTGTAGAGAATGAAGAAAGACCATGGGGGGAATTGGAGGTCTTACTGCTGGGTGAAGCAGCTTGCAAATTGCTCTATACACAACATTTGTATTTGTTGGGTTCTTCCACGGACACTAGTTTACTCGCATGGCCCCCTTCCTTTGCGTGCACCTTTTTTTCAGTTTTTTAGTTCTTGTGTAACTGGTTGCTACTTAACTCTCTCCAGTTGTTTGTTCCATTTTACCAGCAGGAGCCAATCTATTACTTCCACCTGGTCCAAATTGTTCTCAGAACTAATGGTGGTAAGTGTATTTGCTTTTAGGTTACCTTGAATAATAGTATTATTGAATTCCTTACTTTACAATAAGTTTTGTTCGCTTGACCCATTTGCTTGACCAATAGTGTGGCCTCCGCTTGCCATAGCCCTCTTTCCCCTTAGCCTACATCGCCAACTTCTGCAGTACAGGCATTAGGAAATTTGGAAGCTGGTCTTGGGGTAACTTAAGTATAGTCCAGATCCAGAATTACTGCAGCATGGGTTGATAAAACTTGGTTATTAATGTCACTCTCAGGAGAATAGGCCTATAAATCAGAAAGAGCCTGGGCACCAGTGTCACTTTGAGGAGAATTGGCCTATGGATCAGGAAGAAACGCATTCGAGAGTGAGATCTATGGGCATTCAAAAATAAAGTGTTACCATTTTATGTTGGATACACCATAGACCAGTCATCTAGGCCACGTATCCCATCTATAAGAATAGGAGAGGGTCTTTGTTGCCGATTTGGGAAGAGGAACAGACATGAATCAGGTTAAGAGTAGTAATGAGATCTCCTACGATAACCTGATCTCCACTTGCAAAGTGATCAGTCAACAAATTAGATTAAAACGAGACCCTGTTGTCATTGTGGCTATAAATAGAAACGTGTTATGGGGTGGATATTTACTTTACTTCTTATCTCTCTGTCATTGTAAGTATGTGATGTTATGTGAGCAGTATCGGTGTACCTTTAGATTTCGTATGAGCGTTGCATAATGGAATTTCGTGGGAAACCAATAGTATTTTAGACATTGACTATCTGATTTAAGCGTGGTGACTAGTGAAAAGATAACCGCATATTCTTTGGAATGAAGTAAAAGTAGTAGACCTCTATGTTTATGGTTTAACTTCCTTTTATGTTCAAGAGATATGAAAAATCTTACCTATATTGGCTGGTGACTAACTGTGATCGTTCTTTAGCATCATTCTCTCACTGAGTAGTAATATTAACAACAAACAAACCCACTTCCACCCCTCCCCTTCAAACCATTACGTGCACTACAGTGAGGTGTGCACAACCAGCCATTCAGAGTTTTAATCTAACACCAAGTAAGTTAAGCCATGTCTTAATTACTAATAGACTTGTTCATTGTGGCCCATGTGTAGGTCTCATTACCATCTTAGACATTTTCTCAGGGATGATGTGGAGGACTTGTACGTTTTGTGGGCATGAGAGGCATGAGAGGTCTCTGAAGTTCTGGAAAAGGCATTTTAGGATAAGGGCCCATGTCTCCGCAAGGCCCTTGTCCTGTTGGTCTGTGTGTGATGTGATCTTTTCCATTCCTAACAAGTCCCAAATCTTGGATTTGCACCATAATGCTGTCACCTGTTTAGGTGTCACCTGTTTGCTGAACATAGAGCTAAGGCAGTTTACTTTCCTCTCATCAAGTGGAGTGAAAATGACTGTTTGTGCATTAACCCCACCATAGTGTACAATTGAAATCTTGGTATGTCATCACAAATGCATTGACTATATTCTCCCAAATAGATGGAGTTTTGGACAGTGCCATAGCAAGTGGATTAATGTGCCCCTCTAGCCTCAACCTCTCCAGCATGTCAACTTTCTGAATGTTCCAGGTGTATAGTCTGGCTAGGGACCAGTGGCTGGGGTTTAGTACCAGTAAAGCAAGTTTTTTTTCCATGGATTATTTTGCTGAGGCTGACTTAGCTGTAATAACAATATCTCTCCATTCCTCCTCAGTGAGGTTTCTATCTAGTTGTGGCTACCATATTTTCTTGCCTGACATCCGCTTAAATGATCTGTGGGTTGTCTGTTTTTTATGCAATTCTGAGGTCAGTATTTTATTTCATTTAGCCAACAATTAGAGTTAATTAGGGGTGACATGTCTGATAATGTATGGTTAAATGGAGGGCTGGAGTACATAGTGTCATATTTGATAATACTTGAATCTGTTTTTGTAAGATTATATTCATGTTTTATGTCTTCAAGTGATTTCAAACTTGTGTTCATGAAAAGATATCCTTTCCTTATCTTTTGCTGCAGTTCCCATTTCTCAATTGAGGGGTCTTTCAGAGTTAGAATACACTCTGGATTCCCTGCTATAGGTGTGAGTGGCGAGGGGAATGTAGCCAAGCCCTTACCCATGGCTAGTTTATCGCAGACTAAAAATGTAGAGCAAGTAATTGCCCCAGCTACAGTAGGCCGTATGCATCCAAGAGACCTTTCTATGTAATTTCCTCCATGATTGTTTGCTCTAAGACACATACTTGTTTTTGTGATAGTGTTTGAGTCCATTCCCGTAGGTGACCTAGATGTGTTGCCTGATAATAATGAATCACGCCTTGTTTGTGAGGAAGTGTGAGGACGCGCCCCTAGTTACTCTTGTCTTTTTTCCAGCCCTGATGAACTGGTCAATTATTATTTGTAATTTTTGGATCAGAGATGTCGGTATTGGTAGGGAGATAGTTTGAAATATATAAAGGATTTTAGGCAGAATGGTCACCTTTATTTTGGCCATTTAGCCCAACCATGATAGCCCTCTTCTGTTACATGATTATAAATCTTTCTGTATTTTGTGTATTAGGGGTGTGTAATTAGCTTCCATTGCTTTGTTGAGATCTTATGTAATCGCAATCCGCAGACATTTCAAAGGTGTGTTAATTCACATCAACAAATGTTCTACCTGTCACCTTTTAGCTAGGGAAATCAAAATGGTCATGTTTAATATTTAGATATAACATTTTTAATCTTGTATCCTGCCCTATCCCATACTCTCTAATCTCCTCTAGTATAGCCGGAAGGGTGCAGGTAGGATATGTCATTACCATTAGGATGCCATATGCGGACATCAAACATTTTTAGGGTGTCCTTTCTTATGTGAATTCCTTTGATTTTGTCATTGTGCCATATTTTTCAGCAAAGGATTCTATGAACAAAGCAAAATTTAATGGAGACGGAAGGGAACCCTATCTCATTCCCCCCTGATTTTGAAGAGGTCTAAAGAGCAGCCATTCACACTTACCTTTTCCTTTGTAGTGTAGTTCCTATATTCCTGATAGGCTCTGCGCATTGGAATAATATACACTATAGTTTTGACATAGGACTGAGGTCAGTATGTCTCTATCGAGTACATTAAACTTAATTACTTGTGTGTGCCAGCTAACTCAGAGGTCACTAGAAACTTCTAGAATAAACAAGAAGGAATTAGTTTCTGGCAACCGCATACACATGACAACTTCCCTAAGAATCGGAACAATCTCAGAATCGTGGAAACAATAGATAGTAGTTTCACTCAGTCAATCGTGCATGCTTAGTTTCTACAGAGTTACACAGAAATGGATAGACGGGTGTTTCAATAAAAAGGGTTTAGTGAACAGTCTTATTTCTCGTGCAAGAGATATTAACTGCTACAATCGTAAGCCCGAATGCAAAGTATAATATGTACAGCGTTAGCAGTAAGATAAAATAATACTGCAATAGCATGGGTTATAGCTATGAAAGATATTCATAAAAATACATACATAAATAACACAGGCTAAAATGTTAATACTCATCTGATGCTTCTAGCTAGTTCTACCCCAGTGTACCTAACCTAAGTGTAGTACGAGGTAAGAAGTAGGTGCTGTTTGTCTATAGTCTAGTTGCCAAGATTTGCCAAAAGTCCCTCTATGTTCTAGTCCGCTCCATACCTTAGAATGAGTGAGGTTGGAATCTCTTTACGAGTCTCGATCTCTAACACCCCGCAAGGAGAGTCAGAAACATTGGAGCTGGATTCTCTGCGAGGAGGATGACAGCGTCTGGTCAGTGCGTCAGGCGAGGACTTGACTTCCTTCTGAACATGCCATGGCAAGCCGCGTCGTGCAAGTAGACAGCCGAACCGTGGTTTGCCATGGTAAGTGAAGGTATATTTATACCTTGAAGGTATTTAGGAATGCCAGTTTTGACGTAAAAGTCGGGCAGAAGAACATCATGAATGAACCCCTAAGGAATAGATGTTCATGCATAATAAATGAGTTCTTGGAGAAATCAATATCCAAGCCAGGGGAAGTCCTAAAGGCTTAAGAGTCTGTTTTTCCAAGAACTCGTTGTGACATAGATGAATGGATGTAGGTGGCCATGCCTGTATTTGGTTAGCATGGATAATGCCTACATAAGGGTAGGATTTCTATGCCTAAATATGGGCAATGCGAATTGTGCCTATATAAGGACATAAATCGGGAAACCTATATACGGTATCTAAATCGACACACAACACCCACTCCACTTTCGTATGAACGACATTACTAAATCCTAAACATGCTAAACATATCTAAAATATAGCTACATATGGATGGCTAAGAACATGTCTAAAAATACATTGTAAAATGCATAAAAACTGTTGCTATGCAAAAAAAATGCATTGGTGTTGTACATATTAAAGCAATGTTTCATTCTAAGCATATATTTACATTGAATGCTAAATGAATGAACATACATATATATACACATTATGAAATGGCTCGTAAATACAGAAGAAAAAAACAACCCGAAACCATTTCATGTCAAGTTACAGAAATCAATTGGTATTGACAAGGTGACATATTGTCTCTGAAAATGTATCAAAGAATTTTGTTCTCTATGAATAGTTCTACTAAAAGCAGATTACTGTGCCATAAAAAAAAATAATTAATCATTGGAAAAAGTTCCAAGTTTAGTATTTGTTTTGAAAAATGGAGGCCAAATTCAGAGTCTTCCCGGTACACTGTGTGCTGAATCAAAAGGCAGTGTATGGGGATGGAGAAAACATGAAATCTTCTAACCCTGTAGAGAAAAAGTCGTCTACCGTTGTAGGTGAAAGTTGGATTACCTCGTCTAAAAGACTAACCGCACATAGATGAGAAGCATCGGTGATTTGGCTTGCCATATCGGAGCAGTAGGAGCAAAAATAGGATCCCTGCAATGAGTCCAAAAAGTAGTGGCGGTCCACCAAACACAGAGTGCACGAAGTTGGGAATTATTCAGAGGACTGCTTGAAAAGGTGCTAACAGTCCCGAACACACGGTCTTAAATACATGTACAATACTGCTCGTATCAGACATGTTTAAGATACGTTCTAACATTTCTGAGAA
This sequence comes from Triturus cristatus, assembly GCF_964204655.1. Taxonomy (NCBI): domain Eukaryota; kingdom Metazoa; phylum Chordata; class Amphibia; order Caudata; family Salamandridae; genus Triturus; species Triturus cristatus. The sequence continues at coordinate 930,061,239 of NC_140584.1, forward strand.
ATGTATAGGGCAGTTTGTATTCAAAAGCGCAGCATGTATCTCGGCAGAAGTCCTTGCGACTTGTAGATCATAGGTTTCTTTGGCCGAGGTCAGTGGCACAGTTTGTTGTAAAAGAATGGCTTTCATTCTGCTTAGAGTATCAATTCGTATAGAAGAGGTGTTCAGTGAAGGCCATAGAGGCGACTCCCTGACTGTCTGTATTTGTGAAAACAAGACTTGCATACAGTAAGTGACCCTGAATGTAACCGTTACTAGATATGGGATACCTGGCAACATGCCACAGCAGCTGTGATCATTCAACATGAGGTAACTTCCATTTGAAAGTTGTCCAAAAATTGGACTAATCACTGCAGCTGGTGAGCCTTGCAGGTGACAGGATAAGTTTGTAGTGGAACCATCGCAGGCCCCGTGTAAATTAATACCCTGACAAAGGAGAGAACCGCTTAGTGCGTTGTCACAGTTTGTACCGCTAAGAAGCACTTCACGCCCCCCCACTCCAACATCTATGTGTGTAAGGTAAATCCCAAGATGTCTTGATGTATTCTTTACCCAAACTTTCATATTTGCCTGCTGGTATATGTTTTAGGCAATACTGAAAATGGAAAGTTGTAACAGGCAGAGTAATTTTACCATGTATGATCCACTCAGTAGCTGGTTTTTCTGCCACCGTGAATGGTCATTTTTCCAGTTTTTCATAGCTCAGCACCGTATAGTCTGCTCCCCTTTGTGCCAGTTTGATCTGTTTATCAGTGAGATTGAATTCTGAAAACAGTGACGTAGTGTTGATTAAACACCAAGGCACATAGCCTGAACACAAGTTTTGGAGCGTCCAGCCTAATAGCATTATAGAACGTAGTTGAGACTGACCATGTTGCAGCATGACCAAGTCTTGTTCCATGATGTCTATGGCAGAAGAAACAATGCTGTCCAATGAATATATCCTGGACGACAGAGTCGTTAACCCATTGTCTACTACAGAGAGAGATTTCTCTAAATTAATAAGATCAATGTCTCGTATTCGTTCTGCAGTCTCAGCTTGGGTAATCTTCCATATTTCATTATAAGCAGATTAGATACCGGCATATATGAAACGTTTTTGACGCGGTTTTCTTGGTCCTAGCAAGAATTCCCTAAGGTCTGCGCCTTCTTTAAGTAAAGATAAGTGTTGTTTTACATCCTGCAGTGTAGCTTTCTGTAGCCAATCAAGGCAGAGTTTCCCTACACTGTATGTTGTTACTACCCCTGGATGCTGTCTTTGAACATAGGGTGAGTCTGGCCTATTGATAGTGAAACCCTGTGTTTTGTTCAGTAATCGATCTTGACAGTTGTTTGTGTCTGTGGGCCAGAGCAACCATTTTTTCCATTCTGGATCTGATCTGTTGTGATGCAAAATATTCTGTACGTCGACCTCCCCCCGTGTAGTGCTATTACTTGCAGGTATAGGTATGGTCGGTGTGTTCATGTCTTTGATCTTAGCTAACCCAAGGTATGACGTTTGTTGGACAGTGTCATTCAAAAACATAATTTGCTCAGGGATGATACAGGCTCTAAACAAAGCTTCTACCCCCTGTACTTGTCAATCTTTTGTACCCCAGACAGATTTTGTCTCAATGTTGTCTTTCCAAAAGTCGAAACCCTGTCTAGACAGTTGGGCAATATAGACTGCAGAATAAATCTGTTTCGTATTGGTTAACATATTTTTCGTTCCTGTCTTATTCATATTCTTGAAATAAAACGATTCTGGATTTGATAAGTTGAACCCTGAAAAATATGGAAATTTCATTGCAAAAGTTTTTGAGCTACCCTTTGGAGGTGTAGGACAATGTTCCCATTGGTTATACATAAATACATTTCTAGGTGATGCAGTTTTATGCAAGAAATGATGACCATAATGGTTATAACAATACATTTGTTCAAAGCCTGATGAACCCTCGAAATATTCATGATTTGTGAATACTGCAGACATTTCTTGATCAGACATCATGTTATTAACAGTCTCGAAGTCCCAATCATCAGAAAAGGTACTAGAGGCAATAAAGTCACTTGATGAAATTTTAAATAAGTGTGGAATTTTCAAATGTTCCGACGGGCCAAAAATGTCATATTCAGTTCAGTCCCAAACTATACCATCTGGTATAGGAACGGCTGTGATGTTCACTGCTGACAAGTCTCTTGCTTCACGATGGGATGATTTGTGTGGCTGGAGAAGTAAGTTCTCTCGTTTTACTTGCTGTGTATATTTGAATATATCTTCCATTTATCAGCATACCCAGAGTTATTACCAGAGCTAACCAAAGTAGAAAGAAGAACATTCCCAAAACAATCCATAGTTCAATCCATGGTGAAACCAGATTCTTTTTCAGGAGATGAAAAAAGTCTGTTGCTTGTTCTTTGAAAGTTCTTTGTGCTGGCGTCGTTTCAGGTTCGCTGGGATCCTCAGAAAACGCATCAAAGTTAATGAAATAGCCAGAGGCAGTTCTGTCAATGGTTTGAATTGCATCAGGATTCGTTGAAATCGCTGGAACCAGCTGATCACTTGTTACTTCGTTGTAGACGTGTATCAGGACGAATTGTTATTTGGGTCTCAAGAGGAACGAGTGCCATAGCTTTGTTGCTTAGTCCTTCATTTCTCACTATAGAATCTTCAAAGGTGATGAGTCTCTCAGTTTGAACCTCTTGGATTGTAGCTAGCGGAGTGCGTTTGCTACATTGGTGGTGTCCACTTGGCCTACCACTTAGTATCGGCCACATAGTGTGGTATGATCAGGTCGATGGACACAAATCTTTTCTCCTCTTTACCAGCAAGGGGCGGCACTAGTACTGTTCTCGATCCGTGGATTGCTAGGACAGGTACTGGTTGTCTGTAAGAAGGCCCAAATTCCTTCTTGTCCGCAATCTTTTCTCTGACTAGATCACCAAGCTTTGGGATCCAGACAGGCCTTGCTGGGATGGTTGGTGTTTCCCCAGTGGTGATTGGCTTCAGGAACATGTTGCTTTGTTTCGATCTTAGTTCATTTAAGTCCTGTAAAACAGCCAAACGATCTTTGATATCAAACTTTTTATTTTCCACCACTGTGCCTTTCATGTCAAGGTCCGGAATCAACATTCCCGTTCCAAATAGGACTTCATATGGATTGACACCCCCTAGAGAACTTCTTGGTAAATTGTTTAATGAGCGTTGGACCCCATAAAGATATTTGACCCACCCATCACCCGAACCTAATACCCTAGCTGTTATAGACTGCTTTATGTCCCGGTTTTTTCTTTCCAAAACAGAATTTCCCTCAGGATGGATTGGAGAAGAATACCGCAATGCTACGCCCAAACTGGCCATGGCTTCTTTGTAAGCTCGAGAGCTAAACGCAGGACCCTGGTCAGAATGTAGTGTGCCAATTGCGTATGTGCCGATAAAGACTCACAAATCTTTTATAACAGTTCGAGCGTCAGCCGAGCGCTGAGGCCACATCCAAAGGAACCTTGATTTAGTGTTTGTGGGACTGCATTCGTGTACAGGGATGGCTGCATGTAGATAGTCTAATGCTATCTAACAATGGTGAATGTACTGGGCTGGCTAAGTTGTAGACATGTGCCTGGTGGCGTTCTGTCCTGCGATCTCTATTGCAGTCTATGCATTCATTGATAAAAGTGTGAATCAGTGTATTCATTCCTGGCCACCAATACATCTCTTTTAGTTCTAAAATTGTTTTAGAGATGCCCTGATGTGTCAGACCCTCTCCCAGATGTGCTTCGTAAATCAAAGCTGCTCTTCCTTCCATGTTTGGTATTACCCTATCCCCCACTCCAGGGATTCGAGCAAACGGAACGCTGTTCGCATCAAATATATATGAGTATTTGAGTGGCAACCTTTTAGGTAACGCTGCACCGCTGCCTTTGCTTGAAGCATTGACAGACAGTATTATCACTGTCTATTTTTGTTTTTGAACGAGTGATTGCAGCTACGGAAGCTGTTTGCACAGCTCCTTTCGCGGCTTTTTCAGCCAATGAATTCCCTTCAACGTGAACGCCATCACGTTGATGACTCAGCGTGTGTATCACAGGAGTGTTTTGTAGTCCGTTTTGCAACTGAACTACTTGTTCCCAAAGCGTTTTATGCTTGATTGTGCCACCTTTTGCATCTTTGAAACCATTTTGATGCCAATTCTGTAAATATTCATTGTATGATTGAACACAATAAAAAGAATCGCACACTATGAGTGTGGGGAATTCGCGATCCATATTTTCAAGTGCCATTTTAAATGCTTGTAGTTCAGCTCGCTGAGCTGTACAATCTCCTAGAGATTGCGTTTTTGTGACCATTGGTCTAAATTTGCCATCGAGCATACGACCTTTAACGATCGCGCATGCTGCACTATAAGCTTGCTTATCCCTCGTAGCGGGTTGTGCAGATCCGTCAGTATAAATTATAAATTCGTACTGGTCAAGAGGGAGAATTTCAGTAGGCAGAGGAAATTTGTGTTCGTATTGCAGGAATGCTTGTGTTTTCAATAAGGATCAAAAACACATTCAACATCAGTTTCAGCAAGAGAATTAACCCATTGTATCCATCTTGGATGTAAAGATTTTGCATTCGGAATACTCGCTTTTGTAACTGCCTCTAAGGCTGGTACAGGGGTTACGACCATAATACGTTTCCCCTGTGCTAGGGCTCTTTCTTTTGCTACAGCGGTTTGAACTGCTGTCAGAATTTTTTCTGTTGATGTCAATTTTATTTCTGCTTGCAAATACAAATGTGATTTGTATGCAATTGGTACTTTTTCACCTTTGTTAAAAGTTAAGTAGGTGAATCCGCATTGACCCGGAATGATTCGGATCACTAAGTTGCGTAGGTTTACGCGTATTTGTAAGTGTTTTGTTGCTAACATCAGCTTGAAGTGAACGCAGGATATCTGTGTGTTCCTGTGTCCACTGTGTGATTTTAAAATCAGGTTTGAGTAATTCGTAGAGAGGTTTAACCCTTTCTGTGTAGTTTAGAATATATGTTCTTCCAAAATTTAGGCAACCTAGAATCAACTGTAAGTTTTTCATTGTTTTTAGAGGTTGGAGCAGCGCACACTTTTATAAAAGTTGGCTGCCAGGCTTTTGCCTTCACTTGATAGTTCATATCCTAGGAAAAGGACGTTGAGATGGGCAATTCTTGATTTTTTTAAATTGAATTTGTAACCCTCAGAGGTGAAGCCCAGTATAATGGTATTCACCCTGTTCAAGTGCCTGTTCAGTTCATCGTCTGTCAGATAGATATCATCGACATATGACAATGCCTCGTCATCATAAATTTGTAGTAACTCTGTTACCCTTGCTGAGAATAACCCTGGACTATTCTTGAATCCCTGAGGGAGACGACAGAATTGACGCTGCGTCCCCATTATTGAGAAAGCTGTCAAATACCTACTTTCAGGTGCTATGTTTTGACAAAAGAAACCGTTAGAAATATCTAATGTGGTTTTATATTTTTTACGCATATTATATTCATTAATGCTATGTGCATTTTGCACTGCAAATGTTTTACAACAAGAGTTTAGATGTCTGCAATCCAAAACTAGACAATATGTATTGTGTGGTTTGGAAACAGGAAACAAAGGATTGTTCATTGATGAGGTGCATGTTTCAATCACCCCTTGGTATTCAAGTTGATCTAAGATCTCCCTGACCTCTTTTTAGCTTCTTGCTTAATTGGATACTGCCATTGTGTAGTTGGTTGATTTTTTAACTGGATCTTATGGTGAGGTGAGTCCTCATCCCGTCCTCCATGATTTTTGTATAATGCTGGGGCTTGTGCCACTGCCCATTTCCTGGCATAAGTATGTTTTAAGTGTACTTGAACATGGTTAGAGAAGGCTGGCATAATGATGTCTCTGACAAATTCTGGTGTCCAGTCCCGTTCTGCTAGAAGTATATCATAACCCTTTGAAAGTCGCTCCTAAAAGAGTGCTTTCACTTTTCTTGGTATGTCTCCCTCCATCCGAAGTGTTATTTCATATAAACTTTGTGGAGAACCAATCCTGGTGTCTGCAGTCTCAACTTGAATGTCTTTATTCAGGTCCACTGTCTCCAGAGGTCCCTTCAGGTTCTGGCGAGCTTTTGATACTTCTGCTGCGCTGTCCAACATTGTCTGAGCCCATTCTACGTTCTTGAGCTGTGTTCTCAGAATCCTCGGCATGTGTGATCTTCAGACCTGCTACTTTCTTCTTGGAGAATTGAGGTTTTGGTTTGTTTTTCTGAACGTGTTGATCGTCTTTAGACTTTACGCGTTCTTCTTTTTGAACTGACTGTCCTCTTCTTTCGGATGTCTGTGACGATATCTGAAAGGTACGAGAGGAACGTGAATGAGTATCTTGATACCTGTCAGGTTTTCTCAAATTATCCCTATTCCTGAGGTTATACCTCCTTTCAGAGGGCTCCTTTTGAGGAGACCTTCCTCGGGATTGAGAATCTTTCTCTTTTGAATGTTGTTTGTTATTTTCCCACTTCTTTTTAGAAGAGGTAGGATTGTTTTTAGTAAAGACCTTTTCAGGACTTTCAGACAGTTGTGGTTTAACTGTGTAATTCTATAAAATTTTGTATCTGATTAAGTAATTCTACATCTGACATTGCTTCAATGTCAGGATGAGGTGTATAGCCGGCTAAAATCGGCCATGTTGCTCCTGGTCTACCTAGTGGACTGAGCCTGGTAATATGATTGTAATGGTTTAGGCCGCCTTTAAACCAGAGATCATGCTCCTGGTATGTGAGTGGAATTTCAATATCCTCGAAAGGAATATATTCCTCAGGTGGTTCATCTTCTTTCTAGAAGTGAAACTTTTTAGTTACTGGATTTGATTCTCGGAATACTATCCATGAATAGAATACCTCTGTCTGGTGAGATTCATGTGCCTCTATCACAAAAACTGCTCTACCACATCTTGGTGTTAGGCCATGTTTTATAAGTTTTAGAGTGATGGCTCTCCTTAAATTTGGAGCGATGATTTTCGCATTTTCACCGGTTTCATTAAAACCTGTATAATCATAAGCTGCTGCGACCTCGTCGGGTACAGCTCCACCGGTTCCGGTGTTATTATCCTCGTTTAGGAACATTTCTTTAATGAAAAATTGCAGAGCAAGTTTCAAGGGAACAAAGATAAGGTGCACAATATTTTGGAGCACTGTATCCTTCAAATTTGAACAAACCAAACAGCTAATACATAGGATTTTGTCCTACTCAGCTATGGCGGATATTATCCTTACCCACTCCAGACGTCTTATGGAGTATTCTGAGTAGAGGTCTCTGAGAAAAGCACGACTGAGTTACTTCAGTATCTAGCATTAAATTAGTGCCTTACCAAACCGTTGGGCGCCATGTAGTGTAGTTCCTATATTCCTGATAGGCTCTGCGCATTGGAATAATATACACTATAGTTTTGACATAGGACTGAGGTCAGTATGTCCCTATCGAGTACAATAACTTTTTTATTTTTTTATTGACATTTTCAAAACAATCAAGATACCATACAATACAACAAGCCAGCAAAATGTGATTGATGTAGGAGCTGAAAAATCACAGTCTTAAGAATACACAGTTCTTATTAGTGACATACACTTCATTAGCCCATCCCCAGCAAATCACTTAACGTGCATCAATCACCTAGACAGTTATAAATAGTAACAATGGCAACAACAATATAAGCAGACATTATTCAATACCTCAGAGGGGGCCACGTGTGCAACCTGTACATTCCCTTCCCATCTTTGTCTCAGGGAAGCTATGCCACATGGGCAGGGTCTGGAGGCACCAGAGGGGTGAGGTCACATCTCGGCAGTGCCACATTCTGAGTGTCTTCCATGGCTAACTCAACAGTCGACTCCTGCTGTTTTTGGAGCCATGCTAGAATTGATTCCCATATGTTGCGGGGTCTGGAAGAGGGCGGCATCAATTCCCAAAAAACACTTAATTGTGTGTGCCCATATGTGATGTCCTGAACCCAGTCTTTAATGGTAGGCACCCGTCTCCTGCCCCAGTGGATCGCAATTTGTGTTTTTGAAAACAGTAGTAGGAGTGCATGGAGCCTGCGCAGCTTGGGCGGTGTGTCTTTGACATATCCTAAGAGTCCGAGAACAGGGGAAGGGGCCAGTGATACATTCAGGATGGAATTTATTGAATCAAAGACTAACAACCAGAACTCAGCGATTTTGGGGCAGTCCCACGCGATATGTAAAAATGCAGCTGAGGTGTATCCGCAGCGCCAGCAGCTATCATTCTTGCGTATACCCATGCGGTAGAGGCTAACTGGTGTTCTGTAAAATCTGTGCAAATATTTAAAATGAATCCGCCTCAGTTTTTAGTTCGGTGAGAGTTGCTTAGTTGCCCACAGCAGAATTCCCACTGCGCGTCGGTCAAAGGTGTCTCAAGGTCTTCATTTCAGTGTCGGAGGGATGGAGGTATCACCAATGGGGCAGTGTTTTGCATGCAAGTATACAGGCTCGTAATGAGTTTACAAGGAGATGGGGTTTTCAATAAGTTTTCCAATGCAGGTAGCTGCGGCGGCGCATTCGGGAAGCCACCCCAAAGGGCACGACATGCCGCACGCACTCTGTGATATAAAAATACCTCCGTAAATGTCACCGTCTGGCCCCCAGTCGCCTCATGGGGGGTCTGAACTCGTCCCCAGGGTATAAGTCAGCAAAAGTTTGAAGGTTCATCTTCTGGGCCTGTGACCTACTGATACTGTCCCGTATACAAGGCAGCATTGGGTTATGCATCAGGGGAATTGAGGGGGCAAATATCACCGGTATTCCTGCTCTTTTACACAACTCCTCCCATGCCCAACATAGTGTTCCAGCAGAGCCTATGTCTCCACAGGGACGGCGGGCTTTCTGGTATAGTGCCATTTTAAGTGGAACAGGTGCCATAACAGCAGTCTCCACCGCCACATGTGGCTGGAAGAGGGTGGGGTGTACCCAGTAATGTAAAAATTGTGCCTGAGCACAGAGCGCATAGAGCTGCATGTCTGGAGCACCCAGTCCGCCCTGCCTCAACGGGAGAGTCAGCAGGTCCCAGGAGGTTCTGGCTTGACCACCCGCCCATGCCAAGGAAACTAGCTGAGACTTCAGGGAATTAAAAAAATGCAGAGTAAGTGGAATCGTAATATTGACGAATAAGTACAGGAATTTTGGTAATATTACCATTTTTGCCAGAGCAATCCTGCCAGCCAGCGACAGCGGTAATTTAGACCACACTTTAACTTTATCTTCCAGCCATGTGATCGCTCGACCATAGTTTAATCTCCACACTTCCTGCATGTCTCGGCTTATCCAAACCCCTAGGTATTTGACCTCTTCAGCCTCCCATCTCAAGGGGAATTCCGATGTCACGGGGGGTACCATCTGTCAGCGGAAAGATCCCCGATTTGGCCTAGTTAATAAAGACACCAGTCAACCCGCTAAAACTGATGAATTCTCTCAGAAGGGGATCTAAGTTCTCCTCTGGGTTAGTAATGTAAACGGTGACATCATCTGCATATAATGAAATAAGTAGGCTTCTAGAACTGAACCCAATGCCCGCGCAGTATGGTGTTGTCGGTTGCGAGCAGCCAAGGGTTCCATTGCGATCGCAAAGAGCAAAGGGGACAGTGGACACCCTTGTCTTGTGCCTTGCGAAATTGGGAATGGATCAGAGAGTAGGCTATTTACCTGTATGCGTGCGCTAGGTGATGTATATAGCAGCTGGATTCGCTGTATAAAGAGCGGGCTGAATCCCATAAGCCCTAGAATCAAGAAGAGGTACGGGTATTCGAGCGTATCGAATGCCTTAGTGGCGTCTAAGAACACGACCGTGGCTCTTACGTCTGGGTGTAGATAATGTAACACCGAGAAGATTGTCCTTAAATTGTGGAAAGTGGATCTCCCCGGGATGAATCCCGATTGATCTGGAAGCGCTTTCCATCGGCAGCAGAGGTTGCAGTCGATTGGCAATCAATTTGGCGAGGATTTTGACACCCACGTTTATCAAGGACAACGGCCGATAGGAGTCCAGTTCCTCCTCTGACTTCCCAGGCTTAAGGAGAGTGATAATGATCGCTTCCCTCATGGATGGAGGTAATATCCCCTCCTCCAACGCCTCCTCATATACTGCCAGCAGCCTAGGTGCCAGTTCTTCAACATAAGCTTTATAAAAGGACGTAGTTAGACCATCCGGTCCCGGAGCTTTAACGAGGGGCAGGCTTTTAATAACCTGGGCTACATCTTCCACTGTAAATGGAAGATCCATGTATGTTCTATGGGTATTGTTAAACCAAACTAGTGCCAATGACTCAAGGAAGTTTTGCAACTCCTCGGTGTGCGACCCTGGCTTTGTTGTATATAAACTGGAGTAGTATGCAGAGAACTCAGTCAATACTTTTTCTTGGCCTCTAACAATGTCTCCCTGCGGGGTTCGTGACTACATTAAACTTAATTACTTGTGTGTGCCAGCTAACTCAGAGGTCACTAGAAACTTATTGAATAAACAAGAAGGAATTAGTTTCTGACAACCGCATAAACATGACAACTTTGTTTCCCTTAGAATCGGAACAATCTCAGAATCGTGGAAACAATAGATAATAGTTTCACTCAGTCAATTGTGCATGCTTCTTTTCTACAGAGTTACACAGAAATGGATAGATGGGCGTTTCAATAAAAAGGGTTTATTGAGCAGTCTTATTTCTCATGCAAGAGATATGAACTGCTACAATCGTAAGACAGAATGCGAAGTATAATATGTACAGCGTTAGCAGTAAGATAAAATAATACTGCAATAGCATGGTTTATAGCTATGACAGATATTCATAAAAATACATACATAAATAACACAGGCTAAAATGTTAATACTCATCTGATGCTTCTAGCTAGTTCTACCCCAGTGTACCTAACCTAATTGTAGTACGAGGTAAGAAGTAGGTGCTGTTTGTCTATAGTCTAGTTTAGCTATAGTTGCCAAGATTTGCCAAAAGTCCCTCTAGGTTCTAGTCCGCTCCATACCTTAGAATGAGTGAGGTTGGAATCTCTTTCCGAGTCTCGATCTCTAAAACCCCGCAAGGGGAGTCAGAAACACTGGAGCTGGATTCTCTGCGAGGAGGATGACAGCGTCTGGTCAGTGCATCAGGCGGGGACTTGACTTCCTTCTGAACTTACCGTGGCGAGCCGCGTTGTGCAAATAGACAGCCGAACCATGGTTTGCCATGGTAAGTGAAGGTATTTTTATATCTTGAAGGTGTTTAGTAATGCCAGTATTGACGTAAAAGTCGGGCAGAAGAACGTCATGAATGAACCCCTAAGGAATAGATGTTCATGCATAATAAATGAGTTCTTGGAGAAATCAATATCCAAGCAAGGGGAAGTCCTAAAGGCTTAAGAGTCTGGTTTTCCAAGAACCCGTTGTGACGTAGATGAACGGATGTAGGTGGCCATGCCTGTATTTGGTTAGCATGGTTAATGCCTAAATAAGGGTAGGATTTTTATGCCTAAATATGGACAATGCAAATTGTGCCTATATAAGGACATAAATCGGGAAACCTATATACGGTATCTTAATCGACACACAACACCTTTGCACCCTTATGGCTCACCATCATCGATTTACTAAACCTGGATAAGAAGCCAGATCTCACCTATGTACCCTCCATAAAAGCCCAGTCCACTTGGCTAAATACTTTTCCACCATTAAGAATTAGGTGCCTGCTTATTTGTTCTATGAATATTGTCAATTATGTGAAGGATCAGCCTAGTGTTGTCCCTGTGGCTTTGCCCAGGTATAACTCAGGATGATCCAGGTCTATCAAATCCGGCAATAATTGATACAGCTGTGCTGCTAGTATGCCAGTGAATATTTAAGCAGCGGATGATAAGATTTGCACCTCTGCCATTGAGGGTGCCAACATCTCTACAGCCGCAAAAGTATTTGATATAATCTGGTTACAACTAGGGCCAATGTCACTGAAATTCTTTGTAAAATATGGGTATCGTGCTTTACACACCTTCAGTTTTGCTCTACTTGACATGACTTCAACAGTGATGGTCTTGTCTACATGTGTGGCTAGGGAGGTAATAAAGGTTTGCAAATGATGTATGTATCTGGGCCTGTGCTGTGTGTTTTAGGGAGTAAAGGAGTGCGTAAGATGAGCCAAAGATATGCTCTATCGCAGCGTCTTCCATGCATGTATCTCCTTCATGATCCCTAATCTCCTGAATTCTGTTATGTGTTGCTTTTGCCTGTACCTTACACATCAGTAGGTGGCCAGCTTTGTTCCCCCATGAGTAATATTTTTGTTTGGTTCTCAAAAGTGCTTTTTCAGTTTTATCAAACTTTACTGGTGCCCTGAGGGCAGAGATTTGTGTCCATATCTGGATGGAGTTTGTGCTTTTGTGGATCCCCGTTAGCTCTCTGAGTTGTCTATTTAAATCTGCCCATATTTGCAGTTTCAGTTTGCTTCTATAGGCCACCATGGAGATTATATGTCCCATCAAGACTACTTGGAAAGCATCCCATAAAGTGGACCTTGAAATCCCTTCTCTGTCATTGATAAGTATTTTAAGGTATGTGATTGGATTTCCTCCTTTGTCTTTTTCGTTTGCAGTAGTAAATCTTTGAGTCTCCCGTAGTGGTCTCTGGACTGTATTTTTGTCAGTGCAATACTTGAAGAACCTGGGGCATGATCTGATATAGCAATATGATCTATATAAGTGTGCTTAATCTCTATAAGGAGGGATGTGTAATCAGAAAAGTATCTAGTTGAGCATAGGTTTTCTGAGAGAGTAGGGAGTTTTGTCGGTGGTGGCAGGTTGTATCTTTCTCCAGATATCTCTCAAATGTAGATAGCCTAACCATTTTCTCCTAACCTGAGACATCAAACGCACTTACATATTTTTGTAAGCTGATCTGTCCTTCACCCCATCCATAACTACGTTCAGGCCCATGCGAATGATTATGTTGCCTTTAGGAAATTCCAAGACTTTTGCTATTGTGATTTTGAGAAACTGTTTCTGTTTTGTGTTAGGCATGATTTTGATGTGATGGTATAGGTGAAACCATTTAGAGTTAGCTGTAGTGTGACATATCTGCCCCCCTCATCTGCCACTACTTCAAGGAGCTGGATTCTCATGCAATCAAAATTGACACTCACCCTTTTTTAGAGGGACCCAACAGTAAATATTGCATGGGGTACCATTTAGATTTCATTCATGAACAGGCTTTTCTTCAGCAGGTGAGTTCTTGAGGAAGGCAGATATTGAAGTTGAACATAAACAAAGTAAACAATAATCAACTTCTCCTACCCTATGTTCCAATGAGAATGAGGCAACATTCAAACCTTGAACCCCTTATCGAACTTGTCGTATCCATTACCTGTGGGTATATAAATCACCTTAGAAGGCCCTACCACTTGCTTATGTTCCAACATTAGGATGTGCACCCCCCCCCTTCTCTTACAACCCATTCACCTCTTATAGCAAGTCAAATTTCTTCTTCCTCAGAATCTTGTGTACGGTCGGAAACTGCTGAGATGACTGGACTCCCTGCATATGCATTCTCATTTAGTAGCTTTTTCAATAGGTTGTCTTTAGACTTAGCTATCATTTCTGGGGTGGGTTTACAAACTGTAGCTTTCTTAGCTACTTTCTTCCAGCTGTATTGTCCACTGAGTTGGGCACTGGGCTTAACCTGTGTGCAGGTTCTTCCACATCCATAGGTTCTTCTCGCCCTTGCAGGTCAACACAGCTTCCTTTATGGAGACACTGAACAATTCAAAAAAGTGGATGTTCCCATTTGTATGGGATTTCTTTGCTTCTCAGAACGTCTAGGAATTCCCTGGAGGAGTGACGTCTCTGTAGTGTTGACAGGGCCTGATCATGGAAAATTTTAACCATGTGGCCCTTATAGGTGAGATCCTTCATTTCATGAGCAATGGACATGATTTTCTCTTTGTCTTCGAAGAAGTGAACATGAGTAATAACATCTAGGGGAAGTTACTTCTTCTGTCGCTACCTCTCACTGTGTGTGAATGGTCCAGTCACAGGGGTGTGGTGTTTTGTTTGTTTCATATATAGTGTAGCAAGTTCCTAATGTAGCTTTGTAAGTCGCAGCCTTCTGTTCGTTTTGGTAGTCCCTAAATGCGCATGTTGTTCCTTTAAGGTCTGTTCTCTAGATCTTCCTGTTTCAGTGAGAGTTCCTTGGCCTTTTCTTTCAGTGTCAGAATCTCGCCCTGCATGTGGTGTTGCTCTTCCGATCTCTCATCCATTTTTCACTTCACAGCGTTCACTAGTACTTCTGGAGTAGTGATGTCCCTCTTTAGCTAACTGAGGTTTGAAGTCTGATTTCATAGACTTTATCTCGGTCTTAATCAATTGTGAATTATTGGGAGACCTCGGAGCAGGTCTGTTCTGCCTCTGTGGCACCCTGCTCTGCACCTGTAGCCATCATTTTCACAGCTTCCTTGTCTGTTTTCATTTACTTTGCTCAAAGGAGCTCTTTCACTGATTGCTCATGCCTGTTCCTCTGACTGGTCAGTTAGCTCTTTGAGGCATTGCCCCTGGGCAGCCACCCCCGCCATCCTACACTCTGTTGCCAGAGGTGAGTGGACAACCTCCACCATGCCTTGTTTATCTTCCAATGCCAAACATTATGTGTTCTCATTGGCCAAGTATGGTGATTACTGCTGTGAACACCTAGTCCCACCCTATTGGCACCTTTGAACTCAAGGCTGCCCCTGGTATACACTTGACTGGATTTATCACAATCCCCCTCCCCCAAGAGCCGCAGCGGTGGGATTTCTAATTCCCTGGTGCAAGTACTCAGGTCAATGCACCAATATGAATTAGAAAACCAGTTGGACTGTGACCCATCCACAACCCACTGAGCAACACTGTCTAGGTGGTGTTTTCTGGCCACATTTAGTTCCAATAGATGAGTTCAGGGGCACAGTGGAACTCCAAACCCTCTCATAAACTAATAATACACTCAAAATGGCACTGAGAAATGGCATGAACTTTAAAATGTTTATTTCTGAAACCCAAGTGTAGTGCATAAAATAGGAATGGTAACCATTCAGAATGAGTAAATAAATCCAGCTATGCATAGCATAGCCAGTGAAAGCATTCCTAACAAGGTTAGAAAATAGCAAGCCAATACATCCCATTTCTTTAGATGGATTGCACAGCATACCTTCTTTTGGTATAAAAAATAGCTGTTTAGGTATTCCTTATCACAGCTCTTGCCTGTGATTGATAAGCAGTGCTGGGCTGAAGGCCACTTCTCTGCATCAACTGAGGCAGGTTATTGTGCAAACTGGCATGACCTCTGGTTTATTAGTTTTAGCACAAAGCCCCTCTAAACTTTAGCCAGATACCTGAGTTATTATAGTATCGGATTCTTGATTTAATCTCATGTTTATGAAACTGGAGACACTAAAGTCTCAATAAGAACTAACAAGTATGGTGATAAAAGTGTCATCTCGATTTAGATATAGATAATTTGCCCCTGTAACTAAAACAATCGAATCATGGCAGCCTTTACTGTCAGTGTCCATATTATTATGGAAGCGATCTTATTAAAATAACCAAAATATGTCAGCCTAGATACGAGGTAGACATGATACTAACACTTCTTGTCTAAAACTTCAAACTTTCTAATAGAAACAGATAAAAGAATCTGCAAACAAGCACATGATAAAAGAAAAGGTCTCAAGAGGAGTGGTCACAGTGTTCACACTGGTTTATTATAGAACCGCTTCTGCCCCAGTGAAGCTCTGTGGTGTTGCTTGCCATAAATAAATTGCCCCTATTATTATGATTGTGTTATCAAATTGGGAATCACTGCCACTCCTTCGCCCTGTTGAGGGAGGTTTCTCAGTTACTCACATGTGCCGTCCTTTGTGGGGTCCACTGTCGAGCATCCAGAATGTGGCTCTGCAATTGTTATTACTCCTCCCCAGCAACTTTTGTGGTCTGCATTATCTGGGTTCACCCTATCCCCCTCTTCGGAGGCAGAAACTTTCCCAGTCCTCCCATGGGGACGACAGCATCTCCCCGAGAGGAAGCAGCGGCTCTCCATCCCGTTTCAGCCTTTGTCCAAGGATAGGGGCACCCGTCACGTCCTGTTGGTACTGTCTGTATTTATTCCCAATCGCATCAGCAGCATAAGTATCCACCAAGTGGGGTCCCGCAGGGCACCCTGGAGAAAACCTCCTTTCCACTTCTTGACGCACCGGCAACCACAGCTTCTGCTGTAAGGTGCATGCGCTTGCATGCGGGATGACTCACACCAAATGAGATTCCTGGCTTCATACCTTGTTGTGTCTCTTACCAGAGCAACTGCTTCAAATTCAAGTTCTCGTCTGCCAGGCTCCACTGGTCCCGCACAGCTTTTTGGTTATTCAAGGGGGTCTACCTGGTAGTTCTTAAGCATTTAGACACTGATTGTGCAGGGTTTAGAGGTGCCTCTCAGAAACAGGTCTACCCCCTCAAGTGGCTAGCTATGCTCCCCTAGAGCTCTGTGTTTAATAGGCAAGCTAAGACCTTGCAGATTTAAGCATAATATTTTAAGTAAACACATCACCAGACTGTTGAAATCCCAGCCCGTATCTAGACAACTGCACATTGATAATGGGGCAGGAACATGAGATGTTAAGCCACAACATTTTGCATGAGAACATATGTTCTAGGAGAAGATATTTGTCAATCCTTTTGCGCAGCAAGACTACTGTGGCTAGCACAGATACTGGATGCCCCTGCCCGTACCCTCCCAAGACAGAAAAAAGGGAATAAAAAAAGATTACAATGAAAAGGTAGCCACCTTACTCACCGACACTTTCTCTAACCCTGAACCTTTGCCCCACAAATCATAGTGTTTATGTGTGTCACTCTAATTATTTCAACGGAAGTAAAAGGAGACTATAACACCAGAATGCATTTGGTGTTAGGTGGTCACACTAAAGTTCAGGACTGAAAACATTGTCTTTAATGACCTGGAAGAGGCTGGTCACCCTTACTATAAATGAACAGGATAAAATTAGCAAGAAAAGAGATATGGATATTAAAACAGTAAAAATATGAAACTGACATCTGCGCAGATGGCAGACATGACACCTAAGAGCAAAGATCGGGTACAGCTATGGGGACTTAGGCAACCTCACCTCTGGATCCTTCCACCTTTGTTATTAGAATGTAAAACTAAAGAACAAAGTTACAAAGCTAACCTGTCAAGGAAATTAAAAGAAACTACCTTTTTGAAAGCAGGTATATCATGCATTCAATATTTAGGACAACATCCACGAATCAGGTTGCAAAATATAATATGAGAGTAGAATAAATCTATTAACAAACCGGGGCCGCGGAGTGCAGAGGAATAGTGCTCAGGAATGGGGCCCACTAGCGAACTCGGTTTATTTCTGAAAAATGTGCTGACACATGTGCCACGATACCCCTGACGAAGGGATTTTATCCCGAAATGCATTGGGTTATTTTTAATAAAAAAGTGGCACGTGAAAACCAGATTGCTTCCTACGTTTTTTGGAATGAGTAAAATGGATTGAATAATTATGAAGAAAAAAAAGATATGGAGTAAATTATGGACAAATATACAAGTTGAGAAGTAACAAGTTTTGATTGATTGGATTCATTCTTGAACGGCTGTGCATCTTGAAGTGGCACCGAACGAGGTGTCAAAGTGTTTTGTTTTAGTAGAATAACTAAGCAATATCAGAGACCACAGACAAGGCTCATTCATCTGCTCCCTCCAGTGAAGTCAGTGGAGGTAACCCTCATCAGAAGGATCATCCATTGACATCGTCCTTATTTTTAACGTGCTCGACGAGCAGCTCGGCGGCTCCTAGAGGATCCATTCGTTCTGTTCTGCAATGAGAAGGATGTGTCTGCTGGTCCTGCATCTAATCTTTTTACATTTAGAATTTTGAAAGCCACAAAGAATTTACATAATGTTTTTTACCTTTAAATGTGAACAGCAGCTAGAAGGGACCCTCCCATCAGAATGCAAATTTATCTGGGTGGAAGCATGCTGTGGCGTCCTTCATCCCTGTTACTTCTGCAAGAGCCATCGCCAAGACACCCTGAAAGATGGTGATTTCTTCAGACCCGCTTGCCTTTGCTAACATGCACTTCCACCAGAACATTTTGTCTCAAAGGCCGTGAAAAGCTGATGAGCTCTGTCCTGGATGATTTAACAGTCATCATCATCACGAGCTGGTAAAACAAAGCTCTTACATGACTTTCTAAATCTGAGGAGATACCTGTTTTGTGGTGTGTGAAAAGGACTCCATTGCCAAAGAATGACCAGTGGCAGTAATAGAGTCTACGATAACAGCTTACAAACTATCATGTAGATCAGAGGTTTTATACAGTGGCTTGCTATCAAAGCTTGTTTTTTAGATTTATGTTTATTTTTTTTCAAAAAACCAGCGCACAATAAAAGTGAAAAAAACAAACCACAGTGGTAGGGACAAATTGCGCAGAGAAATGTATATTCGTTCTAAGTATAAAAATGAACCCTTGCTACTAGGTTAACAATGCGACAACCACTAATGCCGTAATCTCGGTAAACCAAGTCTACCCCAAACATCAACAATTTTTGCAACCGAGCAATAGGGTTCTAAAGTAAAGTCCAAGTAATGGTGATAGTACACAACAAAAAGAATATTTTCCAAATTATTTTCAGTTGTTCAAGTCTTGTCTTTTATGCTTTGACAGAGCTTCTTCGATGTGAGCCCCCTGTCAGCCACACGTGTTTCGTCCTGACTATATCACGTCATGGACTTCATCAGGGCTACAATAAAAGTGCACTGTCAGCCCCATTATTTTACCAGGTCTGTTCTGCGTTGGATATTTCCCCGTGGTAGATATAAGGTAGACGTGAACCTTACATGGCACTCCTTTATTTTGATTCTCTCGCTAATACACTTTGTGGCTACTTCTGGGGGAGTTAGTCTCCTTCCATGTGCTTCCCCACTCATGCCTTGTCCCTATTTGGCCATTCCCTTTTGGCACCTCCCCTCACTTCCTATTTACAGAAAGTGGAATCCTGTGTCCAGCTAAAGTGACCAGCAGTGGTTACAGGGTCTTAATACACTGCTGGCTACGTGACACAACGGCCCAGAAGACAGTAGAGTGCATTAGGGTATGTACACAACATTAAAGAAAATATTTACTTTATGATAGCTTCTAAAATAAGGTTGTGATTCAAAATCTTTCAAGTCTCAGTTGTTAGATTATTTGTGGTTGAATTCACTCTGTCGTTTTTTTCGCAATGCACTCACTGTGTATGCTTCATCAACAGACATAGTGTAGTATTCCAAAGCAGTCTTCACTCCAACTTTATTACATTATTATCTGGGAGTCAAAAAGAGTTATGTGGGTGCTCAGAAAATGTTTCACTCAGAAAAGTTCATCACGCTCATTAGCTGCAGCACAGTGCCTTAAGCTCGAACATTACTCACAATTTCATATCAAGTGATTGATCCGATCCTCTTTTGACTTCCAACTCAGGATGTCACTGGAATCTTGTCATCGTCAACAGGAGTCAAGTAGCCACAGAACTCCATGGAGAAGGACCACCATTGTAGGCCTGGGCATGATCTTTGTCAGAACATGTAGTGCGTCTCCGTTCACATCCGTGGTGCATCAGCTATGTTGGATCTCTGAACTGTGCGGTTTGAGCAGGCATGAGGGGATATATATTTTAATGCTGAATTATGGTTCTCTCAAGAGATTTGGCCTCCAATTCAGGATGGCTTCTGCTGTGAGGGGATACCATGTTGGTGTCTGAAGCTCACCCTGTAAAGCAGGTGAAGACTGTTAGGAGGCTACCCTTGATAAATTCTTTATTCAATAAATGCCCACATCCATACTTGTTGTACGTCTAGAGAAGCTGGTCTCACAGCATACAATACCAACTCTATCTTACTGTGTGCTGCCTCTCTCCTTTCCCACCCATCCTAAAGTCAGGAAGTTATGTCCAGTATTCGAACTGCCAGGCTATACGATTCAATGCTTTGGCATCCAAACACTCTTATTACACAGTTCACCACATGACAATCAGGACCTTCTGTCCATTAATTGCTATTATATAGTGTGCAAGCACAAAAGATATACTGTTTAACAATTGATAAATACAATTCCTATAAGGACCTTCTTTGGGACAACAACAGGTCTTCTAAAGAGACCTGCAATTCATTTAAAGTTGAAGAACCAGTAGCAAGCCCACTTGCTTTGACAAAAAAGCAGCTTCTCATAAAGGATTGCTATTTGTAGTGGGACAGTACAGAGCTATATCAGCTGAGCAGCTGTACCTGATATCAGACAGTATCAGGATTTCTCAGCAAGGCTGTGGTGCATTTTTGGTAAATCATGCAACACTTACAAGCAGAACCGTTCTACCTTTAATGAGAAAGCACCACTATCTCAGGGTTAACTATGGAATTGTACGAGAAGTTTTCAGGATGCGATATCTTACTTTTAATGGGAAAGTACTAACACTTCTCCACTGGCCTATAATGCTTCTACCAAATGGTTGGGTGGGCATGTCTCCACTCTGGGAACGTCTTGGATGAATAACACATTTTAGATAAACCTACACAAAATGGCCACCACTGGAGTTGTTTGTTCATTACCTCTACCCCTGTCAGTGAATGCTGTATGGAAATACAGAAGCTTCTCTGTTGGATTTGGCCCAACTAGGATCATTTTTGTGGATTCGTGTAGCTGTCTTCAGAATAGAGATGGATTGTAATCCTCATTCAGTGGATGAATAATACATGCGCGTGTTCCACTAGTAACGGTGTTAAGGCCCTCTTAAAACACTGAGATATTACTCATTCTAGAGTCCGCTGCCCACCAACAAGACTAACTTCTCATAACACACTGACTGTGTACTGGTGACCAGGACTGTAGGGAAAATGCACAGCTTGAACTCCAATGTAATATTGTGTTGTAGAGTGGTTTCTTTAAACGTACAGTAACTATGGTGTTTTGTACATGCCATCCTTTCTAATCATTTCCCTTTATATCTACTTTGCATCAACAACGCTGAACTTTCGGAGCTAAAGCTTTCTTTAGACGGACCTAAACCAAATATTGATAGCACTATGGGAGATAGTAGTGGGCGAGAAGAGAACAGCAAAAGGGAGACAGGGTTAGAAGTGGCCAAGAGAGAGAAAGAAGACAAAAAGTGAAAAGAGGAGAGAAGACTAAGGGAGAGATAAGGCTTTCTAGAAAGATGTGCAATTAACATGGATAAACAAGGGCTGAGACGGAGAAAGTAACAGAAGGACAAAATGAAAGAGGGACATGGAGCAAAGTCACAGATATAGGGGTCTAGGAGGAAGGTTGACAAAGAGAATCGAAAAGAAGGAGGGGGAACCTAGCAAGAGAAAAGATAGAAAGGTAGTAAGATGGAAAATAGGGAGAATGGGAGAGAGAAAGCGGAAGAGAGTAGAGACCGAGTACAAGTGAGAGCAAAAGTGGAAGAGTCAGATGTAGAGGAACAGAAAGGTTGAGAGGCAAATGTGACAGATGGTGAGGAGGGAGATGAGAAAGAAAGAAAGAGTACAGGAACAAATTACGAAGGAGGAATGGACAAATAAAGGGCAATATAGGTCCTTTTGTTTTTTTTAAGCATATTAAAGTGGACATCCAGTGTAAACAAAAAGACAGTTCTCTTTAGCTTGTCTTGCATTCAGGCACAAACAATAGAATGCTCCTTTGTTTTATGATGGCAACTTTGGGTAGGAGACCTATAGTGTACCTATTCAGCAATAGCCCCTTTAGGCTGTGACCATTATTACTTGTTCAACTTGCATTTAAATGCTCAATTATGTATTGATTTGAAGATGAACCACAATATTTCTTGTCAAGGGGCCTTCAAAGCTCATCAGTGTTTGACCAATGATAATTGCCGGACATTCTTGAAAATATTCTTTTAAGCTGAACACTAATGATCATTTTTTTAAAATCACCAAAATGGATTGTGTGGTTTCAAAGCACAAGACACTGCATTCCAGGGGAAGTAAGCACCTGCAGTGCCCTACTTTCATGTTGTATCATTATTGGAGGCCATGCCCCTTAATGTTTCCTGCATACGGGCCTTTTTACAGCCTCAGTCCAGAACTCAGTGGAGACTCTGCTTCTCGGGTCTCACCAGGCTCAGCCTCTCACTTGATGAATGTTGTCACTCATACAGGGGCTCGTTTTGCTCCAAATACATTCCATCCTTTGTTCTGGGTGTGCAGGCCTCCGATTACATGCCCCGGGGCTCACTTCAGTGCCCAGGAATCCCATTGTATTACAAATCGTGGTGTTTCACATGGAAACTCTGGCTTCTTATCTCCGCACGAAACACTAGTGGACAACATGTAGGAATCAGCATGGCAGCACCGATGTTCTAATGTTATTCCCCAAAAACTTGTAATCTCAATGATTTCCGGACCCAGAATTGCTGGGGTCCCTGGTCACAGTGATTCCTTTGGCAGAGAAAAGCAGATATTATTCCGGGCACTTGCAACGAAACTTGTAGTGTCACGACAGTATCCAGCTGGGGAAAACCACAATCAAAATAATTATTTAAAAAAACAATAAATGATTATGGGCGGCCTTGTCAAGTCTTACTGCTCTTTTTACTGGGACTTAAATGATGGTTTCATAATATTTGCTTAGACCGATACCACACACCATACGTGTTTCAGCCCCTGAACAGGAACTTTTTCAATGCGAAAGTGCAGTCGTTCAAGCCAAGGTAGATAGACTCCTGCCCCAAAGTCATAAATTATGTAACTGACAACCATGCCTCAATTAGGTAGCTGAGACTCAAGGACTGAGAAATTTCTCTCGTCTTGACATGGACTCTTCTAGCTTTTCATGTTGGGGAACTGGCATCTGGCTAGCACTCTGTTCCCAGCCCGTGTGTACCAAAGCGCCATGGTTGGTTAGTTCATCTAACGGTGAAATATCACATAAAAAAGGCTAATGATGCTAGAGAATCTACCGAAGGCATGTCAATTTTCAGTATTAGCTCCCTTTGTCTTAGGGTTGCCTGTTTACCACAGAGCATCTCTCTCTCTCTCTCTCTCTCAAGTCTGAAGTAAAAATACACTTGGTCACTGATAAAGACCTGGTGCTTATCACCGGTCTTTAAAAAATAAAGCATGCCCATGCCAGAATAATAGACATTAGCAAGCATGATTTGTTTCCCATTGCTATTAGACATATGCTTTCAGGATCTGAATTGAACGCCCTCTTCAAACACAACAATGCAACAAGATCTAGACCCCAGGCCAGTTGATACATGGAGGAACTCAGGCTGATGAAATCCCACTTCAAACAACTTAAGTACAAATGAAGAATGAGACAGGACAATCCAGACAGGAGCAAGTTCAAATCCACAATGAGATGTTACTACCAAATAATCTGTACCACCAAATGCGCTGCTCTGGCAGACTGCATCAATGCCAGCACCAACAGAGGCAAAGACATCTTTGCCATTGTGAAGGATTTCACCTAACCAGCAGCTGCCTCCAGCTCGATCAACCCCTCACAGGATCTCTGCAACTATCTCTCTCAATTTTTCAGCAGCAAAATCACTGCCATTTACACCAATTTCAACCCACAATCAGACCAAACAGACCGTGCCAAATGCTTCCCGATCTTATCCAAAGAACCAGTGCTAACTATATGGCACGCCATCACCCCAGAAGAAACTGCCGCCACCATGAAGTCCATCCACTCAGGGGCCTCATCACACCGCAGCCCCCACCATGTTTACTTCAGAGGTCTGCAACCCATCAGGGCCATGCTCACAACCATTTTAAAAGCTTCCACCCCTTCCACAGCCTTCTCATTTGCTTAGAAAAAACGCAACTGTCCTCCCATTGCTGAAGAAACCCACAACAGGCCCCTTCAGCACTCGCCAACAACAAACCAATCTCCTTGCTACCATTTCTGGCCATGGTCTTAAAAAAAAATCATCAACTGCCGCCTCAACAAATACTTTATTGACCACCAACACCACTCAGTCTGGTTTCAGACCAAACTACATCACAGTAAATGCACTTATCGCTGCCATGGCTGACATCCACATACTCTCAATGGAGGAGGCACTGCACTCCTCATCCTCCTGAACCTCTCTGCAGTGTTTGACATGGTCTCTCACCACATCCAATGAACACATTGTGATGGATCTACTCCTTCCCGATTGGAGGGACCCAATCAGTCAGCCTGACACCTTTCACCTCGGGCGCCTGAGACCTCATCTGCGGAGTTCCACAAGGATCCTCTGTGAGCCCAACCTTCTTCATCTCCCATCAACTTCCTGTCCTACGACATGCAACTCCTTCTCTCCCTCAAGAACAAGACACCCAGCATCCGGATCAAGATCAGTGCCTCTATGAATGAAATCAACCTCTGGTCAAAGAACAACAGTCTAAAGCGGAACACTGACAAGACCAAATAAGTGATCTTCAGGAAGAGCACTTCACCATGGGACTCCTCCTGGTGGCCAACAGAGCTAGGAGCGACACCCACCTCCACCAACCACGCCAAGAACCTCGGGATCGTTAGCTACATCAAATTCGACATCGCCCAAGTCAGAGCCATCACCGCCTCATGCTTCCATACTTTGAAGATGCTGCAGAAGATTTCAAATGGCTCCCAATCCGGGAAAACCATCACGCACACCTTTGTCACAAGCAAGCTGGACTAAGGAAACACACTCTATGCCAGGGGCAACAAAAAACTCATCAGAAGTTTGCAGACCATTCAAAACTCAGTAGCTAGTATCACTCTCAACCTCCCATGTCGCACACACACCACACCAGACCTGAAGGTTCCCCATGCAGAAACAAACACAATTCAAACTCCTCACCCACACTTTCAAGGCACCACATAACAGTGGCCCAGCATACCTCAACAATCACATGTGCTTTCGCAAATCTTCCAGACCCCTCCACTCATCCAGACTCCTACTTGCAACCATCTCATGCCTATGGAGAACAAGATCCTACAGTCAAGCTTTCTCCTACATTGCTCCTAAAGCATGGAACGACATGCTGCAACACAAAAGAGCCTCTTCTTCACTTCTTGAATTTTAAAAGAAGCTAAAGTCCTAGCTTTTGGAGTAGTTTCACTAGGCCCTAGATTTGGCTAGACTCCTGCTCAGCGCCAGGATACCCTCCCGGGTGATAGTGCTCTCTACAAATCTGCATAACAAGTATGGTCTCCAAGATCTTATCATGCAAAAAAAGGCATATCTGCTAAACAAAAGTGTGAGGATGAGTTTGAATAAGTTGACCCAGAGTTCAGGCCAAGCTACACGCCTTTTTAGCTATGTTGTTAGCCATTACCTTTTAATTTTACTAAAATTATGTTTATTGTGCTTACTTATTGGGGCTTTGAGCCTTCTTCATCCACTGGTCTGTTATTGTGTCATTCACATTTTCTGCTGCTCAATACACCATACAGCATGGGACAGTAGGTCAGCCCACTTCAGCCATTGCCTAACTTCACTGTGAGGGATGGCATTCTGCTCTTTCACAAGGAGCACATCCATCCACAAAGTAAGTCCCTTAAGTGCCAGAAACTACTATCCAAAGATGTGGTTTCTGAAACCCAAAAATGATTGTTTTTAGCCAGTGCTATTTTTTTTCATTTGTAAGGTCCTGGCAACTTCCCCAGCAATAACGTTTTTAAAAAACCATGACAAAACAAAACAAGAATTAACCCCTTGTGTGCCCCGCCCTTTCCCCGCCCTGTGCCGGGCGTTGAATTAGCGGGCGGGGTTCATGACGAGATAGTCTCGTCATGGGCACAGCGCAACCGCGGCCCATGACGAGACTATCTCGTCATGGGCACTCAAGGGGTTAAGAAAGCCAAAGGCAGAGCTACTGGCTTTGCCAGTGATTGTATATAGGGTTGAACACATCCACTTTGGAAACTGCCTGTTCAAGTAATATTCTCTGTGTTGCAACACAGAGCTGTTAAGCTGTTAAGTGAAAACACCTAAAGCTGTTGCAGTATATTTTTGTAGCGAGAGCTGCTGTGTTCCCATGGGCACCGTGAACCTTAATGCAAGCAAGGAAAATGGACCCTCAGGCCTTGTGACTGGGTAAAAGATGACAATTATCACAGGTCTGCAGTTGGCCGCTCCCACTCCTAGACCATGCTGCCATTGCACCAGCTGCACTAGTGATAGCTATGTCCTGGCTATGTGAATCAGCTGACAGGCAGACTGAAAGCAAAATAAATAAACAAGTATTGGCAATGCTAGTAAGTCTGGCTTATAACTGAAAATGCATTTTGTGTCAATTGATGGATTTAGGAACTCACTAAGTTACCCTACATGCACTTTGTCATTTATCTTTGCACTCATGCATCCATTTATCAATCTGCTGACTCATTCTTCATTCCCCAGACACAACCACAATAAAATACGCAAAAACCCAACAAAATATGCAAGATAAATTAAAAGAATAAAAGTAGAAAAAAGAAAACATGCAGCCGCCTAAACATGGCATATGCTTGCAGTAACAAACTATTCATAGCAGTCGTTGTCGATATTGCTGCAGTATTGTACATAGTCTGATGTTGGTTTAATGTTTCAGCATGGCAGCCATGTTTAGAACCAATGTGTTGGCCATCATGGAAAGGTAAAACATTGAGTGGTTCTTAGCTATAGCTACTTTACCCACTATCCCCCGCAATGTTCGGCAATCGTTGGGACAGCCGATCATTGAACAAGAGATTAGGGGGGCCATCAAGGAACTTGCAACCGGGAAGACTCCTGGTTTGGATGGCCTCTCAGCTAAATTCAGACATACTCGTTCTCATGGCCCCCCAGCTAATGGAGGTTTATATAGTATTGTGGGAGGACTTTGCTCTGTTGCCTTCCTGCAGGAGACCCCGGCTGATTTCTCTCCGCAAACCACACAAAGACCCGAGAAACACTTCCACTAACCGCCCACTGTCGATGCTAAATCTCGACTATAATATTGGCCTCCCGTCTACAACCTCACTTATACCTATTGATCCACCAAGATCAAAATCGATTCATCCCACAGAAAAACAAGTCCTTAAACATCAGATGCCTCTCACGTGTCCTTGCTGAAACCCTACAAGGTGGCTCTTAGGATGCGTTGGTACTCTCTGTTGAACTCTGGAAATCTTTTGACACCCTCCAGTGGCGATATATATACGCAGTGATGCACGCATGAATATGGGGCTGAAGTGGGAAAAGTGAGTAAAGCTTCTAAATTCTTGAGCGCAGGCTAAGGTCATCGGGCAGGCCGTGGGGTAGGAGGATTCCCTTACATGATCGGGAGCATGGCATCTCTCTTTGTGCAGATGATATGCTTTTGTTCCTCAAAGAGGCCAGCACATGGGTACCTTGGAGAGCCCAAATTCTTTGACTACTAAGCAGGGATTCCGACCTCTGCACCAACTGGGAAAAGACCTGTGTCTTCCCGATCTCCAAGAGTTTGCACACAATACCCCCGCTGGTTGCCGCACACAGTATACAATGGGAGCCCCATGTGCTTCAGTATCAGGGAGTCAATTTACCATCAGGATAGGAACACTTGAGAGGGGTACATTTCTTTAATCTCCCCATCTGGGTACCCAAACTGGTCACTGGGTATGTTAATGATGGACTTAATCTAAGACGGGAGTAGACATCTGTTTTCCCTGCGGATCATGCAGCGCCCATCTAGAGAGGGTGGTCTTGGAGTCACTGACTTAGATCTGTCCCAAATCAAAGCCAACTTCAGTGGCTAGCACGCTGGCTGGCAGGTCACCAAGAAGAGAAGTTTGAATACTTTGGCCTGCAGAGCTGCAAGGGTGCCCTAGTGTCCCTCTCGCTAGGGCTGCGCCCTTTCCTGGAACCTCCTCCTAAACTGCATGCCATTGTGCTGCACTCTTGAAGGAAATTCCTCAAATTGGCCCACCTATTCCCTCTATATGCTCCAGCAGCCCCCTGGTCTGTCTCCCTTCCTTTCTTAAAGGCGTTTAATATGTCGGCGTGGACGGAGGTAGACTTCCTCAATGTAGGAGACTGCTACGAGGAAGGGATCCTGAAATTTCTTAAAGTGCTCACTACTGAGGGGGGCTTGGCCAATTCATAGTTCCTGGTTTACACAGCAGTGGTGCGAACACTACAGGCACTATAGAACACAGGACACAGGGAACTACCAATGCACAATGTGTTACAGATCCTCTTCGCCTTCGGTCATAGATGTAGTTTCGTCTCCTGGTTTTACAAATCGGCGCTCTATATGACCTAGGACACCTTAGACGTAGGTGGAAGGAGGGCATAGGACATGAAGTGTGTAACAAGGAATAAGAGAGGGTATTGGAGCACACACACAAGGTGTCCTGAAACACCAGCTTCAGTTACACTCAGTTTAATTATTTATATATGTTCTACCTTACACCTCACAAGCAGAATACATGGGACGGGAGACATGGCATGCCCCAGATTTCCGATGACAGACGCTGACTTGTTGTATATGACTTTGGCCTTCCTTCACGTGGCGCAATTCTGGCAGGCAGTAGTGGGCGAATTGGAGCGTACAATTCAGTGTCCCGACCTGCAGATGGAAACATGCCTGCTAGGTCCATATCCGATTCTGAGAATGGTACGTGTGACTATAAAGTTCCTGAACTTGGCCCACGCTAAGAGAATAATTGCAATGCACTAGAGTTCATTGGATAGTCCCCTCCCCCATTGTAGATGAAAGAGGGAGGTGGAACACTGGGCACTAGTGGTGGAGTCAATACTTAAGGAAGAAGAGCGCAGGGGCCTGCACACCCACCCGATGGCAGCAGTGCTTAATTTGTAAAAATATAAGTGATATGGCTCTAGTCATGTGGCCTCTGTAGCCTTCACCAACCGATTGCCTATGCCAGTATTGCCAACGACAGTACCTACACAACTACTAACCTGCACACTGCTTCAAGTGTGGCAGTTCAGCCTATTCCAGGCCCTAAAAGCTATACAAATAGCTTGGCCTGCAGGTATTAGTTGTTTTAAATTTATACTGAATTAATAAACAGTTGCTCTTCTGCTCATATCTAAATTATACAAAACAGCGCCACCATGTGGCAGCTGTCATAAGTGCCGGTGTTGACAGTTAAGTGCTGGTGCTGAGCACTGAAAACCACCGGCTCAAATTAAGCACTGGATGGCAGACGACTGGGAAGCGACCCTGATCCCCTTTCTGGGGCTGTCGAACACCAACCTTGAACCTTCATGATTCTGGTCTTGAAAATTATGGAATGCCCTAGCCACTGCTATCTGAATGTTGGTAATACCCTGGATGCTGTTACGAATGTGGAGTCGTTTTTGTCGCAATGGAGTTATGAATAACTGCCCATCAAATGGTACTGTTACGTTTTCTGTTTTCTTTTTGGCTAAATCTTACCTCACGCCAGGTAACTCTGTTATCTAGATGCTGCAAGGGTAAATTAATATGTGTACATATGGAGATGAAAATCTACCTGTTTTGATAAGTAAGAAAATCAATAAAAAAAATAATAAAATAAAATAAATGAGGGAGATACTTGAGGGTGACTTAGCTAAATGATCTACAACTTAAAAATTGTAATAGTATCATAAAGGGAGCATGACTTGGTGTGTAGAATGTACTGTGTAAATATTTGCAGTTGAAAGGATGGCTAAAGATTTCAAATCAAACACATCTGAAAAGTAAGTGCTGATAGTATGCATCTTGATCTTTTTTAATGGAATATCTGTATGTCTCGGTTCATAACTTTTAATTTTCCCATCAACTTAAATAAAGTGACAAAAGAAAAAATGCATTTTCGTTTAAGTGATCAAAAGCTCCCATTTCAATATCCCAATATGGAAGACAGTCCCACTGTGGTACTAGGGAAGTAGGGCATAAAATACCATTGGAGGTCATCATCCTGGGGCCCATCGCGTTAAGAACCCCCCACACCCATGGACCATGCATTAAACCTCGGCATCATACTAGACTCCTCGCTCACAATGAACCACCAGATCAATGCCATCTCCTCATCATGCTTCCACACTCTTTGCCTGCTTGGAAAGACCTTCACATGGATCCCCACTGAGGCCAAAAAGATGGTCACCCGCGCACTCATCAACAGCAGACTTGACTACGGCAATGGACTGTATGTAGGCATCACCCAGAAACTCCTCAGGAAGCTGCAGAACTTTCAGAATGCTGCAGCCAGACGGGTCCTCAACATCTTTGCCGCAGCCACATCTCCGAACACCTGCGAGAATTCCACTGGCTCCCAGTCACCAAAAGAGTCACGTTCAACCTCCTCACACATGCCTACAAATCCCTCCATGATGCCGGACCAGCATACCTTAAACACCACCTCTCATTCCACGTACCCACCAGACACCTCCTCTCCGCCGAACTGGTCCTTGCCACCATCCCTCAGATCCGCAAGACCAGGACCGGAGGAAGATCCTTATCCTCCCTCATCGCCAAAACCTGTAACACCCTGCCTCTCTACCTCAGGCTATCACGGATGCTGACCGAATTCAGGAAGGATCTCAAGAACTAGCTCTTCAACTGAACCTCTGTACCCATCAGGACCTGCAGCCCCCCCCACCAAGCGCCTTGAGACCCTCACAAGTAGTCATGCTTAATAAACACTGAATGATTGATTGATTTCATCACTATGTTAAAAGTGATAGGTTACCACGAGCAGTATTCCTTTCAGCTCCACCTCTTTTGACTTAAGCCTTACTCTGCCTTACATGGATAAGTAATGATGTAGCAATCCCTCAATCACACGCTTTGGAAGTCATATAATGCCATGGCCACCACCCCAAGGCAAAAAGCAATTTTCAATTGGTCAATTGTTCACATTATAAATAACATGTTATGTATTCTTCTACTTAACAGACATATGAAAATACACCTTGCTTGCAACCTTTTGCCTCCAACGAATATATGATCCTGGAAACATGCAAGACTTTGAACGTCCTCTTTGTCTACAATGGGCGCTATGACCCTTATCTAATCCACTGGCTCCTTCCTTTACAAGTCGCCTTGAAGCAGACCCCTGCTGTTGGTAAATATTGTATATCTGTGTAGTTTCTGTGTTGTGATACTTTTTACTCATTGTACAGGACTGCTTGAAAATTGCAAAAGGCAACATAGAAAGAAGACTAGACGCAGCGTGTCAGCCAGCATTGCACCAACATAAAACCAACATAAAGCTCCGTTGCCCTCTTAAGGGCCTTGTTAGTCATTGGGTATAGACAGGGGACTGTGATTATCTATCCTGCAACAAACAATGGTCCCTCTTAAGAGCAGGCTGTGTAAAATGCATTTTGGGGATCCTTTACAAAAGGGTGTTTATCACAATTTTACTGCTGTCTGCTTTACCTTTCTTCAAAAACAGCCCCATGTAGTCTGTTTTTTGTTAAAACTGAACCGCGATATTAATAAAGGTGGCATCTGACCTCAGGCTTTCTATAAAAAGCCGTAAAACTGTGCTTGATGAGGGAGCAAGTTACAGTTAATTGGAAAACAATAACTGGCCCATTTAAGTGGGTTCTGGGTTTTATAATAGTTCTTCTCTCATTTCAACATCTAACTTTAATGTCACTTTAGCCCTTGTTTGTTTCAGTGACTATATATGTGTATCCATATATTATGTCTCTATATTACACATTAGGGTGTTTGCTTTGCAGAAAATGAAGTGAAATAAAAACCCATGTTCCACAGGAAACCATGACATGTGCAACATATTTTATGGTTCCTTGTGAAATATGGATTTCTCCATTAAAATGACATTGTACAAACGTTTTGCTAAAATATTTATAACCAAAGTGGCTTTTCCCTTCATGGTTGTGAGAGGGAAGTATGTTCCGACAGAGCCCTATATGCCCTTATAACTTTCGTGGCTAAGGCTTTAGTCTATGTTTTCCTAAATGCTACAGCATCCCTTCCCTGCACATTACATTGTCACTGGGCACAGGCTGATCAATGGAAGAAGAATTGCCAACGAATCAAATTCCTTTCCAATTTTACAAAAACATATTCCCACAGTTTACACCACTTTCACTCAACATAATGGGATGCCCTATAGCAGTTTTAGAGTGTCTTGCAGAATAGGCCCCGCAACACTCTGTACTTCAACTACTGCTCCCCCTTGGCAGGCGTCAGGGCTATTAAGATTATGTAGCATGAAGCACCAAATTATGCAGCAAGGCTATATAAACTATGCAGCAAAAACGCAAATTATGTGGCAACGTATACAGCAAATGTGCTAAATCCATGCTTATGTGGTAAATGCCGCAGCTACAGAATATCATAAATCCAGTAGTAGCCTGCTATTGTTTTAGCCACAAGTTACTGAAAGTTAAGCAAAACCAAACATTCTAATTCCAATCAGTGCCCATTTTTAGCTACACTTTACAGAAAACTACTTTTCAAGCTAC
The DNA here is from genome assembly GCF_964204655.1 of Triturus cristatus. Classification (NCBI taxonomy): domain Eukaryota; kingdom Metazoa; phylum Chordata; class Amphibia; order Caudata; family Salamandridae; genus Triturus; species Triturus cristatus. The sequence continues at coordinate 930,093,703 of NC_140584.1, forward strand.
CTGCCTCAAAATTAACATGTGACATAAAAATACATTAACAGTAATGTGCTATGTGGCTCAATATTTCTATACAAGGGTTCTGTTGGCATTTAAAAACCATTTGGCCTATGGCCTCATGGTTAATGATGCCACTAGAGCCCCTGATTAGCAGTATTGGATGATATGGTTTATCTATCTGTCTATCTGTCTATCTATCTATCTATCTATCTATCTATCTATCTATCTATCTATCTATCTATCTATCTATCTATCTATCTATCTATCTATCTATCTATCTATCTATCTATCTATCTACACATCTGATTTGATCATTTCAAAACCTGTTGTTTACAGAGCTTATTTATAAACAGCTGCAAGAGTGTGTGTGTGTGTATATATATATATATATATATATATATATATATATTTGGATGTATTAGTCAGTGACAGTCGCCACTGGGTAGTTATAGTTAGGATCATGTTTCCATGGGGAATGCCTTTTTTGTGTTGCTAATAACTTTAGTGCCGTCTGACAAACTTTCCAAAAAAGTGCTTCTTCATGACTAGTTTGCGCATTGAAAGTTTCAGGGTGATCCGTCAGGCGCAGAAAAAAATGGGGGTCCCAAAACGCTTTTCCCCTTTTAATTTCTCCATAGGAACTTTAGATGCAGCTACAGCCCAAACCACTGAACGGATTCAACCCAAATTTGGCATAAAACTAGATCTTGGTGCAGAAAAAGTGCCTCTTAGGTCCCAGCTAGACAGCGCATACGCTGTCTGGAAGAAACAGGTTGTGTTTAATCTGTGGGCTTCAGCTCGCCCATAGGCTTCCCATTTGCTCACTCCATCGTCTGTCTCATATTCTTTGTTGCCATCTGTCTTTTAGTGTTTAACCCTCCCTCAGAGCATGGACCGATTATTTGTTAACATCCACTGCTCCTTTTTTTACAACCATTTGAGGACCTTCTGTTTTCTTTCTTTTTCAGCACTCTACACAGTGCTCGTGCTTTTCCCAGCTCTATCTCCGCCCACCCACCCTCATGCCCCACCCACAGACCCCCCTCCCCTGTCACTGCTTTTCCCTCCATTGCTGCTATCCATTTCCCCCATCTCCTCCCTCCCGTCTCTGCTTGCTCCCTCGCACCTCCCAGTGCTTGCCTCGTCCACAAATCACCTCTTCTCCCGATCCCATCACTGCTTTAAACCCCTATTGTAGTCTGTTTCGTTCTAGTGATTAGTGGTGTTCTACCTTTTAATGTCCTGTTAGTGTATAGCTGACATGCTGATTGGAACATGTGTGCACAGCTGCTTTTACTTATCACACATGCAGTCTCTGTTTATATTCCCTGCTTGTGGGTACTAGGGGTGTGCATGTTTACACCATATGTGGGCATTCGGCAATGGTGTTTACAGCTAGAAATCAGACCTCAAGTGAATTAGGTATGGGTTATCACGTGGGCATGTCAGAGCTTCTAAAGTACCTGTGTCTTCTGCTGTAATTGCATAGACACGTTTCGCATGTATGTAATGATTGAACTGTTTGTGTCTCACCTTGTTGCTTCTCAATTTATAGGGTAGAACTCTATTTCTTCAAATTTTTCCAGTATGGACACTTTCTTACTTTTTCCGCATTCACCTGTGAAGTGTTTCAATGCGCCATTGTTGCTTAAGTTGAATTCTCTTCAAAGGAGCCAGGCTGAGTCTTGATGTCATTAAAGTCTGCCTGCCCTTCAGTGTCCATGGCAAAAGTAGTCCTTTTAATGTGGTTGCCGATGCAAGAATTTCCTCATGTTCACTGCTGTAAACCAGCCTAACACTGTGATTCTTTCTAGGATTTTTTGTGCAGTTTCATATAGCGCCAACACCATCTAAAGTAGTGGAGTTCTTTACATTAGCACCAGTTACTTTTTTCTGCAATTTTATATAGCACGAACACCACTCAAAGGTATTGGAGCGCTTTATATTAGCACCAATTCCACTAAAACAAGGACACATTCATTTTTGTAGGCAAGGGGAGATTAAGTGATTAGCACAGAAGCTAGGATGTTAAGCCAACACCGAAACTCAAACCCAGTTTCACAGTTCCATACTTGGCAGCTCTGGCCCTTATACCACATTCTCTTCCGAAATGAAGCCACATTGTCTCCCTAGCCTCGGCCTCAGTTCCACATTTTGTGATTACTGGCAAATCACTTAATCTCTCCGTGGCTGCTCGCATTTGTTGTTGGTTGCCTGTCTACCTCCCGCCCGTTGCTGCTCGCCCCGCTGAACTCCTTTGCACAGATATCTTTTTTACATTTTTTGTGCAGTTTTATGTAGCGCCAACACAACTGAAAGGTATTGGAGTGCTTTACAAAAGCACCAATTACTTTTTTTGTGCAGTTTTATAAAGTGCCAATACCACCTGAAGGTATTGTGATGCTTAACATTAGCGCCAGTTACTTTTTTGTGTGCAGTTTTATACAGTGCCAACACTACCCGAAGATATTGGAGCGCTTTACATTCACACAAGTTACTTTACACAAGGGCACATTCATTTTTGTAGGCACTGCCAGATTTTGCCCAAAATAAGGGATGTTAAGCCAACACCAAAACTCGAACCCGGTTTACCAGCTCCATAGTCAGCAGCTCTGGCCCTTACGCCACATCCTCTCCCGAAAGGATGCCATATCATCTCCCTAGCCTCGGTCTCAATTCAACATTACAGATAAATCATTTAACCTTCCTGTTTGTAAACAAAACAAGCATTGGCAAAGCAGTAGGTTTCGCCTGTGCTAAACTATTATTTTTAGGTCTCGGATAGACAGCGCATGTGCTGGTCAGCTAGATAGCTTTTCCCTTACTCACCTGTTTAGACCTATGCAGGGGCGGACGCGCACCAAAGGCACGCCTATGGCAAGCCCGTCTGCGGCCGTCCTCGTCCTGCCGGGGCCAGGGGCCAGAAACCCTGGTTCTTCCCAACCAGCTTCTAGAGCCTATACTTCGCTGGCCCTTCATAATCTAAGGCCCTCAGCCAATGCTCTTTGTCAGGCTTTCACTCAGGAGGATCACCAATTTTCCTGCACCTGTTGTCAGTTCGAATATACTGCCTAGTCCCTGCCTAAAGCTGTGTCAGTTTCCCCTGAGCAGAAGGTTGTATTTCAGCCATTTGTTAACGATCTGGCTGTCCTTTCCCTGCCTAAAAACCTTAGGTGTTTTAGCTTAAATTGTCGCTCTCTCCCAAAGAATCAGATACATTTATTCAACTTCCTTTGTGATGCTGACCCTGCTATGGTCTTCTTAACAGAAACGTGGCTCCACGACGGTTCCTCACCCGATATAATTGCTGCTCTTCCTGCTACTTTCACCCTGATGGGGATGAACATACCACAAATTGGTGTACAGCATTACCAGATTATCTGACTCCACATATCTTACAGGCAGCAAACTTTACTTTGCTTGGAGAGATCAACTTGCATCTTGAGGACCCCAAAAATAAGTTAGCCTTAACCCCTATAGATGATTTGGGCTCACTTAATCTTTCCCTTCTAAACTCAGCCATCACCCACACAGCGGGTCATCTCTTAGACCCCATCTTTTCCAATCTCTCCACCCTTTCTGTTGACCCTCCTCTCCAACTTTGTTGGACAGATCATTATGCAATACCTTTTAGTATCACAGTCCCTTTTTCTCCCTTCACTCGATCTGCCTTGCAACTTACTAACAGGCATTGGTCTAAACTGGATATGATTGAACTAAACAATCTACTTCTTCAAACTATTCCTACCCTCATTTCCACACCGGACGCTGATCAAATCACTGTACATCAATGGCTTAGGGAGGCTACAGATTCTATTCTGCCGCTAACATCTAAAACACAATGCAGAATACAGCCTCCTGCCACCTGATTTAATGAAGCCCTCTGTTCGGAAAAATGTCTTGGCCCTGAGGTGGTTGTCTTCCTTTCTGAAAGATTGAACGTTTCAGGTCTCATCAGCGAACAACACATCCAAGACCCTAACACTGACCTCGGGGGTTCCGCAGGGATCCATTTTGAGCCCCCTGCTTTTTAACATTTACCTTTGCCTTCTGATGGATGTGATTGAGAAGTCTGGTCTCACCGTTTTCTATTATGCTGATGATTTCCAGATTATTTTCTCACTTTCTGATGCTCATAACCAAGATCCTTCACCACTCAGCCAAGGTTTGGCTAATGTCGCCCTTTGAATGAACAGAAATGCCCTCAAGCTTAACAGCAATGAAACAGAAGTCTTGATTCTGGGAAATAATTCAGAACTCTAGGGAGTTAACCATTGGCCTGTCTCACTAGGACCCTTACCCACGTCGGTTAATAAGGTTAAGAATATCGGCTTCATTATTGATGAGAATCTTTCCCTTAAGCCGCAGGTCTCCAAGCTCACAGCCTCCTGCTTTTCCACTTTTAAATGGCTCAAGAAAATTCTCTGGCTGATTCCTTTGAATGCCAGGAGAACAGTGCTGCAGGTCCTGGTAACGTCAAGATTGGACTATGGGAATGTACTGTATCTGGGCGCCGATAAATCCCTGATCCACCACCTGCTGGTCATTCAGAAGGCAGTCGCCCTTCTTCTCTTTCTGCTGCCTAGACACATTTCTTTCTCTCCCCTGCTCCACAAACGACATTAAATTCAAAGCCTTATGCTATATGTTTCGAGCCAGACACGGACTCGCCCCTTCATATATCCAAGGTCTGGTGCCACCTTATGTGCCCACCCGATCACGGAGATCAGTCAACCTCTCACTATTTACCACGCCCAGATTTCGTCGGGCACGCATTAAGTGTCGCTCTTTCTCCTATTTAGACCCGAAACCTCCCAACTCCCTTCCTGTAGCTCTCAGGAACTGCCAGTCATTACTTACCTTCCGTAAGAACCTGAAGACTTTGTTTTTCGTTGCCCTGACTGTGCTCACATTACCTGGCAAGTTGTTGTTTGATCCTCATCTTCTTCTGCATCCCTACTTTCTGTCTGCTCTAGCGCCGGGAGACCCCTCTGGGTAGCTGCGCGCTCTACAAATCTCTTAAATAAATAAATTAAATAAATACCACTAAATGTAGGGCTTGTACATAAATGAATGCATTTCTTAAAAACTTTTAACAGCACATATTTTTTGTTGTTGCAAGAGCTGATGGTATTGGACCTCTCGCTCTGTCCTCCGTCTTGCTATAGTGGGAACATGGGCCAATGGTATTGGAGCACTTAAAGTTACATTCCACAATGACACATTCATTTTTGTCACTGATCCTGCTTCAATTAAGGTATTTATCCCCCTTTATTGTTGCTTCCTCCCACCCTCTCCCATCATTGCGTGCCCATCTTCCCATCCCCTTCTGCTTCCAAGCTTGACCCGTCCCACTACCTCCCTCATCGCTGCTGCTTTAAAAAAATAAAATGTGCACGATCAGATGATATTGGAGCGCTTGTTCCATCCTTTGTCTTGCCATAGTCTTTCTTTGTACACATACACACATAACACTAAAATGCATACGCCTGTACATAAACAAATTAATTTCTCTGTGGGGGCGAAGAGACTCTGCCGCGGCTCAACGTCCTATGATTCTGGGCTTTCAGTGACTTTCAGCCATGCTGAACAGCAGATGTGCAGTTAGACAACATGGCTAAAAGACATTCACATTGACAAGCCCAATAGATCAGGTATTGCTAAGACCTATTGGCTTTGCCAGTGCTTGTTGTGATATGGTGTTAATCCATTCAGTAGTGTTTGAGCAATTAATGCTCAAAACTTTGTATATATGGGGATGTGGAGCCTCCAAGGATCTGACAGATTTCAAACTTATATCTGATTGGCTGCCACCATCTTGAACCAGGAAGTTGAGGCAGCCATTTTAGGACTCGGGGCTAAGTCCTGTGTCCTAAGATGACTACCATAACTTACTTAAGACTCAGTCCTGAGTCCTAACAAAATATTAAAAAAGGCATAAGGTGGCAGGTTAGGGATGCCCTGGCCCCCTACGCTTGGTGGTGGGGTCCCAGTCTGGGGCCAAAAACGTAATTTTCAAATTAAATTTGCGCAAATTATCAGAGGATCCACTGGAACATTTTTAAAAAAAGATGCAGGCTTCTTTTTAAAATCTCCTGGGTTGGCCCAGGGCCTGGGTGGATGACGCATGTTTTTATGTTTTTTGGAGAGGGGGGCACGTGCTATTTTTGGCTCCAGGGAACCCATCCCCAGGGCACAAAGTATTTATTTACGGAAGGGGAGCACGCTACTCCTCATCCCCTGGCCACTTTTGCACTGTGGAACCCCATCCTCAAGATCCCAATCTGATCAATTAGGGAAGGGGGACACAGGGACCCCTCCCAGAGTCATATTAGGTCCCGGGAACCCATCCACCATAGCCAAAGTATATTTTAAGGGTGGGGGTGCCGCACACAGCCCCTTTCTCTCAGACTTTAATGGCCCCGGGGACCCCATACCCCGGAAACGGCTCACTGTCAAAAAGGAGCAAAAACAAAGTCTGCTCCCAACGGGCGACAGCTTTAAAAATGCTCCAGCCAGCTGGGAGAAGGCTTGTGATCAGGAAGATATTTTTCTAGCCCTGGGAGAGCAGCATAAATAGTTGCTCCATGTGGGCAGGAGCAATGCCAGCTTCCGCAATATGCAGGGAGCCGTCCGGGAGGGACCTGTGGCTCCACCCACTACCCCCAACATTGTGCATGGTGGGTGCCACGGGTAGTCACCAGGACACCCACCTTAAAATAATTTGAGGCCCGGGCATGGGGTCTCCAGGACCATAACAGGCTCAGGGGGGCTCACTGACCACTCCCTTTTAAAATAGATACGGCCCGGAGTGAAGGGGTATTGAGGGCTTGATGATGCTCGGGGGGGGCATGTGGTTCCTCTCCCCTTTAAAATAAAAACAACCCTGGGGGATCGGTGTCCCCAGGGCCAAAACTGGCTTGTGGAGAGGGTCCAAGCGACCCCCCATCCTCCTTTTAAAAAAAGGTATGTCCCCAGGGATGGGATCCCCAGGGCCCATAAAGGCTCAGGGGATGGTGGCCACATACCTTCCTCCCTTTATGAATTACCTAGCCCCCGGGGATATGGTTCATGGGACCCAATAATGCCAAATAAAAGAAATATAGGGAGGGAGCCACGCGGCCCCCTCTCCTTTTTTGCTATATTTGGCTCTGGGAAGGGGTCCACCGTACAACCCTAAGCTGCGTGGAAAAGGTTCAGCCGCCACCACAGATGGCCTTTGGTTGTTCACGTTGTGAGAGTTGTCTGCCTGCTTGTGGTTGGCCTCAGGTCCTGGCACCAGGCCAGGCACTGTGGACAACCCCTGCCATAATTACTGAAGGGCCTACGCAGCGAGGAATTGGCTGCCTTTGGGGGGATAGGCCAGAGAGCCTGGCTGCAGGCAAGGCTCTGTGGCCAGACACTCGCCGCGCACGACCAAAGGTCCTGTGCAGCATGGGGTTGGCTGCATGCAGTGGGTTAGCCGCAGTGGCTAGGCCCTGTAGCCAACCCCCCACCATGCACCACAGAAGGCCCTGCTCAGCGTGGGGTTGGCTGCCTTTAGGGTCGGTTGGCTAAATGGGGGGGGGGGGGGCAGGCCCTGTGGCCAATCCCCATAATGCTTACTGAAGGCCCTGCACAGTGTGGGTTTGGCTGCCTTTCGGGGGGGTGGGACACCTGTCATAAATGACCAAAGACCATGAGCAGCGTGGGGTTGGCTGCATGCAGGGGTTGGCTGCAGGCCCTGTGGCCAAAACTCCACTGCGCATGACCGAAGGCCCTGCCCAGCATGTGGTTGGTAGCCTTTGAGGGGGTTGGCCACAGAGCCTGGCTGTAGAGTGGGGTTGGCTGCATGTGGTAGGTTGGCTTCTGGCCAATGCAACCGTAACGCACAATCAAAGGCCCTGCGCAGCATGGGGTTGGCTGCCTTTGGGGGGTTGACTGCATGCTGGCGTTATCGTTAGGTTACATTTTCAGTAACAACGTAATGTATTATTCTCTAAAAATCGCAGAACTTCACCAGTTATAGGTATACTTATCTTAAATAAATATAACTCATGCCCAAAGTAACTATAACTCATGCCCTCACTATGCACTGCTAATTACCACGCATATTACATCACTCATGACATCTTCTATGACATCATTGATAATATCGCTGCAACATTTGCAATAAAATTATTGATGAGAAAACTGTGCATGGCGGGGGCACGAGACACTTAAGTCACTGAACTATCATACCAGCTTATAAAATAGGAGGGCATTTCCTTGTGGATCACATTCATGTTCTGTGCATTTATTCCCAAGCTCCATGCATATTAGGCAGTATCTCACCAGGAGGGTAGCTCTTCCCGGTCCACTGAAAAGTTTTTTCTTCTTCTGCAGCAGAACACCCCTATGAGCTGGCCATGTACCTGTACTTCCTAATGCAGAACCTGTTTCCATCCTGGGTGGAGATCTACGCCATGGCTGAGAGGGTCATGAGCCTTGTGGAATCCGAAGACATAGAATTCTTTACACATCTCCAGAGCAGCTTCCGAAACAACGTTACATTTGATCCAAAAGTATAATTTTTTAAACATTGCTCTAAATTTGTTGAGAAGCAAACTGTTCTGTAATGTTATTGTGACCTTGTTTATGAAATAAGTTTGATAGAGGATCCTAGCCTTGTTTGACATTCGACAAAAACCATTACTCACAATTAGTCGAAATTCATATAATTAATGTTTATTAAATAGAACAACATTGGCAGATAAGTTAAACATGTAACATGCATGCAAAGCACACAGATATCCTCTTTCTCCCTATCTCTTTTTTCTCTCTTTCTGTATCTCGCTTCCATTCTCCCGCTCTGTCTCTCTTTGGTGCCATTGTAGTGTAAAGTATTAACCACAGTGGACTAGGGAAACGTGCATGTTTCTTATGATGTATCTGTGACTTTTGGCGTGTATATGCCGGAATTTTGAGTTACCTTTTGGAATGTACTAGGGTTTCAGAGGGAGCTGCAAGTTGGTGTAGATTTATACATACTATGAGGCTCAAAGACTTGAGTGCGTAGTTTCACCGGGGTCTCTGCTATTGCTGAATCTTTTATTGGTCCCTCTCAGGCTTTGACGTCCTTCTTCAGTATAGAGTGCCCTATATTTCTGCATAACACCCAAATCCTTTTGAAGATAGGTTGAAAAGAAGACCAATTTGAGTTTGTCAAATATATTACAGAGACCACCGAAAGCTTTATGGGGGGCTGCTGGCTTAAGGTGAATCCTCTGAGACAATAATATGTTTTAGAACTAGAAAAAAAACATATTGTAATTGACATCCTTTTGCTGCCCCCAATCGCCTTTTTGATCAGACTGTTCAGCTAGGAGAACAAGTGAAAAATACAGATTTCTGGATTTATAGCCATCTTACACTGACAAAATCCTGATGCAAAAACAAAGGGTGTTATGTATCCATCAAATAGATTATGGTGGATACTTTTTTAGGAACACAGGAAATATAGAACGAAAGTCCTGGGTTCATCCTGCAGTTCCAGTCTGTTGTACTGAAAATGTATTTGTGCTGGGCTCCTGGTAAAAAATACATTTGCTGCAGGTTGCCATCACTGCAGGCTAAAGGACTAAAAAAGAAGTCCTGTCTGTGCTTCACAAATATACCTCCACTATCTTCTCGAGTCGGAGGTAAAACATGTAAGATAGTGGCTACGCATCACCTCCTTGAACCTGGCTAGAAAAAAAACAGCATTATGCCCCAGAAGCGTAATTAATCAAAAGTGTTACAATGATTCAATTTCCCATTCACACAGAGTGCAAGCTATGATGCCCTAAAATTAGTTCCCAGGAGATTTGAACTTAAAGGAAAATCATCTGAAGATCTTCAGAGGGCTGAAGCAATGGGTGTTCAATTTCCCCTCAATCACATATATACTTGTTCTCTTTGTCTCCGTCTTAGTAATCTTTTAAGTATAATGCAATATATTGTCGCTAACTATTCTTTTTACTATCCAAATCCTGGCTTAAGGTTCCACAATTCTGCTCTGACCTGTTCTCCAATTCATTAGACTCTCTTTCAGAATCCCCAGCTCTGCTCAGATCCAGCTGACTACTCCCACAATGCGTGGCATTATTCCTAGTTTGCTAGACCTTTTCTCTGTTATGTTTCCCATATTCATTTTAAAACTCCTAGCACCATAATGCCCATGGGAAAATATGTTCTCCATAAATAAATATATTAATTAATTTGCTACACTAGTCAGCTCCACCCCCATTATGTTTCTAACTGTCTCAGCTGTGTAAAAATATCTTGCCAAAATTCTTTAACATTGCCATTCCATGTCGCTCAGGATACTTTCACCACATTCTTATTTGCAGACTCCAATCTAGTGGCAAGACGGTATTCTACCAGAATATTGTGTATTAAATATTGTTCTGGAAAATCTCATAGCTAGAATATCAACTATCACCATAATCACAAAAGGTAACCATATAGAGGTATAGATCCAGGTATATACCCAGACGATATGTACATTTTCAAAATGCGTAAATATGGAGTTAAAAGTAGTTAATGTATACTTACCTCTATGCACCTACCGTCACAATACTACTGAAGTGGATATTATGGCTACAGTATTTTGTAAGATGATATTTTTGTACGATATTCTGACATACAAGCGTCCAGTTTCATTGCCTGTCTTCAGATGTGTGTATTACATTCACAAACCTGCCCTAATCGATTTACTAATTTGTCAGCATTGCTACCAGCGCTTCTTTAAAATCCCAAATCTGCCCCAGCACCTTCCAAAGAATCTTCAGCTGTTGCAGTGCATTTCATAAAGTTCTGCAGCTTTGCTCAAACTTTTAACAAAAATACACAGCTCCAACACAGTCTATTCATAGAATGCCACAACTCTTCCCTCACTCTCTACACAAAATTTCTCAACACTCATATCAAACTTCACAATATGGCTCACGTCTTTCACCATTCTATTTTTAAACTATGCATCCTCTCTTCTCTAAACCCCCGGATGCTTCTCGAACCCTACTCCAATGACACCAGTCTTACTTAGATTTGGGAAAATATGTTCTTAATTAGTTTGGCCATTCTGGATAACACTGTATTGTTAAATATGGCTTCATTTAGTTCTTGTGCAAAAGTGTTGAAAGAATCCTCTTTCATTACATATTCTTTGGGCAGGACTTCTTGGTGGAGCTAATTGCTCGTGAAAGGGAAGAAGCCCAGAAGATGATTTCCACATCAGATGGATCGCAGCAGCATCAACCTCTTGGAAAAGAGCTTCTGGTCAGCCCAGTTATCTTCCTCAGAAAGTGGATGGGTGAGGTACATATCGCAGAAGAAAAGTGGTGTTTAGTGCAAAATGCCAAATAACTTTGTGGAAGGAAAGAGAAGGATGTTTATATTTTTGTTAGAAGCGTGTATCTTGTGCCATACTATTTAATAGGGAGTATGGCACTTGTAATGTTTCTTTGAGTCTCTAGGAACTTACACAGAAATAGGCTCACTCCACATGCTGTCCCAAGACTGCCAAATGAGCTACCTCTGCCCGTCAGATAGTCCTTTTTGTGAAATGTAAGGAAAGAGCTTAAGATCAATCTCTCCTTATCTTCCGCCTCCCCCGATCCATCCCTAAAAATGGGAAATTCTCCTAAGTGAAGTTAGCATCCCAACATGAAATTTGTAAGCTGACATGCATTTCGCTTGCAATATTAAGTGTCCCACTGACCTCTTGGGCACACTATTAAAAGTAAACCCAATAGAAAATATAAAGGAAAAAAAGTTTGCAAGTTATCCAGAAAATCCTCTACTGTTAATGCAAAAACTGCATAATTTGTATTACACAGGTGGTTAATTTTATGAGGGTTAGTGCGGCCAGAAGAAGATAATTGGCAGTGTGGGACATTGGAGTTCATTTGAGGAATAAAATCGAACAAGCATTTGGCAAAGGTAACTGGTCTCACCTATACTAAACGCAACCAAAGTTGCCAGTGCTTGTCTGCTCTGCCATTGTGCAGTCTAAAAAAAGAAAATCAATATAGTCGCTGGTATATAGGCATACATGTGCACAAAAGCATGTACACAGGCCACCTTCTTGGAATGCTTTTTTTTTTACTCTAGGACTAAATCAGTTAAAAGTGGCCGTCATTGTGTAACAATGCTTGAGAATATGGGCAGGAAAGGGAGTGGGGTCCCAAAAAAGACAAGCATTTGCAATACAATAGGTCTCACATTTAAGAGAGTTCGAGCTATTTGCATTGTAAATAACAATGCCTTTTATCTATGTGTTTTCAAAACATAAATAAAAGGCGTTTGTCATTTACGATGCCAAAAGCTTAAACTCTTGCAAATGCAAGACCTATTGCATTGCAAATGCTAGAGCCTGTGTTATAAAAAATGTTAAAAGCGTTAGGAGAGAGTATGTCCTGCTTGCAACATCAGGCAGGACAAAGCTATTTGAGAAAATAGTGCTCGGAGGCTGTAATTAAAGCCTACCGAGTAAGAACACATGTAACAGGGGGTATGGCCATGGGAGGTTACAAAATGAGACAAGGCGGTACTAAGGAGGGACTACTTATTGGCCAATGAACAGCCACAGTTTACAGTGGATAATGATACAAGCCAATTAAAAATATGGGCGGAGAGTGGGCGGAGCTTCAAGTCCCTACCTGAATACAGCATGCCTCGCAGAGCAGGGCATGAGCTGCCCAGGCTCATCCTAAAAAACCAGAAGCAGGAGATAATCGGACGAGGCAGGGGAAGCAAGTGTGGGGGCCAAAAAAGGGGAAGGACAGAGCAAGCAAATTGTTAAAAATAGTCAGGTCAGACCTGCTGATATATAATGGAAATATATCCAGCAAACACCTGAACATTTAGTTTTTGATGCAAAAAAACAACAACGTCTGCATGTTGTTCCCCATGGTAAAAGGCACTGTTTATCACATCTGTTAAATTCCCAACCCCGGGATATTAGGTTCTAACAGGTGGTACAAATAGCCCACAAGCATCCAGAAAACTCATGATCAGTGTCCCGGTCTAATTCTTTTATGTCAGGGGGTTATTAAAAGGTAATATGGCAAGTTGGTATTAAGACATAAATGTTCTACTATGAATACGCCAGTGCTATTGCACGTAACCCATTTTTTTATTTTCATGGTCTAGCCAGTAACAAATACTACCCTCACCCAGCAGGGAGCAATGAAACTTCATAAAATATCTATTAGAGAACGCCCACAGGAACAATTGATCATATATCACAAACAGGTTCACATAGGTTTTCAGATAACCACTACAGTTCGAGTTTTTGTAAGCAAACAAAATCAGTGGCAGTGAGATCCCCAACCTCAGAGGGTAAGCAAATCTCAACCCCATCATCTCAGGCAAGTTCCTGGGTATCCATCTGCAGTACCCCCCTCCGACTCCGTCCCCGCCACAGACAGCCACAGGAGGTGCTCGCAGAGCAGTCGCCATGTCTTTAAGAAGCAAAAGGCATGGCATCAGGTCCCAGTTTGCATCCAGCTGTTCATTACAATACGCAACATCTTTCAACCAGTCATCGAATTTAGGACGGCCCCCCTTGCAATGAATTGCCACTCTTATCCTGGCAAGAGTGCAGACAAGGCAACAGATTTGCAAACTTTAACAGGGATTTCTTTAAGGTAGCACAGCAAGGCCAGGAGGGAGTGGTGTTCCTATCATGTCAACAATGGCTCGCAGTATCTCACATTAGAAGGTAGTAACGAGCAGGCATAGCCATGCTAAGTGGAAAAAGCCAGCATCTGGATCCCAGCATATAGTGCATTTGGAGCAAGCGTGGGAGCCCCGCCTGAAAAGCGCAATGAGTGTGTGATATATTCTGTGCAGGAATTTGACATGTATTAATCTCAGTCTGTAATTAGGAGAGAGGGACCATATCTGCGTGCAGCAGTATCTCCACATTCAACGAAGCTTCCAGAATAGCTTTCCATTTCTCTCCGACCATGGGGATGCACACTTGTGCCTCTGCCTGCATAGTCAAGCAAAGATTGTGCACAGGTTGTGAGTCATGCTCCGACCCGGTATAAATCCTGATTGGTCAGGTCTGACCAATACAGTGAGCAAATGCAGAATTCTGTTAGCTAGAAGCTTAGTGAAGCTCAGTATTTATCATTGATAGTGGTTCTATGAGTCACATGCTCCAACAGCTTATCCAGTTTAAGAACTGTGACTATAGTGCTTCTGGAAGGGAGCTGCCTAGCCTCTTCATACATAGTCAGCAAGTGTTGTGCTGGTAAGTGTGCACATTCTTTATAAAATTGGATTGTCAGTTCATCAGCACCAGGTGCCCGGCTGCTTGGCATACTGCAGATAACCTCAACAAATTCAGTAGTGATAGGCATGTCAAAATACATAGGAGCGGTAGGAGTCAGAAAGTCAGGCAAGCACTATTGTGTCAAGAAATTTGGATCTCAGCAGCACTAGGGGTAATTTTAGTCTAACAGAAATCAGTGTAAAAGTTGAAAAACTCCTGTAGAATGTCATGCACTTCGTGCAGAGAAGAGCCATCCACACAGAGCATTCTACCAGTATCAGAGCAGGCCCATGGATGCCTAATAAGGCGGTCGAGAGTCCTACTTAGGCGATTGCACTCGCCTAATGCTCTAGCTTTGGTATTCCTTCTCAAGTAGATCTTGCAGTAAGATCACTGAAATCTGCTAGTTTAGCCCAGAGGTTGTGCAGAACACCTCTGTCTCAAGACTTGCACTATTCTCTCTTTAAGTCACAGAGCTTATTCAAAAGTTTTTCAATGTGCCTCAGATTGTTGCTAGGACCCTGACCTGCTTGTGGATACATGTGCTTTGGATCACTGCCTTGTAGGCCTCCCACAAGACAACAGGACTGGTCTCTGAGCAAAAGCGATGGGCAGAATAGCACAAATCTCCCTAAAGATGGCATCACGCAGAACACTGGGAGGGAATCGCCATGTGAATACAGAAGAACTGGGGTGCGCTTTGACAAGTTTCTAGGTTTATGTTCAATTTACGTATTGTATTGACACATATCTCAGGAAACAATCACTTTTCAATCCTAGACCAGGTGTTACGTGAATAAGAAGTGCCTCTGCCATTAAGGTGTTCCAGGTGTCTAGCAATTAGCTCTGCATCAGCAATTATCTTGGTCAAGTGGCGCCACAGCCTGTGGGTGCAGGAGTCTCGCAGTGCTTGATCTATCAAGAGGGCAATCTAATATAACGTTAAAATTTCCACCCAGTAGGAAAGCCTTCACATCAAATTGCATGATCTTCATCCAGACACGATAAAAGAATATGGGGCAATCAACATTGGGCCGTATACAGAGGCAAGAGAAATAGATAAGCCTGCATGCGTCACCTCGATAATGACTACCTACCCTCAGAATCCCATACAATTTGTTGAATGTGTAGAGGAAGGCCCTTTTGAACAACAGTGAAGACATCCTTGGCATATGAATGATGGGAGGCCTTTGTGACCTGTCCAAAGACGGAAAACTGATTAGTGAGGTGGGTCTCCTGCAACATGCCAATGTCTACATTATGGTCTTGATTACAAATTTCTCGTACTATTCCAACCCATGTGTTAACCCCTATTTATGTATGGGTCAGAATTAGGAGTTTGAAGGTATTTAACGTATCTAGTACTTATCAGATGTGTTAAATAACTCAACTGTTGTTAAATACCGGCAGATCCAATCTGACGAAATTTATCAGAAAAAACGATATTTACTGTCATGCAGGTTTTGGTGCGTTAAACATCCAAATCTGCATGTTGTCCACCATAAACTCGTAACAGGCGCACTATTTATCTGATAAATAACTTACCCTATGGTATCGATATTTATCAGAGTCGATAAATAATGCCTCAACTCATAATCAGGCACTATGTCTATTGATTTGGGCCAATACCTAATTATGCCGGGGGCGTGTATGTACCATCATGTGTAAACCGCATGGGACTCATACTGAACTGTTGAGTGTCCATGTGTGGGCTCCAGCGTGGTTCAGAAAATCAGTACTCTCTGCAAAAGCCACCTCTCACCCACTCTGATGCGGCTGCAGCCTCATTAGGTTTTTAGAACCGCCTCTGGCCACTGTACCCACCCAAACAATTTTACTGTCCTAGAACTGAGCTTAAAGGGGGCACAGTGCCCAACAACTAACTAAACTGTGCACAAACTAAGGTCAAGAAAAAAACACAAAAAATTGCATAGGGAAACTTCTGCACATAGCCAGAGTACAAGGCAGACTGGGGAGGGTGGTCATGTCAGAAGAGAGATCTGGAGTTGAATCTGAAGCATTATAGTGCCCCAATGTATCGACATTTGGTCTATAAAACAGGCAGCGCACAGGGCCTAGGCCCTCACGTGCTCACCACCACAAGCAAGAAGGAGAGACATGCACTTGGAGAAGCGTGATAGGCCGGGCCGCTAAATGGATCTCATCTAGATGATCAGCCATTAACAGTGAGCAAGGTCTGGCATTGCTGAGGGTGCCCCACTATTGAGCCAGGGCACGTTCCACTAGGTAAAACATTGCCGTTGATATCAGTGTAGGTCCACTTGTATGCCCGACTGTGCACCACTCACTCTATTCAGAGGACTTGGCCATAGCCCAAACGCCAATCTCCATGACAAGGGCCGCACAGGCTAGAGGAGGAATGAGCACAAGGGTCAGGCAATACAGAGAACATGTATGCAGGACTAAATGCAGACAATCAGAGAAGAAAGGGTGCAGAATTGCGGCTGCCAATGTTGATCACTGAGATTATCTTGTTGTTCTGCATTATTGTCTTTGTCAGTCTGGATATTGGCGTAGATGTTGGCAGAGGAACTTGGTGACCTGACTGGAATATGTGAATGAAGTTTTTTTTCTCCATTTATAGTAATGTGCAGCTCAGCGGGGTAAAGCAGGGTGTTTTGGAGACCAGCCTTTAAAAAGCTATTTTTCACTGTTAGATATTTGCGCTTTGCCACCTGGACTGGTGCTGTGCAGTCCAGAAATATTGAGAGATGCTGTTGTCTTCATGGGCAAGGTCCTGTTTTTCTGTGGAAGTTTAAATGTCTGGTTATTATCTGGTGAGAAGACGCTCCAGAAGGTGTGGACCGTGGTTCAAGTGACCTATTGGGCCTTCTCCATCGACAACATGGGGGGTGAATGCAGCATCTCTGAACAGACTTTTCATCATGTTCTTGACGCAGTCCACCACCCATCCTATGGCCATGGATTCAGGTGTCGCCAGTATGCGTAGATTGTTGTAGGACGAATCAGCCTCTGCTTCTTTATTTTTGACTTGAACATCAGCTACCATCCTCTCCAGATGCAATAATTTCACCTCTCTTCCACCAACGGCACCCTTGGCATGGGACACATGTTGCTCAAGATGGTGAATGCGGTCATCAATGCTTGTCGATAGTCTCTTTCAGTGTATCCGGACTGTATGTCTGTGTCAGTTTTCACATTGATTATCCCAAGTATGTGTTTCATGTCCAATAGTAGGGCACACAAATCTTGGTCATGCATGGGTGCTGAGAAGAATTAGGATTACGAACCTCTGGTGAGAATTACTGTCCCACGGCCCTGGTGGATCTCCTCGTGTAAAACACCAGTTTCGGCTGTTATGGCAGATAAATCAGAGAGGACAGCCACGAAGCCACAGGTCAGGCCCAGCGGTAGTCCGTAAAGTCAATGCTTCCCAGGGGCACTCCCGAACAGATGGCTCAGGCAGAGTGCAGATGAGGGTAGAGGCAGAACAGGTATCATATATCATGGAATTCAGTTCTAAATGGGTCCCTTAAAACATCCCAGTGTTGTGATGGGCTCGGGGAGACTCAGCAGAGTGACAGTGCCACAAGGGGAAGTTCCACCACACCCCACACAATGAATACACTGTTCCAGGCAATGGAGAGGCACGAGCAGCCTCAATTCAATACCCAAATGCTTGCCCAAGCATGCCTCACCATGGGTCCTGCGCTCCTGATGTTCTCCGTAAGGCCTCCTCCTCGAGGGCACTGGTGAATATGGTGACCAACCTCAAACATCAACCATGCAGCATGTCCTAAAAGTCAATTTACCACCATCCGCCGCACCCACTCAGTCTCACAGGCTAGTAGCGTCCAGCACCACCATGGAAGCACAAGAGTGCCACAAGTGGCCCGCAGCCTCCTGATCTGCGCCTCAGAGCCCTGGCGCCTCCAGGGCCGCCGCCACAGCCACTGTGCAGGCAGGCACCGGTTTCCTCATAGATCCACAATGGCGCCATGGCACTCTGCTACCTCAGGCACCGTGTGACCCCTGTAAAGCAGTCCTATCATTTTGGGAGGAACCGCAACTTCTGCTCATGCCACCATCCTAAGCTTAGCAGCTGGTGCGTCTCGCAACCGGGGGGTCCCTCTGGGATCAATCTGTCAGTCCACAGGCATTTGATGGAGCTCTCTTCACTGCATCTCCAGCAGGTACAGTACGCCCGATAGGCTGTTCAGTGGTCTCATTGATACTAATTGCAAATGTATTATAACAGAGACCAGCAGAACCTCCCTACAGCCTAAGCATCTTGCAGCCTCATACTCTGGCACCCCCAAAATTCATGAAACCTTTTTATAAACACACCCTCACTGTTTGTATGTATGGGAAGTGACACAATGTTTTTGAATGCTAAAGCTGTGATTAAAATTCAGGTATTTTGGAGAATTCACTAGGCTACAATTCCTCCCAGGAATAAAATAAACAAAAAACTCAATGGGCCAGATATACGACCAATTTCATTTTGCGAGTCTCTAAGTGCGATTTTTTGTGACTTGCAAAATGCGATGTACAAATATGTCTCAGACACATTTAGTGATTCCCTATGGGGTCGCAAATGACCTACCTCATCAATATTCATGAGGAAGGTCGCAATTTTCTACCTGTTGGGAATGGCCTGTAGTCACAAAGATTGAGGCCTGCTGGGGTCAGCAGACCACCATGTCTGTGATTGCTTTTTAAATGAAGCGATTCTTTTTTTTAAATGCAGCATATTTCAAAAATAAAAATGAAAAGCTACCTTTACATTTTTTAAGAGTAGGCAGTGGTCCGTGGGACCACTGCCTGCTCTTAAAAAAATGTTGGCGCCCATGTTCACAGACTGGAAGGGGCCCCTCTGGGACCCTTTCCTGTTTACGAATGGGTTACCACCTCCTTCACGAAGTTGGTAAAATATGAATGTTTTGCAACCGTATTCCGGTCGTAAAACATTCATGTATGCCCCTGTGACTTGCTGTTAGGAAGGGACGCCCTTGGCACGCCCCTTCCTAATACCGACTTGCAAACCCTATTTTGCGAGTCGGTAATAGGTTACTGACTCGCAAAATAGGGTTGGTACATGCTGCCAGCCATTTTAGCAGTCGCAAACGGCCTGATTCACTGTTTGCGACTGCTAAAAACAGTTGTATATCTGGCCAAATATGTTTCTGTGTTTATCTTAATTTGGGCTGCAATAAAGCACTACTGTTTTCCTCACCCCTAGTATCTTGCAGGCATAAGGCATTTAATAGAGATACAGAGAAGAAAAGTAAAAGGCCTGTATATTTAGATACAGTTTACCTGTTTAACTTTGTAATTGAAGTCACATAATGTGGATCCAGAGGGGCACAGAATAGGGAAAGGTGGTGACCTGAAACATTGATGGAGGTAATTTTTATGGGTTAAAGGTTCTTTTAGACATGAGAATCTGGGCATAGAAAAGTTGCATAGCATGCAATGCATGACACAATTAAGGTGGATCATACATTGGACCTAATTATGGCAAAAGAGAACACTGTCCTCTAGAGTCACTGCTCACTGCAGCAATGTGTTGTTATGCCTCTCTTCTTTGAGTCACTTAAACTAATGATTGTGGCCCCCTAGCATTCATTTCGCAACTAATTCACATTAGTTTTGAGCTCGAGGACGTGACCTAAGCTAATAGTGGCTCTCAGGACCCCTATGCTCTTCTCAACAGATTCTTTTCTACTTTGAATGAAATCTTTGGTGAAAGAATCCCCATTACGAAACATTCTAGTAGAACCACTGAGCCTACAAATGGGGGTCTGGTGGGTTCTAAAATGATGATATCTGCTAAATTATGTATCAGGCAGGCTAAAGCACTTGGAGAAAAATGTGTTCTGAGGCTGAAAGGATTAGCCTAGGTCATAGCATAGCATTGAAATGGCCTTGCTTGCTGTTGCAGATGACATTTGCATGATGTTGGACAATGAAAAGGGTGTGGTGCTAGCCCCCGTTGACCTTATGTTAGCCTTTGACACTGCGTCCCACACAGTTATTCTTCAAAAGCTTTATTACATTGGCATCCATGATAAAGCGCTGGACTGGTAATTCTTTTTTTTGAATGACTGTGCCCAATTGGTATCCCATCTCCATTTATCTCCCAGTCAAGACCACCAGGATATGGGGTCTTAAAGGTCTCTTCTTTGAGATCTACATGGTTCTATATCTACCTTACTCCCTTGGGCAATTTTATTATTGGGTTTGGATTTTCCTAAATGTCTTACACAGGGGACACCCAAATGAAAACGTTTGCAAGCAAGTGCGCTACCACCTCAAATGTTCATGCTTGGCTATTGGCTGTAGATCTATGGAGGAAAAACAAAATGGTGATAACACTTAGCTATTCCTCTTTGGGGGTGCATCTATCACCTGGCCTTCCACTTGGTGGCCTTTTGAATTGGGGGTACCTTCCTTTCCAAAGAGTCTGCAAAAATGCTTGAAGTAACTTTGGATGTCTATCTTTCATGAAATAAATAGATGCTATTACATCCTCCTGCTTCTGTGACTTGCACGAGTTACATAAGATACACCCTCTTCTTCCGACAGACTCTTCTTGAGCTGTTGTCCAAGCTTGCTTTCAACATATCCAGAACCTTTCAGCTGGACTTTTATTTAATCTTCCTCGGTATAGCTCCTTTTCTTTGAATCTCAAAGACTTGCGCTGGCTGCCTGTGAAACGATGTGTGAGTTTTAAGACTGTATTATTCATAACTGCAATCAAGGTCCTATTTTTATACCATCCCATGTCAAGCACCACACTCTAAAGCGAGCTCTACACTCAGCAGTAGCCTTTTGCTCCATGGCTCTGAATTGTTTACAATTAATTGGGTTGTGCGGCTTTTTTTTATGTCCCCGAATTTATGGAACTCTGATAATATTCATTTTCAGTCTAAAAATTAACACTTGAAGTACAGCAAGAGCGTTTCAGATTTTCTGTAAAACTTTTTTCTTTCCAGCTCATCGCCAGACACCTTTTTTAGGTCAAAACCTGACAGACAGAGTAGCTTTCTGGTTTGCAGACTTCTTGAGGACATTCTAAATGCTGCCCTGGATTCTGCCCATTGCCTACCATTGACTTTGAGTTTTGTAACTCACAGTTTCTTGCTTTCCATTTGCTGGCTTAATTTGTTTTAGGCTGTCCAGTATGTATTTGTCCCTTCTTTGGAACATTGCCTGTTTACTGCATTCTTTCAAAGTGCTTGCTTTCTGTAAACAGGCCTATAGACATTGTTTTTATCTTGTCCCATTTGTTGGGCATTCAAAGATAGCGATCAAATGTCAGGCTCTGTCTTCCGAGGGAGCTTGGTGTTTATTTTTCTTTCTCCAACTTCAAAGTGAGACGATTTATCTGACAATTTGGGTAGATGAAGAGAGGGGTGAAAGGAAAGCCTTTTTTTCTACCACATAACAAAATTTAAATGTCTTGAAATAAACTGTACAAAGATTTTAGAATATACCAGAATTTGGAAATCACAAAGGAAGCAAATTTGTTTGCAATTCTGAAGTGTGCTGTAAACAAATATTTTAATGCCACCAAAACAAATTAATACACTAGGTGATGCAATTTCCACACATTTTCGTTTGTGGCTGTATAGTTTTATCAATTAAACTGTGTGTCCGTGCAAATTTAATGGTAATTTCAATTGGAGAGGTGTGGCTCACTGGTTAGAGGCGGCAGACCCGTAAGCAGAGAATCGGCCAGGGACCAGGGTTCAATTCCCGACGCGGCAGGGTTGAGGACCAGGGTCAAAACGGACTTGATAATTCTCGCCTCGGTACCTACTCTAGCCAGGAACACACTCGGCAACTCTGGGCATTAAGCTTGCCTCATCTCTACAACGGCCCCCCACAGACGCCGGGGATGCCTGGTTTCACCTTGGAGATACCCAGAAAGGGACCATCTCACAGGGAAAACCAGGACGGGTTCCCCAGTGGTCTTCAGCGCCAGGATACTCCATGGAGTCACAGTGCGCTTTACAAGTACACCCACATTTACATTTACATTTACAATTGAAAATGTATTGTCTGTAATGACAGTGATCTACCACACCATGCATACTCCGCTCTACAAAACTCCACTCTATGCCACTCCACTGTACAACACTCTACTCCACAACACTCTACTCCGCTCTACCCTATGCCACTCCTCTCTAAGCCACTCCACGACACTCTACTCCACTTCATAACAGTCACCTCCACTCAACGCCCCTGCACTCTACTTTGTGCCACTCTACACTACTCCAATCTATGCCACTTCACTCAAGGTCACTCTATGGCACTCCACACTACACCGCTCCACACCACTCCACTCCACTCTATGGCACTCTACTCCATTCTACACTATGACACTCTACTCCACTCTAGACCTCTCCACTATACTCCACACTACTCTACAACACTGTACACCACTCCACCCTACGGCACTCCACTCTATGACACTTTTTGCCACCCTATGCTACGCCACACTCCACTCTACTCCCCTACTCTATGTCACTCCACTCTACGCCTCTCTATGCCACTCCACAACACTCTACTACCCTCCACTCCACTGTACGACACTTTACTTTACACCACTCTATCACACTATACTCCACTCTACACCACTCCACTGTATGCTACTCCACTTTACAACACTCCACTCTGTGCCACTCCACTCTACAACACTCTGCTCCACTCTATGCCATGACACTGTACTCCACTCAATGACACTCGATTCCACTCTACACTCTGCTTCACCCAATGTCCCTACACTCTACCCCTCTCCACTCCTCCACTCTACATCACTCTACTCTACTCCACTCCAAGTCACTCCACTCTACGACAATCCACAACACTCTACACCGCTCCACGATGCTCTATGCCAATCCATGACACTCTATGTCATTCCATTCTACACCATTTTGCGCCAATCCACGCCACTCTCCTCTATGCCACTAACTTTTAGATATGCTGAACAGCATCCATGCTGGTGTACAACATGGCTAAAACACATTGCCAAAGCCAATAGCTCTTGCATAGGCTAGACCTATTGACTTGGCCAAAGGTTGTTCTACAAATACCTATCATCACTTTGCAAAAGCTGCCAGGTGAACCTGTGGCCCTCCCATCTCATTGTGTCCTTAGCTGTTGAAATTGCACTTCTAGCCCTGGGAGCTCCTCTCATCTTCCTAGGGGTGTGGCTCCTCCCCTCGTGCACCAACCGATCCCTGAACTCCTGTCAGGTGGCTGGGACATTTTACTGGGTTCCGTTGGGGAGTGCAAGGTGCACACCGGCGGGTCGCAGCGCCGCATGCCTGTACTTACCTTACATCGGCTGACCCACCGGTGTCGTCAGGCCTCTTGCTGTGGCCTGGTGGGGGGGCTGGACCTGACGGACACTATCAGTGCCTCCTGTCTCACGGGCCTTCCCATTCCCAGCATTCCTTAGAAGAAATTCTGGGCCCAATACAAAATGTCAGCCCCTGCATTGCTATCCATTACCTTTTCCCTATCCTAGATAGTCCTAGTAACCTCCTATTTGTGGCTCTATAGAAAGAAGTTTCTCCAGCCTGTTCTTTGCTTTGTAACGCTTCGTGCTTTTTGCCCTGTGTTCTTCGCTCCTGAATCTGCTTGTATTCTTCCCCTGCAATTCAAGCCACTCTTCCTGAAGTCCTGCCATATTCTCCTGTGTCCTTTTCCGCATGAAACCTTTTGGTTCTTTGTAATGTTTTCTTCCACAGTAATCCCACTGCCTTCTTGGAGGTTTTTGCATTTAGGCTTTTTCCTTAGTTGGGATTCCTTCTGGAAGCCACTTTCCTGATTGGACGTTTCCTGCATCAGCAGCAGCATGGCTACTTGGAGGGGTCGCCTTTACCTCTGGCAGACCAAAACAGTCAAGACCTGGAGTTCTCATTCAGTCCGTGACCGGAGATCCTCAACTAGGTGTCAGTTCCCTGACAGCGGGGTGCTGGGCCAGTGGCCTACTCCTGCATCTGTTCTTGATGGCCATGTACCAGCAGCGGTCCGTGGAGGGAGTTCCGTGGGGCGGAAAGGCGGGGCGGGGGAGGGGCAGGGTGGGGGGGTACTAAACACCGGAACATGGATAATTGGAGGTATGTAAACAATTAAATAAATAAAACGAATTACGTAGCGCGCTCTGCATCACAAAATGTGGTGCACCGCGCGCTACGAAATTCGTTTTATTTATTTAATTGTTTACTTACCTCCAATTATCCATATTCCGGTGTTTAGTACCCCCCACCCTGCCCCTCCCCAGCCCCGCCTTTCCGCCCCACGGAACTTCCTCCACGGACCGCTGCTGCCATGTACATATAAGGCCTCGCTCTCTCGACTTCCAGAGCCACTGTGGGGATGAGGCTCACGGTGGGGTGTTTAAAGCATAGGTGCAGGTGTGGTGCAATTGAGGCAGGCATTAATAGGCTGGTACTTTTTACATATTCCTGACGCTTAAGAATAGTGAGCAGAGTAAGGCGTCAGTATTTGGGCGCTGAACCCCAAAGTGGCAAGGAACCATGGAATCTCTAGAACCCAAAACCTCAGAACTATGACTGGACCTGACTAGTTGTGTTAGTAGCCCGCTGTAATTAATCTGTAGTTCTACCTATATTTGCACTTAGATAAGTGCAAAGGTGGCAGCAGGTTTACGGAAGGGTCCTCTGGTCCTTAGTTTGTCCTCTCCCGTGTCTCCAGATGTCAGTACTGTTGTTCCTCTGTCTAGCGCCTTGTAATTCCTGTGATATTTCATATACACTCAGTGCTCCTGTACTGAGGCACCACTGAGTGAGCCTGACCAGCAGAAACTGTAATATGCAAGCGAAGGTCCAGGATTGTGGTAAAAGAGCATTTTATAACAGGAGAAATAAGCACAAAAGTACTATCATTGCAAAATATATAAAGGATACTATGAAACGGGAAATTAGAGTATCATTTCCTCAGAAAGTAGAGGAAGGCAAAATAAATGCACTGGTGAAGTGATAGATGCATTGATACATGACACTGAGGATTGTAAGCACCTTCCTGCATGAAAACAATACTGGGCAGCACACATGGAAAGAGGAAAATGCTAGGAGAAATAAAGTTATTTCTCCTCGTTGTGCCTCCCCTTGGGAGGCGTAAGGTTTTGGCGCATCCCCAGGTTTTTGTAAATCTGAGGGAGCGTCAAAATACATGGGTGTTGCGTGGGAACACCCACCGCAACACCCATGGAACGCTTCCCTCGTGCAGAGTAAGGTAATGCAGCGATTTGTGCTGTCTTGTCTCACTCCATGTCTATGAGGCCATTCAAAGCCACGCAAAGTGGCTTTGCGTGACCGCATAAATATGATTTTGTAGTTTGTGCTGCCGGAGCATCACATAAAGTGACGCTCCGGCGACGCAAGGGGCTTATATATATGCTAAATGTGGATCTAAAGCTAACTGGGCCAAGGAAGTTTAGTTAACTTAAGTCCCGATTTAGAGTGTGGAGGACAGGCTTTTACGTCTTTAGCAGAATTCAGATCTGAAACATTCAGAATTTAGAAAGGCCACCAAAACGTTATTGTTTGTTATCCCCGGTTCCTCTCAGTGCTGAAGGTAAACAATACCTCAGCATCAAGAAACCTTTCCTGTCATCCAGGTGCTTTGCAATGGATTGAAATAAAAAGAAATGCAGAGGTTTTAAGTTTTCTATGAGAGATAGGTTTTAGGCTGTGATCTGTAGCCTCAAAGAACAAAGGTGGGGTTCCCTATAGCCCGATTTATTGTCTCAAGTGACAATGGGTGATATTGTGCATGAGGGAGGAACGTAAGGAAGGAGAAAGGGCATACTTCGAGGCTGGATGGAGAAAAAAGCATGGTACCAGTAGGGTCTGTTGGAATGAAGGTCCTTGGAGGGTTGGAGGAATGAAGGTCTTTGGAGGGTTGGAGGATTGAAGGTCTTTGGAGGGCTGGAGGAAGGAAGGTCTTTGGAGGGGTGGGGGATTGAAGGTCCTTGGGGGGCTGGAGGAATGAAGGTCTTTGGAGGGTTGGAGGAATTAATGTGCTTGGAGGGCTGGAGGAATGAACGTCCTTGAAAGGCTGGAGGAATGAAGGTCTTTGGAGGGTTGGTGAATTGAAGGTCCTTGGAGGGCTGGAGGAATGAAGGTCTTTGGAGGGTTGGAGGATTGAAGGTCCTTGGAGAGCTGGAGGAATAAAGGTCTTTGGAGGGGAGGGCTGGAGGAATGAAGGTCCTTGGAGGGTTGGAGGAATGAAGGTCTTTGGAGGGCTGGAGGATTGAAGGTCCTTGGAGGGCTGGAGGATTGAAGGTCCTTGGAGGGCTGGAGGAATGAAGGTCTTTGGAGGGTTGAAGGATTGAAGGTCCTTGGAGGGCTGGAGGAATGAAGGTCCTTGGAGGGCTGGAGGAATAAAGGTCCTTGGAGGGCTGGAGGAATGAAGGTCTTTGGAGGGTTGGAAGATTGAAGGTCCTTGGAGGGCTG
Source organism: Triturus cristatus (assembly GCF_964204655.1). NCBI lineage: Eukaryota > Metazoa > Chordata > Amphibia > Caudata > Salamandridae > Triturus > Triturus cristatus. Next base: position 930,120,457 of record NC_140584.1, read on the forward strand.
GAGGAATGAAGGTCTTTGGAGGGTTGGAGGATTGAAGGTCCTTTGAGAGCTGGAGGCATAAAGGTCTTTGGAGGGCTGGAGGAATGAAGGTCTTTGGAGGGCTGGAGGATTGAAGGTCCTTGGAGGCTTGGAGCAATGAAGGTCCTTGGAGGGTTGGAGGATTGAAGGTCTTTGGAGGGCTGGAGGAATGAAGGTCCTTAGAGGGCTGGAGGAATGAAGGTCTTTGGAAGGCTGGAGGAATGAAGGTTTTTGGAGGGTTGGAGGATTGAAGGTCTTTGGGGGGCTGGAGGAATGAAGGTCTTTGGAGAGTTGGAGGATTGAAGGTCTTTGGAGGGCTGGAGAAATGAATGTCTTTGGAGGGCTGGAGGAATGAAGGTCTTTGGAGGGCTGGAGGATTGAAGGTCCTTGGAGGGCTGGAAGATTGAAGGTCCTTGGAGGGCTGGGGGATTGAAGGTCTTTGGAGGGCTGGAGGATTGAAGGTCTTTGGAGGGATGGAGGAATGAAGGTCTTTGGAGGCATATTTTTGCTGTCTGTCTGTGTGATGTAATCTTCAGCCAGGTGATCAAACCATAGGTATCCTTTATGTCAACAATAGGGATCATGCCTGTTCAAAGAGCTGATACCCCCTTTCTTCCCATTCATTCTAATTTCACAGTTAAGGCAGACCTCCATTCTTGGTGCTTCGAAACTCAGGAAGTAGGTCACTATTGCACTTGCTGCACCATATATGAGGTTATCTTTAATACGCAGGTTGTTGATCACACTGTTAAATCTGTTTGGATGGACTTTGTACTGCACCAGTTATTCTGGGATTAATTATTCTTGGGGTTAGCCTCCACCGAGGAAGTTGTTCACTGGGTAAATGTGCTAAGTTCTGGATCTGTTTCATATCAGGCGGAAGTGTCCCTTGGCAGCAGGGAAGTGCTACGAGATTGCAAGCCTGCCCATCCAATCAGAATTACTGAAGCAACCTGCTGTTTACAACAATTCCGACTGACTGGTATCCAACCAATCAGAATAGGCCACTGTGTTTACACTATTGTGACTGGTGACCTGCCAGCTCGTTATAATAGCCATGGGCTCTACCATTGTATAATCCAAAGAGGTGCAGATAGCCAGAACACATGCCATTTCCTTGGCTCTACTTCCGCCTTGGAGCAGATAGTGGAGGTTTTCCAAAATAAACTCTGTTCTGCAGGACACAAAAAGGTCATATTCTGCTCTAATTACATTTTGCTAAAATGTTCCACCTATCCCTAGCAGAAGTTTAACTACACTCTGTTTAAAATGTAGGGGTTTGTGAGCATCCTGGATTTGCATGCCATTTTGCTGATATGGGATCAACTGTACATGCAAGACTGGAATCATAAGGTGATGGAGAACTTCTGCTTAGCCGTCCTGATGTTGCTGAAGCCCTCCCTGATGGAAGCTGAAGATTATTCGGCCGTAAGACAGGTGCAGTGCTGGTTTAATATTGGTCAAAGAGTTTAATGGTATTGTCATGTAAGGCTTCAGGTGGCCTAAAAAGCCACAAGGCTGAAGGCCAGCTGGTTTGTAAATCTCCAAAAGTCGGAATTGGACCAAAAATCACATTGTGTAATGCATTTCGGCTCAATTTGCACTCTAGAAATATCACATATATACATACATGTTGGTGAAGCGTCGCAGAGTGGTTTGGGGCTGTCATTACCTAAATGTATAAATTAGCAAGGACATAAAAATGCGACTAGGTCTACCTTTGTACAACATCTGTATTTGATATGAATAATGTACTTTCCATGAAATACAGAAAGGTCTTCACTATTGTGAATTTTATAATATAGGGTTTGAAAAAACTGCTTTTTGTGCACCAGAAGCGTCAGTGTATGTGGGGGTAGGGTATTATAACATCTTCAGTTTATGTTAGCAAACGTTAGTTACAAATCTGGAAAATTGGTATTTATTGTTCAAACTGTACTAAATAATGATAGACCATATAATTGGTGTGTGTGTATATATATATTTATATGTTGTATATCAACATTGTATTTGATTCATCTTCAGTAGCACACATTTGATGTGTTAGGATTATCCCATTTTACCCCCAAAAGTAATGATGCAATGACAAGTTACATGCTTCTTTTTTCATACTGAAACAAGATTACATCCCGTGTTGGCATTACCTCCCCATAAGGGATTAATTCATGCACCTCATTGCTGTAGTTTGCCCCTGGAGAGAATGAGTTCCGCAAGCATTCACCAGTGTTCACTGTCATGGTAAAAGGCATAAGGAAAGCTCTGGAATTAAGCTGCTGAAGTGTGATTGTCATTTCTTTTGTCGCCTTCCTCCACACAGGTGATGCTGTTCCATGGTTATCACCTTCTGACCGCTGACATACAGAGGGCTTGGATTCACTTGCAGCAGGGAGGTTTACCGGCAGATATACCAGATTTTAACAGGCTGAGGTAAATACTGTAAATGGCTGCTAATCCAAAAATTAAGGGACACAAACACACCATAGAAATAAACAACAGATTCATTCAGGTATTTCAGAATAAAATAGCTGGCTTAGCCAACCTCTAGATCTTGGTATGTGCAAATTCCATTCATATCCCATCAAAAGTGTTAACTGCCTAAGATGCTTAGGCAATCATTCCCATGAACTCTATATCCGGTCATTTTGACTTTGCAAGGCAAGATGGCACCCATGCCAGAGTCCTGAATAAACCTTTAACTATTTGTGGTATGTGTACCACATACGCCTTTTAACAGAAGGCACAGTAGTGCTTGAGGCGTAACAGAGCACATGGCTGGAGAAATCAATGCTGGAGAAACGGATAGCAAAAGAGTGATAGGGGCCGCCATCTTGGCAATGATGGCTGGGTTAAGGCCACTAGATGAGGGAGGTGACTGACTATGGAGGCCCAGATTATGGGCTGATGGTAGACAGGTGACAGAAAGCCTTGCATTGAAGGCAGCTTACTGAGGAAGAGCCAGAGCAGGAGAGTGGTTCATATTCAGAGGGAAGAGGAAGCTTGTCAATCACAGAAAGCAACGGTTACACCTCCTTCTCTCACCAAAGTCTCCAGAAGTAAGGGGGACTCCTTCCTGTAGCCACTGTGTAGCTTAGCACTTCTAATTATCGCATGGAGGCAAAAGGTCTCTCCTTTATTGGTCACTGATATGGGGAAAAATCCAAAAGGCTTAAGAAGCCTAAACAAAGGCACGCTTAGAAGAGCACAACCAAATGTAGAGGCGTATCACTCAAACCAAGAACCAGAGTAGGAAAGGACAGGATACAGCAGGAGCAGAGCTCCAAAAGAGCAGAACGCTGAAGGATGATCCAAGGCTAGAAAAACACTGAGGTAAATTGTCAGGGACAAAATTCAGTAAGTAAGGATGAAGAACCTGCCAAAAAAGTTACCAGAGAGCCTGCATGACAGAAGTCACCTGTTGGATGAATTCCGACTGCCTAATGCTCAACTCTGACAAGACGGAGGTAATATTCTCTAGGAAAGACACCTTGCTCTGGACCTCGGCCTGGTAGCCGTCAGAATTAGGACCTACTCCTGTTTTCATTTTCTCATTTTCAAAGAAATTGCATTGTATTTGCACCATTTAGTGTAGTCTGGGAAGAACATGATATGGGCAGTCTTGTATGTTTCAAAGGCAGTTCTAATTATCATTTGTGGGAGGCCTGTGTTGGGGACACTAGATCAACAAAGAAAAAGTTTGCCTGTTGCCACGACCAGGGAATGGAACCATATACTTCTAGGAAGAACTCTGTTTGCTCATGGCACTTTCTGGCATGCCAACTGTCATTAGACAGCGTGTGCGTCTTTTCATGTCTTATATCTTCTCTTCCAATGGCCGACAGACTGTGTTGAGTTGGCGGACAGTGACATGGATGCTTTTCACTCCATCTTCGAGCTCTGATATGCCTCCTTATGCGTCTTACACCTTTGGTTACTCTATACACAATAGTCCTCAGGTCTTGGCAGAGTAAGATAAGTCTATCTCGATTGTCTAGTTGTATTCATTTCTTGTCTTTCAAACTCAAATTCCAGGGGGCTGAGTCTGCAACACCCCAAGATCCTTAGGTTCCTAGTACTCCCTGTTGCTGCTTTGCTATCAATGTGTCTTAATAGGATCACTACCAATGTATGCCACCTGGGGGTATCCCTATTCTTATATTTCATGCCAGGTACAATGTTGTAAGAGGGCCACAGTCCAGTGTAGGACAGTGCCATTCCACAACCTTCTCCCTATAGTATTGGATCCTAGCCAGCAATCCTTCCAATTTCCAGCTTAAGAGACTATGTTCTTCATAGTAGCCTTTACTCAGCCCTATATAGCCTTGTGCCATCAGCTCCCCCAAGAGCACACTTCATCTTTCTTTTACACTGTGCTGTCGATGACTTTGTGGGCGGGCTGCAAACTTGTGAGTATGCCCACCGCGTAATGCATCTTGTGCCTGGCAGCATCCGGAAAGAGATACATTCAGGAATCTCAATGTCTTCTGCTTGTGTGTGGGCTGTGCTGCTGCACTGCTTTTCAGCCCCTGAAATACACACGAGGCAAGCTCCTGCATATGTTCCAGTACAGCTTACTAGGGTGGGACACTGGTGTATGAGTAAAGATTTTCAAAGCTAGATCTTTTTGTTTACTTGGTTGCCCATGAGAACTGTTTAGGAACAAGCAAGTGCATTTCTCCGCTTCCAAACTAAGACCTGTAGGCTAGATGTACTAAACACTGGCCCCAAAAATTGGACCTGGTTGCAATGTTTTAACCAGTGTTTTTGTGAACAGTTTTGAATTTTCCTAATTAACCTATGTGCTCAGATGTCGATTCTTAAACGTTCAAAGCGGGTTGGGTCATAATCCAACCAACGTCATTAATATTCACGAGGTAGGATGCAAATTGTGATTCACTCTGATTGGTGGCCGTCACATAGATGGTGTCCTGCTAGGGTCAGCATACCATCATGTCTGTGATTGCCTTTCAATAAACATTTTCACTAATTGCAGAGGATTTTCTTTAAAGGAAACAGAGCTGCATGCAAAACAGAAAGTTTATTTTTTTTAAGGTTTGTTTGAGAGTCAGCAGACTTTAGTTTAATATTCACTTTTGCAATTGGCTTACCACCCCATCTCAGGAATTTGATCCCAAACATTGATAATTCGCATACCGATTTGTTATTTGGACAGGGCACCTACAACACGCCTCTTCCAAACACTGAATTAGTATCAATTCTCAATCCCACTTTAGGAGTTAGTAAAACTTTACTGACTCATATAATTGGATATGTATATTTGAAAATTCAATTTGGAGAGTTTACGACCACAAAAATGAATAATACATCTGGTCCTGTATTCTTTTGTGGCTCTCACACCTCATGTTTTGAACCTGCTACCAAATAATAAGCTTAGTAGAAGACAGGCTATCTAAATTAGAAAGGACGATGGTTTATACTCCATCGGTTATTCCAACAGTAAGTACAAATATGCCCAAGGCTCAATTAGTCAAGGAAGGGTAAAGAGCTGGGCAGAAAGGAGCAGGGGTAGCCCCGAGTGTTAGGCCTACAGCAAATAGTGAGGCGCTATATAAGAATAGTTCTAATGGTTTAAGGCCCACCAGTATAGATATTTCAGCTTCTACACAGCAGTCATCTTTAAGAATAGAGCCCCCTATGCCTCAGAGGGACAAGAGATTAGAGGGTAGGGCCCCCCAGATGCTGACTCTTCCAACTATTGATCTCCCACCCGAATCCACTCCATATGTTGTGGTTTTGGGGAGTGTTCCTGCTCTCCCCAACGGGAAGAGTGAAGATTATGGGCAGCTGTTAAATAAAATAAACCACTAGTTCACATATAACACCACCCTGGGTGATCATGTATCTAAAAACATACTCATGGCACGCAGGGTTAGCTGGATTGGGAACTCACGTAAACAGAGGACAGGTGACTGTATTATCATCAATTTTTGACAACCCTTTCACTGCAGGCCGTATTCTCTCTAGGGACTGCAGTCTCACCCCTTTAGTGGGTTCTGTCATTAAGGCTTTACCTTTGGGCTATTTTTACAGGCCACTTTCCTGTGGGGACATGACCATAGATGGCCATGGGGTACCCCATTGTGGTGGCTGTTCAACAAGAACACTCCCTAGACACCAGTCCATTCCCTTGATCCAACCACTGTTAGAATTAGATAGGCAATTTGGCACTGGCCATATAGTGGCGTCAAACAATAGATTTGCTGTCTTAACAGGCATGGAGGAATGTGATTGACTGCGGGATCCTGTACCTCTAGGGCCCGAGCCGGTCGTACCTCTTCAGGCTCTAGGGGAGGTAGTTGTGGGGCTCCCAGTGTCGAGTTTAAATAATTTTCTATCCTGGAATATAGCAGGGTTGACAACTAAGCTTCAGGATCCACGGTGGGTGTCTTATGTTAAACATTTTATGGTAATTGGCCTCCAGGAAACCTGGTCGCTGGATTGCGACCTATTCCTGGAGGGTTACAAGGCCTTTTCCGTCCCAGCCAGACCATCTGTGAGTGGGAGACCAAAGGGTGGACTAGTTACATACATTTCTGTGGCTATTGATTGCAAGCTGCAGGTGATGTCCACCACACATCCAGGAATATTGGCATTATCGTCCCGAAGGGGGGACATCAGCTGGGGAATTGTTAACTTTTACCTCCCCGCATGAGGCTAGTAACATAATTGCCCTGGGAGTAACCATAAAACAATCCCTAGGCCCAAGTCTTCATAACCTTTTGGTCTCTGGCGATTTTAATATACATCCTTGTGGTGAGCCAACAACATCGTGTATTTGTGAGCTGGGTTGTCCCCGTATGAAGGGTTTTCACTTTGAACATACCGCTCAAGGGGAGTTGTTGATTACTATGATAAATGAATTAGATTTGGTGGCTACAATGATTTTAACTGACCCGCGTACTGACTTCAGTGTGCCCACCTTCAAAGGACACGGGAGGGGATCCTTTATTGATTTTATTTTTATTTCATCCTCCTTACAATTTTTTATCAATAATTTTAATATTGCAGAAAGTGAATTTAGTGATCATAACCCCTTAACACTTCATACGACAGGTCCACTTTCAGCAAAATTCAGGGATGCTCCAAGTAAGGGCGTACTGAGACCAACAGATGGGAAGCGCAGATTAAAATGGTCTCAGGTATCCTCAGAAATATTTTATAACAAGGTTAAAATAGTATGTGCTGATGAACTGTCCCTATGCACAATGGAGTGGTCTCTCCCAAAAGCGATCCTTGGTGCATTCGAGTCTATTTCACAAAAAGTGGCTGAATTGCTATGCGCCCCAGCCAGAGGTCAAACCTTGTCTGGTCCTAGATGGTTTGATTCCCATTGCTCTAAAGCAGCCAAGAGGTTGAGGGAAGTCCTGTCATCAAAACCTAGAATTCAAGTTTCCAACTGTCGCAGGGAATACAAGGTAGCCCTTGCTAAGCGGAGGGGAGCATTGAAGGAAGAAGCGTGGAAGGAATTGATCGATTCCAGCACTCTTAGAAATAGCTCGAGGTTCTGGAGTGTTGTGAGCAGGCCCCTGTTTGACCATGAAGGGGGGGGGGGGGGCCTCGGCTCACACATCACTGAGGAGGAGTGGGTACTTCATTTTAAAACTATGTTTGATTGCCTGTCTGAACTTAACTACAGGAACTCCCAGGACAGGAAGGACCCAGAATTAACATTTGAGAAGGGTGAGATCCTGGAAGGTATCACAGGATTATCTGTTGGTAAAGCGTCTGGTCCTGACGGGATCCCCCCAGACTTATTTAAGTCAGACCCCTCCTTTTGGGCGCCGATACTGGTGGCAGTTTTTAATGCTGCAGCAAAGAATGGTTGTCCCCAGTCTTGGGCAACCTCTACTATAGTTCCTGTTTTTAAAAAATGGGGATAGAAATAGTACCCACTGCTATAGACCAATTTCGCTCATTGACTCAGTGGTTAAAGTGGTGGGACGGGTCCTCTTACAGAGATTATCAACTTGGGCGGAGGACAACAACATTTTGTCGGAAGTCCAGTATGGTTTTCGATCGGGACGTTCCACCGTTGCTCAGTGTCTTAATTTATTTATGATACTGAGCAAATATACTGTTGCTCGTACTGGGACCATTCACCTTGCCTTCATGGACTTGTCATCTGCATTTGACTGTGTCAACAGGAACAAGCTATGGCAGTCCACGAGGAAAATGGGAGTGGAGAACAGTACTGTCAATTTTCTGGAGGACCTGCACATGTCAACTAAAGCTAGTGTTAGGTTCTCACAGGAGGTGTTGAAACCTAGCGTGCGGGCGTATATAATGCTTAAAACAACCCCCATGACGCAACCCTACCTCATGGGGTCTGTCCACACATGAGAAATTTTTGTTAACCAGGTTGCGGTTGAACCTTTTTCATCTTTTGCTCGCCAGACCCAAGGGTTTTAATAGAGGTCAAGAGCTAGCGCCCTGCTGCTGCGACGGACAGTCTCCTCGGGATACCCTGCACTTCCTGTTTTTATGTAAATTATATAAAATTCCGCATAAACGCTTTCTGGTGCATTTTTATTGAAATTGTTTTATGTTAATGCAACTTTTATGGTTTAAAGCAAAAACCGAATAAAGTTTTTTGTTGTTGTTGTTGAACCTGCTACCATTCTAGACTTTTCTTATTATCACAGGTCTCAGCACAAGATAGCTCTATTTCCAGTTCGTCCTCTATTAAAAGCTCTATTTCTAGCTCTTCCTATATTCAAGACAGGAAATTACATATTTTGTTCCCAAATTTTACATGCCAAACACCACCAGTAATGCACCAGTCATATTCCAAATCCATCATGATAGTTTTACTTCCTGCTTCTATTATTCACTTGTTTCCTGTTTTCCCAGTAAAAGGAGCTGAAATGTTATGCTATGTGCATTTGTATTGCATGCATATCACAGAGGATGGTGTCCTGAGGCATGGGGCGGCAGGGCTGCCCCGACTGGGTCCTATTGAAAAAACCATGAAAAGACAAAGTCAAGAATGAAGCCTTTAAAGTGTATTTGTTGTGGGACATGCTAGAATAGTTTGAAGTTGAAGAGGGTGGTTTTTTTTTTGTTTAACTTGTTTTGTCTGGGAGGTTGCAGGCACTCAAGAGGGTGGTGAGGGCATGTCAGATGGATGAGGTAGTAAGGAGATCTGAGAATTCATTGATAAAGCCCTTGTTCTGGTAAGGAGATCTCTGGATTAGATGGAAGGTGGTGGTATGAGTTGCAGAGACTGGGAAATGGCATGTCAGCAGCTCCATGGAGTTGAGTGGTACTTGCTTGTCTAAGGTGTCGGACAGTAGGACTGATACAAGAGCATTATTATCCACATATAGATTACATGCTAAGCATCCTGCAAAAGGATCCCCTCCCTCCGTTCTCACCACACAGGCAAAGGGTTCAACCACCAGCACAAATGGCATCGGGAAGAGGGGACATCCCTGTTGCATGTCTTTATACACCCCAAATGCCTCAGATATGCACCAACCAGTCCGGACTATCGCCTGAGCAGTAAAGTGCAGCAGGGCAACCAATTTGTCCCATCCCATTCTCAAGTTCATGCATCACACAACTGCCCTCAAGTAGCCCCAGTCAAGGGTGTCCAATGCCTTACAGAGTCTGTAGATAGCATTAGTGCAGTGGCCTGGTATTGTGGCAGGGTGTCGTCCACGATTCTGAACAATCGCCTAATAATGAGTGAGGTGACTGCTGAGAATTTTGTAGGCTGAATTTAACATAGACAATGGTCTACACACAGAAACTACAATGGCACCAACCTTAGGTTTGGGGATTGAGACTATGAGAGAGTACCTGGGGCAGGCCGGCAAGGAGCCACTATCTATGTGTCCTGGGTACAATGCAGCTAGCTTTGGCACCAGCTGAGTCATGTAACTACTATACAATTCTGCTGACAGGCACATGCCAACTTATTAATGGCCTCTTTAATTTCAATATCCAATACCTCACTTTCCTGTGTCTCCAGCTGAGGCAATGGCCCTCTATCTAGAAAAACCTCTATTCCCTCCCTTGACACCCAAGGTTGTTCTCCATACAGGTCACGGTAATAGTTAACAAATACTTCATAGATATCGTGCTGGGAGAACAGAACTACTCCTAATGTGAGTAATTGGGTGACTTCGGTCAGCAGGCTTTGAAAGCCATGCCAGCAGCTGGCCTGTTCTACCATTTTCTGCATGACTGGTGTCCAGATATTCCTGGAACTTCAGTACTCTCAAACCTTCTAGGATGGTCGCATGGTTGTCCCTCTCCACAGCTACCCTTGGTTTAACTGAGAGGGCTTGCTTTAGGGCGCGGATAGAGGTCTCAAGTTCTGTTAGCTCTTTCTCTAACCTTTTCTGGACACCAACAGCCTGTCCAATACAAAATCCCCCCAACACCACCTACAATGCCTCCCATTATGTGGTAATATGTCAGGTTGTGCCTTCCTTTATCTGAAAATAATCTCTGATAGCATCACTCAAAGGAGTCTTAAATGTTGATTCATTTAAGTGGGAAACTCGAAGTCTACACATGGGGATGGGAGCCAAAATACAGTCCCATGTGGTCTTCATAAGAAGGGAATTTTGTCCAACACTGTATATGTTACATCGTTTGTTGTGCACATAATCTCACCCAACCAGCCATGCAGGTCTTAGACTACAGAATAGAAACAATATTCCCTGTTATCCCTATTCCTTAATCTCCAAACACACACTAGGCTTTAGTTTCCACCCATTCATGGATTTCCAAAGCCAGTTTCACCATGGGAGCATCAACTAATGGGGTGCTTCGACCTGTTGAAATTGATGTCCTCCACACAATTATAATATCCCCTAGGATCATAGGTAGTCCCACTTCAGTTGACAGTAATGGTGTTAGGGATTCAAGGAACAGTGTTTACCCTACAATCAGGGTGTATATGCTACCCAATAGTCCTGGGATGCCACTGAAGCGTGCCTTGAGCAGGACATATCGGTCTTCCTTGTCATCATGTACCGTAATCTGCTCAATCAGCGTCCCCCTCCTGTACGAGGAGAAGCCGGTAGCATGCACCTGTCCCCTTCATCTCCTGTGTAGACTGGTTATCCCTTCTCACTCCAAGTGTGTCACCTGAAGAAACGCAATGTCTGCTCACCTTTAAGTCTTGCAATATTTTGTGTTGCTTACAGAGCCCATTCCTCTTACGTTCCAGGTGTAGTTAAATATAGCAACTATACGGTGGACAGTCCTCCATTTCCCTACTAACAGGAAGGAGTCCCAAATCACTGGACTGCAAGAACAAGGAGCATTAAGCGAGTAAAATGATTAAAGTGGACATGAGTTCTGGAGTAAACCCCAGCTCCCTCGCCCCAGATAGGTAGTGCAGCAGCAATCCGTCCAGAACTATCAAATACAGTAAACAGAGTCAAAGAAAATTGGAAATGAAACAGTTAGAAATATTCCCATGGTTAATAGCCAAGAGAGAAATGAGTGAATGTGCATGGCCAAAAGGAGCATCAGGCTCCTCCATTCACCCGCACCCCTACATCCAGCTATATATTTGAGCAGTAAATGGAGCTCAAAGGCCTCCAATTGTAACATTAGGCATGTCGCAAAATTACCAACACAGCACTATACAAACCAGTTACAGCTGTATACATGACAATATGTGACAAATTTATCTGGTCCTTATGTGGGAAGAGTGCCTCATAGTTCGTCCATAGTCTGTGGCATTCATTACATGTGGAGGCGCTGATGTGTCCCTCTGTAACCTCTGAATCTGAGCTTTTGGAGTCTGCGACAGAAGTCTGAATGAATCTGCTGACTCTAGCGTCTCTACTCTGTTGTTCTCAACCTGACCTTGGTCGGCATCTGAAGGCCAGCCCTGTCCCGGGGTTGACTCTGGTTGCATTACAATGGCTTAGTTTGATGCTTTTCTAGCCATTCCCAGGCACTGTCAGGACTATAAAAAAAAAGCCTGGTCATCTTGATCTTGAGCCTAGTACGGAACAACAAAGCTTAGCACAGGTCTGCCTACCTCATGCCTTTTCTAACCTCTAAGGAGGAGTCTTGTCTGTGCCTCGGTTCCAGAGTATAGTACAGGAAGAAAGCCACTTTGGCATTTTTTACATGGAAGCATCCCACCAGGTGGGAATGTTGCAGAATAAAGTCTCTGTCTCTGTAGTGGAGCAAAATGCGGTTCTGTGCTGCGCCCCTGGGAGGCGGTGACTAACAGGCACTCTGTGCACTCTTTCCAAAGCAAAAAATATGGATAGGACTTGTGGCGCCACCTCCCTTGCAAGCCAGCCTTCAAGAAAGGCCACCATGTCAGTTCCCTTCATCTTCAGGGAATGCCATTAGTCTGATGTTTTTCAACATGTCTGTCAAGAATGTGAATCCTACATGTAAGAACCTTCATCTGGCCCTGCAGCATCAACATAGCTGGTTTGAGTTTGCAGAGAACATCCTCATGGTGCTTGACCTTAGTAGCCAGTTTGAGGTGATCGCCTCGAAGTAGTCCAAGATCTAGCGCCACTTTGTCTATTTTTGACTGCCTCCAATATTTGACTCAATGACACACCAGGGTCTGCATCTGTCTGTCATGGGGAGAGGGAAGCCACCAGGCCAAGGTTCTCCTTAGTATGAGGCAGAGTACATTTGGTATCTGTCCTGCCACAAGCCTCAGACCCTTTTGTTGGTCTTCTGTGACCCATTGTGTTGCGGGGCAAAAATCAGCAAGTAGTCAGACAGTTCAAGCTGTGGGTATACTGCTATATTGGAGATTCACAAAAGTATTTCTTAGAGGGTAGCAGCACTCAACCCTGCTCGCAGAATAGGATAATCCAGTTCAGGGACCTTTCTGCAGCCCTCATGTAGCTACCCGGAGCTGTGGCTTCTGAGCAACCCTTGCAAGCTCTCTGAACCCACCAGTGACTAATAGGGACTATCCTAGCTGAGGCTGCCCCCAGGTGCACCGTTCATCATCTCAGAGAACCAGTATCAGGCAGCCTCAGATGAACTGCAACCACCTCCAAGTGACACTGATGAGGCAGAGCTTGAATTGCACAGAAATGTCCCCCAAGGAGCGTCTGGAAGACCAGTTCACAGTGGTGCACTCAGGGCCTCCTGCATCTTCCCCACTGCCCTAGTTTTCGGGCTCTAGCAGTCCCCAATCAAAGCGCCTCACCTTAGGGGAGCAGGGTCCTAGTGCAAATGCGGTGCTCCAGGCCGCCTCAAATCCTGGTAACCCTCAGGTCTCATCTTATCAGTGGGGGGCCCCACCAACACTGTCCCATGATGCGGTTGTGACACTGCAGGCAGCACAAATCAAGCCCCACCGCAGTGATCCTCACCATCATCTACAAGGCGCCATTACTGTCTACACTCCAGGCACGTCTCTGGCCTCACCAGGATCTCCCAAGAAGCACTGACATAGGCACACAGGCAGCTAAAAATCACTGAAGCCCATCTCCTACAGGCTCAAGATGTATGCTGCATGGCCACTGCTCCTTGCTATTGCGGGAAGAGAACCGCCGTCTGTAGCCTCACCACATTGTCCCCTCAGAGGTCGGGCGTTTAGATGGGTCAGTCTCAGTGGATGTATTGTGTAAATGCTCCTTGAGTAACTTGGTCATCTAGAACGGTTGTACGATGGTACAACGCAGGTAAATACATCGAATGCCTTTGCCACGCATTTGTTAGCACGCGCGTTTTTACCGCGAATATGCATTTACAACGCATGCCAATATCACGCTTTTTTTAGATTTAAAAACAATGTATTTATGGGGGGAGACCCCCACCCTCCCCAACTTACCTTGAATGCGTGGTATTGGCATGCATGGTAAATGCATATTCGCGGTACAAATATGTGTGCTAAAAAATGTGTGGTAAAGGCACAACAAGGAAAAACCTAATTGTGAAGGCTGTTTCCCGTCTAGAACTGGGTGTAATTCTGGCGAGGCACATCATTTTATTTAAGCTTGTAAGTTTCAGTGGAACAGGGGTTGTGGCCCTAGCCCTAACAGTCCCACCCTTTGCTAGGGACGCCCAGGCAATGGGATGCTCTGAAGGGTTGAATGAAGAAGGGAGAATGCAGAAAGTGGTGTCACTTAAATATAGATAGATGATGGGAAATCCAGTGGTCTCTTCCTGTGCAGATGGATGATAAAAAGTGAAGTCAACTTGTTGGGCTTCTTCTTTTAAAGATGATTTTGTATTTTGGCATGAAATCACTTCCTGTGGAAATAGCTGTTGGAAAATAAAGCCGTCTTGCCTGGCTTCTTCTTTTTAAGGTGGTTTTGGTGGAAACCAGTGAGGTTACTTTCTATGCAGATAGCTGCTCAAAAATGCAGAGGTGTAATTCTCTGGATGATGGGACATCCTTTGAAGTCACTTCCTGTGAAGATTGGCGTCAGGATATAAAGTCATCTCACTTGGCTTTTTCTTTTAACGATGGTTATTCAGGAAACCAGGGATATGATTCCTGTGCAGATGGATGATGGAAAAGGAAGACCTCTTTCCTGGCTTCTTCTTTTGAAGATGGTTTTGATGTCAATTCCTGTGCAGATGGATGATGGGAATTAAGGTTCTCTTTCTTGGCTTCTTCTTTTGACAGATGTTTTTGGCAGGACACCAATGATGTCACTTCTTGTGGGGGTGGATGATGGGAAAATACTATGGCTACTTGCACTGGTTTAAACAGACTTCTAGACAAAATACGTACAGTATCAAAAAACATATCAGTGTCTGTCAGAGACTATATGAAATGGCAGAGGAGGCAGGACAACTTTTAGCATGGCCCAATAAAAGAGAAGGTAGCAGATGGGTTAAAGAACTAGTTAGCAGATGAGTAAATAAAAAAGGTAGATAGCACAAACCTTCACAGAATATTATCAGGAGTTGTATTGGACTAGGGAAATAGGTCAAATGCGGAGATTAAAGGCCTTCTTAGTAGGCTAGAAATTCCAGGGTTGACAAACTTGAGCTCGAGCTTTCAAGGTGATTTCTCTACAGGGGAGGTAATGGAGAAGATTTCTCAACTTTAGAGCAGACAGACACCTGGGCCCAAAAAGCTTTCCAGTTGGTCTGTTCAAATGCTTGGAGTCTCAGATGGGAATGCCTTCACTGGGCATGTTCAGAAAAGCAAGGGAGGTTGGGATCCTGAACCTGACCTGAGACACGCCATAATAGTGATCACACAAGGGCAGGAAACCAGCATCAGAAAGTCCTCCTGTCGAACAATTTCACTTTTAAATATTGAGATCAATGTCCTACCAAGATACTGGCAAACAGACATCTTAGTGTGGTAGCCACCCTTATCCATGCAGACCAGTCGAGCTTCAGACCCATGCAAGCAACACAATTAAATATATAGAGGCTTCATAACTCAACGTACGACATCAGAGAGATGGAAGACCTATCAGCCACACTCTCTCGATGTTAAGAAGGATTTCGATTATGTCAACTGGAATTTCATATTCTAAATCTTGGAACCCCTTGGAATTGGTCCGGAGTTCAGGGCCTAGGTGAAACTGTTGTACTGTTGTATATGGCAGGCGATTCTTTGGCGGTCCCACAGTGGTGCCTATAAAAAAAGGCACCGCAACAGGAACGCCAAAGCAAGTTCCTGCAGGGCATGGACTGTGCATGCAGACAGGGGGCACAGCGTGTGACCCCGTGCAAGCATCCCCTGGCGCAGAGGCAACGCGGGGCCCTGTAGGGCCCTCTTTGATTCCTCTCCGCCAGTTTTCATGGCGGGCTCACAGCCATTAAAAGCTTGGCGGAGAGGTAACTCGTAATATGCGTGGTGGGGTTACAGCAGCCCCGACAAGCATAGTTATGTCCCTGTAACCTCAGCATACAAACTATGTCTCGAGGAGGTATGTTTTCTCGTTTTTATCTTTACAACCCCTCCGCCTGCCACCACTGGCGGGCGGGGGCGTGGGGGTGCAGCAGTTTGTATGAATAAGATGATGTTAGCAACATTTGAACAGGACAGGCTATGATGCAGGGGGTGTCAGCCGCTACTGCCTGCAATGCAACCCACGCCCACGATATCAGCAGGTGTTATAGTGACACACAACAGCGCACACCAAACTGTAATTTACAAATTGGGGGTTGTGGTGTTAATTGTGTCCATGACCGCACAAAAACAGAAATCAATGCAGCCCTTTGAAAAAGGGGTTCAGTTTTGTTTTGTGATAGGTGCAAATACGAATGAAAGCAAAAGAAACATTCTTGAATTGTAAACTCTCAACATCACTTTCTTATTCCCTT
Source organism: Triturus cristatus (assembly GCF_964204655.1). Classification (NCBI taxonomy): domain Eukaryota; kingdom Metazoa; phylum Chordata; class Amphibia; order Caudata; family Salamandridae; genus Triturus; species Triturus cristatus. The sequence continues at coordinate 930,136,738 of NC_140584.1, forward strand.
GATTAAAAACTGTTTCCTTCCTCCTCATGTGCAGTTCAAATGGTGTGGGGCCATCCATGTGCCATTGGGATAGAAATTCTGTTCATTTTGGTGAGGTGCTGTCTAATGCTGAAGAGCCAAGAGACCTTGGTTAAAAACCCTGCTCCTCCATTCAGTAACTCCCTGTACTTTAGTTCAAGTTCAAAGTTCGGAACACAAGAGGTCAGCCTGCTGGGAATCGTAGTTCATCTCTAATGCACATGCTCCTTCCATCCAGCCCTCTGAGATGACTGCAGACATTTCCTTTACTTCAAGACACACAGCATTAGTGGGCTAGGCCACCTGCCTCTATCCCCACTTTTTGATATTCGTCAAATGCCATTAAATCCGGCTGCAACTGTCTGTGCCTATATGCAAAGACCCTGCAACACGACATTTATTTTATTTGTCGGTGCAGCATATGCCCCTCTGAGACGTCTACATCCTTCCTAGTTTCAGTGGATGCGCTTTCTCCCCACTACCGCCGTCCATTTGTTTTCAGAATGCAGGCTTCAGTGCTTCACATCCTGTAATGGCTGCCACAACAAAACATTCAGTTGCTGCAAGCCAATCAAACTGTCTGTTCTAACTCCACAAACCCACACTTGAGCAAGAAAACAAATGTTCCTTTTGTGCTTCTTATATCTGATAGTCTTACATTAACTGGGTTGAAATATGTGTCTCTTATTTGATGGGGGTTTGATAATGTGTTCCAGGATCATTGTCTAATCAGGATGTTTTTGTGTAATTCTCGGTTGGGATTGAAATTCCTTAAATTACCAGGACTGGCAGATGTGAGTATTTGAGACTTGATAACTGTGAATGTGTTTTTGCTGAAGAAGAAAATTTATAATTTTCCAGTTAGTGTAGTTTCAGAGGGAGGATGAGCATTCACGATATTAAGGGCCTTATTACGAGTATGGCGGTCCATAGAACTGCCGTACTCGTGGTGGCAGTCTGACCACCGCCACCCTGGTGGATTCGCTTGCCGTATTTGGAGTGTGGCAATCGGATCGCCACAAAACCACCAGCTCCACTAGGATCAACGATCCCACTGCGCCGACGGTCTGCAACCGGGCTCAATATGCTGGTGGATCTGATGCCGGCACGGCCAAGCATAATACAACCTACATATCCACTGCTCTTTTATGGCGGTGAGCCTGCTATGAAAAGGGTGACTGACATGCAGGACCGGCCTGATCTGGGCCTTGGGGTGCATGCAGGGGAGCACATGTTGTGCCCCCTGGAATTGCACCCCTGTTTCTGCACGAAACATGCTGCAAGCGCTGCCAGGGTGGCTGTCTGCTGTTTAGGCTCTCCTATGAGACTTACACAGTTGCTGCCGTGAATCCGCTGCAGCACTGCCTGCCCGCCCTGGATTTTACTCATAATCCGGCAGGTGGGCGCCGGACGGACATGCGGATCTCCTGCCTGGAGGCAGGCAGACAGGAGGACTGCCAAACTCTTAATAAGGCCCTAAGTCTGTGCGAAAAGCCAGATATAAAGCTTTCTGTAGAATGTCAGGTTCTGTAGTAGGGGATCTCTGTGTATAGTCATAATCTAGTGAATAGTCCCGCCCATGTGCGTGGACCCCGGAGCAATAAAAAATAATCTCTAAAAGGTGACACATCATGCAGACCTGCATACACCTTTAAGAGAGAATTTAATTTAAAGACAGATAATGCAGCCTATACCCACAGGCTACACTGTCCAGTACTTCAACTAGAATTCCACCAACATCCACAAACAGCACTGCCTGTCTAGTTTTTCTCCCCATAGGAAAAAACCCTGCCTCTACCAGCAAAAGCCTCTGGAATGATAGAGAGGAAGGAGTGGACAGACAAGCCCCATAGGCTGCCATTATGTGGGGAGTCGCAACCATCGTTCCACGTTGCTTTCGAGCCTCTCGACTGCCGGGCCATAGTTCAACTGTAAGACACGATCCCGGTCCCTATGGATATGGACACCTAGATACTTGACCGAGTCGTCACTCCAAGTTAATGGGTAGTCCCCCGTTCTGGCGCAAACCTCATCGGTCAGCGGGAGCACCTCTGATTTACCCCAATTGATGTGTAAACCTGACATGGTGCCATATCTAGTAACCTCGCCAAGCAGCGGTGGTAAGTTTTCATCAGGGCACCGCACATATAATATTATGTCGTCGGCGAGAGTGTGAGCAACAACGGTCCCGTCTTGAATTGTAAACCATGGTGGCTGTGCTTACTCTGTAAATGGCGCACCAACGGGTCTAGAGCCAGTATAAAAAGGAGGGGGGACAGGGGGCATCCCTGCCGCATCCCACGGGTAAGAGGGAATGCCCTAGTCTGTGTACCATTGAGGCGGATGCAGGCCGTCGGCTGGGTGTACAACAGTCTGATCACCGCCAAAAACCGTTCAGGGATCCCCAGGGCGCGAATGGTGGCATAAAGGAATGGCCATTCCAGTGAATCAAACGCCTTTTCGGCGTCCAACAGCACCGCTACAGCTGGTAAAGTCGGTTCAATCCTATTAAGAGTGGTAAACAGTGTGCGTGTGTTCAGGGCCGTGGATTTGTGCGGAATAAAGCCCGATTGTGCCGGGGAGATGTGTTGTTCAATAATCAATGCAAGCCTGATGGCAATTACTTTAGCAAGGATTTTATTGTCAAAGTTTAATAGTGACAAGGGCCTGTATGCGGAGCAGTTCAATTGGTCTTTACCGGGTTTAGGTATTAGAATTATGACCGCTTCCCTTAGAGTGGGCGGAAGTATCCCCTTATCCACTGCCTCCTGGAAAACATCAATAAGATGGGGGACTAACAGATCTTTATACTTTTTATAAAAACAACCCGTAAAACCGTCCAACCCAGGTGCTTTAGTGCCACCAAGCGCGTCAATGGCATCCGAAATCTCCCCCTCCGTGAAGGGTTCAGCCAGGAACTCCTGATGTGCCTTGCCCAACCAGGAGAGGGAAACCTCGTCAAGGTACTCCTGGCAGTCTTCCAGGGTTGAGTCAGTCCTAGAGGTGTATAGTTCCATATAATATTTCAGCCCCTCACGCAACACCCCCACATTCCCTGTTATCCGCTCACCGGAGTCCCCAGTCAATGCAGCCATGTATGTGGGTTCATGAGTGCATTGCATCAATTGTGCCATTGTCCTACCGGGCCGTTCTCCCTCCCCGTACCTACGAGCTATGGAGTATTTACCCAGAAAATTGGCTGCTCTGTCCGCTGCTTCATTGAACTCAGCTAGCAGAGTAGCGCGCCTAAGCGTATCAGGGGAGTCCAGTGCACATGAGCTACTGTTAAGGTCCTGAAGTTTGGTCTCTACCTGCGCAAGTGTGAGGCGAAGCGACCGGAGTACACCAGCATGTTTAGAAATGCAGATACCCCTAGCGTATGCCTTAAACGCCTCCCATAGGGTTGCCTTGGAGTCAACGGTACCCTCGTTCAATTGGAAGTATTCCACGATAGCTTCTCCCAGTTCAGTGGCAAAAACAGAGTCTCGTAGGGCCATGTCTGGAAATCACCAAGTGCGCTCCACCCCCCCAGCCCTTGGAATTCGTAAGTGTACCAGTACCGGGGAATGGTCGGACAATGTACGCGGCAAATGCTTAACATCCTTGAGCCAAAGTAACGCGGCCACCGAAAGGCACCCATTGTCAAGGTGCGTCCACGTGTTATGGGGTGCAGAGTAGTGCGTGTATCCTAAGTCGCTGCCAGAGTGGTGGCGCCAGGCATCTACCAGATCCAATTGTTCGAGGACACCCCACAGGGCGCGCCGCGCGCGTGATTTAGTGGCTGTTGTGCATGAAGTACTATCCAGCTCCGGGTTAAGTATCAAATTAAAATCACCTCCCAAATATATATAATCGCCCCCCATGCGAAGAATATGTGAATAAACGTTGTTCAAAAACTCAGGGTCCTCTACGTTCGGGGCATAAATGTTGACAAAAAGTACAGAGTGCTCCAGCCTGCAGCACTTAACCAACACATATCGCCCGCCCTCATCCCTGTATACCTCCTCCTCATGAAAGGGCAGTCTCTTGTGAATGACCACAGCCACTCCTCGGGCATAGGCGCTATAACCAGCAAAATATCTATGGGATCCCCAGGCAGCAGCAACTAATGGGGTGACATTTTTAGTCAGATGGGTCTCCTGCAAGAAGGCGACATCCACCTGGTGGCGCTATAAATAATTTGTCACTAGCTTACATTTGCGGGCGTTATTAAGACCTCAGACATTCCAAGATATCAGAGACACATCAGTTGCTGCCAAAACACTACTAGCCATAGTCCACTGTAAAGAGAGTAAATAACTTTGCTATTCGCACAATGGGTGTGCTAAGCCGCAAGGTGTACATAATACCACATATAGCACGCAAATGTGACCGACTGTCCCGAACCCCACCCGCCCCCACCCATCCGCCCCACCATATGTGGGGAAAAGGACCCCATCCCACATCACAACTTCAAAATATAACTGCAAACGAAAAACCCCAGCAATGAACCCCCAAGACAACAAATAAATGTGCATCCGCACGTGGGAGGTGGCAACACCCCGCCATAACCCCATACCATATCATAACAGAACAACATAGTCACACATCTGTGGCGGCACAACCTGTGGTGCCATCAAGCGTTACTAGGAGGAGCTTCAACAAAAATTGTAACGTGGTGAGCAATGCCTACAGCTACAATAGAGGAGCACAACAGATGGAGCTAACCAGTACCAAACAGGTCCGCACTTGCTCCTGAATTCGGAATGCCCTGAGAGTGCGATGGAGATGCACCAGAGTTCTTCTTCGCAGCGTTAGCATATTGGTGGCAGAACTCCTGAACCTCATGGGGGGTGTCAAAAACCCGGGACCGTCCATCCACATCCACCATTAGACGCGCAGGGTACTGCATTCCGTAGCGCAGGCCAAGCTTCCGCAGTGCAGCCTTAACCCCCGCATATTTCCGGCGCGCCTCCTGCACCATCGCTGTGAAATCAGGGAAGAGGGAGATGGTAGAGCCCTGCCAGTTCAGTTGCCCCTTTTCTCTGGCCAACCGCAGAGCAGCATCCCTGTCCCTAAAATTCAAAAGGCGTGCTAGAATCGGGCGTGGATGACACCCCGGATTCGGTCGAGGCCCCTGGATGCGGTGCGCACGTTCTACAACAAAAGTATCGGTGAATGAGTTCCTGCCAAAGAGTTCTATGAGAAGTTTTTCAACAAACAGATCCATCCTGCCAGTGCTTGTCGACTCAGCCACTCCCGTAATGCGAATATTATTCCTGCGCCCCCGGGCCTCCAAATCCTCATTCTTCATCGGCACCGTTTTAAGGAGCCTCTCCATCCTCTCATACTTTTTGGCAGTTTGGGCCGCACTATCCTCCAGGTCTGAAATTCTACTTTCTGCCACTGTCAGACGCCCCTCATGTTTGTCCAACCGGGCCCCCATAGCATCTAGACGCCAGTCGAGGGCATCAAATCTGGTGTCGAGGGCCTTGAATCCTGCCCGCAGTTCAGCCAGGAGACCCTCCGTGCCCGCTGCCGCCATCGCTGGAACCTCGCCGCCCTCCGCCATGATAGATTGTTGCGCCGCTGTGCTGGGCCCCGAAGCTTTGAAAGGGAGTGTACTCTGTCGGGGTTCCTTACGCCCCATACCCCCTGTACTGGCTGCACAGCGTGAGGATGGGCGGCTAGAAGCAGTACCACGAGTCAGCCACCGGCCACTATGGTCTCAGATACGTAGAAGACAAAGACAAGGCAGGGTCGCAGTCCCCTGGGCAGCTATCACGCTATCAGTCACCCCTGCAACACCCAGAGTGACCAACGGCGGGGTAGGACAGAGGCCCGAGCCATGTGGCACCAATAGGCAGCACATCCGAACAAACACAGGCTCCACAGGCGAGCAATGACGCAGTGCCAGAAGAGAAGGTGCAGGGCATCCATACAGGCCAAACACAGGGCGAGGCACCAGTAACTTCACTATAGGCAGCAGTGGAGGAGGGCCTCAACGGGGGGCTCAGTGGGGGCCTCACAGGATGGGTTCATGTGGCATCCGCAGTCATGGGCCATAGATGAAACTCAGGGGTGGGGGTGGTCCCGGGCACAGCCACGGGCAGGGCTCCAGCCGGGCGCCGGTCTGCCAACACACACGCGGCTCCTGACACCGCGGTGCCACCGCTAAAGCCCACACACAGCCCCAGTGTTTAAGGGGCTGCTGCCCCCGCCCCGCCGCCGCTTACCGCCTCCTCCGCCGGCGTCACGGCAATTCCTCCGATGCGGCACCGCCACCGGTCAAGGCCTGGCCCACCGCAGCACGCAAGGCCCCAGCTTCAGGTCCAGTCCTAGGCCCAACCACGCAGCATCTCTCCACTCACGGCGCCGTTCCGCTCCGCAAGCAACGAGCGGTCCAGAGCTGTAGCCGCCGCTTCCCACCGACCTCACTCGCCTCCAGGGGTCATTTTTGCGGCGATATCAACATCAGTGCCGCCACAGATGGAGCTGGAAAGAAGGGCTACAGCGGAGCTACCAGCCTACACAGCCATCACGGTCGGTGGCTAGGCCACGCCCCCTTCCTCACTTCCTCTTTCTTCGCGTAAGTCACGCCATTCCATCACTGGTCCTGTTTTGAACCATCATTTCCTGGAAAGACAAAACAACGTAAGTCGAGGAAAAAACCCCAACGACACATGTAAACGTACAATGCCGACCAATCTACAAGAATCGTGTCAAAAGAAAGGCAATCACGTCATCAATACCACAATAAAAGGGTAAATCGATTACTTACTGCCATACGTGAGGGTTCGCACCACTGTGCCGCGGGAGGGATAATCCTCGCCACCGTGTCCTTAATAGAATTGGAACTTATCGTCACGATGCTAGGCAAATTCCGATTCTATGGCAGGACCGGAGGCTTCGGATTATGCTAGTTCAAAGCTTCCTTACTACCAACTGCGCCACATCCAGCACTGGCTTAAAATAGAACCTTTTAAAAGTGGAGTCCGAAGACCAATCAGCAGCACGCATCAAATCTTTCAAACGCGCTCCCAGCGCGAAAGCTTTAGAGGCCATGGCGCCCCTGGCTGAATGGGCGCCAAACTGCTTCGTATCAATACCAGATTCTTGCATGACCCAACGCACCCACCTCGCTATGGTAGGAGAAGAGACAGCTTTGTGTGGCCTTTTGAGAGCTATCAAAAGTTGTTGTTCGCCCGGACTAAGGAGTTCTAGCGTTAAGGCTTCATACGTGTTCAAACAGTCCACCACACACAGTTTCGGGTTGTCTCTAAAAGCAGGGTAGGAAACTGACCGGGAATGAGACTTAGTGCGCCGGCCGATCGTGAAAACGACCCCTTCTGGAGAAAAAGTCTGTGCCGAGATATCCAAAGCCCGGACGTCTGAAACTCTCCTGCAGGAGACCAAGCACAGCAGCATAGCGAGTTTAGAAGACAACTCCTTCAAAGAAAGGTACTTATTGAGTTGCCAAGAAAGAAACAAATTCAACACAAGATTGACATCCCACAGGACGGAATAACGAAGTTCCGGAGGCAATGACAACCGGATACCCCGCAAAGGTCTGCAGACCAACGGATGCTCCCCAACCGGAGATACGTCTAGCGGAGCATGACCTGCCGAAATTGCTGACCTGATCGCATTTATTGAACGATACGCCAAACCTTCTGACGCCAAGCTTGCCAAGAAATTCAGGATGGGAATGACACCAACGAACCCATCTCGCCCAGGCGGATCAGTAACGTTTTGTGGTACTGTCTGCCCAGGCCTTTGACAAGAGGGTCTCAGCGTGTCCCGAAAGGCCCGGCAGCGCCCACCGGTGCCGGAAAGTCGCCACACCATAAGGTGGAGCGTCCCCTGTGTGACTAGCTGATGAGGAACTCTGTCTGTGTTCAGAAGCAGGTGAGGACACAGGGGGAGTAGGATTGGAAAATCCCAGGAAAGTTCCAGAAGAACCGGAAACCAAACTTGAGATCTCCAAAAAGGTGTCACCAGGGCTACCTCTGCCTTCTGCCTGCGGATCTGAGCCGCCGTCCTCGTAAGCATGGAAAAAGGTGGAAATGCATAGCCCTGGTCCACGCTCCAATCCTGAAGTAAGGCGTCCGTGGCCAGGGCCAGTGGATCCGGTCTCCAACTGAAGAACCGAGGAACCTGATGGTCCAGCCGAGAAGCAAAGAGGTCCGCCGAGAAGGGGCCCCAAAGAGTGTTCAACCACTGAAAGATTTGAGAGTCCAGCTTCCAAAGGCTGGAATCGTATAGATGTCTCGAATGCCAGTCCGCCACCTGATTGCTGTGGCTCGGAAGATACTCCGCTGTGACCGAGATATGATGGTCCAGGCAGAACCCCCAAAAGTCTTTCGCCAAATTCGCCAATGCCCGGGATCGGGCATCCCCCAAGTGATTGACATACCGTATCGCGGAGATGTTGTCCATCTTCAAAAGGACGCAGGATTGAACCCTGTCCTTGCTCCAACATCGTACCGCAAAAGAGCCTGCTAGAAGCGCCAGAACCCTTCCGCCTTCTGGGTTCACGCCGGCAGTCCGCCGCCTCCGCGCATTGTACCCAGCACTTCCTGGTCTTCTCCTGACTGCTAGGAGACTCGTTTTTAGTTTGATTTTAGGTAAACTTAAGTTTAATTTTAGGTAAAGATAAAGTTATTCATTGTACTTGACTTGAGGATTTGACTTCTGCCATTCGATTTTCAGGCCGCAGGGGCAGCAGCGGTGGGAAAAGGCGGCCTGAAAATCGAATGGATGAAGTCAAATCCTCAAGTCAAGTACAATGAATAACTTTAACTTTACCTGAAATTAAACTGATGTTTACCTAAAATCAAACTGAAACCGAGTCTCCCACCAACACAGCCCCGCTCCCGCCACCCCACCTCCAGTCCCGCCCCCCTCCCCTACTTGATGGCGGCCGGAAGACACACCGACTGCGAAAGAGCCTCGCCGAACACCACTCATGGACAGTTCTTGTGCAGACCCTTCCACAGATCCTTCACCATCAACAAAACCCACACCACTGCCGAAGGCCCGCCTGATACACGCACCACAAAAACCCTGACATGTATCCTCCTCAACGTGTGCTCCCTGCACCGACACGCCGTAGAGATCTGGGTCCTGATCAACACCCTCTCGCCCGACGTCGCCTTCTTCACGGAAACCTGGACTAACGCCACCCCCGGCCCTGACATCGCCACTGCCATCCCCGATGGCTACAAGATTCAGAGGAAGGACTGCCCCCACCGCCCAGGAGGAGGACTCGCCATCGCACACAGCACCCCCTCTGACTCTCCACATCCAGCACTTGCGACCCTCGCTCCAACACAGAACAACTCCACTTCCAGATCCAGACCAGCCCCAGGACCACACTACGCGGCACCCTCATCTACAGACCACCGGGACCTCGCACCCAGTCCGCAACTACCATCGCAGAGCTCGCCGCACCCCACGCCATCACCTCCATGGACTACATCCTACCCGGGGACCTGAATTTCCACCTCGAAAACTGCAACGACCCCGACTCCACCGCTCTCCTCACCAACTTTGGACTGAAGCAGCTGGTCAACACGCCCACGCACAAAGCTGGACACACCCGTGACCCTATATTCGCTGGAGGAACTAACATCCGCTTCAGCCACACCACCCAGCCCCTCTGGACGGACCACCACTGCGTCCACTTCACCTTCCACACCACCACCGCAACCAAACCCCCCCGCACCCACCACGAACAAACTGGAGCAAGGTCACAGAGGAACACCCTCCTCCAAGACCCCCCCAGCGCCACGACCGACGCCAACTCCGCAGCCAGAGAACTTCACCGCTGGATCTCCCGCTGCGCCGACAAGCTCGCACCCCTCCGCCACCACACCAAACAACGACCTCTGAAGGCCGCTTGGTGCACCACTGAGCTACAAGAAGCCAGACGCCCCTGCAGACGCCTAGAGAAAACCTGGGGAAACCAGAAAACCACGGAAGCACGGAACAACCACAGGAGCGCCCTGGAGGAATACCACCAGCGCAAAAGAAACACCAAACGGACTTTCATAAGAGACAAAGTCTAGACCAACGCGACCAACGCCAAGGAAATGTTCAATGTCATACAACAGTTCGCAAAACCCCCCAGCGAAGCCACGGACGTCACACCTTCCCAGGAACTCTGCGACAAGCTCAGCTCCTACTTCCATCTGAAGATCAAGTTCCTCTACGACAACTTCAGTGAACAGACACCGGACACCACCCCCCCCAACGCAGCCGACAAACCTGGAACCCCGCCACCGTCGAACACATTACTGCGACTATGAAGAAAACCCACTCAGGAGCCCCAACAGACCCCTGCCCAATGCATATATTCCACAGGGCCGCCGCCGCCATCGCACCCGAACTAGGACGGACCATCAACGCTTCCTTCAGGTGTGGCATGTTCCCAGACGACTGGAAGCGGGCGGAGGTTAAACTCCTCCTCAATAAGCCAACGGCCGACCCATTAGACCTGAAAAACTACCGGCCCATCTCTCTCCTCCCCTGCGCGGCCACAGTTGCTGAGAGACTCGTAAACGCCCAGCCCACCGCCTTCATTGAAGAGAACTCCATCCTAGATGCCTCCCATTCTGGATTTCGCAACAACCACAGCACCGAGACTGCCCTCCTAACCGCCACTGACGGCATCTGCATCCTACTCGACCAGGGACACACTGCAACCCTCATCCTTCTAGACCTCTCCGCAGCCTTTCACACCGTTTCACACCGCACGCTCGCAGCCAGACTTCAACATACAAGATACAAGAAGCCGCCCTCGACTGGATCCAATCCTTTCTGTTCGGCAAAACCCAGAGGATCAGACTCCCTCCCTTCCTCTCTGAAGCCACCGATATCAACTGCGGAGTACCCCAAGGATCATCGTTCAGCCCCACGCTGTTCAACATCTACATGGCCCCCCTCGCTGCCATTGTCAGACAGCATGGACTCAGCATTGTATCCTACGCCGACAACACCCAGCTCATCCTCTCACTCATGAAGAATCCTGAAGACACTAGACTCTGTTTCCAGGAAGGAATGAGAAACGTGGCAGCCTGGATGAAAGTAGCTGTTTGAAGCTCAACTCAGAGAAGACCGAGGTCCTCATCCTCGGACTCTGCACCTCTGCCTGGGACAACACCTGGTGGCCCTCCGCCCTCGGGAATCCACCCACCCCTACAGACCACGCACGAAACCTCTGCATTGTCCTCGACTCCTCCCTCTCCATGAACCGCCAGATCAATGCCGTCGCTTCCACCAGTTTCAACTGCCTGCGCATCCTCCGCAAGACCTTCAAATGGATCCCCCCAACTTCAGAAGGACCATCACCCATGCGCTCATAACCAACAGGCTGGACTACGGCAACGCCCTATACGCCGGAATCAACAGAACCCTTCTACACAAACTCCAAACCATGCAGAACAGCGCAGCCAGACTAGTCCTCGGGACACCGCGTCACGAACACATGACCCACCACCTACGAGACCTCCACTGGCTCCCCGTCGAGAAGAGGGTCACCTTCAAACTCCTCACCCACGCCTACAAAACCCTCAACAACATCGGACCCAAATACCTTAACGAGAGAGTATCTTTCCATGTACCCAAGAGGAACCTCCGCTCCGCCGACCTCGCACTGGCAGAAGTCCCCCGCGTCCGCAGAAACAGAACAGGCAGGAGAGCCTTCTCCTACATCGCAGCCAAGACCTGGAACGAGCTCCCGGTGAACATCAGATGCTCCCCGACCCTGCATAGGTCCAGGAAGGACCTCAAGACCTGGGTTTTCGACTGAGCCGGAGCTGCTCCCCCCCGCGCCTTGAGACCCTCACGGATGAGAAGCGCGCTTTATAAACCACTGATTGATTGATTGGGCATTCCATACGGAAGTGTCATCATTATAAATTACTGTACCTCATAGTTATAAGATTAATATTATTTAAACTAGGACAGCATATTCTGGGCATTTTTTTTTTTTATAACTCTTTTTATTATAAAGACTTCAACAACAAGGCATAGTTTCACAGTATATTCTGTGTATTTAATGGACTGTGTGAAATATTTTTTTCCAGTATTTAAAGATAGTGTTCAATTTTTAACGCATATGACAGTATGCAAATCTTTGTTATTACAACACCATTTGGGCATTGAGGCCACATATAGAGCCAGATGTACGACCATTCACTTTAGCGAGTCGCAAATTGCATCGAAATGCGACTCACTATAGTGAATGTACAACAGTGTCTCAGACACTGTTTGCAATTCCCAATGGGGTCGCAAATTGCATGCCTCCAATATACATGAGGCAAGCACAATTTGTGACCCCACTGGGAATGGCTAGCACTCCCAGGGATGGTGGCCTGCTGGGGTCAGCACACCACCATGTCTGTGGCTGCTTTTTAAATAAAGCAGTTTAAATTCTTTTTTTTAATGCAGCCCGTTTGCCTTAAAGGAAAACGGGATGCATTTAAAAAAGAAAAATGAAACTTTTCAGTTTCATTTTTTAAGGGCAGGCAGTGGTTCCTGGGACCACTGCCTGCTCTTAAAAAATATTTCCGCACACACTCACAAAGGAGAAGGAGTCCCCTGGGGATCCTTTCCCGTTTGCGAGTGGTTTATCACCTACTTGAACTAGTTGGTAAACTGCGAGTGTTTTGCGGACGCAAATGCGGTCGCAAAACAATAGTACATGGCATTGAGACACGCTATTAGGAAGGGACACCCCTTCCTTATAGCGAAGGTCGCAAACGCAATGACTCGCAAAATAACGTTTGTACATGCCAGGATCCTTTTTTGCGGTCACAAATTGGCCGATCTCCCGTTTGCGAGCACAAAAAAGGGTTGTACATCTGGCCCCTTACAGAGCATTTTGATACACGTCATGTAACTTAGATCATGCTATGGCATTTCATTACCTTCACCGATCCTCAGGGAATCTGGGGATCCATGCAATATGATGGGCAGCAACTGAAAATCTAGGTTGCATCACCCATTACAGGCTGTGTCCTGAAAAAAAGCAAAGTATAGAGCCTAAGACGGCAACAAAGCATCCTCTAAACCAAGGGAGGATGTGGTCGTTCCACTGAAGCAGATATGGACCTTAAAATTAAAACAAAAAGAACTGTTTTTCACGCAAGATTTAGGAATCTGAAATCTGATCCAGGATCCCCGATCTCCAAGGTACATCTGCTATTATTTAATATTTATTTATAAAATTCTAAAAAAGTAAAATGGAAATCCTAAAGCAAAGCTGCATGGAAAAGGTCTGTTCTGGGAGCACTCTTAGCATAGGTACTGACACACTGTGTCCGGAGTCCACTAAGCTGCAGAACCTAGAGCGTATTGCACACTACTAGGATTATGGAGCTGGTTAATTGGCACAAGTGTTGTTGTAGGGTCTACACCCCGTGCCCACTAAGCAAGTCCTGTGGCAGCAGTTTGGTAAGCAGGGAGTTGGGCACAAGACCTGCCCAAAGTACAGGTTCTGCAGACAATCACCATAGTGGATGGTGAAAGGTACATGCATTGTGGGGGGTAGGACTCAGAGGACGTTGTGCTCAGTCCCTGCATCGAACCCCCACTAAACATTGTCAAAGGCTAGGTGCAGGAGGTGTTGGATATGCAGCATGCTGGCTGTTGGCCATGTCTTGTGTCCACAAACCCTGGAGTTCATGGCCAAAGGTCTATGAAAGAGTTTGGATGGTGGTCCTGGCCAAATGCCAGGCTCTGCGGTCAAGCCCCCCTGACATTACCAGAGGTTGTGAGGGTTAGGAGGAAGATATTAAGCTTAACATCAACTAGACAGCATGTAGAAGGACGCCATGGTCAGTGTATGGCTGCATGACCTGGACTGTGCCAGTGCTTCCACGTACACAACCACCTGGACAGGGGCTCTGCAACAGAGAGGGAGCACTGGACAGGGAGGGTAGCAGGCAGACTAAGTTCTGCATTTGGCAAAAGATGTGGACTTGGGCCTCTTCTTCACGTATTAAGGCAGTGGATAGGAGCTTGGTTACGCTTTATGAACTACCCGGTCCAAGATGACTTTCAATCAGAAGACTTGTGAGCCTTATTACGACTTTGGCGGTCTTCGGCTAGGACTGCCGCAGTCTTATAAAGCCGCCAAGGCCGTGGGGAGCCCGACTGCCGGATTACAATATAATCCTAGGCAGGCAGTGCTGAGGCGGTCTCATGGCGGTGGTATTTTTGGCTCATAGGAGAGCCTATACAGCATACCGCCACAGTGACAGCACCGAATGCTCATCCGTGCATGGTGTGTGTGACATGTACCATGTTGTGCATGCCACACAGTGCACGCACGACCATGCACATGTGGGGAAGCACCCACACCCATGGGCAGATTTGCCAGGAGGACCTGTTGGGGGCCCTCTGCTTGCCCTTCCGCAAGCTTTTTCATGGCGGAAGCAGCACCATGAAAAGGCTTGTGGAAGGGCAAGTTGTAAAATGGATGGCGGTGCTGGGATAGGCACCTCCTCCATTCCTTCTCATTTCCAACACCGCAAGCACCATGGGATCCAGGATCCTGGCAGTACCAGCGGTGTTGTAGTGGGCTGCTGGTGGTCCAACTATTGCACGGCGGCCGGATTTCATTGGTCGGACCGCCCCTGTGAGTACAGCGGTCCCAGGACCGCAGTACCAGGACCACTGTTGTGGAATCTGCTCTGCCCAGCAAGTTAGTCGTATCAAGTCCGAAACGAATCCTGAACTTTGCCGTGTCATTCCTGTCGGTGACAACTTGGGAGAGTACAGCCCAGGCCTCCTCCGGGATCTGTGGCAGCATTTGGGCAACCGTATCCCACATAGTGTGAAAATAACAGCCCAAAAGATATGCAGTGTTGGACATCAAAGTCTAAATAAGTCTAGCGTCTTGGATCCCCTATCCGGGGGAGCAGTAGGGAAAGCGCCTTGAGAGATGGAGGCTTGGACCACCAAGCTCTCAGGGGTAGGGTGTTGGGTAAGGACGTTTGGGTCCCCAGGTGTGGGCGATGTTGGCAGGCAATCGTCCTATTTACAGGAGCCCCTGTGTTGGGTTTGGACTAGATACCCAAAAGAATATCAGTGAGAGCATCATTGAACGGGAGTAAGAGTTCCGACATGGAGACTCCTGGTTGCAACACCTCCGTCAAGAGATTACTCTTGACTGCCACTGTGGGCAACTGAAGGTCAAGGATCTCATCTGCCCCACGCACCACCATTGCGTAGGATGCTCCTTCCTCCATAGCCACGACAGGGGGAGAAAGCAGGCCAGCATCTGGAAAAGTATCCAGGCGGCTGACCTCACCCAGGTCCGAACACCAGTCCACATTCTGTTCGACATAGGGCTGGTATTATATAGGGCCCAGCGACCCCTCTCAGTCTACCCCAAGACCTAACCGATGAAAATAAGGCTCAGGCTCTTACCTGGGAGGCAGGGCTCCCGTCGGCATCAGACGATGCCCCTTCGACTCTGTGTCGGAGTCAGGGATGATGATGGACTGGCACCGGGGAATGTTGAGAGGCTCAACTGGTGCCAATCCTGATCCATGAATGGATCAGTTGGGGCTCACTGGAGCCAGAGCCACCGGTGCAGAAGCAGAAGGGCCCGAAGGCACGTCGTCGGGTTTGGAGCACCCAAAAATTAGGCGCATGGCCTTATAGAACTCTCTTAACTGGGCGGGGATTGCTCCGGTCTTCAGAAATTCAGGAAGGTGTGGAGTTGGCCCAGGTGCAGGTTCTGGAGAGCGAGGCATAGAGCGCCGAGGCTCCCTCGTCCCATCAGCCGACTTCGACTTCTTACTATTCTTCCTATGCTTCGTACCTGAATGTCCTGATGACTTCGGGCTCCGTGAACTATCCCGGGACCTTCCCCTTGACCATTATCTCAACCACCGCGGAGTGGCATGCTGGGCCGATAGCAGCTTCAGTGACTGCTCCCTGAAAGCCTTGGGAGCCACATTCGGATCGCGCCTTGGTGTGCTCATGCTCCAAACATTAAAGGCACACAAGGTACAGGTCCTTTGGTGACATCAGCTGATGACAGACGCCGCAGGGCTTTAAACCCAACTTGTGCAAGGACGTCCTCGACACACTTAGAGGTAAACCTCAAAAGAAGTCAACAAAATGTCAAAAAATACCTGTCAGGAAGTGACAGAGGATTAGTTCTTCTCAGGATCATCGCTGGCTGGTGCAGAAAGAAAAGACTAACATCAGTGCACCTGGGTGGTACCTATATAGGTACCACCACATTATTTACGGCGCAGATGGTGACGGATGGGAGTGGATCAACGAAACCTACCGGTGCGCAGGGGTACTGCTCACAAAAAATCTTCCAGATCCAGTCTGATGCTTGTGGAAAGGTAAGGAATCTGCTGCTAGAAGTCTGTATCAGATGTCATTGATCAACGTCAAAGTGATATGTAATGTCACTAGTGATGAAATAAGTGTCATTTGTGACCACATCTATCACACCATGTGTGAGGCCTTCAGCAGTCCACTGGGGGGAAGGGCAAGACAGCAGCAGGTGTTGTGGGTTTTTGTAACTAACTTTAACTGGCCCTTATCACAGGATTTGGTATTATTTCATACCTGTAACTTCACTTGAGCTGTGTTTTCTGAGTGAAATGTCTTAAGTTTTGTAAAAAATAGGTCCCTTAACAAAGTGTGTTTAGTGAATACATATATGTGTATGTGTTTGTAGATTTGTGTGTTTTATGTGTATTATTTGCATGCATATCTTATTTCCCTAAAACGTAAACCAGGCTGGCTAGCTCTGGAATACTATACATCGAGAACAGGGGAGGTGTAACCGGAGATGTTTTAAGATTCTGTACGTCGAGTTCGAGTGGGGAGGGGTATGGAGCGGTCTCTTTTGTGTACGGTGTTGTCCCTCGTAAGTGTTTAGCTTTTCTGCCAGTAACCAGTAACATTATCCCAAATATACAGAAAAATGTGGAAACATGTTTGAAGAATACAGAAATTGTAATTTCTGTACATTTGTTGACTAATAATGGCATCACTTTGGCAAACAACACTCCTGGCTCACAAAACATGTTTTGAACCCTAACAGGAGCTTTTTACTCATTCCTAATTACATGGATTATTTAATATTGTGATCTTTAATGGGTTAGGTCATCCAAGATTCTTACTTTATAAACACTTTGCATCAGCTTACAAACTTGTAAGAGTCCTGTACTTACAAATTGTACCAGGTGCAGCGTTCCAGTACCAGAATATTGTGAAATGGCGTAAGTCTACATACATGAGACTAAAACTTATATGGTCAATTTTATCCTTCTTAAAACCAGGCCTGTATAAAGTTAATAGGCCTGACATATTCCCAAATTTACACATTTTCGGTTATTCGAAATCTGTTACATTCTACACATTTTGTGGTGCAAAATTTCAATTTTTTTTTAAGGGAACTAGTTTGACAAGAGTCGTGTACGAGACATTCACTCCCCAAACTAGTCCCTATGCCGGTTTCTCATTTCACTTTTGAATGTGAGATATGCCCTTGTGTTCAATTTAACATGAAATACTGTGCTGAGAATTTCGCAAAATCTCATGAAATTCTCAGATCGTTTTGCAACATTTAACATAAGAAAATTTCATATTTTGCACTCTTCTACTAAAAACCTTGGTTTTCTTAATGCTGTCATCTACTATATTAGCTACAGACTTGTATCCCTAATATCAGTGCAAAGAATCCATCGCAATGATAGAAGAGCGCTCTGCTAACAACAATATATGTCATCGCATAACTGAAATTAACATATGATATAACGTATAAAATAGTTTTGCATATCTACTTATAAACAGACAGCAGTGTACATTTTGAACTTGCAAAAGATATGGCATACCGACAAAAGATGTGTATTTGAAATCAAGTTGAAAATATAATGCAAAATCAATTGCCTTGAATGTATTCAATTTGCCCCAATGTTCATATCATCACCCGTTAAGTATTTGCTTTGCTACAGCTAAGAGTTGCACCTTGCTTTATCATTAGTGGTTGCGAGATTTTTCAAATATGAAAGTTAATTAAAAATGTAATTCAGTTAGGATTGTTGCTTATTAGTGTCTGCTTAAACTGGGAAATGCATTATCAAATAGCAGTGGACTAATTAGCTATATTGTGTTTAGGTCTCCCCGCGAAGCGCCGCCAAGTCACCAAGGTATGTGTCTCCTTCCGCTGACGCTGAAATGTATTGTTGCCACTGTGATGGTTAATGACCTCTGTGCAATGTTCAAGAAAATCCTGTACATGAACTAATTAAATGGGTCCTTCTGGGGGCGGGGGTGGAGGGGTGTCCTGTCTGCCTCTAACCATGATAATAAGAATCAGTGATCTGACCACTTGCATAACGCACAGCAAAAATCAGTGGCATCCACTGTCTGGATGTAAAGCAAGTTGGCAGGATGGAAACCTGCGACTGGTACAGCTTATTAACAGATGTCTACACAATACATGAGAGCGCAAACAAGGTAGGTCCTGCGTCCTTTACACATCTAGAATGTAAGCTTCCATTTCATTGGACATCGAGCACATGGGCCTCTGGAGAATACAGCTAGGCAACGTAGAGTGAGGTTTTGGGTGTTGAAAGCCATGTCCAGGTCTCACTAGAGTAGGTACGTGCTAGTGCTAAGACCTCAGCATCCTGTGGGGCGGGGTAGGCGAGGCTTCACCGCAAATCTTGATGTCTCGGACCTCCCAGAAGCCCAAGCACCTGGTGCTTGGGTCTCCAACACTTTCATTGGTAAGAGCTACTTATGTTCAATTAAAATCATCCCAAACGACTAATATTTAGTATAGTGAACACATCAACCCAGATTACATTAGTTACCACACTATGCACGTTTACAAGCAGTAAACATGTCCATGCACCAGGCAGGGTTGCCAGCAGTAATGTTAAAAAGACTTTTCCAATTTGGAATGCCTTGTCATGTGTAATACAGCCATGACTGCAGTGCTCCTGGCACAAAGGTAATAATGCTAGTAATAAGTCTCCCTAATGCCAAATAAATTATCAACCAATAGTAGATTTATATTTATTTTGGAAATTCAACCATTTTTCACCTAACATCAGCTTATTAGTTATACAAAATACACACATTTTTGCCTCAAATACACTCTTTTTAATCTTTGTAAACATAAATTAATTGATCCAAACAAACGTTTCTGATTTACTAGGTTGAACTGCACACAGGAGAGCTACTTAACGGTAGCTGGAGAGCTACCAGCATCTCATGACCTACTGGTTGGAGAAGCCTGACCTAGGGTATTGAGCAAGCGCCTAGATCTCCTTTCCTTCACCTTTCTCTTCAGCTGTGGCCACACAGATAAATGTATCTGTAGGTACAGGCTGCTTGAGTCTTTCCTTCACCTTTCTCTTCAGCTGTGGCCACACATATAAATGTATCTGTAGGTACAGGCTGCTTGAGTCATTTAGTTCTAGACACAGTGGAAAGGAGGAAGGTGCAGTCTTTTGCATGATAGTTATCTAATTGGCATTTGTAAAACATAACAAATAAGTGCCAGGGCCCAAAGGTTTTCTTAGCTGGTCACGAACAGTGCTGCCCACTGCCATCACTGCCTGCCTGCAGCGTCAGCCCTATTGTACCTTTCCTATATCTGACACAGTTACCACCCCTATCGTACTTTTCCTAAACCTAACACAGTTACCAGGTTATCCTTATTCCAATTTAGATCACTAAGGGCCTTATTACGAGTATAGTGGTCCTCTGCACCCACAGGAGGACCGCCAAGCCTGTTGTGCGCCTGATTGTTAGATTCTGACTTGAATCAATGGAGCGGCGCCACCTTCATATTCCTGCCCCTTTCCGCTGCGTGACTGCTCCGGGATCCTGGTGGAGACGCAGGTCTTGTGGCAGTCCGATGTCATACTCAAAATACTGCAGGCGGACCCGCAGTGATGGCGGTGATTGGGCCACCACTTCTAGTCGGCGGTCCTAAGGACCGAGGACCACCGTACTCGTAATAAGACCCTTAATCTCCAGCTAGGATCCAAAGCAGCATGAACAGCAATGCTGATTACCTTTTGCATGCAGAGGGAGCTTTTTTGAGCTGAAGGTGGTGTGAGTAAGGTGCCCAATACCTTTGCATCACATACCGCCAAAACCCTGGAAATCCATGCAAAGGGTACACAGCACGGCAGGACCAGCGCAAACACTCCAAGGATTCAGAACAATGGCAAATCTTCTAAAACAGAATGACCTTGCTTTGCATGGAATCCTTGCATCACCTGGTACAAACTATGAACAAACGTAGGAAGCTTTTATCGAATTGCTACTTGTATTATGTTTTGTAGTGCTAAAAAAGTAAAACTAACGTACTACAAAATGCTATTCGCAAACCTATATCTGGAGGTTCCACCTATGCCTATACTGATTTTTTATGTACGGAGATCTCCATCGAAACTGCAGGGCCGCCACACACATAAACATATGTTTTTTAGGGTAATGTGGGCGGGACAGAGAGGAATGGCTGGAAAATAGGGAATACCTTCTACAAAATGTGCAGGGTTAAGGGAGGAGTAATGAGTGGTTTGAGTGGGGCATAGGTGTGCACTTAGCCACAAATGGGGAGTACCATTCCTATTCACAAACTGCACTCCTAAAGTTACTACAGCCAAAATGGATCCAAAAGAGTAGTATATGTACTCCAGCTCAGAGCTTGAGTAAGCCCAGCACCAGAAATGGCTATCCACCAGTACTGCAACACCCTCACATAATTGAGGTAGGGACTTAGAATAAAACCCCATGGGAAATAATGTTAAATGAAATGACATTATTTAAACTAATTAAAAATATAAATACATTTAATGTAAAGCTAAAACAATTGCCTAAATATATAAAATGTATTCAAATTTAACATAGTTTTTAAATATATACATCACTTGAAATAATTTTTAGTGCATAATAACAAATATATTTACTTTTCTTTAGGAGGTAATTTATTTCACAATTTAAACGTCAGAAAATAATTCAAAAATAATATATTAAAAATAATTCAATTTGAAATGTACATTTCTGAAATTATTTAACATTAATATTTTGAAATATTTTTTTTAAAGGTTTTTTCTAAAGTGTAATAAACTTTTGCACTTTTTCTTACACTTTACTATGAAGAAATCCCCATCCTGGTGTCACATACTTCCACCTACATGTGTAAATGTACTAGTACTAACTTTAAACTAATAACTTTTTCTACATGAATTATTAAATTAATTTAAATTAAAAAACATTGAAAATATTTATAAAAAATTCCACATAAACTAAAATGTTTACTTACTACGCATTCAAAATTACAAAAAAGATCTTTATAGAATTCATTGAAATTCAATTAAAATATTTTATCTAAATATATTATCATTAAATAATATTTATTTTTAAAATATGTACAACTTTTTAACATTCAATTTAATTTATATACATTTTTCAAAATAATTTATCTTATTTCAACTTCCTATGGGTTTTGTTTTAAGTCCCCACCTCCATTATTTACTATGAGAGGGTGCTGAGGTATCAAATGTTGGCCATGTGTGGTGCTGGACTGACTACTGCTGCTTTTTGGCTGTAGTTACTTACATTCGTAAAGCTGGCTCAATGGAGGAGGAGAAATGTAAGTCTACACTTTTGATTAATTTTACTCTCGTAACAGGTGATCGACCAAAAGAAGTAAAGTTATTCAAAAGTGTAACAGTTAATGAACACATGTAGATTTAGGGCCTTATTACGACTATGGCGGTTTATGGGACCGTCGTAGTTGTGGTGGCGGTCCAATCAACGCCATACTGTAGGACCGCCCGCAGTATTATAAGTGTGGTGTTTGGGCCACCAATAAACTGCTGCTACCGCCGCAGATCAATGATCCTGTGGTGGTCTGGCACTGGTTCAAGGCCAAAATATGCTCGTGGTGCTGCAGCGGCACCGCCGAGCATGGTTTGAGTTGCCTCACTGCCACCCTTTTCTTGGTGGTCGCACTGCCATGAAAAGGGTGGTGGTGAGGCAACAAAGGGGGCCCTATGCCTCTGTGCACAGGGGTGCATGCAGAGGAGCACCTGTAGTGCCCCCTGTAGGTATGCACTCCCAGTTCCTGCATGGGACGGAATGCACGACATGGTGCATACCTTCCAGTGCAGAAACATGCAGTGCTGTTTAAGGCTCACAATGAGCTTTTACACATCACCTCCGCGGGAACCCCACACCACCCACCAGACCACAAAATTACTTGTATTCTGGTGGGTGGGTGTGAGATTCGGCGGTCCTGGAGCAGGGCAGTGGCATGCCGCCCCCTCCAGGACCGCCGAAATTCGTAATAAGGCCTTACTCTAGTGTAAGTTTACCTTTGTGAATAGGCCCCCAAATAATGAGTGATGGTGTGGGCCCCGAATATCGAGTAGGGAATATTGTTATACCTATATTATTGAGGACAATAAGATCAACAGGTAGGTATATATAGATTTTCTCTGCCTAACTCCACTTATATGTACTTTGATGATATATTTATCTTTAAGTTAAGTAGATGTGGAGTTAAGAATATTTTGTTTATACTTTCCTATATGCACTTACCTTTCAATAGACTACAACCTTTACTGATTTTTCCATGCATAATCTGCAATATCTGTAAAGTTACACATTTTAGGCACCTTGACTCTAAGGGCCTGACTACAACTTAGGTGGTGCGGGAGAGGGCAGCACACCACCACCATGCCCCGCACCGCCAAGTTTCGCTGCATCCCGCCTGCCAGATTACAAGTACTTGTGTGGCGGTCCTGTGGCAGAGCTGTTTAAAGGCTCGTAGTGCACCTTTAAACAGCACTGCCCTGGGACAGCCAGTACACGTTCCTGCACAAGAAGGAATTCACCATGTCGTGCATTCCTTTCCGCGCAGGAACTGGGGGTGCAGAACTACATGGGGGCACATGTGCTCCTCTGCATGCACCCCCGTGCACAGGAGCAAGAGGGGGCCCTGCAGGTCCCCCTTTCTTTCCTCACCGCCTGCAGTTGCATAGAGGAAGAATCTCTGACACTGCTGGCGGTGAGGAAAGTTGCAATATGCTTGGCACTGCCCCATGGCACCACCAAGCATATTGGAGCCCTCAGACCGCTGCAGAAATGCCAGGGAATGCGGTTCCCTGGCAGTTGCAGCAGTGCAATGGTGACCGTCCGCCAAAGTTCTAATAGGGCGGACGGACTGGCGGTGGTTGGACCACTGCACCCTCGTGAGTCTGCCCAGTCCTCGGACCACCAGATTCATAATCAGGACCTAAGTGCTTTTCATTGTGTGGAAGGTTGCACTGAAGCATGTGCAGCAAGAGCAAATCTCATGCAAGATACTGCTTGCTTGCCTTTGAAAGTTAGCAAGCATGAGAAATGGGCAACATGTCCCCATCCACTGAGTTACAGATATCAGAGGTGTTGGCAACTCCTGAGGTAGAGAAAATCCAGCTCCATTGAGTTGGACCCTAAGAGGTCCACTAAGAAATGAGAAATCACTGGGGGAGTCGTAGGATCTGGCTCCCAGTTGCCAAAATCTCTATGTGAGAATAGAGATCTGCAATGGTCTTGAAGATCTCATAAATGCAATGCTATTAGTGACCCCATCGAAATTAAAGAGGACACTGGTCCCTAGTGGTCCTCTAAGGTAGTATTTCTAGCACAATCGTGGCTAATTACATCATTAAGCATAACTCTTTATAAATATGGTATTTCTTTTTTCCTGTTGGTACAAGGCAGCAGTGCAGATATATGTGCTGACTCTTTCTTTCACAGCCCTGTAGAAACACCATTTCAAAAATACACTTGCACACACTCTGCATTTTGTCATTTGTCACAGACAGGCAATTCCACATTAGACATGATAGACTGAGTCTGAGTTCTAACTCATCTGGTTTGTATTGCTTGGCCAGTGCTTTTTCTTTTGGATTCGGATATTTGTAATCCAGAATTTATAATGTACATCAAACTGCAAGTACCAAATTTCAGTTAAAAACAGACAGATTATCTGCAAAGCAAGCCAGATCACTAACTAGTTCAGCAGGGGCACACACAAAAATAGAGTGCTGTCTTGATCCACCTTGGTTTAAATCTAGCAAGCAAGCCTTTGGCTCTCCCTGCTTGGGGTGTTGAGGAGCCTAGTAGAGGCCTTGTGTGGCACTTGTGCGACTGCCCCATTTCTGAAGTAACAGTGCCATTCTTTAAATTAAAATGTGTTTGTGTTGCTTGAAATCTGTAATGCATGTGCTTCAGCAGAGGTTCTTTCACACATTTGAAAGAACCACTGGTCCTTGCACATTCAGTCCAATCATGAATGCAAGCACCTTAATTAATTTACTATCCTGTAATTGAACTCTGGTGCTGATCCCTGCAAACACTTGCACAAATAATTCACTCCGTCCACAAGGCAGCGTTGGTCTCCTCTTGTATCTCTTTTGCAGAGCGCTATCATTTGTAACCGTGTTCCGATAAAATGATGTGTAAAATAATTTAATGGTTCGGAAATAGAATGTCAAAAATATTGAAGTAAAAAATATTGTGAGACAGAATATAGAAAGTAAGAAAATCATTTTTTTAGGTATTGAGGACCATATGTAGGTGGGCTAATACAGGTCGGTAACGGACGAAAATCGGTAAATTTCCCGTTACCGACCGGTATTTAGCCCCTTGCTATGTAGGAGGCTGGATTTAAGGATTCGGTAAATTACCGATTCGTTATTTTAAGGAATCGGTAAAATACCGATTCCTTAATTTAAGGACCGGTAAATTACCGAATCCTTAAATCCTATGTAGGGAGCACTCAAGTGAGTGCATTTTTGGTTTAAGGATTTGTTATTTACCACCAACTACAAGTTGGTGGTAAATACCGAATACCTTTTCAGAAGCAATTTTGTGCTTTTTAAAAAGTGCCATGTTGTAGACATACATGCCCTTAGGGCATGTATGTGCGCCACATGTGCACACATGCACGATTCAGGGGTGCAACAGGGTGTCAATGTGACACCCTGCCACCCTTGAATATGCTCCCCCTATTACCGATTCGGTATTTACCGAATCGGTAATAGTGAATGGCTTCCCATTCATTCCTATGGGACTAGATTGCAGTGGGAATAGTGAGTCTAACCCCCTCCCCCCAAAGCCCAAAACTTTTTTCTACTTTTGCTTGTGTTGGAGTGGGAATAGGAAAATGAACACCTCCAAAGTCCAAGTTCCTTACTTTTGCTTATGTTGGTGTGTGATTAGTATATCTGACCCCTCTAAAGTCAAACACGTCCCCTACTGTTGCTCAGGTTGGGGTGGGAGTAGTGAATTTGACCTCTCCAAAGCAAATTAGTTTAGCTTGTTTTTTAAAGTTTTTATACTACATATATTTATTTTAATCATTAATGTTAGCTTTATGTAGGATGTCCTTGGGGATGTCCCGGAATATAGCCTGCTAGAGCGTCGGTTGCTGATGAGTCCCTTGGGGAAAGCAGGGATCTCACTAATCTACAAGACCCCGGAAACACACTCACCTGTCCAACTGGGCGCCCTGAGGGGAGGATAGGAGGAGTGGGTGGGCGAACTGGATAAAGTGGACTGACAGGAAGCATGCCTGACCCCTCATACCTTAGCAATTTTGGCACGCTTTAACCTTGGCAAATTTAAGTACCTACACTAGGCATATCACACCTTATTGCCTCTAGAGGGCCTGGGCGTGCTGGAGCCCAGGGGGGCTTTTATCATGTGGTATGGGCTTGCCCGGTTATACAGCAATACTGGTCACGGGTTGGCTGCGCACTGTCTAGGGTGGTGGGATAGCAAATTGAGACAAACCCTAGACTTGCATTACTGGGTATCCTTAACCCCTTCAGTGCCCGCCCCTTTCCCCGCCCTGTGCCGGCCGTTGTATTAGCGGGCGGGGTCTATGACGAGCTGGACTCGTCATGGGCACAGCGCCACCGCGGCCCATGACGAGTCCAGCTCGTCATGGGCACTGAAGGGGTTAAGGACATGGGTGTACCCCAGGAGCACAGGATAGTGTTGGTGATTAGGAAGCTGTTGGCAAAAGAGGCATAGCCAAACACTGCACCCCCTCAGAGGGCGTGGAGGAAGGGTATGGACTAGTGCGCAAAGCTAGAGGAGACAATTTATACTGCACGTGGATACACTGTAAGTATGACAGAGAGCCTGATTTAGATCTTGATGGGACTACCATCATTCCGCCGCAGAGGGGGTTCCAAGTACTCCATTAAGCTGATAGCTGTCCGCCCGCTGTATTGAGAGGTTGTGGCAATAGACAGTAGACCGCTGCTGCAGTAGTCTTCTCTGTGGCTAACAGTACTCCTTCACTGTTAGGCGGGCAGATTT
This sequence comes from Triturus cristatus, assembly GCF_964204655.1. NCBI lineage: Eukaryota > Metazoa > Chordata > Amphibia > Caudata > Salamandridae > Triturus > Triturus cristatus. The sequence goes on from NC_140584.1 coordinate 930,163,120, forward strand.
GCGCCTATTTGGGGAGACGGGCCTATTGGGAATGTTTGGTAACCAAGTCGTTGGTTTGGCAAGAGCAATATTGTGTTGAAAATCAATAAACGTTTATTTTTTACAAAAAACGTTAGCTTCATGTATATATATATATATATATTTTTTTTTACTGTTTTTTATTGGCATTTGCAATATTAAAAAAAATGAACAGTTACATTCAGCAAGACAATCAGTACACAGTGTTCAGTCTATCGTATGCCGCTTAAAGCTGTGAAGAGCCGCAACAGTAAATTACAGTAAAACAGCAGTACTCAATCAGTAGTGCTCCGTGTCCAGACTTCGGTGTAGTAATGTTCTATAGGGTCTTAAAAATTCAGTGGTAGGGGGAATGCAGGGACATCTGGCGTACATATTAAAGGTCATCGCCATGCACCGTGCTGAGCCAGTTTACAAATGGCTCCCAGAAGTCTCTGGGGCGGGATCGCCCAGGTAGCTGTTCCCAATATGTCTCCAGTTGCATTTTACAGTGTGTAACACTAGTGATCCAGTCTTTTGTGGTTGGCGGCCAGGCTGCTCCCCAGCGTATAGCAACTTGGCTCTTCGCCAGTATTAACAGCACCGCCGTCAACCTTCTACGTTTGGGTGGAATGCCGGTGTTGTCCCCCAGCAGTGCCACCAGCGGCGTGCAGGGCAGCGCATGTCCTATAATGGTCTGAATGTGTTGTATCACTCGTACCCAGAAGTTAGCCACCAGCCGGCAATGCCATGCTACATTTAAGAAGCTGGCTTGTATGTCTCCACACCACCAGCAGCGATCCTCACAGCGCAGCCCCATTCGATGCAGTTGTGTCGGAGTGCGATATAGGCGGTGTATAAATTTGAAGTGTATCAGTCTTAACCGATAATTGGAAGACAATAGTTTCAGCTGTCCGCAAACTAAGCACCATTGGTCATCTGAGAGGTATGTATCTATCTCCGTCTCCCATCCCGCTTTAGCCTCAGGAATAATGATTGGGGATTCAAGCAGCGGGGTATTATATATGCGGGTGACTAGTTTAGGCCATGCTCAATCGCAAGTACGTTTTCTAGGGTAGCCAGTGTTGGGGGAGGGTTCGGGAACGTGGTAAACTCACTTCTACATGAAGAGCGTAGCTGGTAATACAAAAGCACGTCCGCCGCTGTGGGGGTCGTCTGTCTGCACATCTGCTGCACGGTTAAGAAATTGTCTGCTGGAAAGAGGTCTGCGCCCTTGCAAATTTTAAGTGGTGTCGCTCTTTCGCGTGCTCTGCTATCTGCCAGTGGAGGTATATGTAGGTGAGTCGCTATTTGCATCGAGGAGGCATACAGCTTGTCTAGTTTTGCTCTTTTTCGCAGCCCTGTCCAGGCCCAGCGTGGCGCCTCCGCTGAATTAACCTCATCTCGGGGTCTTTTATAGGGTTGAAAAATGACGGTAGCAAGTGGCAGTGGAGCTACTCTATCCATTTCTATGGCTATGTGTGGCTAAAAAGGCATAGGGTGTACTCAATAGTATAGGAAATGGGCCTGTGCGCTATAAGCATACAATATAAAATCCGGTGCAGCCAGCCCTCCTTGAGAGAGGGGTAGGGTGAGTGTCTCCCATGCTTTCCGAAGCTGTTTCCCCGCCCATATTAGTTCGATCATGAGGGAGCGAAGCGTCTTGAAGAAGTGTGTTGTGAGGGGGATTGGGAGGTTTACAAACAGGTACAGTAGCTTGGGTAAAATGACCATTTTGGTCAGTGCAATGCGTCCCATCATTGAGAGGGGTAGCTTCTTCCATCGAGCCACCCTATCGTTGATCCAGTTAATTGCCCTGCCGTAGTTCTTGGACCACAAATCATTGAGATCCTTGCACAGCCAAATCCCCAGATAGCGTGTTGGACCTGTCACCCAGGTGATTGGGTACTCTGTATCGAAAGGTCGAGTGCCAGAGGTCAAGGGGAAAATTACAGATTTGTTCCAATTTAGTCGCACCCCCGAGACCTCTCCATATCGAATCAATTCTCTCGTCATGGGTGCAAGTTTTCACTAGGGTCAGTCATATATAGTGTAATATCATCTGCGTATAGTGAGATTGATAACCCACATATCCCTATACTGCGATGTGCATGGTGTTGCCTGATGCGCGCTGTCAGTGGCTCTGTTGCAATCGCAAAAAGAAGGGGCGAAAGGGGACACCCCTGTCTTGTTCCCCTGGTTATATCGAATGACTCAGAGACCAACCCGTTAACACGCACGCGTGCTGTGGGCATCGTATATAATAGTTGTATCTGTTGAATAAAAAGGGGACTGAGCCCTATGCGGCGTAGCAGCGGAAAAAGGAAGCTCCACTCCAAGGAGTCGAACGCCTTAGTGGCATCGAGTAGAGTTGCGATGGCCTGGAAATTTGGGTCTAGGTATTCCATTAATGCAAATATTGTCCTGAGATTGTGGGACGTAGACCGTCCCAGTATAAAACCGGACTGGTCTGGTAAAACTATTCGAGTCAGCAGAGGTTGCATTCTGGTGGCTAAAAGCTTTGCGTAGATTTTTGCATCTATATTTATTAATGAAATTGGGCGATATGAACCGCATTGGGTTGGGTCTTTGTCCGGTTTCAAAACCGTTATTATAATAGCTTCTCTCATTGAGGGGGGTAGATAACCCCACCTCCATGGCTTCGTGATATACCGCTAAAAGGCGAGGAGCTAGGATATCGGCGTATTCTTTATAGAAATTAGCCGTCAGGTCATCTGGGCCAGGGGCTTTGTCTGCCGGGATACCTCCAATGACCTGTTTGATGTCTTCCACCATAAAAGGCAGTTCCATGTATTCTCTATGGGCTCTTTCAAACCAAACCAATGCTATTGAATCGAAGTAGTCATTCAGTAGGTCCTCTGTCGGGCCTATTCCAGATTTATACAGTTGTGCATAAAAACTGCGCATCGTGGACAGGACTGCTGGTGGAGAATGAACTATCTCCCCTTCCATGGTGCTTAATTCCGTAAGGAAGGCAGAGCCTCTGGGCCCTTGTAGGAGAGTGCCCAGTGTTTTGCTCGGTCTGTCCCCTTCACCGCTTCTGCGCGCTGTAGCCAGTTTGTATAGGAATTTGACTTCCCGCCCGGCTTCTTCCTGAAAGGACGTGAGGGTGCTGCGCTTCGTAGCTAATAGAGAGGGTGTCGGTGTTATGCAGTATTGTGTTTCCAGTGCGTGTAGTTCCTTTTCAGTTTTGCTCAGAGTATTTCTAATGTCACGAAGAACACCTGATTGTTCTGCAATACAATGTCCACGGATCGCTACGTTAAACGCTTCCCATAGACTACCCACGGTCGTCACCGACCCGGTATTATGGTCAAAGTAATCCTGTATATGCATTCGAGTGCTTTCACGAAAAGCTGAGTCCAATAGAGCATTGGGTGGGAGGCGCCAGGAGAAAGGCTGTCGATAAGGCTGCGGAATCAGTAGTGTTAGGGCCACCGAGGCATGGTCTGACAACGTCCTTGGGTGGTGGCCAGCAGTCTGTACTCTGGTCTGCAAATCTCTAGTCAAAAGCCAAAAATCTATTCTGGACCAGGCTTGTCTATGATGTGTGATGCAGGTACCCTCCCGCACCCCTGGGTTGAGAGCTCGCCAAGAGTCTGAGAGGTCATAGTCTTGTATAATACCATTTAGGAGCGCTGATGCTTGCGGATGATGAACGCGCACCGCTCCCTCTCTGTCCATGTGGGGGGAAAGCGTGATATTGAAATTCCCACCCCAGAGTATTGCAGAGTCTCCCATGGAAAAAAGCTGGGTTGTCTATATTAGGCCCGTAGACATTAGCTATGATCAGTGGGCAGTGATATAGCGTTCCCTTCAGAAGAAGAAAGCGCCCTTCTGGGTCTATAATCCATTGATGTGTGTGCCAGGGTACTCCTTTCCGTATTAAAGTGGCCACCCCCCGGGAGTAACTAGAATAACCTGCACTATGGGTCTCGCTCCAGCGAGCAGTAGACAATCTCGTGTGTGACGACCCTAGGAGGTGAGTCTCTTGAAGGAGACATATATCCATTTGGTGTCTAGACAAATATGATTGCACCAGCCTGGATTTGCGGTGGTCGTTTAGACCGCGCACGTTCCAAGTAAGGCAGTTAAGACTAGACATGTTGCTGCTTCTGCCATGCAAGAGCCAGGCTAGGTATGTCCATTTCTGTGTGCTCTCCCCGTCGCTTCCTTGTCCACCTATGGTTCCTGCAGTGCGGCTTGTATGTAAGTCTACGCAGTGTTCTGGCTAGATCCGACTGTCTGTAGATAAAATCATAAATTACCATGGCTGTACTGTCCTGCGACAAGCAACAACAAACAACAACTCCCCCCACCACCCTCCACCCACACCAACCCCCCAAACAGGTTGTGCATGCCTTACAGGACCTCTCCCTGCGATAGGGAGCCCTCGTAACTAAGTATAACTGGGAATCATCCCTCAGGGAGCATGGGGTTGCCTGCTGACTGCCGTGTCGCTCTGGGACAGGGTGGCAGAGCGTATATGGTCTTCTCTGGCGTGTGTGATCATGAATAGTAATTCTCTTAATTGTGTACATCACGAACCTTACATACAGCCTAACATCAGTCATTGTCACTCATCTGACTATCAGGATCGTGCGAGGTTCCGGCCTCCTATTGTCTATTTTTTCTGGCCTGCTGCTTCGCAAATTTCACAGCTGCGCTGGCGTCAGTGAAAAACAAAGGTTTTCCTCCTGTGTGGACCCGCAGTTTAGCCAGGTACATCAGGTACATCATCGCATACTTCGTGCCAGACTGTTGGAGTAGTTTCTTGGCCGGTATGAATTCTTGTCTCGCTGATTGGACAGCCTGAGTGAAATCCGGGAACAGCGCAATCTTATTTCCTTGGTACTGAGTGTCCCCTTTTTCTCTCGCTGCTCTCAGTGCAGTGTACCTGGCTCTGTAATTAAGTAGACAAGCTATAATTGGTCTCGGAGGAGCTCCCGGGCTAGGTCTAGGGCCCAGAGTACGATGCTCTCGTTCCACCAGGAACATCGGGGTGAGGTCCTCCGTCCTTGTACGGTACTGTTGGCTTATTGCTATGCCATTACACATCGCGCTGCTTTACTGCTTGCTCAGCTTTAAACTTTAATCGAGTATTCTTGTTCAGGCTCGCTACTTTAGCGATTTTTAAGGTCTCCCGTTTTGTGCCTATTTTTTGTTCAAACTTTGGTTGTTTTCCCCTGTTTTTATCTTGACATTTTTCCGCATACTTGCACATTAAAAGACTATCACTACTCACCGCGATTTTCGCTGGTTCCTCGGCCCTCAGACCGGACTTCCTGGACCATCTTGGGGGGTAGACGGTGCCGGGAAACGGCCGCCATATTGGGTTGCGTTCTAGTTGTGAGGAGGGCGTTTTTGATGTTTATTTAAGGCGTCACTGTAGCTGGAGGTAACCCTTGTACGGTACTGTTGGCTTATTGCTATGCCATTACACATCGCGCTGCTCTACTGCTTGCTCAGCTTTAAACTTTAATCGAGTATTCTTGTTCAGGCTCGCTACTTTAGCGATTTTTAAGGTCTCTTGTTTTGTGCCTATTTTTTGTTCAAACTTTGGTTGTTTTCCCCTGTTTTTATCTTGACATTTTTCCGCATACTTGCACATTAAAAGACTATCACTACTCACCGCGATTTTCGCGGGTTCCTCGGCCCTCAGACCGGACTTCCCGGACCATCTTGGGGGGTAGACGGTGCCGGGAAACGGCCGCCATATTGGGTTGCGTTCTAGTTGTGAGGAGGGCGTTTTTGATGTTTATTTAAGGCGTCACTGTAGCTGGAGGTAACCCTTGTACGGTACTGTTGGCTTATTGCTATGCCATTACACATCGCGCTGCTCTACTGCTTGCTCAGCTTTAAACTTTAATCGAGTATTCTTGTTCAGGCTCGCTACTTTAGCGATTTTTAAGGTCTCTTGTTTTGTGCCTATTTTTTGTTCAAACTTTGGTTGTTTTCCCCTGTTTTTATCTTGACATTTTTCCGCATACTTGCACATTAAAAGACTATCACTACTCACCGCGATTTTCGCGGGTTCCTCGGCCCTCAGACCGGACTTCCTGGACCATCTTGGGGGGTAGACGGTGCCGGGAAACGGCCGCCATATTGGGTTGCGTTCTAGTTGTGAGGAGGGCGTTCTTCATCTCTATTTAAGGCTATGACGTTTGCGCGCAGCGTTTACGCGCAGCCGGAGCGCTCCGGAGTCGCGCCAGAGTCCAGCCCGTCTGCGCTCGTCCGCGCCGAGGACGGGCTGGAGGAGGGCCTGGTTATCAACATGCTGTCAGCTCCCGATGTCAGGTATTCTCATCTTGCCTATACACACAGGGAGTTAGCCGCGTTCAGACCTCCGCACTCGTACTGTCATCATTCCTTTGCTCCGGAAGCATTTCTGAACGCTCCCGCCTGTGCATGTTACCTACCATCTCGCTCGTCGCCCGTACAGGCTGGTCCCGTACCCAGTCCCATCATCACCACTAACTCAGTTCCTACTGCTAATATTCAGCATGGTTTCCTCATTAATGCTAGATCCTTAGTTAAAAATAATATAGCCTTTAATGAGTTTGTGGCTAGTGTGAAGCCCTCTTGGGTTTTTGTCACGGAAACCTGGGCTTCTGACTCCTCCGGTCCCCATCTTATTGATGCCATCCCCGAAGGCTATGCTCTCAGTAGACTAGATCGGGAGGGTCGTAGAGGGGGTGGACTAGGGATTGTATATCAGGTTTCCTATTCCTGTCGCACTACCCCTCTTTCCATTCCTTCTGACTCCTTTCAGGCCCTACATTTTGTGATTACTTCTGCTTCCTCTCTTCCCTTTACTGGCATTTTAATCTATAGACCTCCCGGACCTAGAACTGACTTCAGTCAGAAATTGCTCAATATTTTAGAACCCTATTTTGGGTGCGAATTTATGACGATCCTGGGGACTTCAATTTTCATTTGGAGAATTGGGATTCCAAGGATTCCCTCGCTCTGCTGGACTGCATGTCCGCGTGTGGACTAAATCAATTGGTTAAATTTCCTACTCATCAGGCTGGTCACACCTTGGACGGGGTCTTTTCCAATGACTCCAGAATCTCGACTGGCCTTCCCTTCCCTTTGGTCTGGTCCGATCACCTGGCCGTTCCTCTGGAGTTTTTGTGTCCCCATGCTATTTCAAAGTCCCTCAGCCATAGTAGAAGAGAACCCAGGCGTAATCTCAGGGCCATTTCAAAGGAGACCCCGGGGCCGCTGATTCCCAATATTAACTATTCTAATGTGAGAGACGTTAATTGGGAGGCCTCTAATTTTGACTCTTCTCTGAGCAGGGCAATTGACACTCTGGCCCCTATTACCTTGCGCTATTCAGCCAGAAAGAGTCCTTCGGCTCCCTGGTTTTCTGAATCCCTGAGAAGTCTGAGACAGGACTGTAGGAAACAGGAGAGAGCATGGAGGGCGAGCTGGGACCAATTGGAAAGGGAAAAACACAAACTCGTGCTCAAAAGATATAAGGCTGAAGTTATTAAAGAAAAGCAGGAATACTTCTCCAAAATAACTGCCTCTCTTACGTCCCCTAGAGACCTCTTTCGGACTGTTGATTCCTTGTGTTCTTTGCACATTCCCAATCCAATTGTCAGTTCCCAGGATCTCTTTGACAGGATTGCCCAGTTCTTTCATTCCAAGATTGCGGATATTTACTCCGCCTTGGAATCACAAAGGGCTTCTTTGATCCCCCCGTGTACTCCGGCCATTCCAGAGGCTGAAATAGAACATCGGACTGCTAAGGCCCGCCTGTCCTGTTTTTCTCCATTGAATTTGGCCAATCTGGATAGGCTGCTTAACAAAACAAAATCTGGCTCTCCCCTAGATCCTTGCCCGCTCAGAATCTTTAAGGATTGTAGGGATGTCTTGTTGCCCCCTCTTCTTGAGATTATGAATAGGGCTATACGTGAAGGTGTGTACCCGGACGTGTGGAAGAGGGCGGTAGTTAAGCCCCTCCTAAAAAAGCCATCCCTTGATCCTGATACCTTGAAGAATTTCCGTCCCATCTCACTGCTTCCGGCACCTGCTAAAATGCTGGAAACACATCTTAACGAACATCTGATGGCCTTTGTAGATGGGCACGGACTTCTTGATCCAGCCCAACATGGTTTTCGCCGGTCCCATAGTACTGAGTCCGCTCTTACTGTGGTGTTAAACAACATCCGTATGGAGTTGGATCAGGGACATACTACCTTTCTGGTCCTATTGGACCTCACAGCAGCTTTTGACACGCTATCCCCGGTGACTTTGACAGCTCGCCTGAGGGAGTTCGGGGTTGAGGGATCGGCTCTGAGCCTTCTGGCTTCTTTTTTGGACCAGAGAGAACAGAGGGTCAAACTAGGTGAATTCCTATCTCCATCCCGGCCTGTGCAATGTGGGGTCCCTCAGGGGTCGGCTCTTAGCCCTACCCTTTTTAATATCTATGTGGCCCCACTTGCCATATTAATAAGATCTTATGGGATGGAGGTGGTCTCCTATGCAGATGACACCCAGATCATGGTGTCCCTCTCCCACCCTGACGAATCCTCTGCACTCGGCTTTAGAAGCTGCATGGAGGCAGTTTCTAAATGGATGATCTGTAACTCCCTTAAGTTGAATGGAGAGAAAACGGAGGTTCTTGTTTTTGGTGGTGGGAGTGACCTTTGGTCTGATAAGTGGTGGCCCCCCTCCTTGGGATTGTGTCCCTCTCCTACTCACTCAGCCCGTAACCTGGGGGTCCTGATCGATCCCTCACTCTCTATGAACCTACAAGTAAATAGAACAGTGTCAACCTGCTGGGGCATTATCAAAATTTTAAGAAAAATAAAATACTATCTTGCTCCCTCTGCACGCAGACAAGTAGCTCTAGCCCTGGTGTCCTCACGTCTTGACTACTGTAATGCTCTATACGCGGGTATAGACAAGGGTCTGTTGCAGCGACTGCAAACTGTGCAGAATGCGTCTGCCAAATTTGTCACGGACGCCCCTAGGCTTGCCTCTGCTACTGCTGTTAGGAAGAGCTTACACTGGCTTCCTATCTCGGCCAGGGTCACCTTTAAGATCCTTAGTCTGTCCTATGGGACAATGCTAGGGCATGGAGCGAGAGGAATCAAGGATCTCCTAGTTCCCTATGTCCCCGCCAGAAACCTTCGGTCCTCAGATAAAAATTTGTTATCAGTACCTCGTTTCAGGAGAACCAGATGGGGAGGAAGGGCTTTCTCCTATCTGGCGCCCAAGCTCTGGAATGCTCTCCCTTTGGAAATTAGAGCCCAACCATCACTCCCCCTGTTCAGAAAAGCATTAAAGACCTGGCTTTTTGTTATGGCATATCCGTAAGTTCTATCGTTTTAGAGCATATGACAATTAGAAAGAACCCGACCCTATGTTCCTTTTTCGCAATCTATATTCTTTGTTTGAAGGGTCTAAACTTTTTCAGGACATAGTGTTAGTACATATTAGATGGTGTGTCCCCTCTACACGCATGCGCTTTCCTGTTGTCTCCTTTAAGCTACACGGAGGTTTAGAAGCTGTAGCAGACTAGCGGCTGTGTGCCGCATATGCGCACAGAGATGAAGTGCCTTCTAACGGGTGTCATTTCTTTACACATGCGTGCCGAATTCTGTATCGTAACAGGCACTTACTTGGCCACCCGTAGGAACGGACGAACCTGAAATCAATTGAGGTCCTTCTGCTATAAAAAACGCGAAGCCTTTCTCGCCGGTACCTCCGGTCTTTCCTCAAAGACCGCCCCGGGGTACCGACGGAGAGGTAAGTTCAGCGCAAACCCTTTATTTGCGTTCTAATCATTCTGAATGTCAGCGTTTGCCTTGACAGTATGTATTTAGCAAACTACCTAGTCGTCAGTCATGTGTGTGATTGTTACACTTTAGTGAGCTTTTTCCAACGCCGCATTCTCTGTAAAGTACTGCTAGTCAGAGAGTGTTTTTTCAGACCATTGTTCTGATATATTATACAGCTTTAAGACGAGCTAATGCTCAGATTACGACCATGTCGCCACTATCCACATACTTTTTGTAGTACATGGGCTATGTCCATTTTTTCTAGCCTTGTCTAATGGGAGGATACATTTTAGGCATGTTAACTAGCAGCCTGCTATTTTTCTTCCTCTTTTACCAGAGCGAGGCCCCTTTTCCCTGAGTACAGACCAGGTTGAGGTGAGGGCATCACCCAATAATCTTGGGTAAGTGCAATTTAATACAGTAATTAAATGCTTTGAAGCATCATTGTATGCTCTTGTCAGTGTCGTTGAATAGAGATGACCGTTTGCTGTTTCAAAAAATACCAGGTTGATTGTAATTCTCATCCGTCTGTTTGTTTTCCTAGGTACCCGGTTTCGATAGCTTTTGAATTGACCGGTGCGGTAGGATTCTTTTATCTAAGAACTTTTCACTTAAATCATTTTTTTACACTTTTCTAAATCACAGCAGCATTAAAGGTCCTGAAGAAAGCCCCGATACTTTATAGATCAGAATGGGCAGAAACATGTCGACCGTACTGCTATGGACACTAGCATAATGACAAATTATTTGTGCTAAATTGCCATATTGCTTTTTAATTATGACAGAGGCACTCTGCCGATTAAAGAACATTTGAGTTCCTCTAGCCATTTTTATTTTCACCTATATCATTTAGTGCTGCGTATCTTAGGATCCCTTTTATAACTTGAGGGCATAACGATGTTTCGGATATTATTGGAGATCTGACAGCAACCCTCTTATGCTACATTCTCTTTGTACGTTACCAAGTCGTTATGTCAAGACCTGGTTCGTTATATTGAGATATACAGACCCAAATGATGACAAATTCACCACCCTCCTGTGATTGATGGGTCCTGTTCTAGAAGGGTTCTCTCCTAAAAGAGATGTCGGATTAGTTAGATATATTTTCTCCTGGCCTTCTTTCTGATTCAGCACTAGACCCAGGTTGCTTTAGTGGTTATAATATCCGTAAGCTGGCCTATGTGCCTTGATCATATTGGTAGGCGCCTTGATGCCTTCGGGCTTAGTTTGCGCGATATAAATTGCCTTTCATTCATTCATTCATTCACAGAGATTTCTAAGCAGGTCTTCCAACGTATCTTTCCATGTTTTGGATGTTGGTGGATTCCGATATTCCCGTTATACGGATGTTATTCCTTCTAGACCTCGCCTCCCAATCTTAATTGCGGGCCTTGATCACTTCTAGAACTTTTGCCAATGCGGAGCACGACTCCACCCGTCGCTCCCTGATGGTCTTCTGTGTCCGAGACATGCTACTCTAGTGTGTCCAGCCGGCCCTCGTGCTTGCCAATCTTTTGTGACATGTGGTCCATTCTTGCTGGCATATTGTCTAGTTGAGTATCAATAGCCTTCAGGCTACCCCTCACCTCACGCATCATCGCCCGGATGTCATCATCTTGGTCTGAGTCCATTTGAGTCTCGGGGACCACAGTTAGGGACGATGTGAGAGGCTCCTGGAAGCGTGAGGAGCGCTTCTCAAAGTGGAGTTTCAATTGTTTATTGTCGGTTTACCCCATTGCGATAGTCAGTACAGTTCTTGTGTAGTAGTGTATTTTGCGGGGGCCACTCTTTACTCCCACTATTGTATTGCGTCGCCTTGGAAATAGGTCGCAGTCTTGGAGGGAGAGCAGTGTAGTTGAGGACCAACGTGACTTGGCAAGTGTGGCTTGTATTTAGTGTTTCTCTGTGGTCATAGCAGCCCAAGCATCAGTGGGGGCCCGGACATGCAGTCTATCCTGGTGCTAGAATATGTAACGAGTGCCACCCCGCTCCAGGTTTACTCTGCCGGAACCCCCAGTAGGCCGCTGAAAGCAGAGTCCCGCACCCCTTTTGCTTCCTTTACGAGTTGCGCTTCGCGCCCTTTTTTTTTTTTTGCTGTTAGATCGTCGTTGTGCGGTGCGCCCCAGTCTCCGTCCCCTGAGGTATCCCTCCGTCGGGGGAATGGTGTCGTCGGTGGCGACTCTCTAGCAGGTCTTTCACGCTGGCCCTCAGGTAAGCTATAACCAGTGCAGTGTGGCGTTGTGAGGCTTCTGTTGAGTGTGTCACTTTTGGGCCATATAGCGGTATTAGTGAGGGTCAGTACCTTCCAGACACATGCGACCAGCGGACTATCTTGAGTTCTCAGGTCCCGCGGCACTGCCCAAATTGACCTGCAGGCCCGTAAGGCATCCGAATCTAATTGATTTGTCACGATGTGAAAAATTAGGTGACTGCAGGCTCCTACCGAGTTGCACCCGGAGACACTCAGTGGGGGCTCGTCATATCCTGGTGGTGATCGGCCTCTATATTGGGTCCGCGGGGTGAAAGTTACAGCACCGCACCCGCCGGGGACTCACCGCAGCTGCTGTGGGTGTGAGGCACCTCAGCTCCCGGGTGCAGTTGAACGGGTCTCCGGTGTCAGCAGTCCGCCATCTTGGAATCCGACTCCACACTGCTCGCTGCGCTGGATCCTCCGTCACCGCCGTCCCGTAGTCGATCTGTTATCAGCCGCTAGCGCCGACAGTATTTTTCGGAGAGGGTGGTCGTTGCGACACTGTCCAAGACCCTCGTCGCGGTCCTCCGCTTCTATATGTCGGCCCGAAGTAGGCCGCGCTGTCTCCCCGCTGAGTCTGCAGTATCCGCCTTCACCCACGGTTTCAAACACCGCAAATCGCCGCTCTGGGGGTAAGCTTGATACTTCTGTTACTTTCCTTGCTGCGATTGTCCGCCAGGTCTCGAATATTGTACGGATTGTGCACTCTGCCGGCAGAGTTGCCTCACTGTGCGGCCATCTTGCTGCACGGCTTGGCCAGGCCCCCATGTAAATTATTTTTAATTGTTTGTTCAATTAGTTCTTGTCATTCTAAACTTTTTAAATGTTTTAATATGTAGCGTATGATATTCGATTTTTATAGGTATTTTTATTAGTATTTTATTATTTTTAAATAAATCTTCATTTTTTAAATGTTTATTATTTTGCAAATATTTAAAGTGTATATTTTCTTATTTATTTTGTAAGCTGTAATTTTTTTTATATATTTGGTATGTTATAAGCATTTTTTTTTAATGTGTTTTAATGTTAATATAGTGTAAAATTGTTAAAGGTCGATATACTTACCTATGTTTTTGACAATATTGTGGTCTTCTATATTTTGTTGTAGATATTTTTTACTTTCTATACAAAATATATAAAGTTGATACTTGTATTCTCAATATGTTTTTGCCCATATTTATGGTGCCGATATCCTCGTTAACACTGTCATAGTCTGATTCCTCTTACTGTCATCCCTCACTACCCTTTGACTTTCACCACTTTCCCTCTTGCCATCTAGTGCTCACTGCTCTCTACTACCGCTGCTGCTCCTTCCCTCTCTCCTACCTACTGGCCAGAACCCTAAGGCCAGAAACTCAGCATGCACTATTGCTTCATCTGGCGAGTAAGTACCAAGAACTAAGAGCACCCTTCTGGTTCTATGTAGGGTGAAGGGAGTGGAGATAATGAAGTAGCCAGTATAGGAAGGCCTGTAGAAGTGCTGCACTCGCACAGATCACATTGGCAATCCATTAACCCGTTCGACGCTTGTGACGGAGCGGTTCCGTCACGTGCGTCGGTTGCGCTGTGCGCATGACGGAACCGCTCCGTCATGGCCCCGCCCGCGCACGGAATCTTCAGCGCGGCGCGGAAATCCGCGCCGCGCTGAAGGGGTTAAGCAGCATTTAACACATAGGTGCTGATTATGCTGTTGGTTGGAGTTGCCTCCGACCGACACCGTTGCGGATTTGGGACCGACTGACCGACCTCTGTTCGGCGGTCCCGACCACTTGATTACGATGCGACCACGCACTGTGTGGTCGCATACTCTCATTTCTCTATGGGAGCTTGCGCTATGGCCGTAAACTGGCCGTAGCACCGGCTCCCATAGAAAAATGGGAGTTTGTGTAAATCTCTGCACCGGTGCAGGGATTTACGGGGGGGCACCTTAGGTGCCCCCCAGGCTCACAACAGTAGGCCACGGAGGCAAGGGGGCCCTGCAAGGGTCCCCCAAAGTCGCTTTCCGACAGTATTTCCTTGTCAGAAAAGACGGCACAGAAAGGCTGTCAGAAACCGACATCAAAATCCTGACGGTGGTACCGCTGTCCTATTGGGATTACGGTGCGGTCTCCGACTGGCCTGGAATCCAGCCGGAATGACCGGACGGTTTCAATTCTGACCGCCTCAGTTGTAATTTGGCAGTTGGAATTGAAAACTGAGATGTTGATCGGAAATCTTACGATTGCTCGTTGAAGGCTTTACGACCGACATCGTAATCGGTCCAATAAAATCCTGTTTTTTAACCATAAACACTGTATACTACAGAGTTGCCATTTTGTAGTGCTAATAACCAGATTACTAATACCTTGTTAGTGGCTGTCATGTTATTAACCTCAGAGGGATTGAAGCTAAATAGTCCTTGCAAGTTGTATAGCGACAGTGCCTAGTTCACTGTATTTTCTTACTCAATACTACCCCTGTACTTGAAACTCAAAGACTAGTGTTAATGGGCTATGGACCACCACTGTGGGATGCAGTCACTTACCAGTAGCATACATGCAGGTACCTGTGATCGTCCATGCCCACAGTCAAAGAAACTATTGGGGGCAGGAGAGGTGGATAAACTGTGCGCCACCTAGTCTGTGGTGGTGGGTTCCCCGAGGACCTTCTTGATCCTGGCTGTTGCAATATGGTGTGTCTTTCCGACATTTTTCATATGCAAATGAGGCAACTCTCACGTCACACTGTGTGGGAGCAAAATGTGCATCCTCTCAATCTCCAATCTGCAGTAGAGGTGGTCTATTCAAGCACTTGTGGCCCGTGATATAAAAGAAAAGGGCACTCGCCGCACTTAAAATTGCTCAGAAGGTCATTTTGCAGGGAAACATTTTTACTAACTGCGCATGAGTTTACTTGCCAAAGAGATCGTGGGCGAATCCCTTGATCTCCCTCGCCTCCGTTTCCTTATCTCTTATTAGAGAACACATAAACTAAGCAACTGGCAGTACAGGACGCTGGGTTATCAACAGAAGAGTCATTTACCCCTGAAAAACCATTAGTGCTACGTAGACCGTAATGTGTTATCCACTTAATCATTTTCATATTAGGTGAGGGGAATAGTTTTCCACGTTTCTCAATGCTTGAAAATCTGTGATTCCCAGGCAATCACTTCATCCCCGTGGATTACAGGTTGTCAGCCTATTGTTAAATACGAAGTAGAACACCCTCATCGTGGAACATAGATATTCAGTGCATTTCCAACCGACCAGGTGAGGGAATTCTTAGTAATTCCTCAAACGCCAAACCAACATGAGCTAAGTCACAAGCATTAGATTGGTTGGTGCTGGGGGACCTGCAGACAGCGGTATCTAGGTCAGGCTTTGCAGACTGCCGGATTCGAGGATTTATTTAGCCTTGCATTGACAGATTCTGTACATACATGGTGTCAGCTACTTGGAGTTTTTTGTTGCTCATTCTCGTGTTCTTCTTTCTCAGATTTTAGAAGATGCTCCTGAGCTAAAAAAAAAAGAACAACACATCTCTGTCCTTGGTGTCAAATGAACAACAGATGATTAGTGTGTCTAATGTTTATCAACATAAAATCAACGGGTGAAGTTGTGCCAGCAGTGAGCTGCCACCATTCCAGGTCCACCTTTGTAATGTCTGGCGCATTGACCAATTTCGGGATTTGGTGAATTTAGGATTTTCGAGTATGCTGAATCTCTGGAATGCCGCAAGCTACTGCTGACTTATTTGATACAAATGGCATCTCTGGAACATCGCATGTACCAAACTTTGCTTTTTTTTCTTTTCTTTTTCTTTATTCCATTTTTACTTTAGGCTTAATTACGACTTTGGTGGTATGGGAGCAGGCCGCCATGCAATAGTCCTGATCCAACACAGCCAAAGTCGTACTGACACCGTCCGCCAGATTTCGAGTTTCCACATGTCTGGTGGGCGGTGCTTTGGCGGTCCCACTGCGGTGCCAGAAAAAAAGGCACCACAATGGGAGCGCCAAGGCCTTTCCTACACGGCATGGACAGTTCAGTCCATACCATGCAGGAAAAGAGGTGAATGCACAACGTGTCCCCCTGCAAGCACCCCAAGGTGCTGAGGAAACAGGGGGCCCTGTACGGCCCTCTTTGTTTTCTCACTGCCAAAGTATTAATGGGGGCCTTACTGCCATGAAAACTGTGGCACTAAGGAAACTCCGAATAAGCTTGGTGGTACTGCAACTGTTCCGCCAGCATATTAGGGCCTTTCATCGCCGCACAACTGCCGGGGGAATCATGATCCCCGGCAGCTGCGGTGGGCTAGTGGCGGTCCCACCACCATAATTGTAGAAAGGCGGGTGGACTGCCAGTCTGGCAGTCCAGGGACAGCCACCAGGACCTATTCGCATCCTTACCGCCAAACTTGTAATCAGCCCCAAAGTCATAGTTTTTGTATAGTCCAGTCTCGGTTCTCCAACTTGGGTGTCTCTTTCATGAACAGTTGTTATTAAGTTGCCTTCTAAAAGGAAGATGAGGGTTTTAACTTCATGTACCTTAAATATACACTTCTGAACTAGTAGATGTAAAAAAGAGTCTGGACTGGTCCACGATGTGTTGTAACTTTCTTTCTACCCAAGTAGCTCGCTAGTTATATATATAACGAAGAGGCCAATAAAGAGATGGGATTGGATCTGAATACTAGCAATACGTCTATAGTGGTGACTAACACCAAGGGACTGGCTGTATCTGACATGCATGCAATGAAAACCTTAAATGCATTGAGTAGAAGTCAGGAAATTGAAATCACTACACAAGAGGTGGCGGATTGTGAAGGGATAAATATATCTAAAGGCTGCAAAAGTCCGTTTAAACCGATATCTACCTTCATGCCGACGATGCCACGTGACTCTATAGATGTATTCCATGACCGAATTATTGATGAATTAAAAAAATTACAGCATCAAACTCAATCAAATAACAGTAACAGAACCTCTACGCACAAATTGACAGAATATTTTAAATTAATGTCCAAACTGAAGAAGAACAACAATGTCATTGTTAATAAATCAGATAAAGGAGGCAACGTGGTTTTATGGGGAAAAAAGGAATATAAAGAAGAGGCCTACCGCCATTTGAATAATTTGGAATGTTATCGCAGGATTCCAAGAACATTGATTGCTAACACACACAAGCAATATAAAGACGATTTAGAGGTTTGGCATAGAGAAGGTTTGCTCACCAAAGAGGAGGTGAAATTTTTACATAAAGAGCATCCGGTTGTACCGAGCATTTATTTTATCCCCAAAGTGCATAAAGGGGTTATGCCAATTCCGGGACGCCCTATAGTGTCAGCCATCAATGGTATGTTTGAAAATACCTCCAAGTATATTGACTTTTTCCTCCAAGAGTTCGTGATGAATCTGCCTAGTTACATACGGGATACCATGGATTTTTTACATAAACTCAATAGCCTCACTTTACCACCTGACATTATTTTAATAACTATGGACATTACAGCACTGTATACCAGTATAGCCCATGATGATGGATTGCGTGCTGTAGAATACTTTCTGGGTGAAAGAAATATGGAATTTTACAAACATAACGCCATGTTAATTAGCATGATTCGTATTTGTTTGGGTAATAACTTGTTTCTTTTCAACAATGAGGCTTTTCAACAACTGAGAGGCGTGGCTATGGGGGCATGTTTCTCTCCCAGCTATGCATGTTTACATGTAGGCTGGTGGGAGAGGCATGTCCTCATGGTCCGTCATGCGGAGATATGGTCCACCAAAGTGATATCATGGTGGCGTTATATAGACAATATTTTTGTCATTTGGAAGGGTACTGAACAGGAGGCGTTGGGATTTGTTAATGATATCAACGATAATGATTTGAATTTGGAATTTTCTGCTGATATTAGCTCCAATGTTGTCAACTTCCTAGATGTAACGATTAATTTCAAGGATAGTAAATTGGAAACCAGTCTTTTTCGTAAAAATACATCAGGAAATACTGTGTTACATGCAGAAAGCTTCCACCCACAACATACAATCAATAGTATTCCTTATGGGGAATTTCTGCGGATCCACAGAGCATGCAGTACCATAGCAGCGCGTGATGAACATCAGTTAAATGCCAAGAATAGGTTATTAGCGCGTGGGTATGATGAAAAAAGCTTAACAAAAGACATGATAAAAGCTAACCTAAGGAATAGGAGTGACCTATTGATATCTAAAAACACATCAAATCAAGTAATCTTATCGCCTACCGAAACTATTTCAGACAATGAGGTTAATGAAAGTGAAATGAGACTCATTACTACCTACAGCAGACAGGCCAAAACTATTAAGAAAATTATTTGTAAAGAATGGCCCATAGTGTTAACGGATCCTACTTTAAAGGCAGTACTTCCTAAAACTCCCACTATTACATACAGGCGAGCATTTTCTATGCGGGACGAACTAGTATCCAGTAGTCCAGAAATATCCATTAGTGGTACATGGCTAGCCCCAGTGAAAGGGTTTTTTAAATGCTCCTCCTGTAGAGCGTGTAAATTTGGCATAAACACTAACCAGTACACCACACCTTTCAGTGACAGTCCTAGATATCTCAAGGGACATTACACCTGTCGCACCGATCATGTGGTGTACGTATTACAATGCACATGCGAACTAAAATATGTGGGTAGTACAAAACTGCAAGCTTACAACAGAATTTTACAGCACCTTAGGGCCATAGTAAACTCGGATCCAACTTACCCGGTAGCGAGACATTTTAAAACTTGCCACAACAACAATTTGAGCTGTTTGAGCTATTTTATTATAGACTCGGTACCCAAAATGAAGAGAGGAGGTAACCGGGAAAAAGCTCTGAGGCAACTGGAATGCAAATATATAGTGGAGTTGGACACACGCATTCCAGGAGGTTTGAACAATGGGGAAGATTTACATCATTTTTTATAGTTACCTGTGATAGCAATAATGTGTGTATTTATCATTTTTTAACACTTATGATAATCAGGTCTCATTTCCACCTCGTCAGCACTTGGATACCTTTGTACATCTTTGAATATCCTCGCCTTATATGAGATTATAGAATACTGGTAAAGAAGTCTCATATTTTCCTTAGTTTTCTAATTTTTCTACATTTCATAGATTTATATATATTTATGGGTGTTTCAGTGATCCAGCTTCTTCTGTGTTTATATTTACATGCAATTTGATTGCTGCATTTAGCCTTTTTCAGTATTTGTGCCATCTAAGTCAGATACCCAGTTTGATATTTAGACGTTTTAGACATTAATAGGCTGTATATATATTATGTACATACATTTTAGAATTGTTTTTTATGTGATTTCCGGTCCATTGTTTTATGATGTCATATTGATCTCATTTTAATGTTTTGCAAGTTTTGCACATTACTTTGCAGATTTGCACATTTGGCTGTATTTGCACGGATATTAACAATGATTGCTATATTTGCACATAATTTTGCGGACTTTTGCACATCTTTTCTGTATTTGCACAGATAATGACATATGCATTTATTTTCTGCTATGTTTGCACATGATATGCGTCATTTGCACATAATGTATGTGGAGTGTTTCTCGTTTGATTCCCTTCCACCAATTATCATGGCTATATCCTAACGCAGTGCAGGCATTCTACCCGGATTGCGGCTATATGATTAACAGCAGCGTAATTTGTTTGACAATCCGGGTTTGAATCATGCCAATGGTTTATCTATTTTGGACTGGAAATAATCATCAAGTTATTTTATGCTTTAATTTTCAATTTATTTCTTTGAATTGATTGTGAAATCGTTATGTACAGCCATATATGAGTATTTTGTCTATGTCTACACGTAACTGGGGTCACGGCACCTTTAAATAGCCACGTTCAGTACATGCTAATCATGTGATCAAGACCGCTGTGTCGGTCGAAACGCGTCTGAACCTATACTTTGTTTAAAATAAATCGAGCATGAAAATCTGAACCAGCATTTGAGTGTCCGTGTCTTTTGGGAGTACCGGCTGGTGCTTCGGAAGGAGGATTCGATATATATATATATATATATATATATATATATATATATATATATATATATATATATATATATATATATATATATATATATATTCACTGAAAAAACCATAGGTTTCAGGCCTGATATAGTTAGGAATTAGCATTTAAAAAACCTTTGAAATTCACAGAAAAAAACATAGGTTTCAGGCCTGATATAGTTAGGAATTAGCATTTAAAAAACCTTAGAAATTCACTGAAAAAACAATAGGTTTTAGGGGTGTTATAGTTAGCTGGACATTTCACTCAAACAAAACCATTGAAATTCCTCCGATATAGTTAGTTGTACTAACTACATCTCGCGCGCCCGCAATCCACTGCTGATGATGTCACATATTATATCATTCATGACATGGTCAGTGACATCACTGATGCCCCCCCAATAATCCCCCAGTTCCGGGCACGACCACACCATATGGATGAAGTCGGCCGGGTCAAAACCACAACGGGGGCAGGCCGCATCAGTTGAGAGGCCCGCACGGTGCAGACGAGCCGGTGTGAGGTAGGCAGTGTGCAGGTAGTAAATTTGGATAAGCCTCAGTTTAGCAGAGGCCGTCACCAGCCCGGGGGCCATAAGGGCGTCCCGCCAGTCAGCCTCGTCCAGGGGACCCACCCACACCTCCCACCATTCCTTCAGGCCTTCCCGGGCTATGGGGGTATTGTTAATGAGAGAACGATGTATTCGGGAGATGCCCCCCCTCCCCAGGTTGCCCAGCAGGACCTGAGCCTCTGGGGGGCTGTGGTCCGGCAGCCTAATGTCCAGTGGGGTGTAGGTGCGTATGGCGTGCCGTAGTTGGAGGTATCTGTAAAATTGAGATGAGTGGAGGGAGAAGCGCGCCTGCAGTTCCGAGTAGGAGCACATGCGTCCCCCCCGCCAGACGTCCCCCAGCTGGGAGATGCCGAGCAGGTCCCACGACCTAAAGCCCTCCAGGTCCGCAACGCCCCGCAGCCACGTCCCATGCCAGAGGGGAGTGGCGCGAGTCAGCCTCCCGGTCCACTGAGTGTGGCGGAGTGCCGCTCGCCAGGCCAGGAAAATCGCTTTGGTGATGTCTGGGCAGGAAGCCGGGATGGGGGCGCCGTACAGGCGGTCCAAAATGCAGGAGAAACCCAGCTCTTCTAATTCCACCCTGAAAGCCGGGTCGGACCATCCCCCTCCAAACCAGTCGTGGATGACCAAAAGGCGGGTGGCTAAATAGTAGAGGTAAAGATTGGTCATACCAAGCCCGCCATCAAAGGTGGGCAGGCGACACGTCGACAGGGCCAACCTCGGTCTCCCACCACCCCAGAGAAATCTAGTCGCCAACCGGTCCAGCTCGCGAAACCAAGGCCGCGGGAAGGACACGGGAGTATTCTGCAGTACATAAAGAAACCGACGGAGAATCATCATTTTGTAGAGCGCCACCCTCCCCAGCGGATTGAGCGGGAGCGACTGCCATCGTGCCAGGTCTGCCTTAGCCTTCTTGACCAAGGGGGTCACATTAAGAGCCCAGCTCAATTCCGGGAGAAGGGAGATCCAGATGCCCAGATATTTGAAGGACAACCGACGAAGGGGAATATTGTCCTGCCAGTCAAAACACTCCCGTGAGGGGTGTAGAGGCACAAGAACCGACTTTTGCGGGTTTAAATAAAGGCCAGACGCACGGCCAAAGCGGCCCAGGATATGGAGTACACGGGGATCTGAGCGCGCCCGGTCACTAAGATACAGCAGAACGTCGTCCGCATAAAGAGCTATTCTGTCCGACTCACAGCTCGGCCACTCCCAGCCTCGAAGGAGGGCGTCTGCTCTGATCAGGGCAGCTAGGGGCTCCAATGCGAGAGCAAACAGGAGGGGCGACAGCGGGCACCCCTATCGCGTTCCCCGGCCGATCTGTAGTGGTTTCGACAGTGCCCCGTTAACCAGCACTCTGGCGCGGGGGCGCGCGTAAAGGACTCGCACCATTCCAACAAACTTGGGGCCGAAACCCATCTCAAAATCGGCAAGCAGGAGGGTGAGATATGGAGAGATGCGGTGGCGGTGAGCCAGGGCCACATGAAGGCGACGAAGGCAATGGCGAGTGCCACGGTCCGGCATGAAGCCGCATTGGTCCGGGTGCACCAAGTCTGGCAAAAAGGGCCGGAGCCTCTGGGCCAGGACTGCCGCATAAAGTTTGATATCCGTATTTATAAGAGATATCGTCCGGTATGCCGACCTGTCGCGAGAGGGCGGCGTCGTCTTGGGCAGGACCACAATCTTGGCTATGTCGGCTTCCGGAGGGAAGGAGCCTTTCTTGACCGCCTTGGCGTAGAGGGCACCCAATCGTGGGACCAGGTGGTCCTTATAGGCGGCATAAAACTCTTGGGGGAAGCTGTGCGGGCCTGGGGTTTTCCCCGCGGACGTGCGCCCTATCGCGTCCCCAATCTCCTCGTGAGAAATGGGTTCCTCCAGACTCTCCCAGTCACTGGAGCGAAGACGGGGAAGCCGTAGATTACTAGCGGCAAGCACTGAGGCTAAGGAGAGGTCCGACTCCCGGGCCCGATACAACTGTGAGTAATACTGGGCGAAGGCGTCCGCGATGGCCACGGAGGAAGATTGGAGCCGGCCGTCAGAGACAGTCACCGCCGGGATAATTCGCGACGCCCTGGGGTAGGTAGCCAGCCGGTGCAGCAGCGCTCCGTTCTTGTCGCCCCACCCATATACCCTCGCCACCGAGGATTGCCAGAGGAGCTTAGCCGCATCAAGCGACCGCTGACGGATCTCCTCCCGCAGAAGTCGCTGTTGCCGAGACCCGGTCGGATCATCGGTCCCAGAGAGAGAGAGCTCCAATCGTAGTGCCTGGGCTTCACTAGTTGCGACTGGCGATGCCGCACCACCTGTGTTTTGGCCGCCCCCCTGATGGTGGCCTTGCAGGCCTCCCAAAGGGTACCCGCCGAGGAAACCGACCCGTCATTGTCGCCAAAATACCGTGTCAACGCGGACCCCACCTCCCTACGGAGCCCCTTACCCTGAAGAAACCAGGCGTTGAAGCGCCACATTTGGCGGGCCCCCCGAGGCGGGGGTCCCAGACCCAGGAGCACTGGAGAGTGGTCGGATATCCCCCTGGGAAGGATGCGGACGTCTTGGATGCCTACACAGTCAGCGGGTGGGACAAAGATCGCATCAATACGCGCATGAGTGTGGTGGGCGGCCGAGGTGTGAGTGTATTGCCGTACGCTCGGGAGCCAAGTCCGCCACGCATCGCACAGGCCCTGAGCCTCCGCCCAGTTCGCCAGCTGCTTTGCTCGTGCAGCGCGGGGCGCCGAAACCGGACCCGAGGAGTCAAGCTGTGGGGCCGAGACAGCATTGAAGTCCCCCCCCCCAAGACAATAGCGCCCGGCGGGAGAGTCGCCAACAAAGATGCGGCATGTGATAAAGCCTGAGGTAGCGCGGTAGGCGGCGCGTAGAGTGACAGAAGACTGAGCGGCCGCCCCTCGAGCGTGCCGCACACGGCAATCCCCATCCCCTGGGGGTCATGAATCACCCGGGTAAACACAAAAGGAAGGGAGCGGCGCACTAGGACAGCGACCCCCCGCGATCCACGCGAGAACCCAGAGTGCCATACCCGGTCGTATCCGTAACGCGCCAGAAAGGGGCACTTCTCGCCGAGCAGGTGGGTTTCTTGAAGTAGGAGCACGTCGGCCTCCGCGCGCTGGGCATATTTAAGGATGGCAGTGCGCTTGAGTCTATCTAATAGGCCGTTCACGTTCCAGGACAGGACGCGCACCTGAGCCTTAGAGGGTAGGTCAGCCATAATAGTGTTGGAAACAGAGCGCGCTAGGAGCGGGGCGGCCAGGGGAAGCCAGGGCTACAGGTCCCCCACTAGGGGAAGCCAGCAGGTAGTGCAGGAAAGCGGTCGGCGGCCGAGCCCGTGTGGATGGCTGCAGGGAGAGGCGCGGTGATATGCGAGGTGTGCTGCTGTGTAAGAGGCTCAAAGAAAAACACACCCAAACCAAACAAAACAGTCCCCTGAGGAGGAACAACCAACAAGCATCCAACCCCAACCCCCCACCCTACACTTCGAGAACAGAAGCATCTGTCGCCCGAACTAAAACCAACAGTTACAAAGCCCCAAGCCTAAGCGCTCGGGTATAAAGAGCGTGGTGGACCCCTCCTGAAGCACGGATTTCAGTGTCTCGTCCTAGGTTGCTGTGGAAAAGCTGGAGACAGCAAAGCCCCCCCCGTCCCGCCACCCGGCAGGATCGCCGCCTCCCCTTGTGGGTGCCTGAAACAAAACGTGAGTCATATAGCAGGACTGCGGGAGAGGTCAGATAGGTCAGTCTGCACGTTGGGGGGGGCCCAAGACCCGTCCAGTCGAGGCGACAGGCGGCGCCGGGATCCCCCAGCCGCCTGAGAGGAGGTGCCAGAGGAGGCCGAGGAGTCCCGCACCCGTCTCCCAGATGCGCTCGCAGACCGGGTCCGCGCCATCGCCGCGCCGCAGCGCTGTCGTGAGTGCGTGCGCTTCTTGCGCGGTGATCGTTGGGACCCATCAGCACCGTGTCCCCGGGGCACAGCAGTGGACGCCACCCCCCCGGGTTGGCGCAGAGGTCTTTCCTCAGTGAGCCAGGTCCAGGCTGCCCCAGGAGTGTCGAAGAACAGTGTCTTACTCTGGAAGACGACCCGAAGGCGGGCCGGGAACTGGAGCCGATATTGGAGGCCCAGAGAGCGCAGCTTTTGCTTGACCTCCGTGTAGGAGCGGCGTTGCTCCTGGACCTCCCGGGTGTAGTCTGGGAAGACCATAATGGTGTGGTTGTTGAAAGTCAAGGGGCCGTTCACCCGCGCCTCCCGCAGGATAGCGTCTCTGTCCCGAAATTTGAGGATCCTGAGAATAAAGGGGCGTGGGGGGGCTCCCACCGGAGGCTTGGCTGCCAACGACCGGTGCGCCCTCTCCACCACAAACCAGGTCGACAGACCCGCCGCCGGCATCCAGGACTTAAACCACTGTTCGAGGAAGTCGTCTGCTCTGCCAGACTCGACCCCCTCCGGGAAGCCCACCAGGCGAAGGTTGTTGCGACGGGCGCGATTTTCGGCATCCTCTGCCCGCCTGTGCAGTTCTTTAGAGTGGGTTGTGAGCTCCCAGACCTGGTCCTGTAGCAGGCGAATGTCGTCCTCCGCCGTGGAGATCCGGGATTCAGTGATGCGGGCCGTAGCGTTGCGTAGGTCTTGCCGCAGGAGCGCCACATCGACCTTCACCTCCCCAACCATCCCCTCCAAGGATGTGCGGGAGGCATCAATGGCCTGAAGGATAACGGCCAAGTCCTTGTTCGGGGACGGTACCCCCCCTCCACCCGCACCCGGCGGGTCCGAGTTTGCGAACTGGTCAATCCGCGTCTGGTGGGCCGCTGCCGGTTGTTTGGAGCCCCTTTCCTTGCCCATGATGAGTCCAGGGAGCACACGCCAGGCACAAGGGTGGACGCAGTGGACCAGCAGGCCGCTCCCACCCGCCAAACGGAGTAGCCCCCTGCCCCAGGTCAGAAGTGGGGGGGTTCGATGAGAAGGCAAAGGGCGAGGGCGCGTCCTACCCCCAACGGTGGAGGGCCCAGAACTTAGTCAACACGCACCTCCTCAGACGGATCCGGGCTTGGCCGCCCTCACCACGTCGCGGGCCTCGCGCTACTGTTTGCGCCCGTGATGGACCTCCGGCGATGTACAGCGCGCAGGCCGGCGAGGCGCCGTGTATCGCCTCAACCCACTGGCTCGATCAAGTTCCCAGGGAACTCCCCCTCCACCTCAAGTCCGGGCCCAACAGCCGAACCCCCCCAGCACCAGGTTCAGCGCCAGGGAAGACAGTCAAGGTGCGGCGGGGATGGGAGGGGGGCCTCCCCACCAGCAGCGTTCCCCGGGTAGAGGTGCAGGGTAGGGGAGGTCCGGTACAGCCGCCAGGGCCGCCTAAACTGAAGTCCACCAGGACAGGGGGGGCAGGGGGCCCCCTCAAGCAACGTCGGCCCAGCCCCTGGAGGCAGCAGGCCTCAGCAACGGCACAACCGGATCCAGCCTCTCAGCCTCTCAGTGCGGGCCGATCTACCCGCCGATTCTGGCCATTGTCACCGTTGGGGGGCGCTCCCCCTCCGCCGCCCCCCCCCCAGCTCACCTCAAGGTCTAGCAACAGCTCGAGCGCCGCACTGAGGGTCCTCCAGTCCCCGGCCAGCTGTTGGCCGTCACGCGGCCTTCACCCCTCGTGGCGCGCCGGGGGCTCACCCAGCCGACACCGGCGGGGCTCACGGGCTGTCCATCTCGGCCCCAGCTACATCAAGTCTGCTAAAAGTCAAACCGTGGGGCACAGCAGCAGCTCCCCAACACTCGGCGATCCCCTGGGCACCCCCAGGACAGCCACCTCAGCTGTAGGGCGGCTGATCGCTCTGACCTTGTCTGTCGTCCACCGGAGCTGCAGGTCTCTCAGCTGACAGCTGGGGGTGTTCGCCGAGGGTGGGCAGAGATGTCGGGGGGGGAGCCACACGCTCAGGCCCCCACCGCCGCTGCCCGGATTCACCCACACCGTCAACGTCCACTCGGTGACTCCGGCACAGCCCCCAGCCCCTCCAGTGCAAAAGCGCCCACGGCCTCCCCCGCTGCCCGATTCGGCAGCCGATGGTGCGGTTGCGGCCTCTTCCGCCGCCCTACCCAGCAGCCGACATTGCAGCCGTCCTCTCAGAAGGATCGCAGGGGGACGAGACAGGGCCCGGCTGCTCAGGCGCCACACACTCGGCACACCCGTGCCAGCACGAAGGAGAAGCGGAAACCAGGATCCCTAGAGGCAGGGAGAAGAGACACCAGGGGGGGCCCCAGCCGCCGTCCCGGACCCCCACCAGGATTCACCCGCTCCACAGGCACCGGGGCAGCGTCCTCCGCTGATCTCCCTGTCACAGTGGGAGCGCGTCCCCTATCACCCACCTGCGCTGCCCGATGTGGCAGCCGAGGCCGCCACAGCGCCGTTGGGAGGGCCTTCAGCCGCGGGTCTCATCCGGGCCGCTGAGGCTTCTCACGCACAGGTCTGTCCTCCCCAGCACCGAGGGGGAGAGTCCGTCGGGCCGTCAGCCGCTCCTCTCCAGGACGCGCGGCCAAGGCGCTCCCCCCACTTGCAGCAGCACACGCGGATCCGGGACGGGCACCTCGGGGGCATCCAGCGCCGCAGTCACCGGAGAGGGGCCGCCATTTTGCGGACGAGGCGTGATACTCCGGTTCTCGGCAGCAGGACGACTCGGCAGAGCTCCGACAAACCTGGAGGGGCAGCCAGAGCTGGTCCGCAGCATACACAGCAAAATACAGCACCGGATGGCTCGATTCAGGTAAAGATTACAGGCGGATGACGGAGGGGTCCCGGAGCACTCTTAAAGTGCGTCCACCATCTTGGCCAGGAAAGCCACGCCTCCTTCAAAGGTTTTTTAAATGCTAATTCCTAACTATATCAGGCCTGAAACCTATGGTTTTTTCAGTGAATTTCAAAGGTTTGTAAATGACAATTTTTAATGTATTAATTGTTATACTGATTTTTTTTATACTGATTTACTACATTTTTTAAACTATTTATTTTTAGATATATTTTTTTTATTGCATTAAAAATTACATTATACATTACAATACAAAATATACTTTCTCAGAATGAATTACTTTAGTTTAAATACTTGGCAAATAGGCAACAGACTTTTAAGTACAGTAGTTACAGTTGTTGCAATGGGCAACACAATTTCAAACACAAAGCAACATTGAGCTCAATGTGAATTTCTAGTTAAATGCAATTAGTTACTGTATGGATTACTTTTCTAACCACAGGACTGGATCCTAGATTCAGTCCTTGGACATCTCCTGTAAACAGTTGAGTAAAAGCATTTTGGTTACAGTAGTTATTTTTAAGGAATATTATTGTATTTTAAAAGTTGACACTTAGAACATTTTTCACATAGAATCACCAATGTTATCCCATGGCAGAAAATTCACTTAGCAGGTAAGTAGTGTTATCATTACTTTTTCTTACTCAGTGGTGGATCCTGGATCCAGCACTGGGCAACCTCCTGTAAACAGTTGAAAGAATGTGTTTAAGTCATACAGACGATTTTTTAGGAATATTTTTAGTTTGTGAAAATAGACAGAAAATTGTCTGGTGAAAACCACACAATGGATTCCTATGGAAGGAAATACAAGTTACTGGTAAGTACGCTTAGAATTACTTTTCAGGGTCAGTGCTGGGCTAAAAGATGCAGCACTGGGTTCTCTCCTGATAACAGGTGAGTAAATCGTAATTCGTAGTTCGGCTGATTTTAGAGGAATATTTGTACAATGGTAAAGGAAGGGGGCGGGGCCTCAGGTGATGTGTGCAAACACGCCCTGTGGTGCGTTTTAAGTTGGGGAATTAATTCCTCTTCAATCCTGAGGTCCCCTGGGGGCCAACTAGCCCACCAGGTACCTCCAGTATGCGCCAGGGAGCTGCATTACCAGTAGGTAATATATATATATATATATATATATATATATCACACACACACACACACACACACACACACACACACACACACACACACACACACACCCCCCCCCCCCCACTTGGGAGCGAGGGGAGTAGCCCAACTTCTGACAGCAAGAGCGTAGGGAGTGACGGGTGTGCTCCTGAGTGGCTCACGCGAGCTCGGCAGACACAAAGCTCCAGGAGGAATACAGCACCCTGCCGATTGCTGCAGCAGGAGAGCAGGTCTGACGGAAAGAGAGTGATGGCCGGGGGAGCTGTGAGAGTGCTCCCGGCCACTGGGGTCCCAAGACAGGTGGGCCTACGTGCCTCCCACTAATGGACAGCGGCAGAAGCCAATGAGGTACTCAGGGCCCCTCCAACGATAAGGAGGTGGCGGATTGCTCTGGGTAAAGACTATCCCCGGATGGCTAGGGGCAGCACAGGAGACCCGGCCCCTGCTCTCTTCAGCTGAGTCAGTTCCCTCTGAAGACGGAGAACGCTGGAGCTCACCGGGAAGCACAAAGGGTGTGCTGTGTGACCACTTCCTATAACACATTAAGGATATCTGTACAGAAAGATGCCCCCACAGACACTCGGGCCAGGAGTGACAAAGTAGGTAAAGGTGAGTGGGAGGCATGTGTTGGGTCTAGATGAACTGGACATTATGAACTAACTAGCCACTAACACTTCCAACAGTCAGAGGGTGAGAGGACCATGCCGTTATGTGGGCCAACCGTATCCTCTCACGACGTGCTTATGGATGAGCCGACACTACAACATATGTGAGTAACACAAGACCTGGTGTCCCTTGTAAATCCACTTCAGATAACAATGAAGTACATGGATTCTAGTAATAACTACGGTGTCCAAATAGCATCTACCCACACAAAAGAACAAAAGGGACACACCATCAGAGATTTCAAAGGGGCCCAAAAATCCTCCACTGACTCCCTACTCACATAGGACAGCCAAAAAAACTTCCAGATGGAAATTGGAAGGAACATGCACACCCCGGCAATTAAGGAAGGTAGACAATCAATGATGGCAGCCTTCACTAAAGAAATGGACCTTCTACAGCAAGATTATTTGAAATCCTTGAGTGAGCTCGCTCATGTTGTGCCGAGACTGGATATGAGAGTGGACCATCTTTAGGTCGCAACAGCCGAGGGCGTACGTGAGAGGGACAAACTAGCAGTGTGGGTCTCCGATCTGGACAAGAAATGCTAGTGACTCACTGATAATGTAGAAGATGGAGAAAACAGGTCACAACGAAACAATGTATGAATCAGAGATATAGCAGACTCAGTAACGGACTCGAAGTTGCCTTGCTATGTCCAGGACCTATTCGCCTCGTTACTGCAGACTTAAGCAGAACCCGCAATTGTACTCGACCGCACTCATAGGGAGTTCAAATTAGGGATATAGCAAACTCAGAAACGGACTTGGAGTTGCTGTGCTAAGTCCAGGACCTATTCACATCCCTACTGCAGACCTGAGCAGAACCATAAATCGAACTAGACTGCACTTATAGAGTGTTCAACACATATCAAACTATGAACAATTTAACCCCAGATGTCCTTACAAAGGTGCACCTTTTCAGTCAGAAAGAAAAACATAATGAGAGTGGCCAGGCAGATTGACCCAGTAGTATTCCACAAGACCACCATGACACTTTTCTAGGATGTCTCAAGCTTAACCTTAGCGAAGTCGAAATCCCTGAAATCCCTGAAAATAGCACCAGACTACTTGCGTGCCCACAAGATCCCATGTCGCTGTGTTTCCCGGTCTGCCTCCTGTTTCAATACAAAGACAAAAAAGTCTCTATCTCCACCAAGCAAAAAGCTGTCGTCCTCTTACAGATAAGTAATGAGCAAGATGCCAGATGTGACAGTTTGGAGAAACTGAAACCGACGTGGCGCCAACAAAAAACTAGTAAATCCAGAAACAAGGAAGCATGTAGTACGGCCTGAGAACGACCGTGCTCCTCCGTAGAAACTTCCCAGCAGGAAGAGACATGAGACACATACATGGACAGAGGCAAGTTCCCACCGAGGTGCCCCCCTTGGAGGAACAAAAGGACCTAAGGAAGATCTCTAGGTGTCGAGATACTTTCTTGCTGCTGTGGGAAATGATGGGCCCCCTTATGGCAGTGTTGGCAGGGTCCCACACCACCAGGGATCTGATGGCGGCTTGATCTATCCTTTAAGACTTTGCGCTGAGAAAGAGTAACCTGCCTTGCTTAATATGTCGTTTGTTTATTAAATGGGAGTTGGCAGTGTGTGGAAAGGGACAATGGTGACGCTCTCAACAGGCCCAACGGCCCAGGAAGAGCTAGCCCGACTATGGGGGGGCGACCACAATTCTACACACGACAAGGAAGGGAATATTTCCAGAGACTATCGGGTGTGCTGAAGCATGGCGGGGAAACCTGAACCCTGGCGACACCTTGCGAAACATG
The DNA here is from genome assembly GCF_964204655.1 of Triturus cristatus. NCBI lineage: Eukaryota > Metazoa > Chordata > Amphibia > Caudata > Salamandridae > Triturus > Triturus cristatus. The sequence continues at coordinate 930,194,153 of NC_140584.1, forward strand.
TTGCTTTATTAATTTGATTAGTATTCTGTTATATTGTTTGTTTGTACTTATGGCCAAGCTAATAATTTTCAATACATGAGGCCCTGTGGAAAGACAGATATAACAGTGCATGGAATGTTTAGGCAGTTAGGGGCCGATAGACGGCACCCAGCCCTTTTTCCATTTTCTTCATGCATTGTGAGAGACGAATCCTGACTGTAGTCACCCTAAACATTCAAGGCTTTCTTGGCGGTGCAGAGGAAACCTTTATTTAATTGGCTAAAAAGTAGATGTATTTGAAAAAGTAGATGTGGTCTTCCTTCAGAAGAGGCATCTCCTGGCGGGGGACATTAATAGGTGCCAATCCAGATATTTCCCACAACAATTTTATTTTAATTCACAGAACCAAAACAAGGGAAGTAGCTATTCTAGTGAGTCTGCAACCCCATTGCAAGAAGACACGATTCATAGAAACTTGAAGGGAGAGGGCAATAGTGGTCAATGGGATGATAGTAAGTAGACGCATTACAATGGAGTCTGTATATGAACCAAAAGATCATAGGGAACAATTTTACTTATGGGTGTTTCATTTTATATCCAGCCACAAATTTACCAACATGAGAGTGGGAGGGGACTTTATCGTGGATCTTAACCCTACCACAGACAGGCCCCAGACCTCATGACAGACGTTACACACCTCACTGTCTATGGTCCTTGAGGACCTTACAATTAATTGACATCTGGTGGTCCCAACACGAAAGAGACAATGATTATACATTCTACTCCCATGTGGACTAGTCTCACTCCTGAATTCAATATATTTTTGTTACTCCTTATGTGCACTGTTGGGCAGAATCTTTGGAGATATGGGCGCAGGTTCTGTCTGACCATGACCCAGTATATGTCACGCTCTTGTTGACACCCCATCAAACCCTATTCCCAGTAGAGAATGGAAGATGAACAAAATAGCTTTACGAGACCCTGTCCTCAGGAAAAATATAAAGGATGCCCTGGAAAATGACTTTAAAGAGAATGTTGCAAAGGAAATTACTCATACCACGTTATGTGCGCAATAAAATCAGTGATCCGGGGGGGATTTATTACCCATACAGCCACCTTTTTCTGACTAGCTAAGTTGAATAGGTTAGATGTAGAGACTGAAATACAAAAATGTGAATTTAAACACTCATGTAATAAGACATAAAAAGCCTTGTGCATAGCTAGCGGGGAAATAGAAGCTGTCATGACCAAACACTGCTTGCAAAATCTCGTAAACAAAGCAGCTATACTATGAGTGAGGCGATAAGGCCGATAGGCTTTATGCACATAAACTAGGAATCATATATCCTTCATAACAGATTGCGGTAGAAAATGCTGCTCCAATGCCCAGGAAATAATGGAGGTTTTTCTGAATACTACGCAGAACTGTGTTGGGGAGAGAGAGAAGCGAGATGAATACCTCTCTAAGGTACACTTTCTAGACATTGATGCCATACTCGAAGAGGAATTAGACTGTAAAATATTGGAGGGGGAGTTCCTGTATGCCTTAAAAATGATCCCTAATAACAAGGCACTGGGTCCAGATGGATTCTTTAGCTCTTTTTATAAAGCTTTTGCTAAGATCCTAACCCCATATCTGACAAAGACCTTTAACTCCTTTTTGACCACACGTTATGTTATGTTATGTTAACCTCCATTTATAACGTGCACGGCTACTCGAAAGTGTCCCGGCGCGATAGCCAAATGGTAGAAGAGGGAAAAAGAAATGGCCTAGCAGAAGATTACTTAAATAGCAGGGTTTTTAACTGTTTTTTAAACACCCTGAGGCTCTCAATGTTTCGTAATTCAAAGGGCAGGGCATTCCAAGCCCTGGCCGCTTTAACAGAAAGAAAGCAACCGCCTAACCTAGTCTGGCGGAACCTAGAAACCACAGCAAGGCATTGGCCTGTAGAACGAAGATGTTCAGACGGCTCATAGAACGAAAACAGTCTCCTAAGGTATTGAGGTCCCGCCTTGTAGAGGGCACCATGGACTAATGACAGGGCCTTAAACCGTACTCGCTGCTCAACCGGGAGCCAATGTAGCCGTCACGTTCTGGACAATCTGTAACTTTTTTAGATGATATGCCGGGAGACCAATGTACAGGGCGTTGGCATAAACTAACCTTGACAAGATGAGCGCGCGGGTCACCATTTCCTTAGCCCTTTTCGGTAAAAGAGGCAAAAATTCTTTAGGCGTTTCAATGTGCCGAAGCACACACCCACTAGTTTGTTAATCTGAGGCAGAAATCTCAAATCCTCACCATACCAGATCCCCAGATTTTTTTCTGGACATCCGGAAGAACTGGGCATAGGATAACCCACAAGCCAAATATCTTCTCTAAAATGTGGGGGGAAGGAACCATAGAGGAGCACTTCCGATTTCTCCTCATTGCACTTCAATTGGGCCTTTGCTAGCCACTTAAAGACCTCCGCGAGACAATTCTTGGCAATGGTCGGAGAGGAATCCGTTTTACTCCACGTGAAGAGGAGCTGGGTATCGTCAGCATAGGCTATGATCTTAGCACCCATCTCCTCTGCCAAGTAGATCAGGGGCGTCATATAAACATTGAACAAAAGAGGGCTCAATGTAGAGCCCTGGGGGATGCCCGTATTCAAACTTCTAGGAGTAGAAGAAAAAGGAGGCAGCCATACTTGCTGCGATCTATTGGCAAGGAAGGATTCAATCCACTTTTATACCTGCCCAGAGATGCCGATGTGGGACAACCGTGCCAGAAGTTGTTGGTGAGGCACGGTGTTGTACGCGGCAGAGAGATCTAAAAGCACCAATGCTGCTCTGCCGCCAGCATCAAGACAATCTCTAATAGCCTCTGCCATCTCAACCAAGGCTGTCTCAGTGCTGTGGGATGCCCTGAAGTCTGACTGGGCAAAGTGGAGGGCGCCTGAGGTCTCAACAAATTCAGAGAGTTGCTTATGGGCAGCTTTCTCACATACCTTTGCCACAGCCGGAAGAAGTGAGATTGCACGGTAGCTAGCTGGGATTGTGGGATTAAGTGAGGGTTTTTTCAGCAAGGGAAGAAGTTTCGCCTGCTTCCACTCAAGTGGGATCATAGCGGTCTGAAGGGACATATTAACAATATTGTTCACTTCCGGGTTGACTATATCCGCAACTGCCGCCAGAAGCCTTGCTCGACAGGGGATGTAGGAGAGCCTGATTTGAGCGATTTAAGAATAGTCAGGGTGTCGGACAGGGGAGTAGTAGAGAATGTAGCCAAAGAAGGGCACACTAAACCCGGCATTACAAATTTAGGATGGAGTGGAGTCTCCTGAGACTGGTTGACGGGCCCAAAGCTATCCTGTATGGCTTTAATTTCGTAGGAAAAAAAAATGAAAGCTGTTCGCACCAATCATTAGATCCAGGAGAAGTCCTCTGTTGGGCCCTAGGATCAAGGAAACTTTGAACAATTGAGAATATTTCTTTAGAATTATTTTTTGATTGGGCAATGCGCTCTGCAAAAAAATTACCTTTGGCAGCCTTCACCATAGAGTAATAGTCGTTCTGAGCATTCCTAAGGGCTGATTTCGCTAGAGGACTGTAAGCCTGTCTCCAGACCCGTTCAAGCTTTTTACATGCAGATTTTTGGTTTTTTAATTCCTTAGAAAACCAAGGTTGGGACGGAGACTTTCTTGCTCTTTTATGACCAGGAGGACCAGAGAATTTCTCCACTGCTCCGGCCAGCCAAGTCTTATGCCCGCCAACTGCTTCCAGTAAGTCCCCTGACATACCTGGAAGAGTATCGGCCAGGACCCCCCCAAAAGCCGCCGGTTCAATACAAAGAGGAGGTCTAACCACAGGAGCATTCATAGCGGAAGTGGAAGGCTGAATGGACCAAGAAAAATGAATTAGAAAATGATCCGACCAAGTGACCGGAAGAGGGTTACCCCATCAATGCTGGAATCCGTTTTAACCCTAATAGTGAAACTAGGTAAAGACCTACAGAAAGTTATGTGGGTCTTACCACCCTATAGGCCTCCTCAATAGTGATGTCAAGATTTATACAAAAATATTGACCCATAGGCTATAGAGAATGTGGCTGGACCTGTTATCCCCATATCCGTCGGAGTTCATCAGAGATGCCAAACGAGAGATGACATAAGGCTTGCAGCAAATGTGAAAGACCAGGCAGTGACCACACAGACTCAGATCCTTCTGCTCTCCCTTGCTGCTGAGAAGACATTTGATCAAGTTGACTGGACCTTTTTAACCAAAACTTTAGACAAAATGACACTAGGTTCTCAGATGAAGGTCTTTATAGTGGCAAACTATGTGAGACCCTCAAAAGAATTTGAATACAATCTCATCTTTCCTATTCAATAAGAATGACCATAGGGATGTGCTAGGGATGTTCCCTTTCACCTATAATCTCCCCATTGACTTTGAAACCTCTGTTTCAACATATTTAGGCCAACCTAAAATTACATGCCTAGAGATGGGGAAAGGACAGTTGAAAATGGCATGCTTTGCCGATGATATCTTATGCTTCTTAACCAACCCTGCCACCTCCCTTTCTGCATTGCTCGAGGAGTTAGATCATTTTCACCAGGTGTCAGGCTTCAAGAGTAATCACTATAAGTCTAAAGCGATTGGGATGGCGAAGAACCAGAAGGACAGTAAAAAAAACTGCCTCCAGTCACCAGTTACAGGGTGCATCAACAGGGATTGACTAGCTCGGGTTTAAGATCTCTCTTAGCACTAGTAAACTCTACCACTGAATGTCCCGACCATTATAGATACCCTGTTTAAGGATCCAAACGTGGAAAAGAGGCAATGCACTATGTCTTGGCCAGCTATATTCAAATGGCATCCTGGAGATTAGAGACCAGTGCGCCAATGGTTTTTAAGTTAAGGGTCAAAGATCTTTATTGCATTCCCAAATTGCTAAATTGGGCAAGGCACCCGAAAGTGAGGGAATCAGGGGCAGGAGAGATTGCTGGGATGAAGGATATGTGGACAGATGGGGACACTAACAAAGCTCTCAACCGTCTTAAACACACCATAGACAGATCTATTCCTATAACAAAACTGGCATACATAGGACAATGGCCAAAGGACCTTGCCCTCACACTGAATGAGGCGGACTGGATACAAATCTGGGTCAGGGCAACAAAATCTTTCCTTTGTTTTCAATACAAGGCAAGTGCATTTAAAATAATGTTGTGGTGGTAGTTGAGCCCAGTCCATCTGAAATCAATATGTAATGCCCTTGATAGTTGATGGAAGGGATGCCCTGCAAGAGGGACTTATATATACGTGCTGGAACTGCTCAAAAATCCATCCATTCTTGATTTTTTTGAACTCATGTAGGAAATCACAAACATTGGATTACCCAGACTGCCTCAAAAAGTACTTCTTGTCCATATGGAAGTGAACAAGCTACCCTCCCTGTCTCGAACCGAAGAAAAATGAATATCCCCTCTCTTGCTAGTAGCCCAACCAGTCATAACCCAGAGATGGGGGAACACTTCATTACCAACAAAAGATCACTAGTTGGCGAATGTGTGGAGTGGGAGGTTGATGAATAAGTGCAACAATTTTGGGAGCGCCACAATTTTAGCAATAGCAACTCTTCCCATGAGAGACAGCGGTATTCTTGTCCACACCAGGACACGGTGAACCAACCACGTCATCAGTCTACCATAGTTTGCTTCCCCCCCCCTCCCTCCCCCCAGAGATCATCCATGTCTCTGCTAAGCCAGAGGATGTCCACCAAAGCGAATAATTTCCAGGATGATAGGAACAATATTGGTTTTGGGTTCACGAACACACAAGGAGACAACGTCTGCCTACATAGAGACCAGGATACTTCTAGGGGTAAATGGAAGCCCCCATTAAGATGGTGATGCCTTAATTTGGAGGCCAAGGACTCCACTGCAACGGCAAATAGTATGGGCAGCAGAGGCATCCCTGCCGGTTTCCCCTCGATATTGAAAATCGAGGAGTGATAGCCCCGATAACGCGCAGACAGAAATGCTGCATGTAAAGCAATTTAATGAGACGCAGGAAGTTGCTACTTAACTGATTCCAGGGGTTGTGGGTGGAAGTTTTTCATGTAGCCTCTGTGCTGGTGCCACACTGATGTCGCCAAATGTTTGTAAGATCGTTATCTACTATCATACTGTGCAATTGCGCTGCATTTCCTGGGTGTAGTCAACGAGTGTCATTGGACATACTATGTGCGCATCTAGGATCAAATTGAAGTCTCCACCCCAAATTACCACACCTGGGTCCATAGTGGCCATAGCTCAGTGAAGTAGTCAGTGTCGTCTACATTAGAACCATATCGAGGATAGTATAACAGGGTACCTTTGCATCTTCCCTGTCAGAATGACAAACCTGCCCTGTGTATTGCATAGCACCTAACCCGTGTACCAAGGCAACATCTTCCGAAGGAGTATAGGTACCCATCACGCACGATTAGAATAAATGGAGATGTGAGCCTCAGCGATCCATCCCACATACACTCAGGAGCAGCCAGTATCTATCATGTTAAATTTCAATCAAGTGTAGCTACTGTAGCAGGCATATGTCTATTTGATGTCTTTGCATGTACGCAAGCATAAGCTGCATTAGCAATCCATCAAGCTGGCCATCAAGCCTCCACACATTCCAGGTTAAACAGTTAATAGTGGTCATTGAGTGTCGGGGTGAATGCTCAGTGGCCTGTACATTTCACCCACGGAGCAGATGTATCTATAGCAATTGATGACTGTGTGATTAAAATGGAAGAAAACAACTTTTGAAAAGCAAGCAATAAACAAACCACTCAACACTCACCCCCTCCCACTCATTTCAACTCACCAACTAGTGGAATTTACTGCTCCCTCCCCCATCTTAATGAGCATACCAACAGCACATAAGTATAAAGGGAATCATCCGAGGTGGACGCCAAGAGGGCCAGGCGTACAACCTAGCCAGGAAGCGCTTGTGTGACTGGCGAAGGTGCGAGAGGGTAAATTATAAATAGATCACTGCACCGCTCAACCATCATTAGGGACCACACGGGCACATCATGTCCAAGGAGGCACCAAGGCCTCTGCCAATTAGTGCCAATGCCTTTAGTTTGAGTAGGGCCAAACACTAATAGGCCATGCCCAGGAACTGAAGCGCTCACTCCACAATAAATACAGGAGCGAGGTCAGCTCCAAACAGCGACCTCAACATGGTTTCGACATAAGTTTACATCCTATTCATGGCTGTGGATTCAGGGACACCAACGATAGGCAGGTTGTTTTGTTGACAGAGCGCCTCCAAATCTTCATTTTTATTTTTTATCATTTCAAGTACGTTTTCCATGCGGAGAAGCTGTTCCCCAGAGGATGTGTGGCCTTCCTCAATGTCGGATGTGCGGCGCTCCAGTTGGTCTAGGCGCTCCAGTTGGTCTAAGCACTCCTCATTTTTTTTAAAACACATTTTTATTAGTTTTTCAAAGTGATGCCATAAAAAAACAGCCCAGAGGGCAGAACATATGATCAAACGGTGGAATTAAAGTTCAGTGCAGTTATCCCAGATCCCCACTGTCATAAGGCCCGTCTTCCCCATCCATTATCGATTACTCCCATCAGGGAGACAACGTGAGCACTCCCCCGTCATTCCAACCCCCCTCCCCGTGCCTAGATTTATATAAATGTCTCAGAGCGCCTCATCATAGTGGTCATCCCAGCAGGATTCCTCATGTGGATGTCACCCTCTGCCTCATCTCCCCCCTCCCCTAACTCCCTAAGAAACTCCCACCACCCGCCCCACACCCCAGCATGCCGCTGTCTCAGTAAAATGTCCATTCATACACGTCTGACGCATCCACCTTATTCCATGTTCCCTACATCTTGAACCCAAGGGGTCAAAATCGTGGAGAGAATTGAAGGAAGCCCCCAACTAGTCCTTCCCAGGTCCCACTCTATGCTTGAGCTTGCGAGGAACCTCCGGATTCAGTCGCCCGGTGCTGCGCCCATCTCCCTAGTATATATTCTGCGTCCTCAGCCGGGTGCTTCACCAGGTCAACCAGTATCACCCATGCGCGCGCCATTTCCATTGATTTTTCATTCCCAGTGCACCTAGCCTTTCGCAGTCTGCAGTTCCCCTCACTCTCCGCCCATTTCACTAGTTCCATTTTCCATCTCAGCAGTTTGGGGGCATTCTCTGACTTCCAGTGAACTAGTAAGCACCCTCTTTGCAAATACCAGCCCCAAGTCGATGAATTTATTAGTAATTTTGGTCTCAGCAGTATGCGGGAACCAATGTAACAAACAACAACCAGGCGTCAATGCTACCTCTCTTTCCGTCACTGTTGCCAGGCCATCTGTCACTCCTCTCCAGTATTCTCCCAAGTGTGGGCACTCCCAAAACTTGTGAAGGAACCCTGCCCCCTCCAGGTTACACCTTGGACAGGCGGACGAGACCCCAAAGTAATCATTAATTTTGCCCGGTGTTAGGTATGCCCTATGCAACACATAGAAGTGAATTAATTGGAAACGCGCTTTCCTAGTGCCCTTCCAAGCCCGTTCTAGGATCTCTCCCCATGGTTTCTCCATGATGGCCTCCCCAAGTCTGCCTCCCATTTAAGGCGTAAAGCTATCAGAGGCTGCCGCAAATCGTGCGTGATCCGCCTATAGAGACATGTAACCGCCTTAACAGTCCCCACTGCCATCACTACATACTGACATGCCAGGAACGTCTTGGGTTCCACAAACCCCTCTCGCCAGTGCTTTGTAATGGCTGCTGTCAAAGCGGCATGGAAGAGAAAGTCCACCCGTGGGAGGTATGTCTAAGCACTCCTCATGTTCTTTTCCTTGAGCCGGTCGAATCTAGTATTCAGGAAGTACATTTTGGAATCGATGGTATTCACAATATGTTTAAGGTCCTTGAACATTCATTTTAATGCCGGAGCAGCTCCATTCTCCTGTGCCTCTTGCGCCCGGTTCCCCAATCCAGGTCTGCTGTATGTGTACGGTGCTGAGTTTCATACATCAGTTTGGCTTGTTTATTATCACTTTTGCCCATTGTGAAGGTTGTTGACCTCCGTGCATCACCTGTAAGGAAGAACATGTGGCAGAATTGCCAAATCTGGTGAGCCAAGAAATGCAGTGGTCAGGGTCCCGCCACTCCCCAATAGTCAGTTATCGGGGGCACGAGCAGACCCAGCACTCGTGCGTCCTGCGGGCCTTTGTTTCCAGGCCTGCAGAGCTTCAAAGCACAAAGTTCAATGAAGACTTTTTTGGCAGCACTGTACTTAAAGACTTGCAAGGCATACCAGGAGAAGGAGGTCTTGTAGAAGCAGCACTAAGTCCAGGGCGCCCCCAAACATCACAGCGAGGGTCCCACCACTGCCCAGGGGTCACCCGCTGGGGGGCATGAGTAGACCCAGCTGTACAGCAATGGCAGCACCCTACACACAGAGCCCTCAAAGTAAGCTGGCTGATGCATCAGGCCAGGATCCCCAGGATGACGTCAGGGTACCGCCAGTGCACCCTGCTCCCCTCTCATGACGAGGAGCACGTAGATTGGGTGAAACCACGCAAACAGCCGCCCCATCAATTGCGCCTCACCTGGTGGTCACTGGTTCCGGTCTTCAAGCACACACGGTCACTATCCGACTAGGCGGCCTCCGGCACCGGGAGCACCGCCCCGTAGCCAGCTGGTGTCATCTGCAGCATGGGGGCAGAGCACGGAGCACCACAGCTTCAGCTCCAGCCGACTGCCACACAGCGAAACTCACAGCCCTCAGATAGGTGGGCAGAGCCCGCTGCTTTGCCCCGGCAGTGCATTCCTCCAGGCCCAGCTAGGCCCCAAAGTGACGTCCCAGGAAGTTCAAGCGGCTGCGGTTCCGGTCTCCAAAATAGGCCGTCAGACCGTGACTGGAGGCATTTAGGAGCAGCGACAGCCTTGTAGACGGATCGTAGTCCCCGCTACCTGCAGGATAAACAACGGATTAAGCTCACCGGCCGCTGAGCCTCACTAGGTGGCAGCTATCAGTATTTTAACAACGTGAATGCTTTAGGAAGCTGCCAGACAACCTTTTATGTTATATTGGCTTTCTACCTGTTAGTTTGTTCATCGTTTTCGGCCCCCCACCTTTATTTTCCCTTTTATTGTTCCTTGGTGCTCTGACCTCTTTGCCTGTCATGTTGACCTTGCTCTTTTTTGGCTTTGTCATATTGCTGTGTTCTCTCTATTACCTTTCCCTTTTCAGAAGAATCCATTTCCTGGGTTTTGAACTTACCAACTTCGCTCCAGCATGGCTTAGGGTCACTGTGGCCTGCCTTTCGTAAGCCAGGGAGCATATCTGCTTACTATTTACTTAGTGTGAATATTGTGAACTTTTCATCAGTGCTACATCGCTGCATGTACTTTACCTGACTGCGAATCATTCTATTACCATCTCAGTTGATACCCATGCAGCAACAAGAGACGTAACATCTGAGAGAGCCGTGCTAAAGAAGACCTGGGACGGCCGTGCATCTTTCTTGCTCTCCCTCTGATTCATTCCATTTTCCCTCTGGCGTTTGGCTTTGTCTAGTATGCCCTCCTTGGTACTGACAGAGCCACACTCTGTTAAGAGTTATTCATTTTTATCATTTTACACTTTCTATATTTGTGTTCGTTTTGACTTGGTTTTGGTTGTGCAGTGCTTCAAAAAAATGTCTTCTTTATCAGGTTGGTGTTTCATTTTTTAAAAGTCTAATTCTGTATTAAGGACACATAAAAATAACAATTAATATTATTTTCAAATTTTTGGGGTATATTGCGAATGAATTGTTTGTATTATACTTTTAGTTTGTGAAGAGTCTATAAACTTTTCCTCGTGTAGATTGATGGTGTAGTTGCTGGAGCGCTTCCAAACAAACAGGGTCACGGTCTCCTTTGAAGTGGGCTACCTGTGTAGCTGTTTTGGTGTTTCTCATGTTCTATATTTATATTTTTTTGATTAGTTCTGTTTTCCTACTTGTTAACCATTTTGGTTTTGCATATGATTGGTTTAAGTTCTAAGTAAGTGTTATTTTATTTTTATTTTTAACCAAATAAGGAAGATGCCAAAAACGTTGTATTCATGCTACTAATTTCAGGAATTTACGGTTTGTTTTCTGCTGTATTCTACTATTTTATGTTTTAAGTTATATTTTGAAATTATTTTTACGAGAGAGAGTTTAAATGCTGTTTAGCAATATTTTGCTTTTGTTTTAGGGTGTTGTCAATATTTTCATACTCTGTATTTTTTTATATTTTTCACAATATTTATGCCCTTTAATGTTTTTGTACCATTGCCCCACACTTTTACTCTCTGCTTCCTCACACCTTCTTTGTTATGACCTCCAATTTCTTTAGGTCCCTGATTTGACTTCCTCTATCTCTCTCTAATCTCTTCCTTTCCCAGACTCATTTGAATCCTTTACTTTGATCCTGCCTCGAAATTTCAGTTATTTGCAGTCTCTCTTGCCTGATATTCACCTTGTCCTCCTTTGTTCCTTCTCCCTGACCATGGATTACAAGTGCACTCTCACTAGCCCATAAATCCGTTCACCAACAGGAGAGAAGGTAGAAAAAAACATTGTTTCTCTTAAAAACAACATTGTTTCTCTTAAAAACAACATTGTTTCTCTTAAAAAAACATTGTTTCTCCTCTGAACTTGCTGCTTTATGTTTCATCAGCTGTTATGACACTGTTCTATTACATGCCAAACAATGCTGCTAGCAGGAACTTTATCAATTCTATCTCTGCATCTTATCTGATTCTATCCTTTACTGAATTATCTCTCCCTTCATCCTCCATACCCTGTCTTGTCTCCGCTCATGCCCCCCCAGTTGGCGTTTCTATATTCCTCTCTAAGACTGATAAACTCAGTTGAGCCTCATTTTCTGTTACTGGTTCTTCCTACTCTTCTTTGCTTTCACTGCCCTCTCCTTCCTTTCTCATTGTCACCACAATCTTTGAAATTAAGGGGCATATTATCAAGACAGGCGATGAAATTATCGCCTCTTTAGCGGCAGAAAACTGCCGCTAAAACGGCGATAATGGGCTTGATATTACGCTCTATGGAATTCCAATTGAAGCTCAGGTTAGATGTCCTTCACATCTAACATGGGCTTCAATTGGAATTCCATAGAGCATATTATCAAGCCCATTATCGACGTTTTAGCGGCAGTTTTCTGCCGCTAAAGCGGCGATAATTTTATCGCCTGTCTTGATAATATGCCCCTTAGCTCTTACTTTATGTCTGACGAGCCAGCCTTTCCACAGCTCCCTCTGAAACTGTCTTCTAACCTGTAATCTTCCAATCAACCATAATTTGCTACCCTACTGTGCCCCCCTTTTCTAGCCTTTCTCTCTGTTTAGCCTGAAGCTGCCAGTGCCGGCTGTACAGTATTGAGAAGTGTTGCGTATTTGTCCAGTTCAGGCAATAAAATCCTTATTTTCCCTCTTTTTCTCTCTCTTTGACTTCAGCTCATCCCTTTCCCCTGAGCCTGAATTAGGTTTGCCCTGGCAGGAGATAAAATCCGATACCCCGGGGTTCAGAATACCTGTTGTGATTATTGCCTAATCTGAATTCTTCCCTCAAACATAGGGCATAACATGCAGATTTTAGTGTTGACAACATCAATGTCCGCATGTCTCAGTATTTATACATTATACTCTTTCAAATTAAATGGAGGAACAATTTGAAAGTCTTATCTTTATCACAGGGCAGCCAGTAATGGCCAAGCTCGGTAAACTGCACCACTTGAATCTGCGATCCCCGTGCAGATACCTGTTTGTACAGACATGAGACATCATTACTTTATAAGGCACGCGTAAATAAATGAGAACTTCGGCCCTCATTGGGACTGGCCCCGTGTTTGGTGTGATATTTATTGCACTTGATCAATAACGATAATCTGGGGATCGCTAGGTATAAGGTGCAATACAAAGCAGGATTTTCCCTCGTCATGTGCCCTCCTGGTAATTATCGGACATGTATCCCATGTTACATCTCAGCAGGCTTGGCCTGGCGGAATTGAACTCAATGGGTCGGACTCTAACACACCCGGCAACTCCCAGTGTGCTGAAGTGCACATAACTTACAATTCTAAATCTTGGCTAACCTGGGGCTCTAGAGGGGTCTGGATTGCATAGCCCCCTTCTAATGAGGGCCTTCGTGTTCCTGCATACTCTCTGAATTCAGAAATCCCTGCTCAACTCTTCCTATTCACTTTAAACTCCCACCTCCCAACCCCGTCTTCTCTTGCGTCCCTACTTGAACACTCCTTGCTTCTACTCAATCATTTTTAAGCGTTTACTTACCCTTGCCTTCTGCACCTCTTGTGCTCCGGTCTTGGGATACACCCGTCATCGAAATCTACATTCTGCCTCTCGATTACACGACGTGTTCCCTCGCTGCTGTGCCCATGCCCACTTCTGCCCACTTTCCAAACGTGTACCATAAACTCTGGAACACTCTACCCTCTCATTGTTACCCGCGCTGCTGCTTTAAACTTGGCATTTATGTTATAATGCGGTTCATTTTCTTGTCCTGCACTAGGGAGAAAACATTCCATAAACTCACTGAAATTCAAAGAAATTCTAACACGAGTACCTCTAAAAAGTACCGGATGTAGCCGGCAAGATTACATCAAAGGTGTGGTATCCCTGCATAGGCAAACACATCCCTTAATAACCCTTTCAATCACAGTATGCTGTAACCCATGAATGACAGCTGCTTTACTTAGACGTGAGGCACCTGCTTCTCATTGAAAAAACCTTGCTTTCTATTGGGCTGCAGAATTAGTGCCCTTCGGGTCTTTCCTACCAACCCACCTGCCTTACCGGTGATTCCAGGCTCTGCAGCCTGTTGTTGACCAGCGCTCATATTCAATACTGCTGATGTGTGCGGACAAACTGGAAGTTCTGCTACAAAAGAAGACTTTTTTAGATCCTCTCCACTGGCGACCTGCCTGAGATGCCTGATTCAAAATATGGCCCACTCGGCTTCATTGGAGATCTTGAAGGAAGGCCTTGGTAGGGTCACCTTGCCACTGTGTAGCTATTTATTTCTATGAAGGCTTACGGGGCTGGCATCTCCATTATGCTTCTGGGACATCTTGACTTGGGTGCTACTCCACTACTATGGAGAAACGTCCCCTCAGGCACAACACCCTCAGATGAAGTTAATCTATGTTGATATGTTCTGAGTGCGGAGTAGCATGCTCCCTTTCTCAGCAAGAGGATGCCGATCACTGTGTTGGCTCTTCTATATTAGGCTGGTTTCAGGACTCGAAGGCCTTTTCTGCATCTCATGTGGTCACTGCAAGATGTGGTTTCTGACTTGATGCAGAATAGCAAAAACTCCAAGACCCTCATTAAGAGTGGCCCAGTGTTTGGTGTAATAATTATCACACCCATAAAAACTGACAGCAATATACTGTACATTTATCGGGTACAATAATCAACAGCTAGTGCAAGCTTTGCCCTCGGAATGGGGCATAACATGCAGATTTGAGTGCTTACTGTAGTTACTGGGTGCGATAAACATCACACACGTGCACTTTACTGAGGCATTTGTCAAGAGGCACTAATACGTTATAAATCCTGCGTGTGAGAACTTCGTTCTGACTATTGGAGTCATTTGGCCCATCTTAGTGTCTTCCCTACAGTAGGACTCTGGGGCTCCACCTTGAGGTTAACCGAGCTCAATGAGGAAGCCTTGCTTCAGGATGCAACGCATGAGGCTGGTTAGAAGGGGTGTGTATGCTGCCATCAAACACAACGCTCTATAAATAAATTATAGCAACTTTTCAAGGGCAAATAGTCTGCATTCATCATGCAAACCATCATGTATGTGTTCAGGGCTGCAGTATGTAAGCTTAACGAAATGCTGTGGCTCCTGTCTGGCCATTACCAAATGTATATACTCTATTTATAAAGTGATCTGTTTGATGGTAACAAGTGCACGCAGGGATCGAATCCGACCGAGCACTTACATTGCATCCAGAAGCAATGCTTCATCTGATGGAGACACCTCATGGGGTCCACCAACAGCCCAGATGAACGCAGCTCAAAAACAGGAAGGCGGCCAAAATGCTTCGAAAGCTCATAGCAAGCTTTCTCCTTTGGGATGTTCATTCTTTATGACAATTAATGGCGATCCCAGTTTTAAAACAACATTTTTACCATATGGGCCCTGATTAAGAGTCAGCCGGAGGGGAATTCCAGCATGGAACTCCGCTCCGTATGACTCAGAGTGGGCCGGTGGTCCTGCACCGGTTGTGGGAACACAGCAGGACCCGATATTTGCAGAAGATGACTTTACCCAGGAATATCTCAAGAGGTTTGCTGCATTCCCGGTCTTTTTTGGTGGGGGGGGTGAACAGTGCAAAACTTACCTTTACCCTCCCTTTTCCATTCCCCAGACAAAATAATACATTCACCCCTTTCTTGCAGCACGAGGTAAACGCATCCTTTGTATAGGTCTGAAGGTGGAGATTTCTCACACTTCAATGGATCTTTGTCTCCCAGTGTATGAAATATTAGGAATCAACAATCTCATCCTATGTAGCTATCATAGTATGTTTTATACCTCGTGTAGTGTCTACAGCTCCTAACAATGAATTGTTAATTATTAATCTCGACTGTATACTGTTTCTACATGAATAAGACATTCTGTTTGTCAAAAAACCTATTTACCTCATGCACAAATTAAAAAAATAGTGTCAGTATTTTTGTAAAAGACTGGTTGGTAAAAAAACAAAGAAATAAATATTCAAAAAAACTACCCAAGCATTCAAAAGGTATTTTCTCTTGTATTAATGCTGTTATTTTAAATTGTCTTCCTCTATAAACTATAAGATGTTGACATAAATAGTTGTGGGAATTCCGTATTTGCTTTACAAATAAAAGCACCGTTTAAATAATTTAGTACTACCGGGTGAATACCAGTAATGACTGTGAGCCCTACAGGCCTCAAACAGCATTAAATGTCACTTTCTCGGAGAATCCTTTTTGAAGCTTTTACATTAAGGCAATTTGCATTTCTGGATTTCAAAAAGAAAATACTCACTGACCTGTTATCAAATCCTGGGCCCAGGGGTAAATAATTTAAAGAGAAAAAAACCCCCACAAAAACACTTTCTACTATTACTAAAAAATTTTATGGAAAGGGTTTCGGTAGTTCATCTGTATTCCACTTTTACCATAACCAGTGTAGATGGATGTCACGAATACAAGGAGGTAGAATGGGAGAGCCAAGTAAGCAGGAATATACGGTCGCGTGCGTAGACTTTGAATAGCGTGGGTATTGTATTGGATTGTCACATTTGAAAGCACGTCTTATCCATAATGAGGCTTCGAAGTGCTTTGATTGTGCCTTTTCTGAGTGCATGATTGGTAAGGTGTTGGAAGAAGTATGTTCTATGTGAAAGAAGTTGTTTGAGGTATGTGAAGTTCATAGACATGTCCAAGCATGGTGCAGCTTACTCCACAGCACTTAAGCATGAGGTGTTGAGAAGAGTGGGAAGATAAACACTGCTATGTTGATCTACTTAACAAATTAAAGTAATAGATCTCTGAGTTTTGTGGTTGTAGCTTTCAGCCATGCAGTGGGAGATAATTTTCGCTACTCAGGAATGACTGTTTCCCTCTCTGAGCAAAATACTGGAACCTTTTCATCCTTCCACTCCTGACTAAAACTAAAAACAAATTTAAAGTATGTGTGTCGCTACCACTCTCCCTGCTGGGCCGACGGGCGCTCTCTAAAATGGTAACCCGCCTGTGTTCCCTTATATATTCTGAAAAACTACTCCTACGAGATGCCCCACAGCTTCTTCACGGGCTGTGGGCCGCGGTCACCTTATTTCTGTTGGCAAGAAAGGTCCCCCAAATCTTTTTCGAGAAGTGCTGCTGTACAGCATATGAGGCAGGCCTGGGATGGGCAGATGTTAAGACGTATTACTGGGCGTCCCAGATAGTGCCATCAAGGATTAGCTCTTCGCGCACATAGGTGACCCAACAGTGCAAATGGAGTTGGACCTTATCAGGCCCCACGCTATCCTTAGCTTATTATGCGGCAAGGCCCTCCCATGTTTCCTGCCCCAGTGTCGTACCTCTCAGTCCTTTGCTGGCAAAAGACCTTAAAACACATTACACGGAACAGCACAGTAACAGCGGCAACACGGCTGTGGCAGGGTACTTGGCTAGCGGAGACATTGCGACTTTCTGGATACGTGACCTGGGACCTAACCAGTATCTCCACCCTCGGGTATGTCTGGGCTAATATCCACATTCAATACTTTTAGGAACTTGCCACAGATTTGTATCTCCATCCCTCACAATTCTACAGATACTTAAACTCAGACACGCGCTGGGCACCTACAGGGATGTACTTACTGTTATGCCAGAATACAACCCCCTCAATGCCACTTAACGTTAGAAGCTTTGGATAAGGAGGGTATCTACCACCTATATAAAGCATTGATAAATAATTTCCAGTCCCCTTAGAGTCAATCCAAGCCAGTTGGGAGGCGGACGTAGGAATCCTAGAGGACCACGTCTCGGTGGCACCCAGAATGTTAGCTATATCTAAGCTCCTCTTTCGCCTCATACATAAATTTCAGTATTGCTGTTCTGCCTCTGGAGGAGGGGCCATGCTGTTATCCCGAACTGTCTCAGATGCAAGGCCGTGCTGTGCACATTCTACCTTATTGTCTGGGAATGGCCAACCATTAGCAAATACTGGATAACAATCAACAGAGTCCTCAACATAGTGACAGCTTGCAGACTTACCCTAGAACCTAAAATAATCCTTTTGGGTATTATGGAGGACCTGGGAGCCCGAGGAGCTCCTGAGCCATAATTGGCATAGGGTACTTGGTGGCAAAAAGAGACATAGCATGACACTGGCAAGATCGCACCCGCCTCTCCCACACTGACGGAATGGGTCAACGGTATGAACATCTGTGCAATAATGGAGAAGCTGGTGTATAAAACCCGTGGCTTCTACATGAAGTATGAAAAGATCTGGGGACCCTGGACTCAACCGATGGCCGAGATAGGGTGAATTCAAATTTATGGACTACACAGGGGGAAGAGGGATTCTATACATGCTGATATGTCGACTCCAATTGGTGCAGAACGCCGCCGCCTGGCTGGTGATGGATCTCCCTAAATTTCACTCAGTATCAGCCACTATCAGAAGTTTGCATTGGCTCCCGTTGGGTAGGAGAATTGTGTTTAAAGCCTTGTGTCTAGTTCACAAGGCTGTCCACAAAAAGGGGTCAGAAGGCATCAATAAAATGTTCCAAAGATATTGTCCTGGCAAGGGCCTGAGATCTG
This sequence comes from Triturus cristatus, assembly GCF_964204655.1. Lineage (NCBI taxonomy): Eukaryota > Metazoa > Chordata > Amphibia > Caudata > Salamandridae > Triturus > Triturus cristatus. Next base: position 930,212,487 of record NC_140584.1, read on the forward strand.
CAAGTAAGAACCAGGTTATTGTTCCCAGGGCTAGGAAAGTTAGAGGGGGGGGAGGGCTTTCTCTTTGATAGGGGCCAATCTGTGGAATTCCCTCTCTTTCCCTATCTCCACTTTGGAATCACATCTAGTTTTTCGGTAGTCCTTGAAGACCTGGCTTTTTACCTGTCCTAATGCTTTTTCCAACCTGAATCTTTAAGTGCTGACCTGGTCGGACATCTCCTACTATGATCTTGTTCCGCAGCGCCTTGATGCCCCTGGGCTAAGTTCGAGCTCTATAAAATGTATATTCATTCATTCACTCATTCATTCATGTCAAGATGTACTGCATGTTCAAAGTATTGATATAATGTGCGTGGGAGGGGAAAATAATTACCATGTTTGTACGCTGCTATCTTATGCATTTTTCATTTCAAAATACAATAAAAAGTGTTTATATATAGAGAGAGAGAGAGAGCGAGCAGTCATGCTGGTACTGCTTTACAGAACTGCAAATGGTTGTCAAGTAATGGTGTTCCAAGATAAATTCCAGTGGTGTTAAAATGTGAGAACACAAGTGAGACTGTGGCTCGGAGTTTGTGTGGAAACATGGGAAATGGGTCATGGGAAGATTAGACACAGGCATCTTATCACGTTAAAACTTTGTTTGTACGCTTGATGTGCCTGTGGCTTAAGGGGTAGATCTGCATCCATAATCAACTTTTAAGTTCCTGGCTTGAGCAGAGCATGGTGAGCGAGATCCGAGTTCTTGAGGCCACACTGTAAATGGGTTTATGGTTCGTTCGTTCACTGCATGTAAACATCTCTGCTTGGGCGCACTGAGCTTCAGGAGGCTGGTTAAAGTCCACTGACTGATTGCTTGTAAGCCTTTATCGAAAGATATAGGAGCTAAAAGTAGGTGGACTTTCAAGTTTTAGGATGATTTGCATGCAATCGGCATATTTATAGCAGCTGACATTATAGGATAAGATGACGTCAGAGGTAAATGCTATATAGGAGGGGGCAATTATAAAGCCTCCAGGTACACCATCTTTGGATCTGAATGGATCAGAGGAGAAGGGTAGAAAGGATATTGCAAGGGTTCTATCCTTAAAGTAAAAAGTAATCTATTTTAGGGCAGTTCTTTGGATCCCTGTGGCATGTATACGCTTATATGAGAAAAATGCAGTAGGAGACATAAAAAGAGGCACAAAAATAAAGCAAAATACTACATTGCAAAAAGTGGGGTGGGAGCAGAGTAAAACAGAAGAGATATGTAAGACATAGAAAGGAGGCACAAATACCTAGTAAGTAAAGGGAGGGAGGAGAGGGAATAGAAACGTGACAGAGATGCCCCTACCTCACCCGTACATAGTTTTTATTTTTTAACAGTCAGACCTGAAACTTTCTAGGCCTTTTTTTAATGATTTTAGCGTACGACCGGAAAGCACCCATCTTAATATAAATTATGAATGCAGTAACTCTTCAACAAGATAGGTTACATGGAAGAAATCAAACATGGTTTGCCATTATACTAAAACAGAATAATTTAACAGATAAGTCCCCCAGGCATTGCATAATGAGGCTGTAACTGCATTTCTTTTTTATTTTTGGTGGCTTTTGTTCCCCCGTTTTGTTAGTCATCAAAACCACTGGGTGTCAAAAATGCTTTGTAGTACAAAGCAACAAATGCTTTCTCAGTTGTTTAGGAACTCAGATGCCTCTCTATTGATCTGGTCACTAACATTTGATGACAGCTATTATTTTTGTAATGCAGTTCAAATGATGTTTGTTAATTAGGAAGAAATTCACTTTTTTTTTCCAGATAAAGCTGACATGAATTTTAAAGCAGCCTGTAGGGTGAATGTACCTGCTCTAGATCTGTGTGCTGGCTAAGGTTCACCCCTGCTGGCTCAGCCGTTGATGCTAAATTGATAAACTGGTGATCTCATGTGTGCCATTTTATTTTCGTAGCTGAAAAGGTTGCCGTTGGGTTCAGGGAGATCCTGCCTGTTGGGGTAAAGGACGTCCAGTTGACCCTTAATTTACCAGCCCTGTTGGTGCCATTATCGCTCAGTGTAAGTCAGTCTTTCTCTTTTTCCTTCTTCTTACTTTTGTGTGGTACACTAGTCTTCGTGCAGTATTCTCTAGGCGTCCAGACCCTGCCTTGATATGGACGGAATGTTACACTCACACATGTGTGTCTTTAAAAACATACCAGAGTGGAGGTAATTCCACTTCGAGCGGAAACAGCAGCTCCATCCTAATCATCTGACACACTTTGCTTGTGAAAAGCAGGCTGAATTTAAGTCCCATGAATGAAGGTAGAACTTGACGGAATCAATGTGCAAACATCCAATTCTTTGGTTATTTCTCATGTTGAGAACTGCAAAGCACAACACTAGGGGAATTTTGCCCAGCGACAATACAAACCCATGGTGTCCATATTTCATTGTGTGAAATTCCTGGCTGGCACAGCGAGCATACTTGCAATAAGGCCCATAATGGTAATGGGACGGGTCCCAAAGCACAGAACAAGAAAAGAGAAAAGAGGAACTCCACTAGGTAGTGAGTACAATCTTGAACCATGGACGAGTGTTTGTGAGGTGGGAGAAAGCTTCTTTTCCCACTGATATGTGCTGCAGCATGAATAAACTCTTTGTTTTTGTATTTACTAGCAGTTTTTCTATAGTGCAGACCTAGCAAGCGGGCAGTGGAATGCTTAACATACAACTAAGAGAGGATACCTAAAAATTACATTGAGGAGAGGGATGAAAAGACTAACTGGAAATAACGTAATGTAGATAAATTTTGAGGAGATGGATTTTAGAACCTTTCGGAAAAGAAGGAGACTGTCATTTCATCTCATTCGATCAGGGATAGAGTTCCGAAGCCTAGGAACTAGGCAGGAGAAAGCTTGTTTAGATGTGTTGCCCCATTTGTATTATGGAATTTCCTGGATCAGGGGGCTTCTGTTTCTGGTGTTTCTGTGATTTTAAGGGGCCGATTTTGATGTTGAACGGACCTGAGTCCATCCGACATCAATCTGGAACTGGGATCGACTAACCTCCTGTGGTGGTCCCAAACCAGCAAATAGGTTCCGACGGAACACTGTTCAGTCACACTCCTATTCTTTACAATGGGAGCATACATTCCGACTGGAAGGCAAGCTCTCATTGTAAAGAGCTGAGGTGCAATTTATCCCTGCACCCCGTAGCAGGCACCCCAAGGTGCCTGCCACCGGGTGCAGGGATCAACAGGTGGGCACCATAGATTCCCCCTCGGCCGCCATACGGAGACCTTGCACCCATAGGGGCCCTGCCGGGGGCCTCCGAAGTCGGATTTCAACAGCCTTTCTGTGGCGGAAAGACCAGCAGAGAAAGGCTGTAGGAATCCACCATCGTAATCACTCAGGCGGAAAGAGCCGTCCTTGAGATTACTAGCCCCTTTCCGAATGGCAGACGGGCTCTCCGAGCCCATCGGAAGCCATTGGGAAAGCCCGTTCGAATTCCTTTCCGACCGACCACATCATAATGGGTTGGTCGGAAAGGAATCCGAAGGGGTCATTTCGGTGCGGTCGTAACCGTTTCCGACTGCATCGAAATCGCCTCCTAAGTGTGTTGTTCAGGTGGGATGGATGGCTGGTGTATGATGTTTATCAGTTCAGCTAGCAGTTCTTAAGTAAATTCTCGCTTCCAGGGGGACCGTTGAAGGAGTTTTATGAGGGGTGTGATATTGTCTAACTTTATGGCACTTGTGAATAGGCGAGCAGCTGCTTGTAAGAGATATTAGAAGCTCCTGTGTGGATTTGGCGATGCCTGCCAAGACAGCATTTACTCCACCCAAATACAGCCTGAACAGCTGATTTGTAGTCTGAGAGAGGGAAAAATGATTTTACTTTTCTGAGCAAGTGGAGCTGACAGGAGGAGGATCGAGTCAAATTCATGGGATGGCCTATTAGGTTGAGATGTTGGTTTGTGAGAAACATCACATGGAAATTATTTATTTTGAAGAAGTGTCACAGCGTCGACGTTTCAGTCTCCTAAAGTTTAATCCCCGAGACCATCATCAGGACTCAAGTTGCACCACGTATTCGTACTTTCATGTGAAACCTTTAGATCACGTATTCCAATTTATTGCGAGACCAAAGAAAGCGGCAACCTTCGTCTGCGCTTCCAAAATGTCTTTTTCTCCAAGTCGGCTCTCTCCGTACCACTCGCCAAAAATCTCGGATTTGTTTGGCGAGTGGTACGGAGAGAGCCGACTTGGAGAAAAAGAAATTTTGGAAGCGCAGACGAAGGTTGCCGCTTTCTTTGCTCTCGCAATAAATTGGAATACGTGATCTAAAGGTTTCACATGAAAGTACGAATACGTGGTGCAACTTGAGTCCTGATGATGGTCTCGGGGATTAAACTTTAGGACACCGAAACGTCGACGCTGTGACACTTCTTCAATATAAATAATTTCCATGTGATGTTTTGCATATATTATAAATATGTAAATTGATCTTATGTTATATGACCAACTGTGTATGGTGCATATTTACGAAAAAGTGTCAGTAACTACTGCTTAAGTTGTGAAATAAGACAGTAGTTTTGGTTGCCAGTGTTCAAATTGAATTACGTTTCTTTACTAAATCAATGAAATGTGTTGAAACATTCTAAAAATAATTATTTTAGATATAAAAAGAACACAAAAGAATGAATTGTGGTTTTGTCTGAGTTCTTTTGAAATGATGTTCACTACGGTGACTATTTAATTGATTAATATAAGTCAAATAAATCCTCAAGGTTTATTTTTGTGTTGACATATTATACCCAATCCCTTGGGGTCTAGTGGGTTGCACTATTGTTGTGTAGGTTTGTGAGAAAGCCATAAGATTTGGTATGAGTCCAGGGATAATTCCTAGATGTTGTAGAAATTCTAGCCACCTATGAAATGGGATTGGAGAGATGTGGGGGCAGTATATATTTCATATGGTAAACGACTGACCCATTACTGCTGCGGTGATGCAATAGTTTGCCCTGGTGACAGTATAGCATCAGTGCGCCAAATGAAAACAAAAACAGCATCTAATTCTGTGCATTTTATGTCTCCAGAGGAGCTGGAGCGACAAGGAAAGCCAACTTGATATTGAAGTGTAAGGATCAGAAATAGATCAGTCTTCATTTAATTCCCTAGACCACTGACTATTTCATTTGAATTCTCCCCAGAACAGTGAGGAGGTGGGTGGATGCATATCCTGCCACAGATAGTGCCTGCATTTCACAGGATTGATTCAAACCTTTCATGGACAAGCAATTGTGGCATTCATTATGAGTGGCCTCGTAATTCCAATGGAGTCTGTAACAGTAGTTACCAGCCCCATCAGAATTATGAGAGCATTAGTGTTTCTGTGGAACAGTTGATTATCCAGGGGAAAATAAGGAATTACCAGGTGAATCAGGCCCAGAATTACCATTTTCCCAGTAATTCCTCTTTTCAATAGAAAACCCTCAGGATCCAACTTGTAATTGCCCAGATTTTACCTACGCTCAGAAGTACCAATCCCTCAGTTTTACTAACTCAGAGGGTGGGGGAAATCCGGCCAGTTTCTGGGCCACCTGTAATGAGTGCCACTGAGCCACGTGACACAACAGCAGTGAATTTCCCATTGCAATATCCTGCCTGGTTTAATGTGGGACATTGATAATCAAAGTGGGACTGAGGCATAGACCAAGGTGTCATAAGAAAATGTGAGCTACGATAGACGTGTGCATCTGCCATTTTCAATAATGGAACAGCATAAACATTTCTAACCCTTTCTCTTGTTCTTACCTCTCTTTTTTCTTTATATTTCCTCCTTGCCAGATACTTAAGTCTATCTTCCTTTCTTCCTCCTTTCACTTCCCTTGCTTTTCCTCTCCTTGTTTCTCTTTACCACTCTGACTCCTCCTTCTACCTCTCCTCGCCTTGTAGATTTTCTATTCTATTCTATTCTCTTTTCCTTTTTCATTCTTTCTCCCCTTTAACATACATTTGGTATTCCTCTTTCTCCTGTCAGCTTCCTTCTATTATTTTTTACACTCTATTCCTTATATGCATCATTCCTAAAGTTATTGCTTCACTGTATTGTTTTCAGTACTACAATTTTTAACGCTAGCTACTCTCCCCCTTTTTGCTTTCTTTAGTTTATACTCCTCATACTCACTTTGTTTGTTGCTTTAACACCATTCTACGGCCCCAAAGCGAGTTGCATGCCACTGGTAACATATTAACTCTGCACCCAGCCACTACTGTGTGGTAAAAGTACCATGCAATTATAAATTAATCGTCATGGAATGGGGAATAATTGTACAGATCCGGTTTAATCGGGGGGGATTTCCGTATGGTATTTTGCCTTTTCATGGGGGATTACCACCTGCTTTGAGAAGGTCTTAAATCTGTGCACTGGGGCTGGTGTAGGGTGCAGAATGCGGGTGGTGACGGTGGGAGAGGGAAAGCGAGGACGCTGCTGGCTGGGCCCTCTGTACCTTGGAAGGAGTTCAAGTGAGTACCAGGGAATGGACTGCCATTGTCAAAGCAATTTATCCAGCTGGAAGTTTCGGCTGGTAAAATTGGGTCCATCGTTTCCCAAACAGTATCTGCTGCCGGAAGAACAATACAATCATGGTTGGGCAGAGTGGAATTCTACACAGGAATTTAACTACACTTCAATAATAATCGTGGCTTACATGCTCTTTCCCTCCCTCTAGTACTTCTCCCTTGTATCCTATCCCTCTCATTAGCATTCTCTTTTTCCTCATTACATCCAAGAAGATATTTACTTGTGTCCCTTGCCTCCTTTTTTCCTAGGAGACTTGGCTCAATGAATTTAACCCTCTTGCCGTGAAGCTAGCTATTTCAGTTTATTACGACTATGTGAAGCTTCGTACTCAAACAAGCACTGCAAAACCAGTTGTTCTACAGAGGTCTACGGAGGAAGCAGCCGACATTGAAAACCCCTTGCTCACCTTACAGTTCCCCGGTAGGCACCTGTCTCTTTCTCCTGCTATGTAATAATAGTGAGAGGAATAAATTGCATTGATTCCAAAAGAAGAATCAAACTGGAGTGCATAGGTAGATGAAAGCAGTCTTTACCTTTTGGGTAAAACCCCGACCATGCATTTTGCAACACTAGTGTATGTTGTGAGTGAAAGAGTTATACTTTTTTCTGAAGTACATCTGCATACTGTGAAAGGTCCCCATGGCTTGCATTCATGAATCCTTCTAAACCTATTTTTTCAATATCAAAATGCAGGTGAATTTGCACAGAAGCTAACAGAAAGATAATGTGTGTTGCAGAAGTAATGCAGACTGTGTATATGGTATACTTATGCGGTATATCACATTCCCTTCTTAAGATCCTTGTAATCCCAGCTCTTGGCCTCTAGCTCCAACAAAACTCATGTCTGGTACTACCTTACTCAAGCATCTCATGCCTCAGTTGTTGGGCGCAGGCTTCAAGCCGAAGGCATGAGACCTGCTTCAATGTCAAATAGCTGTCACTGACTTCCTCATTTACGAGCTTCTCACCTGTCCCTCATGGTTTCCTTTAGATGATTGTTAAATTATAACTGATGAAGCACAGGAGTTTCATGCAGCTATTATACTACTTGTAAGTGACTTTGCCTTTTCTTTGCTCTGTTATTTGAAGATTCGTGTAAATTCGACTCTCTGGATCCATCCGAGTTTACTGATGTTGAAGACCCTGGAGCGGATGCTGTTCCATTTATTGTACTTCGAATACTGTACAACCACATGGAAACTGGTGAGACAACTGTATTTGATTACACAAGTTAGATGGTGTGGTTCTCATTTGGGAGGGGCATCTAATATTATAGATGCTTTTTCGTATAAGGCTGCACTGCAACCTAAAAGTCACTGCTTGTTTTTGGCACCCACTTTTCTTACACCTTTCAAGGGCAGATTCTTTGACATGGCTTACTGACTTCTATGGATGATGCCAATTGGCTATCCCGAGTGCTAAAACTTTTAAAACATTTTATTGAGTTTTTCATATAACAAATCGCTAACAGATAGCACTTGAATGTAGACGCAGCTAACAGGTATATATTTGAAAACATGTCAGCAGCTAGACGTAGATAATTATATCTAGTCAAAGAATCCACAGTGATAGAAGATGTGGGGGAAACAAGGGTAGAATACACTGTGTATAATAGTTATTTAGTTCAAAAGTGAAACCAATGGCTGCTGCCTTGTACTGAGGGTGGTGTGGCACAATTGTTTTTATTAAAATTGACTTACTTTGGTGAGTTACAGTGCAACATCCTCCTACCTCGGGCGTCTTCACAGGAAGCTACGATGCACAAAACTGCACTACCCAATCCTGGCGCTGCTTTCATAGCATGAAAAGCAGCGCCAGGATTGGATAGAGTGGGCTCTCCCAGCACTCCTAAGAGCATTGGAGGCCTGCACGTTCTCTTACCTAGCTGTCTAAGTCTTAGACAGCTAGGTTAGAGAACTTTAAAATGCGCATGTCTGGCTGGCCGGCCAAACAGACATGCGCATAGCTCTCTGAGGCTGTCACTCGGAAGCGCTGCCCTGCCCCGGCCTGACACACAGTTCAGGATGGGTGGCTGAAAAATAGAACAGTAATACATGTACTTTATTACCGTATTATTCTCCAGCTCTGGGGCTTGTGGGGTGACGCTCCTCCGCTCAAATGGAGGAGCCGCCCCTGGGTGACACATTTCAAGAGGGCATGTGATCAGACTTCTTCGGCAGGTTCCCATGTCTTTACTGCAATATGCTTAGAGGTTCCTGTGGTTATGGTAAGTATGGAGGCTATTTCAGCCGATGCCCACCCAATTAAATTGTTTCTTCGTGTTGTTATCTGTGGCAATTGTGCTGATTTCCAACCCATGACCCTTATTTGTTTAGCTAGAATCAGTACCAAGTCTGCAAATTTACTTGCATATTTCCCAGCCCCAGTATGCAGAAATAAACTTTGTAGGCATACTTAGGGAGAGACAATCAATAGGTTGCTCATTTACTCATTAACCTGAGCAAAAACCTCATTCCAATATCGGGTTAGAACTCAACATTTCCATTCCATATGAAAGTATTCAGAGTCCGGAGAGTGGCATCTGGGACATTTGTCCAAGCCAGTAGCGAATTGCTTGCTTATTTTGGTGGGAATGAGGTAGTTGCGATTGAGAAATTTACATTGTATCAGCTTAGACCTTCCGTTTCTGGAAAACCAATCTGCATAAGCCATTATTCTTTCCAATCTTTTCCCATAGTCTCACAAGTGGTTTACACAAGGACTCAAGTATCTGGCCGAAAGAAATGTGACACTATCCATAGTCCTGTCCCCTATGCCAAAAGGACCGGCATAATTTTATATGCTTATGGATCAATTATGCTTTTTTCCACAGCACGCTAACAGTGTGTGTCAGTCCACCATATACCAAGAATCGTCCCGGTGGTATCCCATACTCATCGAGTACTTCTGCAAGAGTACAGAAAGCTTCAAAGGAATAGGTGTTCCCCAGCGACCCAAAAATAAATGTACACAGAGGTCCAAGCCTGTGGTTAGACATGTTTCTAATTCCTTAAGCACTGTAGGGGTAGTTCAGGGGCAAAGGCATTTACTATCCAGCATAGCTGTAGGTGTTTGTTTCATCAGCACATTGCTGGGGCTATCATTTTGGGAACAACCTGTTTCTGGTGTATTTACCAAATACAGTTCCCCACAGCATGTCTGGGGATGTATCTCTAGAGAAGAATCTGGACGCGAGCATTAGAGAGGCAAGTGCCCATTTGGCCATGTATTGTAATTGTGCCACAATATATCATACCCCAAAACCACCGTTAGATAACGGGAGGGGTAACTTATGTAGTGCAGTTCTGTGCATGCACTTTTTCCAAATTAGTAGCTTAAGTAATGAATCCAATTCTTTAAAAAAGAGTAGGCCTGAATCACCTGTACACAGGACAACTCTACTGATCATCCATAATGGTAGTGTCTTCCAAAAACATATTGAGTACTTAATTGCGCCTAAGAATTTATATGTATTACTCGCTATCAAATCTGAGTCCAGATGGTAGACCTGCATTCTTACATATTTAAATATAGTGGTAGTCAGACTCTGTGTGCTTATCAGAAGCACAGTACACATACAAATATGCCATCAGAAAGACAGACCTTCTCAGAAACAGTGTCATCATAAAAATGTTGGAGGTCCCAATCTCTGTGCCCATCAGAAAGTGTACTTGTCAAAAACATTGTGCTCATCAAAAACACAGTGAACAGTAGAATGCCTGTGACTATCAGATGTATTGTGTACATCAGAAATACTGCCCATCAGAAATGCTGTGCTCTTCAGATACGCAGTGCCCATCACACACAATATCCTAATGAACACTGTGCCATTCAGCAACACTAAGCAAATTCAGCTGCAGCCGGTTCAGGTAAGCGTGGTGGGGCTGGGCAGGGCGCTGTGGGGGGGAAAGCCGACAGATGACGGAATATGTATTATTTATTTATTTAATTATACCCCACCGTGTTTACCTGTGCCGGCCACCGCTGTGCATATTAGAAACATGGTAACAGAAAACACAGTGTTATCAGAACCACTATGCTTATGAAACATATTGTTATTAGAAACGCTAATCTCAATGATCCTCTGTCAGAAACACTGTAGCCTTCTGAAATCATGTGCTCAGTGGAAACAGGACATCCTTTTGAATACAACAAAGTGTTCCTGTTGGGCACAGTGCTCTTGAATGGTGCAATGTTTCTGGAGGATGAAGAGTCTCAGATGAATACAGGTTTTCTGATGGCAGAAATGCTGTATCAACGTCCCTATCATTGTTTATTGAGGACATATTTATGCTTGCAAATGTGTCATCTTTGTTAATGTTTAAACTCTTTGTTGTAAATTGCAGGTAGTGCTACATTTTATCCTACCAACATAATGACCACAAAAATGTTAAAGCAGGACTGCCACAGCACTTTCTAGGTGGGATATACGATCCTGTGTTATACAATGAGGCGTTACATCACGCTTTTTGTAAAATGGTAGCAGAACATTGTCTATGTGCTTCTAGGTGTGCAGAATACAAATGTAGCATGCTTTTGGCTACGGACACAGCAACAAACAATCTTTTTATACCTGTGTGGAAACTAAAAGGAGCTATACATAAATGTTTCTTCTTTTTGGTTCCCTCTTCCAATGTTCAATATAATTACCCATTCACCTTTGTTTGCCATCTACTACATGCATCAATAAATGAAATGTTGCATGTGTGATTTTTTATAGTCATGTCTTGTCGTGTCTGACTACACCTGCTCTCAATCTGGAGACCTACCAAGGTCTTGTTGCATCAAAGAGCAGTGCCAAATCTGCACATACTGAACAATATCAAGTTATTTCACTGATTGGAATCCCTATTATTTGTCTGCCTTTTCACAGAATTGCTGACTCTAGGATGGGTGAAGGTTGACAGCTTTCAACGTGACCCTGCTGGTATTCCAGGAGTTTGGGCACCGAGAGAGTTCTCTCTGCATTTTCCTATCTGCCCTGGGAAAGAGCCAGTCAACATGATTGCTCCGAAAGCAGATCAAACCTCAGAAGGTGACTGTTTAAGAAATACTTTTTTTATTGAGTTGAATGTATCATCACCATGTAACTTTACTCTCACTTCAGATTATTAAGCGGTAGGAATATTATTATTGACTCCCTGGAGGAAACCAAGAAAATAGCTATAACAGCAAAAAAAATAAAAAATTCAGAAAAATTTCAAAAAAGTGCTGTGCAAGAAAGCGCATGTTTTTTAAAAACAATGGCATCAACAAAACATGTGGTGTGCGTGAAAGCGCGTGTTTTTTAAAAACATAGGCATCAACAAAACGTTTGCTGTGCTAAGATCTCACTTTTCCTAGCTTTCAGGAACAAGCATGGTTTTTGCATTTACTAAGTGGTAGTCAATACTTCCTACTTTTTATCGTCTCTACCTACCTGCAGTTTTTGGCAGAAACAGGTGCGAAACCCATGGGTGAACCAAGAAAGTAATACTATACATTCCTGAAAGGTAGACAAAATTCTGAATTTGGCAAGGGGTAACTTGTATAGATCACTCACGGTTTTCCTAAAAAACTACTTGTTGAAATAAAACAATAATGAAAATTTCAGAAAAAATAGAAAAAGGTATAATTTTTTGCCCAAATGGCTGATTTACGAAGTTAATATATCATGTTGTCCGTCAGACTCTTCTCGTCTGCTGTTTGTCCAAAAATATGACAACCTAGAGCCAGCTGAGCCACAACTTATAATGATTTTTTTTATTGTTTACCAACTATGCTTCAATACATATGGAAAGATCTAATGAACAAAAAACCAGATAAAAGGGAAAGCTATGCTTTTTTTTAGAATGCGCACAAGAGAATGTGTTTAGGATTAGTTGTTTGTTTGTACAACTCTGAGTTTGTGGTCAGCCATATTATTATGTGATTTAGAGGGCCTTTGGGAAAAAAAAAACTTGGACACTGGCTTACATTTGCATGCTAAAATGGAATGAAATGCAATTGATATAATATATGCTATACTTTTCTGTGTTCCCACTCTCCTGCCGATAAAAACGGTACCTTAGCAGCGTGGGTGGAGCTATCGCCCACGACAGGAAAGGCACCGAAATCCAGGGTGAAGACATATTTTTGCCGCAAACAATTACCTATTTTGGGGACATTGGTAGTGGCTGCTACCCAGGAAACCTACTAAATCCAAACATTTCAGAAAACTAGATGCCCATAAGGTACTAAGGTTGTGTGAATTGTGTGGATCCCATGATGTTTTCTTAACCAAAATGCTCCAGACATCAAACTTTGTCTTAAATGAAGCATTTCCCCAAATGTCTGTTTTCCGGAATCTGTGGGGATCCTAAAATTCTTACTACCCTGTATTCCTACTGGCAATTCAGCCATGAAGATGGTTTGTAAAGTTCCATGGTTGTCGGCCGACCCAGAGCCGAAATAGTGCGGCCACTCATCATCACACGTGGGATTTACTGCCTCTCTGTTGGCCCATATGTTAAAATTATGCACAAAGAATTGAAATTTCCTCTTGCTTGCTATAGGATATGGGATGCTGTTGACTCTTGGAGCAGCAGAAAGGCTGTTGAGGCTTTAGGGGTGGCTTGAGAGCTGGAGAGCGCCCCGCTGTACGCCAGCCTTCTATCCAAGCCCAGGCCTCAGGTGATTAAAAATACCACAACTTTCCACCTTCTTCCACTCTGAGCTTCGCCGGGTACATCATTGAGTATCTCATTTCTCTCTTCTTCAACTCTTGCTTCACCCCCAGAATGTTCTCCTCTGCCTTTGCACCTTTTGGGTGTAATTCGGGAAGAAGGATATTCGTGCATTCTCATAAGTGACCGGTGGGACCGCCCTGGCTAACTGAAGCATCTCGGTCCCTATAGAGAAGAAGGCAGGCCAGTATAGGTCGTGTTGGGGCCCCCGGTCATTGTCTCCCTCCCGGCACTCTGTGGACTCTTTCTACCATGAATAGTTTCAGCTGTAGCTGGTTAACGTTGAGGTCTTTAACAAATAGGTCGGTAGAAGTTAATTCTGCTCTTTCCGGCACCCCCAGGATTTGAACGTTAATCCTCCTTGACCTTCCCTCAAAATTCTCCAACTTTGCTTCCAAGATGGATGTCATTGCCTGATGCTCCACACCGCTTCCCAGTGGTCTCCTCCACTACGTGGAGCCTGGCACCCATATTGCGTAGATCCGCCTGTATTAGGGTCACCTCCGTTCCCACCGTATCAATTCTCTGCTCTAGGGCCGTTCCCACTCCCTGTATCGCCGCCATGATGTTTTATTGCGAAAGTGGGTCACCCGTTGTCTGTTGTTGTGGCGTCGCCAACAGTTGGTCTTCGTGGGTATCCGACCCCTCCGGGCCTCTGGCGAGTGTGAATTTATCCATTTTCGTTTGGTGCAACCTCTTCGAGTCGCGGGCCCCGGTCATGATCCCCTCGGAGGCAGGTCCCGCTGAGGGGGGGTTGAATCAGGTCCCCTGGTACTCCCTGCCACCCACTGCAGGCAAGTGGTAGCTCTGCACGGCCTGTCAAGGTTCCCCGAAACACCTGGGTTGCCGGGACACTGTCCAGCCCCCCGGAGGCCACTCCCCGTCCCGTTGGATTCTTAACCAGCAATTCCCAGTCGTTTTCAAATTGGGCCCTCAACAATAGCTGGGTCTCTGCCCGGTGTCGCTGTACTTCTCCTGCCACTGTCTGTAAACTGTGCTCGGGCTGTCGTGCACAGGACCGAGCACAGCCGCTTACGTTTTCCACTGCGCCCGCCCTCTTCTACCACCGGTGCTCAGGGTACTCTGTAGCCATTTAGAGTTCCACCTGCGCCGGAACTGCTTGCAGGTGACAGGTCCACCTCTCAAAGGCCCCCGCCACATCTTAGTGTCGTCACTGCCGAGCCTCCCTCTTCTTGTGTTCTTGGGCGCAGTTGGTCTAGCCCGCACTCACTGTCGGCGGGCCACCTCGCAAAGACGTCGCGGTGAAATATGCTCTGGTGCTTGATCTTGTTGATCGGCCGGTCCCACGGCTGCTCAGTTCTTTTGCCCAGGCTCTGCCCCTTTCACGTCGTCCACCAATCGCTGCAACTCCGCCTCTCGTACTCGAAGCCGGGGCTCTCAGCTGTCTATCAGGCCACAGTCTGTTTCTTTTACTCACAGCAGTTTCGGAGGGAGCGGATCGGCTCACATACCTCCCTGGGCACCTGGCGCTTCCAGGATTTCGATTGGGGATCAAATGCGTCGGATTTGTGTGTGGATAGACTAGGGAATAAGATCTGGGCCATGGAGCCGCTCTAAGAAGTGGTCATCTTGTCGCAGGTTGGCCACTCCCCCATGTGGCAATAAAATTTAATGTGATTTCTTGATTTTTAGGTCTCGCCTGACCTAGCGGTGAGCCAGTTTTTTTTTCATGGTTATTACTTCTATGTAGCAATGGTGGCACCCGGGCGCCGCCATTACTACAGAGCAGTAATAAACAGAAACAAGCATTGGCATAGCCAATAGGTCTCGCTTTTGGCACCTTATAAGTATTTAGTTATGCAACTGTTGCATGGCTAAACACTTACAAGGTCCCAAAAGCGAGACCTATTGACTATGCCAATGCTTGTTATCTATTGTATTTGTTACGTATTTGTTTATTGGTTTACATGATCATGTGACCATAAAAGTGCCTTTTAGTTGTTCATGTAGTAATTCTGAAACTTTACATAAGCAGTCTTGTTTAGTTTTTGTGCTTCGTTGCTACTTCGAGAAGGATCGTGCTACATATGAAGTCCAAAAAGCCAATCATCGTTGTTATAAAAATTAAGATTATAATTTTTTTTGCCTAATGACCAATTATCATGTCCTCCATATAGTCATTTGTGTAGCTCCTAGCTAGGTCTCTTTGCCATTTTGTTCCTCAGTAGTACATAAGGAAGATGTTTTTTGTTTGGCTTGTTGGGCATAGTTATATTTTGTGAACCAGAGAGCATGAAAAGATAATGTATTTAGATTAAGATATATACTATTAGTTATGTATTTGTTTATAGGTTTCCATTAGCATGTGAATATAAATGGGTCTTGCAGTTGTTCATGGAGTAAATCTGAAACTTTACATACACAGTCTAGTTTATTCTTTGGGTTTTCTTGCTATTTTTAGTAGGAGTGTGCTACAGATGAAGGCGAAAGTGAATGAAAGGAAATCCTTATTATAAAAATGGAGATTATTGTTTTCAATTATCATGTCCACCAAATAGTCATTTATGCGGCTCACTGCTAGGGTAATTTTTCAATTTGTTGCACAGAGCTGCATAAGAAAGATGGTTTTTGTTTGGCTTGGGCCAGTTTTATTTTGTGAGCCACAGAGCATGCAAAGAAAACGTATGTAGATTAAGATGTTTTATGTTTGTTATGTATTTGTTTAAAGGTTTCCATTAGCATGTGATCATAAATGGGTCTTTCAGTTGTTCATGCAGTAAATCTGAAACTTTACATATGCAGTCTTGTTTATTTGTTGGGATTCCTTGCTACTTTTAGTAGGATTGTGCTACATATAAGGGCCATGGAGAATAAAAGCAATCATTGTTAATGTTATAAAAATTTAGAATATTTATTTTTTCTCTTCCAAATAGTAGTTTGTGTGACTCACTGCTAGGTCAGTTTTTCATTTTGTTGAACAGGGGTGCATAAGAAAAATGGCTTTTGTTTGGCTTGTTAGGCCAGTTTTCGTGAGCCAGAGAGCATACAAAGAAAACCTATGTAGATTAAGATAGTCATTATGTATTTGTTTATAGGTTTTCATTAGCATGTGACCTTAAATAGGTCTTTCAGTTGTTCATGTAGTAAATATGAAATTTGACATATGCAGTCTAGTTTTTTTGTGGGCTTCTTTGTACATTTAGTAAAATTGTGCTTCAAGATATCACTAGGTTGTTGGCCCTTATACCTTCATAACCACTTCATAACATCACTTGTGATAGCACAGGAATCAACTACATAGTCTAATGTACATTGCTGTGCAATTTCAACATAATTCATTCATCTGTTTTTCTGCAACGTGAAATACAAAAATCTATGTAAAATGTACTGGATTTCAAGCATTTTTTGAGAGTACCCTCTTTTCCTTGCACACCCTTGACCATATACCGCAAAACTTTCAATCCTCTGACAATGTACCGGGTACAACAGGTCTGCAAAGTTTTGCAGGGATTCGTCAAACAGGTGAAAAGTTATTAAGGGACAAAAATCCAAGAAATCTCTATCTCTGTTAACCCTAACTATAACTGCAGAGTGGCTACTTCCACTCTGTTTTATGTATATAAATCCAATATAGTATATATATTTATGTTCACTGAAAAACAAAGGATACAGGGACGTTATAGTTAGACTGACATCTCACTCGATCAAAACCAGAGAAATGTAGCAGTTATAGTTAGCAAAGCTAACTATAACGTATGCCCCAGCAATACACTGCTTAAGACCTCACATATTACATCACTCATGACATGGTCAGTGACATAACTGATGACATTTCAAAAAACATCACCGATGACATCTCAAATTACATCACTGGTGACATCATCCCCACTTACACACCTGCTCACTGATTCATAGAGCCACTCACACATCAACTCACCCACCCCTGGTCCCAATCCAGGGCACCTACTGTCAATGTTGGGAACCGCGGGGGAGTTTCAAGGCCCCCGCGATCCCTGCTTGCTCTCCGCCTCCTGCAGGAGCCAGCATTGCTTTTACACATAGGGAGCTGCTAACATGCAGCTCCCTGTATGTAATAGCAAATTGTGCTCCGCTTTGAGCAAGTGAGAGTAAAATGCTCCCGCTTGCTCAAAGCGGAACATAGTTTGTTATAGCTTGGCAGGAGCGGTTATGCTCCCGCCAAGTCAAAGCAAACATCTATGTCCCAGGGTGGGCACCCCAGACATAGCAGGAGCCAGCCCTGGAGGGTTTTGGTCCCCAGGGCCATGTATGGCTCCAGGAGGGAGGCTACGCAGCCCCCATCCTTTTTTAGAATTTGCCCGTGGATGTGGCGGCCCACGGGGCTGCAAGAGGTCTAAGAGGGCCCCCGTTTATTTAAAAAACCCTGTAGAGGTGGCAGTTTGGGGGCAGTGGAGGAGGCCATTAAGGCCTTCCCCGCATTCATTTAAAAAGAAGCCCCGGGGAGGTGGTGGTCCCTGGGGCATCAATGAGCCCTTCTTTATTGAAGTCCCCCCAGGACCTGGCCCACCCAGGGGCCAATTAGAAACGAGCCCGCACTTCAAATGTTTGTTTTTTTTAATGCTTTTTTTTGCACTGTAGGGTCCCAAGAGGCCTAGGGGGTCAGGGTATTTCTACTCTGCCCCTTTTCTTTTTTTTACATTTTTTGTGGGACTCAGCTTCAAGCCAAGTCCCAAGATGGCTGCCAACACTTCCTGGTTGAAGTGTTGGCAGCCAATTAAATTTCAGTAGGATCCACAAGTCCACTGCAAGGACTCGCGTCCCCAGATATCTATATTGTTAAAACATAAATATCTCTGAAACTACAGAACGGATTTACACCACATCATAAAAAGCACGCTTTCTGTACCAACGTCTAGCTTTCTGCCAAATTTGGTGTAATTCCGTTCAGCAGTTTGGGCTTTAGTCGTGCTAAAAAAATGAAAAATCTACATAGACATAACATGGGGAAAACACGTTTTGGGCCCTCCCCTTAGTGATGTGCAGCTGGTTGTGCGAACCTCCTTTCCAGGAAGAAGTTGGCATTTTGTGTATGTGCGATGTGAGTCTGGCTGTGTGTACAATACTGCAGGAGTTGAGGTATCGTGCTCTCCGAGCTACATGAAAGAGAGCTTAGGTTGACGAACAGGAAGGGTTGTGTTTAGTTGCAGCGGTGAGCGTCTGTGGGTGCAAAGCTTGCACTGCATATATGAAGGCCCCATCCTTCCCTGACAGTAGCCTGGTGCTTGTCAGCATTGCTGCGAATGGGCCTGCAGCTGCAGTCTGAGACCAGCTCAACAAGTGCAGCCCCTGTAATCAGCTGATATTTACCAGATGGGGCACTACTCCGTGTGTAGCCAGGTTGTCTCTGGCTGGCTTGGCAGGGTTGACTCAAGATCGTGCATAGGAAAATGAGTTTCTTTCTGTGTAATATTTCCCCATATAGAAGTATACTTTTATTTTATATTTGCCTGAAGGTCTACATGCGCGTTCACACACAGTGTTAAACTGCAGTGTGGGAAGTCTATTTTCACCCTATCTAAAGAGTTCAACAATGACAGAATACACACGTACATGCATCAACCATTTTTGCGAGCGCAAACGGTGCGATTCGCAAAAAACGGCCATTTGCCCCCGTAAAAAGGGCATTTGCGATGCATCAACGTTCAAGTCAATTGCATTTTGAGAATTCACAATTAATTGCGCTTTCTCAAATTGCGATTGCATTTAAGGAATCAAATTTTGCGATTCCTCAAATGCAATGCAAGAACTACTTTAAAATAGCGATTTCTCTACTAGGGGGCGCAAATTACCATGAAGTTGAACTTGATGGTACGGTTACACACACACATGCCCTTGGGGCATGTGTGTGCGCAACATGTGTGCACAGAGCAATATCAGAGGTGCAACAGGGTGTCCTTTGGACACCCTTGAAATTGCATGCGCAATTTGCGAGTACCTATTGATACTCGCAAATTGCACATGCAATCTCTCATTCAGGCCCATAGGAATGAATGGGAAGCCATTCCTTAATTGCGACTCGCAATTTGCGAGTTGCAATTAAGGAATGTTTAGGAATCGCTATTTTAATAGCAATTCCTACATGCATAGGCTTTTGAGAGTCCTTAATTGCGATTCCTTAATAATCGCAATTAAGGACTGGCAAAAGCTTTTCTTGATGCATGTGCCTGACAGTCTTTTGCACAAAAAGAAGAGGAAAAAAACTAATCGCCTCCACTGTACAGTCGATTACAGTGTGGCGGGACCGTGTTCTCACTGGATTCTAGGCTGTTCTCCCTTGTGCAGTCTGTTACAGTGTGGAGGGACTGTATTTTCACGGGGTTCTTGGCTGTGCTCTCCTGTGCACTCTGTTACAGCGTGAAGGGACCGTGTTCCTCTGAGTTTGTTTCGTAAAAGATTTTGAGACTTAAAGATATATACTAAGGTGCTGCATAAGTTAAATTACTATTCTTTCTGTACTACAAATTAGTGATACTATTTCGAAGATATGTCATCTCATCTATAATACTGTTTTTAAAACAGGTTTACTATTTATTAGTGAACTAGTCATTACACTGATACGTCCTCTGCTGCTGTATATGTTTGGCAGTGCTTTTCAACAGTTGAAGCTGATCATTGAGATTTTACTCAACAGTGATGTCTAAGTATAGTTTTGTTTTAAGACATACTGACTAGTTTCCGTAAACCTCTTTCCTTTGGGATGAATGACTGTAGTAGAAGATTGCAATAAATTCATCTGTTCGCTAAGACCTTTCTCTAGACTGATGGCTGAGTATAGTACACTCTTACAACAGACTTACCTCACTGCTCAATCCTTTGTCCAGGATGAAGAGTAATTTGACTAGGGGGTTGGGACACAGTGTTTTTTCCACTAAGACCTCTCAATTGGTTGTATGTTGGAGTGGCTTTTGTAACTCTGGCATTTACACTGAAACTTCTCTCCAGGTTCACGAATAGTGTTGTTTTGGTTTGCAGTAGACTAGACTACATGGTTAGATATTTTACTTTGGCCATTAGTGTTTACAGTAGTGGTTCAGAAGAGACAGGATTATCTGCTGACAACTTTCTCTTAGGTGATAAGTGAGTGTAGTAGTTGATAAGGTTACAGTAAGCTCTTTGCTGTATGTGTGTCACCTGTGGCTTTTACTTACTTTAAAAAAATGGAAATGATATTTTATGAAGTTTATTGAATTTTCATTTCCTGGATGATGTCATGAGTGATGTCATTTGAGATATCATCAGTGATGTCATCGTTGATGTCACTGCTCATGTCATGAGTGATGTAATATCTAAGGTTATAAGTAGTGCATTGCAATGGTGTAAGTTATAGTTATCTCACATAATTATAATTGCTGAATTTCTATGGTTTTGTGTGTGTAAAATCTCCACTTAACTGATACCCCGAAACCGGTCTCAGGATGCTTGGTTCTGGTTCAGGGAGGACCTGACCTGGCAGTTAGGGCTGGACTGTTCCCATGGGGATCAGCGTCAAGACTGATTTGCATACGACAGAGTCCAATTTGATGTGGCATGGTGAGCAACAAAACAATGGATTTAACCTGGATCTGTGACTGGGGGTGAATGTTTGACATAGTTCAGCATTCCGTCCATCGTCTTTTTGTGTTGCCATAGTCACCCAAAGTGGGAAGAGTATGCCCAGACATAGATACCGTGCTCACTGTGTCACTGGATTCAAGCTAGCTTAACTGATGAGGGGTGATACCCTGAAACCGGTCCCACGATGCTTGTTTCTGTTCAAGGTAGAACCTGGTCTTGCATTTAGGGCTGGACTGTTCCCATGAGGAGCAAGGTCAAGACTGATTTGCATACGGCTTGGTCTAAACTGGGGTGGCATGGTGAGCAACAAAATTATGGATTTAACCCTGATCTGAGACCGGGGATGAATGTTTGACAATGTTCAGCATTGTGTTGCTACATAATTTTGGGGACATGGCATGTAAGGATATAAACCACATACTCATCTTTGCAGTTGAGGGGTTTGTTAAATGTCCTAGCTTCTCTGGAGAGGGTTATGGCAAAATTATCCCTGTTTACTCCAAAATTAAACATCTCACATTCGTTCCACTTCTTGAAAGTCGGTCTGGATGTCCACCAGAATGTCTTCTGTATATCAGGTAAGTTACCTGCTCTAAAGGTGATCTCAGGCCTTGGAGTTAGCAACACACTAATAACAAAATTTACCTTTAAAGTCTCCCAAGGCTTGTTCATGATGTTTTGTATTTAATTCATGAGTTTACTCCTTGGTATACCTGAGATCGGTCTAAACGGGATTGGTTCTTAATTCCTGTAGGGTTATGAGACTAGATTAAAGTTCCACAAAGGATCTACCTGTTCAAACCTAATTATTGCCTGGGAGAAAATGAGGGAAGGTATAAGACACTGGAGACACTGGTTTAGAATGGTTCAAATAGGAGCCGGGGATTGTGTCAGGTTTGTTGCACTGTACTCTTCACGTCACGTAACATGCAGAGTAACAAACTATTAGACTTCGTTAAATACGTTGGCAAAGTCATATAGTGCACTTCAGTGGAATATGGCTTATCTCTTACTCATCAGAAAAAATATTGTGACTATCCATGGTCCCACTAGGAAACAGGCCATACATGCCTAAAAAAGTAGGGACATAAGGCAAAGTAAAGTTTTATGGATGCTGGTAATGCTGAATACAGTGTTAACAAATGAGGGATGAGGAAGAACCAGAAAATACAGGAGAAAGAGAATATGGGCACACGGAAACAAGAAGGGGAATAAAAACATTGTGCAGGGATGTGATAGCTGGTGGCGAACTGAACAAACGCTGAAAGAACTTGGAGATGTTGTCTTGCTTGCCAACATTTATGTCAGTCTAATATAGCAGCTCTACCACTCTTGCTCCAGAGGTCCTGCTTCTAACCCGGAATTGAGCATAGTGAGTTCTCATGCTAGTTTCCACCACCCCAACTCCCCCGATCTTCTACACTTACCCTCTTCTGATCTTAAATGAAGGCTGAAAACCAGGACCAATAAATGTGTGTACCTGCACATCCCGATCTTTCTTCTTAATCCTGACAATTCCTCCTTTTCTCAGAGAAAAGTAAGGGTTCCCTTTTTTTTGAGTTGGCCTTTAGAACTGATGTGTCTAAGACACTTGTTGAATAATCTGTGGATTTAAAATAGTCAGCTATAATTACCTGCTCTTGCAAAAACAATCTAAGCTGTTGTAGGAGGGAATGTGGAAATATGGATTTTTCTGGTCAGTTATGTCCCCTATCTTGGACCCCAACGGTTCTATGTGCATGTTACAAGTACATGTATGTTCCCTCCAGTTCCAGTTATGAAGACGCAAATACATGTGCGTCCACCGTTAACATGTCCTCTGTTGATCCGCCATGAATGGGCCGGATATTCCATTCCTAAGTGCGAAAGGCCACCGCCTTTATATGGTTCACTTATGCCATTTTACAGTCCAGGCAAGTAGGCCCTGATTCTGTCATCAAGCTTTTCTTGCTTTCTGTCTCTGAAGCTCCAGTCCGAGCCTGCATCTGTGACCATGAACTTTGTCTCATCCTCTGCGCGGCTCACGATGCCCGACATCAGCTTGCTGCCTGCCAAGAACTGTATTTCACCTTCGGAAATTATCTGCTCCGCTCCCTGCCCAATGCATTCCTGTCTAGTAGTTTAAGTAAACATTCTTCCAGCTACCGAGCAAAAGGCCCGGCTTCTCTGTCCTCATGCAAGTAATTCATAGCCCTGTTACCATGGAATATTCCTACCCCCTCGCATTTAGTGTAGACACTTAGACGCTTGTACACGCACTCACAGTCAGTATAGAATAGATTTTGTTCGAGAGACCTTTCTTTTTGGATAACACAGTTCTTTAAACATAGGATATTAGATATGATTTGGGATTAGGTTGACATAACCCCAGACTTTTGTCTCCACATGTAGAGCTAAATGTCAAGTCCCTTTCCCCCTCTAGTTGCACGTCTATCACACGTCATGCGACTGCGCACGCATCTCTGCCAAATATTTCTGCTGACATTGCAGGATTCTCCAGGTATCCACCCACACATGACAAATTACCCATTATCATCAAGTGGACGCCCACATGGACGCCCACCTTCACGCCTACTTACACGCCCACATACTCTTATCTCATTCTCTCTTGCTCTTTTGCTTACGTACAATTGAGAAATATATATATACTGTACTCTGTGAATAATGTTTTGAGAATATTGAGAATACTTTTCAGTCCCTTCCAGATCCTTTTTTGGTGATGGAAATATTCTCCCTTTGACTCGAGTTATTGGAATAAAGCCCTTTTAGAACCTGATACCACAGACTCAGCCTCTTGCTTTATGCATGATCTTATTGATATTATGAAATTATGAGAGCGTGATATTTTATTTACCACAGAATGGCGCCCGAACAGTTTAATCTCTTTCCCCACACGCCGGAGATGAAGGTCCAGTTTTGCCCCCTTCCATAGCCGTGATGGACTTCAAGCGCGCACGTCGCGGGTCTTCCCGCCAACTCCCTCAGGCCAACGAAGGGGACAGACTGCGACCAGGCATCCATACGAGGCGGTGAGGAACGCAGATTGTCCTACCCAGAGCCCACCTGCGAGAGAGCTGTGTCCGAGGTATACAGAGGCCCACCAGATTCCGAAGTTCCGAAGTATCCAGGTCACGAGTCGAGTCCAGTCCAGTCCAGTCCGGTCCAGTCCAGTCCAGTTCAGTTCCGAGGCCTTCCGTTCCGAGCTACCCGGTGAGTACCATTGCCGGGGAGGCGTTCTGACGTGCACATAGGTTGTGCCGGTCAAGACGGGTTTGGGTACACAAATCCGGTCTGCACTGTTTCAGCAGTGTATCTGTACTGTTTAGCAGTATATCTAGTATGTCTAGTATATAATTCAGAATAATCTAGTTAGTGTCGAGTATTATGCTAAGTGATTAGTTCCCTAATGATCATTGTTGCTCATTTAAAAACGTTAAATGTTAAATGTGTTAATACGTCCTGCATATTGTGGTATGAATGACTGTTCATTATTGTGTTTTATTGTATTAAGTTTGTTCAAAACCAAGTATCAGATCAGTTCTCAATATGCCGCTCTTTTCGAAACTAAGACAGATCACAACTAGAAAAGGGGTACTCGAAGAAGCTGTTCCCATTCCTCCTAGGGACACTCCAGGGTACTTCATGTATCATAAACATGGCCTAGACGCCATATTATTTCTTGATCTATGGGTAGACTACACTAAGGAATTACCAGAAAGTCAGAGGTGGCCCGCAGCTGGGACCTGGGATGCAGATTGCATCGTGAAAGTAGAGGAAGAATTATGGAAAAGGAAAGCTAGACAATAACAGAAAGACGCCATTGAATTATGGCGAAAAGAATCGTATAGACGTACGGAAAAAGCACGTAGACAGGAAGAGAAGAGTAAGGAGAATTCAAATAAAGTTCGAGAAAATGTGTTAGTTGAGGAAGGTATCCGAGTAAAAGCAGAACAAGTAGATGGACAACGAAACACTCTTATGAAAGAGAAAATGTAGACCAGCTTGGAAGGATGCCATTGAGTTTTGGCGCAAGGAGTCACATAGTAGGTCAGAGTAAGTGTTTCACGAAGCAGAGAGGAGTAGACTGGAGTCTGGAAAAGCCAAGGAACAGATGTTACAGGAGTAATTGGAGTAGGTAAAATGAGCGCAGGCTGACAGAGAAAGAAATACTGACGTTGCTGGTATTTATCCCGTCCTTTCAGAGGACCTAGCAAGAGTGGCCCCAGTAGAAAGACCAGTTAGAGTGCCACCGCAAGTACCGCGATACATATAATAATGATATAGTAGCCCGAAGGTTCTTGAGCCACCCACCAAATGAACAGCGCATAGCTGGTGTTTACATGGTCCAACATTTGACTACGTTGTCAATAGGAAATTGAGAGGGGTGTAGCTAGAGAAGGAACAACACCTGTGATTTGATGACACCCCTAATGTACAAAGTGCTAACGAAAATGTAATTTTTGAAAAGTTTAGCTTGAAAAAAAAAAAAAAAAAAAAAAAGAATTGTGGGTATTTCGAATTTGCAAATTGTTCAAGAATACAGGTTTGTGTTCTTGGTGGTCCAGTGAGCCAATGTGCTGGGTCAAGTCGGTGAGATTATGACCCCCTGAGTGCAAATTGTATGTAAAAATAATTTTTCAATTGAGCGAATTATTGCAGTTTTTATGGAATTGAGTAGTCTTTTTGTCTTTGACAGCTTCAGAGTGAGGAGAAGGTGGGGGCTGTGTAGAGCAGTATGTGATACAGAAATCGGAGACAGATTCTGACCTTGTAGCCAGTGTAGGTGGGGGCCGGTGAGAGGAGCAGAACAGAGGCACTGCTTAGAAAGCTTCTCTGACATCGCATCTGTGTAATGCCTGCAGCCGGAACAACAAAAAAAAGTTGGCTGGCAGCCCAGGCTCAGGCCGCGCTGAGGGGCTATTTTTAACTTCTCTGATAAGACAGGGCAGCTGAGAAATGTAAGTCGAGAAAGATTCCCTTGTTCTATTCTGTGCAAAACGAGTGCCCCGAGGAAATGTCTATGGAGAAGATTTGTTTTATTTTTTAGCAAATGTTATATTGCTTCTGGCCAGAAAGTAAAATGTTGCTCTTGCTTGGAATTTTAAGGGCTATGTGCCTATATAAAAACGATTTTCAAATTCAGACATTTTTGAATTGTGGCCACAAGCTGCCACCAGTTGCATTGGATAAATGATCCAGTGGTTAAAAGTCTGTGAGGAGAGATGAGAGGTGCGTCTTCGTCTGGGACATTAGGGTACATTGTGTTGACGAAGATGCATAGCTCATTTTTATAAAAGAAAACAAACAGGTTCGTGTGTTCTTCGTTTTTGATTATTATTGCTGATTCTGTTTTTATAAAAGAAAACAAACAGGTTCGTGTGTTCTTCGTTTTTGATTATTATTGCTGATTCTGTGTGTCAGACTTGACACGGTGATTTCAGATGGGGGTGTATAGGGCAGGTAAATAAGTTATTGATTATAAGCCTGACAAATTAAGCAGGCCAGAATGTTCGCCTCTGAGCTGTAGGTACTGTAATTGCGCATCGCTGCTCATTTATATATGTTAGTGCAATTGTCTATGCTTTCTGTGCTTGGTATACTGATGGCTTGGCATATGTATTTTAAATATGTTTTGTTTTTGTGTTGTATTGACCAGTCTGTTTAGCGTTTAATACCAAGTTCTCCTGTGCAAGTACAGAGATAGTCGTGACGACGGCGATCTTTGCACAGCGCTTGGCTGGAACTTGTTCACAATTACTAAATTTCACAGACGTGATATTACCTTTATCATGCTGTCAAAATAGCAGACAACACGTTATCAGTGTATGTCTAATTGGTGTTGGAGATGAATGAAATAAAAGGAAAAATTATGCAAGACTAAAATATTTTTCACATGACTGCCTTTCTCTTATAGACAGGCAGCCTCGGTCATATGTTTCCAGATTGGACATTAAGGAACAATTATGATCTGTGCACTCGCATCTTAACTCTTGAAGGCCTGTTTTAAATAAGGACTGCCACCACAGAGTGACAAATGAGGCTCGGTATTTAGGGTAATGAGAAAATATCTGACAGGATTTCCTTTTTAAAGTTTGCTTTAGTAAGCTCATTCTTGTAAGTGGTGGCCCCAAAAGTTGACTTGTTTTTAAATTAGGCTATTTATTGTATAGGTGGAAATTATTGCAAAATGACTGATTTCTTTAGCAGATAAATTATTAATTATCAACATTAACAACTGTTCTTAAACTTGGTTTTCCGAATATTTAGGTAATTTAGCATTCCTATTAGGGCCTACTAGCATTAATATTGACTTCAGGTTGGTGTAGGTTCATGTAATAGGGACATTTGCATATGAGATGTCATTTGGCTAGCTTATGAGCTAACACAATGAGGTTTGTACATTAATTTGAAGGATTTCTCGCCGTTTCAAATACGCTGTGTATCTCCTATAATTTTGCTTACGCCCAGTAGCTACACACAGGGATTAATAGTGTTGACAAGACACAGGGTTTGATAGTGTTTGACAGCTGTGAAATCTGTTTCAGATTTCCTCCTGTCAAAAAGGGGGGGAAGGAGGAGAATATTGGCTTTCTGCTAGCCCCTTAAGAAATTAAGCCCCTTAGAAATTAGCCCCCTTAGAAATTAAGCCAAGGAAATAGGTATGGTGTTTTCCCCTTTTTCTCATGTTTTATTGTGATCTTTCAGGGGAATTAGTCCAAGCCCCTAATACAGCTTCTACTAAAGTCCTCCCTTGGACACAAGAACACACTGTGGCATTTGAAGAATTAAAGAGAGCTTTATGTCAAGCACCAGTTTTAGCAAACCCTGATTACAACAAATCGTTTATGTTTTTTGTGACAGAGCGGGATGGAACAGCACTATCTGTCCTAACACAAGATCATGCAGGAAAACACGAGCCCTGTGCTTATTTTTCTAGTACATTAGACCCAGTAGCACAGGCTTTGCCTGCGTACCAAAAATCAGTTGCAGCAACGGCCTTAGCCATAAGACAAAGTGACTCGATAGTGCTGGGCCACCCTCTGACAGTACAAGTACCACACGCAGTAGAGGTTCTCTTGAACCGGACACAAACACAACACCTGACTGTAGCTAGACTGACAGGCTATGAGCCAACGTTATTTCAACCACACATAGAGATCAGACGATGCAACATACTGAATCCTGCTACCCTTTTGCCCTCCAGTACAGAAAGCGTTTCACCACACGACTGTGTTGAAGTAATACATACCGTGACTAAACCAAGACAAGACTTGACAGACGTTGCACTCCCAGACCCCGACCTAACACTATAAGTTGACGGCTCATGCATGAGGACAGGGGCGGGAGAATTAGTGGCAGCATATGCAGTGACTACTGATACTGTAATAATAGAGACTAAAAGAATAGACATATTGTCAACACAAGCAGCAGAGCTCATCGCCCTGACACAAGCGTGCATAAGAGCTAAGCACCTGAGAGTAAACATTTACACCGATTCTCTGGCGAGAAAGAGGTTTCTTGACCTCTCATGGGGCCAAGATACAGCATGGCCCCATATTCAAGCCCTACTGGAAGCAATACATTTACCAACAGCCATAGCTATCCTAAAATGTAAAGCACATACTAGAGCCACAGATACCATTTCCCAAGGCAATGATCTGGCAGACCGAACAGCTAAACAGACAGCTCAGACCCCACTAGACATGACAAAGTTACAGGTTCAATAAGTGTCCAAAGCCATGACAGTTAGGGATCCTTCCAAGGATGTACAAGACATACAGACACATGCTACTATGGACGAATTAAAGAAATGGTCGGAACAAGGAGGGGTACTGACTGATCAGGGTTTCTTCCTGATTCTATGGTACAAGTGATTATAAATACCGCACATAGTCCTGCACACTTAGGAGAGAAAGCAATGATAGATAGCTTACAGAATATATGGTTCAACAAGCACCTGCGTGCAGCAGCGAAACAAAAGGTCAGAACATGTATGATCTGTTGCCAATTCAATCCAGGTAAAGGCATTCCGATGGAACAAGGTGGATTCCATCCACCTGACCACCCTTTTGAAGTGCTCCAAATGGATTATATCCAAATAAACAGATGTAGAGGTTACAAATATGTCCTGGTACTAATGAAGCAGGTGTCCCTTCTGTTAGGGTATACCTGGAAATTCCATTGTGTGCGACATCCTGAAGCAGCAGGCCTTGTAGAAAGACATAAACAGACATTAAAAATTTGCGCAGACAAAGGTGTAGATTGGATGGTAGCCCTGCCGGTTGCCCTCTTTTTCATGCGAATGGTAGCTCATTCTAGAACAGGCTTATCTCCCTATGAAGTGGTCTTTGGTAGACCACCAAATATGTGGGGCACTCCAATGCCTAAAAGATAATAACATGCTGACAGATTACCTGGCTTCCTTGATGTCTGCACTACTCTCTTGTTGTTCGCAGGTTGCTGCCGCCTTCCCTGACAACACCCAGGTCAAAGAATACTCCATCGCTCCTGGATGGAAGGCGCCAAAGTCAGTGCTCTGGACCACGGGGACGGCCGTTAAAGTCAAAGTGCACCTTCACCACTCTTTTACAAAGGAAAAAGACTTTAAACTTGGATTTTGGATTTTGAACACCATTTTCTAGAGGAGACTCCCCAGCAGTTTCCACAAAGCTAAACTTAGATCTAAAAAGTCAGAACCCGTTTGATCAATTAAGTCCACTAGGTGGTGAAGCGGTTGAACATGTATTCTGGCTTGCATAAGATCTTGGACAATAATATTGATAAGAAAAAGCAAGATGTGCATCATGATAATATGTATCAGCTTAATACTACATGCTATTTTTCCTCCTATTGCCTCACTCTTATACTCCTCCACTAATGATACCATAAAGCACACATTTAGTGATCTGCCATCCCATGAGCTATCATATCGACTTGCCTTACGCAACAATACCTTTATTCAGATGCTGCACCATTCACATCAGACTAGCAATGCTACAGACTGCTGGGTCTGTGGCCGACTCCCCCCCTATCAGAACTATAAGGGAGTTTTGCCCCTCTTTCTCTATCCGTTCACACACAATGGCTCCTGTGGAGCATGGTTTAGTTTGATTAATTCCCTAGATTCGAATTCCGCAGTTTATCAAGACAACTGGGTATGAGGAAACCTGAACTTAGTTTTGCTTAAAGTCTGCTACCCTAACAAGGAGGGACTTCCCAAAAGAACAGGAACTGATCTAAGAAATGAAGTATATGGATTAGGTAATTTTACACTTAACCTCATGATCCTGAACGTTGAATCTGAAGCTACACCAATCTTGCCCGCCATGTCCGTATTCCCAGTAAAAGGGGAATTATGTATAAGAAAGAATGGCTCCATACACATGGGCCATAGTAAATGCACCACTGTAATAAAATTCAGTGATCAAGGCAAGTCTACATTTAGAGCTTCTCGTCATTCCTACTTTATATGTGGCCAGACCGCATATATACGCCTACCTCTAGATTGGGATGGTACCTGTTACATAGCATTCCTCCTACCACCTGTTTTCCTAGCTCCTCCTGATTATCATAGAAATACTCATTTAGTACACAATAGACAGCAGAGAGATCTCCCAATTGTCGATTACACTGAAACAGCATGGGAAAAATACACAGATTTCAATAAAGGTTTCTTTCCCTATATAGGTACAGTTACCAATAGTAAGCTGATACGTAGATTAACCAGAACCCTTGAAGCAGTAGTGAACGAAACTATTTCCGCCTTAGGCAATTTAACAGAAGAGCAGTCTGCTATGCGGATTGTTGTGCTTCAAAATAGTCTTGTCCTTGACGTTATCCTGGCCGATAGGGGCGGAGCTTGTAGGGTCATCGGATCAAGCTATTGCATTTTTCATACCAGAAAATTCGCCATCTGTATATAAAGCCATAACTCGCCTTCATAAGATTGTAAGCCAGATACACCAGAATCCAGGAACCTGGACTTGGTCCGGTTGGTTTTGGAGTGTATTATCTACCTTTGGATGGAGGGTCCTATCCTTCCTAGGTATTGGCCTTCTCATACTATTCAGTTGCTGCTTATGCCTGCAATGTGGACCAGCGATTTGTGGTCTGTGTGCCACATCGTGCATTCCACATCAAGATTTTCATTCAAGATCCCGGAAGAAGAAAGAAGAACAAATGATGCTATATGAACAGATCAATGGATTAATGAAGATTGATATCGCTTGACGGGCAAGTAGGGGACAAGGAGGGAATGTGGAAATATGGATTTTTCTGGTCAGTTATGTCCCCTATCTTGGACCCCAACGGTTCTATGTGCATGTTACAAGTACATGTATGTTCCCTCCAGTTCCAGTTATGAAGACGCAAATACATGTGCGTCCACCGTTAACATGTCCTCTGTTGATCCGCCATGAATGGGCCGGATATTCCATTCCTAAGTACGAAAGGCCACCGCCTTTATATGGTTCACTTATGCCATTTTACAGTCCAGGCAAGTAGGCCCTGATTCTGTCATCAAGCTTTTCTTGCTTTCTGTCTCTGAAGCTCCAGTCCGAGCCTGCATCTGTGACCATGAACTTTGTCTCATCCTCTGCGCGGCTCACGATGCCCGACATCAGCTTGCTGCCTGCCAAGAACTGTATTTCACCTTCGGAAATTATCTGCTCCGCTCCCTGCCCAATGCATTCCTGTCTAGTAGTTTAAGTAAACATTCTTCCAGCTACCGAGCAAAAGGCCCGGCTTCTCTGTCCTCATGCAAGTAATTCATAGCCCTGTTACCATGGAATATTCCTACCCCCTCGCATTTAGTGTAGACACTTAGACGCTTGTACACGCACTCACAGTCAGTATAGAATAGATTTTGTTCGAGAGACCTTTCTTTTTGGATAACACAGTTCTTTAAACATAGGATATTAGATATGATTTGGGATTAGGTTGACATAACCCCAGACTTTTGTCTCCACATGTAGAGCTAAATGTCAAGTCCCTTTCTCCCTCTAGTTGCACGTCTATCACACGTCATGCGACTGCGCACGCATCTCTGCCAAATATTTCTGCTGACATTGCAGGATTCTCCAGGTATCCACCCACACATGACAAATTACCCATTATCATCAAGTGGACGCCCACATGGACGCCCACCTTCACGCCTACTTACACGCCCACATGCTCTTATCTCATTCTCTCTTGCTCTTTTGCTTACGTACAATTGAGAAATGTATATATACTGTACTCTGTGAATAATGTTTTGAGAATATTGAGAATACTTTTCAGTCCCTTCCAGATCCTTTTTTGGTGATGGAAATATTCTCCCTTTGACTCGAGTTATTGGAATAAAGCCCTTTTAGAACCTGATACCACAGACTCAGCCTCTTGCTTTATGCATGATCTTATTGATATTATGAAATTATGAGAGCGTGATATTTTATTTACCACAGTTCCTTTTAGTCTGTAGCAGCTCAATATATGTTATGTTCTACTTCACTACGTTACTGTCAGTTAAGTATGTTATAATTGTGTTAAAAACTGCATAGAGAACACTTTATAATCAATGCGAAACAGCTTATGAAGAACAATTAAAACAAATATATGGTATGTTTTATTTCTGAGATGACAAATGAAAATTGTTTGCATGTAGAGTACTGTTACTGTTATGAGATTTTATTCACATAGTCCTAAATTGCCACCTTAATATAATTTTTTTTTAAATAATCTGAACAACTCAAGGTGTAAGTGTTCATATTCACATTGTTGATATTCAAAGCATCTACAAATTAACTTGCAGTGTCCTCACTGCAGCACGATATAATAAAAAGATTGACAGTCCACTTTAACCAAAAAATCAGATTGTAGGATAAATTCAAATAATTGGCTTTACCTAAAACCTGATCCTCCCACCATCTCCTATCATAATTTACAAAGATGTAGTCAAAGCAGGTATCCATCACAGTGCCCTAAGTTGTCTGTACAGTTTGTCATGAAACAAGAATTTTTTTTCAGTCAAGCATATTTTCATCATGCTCAACATCATTTGAGTGTGTCTGTACAACCTAAGGGTCCTGATGTCTTATTCTCTTCTACAGAGATGTAACATCTAATGTCATTAGAAAAAAGTTAGGTTCACATTTTATGTCAGAAACCCTTTGTAATAACTTTGAGGTATCTTTGTAGGATGTAATTGTCTGAACCAAGGGGAATAGTAAATGGTTGATGGAAATGGAAGTATTTTCAGATAAGCTACTCTGAGCTGAAATAATTTGTTGACCTGTTTTATGGGATCTTTATGTTGTTTGGGGAGTAAGTACAACATTGTAATCTCCGGAGGTTCATTTTTCAAGCGATGGCACTCATCTTTTGCTAAAAGTCCTGCTTCAAACCACTCTCTTAACAAAGTATTTCAGTTTAACCAGCAGTGCATATTCAGTTCTTGTGATGGTCATATAGCTGTCTTGGTCATTTATTTAGCCTTGGGCCTCACCAATATATATCTGTTGGGTACAAAGTACACTATTACTACTCTAGCCTGATAGCTTAATAACCAAATTAGTGTCCTTTATTAGAGATCATACCATCCTAATGTAATCCTTTCTCCATTTGTTCATTAAGGTTCTGCTGCCTGTCACATGTCTCAGAGATCAGAGATGTTCATTAGATCACCCACAACTAGATTGTGAAACGACTTGAATACAGTTAATGATTTGCCCACTTATATAAGTAAGGAGATGCAGGGACATATGTCAGTCGCACATATATGGTGTTTAAAAGGAGGCAAAACTAAATGGAAGCTTATCGCAAACAAGGCTTTTGTAAGCCAAAATGCATTGATCTGGCCATACTGGAAGAATAACGGTAAAGAGTACTGCACACACAACCTGCATTTAACAAACAGTAATTGATGTGACTAAGAGAGGGATTGGCATCCCCAGCTACTCACTGTGCACAGGGTCTGTTCCGGAGCTCACCGGCAGTTTACCGGAATCTTGCTTCTTAACTTGTAGTGTACTGAATACATTTTTGTCCCAACCCTAAATTGAATTATAATTATTATAAACATTCTAACCCTATATTTGATTAAATGCATATTAAATACATGTACTATTTTTTAAATATGTTAACACTAACCCTAATTAAAATATTATTGATCTATTTTGAAATTCGATATAATCAAACTAACTGATTACAGCAATACTAACCTTAGCTTAAATAAAAGTACATTATTATAAATAAATTTGTCATAACTTACTTATTCTTCAACCTCTGATACTAAATTTCACTCAATTTAAAAAATGTTTTGCTGATATTCTGGACAAATTGATGGTGCAACTCAGTGACTACAGACAAAGTAAAGCTGCTGTCAAAGTAAATTGCAGGTAGGTAAATGTCAAACGAAATAGAGAAATAGACGTTGGACACAAACTGGGGCATGAAGAAAAGCCTTCATTGGGGCGAGATTGGAATCTGCAAGTCCCACGGTTTGGAATCTAGTATCAGTGCGTGACAGGACAAGGGCTTGAACTACTCATTGGAAACTGGAAGCAGACAATTGCTATCTCTTAGGGGTAGCAGTTGATACCCAAGCTGGCCTTTTGTACCCGTTGCATTGCCCTATTAACGCAGGTCGCATTGGTCAAAAAGCAAGAAGAAAGTGAAAAAGGTTCTTGAAGTCTTGTTTATTTTCTGTCGTTTATACTTTTTGTATATCTCCAGGCACTTCAGCAGCAAGTAGTAATCTGTAGAGAGGAAAATGTTGGAATATGGGAGTAAAATTGTCAGTGCTGCCGCTTAGACCCAGCCGCATCATCTTGCCCCTCAGCACCACGGCGACACTACGTTCTGTCTGGCGTGGCACGCGGCCTTGGCCTCAGTCAGGAAGTG
The DNA here is from genome assembly GCF_964204655.1 of Triturus cristatus. NCBI lineage: Eukaryota > Metazoa > Chordata > Amphibia > Caudata > Salamandridae > Triturus > Triturus cristatus. The sequence goes on from NC_140584.1 coordinate 930,247,185, forward strand.
AGGCAGCGGAGGTGACGCTTCCCGGAATTCTGCGCCTGAGCGCGCAGCTGGGACCCTGAAACTGTAGCTCCTCTAATTATCTCCGGCGCCGCGCAGGGCATTGCGTCTACTTACACTGAGTAAATGTCAGCGCTGCGCTCAGTCACAGCAAAAGGGATAATTAACCAGCCGCTCGGAGAGCGCCTCTAAGGGCCTCTCTAGGCGCGGACAATAATAGAAGGAGAATTAATTTACACGCACAAGATTTTCTGCTCTGGACAGAATTATTGTTTCCGGGTGATAAAGTTAAAATCCATGTTAACACGTTCTGTTCACTGAAATATGTCGTTGCCCTTCAAGTGTTTATGTAGTACGCGGTTAAAAGTTATTACATGTATCCACAGAACAACCCCTCGGCCTGTCACTCGTGCAGCTGACCGTGTATGATCCTTTGAAAGAAAGCGCCATCGAGGAAGAGACCCTGAGGTAAGAATGGAAGAGGGGTAACATGGTGATGTCCAGATACATTATGTGATATATGTAACATAGTTTTTGTAGGTTAATACATGTGGCGTAGACCATTGTTTAATGGGCCCTAGCGCAAGGAAGGAATGACGCCCTTACTGTTTAAGTTATAAAAAACAAGAATAACCAGGATTTGATGGGACCCTCAAGGCTCTGGGCCTCGGTGCCACTGCATCTACTGCACAAAAGGAAGCTACACCCTGCAGAGGTCTGAGTAGAACCTACTGAAAGCAAGTTTCTAATTAAGGTTTAGTATCGTGAAACGCCAAAGAGGTTTATAGGCCTCTGGCAGAGTCATACATCTTAGCCTTATAGAGGCGCTGTCTTGTTGCCTTGCGTGTGATTGACTTTGTTCAATACCTTCCTCACTTTCAGATACATCAGGTATTCATTCACCTGGCACGTCAGTACCTCCAACCCAGCCTACTAGCGGATCAGAGGCACCATTCTATTTCCTGACATGACTGAATCGTGCCTGAGTAACTGACTCTTGCCTAGCTGTCTTGGCCTTCCAGCAGAGCTAGCCTTCCATTATTCCGACAATGCCCCGTTCAGTGTTTTAGGGGCAGTGCCTGCCACCTCTGGCGTAATTGTCTGTACTTTTATAATCCCAACCCTTTGGATGCATTGCCATTTGGCCTGACACCTAACAGCCACCTGCTCAGCCATCTGATTATTTCACAGATACCGACCTCTACCCTGACTCCATCCCTCATCCTTTTTGCTTTCCAGAAAGGCGCACCTGTCGTCTAACGTGATTGGCTCAGGACCAGCCATCTCTGCCTTCCAGTGACGTTAGACTGTTGATGGTCATGTCACTAACACACATAGACCTCTGGTCTTTTTGCATCTTTCTTTCATGTATCTCTTTGGTATACCTTTCCACATTTGCATTAATATATTTTACTATCTTATCCCATTCAGTTGTTTGTATTTTCTTGGATAAGTCCTTCTTTAGTTGTGTAATTTCTTCATTGAGTTCTTTAAAAACTCTGGCCAGTTCTTCAATAAGTAGAACTAGATCCAGTGAATATTTGTTTAATATGCATTCCGACACTCTGTACATTTTTTGTTGCTTTTTCACAAAGTTAGTTTCAGAGAAATTCGCCATCCACTTGGTATATGTTTCATTCAATGGTATTGTATTAATGTAGTTGCATTTAACCATTGATTGGTTTCTCATTTTATTAAAAATATTCCACTTGCTTAAGAGTTTTGGTTATATTGCCGGTGGATGTCAGTTCCAAATTAGTTTCTTTTATCAAACCATATATCTCCTTATCTTCTTTCTGCTTTTTATTTTGCAACACTCGAATTTTATTTCTTGTACCATTCTCTTTGCATGTCGCTGTTTTCAAGCAGTAGTCACCATCATGTTATCTCCCACACTAACCTGCGGTGTACTGTACGCTGGGTAAGCGACAAAGCTCCGGTGATATTTTCTAGTGTCCCACATGATGAAGAGTTAGAGTTCTGATACTGCTTCTCAATGAGCGTGCGTGCCCCTCTAGGAATGGCACCCCTTTCTACACTATGCTTCACTCATACTCACCAGTTAATCCTTCTTTGGAGTAGTAGTTTGTTGCTCTTATGACTTTTGTTTCCCTTGCGTCTTTGATCAAGTTCTTCTGTCATGGATTAATCTTGCCATAGGCTATATACATCTTCGATTTTTTGACCAAAGAATTTGCCTTGCACCTTGCAACTTCATATTACCACGTGTGGAAATGTGTAAATAGCTTTTAAAAATGAGTTTAATGTAAATTCATTTGTATATTTTCTGCATTATGAGGGGTATTTGTGCCTTTAACTGACACAAAACAGGATTTTAAAACAGAGGTGTAAGCTTGGTTGGTACATTTAAAATGCATTAATAGGTCTCACCTGTGAGAACTATTTACGATGAAAATGTTTTTTTTCTTCTCGATGACCAGCATGCCTGTGCATACAGGTCATCCTGGAATGATTGTTTTTCTGCAAGCCAAGAAAAACCTTTTCAACATGTCGACCACCCGCACGCATGCATGTAGCTGAAGAGCCTGCTCTACAAGAAATAAGCACTGGCAAACACAATAGATTTCGCTTACACAAGAGCTATTGGCTTTGCCAATGTCTTTTTGCCATGATGTACAGAAGTGTGGAGTGAAGTAGAGGAGTGGGATGGAGTGGAGTGGACTGGCATAGAGTGGAGTGGACTGGCATAGAGTAGAATATAGTGGTATGAATTAAAGTGGAGTAGACTACAATGAGTGGAGTGGCGTGGAGTGGTGTGGCTTGGCGGAGAGTGGCTTGGAGTGAAGTAGAGGGGTGTATAGTGGCACTGTGTGGGTTTGGGTAGAGTGGCACTGTGTTGAGTGTCATAGAATGAAATGACATAGAGTGCAGTGGTGCAGAGTAGGGTGGCATATAGTGCACTGGGTTAGAGTGGTGTACAGTTCAGTGGCATAGAGTACAGTGGTACAGAGTAGAATGTAGTGGCCCAGAGTACAGTGACCTAGAGTACAGTGGTGCAGAATGCACTTGTGTTAAGTGCTGTGGCATGGAGTAGAGGGCATTGGCTTAGGGTGCAGTGGCAAAGAGTAGAATGATGCAGAGTAGAGTAGAGTGCAGTCGCGGAGTGTAGAGTGGTGCAGCTTAGAATTCAGTGGTGCAGAATAGATTAGAGTGGCGTAGAATGCAGTGGTGCTGAGTAGAGTGTAGTGGAGTAGAGTGGTGAACAGTAGAGTGGCGTAGAGTGCAATGGTGCAGAGTAGAGTGCAGTGGCTTGGAGTGGTGCAGAGTAGATTGGTGTGAAGTGCAGTATTGTATATTGCAGTGTCGTGGACTAGAGTGGTGCAGAGAAGAGTGGACTAGCATAGTGTGCAGTGGTATAGGGTAGAGTGGCGCAGAGTAGAGTGGCATAAAGTGAAGTGACATAGAGGGGTGCAGAATAGAGTGGTGTAGAGACGTGGAGTGGTGCAGCAGCGTACAGTACAGTGGTGTAGAGTGCAGCAGCATAAAGTGGCGTAGAGAAGATCATAGTGGCGTGGAGTTCAGTCGCATGGAGTGGTGCAGAGTAGAGCAGAGTGGCATGGAGTGCAGTGGCATAGAATGCAGTGGTGTAGAATGCAGTGGCGTAAAGTTCAGTGGTGTATAGTAGTGCAGAGTAGAGAGCACTAGCGTGTAGTGTTGAAGAGTGGCATACAGGGCAGTGAATTAGAGTAGAGTGGTGTAGAGTAGAGTGCAGTGATGTAGAGTGGTGCAGAAGCACATAGTGGTGCAGTGGTGCAGATTGCAGTGGCATAGAGGGGTGCAGAGGAGAGAGGCATGGAGTGCAGTGGCATAGAGCTGTGCATTGAAGAGCAGAATAGTATAGAGTGCTGTTGCATAAGTGAGAGTGGTGTAAAATGGCGTAAAGTGCTGCGGTATAGGGTGGTGCAGAGTAGAGTGCAGCAGCATAGAATGGTGTAGAGAAGAGCATAGTGGCGTGGATTTCAGAGGTGTGGTGTGCAGTGACATGGAGTGGTGCATAGAAGAGAAGAGTGGTCGTAGAGTGCAGTGGGGTAGAGTGCGGTGGTGTATAGTGGTGCACAGCAGAGTGCAGTGGCGTGTAGTGCAGTGGTGCAGAGTGATGTAGAGAGCAGTGGTGTAGAGTGTGGTGGCATAAAGTTGTGCAAAAGCGTAGAGTGGTGCAACAGTGTAGAGTGCAGTGGCATAGAGTGGTGCCAAGAAGAGCAGAGTGGCATAGAGTGCAGTGGCATAGGGTAGAGTGGCGTAGAATGTTGTAAAGTGCAGTGGCATAGAGTGGTGCAGAGAAGAGTGCAGTGGCGTGTAGTGCAGTGGCATAGAGTGCAGTTGTGTAGAGTAGTACAGAGAAGAACAGAGTAGCATATAGAGCAATGACGTAGAGTAGAGGGACGTAGAGTCCTGCAAAGTAGAGTGCCTCTGTATAGAGTGGTGCAGTGGCGTAGAATGCTGTGGCATAGAGAGCAGTAGGGTAGAGTGGTACGGCGTTGAGTGGTATGGCATAGAGTGCGGTGGCACAGAGTCGATTAGAGTAGCGTAGTGTGCAGTGGTGCAAAGTAGAATACAGTTGCGTATAGTGGTGCAGAGTAGTGTGGCGTGGAGTGCCGTGGTATGGAGTGGTGCAGGGAATAGTGAATTGGCATAGAGTACAGTGGCTTAGTGGTACAGAGTAGAGTGGAGTGGGTTGGCATAGAGTGCAGTGGCTTAGAGTAGAGTGGTGCATAGTAGAGTGGCGTAGAATGCATTGGTGTAGACGGGTACAGGGTAGAGTGGTGCAGAGTTGTAGAGTTGTGCAACAGCGTAGAGTGTATTGGTGTAGAGTGCAGCAGCGTAGAGTGGTACAGAGAAGAGCAGAGGGACATAGAGGGCAGTGGTGTAGAATGCAGTGGCGTATAGTGAAGTGGCTTAGAGTAGCGCAAAGTGCAGTGACATTGAGTAGTGCAGAGTAGAGTGCAGTGGCTCAGAGTGGTGTAGAGAGCAGTGGTGTAAAGTAGAGTAGAGTGCAGTGGAGTAGAGTGGTGCAGCGGCACAGAGCACAGTGACGTAGAGTGGTGGAGAGAAGAGCAGAGTGGTGTGGTGTGGAGTGCAGTGGTGTAGAGTTGCACCGAGAAGAGCAGAGTGGCAGAGAATACAGTGGCGTAGAGTGGCGTAGGGTAGAGTGGCATAAAGTTCAGAAGCATAGAGTGGTGCAAAGTAGAGTGCAGTGGTTTGTATTGCAGTGGCATAGAAAAGAGTGTAGTGGTGAGTGGTGCAGAGAAGAGCAGAGATGACAGAGTGCAGTGGCACACATTGGCAAAAAAGATAGTAGTGCTAGGTAGAGTGCAATGGTGTACAGTGCGGTGGTGTAGAGTGGTCTGAAGTAGAGTACAGTGGTGCAGAGTAGAGTGGCGTAAAGTGGTGCAAAGCGGAGCGGTTCAGAGGCATAGCATGGTCCAGCAGCGTTGAGTGCAGTGGTGAAGAGTGCAGCACATAGAGTGTTGTGGAGAAGAGTAGAGTGATGTTGAGTGCAGTGGTGCAGAGTAGAGTGCAGTGGCATAGAGTAGAGTGGTGTAGAGTACAGTGCAGTGGTATAGAGTAGAGTGCAGTTGCATACAGTGGTGCAGAGTAGAGTGCATAGGCTTAGAGTAGATTGGTGCAGAGTAGAGTGCAGTGGCATAGAGTATAGGGTATGAGGGAAAAGAAGATACATGGACTTGGATAAGGGAGACAGACTGAAAACACAAGGACACATATGGAGTGCTTTAACACAAAGAATAAAGTAGCTCCAAAAATGAGACACAAGTACTTGGTCCTTACTCCAGGGTAAGGCCAAACACAAGAAGAAGACATGGCACTCACATTCCATGGCAATCGAGGACAAAGGAAATGAGAGTGACATTGAAGCTAACAAATGGAAAGTTATCGGGGGCGTGGTGTGGCTTGCAAGCCAACATGGTGGACTCATCTTGAAGAGGCTTCATGCCTAGTGCCTGATTTTCCGTCGCAATCATCCATCTACAGGCAGCATCTCATCACGCAAGAGGGCTTGAGGTGCAGCGGATGGCAGCATGCACTTCGTGAGCGGTCGACTGCAACACTGATCGTGGCCCGGACCCCGCAGGCTGCCGAGGCTGGTGGCGTGCTGGAGGAGACTGGCGGCCATCTTGCGGCCACGGGTAGAGCTGCTGGCTCAGCTATGCTGTTGCCCTTGCCTGGATTGAGACATTGAGGCGGCTGCGAGGAATCGGCAGAGGCTGTGCGGCAGAGAACGGAGGGCGACCAAGGAGAGGTGCGACTCGAGCAGTGAGGAGTGGGGGGAAAACGTGCAATCCCAGCCTATTCCTGCATCTTGAGCACCCCCTGCTGCAATACCGCACACCACCGGCGGCGTCCTGAGCGGCTGGCGCAGGCTGGGCTGCTGTAGCTGAATGCGGCCTGGTGCAGTAGGCGTGAACGCCATAGCTGACGAGCCCATAGTGTGGTCCGGGGGCTGTGTCGAGCCCAGACCCGCGCTCAAGAGACAGGCGAGCAGGCGAGGAAGTGAGGAGACACGCACGTCAAAGGGCCAGCAGGCTTGGGAGCCTAGCTGAATGGACGAGGCCGCCATATCAGTGTGAGGATTGTCTGGTATTCCATGGAAGCGGACGCAGCAGAAGCCTACTTGAAGTTCGGCTGCCTCCGGGGGCACTCCACGGGAAATCCAGAGAGGAGTCCTGACAGAAATAGCCTAGGGACTAATTGAGCGGAGGCGGATGGGTGCCTGACTGGGCCCGGGGGCTAGGCCGAGCACATATTCAGACTCTGGCTGGTGTGCCGTGGCTGGCACCTGATGAGCAGTGTCGAAATTGGTGGATTGACGTGCTGAGCAAACACGTGCGCTCGGAGCTGCCCAGGCAGGCCTAGACTTTCAACCCATTAGTGTAGCATACCACAGTAGACACAAGGGCAGGAACTTGTGCATCATGTGTCGTCGCTGGGGTACAGGGTTGGTAGTGTACCATGGGAGAATCACAGCACGCAGCCCTGCATCGGAGTGGACCGGAGCGCGCAGATCTCTAGCTGAGCTCGGGGGCTGTGTCGAGCCTAGGCCTGGCTACAACGAGCGTGCAGACTGCACCTTGAGAGTGAGGAGCATATAGCCCGGCACTGCCCACAAATTCGAACCCTTGCAGAACAGCACACAGCAGACAAGTAAAAGAATGGGCAGACAACGCGCTGGGACAGACACGGCAGCCACACAGCCAATGGAGGTCCCCAAGCAATCCATCCCTGACCAGGAGAGGACAGACCCTGTTGGTTGTAGGAGAGTAGGGTCTGCAATCCTATGATCACCCAGATTTTTTTGCTTTTGCTTCATTGGTTTACGACTTTCCCCGGCTGCGGGCCTGCCAATCAGACCCACAGCCTAGCTGTTCTCTCTCGAAATTAAAACACATGTACATTAGGTGCATCCACTAATTGGAACTGGGCCGCCTTATCAGTCCCCGTATCAGCATACCACAGGTATCCAGGGCATCGGTGTACCCAGGGCCTACCAGGGGCTGCAGCATGTATTATGCCACCCCTGGATGGCCGCCCAAATCTGACACAACTGGCTGCACGACAGCTGGGGCAAAGTGGTGTAATCACCCGTTGCTGTAGGTGTAGTATTCCTATACCTAACCCTAGAATGGACACATGGATTCCTATCAGTCACTCCTATGGCAGGCCTTATCAATCCTGAAGGCAGAGTGCGGGGAATCATGTGGGACGGTGCTCTGGCGCGAGCTGGGCCCGTCGACGGCTGGCGGAACCAAGTCCTAATAGCCGTTCCATGGTGACGCGGGCCAACTACTTTAAAATGCCTTATAATCATTGCGGTTATTTGCTAACTTTGGCATCGCATCACCTACACATGTCGAGTAAGGTGTCATACGAATTGGAATACGAACCCCTCGCCAATTCTGGCGACGGGGTTAGCATTCCCCCCTTTTAGAGGGGCACGACATGGAAGTAACCTTGAACCCCGGTTAAAGTTGACTCAAGCCTCAGCATCACAAAATGGATGCTGCCACCAGACACAAGTCTGACCTCCTGCTGCTGGGAGACCTTCCAGCGAGGGGAGCTTGGACAAAGGGTTTCCTGTCGAGGGCGGTGTTGGCACCATCCCAGACAGGGTTGGTGTATCCCAGGTAGGCAGGGCTGAAAGGAAGGTGATTGCAAGTGGCACCCCGGTGCTCACTGTGCATAGCCCGGCTCAAACCAGTTTCGGGGGCACACCAGCCCCTGAGCTGGGGCGAAGCCGGACAAAGGATAGGGGTGTAACCACCCCCCTCCTGGCCCCACCCATAGGTAGGACCTAGTCACGGGCCAGCCCCTTTTCTTAGAATAAAGGTGGGAGCGGGTCCCCTTCCCAAATTGGATAATTCTGAATCTTGAACTACTTTCCACGAAAGGAACTCTTGACTATTTCTGAAGACTCTCCCTTGTGGCTAAGGAGTAGCCACCCTGCACCAGCAGGCACCACCTAAGCGCTTGCGGTTTGCTGCACGTCTCTCCCACGGATCAAGACTGCCCAGCTCGACGAGACCCGGGTTCCCTGCCATCTCTGACCTCTACCTACATCATCAGCCCAGCTGAGATTCGTAGGTGTGACGAGACCTGCGGGACCGGCCATCTTCAGAACCTGCACGACGCTTATCTAGCACGCCCACCGAGGGACCCTCGAGTGAGTGCACCTAGGGTTTGAGAAGCCCTAACCCTGAACGGCTCCAGCACCGAAGTCTGCCTCCCCAGCAACCACAAGATCTGCGTGGGGGGCCCTTCCGCTCCTTGCTGTTCACCGCGTTGTCCGACCACTCGCCGACCGGCTTGTGGCCCTCTTCACGACGCACCACGATAGCTTGTTTTCATCACTGGTCTGGTTGCTCCAGACTGGCCCTTGCTCCCCTTCAACAGAGGAGTACCTCGGACCCTCCTGGTCCACTCCCGATGCCATCTTGACTCCACCGCGTGGGTTTGCCACTGCCAAGACCTGCTGCCCCTTTCTGGGCCCAGCATCATCGACAGCAGACACCTGCGTGGGACAGCTCGCCCTCCATCCTGGTCGCCGCCGCGCCTCCTGGTCCGAGGAACAGCTGAGTCCGACGTCATCCACTCACCTGGTCGAGGTGACTTCAGCCGGTACCTTCCTGGTACCCACACGATCGCTGGCTAGCGGTTGAGAACTGAGTCCCCTCTGCTTTCAGGTTTTCTTCATCACCGATCCAGGCTTGGATCTCTCTGAACATCAACACTGGTCGCCTGCCAGCAACTTCTTCTTTCAGGCTCCTGAGACTACAACGAGGACTCCCGACATCTTGCCGAACCCCACGCAGCCGCAGCCTCTGGGCTAGGTAACTCGAGCATTTCGGTGCTCCATCGCAGGTTCGCTCTACAAGGGTCCAGTTCCTTTTTCGTTTAGTCCCACTGATCGGATTCCTCCAGAATCAGTAACTTTAAACTATCTAACTTTTCCCATTCCACCTGCAGTGTAAATGGTTTCGTGCCCTTCGGGCATTTGTGTAAATTGTGCAACCAGAAGTATTTTCATAAGAGTTTTGTAGTGTGCTTAGCTCCCTGACTCATAAAGAGCCAGGGTAGTCTTGTTATAAATAAATATCCTTTATTTTCATAACAACTTGTGTGGTGTCCTTTCACTTGACGTTCAAGGGGTATATGTGATGGTAAACAGCTGGCTTAACACGCCCATCTAGAGTTTAGCCTAAAGACTGCTCGTATCCACGCTACTAGGATAGCTGGTCTATACGGTTGACTTACAACCAATCATCAATAAGGGTCGTTTGGAATGATACACAGTGATCACTAGAATAGTGAACACTACATATCAGGCCAACTTCTCACATCGGTCCCTCCGCATTAGAAACTAAAATAGACTCAGTGAGGTTGATCAGATCGGGACTTCGCTATCACAGACCCACCTCTCACTAGAGAGTCGCATAGACAACATCACGTCAGAGTTCACGCTGCTGCACGCGGGCCACCGCAAGCTAGCGGGGACAGTCGCCGAAGTGGAGGCAGAAATGTAGGAGGCCCTCCCAGCTCTCAAAACCACATCTGCCGAAGTGCACTCACAGAGCAGCTGCACGTACTGGAGCGCAGAATGGATCATTCTGAAGGCCGCTCTTGGCGCAACAACATTCGTGTCGGTCTGCCGCAACGACTGCCACAAGATGGCCCCTAGCAGTCGGAGCAGCCAAAGACGGAACCGCAGGAGGGCCAGAAAATCGCCTGCACGGCGGCATCCAGTCCCAGATCTGGAGCAGATGATGTAGGAGAGACATGAGGCACTGCAGACAGCGGCCACGTTAAGGAACTCCAGGGCCGCTGGAGACTCGTATGCCTCCTCAGTGCGCTCGCCAAAACGAAGACAGCTCATCTGCAATGTGGCCGCTTGGGGATGATTCCCAGAGGCTCCCAATAGTGACTCCTCAGACTGCTGATGATCTCATGTGATTGCCACTATTTCCTTCTGCATTTTCTCATATTTAGCCATATCATTCGCACAGTATCAGCACGCGCCCGCAGTATATATACATGAGTCAGTAAAATACCTGAATCACTGTCCCTAGCTGACTGCCACTGCTGGCTGAGGTAAAAATAGTAGAACAGGAGCCACACCAACACATGCTTGCCGTAAAGTAGACACTCCCATATGCTGAGACAGGGCCTAGGATCTAGCGGAACCTGCCTCTCCACAACAACCTCAACTCACCCCCCCTAGTAGGAAGCGCAGCGTGCACAGCCGTCACTCGCCATTTGGCACAGTTCATAGTTTGGTCAGACACACGTTGTCCCTCTGCTCGTGTTAGATTATGAAACAAAATGTTCCCCCCCCCCCCTCCCCCCTGTTAGTTGACTCACATAACGCTGATGTATCACAGATGCCAACACAGTTGCATCCCCTAATTAAGGGGTGTACGTGCTGCCAGTGGCCTGCCTCATGTCTGCTGTGCTCCCCTCACTCCCCTCACTATTATTTAGGATTACATGCGTCTACCACCATAGTCACCTAGAACGTTAGAGGCATTCACACACCAGTGCGCAGATACGGAACATATGCCTACATAAAAGCGTCATGCCGCCCACATAGCACTGCTCCAAGAAACGCATTTAGCGCAGCCTGAGGTCCGTAGGCTCCAACACAGGTGGGGGAGGGGGGGGGGCAAGTCTTGGCTACAGGCTATTCATCCTATGCCAGAGGTGCCTTTATCTGGATCTACCCGCGTACTGTATACATGTCCGAAGAAGTAGAAATAGATGCTTATGGACGATATGTGTTGTCACGGGGCAGGCTAAACAGGAGTCAGATTGTCCTAGGGTCCATATATGCCCCAAACACTGATCAGAAAGCATTCTGGCAGACTCTGTCCAATATCTTGTCCCGCTGGGGCGACATCCCCTGGTTGCTGGGAGGACACTTCAATGTGGTGCTAGATACAAGCCGAGACAGGTTCTTTCCGCCGCTGCAGCTCACAACAGCCACGTCAGATGCCAAAGCGCTGGGGAAGTGGCTACGTCACTGGGATCTCGCCGACATATGGAGGGTATTGCACCCACGGGCGCGCATATATTTACACTACTGTCACCCATGCAGATTACATGTACCTTGCGACCGGTTTGTAGGGAGCGCGACGCTTCTAGCCGAATGTGCCAGAGCAGAGTATTTGGGCCGCACGCACTCGAACCACAATCCACACGTAATGCAAATTCATGACATGCAGTCCATGCAGGTCACCCCCATGTGAAGGCTGCAACCCGTGATGTTAGAAGACCCCCCTTTCCTTAGCCGCCACTATTAAAAACTACTACGAAGTTAATGAGGATTCGATCCCCAATGCGGGTGGCGTGTGGGATGTGTGCAAATCGGTGGTTTGGGGCCTATACATGGGGCTTAAATGGTGTCTGCAACATCAACTAGATTAGGAAGTCACACGTATTGAGAATGCCCTCATCCAGCTAGAGTCCGTAGGAGCAAACGCAACTGGCATCCAGATAAATTGCGACATGAGCATGCTGGGATCATGGAGAGGCTGCGATGCATAAATTATGCTGCACATGCAGCGCGCACACATGCAGCAGCGGACAGGGTGGGAGGACTGCTGGCAAGACTGATTAGGCAAGAGAATGCACAATCCCAGATTGTTGCACTGCGATTTGCGACAGGACAACTACTGACTAGCCAGCATGAGATGCACGGCGAGTTCACAGCTCATTATGCCGAACTGTATAAATTGGTCCTACAGGTGGCGTCCGCAGATTTAGATTCTTACTTGCTTCCGCTGCCTGGGGTATTGGCGGAGCAGCGGGCAGAGCTAGAGGAGCTGATTACACTATCGGAGGTTCAGGCAGCTATATAGACGCTCGCCACCGGTAAGACGCCGGGCCCAGATGGCTTTTCCCGCTGAATACTATAAGGCATATCAGGCGATCCTGGCCCCGCGACTGCTGTCAATGTACCAGGATGCACAGGAGTCTTCTGTCCTCCCGGAGTCACTCCGCGAGTCGCTGCTGGTCTCGCTCCCCAAACCAGACAGGGACCGGAACTGTTAAGCTCCTACCGACCGCTGGCGCTCTTAAATATGGATTACAAGATATTGGCCAAGATACTGGTGTGTCCGCTGGCTCCCCTGGTGCCGCAGTTGGTACATACGGACCAAAATGGCTTTGTGCCTGCCCGTTGCACATCATGGAACATACGTTGCTTTTTCCGAGTGGCCCATTACTCCAGCGAGCGTTGGACGAATGCAGGTTGCCTAGTCCTCGACCTGGAGAAAACATTCGACACCCTGGAATGGGACATCTTAACTGTGACCCTAAGCAGATATGGACTGGGGGAAAAATTCTTAGGGCTGGTTACGTTGCTATACACACAACCCATGGCAAAGATCAAAACAGGCCCCTATGTGTACCCGGCGATACCGATTGAGCGTGGAACCAGGCAGGTATGCCCGCTCTCCCAGCTGCTATTCTCACTCTCCATTGAGCTGCTGGCCATGTCGCCACACCAAACCGACACGGAATGGTGTATGCCCCTGGAAGATGGCATTCACGCAGTCTCCCTGTTTGCAACGACTTATTGATCTATCTTCGGGATGTACGTGGGCCATGCCTTTCGATAGAGGAGGCATTGCAAAAGTTTGCCTTGCTGTCCAGGTTGAGAGTTAACTGGGGAAATCGTGCCTGTATCCCTTTGCTGGAGGGGAACCTCGCCCGAGCCATGACGGCGGTGAGGTCTCAGGTGTCAATCTGTCTCACTCTCCCATTAGCCACCATGGGCCGTATAGCGCTCCTAAAACTGGTGGTGCTTCCGTGGTTGCTCTGCCACTTTACAAACCTGCCATTATACGTCAGACCCTCCAGACGGCGGCGGATTAGCTGTGCCCAACTTGGAGCATTATTAATTGGCCCGCAGCTACAGTGGGTGGCACATTGGATCAGTGATGTGCATTTATCAGATACCGCTATGCAGCAGCCTGGCTATACGCAACCCCAAACCACAGCTCTCTTCCACACAGGCAGGAGAGGCGCAACTCCGACTCAACTGATGGCATCAGTTGCTCACAAGTGCTATCGCCGGAGTCTAACGCTCACAAAAGAGACCACCCCATACGCTCCCTCTCCGCCCATACTTGGCACTCTGAGCCGAACTCTGAACATGCTGCCTATAAGGCGTCAGGGCTGCAGACCCTGGGAGACCTGTCCCAAGACCAACAGTTAGTGCCATTCTGCATGCTGACCGAAAGCAGTGGCCTGCCACAAGGCCGATTTCTTCGGTATGCTACAGTAATGCAGGCACTGCGTGTATTATGGGGAGACATGCCTCAAGAACCCACAACATCTCACGATTCAGTACCTCCACGAGCTGGGCACCGGCAGGCATCTAACTAGGTGGTTTGCTGAACCCCTGTGGGCGCACTCTGAACAACCTCTGCTCTCCCTTCGGCAATGCTAGAACGTGGACCAACAGAGGCAATGCACTGACCGTGAGTGGGCGACCATCTTCGAAGGACCCAAGCACATTCTGAGGGATGCCCGGTTCTACTTAATCCAATACTATATCCTTCAGAGAGCATATATGACACCGGCCAAGAACAATAGATACTTTGATCGGGCAGATGCGGATTACTGGAAGCGGACTGTTGGACTTGGCCCTTTTTCGCTAAAGTTCCCTAAACTTTTTGCTTTCCCCCAGACCTTTTTTCTGACATGGTGTTGCCAATTTAGATGCTTTGGGCACTTTGCCACTGCTGATCAGTGTCAAAGTGCAAGTGCTCCCTGTATAAAGTGTAATGGTAATTGGTTGTCCATAATTGGTATATTTGTTTTACTAGTAAAGTCCCTAGTAAAGTGCACTATGTGTGCCAGGGCTGGTAACACAAATGCTACTAGGGGGCCTGCAGCACTAATTGTGCCACCCACACCAGCAGCCCTAAAGAGAGAACTCAGGGCTGCCACTGCAGTGCCTGCGCACAGTTTGTTAACCCCTTCGATGCTCATGACGGAATGGTTCCGTCATGAGCATCGGTGCCCCTGTGCTCATGACGGAACCATTCCGTCATGGGGCCAGGAGCACGAAATCCCTCTGCTGCAGACAGCAGAGGGATTTCTATTATTCCCCTGTGACCTTGGGAGCTGGGGAAGAGCTTCCCCAGCTCCCAAGGCCCCCTCCCAGGTTTCTGTGCAATGACGATCAGCGCGCACGTCGCGCTGTCGTCATTGCACAGAAACCGAAACTGAAAATTTCGGTTTCACTTTCTATGTGCTCAGGGGGCTATCTCAGCGCCCCCGGCACGAGGGGGGCATTAGCCCCAAATCTTCCCCCCGGGAGGAGGGGGGCAAAAAGCCCATGTGACGCAGCCACCCAGGGGAGGCTCAGTGACGCACACGCACCATGCTGGCCGCTGTCGTGTATACTGCAGTGCAGGGGCATGGGCTGCTTCGCTGACTGGATGCCTCACGTATTTAACCAGGACACGTTAAATCTGTCTAGTCAATTGCGGCTGGAATCTCGTATCTCAAAGCAGACAGTAATGTAGTGCATACAATCACAGCATGCACCGCGGGGCCGGCAGGGAGTGGGTGCAGGGGGTGCATCACATACATCAAGCGATACAACATCAGTCTATCCCAGGACTTTGTAATCCCTGTACACAAAAATGTTGACACACACGATGCATACCGCGAGGCACGTGCACTGACAGAGGATGCATTCCTTTGATAGGCTGTTTAAATGTATTATATGCTCTACTGTGCATTATACATGTGCATGTAAGCTAGTAAGCTAAACAATTATTTGTCAAAATTTTGTTAAAAAAAACAAATGTTCAAACCTTTTTCATAAACACTTAAGCTATTGGCGGGCTTTAAGCCCACTGTGTATAAACAAAATGGTCTAGATGAAACCTAAAAATAAAAAATAGGGTGAGAGGTAGAGAGAGAGGTGAACAAATTTATGCACTCCCATGTAGTGTAAAAAGAATATTTTTTTAAAACAGTCCCTTCACGTCAGCCATCTAAGGGTACAATTAATTCAATAAAAAATTATACAAACAAGAAAATCTTTAAGGGAGGGAGTAATACCAGAATATTGAACAAAGCTATTGAATGAGGAGCAGGGAACTGAATAAAAAAATAATGCAATCCAGTCATGAGCAAAATGCTGACCCAAATCTCACTCTATGAATTGTATTTGGACTATAGGTCTTCAACAATATTCAACTGAATCTTCTTTAAAATTATATTTCCTTCTATTCAGCTCAAAATAGAGATGGGCATGTTTGCCTTACTGTGTAGCCTTCTACAGGTCAGACCAGGTTCAAGGGGTCCCATACATAAATCATCACTGGGCCAGGCCTTAAATGTAACTAAAAGTTGATGCCTATTTTCAATGGACATTGAGAGATCACTGTGTGTGTGATAGGCTTTCAGATGGGGAGACTGCTCCATAACGGACCTATTTTGCTGCTTTGCACCCTGCACTTTACTGAGAGCCCCTGCCTGGGCTACCGGCACGCCGCACTTTCTGCCCGGTCCCTGCAGTATTCTACTTGAGACGGAGCCGGTCAAGGAAGGTGGGAGACTGCTCCATAACGGACCTATTTTGCTGCTTTGCACCCTAAACTTTACTGAGAGCCCCTGCCTGGGCTACCGGCACGCCGCACTTTCTGCCCGGTCCCTGCAGTATTCTACTTGAGGCGGAGCCGGTCAAGGAAGGCGGGAGACTGTTCCATAATGGACCTATTTTGCTGCTTTGCACCCTAAACTTTACTGAGAGCCCCTGCCTGGGCTACCAGCACGCCGCACTTTCTGCCCGGTCCCTGCAATACTCTTTTTTTAGACGAACCCAGTCACGCAACGCGGGACGCGCACGGACGGCGCCCGGGCGAAGACCGGGCCAAGACGTGCCCGTCTATGGCCGTCATAGACCGGATGGGGCCGGGCCATATTTCTTGGCCTTTCGGTGCAGTAAGAAACTACCAAAACTTTACGTATATTTGGTTTATGCATGTGGGGCGGCCAAGACTATTTTCATGGACATTAGCCCGGTGAATCCCAGCAGTAGCAAAGTTTGGAAGTTGTAAGCACTGAGCTGCTTTGTCTGGGAGGGAGGCGTGACGTGTATATTGGCATTTTATTGACTTTTGCACCTCGATTTTTATTTGTGCTGTGCCCTATTTAATTGCCTTGATATGGGGAAAAGGAACACTCAGGGTATATCTAAAACTAGTAGGGTGGAAGGCCCCAGTTAGACCCTGTTAAATTATTTGACTGGAGCGAAGGGGGCTATAGAAAAGCAAATCAGCACAGTGGAGGAAGTTATTAATATAGAAAAACTAAGAACAGAGGGTGAGAAAGAGGCGGAAACCACAGTAGTAGGCCTGCTATTATGTCTACCCACTGTACCATCCCCTCCTACAAGCCCAATAAGAAATGAAGGTAAAGTAAATGGGTGCATTCTGGATATTTCTGTTCATATCTCGGGTTGTGAGCAGGATAGTGCGACTCAGCCCCCAGATAAACGTCGAAGGAATGCAAACGCTACTGTTGTCCCCTCTAAGAATTCTGTCCCTGGGGCATCAAATCCTATTCGTAAGAATTAGAATCTGTGAAACTCACACTGGAGTCTCTAGATAAGTTTATTAGAGAATTCATGTCTACCATTGCCACTAAGCTAGACGTTTTAGTATCTTCAATGTCTGAGCGAACGGAGTCCCCGGATGATGCGTGCCCCTTAAAGAGCTCTGCCGTACCAGGTGGACTATGGCTAAGAGGGCCTCTGTAGGTAATGGCATGACAAGGGATAGCCCCGCACAGTCCGATCCCTTGCCAACACCCCATACGCTTGCATCACCACCCCATTTTAATTGTCAGAGCTCTGGCGTGCCAAATCCCTATCAAAGGTATTCACCATTAAAAAGATTTGGCCATGGCCCACATCCTCTGGTAGCTGCGGACAAGGGCAACTCTGGAGTGCATCTTAATCGGGCTAACCAGGCAATTCCCCATAAAGCTAGCATATTGAACCTCCCACCGGCAGCTACCCCCTATACTGTGATTTTAGCTAATGTAACAACACTTCCACAGGGGACTGAAGAATCCTGGGTGTCATTGAGAAATAAAAGTTTAGGTTGGCTAGGCACAAAGCTAGGCCACTCCGAGAAATTTTTCGCAGAATTTAAGATGGTGAGAAGGATAAGCTGGGTAGGACGTGGACAAAAAAGGTTAAGTGGTGACTGTGTGGTTCTTACATTTGCCAATCCTCGGTTTGTGCAATGATTCTTTCTAGAGGTATCGAGCAGGCTATAACACAAGCCAGCATAAACATCCTCCCCTTGGGCTATTTTTATCAACCAACATGTGATCCCCACCCAATGGTATATTCAGCACCCTATCCAGCAAACCACAAACAACAGTTTAACGTTCAGGTTCATAATAGATTTGAGGCTCTTCATAATGTAGAAGAGGTAGATTGACTAACCACTCATATACCTAGGAACCACGCCTCTCTGCCTATTTCCATCAGTTTCTATCCCTGAAAGGTCTTTTGAACCCCAGTTTGTTAACAACAGAGAACACTTACATAGGGCTAGCACTGGACTGATTCATGGTAATAAGGAGGATGCGGTGGAGGGAGTGGGAACTTTTAGCCCAACCAACAAAGACATATTTGTTAATCCATCGCATGAACAGTCCCCCACATCCCACTGCTGGAGTGCCTATGATCTCAGAGAGAGATGACAGGAGAAATTGTCATAAGCTATGTTTTTGGAATGTGGCCGGGCTTAATGCTAAGGTGATAGATCATACCTGGATTGATTTTGTTAAGGAGTTCGATGTATTAGCTGTCCAAGAGACCTGGATTTGTGAACCTATACATTTAAATGGTTTTAGAACTTTTCATACCCCTGCTACTCCATCAGTTTATGTGAGAGCTAAGGGGGGCTTACGTCTTTATGTGTCGAATCTCCTGAATTTGGAAAAATCTGTTCTAATTGGTAGCGATGTTTACTATCAGGTCATGTCGCTTCACATAGACATGATATTTTGTCTGCTGGTGGTTAACTTTTACAACAATATTCCTACCAGTAGATTTGAGGAGGTAGTGAGATCTATTAACACCATTGTACAGAACATTCAGGCTGCATCAACCAGAGAAGTGTGCATCCTTTTGGGGGGGGGGGGGGGTGATTTTAATTGTAATATTTGTGCTTTTGTAGATAACGGGTGCTGTGGTTTATCGTGGGATAAGGACCATACCTTTCATCACTTTGCACATTCTAAATGAAATTATGTTTGATACAGATTTGGGCTTTGCCAATATGTTATGTCCCAACCCCGTGCCTTTTAATCCCACCTACAATGGGCAGGGAAAGTCATCAACAATAGATTTTATTTTGATGTCATGCAGGTACGCTACTAGAATCAAAGATTTTGTCACACATGACATATCGGTGAGTGACCATTTCCCTTTGAGCATGTCCATTAGGTCTAAGAGAAATATAATAGATCATACATCTACATTTATGGGGAATCTCAATATATCTAGGCAACATGGATATGTCCTAAAATGGGATAAGCTGAACCCTGATACTTTCATAAGGAAAGTTATTACCAATTGCAAAGAGGAGGTCAAGGCCTGTTTAGATGTAAATACTATGACCAAAGACATTATAAGTGGGTTCCAAACAATTTCAAAATACATAAAACAGGAAATGTCTGTGAAACTCAATAAATCTAATAAACCTAAGCATGGTTGGTTTGATGCAACATGTTCTAAGGCCCATGCCAAGTTAAAGAGAGCACTGCGTTCAGAGCCTAGAGTTGTGGACGATGTCAGGCTGGCACATAGGGAATATAATGCGGCCTTAAAGTTAAGGAAAACCACTATTAAAAATGAAGCGTGACGGGACTTGCAGATAGCTTCAAAGCTAAAAGACCACTCTGCATTTTGGAAGGCGGTCAATGCGCCCTTTTTGTTGGAGAAGGACAGGGCCACGATTGAGATAGCTGTTAGCGAGGCTGAGTGGCTGGAGCATTTTGAAAAATTATATAGCAATACAGCTCATACTATAAGGGTAGAGATGGGGCCTGTTGCCAACTTGGTTCTTAGTCAAGGTACAGAGGACATGAATCTGAAATTTGAGCAGAGTGAGGTTAACTTAGCCATTGAATCGAGCCTGGGAGGTAAGGCACCGGGACCAGATGGCATCCCGGTAGATCTTTTTAAACAAAATATTTTATTGTGGGGTCCTCTTTTAACTCAAGTTTTAAACGCTTGTAGCACAATCGGTCCTCTTTCTTCCTGGTATGAATCGACCGTGGTCCCCATTTTCAAAAAAGGTAACAGGTCGGACCCTGCCTGCTATAGGCCGATATCACTACTCGATTCAACAATTAAGATTATCGGCAGAGTTTTGTTATTAAGGTTACAAGATTGGGCAGAAGACCATTCGATACTTAGTGACCTTCAGTATGGTTTCCGCAAAGGCATGGGTACAATTGACCAGGGGTTAAATTTGAATATGATGATCGGCAAATACACTAAAGCCAAAAGGGGTAGGTTGTATTTAACGTTCGTAGACTTGACTGCTGCGTTTGATTCCGTAATCCATGGAGAATCTTAACTAATATGGGGGTGGAAAGTTCGATAGTTTTATTTTTAAGACAATTATATGCGGGAGCAAATGCTAGGATTCGTTATGGGATGGAAGGGGAATGCACTAAGCACTTTAGGGTAAGAAGGGGTGTGAGACAGGGATGCGTCCTGGCACCCTTACTATTTATATTATATATTAATGACTTGGGAAATAAGCTGGGGAAAGAGTGCCAGGACCTCCCACAAGTGGGGAAGAGACCTATTCCCACATTAATGTATGCCGATGATGCGGTTTTGATGTCACGCACCCCTGTAGGGATGCAGAGGTTAGTTGATTGTTTTGCTGATTATATGGCTAAACTGGGATTAGAAGTGAATATTTCTAAAACCTTTGTGATTAAATGTGGGGTAGGGAATACACATTTCAGACGCATTTTAATAGGTAAGAAACTGATTGAGTGCTGCAAAACCTTCTCTTATCTGGGTATACTCTTTGATAAGAGGGGGACATGGACCCAGGCTATTAGGACTAGGAGGCTACTGTTTTCTAAAGCGGTAGCCGCACTCTTTAATTTCAGTAAGAAGCTGGGGAAACGGGCTCCAGAGGTCCTATTAGAGATATACAAGGTGAAATGCATCCAATAGCCACCTATGGGACAGGCATCTGGGGTTATGAGAATGTTAATTCACTCCAATGTATTGAGAATAGGTTTTTAAGATTTTTATTGATTGTCCCGGACAGCACTTCTACCTATGTTTGTCATACTGAATTGGGCTTGCCATACATTATGGACATTTGTAAAATTCAACCTGTACTCCAGTGGCATAGAATATGGACCTCCGATTCGCTGGAGCTCAATAGACAACTACTTACAGACTGTGGTAAACTGGATGGGGCATGGAAGATTAGTTTGGCTAGAGTACATACAAAATTTTGTTGATTACCTTGGCCACCCTGAATATTTTTCGGACCCCCTTACTCTTTTAGCTGTAAACAGGGAAGAATTAAAAATTAGCTGTCTATCCTACTTGGATAATAAGAGAAGAGATATAGAATTGCAAAAAGTCTCTGTACTGGCGCATCAGTTAATAATGGTCACCGATAAACTCCAGTCCTACCTAAGCAAGTTTACAAGAGAGCATGACAGATTTTTGTTGACCCGTTTGAGATTGAATATTTTTCACAGGCTTGTCTCTTTTCCCACTGAAAACAACTGATCGAAGGAGTTATGTAAATGTCCATGTGACGATGTGTCTTTTCAATCAACTATTCATGTTCTATTCTTTTGTAAATGTTACTCTTATAATAGGCACAGGTGGATTTTGCCAATTTTTAAAAATAAGGGACTAAGACAATGTCGTCCTGCTTTTCTGTTTCTACAAACACTAGGAGAAGAACAACTGTCCGCATCAATTTTAATGTTTTTAAAATTAGTTTTAAAATGTAGAAATTCAATCATGATGTAATTCATTCCTTTTCTGATCTTTTCTGGAATTGATTTGCATTGCTATTTTATGAATTTATAAGCTAAAACTAGTATTTATTGTGCCCATAATTGTATTGTGCTTTTATGATTATTTCTTTTAATCGAATAAAGCTGATTGAATTGAATTGAATTGATTTGGAAGTAACTTTGAGGTGGGTGTAGACTTAAAATGTG
The DNA here is from genome assembly GCF_964204655.1 of Triturus cristatus. Lineage (NCBI taxonomy): Eukaryota > Metazoa > Chordata > Amphibia > Caudata > Salamandridae > Triturus > Triturus cristatus. The sequence continues at coordinate 930,268,971 of NC_140584.1, forward strand.
TATCACACACACACACACGTACGCACACACACGCACGCCTGCGCCATAATTGTTTTGCTAAGTTAAAAGAAAAAACTCCTCCTGATGAAGAGATTCCTAATATGTTAAAACGTTCAGAGGAATAATAATTGAAGTTGTGAGCATGTGAAATTAGCATGAAGATCCAAGGATTAAAGAGTTTACAAATTCAAGTAAACGCGAAACGGCCTTTTTCCTTTATTTTAGTGTGCTCCGTTGGACCCACAGAAGTGCACCCACCATTATTTGAAGTTGTGGCCTTTGCCATCAACATGAAGGGCAAACTTCATGTGAGTCCTGTAAGCAGCTGGCCGAAGGGCAAGGCTTTGTAACCTCCTAGGTCCTATACCTACCGCCGAGACCTAAGCCAGACACTTGCCTTTCTGCTTCTGAGTACCAGACCAGCTGGAGCTTGTGAATAGTGCCTGTGGCACGTCACGTAGAGCCATTTACGAGCAGAAATCATTGACTTTTTATATTTAAATAGAGAAGTCATATGATCACTAATGCTTGAATGACAGCTGACTTTTTCAGGAGCGGTGCTTGTGCTCCTGATAGTTCACTCTTAGTCACAGGCCATGTTACCAGCCAGAATCAGTAAGCTCGGCTCTTGTCTAAACAAAGACAGAGACCTCTTCTTGGTCACCCATAATGTACTGTAAGGGTAACTTGTGCATTCGTATTTTCTCTTGGATGTGTACAAGTTGAAATCTGCCGGGAGTGTGTCAGCCGTGGTCTGGGAATACATTCCAAATGTGTTTGACACCACCACCGCCACCTTGACTTCTGAGTACTCAAAGGTATTTGCAGTAGTTACACGTGAATGATCCAAGTGGAAGTGGCTCAGCGTGCAAAACACCACTTTTCACACAGATTGTGCATGAAGGATAGACATTTCATGCAAAATACAGAAAAAAGGTAATCAAAAGAAAAATAAGTTGCTTTTCATAAATTTTTTCAACCATCCAAATATATGTGTTGCATTTTGTATACTTCGAACATGTAAGGTTAGGAAAATATGTATAGGCCAGAAGTATTTGTGAATGGCATGCCCTTTTGTGTAAATTACGACACGCAATACTGGGATGACTGCAATGCGGTGCTAATGGCATAATGTGCGTTATACAATTACTAGTTAACCAAAATACCAACCCGAAGTTATGTATGGAAAGGTCTGGCATTTTTGGGGGAATCTTTCACGCAGTGGTAAATTACGGTCATGCGCACTGAAACGCCACAGTTTTCGTAATTTACCAATTTCTTTGTGAACCAGGCTGTTTGTACTTATGGAATACGGTCACCTTTCTTCAACTGTTCATCATTTATTATATTTCATGGGTATCTCACTGGTGATTGGGCATCACCCTAAAGAGCTGGTTGATGCCTCATCTTTCATTGCACTCTCTGCTTCATTCACATTTCATAGATTTCTTTGGTGCACGGTATACTCTGTTAGTGAGATACATGCCATGTCTCTCCTGCACGATACCACACACCAGTTGCCAGAATGATACAATGAGGAACAGTGTACCACTTGGACACTTCGCCAGGTACTTTCAACCCTATATTTCCTAGTGTCTTTGTAGTCCGGTGCAAGTGTTGCCAAACATTAAATTAATTTGGGATATGCATTAATGTCATTCAATACTATTTACGTAACCCAGGGCCAGTTTATTAAGTAATACGATGCTAAATATGTCCTTCATGTTCGAAGGCAAAGTGAAAAGTGAAAAGAAGTGCATACAGTCACTGGTGCTAAAGTTTCATGGCTGTACTTAAGTGCCTTCTAAGCTACTTGTAAGTTGTAATTTCAAGGAAGAAAGAGGATAAGAATTTGTGGGAGCTATATTTTCCAGTTTTCCAAAATTAATTAAAAATAACAGTTGTGGTTGGTAGGGCATTAAGATGCTAATTTAATTACGCAATTTGATATCCTATAATCAATGTCCGAAAGAGTCGAATGGTCTGCGTTTATTTATTGGGCGAACTAGACCCATTTGGTGACAGAATGTTTTACACAAAGTCGATCTTGTGTTTGTCACTCACCTGAAGCATAGCCTCTTAACCATCTCTCTGATTGGCTGGTTTCTATCCTTCCGCTGCTCACTTTTAGGGAACTACTTGTTTTTTATGGCTTATCATCAGTATAGCTGGTCTCTACGTCTATCATATTCAAACACATAAAATCCTACATGCCAGAAACCCTTTCCAAGAACACATCAAGGTATGGAAACGGTACATAGATAACATGCTAGTCAAAAGGAAGGGAGAGGCAGCAACTGCCAACAGATTCATGACCTGGCTTAACTGCCAAAATGATTACCTGAAGTTTACAAGCACCATCTCAAACAGGGAACTGGTGTTTTTTGGACTTGAACATTTTCCCTAATGAGGGTACACTAAGAACAACAACACATTTTAAAACCACTTCAAAAAATTGTTTTCTACTCTATGACAGCTTTCATCCGCAACATCTGTGGGATAATCTCCCATATGGACAATTCTTACGCCTAAGGAGAAACTGCACCGAGGTCAGTGACTTCGAGGAACAAGCAGCAGACCTACGAAAGAAACTAGAGAAACTGAACTATCACCTAAAATAGTGGAAAAAGCCTTCCAACGAGCAAGGAATAACAACAGGGACGCATTGTTGGAACCACCAACCAGGAAACAACAAGAAGAGAGACCAATATGCATCACTACTTGTAACATTGGCTCCAATCAAGTCACCAGGATTGTCAATAAACACTGGCGCTTACTGAACTGCGGCCATCTGAACCTACCCAAACCAATGTTCTCCCACAAGAGAAGAAAGAATTTACGAAACATGGTAGTCCACATGAGACCACCTGCACCCGCAAGAACTGAGGTTACGTGCACCATGTTCCCGCCAGTAAGGGGTCACCACCCTTGCGGTCTTTACGGTGTATGCCGTTTGGCCAAAAAAAGCAAAGGTTTCCAATTCACCAACTGCACAGAGTGGGAACAACGCTGCTTTACCAACTGTAATAGTAAGAATATAATATACATGGTCACTTGCCCATGCCAAATGCAGTACATTGGAATGACAACATGCCCAGTTAAAATACGCATAGGTGAACAGAAGAGCAATGTCAAATGCAAAAAAACAACAAAAATGTCTTAGGGGTCAATCACACTACTGAGGACATACATTGGACAGTCATCGAACAGGTGAACAATGCGGAATCACTTTTTGAAAAGGAACAACGCTAGGTGTTCCATTTGGGAACGCATATCTCAGGACTAAATGATGATATCCCTTGGGGACAACTCATGTAGGATCCCATCCTAGACCTGGTTCTAATTGAGATCACAGCTAGCCACTTTTGGATAAGCATTTTTGATAAACATATCTGCCACCACACTAGGACCCCTAATGGGCATTTAAGGTGCCACATCTACATACCCTGGGGCACGCGTTATTTATCAATGTGCTCCTTCACTGTACAAATTTTGTGACAATGTTTTCCCTAGGGATACTAATACATTTGGCATGTAGGTGTTACAACTGAGTGGACGCGCTCTTATTTCGAAGTGATCCAAATTTTCGCCCCCTTATTTTTCAAGGTCTACGCAGTAGACATGCGGCAGAACAACCTTTTACAACTACCGTACTCCAGCAGTTTAGACATACCATCATAGTGGTTGAAAGCGGTATATAACATTTGACTGCACTCTCATGATAAGGTGACCCACTGGTAGTGCCTACATGCCCTTCAGGTCTGCGTTATTACAGGCGGCAGAGCAACTAATTTTTAACAGCTCTATGCCTCACGAAACCATCATCATTTTTGGATCACATGTAACGTTGAATTTAGTGAGGGTCCAATGCTATTATAAATTCACACACCGATGATGATTAATAAATATTTATTGACGTGGAAGCTTGCGCGTTTCAGGGATTCTGGTTTCCGATTACAGGTGGCCATTCTGTGTAAGTTTACATTCTAGCAGAGGCACGGGCCCTCACATTGCAATAAGACAGAAGTAGCCGATTCCACAGGAAGAGTGTGCCTTCACGGGCGGCCATTTTGGGTTATTTTGACATTCTAGCTCTTTTTATCTATTGCGCGCGTAAACGCAAGAGCAAGGCAATACTTAAACCGGCGCCAAACATTCACTCCTTGTTCATCGGAGCCACGGAGAGGTAATGTCCAGAGAGAGCAAGCAGCTTTGACGTAGTAAGTATGGCATATCCGGCCCCCTTAGACAACGAGCATTTTTCTTGAGATTTTCCCTCTTCAGATACGATAAAGATTGCAATAACTACTTTCCCATTTTCCTGCAGTGTGTTACTACAAGCGCTCCTCCCCTCCCGTGATAATAGCTCATGGGGCTATAGTGTGGTAATAATAGTGTATGTTAAACTTGTTTTTCTACACTTTTACTTCTAGGGGCATCACAATGTATTTCACCCCCATTTTACGATCATGGCTGCGGTTGCCTTAATCTAGGATATGGACCAACATACGGAATTTATAGAGTGTGTGTTTTATGTTATGATGTTAAGTACTGGATTGTATGTCATTTTCATGAGCAGCATGGCACCCACTAAGTATAGAAATTGTGGTGCACTAAGTGAAAAATATATCACTCTTGTAAAACATTCCACTTATACGGTGATGTGGTCCAGTAATTATTTAAGTACTGCATTTGAAAATGTTTTTTTATATCCTTCCAGATTAATATAATCAACAATACCTATCAGGGTACAGTATTGAATGCATGTTATTTGTGTGCATTATTCCTGCTTGATTGATATAGCAGTACACATTATTGTTTTATTTTAAGAATGGTGTAGGGATCATTCCTTTGGTCCTGATGAGAAGCCAAGGGGATGGCTTTGAAACATGTAGACTAGAGTGGTGGTACCCCATCACAGCATACAACCTCCACTCCCCCTTTAACAATACCAGCTAAAAGGAGTATTAAATATTAGTTTTCCCACATAGCTAGGTATTTTTTAACTTCACTATTCTCACTCTGACCCTTCCACTCTCACATCAAACATAGTAAATTCACTGCAAAGTGCTCCTTCGTCTTCGTTGGTCGTAGCACGCACCGTGCCGCAGCGGGGCGGGAAGAACCCAATGATGAAGCATGCCACCAAGGGACCTTTTGGTTGTGAGGGTTATTTTAACAACACATTGTGTTTCCCTATACATTGGTAGGGAACACACATTTCATGAACAGTGGTAAATATACTTTGGAAGGATATTATCATTTGTTGTGTTCAAGGTGGATTTTTTTTGGTATTTCATGACTATAGAGGAGGACAAGTCCACCTTCTGTTTTCACCTCTTCACTCCCTCTCTTGTTTATTAGTACTATTTAGACCCATTTAGTGACAGAACGTTTTTACACATAGTCAAGCTATTTGATACAAGTTACAAGAGTAGTCACTGAACACAGTATGTAATAGGATAAAAAATGTTAACCAAGTTTCAGTCGATTAATATATGTTCAAGGTTGCAAAGGTGTTCTCTGGCTAATTACACAGATACATAATATTAGGGAAGATTCACAAATTAATAACAAAAATACGTGTAAGAGAATTGAGAGTAATATTGTAATATCAAAGATAAATAGGCACACAGTATGTTAGAAAACTGGCAGATGCCTTGTGGCTTCTCTTCAGATATGAGTGAGCATAATGGCTCGAAGAGTCTACCCGTCTGGTTCCCAAGGGTTTGTGAATTGCATTTCCCCCTCCCAGGTCTAAGGAGGCCTTGCAAGATATAGCTGGAGCATGGGAGCCAATCCTTAGAAAGACATATGTATGGTGTTGTTTTTCTTTGTGTGCAACAACAAACATGGCCACCTCCAGATTTATTACATATGTCTATATTTCTACCCTTAACCCCTTGAGGCGTTCTCCGGCAGGGATATGGGATGACTCTGCCCATCTCATCCCCTTGCTTTCATGTGCCCAGACCCTAAAGTAGATTTACCTGCATTGTGTTTCTGCCAGCATTCCCAAGGAGGTAGGAAACTTTCTTGCATGGGCACCATTTCCGTAGATTGAATCCGATGACTTTTCCACATTTGATCCACTCTAGTGACCAGATGATCCATTCTTGCAACTCAGACACCAATAGCCTACAGAATGATTGTCATATAATCAAGACTGGCCATGCCCTGAGTCTTGTAGTGCTTGATACGCTTTGATTGGGGCATGTTTTGGGCATCAGGAATTTGCTGTCCGACACAGGCTGACTCCATTTAGTGTATTGCTAATGTTTTCTTGCCTTCTCCACAGTCAATAAGTGACCAGTCTGTCAGTTATTTTTTCTGTGTGTTCCTACCTCCCAAGTCCGCTTACCTGCTGCAGTTCGGAGATATACAGGTATTGGCTGGTAGATGGCAGGTAATATGCAAATATGTTTACAGGCAGGTTGCAAGTAAGTTTCAGGTGGTTGTGGGTGGTTTGTAAAGTGACTGGTATAGGGATTTTCAGAAGAAACCATCCTAGCCAGGAGGAGCTTTCTTGTGAGCAAGACTTCATTACTGGCCATCGCTAGTGGACCCATACTACGTTACAAGGCCACTGTTTTTCCAAAAGGTGTACACTCTGGGAACGCTAGAAGAACAGAGACAGCAATGAGCCACCGTGCATTTTGCATCTTGCACACCTGCACAACTACCTAATATAGTTAAATGTAGGCACATGTCTACTGCCTACAATAATATGCTGGTGTTCAATGAATCTCTTCAGATCACTTTGCATTTTGTGCACTGCCACCCTGCTTTATAGGTTTTTGAGGCTATGTTCGCACATGCTTGATAAAATCTATGTGTAAGTGTCAACCAGTTGCAATTTGCATAACCCTGCTGTTTACTATATGCAATGTTGATACATCCTCCATCAGTCTCCTGATTTCAGTCATTTAGAGAACTAGAATTTTAACATTTCTTTACATTTGGTTGTGATACTGTAGACCAAAGGTGATCTATGATGTAAAGGCATTGGCAAAGCCAGTAGGTCTTACCTTTGGAACCTATTTGTTTTACCAGTTCCCTTTGGCAATGCTGCACAGAATCAGCAAGATGCTGTTCAGCATGGACAAAAGTAAAAAATACAGTAATACAGATTAAAAAGTGCACAGCTACATAGTAGGCCAAATCATTTTGTATATGTGCATTCTGGCACAAGATTGAAATAAAATATGACATTGAAGTCGTGTGAAAGCACTTTATCAAGGGAGACTGGCCAGCAGCCCCTCCTAATAAAACAATATACATTACAAAATGACTACGTGGATAGTGAGAGCATGAGGGAAGCAACGAGGAGTGTGTGGGGGGAAGGGAAAAGCAGCACACACGGGAGAGCAACATGGAGGATGGTGGGGAAGCATATAAGGGAGAAAGAAACACGGATCATGGGGGAGTGTGGCAGGGATAAGAAGCACATAAGACAGAGCTTTCAGCATAAAAGGGAGACAACAGCATGGATGTGGCTATATGGATGGACAGAGGCACAAAAGGGATAACTGAAAAAGGCAGGGACTGTCATGCGATGCTAAGCCATAAAAAACAAGTAGTTCCTTAAAAGTGAGCAGCGGAAGGATAGAAACCAGCCAATCAGAGAGATGGTTAAGAGGCTATGCTTCAGGGGAGTGACAAACACAAGATCGTCAAGTTTAGACAAAGAAAGCCATTTAATTAGAAGGAAGCAAATGAATGTAACAATAAAGCCAACCAATGGTAAGCAGTAGGTGAGCTGGAAGCCCCTGTAGCTCCTGGTAATCCTCAATTTAAAAATGTCCAAAGTTGGCTTAGTCATAGAACTAATGTTTCCAGTCCACTTTTGAGACTTTTATCAAGTAAGGAAAAAAGTTCTTGTAGATTAAATATTGTATTGTTTTTCGCAGGACATGTATCATAGTCTACAACCCACTGGGCAGTGATGAAATGAAATGTAAAATGAATTACCCACACTCATCCTGGCCCACCCAATTCCCACCTGTGTTGCAAAGTCCTCAGGATCAAAAAGGCCAAAGAAAATCAGAACCCACACTCACGCACTCATAACAACTCTTCAGTGCACTAGACTACTAGACTGTAAGTTTGCATTCTCTTGACCTCAATAAAATTGTGGCTGTGTGACTCTCAGCACCCTAAGATATTTGGGACTTCCTACATTTAGTAGCTGGATAACCTAGGAATAGCAACAAACTAGTCTGAATGTGTTAGACTTGTCAACCTTAGGGTGGTCTTCCCACCAACAAGTTGCTTTCCTCCTCCATTTTTACTGACCTTATTTTTGCTTAGGACTCTGTGTACTTTACCACTGCTAACCAGTGCTAAGTGCTTGTGCTCTCTCCTCAAAACATGGTAACATTGGCTTATCCCAATTGGCATATTTAATTCACTTACAAGTCCCTAGTAAAGTGCTACTAAAAGTACCTAGGGCCGCCTGTAAATTAAGTACCATTACTGGGCCTGCATCACTGGTTGTGCCACCCACTTGAGTAGCCCTTTGAACATGCCCCAGGCCTGCCCTTGAAAAGCCTGTTTGTGCAGTTGTAAACTGCCATTTTGACCTGGCAAAATAAAACTTTTACCAGGCCTAAACCTTCCTTTTTCATACATATAATTCACCCCTAGGGGAGGCCCTGGGCAGCCCAGAGGGCAGGGTACAATGTATTTTATACGCAGGACATTTACTTTTAAGTTTTACATGTCCTAGTACTGAAATAATGTTTTTTCACTATTGCAAGGTCTATCTCTCCCACATGATAGAATTGGAGTTGCCAAATGGGAAGAATTAACCGGTTCAAATTTGGTGTCTTTGGACTCACAATTTAAAATCTTAATTTATGGTGAAGTCGATTTTAAATTACAATTCTGAAAATGCAACTTTTAGAAAGTTGGCATTTTCTTGCCTTAGCCATTTAGTGCCAGTCGCCTGCCTTTGATCACATGTCTGAGTGTAGCTGACAGTGAAATATTTTATTGCATAATTACTTAAAATCATTGCCAATCCGCTCTTGTACCATCAATAGACCTTAAAATGGTGCTATTAAAACAATACCAAACAGACAAGAGTGAACCAGCCGGAGAGTCATTACCATCTAACTTGCCACTACCTTCTGTTACTGGAAATGGACATAATAACCCAACCAGGAAAGCCCACCATACATACTGTTTGTACTTGTGATTTAAATGGTTGTTCTTGATATCTTGACTTAAATGCGGGAGCTCCATCCCTGTACATATACATAAAAACACAGTATTAGGATCCTACCTGTAGCTTCCCCCTTTGCTGATGGATCTACCATGAAAAATGGAAGTGCAAAATAACTCAACTAGACTGTAAACAGCTCATCCCTGCCTCTGTAAACAATGGCTCAGTGCAAAAATATCAACATGCTAGTTTCGATACGTCCATTTAGGTGTGGCCCACAATGATAAAAATACAAGGAATACTGTGCAAAGTAGGCCTATAGTTTGTACTAGGGCTGATATGTCACTTAGGATGTTCTTTGTCGAATACTCCTTACGACATAAAACCACTCTGTTCAGACCACTCTCATGGGCTTCCCGACTTATTCTAATGTTCTGTCTTCCATCTCGGCTATCGGGGGATAAGAATGTCTGAATCCATCAAGGCAATTTACATCGGGCTCTGCGTTGTTCAGCTCCATTTGGGTTTCTCTCATGTATTTTCCAAATTCCAACTCAAGGGTACTGTGCAGGCCAGGAGCTGTAAGACTGCCTCTGTGCATGTCCTGACGCCATACACATTGGTTTTAACAGCTTCTGATGGTGTTGGTGTTGGAGCAGGGCAACAACATATGAGAGGTACCAAGGAATCTGCTCTGTTTTTGCACAACCTGCATTTAACAATCTTCGTTAAGGATTTCCATCCTGGATTTAATTCCTTGATAGGAAGTTACACTATCCATTCCCATTGAATATCTTTCAGACATTTCTTCCCTAAGGCATTGCTTAAGTATGGCTGAATGTTATTTGCTTCATATGATGTAATTAGGCCTGACAGCCCTCCAAAGTCCTTATATCTAGACATGTCTTTATCTATCGATAGCTGAAAGATTTGTTTATTTAGAGCATTCTTTCTTGCTGCATAGTTTACTTCCTCCAATGACTAATTCACTATAGCCAAATTAAATTTCGCCATGGCATCTAGATAGTTATTTTGCCATGGATTGGGTCCCCCATCAAATATTGCTTTGAGTACCTCTTTTAATGATCCTATCTGGGCTCTCCGGATCTTATTCCAGTATTTCACCTGGGTACTCATGCATTCATATTTTTGTTGTACCAGACAAACTCAAGCTAGATCAGACCATTAAGGGTGAATTTAGGGGTGTCCACATTTTTTTTATAGCACTGGCATTGCCCCTTTTGGAGTGTTGTCTTCATCTTCCTTGGAAATGCTTGCTGAGCTTACCCTGCCACCGCTAGCAATTTGGATTTTATGACTTTCCTAATTGGTGCCATGGTTGGGCTATATAATTTGCACTGTAATTTGCTCATCACATAGATGATTGCTTGTATTTTTGCCTTAAGCTTGGTCTGGTGCACAGTTACCTTCCCTGCGTCACTTAACCATGCCCCCAAGTAGTAGTGATCTTACTGTGGCCATGGTCCGGCTACACAACCTCCACCTGAGAACAGCTTTCTTGCATGATGGCCGAAGACCACCACTTTAGTTTGATTGGTATTTGCTACTAGTTCATTCGCATCATTGTAGGTATTAAAGGTTTCCAGTCCTCTTTGAAGACCAGCTCTGGTAAGATCAAAGATCACCAGATTGTCCTTGTACTGCAGCACATGCAATCGATGAGGCCCAATTTTTGGGGCTAATACTCAGCCCTGTTTTAGGCCACAGTCAGTGTACAGTTTGTGGGAGACTGCATCTCCTGCCAGTTTGACTCTCACTCGGGTGCCTTCAGGAGGTTGTCTGGGATTTTCCAAGTTTTCAGTCAAAGGTGGCCGAGTAATTCACCAAAGAGGCAAAAACTGGCAAGTTGTTCTTAAAGTTTGTCTGCTGTGCTAGGTAAGATAATGCCACTATATTGTCTATAGTTGAGCTGCCTTTTCGAAAGGGTAAAATACCATTGTCCCCAATCCAATCCATTAGCTCCTCTAACAGAACACTGGAATAAGCTTTACCTTCTATGTCTAACAGGGCAATAAGCATATCGTTTTTTGGATCCGTTTTTTACTTTTCTTACAGATCAGTTGCAACAGCGAACCTCGCCTGGAGTCTGGGACATCCTCTGAGATCCTGCATTCTATATACAAAATGAGATCTCCTCCCAGTAAGCCAGATCCTCTTTAAACAAACCACTTGCTTTGCCACCTTCTTCCTTCAGGGACTCTTCTTCAGATGTTGCACCTTTGGCCTATAACGTCTTCCTACTGCCCTGCCACCATTCGCCTGGATTAGTTGTGTATATTTCTGGTATGTAGGCTAACCAGGGTTCAGCCATCACCAAATTTCACCTGTCCATTTTTTTGTTCTCCAGCTTGGCCACCTACTCCCAATATTGTTTATATTTGTTGTTTTACACAGTCCAATTACTCTAATCCATTCCTTCTCAAGATTCATTTATTTTGTTTCCAAACGAGGCATTTATGGTCCGGGTTGGTTTGTTTGAAAGCGCTCTCAGACTCTAGAGTCCCAGTTTTATGATAGATCCCTTTAGTAGTTGAGGTTTGTGTATTCCGCCTACACAGCCACACACAATTGGGAATTTAGGTTTGCCTGGATGGGCCTTCATTGGCAGGATGGGCGTGAGGAGCTGGGCACAGTCCCACTTAAACCTGAATATGCTGTGTCCTGTTTCCACACAAAGGGCTGCATACACCCTGTAGTTAGTCTTAAGCCAGGGCAGGGAAGATAAGATGCCTGGGGACTTCAAATGGAAACCTATAGAAGCTTCTCCACCACTTCAAAGGCACACCTGGGTATAAATACTGGACCTCGCACACCAACTCTTCAGTACACTCCTGGATCGGTGGGTACTCTGGTAGGAAGAAGGACTGCTGTGCTGCTGAGGGTCTGCCACTCTGCTGGATTGGATTTTGCTGGGCTCCTGCTTTGCTGTGCAGACCTGCTGCCTGTTGCCCCCCTGCCAGGGTGAGAAGGACTTTACCTGCATCTCTTGAACGCAGAACCCCAGAGTGACTCCAAGAGCTAGCTGGCTGACCTCCTGACTTGAGCCTCAGGGACAGAAGGCTCCAACAACCTTGCACCTGGTCTCTGTCATCTCTGTGAGTCTACATTGCCAAGTGGTGCAACCCCAGTCCTTAACTCTTGGAAGTGGGCTTAAGGTGCTATGCCAGCCTCTGTGGATCCAGCGGAAATGACACATCTCCTCTGCTGCGTAGGGCACCCCTGAGCAGAACTGGCACTTCCCTGCTGCTGCATGGATTGGCCCTGTTACAAAGAACTGCAACACTGCCGCAGCCCGCATCACCTTCGTAGCCTCCACAGGCCTCCGCATCCAAGATCGACTGCAGACTGAGCGATGACACTGGATTCTGCATCCCAGCCTCGCAGCTCCTCGGAAACGATGCATCGCCCCTACTGCACGACGCAGCCCAATTCCTGGTCGGGATCTTCAACTATGACGCAACAGGACTTCGTACTGCAGACTGGCCCCATCTCGGAATCAATGCATCGCATTGGCTGCGTGACGCATTTTGACACTGATCCTCACAACACTCCGCAAATCAGGATTAAAAGTACTTTGTTCAATGGGCATAACCGGGTCCCTGTAGCCGCAACACACTCCATCGCGGTCTGCCTTAATTTTGTTCAAGTCCGGTGCAACCCGATTCCACATTTGGCGATTTATGCTTTTGCTCCTAAAATATTCAGAATTGAATATCTCTGGATTTACTTATTGGATTTTTGTCGTTTTCATCTTGTTTTATTTGTTAAAAACTACTCTAATTGTCTAACCCTTTTGTGGGCTTTTTTTGTGGTATGTTTTCACAGTGTTAGTGTTTGAAGTGATGCACCAATACTTCACACATTGCCTCTGAGTTTAGCCTGACTGCTCTGTGCCAAGCTACCTGAGGGTTGAGAACAGGTTAATTTAGGATTTGCTGGTGACTGCACCCTGATAAGAATTGTGGTTACTGCTTGAGAAAGATTTCAACCCCCTCAATCAGAAACCCAATTTCTTACAGAAAGGTATCTTGATTATGCTCAAGTGTGAGGGTATGTATTCCATAGTAGGGAGTTCAGAAACATGGTGTAAAGCACTCTACAGTGTCTGGAAACCTCTGCTACGGAGTAATTGCCTGCCGTGATTGTAACATTAACTTATTCTTTCTGGGGTGTAAAGGCAAGCTCTGTAAATTCAAAAGGCACCACAAGGTAGATCCGTAAGTACATCTGGCAATCATGGTTGTAAACATCGAATCTATATCATAAGTAATCTCTGCCCAATAGAGGTGAACTTTTGAACAGTGCCAAAACAAATTGACAAGTGTGCTTGAGTTCCTGAAGCCTTGCCAACACTTGTTTAATCAGCATCTGCCCCTTGCATGTAATTGAGCTGCTGTATAGTACCAGAGTAAGGTTATTTTGGTCATAGCTATTCCACCATTAGTACGTTAGCCGTATTTTGGGTACGAATGGAAGCATACTCCTATACTCCCTTGGTAAGTACCCTTCTTAGGCCCTTCTCCCATCTCCTCTGTCTCTAGAACATCTAAAGATCATTACCACGAATTAGGATTTTATAAACATTTGAGGTACGTCCCTGTACTTTAATTAATACCCACTTCTCAAAGTCTTTCAGTAGTTTGGCAGCAGGCAGTTTGACAGGAGTGCCTTTTTCCCATTTCCAATAGTAATAGAATGTGTCTGTTTCCAGGAGTCCAAATTACATCTTGTTGTGAATGACTTGGTATTTTGAACGAGGTCTCTTAGTTTTACCCAGCCTAAATGTCTTCATTTTCAAAAACAAACCATCATCTATGGAGGAAGTGACTATTCAATTCAATTCAAATTTTATTGCTTGATTTCCAGGAGTCCAAATTACATCTTGTTGTGAATGACTTGGTATTTTGAACGAGGTCTCTTAGTTTTACCCAGCCTAAATGTCTTCATTTTCAAAAACAAACCATCATCTATGGAGGAAGTGACTATTCAATTGCGATTCTCATATTAACATGACTAGAGAATCTAGATTTCAATAAAGACACGGAGGCTATCATTATGCATTAATCCTTTAATGCAGCCACAAGCAGCCGCAATACATCATAAAGGCAAAACAGTTCTAGAATGCGGTGAGCAGAAGCAACAAAAGGCATGAGAGACAAACAGACTGCCTCTTTTAAATGAAGCGAAACAGCGGAAGTCCAAAGAAGAAATCCAACTTGAACTTGAGATTGAAGAAGGAGAGACGTAACTTGAGCCTTAAGAAGGAGAGACGTCTGAACCTGGATAAGGAATGTAGCAGGACATCATGTGGAGCGGTCTGAAAAGAAAGATGAAATGTAAATACGCTAAGAGGTAGATGTAAAGCATTACAAGCACATGTAAATACAAATACGCCAAGTTCTATTAAAATAGATCAAGAGCAACTCCGTCCAAGGGTGGGACGGGAGGGATAATGATAGCCTCCGTGTCTTTAATGAAATCTAGATTCTCTAGTCATGTTAATATGAGAATCGCAATTTCATTACAAGACCGGAGGCTACATTATGCATGTTGGTAGCCCTAAAGGACAACATCAGACATGTGCTCGATAGGTTTACAGTAGTGGTTGGCGAAGGTAGAAGCATTTGACCAATCAGCAGCTTTAAGGATATCATTCAACTTACCACCAGACCAGAAAGATTTGCTTGCCATGGCACCTCTGAGAGAGTGTGCTTGGAATCTAGAAAGGTCAATACCAGCTAGCTTCATAACTGACTTGACCCATCTAGCAATGGACGAGGAAGAAACAGGTTTAAAGGGCTTAACAAAAGAGATAAGGAGTTGATTAGCATTTAAAGGGCGAAGGTCTTTAAATCTCTGATCATATTCTTTCATACAGTCTACAACACACAGTCTTTTGCAGAGATCAAAACATGGATAAAAAATAGAGTCTGACATAGTTTTAGTCCTTCTAAATATATCAAATTTAACTCCAAACATATCATATTGTCTATAAGAAATATCTAGGCATTTCACATCAGAAACTCTACAACAAGAAATTAAACATAAAAGAGTAGCAAGTTTGAGCGAAAGGCATTTCCTGTTAAGAAAAGCATTATCAGGCCAAGCAGAGAAAAGGTCAAAGATAGCTTTAACATCCCAAATAGTCTGGTATTTAGGTCTAGGTGGTCTTTTGAGTCTAATGCTTTTCATAACTCTACAAATAATAAAATTTTTACCTACCGTCTTATTGTTGACAAGGGAGTGTCCAGCGGAAATTGCTGATCTATAGCAATTGATAGATCTATAAGCTAATCCTCTATCGAACTGTTCGACAAGAAAATTAACTATGTTGACGATAGGAGCTTCCACGGGATCCAGGTTCCTCTCCATGCACCAACAAACCCATCTTTTCCAGATGTTATTGTACCTATAGTGCGTTCCAGGTGCCCATGATTCACCGAGGAGAGAGAGAGCTGATGACGAAAGTCCAGACAATTCGTTGGATTGCCTGACACTTTCCAAGCAAGAAGGTTCAAATTCCCTGAAATGATTAGGTGATGATCTTCTCTGTCTGCGTTGGAAATCAGACCTTTGCTCGCTGGGATGAGAAAGGGGATGTCGCAGTACAGTTCCAGAGATGTCGGGAACCATGCTTGAGAAGGCCAAAAGGGGGTTATCAGAACCAGAGTGCATTGGTCTATTCTGACCTTCTGTAGGACTCTTTGGATCATGGCAAAGGGGGGAAAGGCGTAGCCGTGAAGGTTCGACCAGCATTGGAGGAAGGCATTCACCGCTAGCGCTCCGGGGTCCGGCATCCAGCTGAAATATTTCGGAAGTTGGAAGGTTAGTCTGCTGGCGAACAAGTCCACATCCAGTGGACCCCAAAAGTGGAAGATAAGATTGAAAACATTCACGTTGAGTTTCCAATTGGTAAGGTCTGAAAGGAATCTTGAGTTCCAGTCCGCAGAAAGATTCGACTTTCCGGGAAGGTATTCCGCCTTGAGAGAAATCTTGTGTTCTAAACAGAACATCCAGAGTTTCTTGGCTAGGGCGGATAGGTCTGCAGATTTGGTACCGCCGAGGCGGTTGATATAAGAAACTGCGGAGATGTTGTCCATCTTCAAAAGGACGGATCTCCCTTGGAGAGAGTGTTTGAAACTCATTAGAGCGTACATGCCTGCAGTAAGTTCTAGGAAATTTATATGACGGGAAGATTCCTCGAGAGACCAAGCGCCACCAGTGTTTTGGTCGAGGAGGCGAGCACCCCAACCGTGAAGGCTGGCATCCGATTCCAGGACAAATTCCGGTGAAGATCCGAAGATAGCTTTGCCATTCCATGCATCCAAGTTTTCTAGCCACCATGAGAGTTCGGATTTGGCTTCCAGGTCTAAGGTCACAGAATCTCCGTACCAGAGGCCAAGCTTCAGCGCCTTTGCTTTTATTCTTTGAAGGGCACGGTAATTCAGAGGGCCCGGAAAGATAGCTTGGATGGAAGAGGAAAGTAAACCTAGGAGTCTGGCTAATTCCCTGAGTGTTAGAGATTCTTGTTTCAAAACATATCTGATCTCTTTTCGAATTTTCGCAATTTTCTTGGAAGGGAGAAGGAGCAGGCAGTTCGAGGTATCTACAGTGAACCCTAGGAATTCTAGAGATTTTGAGGGAGTTAAGATAGATTTTTCCCTGTTTATAATGAAACCAAGACTTTCGATAAGATTCATTGGAGAATTGAGGTCTTTTAAAAGTTGGGAGTAGAGCTGGGACATGATGAGAATATCGTCCAGATAGATGATGAGGCGAATACCCCTCTCTCTCAGAAGAGAGACGATAGTCCTCATGATCTTGGTAAAGCACCAAGGGGCAGAGGAAAGCCCGAAAGGAAGAGCTTGGAATTGAACGAGGCGATTCTTCCATATAAATTGGAGGAAGGGCTGATGTTCTAAGGCCATAGGGATGGTAAAGTATGCGTCTTTTAAATCTAGTTTGACTAACCAATCTCCTTTCAGGAGAAGATCTCTGAGAAGGTGAATGCCTCCCATTTTGAAGTGTCTGTAAACTAGGTATTTGTTCACTTCCCGAAGGTTTATAACCGGTCTCCATCCTTTTTCCTTTTTTTGTACGAGGAAAAGAGTGCTGACAAAGGTTTTTAGTGACCATGGCACTTGAACGATAGCTCCTTTTTGAAGCATTGAAGAGATTTCCTCTTCTACAATCTTTTGATGTTCTTCTGAAAGAGTTAGTGGTTGAGGGGGATTTGTTTGAAAAGGAATGTCTATAAAATCTATTTTGAAACCCTGCACGGTTTCGAGAACCCATGGATCTTGAGTTATAGATTCCCAAATGTGGTAAAAGTATTTGAGCCTGCCCCCTACTTGGGAAGAAACGGAAGAAAGAGGGAGACTTACTTTGAGGATTGGAGCTGTTGGCGTTTTCTCTGGACCTGTAGCCTCTGTTTCGTGGTCCTCTGCCTCGTTGTGGGTAGAATTGTTGGTTAGATGGGTAGAACCCTCTTCCGGTACCCCTGAACGATGAGAAGGGCCTTTGGATACCACGGCCGAAAGAACGCCCTCTTCTTCCGGCCTGTCCAAAAAGGTTTGCGTTGAAGACTCTTTTCATATTGGATTGGGCCCTGTCCAGGGCGGTAAAAGTAGCAACGTACTTTCCGATGGATTTAATCATGTCCTCTCCGAAAAGGAGCCCTTTGGGGTTATCAGAGGGTTCTTTTTCCGCCAGGTCACCCAGTTTCGGGTTGATCTTGGTGAGGATAGTTCTCCTTCTTTCTATGTTGAGGCTAGAGTTTGCGTTGCCAAGGAGAACTATCGCCCTTTGGCTCCAGCCTCGAATGAGGTTAACGTCAAGGGGGGTATTGGAGATATGCAATTCCTCGGCAAGGTCGAGGATCCTTGTGAGTGGACCAAGGATGTCGAGTAGGCGGTCTTGACAACCTTTGAGGGCTCTCTCTAGACCTTTTCTAGGGTCCTTTCCCAATTTAAATAGAAATTTAATAAGGTCAGGGTCAAGGTTGTGGGGTTTGGGAGACCTTATCTTGAATAGAGGGTCTAGGACACTCTGATCTCAGGGTGTTTCTTGTCTCTCTTTCGAGATAGTTTCTCAGCCACCTAGTGATAAATTTAGACACATGTTCTTGTGGGAACCATTTTGAACTATTGGGGTGTGAAATATTAAAGGGGGAGAACATTTCCTCTCCAAGAGGGTTAAGGATAACATTTTTTGAGGAAGGGGAATCGAGGTCAGGGGTGTTGTTGAATTCAAGGTCTTGGTCATCTAAGTCTAATACGAATTCATCGTAGGGATTGTTAAAATTTTCTTCCTCTTCTTCAGAGTCAGAGACTGCGTCAGATTGCCTTGAATTGTAGTTTGTGCCACGAGGGACACCCATCAAGTTTGTGCCGCTGAAGGCACCCATCACATTTGTGCCGCGAGGAACACCATAGTCATTTGAGGCGCGATGGCCTCCCATCATAAATGAGGCGCTACGACCTCCCATATCGTTTGAGGTGCTTTGACCTCCCAAATTGCAATCAGAGGGATAATCGCAGTTCTTAGATTGTTTACTTTTTTTGCGATGAATACTCGGGTCATCTGTAGAATCAGAATTGGGAAGGGAGAGAGATCTTTTTGAGGACATAACTTCCTTGAAGGTAGAGAGCATACAGGATCTCATTTCTTTTTGTAGAAACATTTTAAAAGAATTATCGTCATGAATTGGAGAGCTTGCGGTAGCCTCGTCTGAGTCTAAGTCAGACATAATGGGAAAGGTTAAGGATAAGCTCTAAAGGAAGGTAGCTGATAGAGGCTGAAATACTCTCTCTCTTTTTTTTGGTAAGGTAAGTATATATATTAAAATTATTAATTAATATATTTAACTTTTTTTTATGATAAGGTAGGTATATATTAAAATTATTAATGAATATCCTTATTTTTTTTTTTTTATAATATAGAAGGGGGGCTAAAAAAAGAGAGCACCTTGACCCTGAAATAAATATTAGGGGTGTGGAACCCTATTTATATGATAGGAAACGATAGAAAATATATTTGGTTACAGTTGAGGCTTCTCCGGCAGCAGCTGATCGTGAAAGCGAAGTAACTGAAAACTTCGCTCGAGAACAGCTGCTGCCGGTGAAGAGAAAAGGCCGTGTGGAGAAGCCTTATGTTTTCGCGCCGTTGCTAATGTACTTTCCTTAGTTGAGCCTGTTATCGACGCGCTCGCGAGGGGAAAGCGAGCGCGTCTAAGAAAATGCCGAAATTAAGAAAAAAATTCAAAGGAAAGGAGCGCGCTGGCCTAATGAACGAGGTGTCGGCAAGGAGAGACTCAAGCGCGTTTGACACACCAGCGCGTTTGAGATTTGTAAGCGCTCACAGATAAAAAGGAAGTGAAGCTTGACGAGAGACAGGAGAGAGGTAGGGGTGAGCGGAGGGAAGCGACAACCTTAATAGGAAGTCGTGTGAGGAGGGGTGACGGGGAAAGGGGGGAACCATGGTCACCCATGAGGGCGAGGGGGGAAACAAGCGCCAGATATAAAAAACAAGGTTGTGAATAGTGAAGGGAATATAAGAAAAGGTAATTTAAGGCAAATAAATATATAAAAGGGGGTACAATGATTAAGACATTGTGAAATTAATAAGCAAGTAAAAGATAGACTTATCTGCTTGTGAGCCGCATTTAAAAGAGGCAGTCTGTTTGTCTCTCATGCCTTTTGTTGCTTCTGCTCACCGCATTCTAGAACTGTTTTGCCTTTATGATGTATTGCGGCTGCTTGTGGCTGCATTGAAGGATTAATGCATAATGTAGCCTCCGGTCTTGTAATGAAATTCAATTCAAATTTTATTGCTTGATTACTAAACACCATAACAAAATGTTAAAACCATGTAGCTCATGTATACACAGACAAAGGTTTAAAAAGGAGAAAAGGGAAAAAGAGGGCCCAGGTTAATGCAAAGACAGGGAAGTAATCTTGCTGTAAAAAAGAGTTGTGGGTAAAAGATATCCAAAACAGCCACAACTTAGTATTTTTTTTTTAAGTCTAAAAAAGAGACGAATAAATATGACAGTTAGTTTTTTAAAAACTGAAGACAATAATTAGGTAGGTCGTGCTGGAGGGGCCGGAGGCCGCTGAAATTCTGTTACAAGGAGGAGGTGAGACCAACCGGCGGAAGTTTTGCTGCCTTATGTTTCCCCAGCAATTTAGCAGCTATGATGACGAATTTGGTGAACCGAATGTTCAGCGTTATATTTTCTGGGTTAATAGCGGCTATTATGGCCTGACGACATGTGTGGGCACCTAGTTTGTTCCACTCCTCCCGCAATAGAGGAAGTGTGGAGTAAGGAAAGTTAATTGTAGGTGAAACCTTGGGTGGGACCTTGGATCTTTATTTCCAAATAGTCCAGTAGACCACAGTTAGGACAGCAGTGATTCTGATGGCAAGGACAAGGAGCTACCCTACTCAGGGATATGACATTGTGTTATGGGCTTCGCCCAGATTTAACATGCAGTGTTATCTCCAGCATATTTAGGTCCTAGACAGCTAGGACCATGCTCAGGGAAATCTCAGGGAAATGTGATTGTGTTGTGGGCTTCACCCAGATTTAGAATACAGTGTTATCTCCAACATATTTAGGTCCTAGACAGCTAATCTAGCTCTAATGATGGGTTGGAGTAAAATCCCCTGCTACAGGCCTTCTTCTCCAGCGAAGGGACCATCCAGCTATGAGTACCCGCAAAAACCTGCTCTTCAAAGCACTATTGTTCCTGATTTTAGCTTCACTACTCGATGTATCTCAATTGAGCAGCTTGGTAATGGTAGGAGAAATTAGGGAGACCCATTCACGCTTAACAATTTCCTATCAATTTTCATTTTTGCCCACCCACCTGAAGTCATTACTCTTCTTTTGGAACTGTTTAGTCAAAGAAGGTGTACCAATAAAGGTATCATCTGAAAAGATGGGTGATGCTTGGGAGCAGTTCGGTTCTCAGCAGTTCTAGACGTCGGTGTAAAAGGCTGAGCCTGCTCTTCAGGAGCTGGCCATGTAAACTTACAGGAATTGATTTCCTCTGCGCCTTCTGACAGGTGTAGATTCTCCCAGCTGCAGGCTCCTATTTATTCTCTCTCCTTTTGGCAATGTGTCAGTAATAACAAAGAAAGATTTGAAATTCTTTTCAGCATCGACGGGCTAATACATGCCTAACTGCTCTTTGGGAACTTGAAGATTTATCCAATCTCATCTATGTATGGGGGAGTATGGTAAGTGCTGGGAGAATTTTAACTCCAGCTTTCATTGCAAGATCTGTCATTTTAAGCAGGGAATCCCTGGTAGGACATCTAGTGGCCGGGGGCAGCCCACCAAGACACAGAGAGTATTGAGCGGTGGGATTAGAGCAGCCCTGATTAACTGCAGATCGCTACCCAAGCACACTGATGACATTTGGCTTTTACTAATGGATAAGGATTGGGATATAGTGTTCCTTACGGAAACTTGGCTGAAAGAGGACACCCTTCTGGTACTAACACTGGCACTCCCCCAGGGCTTCAGGATAGCCTGTGTCAACTGGACTAGAGAGAAGCTAGGGGGGTGGCAATCATTTTAAGTCGTGGGACATCTCCTCTTCTGAATTAAGTGGCTTTGGAGCCATAGAGGGCATTAATTTTTGTGTTAAGGTCTACCCAGTCCTTTCCTTTGCTGGCCTATTAATATATAGACCTCCAGACTGCCCGAATCTTCATATCTGGGAACTGAGCAATCTGATTGTGCAGAAATCTCTACTTTATTCTAATTTCATGGTGTTAGGTGATTTTAACCTCCATGTGGACGATCTCTCATGTCCCCATGCCTCGCAGTTAGTGCAGTCCCTTAAGGGTGCGAACCTTATGCAACATATATCCGCGCCCACACATAGAGCAGGGCACACTCTCGACCTCATTTTCTCTAACATCCTGTCTACTAGAGTTGAGGACCTTCAATGTATGACGTGGACAGACCACTATCTTATCTCGTTTAAAATAGGCAAAACACAGTTGTTGGGCCAAAAACAATCAAAGGTGGGTAGGAACTGGAAGAGAGTGATTGCAGATATTGTGGGTCCACTGATTATTAACGGTGACCTACCACGCTCAGGGGATCCTAACAAGGACGCAGCAGAATTGGGTGTAAGGGAAAGACCTAGCGCTCCAACAAGATTCCACAACATTAACAACTGACTCCACAAACAGTTTCTGCGGTGCTATCAGACCAGGGGAATACCACCCCAATCCCCTAAAGGCTCAATCAAAGATTGATTCAACTGATGGACCGAAGAATAAAAGGTACTGATTTATTAAATACTTGGGGATTTCACCGAGCATGCCTCTCACTAGGGCAGGTGATACCATTTACACTGTGAACGGGCACTGTGTTCATTGGGATCTAATAGGACCTTTGGGTTATTTATCAATAATACAAAAAAATGGGGGAGGAGCCAAGATGGCGACCGGAGCAGACGCTTGAGCGCCCGGCTCCGCCGGCCCTTGGCCTCGGACTATCATCCTGATTCCTATCCTCGCCGATTTTCGAGGTGCAACGTGCGCGACGACGCGCTGACCGCGCCGCCGCTTTCCCGGAGTCTGAGCCCGCCCGGATGCCGGAGCTCTTGGTGCCTTTGTTCTCCGCGCTGGACCCCTGCTCCATTGTGGCCTTGGTCGGCCCCCTGGAAGCTCCGCAGTCACTGGACCCCCGGCTCAAATCAGAGCCCCGCGGCCCCGATCCCGCCTCACACCACGGACTGTCGCCAGACGAGCCGGGGGAGAGACGCCCGGACACCTCCTTCACCTTTCACCTGACGGGCTGGAGCTATAGGGTAAGCCCCGGTGTGGCGGGTCTCCTGCCCCGCTCTGTGGCCCGCGCTGTGGAAGGCTGCAGACCCCCTTCTTCTATTGCCTAGTCGGCTGCAAAGAGAGTCCGAGAGAGGGGAAGCGACTGTTGGCTTTCACCTGTTGCGGCGCAGACCTGCGGGGAATTGCCTCCTTGTTACGACCCCCCCCCTGGCCACTGTACCGTTCAGCGGTAAAACATGGCGTTGATTGCCTGCTCGCTGCTGGGGGGTGATGCTCCGGTCTCGCCCGCTGCCTGCTTCGCCCTCCCTCTACCAGACTCCAGCTCCACAGTGCCGTCCCGGATTGCTGCCGATGTGGGGGCGCAGCTTCCGCTGACATGCGGCTCCGTTCTGGCTGCCCTGCGGGACTTTCGTCTGCAATTGTGTGTTGGCTTGCAAACGCTGAGTGAGCGGTTCGACTCCATACTGTCGGCTGCGGGTCGTGAGCGCCCCGTTTGTTCTCAACAAGACGTGGGTCTGCCAGTGCTTCTGTCCTCTTGCGGGGACGCAACGACTGGGTATAACCGTGCTGCACTGGTGTCTGCATCTGGCTTTCCCGGCACCCAGGATCAATCGATCTCCTGCTCAATTGTGGACACTTTGTTTCCCCGTTCATTGCTGCCTGCTTTGTTGTTGCCTGCCTCACCGCGCCCGCAAGAGTATCCAGCTGAGCGACACCTGACGTCCTCGAGGAACTGTTCACGGTGGCCTACGGCTTCTTCTATGTGGAACTCCTGTACTTTACAGGCCAGGTCTGGATTTTATATGGTGCACAAGGGGACCTCAATAGATGATCGGCGGCCATTTTGTGACTCTACTTCTCCATCTTCTCCCAAGCGGCCATATTGTCTTTGTTTGCACGGGCTGCGGGGCCTTCATGTGGGGGCTAGTCTAATCTTACGCCCGCGATCGGGCCAGGGCTAGATTGCTTTCTATCACCATGGCTTCACGGATGGGCTGGACTGGGACTGGAACTGTCTGCATAGGTTGTGCGCACTCGTCGCGATTTGTCTGCCTTCCTTATATTGTTGTGACACGTTATCTTCACACGACCGCCTTTGGGTGTAGTGGGTTCTCAGTGTGTGGAGACGTAGTTGGCCGGTGGTTTCGGGCGCTCCGAGGTTACGTGGGCTCCTCCCCGCTTTCTTCTTTGTTTTCTTATTTTCTTTCCTTTATTCCTACTTTCTCTCTTGTCTATATTTCGGGTTCATTGGGCGACAGGCACTATGCTGGGGGGGGGGCAGGCCGTAGCCTCCGCATTGGTGTAGGGTGGGGGGGTAATTAACTGTTTCTTTTTAGTTCTATGGGCCTTTTTCTTCTATGTCTCTGCGCTATCCTTGTTTCCGATTCGGGGTCCGGGTGTGGGGTGGATTGAGTGGGGGCGGCTTTGGAGGGGTGCGTATTTACTCATGTGACTATCCTGTTATATAACTGCAACACCTCACTGTCTGAGATTTTCTATGGCCGTTTCTAATGATGCTGCTGCTCTCCTGTGTGATGAAGCCATCTTGCGGACTCGAATCTCCTTGGTTCTATCCTCTACTGACTTTTTTCCTCGATAAAATTATTTTGAAAACCTTAAAATTAACCTTTACTTCTCCTTCCCCTGGTGTCAAGGATCTCTCCAGTGTATAACTCCTGAATCGTTGCTAATCTTGACCATTGATGCACAGGGGATGTAATGTTTGTCTCAGTGCTTAACCGTTTTGTGGCCGGCCTGATGGTTGTAGGCCCGTATTTGTTCTTTTAATATGCACAAATAAAGGTTTTAAAAAAAAAAAAAAAAAAAAAAATAATACAAAAAATATGTTTTTTTATGGACCACTGCATGTTAAAATACACCATAGAAATGTGTTGCTAGTGTGTTTAACAATTGAGCACTCATAAAGGACTGCTTTGTTTTTTGTTTTTTGATTTTGTTTTTGAATTGTCTTAGATATGTACCTTAGTTCTTTTACTCTACACCAGTTTTGTACTTTGGGCTTTCTAAGTTTATTTGGTATATAGATACTGTAGACTCCATTTTTGTTATTTGTATTACTTCCAGCCCTGAGGAAGTCGTCTGGGTCAATCCCTACAGTGACGAAACGCGTTGGGAGTGGAAGATTCTATTGAAAATTAAAGAAGATTTGAAGCCCGAATTAATATTGTTCTTCTCTAAATTACTGTTATATTGTCTTTAAAAAAATTGCGTGTGCATCATAAGGACACAGCACTGTTTAATGCCAGGATCTCTGCTTCACTTGATGTTGTGGTGCCATTAAAAACTCCCAAATATCAGAGAGAGACTCCCCCTCAGCCCCCTGGATTTTGGAGGATCTCGGAAGGGAAAAAGGTGGATGCAAGAGATTGGAAAGGCAATGGAGGAAGGAGTACACTCCGGAAGCGAAGCAGGAGTATAAGATAGCTCTAAAACAAACTGTGTAAAATGATAGGAGTGGCCAGGAAAGAGTACTTCGTTAGACAGATTGAGGGTGCGGAGCACTCAAGCAAAGAGATATTTAGGATCGTAAGATCCTTTACTAACCCTGTTGCGTATGAAGGGAAAATGTTGCCCTCCTTAGACTTATGTTCTAACCTATCCAACTTCTTTGAGAAGAAGATTCAGAATGTATACTCTTCTTTCACATCAGAGGTATCATTATTGGCTCCCCAGGTTCCAATAACCTGCAAGACTGATGGTACTTTTATGGAGTTTGCCCATATATCCCTGCAATAATCCTTGGCTGAAATCTTGAGGTGTAAGTCGGGATCTCCCAATGATCCCTGTCCTTCCAAGATTTTCAGATCACTCGCGCACTGGATTAATCCGGCACTGAATTTTATCTGGAGTACGTCACTCTCCACAGGCATCTTTCCTGATGTCTGGAAACAGGCCTTCCTCTTACCTCTCTTGAAAAAACCTAACGCCGACCCCAAGGTGCTTGGGAATTACCGTCCTATATCTATGCTACCGGCACCTGCAAAAATGTTGGAAAAAATAATGCAGCGCCAACTCACCAAGTATGTCGACTCCCATGACATCCTTCACAACACTCAGTCAGGTTTCCAGACAGGATACAGCACGGAAAACGCCTTGGTGGAGGTGGAAGAGTCTATAAGAATGTCAATGGATGCGGGAGCTTCTGCTATGCTGATCCTGTTGGATTTGTCCACGGCCTTTGACACAGTTGCTCATTCCATACTGCTAAATAGACTTGAACAGATTGGTATCCAGGGCACAGCCCTTGCTTGGATCCAGTCCTACCTCCATAATCGCACCCAAAGTGTATTTCTTCCACCACACCAATCATCACCTAAGCCGTTAAGGTGTGGGGTACCACAGGGCTCAGCATTAAGCCACTCTCTTCCATCTGATTGACACCTGGGAGTTGAAGGCTGTTTCGTACGCAGATGATACACAGCTCATATTTTCCTTTAAGGATCAGTCAAGGGATGCATTTGCTAGATTAATGGGCTGCCTGAAAGATATCACCAGCTGGATGAACGACAACAAGCTGAAGCTAAATGCTGACAAGACGGAGATCATGTTCTTTGGTCACCCATCTCCTCTGCCCGTGGAGTTTGGTGGCCACCTGAGTTGGGAACTCCGCCCTGTACGGCTAAGGAAGCTAGAAATCTGGGCATCAAGTGGGACTCAGCTCTATCTTTTGAACCCCACATACACCATGTCTCATCAGTCTGCTTTGGCAAACTGAGAACTTTTTTTAAATTCCTGCACCTCTTGCCAGAGGACAGTAGTCCATGCGACGGTGACATCTCATCTAGATTATGCTAACAGTCTGTACCTGGGACTACCCAGGTATCTGATTCACAGACTTCAGATGATTCAGAACGCGGCAGCAAGACTTATTCACAGAGTGCCTTTCCATCACCACATTTCCCCTCACATCAAGCTCCTTCATTGGCTCCCGGTTGCCAAGCGCATTGAATTTAAGGCCTTGACCCTTGCTTTTCGGGCAATGCACAACATAGAACCTAGATACCTTAGAAAGAGACTCCTCCAATATCAATCGGCACGCTCTCTTAGATCTAACTCTAAGTACCTACTGTGCATTCCCCGGTTTTCCAAGGCCAGAAAGGGAGGAAGGGCCTTCTCAGTCAGGACAGCTATGCTATGGAATA
Source organism: Triturus cristatus (assembly GCF_964204655.1). NCBI lineage: Eukaryota > Metazoa > Chordata > Amphibia > Caudata > Salamandridae > Triturus > Triturus cristatus. The sequence continues at coordinate 930,296,130 of NC_140584.1, forward strand.
CACTTCCTCTACATCTTTGCATACTGGACTCTGAATCCGACTTTCGCAGGCACCTAAAGATGTGGCTCTTCGGCTTGGCCAGTCCCTTATCTGTTCACCTGATTACTGCACAGCACCGGGACACCTCTGTTTGAGGTAGCTGTTTGCACTATAGAAGTAACACTATTATTATTATTATCCAATTAGGATACAAGCAGAAATCTCATTAGCAAGGTTTCTTGTACAGTCCATCCTTCATCTGAGTGAATCCTGGAGAATTATTTTCACAAGTACAGAATGTCAGTACCTCAGTAACACATTAGTACAACATAAAGCAGCCTCTCCTACCACAACTATTCCAATATTCACCATGAAACTTTGAGCCTGATTTAGAGTTTGGTGTATGGAACACTTTGTCACAATTGTAATGGACAACCAGTCTGCCATATAACAAGTGCATTATCTTATAATACGGCAGACAGGATACCCTTAAAGTTGGTTAACCGAGTATTCCATCCGTCAAACTCTAAATTAGGTCTTTAGTGTCTTGTCAAAAGCTTTTAGAAAGGAGGGCTAATCTCATAATTTCTAGTGCACTTGCATTTCACTTGTAGATAATATTTTATCTATTAAAAAGTGGGGTCTATATACTTGTATGGAAACCTGATGCCCTGTCAAAGCTGTGCTTGTCGATGTATGTAAGGGAAGCTTGCATGACTGCTGCTCATGTTGTACCTGTTGTCTGTTAGAGGGAAGGCTGCATTACCACTGACTGACTACTGTTGTATGTACTGGGCATGTTATATGAATAAGGAAAGCTTGGGCGGCAGGACCTGTGCCTGTTTAGTGTGTGGTGTGTGTGTTGCAGAAGTTTGGCCTACTGCCTTTCATACTGTTTTATATGTGAGGGTAGGTTGCACTGCTTGTGCCTGAATGGTACCTGTTCAGAATATAAGGAAGGCTTCCATTACCAGTAATGTCCTTGCGCATGCAAAGGACACTTGCACAGCATCCGCCTTTGCAGTACTTGTTCTGTGTAAAAGGAGCCCGTGTCCTGCTACTGTCTGAAGCTTGACCTGCGCACTCATGCTCAGTAGTGCTGATTCTGTTCCAATAAGTCAGCAGCAGTCTTATTGACAAAAGAGTGCTGAGACTGTCCCCTTGAAGGTATCGGCTGTGTTGAATACTGCAGGTTTTATGCCCTTTAAAGTGGCCTATATTCATGCATTTTGCAAATGTGTCCTCCAATCGTGCCTCGTGTCCCGCTGCCCACACAGAGGTACTGTGAGACGCCGATTGTCCTACATTTTGGTTCCCTGTCACTTTTAATGCTCAAAGGACAAGCAACTCTCAATCTTTCAGCCCTTTATGAGCTATGAATGAGGTTCCTTTGGGTGGCAAGCAGAGAGGAACTGTAGCAGGAGGGGTCCTGCACAAAGCAGCTCCAGGAGCATGTATAGCTATTGAGATGCAAATCCAGCCATTGCAGATAAACAACCGTGAATGTGTTAATGAATACCATGCTAGAAACCTGTCCTGGGAGTTTGCCATTGGTGTTTATTTCTGTCATCAGGCATGCTCACATATTGTCAACTCAATGGACCGAGGCACAGGGATGATTTGTCCAGAATCAAACAGTTTATTAAAATAGTAGACCCGAGACTAGAGCAGGCACAAGGAGGATCTGCCCAGGATCAAACAGTGTGTTAAAGTAGTAGACCCTAGACTGCAGCACACTGCTACTTCCTGCTAAGGCTATACATTTACCAACATATTGCATTTTGATGAGTACTGTCCTTTCCCTATCTCTTTTTTAACAGCTCTTTTTGGCTTTTTAATGAATCAAACAAACATTTGATGCATACAGTGTACCACAGGGTTCTAAGTGGAATATATGTCGATACACCGCAATGCATACTTTTACCACAAAGTTATTAGTTAGCAAGTACCATTACAACACAATTATTTCTACGCATATCATTAGATGGCATGTTCCTGGAAGTGCTTTTAAAATGTCATTACAACGGATCCCATGACCCCGCATACTTTTTCCACGCATTTTTTGTATTAAAAAACACCCCTACAATAACCAAAATTCTACATCCAAATACACTACCCTACACAACACAAACTCAACAACACTACCCTAATCCCTCCAACACTACCCCCACCACGACACTACCCCTTCCCCCAGACCTGTCCCTACACGCAAACACTACCCTGCACGAACCCCCCGACACTACCATAAACCCTAAATCACTACCCTACACTACTCAAACACCACTACCCTACCCTAAACACTAAAACACTACCCCCTGCACGACTTTCCCCCACCCCTCAGTTCTATCCCTACACTCTAACTATACCCTGCACGACCCACCTGACACTACCCTAAAGCCTAAAACACTACTCTACACTACACAAACACCACAACACTACCCTAAACCCTAAAACACTACCCCCTGCACAATCCTCTCCTGACCCCCACTCCTGTCCCTACACACAAACACTACCGTAAACTCAAAAACACTACTCCTCAAACTCAACAACACTACCCTTAATCCTAAAAGACTACCCCCTGCACGACCCACCTCCTACCCTAAACCCTTCAAAACTACACAGCCCCTCTTACCTCTCTCTCCTCACGGTTCCTCTCTTCTCCTTCCAATGTCGTCAGAGGGGCGGTGCTCGGTGCACATCGTTGTGAAGAAACGGAAGAGCCTCAGTTTCCTCACAATTATGTGGATCACATTACAACGCTTGCGTTATAACAGCGTATGCGATGTAATAACGCGATGTAAAGACTACACGCTATTACAACGCATGCATTGTTATGCTTGCGTTGTAATGGTATGTGGAGTAAAAGTCGCGAACTAATGGCTGTTTACCTTGTAAGTGTGTTCACATTTTCATCGTCCATTCAATACAGTCCCTTTATTAACCACACATTTACAAGAAGCTTTTACATTGACTTTAAATACTCCCAATCTTGCCTGAAAATGAGCAAAAACCAATAAGTTCAAAAAGTGATTGGCTTAGAGCAGTAAAAACAGTATCTCTTGGTTCTACTTTTCCAGTTAGACCAATAGACTGCAGTGATTCAGATGGCAAGGCCAAGGGCTACCCTGCACAGTGAAATGTCATTGTGTGGTGGGCTTCGCCCAGATTTAGGATCCAGTGTTATCTCCAGTATATTTGTGTGAAGTTGTAAAGCTTAGATTGGCTATCAAGTATCCTAGTTCCATGGCTAAAACATACCCACTGAGCCAGGTCTTGTGGCAGTAAAGGGTTGCTGTGCAGTATGCGCGGTAGATACTGATATCTACCACTGGTGTTTCAAAGCTTAAGACTATGCTATTCCATTGGGAAACCAGAGTTGTTCATTTTCTAAAGTTGTGTCTTAGACGCTGCAATTGGTGAGCAGTCAAATCTTACTCCAAGAGATGGTAATGTGATTAGAACTCATACAGTATGAATAGTAATCACCTTCAATAAACTCAATCTCTGGCTGAGTTATATCTTTTTACGTGGCATTATTTAGAGGTCGGGGTTTTATAATGATAGTACTGTCCCATTACACCCTCCGTCCAAGTGCATTACAGACTGGATTGGCCATTTATTCCATTGGGCATTTCCGCAGTTGGCTGGAACCACTGAAAGCCGGTTTTGAAAGCACAGGACAACTGCTGGTGCCTCTGTCACTTCACCAGCTCATTGAGGTTAACTGCTACAAGCCCAGCATGTGGTTTCAGAAGAGAGAACAAGAGAGAAGAGAGCGAGCAGAGAGGGAGTTGAGAAACAGAGTGGATTAATTGAAGGGCTAGCGCAGTGGATGAAGAAAGTGGGAAGGTTTGAGCATTTTTGCCAGGGCTGTTTTTGGTTACTAGTCCAGCACTCGTGCAGTATACTTGCTTAGACCCTCTTCTCGCAAAAAATCTTACAATGAACACACAGTGTATATTTAAACTCAACATTCAAGCTACACTGTAAAAAGCCAGACCCAGAGCTTTAAGAGGGCCCGGTCACTCCGGCTCTAAGACCCAGTAATAATTAAAAACAGAAATGATTCTCTTTTGGGCCATATATTCATGTCCTTAAGTTCACAGGCAAAAACAATGATCGATTTCTGAACAATCAATGTTAAAATGTTAAGGTAAGCCCTCTCAGTGATTTAGTTCCTGTTTATATTAACAAGTTTCACCTAATCATGTATTCCCTAAGAGTGTAGTACATACATTGAACTCAGTTGCCTCCAGATGTTTATAACAGGCCATGATTGAGAGCTCTAAGTTGAGGCTGAAGGCAGTGTGAGTTTCTCACCGTACCTGTCAGTGGGTCAAAAAGATTTTTGGAATATGTGGTCATCCAATCTCTGGCTTCTCTGCAAAGCACCAGAGAAATGGTCATGTATTCCAGTTGTAATTGTGATTATGTGCAAATGTGTGTGGGGGGGGTACATAGTTGTCAATAAGTTGACAAGGCAAACATAAAAGAAAATGTAGTGTTAACAGGTGATTGGGTTTGTTGTGTGTTTGGGGGTGGTGACGTGAAGGAGATTCAGGACAGAGTGAAAAGAGGGTGCTGAAGAGGGGATAGAAGAGGTGTACGATGGAGATGTTGAGAGAAAAAGGGTGTATATGTCTAATGTAGAGATACCATAACAGGAGTGATTGAGACAGTCTGAAAACCACTACCCTCTGAAGGCCACTACCATTTCTATAGGCCTCAGTGATAGTTAATACACAGCCTCACAATTTCAGAATTAAAGGATTTTCAATATTAATTATTTAATCATTGTTATTCCTATTGGATCTCTCTGCGGCCTTCGATATGGTCAATCATGACAGTCTGATTGACCGGCTCTCTGAGCTTGGAATTCGAGGTCTTGCCCTTACCTTGCTGAACTACTTCTTCTTGGAAAGAACATGTTGCTACAGAGGAGTTTACTTCCAATCAGTTTTGCCTGCCATGTGGGGTGCTGCAGGGCTCCTGGCTGAGCTCTATTCTTTTCAACCTTTATGTCACCCCCCCCCTCCCCCCCCCCCCCCGGCAAGGCTTATTAAATCCTTTGGCTTCTCTGTTGTATCATACGCCGACAGTACACAAATAGTGGAATCTGTATCAAGCAATCCAGAGGAAACAGCATCAAGATTTAGTACTTGTATGGGACAGATGAACAATTGGATTATGTTTAATTGCCTAAAGCTTAACTCTGGGAAAACAGAGGTCCTTCTCTTGGACAATGACATCTCATTCTGGTCACCAAGTTGGTGGTCTCATGAAGAAGGGTCACTGCCCTTGCCAGTAAGAAAAGTCAGGAATTTGGGAATTGTCTTTGACAATAAATTAAACTTTGAAGACCAGGTTAATGCTGCAGTTTCCTCTGTATCTTTTATTCTGAGATTCATTAGGAAAATGTGCCCTTTTGTCCCATTGGGTCTATGGGAATGCCCTATTTCTGGATATTCAAAAAAGATTTCTTCATAAACTTCAGATGTTGCTTAGTGCATCAGCACGACTCCTCACAGGAACTCCCAAATATAATTCTGTGTCTCGGGCCCAGGTTAAGCTGCACTGGGTTCCTGTAGGAAAAGAATCGAATTCAAAGCACTAAGCATAGCGTTTACAGCATTACACGATGTTGGGCCAGAATACTTAAGGGACAGATTTAACTAGTACACCACATCAAGGAAACTCAGAAATGCCACTGCCAAGTGTTTGGTGGTGCCCAAGTTTAAACGAGGGTAATTGGAGGTAGAAATTTTATTTTAGGTATGCAAAACTGTGGAACTCCCTTCCAATGCATTTGAAGAACAGTCCATACCTTTTGTCCTTTAGGAAATCTCTGAAAACCTGTTTTTTTAGTAACTAGATTAGCAGCCCCTCTTCCTAATGTCAGAAGCAGTGCGAAGACACCTTTGGTCATTCAAGCGTTGTACAAAATCAATCAAAATCATTAATCTCAAACAGTTAACAGTAATTAACAAAGCCAATAGTCCTGGGGGGGGGTAGGTGTATGTTAGTTGTTGTGATAAGATAATCTGGGTGCAATAACAGAAATCTCAGAGAGGCTGCAAAATACGGGTAGGCACTATACAGAAGCCACAGAAATTTAGTTTACATGTTTAAACCACGCCCTTAATTACATAAGCCGCTTCCCCTTTAGAGAGTCCCCCCCCCCCACCCCCCTCCTCTTCCATGCACACTTTTTTCATCCCGTTAAGCTTCCAGGCCAGACCTATTGGATTTATCAATGTTTGTTTAATCCTATTCTCGCTGTAAAATGCTTATTTTTTCCCATATGCAGGCGGCGATGAAGACCTATAAGTAACAGCAAGGGTAACATGAGTGTAAGTCGGTGTAGGGTCTGTTTGTGAAGAAGACACGGGAAGCCACCCTTGGTCAACCTAGTGTCTCCGTTGGTTACCTCTAATGCCCCTGACATGTCCGAAGCGTTAACGAATCTGCTGAAGCGACACGCTGGCGCGCAGGAATAAAGAATTCCCACAATAGCCTCGCGCTGCCGAACCGGGGCGAGCCGAGATCAATGACGCACAGCTTTCGAAGGTGTGATGCTTCCAGCCCCTGGAGGCGCGCGAGCTCACAGCGAGGCGCACCGTGACTCATGCATGGAACCGGAGACCGCGCAGAACCCAGAGCATTCTGTGCAGGAGACGCGCGAGGTGCCCTGCCGGATGCGATGGCTTACGGCCGGGCTGACGTTTAACCCTGTGCTGAGCCTGATACCCCATTTATCCTTCCCTTTCTCATGTTGTGATGGTTCCTTTGTCATCCCTCCACTAACCACCTATAACTGCGTAGTGCGCGTGCCATACCATTCACCGTTTACTGAGGTATTTTGGTGTTGGATTGCCATTTTAAGGATTCTGGGGGCCCTGGGCCAAACATATTTTGGGGGCCCCTGTTCAGAACAGCTTTGAATTTATGATCCAATTTGAGCCCCTATTTCCCACGCAGTTTCCGCTTCCTCAGCTGCGTTAGCGATCCAGTTTGCATCATAGGCATTAACCTATATATTCCCGATGTAAACGGACGCGTGCAGCTGACAGCAGTAGGATTTAGTGTTTTCTGCCCTGCTACTAGGTTTTTAATACTTTTAAAATTGTATATGTGTGGCTGAATTACTCTGTGCTTTTCAACAATTTCTCCTACCTACGAGCACTTGCACTTTACTTGATTCTGCTTGCCTACACTTCCTTAGCTGCTCCGATTTACATCTCGCTTTTCCTCCAGTCCAGGTCTGCCGTGGCCGATACGCCGATTGTGCGGAGGGCTGGGGTTACTATCAGGCTCCTCACTTCCACCCACACAGTTTCTGCTTCCTCAGGTGCGTTAGCGATCCAGTTTGCATCATAGGCATTAGCCTATATATTCCTGATACAAATGGATGCGTGCAGGGGGCATGCCGATGGCGCCCCAAAGGCAGGCCCATCTGTGCCAGTCAGCATCCCAGAGGCGTCTGGCACCGGCCATGCTACCCAGTTCTCCTCCAGTGAGTTTCTTCCACTATATTACAATAGGGAAAATCTGCTTAGCCTTAGGCGGCTACCATTACGTCAGTGTACAGCGGCTGATCCGAGCCTGGAGGTAGACTTTCGATGCAATAAGTGCAACTGGTCTGTCCTCCAGCCCAGGAAACTCGCACCCAAGATCTTTCCACGCAAAAATAAGTGTAAAAACAATAAGAAAACAGAGGACTTAAAGGCCACCCTTTTGAATTGTCGCTCTATGCAAAAGCATGAACCACACATCTGTCTCCTACTTTTAGACAAACGGCCTGATCTTTTACTTCTCACTGAGACCTGGCTGTCTGAAGCCTCCAACCCTTCTATCACCTCGGCCATCCCTACGAGTTCTAAAATCCTTAGGAGGGACCGGCCGAGTGGTAAGGGGGGGCGGTGTCGCCGTAATTTACAATAAAAAACTAGACTGCTCTCCCATCCCGATGGAAAACATTGAGGGGGCAGAGTCCTTAGGCTTCTGCTGTACCTTAGTCCCCATCATAGCATAGCTGTTTTTCTGATTTACAGACCTCAAGGTGCAATTGGAAAATGTATTACTACGCTTAATACAGCCACCACCTCCCTGGCCTTAAAATACAACAACTGCCTTTTCTGGGAGATTTCAATATACATATGGACAACGGAAAAGACCCTCAAACAATTTCCTTGTTGGAGACGCTGCAGGCCTGCAACTTATTTCCATCTATTTCTTCAGCCACCCATGAGAAGGGCCATACCCTAGACCAAATCTTTCACAACTTTGACATATCTGTAAGCCTACCTCTTACCATTACCTGGTCTGACGACCTCATATTAAAATGTGTCATTCCCAACTCTGCCACAGCCCCTCAGGCTAACGCAGGGCAGAGGGTCCCTAATTACAGGAAGTTCCATAAAAGATCCATCCCGATGTTAGCAGATGCTCTCGGTTGTTTCTCAACGGAGCTGTCTGGCTGCCCCGACTCGGACGCCCTATCAATAGAGTCATAGCTCTAAACCAACATTGATGCAGAGGTACCGGTTGTTTCCCGCTCCTCAAAGAGGTCGGCCTCCCCAGCTACATGGTTAAACGATTCCCTCAGACCTAGCAAAACAAATTGTAGAAAAATGGAATGGAAATTGTGTAAATCCTATCTACCTGAGGACAAGAAGGTGTATAAAGACACCTTAAAAGATCATTACGTTCTCGTGAAGGCAGCCAAGAAAAACTTCTTTCAAACCAAGATAGAATATGCCCAAAATAAGAGTAAGGAAATCTTTAGCATAGTTAAATCCTTTACCCTTACCACCCCGAAAGCCAGCACAAAGGAAGGGCCATGCACGGAAGAATGGTATAATCAAATAGCTCAATTCTTCCACAAAAAGATCTCTGTGATCCAACACGCCTTCACTAAGATCTCAGAAAAGGACTGACCTTCTACCTTAGTTCTTCTAGCAAATTTCACCTCTTGGATCCTCCATCTTTACTAGCTTTCCCTGAGTTTCAGCTTGAAGAGTCACTGACCCTTCTCCAAAGCATTAAGTCTGGCTCTCCTACCCACCCATATTCAGCAAATATCCTGAACCTATTAGCTCCCACCATAAACCCCATGGTAAACCAGCTCATTAATGTTTCCCTCTCCTCAGGCAACATGCCGAAATTATGGAAGAATGCTAAGATTCTTCCACTGATATAAAAGGCTAACGCCAAACCGACAGACCCTGCCACCTACAGGCCAATCTCCCTTTTTCCGGCCCTCTCCAAAGTATCAGAGAAGCATGTAAACAAGGCCCTCCAAAAACACAGTGAAGTTGGGAAGCTCATTCATGAGTCTCAATCCGGTTTTAGTGCTAACTACAGTACAGAGTATGCTCTGCTGGAAGTGACTGAATTTCTCAAGGGTAAGCTGGACCAGGGAGGCATGGTTGTTCTGATACCGCTCGATCTGTCGGCGGCCTTCGATACGGTCCCGCATGAGAGGCTCCTGGAAAGACTTGCTAACATCGTCCGAGGGGGGGGGGACCACCTTAATGTGGATGTCATCCTTCTTGGCAAATAGATCTCAGGACATATGGCTTCCCCCTTTCTCATCCCCGGTTCTGGCCATGAATGTAGGTGTCCCTCAGGGCTCCATTCTCAGTCCTACCCTTTTAATATATATCTATCCCCCTTGCATTTCTGGTAGAGGAAGATGGCGTCAAAATAGTTTCCTACGCTGATGACACTCAGCTGATTTTTACATGTGAAAAAGGAACCGACTTCGACGGGGCAATGATTAGGTCTTTCCTCACAAAGGTTTTTAACTGGCTTAAGATAAATCAGCTGAAGTATAATCCTGACAAAACTGAAATTGTTTTCTTTGGTAATCCAGAAACGCCTGACTGGAGCTCTTGGTGGCCAAAATCTGCCGCCCCCACCCGCGGATAAGGAGAAAGTAAAAAACGTAGGAATTGTCATAGACAAGACACTCTCCATGCACTTTCAAATCCAAAATCTTACTGGCGCTTGCTTAGGCATACTCCGGATGCTAAAAAAAATCCTGACACTGTTACCGCTTGAGAGCAGAACAATCGTGGTGCAAGCCCTGGTGACATCAAAGCTTGACTATCTCAACAGCTTGTACCTCGGTCTTCCCAAATCCCCTACACAGCACCTACAAGTGGTACAAAATGCGGCAGCCGAAGCCATCCTGAGACCTAAACACAGATCTAGTATGACCCCTATTCTTAAGTCTCTAAACTGGCCCTCCATAAAAGAACGGATGGACTTCAAAGCGATGACCATCTTCTTTAATGCTTTCCACGGCTTAGGAGCCCGGCTACCTAAATAAGCGCGTTAATCGCTACACAACATCTAGACCCCTAAGATCTTCCAAAGCCAACCTGGCCATTATGCCTAAAATATGCCATGCCCGCACTGGAGGCAGATCCCTCGGCTTTCTAGGTGCGAAATTGTGCAATAGACTCCCTGAGTTTCTGAGACTAACCACAGACCTACTCTCTTTCAGGAAGAACTTAAAAACCTGGCTTTTTAATAACTGATGGGTCTTTTATGCACGTTTTCCTCCCGCTGTCACTCGCCAGGATACTCTAGTTCGAGTAGCTGCATGCTTTATTAAATACACTATTTCATTTCATTAGGTCCCTGACAGTGCAAAGGAACACTCGTCCAAATTCTAAGTGCCTTATTTATGAGTCTTTGCTTTACTTTTATGCCCCTGGTGCGTCACTTTTTGTGACGCACTCGCAGCGTAAAAAATGTGCCATGTTGAGCCCTATTTACAAAGTGATGCATCTAGGCCGATGCATCACTTTGTAAACCGCTGCACCACATTATACCAGCACCAGGTATATTGTATGCAGGGTGGGTGTTCCCCCTCAAAAAGCCTCATAGAACTGGTGCATTGAAATCTATGAGAACTCAGTGCACCACTTCTAGGACTCCATTGCGTCAATATCTTACACCTGCCTCACGGCAGGTGTAAGACTGATGCATTCCCTTACACATGGGGCTTGCCCCATGTGAAAGGACACATTGCTGGAGTTGCGTCTATTTTCAGACACACCCCAGCAATGCATCACTTTTGCGCCTTCAGATACGTCAGAAATACTGACGTATCTGTAACTCTTTGCGACATGATGCATCATACAGTAAATATGACGCATCCATCATGTCGCAAGGAGGGCGCACTAAGAAGTGACGCATCCCTGTTTTCACACAGCGATGCATCACTTCTCATAAATAAGGCCCTAAATGTGTTTACATCTAATATTCAGGGATAGGTATGTGTGTTTTCAATATTGTAACACAGCAGCAGCTCACCAATATTACTGCAAACAATCTCTGTGACACCCTCCCATTACTTATATGTTAGGCCTTGTTTTGATCTAAAAGAAACTTTTTTATGTATATTGCATGAAACATAAACACAACATTTCTCTGCAAAATGGCTGTACTAGACTCACACATCAGGTACATAAAAAAAAAATGAAAGGAAAACAGTATTTAAAACAATCTGTTTAAGAAATATTCAATTCAATTAATTAGGGCAAAACTCTGGAGAACGGAGCTGACTCTGTCAGGGGGCCCCCTGAGAGGCTGGGGCCCTGGGCCAGAGCCCACTTTGCCCATGCATTAAAACGTCTCTGGACAGTACAGTGAGTTAATGCATGAACGAATGTGATCCAGGTGTAAAATATGCGCTCAGTTTTGAATTCTGACAGACACAACGCTACCGTCCGATTAAATGAGTGTTGGTTCATTTATATGCGGCACTTTGCATAAATAATTGATTCTAGACACCAGGCTGAAGCAAAGGAGAGCTCGTATAACGGCTGACTTTGGAATCTGGGGACCTAAGTTTGAATTTTGACCTGGACACTTGACTGAAAGTCGTGATCCTGGCCAAGTCACCAAATAGCCTGAATTAGAGGCTGGCTCCAGTCTAAAATGATCGCAGCTGGCCTCTGACAAACTAAACCAGGACCCTAATTTCGATGTCCCTCAGTATGTATTTGTAAATAAGTGAGGTATAAAGTATTTCTATAATTCAGAATTTTAAATCCACATATGTACACTGTTATACATATCTATGTATAATAGGCCTTATGCTCACGTTTAAAAGGCTGCTTGAATCTAATACCTCAGTTCCATAATTTATGAGCCAATTACGATTTTCTCTGGTTGCCACTGTGCCATCTTATTTTCACAGCCCTATTCACACTGTACTTTCACCACATAACATGGTAGAACTGACTACTTAGGTCAGCGGGTTAAGCACCTGTGTAGAGGTTTGGGGGTGTTTAGTCAGAAATGCCCCTTACATGATATACAAGTGTGTTTCTCTTCCCTTAGTGCCTGGCTACATGTGAATCTGGTATCCTGACTTTTGTTTTGACCCTAGTTTCATGCTTAGTTATTATATTCACAGAGTCTTAGGTCTGTTACTGACAATACATGGTCCAGCACCTGTTCCGTGACCTGGAAGGGTGCGCCAAGCATGCCCTCATAGTGGGCAGAGGATTACTGTCTCTGTCCTGGGCATCGCACAAAAATCGTTTGTTACAGCATACAGTGTTTTCTGATTTACAGTGTGACCAGACTTTTTTTATCTGTATCAGTGAGAGTGTGGCCTACTGACCCCTGTTCTGCAAATCTCCCTATTATGTGTACCCAAGAACTTTGTGCTGACATCATGTGTGTATGTCGAGTGTGTGTGGAGTGAGCCTGTGACATAGGTGTTCTAGAAGGACTCTGTGGGTGTGTATGAGTCTGAGCACCCTAACAAGTGGGGTCCATTTTGGATACGCATAGCTTAGCATGACACAAGATGGGGGATGAGGACTGCTTCCCCAGGCAGTAGAAATGTTTTGTGTGCATCCCTGTGACTGCAGGGGAAAACCCAGACACTGAAATAGGGAGGACGGAGAAAGAGCTACCATTAGAAATGTCATGAAGACTTTGTTAGCAAGTGCTGCTGATTAGTTCTTCCGAGGAGCATTGACATATAGTGGATTGTTGAAGTCTGCACTTTCTGCCGGAGAAGCTGAGGGTCTGTCTAGTGCCTAGAGGCGTAGCATGCCTACTGAAAGAGGGACGAAGTGTGCCTTGACCTGCAAGAGGAGAAATCTTGTGTGTTCACAGTATGTGGAGCGCCCATAAAAATCAGATATTATCCGAGAGCTAAGCCAGGAGCGACCTGCATTGTGAAGGAGTCCCTGGTTTCTCTGTGTGGTTTCCAACTGAAAACTACCCCAATGACTGTATCAACCAAGGATGACCTTATCCGCTGTTACCTGCTTTTGTGGGTCAAAGCAGCTGCCACTATATCTTGCCACTGTGAACCCCATTGGCTTGGAATGTTGCTACTGCGTTTTGACTTGTAAGCCTGATTGGCCTGGGAGGTTGCAACTGCATCTCAGCACTGTGAGCCTGATTGGCCTGGGAGGTTGCAACTGCACCTCACCAATGTGAGCCTGATTGGCCCTGGAGGTTGCAACTGCATCTCACCAATGTGAGCTTGATTGGCCCTGGAGGTTGCAACTGCATCTCACCACTGTGAGCCTGATTGGCCTGGGAATACAACTGCACTTCGCAACTGTAAGCCTGATCCTCCTGTGAGCCTGATTGGACCTGGAGGTCGTACCTGAACATCGCTGCTGTGGACCCAAATGGCCTAAGAGGCCATACCTGAACATCGCCGTTGTGAACCAGACGAGCTGAAGAGGTGGTCTCCACTGATGAGGGCGAGATGTGACACCCCGACCAGAACTGTTTCAGCCAACACTGCTAACCTCAGGAAGTGACTGCCGCAAGCATGTTCTGCACCCATTGTGCCGCCTCCACCTGCGAGGACAGACATTCAGGATTTGCAAGGTTTCCTCTGCAACTGGAGTACATGGGCTACCATTTGCTCAAAGGAAGACAACGCACAGACTTGAGACTTTCTATCCAAAGTAAACCATTGGTTTGATCAAGTGACTAAGCTGCGCTTCTGAGCCCTATAGGGGTGACTGTGTTAATCTGCACCTGTGCTTAATTCATGTGTCTGCCATTAGGTACTGGAGACTATAGCACCTATATATTACCTGGGTGAGTATTGAACATTACAAAGGGCGGGTGTAGCGCCACTCGAAGGAAGCAGCTAAGGATTCAACCCTGTATTCATGAGCATACTTTGCTAATGTATTTTTTACTGTTGTGTTATTAAAGTACTTCTACTAAAATACTAGCACTGAGTTGGGCATTGACATTAGTGGGACTATTTGTTGATTGTTGCATTCTGTGTTCTTACCCCACTCCCCCATTACCTACCTGAGAAGTATTGGATTGCTTGCCCTTGCTTCCCTGACAGTCAAGTGCAGAAACAGGTTCACTTGTGCCAGTTTTCAGAGTGCTAGCAGGTTGAACCCAAGACTCTAGTGGCAAACAACCATAGCCACAACATTTGGAGCCCAGTAGCCCCTGTCAGCCCTCTGACACCGCTCCCCGGAACAGGGTCTAACAATGTGTACAATCTGAAGGTCGCAGGTTTAAATCCCAGGAGAGCTGACTAAGCCATTCCTCCTTTTAAGGTCTCTAGGATTAGAACTTTTGAATTGGGTAATTATAACATCTACTAATCTTAAATCTGGCCTATCCCAATTTATGGGTATTTTGCCCTCTCTTTTCCGCCCATCGGTTTGAGTTGGAATCTGCTTCTCTCACATTCAACAAATGCCAGAAGTCTGTCCCCGCACCTTAAAACTCTTTTGATATTTCAATATTTTTGAAACTCTTCTGCTTTTTTTCCCCTCCATCCCTTTATTCCTTGAGGTCATACAGCTTACAACACAATGCTCTGGTATTAACCAATGTTGTGTCTCCAACATTTGCAGTAGATGCTCTACATAAACTGTGTCTCTAGTCTCGGGAACAGCCATCTGGTGCCGCCCTAGCTCTGTACGCTCCCATCAGAAAAAGATCCACCTGGAACTGCCTGGCTGCCATGCACGGTAAAGGTGCAACAAAGCCAGAGCAGATACGTTTTATCATTAGAAAGAAAAGTCAAATAGTAAGTAAAGGGTCTCAAACATTGAAGTGAGTAGAAAAGTCAAGCAGTAAGTAAAGTGTCTCAAACATTGAAGTGAGTAGAAAAGTCAAGCAGTAAGTAAAGGGTCTCAAACATTGAAGTGAGTAGAAAAGTCAAGCAGTAAGTAAAGTGTCTAAAACATTGAAGTGAGTAGAAAAGTCAAGCAGTAAGTAAAGTGTCTAAAACATTGAAGTGAGTAGAAAAGTCAAGCAGTAAGTAAAGGGTCTAAAACATTGAAGTGAGTAGAAAAGTCAAGCAGTAAGTAAAGGGTCTCAAACATTGAAGTGAGTAGAAAAGTCAAGCAGTAAGTAAAGGGTCTCAAACATTGCAGTGAGTATCGGAAGGGAGTCAAAGGTTGACTTTGAAGCCTTACAACGGGGAGTGGAGCCCATCTTTCTTTGAATGTTCAATGTCAGTCCCAGCTTGATCAGCGGTGTCCATCTCCTGACATCGCTGCTCCTGTGGTTGAGCTCAGCCCATGCTGTGTAGGTGGCAGTTTAGAGAGCATCATTCACTGAGGGGTACGCCTCCTGGCAAGGAAAAGCACAAGTGGATTGGTACTCAGGCATATTGTCAGTCTCCACTGATCCTCTGGACTCTATACAATTGTGGCTTCTTGGAAACTGCCTCAAGCCCCTTTGATACTGTCTATAAGAATCTGGATCAGAGGGGCAATTTTGATGTCTAGCCTAGCTCACGTTGTCCCTCCTCTCGTGTGTATTCAAGTGCAAAGTATAGATTCACATTTTTGAAATTAAAAATTTTTTTTTTTTTAGGATGGACCCAAGACTGTAGTGGCAAACAACCATAGCCACAACATTTGGAGCCCAGTAGCCCCTGTCAGCCCTCTGACACCCCTCCCCGGAACAGGGTCTAACAATGTGTACAATCTGAAGGTCGCAGGTTTAAATCCCAGGAGAGCTGACTAAACCATTCCTCCTTTTAAGGTCTCTAGGATTAGAACTTTTGAATTGGGTAATTATAACATCTACTAATCTTAAATCTGGCCTATCCCAATTTATGGGTATTTTGCCCTCTCTTTTCCGCCCATCGGTTTGGGTTGGAATCTGCTTCTCTCACATTCAACAAATGCCAGAAGTCTGTCCCCGCACCTTAAAACTCTTTTGATATTTCAATATTTTTGAAACTCTTCTGCTTTTTTTCCCCTCCATCCCTTTATTCCTTGAGGTCATACAGCTTACAACACAATGCTCTGGTATTAACCAATGTTGTGTCACCGACATTTGTAGTAGATGCTCTACATAAACTGTGTCTCTAGTCTCGGGAACAGCCATCTGGTGCCACCCTAGCTCTGTACGCTCCCATCAGAAAAAGATCCACCTGGAACTGCCTGGCTGCCATGCACGGTAAAGGTGCAACAAAGCCAGAGCAGATGCGTTTTATCATTAGAAAGAAAAGTCAAATAGTAAGTAAAGGGTCTCAAACATTGAAGTGAGTAGAAAAGTCAAGCAGTAAGTAAAGTGTCTCAAACATTGAAGTGAGTAGAAAAGTCAAGCAGTAAGTAAAGTGTCTCAAACATTGAAGTGAGTAGAAAAGTCAAGCAGTAAGTAAAGTGTCTCAAACATTGAAGTGAGTAGAAAAGTCAAGCAGTAAGTAAAGTGTCTCAAACATTGAAGTGAGTAGAAAAGTCAAGCAGTAAGTAAAGTGTCTCAAACATTGAAGTGAGTAGAAAAGTCAAGCAGTAAGTAAAGGGTCTCAAACATTGAAGTGAGTAGAAAAGTCAAGCAGTAAGTAAAGGGTCTCAAACATTGCAGTGAGTATCGCAAGGGAGTCAAAGGTTGACTTTGAAGCCTTACAACGGGGAATGGAGCCCATCTTTCTTTGAATGTTCAAG
This sequence comes from Triturus cristatus, assembly GCF_964204655.1. Taxonomy (NCBI): domain Eukaryota; kingdom Metazoa; phylum Chordata; class Amphibia; order Caudata; family Salamandridae; genus Triturus; species Triturus cristatus. The sequence continues at coordinate 930,313,037 of NC_140584.1, forward strand.
GTCAGTCCCAGCTTGATCAGCGGTGTCCATCTCCTGACATCGCTGCTCCTGTGGTTGAGCTCAGCCCATGCTGTGTAGGTGGCAGTTTAGAGAGCATCATTCACAGAGGGGTACGCCTCCTGGCAAGGAAAAGCACAAGTGGATGGTGTCTGCTGGTACTCAGGCATATTGTCAGTCTCCACTGATCCTCTGGACTCTCACGTTGTCCCTCGTCTCGTGTGTATTCAAGTGAAAACTATAGATTTACATTTTTGACATTTTTTTTTAAAAACACATTTTATTGCCTTTTACATATATCTCTCACGACACATTATCACTGTGACAAGTGAATCGTTTGCAATAAGTCTTATGTCGTAGCCGCTCACTTTTACAATACACTCACTTTTTGCATTATGATTGTTTATGGTGCTGCAGCGCAGATCAAAGGCTAACATGCCTTCCGGTCCCCCCTCCCCTCCCCTCTCCTCCCTCTCCCAAACCCTTAACCTTAACCTCTCCCCCCTCTCCCCGGCACTGCTGTCTCCTATAGCTACTGGATGTCTCCCTGTAATCACTTCTCTTAATTCTCGCTGTGTGCATCTCTATCACTCGGTCGCCCTAGCCCAGCCCAAACCCCCCTCGGTGCATGGGCTCCTACGGGTCCCCGACACCTGGTGCTTGCTCACCCCTCCCCTCCTGACTCTGTCTCTGGGGGCTTTCCCTCGGGTGGGGGGGCTTTAGGAATGAAGGCTTCATATCCAGCGTCCTTGTCCTTCAACTCCTTCATCAGTACCTCCCATGCCTGCGCCCTTTCCAGCTTTCCCACACCCCTTCTCATATCCTGCCCATTTCTCTAGTTCTCTAGTTCTCTCTTGCATCTATGTATGCTTGGGCCCTCTGGAGCCTTTCATCTGCTAGTAATCTCCTGTTTAGCCAATATAAAGGTGAAGTCCTGGAACTTATCAGTGACCTTAGTCTTAGCCATATGGGGAAATAGGTTAAGTAGGACATGTCTTGGCGTGCATGGGACTGTTCGTTCTGTTACCCTAGCAGTCTCCCTCGTTACTTCTTGCCAGTATGGTGTCAGGGCCTGGCATTGCCATACTATTTGGATATAGGTCGCCCCTCTCTCCCTACACCTCTGGCATTCTGCATCTTCTCTGTGGAAGAACCGGTTAACACGTGCCAGTGTTCTGTACACTCGGTGCAACATGTAGAAAGTAATTAAGCTGAAGCGTGCGTTTCTGGATAACTTAGACGTGCATGATAGGATGTTCTCCCAATCTTTATCCTCCAATGGTTTGTCGATATCCACCACCCACTGATTCCTCAACCTTTCCAGCGGTTGTACAGAGTCCCACCCCATGGTCGTATCGGCATGTGACAGCTTTTATAGTCCCCCGCCAAACCTAAACACTCACATGTGGCGTGCCGTGTTGGTTCTGTTGTGCCCGTGCCCCAGTGCCACCTCATCGCCCCCGTAACAGCTCCATAGAGTAGAAAGTGTCCTTGCGGGATGTCGCAATCTGTACTGAACTCTGCAAAAGGGAGTATCTCCCCATCCTGGTATAGGTCTCCCACCTTGGATGCTCCGGCCTGTTCCCAATCTTCTATTTCCCCCAAATCTCCCCCATGTGGGAGCGCGTCCAGGAGGGCTAATGGTAATTCCGATGAGTATGGGCAGCGTGTCCTAGTCTTTTGTAGTCACCTGCCCCAGCATCAGCGTATCACTTTATGCTCATTGCTTTGAACCTGCCAGGCCTTTGTGGTCCTCAACAGGGTGCGGAGCATGACCATCTTCTCTGGGGTGAAGGGGGGCGTCTCCCTGTCCGGCGTTAAACTCCTCGTCATTGTGTAAATGTTTGCAACTGTCCCCCCAAGTAATATGCTTCCATGTCTGGCACGGCAAGTGCCCCCTCTGACTGTGACCTCTTTAGAGTGGTTAGGGCTACCCTCCTTCTGTCCGTCCCCTATATAAATGCAGAGATGCAGAAGTCCAATTCCTGGAGCCATGCTATCGTTATCTACACCGGCAGTGTGGTAAAAAAGCATAGCAGTCTGAGGAGAGCCACCATTTTTGGTAGGGAAATCGGGCCCACCACAAAGAGGGGGAGCCTCCCCCAGAACGTCATGCTATTCTTGAGTGCCCACAGCGCCCCCCCCCAACATTTCCTTCTTGTACATCTGCCATGTAATGGAAAAACTCTCCCCCCCAGGTACCGGAAGCATAGAGGCTCCCATTGCAGCCTTCCCAGGTCCGCCGGCGGTGGACTGTCAGCCTCCATTTGGAATAGCCGAGATTCTGCCAATTAACTCGTAGACCCGATAATGCTCCAAACTTCTCCATCATACTTTTCACCCCTCGCAACTCCTCTCCTGTATCCTTAAGGAAGAGCAGGAGGTCGTCAGCATACAGAGCTATGTGGTGCCTTTGCCCTCCCAGTTGGAGGCCTCCGTACACTTTCCCGGAACGTGCCTTACATGCCAGTGGCTCCACTGCCAGCGCAAACAGCACTGGGGAGAGGGGACACCCTTGTTGTGTACCCCTCTCCACCCTGTACTGTTCAGATATCGTACGTCCTGTACATGCCCTTGCTAACGGGCCAGTATATAGCAGTCGCACCCATCGGAGAAAGCCCTGCCCGACCCCCATTTTTGCTAGGACGGCGTAGAGGAACTCCCACTCAAGGCTATCAAATGCCTTCTCTGTGTCAATCGCGAATATCACACCCTCCCGCTACTCCACCGTCCCCAACTCAACCGGAAAACAACCGGCGTATGTTCAGGGTCATATTTCTGCTTGGAATGAAAGCGCCTGGTCTCGATGTACCAGAGCCGTCATGTGCAGTAGCAGCCTCGTTACCAGTAGCTTACTCAAGATCTTGAAGTCGAGGTTCAGCATCGACAAGGGCCTGTATGCCGCACATTGCAGGGGAGATGTATCAGGCTTAAGCAGAGGTATTAACACCACTTCCCTAGTGGTGTTTGGTAGCTGGCCTTCCCCCCAGCTTCTGTATACATCTCTACTAGTTCTTCTGCATATGCTGCATAGAACTCCTCAAGGAGCCCATCTGTGCCCGGGGTCTTCCCTCTCGCCAGTTCTTTAATGGCTACTCTGTTTTCACGTTCCGATATTTCTGCCGTTAGTTGGTCTGCATCCTCCTCGGCTAGAACATGGAGGAGAAGCTCTGATAAGTACTCCTCTATCTCCCCATCCCTCCTAGGTCCCGAGCTCTTGTACAGCTGTTCATAGTACCTATGAAATCTGGTATTTATGGCGTCTTGAAAGCAAAAGATACAAAATTGATGGACGGAATGCAGAACAAATCAAAACATTCACCCCCAGTCAAGAGATCTGGGTTAAATTCATCATTCTTTTGCTCACCATGCCACCCCAGTTTAGACCTGGCTATATGCAAATCAGTCTTGACCCTGTGCCTCATGGGAACAGTCCAGCCTGAACTGCCAAGCCAGGTACTCCCTGGACCGGAAACAAGCATCCTAGGACCGGTTTTGGGGTTTCACCCCTCTTCAGTCAGGATAGCTTGATTCCAGTGGCACAGTGAGCCCAGGACTCAGGTCTGAGCATACCTGGCGCACTTAGGGCGAGAAAGCAAAAGAAACACTATTGATGGACGGAATGCAGAACAAATCAAAACATTCACCCCCAGTCAAGAGATCTGGGTTAAATCCATCATTCTTTTGCTCACCATGCCACCCCAGTTTAGACCTGGCTATATGCAAATCAGTCTTGACCCTGTGCCTCATGGGAACAGTCCAGCCTAAACTGCCAAGTCAGGTACTACCTGGACCGGAAACAAGCATCCTAGGACCGGTTTCGGGGTTTCACCCCTCTTCAGCCAGGATAGCTTGATTCCAGTGGCACAGTAAGCCCAGGACTCACGTCTGAGCATACCTGGCGCACTAAGGGCGAGAAAGCAAAAGATACACAATTGATGGACGGAATGCAGAAGAGATCTGGGTTAAATCCATCATTCTTTTGCTCACCATGCCACCCCAGTTTAGACCTGGCTATATGCAGATCAGTCTTGACCCTGTGCCTCATTGGAACAGTCCAGCCTGAACTGCCAAGCCAGGTACTCCCTGGACCGGAAACAAGCATCCTAGGACCGGTTTCGGGGTTTCACCCCTCTTCAGCCAGGATAGCGTGATTCCAGTGGCACAGTGAGCCCAGGACTCACGTCTGAGCATACCTGGCGCACTTAGGGCGAGAAAGCAAAAGATCTCTGTACTGGGGTGAATGTATGACATTGTTCTGCATTCTGTTAATCAACTGTTGTTTTTGCATTTGTCACCCCGAGTGGGACGGGTATGCTCAGATGTGAGTCCCGTGCTCTCCATGCCACTGGAATCAAGCTATCCTGGCTGAAGAGGGGTGAAACCCCGAAACCGGTCCTAGGATGCTTGTTTCCAGTCCAGCGAGGACCTAGCTTGGCAGTTCGGGCTGTACTGTTCCCATGAGGCCCAGGGTCAAGACTGATTTGCATATGGCTGGGTTCTAACTGGAATGGCATGGTGAGCAAAAGAACGATGGATTTAGGCCCAGATCTCTGTCCTGGGGTGAATATATGACATTGTTCTGCATTCTGTCCATCAACTGTTGTTTTTGCATTTATGGCGTCTTGCCTGTATAATGGCCGTCCATCCAGGTCTGCTATTGCAATTATGGCATTCCCCCTGTGAGTGGGGTTGGCGAGCCATGCCAATAGCCTGCTCACCTTATCCCTCTCTGCATGTTTCCTGTCTATATACACTTTATAATCAAAGCATCTTAATCGTTCCTCCTGCGCCGCTACCTCTGCCTTTGCCTCCAGTAGCCCCTGGCTTAGTTCGGGGTGGTTTGGGCGCATAAGTTCAGCCTCTCTCAAAGCTCGGTCTGCCCTTTCAACGTCTGTAAGCAGTGTTCGCAGCACTCCAATTGACGCCGCTATACAACGTCCCCTGATTACTGCCTTGAAGGCCTTCCACTCCGTTACCCTGGAATCAGTGGAGTGAGCGTTATCTGCAAAGTATGTTGTAATGGGGCCTCTGATTTCCTGTTAAAATACTTGATCCTCCACGCCCCGGGCTTTAGGCGCCAGGTAGGGATTGGCTGTCACTACCTCCCCCAGTGCAGTTTGGTTAAAATCAGGTTGTGGTTGGACACGTTACGTGCCAGGTATTCCGTGCCCTGGAGCCGTGTATGCATGTCAGATGAACATAGGAAAGTATCTAGTCACACACGCAGGTAATGAACATGCAATAGGTGGGTGTACTCCTTCTCCATTGGGTGGGTGCGTCTCCATGCGTCCACTAGTCCACATTGGGCTTGTCAGTCCCTAAATGCCCTGGCTGTTCTATGGACCAGGGAGTCCCGTAGGGGCGGGTGGGATCGATAAAGGTCTGGGTCTGCGATACAATTAAAGTCTCCCCCCATAATGATCGAGCTAGTCATGTAGGGTGCCAGAATCCCAACCATCTTCTCCAAAAAAGCCCCCTGGTCTGCATTCGGTCCGTATATGTTTACTAATGTTATGTCTTGTCTGTCTAGCCTTCCTGTCACCATGATATACCGGCCGTTTGGATCTACTTTGTGTCCTGTGTGCTGGAATGGGACACCCGCCTACACCCAAATCAATAGTCCTCTTGCAAACGCTGAGAATGAGGTGTAATATGCCTGTCCCCTCCACCTCCTGTGTAGTGCCGCCCCTTCCGATGCAAAAGTGTGAGTCTCCTGCAGCATGGCCATCTGAATCCCCCACCTATTTGGGTGGGAAAAGATTTTGTAACGCTAGTACATCGAGTGCATGACCTGGACATTCCAGGAGAGGAGGTTATATGTCATCTGTTTTGGCATTGCAATGTATCTCCCCCTCCCCTATCTGGACCTTGTCCCCCCTGTCTGCTTCCGCCAACCTATTCTGCGTGATGTGATCCTTGCTATAGCAATTCCTGGCTTTTCTTGCTAGCAGTGCCCCCCCTTATAAGTAATTAAAGCCCCCAACTCTCCCACCCCAGGACAAGTGAGAGTCCCTCTCTCATCCAAACTACGCACAAGTGTGCCAACAAAACTAGTGTCCAAAGTTGGGGTAGTGACAAAGCTAGTGCTCGCTTGGATGAGAGCCTTTCCCCCCACCGCCCTGGGTACTCACCCCCCAGTGCATAATGCCTCTAGACATCAAGTCCGGCCCCCTCTCTTCAGCTCATGTGAGCCCATGTTCGGGTCAGCCCAGCCGCCCGCATACGTTTCTTGCTTGCTACTTGCGTGTCTAGTGTCCCTCAGATGATGTCGTCTGCCGCTCTGGGAGTCATCTCAGGAAGGGTCTGGCTGGCCTCCCCCACCATGCTCTGGCTAGTGTCAGAATCCGAGTCTCTCGGGTCTTCTCCGGGCAACGAGGTGGTGCCTCGTGTCCCATGAGCACTCAACGAAGCCACAGCTGCCACCACCCTTTGCCTATTTCTTCGAGTTTCCTCAGCTGTTGGTAGGCTCTTGGGTTTCTCCCCTTTCCCAAGGGGTCTCGTTAGGTCTCGCTCCAGTCCTTCCGATTCCTCGCCTCTGCTACCCAGTGGGCCTTGCTCCTCAATCCAGTTCCATACTTTCTGTGGTATTCCGAAAAATATGGTTCCACTATTAGAAATTATCCGCAGCTTAGTCGGGAACACCATAAAATAGGCTATCCCCATTTGCCTCAATTTTCCCCATTTGCCTCAATTTTCGTTTAGCTGTGATGTAGGATGCTCTCTCTCTCTGTACTACTCAGAAGAAGTCAGGAAATATCCTAACGGTGCTGTTGTCAATCTTGAGGTGTCCTTTAATCCACGCTTGGCTCAGCACCTGATCTCTATCTTTGTAGAAGAGCAGGCGCGCCACCACAGGTCTTGGTGGCCTTCCAGGTGGGGGCGCCCTTTCAGGGACTCTATGCGCTCGCTCCAGGGCAAAATATGGGAACAAACCTTCCTCCGCCCCTTCAGTACAGATCCAGTTTTCCAGTTAAGAAACCATATTGTTTCCTTCCACTTTTTCCTGCAGACCAATGACTTGAATATTATTTTGGCGTGCCCTATTGTCTGCGTCCTCAGCTCTAGCACATGTACCCTTTTCTCGATGTCGGTAAGTTTGTGTGTAGCCGTGCCCACTTATGGTTTCAGTTCTCCAATGTTTCCTGTGGTTGTGACAGGGTCCGCAAGCTTCCTATGATCTGCCCTCAGCAGCCCTAGGTCTTCCCGAAGCATATCAATCTTAGATTCGATCGCCGATCTGGATGTTTCAATTTCCTGTAGGATGTCATAGAGGGATGGATCGTTGTGGGCTTCTTTCTTCTCACTCCAGGTCCCTGCCTGTAATCTTGAGTCGCCAGCCTCTTCTCCAGACTACTCCAGCTGTTCCACATCTCGTCTTTTAGAGACTTTGCCCATGGGGGTGGATGTCTACTAGTAGGGGGTTTCCTCCCACCCATACTGCTCTATCTAGTCCTTGCCCAGGGGTTCACCCACCTTTAGCGTCTTCCGTGTAGCCTCCACAGGCATTTTCCTGCGTTTTCATCCTTGGTCAGTGGATTTACGGGTCTCTCCACGCCCCTCCTGCTGCGAGCCAGGAGTCCTCAATCTGGGTCTATTCTGCCATCTATAGCGCCGGTATGCAAGAGCGCTCCTCTTCTCAGCCTCCTGATTACAGCTGTCCTCCACCCAAAATGTCCCTCAGCTACTGTCCGCACAGTTAATATTTTACGGGGATGCTTCTCCGCCACGTAGTCCTCACTTGTAGCGCTTCCGGGCCTTACTTAGCGCTTGTCCTGCTGTGCGGGTTCCGCAAGCCCAGGCAAGGATCCCTGCCACCAGCGTTGATGATCCACTTTTCGCGTTGGTTTTCCCACTTTGTTGTTTATAGGTTCGCCTCTCTTTTGTTGTGGACCACTCGGTCTCATTGGTCCGGGTGGGCCGTCCTGTTGCCACTCAATCTCTAGGGGCCCCTTATTCCTTTGCATGGATTATCCCCGATGCTCCCCATGGAATAAGGGCTCTCCGCTTACTCGTAGGCCCCCTGGCTTCCAGGCCCTCAGCTACAGCCCTCTGGGCCCCTCCTGTCACCTCCACTCCCTCGTGACGGCCCTCGCGCTTCCTTCTCCTTACCTCTCCATCACTCAGCGTTCCTGGTGGATATCGGGCAAAGGGCACTCTCGGTCTCCACCGCCCCCAGTGGGCCATGTCACAATGCAATCTCCCTTGGGGCCTTCCGGCTTCTGCAGCCTGTTCCAATTCAAGCCTCGTCCACTATCTTGTCCGGCCCGTAGGCTGCTTGCCTGCTATACATTCTGGGCCCTCTGTGACAACCAGAGGAGGATCGACGATGTCCCCGCAACTGTTTGCCCTCCGTCCTCCCTCGCACCTTCCTCCGTGATGCCTCTTCTTTTCTAAATCTCCACCAGACAGACTGCAGCCGAAGTTTTCATTCTGCCCAGCCCCATGGACTGCTCTGCTACTTCCAGCCACCCGCTTCCTATCTCATCGGGAGGGGGGACCCGCAATCGCAGGGCAGCACAGGAGCCCAAGCCAGCCGATAGCCACTCGATGCACTCCGCTCTCTCGTCCCCGGGCTCGGATCTCCTGCCTCAAGGCTCCCTCTGCTTCGGAGCACCGGCCCACCGCCTTGCCTTTGCGGTCATCCCATCGCTGTCTTCACCTATGCCCTCCCCCCTAGGGGCTCCTTACTGTTCAGTTGCGGAGGGCACCGGCTCTTCGTCCTTCCATGCGCTCGCGGCAGTTGCCTGCAGTGCCCCCTCATATCGAGGGCCGCCCTGCTCCTTTCTGATGTCTCCAGTCAGACCGCAGCCGCCATTTTGCCCGGCCCGTGGTCCCACCGCTCAGTTCGTTGTCCCCCAAAAAATCGGCCGTTAGCGGTTTCCTCCACTGCGCTGTTTGTCTTGCCTATACTTAGGAGGTTGGGGGGAGATATCACCCGTGTCGGGGGCTCTCCTATATCGGGCAGGATGGCACTGGATGGGGGAACTCCAGTCTAGGCTCCAAGCTCCATAAGCGTCCGGCTACGCCCCCTACATTTTTGAATTACACAATTGCATTGCATGGCACTTATTTACAATCTTATTTTTACATTTATAAGCACATGGATATTAAGGGCCTGATTTAGAATTTGGTGGATGCTAGACATCTGCAAAAAAGCATTGGGTATGTCTATACACTTTAAATAGGGCAGATTGGACTCCATAACCGCTTCGGTCTAACCGCAGGCCCTACATGATTTTCCCAGAATCAAACAGTGGACCCCATCATCAGCACTGAGGATGTAACAGCCTTGTAGATTGAGAGGTTTCTGGGGTTACAGGAATCGTGCACATGGTTGGTGTGTCTTACCAAGCTCTGTATGCTTTCTCTGCAGCTACATCTGATAGTGCACTAGGGCAGGCTTCTGAAATGTACTGGTTCCACTGGAATCAGGCTATCCTGGCTGACGAGGGCTGAAAGCCCGAAACCGGTCCTAGGATGCTTGTTTCCAGTCCAGGGAGGACCTGGCTTGGCAGTTCGGGCTGGACTGTTCCCATGGGGCACAGGGTCGAGACTGATTTGCATATGGCTGGGTTCAAACTGGAATGGCATGGTGAGCAACAGAACGATGGATTTAGGCCCAGATCTCTGTACTGGGGTGAATGTATGACATTGTTCTGCATTCTGTCCATCAATTGTTGTTTTTGCATTGGTTCTGACCTTCCCATGGTGAGCACATGCTCCCAAACTTCTCATGAGATGCTTTTTTCACCTGTCCTGTCCATTAATGGAGGTCCCCACTGATTCCTGAGAGTATGGATGAGAGTGGGGGATTGCAGAGAACTCTCCATCAATACCTTGTGGGATATTGATTTGTCTATTCACATACAACTGTAGGAGCTGAATGCCTTCCTTTTAGTGGTGAGATCCAGAGTAGTGATGATATACACTGACAATTTCTCAGCCTTCTGCTTAAAGAGGCAACAGGGCATTCAGTTCCCAGAGATCTGCAGCCTGGCAGTGGCTCTGAGGAGATGGGCCTTACACTACAGTATGTATGCCTATGCCACTTATTTGAACACCAGATGCCACTATTTCACCTCCTAGTCGAGCAGGGGGGCAGCGGTTGTACTAGGCAGATTCAATAAATCTATTCTCTCTTATTCCAGCAGAGTGTTTCAGAAGAAAAGAGAGAGGGCGATCCCAATAAGCTCTTGCATCACAGTGGTCCCAGCTTGGCCTTGCAAAGCCTGTTTTTTGGACATGCTCCATCTGCTCCAAAAGGACTAGATCCACCTCCCACAGTGGAAAGACGTCATGTCTTTCGAAAGAAATAGTACTGCATTTCTCCATGAAACTGCTCACCATGGGCCCATGGTTTTTAAGGAGCTAACCTGTGCACATGTAGGCCATTCCCAGAGTACTTGGAAGAGATGGTGGCATCTAGGAGGTATCCCTCAGGACACAGTACACAAGCAAATGGCTAATATTTTGCCACTGGATCCTGGTGAGGAACATCAATGCGCTCACCTGCTTAGTGGATAACGTAATATCTTTCTTGCGCCACCCAACTGAGATGGGTGGCCAGGTGGACACCTGCAAGAACTATCTTGTACCCTTTGTGGCAACAGGTTTGGGGAATCGTCATGACCAATGAGACTGTCAAAAGACATGTAACGTGGCCTGACATATCTGTCCCTTCTGGAGAAGTGTAGCTTGACTCTTGGGACTAGAACCTGTTCAGGTCAGGTTGCTATATTAATCTTTAAGTCGTTGAACTTGTGTGGTGCTTTAAGACTTCTTACTTGGAAGACTTCTTTTTTGGTGGCAATAACACTGGCAATGCTCATGAGTACGTTGCAAGATCGTCGTGTGAATGAACCGTTAAAACCTTTCCACAATGACAGCGTGGTCCTTAGAACACATCTCACCTTTCTTTCAAGATGCTGCTAGAATGCCATCAGAACAAGAAAGTTTTTCTTCGGACTGGTTTTGTATCTACTACTTTCTTTCTCATTCTGAGTTCATGTGGAATCTACCCACATGTTGAGAATGGGGAAGAGCTAGGATACAAAAGTAAGGAATGTTACTTTCATGGCTTACACCTAGCCAGCAGTGCTTACCCTTTTGTTGACAAGGCTGATGACAGCCATCAGCGAAAAACACCCATAAGTTCTTTACTTTTCAAATAGGTAACTAGTAAGCTGCACATATTCAGAGAGAAAGTGGTGTGTTGTGTCTGACACACACATGGTGACTCTAGACAGGCCACACAAAGCGTCTGGCACACTACTCAATGTCAGAATATGCAGAAGGTGATGATGGGAAAGAGCCTATAGACTAAGATTAACTGAGTGGCCATAAAGGTAACCTTAGACTTGGTATGCATCAATTCAGTTTACATTATGTGATGCAGAATCATTATTTTAATTGTTATTATTGTTATTTTTATTTTCATTATAATTATCAATATTCTAGATTGTCTGTTCTTGAAAAAGGTGAGGTCAATGAACATATATGGTAATTGAATAGGGATCTTATATACTGCACATCTAATAAATATTGCTGAATGAAATGTAGGTGGGTGAATGTTAGGAAGAAAAGGAAGATGTAAATTAGCGATTTATGTAATATACCATTAATGTTTTGTGTTTTGGAACGCATTGTCCATCTTATATGAATTTGTTCCTTGTACCCATAGGGATGTAGTACTTCCACATCCAAATGATGTTGCTTGGGTGCCACATAGCGATGTAACCATCCTGCCTGACCCCACCCCACCGGATCATCCGTTTGACCTCTACATTGATGCGATTCGTTATATCCCAGATAGTGCCACCATTATTAAGGTAAATACTGTAAACGTATTCTTTGTAAGCCAGGCATCCTTTGTGTTAGCCTGCTTATTGAACATAGATATCTATTATTACGTATATATTGGAGTGTTCATACATACTGTCACCATCTTCCCCGGCATAGATCTGTATTTCCTTCCTACTTCAGTTTGTGTGCACCTGCGACCTTTCCGTGTTATGCGTATGTTCTGCTAATAAGTCTCCCTGGTAGCACTGTCATTTTAGTAGCAGTTATGAAAAGTATTGAATTTATTAATTCAAGCAGTGTTTATAAAAACTGTGGAAATCAACCTATTACATACCCATAATCTTTATTACTCTGATTCAAAGTCCTCACCATCACAGTCCTAAAACCTTAATGGCCCCTGCCCCCTTGAGACAGGTTGTTCACCAGGCTTCAGAAAAATAAGTACCTCTTCCATTTCTATACTTCCACTCCTCCCTCCACTAACAAATACCTCCTCCCAACGTCCTGCTAATTGAACAAGCCAGATTGAGTGATGAACCAAGTGTAGAGAGAGGGAGGAATGTGATGGGAAAGACTTTGAATTGGAATGATGAAGATTACTGGTATGTAGTTCATTACTCGTTAAACCTTCACCTTTCCTCCCTGTCACTGTCCTTATAATGTGAGAATATACAAAAGCTTCCCATTTTCTGTAGGCACTCACTTAATACCAAGACTCATGACAGGATGAGCTTACAAAGATGGTCGCCGCACAGGAGCACCTTAATGAGCCTTCCGGTTTAGGGATCTACAATTTGTAAATATCCCTGTTTTACCCACGCCATCCTTAAAATTATTCTGGTGCGCTACATACCTGCAAACTGGCTTGCTTACGGAGGAAGCACTGAGGTCCTTGAGTGCGGCAGTAGTGCACTGGATCTGGCTGGATGGATGCAGGAGTGTGCCAGATCCTGCAGGACGATCGACTGCAAGATCTGATCCCAGTGATCTACGGGACTTCCACCCCTGCCATGGGGAGCTGCCTACCAATGGAGAAGACGCTCCGGTCTCGGTCCTTCTGAAGAAGCGCGTTGGAGCCGGGTGAGTTGGGCTGATCGCTACCCGACCGGGTCGCTGGCCCGCCCTGCCCCCTACTCAGCTGCCAGAGCTTCCGATAGGGCTGTAGTTGCCCACACAGATGGTCACGCCCTTGAGGGTTGGCTGTGCATGGTCTCTGTCATCGGATGGGGAGCAGGGTGAACTCGGTGGATGCCGATCGCTAAGTGCTTCATCTGATAATTTTCTCACTGGCAGGCACAGCCCTGAGGCCTCCTCTGCTGATCTCTTTGAGGCGGGGACAACCATCAACGAGATCCAGTCCTGTGATTGTCTTTTCTGCTGGCTGGCACAGCCCGAGGTCCCCCGCTGATCTCTGTGAGGTGGGGAAGAACATTTATTAGATCAGGTCAAGTGATTTCGATTTTATTTTATTGTTTCTATTATTGTCTTGCACTGAGGGCCGAGGAGGTTGCCCTTCCTCCCACTGACCCTCCCTGGTGTAGAGAGAGCTGCAGAGCACGACCGCTGCTCGCCGACTACTTCAAAGCAGACCAGCAGCAGCTTTTGCCTCGCCCCCCTGCATATCGGACTGCACCAGGAGGACTGCGATTGCTGCTGGATCGCCATGTTCGGGCTCCCAATGCCTTGAAAACCTCTTCCACAAAATGGCGACCCTCGCAACTCTACATAGCCTAAACAGATCCTGATTTTTCCTTTCAGGTTCCTAGAAAGGAAAGAAGGACTGGGATTTCATAGCATTAGTTTTTCTAATAGGGCAGCCATTTTGTAATGGACACAGAAATCTCCACTATTTAGTACTTAGGTTCCTAGAAAGGAAAGAAGGACTTGGATTTCATAGCATTAGTTTTTCTAATAGGGCAGCCATTTTGTAATGGACACAATTTCCACCATTCCATTTGCATGAACTCTATATGCCCTATAGTGACAGCCTTTTCACAGCTAATGAATGCTATGTCAGAATATACATTGCTGCTTCAATCTCTCTCTCTTCATCTGCAAAATCATTGAAGATCTCGAGCTCTATCCTCCACCCATTCCGACAGCCCTTCACTTGCATTCCTCAAAGTTCCATTGACTATCCTTACAAGTATTTTACCCCTCTAACCTTCGGTACCCTTATCCATCACAGAGCAATACACACACAGTACTAACGGTAACTTATTGGCTTGGGTGAGCTGCAATGATTTCAAGATCATTGACCCTCTAAAAATGCAACAAAGAATCTCAAACATAAATTACTCAAACTGAACTCTGAAACGCTCTTCTCCAACGCCTATGTTTGTCCCAAAAAAGGCACCCTGGTTAATGAGCTTATCTTCTTCACAAAATGAAGAGCACAATAGAGGAGAGCTATTACATCCTCATTCCGAATTCACTCTTCCAAGAAAACACCCCATGGACTACACATTTCCATCATATCCTCACCTGTCTTCCAGGTCAAAGCAACCATCTCATTATACAATAATGGAAACATACTCATGCAATCATCCGACAGGAACCTAGAATGGTTCCACAAAAATCTTTTTGAAGATCAAAAACATGGTGTCGAACAATACCACCTCTACCCCCAGTTGCCCTGCCTACCATCTTCCTTCCGAATCACAGACAGCTCCCCTTTCCTCCCCCACCTTATCACCTACATCACCGTATCACCACTCCCTATCCTACAACAATAGAACCGACTCTATTAAATCCAAACCATCTAGTCATAGCGATGTCTCTTCCCCCATCCTCTTTTCTCACATGCCTCCTCATGTATCTCACAGGGGAAGTGGAGCTAATACACAGGGCTTTGATTCTGTCAACAGCCTCAAACAGAATGGTCCCAGGACCTCTATCCTCCCACCCAGATGCAACTGCTCCCCCCAAACTACTCTCCAATAACCAATCGAATACGTACTTGACGACCTCTTCCGCTAACCTGATCATACTTACTGATCAGCAACACCCAAATCCTGGAACTGTCGAGACATGGAGACCCCTTCCATCACCTCTAGCTATCATCACTCCCACTCTAGCCCACACTCACCTCTCTCTTCCTCCACCTCTCTTATCTCCTACCAGGCCCCCAGTAATCCCACCACCCCTGAGAGTCCACTCATGACTTCCATACCCAGTCTAAGACATGGTTGCACCTATAGCATCAGTCATTTTATCCTGGAGGAAAGACTTGATACCATGGATAGAGGCATCCAGCTTATCAAAGCAGACCTCCAGAAACGTATACTCACCACCTCAAAGCAGAAGAAGTGCTGGAACCCCATTCAGGTACCTAAAAGTTAACAGAACCACACACCCTACCTACTAATGGATGTTCCAACAAATCCATGCATATGAAATCAAACACTGAGAAGCCTAATATTATACCTTTGAGATCAAGACCCCACCCCAATGGCTCTAAAAGATCTCAGAGAATCACCGAACATCTTTCTGACAGAGATATTTACTCCCTATTAGTTTCCTACAACCCCACTCCTGTGGACTCTGCACCTTCACAGTTCACTATCCAGACCATCCCCTCCTACCCTCTCAGAGAACCTAGTCTTAACCTTAGAACTCTGAACAAGTGTAATCTTCTACAGTTCCCAACTACTCATCGTGAGACACTAACGACTAAATCTCATATCAAGTGCATACTTCGCAACTGAAGGTCAGCGCTTAAACATGCTGCAGACATTGCTGACCTCATCCTTGCACTAGACCTTGACCTCCTAATCTTTATTGAAACCTGACTTAATGATACTTCCTCACCCATTATAAACATTCTAGATCCACCCAACTTTGACATCCTAAGACTAGATAGACCAAGAAAAATATGAAGTGGCTTAGCGTGCATTTTCCACTCCACGCTCACCCTGAAAAATTATCATACTGCTCCAATGCCCTCTTGTGAAAATCTAGGTATTGATATAAAGAACAACAATAAGATAGTATGCATTCTACACAATCTCTACCACCCCCGGGCAACAGTCTTCTTTTCATTGAACAACTAACGGAGACCATCATATCTAACTCAGACCAAAACACCAACCAGATCTTCCTTGGTGATTTCAACATTCACTGAAATGACACTAATGAATTACTGAACACCTTCAAAGCCTTCCTCTTGGACCTCAACCTCACCCAATCATGCAATAGCCCTACTCATAATAGAGGCACAACCCTGAACCTTATCATCTCCAAAGACAATGTCATACAATTGGAATCCATATCCCCTTGAGACTGTTCTGATCACTATCTAGTTTCCCCTCCTTATCCTGGGAAACACAATAGTCCGACAAGGTCAACCGTGTGATACCAAACAATGGACCAGAGACCTGAGAAATATTAACCTTACCAAGCTATCTTCTATCAGCAACAAAATCTTACATCCCCATATAAACATGGTGAATGTTAACGATCTCACTGATCACTATTTCCAATCTATGTCAGACATTTTCCATACAGTTGCTCCGAAACAGCTAAAAAGACTCCCTTGCAAACAATCCAAATGCTGGTTTAACTGCAACCTTAATGAAGAGAGGTACAATATAAGACTTGCTGAGAGAATTTAGAGAATCTCTCCCTCCCTCCCTCACTCAACTCGAGCATTTGAGGTCGACGAGAAGTGCCTATATTAAACACATTCAAAGGTCTAAATCAGAATACCTTAAGACACAACTGGATGAAGCCAAAAATAGACCCAAAAACTTGAATTTATTAAGCAACAAGTAACAAGCATACACATTTCCAATTCGGGAGATGAGGGATCGCCACTTTGTGGAAACGACTTCTACGCCCATTTCATGGAAAAGACCTAGAAGAGTTATTCAGAACTACATCTTGCCTCCCATCATCTACTTAACCATTACCTTTCCAATCTCTTCCCCAATCGACAACAGGGAAATACCGCCAATCCAGCTTCTCTACAAAAAACAATGCTTCCTGGAATGCTTTCAAATTTCCAGGCGAAGTCATAATACTCAACATAATAATAATGCTAAAACCCTCCAACCATTTCTTTGATCCTGTGCCCGCTAAACTTACCATAGAGCTAAAATCCTCCATTCTACTGCTCTGAACTACGATTATTAACGTAACTTCCGTCCCATTACCAACCTCTCTACACTAGCAAAGGTCCTAGAAAGATGTGTGCACTTGCAACTCTGTGACCATATCAAAATGTTTAATCTTCTGGACAACTGCCAATCTAGCTTCAGAAAGGGCCATAGCACTGAAACAGCGCTAACACATTTTGTGGGTGATGCCCTGAGACTGCTTGATCAGAATGAATCATGCCTACTTATACTTCTGTATCTATCCTCCGCGTTTGACATGGTCAAACATGACAGCATGGAGACAAGGATGGGGCTATCCAAACCCATTGCAAGCTGGTTTGCGTCATTCCTACATAACAGATCTCATTGAATAAAAATCAAGCATACCCTCTCTGACTCCACTCCAGTCTATATCGGAGGACCTCAAGGATCAATGCTCTCCCCTACGCTATTCAATTTGTTTATGTAACCCCTCATGGAAATTCTAAAGTACTCAAATATTCTTTATCAAATATATGCTGACGACACTCAATTATATTTGAAAATCTCAACCTCCGAAGATGTTAAGACTCTCAATCACACCCTGCTGCAAACCAAGCATTGGCTAACCCACAACCACCTCATGCTCAACTCCCTCAAAATTGAATTCCCCCTGATCACCCCCCACAACTGCTCTGTCTGTATACATGATTGGCTCAAACAACTTACAGCTCTCAAGTGCGTCCCAACCATCATTGATTTCACGAGATCACTTAGTAGACTCTGGACAAATATCTGAATATGCAAGATCATATCAGCGCAACAACCAGGGGAACCAACTACCAGCTGAGCATTCTAAAGAAAATCAACCCTTTCTTGCCCCCTGATGACCTTCATATGGCTATACAATCCCTGGTCATTTCCATATTAACCTACTGGATTGCTACTCTTGCAGGCCTGACCAGAACACGGTTAGCTCCTTTAAGAGCTGTGCTGAACTCAACAGCTAGACTAGTCACGGGATCTAGAAGATGTGATCATATCAGCCCAGACCCAAAACTTTTAAACTGACTCCTGCTTTTAGCAAGGATCCAGCTGAAAATAGCTTGCATGACTCATAAGGCTATACACCAGAACCCTCCCATTTACCTGGCCAACCAACTTGAATGGTCAGCGGGCAGTCGCTCCTTGAGAAGTGCCAATTCCCTATTGCTGAAACCGCAGAAGCTCAACAAGAAGACAACATACAACTGTTCATTCTCTGGCCAAGCCCAGAGAATATGGAACTCATTGCAACCACTATCAGAACCAACCCCTCGACTACCGCCTTCAAAATAGAAATGAAAATATTTCTGATGAACAAATATCTCTGTTAACAACCCTGTTGAGTGACTCAGGATGGCTCTAATGTTGACAATATCTGATCGTGATTCAACCTGCTAGATGGATGCTCTCAGTTCTTGCTGTTCTGTCTTAGAACTGTTTTTCCATTTACTTTGTTTGCATAACCTGTCTGCGATTTTTTCAGCGCTCTGATACCTGGATGGGTCACATCCGTGCTTTATAAAACTCTTTAAATCAAAAACCAGAACCAAAATTAACAAAATGTTTCCCAAACTCTAAATGATAATGTGTTCCAAAGGTGTTAGAGCTTCACCATGTTGCAGCTCTGCAAATCTCCAGGAGAGGAACCCATTTACTCAAAGTTGCTGTTGAAAGTTTTTTCCCTTTCTTAGCAGGGCCACCCGAAACGAAAATCAAGTCTAAATCCCTAAAAATGTTGTCCTTTCCAAATTTTTAAGTAAAGTCCTTCTTCATCCAAAGACAAATGTAAATCAGAATATGATTCTAACCAAAAGACTGGAAGAACACCTTCTTGCTCCAAATGTATTTTAGATTGCACTTTAGGTTTCAACTTAGGGTCCAGATTTCAAACCACACTATTGGAAAAAGATCTTACGTAAGGAAAAGTGGAATTCTTTTAACAGAGTTTGTGTTGAATAAGCTGCATCAGAACTTGCCTTAATAGCCAAATTTGAGTTAGCATAGATGCGTTTCAGAGCACTTTAAGCCTTCTTATCTGACTACAGTGATTCTTCTGAAGTCCAAGATGAGGTAGAGGCCATTTTTGATAATACTGGATTTTTTAGAACTTGAATGAAGGTCTCATAAAAAATTTGGAACAGATACCTCTTAATCAAAAAACGAGGAAAACTAGATTAATCTATTTCCTTCCATTCCTTCAGCAACACTTCTTTACTGTGTAATGGTATGAAAGGCGGTCAGTATCCCGAAATCATATTCTGCATATAATCCTTCATCTGATGCCTGAAAGGCAGCTTAAAAACCAAGAACTTTACTAATATGGGTTACTATATATATATATATATATATAGATCGAGGCCCTTCCACTTATTTGCTTTCTGGCACTATTTTTTGTAGGAGGCTGGCTTAGTATATGGTGCACACTTATTTAAATGAAGCACCTTGCACTAATTCAGGCAACCCTTATGGTGATTTTAGTGGTCTTTGATAACCTTTTGAAAGCTCTCAATGTGGTAGCTGTGGAGAGCAGCCTTTAGGCTTATCTTGAAGGAGTGTTAAGCAGCTTGTTTTACCAGATTAATCATGTAGTTCAGGTTCAATTAAAAAAATTCACACAGTGTACATATAAAAATATGCCTATTTATTACACAACACTCACATTGGTATATCTCCTACCTGGAAATATAAACACAAATACACAATAATACTTCAGTTCCAATAAGGGAAGGAGCACAAAATACAGTGGTCTCCAGGGGGAGACCAAACCATATACTAAAAAAATAGAATGCAAACTGTGACCGAAGTCGGGACGTAGACCAGGAGACTCAGAAGAGATGGGGACACAAGGAACCACCTAAGGTAAGTACCCAGGAGCGCCATGTAGGCTGTGTGCCTACATGGGGCTCCTGGGTACGTGAACGTCGCGGGAACGTCGCGGTTACAGTTTTGAAGAAAAGGGATCCTTCCCAGTGGACCCTGAAGGGAACCCCTTGGAAAACAGAAGATTGGAGAGTCACCCCACCAGTGGATACCCCAGGAACCAGGATACATACACCAGGGAAGCCGGGTGCATAGGTGCGAAGGACGTCGGAAAACGCCGTAGATTACAATGGAGGACTTCAGGAAAGATCCACTGGAGACGACTGTGCAAGAGTCTGGAAGAATCCATGGGTGGTTTCTTGAAGTGAAGAACCAGTAAGCAGAGGTGCTAGTGTCTATACCACTCAGAGGTGACCAGTAGGCACGGAAGAGCAATGCCCACCGATCAAGTACGGTTCAGTAGAGTTGACTGTGACCTTGTTGCTGTAGCTGTGAGGACCAGGCGATGCTGAAGAAGACCAGGAGCCGTGCACAAGCTGTCCCACATTGGATGTAGACAACCAGGGGGTCGGTGTAATGCGGGAGCACCAGCAAGCCTTGGTAGCTGTAACAGGCGTGGAAAGCACAAGCAGTCAGAGCAGGCCCTGAGCAAGCAGGGGAGCCCACTGGAGCAGAAGAAGACCCTCAAGAGGATCCACAGGTCGAAGGCACAGGAGTCGCAAGAGAGAGAACCTCGTGCTTGTCACCAAGTAGGAAGGCCCATGGTGCATAGGATGTGGTGAGGATGCTGTACTTGGCAGGAAATGATGCTGGAGGCTGGAGCTTCTTGTAGCCCGAAGATCTCTGGAGTGCAGACCCAACAAGCCTTGGCAACGGCAAGTCAACATGTTGCACAGGGGTTTGGTCCCAGTGGTTCTGATGAGGGATCCTGGCCTCAAAGTTCCAGAGAGGACAGGTCAGGCCTCGAGGGAGTTGCAGAACCACCACCTGTGTTGCTGATCCTTTCGAAGTCTGTGGGACATCAGAAGCAGCAGACCGGTCAGCTTTGTTGTGGTGCCTGCAGATGCAGGGGAGTGACTCCTTCACTCCAAGGAATATTACTTTGGGTGTCCTTGATACCCACAGGACTGTTGTAGATCCTGGAAGAAGCACAGACCCAGATAATGAAAAAAACTTTTAGACCAGCGAGACCAGGAGCAGCAAGAGTCTTCCTTGATGCTGTAATGATTCCAGGCGAAGTCCAAAAGTTCAGACGGTCGAAGAGGGACGGGTTTCAGGTTTGAGTGCTTGTCCCACGATGAATCTGAAGAGCCACCCACAGGTAAGCCCTTAAGTACCCTAGGGAAAGGGTTGGAACAATTCAGGGGTCCATGCCAGGGAAGGGGGGGGGGGGGGGGGCTGGGCAGAGGGGAGGATACTCCCATGTCCTTTGTCCAGTTTCACACCAGAGCTGGAGCTATGGGCTTCCACTATTGGTTCCAACTGTAGTATGAAAGGAGGTCACCAAATGTGCCCTTCAAAGCAGCTTGGTGGCGCAACCAAGTGCCCCCACCCCAGCCCAATACACTAAGTCCTGTCTGGGAGGTAGTCACACCTCCCTGCAACAGGAAACCTATTGTTCTACCTTTCCCTGCTTGAGTTTGGCTAAGCAGCAGGAGGGCAGAATCGTGTCTGTGGTCGTCAGCAGCACTATTCAACGTATTCAAGTATTTTATTTTATTTTGATATGGAACTCCAACGGAGGTCCACAAAAATTACGCAAATAGAATTTTAAAAAAAAGAGATACTTTATATACAATACAAAATTCATCCATATAATCAACCATCAAGTATTACAATATACAAAAATAGCATTAAAAATGGTCTAATAAATAGCCAAAAATGTTTTTAAAAATTTAAATATCCAGAAACAAACCATTTCATTTGGTGGGGACAAAAAAAATGAGTGGGCCTCCTGGGCCGAGTGGATATTATATTTGATGAATACTGGTCTTACAAACATATACCTGACCCTTTGTAACTTCGTACAAACAAATAACACGTGATTAAAATCTTGATTTTGAGAATGGCACATTTCACAGATTCTCTCCTCACTTGTCCCATATACCAGTGACATCTCTTAGGGGCAACAAATTAATTCTTAATAGAAGTATTAGCCTTCTAATTCCGTGAGGAAGGTTCCAGGTTAACTAACGCAATGGTCTATGCCCAAAAGCACTCCCACGGACCACCTCATTACGAGACTTGACTTAAAGTAGTGTCTCTAGCCAAACTGATAGAGGATGTGAACTTCTCCATAAACAATTTTAGTGAAGTTTTTGGCATGGGAGAATCGGTATTCAAAGTGAGCCCAAATGAGTCATTTGCTTGTACAAAGGACCTAAAAAATGTTTAATGTTCTTTCAATTTATCGAAGATTTCCATTCTCAAGGCAGCCATAAGAGTGCCCTCATCCCCCCAGCACAGAGAATTCCCCACCTCAAAACTGCTGCCAAGGATAAAATATATGAGGAAACTAAACCAAATTCCATGCGTAAAACATGTGAGGCAACCTGAGAAATTAGATTGCAAATTTGGCGAAGGATTCGGCCTTCAGCCTTATCGAAAGAAAGCCAATATTTCATATCCAATACCTCAGCAGCGTATATTAATGAGGGGGGAGTTTTAATCTTAAAAACTGACAAGACATGGCTCAAATGGCGTTTCCCACAAGTTTTATAGAATCTGTTTAAAGCTCCAGCCTGGAAGACAGCCTTGCTAACACAAAGTTTAATGTGCTCTAGATCTCGCTCTGTTTTTGAAAAAACCTTCCCCAGATATAAAATGGAATCAACCAATTACAGTTCTTCAGACCCCAACGACCACTTAAAATATCTCTTTATTCTAAGTCCTTTTTTGCGGAAGACCAAAATTTTGCTTTTAGCAATATTGATATTCAAAAAGTTTACTTCTGCGTATTTAGTTAGGGCATCCAGACGATGTTGCAGACCACTGGGCGTTAGATCAAAAACTGCAACGTCATCCGCATAAAGAGCCAACAGACATTGTACATTGTGGGGACAGTTCAAAGCGCCGTGGAGATCAGATAAACACAAAGAGAACAAAAGAAGGGCCAACAAGCAACCCTGCTTTAGCCCATTATAAATTTTAATCCTACGTGATAGCCCCAGCACACCTCCCATCAAAACTTGGCACCAGGTGAGCCAAAAGGTGTTGTGGTATACCAAGTTGGGAGAGCTTTCTCCACAGCGTTTGGCATTCCACTTTGTCAAACGCTGTGGAGAAATCAATAAATGCCGTATAAACTGGAATACTTCGTAAGAAAACATATTTCTCTACAATGGTCTGGACATCCGCAATGTTGTCCAAGGTACCATGGTTCTTCCTAAAGCCAGCTTGCTCAGGAGGTAAAATGTTTTGGTCATGAGCCCATTGCTGTAAGTGACATACTTTTTGCAAATAATTTGCCTGAGGCATCCAACAGTGCAATCTGTCTGAAACTAGCTGGTGTAGATTTCAGACCCTTTTTATCCAAAGGGACAATAATACCCCCTTCCAAGCGGGCGGAATATTACTCGTTCAAAAACAGTAGTTGAACAGTGGTGCTAAAAGCGCTCCCCATGCAGCTGACTCCTTTTTGATTAGCACAATCGGAATTCCATCCGGCCCTTGTGCACTGGAGGTTCTAGCATTCTTTATAAAACCTACTACCTCATCCCCTGACGGGGGACCATATTCAAGAAAAGAAGACTCCTCCGAACCTATCGCTGCTGGAGCTACTGCTGGAGCTACTGGGCTGTTGTTTTTGTAGAATAAAGAAATATAGTCCACCCACTCCTTTTCTGGAAGTGGTATAGGTAGAGCCCTCTGCCTTGAATCACAGTATTCCACAATCAAGTGCCAGTACTTTCCAGTTTAGTGCAGGAAGAGCAAAAGCCACTGTCATACCCACTACACTATGGTCACTCCATGCAAACAGAAGGACAAATAGATTTTTACAAGCCCCAAACATTTGATAAGAAACAACCACGTAGTCTAAAAGAATCTGAGTGTGATGGGAGTGAAAGGTAAATTGAGCTGTTTTATCGATGGGCAATCTCCCGTTTAGAATGACAAGAGCTGTACTTCTAATACTATCCAACAGGGAGAAGCCCCGTTTATCTGTTTTTATTTTTTCCAGTAGTAGAATCTAAGGGATATGCCAAGTTTCCTCTTTATCAGTGTTCGCATAAATCTCTAGAGCAGAGTTGGAGATTTTAGCATTTAAGTCACCCACTATTACCACTAGGGGGCATTCTTCCCTGGTGGCTATATCATGAATGTATAAAAAAAGAATACTCAATAAATAATCAAAGTTTCTCCCAGGAGGGACATAAAGCTTTGCCACAAGGAAAAAAAAGTCTTAAGCAGAATGGAGACCACCCCCCCACTAGCGTGTACTCTTTCAGAACGTTTAGCGTGACAGGAGAAAATTAAATACCCATCACAATCAAACTCCTTGCAAGACCAAGTTTCTTGCAAACAGACGATTAAAGGGTTCATGATTTTCAAAAAATTAAATTTTGCCTCGTATTGACCCAGACCCGCAATATTCCAAGACAAAAGTAACCCCCCCAGGCAACCTCAAAGGAACGCTCATTTCTGCTACCGGACAAATGTTATTCAAAGCTCTTGCGACCCAGCTCAACTGGGTCGATTCATCTTCTAAATCTAAAGCCTGCAAAACAACTGCCACATCTGTCACCAGATTTATTGAGTGGCCCCTGCTATCCAAGGAAACCACAATATTTTTGTCGTTGCCCAATGTATACTCAAAATCGGGGCCCATCGCATCTAGCGCCACAGAATTGACGGCCCTAAAAGCTTTCGAGCACTGTATTGGGAGTCACGTAGCGGGATATTCCTCATATTTGGTAACAGGTGCTATATGAAGCCCTCGTTTCAGGAAATACTCACAATTCTGCATAACCAGATTGGCAATAATCAAAGAGCAAGAGGTAACTCTAGAGTAGGAGAAAGTGTCATGTAAATTAATTTTCAAATTTAAAATATCCCTACTTGATACCAACTTTAGTGCCTCTGTTTCCGAAAAAAGACTAAGAATGGATCCTCGATTTACTGGAAAGGATTCATTATCGAATAGCCAAGTAAAATCCACAGTGACAGATAGAGCGTTCTGCACCACACTGAGTTTCTCTGTAGCATCCCTTGGGGGAATCCATAGAGGGACCCTATCGCCACAACTAACAACTTGTGGACTGTCATTGGTCTGAATATTCAAGTACGACACGGTGGTATTAATTGGGACCGCTAAGCTTCTATTAGACAAAAGTGTATTCCCTATGAGAGATCTATTCAACCCAGCCTGCTTAATGCTCCGTGTTTGGTGCCCCTCCTCTAAATTGTCATCCACCCTAGCCCCAACAACCCCAGACCAGGTCTGGTGCATAGAAACCCTGCCTCCCATTTGCATTTCCCTTCCAGAGTGATCAACCATCTCGTTAATCAAAGGAGTATGAGATACTTGAGGGGACTGCGACATCAGATTTGGTAAAGATACTACTGTTCCGGAAACCCCCAATCTTCCAGCCAATGGCGTATGCACCAAGTGGAGCTCCATAGGAACACCCTCGTCAAAAGGGGGTTTAGGGTCTCCCTCCTCCATTGTTACTTGAGTATCACTCTGGCTTCCAAGAATCCGTGAAAAATGCAATTTTTACGCTTTTCGTTTAGAAACTGTAAGTTGGTGGTAATTTGCGAATTCTTTGAAAAAAGCACTTTTTTGCTTTTTACAAAGTGCCATGTGGCCACATGTGCACACATGCACATTTCAGGGTATCCTTTTGGAACTCTTGCATCCTTTAAATTGTGTGCGCAATGCACCTCTGCTTGGGATGGCTCCTGGTGGCCCGCTAAGCTAGGAACACCCCCCACACACCTGCTGACCACACACACGAAACCTCTGCATCATACTGGACTCCTCGCTCACCATGAACCACCAGATCAACACTATCACCTCATCATGCTTCCACACTCTTCACCTGTTTTGGAAAACCTTCACATGGATCCTATTGAAGCCAGGAAGACGGTCACCCATGCACTCATCAGCAGCAGACTCGACTACGGCAGCGCACACTACGCAGATGCCACCCAGAAACTCCTTAGAAAACTTCAAAACCTGCAGAACATGGCAGCCAGATTGGATCCAACTGGAGTATGGAAAGGGGGCGCCAAATGTGCCCTTCAAAGCAGTCTGGTTGCGCTGGCAAGCTCCCCCATCCCAGCCAATACACTAAGTCCTTTCTGGGAGGTGTTCACACCTACTTGCAACAGAAAACCTATTATTCTACCTTCCCCTGCTCGAGTGTGGCTCAGCATTCGGAGGGCAGAAATGTGTCTGTGGTTGTCAGTAGCACTAGCTTGCTGTCAGATCCTGAAAGGCTGTAACCGGGAGTACAGAGGGGTACCCCAAGAGAGCCCCCCAGTACATGGGATCTTACTTCTAACAATGGAATCGGTGTTGGGATATGATTCCAACATGTTTAATACCAAACATAACCGGGTTTGGTGCAGTCATTATATAGTTCAGACATCTCGTAATGACTGATGTACACCATATGTATCAAAATGGCTGACCGCACTTACAAAGCCTGGAGAATCGACTTGGGGGTTTGTAGGGGTGTCCTGCTCATGCAGCGGCACCCTCACACTTTTAACCAAGCACCTTGCCTTCAGGACAGAAAGGCCTACCATAGGGTTGACCTATAGGTTTAAGTGTAATGACCGCAGATGTAACAAAACGTATATCTGTCGCGAGAGGTGCAAGCACCAACTTACACAGGCTACAATGGCAGGTCTGTAGTTACAGTATGAGTGGTCTCTTATGTGTGGCACAATACATAGTGCAGCCCATGGGAGACCCTGGTGTACCTATGCCATGGATGCCTTAGTACCATATACTAGGGACTTACAAGGGTACACCAGTAGCCAATTGTGGATGTACAGACGTACTTACCATAGATACATTTAGGGAGGAAACACTCTAACACCAGGCAAAAAGTGGAGGTAACCATGCTGGAAGGATCCTACCTTCCTGCACTGTTGATACCACCTCCTGAATTTTTTACTGCTATTTATTTCTTGTCAATAAAATGACCTGATGATCGCTTTCTAACTCTGTATGGTGTAATTTTTGTGTGCACTTTGTTGTTGAATGTACCCCAACTGCCACGCTAATAGAAACGGCTCAGTTTGTAGGAGGTTTCTATATCTGCCAAATCTCTCCTCACTAGATTTGGAATGCCATAGAAAACATACCTGGTACTGGCCAGAAAGGTTCCAGTCATGAACAAAAACAGCACAGAAAAAAATACATTTCCCACACTTCAAGGGGGGAGGATGAGGCCCTCAACCCACCAGCTTCGAGCCTTCCAGGGCCAGTTTAGCACACGGATTGGGAGTTGCAATGCATGCTGCCACACCTTAAACAGTAAAATTTCATAACATAGGCAGTTATTCAACAAAAGGAAGGTAACTCTTAACACCTATGCAGGAAAGGGGGCAGCAAACATTTGCTTGTGGAGGGAGGAGGGAAAACATTGAAATTTCTTTAAAGCTTGGTGAACCTCTCTCGAGGTGGCGAGGTACCTCACATTATAAGGACTGAGACAGGAGGAATGGTTGTGGGATAATGTTGTATACTTTAATATACTTACACATTATATACAATCTCTGGACATTAGACATGGTGTGAGAAATTGGGTTATTAGTTGAGAGTGAGAAGCCACCTGTCAGGATTCTACCATCCTGCCACTAGATGTCACTTACGGGCACCCTTTAGGAAATATACACATCAATATTGACCATACTTATTATACATATAATACATATTTAGTTTTGCTTTACGTTTTAGTCCAGGTTTCTGTTCAATGTCCCTGATGCGTTATGGTCCCTGTAGTTCTGTGTCTTTCGAGCCGTCCTAGATCACGTCCTGGTGGTGGTTTCCTAATCACTAGATTTGCTCCTAGATCTTTTTCTCTGACCGTTATATATTTGCATTCTGTACCCTTCTCTATGTTTGCACCAATCCATACTCCGTTCCAGGGTTTCTGATTCCTTTTCTTTTGTCTACTGGTTCCCCCTGATCTTCCCTTCTCCAGATCCCAGTTTACCCTTCCCTTCATTGGTGGTTCCATGATTCCTTGAACCTGGTTAAGTCCTTTCACCTGGCTTTTTCCCTGCACCTATGCCCCTCCCCTGAGCCACCAGCTATTTCAGCTTTGTGAGTGCAGATTGTCACGGCTAACTAATTTTTGTTGAATCTCCTTGTGCTTTGTTGTGTTCCTGCTGCTGTTATTACAGGCTTGTTTCTTGATTCTGGTTCCATTTTTGTCTGTACACATTTTTCTGTCTTTGCCTATTTGTAGTATCTGTTTTTTTTTGCATCCTTGTCTGCACTCTTCATGATCTGCCCTGTTATATGCAGACTCCTTGCCTTGTGTTCTGTGTTCCTGTTTGTCTGCATATTTCTGTATTGCCTTATTTGGGTGTAGACTCCATTAATCATAGTCTCCTGTCTGCACTCTCCTTGATCTGCCCTGCTATATGCTGACTGTTTGTGTTGTGTTCTGTGTTCCTGTTTGTCTGCATATTTCTGTCTTGCGTTCTTTGAGTGCAGATCTTTCTAGCCTTGTTCTCAGAATTTCAGTCCTGTACCTGACACTGATTCCAGTCTTCCTTTTGCCTGAGCCCAGTTTCTGATTTGGTATTCCTTGCTCTGTTCCTTTTTGCTCTGCTTTGTAGTATTATCCTGATTTCCATTGCTTCCAAGGACACCAGTTAGATGCTGTTAGAAATTGGGTCTCTAGTTGGCAGAGGTATCCACCCTGTACAAGTATGGAAACAATCATAGTCAGGGTAAGCTAGATAAACACTAATAGATAACCGGTGTCACCCTCTGGTAGCTTGGCATAGAGCAGTCATGCTTATCTAAAGAGGTATTATATGAAGTATTTGTGTAACACACACAAACAGTAACACAATAAAAACACCACAAAAATACTCCACACAGGTTAAGAAAATATAGAATCGTTTTATGAATAAAACAAGACCAAAACAACAAAAATCCAATAAGTAGAAAAGGAGTTATGAATTTTTAAATAATAAATCAAAAAGTAGTGCTTAGAGTCAAATAGCGCTTAGGGGTTACTTGAGGTTGCGCTGGACTGGGTTAAATCCAAAGTTCAGTCCGACTACGATGTAAGGCAGGCTGGCTACAGGTCCCATATAGGGTCCGCTTAAAAAGTAACTTGGATGGAGCAAGTGTCGGCGTAGATGACTCGATGCGTCGATTCCGATTCATGCAGTCGAGTCGATGCATCGTTCAAGTGAGATGGGACCAGTCCTTGTCCTCAGCAGGGCAAAGATCAGCAGGCAACAGGGAAAGCTCACCAAAGTATAAAGCAGTTTGTGTAGAGTAGCAGTCTGAGACAGTCCCAATCCTTATAGCACAGCAGTACTTACTCCTGGCAGTGAATTAGCAGTTCTTCATAGGTCTAGTAATGTACTGTCTTGGTATGGTCAGAGGCCCATACCCAAATATGCTTTTGAAGTGGGGGTGACTTCAAAGGAGGCCTTTCAAGTTCACAGGTCCCCTTTTATCCAAGCCCTGTCTCCAGGCTATCAGTAGGGGGGAATCAGCCCTTTGTGTGGGACACAGGACGCTGCCTATTCAGGTGTAAGTGGCAGCTCCCCCTACCTCTTCCTGCCCATGAAGAGCTATCAGAATTGTTGATGAATGCAGATGAGTTCTCTGTCACACCCACCCTTTCTGTGTTTGTGGCTGCCTAGAGGGTATCCACAAAGTGTAGCTGTCACCCATCCCAGACGTGTATTGGAGACAGGCTGCAAGGCAGACAGAGCAGTAAGAGCAGAGAATTGTCCATTTTCTAAAAGTGGCATTTCTAAAACAGCAATGTTAACTCCAACTTTACCAGTAAAGAGGATATATCATTACCATTCCAAAGATATGAAACATGATGCAGCTACTGCTTTCTAATCAGGAATTACAGCTTTAAAGTGTTTTAAGGAAGTTCAATGCTGGTATATGAGAGGAGTGGGCCTCACAGTAGTGAAAAACAAATGTAGCATTTTGTCAC
This sequence comes from Triturus cristatus, assembly GCF_964204655.1. Lineage (NCBI taxonomy): Eukaryota > Metazoa > Chordata > Amphibia > Caudata > Salamandridae > Triturus > Triturus cristatus. The sequence goes on from NC_140584.1 coordinate 930,342,936, forward strand.
AACCAGGACATGTAAAACGTACTTAAAAGTACATGTCAATCAATCAATCAGTGCTTGTTAAGTGCGGCTACTCACCCGTGAGGGTCTTAAGGTGCTGGGGGGTGGGGAGAGAAGAGGAGCGGTGAGGCAGCTCCGTCTGGGTGCTGTGGTTCATTCGAAGGGCCAGGTCTTGAGATCCTTCCTGAATAGTGTCAGAGACGGGAAGAGCCTGAGGTGAAGAGGCATGGCGTTCCAGGATTTGGCGGTGAGGTAGGAGAAGGATCTTCCTCCGATCCTGGTCTTGTGTATCCGAGGGATGGTGGCGAGGGGCAGTTGAGCAGAGCAGAGGTGTCTGGTGGGTGCGTGGAAAAAGAGATGGTGGTTCAGGTATGCTGGTCCTGCATTGTGAAGGGCTTTGTAGGCTTGTATGAGGAGATTGAAGGTTGTTGACTGGGGGCCAGTGGAGTTCTTGTAGGTGTTCGGAGATGTGGCTGAGGCGGGGGAGGTTTAGGACCAATCTGACTGCGGTGTGCTGCACATTCTGAAGTTCTCTAAGGAGTTTTTTGGTGGTGCCTTTGTAGAGTGCATTGCTGTTGTTGAGTCTGCTGCTAATGAGTGAGTGCGTGACTGTCTTCCTGGCCTCAGTGGGGATCCATTTGAAGATTTTCTGAAGCAGGCGAAGAGTATCAAAACATGATGAGGTGACGCCGTTGATCTGGTGGTTCATGGTGAGCAGAGTCCTGTATGATGCAGAGGTTTCGTGCCTGGTCAGTGGGTATGGGGAGATTCCAAGCTCAGCGGGCCACCAGGAGTCGTCCCACACAGAGGTGTTGGGCCCCAGGATGAGGACTTTGGTGTTGTCCGAGTTGAGCTTGAGGCAGCTTTCTCTCATCCAGGTGGTGACGGCATTCATCTCATTGTAAAAGGTGTTTCTGGGGGTGGTCAGCTGTGTCCTACCTTTTAGTTACATAGCACCCTGCCTTTAGGGCTGTCTATGGCATACCTTAGGGGTGACTTATGTGTAATAAAAGGGGAGTTTCAGTCTTGGCAAATGTTTTTAAATGCCAAGTCGAAGTGGCAGTAAACTGCATACACAGACCTTACAATGGCAGACCTGAGGCAGGATTGAAAGGCTACTTACAGGCATTTTGCATTACAGGCCCTGGGTATATAGTATACCACTTTACAAGGGACTAATGAGTAAAGTAAATATGCCAATGTGGGTATACACCAGTATCACCATGTTTAAGGGAGAGGCACATGCACTTTAGCACTGGTCAGCAGTGCTAGGAGTCCTAAGGACAACAAAAAGAGAAAGCAGAAAGATGCAAGCAGGCAGAAAGTTTGGAGGAAGACAACCCTAAGGATGACAGGTTCAACAGATGCCAAGGCTTGTGCCTTTAGCACAGAGAACCCCCCAGTACACCTTCTCCATAGGAGCTGCTGCATGTCTGAGATTAATCTGCTCCTTGGTTTCGTATATTATATCTCTTCACCTCACAGAGAGATAATTTCCGAGGAGCAGACATATTATTATTTATGATAGTTTGTCTATCATTTCCATGATTTACATTCCTGTTGTGTGTAATTGTGTTTTCCCTGCTGACTTCTAGTGCCCTACTCAAAGCCTTTTCAAACATGCTTCCAGTCCTTCAAGTATTCTCTTGTTTGTATTACCTTCAAAGATCATACAAACCCACTATCCAGTCTTGTCCCAGTCTCACCCAGTTAGTCCTCTGACTGATCACACTGCTAGCTCCCTGCTAGACCCCTGACCCTGACACCACCTTAAATAATAATCACAATCCTTGTCAGGGTGAACCATAAAAGTCACTAAATAAACCTGTGCTTAATCCTCTGGTAGCTTGGCAGAAAATCAGTCTGTCTTAACTTAGAAGCAATGTGTAAAGTATTTATACAGCACTCTAGCAGTAATAAAGTGAAATCACAACATAGGAAAAATCTCAAATCAATTAAAAATCACAAAGTACATTTTATTAAATAATAACACCAGAATGACAAAAAGCCATTAAGTAGAACTGGACAGATGAATTTTAAAGTTTTCAGTAGAAGTAGCGCCAAAAAGCACAAAGCACCAATCCACGTTTTTTGCTTGAGCAACCAAGGAAATATTTCCTTGGTTGCTCAAGCTACAATGAAAAACTTAAAGATGTTTTTTTCATTTTGTATAACATTTCTCTCAGTTTGCCTGTGATTCTGAAGAAATCAGGTTCAAAAAGATAAGTAGACGACAGAAGTGCACCTCCAGCCACCTTCAGCTGCCTCGTACACCTAAAATCGAAACATTCTGATAATAACACAGAACTCAAAGTTGATGAAATTTACATGTACCTACTCCGCTTGTAACTTAACACACCCATCTAGTTACATATAGCAACACAAAAGAAACACTCTACCAGGAAGGCAAGTACTCGACCCAAAAAGAAAGACGAAACTACATAGAAGACTGGAAAACAAATGAAGACTATAAACCCCTAGAGCAGTCCTGAGTCATAAAACAACTGACACAATGCAAGAAAAATGTTGTGAATATGTGCGAATGCTTCTATCAACAATTTCCAGCACTGCTTCTTACAGATTACAAAGTCCAGCAATCTCCCCAGTAAATAGATCATTCTCCCAATAATCTTCGTTTAACACTACTAATCTAAAACATTTTCCACCAGCGTTGAAGAACAATATTTAGGCAACCTTTTCTGGCCTACCAGTGATCCAGAACGATGTTCGTTGCCTAAGCAACCATGTTAGTATTTCAGTACTGCTTGGTCTTTTTTGCTTGCCTGCAACTCATACGTCTACCTCCAATACACTACCTCCAGGTTCATATACATTGGACACCATGAATGTCCTTATGAATGGACCTGGCTAGGCAGTTCAGGCTGGACTGTTCCCATGAGGAACAGGATCAAGACTGAATTGCATATGGCTGGATCTGAACTGGGGTGGCAAAGTGAGCTAAAGAACGATGTTGGATTCAACTCAGATCTGTGAGTGTCTGAAAAGTTTCAGCACTCCATCCATCACCTCCTTGTGTTTGCTTAACCAAACCAGCACCACAAACAGTTGCAGCCACTACATCACGAAGGTGGAGGGGCGGGAGGAAAAATAATAATTTTTTTAAACTTACCTTTTACCCCGCAGCGTCTGATGCCGACGGCCGCCTCCTGCCTCGGAGCTTTCCCAGCAGTCTCTGGGAAGGCAGAGGCTGCTCAGCCAATCCAGACGTTGCCCTGCTGAGACAGCAGCATCTGGATTGGTCTGAATGGCCTGCTTTGCCGCTCAGACACTGCCTGTGAGCCTGAGGGATTTCTCCAACCCGGCTGTGAACACAGCCGCGTTCACTGCAGGGTTGGAGAAACAGAAGTGGGTGGTTATGTTTGTTGGCCTAGGACAGCCGGCCAAACATACATGCCACCACCGGTCTGTCATGGCCCGGCCTGGCTCCGCCCTTCACGCATGTCGAGTCCAGTCAAAGAAAAATAAAATGATATTGTTTCATTATCATTTTATTTTTCTTTGACTGGCTCTGACGAGTGGAGCGACGCTACTCCGCCATTACTGGGGAGCTGCCCCTGGCCACAAACATCATAGAGTTTCCACTCCCAACAATTCGAACAGGGTATGCCATGTTGTAGTGTGCAGGGTTTTGCATTAGGCTCATAACTTAACTCATGCAGGATCAACCTCTTCCAGGCGTAGCCCACAGATGACACCACTTTTCTGCCAAGTTCATAAAGTCTGCCAAGCTATTGAGCGTATCCATCTCTGAACCTGCACTGATTCAAAAAACGTATTCACTTCAAGGTATAAATTCTTTTTTGTATTGTTGTTTTGCAGTTTTATATAGCGCGTATTTGACCCGAAGGTATCAGAGCACTTTACATAAGCACCAGTTTTATTACAGACAGACACATTCATTTTTAGGCAGGAGGAGATTAAGTGATTTGCCCAGAATCACAGGATTCTTGAGCTTCTTGCCAGACTCAAACCTGGTTCCCCCTCTTCAAAGTCAGCCACCCTAGCCGGTAAACCACACCCTCTCATTCACCTTTTGTTATCTGAGACTACAGAAACACTTAACTAAAAATGTATCTGAAAACAATTTCTGTACCACGTCGGTATTGGGTCACTCCACAGAGTACCTGCATCTGGCTAGAATGGTAATCAGCATTTGCAATATGATGCTGTCACTGCTAGGACGAAGCATGGTGTGGTAGTGCACTGCTATTTACAAACGGAGCATTTTCCATTGAATTGGCCTCTACATTAGCACGAACATACATTTTTGCTGATAAAACTATACAGTGCACAAACAGTAATGTGTGGAAATAGGGTGTCAGCGAATATTTTGTTTGCACATCACCAAGTGTATTAGCTTGTTTTAACCCCATTAAAATCTTTGTTTCCGTCGCACTTAAGAATTGCAAAAAAATGAGTTCCCTTGTGCTTAACTGCTGATATCTTCTGAAATATTTTGTAGTTCATTTACAGGTATTTACATATTGAGTGTTAGGAAAAAATTACATCCTACAGCTAATTTCATACTCGCTGTATCCAGCAATATTGTCCCGTAGTTCACTTTACAAAGTCGTCTAACTTACCAGTCAGAGATAGAAGAGAAAACACCCACTCCCTTTTAAAGGAATAAGCAGCAATGTATCAGAAGACATAGCCTGACATTGTACCGCTATCTTAGAACGCACAGCAAATGTGGCAAGGTAAAAACATATTTTAATGCCATCTTTATTTCTCATTCGACTTCTGAACCTCAGCATGGTTATTTCGAGGTACTACTGCAACACCCTTCACCCCTACTTCTAGCACCTATAAGCATTAAACAGGCCCCAGAATGTCCGCGGCATTTGAACATGTTCCATAGGACACTTTCTGACTGCACACCACATAATTTTTGACCCACATTTTGACATCAACAATTCTTACTGGCCATCAGTAACTATGCAGCTCAGTGAGGATCATGCCAAGATGACCAAAAATGTGCAATGACTATAACCTAATTTGAACCTTGATGCGAGACACCACTAATCTGTTCAAAAAATGATATTCCCCTCAGTGGCTGAATGTTCACAATTTAGACATAGAGTTGTAAATTGTACTATGCTGCTTGGGCATCCTTTTAAATTGTACTTCTTACTGTTGTGTAGTTCCTATTTCCCTTATAGGCTCTGCGCATTGGAATAATATACACTATAGTTGTGGCATAGGACTAAGGTCAGTATGCCTCTATCGAGTACATTAATCTTAATTACTTTATGTGCCAGCTAACTCAGAGGTCCCTAGAAACTTCTCAAATAAACAAGAAGGGAGTAGTTTCTGACAACCGCATAAACATGACAACTTTATTTCCCTTAGAATTGGAACATGTCTCAGAATCGTGGAAACAATAGATAACAGTTTCACTCAGTCAATCGTGCATGCTTAGTTTCTTCAGAGTTACACAGAAATAGATAGACGGGTGTTTCAATAAAAGGATTTATTGAACAATCTTGTTTCTCGTTTAAGAGATATGAGCTGTTACAATCATTAGACAGTAAGCAAGATATAATACGCACAGCGTAAGCAGTAAGAAGAAATAATACTGCAATAGCATTGTCTTTTAGCTATGACATATATTCATATATACATGCATAAATAACACATGCTAAAAAGTGAATACTCGTCTGATGCTTCTAAATAGTTCTACCCCAGTGTACCTAACCTAAGTGTAGTACAAGGTAAGAAGTAGGTGTTGTTTTCTATAGTATGGTATATACTAAGTTTATATGCCAAGAGTCCCTCTAGGTTCTAGTCAGCTCCATACCTTAGAATGAGAGAGGTGGGAATCTCTTTCCGAATCTCAAACTCCAACACCCTGCGAAGGGCGTCAGAACACTGGAAGCTGAATTCTCTGCGAGCAGGGAGGACAGCGTCTGGTCAGTGCGTCAGACGGGAACCCGAATTCCTTCTGAACTTGCCGTGGCAAGCCGTTTCGAGCTGAGCCGTGCCATGCCATGCTTGCCATGGTAAGGGAAGGTATATTTATACCTGGAAGGTGCTTAGGAATGCTAGTATTGACGTAAAGTCGGGCAGAGGAAGACGTCATGAATGAACCCCTAAGGAATAGTAGTTCATGCATAATAGATGAGGTCTTGGAGAAATCAATAATCCTAGCTAGGGAAAGTTCCGATGGCTTAAGGGTCTGGTTTCTAAGAACTCGTTGTGACGTGGGATGGACTGATGTAGGTGACCATGCCTATATTTGGATAACATGGCTAATGCCGAAATAAGGACTGGGATTCTATGCCTAAATAAGGGCAATGCGAATTGTGCCTATATAAGGACACGATTCAGGGAAACCTATGTACGGGCATCTAAATCGAAACACAACACCCACTCCATTGACAAATGATCAATATTACTAAATGCTAAACATGCTAAACACATAAAATTGAGTATCACATGTTCACAAAAAACATTTCTAAAAGCAAACTTAAAAATAAGTTCATTTTAAAAACTCTCAGCTAAACATGGAATGCAAAAGTGCTATACATATTTAAAGTAATGTTTCATCCGAAGCATATGTTTACAACTGATACTAAATGCTAAATGAATGCACAGAAATATACACATATACAATGAAATGGTCCATTTTCACAGAAAGGAAACAAATAGTTCAGAGCCATTTCAAGTCATGAATACATAAACACGAAGAAAAGGTGACAATGTGTCCCTGGAAGTGTTCAAAGAAGTCTGTTCTTTATGAATAGTTCTACTGTAAGCAGAGTTTTTTTTTGTGAGCCATAAAAGAAAAAAGTCAATTATCTGAAAAAGGGTCCCAATTTTGCCTTTTGTGTTGAAAAAATGAAGGCCAAATTCATAGATTATTCGGTACACTGTGAGCCAAATCAAAAGTCAGTGTAAGATGCTGGTGAAAACATGAAATCTTCTATTCCTGTAGACAAAAAATCGTCTAACCATGTCGGTGATAGGTCGATTAGCTCGTTTAGAAGACTAACTGCACATAGATGTGACGCATCGTCAGTAGCAGTGTTCGTTACCGATGTTACCTGTGTGACTGTTGATCCATCTCGTACCTCAGCAGTAGCATGTTGCGTCTGTGAGATCTCAATGAATGCCGTCATCAGGATTGGTAGCCTCTGGGGACAACACAGAGCATGGGTCATTATCGGTTCCAGCAGAGTATCGATATCCGTTGGCATGACTGATGGGAGTGTTAGACAGATGTCTAGCACGCATTCTTCACCGCAAAGCAGGCAGCCTAGAACAGGTAAGATGCAATCTTGCCAGATTGGTCTGAAGGACAGAAACCATGTGGTATTTAGTTTTCATAGACGAGGTAAACCCAATAGCTGTACTATGCGCTCACGACACTTCCTCTCCAGGAGAGCTTTCTCCAAGTCGCAGGGAGTGACGCTGGTGGATTGGCTTGCCATAGCGTAGTAGTAGGAATAAAAATAGGATTCCTGCAACGAGTACTAGAATTAGCGGCAGACCACCAAACACCGAGTGCATGAAGTTTAGAATGATTCCGAGGACTGCTTGAAAAGGGGTTAACAGTCCTGAACATATGGTCTTAAATACATGCACAATACTGCTCGCATCAGACATGTTTAAGATGCGTCCCAACATTTCTGTGAAATGTGTAGGGCAGTTTGTCCTTAACAGAGCCTGTATCATCAGCCGAAGTCCTTTCAATTTGTAGATCATAGGTTTCTTTGACCGAGGTCAAAGGCACGGTTTGTTGTAAAAGTATGGCTTTTATTCTGCTTAAATTATCAATTCGTATAGAAGAGATGTTCAGTGAAGGCCATAAAGGCGACTCCCTGACTGTGTCTATTTGGGGGAACAAGACTTGCATACAGCAAGTGACCCTGGAACTAGCAGTTACTAGATATGGGATACCTGGCAACATACTGCAACAGCTCTGATTATTCAACATGAGGTAACTCCCATTTGAAAGTTGTCCAAACGTTGGATTAATCACAGTGGTTCATGAACCTTGCAGGTGGCAGGATAAATTTGCAGTGGAACCGCTACAGGTCCCGTGTAAACTAATATCCCGACATATGAGTGAACCGCTCAGTGTATTTTCACAGTGTGTACCGCTAAGAAACCATTCACGCCCCCCCACTCCAACATCTATGTGTGTAAGGTAAATCCCAGGATGTCCTGATGTATTCTTTACCCAACCTTTCATATTTGCCTGCTGGCATGTGTTTGAGGCAATACTGAAAATGGAAAGTTGTAACAGGCAAAGTTATTTTGCCATGAATGATCCATTCTGTAGCTGGTTTTTCTGCTACCGTAAATGGCAATTTTTCCAGTTTTTCAGTGCTCAGCACTGTATACTTTGCTCCCCTTTGTGCCAATTCGATCTGTTTATCAGTGAGATTGTATTCAGAAAACAGAGAAGACGTGTTGATGAAACGCCAAGGCACATAGCCTGCACGCAAGTTTTGGAGCGTCCAGCCTAATAACAGAATAGAACGTAATTGATACTGACCTTGTCGCAGCAGGACCAAATCTTGTTCCACGATGTCTATAGCAGAGGATACAATGTTGCCCAATGAATACATCCTGGATGACAGAGTTGTTAACCCATTGTTGACCACAGCAAGAGATTTCTCCAAATTAATATGATCAATTTCTCGTATTCTTTCTGCGGCGTCTGCTTGGGTAACCTTCCAAATTTCATTATAGGCAGCATAGATGCCGGCATATATGAAACGTTTTGGACGCGTTTTTCTTGGACCTGGCAATAAATCCCTAAGGTTTGCGTCTTCATTAAGTAAAGATAAGTGTTGTTTCACATCCTCTAGTGTAGATGTCTGTAGCCAATCAAGGCATAATTTTCCTACACTGTATGTTGTTACTACCCCTGGATGCTGTCTTTGAACATAGCGTGGGTCTGGCCTATTGATAGTAAAACCCTGTATTTTGTCCAGGAATCTTTCTTGACAAATGTTTGTATCTGTGGGCCAGAGCAACCATTTTTCCCATTCAGGATCTGATCTGTTGTTTTGTAAAATAGTATGTACGTCGACCTCCCCCTGTGTAGTGCTATTACTTGCAGGTGTAGATATGGACAGTGTGTTCATGTCTTTGATCTTGGCTAACCCAAGGCAAGACGTTTGTTGGACAGTGTCATTCCAAAACACTATTTGCTGTGGGATGATGCAGGCTCTAAACAAAGCTTCTATCCCATGCACTTGCCAATCTTTTGTACCCCTGACAGATTTTGTGTCAATTTTGTTTTTCCAAAAGTCGAAACCCTGTCTAGACAGTTGGGCAATAAAGGCTGCAGAATAAAACTGTTTTGTATTAGTTATCATATTTTTCATTCTTGTTTTGTTCACATTTTTAAAGTAAAATGTTTCTGGATTGGATGTATTGTACCCTGAAAAATATGGAAACTTCATTGCAAACGTTTTTGAGCTACCCCTTGGTGGTGTAGGACAATGTTCCCATTGGTTATACATAAATACATTTCTAGGTGTTGCAGATTTATACAAGAAATGATGACCATAGTGGTTGTAACAAAAAAGCTGTTCATAGTCTGTTGAACCCTCTAAGTATTCGTGGTTAGAGAATGTAGCAGACCTTTCTAGATCAGACATCATGTTATTAACTGTCTCAAAGTCCCAATCATCAGAATAGGTACTGGAGGTAATCAAGTCACTTAATGACATTTTAAAAAAGTGTGGAATCTTCAAAAGTTCCGACGGGCCGAATATATCATAATCCGTTTTGTCTCAAACTACACCATTTTGAATAGGAACGGCTGTGATGTTCACTGCTGACAAGTCTCTTGCTTCACGATGGGATGATTTGTGTGGTTTCAAAAGTAAGTTCACATTTTTACTTCTTGTGTCCAAATGAATATATCTTCCATTTATCAGCATGCTCAGAGTCATCACTAAAGCTAGCCAAAGCAGAAAGAAAAATATTCCAGAAATAATCCATAGTTCAATCTATGGTGAAGCCAGATAAGTCTTTTTCACGTGATGAAAGAAGTCTTGTGCTTGTTCTTTGAAAGTTCTTTTGGCTGGCGTTGTTTCTAGTTCACTTGGATCCTCAGAAAACGTATCAAAGTTAATGAAATAGCCAGACGCAGTTCTGTCAATGGTTGAAATTGCATCAGGATTAGTTGAAATCGATGGCACCAGTTGATCACGTGTTACGTTGGTGTAGACATGTGTATCTGGACGAACTGTTATTTGGGTTTCAAGAGGAATGAGTTCCATAGCATTGTTGCTTAGTCCTTCATTTCTTACTGTTGAACTCTCAACGGTGATGAGTCTCTCAGTTTGAACCTCTTGGATAGTAGCTAGAGGAGTGCGTCTGCTACTTGGTCGTAGTCACAAGGCCTACTGCTTAGTATTGGCCACATAGTTGGGTTTGATGAGGTCGATGGACACAAATCTTTTCTCCTTTTTACCAGCAAGGGGCGGCAGAAGTACTGTTCTTGTTCCGTGAATGGCTAGGACAGGTACTGGTTGTCTGTAAGAAGGCCCAAATTCCTTCTTGTCTGCGATCTTCTCTCTGACTAGATCCCCAAGCTTTGGGATCCAGACAGGCCTTGCTGGGACGGCTGGATTTTCCCCAGTGGTGGTTGGCTTCAGGAACACGTTGATTTGTTTCGATCTTAGTTCATTTAAGTACTGTAAAACAGCCAAACGATCTTTGATATCAAATGGTTTATTTTCCACCACTGTGCCTTTACATTCGAGATCAGGAACCCACATTCTTGTCCCAAATAGGACCTCATATGGAGTGACCCCTCCTAGAGAACTTCTTAGCAAATTGTTTAATGAGCGTTGGACCCCATAAAGATGTTTGACCCACCCATCACCTGAACCTAATACTCTAGCTGTTATAGAATGCTTTATGTCCCTGTTTTTCCTTTCCACAACAGAATTTCCCCCAGGATGGAATGGAGAAGAGTACCGCAATGCAACGCCCAAACTGGCCATGGCTTCTTTGTAAGCCCGAGAGCTAAACGCAGGGCCTTGGTCAGAGTGTAGCGTGCCTATTGCGTATGTGCTGATAAACACTTGCAAATTGTTTATAACAGTTTGAGCGTCAGCCGAGTGCTGAGGCCACATCCATAGGAACCTTGAGCACGAATCCACTGCAACCAAGATATATTTATAGTTACCATCCCTTTGCAAGGGACCGTAGTGATCCAGGTAAACACAAGCTAATGGTTTATCTGAAATTAACAGGGGCGTCTATGCAGGACGTTTCACTGTAGACACTTTCATCTTTTGGCATATTTCACATTCCAAAACATAGTTTTTGTTCGGTTTCCTAATACCGGGCCACCAATATCTCTGTTTTAATAACGATACTGTGGCGGAAACACCTTCATGGGCTGAGGCTATCCCTTCATGTACTGCTAGGATTAGTCCTAATCTACGTTCCATGTTTGGAATTACCCTATCCCTCACTCCAGGGTTTCGAGCAAACGGAACGTTGTTCGCATCAATTATATACAAGTATTTGAGTGGAAACGTTTTAGGTAACGCTGCACCACTGCCTTTGCTTGAAGCATTGACATCCAATAATATGTCACTGTCTATTCTCGTTTTTGAACTAGTGATTGCAGCTACGGAAGCCGTTTGCACAGCCCCCTTCGCGGCTTTGTCAGCCAATGAATTCCCTGCAACGTGAACGCCTTCACGTTGATGACTCAGCGTGTGTATCCTGTGAGTGTTTTATAGTCGTCTCGCAGCTGAACTACTTGTTCCAAAAGCATTTTATGCTTGATTGTGCCACCTTTTGCATCTTTGAAACCATTTTGAAGCCAATTCTGTAAATATTAATTGTAGGATTGAACACAGTAAAAAGAATTGCTCACTATAAGTGTGGGGAATTCGCGATCCGTATTTTCAAGTGCCAATTTGAATGCTTGTAGTTCAGCTCGCTGAGCTGTACAATCTCCTAGAGATTGTGTTTTAGTGACCATTGGTCGGAATTTACCATCGCGCATGCAACCTTTAATGATCGCGCACGCTGCACTGTAAGCTTGCTTACTTACCGTAGCGGGTTGTGCTGATCCGTCAGTATAAATTATAAATTCGTACTGATCAAGAGGGAGAATCTCAATAGGCAGAGGACATTCGTGTTAGTATTGCAGGAATGCTTGTGTTTTTAAATTAGGATCAAAAACGTATTCAACATCTGTTGCAGCAAGAGAATTAACCCATTGTATCCATCTTGGATGGAAAGCTTTTGCATTTGGAATGCTCGCTTTTATAACTGCCTCTAAGGCTGTTACCGGAGTCACAACAATAATCCGTTTCCCCTGAGCTAGAGCTCTTTCTTTTGCTACAGCGGTTTGAACTGCTGTCAGAATTTTTTCTGTCGAAGTGAAGCGCATTTCCGCTTGTGTATACAAATGTGATTTGTATGCAATTGGTATTTTTTCACCTTCATTAAAAGTTAAGTATGTGAATCCGCATTGACCCGAAATTATTCGGATCAACTAAATTGCGTGTATTTACGCGTGTTTGTAAGTGAATTGTTGTGTTAGTTTGTAGTGAATGCAGGATGTCTGTGTGTTCCTGTGTCCAATTTTTGATTTTGAAATCAGGTTTGATTAGTTCGTAGAGAGGTTTAATCCTTTCTGTTTAATTTAGAATGTAAGTTCTTCCAAAATTTAGGAAACCTAGAATCGACTGTAAATATTTCAGCGTTTTTGGAGGTTGGAGCAGTGCACACTTTTCTAAAAAGTTTGCTGCCAGGCTTTTGCCTTCACTTGAAAGCTCATATCCTAGGAAAAGTACAGTGAGATGGACAATTCTTGATTTTTTTAAATTGAATTTGTAGCCCTCAGAGGCGAAGCCCAGTATGATGGTATTCACCATGTTCAAGTGCCTATCCAGGTCATCGTCTGTCAGATAGATATCATCGATATATGACAATGCCTCGTCATCGTAAATTTGTAATAACTCTGTTACTCTTGCTGAGAATAACCCAGGGCTGTTCTTGAACCCTTGAGGGAGTCGACAGAAGCTGTCAAGTTCCTACTTTCAGGTGCCATGTTTTGACAAAAGAAACTATTTGAAATATCTAATGTGGTTTTATATTTTTTATGCACAATGTTATTCATTAATGCTGTACTGTGTGCATTTTGCACAGCAAATGTCTTAGAACAAGTGTTCAGGTGTCTGTAATCCAAAACTAGATGATATGTGTTGTTTGGTTTGGAAACAGGAAACAAAGGATTGTTCATTGATGAGGCGCATATTTCAATCACCCCTTGGTATTCAAGTTGATCTAAGATCTCATTGACCTGTTTCTTAGCTTCTTGCTTAATTGGGTACTGTCTTTGTGCAGTAGGTTGATATTTTAACCACTTCGCTGCCAGGCCTTTTCCCCCTCCTGTGCCACGCCTTTTTTTGGCTATTTGGGATAGTGCGCGCTGAGGCCCCTGTAACTTTTTGACCACATAAGGTAGCCTTGCCAAATTTGCGTCCTTTTCTTCCAACATCATGGGGATTCTAAAGGTACTCAGGGTTTGTGGATTCCCCTGGAGGGGTCACTGAAATGAGCCAAAATACAGAAAACTTTAGTTTTTGGGGGGGAAAACAGGCTGCAAATGAAAGCATCTGGGTTTTTCCCTGCAAATGTTAGCAAAAAAGGGTTTGTGGGGCTGAAATCACCATTTTCCCAGCTTTTAGAGGATACCAGAGTTTTGTCAGAAACCCAACATTTTTTTACACAGTTTTGGCATTTTTCTTGGACATAGCCTATTTTTGCTATTTTTTGTGTTTACGACCTCCTTCCAGTTAATGGTAGGAATGGGTACAAAAGCAATAATGGATCCTGGAAAGCTATAAATTTTAGAGAAGTAGACAAAATTCTGAATTCAGCAAGGGGTCATTTGTGTAGATCCATCAAGGTTTCTTTATAGAAACTAACAGTTAAATATAGGATAAATTGAAAATTAGTTGAAAAAACAGCCTTTTGTGTCAACATTTTCACCTGTAACTTCTTCTAATTATGACAGCTCTTTGAATATACCGTTGAATCCGCTGGACATTACTGGTTGTGGGGATATATAGGACTTGTAGGTTCACCAAGAACCCGACGAACCCAGAGCCGAAAACTGAGCAGCAACCTGCAATGGTTTTTTATTATGTACCGGGTATATAGTAATTATTCTGTAAAAATGTGTACATGGAAAAATCGGTATGAAAGACACCTATGTATTTCTGAAATGGGAACAAAATTTAGAGTTTAGAAACAGTAGATATTTGCACATATCCGAAATTGGGAACACTCATACTAGCATGAGAATTATCAGTCATTTTTTAAAGTGACTTCTTTTTTACACAATGTCTTTCATTTGGAAGGCAGAAATGCATCGAAAGTCAATAGGTAATAACAGTTCCTTTACAAATCTGAATTACCCTAAGTCTCCCAATAAAAATGGTACCTCACTTGGATGGGTAGGCATAGTGCCCACGACAGGAAATGGCTTAAAACCCAACGTGAACACACCAGATTTTCACAATGCAAAATTACCCTTTTTTAGCAAAGTGCCTAGCTATAGTTTTTTAACCCTAGCTCTGCCGGCACCTAGGGAAACCTAGCAGACCTATACATTTTTTAAAACTAGACACCATGGGGAATCCAGGATGGGGTGACTTGACTGCCTTTCACCAGGTTCTATTACCCAGAATTCCTTGCCAACCTAAACCTTTTTTAAAAAAAACAAATTTTCTTCACATTTCTGTGGTGTAAAGTTCTGGAATTTGTGTGGATGGACAAATTTCCACCCACCCCGCGTTCCCCAAAGTATTCCAAGAAAAATGGTACCTCACTTGTGTTGGTCGGCTTAGTGCCTGCGACAGGAAACGGCGCAAAACGTAACATTGACACACCTCAATTTCGCAGTGAAAAATGACCCTTTTTTGGCAAAGTGCCTAGCTGTGGTTTTTGAACCATAGCTCTGCCGGCACCTAAGGAAACCTAGCAAACCTATACATTTTTTAAAAGTAGACACCCAGGGGAATCCAAGATGGGGTAACTTGACTACCTCCCACCAGGTTCTGTTACCCAGAATCCCTTGCAAACCTAAATAATTGCCAAAAAAACCAAATTTTCCTCACATTTCTGTGGTGTAAAGTTCTGGAATTTGTGTGGATCCACAAATTTCCACCCACCCCGCGTTCCCCAAAGTATTCCGAGAAAAATGGTACCTCACTTGTGTGGGTCGGTCTAGTGCCCGCGACAGGAAATGGCGCAAAACGCAACGTGGACACACCTCAATTTCGCTGTGAAAAATGACCCTTTTTTGGCAAAGTGCATAGCTGTAGTTTTTAAACCATAGCTCTGCCGGCACCTAGGGAAACCCAGCAAACCTATAAATATTTGAAAACTGGACACCCGGGGGAATCCAGGATTGGGTGACTTGACTGCCTCCCACCAGGTTGTGTTACCCAGAATCCCTTGCAAACCTAAAAACTTGCCCAAAAAAACACTTTTTCCCCACATTTCTGTGGTGGAAAGTTCTGGAATCTGCGTGGATCCATAAATTTCCACCCAACCCGCGTTCCCCAAAGTCTTCCAAGAAAAATGGTACCTCACTTGTGTGGGTCGGCCTAGTGCCCGCGATAGGAAACGGCGCAAAACGTAACGTGGACACACCTCAATTTCGCAGTGAAAAATGACCCGTTTTTGGCAAAGTGCCTAGCTGTAGTTTTTGAACCATAGCTCTGCCAGCACCTAGGGAAACCTAGCAAACCTATACATTTTTTTAAACTAGACACCCAGGGGAATCCAGGATGGGGTGACTTGACTGCCTCCCACCAGGTTCTGTTACCCAGAATCCCTTGCAAACCTAAAAAATTGCCAAAAAAACACATTTTCCCCACATTTCTGTGGTGGAAAGTTCTGGAATCTGCGTGGATCCACAAATTTCCACCCACCCCGTGTTCCCCAAAGTCTTCCGAGAAAAATGATACCTCACTTGTGTGGGTCGACCTAGTGCCTGCGACAGGAAACGGCGCAAAACGCATCGTGGACACACCTCAATTTCGCATTGAAAAATAAACCTTTTTTGGCAAAGTGCCTAGCTGTAGTTTTTGAACCCTAGCTCTACTGGCACCTAGGGAAACCTACCAAACCCACACATTTCTGAAAACTAGACATCCGGGGGATTCCAGGGAAGTATGGCTTGCATGGATCCCCCAACGTTTCCTTACCCAGAATGCCCTGCAAACCTCAAAGTTAGCTGAAAAGAATCACCTTTTTCACACATTTTTGTGTGGAAAAGTTGTGGCATCACCGGGCTGACACAAATTTCCTACCACCCAGCGTTCCCCCGGGTCTCCCGATAAAAACGGTGCCTCACTCGTGTGAGAGGCCCTAGTACCCGCGACAGGCAAGGGCCCACAACGTAGTGAGGCGACATGAAAATTGCCTATCTCAAAACGACCTGGCTTTGCAAGGGGGGTCACTTGGTTTTTTGGCCCGGTGCTCGGCGGCCACCTAGGGAAACCTACCAAACCCAGACATATCTGAAAACTAGACACCCGGGGGATTCCAGGGAGGTATGGCTTGCATGGATCCCCCAACGTTTCCTTACCCAGAATGCCCTGCAAACCTCAAATTTAGCTGAAAAAATCACCTTTTTCACACATTTTTGTGTAGGAAAGTTGTGGCATCACCGGGCTGACACAAATTTCCTACCACCCAGTGTTCTCCTGGGTCTCCCGATAAAAACAGTGCCTCACTCGTGTGGGAGGTCCAAGTACCCGCGACAGGCAAGGGCCCAAAACGTATTGAGGCAACATCAAAATTGCCTACCTCAAAACGACCTGGTTTTGCAAGGGGGGTCACCTGGGTTTTTGGCCCGGTTTTCGGCGGCCACCTAGGGAAACCTACCAAACCCACACATTTCTGAAAACTAGATACCCGGGGGATTCCAGGGAGGTATGGCTTGCGTGGATCCTCCAACGTTTCCTTACTCAGAATGCCCTGCAAACCCCAAATATAGCTGAAAAAATCACCTTTTTCACACATTTTTGTGTGGAAAAGTTGTGACATCACCGGGCTGACACAAATTTCCTACCACCCAGCGTTCCCCCGGGTCTCCTGATAAAAACGGTGCCTCACTCGTGTGGGAGGCCCAAGTACCCGCGACAGGCAAGGGCCCAAAACGTATTGAGGCGACATCAAAATTGCCTACCTCAAAACAACTTGGTTTTGCAAGGGGGGTCACCTGGGTTTTTGGCCCGGTGCTCGGCGGCCACCTAGTGTAACCTACCAAACCCACACATTTCTGAAAACTGGACACCCGGGGGATTCCAGGGAGGTATGGCTTGTGTGGATCCCCCAACGTTTCCTTACCCAGAATGCCCTGCAAACCTCAAAGTTAGCTGAAAAAATCACCTTTTTCACACATTTTTGTGTGGGAAAGTTGTGACATCACCGGCTGACACAAATTTCCTACCACCCAGCATTCCCCCGGGTCTCCCGATAAAAACTGTGCCTCACTCATGTGGGAGGCCTAAGGACCCGCCACAGGCAAGGGTCCAAAACGTAGTGAGGCGCACTACGTTTAGGACGCTTGCCTGTTGAGGCGCACTACGTTTTGGACCCTTGCCTGTCGCGGGTACTTGGGCCACCCATACGAGTGAGGCACCGTTTTTATCGGGAGACCCGGGGGAACGCTGAGTGGTAGGAAATTTGTGCCAGCCCGGTGATGCCACAACTTTCCCACACAAAAATATGTGAAAAAAGTTATTTTTTCAGCTAAATTTGAGGTTTGCAGGGCTTTCTGGGTAAGGAAACATTGGGGGATCCACGCAAGCCATACCTCCCTGGAATCCCCCGGGTGTCTAGTTTTCAGAAATGTGTGGATTTGGTAGGTTTCCCTTGAAGGCCGCCAAGCTCGGGGCCAAAAACTCATGGGACCCCCCTTGCAAAACCAGGTCGTTTTGAGATAGGCAAATTTGATGTTGCCTCAATAAGTTTTGGGCCCTTGCCTATTGTGGGGATTTGGGCCTCCCACACGAGTGAGGCACCGTTTTTATCGGGAGACCCGGGGGAACGCTGGGTGGTAGGAAATTTGTGTCAGCCCAGTGATGCCACAACTTTCCCACACAAAAACGTGTGAAAAAAAGTGATATTTTCAGCTAAATTTGAGGTTCGCAGGGCATTCTGGGTAAGGAAACTTTGGGGGATCCACGCAAGCCATACCTCCCTGGACTCCCTCGGGTGTCTAGTTTTCAGAAATGTGTGGGTTTGGTAGGTTTCCCTAGATGGCCGCCAAGCTCGGGGCCAAAAACTCATGGGACCACCTTTGCAAACCAGGTTGTTTTGTGATAGGTAATTTTGATGTCTCCTCAATAGGTTTTGGGCCCTTGCCTGACGCGGGCACTAGGCCTACCCACGCAAGTGAGGTACCATTTTTCTCGGAAGACTTTGAGGAACGCGGGGTGGGTGGAATTTTGTGGACCCACGCAGATTCCAGAATTTCCACCACAGAAATGTGAGGAAAATGTGTTATTTTGGACACATTTTTAGGTTTGCAATGGATTCTGGGTAACAGAACCTGGTGAGAGCCAGTCAAGTCACCCCATCCTGGATTCCCCTCGGTGTCTAGTTTTCAAAAATGTACAGGTTTGCTAGGTTTCCCTCCGTGCCAACTGCTCTAGGGCCCAAAATCCACAGGTAGGCACATTGCTAAAAAAAAGTCGGAGCCCAGTGGGCTTTCTGCCACCCTGGGGGGGAATCGGGGAAGGGGGTTTCATCCCGATATGCCCCTAAAGAAGCAGAAAGACTGTGGCTATTTTTTGTGGGGGTGGGGCCATTGGTATGACCATTTTGGGCAGCCCCCACCCCCACGCATAAAAAAAGCCTGCGTACTCCATGGCGCCTAGTGGGCTTTCTGCCCCCCCAGGGGGCTGATCAGGGGCCACTGCCACCATCTGCCCTCCCGGGGGGGGCAGAAAGACTGGAATTTCTCTGGGAGTGGGGTGGGGGTATTGTCATGCCCATTATGGGGAGCCCCTACCCCTACACTAATAGAACAAAAACAATCCATGGTTTCTAGTGGGCTACAGCTCCCATCTGCCTCCTGGGGGGCAGAAAGACTGTCATTTTTGTGGGGGAGAGGGTGGGAGCATTGGCGTGCCCGTTTAGGGCAGCCCACACCCTAAAAAAAAATGCGCAAAAAACATCCCTCACGTCAAGTGGGCTTTCTGCCCTTCCCCGGGAGCAGATTGGGTGCTACTGTCCCCAGAAGGGGGCAGAAAGGCTGTAATGGTTGCGGGGGGTTGGCGGCATTGGCATGCCCATTTTGGGCAGCCCCCACCCTAAAACAAATAGTGCAAAATAAAATCCCTGGCATTTAGTGGGTTTTCTGCCCCCCTGTGGGCGGGGCAGATTGGGGGCTACTGCCCCATCTGCCCCCAGGGGGCGGCAGAAAGGCTGTAATGGTGGTGGGGTGGGGGCATTGGCGAGCCCGTTTCGGGCAGCCACCACCCTAAATAAAATCCACCACCCTAAATAAAATTGCGCGAAAAAAATCCCTGCCGTCAAGTGGGCTTTCCTTCCCCCGAAGGGGCAGATAAGGGGCCAATGCCCCATCTGCCCCCTGGGAGGAGCAGAAAGGCTGTAATGGTGGTGGGTGGGTGGGGGCATTGGCGTTCCCGTTTCAGGCAGCCTCCACCCTAAAAAAAACTAAAAACAAATCCCTGGTGTTTAGTGGGCTTTCTGCCCCCCCGAAGTGGCAGATTAGGGGCCAATGCCCCATATGCCCCCGGGGGGGCAGAAAGATTGTAATAATTGGTGGGGTGGGGTGGGGGCATGGGCCTGCCCGTTTTGGGCAGCCCCCACCCTTATTTTTAGTTTCTAAAAAAATCCCTGGTGTCTAGTGGGCTTTCCGCCTCCCCCCCCCCCCCCCCCCGAAGTGGCAGATATGGGGCCAATGCCCCATCTGCTCCCTGGGGGGGGGCAGAAAGGCTGTAATGGTGGCGGGTGGGTGGGGGCATTGGCGTGCTCATTTCGGGCAGCCCCCACCCTAAAAAAACCTAAAAACAAATCCCTGGTGTTTAGTGGGCTTTCTGCCCCCCCGAAGGGGCAGATTAGGGGTCACTGCCCCATCTGCCCCCCCGGGGGGCAGAAAGACTGTAATAATTGGGGAGGTGGGGTGGGGGCATGGGCCTGCCCGTTTTGGGCAGCCCCCACCCCTATTTTTACTTTTAAAAAATGTCCCTGGTGTCTAGTGGGCTTTTTGCCCCCCTGGGCGGGGGGGGGGGCAAAAAGACTAAATGATGCCAAATTATTTGGGGGGAGCAAAGGTCCTTGCCCAAGGCCCCCCTCCCTGGTGTCTAGTGGGTGGATCCCTGCTTGGAGATCGCCCTCCTGTGGTGATCCCCAAGCAGGGATCCACTGGGGAGGGGTACCGTTGGAAAGGGGAGATTCTTCCCTTTCTAACGATACCTCTCCCGTCTTTCTACGTGCTCAGGGGGCTGAGATAGCCCCCTGAGCACGTAGAAAGTGAAACTGAAATGAGCCTCTTGGCTCATTTCAGTTTCGGTTTCACTGTAATGACGTCGGCGCGACGTGCGCGCCGATCACCATTACAGGGAAAGCAGGGGGGGGGGCCTCGGGAGCTGGGGAAGCTCTTCTCCAGCTCCCGAGGCTATTTTGGTTTAAAGGGAATCCCTTTGGTGCCCGCACCAGAGGGATTTCCCAGGGGATGCCTCATGACGAGAACTGTGTGCCATGACGAGTCCAGCTCGTCATGGGCATTCAAGGGGTTAATTGGATTTCATGGTGAGGGGAGTCCTCATCATATCCTACATGATTTTTGTATAATGCTGGGGCATGGGCTACTGCCCATTTCCTGGCATAAGTATATTTTACATTTATAGGAACATGGTTGGAGAAGGCTGGCATAAGGTTATCTTCGCCATGTGGGCACTAACTGACACATTTTGGTGGCCAGTCATTTTGGTGGCCAGTTTTGGTGGCCTGCTAGAAGTATGTCATAACCCCTTGAATGTTTTTCCCAAAAGAGTGCTTTCACTTTTCTTGGTATGTCTCCCTCCATCCGGAGTGTTATTTCATATAACCTTTGTGGAGTGCTAACCCTGGTGTCTACAGTCTCAACTGTGATGTGCTCATTCAAGTCCACTATCTCCAGAAGTTCCTTCAGTTTCTGGACAGCTATTGTTACTTCTGCTGCACTGTCCAGCATTGTCTGGCCCATTCTCCGTTCTTGAGTTGTGTTCTCAGAATTCTCGGCATGTCTGTTCTTCAGACCTGCTACCTTTTTCTTAGTGAATTGAGGTTTTGGTTTGTTTTTCTGAACGTGTTGATCGTCTTTGGACTTCACACGTTCTTCTTTGTGATCTGACCGTCTTCTTCTTTTGGATGTCTGTGACGATATCTGAAAGGTACGAGAGGAACGTGTATCTGTATCTTGGTACCTGTCAGGTTTTCTCAAATTATCCCTATTCCTGAGGTTATACCTCCTTTCAGAGGCCTCCTTTTGAGGAGATCTACCTCGGGATTGAGAACGTTTCTCTTTTGAATGTTGTTTGTTATTTTCCCACTTCTTTTTAGAAGATGTAGAGTTTTGTAATTATTAGAGTCCTTCTCAGGACCTTCAGACAACTGTGGTTTAACTGTGTAATTCTATTAATTCTTGAATTTGATTAAGTAATTCCTCGTCTGAAATTGCTTTAGTGTCAGGATGAGGTGTGAAGCTGGCTAAAATCGGCCATGTTGCTCCTGGTCTACCTAGTGGACCGAGCCTGGTAATGTGATTGTAATGTTTTAGGGCGTCTTTAAACCAGAGCTGATGCTCCTGGTATTTGAGTGGAATTTCAACATCCTTGAAGGGAATGTATTCCTCAGGTGGTTCATCTTCTTTGAAGATGTGAAACATATGTGTTACTGGTTTTGATTCTGGGAATGTAATCCATGAATAGAATACCTCTGTCTGAAAAGATTCATGTGCCTCTTATCACAAAAACTGCTCTACCACCTCTTGGTGTTAGGCCATGTTTTATAAGTTTTAGAGTGATGGCTCTCCATAAGTTTGGAGGGATGTTTATAACACCCTCATCGGTTTCATTTAAACTTGTAGTATTGAAAGCTGTTACGACTTCGTTAGACACAGCCTCACCGGTCACGGCATTATTTTCCCCGTTTTGGGACATTATTTTTTGAAAATGTAGAACAAGTTTCAAGGAAACAAAGATAAGGTGCACAATATTTTGGAACACTGTATCCTTCAATGTTGAACAAACCAATCAGCTAATACATAGGATTCTCGTCCTACTCAGCTATGGCGGATATTAACCCTACCCACTCCAGACGTGTTTTGGAGAACTATGAGTAGGGGTCTCTGAGAAAGGCACGACTGATTTACTTCAGTATCTAGCGTTAAATTAGTGCCTTAACAAATGTTGGGCGACATGTAGTGTAGTTCCTATTTCCCTTATAATCTCTGCGCATTGGAAAAATACACACTATAGCTGTGGCATAGGACTGAGATCAGTATGCCTCTATCAGGGACATTAAACTTAATTACTTTATGTGCCAGCTAACTCAGAGGTCACTAGAAACTTCTCGAATAAACAAGAAGGGAGTAGTTTCTGACAACCGCATAAACATGACAACTTTGCTTCCCTTAGAATCGAAACATGTCTCAGAATTGTGGAAACAATAGTTCTCTTCCAGGGGTATCCTCATCAAAGTCATAAGCATTAGAATATTCCCGCCCATGTGCGGGATCCCGGAAACAGTATATTATATGTGCCCCACATATATATATCCATACATATATACCTATATGTATACACAAGCAATTGCAGCCCATAACACCCTAGAGCTGAACCATGCTGTAAGGAATTTCCACTATACATAAGAAAATAGCATTATAAACATGAGAAACAACATTATAACTTGTTTGGAAACTGTTTTAATGCTTAGAAAACAGCATAAATTCTTAGAAAACACTGAAAGCATAGGAAGCTCCCAGGCTGCATTGCAAATACCCAGTCTAAAAAGACTGAAAAGCTAACTAATAGCTGCATAGCAAAAAACTGACACCGTGCCTTTAAGGCACACCTGACCCCCACCTTCCCATCATGCCTCAGGGGTGGCAGTTAGGTCAGTTGTTCTTTCCGGCTCCTTCTGGAAGGATCCTGGCAACAGAGCTCCACTTTTTTCTGAGTTTGTCAGAAAATATTGTCTGTTTTTCAACTGTTTTTTCCCTTACTTCGACGTTTTACATCTAAGTCAGTAAGAGGCTGTCTTTTTTAGGCAGTTTTGGGCATTTTTTCCAACTTGAAATGCCTTCTCTTTTCGATCCTTGCCCTGCTTGTGGCAAGAAGAAGGCCAGGACTGACTCTCATAGGGTCTGTATCCTGTGTCTACCGGAGGATCATGATTCCAAGACATGTACTCACTGCCAGAGCCTGTCCAAGAGAACTTTGAAGGACAGAGAGCGAATTCACATTTATGGCCTGGCACAACCATCCAGAGGCCGATCTCCGGTGAGGAAGGGCTCCAAGAGGCCTAGAGATACATCTAGGAGCAAGTCCTCTCGTCCTTCCGCCTCAGCGTCGGGCTCGGCGCTGAGGAAAGATGTTCCGGTAGGTCGTGTTTCCAAGAAGAGACTTTCGACAGCGGGCTCGCCGTCGAGAGCAGGTACGTCGTCGACGTCGAAGTCCAGACCGCCATCGTCAACTCGGCGACGATCGGCGTCGAGATCTAGAGCCTCTCCGCCGTCGTCAACCCGGCGACGATCGGCGTCGAGAGACACCACCCCTCCGCCGTCGTCAACCCGGCGACGATCGGCGTCGAGGAGCAGGGAACCTCCGCCGTCGTCAACCAGGCGACGATCGGCGTCGAGGAGCAGAGAACCTCCGCCGTCGCCAACCCAGCGGCGATCGGCGTCGAGGAGCAGGGAACCTCCGCCGTCGTCATCTCGACGACGATCGGCGTCGAGGAGCATGGACCCTCCGCCGTCGTCAACCAGGCGACGACCGGCGTCGAGGAGTGTCACCCCTCCGTCGTCGAGGGCACGATCCCCTCCGTCGTCGAGGCTCCATCAGCGTTCGACGTCGAGAGAGCAGAATCCTCCGCCGTCGTCATCCAGACGGCGTTCGGCGTCGAGGTTGGCATCCGCGTCGACGTCGAGAGTGGCAGCATCTCCGCCGGCGTCCCCACGGCGTTTGGCGTCGAGGGAGAGAGGGCCTCCGTCGTCGGCTTCACATCGCCGTTCGACGTCGAGGCGGCATTCTTCGCCCACTGAACATGGCCGCCGGTCCACATCGAGGCGTCGTTCGACGTCGAGAGAAGAGTCCCGGCGAGAAAGAAGGCGACGCCACGGATGGACGTCAAGACCACGCTCGACGTCGAGACAGGCCTCGGACAGGTCGTGGTCCTGGTGACACAGTCGGCGTCGCGCCATTCCTCCTCTCACTCAGGGGCATCTCCACGACCGGCAATTCCACGAGAGCCTGCCGGCCAACCCCGTAGGTCTTCCCCTCAGACTCAAGGGACCATTTCTCTGTCGCCCAGATGGCTGCTGCCAGCACATCATTGGCAGGACTCAGGGGCTACAAGGAGGCTGCGGGAATACGTCAGTCAAGTGCCTGACTCTCCGCTGCAACGGCTGGTGGCGGCTGTGGACAGAGCTAGTCCCCCCAGGCCAGCACGTCAGAAGTCGCCGGACAGCAGGCGACGCAGATCGCGCTCCCCCAGGCGGGAGGGGCGTTCATCCGGATCACGGGCTCGTGATCATCGCCGGGAGCGGAGGTCTCCATCATCGTCCTCTTCCTCGTCCACCAGGTCCTCCATCAGGGACTATTCACCCACGCTATCGGGCAGCCCAGTGTCCAGGGTCTCGCCCATAGACGACATCAACACCTACCAGGAGGTGCTACAGCGGGGAGCGCAGAAGCTGGGGATTGAGATGTCAGTCCCCCAAGTCACCACGTCGGTGATTTTTGAAACACTTCACCAGAAGTCTGCCTCTCGTCCACTGCTGCCTTTGGTCCCAGGAATCATGGAACCAGTCATGGACACCTTCCTCACCCCGGCGACCGTCAAAGTGGTTCCGGCTCGTATCCTCAAAAAATACAAGCCAGCTACCTCTGACCCTGTCTTTGTGAAGATGGACCCGCCTGCGGACTCCGTAATAGTGGCGGCTGCAAGAAAGGGTCAGACGGCGTTGGCCTCCTCTTCCGTTCCTCCAGATAAGGAGATCAGAACCCAGGACTCCTGGGGACGCAGGGCCTGCTCTTCCGCGGCGGCTTCCCTCAAAATCTCCAGCGCGGCGGCGCTTTTGGGCAGATACGATAGGGCTCTCTGGGACTCGATGGAGCGATTCAAGTCCAAGCTCCCCAAGGAGGACCAAAAGGACTTTGAAGAGATTGTCACTGAAGGGACTCTGGTGGCTAATCAGTCGATTAGCACGGCGGCGGATGGTGCGCTACTCTCAGCCCACTCTTACACACACGGCGTGTGCGCCAGGAGGTCGTCCTGGTTGCGGCTGACAGGGCTCAAGCCAGACGCACAGCAACGGATTTTAAACCTCCCGTTCTCTGGCAACTCCCTCTTCGGCACTCACACGGATGAGGAGATGGGGCGCATGACAACTGAACTAGACACCCTCAAAGCTGTGGGCTTGGAGAAGAAAAAGGAATTCAAGCGCCGTTTTCGACCCACCCAACGCAAGGGGCCTCAACAGAGGGTTCAAACCCCTCAGTGGTCTCAGAGTAAACCCCAAGGAAAATCGCAGTTTCGAGGCGGAAAATCCGGCAGGGGCCGAGGTGAACACCAGCAGCAGTCCTCCACTACCACAAGAGGAGGAAAGTCATGAGCTGTGGCTTCCTCTACGACCGTTGCCCACTCCAGTGGGAGGAAGTGCGTCACGACATCTAGCAGAGTGGGACAGCATCACAAAAGATCGCTGGGTGCTGAATATACTGCGAAATGGATATGCGCTACGTTTTCGAGCGCATCCGAAAGACATCCCGCCAAAAAGGTCCCGTCCTCACCACTTAAAACTGCTCCAAAAGGAGGTGAGGGCCCTTCTGCAAAAACAGGCCATAGAAAAAGTTCCTCCTTCGCAGGTCGGAAAAGGAGTGTACTCCCGGTACTTCCTTGTGCCCAAAAAAGATCAAGAGCACAAGTTTCGGCCGATTCTGGACCTTCGTCTCCTAAACAAAGTCATCGTCAAGGAGAAGTTCCGTATGTTGGCGCTTCACCAAATATGTCCACATCTGCAAGTCGGGGATTGGATGTGTTCGGTGGACCTCCAAGATGCGTACTTTCACATTGCAATCGCGAAACATCACCGCAGGTACCTGCGGTTTGTGGTTGGAAGCAAGCATTATCAGTACAAAGTCCTTCCATTCGGACTCAAGTCGGCTCCGCGAGTCTTCACCAAATGTATGGCAGTGGTGGCGGCCTGCCTACACAAGCAGGGTCTCTTCATCTACCCTTACTTAGACGACTGGTTGCTGAAGGCTCCATCCCAGCAGCAGGTGAAGAAAGACTTCCAGACCTGTCTGAGACAGTTGCACGCTCTCGGCCTTCACGTCAACATGGCAAAGTCCGTGCAGCAGCCCACTCAGTCCATCCACTACCTTGGCTCCGTTCTGGACACAAGCGTGGGAAAAGCGTATCCTTCGGGGGAGAGACGGTCTTCAATGAAGAGGAAATGCAGGCTTATGCAGCAGATGCAGAGGCCGTCAGCCCGGCAGGTAGCATCTCTGCTGGGATCCATGGCGTCCTGCATTTTTCTCATTCCCAACGCCAGACTGCGAATGAGACCTTTGCAGCAAGCTCTGGAGGACCAATGGGATCAGTCCACAGGCCGTTGGGGAGATCGAATCTCTCTCTCCCAGGTGGCAAAATCTTCCCTTGCATGGTGGACTCGTCAGGACAATCTGTTGGTGGGAGTCCCGTTTCACCACCCACTTCCGGTGCAATCGGTGGTGACAGATGCATCGCTGCAAGGTTGGGGGGCCCACATGGGGTGCCTCCAAATACAAGGTCGGTGGTCTGCAAAAGAACAGGGCTACCACATAAATATGCTAGAACTTCGGGCAGTCCACCTTGCTCTAAAGGCGTTCCTCCCAGCAATCAAGGCCGACTCAGTCCTGGTGCAGACCGACAACACCACGACCATGTTTTACCTGAACAAACAGGGCGGGACTCGGTCACGCCCCCTCTCCCTGGAGGCACAGGCGATCTGGCACTGGCTGCTCGCCCGGAACCTCTCGGTAGTGGCAGTGCACCTTCCGGGGAGTTGAATATCAAGGCAGATGCACTCAGCAGGCACTTCGAAGATCAGCCCGACTGGGTGCTGCACAACGACGTGGTGGCAGACCTGTTCCGTTGTTGGGGTCGTCCAGAAATCGATCTGTTTGCAGACGACGAAAATTCAAAATGCCACGCCTTCGCGTCAAGATTCCACCGTCCAGGGACCAGGGGGAATGCTCTTTTGATGGACTGGTCAGGGACATTTGCCTACGCCTTTCCGCCCCTGCCTCTGATTCCGAAGGTGGTATCCAAGCTGCTCAGATCCGACATGAAGATGATCCTCATAGCTCCGGACTGGCCGCGCCAGTGGTGGTACCCGGACCTTCTCCATCTCTCAGTGCGACCTCACAGGCGACTGCCTTGCAGGCCGGACCTGCTGTCCAAGATGGGCGGGAGGATTCTACATCCCAACCTTCCCTCACTGAACTTAACAGCATGGCTCCTGAGGTCCTGCAATACGGACATTTAGGTCTACCACCTGACTGCATGCATATTTTCAAAGAAGCGAAGCGACCCTCCACGAGAGCGTCTTATGCGTTTAAGTGGAAGAGGTTCTTCATTTGGTGTAGGGAGAATCACCTTGATCCTACAAAGGGGCAGGAGGACGTCATCCTTCCGTACCTCCTTCACTTAGCTAGATCAGGCTTGAAGTATGCATCCATCAGGGTCCATTTGTCTGCCATTACAGCTTACAGGAGGTCTCCCAGTCAACCTTCCTTTTTCCAGATGCAGGTGGTCAAGGACTTCTTGCAGGGGTTGAAGAAAGTTTACCCCCCTGTTCGAAACCCTTCTCCTCCGTGGGAGTTGAACTTAGTGTTGTCCAAGTTGATGGGCCCACCTTTTGAGCCGATCCACAGAGCTTCCTTACAGCATCTGTCGTGGAAGGCCGCTTTTCTGGTAGCCATTACATCGGCACGCAGAGTAAGCGAAATCCAGGCTCTCTGTACTAAAGAGCCGTACACAGTTTTTCACCAGCACAAAGTGGTCTTAAGGGCACATCCATCTTTTCTCCCTAAGGTAGTGTCTGATTTTCATATTAATCAGTCCATTTCTCTGCCATCCTTCTTCCCGAATCCAGCGACCCCGGCTGAGCGGTCGCTCCACTCCTTAGACCTCAAGAGGGTACTTAAATTCTACCTGGCAAGTACCAGAGGCATTAGGAAGACGGATCAACTGTTTGTCAACTATGGCGCCATGAGAACAGGCTTCCCAGCAGCTAAGCGATCCATTTCCAGATGGATTGTTTCCTGCATTACCCTAGCCTACCAGCTGGCAAAAAGGCCCTTACCTTTGGCCCCTAAGGCTCCTTCTACTAGGGGGAAAGCGGCCACAGTAGCTTTCTTGCATGACGTTCCAATGGCAGAGATCTGCAAGGCGGCCACTTGGAAATCGGTTCACACCTTTACCAGGCACTACTGCCTCGAATCCGATTCCAGGGCGGATGCCCAAGTAGGCCAAGCCTCCTTGAGGAACCTGTTTGGGTAGCGGGGTCTATCTAAGCATACTGTTCCTTCTCTGTTTTTTCTTTCCTTTGCCCGCAGGGGGATGAGGTGAGACTCGCTATTCTATTCTATTCTATTCTAATGCTTATGACTATTGATGAGGATCCCCTGGAAGAGAAGGATTAGTTACTTACCTGTAATCCTAGTTCTCTTCCAGGGGTATCCTCATCAAAGTCATAAGCAACCCTCCCGCCTCCCCGGGCAAAGGTGTGATAGTTTTCAGAGGTTATTATTTCTTTGTGCCATGACTTTTCAGTCTCCGCAAAGAACAACTGACCTAACTGCCACCCCTGAGGCATGATGGGAAGGTGGGGGTCAGGTGTGCCTTAAAGGCACGGTGTCAGTTTTTTGCTATGCAGCTATGAGTTAGCTTTTCAGTCTTTTTAGACTGGGTATTTGCAATGCAGCCTGGGAGCTTCCTATGCTTTCAGTGTTTTCTAAGAATTTCTGCTGTTTTCTAAGCATTAAAACAGGTTCCAAACAAGTTATAATGTTGTTTCTCATGTTTATAATGCTATTTTCTTATGTATAGTGGAAATTCCTTACAGCATGGTTCAGCTCTAGGGTGTTATGGGATGCAATTGCTTGTGTATACATATAGATATATCTGTATGGATATATATATGTGGGGCACATATAATATACTGTTTCCGGGATCCCGCACATGGGCGGGAATATTCTAATGCTTATGACTTTGATGAGGATACCCCTGGAAGAGAACTAGGATTACAGGTAAGTAACTAATCCATAATAGTTTCACTCAGTCAATCGTGCATGCTTAGTTTCTTCAGAGGTACACAGAAATAGATAGACGGGCGTTTCAATAAAAGGATTTATTGAACAGTCTTGTTTCTCGTGTAAGAGATATGAGCTGTTATAATCATTAGACACTAAGCAAGATATAATACGCACAGCGTAAGCAGTAAGAAGAAATAATACTGCAATAGCATTGTCTTTTAGCTATGACATATATTCATATCTACATACATAAATAACACAGGCTAAAAAGTAAATACTCGTCTGATGCTTCTAAATAGTTTTACCCCAGTGTACCTAACCTAAGTGTAGTACAAGGTAAGAAGTAGGTGCTGTTTTCTATAGTATGGTATATACTAAGTTTAAATGCCAAGAGTCCTTCTAGGTTCTAGTCAGCTCCATACCTTAGAATGAGAGAGGTGGGAATCTCTTACCGAATCTCAAACCCCAACATCCCGCGAAGGGAGTCAGAACACTGGTAGCTGGATTCTTTGCGAGCAGGGATGACAGCGTCTGGTCAGTGCGTCAGGCAGGAACTCGAATTCCTTCCGAACTTGCCGTGGCGAGCCATATCGAGCTGAGCCGTGCCGTGCTTGCCATGGTAAGGAAGGTATATTTATACCTGGAAGGTGCTTAGAAATGCTAGCATTGACGTAAAGTCGGCCAGAGGAAGACGTCATGAATGAACCCCTAAGGAATAGTAGTTCATGCATAATAGATGAGTTCTTGGAGAAATAAATAATCCTAGCTAGGGAAAATCCAGATGGCTTAAGGGTCTGGTTTCTAAGAACTCGTTGTGACGTGGGATGGACGGATGTAGGTGACCATTCCTGTATTTGGATAGCATGGCTAATGCCTAAATAAGGACTGGGATTCTATGCCTAAATAAGGGCAATGCGAATTGTGCCTATATAAGGACATGATTCAGAGAAACCTATGTACGGGCATCTAAATCGAAACACAACATTACTTTCTGTGACTCCTCGTTTTTGTCTGAGCAACACACGTTAGCCTGACTTTTGGTGCACCGAACCAAAGCAAAAATACACTCCCCATCCTCCAGGTCTTCACCACATTCATCTCTACATCTGTCCATGATTGATACCCTTTGGCAGTCTAAATAAGCAATCGGGCGTGGCGTTCTATCCAACCGGGATATGTTTCAGTCTGAAGCTATATGAAGCTACACTCCAACAGCATGACACCCAGCTTGATACCCATCTTCACATATCTCACCATACACTTGCCTTTCATTGTATGCACCAGTGGTTTGTGATCAGGGTGACCATTACAGAAATGGGGTAACCCTAATATGGTCGTGGACCTGGGTATAACGTAATACAAAAAACAGTGGTCCTAGACCTTATTTGTAGAGGCAAAAATCAATAACTTTCTAGGTTTTATTCACAATTTTCATGAGCGTTCCACCGTGCATTCAATGGTAAAGTGCAACTACTCATAGTATTAAATACATCGATTCAAATCCAAAAATATGATCAACGTAAAGCAGTACCCAGACAATTATTTTTATCCTTACATTGTAGTTTTAATAAACATTATCAATTCCTTTTCTGACAATAATGATAATCTCACTGATCATAGTTAATAGAAGGTTGCTCCAGACGGAACGTGCGTAAAAGAAAGTGCTCAAGTGAAAAGAAGTGAGAAAGCTTTAATGTAGTGACATAGGGAAGGTATATTTGATTGATTTTAACAGATTGGATAGGTTGTAATTCACCTAATTATCCGAACTGACCATATATACAATAATATACATATAATTATGCGTATTTTAAAATGCACAGAAATACATTCTTGCTTCGCACGATTGGAGAAAATAATAATGTATGGTCCAGTTAAATTAGTGGGGATGTCGACGTTTCGACCCGTGATCAGGGTGAAGCAAAAATAACATTCCTCCTAATAATGTGAAGTTTTATCCACAAAAAGTCAAGCAAGCATCTTTTTTATCTAGTGGAATATTTTTGGTCCATGGAGTGAAGTGTTAGGTGAAGCACAATCATCAGCATTTTTCTGCCTGGCTTCAATTTTCAAAAGGAGTGTGCCTAAGCTGCATGTGACTATTACACAACATTTACACTCCATGAACATTGGATTTTTAAGGCCTGGTGTACCCACAATAGCTTTTTGAGGTTCTACTCAAAATAGTGCTACTCATCACTTAGATACAGTTTTCCTAAGTAAAGCTAAGTATAACTTTCAGTGCTTCTTATGCCAACCTTTCAATAAATGATTATTAGGTGCTTCAGGAATGACTATGGCTGTTCTCTGTCCTATGTGGAGGTGCTCTATCTATAGCTGAACCCAAACCCAGGCCCAGTGATGGCATCTGTAAATACTCCCTTTTAAACTTTTGAAACACACTGTTGTTGTGCACTATTCCTTAGGTGTATATAGAGCTTTGTCCAGGACAACATTATGTTCCTCTTCGTCCTTCTCCATGAAGAGAATGTAATTCGGGAAGGGCTGGAAGAACTGCTTTGTACACATCTAATAATAAGCTAACAGCACAACAGCACAGAGCTATAATAAACTGACAGACAACATACAGGAGTTCACTCACCTCCCAACCCAACAGTTGTGGTGTCTTCACAGGGTCTATAATAAATAGCACAGGTCAGCAAGTTCTGAACTAATTTCTACTCAACAGGCAGCGTGGGCCGATTGTCCCTTTTATCTGACGGAGCTACCTAAGTTCCTCTGAATGATCTAAATCCTGATTGTCAGTCATGGATGATTGAGGGAATTTCCATGAAGTTCTAAAATGTCAGGTTATTTATGCAGTGGACAGGAGGTCAGAGATAGGGTTGTAGTTGGACAGATCTTTGGGGTCCAATGTGAGTTTTTTTAAAACAGTGATTGAAGGCGCTATGTATTCAGCACATTCAGGCTGTCTGGTAGTAAGACCAGGGCACTGATCCGCCTGCAGATTGGTTCATTTGATTTTCCCTATGCTCTGGAGCTTTGGGAGATGCCTATTGACTAAAGGGAGAGATGCGAAGCTTGCAAAATTAGGGGTGAGCAAAAAGACTATAAGTGGGATGCTTTTATATTCTAGATAACAGTACAATATTTTAGAATCTTAGGGTCTGATTTAAATCTTGGCAAACTGGTACTCCGTCACAACGGTGATGGATATCCCGTCTGCCGAAATATAAATCCCATTATATCCTATGCGATTTATATTTCGGCGGACGGGATAGCTGTCACCTTTATGACAGATCAACCCGTCCGCCATGAACTAAATCAAGCCTTTAGTCTCAAAAAGGTAAGCAGCTCTTCTCAGTGCTGGGGAGTACCACTTAGTTTGTGCTAGATGCCCACTTGTTCTGTAATTTTAATGTTCCTGCTCGGTGGGCTTCAGTTCTGTGATGTTCCAAAGATTTAGAACAACTCAGATGTTTAGTTTGTTACATTAATGATGCGAATGTGCTTTTTGAGTCTTTACTATTTCTAGCACCCTATCATGTGGGCTTGCATTGACTTTTGTTGATTGTCTTGTTTAATTTGTTCTGTCTGGTCCTCTTCATGTCCACCAAATACAAATTCAGCCACATGACCTTTTCCTTCTGCTGTCCTCACAGAAGAGCATGTTTTGGGACGATTATCTTTGTGTTTGTTGGTCACTCTGTACCTATCTATTTGAGCTTGTGGGTCTATTTATTTGTGTTCCCTGCAGATTATTGAGATTGTGTGCATACTGATTTTCTGAGTAGTCTGAGGTGTGGTGGTGGGTGTGCATAGATATATTATGTACAGACGATCTATGGGTGGATTTGTGGGTGTTTGTGGGAGTAGTTAGAGTGTGAATCCACCCACACCTGCAAATGCATAAAGGAACGTTTTGTGATAGGAATGGGTGTGTGAATGTTTGTTTGGTTTCCCTATTATTCAGTCTGTCACTATGCCTTGCCCAGTGGTGGCCAGCATGGATCTGGGATGACGGGGTGGGGGGTGATGGGGTAAAGGGGTGTGAAAAAAGAAAACAACACCTACCTCCTCGCTGTTTTGTCTCACGTCGTCTCTTTTCCATGTCCGCCGAACAGAAAACAGCCAGGCTCTCCTGAGCTAATCACAATGCTGCAATGCAGCATTGTTATTGGCTCCCCTAAGCCAATCACAACGCTGCAATGCAGCTTTGTGATTGGTCTGAGCACTGTATTTCGGCACTCAGGCGGGGGCTGGGGGCCTGGGCATTTTCTCCACCAAGGCTGTAATGCAGCCTGGTGTCACGTTTAGGCGACCATAGAGGGGGTTTTACATTGCACATATCATAACGAGTGAAAGCGAAAGAATGAGTATGTAAGGCATAGAACTACATGTCCCACAATGCCAAGGAGCAGTCACGTTCCTACCTCTGGCCTCTACATAAGCAACGCCTGCTGGGCGCCCAGTGCTTGACACCTGTGATTTGTCGTCACACCCAGAAGGCGGTTTCCACACTCCTTCAATTTCCCTGCCTTTAGAGAAGTTCTGTTTCCCCTCGCACTGGAGCGCATTTGTCCTTTCCGGCTGCCAGAGCCGTTATCTGCCGACTCGTGCTGAAGCGCGTACACGGGCCGAGGGGGCTCGTGGGGAATCCCTGGAATTCGTCAGTTTCTACGTGCCAGAGCACCTCTGACATTTTTTCCTTCCGCCTGAACAGTTCTGTCGACACGGGCTGATGCGCGTAAACGGGCCAAGAAGGCTCGCATTGATTTCCATTCAACTCGCCAGTTTATACGCACCGGAGCGAATTTGACAATATCCCCTGGGGTCAAGACCAGGTTCATTTTTTGTGCATGAGGGATCCTTCACACAGAACAGCGGACAGCTTCGGCCAGAGCTAAGTACACAATCTGTCTGGAAAAACAGAACTAAATACTGGGGCCAACAAGACTAAAGGCTCTAAGGAAAACAGTCCTCATAAGGAGGACGAAGTCCCATCACCCAGCGAGGTGGCATGCTTCATCATCTGGGGCCTCCTCTTAACGACACCTAGGGCCCGATTCACAGAACTAACTTAAGACAAAATCTTAAACTTACTACCATTTTGGTATTCACAGAAGGCACTTACTCATTTTGGTATTCACAGAAGGCACTTACTCATTTTGGTATTCACAGAAGGCACTTACTCATTTCGTTATTCACAGAAGTTAGGAGTCCTAACTTTAGCACTCCTAAATGCCTTCTGTGAATACCGACAGTCTTAAAATTAGGATTTTTCTCAGTTTAGTAGTAGTATAGTTAGGACTCCTAACTTTAGGACTCCTAAATGCCTTCTGTGAATACCGAAAGTCTTAAAATTAGGATTTTTCTCAATTTAGTAGTAGTAAAGTTAGGACTCCTAACTTTAGGACTCCTAAATGCCTTCTGTGAATACCGAAAGCCTTAAAATTTGGATTTTTCTCAGTTTAGTAGTAGTACAGTTAGGACTCCTAACTTTAGGACTCCTAAACTGAGAAAAATCCTAATTTTAAGACTTTCGGTATTCACAGAAGGCATTTAGGAGTCCTAAAGTTAGGAGTCCTAACTTCTGTGAATACCGAAGTGAGTAAGTGTCTTCTGTGAATACCAAAATGAGTAAGTGCCTTCTGTGAATACGAAAATGGTAGTAAGTTTAGGATTTTGTCTTAAGTTAGTTCTGTGAATCGGGACCAGAGTGTGGTTAAGGAGCTACAACTCCTGTGTTGATGGAAAAGGAGGAGCTCGCGGATGTTTTCTTAATCCTAACACCCTGGATAGACCGATCTACACAGAGACTGAAGCTGCCTAACGTGTGGTGAAGTAGCGTGTAAAGTGCAGTGTAAATGAACAGTGTATTAAAATTGACTATCTAAAGAAAATTATGTTTATTAAGTATCTTTAGATGTCAAAAAATAAAAACATGGTCAACATGTTTCAGCCATTAACGATCCCACTTTTTGATCATGGCTTTCTTCAGGACCAAATGTTACTACTGCAACAAAAATTTAAAATAGAAGCAGGGTGAGAAAAATCACATCCCAAACTTAAATGGAACGATACCACCAACAGGAATACCTACTCATCAAGTAGTAAGTGGAACTGCGAGGGTTCTCATGAATCACCTGTTCAAGACAAAAGAGAGAAGCAAGACACAGGGAAGCATATCAATACAACACATAGTCTTAAGGCCTAGCATATAATGACTAACAAAGTTGATGTGGTCAGGTCTCCAAAAGACCTCCTTACCCGTATTAAATCGGGGACAGTCGCCTACGCTCCTGGTAGCAACTCAGGGCGTGAGGCAGCGCTCTATTAAAAAAAAAAATAATAATAATAATATAGAGAAAAGATCTGATCCATAATACTACGATCTTTTGACAAACAACGAGGGCTTGGCCATGTGTGTCTACAAATCACTCAACAATATTGATTCAACTGAAGGTGCAGTATGCAATGTTCGCATACTCCCCTCAAGATGGTCAGTGGTATAAGTAATGGCCAGTGGATAAACCCAAAGTGCACATGGAACAGCACCTGAGTATACTCCATGGCTTGAGAATTATGACTAAAGTCTCAACCACGGTAACCCAACATTCAAGTAGTCCAAAACATTGAAACGTGACACCGTAGTGCCACCACTGTGTCCACAGCAATAGAACAGATAGTATAGCGCCCGAATCTGGGCTGTCACCTATAACGGTGTGCACATAGTTTGTAAAAATAGGACGTAGGTATAAAGTTCAAGTAATATGCGCTCACGTCTGGGCGCTCAAAAAGACTGGAACACATCAGTCACGGTCTCAGATACGAGGCCGGCTTAAAACTGAGCTCGGTAACTGTCACCGACTCGACAGCAACCCAAACCAGCAAAAAATGTGTGCATCAAATGGCCACAACTAGTAAGTACTCCGCGGTACTAAACAAACTCCAGGCAAACTACTGGTAGAGAATACACATGCAAAATAGCCTACCTGGCCGTCGGTACACCGGGCGGTCTTCCTGGTTGTACCGAGCGGTACTAAGACCATGCAAACCGCATCGTGATGTAACCAGCATCAACCCGGAAGCTGACGTGAGGAGCGTAGCCCACAGGAGAGACCTTGTCACGTTATCTGAGTGCCGCAGGCTCAGATTGACACAGCGCTACATTCGGTACTAACGCACCTTGGGACATGTGGTCTATGCCCTGCGCCATTTAGCTAATCAAATACTGGGGACAAGGATGTTAATAGCTATCAGTAGATATAACCCCCGTTAACATCCCTGCACAAAATGTTAAGAAAGTGCTAATAAATCTCGGGTGCAGAAACACAACCGGTTTCCAGTGGGGCATACTGACAAGAAAAATATTAATGACAAGAAAAAAATATTTGTTGCACGAAGCCAGGACAATGTTCATCACTTAACCAAGTGCAGAGGAGCAGAAAAGCAAATGCAATCCCACAACAAAGCTAGAAATTAAAAATTAGAAATTAAAAGCTTTGGACTGAAGATCGGACCCTAATGTTAAGCGGGGGGCCCGGTGAAGAAAGGAAACCAAGGAAAGAGCCAGAGCTCACCACTGTTGGAAGTGTGAGTATAAGGGGTCTGTTTAGCAGACTGGGCCAAGTGGACCCACACGGACCATGGTGGTTGCGGGGGGCAGAATTGAAAAACTCACCCCAGACACCAAATCAAGCTATAGAGCCCAGAGTACTTAATGGTGCAAGGTGTAACCGCTACCCTCTGAACTAAGAAGGGTCCTTAACAAAAGTTACCATGGCAAATATCAACGAAGGGAAGTCCACGGGATGGCATCATTCAACCCCACTGTGTCGCTGTGGATCCTGTACACCCACCGCTGTTCTATTTTGAAAAGATGAGTTGATATGTCAGTAACATGTGGTGGAATATAAGGTTGTTCAAGTATTGTCCAATTAATTTCGTCATCTTTGTGACCAAATTCAACAAAATGATTGGTCAAGCGAGTGGATTGCTTTTTGCACCTAATGGTGCTTTTATGCTCCATTATTCTGTGCTTGACTTTCCTGGTCGTCATGCCTACATATCTCTTCTTGCAGGGACATGTAATAAGGTAAATCACCTTCTCGCTATTACAATTTGTGTGCTTGGTTTGTCGCCAGGGTTTGCCTATGCCTAGGTCAATCTCAATGGTATGTGAGGTTTGTGGACACACTGCACAGCTGCTACAAGCAAAGTGTCCTTGTACCGGAGGCAAATGCCACAGCGTATTGGTCGAGGCTGCCATTGTATTCTTGGGGCGTGTATGTACAAGTGTGTCACGCAGATTGGCGCTTCTCTTGAATGAGAACAATGGAGGAGGAAGTTGAACAAGACCTACATTTAGAATACGCCAGTGTTTCCATATGATTTTTGGGATTTGACTGGACTGTGTACTAAAGGTGTTGACACAGGTGAGTTTATTAAGCGCTGGTTTGGGTACACTGGGTTCAAGTAACGCCTCACGGTTGTTATTAGAGGCCCGTTTGTAGGATTGACGGACCAATCTAGAGGGGTATCGCCTGTCCCGAAGATTCTTAAACGAAAGAATCGGCATGTTTCCTGAAATTGTCAGTTGTAGAGCAATTCCGTCTCAACCTCAGGGATTGCCCAAAAGGTAAACCCTCTCGGGTGGACTTGGGGTGGAAACTAACATATCTTAAGATGGAGTTTCTAGCCATTGGCTTGGTGTAGAGTTCACTACCTAAGCCGTTATCACACGGGAAGATCCGAAGATCTAAAAAAGGTAGACTGAGTTTACTAGTTTCCATGGTGAATTTGAGAAAGGCATTCTGGGAATTGAGCCAGCTATGAAATGCATTAAGAGTGAGCAAGTCACCTCTCCAAATGACGAAAATACCGTCGATATAACGCTTCCACTCTATGATGTGATTACGGTGGGGTTTATTTACATTAAGTACACTCTTCTGTTCAAATAAATGTACATAGAGGTTGGCCAAGCTGGGGCAAAAACGCTCCCCATCGATGTACCGGAGATCTGGAGATAGAACTGGTCCTCATATTTGAAAAAATTCTCGGTCATCATGATGAATGGAACGGGTGAACTGGGCTCCTTTAACTGGTCATCCAAGAGGCCTCTAATTGCTGCAAGAGTTTCAGTCTGGGGTATACACGTGTACAAAGATTCTATGTCAAAGCTGACAAGAAAATCTGTCTCATTGTCAAACCTGGTGTCAGGAAGCATTTGTAGGACAGCTTTCATGTCCTGCAAGTAAGTAGGCATAAGTTTGACTAAGGGCCTCAGAAAAACATCTACAAATGTAGAAAGAGGTTCAAGGAGTGAACCAAGCCCTGATGTGATCGGTCTACCAGGGGGAGGACGTTGTTCCTTATGTATTTTCGGTAACACGTAAAAATAAGGTGTTACCGGATGTGCAGTTACCAAGAATTGAGCCTCGTGTGATGAGATCCAACCCTTTTCTCTATATTCGTTTTTTTTTTTTTTTAATAGAGCGCTGCCTCACGCCCTGAGTTGCTACCAGGAGCGTAGGCGACTGTCCCCGATTTAATACGGGTAAGGAGGTCTTTTGGAGACCTGACCACATCAACTTTGTT
The DNA here is from genome assembly GCF_964204655.1 of Triturus cristatus. Taxonomy (NCBI): domain Eukaryota; kingdom Metazoa; phylum Chordata; class Amphibia; order Caudata; family Salamandridae; genus Triturus; species Triturus cristatus. The sequence goes on from NC_140584.1 coordinate 930,382,064, forward strand.
AGTCATTATATGCTAGGCCTTAAGACTATGTGTTGTATTGATATGCTTCCCTGTGTCTTGCTTCTCTCTTTTGTCTTGAACAGGTGATTCATGAGAATCATCGCAGTTCCACTTACTACTTGATGAGTAGGTATTCCTGTTGGTGGTATCGTTCCATTTAAGTTTGGGATGAGATTTTTCTCACCCTGCTTCTATTTTTAATTTTTGTTGCAGTAGTAACATTTGGTCCTGAAGAAAGCCATGATCAAAAAGTGGGATCGTTAATGGCTGAAACATGTTGACCATGTTTTTATTTTTTGACATCTAAAGATACTTAATAAACATAATTTTCTTTAGATAGTCAATTTTAATACACTGTTCATTTACACTGCACTTTACACGCTACTTCACCACACGTTAGGCAGCTTCAGTCTCTGTGTAGATCGGTCTATCCAGGGTGTTAGGATTAAGAAAACATCCGCGAGCTCCTCCTTTTCCATCAACACAGGAGTTGTAGCTCCTTAACCACACTAGGTGTGGTTAAGAGGAGGCCCCAGATGATGAAGCATGCCACCTCGGTGGGTGATGGGACTTCGTCCTCCTTATGAGGACTGTTTTCTTTAGAGCCTTTAGTCTTGTTGGCCCCAGTATTTAGTTCTGTTTTTCCAGACCCAAGGATTCCTTGTTGGTTGATAATTAGTGATTAGGGGATTTTTTCCGTGCAGGTCTTTACATTTCCCCATGACCCCCTTTACCCACCGGTATTTTTGCTACTATAGAACTGTGCCTTGCTATTATGGTTCATAAGTTCTGGAAAACGTGAAAGAGGATATGTTTATTTTCTTTTCTTTATTTTTTCCACTTTTGTGCCTTTTTGAATGAGGAGAAGTGTGGCAATATTAACTGTAAGTGCATCCGCATATGATATAGTATATGTTGTGGTGATTGAGGGTGGTGACTTCATGTGTACTGTGTTGTGTCTCACTTACAGGAAATCACGAGGCTACGTTAGGAGTGAGGTCTACAACTCCAGAACAACCCCTCCTTGAGTGTTTTCGCAGCTGCACCGTTATTGTTTAGTTTATTCCTTTTTTCCCTTTCCCCTAAGGTGATGTTGTCTATGGAGTGGATATACAGCACTCATAGGTAGTTCCATATAGGGGATAGGGTTATCTGGCATCTGTCATTGCTCCCGCTGTATCCGGCTTCTGATGTTAGTCGTTAACCGTTCTGTGATCCAACACCTGGGTGGAGAACATGCTAAGTGAGCATGACTGCTTGGCCAGCTCGAGACGGCCGGCCAAAGCTTCATGCGCACTTCAGTGTGCCCACATCTCCTCCCCTACCCTGCTCTGTAAGCAGGGCAGCCCCGCCCGCCCCCATGTTGCTGCAGCAGGAACAAATAAAATGATATAGCAGCAGGAACAAATAAAATCATAATAACATCAAGTTATTATATCTTTATTTTTCCTTTCTTTCACTGCAGTGATTGGGACGACGCTGCAACGCCTTACCGGAGGAGCCATCACTGGTCTTGCCTAGCTCCCCTCTACATCACTGATACTTCCACTTTTCTTTGCTTTCGCATCTCTGTCTCCAAAGCTCATCCATCTCTGCACTACTGATCCATGTCTCACCTCTACATTTAAACCCTCTCTCTCCTCAATGACTAAAATATCTCTTTCACCTCAATGTCTGGGGCTCAATATGAATGTATGGCTCAGATTTCAATCTCTTATCTTGATGCCCATAATCACTGTCTCTTATCTTTTCTCTCTCACCTCTGTATCTCTAAGCTCTCTGTCGGATCATTTCCTACTATTTCTCTGGTATTTATTGTAAGTCTAGGTCTGTCTCTTCCTCACCTCTGTGCCTCAGCTGTCTTTATTCATCAGATACATTTTCATCTGCCTCTCATTTCTACATCTCTTTCTCCAGTTTCCACATCTCTGAGCTGTCACTTATGTATCTGTCTCCAATTTCTCTCACCTCTGTGCTTATAATATAGGGCCAGATGTACAGAGTTGTTTTTTGTTTCCAAACGGCCCAATTCACAGAATTGGGCCGTTTGCGAACAAAAAAAGGCCTAGCTAAGCTTTACTCCTCTGAATTCAATGATAGGCAGCTAAGAATAAAGATCTATAACTACATAATTCATTTAGCTTTAGTGAAATGGGGCTCGTACCTAGACCATTTTATATATATTTGTAAATAGTCAAAAATAATCACACAAGACCAGTATCTATGTATGATTTGTAACTCACGAACATGTGGTACGCTAGAGGTTCAGCGACACCTGAGGTAAGTGAGGCAGGCAAAAAGTATAGCATCGGGTGAGCAGATATAGTGAGACGATTTCCCACTGCAGCTTTGAAAGGAAGACAGCCTCCTAAGCGTATGAGGGTGGGGGGGTGTTGCAATTCTCAGTAAACATGACTTTCTTTGAGGACCCGCAAAGACCATGACTGAGCATGGGTGGTGGTTTGTTTGTTTTCTGAGCACAGCAGGGCATGAACGTCTCCTCTGTCTGTTCTAGAGGCATGGGTGCAGTCAGTGGCACCACAGTCACAAGGCAAATCTGTGTTATTGGGCCTGGCCTCAGAAGATGAATGGCTTGTGTTTTTAGGGATAACCAGGGCCCTGAAATCTCGCTCTCTTCCTCTAGCCTGACCAGCCCTGCCAAGTACCATGTATCAGGCATTAGTCTAACACATTTCAGTGTGGTGGTCCGCATCACAGCACTGAAATGCAATATCATGCATTATAACGCCTTCTGAGCTGTCAAGCTTGAAGCACTGCTAGAATAAAACATCATACAAGCTGCAGTGGCAGTGCATGGTGCGTGCTGCTCCCGGCAGACATGGGGGCTCTCTGACTCAGCTGGCCAGAGGGAGGTACTAGAATGTAATAATAAGTTATAAAGGACACCCAACGCCGCGTGGCGATATCACTGACGTCGGGTCGGAGTCAGTACTCCCAATAGCTACCGAGTGTGAGTTGGTTGGGGCAACTTAATAGGCAGGTCTGGCTCCTGCCTCCTGCGGCACATACAGGCTGGCCGCCGCACAGTTCAAACTTGGCTGCACTGCAGACTGTTGTTTCAATGGCTTAAGTTATGGCAGCGCTGCTCCCACAGCAGGCTGTTGCACTGTATATTGTAATCGGACCGGCCCCATGTTGTGTGCTTGCTGGCTGGCTGCTGCACACAATCATGGCATTTATTGGGAGAGCTCACTGCTTGCAGTCCCAAGGTATCCAGTGGCTGCTACCGGACCCAACCCCACCGGCACTATGGCCAGCGTGTGTGCCATCAGGAGATTCATTGCATCTTCAACGCATACATGACCCCCCTGGCCAACATCATTAAAAGCCACGGACTCAACATCATCTCCTACACCGACGACACCCAACCCATCCTCTCTCTTACTAACAATCCAAGAACCATCAAAGACAAATTCCATAGATGCATGAAAGATGTTGCCGACTGGATGAACTACAGCTGTCTCAAACTCAACACCGACGAGAAAGAAGTACTCATCCTCGGGAAAGACAAGGACACACACTGGAACAGTGAATGGAGGCCCCTGGAGCTGGGCCTAAAACCGATATCCACCGGACATGCCTGCAACCTCGGCTTCATGCTTTACAGCCAGCTATTCATGAAGAAGCAAGTCAGCACTGTTTTCACCGCCTGCTTCCTCATGCTCCCTCTGCTCAGGAAGGTTTTCAGATAGCTCTCCACCAACACCAGGCAAACTGTCATGCAGGCTCTCGTCACCAACAGATTCGACTACGGCAACTCCCTCTATGTAGGATTAACAGCCCAACTCATGAAGAAGCTCCAGACAATCCAGAACACAGCGGCCAGGCACATCCTCCCCAGACAGACACACATAACCCCTCACCTCAGCAAACTCTACTAATACTAGTCATGAGGAGATGCGAGTACAAGCTACTCACCCACGCATACAAGGTATAACACAACAAAGGACCTGCGTACCTCAACAAACGCGTAACCTTTCACCAGCCCACCAGGAAACTCAGATCCTTGCCCTATCTGCCGCCCGTCACATCTGCCGAACAAACAGCGGAGGCAGCTCCTTCTCCCATCTGGCGGCCAAGACCTGGATGGCCTCCCCTGCACATCATAGCCTCACCATCTCTCCAGAAATTCAGGAAGGACCTCAAGACATGGATGTTCAACCGATAGGAGAATAGGCAGAGTTATCCGACAGAGCCTCAAGACCCTCGGAGGTGAAGCAGCCCCGCTCTAAAAATCCTGATTGATTGATTATCGGGAGACGAAGTCGGTCCACTGCACAGTCATTGGGGTGGTCACGACTACTAGCCACTGACTAGACTGTCGCTGTGCGACTTGCCTGGTTATAGCGTCGTGGACAGGGCGCCGGAGGACAACAATGCTGCCTAGCTGGGATCTAAATGAGTGCCTCCCCCTCTCCGCTTTCCAATACAGCCCTGCTTACTGCTCATGTCGCCATCAGTAGTTGAGTGAGTCTACGAGTCACTCAGCTGATTATAATTAAATTATAAACGTCTTTGAGACCGCTTTATCTATTTTCTGCAATTTTGTATAGAGTCTGATAAATGAAAGTCGTTTAACAATTATTTGTTATGTGTTTCAGCAGTTAACTTAGAGTTTCTCGTTGCTAAGGTGGGTGTCATTTCTGATATTTATATGTTTCCCTTGTCTTCATTGCTTAATTTTGCTCACAAGAAATTGGCCCTCTTAGTCGTTGAAATGTCACTCATAGTTACACTGAAATTATGAAAATGTCACACATAGCAATCTTAAACATTGGAAGCTATGCCTGAGGATTCCAGTCTGCTAGTCTCACTGCCACAGCACCTGCTTTAAAATAGGGAGCTCTAATCTGGCTTCTCTAACTTGTCCAATACTTGGTATGGACACTATTGGACAACCTGCTGTGTTTGATATATGATTGATCACATGTCTAAAGGCGAGCGAGCCAATAAATTAACAGAGAGGTGAGACAGAGCCGAGGGAAGGGTCTGGCTCGCATCTTCGGGCCTGTGCACGAGCCGAGCCCTGAAAATGTTTGCTATGTAAATCATTCAACAAGTAAAGTATGATAAAGTCTCTTCAAAATAAAAAAGTGTACTCCTTTAACACGTTGAAGCTTTGACATTAATACGTCACATTATAGCACTACATTGAGTAGTACTTTATTAAAAGTGAAAGTTTTTAAACATGAACCATTAATGAACTAAGAGGCAAGATAGTTGTCATGTAAATAAACCCTGTACTGTCCCAGATTATAATAGAGCAACATTATAGTCTATTAAATCAAGCACAATAGGTTTGTGTACAGCTGGTAGTCTGAATTCACTAGTGCTTTCATACGCAATAATAAATAAATAGGGTTTTGTTGAAAGAAAATATTTGCCAAAGATCACACAGTGTAAGCAGGGAAGGTGCGTTTTTTCAGGTTTTCTGGTTTCACTTTGTAGAAATCAGCCACCAAATACATGTCTAGTTGTCATTCCTTATGTTAAGGCTTTGTTTTTACCTCTTTGCATTTTCTGCAGTTGTTATATAGCACAAACCCAACACAGAGGTATCGGAGCTCTTTACATGAGCAGCAGTTACATTACAAAAGGTCCCCATTCATTGTTTGTAGGCACGGGGAGTGTTTTGCCCAGAATCGCAGGAGCTGACGCAGAAACGAACCTGGTTCTCCAATTCCAAGTCAACAGTTCTGGCCGTAACACCACATCCAGAGTACAGGGAGGTAGGCAGGCAGAAGCCACATGCAGGCTCGGCTTGTTATGGGCTTGAGTTTCCGACAGGACCTTGAGCTGAGCCAGTGCCAGGCTTCAAGCTCAAGCCTGGCTTGAGCTTTCAGTGGCTCGCTACCTCTACACATGTCATATAAAATAGTCATTTTCGGATTATAGGGAGATAGATATGTTATTCTGTATTGGTTTCTTTGCAGTGGTGTGTAAAACAGAAAATATATCAATGGCTTGCATCTGAGAAATCTTTGATAGCGGGTTTTTCGGAGCGTGTTGTTGCAGAAATACTGGAATGCATTGGTACATATCCAGAAAGCTACCAACTGACCGCATATCATGAGTTTGATCTTCAGACAATATCAGACTGTGTAACTGACTGCTTCAGGATACTTATATAGTGAACTGATGCCCACACTGAACTTCTAGGCGCTGATAACATGCATGTTTGGAGGAGTAGGCCTTTGCTTATAGGGGAAAGTCAAACTACTGGTACCAGCATACTTAGTGCTGCAACTGAAAACCAAGGCTTCCTGAAGATACCTTCACAGCATGGTGCTTGTTGATTGCTATGTTGCTACATATCTGATTTCTGGTCCCTTGGGTTATATAAGATGGTAAAGGTGTGGATACATTAAGTTGTCTCATGTTAGATGTATAGATCTCGAACCAGTTGTTCCCTGTGTTTCGTTTTGTTGTGCCTTCTCCTTATATACGTAGGGCTGTAACAAAATGAAAAACAAGAACAGCACTGGCTGAACTACTCACAACTTGCCATGCAGTGGCTGGCATGGGGAGGAGGGTGGGGGGATTCAGCAGCAAATATTGAGCTGAATCTGGGTTCCAGGCTGATCGCAGTGAATTATTTGTTACCTGGTGCAGTTTGTAGACATAGGGCAGTGGAGTCCGTCCTTCTGCTTTTGGTGTGCATGTGAAGCGGAAGCATGTAGGGATGGCTCTTAATTTTCTTTACATTTCAACTCAGCACAAATGCTTCACTTAAAGGGGTCATCCGCAGTTCCTTCTACCCTAGTCTTATCAATGCATCCAGGACATATCCTTTAGGACCACCCCAATGCTGCTCTGAATGAGAAAAGAATAGAATACTCACCTCTTTAAAGAAAACTACATAACAATGAATTAACCATCCACAACTGTTTCCTCTCCTATCACTCACCGACTTTACGCTTGCCTTTGACCATGAACAGTGCTCCACTATCTCCTAGCTAGTTTGTGCTATAAAAATACCATATACATACACAGACACATACATACTCTCTCTGGAAGCAGTTGAAAGGCATATTATCACAGCTGATGCTTTTTTCAATCACATAGACCCCTTCAGACAAACAGACACGCAAAGACCCTCAATGACTTCACAAGCTGCCAAGAGATAAACTGGGGCTTGGAAGTTGTTTTCTCAAGCCCTGTATGTAAGAGGTAAAGGTTTAACGTGTACTGTTAGAATGTATGCCATGTCTAGATATATATCTGTATATAAGTGTAATTACACTATAATCATTTATATAGCTCAAGCTTCCGGTGGCCCCCAGTCAACACCAGAAGGACTGTCACATAGGCCCTTGTCACCAGCATGCTGGACTATGGGAACTTACTTTATGTAGGAATCACTGCACGCCTCCTGAAGAGATTACAGACAATACAAAACTCAGCGGCCAAATTCATCCTTGACCGCCCCATACAAACCCACATCACACCCCACCTTAAGAAGCTACACTGGCTCCAGATCCAGAAGAGATGCCAGTTCAAGATGTTGACCCACACATACAAAGCCCTGCACAACAAAGGACCAGCTTACATCAACCAACGCTTGACCCTCCATCAACCAACCAGACACCTAAGATCTGCCTCTCCCTTCCTCGCAGACATCCCCCGGATCCACCGAATCAACAGTGGAGGACGCGCCTTCTCACACTTGGCGGCCAAAGCTTGGAATAACTTTCCCCTCTACATCAGGATCACCCCATCGCTCCAGCAATTCAGAAAAGGACTCCAGACCTGGCTCGTCAAATGAACAGATCACAACGAAGCCAGCAGCACCCCGCTAGTGCCCTGAGACCTTTATGGGTGATTTGCCACACTTTACAAATCTCTGATTGATTGATTAGGGAGTCTATTATACTGCAAAGGACCCCAATTTTACAACCTTAAATAAACATTGAGAAAAAAGCCTTTACGTTTATAAACCTGTGCCTTGCAGGTTACATCCATCTAGCTAATGCAGGTGCATCAGTCACTGAGCTATATTATCAGGATTGTAACTTATAACCTGCAGGTAACACGAGGATCTCCGCACCAAAAACATGGACCCACTGAGCTATTGATCTATGCTGCGAGACATACTGTTAACAATTCAGAGGACTTACAATGCACCCACAGAATAACTGTAGTTGTTTTTGTTGTCTTTCGATTGCTTAGCTCTGTATGTTTCCTTTCCTTTCTTGTGATAGCTCCTCCCTGGAGCATGGACCGAGTACATATGTTCTTCCTCATCTTTGGTCTTCCTCGTCTTTTTGCAACACACTTTTCTTATTTTGTAAGCATTTCAATATTATTCTTGGACGTGCAATTTGCTTTATTACTTTTAAAACAGGCATACAGCTTCCTATTTATGTTGCTTTCATCCTATATGCCACCTCTGTTGACACTTTTGTTGCTTTAGACCCACAAGTGCAGTACACCATATGCACCTCTACACCACTCCACTCTATGCCATTCCACTTTATGCCATGCCATACTACTCAACTCCACTTCAATCTGTGCCACTCCACTCTACACCACTCCTCTCTACTATATCCCACTTCACTCTATGCCACTCCACTCAACCCCACTCTACGCCTCCCTACCCCATTCCACACTACACCTCTCTGCCCCACGCCATTCCACACCACTCCACCCCAATATTTTCTATGCCACTCCATTCCACTCCACAGCACTCTATGCCACCCCACTCTACTCTATGTCACTCCACTCTACGCCACTCCACTCGATGATACTCTATTCCTCTCTTTGCCACCCCACTCTACAGCACACGACTCCACTCTAGGCCAATCCACGCCATTCCACTCCATGCCACTCTACTTTTTGCCTCTCTAGGTGCCACCCCACTTTACCCCATTCTACACCACTCTATTCTACGCCACTTCATTCCACACAATGCCACTCTGCGCCACTTCACTCTGTGCCACTCCACTCTAAGCCACTCTACTCTATGTCAATCCACTCCATTTCACCTAATTCTATGCCGCTTTACGCCACTCCACTCTGTACAGTCTATTGTATGCCACTCCACTCTACACCACTCTAGGCCACTCCATTCCATACCACTCCACTCAACTCCACACAATGGCATACTCCACTCCACTTTACGCAACTCTATTCTACACCATTTTATTGTACTCTATGCCGCTCTCCCCTACAATACTCCATTCTAAGCCACTCCACAGTATGCCACTCCATTCCACTCTCCGCCACATTAGTCTACTCTATGCTACTCTACTCTATGCCGCTCTACTGTACGGATCTCTACTTTATGTCACTCCACTCTTTGTCGCTCCACTCTGTGCCACTCCACTCTACTTTATACCACTCTACCACACACCAATCCACTCTATGCCACTTCACTTTACGCAACTCCACACCACTCTACTCTACTCTACGCCACCATATTGTACCCCACGCCATGCTGCTGTTTGACATGGCTAAGAGACATCGGCATAGCCAATATCTCTCACATAGGTAAGACCTATTGGCTTTGCCAATGGTTGTATGGTTGTTTTCCATTGCTATCACTTGTGCTGACATGAGACGAGTCGAGGATCGAGATTTCCTAAAGGTAGCCCTTTCAAGGTGTATTCTGGGGACTGGCCAGCAGTAGAGGGCACAATGCTTGTGTTGTTACTCATGAAAGTAAACATTTGTTTTTCCAGGTGATCGGGAAAGTCATGAACTCTGGCCAGAGTGACAGCCCCTTTCTTAAGGCTTTTCCAGTCCTCAGCAGCCTATCGCGGAACCCGGACTTCGAGTACCGTGCAGTGATAAACGCAAACGAGCAGAAACCTATGTCTGTGGACGCCTTTCTGATGTTTCAGGTTTCTACGGTAGATTTAGAGACTGGCAGCCTTACTATTCTAGGTAACTTCCAAGTAATGTTAATGTGAATGTTCATTGAAAAACACACGTTACCCAGCTATAATAATACACTTTCTTATGGGTTCTAGGCTGGCACAAGTCCTAAAAAATAATGAGGGACTAAATAGCATAGGTGTTTTTGCAATTATTTCAGATGCACATTAGGTGATGTCAGAATCCATCAACAGCTCTAACATGAAAATAGATGCCTCTATTTTACAGTCAAAGCTTATATAGTCTTTTTTCACCAATAATATAAAAATGTAAACAAATGTATACAGCATATGTTTTCATACCTAAACCAGACATATATGCGCATCGTTTTGTTTGTGATTGAACAGAAGTGAATGCTTTAGACCAGTGGTTGTTAACCTTTTCACTTCTGCGGACCCCACCTAATCATTACTGGAATCCAGGGACCCCTACTGAATCATTATTGGTATCCGAGTACCTCCCCCCACCCCATGGAGTCATTATTGGAATCCAGGGATCCTGGCCAAAGCATTTTCAATGATTTGAACAGCAAAACAATACACAAAAAATATGGAACCGTTTATCAAACCAATACAAAAATAATTAAATATTTTATGTAATTCACAAACAAATATTAACACAATCTAAATTTTTATTTTAATGGGAGGGTTGGAGCTTTTCTAAATTCAATTAAAGCCACTCATTGTCCATTCTAAATTCTGTTTTATGGGCTTCCACTGCTCCCACTGATCAATATGTGGATACCAACTTAATTTTTAGCCTTCAGTGTCAAATTCCAAATATTTACAGGATTTAAAAAAAAAAGAATTGTACATTTGGTTCTATTTTTCTATACACTTTACTAATCTGTTAATATTATTTAGTAGGCTTTGTGTGCCCACAGGGGTCACTGGACCACAAATTAAAAAATACTGATTTAGATGATTTGAACCACAAAACAGTACACACAAATATGGAAAACAAGCGTTCATCATACAAATATGCAAAGGTGAAATATTTTATTTAATTCCCAAACAAATATAGACCATTTTAACTTTTAATTTTATGGGGAAGGTTAAAGCTTTTCTAAATTCAATTGAGACCGCTCATCTTCCATACAATATTATGTTTGACGGCTCCCACGGATCAATCTGAGGATACCAACTTAATTTCAAATTCTTTCACATTTATAGCATGTTTAAACATGTTCAGTTTTGCTTCTGTATCCATATACACCTTATTAATCTGTTAATATTACCTAATTTTCTAAGCAGTCTCAGCGCCTTTAGTAGGAGTCAGGAACCCCCAGAGGTCCACAAAACTACAGGATAAGAAATCTGTTTTAGACAATAACAAGTTCTACATTTAAACACAATCCATGTTTTTTTATTGCTCTTTATTGATTTTATACATGTAAATGCATAGTGCAATTACACAGATATTCTTAGACAAGATGGAATAATCTCAGCAGGCGTTGATTTTACTACACAAGAGGAGCCAATATTAACAACCCCCCTAACCCCTCACCACACCGCTCAAGAGGTTCATATGCAGCTTTAGCTTGTGTACATTTGTAGTATTATGTCAGTATCACATTTCATTATTACATATTCAGGAGAGTGCGTGAACAGACACATACATATGTATAACATTATGGGGACACACATCAAATTTCAGTGTCTCAGCAGTCTTATCGAACTGTACAGCCGACTACCTTCTGACTTGTCACATTACATCTGGTAATCTTCAAGCAGTTAACTGTCTATGGAGGCTTGGTACAAGACATTGCCTCAACCTTCTGTAGTAGAACCTTCCACAATCTGTATTTTTATACACACTTGCACCTAAATATAAATTAAGAAATGCAGCGGTTGATTACTTACATGTTTATTTACATTTAAAACTCTGTATGCTGGTTAATCACATGCTTTGTGAATGGCACTTACTTTTTCTGCCTTTCTTCCTTCAACCAGCATTTCACTTTTAAATTGTGAAAGTCTAGCACATTGGGTGTAATAATATTTGATTCACACCATAGAAGGAGTTGTGCAATCGTATCTTTCTTTAGAAAAAGTGAATCAAGTCAGAGATTTCCAACAAACTACACATGCAAAGATACTTTTCCTGCTCATTGTCAGCAAGTGTGCCACAGAGCAAGAATGGACAATGTCCCCCCTGACTGCGGGTTGGATAGTAAAATACAACAATAATCAGGGTCCAGTGGGCCTCAGTAACACTTGCAGTGCTGCACCGTTGATGGCTACGTCTCTGATCAGAGTAGAAGCGTGGCCATTCCTTGTTTAGTTAGAGACATCAAATTGAGCAGAACAGATCTACCCCATTTTAGTTTGGTGAATATTTTGCACAGAATTCAGATTTTCAACAGCAGGGGTAGGTAAAAAATTGTGATTTTATTAAACACCGGTGGCTAATATGCATTTCCTCTTTATTGCCTTCACACAGCAGCAACAAAGATAGAGCGCATTTAAAGGACGGGGGAAGATTGGTACCTTATATCAACTTCTTATTGATGTGCAATCTGATGATTTGGAGGCACAGAACTTAAAATGGAACACTAGACTATCACAGGAAGGGGGATCTATTACATGACTTGATTGTTTTAGCTGGAAAGCTCTTGGTATCCTCTAGCCTTCAGACGCAACATTATAAGACTATATTTAATTTATATTATACCCCGGTCAAAATAGCACGCCAGGGCGGTCTAAACATGGATAAATGTACACGGTGTGAGGTCTGACAGCCTACACGTGTTTTTCACCTGCCCAGATTTGAAGCTTTTGATTGGGAGGGTAGAGGCCTTTTTAACAGAGGTTACAGGAGCACAGATGCAGATTACTCCTTCTGTTATGCTATTGGGAGTTCTGGAAGATTCCATGGCTAGGGGTGCTATGCATAAATGTAGGTATCTGATATTCATAGCCGTTGCGGTGGCTCGATTGTGCATAACCACATTATGGCGACAAAAAGAACCACTGCCGCTTGAAATGTGGAAAAGAAAGTTATACTTTATCTGTAATTTAGAGTACAGTTTGTACGTTCTAAAGGGGTGGCAGAAACGGACATTGGGTATGGAAATATGGGACCCAATAATTGACCATTTTGAAATTGTGTATGGCTGTTGTGATTATTTTGCTTGGGATATGCATACAATGTATTATTGGCTTATTTAAAATAAATAAATAAAACAACAAAAAAACAAAGATAGATCGCTGAATCAGAATCAGAACCTTAAAACATTCCAAACACGTTTAAATTCTCAGAGCATGCGCCATCTTCTTTCTTTCTTGCGGCAACTGAACAAAGTCTTTCGACACAAAAACTGTAAACCATTCTGGGAACTTCTCTTGAAGACACCTTCCACAGAAAACTCCAACATCATCCGCACACCAAAGCCAATATTAACTTGTCCTGAAAAAAAAAAAACATAAGAGTGGGATTCATCTTGGGTGAGATAATACTAACCTCCATGTCTTAAATAAAATCATGATTTTTTAGATACCCCTGGTGCGGAATATCGGAAATTACTGGCAAGGCACATAGGCCAATATTCTGTATGTTCAAAGCCTTTTCATAACATTCACCACAGCACTCTCCACTTGCTTGAACCAAAAATTTTTAGACACTGAATCAGTTGCCCAAACCACTGAAGCAAGAATATTTCACAAACTTCTCCCCACCATTAAGAGCCTTTGAAGTCATAGCGCCTCTCTCTGAATGCACCCCAAATCTATAAACATCAATTCTTGCCCTTTTAATGACCTCCTTAACCCATTGGGTTATCTGAATAAAACCAGCAATTGAGAATCTCCCAGACTGTTCAAACCACCAGTCCTTCTCTCATGCTCTCTCAAAAACCTAACCACATACAAATGCTCCTTGTCCCTCATACTGGGATAAAAAATAGTCCTAGTCATTGTCTTAGTCCTCTTTCTAAAAAAACACATTCCCCCTGAAAGATCACTTCTAGAAGAAACCCCCTAAGCTCCATATCAACATCCCAATGTGAAGTATACTTCAGACCTTGAGGAAATTTAACCGAACACTCCTAATCAAATACCAATCATGCTGCGCTAACAGCAGTCCATTCACTAACAAATGATTTGCAGAAATTGCTGACCTGCTGAAAGTCACCAAATTATATGAACTGACCCCTAAAAACACTTCTGCTAAATAATTTACCACACTTACCACAGATGCCGAAAAGGGATCCAAACGCGTCTCAGAACAGCAGAAAACCCATCTCTTCTACGCCAACCTCTAAGACTTTGTCGTACCTGCCACCCAATATCCTTTGATGAGTTTTGTAGCCTCTGACCATAAGCCTGACACCTGCCATACTCTTCTGAAATCATCCATCAACTGCAGATGACCCTGCAACACCAGATCGTGACTCTCTCCCCCATTGGATTTACCAACCACCCCAGGTAACATGAAATAGCCACTGGATCATCTAATAAGAAACTCACCACATCTGGAAACCATTTCAGAACCACCAAAATAACTTCTGCCTGCTCGCACCTCACTTTCACCAACAATCTCTGGATCATGGAAAACATAATTGTGTTTCAACCTCCAACTCAATAGAAAAGCTTCCACCACCTTAGCCTCTGGATCCGGCTTTGTCAGGATCCTCTCGTGGACTCAGACCGTACCTGCTGGACTGACAGAAACAACCCTTTCTTTTCCCTCCAGCTGCCGGAATCGGAGGTATGCATGTCCAGGGGTGAGACCACCTGCACGTCCTATCACTGGCCCTTTAAGGACCCAGTCCACGAGGAGGCCGGCCCTGCCTCCTGAAGGTGGCAACATGAAGCATCATCCCCCAAAAAGGAGCCACCAGCCAATGAGGAGTCGTTCAAGGACCGGAAGGAGGACGAAGGCACCGAGATCGAGCGTCGGACGAAGATCAGGAGGAGGAGAGGATTGTGAGAGGAGAAGCCGCGGAGAGACCACAAGAAGAGCCTGGAGGCCAACGACCTTGTGTTCTGCCCTGCCACACTCCCGGAGGAACGTGGCTAGAGCAGGTGCGTGCTCGCTCTCGGGGACCCAGGAGGTTGAGTTCGGCATTACAGGGAGGCGGGAGAGGCTCGGGAACCTAGGCCGGGACATAGCTTTCCTAGCAATGCGCTGCGTAACTCCCTACCCTTCGTGGTGACGGTCCCTATTCCCGCACTATCCTAAAAGCTGACGGGTGTTGCCTCCCTTCACCTTCCCTCCCTCACTGACTGTACGCCGCCAGAGCACTAATACGAGTGCTTGTTTATTTTTCTTTTCCTGCGGCTGCCGGAGTATCACCCCACCTGGTCCCCTGAAGACATCAAGGAGGCGAAGCACATCCATCCGAAGACGACGTCGCCTGAACCCCCCTTTTTAACAACCGTTATCATTTCTGTCCTTGAATAAAAGAACCTTCACACTGCACTTTCGTGTCACGTCTCAACCTGCCTTAGTGACACTTGGGGGAGAATGCGGGCAGTGTAGAACCATTTGTGAGCCCAAAAATGGAGGCGTTGATATAACATATAGTGGAGGGACAAAAGAAACTGGAGTGGGCCGTCGAAAGGCAGATAAACTCTGCCCAAGCCGACCGGGACACCCTCAAAGAGTTTATGAAAGCCCAGGTCGAGACCCAACGGAGGACCATTGATGACCCACCCACGGAAGCAGCCGGCCAAAAACCCTTTCGAAGCACTTTGGTCACCCCCAACATCTCGTTGCAAAAATATGTTTTTATTGAATTTCAAAAGGGCGGCCAGGGCAGCCGGCTGGCCCCTGGTTAAATTGCCTTTTTTCCTTGCGCCCCTGCTCACGGGGGAGGCTCAGACGGCCTACCAGGTCACCAATTCCGGTGGTATCACGCCTTAGGAGGAGATCAAGGCAGTGATCTTGGACCACCTGGGTATGGACGCCAAGGCCTATCGTCTCAGATTTAGGTGAGAGAAAGGCGCACCTGGCGATAATCCTAAGACACTGTACTTCAAGCTGAAACTGGCAGCAGACAAGTGGCTGAGACCTAACGATAGGTTCAAGGATGAGATCATACAGTCCATCTATCTAGAGCAGTTTTTGGAGTCACTGCCGTACAATACCCAGGGTTGGTTAAGGCAACATGCCAACCTTACAGCAGAACAAGCAGTGGACATGGCCACCTCCTTTGCCAGGGCCCAACCACGTCTTAGCCCCTGGGAACCAGAAAAAGCACTGCGTTCAGCACCCACACCGCGGAAGGCACTCAGGCCCATCAGGGAACCTCAAAAGCACGTATCCCGAAGCCCAAAACCCCCCTGCCTCGCGGACCACAGTGTTTCAACTGCGGAGAGTGGGGCCACATTGCCCGGGCATGTCCACGGAAGAAAACGGAAGAACCGATGGACATGAGCTATCTACAGAAGAACCTCCTATGTACAGAGGAAATGGGGACCTGTTTCTACGCAAGTCTTAGTGTTAATGGTTCTTCTGTGTTGGCCCTCCTTGATTCAGGCTGTCGACAGTCAGTGACTAAGCAAGAACTGGTTAGGTCCGAACAGCTTCTCCCAGGGAAACAGGTGTTCATACGCTGTGTACATGGGGATGTCCGTCCATATCCTATAGCCCGAATACCCCTTCAATACCCTGGGGTTTCGCTTTCCCTAGTCACTGTAGGAGTCTTGTCAACCCTGCCAGAAGAGCTTATCCTCGGTACAGACAATCCCAACTACCTATCCCTATTCACCAATCTGATAACGAGAAAACCCCTGGCTGGTCCAGACCCCAACCCCGCGGTACCCAAGGCCCTGTTGTCCCAGAGTCCTTGGCAAGGAGACAAGGACTTCCGCTGGGCTCAGAAAAATGATGCTACCCTGTTCCAAGCCTGGCAGGAAGCCTTACAGCTCCAGACCCGAGCCATTCATGTCTTCCCTCACTTTCAAATCTCGAACGGTCTTTTGTACAGAGTGGCCGAAAAAGACGCGACCCCTCAGCTTTTGGTCCCTAAAGACTTCCGGGACCAGATTCTCTTTTTTGCCCACTCCCACCTACTGGTGGGTCATACCGGGGCACACAAAACCACCCAAAATCTCCAGAGACTGTTTTACTGGCCAGGAATATACGCCCACACAAAACAATACTGCCAAGAATGCCACATATGTCAAAGGAAGAAGCCATACCGGCCCCCGCCCGTACCCCTGCAGCCCTTACCAATCATAGGAAGACCCTTTGAGAGGGTGGGGATGGACCTTATTGTTCCCCTACCGAAGTCCACAAAGGGGTTTCAGTGCGTCCTGGTCTTGGTAGACTACTGTACCCGTTTCCCTGAGGCCTTCCCTCTCAGGGCCCCGACTACAGCTAACATTGCGGACAAGCTGCTGGAAAAATGTTCGCGTGTAGGGTTCCCTCTTCAAATACTACCAGACCAGGGCACCCCTTTTGTCTCCCGGCTCATGGCCCAAGTATGCAAGCTGTTAGAGGTGAAGCATATCAAGTCCTCTGTGTACCATCCCCAGACTGACGGGTTGGTTGAAAGATATAATGGGACCCTAAAACTAACCCTAAAGAAGATGTTGACCGGGGAAGGAAAGGGCTGGGATCGGCTCCTTCCCCTTGCTCTTTTTGTCATATGAGGGACGGTCCAGAGCAGCCTAGGGTGCTCCTCTTTTGAGATGCTCTATGGCAGACAGCCGCAGACCCTGTTAGAAATGACGAGGGAGACCTGGGAGAAGGAGACAGACAACAGCACAGAACTCCTCGAGTATACCCTGCATCTTCGCTCTCACATTGGAAAGTTACGGGACCTTGCCCATGCCAATCTGGAGAAGAGCCAACAACGCCAAAAATCCCTTTACGATAAAGGAAAGAAATGGAGAGTGTTACATGTAAACAATTGGGTCCTTGTCCTCCTTCCTTCCTCCCTTTCCAAAATCAAGAACGAATGGAAGGGCCCCTACCAGGTTTTGTCCACCATCGGTAAAACCAGCTATCGTCTTCAAATGGGCCCTAACCAGTTCCAAACCTATCACATTAATCTGCTAAAAAAATGGATAGTCCACCCCCTCGGAAGGTGGCTTACTCCTCCATGGAAGACACCTCCACCCAAGGGTGGCTGGTCGTCAACCAGGAGCTATCCACCCTACAACAAAAGGAACTACTAGACACCTTAGAACCCTTTACCCCCCTTTTTTCCGATCTCCCCGGCAGGATTGCTCTTACTGAACACCGCATAGAGACTATCCCAGGGAAAATAATCAGACAAAAACCATACAGGATCCCCGCCGCTAGAAGAGAGGCGGTATCCAATGAGGTTCAAAAGATGTTACAAATAGAAGTCATCTGCCCCTTCCAAAGCAACTGGTCATCCCCCATCGTTATGGTGCCTAAACCCGACAGATCAGTTCGCTTTTGTATTGACTTCCGTCAAGTGATCGCAATTTCCAAGCTGGATGCCTATCCCCTTCCCCGTGTAGTTGAGCTTGTTGAATGTCTCAAAGATGCTTGTTATATATCCACCCTTGACCTCACCAAAGATTACTGGCAGGTACCCCTCCGCCGTTCAGACCAGGAAAAGACCGCCTTCTCCACACCAGACGGTCTTTTTGAATTTACGGTTCTGCCCTTTGGTCTACACGAAGCCCCCGCTACGTTCCAAAGACTGATGAACCAGGTGTTGCAACCTCACCGGGCGTTCTCGTCAGCCTACTTGGACGACATAGTCATCTTCAGTCCCACCTGGGAGAAACACCTAGAACACTGCCATCAGGTTTTTCTAGAGTTAAGAAGGGCAGGCCTACATGTGAACGCAAAAAAATCACGAATGGGGTTCCAGAAAGTAAAGTATCTGAGCTATCTGTTGGGAAACGGAAGTATAGAACCCCAAGAAGAAAAGGTCCGAGCCATTACTAGAACACCTCTCCCCACCACCAAGAAGGAAATCAGGGCATTCCTGGGTCTGTTAGGCTACTATCGGAGATTCATACCCCGGTTCTCTGAAATAGCAACCCCTCTGTCGGACCTACTGAAGAAAGACACCCCCAAACACGCTATAAAATCCCCTTCCTCCCTTGTTAGAGAAGCCTTTCACAAACTGAAAACCCTGATTACCAGCAGTCCCATCTTGGTGTATCCGGACTACAGTCGCCCCTTTATCCTACAAACAGACGCCTCCGAGATCGGGCTTGGCGCCGTTCTTTCTCAAATCACCCAAGATGACTCTGAACGACCCATATTGTTCCTCAGCCAGAAACTCTTTCCCTGCGAGCAACACTATCGGGTTGTAGAAAAGGAATGTCTAGCCATGAAATGGGCCATTGAAAAGCTCAGATATTATCTGGAAGGGGGTCGGTTTACCCTGGATACCAATCATGCTCCCCTAGTCTGGATGAGCAGGAACAAAGGCAACAATCCCCGCGTAATGCGTTGGTTCCTGTCCCTCCAACCCTTTTCTTTCGAAGTACGTCACCGGAAGGGGATACTGAATGCCAATGCTCACTTTCTCTCCCGTTCCCCCATCATCCCGAGCAGGACGATTCTAGGGGAGGGGTGTGTCAGGATCCTCTCATGGACTCAGACCGTACCTGCCAGACTGATGGAAACAACCCTTTCTTTTCCCTCCACCTACCGGAATCGGAGGTATGCATGTCCGGGGTTAAAGCCTCCTGCACCTCCTATCACTGGCCCTTTAAGGACCCAGTCCACGAGGAGGCCGGCCCCGCCTCCTGGAGGTGGGAACATGAAGCGTCATCCCCAGAAAAGGAGCCACCAGGCAATGAGGAGTCGTTCAAGGACCAGAAGGAGGAAGAAGGACGAAGGCACCGACATCGAGCGTCGGACGAAGATCGGGAGGAGGAGAGGATCGTGAGAGGAGAAGCCGTGGAGAGACCAGAAGTAGAGCCTGGAGGCCAACGACCTTGTGTTCCACCCCGCCACGCTTCCAGAGGAACGTGGCTAGAGCAGGTGCGTGCTCGCTTCCGGGGACCCGGGAGGTTGAGTTCGGCATTACCGGGAGGCGGGAGAGGCTCAGAACCTAGGCCGGGACAGGGCTATCCTAGCAACGTGCTGCATAAATCCCTACCCTACGTGGTGACGGTCCGTATTCCCGCACTATACTAAAAGCAGACGGTTGTTGCCTCCCTTCACCTTCCCTCCCTCAGTGACTGTACGCCACCTAATACGAGTGCTTGTTTATTTTTCTTTTCCCGCGGCTGCCGGAGTATCACCCTACCTGGTCCCCTGAAGACGTCAAGGAGGAGAAGCACATCCATCCGAAGAGTAGACGACGTCACCTGGACCCCCCCTTTTTAACAACCGTTATAATTTCTGTCCTTGAATAAAAGAACCTTCACACTGCACTTTCGTGTCATGTCTCTACCTGCCTTAGTGACAGGCTTCCAATAGAAGAAAAGTGGACTCTGCACATTCAGCCTACTTGCTACCAGATCTACCTTGAATGGACCCCATCTCCTCTCTAAAATATTGAAAACCTTCCTGTCCAACCTCCAATGCTGGACTCCCTCAAATTTCTTGAATTCCAATCCGCCACTGAGTTGCTTAATCCTGCAATATGTTGCGCCTGTACCATTATATTCTAGCTCAGACAATAGTGCCAAAAAACCCATGCCAAATCCGCCAAAGCTTTCAGCCGTGGTCCCCCGAATCTGTTCACATACCTGACGGCCAACACATTGTCCCTCTTCAACAATACACAACACTTTACTGCAAAAGAACCTACAAACAATGACCGGTAACTGATTTGCATCTCCTCTATTTCTCTCCTGTTGTGAAAGAACTACATTTTGGCCCTCATGCTTGAAGACTAGCATCAGACTCTATCACTAACTCTGAATTGACACACAAAGCAAACCCAACAATCTGACCAACTGCATAGAGACACAAAGTTACTCATCCTCAATCTCATTAACTCCCTATGGATCTTGCTCACCTTCTCCATTGACAACTTTAACACACAGTCCAATGTCCGTATCTGAAACCTGCAAATACTGTCTCTTGACTTGGCTCCAAACATGTGTTCACACTGTGCACTACAAAACCTAGATCCTTCAAAACACGGACTGCTAAGTCCATTTGCTCTCGGAAGCTCCTTGGTCTCTGCCGTGATCAGAACATCATCCAAATATACTATCAAACGAATACCTCTTGACCTCGACCAAGCCAAAACTGGCCTAATGACCTTTGTGAAACATCACTGCGTCAACATCAAACCGAATGGAAGACATGAAAACCTCCACATATGCCATTACCACTAAAACTTCTGATCATCTTTTATCCAGACATATTGGTTCCATTAGAAATGCATCCTTCAAGAACAGATGAGTTAACTAGTTTCCCTTCTTTACAAGATCTCTCAATAAATGAATGCCTTCCATTTTAAAATGATTGTATTGAACCCAATCATGTAAATCCTTTCGATTGATTACAAATCAATTATTTGTTTCCACCACCAAATATATTGCTTACAAATCTTTTTGAATCTCTCTGTGACCTCTCTATGGCAGCCTTCTCCAAAAGAACCTTCACCGCCTGAGTGGCCATAATCTCCTGTCCCTTGAAACCTTCAGTACTCTTGGTTTCCTTTTCTGCCTTGGCTGTCCTGTGATATCCCTGTACTGTCTTCAAAACCCACTGATCTGTCCTAATCTTCTGTCAACGTGACAAAAAGTGGGCAAGTCTGCAACTCAGCTTTATCAGGGTACATAAAGGGCTACCTGCCAAACATACCTGGTTATCCTCTGTTCCTTCTGTCACCTCTTGAAGCTCTCGCTCTTCCTTTTAGCCGTTGTGGGAAGAACCTTGGCATCTGGTATACACTGGAGGGTCTAAAGCCTTGCACAAAACAAGCCTTTTGTGAGTCTATGTCCACGACCCGGAAATCGACCCTGCATTCTTCCAGTCCCACCAAAAGCATTCATCTTTTTGAACCTTTTTAATCTAATTAAATGACCGTACATACTGGGACATATTGTTCACAAACAGCAGTGGACCATGCAAGTAAGAGCGGCGTGGTGGTGAGGCTGTGTGGGGGGGTGGCGGGGGAGAGAAAATTAATTATTTATTTAATTTTCCCTCATGGTTGTCTGTCAAATCACCCCCTTCCCAGTTGTCCCACCGCTCTTACATACACAGGCCGCTGCTGTTCACAAACTCCTCACCAAAACGTCATCCATTGGCTTCTAAGCCCGGCTCCTTGTTTGTCAGCTCAGCCAAAGTAGGAACTATTTTCATGAGGATACTCTTCCTCCTTTCAACATAAAGCGCTGCATTATTGTTATCCAATGAAAAAATGGCCCTTAGCACCCATTAGAGCATCTCCTCAACATTAATTGTAGTGATGTTCGAATATGCGCCCTCACACATATCAAAAACCTTTGTCAAAGGTCCAAAACATCTAACAATCTATCCTGACACCCTTTAAGATCCTTGTCCAAACCCCTCCTTGGATCCCAACCAGATTAGGTTAGAAAGGGCATTATCTTAGGACCCACCTCAGGCATATAAGCCACCGTATGACTCAATGTTAGCCTGGGGGCACTCTGATTATAACCGATTCCTCACCTCTTTAAGCAGTTTTTGCCCAAACTGAAAGTCAGCATACTGTGCACCATGGTCCTCTGGGGTCCACTGAGGAGATAACAGGTGCTGAATTAGGAGTGGATCAAACATATCCTCCCCAAAGGGATGCAATAAGGGCTTCATCTCGTCAGATGTTTTATTATCCCTTTTTTGGTTCTTTTGCCTTCAGTTCTTTCTCATCTGATTTCTCCAAATCAGAAGAACAACTTATTTCCACATCATTACTGGACGACTCGTCAGAAGCACCACTTTGTGACCCCTCTTATTGGCCTTTTGTAGCTCTATCTTTCTATTTCAACTAAGCTGTTCTTTCCCTCTTTCCATTTGGACCGTCATGTCCTCTCAAATTAGTTTTTTTCCCTATTTCCTGTCAAATGTTTTCTCTTCTGAGTCGCCTTGTGTCCCTCAGCTTACACACTAGCCTTCAATTCAGTCTCTACCACCGACCGAAAGTGCTCCTCCTCTATCAGTTCCAAAGATTTTCACAACGTAGGTATTATCTCTGAACACAATCATCCTGTCTCTGACCCAACTGGGATGCTAAAGCTGTGAAAGCCTTGCCCACACATTCCTCCACCTCCTCAGGTAGACTCTGATTATCCCCAGGACCTGCCCTTTCCAAATCTCATAATACCCCAAATACCTTTAAACCAAAATCAGAACTTTTAGTTTGCCTCCAAAAATAACACTTCCCAGACTCCTTAGACCAATGTCTCTCCTCACATTGCCTTGCATTAATCACGTTGCCTTATGCTCCCAATATATAGCTGCCAACAGTCATTTAACTCTATCTGAATTGCCCAATTCAAAATGGCCGCCAGATGCCCAAGCAACACGCTCCTTATGGTAGCCCGGCAGGCCCACAAAACACGTCTCTTCACAGTGAGGAAAGAAATACACGAGGGAATGCTTCTCGCTCTGCAAAGCATTCGCGAGCCACTCGAATGACACACCCTCAACCGCTCTGCCTCAAAGTGCCTCGCGCTTCAACTGAAAGCTGCACTTGTGAAGGCAACCTTGAATTTAAACAAAATTAATTAGCTTTCCTGGAATCTACCGCAATGGGCATCCATGTATCACATCAACATCTTAACCTCGAGGAAAAAATAAGATCAGAATGTCCCAATCTAATTCTAATTAAAATCAAAATCCCTTGTCTTAACATTCGCAAGGAAACAAAATCCCTTGAGCCCCAAACAGAACTACACAACCTGTAAAAAATATATTGTAAATCTTTCCATACATATATAGATATTCAATCTCATGCAGAGTACTCATCTGTACGTCAGAGTACTCGTCTGTGCTTAAGCAGCAACAAAGAAGGAAGATGGCTGTATGTTCTGAGTATTTATACGTTTGGAATGTTTTAAGTTTTTGATTCTGGTTTAACGTTCTATATTTGTTGCTGCTGTGTAAGGGCAATAAACAGGATATGCATAATATTGGCCTCCGTGTCTTACTATAAAATATTATGTTTATGACGATTAATGTATGTAAGTTCAATGCTGGCTCTAGGAAAAAGCTTTAAAAACAATTTTGGTTGGCGCCTTTGCGGTTATTGTATTTCAACTGGGCACTAAGTGGCACCCATGTTGTCGATGTCCCCAGAGATATTGAGAATCTGAATGGGCATGGAAGCTTAACTCTCCTTCAGCTGCATACAGGTTGAACTCTCAAGTTTCCCATATCTATGATTGGACAGCTCATCCAGTCCTGGTATTTTCCTAGCATCTTGGGTCTTGTCCTAATTTTAGAATGGATACACATTATTACAAACCCAAAAATGCAAAGTTAAAAAACAATTCTGTATAATAATGAGGAAAAGTGAAAGCACTCATGTGCTCGATGGGGGGTTGCTTTGATTCCTGAATGCTGTCCATTTAGCAGCACTACAAACAAGAGTGACACAACCACCTTGAGGACTCTCCCTCTAATTACTTTCTTTTTGTATTATGGCAGGAAACTGTAGATTGGGCATATTCAGTGCCAGCGGAAGACTCAATGTGGGAGGGTTCCAGCTCCGCCCTAAAGTAGGAATGCCTCCGAAGGGTCCTTCGTCCCTAACGCCATCATCACTTGACGCATACCCGTCTGTACCCGGATGCTCCATACTAGTCCGACTCCTGCCACACACCCAGGCAAGTAAAGAATCAATTTTGCAGTCAGCACTACAAAGTGGCTAAAGTCACAAGAAGGGGGCTTGCAAAACAATGCACGAAATAAGGTATTTGTGTTCAGTTTATAATGAATGGGTGTGTCTTCTTATATCAGGAATTATTCTGTAATTAAGAAAGATCTGAATCCATTTTGATAGTTTTATAATCTCTTAATTGTGGCCTCTAGAATTATGCAATTGTAAGTCTTCTGTGCTTTCTTTCCGTGTAATTATTCATTTGCTTCACTGGTCATTTATTCAAACTTTTGCTGCATAATTCTCAACAAAATATAGTTTCTGATGGATACATCTGCCAGTGGATTCCTCACCTTGTGAATATCCCCTGCGCCAGCATTCCACGGAACTTTTTTCCCCAGCTCTCTACGCCGACGTGGACGACGTCATAATGCATTGGCTCCGCTCGCGACTCCGTATGACGTCACTGGAGCCATAAGAGAGCCACGTCGGCGTGATGACGTCAGTTTCCTTTTTTCCGCGCCATCGACGCGCAACGGTTTTCCAGCACTCTCCTGCTACTTTGTAGTCGTGTAGTGTGTTACTGTTGAAAAAAATTGCCATGTCTTCGACTAGGAAGTCGGGTTTCAAACCTTGTAGGGAATGTGGGGGCCACATGTCAATGACAGACCCCCATGAAGATTGTTTGTGGTGCCTTTCTTCTGACCACGACGTGGAGGATTGTTCCAGCTGCAGAAGGATGAATCCCAAGGCCTTGAAGGAAAGGGAGGCGAATCTCTTCATGGCCAAGGCTAAGAAGGAAAATAGAGGTAGGAAGAAGGAGAGATCGAGACCGGAGTCGTCGACTTCGCATTCTTCGAAGTCGAAGAAACATCATAAGAAAAGGAAGCATTTCCAACGGGCTGCCTTCCCATCCGGCGCACCTACTGGTCCCGTAGGTCCTATGGCATACACTCTGGGAGTGCCCCAGCATTATGCTCAGGCCCCGTTTATGCCCTTTCTGCCGATGGCGCCTTCGTGGCAGTTTCCGGCGCCGTCTGGGGATCCATCTTGGCTTCGATTGGATCGACCTTCTTCGGAGCCTTCCTCGACGCCGTTGCCGACTCCCTCGGCTCCGCGTCCAGCACCGTCGACTCCGGCGCCGCCGACTCCAACACCTCTGGCTCCACGTTCGGTTCCACCGACTCCGCGGATCCGCTCAAGGAGAGAGGCCCTGAGAGTCTTGGAAGAGGAGCGTTATAGGGAGGAGGTGGAAGAAGGTGAGGTGGATACTTCTTCTGATGACTTTGAGGGGATTCAAGAGGCTAGCGGTCTTGATACAACTCCGGAGTGGGAGCATTCTTCCACTAGATCCTCTTGACCGCAGGAACTGGCTCCTTACCATCTTGTAGTAAAGAAGGCCGCAGAGTTGCTGGACTTGCAGTTGCCCTCTGCTGAGTATAAACCTAACCTTCTGACGGAGATGTTACATTCGCCTACCTCGACCAGTGAGCCTTTGCTGCCTTTTAATGAGGCTATTTTGGAGCCAGTTATGGATGTCTGGCGTAAGCCACTCTCTTCGCCGGCAGTCTCCAGGCAGGTGGCAAGAAGATATAGGGTGGCTCCTGGGGATCCAGGTTTTCTTTCTTCCCACCCTTCTCCAGAAGGTCTGGTGGTACAGGCGTCATGCTCCGAAGCATGCTTCAGGAGGTTTTCCTCAGACTCCTGCGGATAGGGAGTCTAAGAAGGCGAATCAGGCTGCTAAAAAGACCTTTTCTTCTGGGAGCATGGCGCTTAAGTCCACTAATGCCACCTGCTTACTAGGGCGCTATGTTCATGCTCTTATGGACTCATTGAAATCTTTAGCCCCTAATTTGCCAGAAGGTGATAAGGCGTCCTTTTTGGAAGTGGTCACGGACACTCAGGCTGCTGCAAGGCAGGTGATTCAGTCGGGGCTTGATATGGCTGATTCGGTGGCAAGGATAATGGGGTCATCTATAGCCACCAGGAGACAAGCGTGGCTTCGTTCGTCTGGCTTTTCTCCGGACGTTCAGGCCACATTGGTGGATGTGCCTTTTGACGGACAGAGACTTTTTGGTGAAAAGGCTGATTCCGCCTTGCAGAGATTTAAAGAGAGCAGGGTGACGGTGAAATATTTAGGTCTACAGGCTCCTGCTAAAGGATGTGGGCTTAAGAAATTCAGAGGTTTTGGGAGGTCTTCGTTTCGCTCCTTCCGGCAGCCTCAGCAGCAGCAGCAACACCCTGCAGCAGAATCCCCTCTATAGTCCTATAGAGGGAGACAAAGAGGTCGGAGAGGCTATGGCCGCAACCCATCTTCATCTTCTGCCTCCTCTGCTCCCAATGAAGCTTCAGGGAAGCAGCCCTAGATCCCTCATCCTAGATCATGTAAGACCTGTGGGGGGTCGGGTGTCCCATTTTCTGCGAGGTTGGAAATCTGTTACAACCGACCTTTGGGTTTTAAACCTCGTGGAGACTGGGTACGCCCTTCCCTTTCGGGAGTTTCCTCCCCCTTACCCTCCTTGCCAGGGTTACTGCTCAGAGGACCATCTACTTCTTCTGCAGAAGGAGGTACTAGCTTTGCTTCAAAAGGGTGCGATAGAGGTGGTTCCAGAGCAGGAAAGGGGTCAGGGATGCTACTCCCAGTATTTCCTGATTCCCAAGAAGGACGGCAGATTGCGTCCGATACTGGACCTCAGAGTCTTGAATTTTTACCTGAAACAGTAGAAATTCAAGATGCTGACCCTTGCGCAGGTTCTTCAAGCGTTGCAGCAAGGAGACTGGATGGTGTCGATCAACTTGCAGGACGCGTACTTCCATGTCCCAATCCTGAAGTCGCACAGGAAGTATCTCCGTTTTACGGTTTGGTCGCAACATTACCAGTTTGCGGTCCTCCCGTTTGGTCTTACTACCGCACCTCGAGTCTTCACGAAGGTGATGGCAGTGGTGGCAGCCCATCTCAGGAGGATTCCGGTTTTCCCCTTCCTGGACGACTGGCTTCTGAAGGCAGAGTCCCCAGAGATGGTGCAGCATCATCTGCAGGTAACATCTCAGCTGTTATTCGACTTGGGTTTTTCGATCAATGTGCCCAAATCTCACCTGGTGCCCTCTCAACGCAACCTGTTCATAGGGGCGGTACTGGACACTACTGTGTGTCGAGCATTTCCTCCACCTCAAAGAATTCTCGACATTCAGGAGATGGTCCCTTTATTCCACAATGGAGCGGTTGTTCTAGTTCTGAAGGTCCTTCGCCTGCTCGGTCTGTTCGCCTCTTGCATTCTGTTGGTCAACCATGCACGCAGGCACATGAGGGCGCTCCAGTGGTGCCTCCGCAGGCAGTGGTATCAGCACAACGGAGATCTCAGGGAGTCGATCAGGATCTCCAGAGAAGTTGCAGCGGATCTATCTTGGTGGAGCGTGGAGGGCAATCTGTCTCAAGGAAAGCCCTTCCATCTACCTCCATCGGTGGCCACAGTGATAACGGATGCCTCCACCAT
The DNA here is from genome assembly GCF_964204655.1 of Triturus cristatus. NCBI lineage: Eukaryota > Metazoa > Chordata > Amphibia > Caudata > Salamandridae > Triturus > Triturus cristatus. The sequence goes on from NC_140584.1 coordinate 930,410,144, forward strand.
GGGGTGGGGTGCGCCTCTGGGGGATCTGGAGATCAAGGGTCTTTGCTCTCCAGAGGAAAGGTTGCTTCACATCAACCTTCTGGAATTGCGGGCGATTCGTTTGGCACTCAAGGCCTTCCTCCCTTCCCTTTGCGGTCAGTCTGTTCAAGTCCTGACGGACAACACTACCGCAATGTGGTATGTCAACAAGCAGGGAGGAGTGGGGTCGCATTGTCTCTGCAGAGAGGCCCTGCGTCTTTGGTCCTGGGCTCAGGACCATCAGATTTGTCTGATGGCAAATCATCTGTCCGGGGTGCTGAACGTACATGCGGACAGTCTCAGTCGGCAGTTCTCCGCCGACCACGAGTGGAGGCTCCATCCAGGGGTGGTTCGTCACGTCTTTCGGACGTGGGGGACACCTCGGGAGGACCTGTTCGCCACCCGCGAGAACGCGCACTGCCCGTCATTCTGCAGTCTCCAGTTTCCGATGCAGGGGGCGTTGGGGGACGCGTTTCAGTTGAGTTGGGGCTCATATCTCCTTTACGCGTTTCCTCCCATGCCCTTGATTCCTCGGGTTCTGAGCAAGATTCGCCAAGACCGGGCCCAAGTTATTTTGGTCGCCCCAGATTGGAAGGGTGTGGTATACAGATCTTCTCCACCTCTCCTCGTGCCCTCCGCTCCGTCTCCCTCTGAGGGCAGACCTCCTCTCGCAGTCGGAGGGGCAGGTTCTACACCCCCACCTCCAGAGCTTACACCTTCATGCCTGGAGATTGAACGGGGCAACCTGAATTCCTTCTCTCTCCCGCCAGATGTGGTGGATGTTATTTTATCAGCCAGGCGACACTCCACCAAGTCCATTTACTCATATAGATGGTCTAAGTTTGTTAAATGGTGTGGAGAGAGATCCATTGACCCTTTAAAAGCCCATCTTTCTGATGTGCTTCAGTTTGCTCTTTCCTTGGCTCAGCAGGGCTGTGCTGTGGCCACGGTCAAGGGCTATCTTTCGGCCTTATCGGTTTTTCTATGTCTTCCTGATCAACCGTCATTATTTAAATCTCCGATTGTACTAAGGTTTATCAAGGGCCTTACAAACAAGTTTCCTCCTACTCCTTTTGTAATGCCACAGTGGGACCTTAATCTTGTCTTAACTTTTCTGATGGTTCCCCGTTTGAGCCTCTTCATAGCTGTCCTCAGAGGCTGTTGTCCTTTAAGATGGTCTTTCTTGTAGCCATAACCTCGGCAAGGAGGGTGAGTGAGCTTCAAGCTCTTAGTTCCTTACCCCCTTTTCTAACATTACATGCTGAAAGGATGGTACTCAGGACCAGGGCTGCTTTCCTACCTAAAGTAGTTACTCTGTTTCATTTGGGGCAGTCTATTACTCTCCCTGTTTTTTATCCACCTCCTCATCCCTCCAAAGAGGTGGAAAGACTTCATCGCCTGGACCCAAAGAGAGCTGTGAGCTTTTACTTGGACAGAACGAAGGACTTTCGTCTGGACGATCAGCTCTTCGAGGGTTATGTTGGTCATTCTAAAGGATGAGCGGTGCACAAGCACACTTTATCGAGATGGATCATCCTTGCCATCAAGATGTGCTATGCCCTGGCTGGTAAGGTTCCTCCTGAGGGTATTAGGGCTCATTCGACTACAGCTAAATCATCTACATCTGCTTTGGCCAGGGGTGTTCCTGTGGCAGATATTTATAAAGCCGCGACTTGGGCCTCCCTCCATACTTTCGCAAAGCATTATTGCTTGGACTCTGAGATGAGGAGGGAGGGCCACTTTGCGCGCTCTGTCTTGCAAGACTTTCTGGTATAGGAAGGTGGACACCCTCCTCCGGGAGTGGGGACTGCTGTGGGAATCTATTCACAAGGTGAGGAATCCACTGGCAGATGTATCTATCAGAAGAACAAGTTACTTACCTTCGCTAACGCTTTTTCTGGTGGATACAGTATCTGCCTGTGGATTCCTCACTGGCCCATCCGCCTCCCCGTTGTCCACCTTTGTATACCTTAAAAGTTGTCTTGTTTGAGATGTTGTTATGCTTTCTGGTATATTGGTAGGAAATGCTTGTTTTATTTAGCTTTCCTTTTGTTTATGTACTATGTATATTTGATTGTATATTGTATACTGTGTATACTTTAAATCTGTCGTTGGTCCAACTGTGCGCCTCGGGGGCACGGAACAAATGGGTGGAACTGACGTCATCATGCCGACGTGGCTCTCTTATGGCTCTGGTGACGTCATACGGATTCGCGAGCGGAGCCGATGCATTATGTCGTCGTCCACGTCGGCGTAGAGAGCTGGGGAAAAAAGTTCTGTGGAATGCTGGCGCAGGGGATATTCACAAGGTGAGGAATCCACAGGCAGATACTGTATCCACCAGAAAAAGCGTTACCGAAGGTAAGTAACTTGTTCTTTTAGCGCAAACAAATGAAATATTACTAATAAGAAAGGTTACAAAGCACTGAAGAAAATTTGCAAATATTAATTTGTCACCATTCAGCAGTTTATTTTTGTATTCAGTGATTAAACATGTACTAGTTAAGTAAACATTTTTCTCAGACAGTATTAATGAACTCAGTGTACCTGGGAAGCGACTTTGCTAAAACCTTTACATATTTAAATGCAGTTCAAACAGGGCGGAGAAAAAACAAATCTTCTTTGTCATAAATTTTTTTGGTTTCCGTATCCCTGCAAATTTATCCTAAAATAAAGAGTTGTTTTTAAAATGGCAATTGTTTCATGAGTGCAGTCAGAGTTCTAGATGAGCAAAACATTTTACTTCTCTTCTTAAGGCCTGATGGCTTGATGTTTACTATGTTTCCTAGTGATGCACGGACATTGTACCTATGTAATGTACTGTACTGTTCTCCAGGACTTTAAATGGAAAGGGGTGTGTAGTGTTCTGACTTTATTATGATGAAGTGTCCATGTTAGGTTTGTGATGTCATGTGTTCAGAGTATGTTCCTTTTTAGAATAGTCTTCAGGTCGAATGTCATTCATTGAATGTTAAGTCAGTTATATCTGTTATGTTGGAGAATGAGGTCTTAAGATTACTTGCTACATTAAAGGACCCTCAAGTAACCTACTGCTTCCTGTCTGATTCATGCATATCATCCATACTTCATTTTGGCGACGACTGGAAATCTACATTCAAGAGACCTCAACTCAACATCCAGTTCATCATCTGTATTAACTTGATAAAGTTGATCAAGTTTTCGTGCAATCTGGTAATCAACTTTACTTCACTACTGCCTTCAACAACCACCTCAGTCACCTCAGATTACCTACCAATACATCAAGAGAACTGCAGCTTCCATCTTTCACATTGCTCGTCGAGGATCCTTCGTGGCATTGCTGTTACTCTGATCCGGTGGTGGTTTGTCTTTCAGCTAAGATCGAGTGTGAATTCCTTGATTGTGTCTTTACAAGACTTCACAGCAGCCTTAGTGAGTTAATTTTGAATCTTCGCCCCGCAGGCCTATGAGAGCACCGGGTGCTGTTGCCTAGCAACCCGTGTTGCCTGACTGTGCCTGCACCCGGCGTCATCTCGTTCACCTTCACGTCCTCCATCTTAAATCACGTGATTGTGTCAACTTCCTGTGTTCGGTTGTTGTTGCCTAGCAACTCTGCTCCCGCACCCGGTATTGCCTCATCGATCTTCACGTTATTGACGCAAACAACTTCATAGCGTCATCTCCCGGAATTGGAACTAACCCTGGTACCCCTTTTCTGGGAATTACTATTAATCACCGCCGGCGCTCGACGGTAAAAGGAGGTACTGTTTGAATTATTTTATACTTTTGGCTTCCTGACAGTTTGCTCGTTGTGCCACAGTCTCATTGAACGGAACTCCTCACTCCGCCTCATTTCAAAAGAACGAGGTCACGAACTGTGTAATAGAACATTCTTGCCTCGCTTCCCAAGTGTCTGTCATCTCACTCACTCGCTTCCTCACGGAGACTCATTCAATATTTCCCACTGGTGTTTCTCCCACATAAGAGGAAAGTGTCTTTCTTCATCGCTGATCTGCACAGCTCATTTCTCCATAAAAAAAATAAAAGGTTACTGCAGATCCTTTAAAAACAAAAAGAGGGAAAACAATAAGGGGGAGCTTGTTGAATGTCTGGATGATTTACTGATTACACTCTCATTATACTTATACTTTGATACTAGTGTGAGACGAGTCTCAGACCAACATCGGTGTGAAACTTTGTTAACCTTGGATTTGTAAATGTATGATCTATAGGTTTACCATAGTTTTACTACTGAAAAGTTGTGTCAATAATTATTATAATTACTTTTCTTCATGTTTATGGTCCAATCTTAATATAAACTCACGTCATCTTTCTCATTCCCACCATGCAGAACGTCACTTCCCCTCCCTCCTTTCTTTCTCTCTGCTCCAGGTAAACCTCCCATTCCTTGGTTGAAATGAAAAAAAGTATTTTCTAATTACGCTAAGGTCTGCGGTGCTTCCTTAAGTGCCGAAAGGAAGTCTGCACTGTCTCTACACTGCTTGGGTTCAGAGGGACAGGAAGTATTTGAACATCTTCCTGATTTACCAGATAGTGAGGGTAACTCTCTGAACGAGTCTGAAATTTGTATTAGGAAAATGGACCTGCATTACCTACCTAAAATGAGTATGATATTAGAACGCTATCATTTTGGTAAAAGAGTTCAGAGGCATGAAGAGTCTGTGGAGCAATATGTTACTTCTTTGCGTAAACTTGCTTCCACTTGCTTGTTTGGGGGGAGTTTAGATGAAAGACTCAGAGATCAGCTTATGTTAGGCTCCTCCATAGACAAAGCGAAAGATGCGTTTTGGCAAAAAGATAATCCTTCTCTTGAAGATGGAATCACTACTTTAAAATTGCATGAGCATTCCAAAGCCTTCTCTGAAGCCATACGTAAAGTTACAGACAATAACAAGAATTCTGATGTTGACGTAAAACAGATTTGGCTCTAGGGTCAGATAAAACTTCCAAACCGTCCACACAGGGAACTTCTGTTTCATCAAAAGTCACATGACCAAACCCGAATACCAAGTTCTTCGCTGTAAAATGCTTTCGTTGTGGAAATACAGGACATGTTGCCAACTTCAAAGACTGCCCTGGATGGAAAGCAATTTGTTCTTATTGTAAAAAGAAAGGTCATTTTACAAAGTGTTGCAGATCCAATAAGAGTCTAAAGAGTGTAAGAGAAGTAGATCTATACGAACAAGAAGAGGATGATTTGATTGTATCTCAGATTTGTTGTCAAGTGATGGATGGACCTATGGAGGAAGTGTTAATTAATGACAAATGTGTTAAAATGTTGTTTGACTCTGGGGCGAAAATCACCTTAGTTCCCAAAGTATTTTACGAAAAATATTTATTTGCAAAGGTGAAGTTGCTTAAACCTGATATTGTGCCTAGAGGTTATGGTGGACAAATCATAAATCTTTTGGGATACTTTATGGGGACAATTGACTATAAAGGTAGAGTCACTGCAGGCAAGATATATGTCTCGATGAAAGGAGATTCCTTGATAAGTTGGTCTCATCAGTGTGATCTTGGTGTTTTCCTAGCCCCAAATGAAACTCCCTCAGTATGTTTAAGAGATCTTCCCACTATTGCCTCAGTTTCCAATCACAGTGATTGGATTAAAACATTTCCCAAAGTTTTTAATAAAAAACTTGGATGTCTCAAAAAATATCTTCACCTAATCAAATTGAAAAATAATTCTGTCTCGGTTGTAGCCAAAGTCAGGAATGTTCCTCTGTTAGTCAGAGACAAAATGAAAGAAGAATTAAATAAATTACTAGATAATGGTGTTATCAAAGAAGTGGAGGCCACTGAGTGGGTTTCTCCGGTTGTTATGGCCCGGAAAGCCAATGGTGAGGCCAGGTTGTGCATTGATTTAAGAGAACTTAACAAAGCAGTGATTGTTGATCGTTATCCTCTCTTGAATATAACAGAGATGTTGTCCGCATTAGGTGGTGCCACACATTTTTCCACGCTAGACTTGTCTTCTGCCTACCATCAAGTAAGATCCATCCTTCTTGCCAAGAATTGACTACCTTCATAACACCTTTTGGCACTTATAAGTTTCTTAGAATGCCGTTTGGCTTAATATCAGCAGCGTCAGTGTTTCAAAGGGTAATGGAGAATATTTTAAATGGCATTGATGGAGTCAAGGTCTATCAAGATGATGTTCTCGTTCATGGTTCCAGCTTGAGAGAACACGATGAGAGGGTGAGTCTGGTACTCTCTAGATTTCAAGATTCAGGCCTTACCCTTAGATTAGATAAATGCAAGTTTGATGTGAAAGAGATAGAGTATCTTGGTAATTTGATATCTGGCTCAGGGATCAAACCCAAACCTTCATTGGTTGAAACTATCTCTAATCTCAGTTATCCAGCAAGTAAAGATGAACTTACAAAATGTTTGGGTATGGCAGCATTTTATAATAAATTTGTTCCTGGTTTTGCTAAAAAAACTGAAAAAATCAGATCGTTGTTAGAAAAAGGGAGTGAATTTGTTGGGATAAGTCTTGCAGTAATGAGTTTGACTTGATTAAAGATTTTCTAAACAAAGCGCCCAACCTTTCTAGTTTTGATCCCAAGAAAGAGTCCTTCATCATGTCTGATGCCAGTTGTAAAGGATTGGGTGCAGTGCTGTTACAAACCGGAGAAAAGGTGGACAATACAATTTTGTTCATTTCAAGACCACTTAGGGGTGCGGAATGCAACTACGCGGTTGTTGAGAAGGAGGCTTTGGCTGTGTATTAGGCGATTCGTAAACTCAAGAAATTTTTGTGGGGTAAAGCATTTTCTGTAATTTCCGATCACAAACCCTTAAAGGAAGTGTTTGAAAAAAAAGGGATTGATCGAGTATCTCATAGAATAAGAAGATGGGTGATTGCTTTGCAAGATTTTGAATTTTCTGTCTCTTATTTGCCTGGGGCTAGCAACACTCTAGCAGACTGCTTGTCGAGACTTGGTAGTACATCTGATGCTGACGATGGAGATGATGATTCTTTCCTTGGGGAAGATGCTGGAGAAGATGTGCAAGTGTGTTTAGTTACTCAAGGTGTAATCACTGAAGAAGAATGGAGTGTAGGTATGCGTGATGATTTGATTCTTCAACAAGTCCTTTCTTTTTTCTTTTTTTTTTAAACAGTTTTTATTATTTTCATATTCAAGGCACATATCTTTCTGACATATTGATACATATACATATAAACCATTTCCTGACAGTAATGAAAATGATAACACTTGGTTTTATAAAGTCGTACATCCGTCCTTTGACTGACACCTGTCCCCACACTACATCTCCAGCTCCTCTCCACTTTCATCATCTAAGTCCTCCTCTGCTTCGGGTTCTGGGGGTTCACAAATGTATCCCCTGTATTTATTCCATGCCCCCCATATCGTGGTCCACTTCCCCGGACAGCCCCGATTTAAAAACACCGCTTTTTCTGCCACCATAGCCAAATCGAGATCTCCACACCATGCGGCCAGTGATGGTGTTTCCTGCCCTCCCCACTTTTGTGCAATGTTGCGCTTTGCCACCATTATTCCCATTGTTGCCCATTCCTGTGCTGGGCGCTTGAGGTCATTTGGCTCCCATATGTTTAAAATGCATCTTCGAGGCTCGGGCGTTAATGATACTTCCACCACTTGCGATATGGTCCTCATCACTTTTACCCAATACTCCATTATCTTGGGGCATTCCCATAATGTATGGAGGAAGGTGCCCTCCTCCCCGCAGTGTCTCAGGCAGTACGGATGTGACGCAGACCCTATTGTGCATAAGATGCATCCAGTATAGTAAGTTCTATGTAAGATTTTTAGTTGCACCAGTTTTAGCCTAGACGGTATCCCCACCTCCCGCGGTGATGCCAATGCCTCCCGCCATTCATGGTCCTCAAAATCGCCAACCTCTTGTTCCCATTTTCCCCTGAGCACCTCATGAGGGTCTGGGAGGTTGTTTACTAGTGTTTTATATGTGAAAGAAATGGCGCGCTTATACATACAATCTGTCAGAAGCCTGTCTTCCAAGGGGGTGGCCTCCGGGACCTTCGTGCTGGGTGGTATGGCCGCCTGCAGCGCATGCCGAATCTGAAGGTATCTAAAGTGCTCAGTGGGCGCCAGGTCAAATTGTGCCCTGAGATGCTCGAACATGGCGATCCCTCCCTTGTGCCACAAATCACCCACTGTTGATATTCCAATTGCATCCCACTTGTCAAAGCCCTTGCAATGCCCCAAGTTACCCAGCCTTCGGGTCACCCACAGAGGGGTGAGCTGTGTTATTTGTCCTGCCCATCCCAGCTTTCTGTGCGCTTCATGCCAGATGTTTACCGTCTGTTGAGTGGGTCCGAGTAGCCGTGGTGTACGCTTTTTGTTATAAAGTGCTAACAGCATGCCTTCAGCCCCGAACCCATATCTATCTGCCTTATAAGCGGGATTCGTCTGCGGAGCATGCACCCATTGATTAATGACTTTCAAATGTGCCGCCCAGTAATAGAGCTGGATGTTTGGTAGCGCAATGCCCCCATCAAACCACCCGTTATTTAGCTTGCGTTGCGCGATGCGTGCCGGTTTGTTCCCCCACAGTAGCCCCGTGACCTGAGACGCAATGCGTTTAAAGTATGTGGGCGTCACCGGGTACGGCGCGTTTTCGAGGGCATATAGGAATCGGGGCAGTGCCATCATCTTAAAAAGGGCTGCCTTCCCCAGCAGCGTTAGGGGGAGAGCCTCCCAGTGGGCGGCGTCTCTTTTGAGGCGTTCCAGGGGTGGCATGAGATTGTGCTTAATAAATTCATCGGGATCCGCTGTAATATAGATTTCCAAATATCGAAATCCCGCCACCGAGAGCTGCAGTGGACAATCTCCCGTGAGTTGCGGCGGCGGGCCCCGTAGCACAAAGAGTATTGATTTGGACCAATTAATAGTGTACCCTGATGCGCGACCAAATTGTTCAAATAAATTGAGAAGTACCAGGATGGAGCGTCTGGGTGAGGCCAGGTAAAGCAGAACATCATCCGCATAGAGCGATTTGCGATCTTCCCAGTCCGCTGTCCATCGCAGTCCGCGTATCTGCGGTTCCCACCTGATCCATGCCGCCAGTGGCTCAAGCACTAGCGCAAACAGCAACGGTGACAGCGGACAACCCTTCACGCGTGCCTCGAGACAGTGGGAAGTCCTTGGATATGTGGCCGTTAGCTTCTACGTGGGCCAGCGGCCTTGTGTAGAGTAGGGGCACCCACGCACAAAACTGTGGGCCAAATCCCAAATGCGCGAGCACCGCAAATAGGAAGGGCCACTCCACCATATCGAACGCCATACGGGCGTCCAGTGAGAGGATAACTCCCGGTTCCTGAAGATAAGGCACACGGGCCATCAGTCCATGCAATCGCCTCAGATTCAACGCCGTGTTCCTATTAGGCATAAACCCCGATTGATCCGGGTGAACCAGGGTCGTGAGATGCGGAGTAAGCCGTAGCGCCAGGACCTTCGCTAATATTTTAGCCTCCGCATTAATGAGGGAAATGGGGCGGTAGGATAACAAGTCATTTCTTATATATGTGATGGGTGGTGTGAAAAATGCCTATGTAATGAAGAAATCAAAGGGTTTTGGCCTATCAAGGAAGAATTACCTGTCTCCAATGATCTTCTTTTCAGGGGAAGCAGGCTGATTGTCCCTTCGGCTTTGCGTAAAAAGTTGGTTGACAATGCGCATGCTAGCCACATGGGCATTGCTAAAACTAAAGAAAGACTCAGGGAGAGCTATTGGTGGCCTGCAATGGATACCTTTGTGGAAAGATTGGTGCGTGACTGTCTTCAGTGTGCCAGTAGTGATAAAGTTCTGAAATGCAGAACCCACCCTATGGTGGTTAGGGAGCAGGCTACTGGTCCTTGGATTGATATTGCTATTGATATTTTAGGCCCTATCAAGGTAAGATCTCAGGATCAGTATGTCCTGGTTTGTCTGGACATGTTTTCTAGGTGGCCTATTATCAAAGTTGTCAATTGTGTAGATTCATTGTCTATCATTAACTTTCTGGATGAACTTTTTGCGAGTGAGGGGTTGCCAAATTCAGTGTTGTCAGATAATGGGGTACAATTTGTTTCCAGAGTGGTAGAGGAGTTTTTGAGTGAAAGAAGAATTACCCATAAACGTGCGGCCTTATATCATCCAGAATGCAATGGGGTTGTTGAAAGATTTGTGAGAGTTTTAAAGGAGACTATGCAATTGGCCTTAACCTCCAATCTCAATTGGGAGGAAGCTATCAAGAAGAAAGCGTTTGAGTATAGGTTCACTCCGCATTCTTCTACTGGGGTTGCTCCTTTTACTTTATTTAAGGGTAGGGTGGCTAGTACACAAGTAAGTCCTCTTTGGGTGACTTCAAAAAGGTTGGAAATGGGTGGTGTGGTTGACAAAAATGTAGACTGGAAAGACCGTGAGTTGGAAAAAATGATAAAAAGGAAACAAGTATTTGATACAAGAAAATCTGTAAAAAAAACTATTGTTCAAGTCGGTGACTTGGTCAGAATAAAACTTCCTGAAAGAAGATTTGGTAAATCCAAGTTTAGTCAACCAATTAGAGTGACTAAACTGCTCGGTAACGCAGTCAGAAAACAAGATCATAGAGTCTGGAATCTCAGTAGAATAGCTAAATGCCCTCCTAAATGTAGCGAGGATAATATTTCTGGGATTCCTAATAACTCTTCTCTCTCTGAGGATATGAGACCGGTCAGGCTAAAGAAAATTCCTCTTCGATTGCAAGACTAATTATAATATGTTTGCCTTTTGTTTCTTTTCTCACTTGTATTTCTCCTTTTGTTTGGTTAATGAAAAGAGGGAGGTGATGTAGTGTTCTTACTTTATTATGCTGAAGTGTCCATGTTAGGTTTGTGATATCATGTGTTCAGAGTATGTTCCTTTTTAGAATGTTCTTCAGGTGGAATGTGATTCATTGAATGTTAAGTCAGTTATATCTGTTATGTTGGAGGATGAGGTCTTAAGATTACTTGCTACATTAAAGGACCCTCAAGTAACCTACTGCTTCCTGTCTGATTCATGCATATCATCCATACTTCAGGGTGCTTCTATTGGCTTGTATTGTGGACACAAATGTAATACACAACTGAAGAGCAGTTCTAAAACATAACTGAAATAAGCAAAATAAAACAGGCACATACTTTATTACTAGAAGTGTAAACATGTCGACTTTTTTTATTGGTAAGTGCATCATATATCGTATATTATTCTTTAGTTAATATAATTTTTAATAAAATATGTTGAATGAGATTGTTTTTTTTTGTAAGAACCCTTTTTATTTTGCACAGCGATGGAATACATTTTGTTTCCCTGTGTTAAAATATCAAAATAGCGAGAAAATGATGGCTCCACGGGAGAGGATGGGGCTGGGTCTCCCACATATCATCCATTACAACTGAGTTACTCAATTGCGAATAATAGGGAAATGGTCTTAACGGGAATCTTGCAAACATTAGTTCCATATGGACAGGGCTGTTGTGAGACGTACATTATAGGATGTAATTTGGATTCCCCAAAAGCAGAGACTGCAAAACGCATATTGTAGACAAATCACTTGTACACTGTTGAATAGATGGTACACTGTGGTAGCCCAACACACCATAATGACCTTTCTATACCGACCAGGGGCGTAACAAACACCCCCGCAGCCCCCACGGTGCGGGGGAGCCCCCAGTCTTCAGTATGTGAAGGGGGCCCCCTCAGTTTATCTGTGCAGAGGTGTGTGTGACTTGCTCTAAAGCAGCTGCAGTGTGCAGCCTGCTCTGAGCTCCTCCCGCTGACCCAGGACTGAAGAGAAACAAAGTAACAAGTTACATTGTTTCTCTTCAGTCAGAGCCAAGCCCCGAAAAGGGATGGGGGTGGGGGCCCTCAGAGAGAGCATTCACCGCAGGGTACTGCTCCTCTGAGGCAGCACAGAGCTGACTTGAGCCAGAGAAAGTTTCCAGCTCCAGAAACAGGATCTGCTGGGAGGCATTGGAAGCAGGGGCGTAAGTAGTGCATGGGAGCCCCCAGGCTTCCCTACACTTGAAGGGGCCCCCTCGGCCCCACACTGATGTGAGTGCTGAAGCACAGGCCTGAGCAATCCATATCAGTTTTGTTTAGCTTCAGCCTTTCTTTGGGCAGGTAGCAGGGTTCTGAAGATCTTGCACACAAAAAAGAAACAGTTGCAATTTATAGTTTTCGTTTCTTGAGCGCTGGGATGGAGAAAGAAAGAGTCTACAGAGCAGTGACCAGGGGAGGTCAAAGGGAAGTTCAAAGGAGGAAGAAATTCTGGGAGGGAGAGACAGATGATAGAACCCCTGCCCACCCACCCCCCAGGTGCAGGCGGCCCCCGGGAACCCTCAGCCATGCACCTTGCTTGTCCTGATATTCAGCAGACAGTAACTTGCTCTGTTCTTTGTGCAGAGACAGTGGGATAAGTTGATACTGCTCTGAAGAATTGTAAGTAACACTTTATTGTTACATTTTAGGAAGCCACTGATTCTACAGGAAGCCAGGCCAGTGTTTTTTAATTGCAGGAGAGGGTGAAGGGCTCTTGCAGAAGGCCTGGATGGATGACTAAAGCAGGATCCAGTGTTTGACTGCGGACCCTCCCACATCCAGCCTGCACCCTCAGTAAGAGTCCATTATCAGAGTCAGACTACAGAGGTGGCAAGCAGCAAAGAGCAAAAGGGTCTCATGCGTCCTGCATTAGCCTTCTCCCCGGCCATGTTGGCATCCTTCAGCTGCTGAAGGGCTGTGATTCCTGGGGATTAAAGAAGTAGTGAGGCTAGCGCTGGACTATCTGGTGTCCCCCAAGCAAGTGAGACCACCAACAGCCCCTTTCTTTCTACCTTGATGTAATAAAGAGAGGCATGGAGTAACTGGCAGGCCTGGGGATATTGGGCCGATACCATAGCATTCATTATGCCTCACCTCCTGGTCACACCAGACTTAACAAAACCCTAGAATCCCCCACTGGGGCCCCTACAAGTACTGAACAGAGGCAACTGTTTTAACAATGCCTGACAGCGGATGGAATCGGGGTAGGAGTGACTCCTTGCATTGCTTGGTCCGGCTTTTCAGAGGTAGGTTCTGCCCCCCCCGACCAAAGTGAGATCTGACCAAGTAAATGCACCTTAGGATTTCCAACCTCAAGCAGAATTACATTTAGCGCAGATGTGGATTGCACATGTTGCTCTGGTCTGAGGATGGAAACGAGAACCAAGTCAGGTTCAGATCCTGTGACTCTGGAAGTGGCGCTGTTGGCTCAGACTGTCAGTGTCTAGGTTTTGTAGCAGGGTGGCCCTTTGGCTCAGAGCCCTGGCCTGCAGCTCTATCCCAATGATCCTCTGAATAATGGACATTGCACCTTTTACATGTATGTTTTTCCTCCATAATTGTTGAAAACTGGGTGAGAAAGATGGGACAGCTTTTCTATTTTTCAAACTGCACTAAAATGAGTGCACTGCACTTCCTTAAAATGTATGTTTTTCGTGTTGTAGGAAAGCACTGAAAACTTGTGTAAAAGCTCTCGGAGCTCTGCTACTCTAAATAAAGCAAACATTTAAAATACCATAGTCACGCTGCATTCAATGTACTTATTCCTTGTGTCTTCCCATCACCTTGCAAATCTCTACGCCCAACACAATATCCCTCTTTTTCCCTGTTGGTTGCCTCACTTTTTGTTCTGTGGGTTACTTGATCTCTGTTATCTCCTAACATGTAGTTTCCATCCTGCTTTCTTTCCTGCCCTCTCTCTAGCTGCTACTATGATGTGCTGTTCTTCTGTGATTCTTCCATATAGTCCCTTTCACGCACTGTGAATGACCCTCATTTCAGGTAATCTTACTCTCTCGACAGCATCTGCTCAGAGGTGGTAACTCTTGACCCTCCAAACCCCAGTCTCTTTCTAGCTCTTTTGTTTCTTTATCTGTTTTTCCCTTTCTTGTTTTCTTCTCTTTCCCATAAATATCCCTCCTTTCTGTCCTTACCTCTCTGACTTGTTTCTCTCACTCATTCCCTTATCTCTTTGGCAACTGTCCTGACTTTCTAAGTAGTCTTTCTCTCTCTTTATCCCTCACTCTTTCACCTACTCTCTCTCATACGCATTATTTAAGAGTGTTCCTCCATTACTCACTAACTCTCAATACCCACTTTTTGTTATGACTGTCCTTCTCTATCTCCTTTTCTTTCTCTTTCCTTGACTGTATCATCTTGCATCCTCTTTCAGTCTCTCTTTCCTCTTATACATCCATTACGGCCTGCTGTCTCTTGCTATTGGACCACTTATTTTCTTGATACTTCTTTCCTCCTGTATTGTTTCTTGTCAATGACGGCCACTCTCTCCCGGCACTCTCCACCTCTCTTTCAGCTGCCTCCTCTTTATGAATGCCTTTGGTCTAACTATGATTCTAACTCATGCTCTGCGATACATCTTTCATTATGTAACCTTGATTGTTCATTTTTGTTTACCCCCTCCACTCTATTCCCTTGTATTAGTTCCTTGGCTCATCTGATTGGTGTTTGGAGCGTTGCGGAATAAATGAGTGTGTCAGTTAACTGTCACTGTGCTTAATACCACTGTGCACGTGCAGCGGGCCCCTGCCCTGAGACAGGCCCAGACTGGCAGTACCTGGGGTTTCCTGGGACCGGTTTTGTTACGGGGGAGATTTTCTTATTGGCGATCTATATTACATCAGGCCACCTGACCCATCCAAGGTGTTTGGCGCGGCCTACATGCCAGCTTTAGAAGTAGCAAAAACAACAGTTGATGGACAGAATGCAGAACAATGTCATACATTCAGACCGGTGCAGACCGGTTTTTCAAATGTCCATGCATCTTCTTTTTAGCTTGGGTTATCTGTGTGTCTGTCCATGGCTGGTCATTTGGCACTGTAGCCGATGTGCTTTTAGAACTGTCAGCTCTAAAACCTACACTTGTTAAAATTCAGCAGCCACTTGAAATACAAAGTTTCTCTTGCTACTTTTTCTGTCTGTGCCTCCTCTGAAAGAAATGCAAACGTTGAGTCTCTCAGGGGTGTCCAACATAGGTCTAGAAGAACCGGATCCATGCAAGATATTCAGCTATCCATGTGCTATGTAAACAAATGCAATGTAGAGTCATTTTATGTGGATGTCTTCTTTTTGGATATCCTAAATATTTGGCAAGGGTCCGGCCCTCCTGGACCTACCTTGGATGTCCCTGTATTTTCTACAGTGCAATGTCTGTCTTTCCATCATAACGCAGTCTTGATGTGGTCCTTGTCATTGCTAAGGTGCAAAGGATTAAAAAATACACAATGTAGCTATTTTGAGAACAACTGCGTAGAATTCTATGGTTTGCAACCAAGTTAGTATTATGTAGGTTTAAATACACAAGCTACCATTGACTGTAATATTTATTAGAAAGAGATACTTTCTCCAGCATGTGTGTGTTCTTGACACCACACTGCCGCACTAGCAGTGTGGTGTCAAGAACACACACATGCTTCCTGTCACACACTTCCTGTCAATGGCATGGGCTGCACTAGCACTAGCCCATGTTATTGGCAGGAAGTGTGGGTGGGCATATTTATTATATAGATTTGCGGTGGCTGAAAGTATTGATAATGTGGTCATAACAGTAAGAAGCATATTAGTAAGATGAATTTTATTGACATCATATTTGATTAAAAAAATAAAAAAACATGTGACCATTTTTCAGAAAAGCTGTTTTTTTAATATACTGATTGAAAGAATTGAACCACCTTATAAGAGCTGCTATGTCATGTATGTTTGGTTATGTTATAGTGAAATTGCATGATATGTTATGTTGTACAATAGTATGGTGTGCCAAGTTTTTCTATGTGTTACGTTGTTATGCTTTTATATTGTGTTATGTTACCGGGCTGTGATACGGCATACCATTGCTGATTTAAAGAGTGCTGCAGGCAGATAGTGGTCTACTTAAGTGCACTAAGACACACAAGGGAAGGGGGTGGGCACAAGAAGGTTTATACAGCCAGCTCCTTGCGTGGATGAAGGGCATCATCCGGCAGTTTTTCAGCTGCATCGCCTCAGTCTTCGCGGGCAGTGCCAGTTCCTTTGAGGCATATTTCCACCTGAGCAGGAAGTGGACCCAGAACCTCTTTGCATTCTTCCTCTTTGGGGGTTCTGTATTTCTCTTCTCAAGGAGAGGTGGCGGGAAAGCGTTGCTTCTATTGGGATGTTTTCAGTGTCTGGCAACCCCCAGTTGTGCAGGCTGCTTTCCAAATGAGGCTTGATGGGAGGTAAGCTCAGCCTGGCCTTTTTCCTCTCTCCTGATATCCTGCTTTCAGTTGGGTGTTGGGCCCGGCACCGCAGCTAGATAGGACCCTCGAGCAGATGATTGCTCTGGCTCAGCTCTTCTTGGTGGGATCCTCGAGACCAAAATGAGCCAGACTTCCATGTGGCTTCTGTCTGCCACCCACGCTCTCCCCTCAGGTGCCACACATTACAGACAAAGCAGTGACCTTTGATGGAAAACGTGCAAAAGAAAGACATACAGATTTGGTAGTGCTTCTCTGGTGTATTTTTTATGTTCTCTGTAAGAACGTGGGTATGACTGGGTATCCCGGTGCACTGTAAGATCGTCATTTACTATGTTTTAAAAGTTAATACATTTGAATATACAATGAAAAATATGTTGTATATTGCACATTTTTTGCCATTAAAAAAAAACATTATTAGGGGAGAACCACCCCCCAAGTCCACTTGCAAAAGTCAGGCTGGCTTGCTACGTACCATAGAGGTACTGGTCTGACAAAATATGCCAGGGCTGCTTTGGGTTCCCAGTCTGGCCCTGGCCTGAGAGCTCCTGACTGGGTCCAGAGCATGGGGGGCCCCTTCCATGTACCTTGCAGGGGGGCCCCCTCAAGTTTCGTTACGCCACTGATACCGACTGACCCCATACTCGACAATCTAGACTTCCCAGCGGCACTAGGGGTGACCACTCACCCGCACTGCAGGGAGGGAGACTGTAGAATGATATTAGGCATGTATTTGAAGCGGGAAATCATATCTTCTTTGGACTGTAAAAAACATACCAGCTTCCGGACAGAACGCTTCCGGTACCAAAAATTACGACACTGGATCCTTCACCCCCAATTAAAGGCAGTGGTGACCCGTCCACTGACAGAGGCCGAAAAACTCCTCACATCATACCGGGAAATTAATGGGTGGGTCTCCATCATTTACATGCATCTAAACGCTACTCAAAACGTCAAACACCTGGTCTTATATCAACACGTGGACAGGGGTACTCCAACACACCATGTGCACACATAGATGGGAAAAACTGCGGAGGGATAATTATAAGTAGAACTTCTCAGTTCGTCACAGGGAGTCACCCTTCAAAAAAATGGCAGGCTGGACCATACACCAGACAAACTCCACAAAATTTTCCGAAAGACCATGACCAATCTGTGTTGGAGAGGGTGCGGAATGGTGGGGATCCACTCCATGTCTGATGGACCTGCCCAAAGTAACAACACTTATGAAAAGAAGTCTTATCCACTATTAAAGGCAATGCAGGAGTCACATTGCCAGCTGACTGTACTAGGCCCGGCCCAGAAGGCCGGTAAGGTGGTGTGCAGAAACACTGGTGGCTGATATACCAGTTACTGTGAATTGCGAGGATGACCACGGCCAAACATTGGAAATAGACAACGACTCCTGGATGGCACACATGGTGTTGTCATATTTGGGACACAATAGCAACTGAAAACGTCAAAGTTCACATAGATAAGGACGGAAGCAACATTATGACCACTTGACAGCCGGTACTTTTATATATGGATGACACGCGAGGTGCGCTGGCCTGTCCACCGAGACTACAAGCATTGAATTTGTTCGGCTAGGTCTCAAGAGAGGATTCCACCTAATGACCGATAGAGTAAGTTGTGGGCCATTACACTACTATGATACTGTAGGAGGGTGAAAGGGACTTTACAGTGGAGATGTTTTCTTTGTTGGTGCGTCTGTTTGTTTCTATTCATACACAATGTATACGAACTGAATAGAAGCTGTATTTTTACTACCAAAAAACCAATAATCTACATTTGGAAAAAAATAGCGAGATAATACTGCCACAGAACAGATGTATTCGTTACTGTCCTTATTGATTCTTATTTCATTGACCTGAGCACAATGAAAGACTGACTGCACCCTGCAGAATCAAAGCATCTGATCGTGCAGGCAAACATCACTGCAGTGGATTACAGGAAATCCATTTTTGTGATTGGCAGGATAGAGTCCATTGTGATCCATTGTTGCAATTTCTAAATACAAATAAGTGTCCTTAGATAAAAACTGATTTTGTAAACAATATTTAATTCTGAATATCATAGTTTCCATTGGCAACATTAATGAGGGGACCAATTTTATGTTCTTAGTTATTCTGAGGATTTTTTCAATAATAAAAATTGCATTTTGACTTTCACCAACACGACAGCAAGCAAACTCTTTTAGCTCATCCACATGCCTGGCCTCTCCATGAGACGTGAGGTCAGCATCCATACTGGAGGATAGAGTCGGTAGTAGGGAGCCCTTTACGACCCAGGCTTCCAAGTCGTAATCTCCATCCATATTTGTAGGTCCCTTAAATCAGTGACTGGTAAAGTGTAGGTCCGGAACCCTCATTTACAAAGAGCTATATTCCCACAAGTAACATTCAAAGAGCTATATTCTCAGGAGTAAAAAGTGTGCATGTTGAGTACACCCATCAGCATGTATTTTCTGAATCTGCATTCCTGCATGACTAGGTTGTAATCTCAGTCTCTTCACTTGACAAAAAATGTATGTGGTTATGGGCAAATAATTTTATCTACGTATGCCTCAAATTGTAAATACCCATATTGCAATGTGTAAAGGTTTAATGTGGAAACATGTTGCACTACCATTTCTCTGGCTCTTGAGTACGGTTGTTCTTGGGGATCGTCACTTACCACTGGTGTCTGAGGGTATCAGGTATGATTGTTGTGTTCTAGTGAGAGAACCAGTTTATTTCCTTTGCACACTTTATTCTTTAATTGGAACTAGAACAAACAGTCAAGATTTATCCCAGTGGTTGTTGGTTCTGAAACCTGACATTGTATAACACAGTAATCAAAGCAAACACAATGAAACTTTTCAGGCACTCACCCCCAGTCACAGATCTGGGTTGAATGCATCATCATTCTTTAGCTCACTTCGCCACCTCAGTTCAGACCCAGCTATATGCAAATCAGTCTTGACCCTGTGCCTCAAGGGAACAGTCCAGCCTGAACTGCCAAGCCAGGTCTTCCCTGAACCGGAAACAAGCATCCTCGGACCGGTTTCTGGGTAACACCCTTCATCAGCCAGTCTAGCTTGAATCCAGTGGCAAAGGGAGCAAGGGACCCACGTCTGGGCACACCCTGCCAACTTAGGGTGAATAAAGCAAACACAAGGAGAGAAACGTTTCAGCGCTCCTTCCATCATCTCCTTGTGTTTGCTTTGTTTGCCCTAAGTTGGCAGAGTATGCCCAGACATGGGTACCTTGCTCACTTTGCCACTGGATTCAAGCTAGCCTGGCTGATGAGGGCTGTTAGCCCGAAACCGGTCCCAGGATGCTTGTTTCCGGTCCAGGGAAATTATGACTTCAATCTACTTCATCTCAGTAACTGTAAGGGCTAGCTAGTAAGATCTTTCAAATAGCTCTAGAATTTAGTTGATCAGTCCCAGACATTAGCCAAAGACCTATGGGGAAAGGTGTCCCTCTCATGCTAAAAAGGGTGATTCAGACTCTCGCAAGTTGTGGAATTGTATGGGGTGAGTTAGAGTGATGCAGACTTGATACATTTTGTTTTAGAATGTTACCTGCACCAGTCTCGGACTGGCCTATAGGGCAGTCTGGCAGTGCCCACTGGGCTGGTATGAGGGATCCCTGTCTTGGTGAGTTTTTTTTAGCAGTTTGTGGGCCTGTTTTATGGTCTGGTGGGATGGTTTTCACTGTTGA
Source organism: Triturus cristatus (assembly GCF_964204655.1). Classification (NCBI taxonomy): domain Eukaryota; kingdom Metazoa; phylum Chordata; class Amphibia; order Caudata; family Salamandridae; genus Triturus; species Triturus cristatus. Next base: position 930,430,146 of record NC_140584.1, read on the forward strand.
TTTTCCTGATATTAGTACAAGCATTGCCTGCAGCAAACAAAAATGCATGCAATCTCCCATACCTTGCAAAATCTGCATGCTGCATGTCTTTACAAGTTCAAAACTAGCCTGATTTTCAAATATATATGGTTCACTAATGGCAGCCACTTTTATTTTGGTACCCAGGCCTATTTTCTGTCCCAGTACGACCCTGATCTGCACCTTCATAACCCTCTTAAAAAGCAGATATCTTTTGATTGGCTCTAGCCAGATGAGCTGCAGCTCTCTGCGGCTCCTCGCCATCTCACTTCTTCAAAGCGGCCTCCATTCTGGTTTAAGCTGAGCCTGGCTCCCTGTCCTCCTGCTCAGAGGTCTGATTCCTTCCACCTATCAAACCTTCTTCTTGTATCAAGCAGTAGGACTTCCTGGTCAACTGCCCATCTGTGGTGGTGCATTAAACGTCTCACCAAGTAAAGGTAAAAACAGCGTGTATCTCAAACTGGAGGCATAGGAATGAAGCTTTGGCCATTCAGGTTGAGTGAGTGATAAGTTCAAAATTCATAATTCCAAACAACCGTAATGGGGATCATCCTTGCAGCCTTTCGTTCTGGGCTTTCACAAGTGGGGAAGAGCAGTCTTTGGCAGAGCATGAAGTAGGCAGGTCAGACTGAACCTGCACTACACCTCTATTGTTTTCTATAAAGTCTGACAAACCATTTGAAAGTGGGAGATGATAATTGTTGAAAGGCTCAGTCACAATAGAAGTAATATGATAATGTGTAAACTTTTTATGTCTTGTTATAATTAATTTCTCTATATTTTGTGGGAAAACATGCAGTTCTGATCAGTGTTTAATTGCTTACGTTATATTCACAGCAGAATGGTGTGAATTAATTATTCCTTTCTCTGTAATTGTTCCGCGAACAGCATCGCAACCCCTCCTAATCATTTTCCTAATTTGCTCCAAAAAGCTTCTGGTTTGTTCACAAATAATTCTTATTTAATCTGCTAATGTCCCTGTTTCTCTCAAACATTCCTTGCCACCATCATCATGATCTTGGTTTTCTTCCTGAGTGTCTTTCATTTCATTTCCACAAATCCTTGTTTTTCCTTCCAAAATTCAGTGGTGTTTTCAATAAATGCCTATGGGGTGTCATCCACGTGTCCCATGTTTTACACCGCATGTTGCACATTTAAACCCAAATTCCCTAGCTCTCCTTCTAAATGTCTGTGTCCTTCATGAATGGTCCTGGGATTTCCTCTCCAGAGTATATAGCTTTCCGACACCTACATGGTAATAGTTTTTTTCAGAATGTTCCTCATTACCCAACAGGCATTTCTTAAAAATTGGCCCTTGGTTATTCTGAAATGTCTTTGATTTTACTTAAAAATGTTCCTAGTTTTTAATCGTAACTGGCCTGGGTTGCAAGTTCAAATTCCAGTAAAGCAGGCTCCTCCTTTCAAACTTCCTAGGCTGACAGCATGAATGCTACCGAATTGCATAACAACCACTACACGAGACAGATCAAGAGATGATTTGGTGGTGTGTGCCTGCTACGTGAATTGTTATTGCTATTTTTGAATGCTCTGAAGTGTATGTATTTGCCAGGGATGGCCAGAGAACTTACTGATGTCCTTCTTTTAGGATTCAGTTCCAGCACCCAGCTATGGAACAGGATTTTATTTCTCTGATGAGGCTAAACTCACAAGGTCTGAGCTGCAGATTGTATCTACCTTTAACAAGGATGAAAGCTTCCCCAGACTGGGAGTGGACATGGCAAAGAGTCTTATGGATCAGGAACAAAGTAGAGGTAAAGGATTCAGAATTATACTATTAAAATGGTTGACACTCGTGGATCTGAAAAGATACTATTAGAATGGTTGACGCTCTAGGATTTGGAATGATACTATTCGAATGGTAGATACTCTGGGTCTAATGCAAAACACCTTTTGCCAACCCTAAATTCTTCATAAGTGCTCCAGACACTCAGAGCAAGGCATGCTACCTTTACCCTGCAGTCTCTTCCCCAAGTTGCCTTTAACCGCTGTTTTTACTATGCAGGTAAGTACAACATAGGTAAGTACATTTAATAGTTTTTTTCCTTTACCATGCATATTTTACCGCGCAGTACTTTACCACACAAGTATGTGTATATATGTACATTTTATAATAACATTGTTTTTATAATATTTTACAAACAGGTGGGTTAGGTGCGGGTAGAGGTAAAGGTGATTTTAGGGCTAAGAGTTCAGTACAGGTAAAGTGAGGTAAGGGAGGTTTTAGGATTATGGGGTGGGTAGTTGTAAAGTGAGGCACGGTTGATTTCGAGTTTAACGGTGGGTTGAGTTAAGGGTGATTTAAGGGTTAAAAGTGAAGGGAGGCAAATGTGATTTTACAGTGGGTAGTGGTAAAGGAAGTTAACGGTGATTTTAGGGTTTGGGGTGGGTATAGTTAAAGTGAGGTAAGGTGATTTTAGGGTTTTGAGGTGGATAGAGGTAAAGGGATGTAAGGGTGAATTTAGGTTTAAGAGGTGGGAAAAGAGATACATTGAGGTATGGGTGATTTGGTGATTTAGGGTTCAGAACTGGTTTAAAGTGACTTTATAGTTAAGTGAATATGTTAGTGCCAGCATAACATTTTGAACCAAAAAAAACACACATTTTTTTTTTTTGTTAGAGTTTTCTTTACGGTTAACTAGACCCAAGACATCGAGTATCAGAGTGCTTTATATGAGCACTAGTTTCGTTACAGAAGGACACATTCATTTTGGTAGACACAGGGAGATTTAGTGATTTGCCCAGAATCACAGGATGTTGAGCGTCGTTGCCGAGATTCGAACCCGGTTCCCCAGCTCTAAGGTTGACTGCTCTAGCCGTAAGGCTATATTCACCAGTTATAGTTATCAGAGCTAACTGTAACCTACGCCCCACTATGCACTGCTTAAGAACTTGTACATCACTCGTGACGTGTTCTACGACATTATTTATGACATCACAGATGACATCACAAATTACATCATTGATGATGCAGCTATTTATGCGTGCTCCCTACGGGCAGAAACAATATGTGATCTGAAACCAAACACAAGTCTGCCTCCAGTCGGCGGGAGCATCTTTTACTCTCTCACTACCAGGGAGCAGACTGACATGTTTGCTCCCATTTGGGAGATTTAAAAATGCTCCTAGCAGAATGGAACAAACATGTTTGCTCCCATTTGGTAGGAGATTCAAAAATGCTCCTGGCAGAATGGAGCAAACACATGTTTCCCTGCCCTCGCTGGTGCGGGCAGGGAAACTGATGTGTCCCGGGGGTGGGCTTCCTGTGACACAGTAACTGAGCCAGCCCCAGGGGATGGGGTCCCCGGGGACTTTAACATGGAGGGGCCATGTGACGCCCCTCCCTTAAAACTTTATTTTGGCACTGGAGGATGGGCTCCCCAGGGGCCTCCTTCGGCTCGGAGATGAGGCCGCGCAGCCCCCTTCCGTGGGATCCCCATGGCCTAACAAGGGGAGGGAGGGAAGTTGCACACCCCTCTCCCTTTAATGCATTACGCCCCGGCAGATGGGGTCCCTGGGGCCACCTAAGGCACGGGGAGGAGGGGGATGCTGCCCCCCTCCTCTTTCATTTAGATTTTGGCCCTGGGGGATGGAATCTCTGGGGCCTAACCAAGCTTGGGGAGGAGGGCCGCTAGCCCCGCTCCCATTAATTAATAAATTAGGCCCCTTGGGATTGGGTCCCCGGGACCAACATAGATTGGGGAAAGGGGGCCGGGTGCTCCCTCGCCTTCACTAGTATACCCATCCCTGGGCGATGGGTTCCGCGGGCACGAAATCAGCTCAGGGAGGGGGACACGTGCCTCCCTCCCCTTCATTAATATACGCAGCCCCGAGGGATGAGGTCCCAGGGGCCCAAATGGGCTCAGGGAGGGGGGCCCTACTCACGGATCCCTTACCAAATATTTACATTTTAAAATGGTGAGTGTCATTCTCTTTTTTTCTGCGACCTTTATTCTGCATCTGCACCTCCTCAGAATTTCTTACTCCTGGGCCACTCTTGCTACAATAACTTGTGCTACTGAAACTAATAAAGGACTAGTGTTATGGGTTGATGAGGAGTTTCCTACAACCGGGTTGTAATTCTTGTAGTGACAAATACTTGGTGGTAACAATGAGGTGTGGAGCTGTGATTGATGGTTACCATTACACATAGGATTTATAAAAAAGAAAATGCCATTGAAGTTTAGCAGTGTTTGTGTTTTAGAGATGGTGTTAGAGGAAAATCTGCCCCTTTTTTTCTCCCAAATACTCCAGAATTTCACATGGTTGATTATATGTAATACTCAAAAAAAATTCTATTGTGAATTCTAAACAATCAAAGTCTCTGTAGAAGCAGAGTGACTCAAACTGCAGCATATTTTGCAGGTTCATACTACACAAATTGAGTAAAAGCAATTTGATTCAGTTTTTTTGGTAGAAGATAGGATGAAACAAGCTCTGTCTACGAAATTGTTTCTGCAATAACACACAAAATTGAAAACTATATAATCCCAGCACTCCCAAAGTCACCGTATACCAGTTTACTAGTCATTACTTCCATAGGCTACAAATTGTGAAACCACAACCTGGTTTTATGCATTTTTGTGTGTCACACTTACATACATGCCAACATTTCAGAAGAGCAAAGTGGGAGATTTTTTTAAAAAATCGGGAGAATGGGGCCTTGAATCGGGTTACTGGCATGTATGGGCTTTGGAAGTGTGCTTCTGCAGTGTCGGACATTTGAAACGCAATTGCACGTTTTTTTCTTCATGGAGCGCAATGGCAGGCAGAGAGGGGGTGATGCAAGTGTTGTGCACTGGCCTGGCAGGTTGCTGGCAGTGCATACACCACCCCTCTCCCCCCCACCCCCCTCGTGTGTGGCAGCCCGGGCTGAAACAGCTTCCCGGGCACGCACACAGCGCCCCCGGGTACTTCACAGGTCTTTTAAAGACCATTCGCTTGTTAATGAGGCTTTGTTGGTTTTTAACCCCCTCTAGAGCCCCTGCATCCCCACTCTGACTATTGCTGGAAGAATTAGCACCTTTCACAACACCAAGCCCTGTCAGCTGAAACCCTGAGGAATCGGGTTTCTGGACGCTTGAATTGGGAGGCGGGAGACTAGCCTTGAAATCGGTAGTCTCCCGCCTGAATCGGGAGGGTTGGCATGTCTGCACTTGTATAAAGAGTAACGTACTTTTCCTTACTATTTCCCATATGCCGACCGTCACCTTGGCTCCTTGCGTCCATCTATCCTACATCCACGAGAACAACCTCACAGTCACACCGTTCACAACTGAGAGCAGCGGAGATGCCCCGGCGAGGCCCCTCTCCTGTCACCAGCTGTCCAGGGATGTCCCACGCGTCAGAAAGTGCGGGTAAACTTGCTGTGCTGTAGGACGGCTCCACAGCCGTTCGCTGTGATCTCAAACACATCCCAATCACGTGTAAACAGCTGCCCAAATGCACACAGCATGTGGGAACAGACTCCAAGCTAAAATATCCTTTCTCCCCCTTAGGATCAGGTAGCAAGCACGTTGAACAGAGAGGCGGGCGTTCTGTGCCTGGCCTGCACTCTCATTGGGCGCTGACTGCCTTGCCGTTATAGTTTGCTTTTATGCCATAAATGCGATGTTTCCCAGAACGTGGAAGCGTTACAAAGTAAGTGCACATACACAACTTGAAAGCCAAGACCAGTAAAGTAAGATGGGACATGCCGCGATGCTTGCTAAAAACAAGTTCGAGCCGTTTGACTCAATCATCTCCTTCCGGGTAAACATGGGGGCATATTATCAATGGGCAGCGATAATTATCGTTGGCCGTTCATAGCGATAGAAAAATTATCGCCAGCTATCGCTGAATATTATCGCCATGATAACGCTATATTTACAACGCATAGCGCTATGGCGATAATATTTCAGCGATTGCGGTGTAACCAGCGATGTTCCATTGAAAACAGCGATAACATTGCTGATAGGACCCTGTGGTCCTATCTGCATAATCCATATCCCATTAAAAGTATGCCTTAGTCAGGAATTTAACAGGTGTTAAATTCCTGAGTTAAGGCTGAGGTAGCGTGATTTTTTTTATCGCTGCACCTCCTTGTTAATATCGCGAAGCTGCCTTCACGATATTAACATGTGTTGTTTTCACAGCCACGCCTCTTTTGCATTTCATTAGCGATGCGAGGCTGTGAAAAAACGGGCTCTACATCAAAGAAACACGCACAAGCGTGTCCTTGATGATATTGCGATATAATTATCGCCGCTTTTCGCCCAAAAACAGACGCTAAAGCAGCGATAATTATATCGCCAGCCCTTGCTAATATGCCCCTTAGTTTGACCTTTGGCTACCGGCGACAGGAGAGTTTTCATCAATGCACTCTGCACGATTTTTGGTGATTCGCTTCCTAACCCAGCTACTCACGCTTTTGGCCGTTTGCTGCCTTCATTACTTTACATGATGTGCAGTGGCGTAGCTAGGGGGGGATGGTGTGGGCGGTCCGCCCCAGGCGGCACTATTTTGGGGGCGGACCAAGGCATTCAGATAAGGCTCGGCTTGCTTGCGTGGACGTTCGGGGACGGGCAGAGAAGGAATAGGACTCGGGCAATGTCCTCTTCTTTTTTGTGCTGGCAGCTGTCCCCCCCCCCCCATCTTCCTATTATTCCCTCCCTTTCTGTCTTGCTCCTCACTTACTGAAAACCGTGACTTGAAGAAACGGTTTACAACCTCTTTCCTTCTTTCATTTAGCTGCTTCCCTGTGAAATCGATCCAAAAAAGAAAAACACTCTTGCGGGAAATGCCCTTTTTCTGACATTTTTCTATTCCAAAGTGCAGCGGGATGGAGAGAAATAGAAGTTTTTAAATATAAAAAATAAATACATACCTAAATACAGCAATACAGTTGCAAAGTGGCCAGATTGGTTTTATTCACATCCAAATACATCAGCCTCACTTTACAGAGTTTGCCAGTGAAGCGCTACTTTTGTTTTCTAGTCTTTCTTTGAACAGCATTGTTGTCTCCAGGTGGGAAAGTGTACCATTCCTGGAGGTACTGCAATACCTGGCTGATGGGTGGATTGGAAAACAAAATGTGTACCATGGCTCTGTGTTTATGGATGTGGTCTTTTTAAACCATACTGCTTACGTTTTGTAAGGATTTAAGCAATGGACTTTGAAACGGTTCCCTTCAGGGCCCTGTAGTCATGTCCTTAACTTTTCAGGTAAAACCACTCGCTGATTTCTGAATAGTGAGTGAGAGATCGTTAAGGTAACCATGTTGTTTCTGCTTACATTTCACATGCTTTACTTAATCTTGCATTCCCTATGAGTGTTTGCTTTTACTTTTTATTTTTAGGCAGAATATTACTCTTATCAAGTGCATAATTTGAATTGAGCCACATCCAAGTGTTTATAGCGGGCACAATTAGGTTGTAGCTGAAGGCAGTGCGAGTTTCTCTCAGTGGGGCACTATGGTGTTCAGTGGGGGAGAGGATGTGGCACTATGGCCAGAGCTGTCAAATATGGAACTGGGGAACTGGGTTCAGCTTTCATGACCAGTCCACCAGACCACTCTACTGAGGGAGCATATTCCCATGCTAGACCTTAGAAGGCCCCACTAGACCTTAGAAGGCTTGATGTCTTAGCACAAGCAGGTGTAGCCTAGTGGTGTCAATTGTGAGTTAACCTTGAAGGCCTGTCCACCACAATCCATACTGAAGTTCATTTCCAGTCTTGCAGGCAGGCCTACGAAGCAGCACACCCTAGAGCAACAGTGATCCAGTCACTGTGACTCTGTCACTGAGGTCACATGAACCTTGTGCATGTTAGGGAGGTGCGAACGGTGTGACCGCACTTGGTACCTATTTCGGGTGGGTGCGTAGTGTTTGCAAGTATATTATGGTTTAAAAAAAAACTTGCTGCCTCCTTCCTGGCCTCCAGCAATTTTCAGAAACAATAAAAATGTCATAATAACTTTGGTGATTAATGTTCTTCCTAGTGAGAGATCCCAGTTTTGTCTAGTGGAATGGTTGACTCCTGGAAAGGTAACTCAGAGGGTTAATGTGCCTGCTGCAAAGAACATGTACCATGCAGATCACAAAGTGCACTGCTTTAATGGGTGGACCATGATTATTTATTTATTTATTTAGCGATTTGTAGAGCGCCTGGTGACCCGAAGGCATCCCCGCGCTTTAACATTGTAGAGACCAGAGGGGACAGGCAACCTTATTTTGGGAACAGCAACGTTTTTAATTTTTTCCGGAACAGGAGATGGCTGGGTTCCGTCCTCAGAGGGCGAGGAAGTGAATTCCATCCGGAGGAGACTTTTACAGAAAAGCGACGGCCGCCGGTGCGTGCCTTCCTGTATCTAGGGACGTTGGCCAGCCGCTCATTGTCCGAGCGTAGGGATCTGGGGGCTCTGTAAGGGGTGACCAGGTCTCTCAGGATAGCAGGGCCAAGACCATTGAGAAGTTTGTGTGCGGTGCACAGGGCCTTACATTCTACCCTTTGTCGAATAGGGAGCCAGTGGAGGGCCTTGATCGCTGGTCTGGCTGAGGCTCTGGAAGGGAGATTCAAAAGGAGCCGGGCAGCTGCATTTTGCGTGCGCTGAAGTTTTGCCATGGTGGCTTCCGGAGCTCCTAGGTAGACCATGTTACTGTAGTCTAGCCGCGCCAGGATCAGACCTTGGACCAGGAGTTTCCTAGATAGGGGCGGAAGTAGTGGAAGGATCTTGCGGATGGAGCGCATGAGCCCGAAACAGATGCCTGCTGTTTTGACTGCTTGAGTTTTCAGCGACAGCTCGGGTTCCAGCCAGACTCCTAAGGTCTTGATTTCTTGTTTCGGGGTGGGAACTTCCCCGAAAACATCTGGCCAGACCGATGAGGGGATGGATGTCCATTGCTTGCCCAGAAGCATGACTTCTGTCTTTGAGCCGTTTAGCTTGAGCGATGACTCGCACATCCAGTGGTGAATTTCCTGGAGGCAATTCAGTAGGTTGTCTGGGTGTTTGTCAAGGTGTGAGAGAGAGACGACTAATTGCGTGTCGTCCGCATAACTTACTATCTTGATCCCGAAGGGGGCGACGACATCCTCAAGGGGGGCCATGTAAGCATTAAACAAAGTGGGGCTTAATGAGGACCCCTGGGGGACTCCGCTCAGGAGGGGGAGGGAGGCAGAGTGTGAATTGCCATCCCATACCTGGAACGAGCGCCCTGAAAGGAAGGATTCTATCCAAGTAATCGCGGAGCCTGCGAGCCCTGCCACGGCCAGCCGATGGAGAAGGACACGGTGGTTAACCGTGTCAAAGGCTGCGCTGAGGTCCAGGAGGATCACTGCCACTGACCCTCCTGAATCCAGAATGCACCTTGCCTCTTCGATGACAGCGAGAAGGGCGGTATCTGTGCCGTGGCCCGGGCGGAACCCAGTTTGGGACTGCCGCAGAAGGTTGTTCGATTCTAGAAACTGAGACAGTTGCCCATTGACCAGTTTCTCTGCCATTTTGCTGACGCATGGAAGGAGTGAGATTGGTCGGTAGTTTGCCATGTCGGCGGGGTCCAGATGAGGTTTTTTTAAAAGTGCCTTAACTACTGCGCTCTTCCAACTAGGGGGGACCGAGCCTTGAGAGAGCGAGATGTTTATTAGTTCCGTGATCGTGGGCACGATGGCAGGGGATACTGTTTTCAGGAATCTAATGGGGGCGGGATCCAGTGGGGAGCCGCTTTTCATTTTGGCCATGGTTGAGCCTACTTCGTCCAAAGTTACTGCCCTGAAAGCGGTCAGCTGAGGATGCCTGTTGTTTCCTGTAAGGTTGGTAGATGCATCATGGTCCATGGGGTTCAGCAGGCAGGGAGGGGGGAGGGAGGCTAGGATCTGGGCGATTTTGGAATTGAAGTAGGTTGCCAGTTCGTCACTTCTATCCGCTGGGAGTGTGTTGGAGGAGGGGGGGATGGTATTTTCAAGAGCTCTTTGGCGATGAGAAAAGATTCTCTTGCCGAGTTGGTGGAATTTTTTATTCTGGTGTCGTAGTGCGAGGTTTTAGTGATTTTCAGAGTTGACTTGTAAAGTCTCACTGACCTCTGATAGGCTTCCTTGCTGGCGTGCAGCCAGTCTTTCCTCCATAGTCGCTCTGCTTTTTTGCAGTTCTTGCGGAGAGACCGTAGTTCCGGGGTGTACCAGGGGGCTGAACCTAGTTTCCCGTTTTTGTCCTCACGGGATTTTATGGGGAGGATGGAGTCCAGTGATGTGGAAATCCACTCCCTGAATTTACTATCTGCGGTGACCGGATCTTCGGAAGGGGTGGGGGTAGTAGAGTTCAGGGTTGTGGACCATGCCTCCGCGGAGAGTCTGGACCAAGCCCTGTCCCTGGTATAGGTCCTGGGTTTGTGGGGTTTCTTAAAGGCTCCTGGTAATTGAAGAGGGACCATGAAGTGGTCCGTCCACGGGAGGGTGAGGGACTCTTTGGCTTTGAGGGTGGGGATGTTAGTAAACACCGGGTCGAGCATTAAATGACCATGATGAATGGTCATTTAATGTCAGCTGTAGATGATGGATCCCTGAACAGTGTCATGTATGTGCATGTTTGCATTGTGTTGAGGGGATTACCAGGTAATTGTTCACGCAGCTCTCTGATGGATGTCACATGCGGTTTTTCTGGGTCCCCAGCTAGATCATGCAGTCTGTGTGTTCTCTTTTGTACTGCCAGTCACTGCCAGTCACCGGTGTATTCACCTGTGTAGCCTTGGACCATCTCATGTATGTGCATGTAACTTGCATGATCGAGGTAACTATTAGCGGCGATACTATGTGTCTCTCGGTCCTCTTTTAAGTGCTTGCCGTCCTTTTTGCCCAGCAACCCCCCCTCCCAGGGGCGGCAATCTGAGGGATAGCCCCGGACACCACAAGCTCTAGCTACGCCTCTGATGATGTGGCCCCTTGATGAACAACAGCACCGGGCTGCTGTACTTGATTGAGCACCCAGCACATTCATCAAGCTGTTAAACATTTAAACCAGTGCTTGAAATGGAAAAATAGAAGTGCAGGTACTCAGTAGCAGAGTTCCTGCTTGTTTCTGGGAAGTGCCGGTACTCTCCAACTAAAAGTATTACATTTCTCTTGAGAAGTGCCGGTACTCTCCCCTCAATAAAAAAAAAAAAAGTGGCGGTACCGGCCCATTTAAATCACTGGTTTAAACAGGCAAGCACTTATTTACATACAACAGAACTAAAGGAAATGAAGCAAAGAGGGTACTTGCACCACTTATCTGTAGCAACACCTTCATTGTTAAAGATGTGCAGCAAACATGCAAGAATATGATAACATCTCTTCACGTTTAAAAAAAATGTGTTTCATTAACATGCAGAAACTTCACCTCAGGTCCTCTGGTGCCTTGCTAGCTCAGGTCCCCAGAGTGAAGAAAGTTTACTTTGGTGGCAGTTTTTAGGTCGAACCTGGGCAGCGCATGCGTTGCTCTGCAAGACATGCTGTATTAAGGTATAGACATGAGGCTCCCCCCCACTCTCCGCCCAGTTTTTTCATTGGCCGGGGTCATTGTCCATTGTAAACTGTGGCTTTTCATTAGTCAATAGACTTAGTAGTCCCTCCTTAGTACCACCTTTTCCCATTTTGTAACCTCCCATGAGGACATCCCCTGTTACGTGGGCTGTTGCTCGGTAGCCTTTAATTACAGCCTCTGAGCACTATTTTCTCAAAGAGCTTTGTCCTGCCGGCTCTTGCCGGCAGGAAAAGGCAGGACACGCTCTCTCCTTACGCATTTGCAATGCAATAGATCTTGCATTTGTGAGAGTTCAAGCTATTGGCATTGTAAATGACAATGCCCTTTATTTATCTGGTTTTTTTTAAAAACACGTAAATAAAAGGCATTGTAATTTACAATGCCAATAGCTTAAACTCTCGTAAATGCGAGAACTATTGCATTGCAAATGCTTGTTTTTTTAGCTTTCTAGCACTAAAGTTATTGAACTCTCTCCCGCATTATCTGAGGCAATCAAAAATAGAGCTTCTAAACCCTAGTTACCAATAGTATCACAACTTTGGAATCCTCTAGAGCAGCATCAGATACTGATATTGGTCCGATTGATGACGATGACTGGGCGAAGGTGCTCCAGTCACCACGCGAGGCAGTAGTCTTAACCCGACTTCACCTCATCAAGTTCATATACTTACACAGGGTGTATTACACCAGACATCGGCTATGGAGGGTGGGACTGATTGCATCTCCGCTCTGTCTTCGATGTCATGTGGAAGAAGGTACCTTCATACACACAATATGGTCATGTCCAGTCCTAGAATGTTTTTGGTGTTGGGTATTACACTTCCTGGCTGAGGTGCTAGCTTGGGACAACTGAGATCTCCAAAATTAACACTATTGCACAGAACTGACACTTTAGGAGGAAAAAGGTACAAAAGACATTTGTTGTTCCTAGGTCTCACCCTAGCAAAGCGAGACATTGCCCAACTATGGAAAGCAGAGATCCCGCCCGAGTGGCGCTATGGAAAGCAGGTTTGGATTTTTTCATGGAATTGGAACTCCCTGTTGTCATAGCTCGGGGATGCCTGCAAAAACATACCAAAATATGCACAAGGTGGGCCACTTATAGGAACATACCCCTGGAAATGCATAACGAGGCAGAGGATCAACTAGGTACAGAGGTGATAACAGAGATACGAGGATAGAGGGTCTATCAACTCACTCATAGATACATCACGTAGATGCATGACCAAGATCAAAAATATGCACACACTAGGCATAGTTAGAGTTCTGTTTTTATTAGAGCTAATGTACAGGGGAATTTCCTTACTCAGAACACACTTGAGGAACTGAGAAATAATGTTGGTATATGATGTCTGCTATTAAAGACGTGTTGTTGCATGAGACTCAAATACCCTGTACTGTATTCATAAAACAAATAAAATATGTTTAAAAAAAAAAACAGAGCTTCTGTTCCGCAAAAGCTTAACAACCTGACTCTTTTGATAGACTGTCTCCTCCTTTGCCCTCCGTGACTCTTTTGGGAGCTAGATCTGCTAGTGCTGGGACACTTCTGTTGAAGTAGCTATGTGATTTATAAACGTAATAATAATAACTATTATTAGTACATCAAATGATATCACTGCATTGAGAGGCATTTTTTATGAGTGATATTTTTCAAACGGGAACTTAGAAATATGCATGCCTCCCCCCACTACCCGGAAAACAATGCCACTAGTGAGCCAAGGAACAAGTTATATGTCATGTATACTCACTGGGTGACCTAGGTTGGTATTTTACATGGAACAACATTATAGTTTATTAAATCAAAAACTAGAGGAAATTTTGTGCAGCGCACATCCTGAACTCATGTATTACATATTTGACAATGAATGAAGAAAAAGTAGCCAAAGTGAAATAACACAATTACCTAATATCACACAATTTGATCAGATGGGGAAGCCGGCATTAATCCCAGGTTTTCTGGTTTCACATTTTGCAATTCAGCTACTTTTTTATTTATTCAGTTATTATTTTAAAAAATAGAGGTTTAATACATATGAATCCATACAAAAAAGGGAAGACACTTCCATCTTATGACAGTATACATGCATGGGAGAAACTCAGTTGGCTCTCAGTTGACATGCAACATATAACAGAAATCTGGCATTCAATGAGTAATCACCCCATAAAGAGGGTTCAGCAAAACTATCCCCCTTCAACATCCCTTTTCAGTGGGCTCCAAATGTCTCATGAGTTCCGCATGCAGGTCAAGCTACTCATCGCAATATATAAGAGAATCACCCACTGTTTAAGTTTCAGACAACATACTCTACCTTATAATAGCAGGCGATCAGTCTCTTGGGTAACAAAACCGCCAATGCAATACTTTTTTAGGTGAATAGTAGGGATCTGTATCTCCCAATCCAAGAGTGCGACTTAGGGACCCAATGGTACTACACAGTTGACAATGGTGGACAAAACAGATGGTGCCTCATACCAAATATTTTACATCGCACTGCAGGGCCAGGCCAGGTGAAGAAATTTAGCCTCCAGTGACTCAAATCCAATATAATTTGAATCTTGATTGAGAGCAAACTTCCATAGGGACAAAAGAGTATAATAGGTCTTTGCAAGAATATATAATACATAAACTACTTCTCGATTAAATCATACCCATCAGGGCACATCTGATTCTCCAGGTATCTACAGGATTCTCCACCCCCAGCTTTTCCTTCCACCTACATTTGGCTGAATGTTCTGTCACTGGTAGCTCACCTTGAGCTGTACGAGATATGTAGGAAATTAGATGTTTTATGGCACATAATAATTTCACTAGAGTGTGTAGAGTATCATGCTCATAGGGTAAAGTTGGGATGGCTGTCCTGCATGAGGCTTGAAGTGTGTGTAACAGGAATATATCTAGGGGAGTGCAGGGTGAGGTCCCCTTGTAGTCCTCAAGTGTGATGAAGCTACTATTTTTGTATTTATCCCCCCCAGTTTTGGAGTCCCATGATATTTGGGTAATTGTGATATCATCTTAGGGTCATGAGCAGCAGTGGGTGATAATGCAAAGCCAGCCAAGGAACGTAGATAACATCACGCCCAACCTTTTTGACTAGTCTCTTCTAGGCTCGGTCAGTGCAGGTCATGGTGGCTTTTTTGATTTTTAAGTGAGAGAGTGGAGTACCAATCAGGGACCGAAGCAGGTGGGAGCATTCCCATGCATCTCGGCAGCAACACACAGCTCTGGGGGATCCAGCGTTACATTCCTGAGCAAGATCTGAAAAGTTTTGTTGAATCTTTGGTACTCTCCAGACTGGACTACTATCATTCTCACCTTGCAGGCCTCCACAAGGGCCACCTATCGCCTATAAAATCCATCCTCTACTTGGCTGCTCATTTCATCTACTGGGCCAAAAGAAATGACCATATCACATTTATGATGATAACTCTTTGCTGGCTTCCTATTGAAGCTACGACCATATACATGACTGCTTGTATCACCCATAAAGGCATTCGCACTTCCACACCTCGCTACCTAGCAAACAAACTCAAGATATCAGGTGGCTGTAGACCTTCACGAAATGGTGAAAATCCGCTGCTCGAATCTCCAACTGTCAAAAGGGAAAGGCTTATGGTGCAATCTTTCTCAGGTAATGCGACAAGAATTTGGAACTCGCTACCTCAAAATCTTCGTACCACCACCTCTTTCTAGATCTTCAAAATGGACCATAAAATTCCTCTTTCCCAAAGACATTTTTCTCAATAACACTACTCGCCAAGCTCCACACCAGGCATACGCCTTCACATTTAATGGAGTGGCCCTGGCTGTTACATGATACTCTTGAGAGCTATAACAACCTTTCCGCTTTAACTCTGTAAAAATGTAATAAGTAACATTTGGGTTAACGTTCAGAATGTCAGGGAATGAATAGTACAAAGGGATTATGCGGAGATCGTGGTGGAGTCTGAAATTAATATATCTAAGCTTCCATTATTATTTTAAGTAAGTAGGTTTTCAGTGACATTCTGAATCTGAGAAGCATGGGAATAGACCTATGCCTTCCAGGGCAGTAGTATGCGTGGTTTGCTGCTTTGCCTTTCACTGTTCCTAAGAGAGCCACTCTGAGATGAGTTTTGCATCTCTGTGACAACTGAATGTAAAAACGTGATAGTTGGGCCGCTATATTGAACCTCACCCACTGGTAATTACTTTGGGTCTTGCCTCTCATTGGCCAGGAACTTCTGTGGTGGCGAGTTCATCAGGGAGGTGACATGGTTGTGATAGGTATATCACATGTAAGTAATGCATAGTATCTTGAACAGTATTCTTGCTTCCGGGTGAAGCAAGTGTAGATTGATTAGAATTGGTTTCCTTGAACTATCTATGCGGCGCCAATCACCAGCCTTGCAGATGTTGTCTCTGATCACTGCCTTACACCCCACTAAACTCTCAGAACCATATAAAGAGCCTTGCATTTGTTTTTTTACAGGGAGTCATGAAAGATTGGAAAGTTGTATGTGTTTTTTTTGGGGTAAGGCCAAAATGAGCCAAGAAGCTTCATTTTGGATTTACTGAAGTTTGTATTTGCTTATGGGATAGGCCTTGTTGGGCTCCCTTTCTAATAGTCAATTATTGGTAACTTGATGTCCTTGATGTTTTGTCTTCAGTTACAGGTGATGAGGTGGAAACTTGGTATCAAGATCGTTTTGATATTCAGAAAATGCCTGTGGGCCAGAGACAGATGACATACATCAACTTGAGCCATGTCATTCGCTATCACCAGGAAGTAGGCGTGCGGGTGAGGATCAGCCAGCTCTACGGACTCCAGAGTAAGAAGAGATTTAATCTTGTGCTGCATCCCAGGTCTGGCTAAAACTGCAAACAAAGCAAAACCAAAGGAAATGATGGACGGAGTGTTGAACATTGCAAGCACTCACCCCCAGTCAACTGATCTGGGTTTAATCCACCACCGTTCTTTAGCCCACTCTGCCACCCCAGTTAAGACATGGCCATATGCAAATCAGTCTGACCCTGTGCCTCATGGGAACAGTCCAGCCCGAACTGCCAAGCCATGACTTCCCTGGACCGGAAACAAGCTTCCTACGACCGGTTTCTGGCATTTCAGCCATCTTCAGCCAGGCTTGCTTGAATCCAGTGGCAAAGTGAGCAAGGGACTCACGTCTGAGCATACCCTGCCAACTTATGGCGAACAAAGCAAAACCAAAGGAAATGATGGACGGAGTGTTGAACATTGCAAGCACTCCCCCCCCAGTCAACTGATCTGGGTTTAATCCACCACCGTTCTTTAGCCCACTCTGCCACCCCAGTTAAGACATGGCCATATGCAAATCAGTCTGACCCTGTGCCTCATGGGAACAGTCCAGCCCGAACTGCCAAGCCATGTCTTCCCTGGACCGGAAACAAGCTTCCTAGGACCGGTTTCTGGCATTTCAGCCGTCTTCAGCCAGGCTTGCTTGAATCCAGTGGCAAAGTAAGCAAGGGACTCACGTCTGAGCATACCCTGCCAACTTATGGCAAACAAAGCAAAACCAAAGGAAATGATGGACGGAGTGTTGAACATTGCAAGCACTCACCCCCAGTCAACTGAACTGGGTTTAATCCACCACCGTTCTTTAGCCCCCTCTGCCACCCCAGTTAAGACATGGCCATATGCAAATCAGTCTGACCCTGTGACTCATGGGAACAGTCCAGCCCGAACTGCCAAGCCATGTCTTCCCTGGACCGGAAACAAGCTTCCTAGGACCGGTTTCTGGCATTTCAGCCGTCTTCAGCCAGGCTTGCTTGAATCCAGTGGCAAAGTGAGCAAGGGACTCACGTCTGAGCATACCCTGCCAACTTATGGCGAACAAAGCAAAACCAAAGGAAATGATGGACGGAGTGTTGAACATTGCAAGCACTCACCCCCAGTCAACTGATCTGGGTTTAATCCACCACCGTTCTTTAGCCCACTCTGCCACCCCAGTTAAGACATGGCCATATGCAAATCAGTCTGACCCTGTGCCTCATGGGAACAGTCCAGCCCGAACTGCCAAGCCTTGTCTTCCCTGGACCGGAAACAAGCTTCCTAGGACCGGTTTCTGGCATTTCAGCCATCTTCAGCCAGGCTTGCTTGAATCCAGTGGCAAAGTGAGCAAGGGACTCACGTCTGAGCATACCCTGCCAACTTATGGCGAACAAAGCAAAACTAAAGGAAATGATGAACGGAGTGTTGAACATTGCAAGCACTCACCCCCAGTCAACTGATCTGGGTTTAATCCACCACCGTTCTTTAGCCCACTCTGCCACCCCAGTTAAGACATGGCCATATGCAAATCAGTCTGACCCTGTGCCTCATGGGAACAGTCCAGCCCGAACTGCCAAGCCATGTCTTCCCTGGACCGGAAACAAGCTTCCTAGGACCAGTTTCTGGCATTTCAGCCGTCTTCAGCCAGGCTTGCTTGAATCCAGTGGCAAAGTGAGCAAGGGACTCACGTCTGAGCATACCCTGCCAACTTATGGTGAACAAAGCAAAACCAAAGGAAATGATGGACGGAGTGTTGAACATTGCACGCACTCACCCCCAGTCAACTGATCTGGGTTTAATCCACCACCGTTCTTTAGCCCACTCTGCCACCCCAGTTAAGACATGGCCATATGCAAATCAGTCTGACCCTGTGCCTCATGGGAACAGTCCAGCCCGAACTGCCAAGCCATGTCTTCCCTGGAACGGAAACAAGCTTCCTAGGACCAGTTTCTGGCATTTCAGCCGTCTTCAGCCAGGCTTGCTTGAATCCAGTGGCAAAGTGAGCAAGGGACACGCGTCTGAGCATACCCTGCCAACTTATGGCGAACAAAGCAAAACCAAAGGAAATGATGGACGGAGTGTTGAACATTGCAAACACTCACCCCCAGTCAACTGATTTGGGTTTAATCCACCACCGTTCTTTAGCCCACTCTGCCACCCCAGTTAAGACATGGCCATATGCAAATCAGACTGGGGGTGAGTGCTTGCAATGTTCAACACTCCGTCCATCATTTCCTTTGGTTTTGCTTTGTTCGCCATAAGTTGGCAGGGTATGCTCAGACGTGAGTCCCTTGCTCACTTTGCCACTGGATTCAAGCAAGCCTGGCTGAAGACGGCTGAAATGCCAGAAACCGGTCCTAGGAAGCTTTTTTCCGGTCCAGGGAAGACATGGCTTGGCAGTTCGGGCTGGACTGTTCCCATGAGGCACAGGGTCAGACTGATTTGTATATGGCCATGTCTGAACTGGGGTGGCAGAGTGGGCTAAAGAACGGTGGTGGATTAAACCCAGATCAGTTGACTGGGGTGAGTGCTTGCAATGTTCAACACTCCGTCTATCATTTCCTTTGGTTTTGCCCTAAAACTGCAAACACCCATTAGGATACTCTTATTTTGGGATTTCTTTCATATCTATAAAATGAATGGTGTGCTGCAAATATTTGAATTCCTACTTTAAAAAAGTGTTTGACAATTTGATGTTAACACACTACACAAATTATCACGTTGTAAAGTTGAGCTTCGTTTCAGCC
Source organism: Triturus cristatus (assembly GCF_964204655.1). Taxonomy (NCBI): domain Eukaryota; kingdom Metazoa; phylum Chordata; class Amphibia; order Caudata; family Salamandridae; genus Triturus; species Triturus cristatus. Next base: position 930,449,207 of record NC_140584.1, read on the forward strand.
TGGAGTGCTTCTTCTGGCTCCAATCACTTGCTGTGTCCCTGAGATCCAGAATGTTTGGAGTGAAATGCCGCTTCCATGATCCCGTATGCCTGCACCCCCTGTCATACTCATTTAGCTAAGGAGCTAAGTTGGGTTCAGCAGAATCTTTCTTTCCATGCCTCTGTGGTTCGCAGACTCTGAGAAAATGGTTGAAAGGATTGCGGGTCCCAGCATCAAACACAATGGTATGCCTCACTCCAAGTTTTTGCCTGCAGTCGTGACAATTACTCCATGATGCAAAGGAATAATCCAATCAAAAATGAAGCCATTTCAGTATGAGCCCTACAAAGTAATGGGCGGGAAGTGTTCTAGCACTGTTCAAAATAGATTTAGTGCATTAAATTGTCTTCTGGGTAACATTTTGTCAGACTGACATTACATACCACCTTTAGTTCTAGAAGGTTTTTATTTTTGATATTATTAATAGTGCTGTCCTTTTATCTATCTTGAAAAGCGAATTCACCATCACACCTTGATGATGGTGAGATAGTTTCTTTTTCGTCAGGGGGCTTCACAGCATTGAAAACAAATCCAAAAGGATGCTTTTGATTTGAGAAATTGTTTTTGTGGAGATATTCTGTTCCGCTTTTTAAGACGAATATCTAATATCCAAGCTGCACAAGTAGTGTTTTTATGAATTGTGCAACTACATTTTTAAGGGGTATTTAAGAAAGTATTTGTTTAGTTAGGAAGGCAGCTTTCTTTCCTGTTTACAGACATTTGTCATTTTCTTATAAGTTGCAATAAGGAACAACTTTGTTCAACATGGCAAATTTCTGCTTCCTTTGTAGGGTTGCATTTTTAAGACAGACACATCCTTAAAAAGGCAAGGGCCCCAGGGCTTCCTCTCCCTCTAGCCACTGGCTACATAACATTCTGAGCAACCTTGTGTCATTGTCACAACGATGGCTTTTGGTTGGTGACAGCAAACGGAAGGCAGGCGTGGTGCTCAATGCCAGGGTATAAGGGGATGCTCCTAAATCAGGAGTTGGGGGAAATGGTGTACGTCTTGGTGTTGGGCTGGATTTTCAAGGCAATAGATTTCAACTGTTTATCAATTTAAACTGACATTTGTTTCTCCCTTTCACCCATTTTCCCCACAGTTGAGGGGCTTTATATAAATGCCTTTGCCCGAATCCTCAAGGGACATCAAAGCATGGATTTGCCTGAATTGCCTCAGCGATGGGGAGGAGAGGAGAAATTCCTTACACGTCGTCACGATTTTGCAAGCCTGCAGAGATGCCCACGATGGACAGACCCATCAGTGGTACGATAAATCTCTTTTACCCTACTGTTAAACCATATGACAGCATCATCAGCTAATGTAGGCATAAACTGGATTCAGATTTGTATGGTGACAACTGCTTACAGTGTGTAATTACAGAACATACAAAGGTATTGTACTGAGCTGTGGTGAGTTGAGGTGTTGCTGCAGCTGGTATGCATTGTCTCTCCTATTATTTGATTGATGCAACTGAATGATTATATATAGAATGATGATGTGCAATTCCATTCAAAGGGGTAGTGAACCATCCTATTCCTCAGTTACCCATGTTGACATTTCCTGTTCCACTATGATGTTTAACTGAGGGCACGCAGATGTCCAAAGGCAGTGAAGGGCAGTTCCTCAATATTTGTTGAAAATATTGGTGACCTTTTGCATGGCCAATGTGCCTCCCACATCATTTTGCATCAGTTCATGTTTCTTTCTTTTAAAATATGTCAATAAGTGACACAAATCCCATGGCTATATTCAGATTATTGATTAATGAAGATCACCGCTTAAAGTTTATTCCTGTGGCTTATACTCTGTAATTCTGCACCTTAGAACGTTGCATAGCTACATATGCGAAATTGTGCCAAGCAAAGGCAAATGCACTTGGTAACTTTTTGTTTGCAGCATGTGTAGCTCTAGATACCTATGCTGTGCATACTCCTGCCTTCTACTGTTGGGCGCTGACGTGTGCTAGTTGTTTTTCTTCAAAGAAGTCTTTTGAGTCATGAGGTATAGTGACTCAACACCTTACTGGTAATGCGCAAGGCATTGGCTCCATTTTTAGATAGTTTTTTCTCTGCCATTGTGTTTAGACGTGTCACTTCGAGTTTTGGTTCAATGCCGTCTGGTGATGTTGCCGGGCCCACACGGATCCATCTAGTTCGTCGGAAGAACCGACAAGTGTCTTCAATTCCAAGCGTTGCATACCCTTTTTTCTTCAGCTCTGCGATCAAACAACTTGAACGCCCTGCATGGGGCTCCATCTGTTCCTCGTCGCTTGAAAATGTGCCTGTGAATTAAAGGACCCCATTCTGCTACTGCCCGAAGTGTCGAGCGAAATGCCAGTTGACAGGTGTGTAACCTCTGTCTGTCCTCAGACCATCAGGAGGGCACATGTTTGGCATGCGTTGCCTTCCGGAATAAGAAGACTTTCCGTTACTGGCAAGACTGTCATATTTCCTCGACTTCGATGGTGAAAGGACGATACTCCAGGCTTGTTCGGAGAGGAGGTCACTGAGGAGAAGGAGAAGCCTGAGGCTTACGGTGCAGAGGTCGAGGTACTCTCGTTGGAGGAGAGCTCCAAATCCTATGCCAAAGTAGACAAGACACCACCTGTAGAAGGTTTAGCATAAAAAACGGACACAGTGAGTACAGATATGCTGACTCTCACCCCTCGATATCACTCAGAATGGAAGCATCACCCTTGAGGGGTCGAACTCGCAGGCTTGTCATGAGGCCTCCAGTCCACCTCTGTTGCAAGGCCTTTGTCGGCACCAAACGTTTGATTCAGACCTGGAGACCTCCCACCTCTCAGTGTTGAAGTCCTGCTCAAAACAATCGCCTGTGGACTATGAAATTCCCTTCAGCTGCAGCCTCAAAACCACCCCTCAAAGCTAACCTCAGAGTCAAGGTCTTTGGAGCCGAAATCTTGGTACGGCCGTCCTTGGCTCCAAAACGATGGGCGTTTAGGGAAGCTTCCTCTACTGTTTCTAAGGATCAAGACCAACCCATCTGCCTCCAAGAGGAACTCGATGCCAGGTAGGAGTGTATCCTCATCCAGACAGATCCTAGCTCAGCCTCCTCTCACAGCAAATGATCCTGTTCTTCCGCGGAAGAAACTGACTTTCGAGGAAGCATTAAAACCATCTTCGTGGTCCGTGCCTGAAAAGCCTCAGCCCCATGGCAGAGGCACCTCTCCACTACATCTCTTTCCTTGTCTACCTCCTCCTTGCCCTTCTGCTCTTCCTTTCATTGCCATAGTCCCACATGCCAGGTTACACATGTCTTTGTTACAAGAGTGCATAGCAGCACGTTGGGCACAAGCAGAGCATCATTGGGAGGATCTAATGTTGATCTGAGGCTGTATTCATCACTCTCTACAGTGGTGGAATGGCAACAACCTGTTGCAAGGGTCGTCCTTTTTGGACCCAATACTGCATATCACCATCACAACAGCAGCGTCTTTCACTGGTTGTGGGGGGCACGCTAACATGAGGTCTTCACATCAACCATCTAAAGTTGCTAGCCATTCAGCTGGCCCGCAAGGCCTTCTGCTCTTGCATCCAATATAAGGTAGTAGTTGTTTTCACAGACAACATGACTTCCATGTTCTACCTACAGAAACATCACTCATTCTCTACAGTTGTCTGCTGTAGGCCAGGGCATCTGGCAGTGGTGGGTGAATAATCACAGAGTTCATCTTTTGATCGAATACATACCGGGAGTGGATGATGATTTTGCAGTCCTCCCTAGCCGGATGCTGTAATAAATCCACGATTGGGAACTCCATCTCCAAGTCCTACTCCCATACGTCCGTCGTTGTGGGTTTCCCCACATAGGACTCTTTGCCACTGCCGAAAATGTAAAATGCCCACTCTTCGCCTCCAGGTTTCCACATGCACAGTACATGTGCTATGCACTATGTATGAAATAGTCAGGAATATTTGCCTGCGCTTTTATGCCTCTCCCACATTCATGATTTGGAGGCTTTGGCAAACATCCCTCATTCTCATCTTAGTAGCCCCTCACTTGGGCCAGGCAGCCTCGATTCACTACCCTCAACCTGTCTCTAGTGCCAAATGAGAAGCTGCTCAACCGGCTGGACTTTCTCTAACAAAATCAGGGTGCACTCAGGCATCCCAACCCCAAACAGAAAAGCTCAATCTTTTGATTTGGCTCCTGAAGTCCTAGAGTGTGGGTAGATTAAATTGCCTTCAGAGTGTATGACCATCATTATAGATGCTCGCAGGTCAATGACCAGAGCCTGCTAGGCAGCTGAATGGAAAAGGTTTGTGCAGTACTTTTTTCCTAGATGTATTGACCCTCTCCAGGCAGCAGTCCAAGATATTGTCTGTTATCCACTCCACTTGCAGCAGTCAGGCCTAACTTACACTTCTATCAGGCTTCCTTTGGCTGTAGTTGCCACTTACCTTCAAAACAGAAAACACAATTCCATTTTCTTTTTTTTATTATAATATCTTTTTATTGTTTTAGACAGAAAAAAAGAAAAAAAAAAACAATTCCACATGGCTTAAATGACAATTGACAAGTAATACAGTCCTAATGCGAAAAAAACAGTGACGACAATAGCAAAATAATACACATTACATAATTAATGACAGTGTAACCCTTGAGCTGGGTCATGGGGATAACGGCTCTTCCTCTGGGGTATGTACCGGGGCCACACAGATCCCTCCTCTATATGCGTTCCACCCAGACCATACCGCTGACCACTTTTTGGGGCATCCTCGTGCTGTGTATACCGTCTTTTCTCTGAACATGCACCAATCCAGGCTCCTCTCCCAGGAGGCCAATGCTCCCCATTGACGAGCGATCTCTCGCTTGGCCACCATAGTCCCAAGTGTAGCCCAGGTCCTCTCCATTGTTGTTAGATCAGTGGGACCCCACATGTTCAAGAGGCATCGCTTTGCCTCTGGACGAATGGTCTTGTGTAACACTTCCTCCATTACTTCATGTATCTCCCGCCAATACTGTTGTATCTGGACGCATTCCCAAATTATGTGGATGAAGGTACCTGTGTGCCCACAACGTGGCCTGCAGTCGCCCTCGTCACCCCTCCCCATATGGAGTAGTTGAGGCCCTCTGATGTATGTACGATGGAGTATTTTGAGCTGGACCAGTCGCAACCGTGCCAGGATGGCAACCTCTCTGGGTGAGGCAACCACCTCCCGCCTCTCCTCGTCATCAAATTCTAGGCCATCTCTCTCCCAGCACTCTCACAGCCGCCCAAGAGGATCTGGGGTGTTATTAATCAATTTCTTATATGTTAAGGAGATTGCTTTTTGGGGAAGGTAGCCATCAAGCAAACGGTCCTCTAGTGGTGATGACTCTGGGGGGTTCGTGCCCGTCTGTAAGGCAGTGGTCATGGCATGCCGAATCTGTGTGTACAGGAATAGTTCCATGGTGGAGAGTTGATCCAAAGGTCACCCAGACAAGATATGCCAATCAAGTCCCACTTATCAAAACCCATCGTGGACAAGAGGCTACCCAGCAGTTCCGAGTCCCACAGCGGCATAGCCAGTGTGAGCCTACGGTCCCAACCAAGACTCTTATTAACGGAATGCCAAATGGTCATAGAATGTTTGGTGGGGCCCGTGAGGGGCAGTCCCCAAGGGTTAGCATATCAGGATCTAATAAAATTCCCCCAGGTAGTAGCCACCTGTCCATCTTAAACGCAGGGTCATCTGGTTGGCGATTTGTGCACTGATTAATAGGCACTAGGTGGGAAGCCCAATAATACTTACGGGCTTAGTCTGGGAGACTAATGCCTTCGTTGTACCAGCTAAGGATCAGTTTGTTAAGTGCTATCCTGGGCCATCCCCTCCCATAGCAGTTCTCTTTGCAACCCCTCTATTTCCCTGAAGTATCGTACTGGGGCTGGGTCTGGATAATTTTGTAGGGCGTAGACTAGCCACGGCAGCGACATCATTTTAAATAGCGCCACTCTTCCCAAAAGCGAAAGCGGCAAGGCCTTCCAACAGGACACATCTCTCCTAAGGCACTGCGGAGGCGGGACAAGGTTACGTTCATACCTAAGTTTAGGGTCATCAGTAATAAAAACCCCTAGGTAGCGGAAGCCATTTCTCACTGTCTGCATTGGGCAGTTTTTCGGTAAGGGGGGTGCGGAGCCTCCCAGTACATATATGAGCGACTTGTTCCAGTTGATGGAATAGCCAGAGTATTTGCCGAATGTTGTGAAAATGTCCAGCACACAAGTTAGGGATTTTTGAGGGGAGGTTAAATAGAGGAGGATGTCATCCGCGTAAAGCGAGATTCGGTCTTCCCAGCCGGTCGACCATCGCATTCCACGAATCATCGGGTCTGCGTGGATCCAGGCCACCAATGGCTCAAGGGCGAGGGCAAAGAGCAGGGGGGACAGGGGGCACCCTTGTCTGGCCCCGCGGTGCATCTCAAAAGGGTCTGATCGCTTATTATTGACTATCACCTGAGCCATTGGTGCTGAATAAAGAAGTCTAATCCATGACATGAAGACCGGCCCAAACCCCAGTTTGGCGAGAACCGCTAGTAGGTAGGGCCACTCCATGGTGTCAAAAGCCATGGAAGCGTCTAGCGACACTATTACCTCAGGCTCATCAACAGTGTCAACTCTGCCCAGCATTCCGTGGACCCTGCGCAAATTGAGGGCCGTGTTGCTGTGGGGCATAAAGCTCGACTGATCCTGGTGTACCAAAGGTGTTATCACCGAGAGAGTCGTGTGGCTAGGAGGCTTTAAATACTTGGGCATCTGGATTACCAGTGATGCTACCTCATACGCCCAGGCAAATCTCGATCTGTTGCTTTAGAGACTTGCAATGGCTGTAAAGCACTGGGATACACTGCCACTGTAACTACCAGGTAAAGCGGCCTGGTTCAAAATGATTGTTCTTCCCCGATTGTTGTATGTGTTACAAAATAGCCCATATAAGTTGCCGAAGACATTCTTTACAAGAGTGGGCACCCTGATGATGATGCTACTCTAGGTGAGGAGACAGCCCTGCATGGCAACTCGGACCCGACAACATTCTAAATTTGAAGGGGGTGTATAACTTCCCAATGTGTGGAAATATTACATAGCAGCGCAGGACAGAGTGATGAACGACTGGGTGTATGCAGAAAGAGCGGACCCGGTGTTACGGGCGGACAGATGGGGAACGGGGGATCAAAGTTGCATGCATGTACTGTATGGAGGCCAATTGAGTAAGCGGGCATGGCTGGCGATGGACACAGTTCTGACAGTGTAGAACTCTCTACTTAGGGGGATGAAATGTGACAAGAGACTTACACCCCGTACACCTCTCTGGGAGGGTAATCGACTGCGATAGGTGGCCAATATGAAGAGTTTCCTGGGAGGGGATGCAATTGATTTAACAACGCTGGCAGAGGTGTGGGACGCTAATGGGGTTTTCGCCTTTGCTCATCTACAATGATAGTCTCAGATGCCGAGCACACAATAGCTAAAATACAGACAGCTGAGACATGCATTAACCTGTAACATAGATAAAGAGGTGTTTATAGGATGGGCAGGTACAACATAAACTGATATCTTTGACTTATGGTACATCAATGCAGAACACCCAGAGGACACTGACACACCTTAAAGACAGATGGAAACAGGTTATAGGGGAACCCGTTGACAAGGACTGGTAGGAGGCTTGGGTTTCCCAACAGAATTGGTCATTAAGACCAGTTTCTGGCTAATCCAACTAAAACTGCTACACAGAACATACTACACCAGCACACTGATTTACAGAATTGGGAAGGCCAAGGGCACTCTGTGCCTCCAGCAGTTTGGTGCAGAAAGGACCCGTATCAATACCTGGTGGCACTGCCCTGTGCTACGCCCGTTTTGGCAACAAGTAACCAAATCCTTAAAGGAAGCGATTGGGGCTGCCATTGAACTGATGCACCAACTGGCTCTGTGGGGCATTTGGGAACCCTCAGACCTCACGAGATACCAGAAGAGTCTGGTGAACCTGGAATATATGGTGGCGAAGAGGGGCACAGTCTGAGTTATAAATAAGGGCCCCCTGTAAATAGTAGGTACTCCTAGAACAGGGAAATAGTTCAAGAACAAAATAACATATCTAGGCAGTAAACATGATTAACAAAATTATGAAACAATATCAAAATTCTAATTAATTAAGACAGTGTACTCACACTACAATCAAAATGATTTTAGATCATTTTATTTATATTGAATAAAACATCAGATGATATGTGCAAAGAAGCAGTGAAAATAACAACAATATAGAATAGACATTACTGGCACAAAACAGTGTTTCCAACATACTATATAATAACAAGCAAATAATGATGCATATGTTGGCTTGTAAAGCACGAAAAGATAAATGGTAATTTTAGTAGAAAACTGTAATTATCACATAAAATAGACATAACTAGCACAAAACAATGTTTCCAACAAAATCCATGATAGCAAGGAGAAGATAATACATATACTGGCTTGTGAAGCTAAAAGAGAAAGATGGTAATTTCAGTAGAAAGCTGTAATTTTCTACACGCGTTTCGGCATAAGAATGCCTTCTTCAGGAAAAAGCCAACATAGTTCTAAAATAAGAAAAACAAAAATGGGTATGTATAGACAATTTATAAACACATAGACATACATATAATTTCTACAATCAATAGGAACTTTTTTTTAAAAAGGATATTACAAGACCTATATATCAAGAATATTAGGTCATCTATATATATATATATATAGTGGAGTACACTGTATCTGAATAAAAAACATTCACAAGTTTGTAGTTGGCATACAGAAAAGAAAAAAGAAACCCAATGTTGGGAACGAGTTACTAATATAGTGCATCAGAAAAGAATAAAAGGGTAGAATGATGAAATTTAGAAGAAAAAAGCTGTCTAAGAATAAGAATAAGACACCTCTGTGCTACAGTGTGGAGAAAATAAAACCAAAAACAGTGTATGTGTGGCTGGATTGGAGTTCAAAGAAAAGCCAGTCACCAAAGGGATAAGATTATAATTAAATATGGGCACCAATTACCTACTGTGTCTCATGTGGAGAAAGAAATTTATCAGGATAAGGTTAACAAGCTGCAAATGCGGTGAAAGGATGCTGCATATCCAGGGTCTGATGATGTACGGAGAAACACACGACCAAGATGTCCTACAATAGGATCTATATAAGGTCTAGAACAAACATCCTGGGAGATTCTGTCAAGGTTAAGTAAAAAGAAAAAATGATCAGGCATTGCTCAAATGTAGAGTCAAATATCTAACAAGGTAGAAAGGAGTATTTACCTAGGCAAACTCTAGTTCTATGGAGGAGATTCAATCAACCAAAGATGGCGCGTAGTCCTAAGTCGCCAGAATTGCCACAAATTGCAATGAGGTGGCCTGGGTAGTAATTGACTGCTGAATGCTGGAGGGAATCAATTAAAAAGTGTCAAGAGGATCACCGGGATAGAACTAGTAACACAAAACTCGTGTGCTGAGCAATAGCGCATATATGTTGCAGGGGCTAGGTTAGGAAAGCAGCGAGTGAATGTTGAGTCAAGATATGTGAAGTCAAGATATGTGAAGCTACAGCGAAATGACTAGAAGACAGACTCTGGATTTTACCTGTGTAGATGGCAGCGGAAATCTTTATGTAGAGATACGAGGGATAAGGGGATGAAGCCGCCGCTGTACTGTTGAGTACAAGTAAAAAGTATATAGCTGTAACGAGATATGGAATGAATATAATTATGAAACATGTCAAGGGATTTCAAAGGATACAAATGTAACTGGTCACCGCTAACAGAAAAGACCCATCAATTGTCAAACTTAGATTTAGCCAGAATTGAAATTCAAAAGTGGCGATAAATGCGATAAAAAAACGAGGGTCTAGAAATGTGCTAACTCAGGAAATGGTCATCGCTAAGAAAACAGACCCAACAATTGTCAAACTTGGATTTAACCAAAATGGAATTCTAAGAAGGGGATGGATGCGATAAAAAACAGGGGTCTGGAGTAGCGCTAACTCGACAAAACCGCTACAAAGCGGAGTAGTACTTACTTCAATACATGTAAATGTTCGCATCACAATCATCCAACCCGGCACGGAAATGACGGAAGGGGACAGGATGGATATAAGGGAAGAGGCAGCCTATTGCGTGACGCTGTTTAACTCACGTGATCAATACGTGGGACTCCCGCAGCGTGTACAGGAAGTAACCAACAAAGTCTGCATGTCAGAATAGATTGTAGGGAAACTAGAACGCTAACCTGGTGAGTGTTAATTACGGTCCAAAAACCAGGAAGAAAGAAGAATCTAATGACCGGATGACTGAAAAATAAATAAAAAAAGAGAAAAGATAATTGAAGGCAAAGGGATTCCCTTCACTAATTACAAGAAGCAGAAAAAGCATGTATATATAGCGTGATATGAAAGTAGTATGTATGGAGAGAAATTGCGATAACCACAATACAGAGAACGATCAAGTGGGAGGAAAGATATGCGATAGCCCACATAAGTAATAATCAAAAATTGAGAAATTATGAGTAAAAATGAAATTATGGAACTAGATATGAATCAAAAAATGTGGAGCTAAATATTGAAAAGTGTTCTGCGTATCTGGAGCGGCTATAATGGAAACAGAATAGGAGATCAAAGGATTTAATGATAGTTATAACGGATAGCGTTCTCCCATGGGATTTCGCTATTTAATCCGTTTTACACGTATCGAGGGTAAAAATCCAATATACCTCACGTTTTTTGCGTATTTCTTCTGATCTGGACTTGTCAGTACTTTCTATTTTTTCAATGATAAACCACTTGAAGTCATTAGATGTATGTTTGTATTCGATACAATGTTTGACTACAGGGGCATTTGTTTTGGATGTGTTTATAGCTGAACGATGTTCAGTGTATCGAATCTTAAAAGCTCGAGCTGTCTCCCCTACATAGCCCAGATGACATGGGCAGATCATTAAGTAGATTACATTTTTACTTTTGCAGTTAGAAAAATGTTGTGGAGTAATAAGATGACTATAATACTTGTAGGTGGCACCGACAATTGCAGTGTCGCAGGCTTTACAGTTGGAACATCTGTATGTGCCTTTAATGGGTGCTGACCCATCAATGGTTTTCTGAATAATCGGTGTAGTTTCAGTGAACCTAGAGCGTGTCATAAGGTCTTTCAAATTTTTGTTTCTGCGATGTGCGAAGAGAGGTTTAGGAATTTTCTCTTTGGTTTCGGGTTCGCTATTCAGAATGTGCCAGCTACCATTGATAATTTGTCTAACTTTGTTATTCAAAGTGGAATGTTTGGTTATGCAAACCAAAGGGTTTTTGGACGAGGGTGTTTTCTCCTTCAAGAGGCAATCACGGTCATAGAATCGTGCGCGTTTGTAGGATTCGCGAATCAGTCTGTGTGGATATCCCCTCACAAGAAATTTTTCTTTCAAATTGGAGGCTTGTGTGTCAAAGTCTCGAATATTGGTACAGTTTCGTCGTAGACGTAAAAACTGTCCGAAAGGAATGCTTTGTCGTTGAATTCAAGGGTGATAGCTATCGAAGTGTAGTAATGTATTGCGTGCTGTAGGTTTTACAAATAAGTCGACCTCAAATATGTTGGTATTGTTCTTAATGATAATATCAAGGAATTCTACATGAGTTTTACTGGTATGTGATGTGAACCGAAGGTTAGTGTCACATAAATTAAGCCAGAGAAGGAATTCGGATAGATTCTCATCACAGTCAATCCATATGAAGAATATGTCATCGATGTACCGGGACCATTGAATGACAGACTCTGAGAAAGGCGCAAGGTCATTGTGTATGTATTTCATTTCAAAATAGGCCATGTATATATTGGCTACTGATGGAGCTACCGAAGCCCCCATACTTACACCTTTGATCTGTTTGTATAAGGTGTTCCCAAACTCAAAATTGTTTTTTGAGAGTACGATGTGTAGGCATTGTAGTACAAATGTTTTGGGACATCTGATGTTGTATGTGTCGATGAACCAAGAGACAGCATCTAAGGCTTCACGTTGGGGTATGTTACTGTATAAGGATTCGATGTCAAGAGTAATCATGGTGTGTCTGGCTTGATTAAAAGGAAAATTTTCAACTTCATTAATCATAGCTCCAGTATCCATGATGTAAGATGGAATATTAATCATGTGTGGTCTCAAGATGTTGTCACAGTATTTAGAGAGGGGTTCGGTGATGGAACCTATAGTGGAAACTATGGGTCTAAATGGAGGATCCAAAGTATCTTTATGTATTTTGGGGACACCATAAATACAAGGCATTTTGGGTTCCTCTCGATTTAGATAGTCATATTCTTTAGGGCAAATGAGGCCGTTGTCTAAGGCGTGTCTGGTGAGATGTTGAATTTGCGACATGACTTTGGAGGTAGGATTTTGGTGTGCTTTAACATAGAAATTACAGTCACTAAGTAAATTTTTCATTTTAGACTCACACTGGATGGTATCGAGTACTACTATCCCTCCTCCTTTATCGCAGCTTTTGATGGTAAAAGATTTTTCATTAGCTAATTTGTGGAGGGAATCATATTCAGCTTTATCTAAATTATATGTAGGTTTAGGTGCAAATTGAGTGGCTTTTTTTAGTTTGTTCAGCACAGTATGTTCAAACACTGCTACTTCAGGGCCAAGTTGTTCTAATGTGGGGGTGAAAGTAGAGTGGTTAGATACAATGGGTATCATGTCAATCTCATCAGATAGGGGTTCTTTATCAGCAAAGAACTTTTTAAGTCTGATTTCCCTAATGAAAGTGATGATGTCTTGATATAGTTCAAATATGTTGGTTTTAGTATGGGGTACAAAAGAGAGCCCTTTCGATAATAAGGTAATACTCACATTATCAAGAGTGGATGATGAAAGGTTAAAGATAGGTATAGTATCTTTCTGTGATGATGATATCTTATCTATCATTAAGGGCCTTTTCTCCAGTATTGGGCGTTGCGTGTTTCTAACATATGTTGGTTGGTATGTTGATATTAAGGGCTCTGATAATTTCCCCTCGTTTGGGTCTGGAAGCGAACTCTTCGTCGGGCTCTCCTGCCTCCTCGTTGTCCTAAAAAAGGTTGGGGAGCATTAGGGTTCGTAGTAAAATTACTATATTGTCCAGATTGACCGTAGTTATACGTAGGGTGACCTTCATCAGAGTCGGATGTATCCGAAAAGGTTTGGATACGGCGATTGCTGGCATTATCGTCATTAGTGTAATGATTGTGTTTATAGAAATTCTCGGAAAGATAGGGATATGTCTTTTCTGGTGTGTAGTATCTGATATCTTTCTGTGGTTTGTCATTTTTCCGTTTGAACAAATATTCTTGAAACAATGCTAATTCTTTTTCTGTGTCTTCTAATTTCTTTTTAGCCTTATCTAGAGCATTGTTTTTACGAATTTTATCTTCTAATTCAGTAATCTCAATTTTTAAATCTGCTACTAGTTCTTTGGCAGTTTCGACTATTAGCATCATTAGATCGCGTGAACACCTATTCGCGATCTGAGTCCATCTTTCTAAGAATTTTCTTATATGCACGAATAAGCCAGGGATGTTACGTATTTTAAGGCCCTGAGGGATTACTCCTGCTTTAAGATATTGTAACATGAACTCACCATGAGCCTGCATCCGGGTGAGTTTCTCCTTGAGGAATATAAGTTGGTTAACTTCCTCATTGTTTCTGGTGTTGGTATTGGTGGCAGTGCCAAAACTAGTGCTGGAGCCTACCAAGGTCGCAAACTCTTCGTCTGTGAAACCAAATGTTTTAAGTTGATCCATGGTGGGTGACTGAACGGAGGAAAACTTAAAGAAAAATTAAATAAAACAGAACCATAATGAAAACTGAAGGTAGAAAGTGGAAGGCCAACATGCAGAGAGGATGAAAAGGAAAGCAATAAGCCCCGCACAGACAAGCTGTGGGTAAATCTGAGGTATAAATAAGGGCCCCCTGTAAATAGTAGGTACTCCTAGAACAGGGAAATAGTTCAAGAACAAAATAACATATCTAGGCAGTAAACATGATTAATAAAATTATGAAACAATATCAAAATTCTAATTAATTAAGACAGTGTACTCACACTACAATCAAAATGATTTTAGATCATTTTATTTATATTGAATAAAACATCAGATGATATGTGCAAAGAAGCAGTGAAAATAACAACAATATAGAATAGACATTACTGGCACAAAACAGTGTTTCCAACATACTATATAATAACAAGCAAATAATGATGCATATATTGGCTTGTAAAGCACGAAAAGATAAATGGTAATTTTAGTAGAAAACTGTAATTATCACATATAGACATAACTAGCACAAAACAATGTTTCCAACAAAATCCATGATAGCAAGGAGAAGATAATACATATACTGGCTTGTGAAGCTAAAAGAGAAAGATGGTAATTTCAGTAGAAAGCTGTAATGTTCTACGCGCGTTTCGGCATAAGAATGCCTTCTTCAGGAAAAAGCCAACATAGTTCTAAAATAAGAAAAACAAAAATGGGTATGTATAGACAATTTATAAACACATAGACATACATATAATTTCTACAATCAATAGGAACTTTGTTTTTTAAAAGGATATTAGAAGACCTATATAGCAAGAATATTAGGTCATCTATATATATATATATAGTGGAGTACACTGTTTGGTGCAGTGTGGTGCAGAAAGGACCCTTATCAATACCTGGTGGCACTGCCCTGTGCTACGCCCGTTTTGGCAACAAGTAACCAAATCCTTAAAGGAAGCGATTAGGGCTGCCATTGAACTGATGCACCAACTGGCCCTGTGGGGCATATGGGAACCCTCAGATCTCACGAGATACCAGAAGAGTCTGGTGAACCTGGAATATATGGTGGTGAAGAGGGGCACAGTCCAGAAATGGGGATGCAAGACATCCCCATCGCTCAGGAAATGTGAAGAGGTATGACATGCTGCAACAATTCCGAACCAGAGGTATACAAGGGCTGGGGTTTTGAGAAAAAGTATGAGAAGATCTGGGGGACCTGGGATGCTGGAGACATAGTAGGCAGGAAGATAAGGGGGGACCAGGCTGGGAGTAGAACAAGGGATGGGAGAAAGACCTAAAAAGATGGGATGCCGCATAATGAAGTAAAGCACATGTTGGGACTTTGCCGTAAGATGCTCATGTAGGTGGGAAGCATGTCTGTACAGTGGAAGAGGGGTAGGGAGGGTAGAAGGTAGCGGTACTATATTGTTTGAATAATAATCTGATGCTGTATCAGTATGATGTTCATGCACTTTTATTGTTCATTATAAATGAACAGAAACAAAAATATTTTTAAAAAATAAGGATAAGAAACAAGTTAGAGAGATTCTCACACAACTTGAATGCTAAGGTGTAAAATAAAGTTGAACCTCTCCTATTAATAATTCTTTCTTCACAGTAATGAAACAAGACCAATCATATCATTTAGTATTAGACGCAGAAACCTGAATACAGATCAACGTGCATTCAGTGTACAAAACACTTATAGCACAGCACTAATGAACACCACAGTGCAGAAAAAAATCAAAATTCTAGACTTCCTGAATAGATTTTTCTGCTAAAATATAGCACCTGAAAGCACATATCTGACAGCATTCAGCAGTCTCGGTTTTCAAAAACAGTTCTGTCGATTACCCCAAGGGTATGAGAATAGCCCCAGGCTGTTCTTAGCACGGTGACAGCTTCTGCAAGAGTTTGACGACCAGGCATTGTCCTATATTGATGACATATATTTGACAGATGATGTCCTTTCTACACACTTGACAAGAGTAGATTGCATAGTTCTGGGATTTGCTCACATGTCCTACAAATGTAATTTTAAGAAATCAAAAATAGGCCATCTCACTGTCGTATTTTTGGGATATGAGCTATCAAGTGAAGGCAAAAGCCTTGCAACACACTTCTTAGAGAAGTGCACGCTCTTACAACCACCAAACACATTGAAGAAACTTCAATCTATATTAGGATTCCTAAATTTTGACAGAATTTACATTCCTGATTTTGCAGAATGGGTTAAACAACTCTACGTCTTGATTCATCCAGACTGTTCAAGCACACATTGGTCAACTGAACACACACAGATCTTACGTTCAGGACAAACTGACATGCTATCTCCAAAGCACCTACTCACACAACAAACCTGGTGATCTGTATAATTGCGGGGTCATCAGGGTATACCTCTGTTACATTCAATGAAGATGACTGTACCAATTGCATATAAATCGCATTTATACACCAATGCAGAGATGCTTTTTACACCAGCAGAAAAGATACTGACGGCGGTACAGACTGTTCTGGTGAGAGAGAGAGAATTGGCTCAGGGGAAACTAATAATCATTGTGACTCCAGTGCCAACCTCAGAGGCTGTCACAAAAGCCAGTGTTCCCAAAGCAAAAGCATTTCATCCAAGATGAATATAGTGGGCCAACTCTCTCACGGCAACAGATGTAGACTACAGATTTGACACTACACTACAAACACAAGCATACCTGCAATACAAAAATGAATACCCCTTAAGTCATTCCTCATGATCAGTATGAATACATTATCTATGATGGTTCTGCACAGCCTGCTGTAGGGAGAAAACACTAAAACTCTGCAGCATGTGTCACTATTAAGGGTAGAATGCAGAATTCCACACTAAAAAGACTTACAGTCAATTGGTGACTGCACAACACAGCTAGCTGTACTCAGAGCTCTAATTCTGGCACTTGAGAATATGGATCCTGGATTCTTCACACAGATGGTGTGCGATTTGTATATATTGTGTCATAAGTTGTGTCCATTCATACTGTGAGTATCTACACTACTGGAGCCAGAATGGATTCAAGGATTCCAAAGGGTACACCATAAAGCACAAAACGCTTGGGGACAAGTGGCAGAGATGAAAGAATGCTTGCCACAAACTCACGTGATTAACACCTGGAGTCATCAACACTTAGGAATACACGTTGCAAGGAAACCCATGGCTGATGAAGCAGCAAAAGCAACAGTGCAAACTGCTGCTGTCACTGTTATTACTCATTGTAGTGCGAGGATAGGTAGAGACATTATGACGGTTGTCAACACTTTATGCGATGACACCCACTTGACAAAAGGCATTCCAGCTAAATACTCCAACCAGTTAAGTGCGCAAAGCATACCATTTGCTCATATTCCCGGAGTGGGTGATAGAGTAATACCATATTCAGATCGCAGGTTAGGTTTTATCCTAGCTGCACATGAGTTCCTGACATCTGCACAGGCAGGGGTGGCAGCTACAGGTCTATATAAACAAACTTGGGACTTTGTCCTTCAATGTGACATCTGCCATCAGATGAAGGGTTCCACCATAGCACATCCACCACAGACACCTCTATTGATTTAGAACAAGCCTCTCGCTCTTGTTAATCTAGACCATTGCAACTCCTTACAATCAGATGGAACTTACAAATATATCTTGGTTGCTGTGGATTCCTGCTCTTGATTCCTATGGGTTTGGCCACAGTGATCAGCTGATCCCCGAACTGTTGTAAAAGATCTGCAAGTCTTCATTGGGACATACCCTGTTATCACATTCCATTTGGACCAGGCTCCGGCGTTTGCCTCTAAGGCTTACAAAGACACCATGGGAAAATTGGTTGTGACCATGCTGTACTCCTCCCTTATCATCCAGAGGGAAACACTGTAGTGGAGAGGAAGAACCAGGACTTAGCAATTTTAACAGCTAGGGTACTAGGTTCAGGCCGCAGTTGGGTCCATCATCTATATGTGGTCCAGAAAGCTCTCAACAATCTGCCTAGAAAATCCCTGGGTGGTCGGACTCCCTATGAGATCCTGTTTGGGGTTAAGATGTGGGTGCCAGACCTCAACAGTTCCAGTACAGTGGTGGCTTGAACACCATTTGACATCATTGAACATTTGGATGTTTTACAGGAACTAAATGGCTTCTGTGACGCACTGAAAACATTCAAGCCAAATGTACCGCCGCTGGTGAAGTGAAGGAAGTGCCAGAAACTCCTGGTTGGATCCCCGAGATTAGCAAACTAGTTCGGAGAAGATCTTGGACAAGAAAGAATTTGAGCCATCTTGCAGAGTGCCTGCACCTGTCCTGGCTATTTAAATGACCAGAACTATACTTTTACCACCCCTTGCTGGCTGCAAAAACAAGAGATTTGTGTCATTAGATCTCATCAAACCACAATATGTGCCCGATACTACACAGTAGGCCACATGGGCTCCTGCGTGGTTACCTGTCTCCTCTTACTACACTGCAGGAAGTCCTGATGGAAGCTTTGACCAGTGATGCAGCTTCTTCTCCCTGGCTGGTTATAGCTCATAATGAAATGGCACTTCTACCTGCTACATCAACAACTACCATACAATTAACATGTACGGAAACCCATTTAAATTCTGAAACTCAACACAGATGGTGTTTACATCAATGTACCACAATTCAAGTCAAATCCCAGTTCTACGCAGCCTCAAGGGCTACCAAAATAGTCTCAGGCAACTTTGTCCTCTTAGATGACTTTTCTTTTGATTTGTCCGACCCACCTCCGCTTCCAACCCTACGAGGTAGATTGCATGTATTCTACTTTTGGCTGAAGAAGATGTACTTTGTTCCTCCATCTCTATACCTGTGGATTACAATTTTGTTACATTTCCTAGTCCTTTGGATTGGTTTTGTGACAGTCTTTTTCTTGCTTCTGAACGAACACTATCTCCCAGAACACTCTGCTGTGCAACTTGTGAACTTGGTTTTAACACCACATTCTTCATCACACAAAGTGTGAAGAAACCTTTCCCTGGTGAACATTTCTGCTGTTCGGGTTCTTGATGGCATTGTTTAGGATAGCTTATTGTATGATATATTTGGTCCAACTGAACTTTTGCAAATACCAAATGTATGTCGCATTTCATGGAATGACATTGCCACCCATATTGCTATTTCCAATGATATGGACATCGATACAGTGTATGAAATGCTAGAAGATCTACAGTATTCCACTGTTTTAACTCTGATGATATGTATGACTAATTATGATGAAATGTTCTGTTTTCAACATTATGGTCATCATTTCTTGCATGAAGCAAGTACTTCACGTGCCGTATTTAATTACAAAGAATGGGAACACAACCCTACACCACCGCTGGGTAGTTCATAAACATTTGGACAGAAGTTTGCGTATTTTGTTAGTCAGAATACAGCAGACCCAGGGTCTTATTATTAAAGGCTCACACCATCACCAGCAAAGAAAAATATGCTCACTGATACAAAGCTGATATATTCTGCATCTTTTCTTTCCTAGCTATCCACACAGGGGTTTGCATTTTGGAGAGACACTATTGATTTAAAATCTATTTTGGGAACTAAAGATTGGCAGGTTCAGGGGAACGAGACTATATTTAGAGCATGCCAGATAACACATCAACTGATTTTCCTGAACAAAACTGTGCACCAAATATCATGTCTTTGCTTGGCTAAGATAAAAGATTTAAATACACCAAAAATTCCCACATTTGCAAATTTTGCAAACTGGCAATGGTTCACAAATTACATGAAGGAAATATTAGATACCATTCTTCGCAATGGTTCATACAAATCATCAGGGACCAATCAGGGGAGATGGGTAGTGTGGCTGTTAGATACTAATGGACGTCAGGCGCTTTTCCTAGGTGACACCAAAGGCTTTAAGATCGGTAGGCCCGACCTACGTTCACCTAGACACAACACTCTGGAGTTGTAACGGCTTACAGTTTTAGAAACTTATGCCTAAATTGTCTAAAAACCTTAACACTGTCTCAGGTGAAACAACACTTGTCCCTTCTTTCTGATGAAATAGGGACTAGAGGGCTTTTCATTAGGTCCCTGAAAACCATGTGAAAAGTGCTTCTGGTATGCAATGTACTGCGAAGTGAAGAGAGCGCGCAAAATTGATAGGGCACATTTTTAAAAGGTTCTAGCAGTATCTGATAATGGTATACTACATTGTCTACTAGGATTTACTTTCTGGGTAACGTCGTCTGCAATAGACATCATACAGAATTACATGTCCTCTTTACAACATGGGCAGTCACAGCTTAGATCAATCATGTTACTAAGCTGGACTCTTCAGACACTTCATGCCGTTCGTGTACCTTGGTCACACCTTAATGCCACTAGCTTGTATTTACTTTATAATCTAACATAACAACAAACCATCACGGCAAGAAAGGACGCAATGTGTACTGTGTTACAGATTGAAAGACTGAAGAAACTATCAAGGGTGTACGGCAACAATTTGGAGTCTTGGATGGAGTACCCCGTTTATTGTGGTCATGAACGTGTGACCTGGTGACTTCTTAATATACCAGCTACTTTACACGAGGAATTGAGGTGAACCCACCATAAGACAGTACCCTACGCTATCAGATTATTAATACGTGGAAATCAGGATACAGAGTCTTATTTACATTATTTTACTTCGCTTGCAAAGATAGTATTCAGCAAGTGTAAAGGTACTGACCAACCAGTATTTTTCATGGGAGAATCGCCTGAGTGGAGTTCTGTAATTACTTATCAGCCCTGAAGAAGTCAATAGTGCGTAACTGCACACAACGAAACACGTGTTGGCTCCTTTGTGTGAAAAATTGTACTACAAGGCAGTTTTTGTGAAGAACTGTATTACAATAAGCTGTGACGACGCGACCTGAATAATTTGAAAAATAAAAAACATGGACTTTCAGAACAACGTGTGAAGATTTCAAATTAAATCAGAACTGTTTGATTAAATTACTACAGTGTGCTCAGGGTAGACCATTTAAAACTATCATTTACTGTTTCAGAAATACCTTCAGTGGATTACAAAAATCCATGAGTTTACTTCTCTGCCAATGCCGACATTTCACTTCCAAAACTGTTTACAACACCATCAAGTTGTCAGATACGAGGCAATAGGAGAAGGATATGTGCACGAGTCATAGATATTACCTTTTAGATACCACTGTAGGAATGGTGAGACTGAAGTTTTACTTAGCAGGACTGACTGCAAGAGTACTTTAGGGCATACCTTGGTATGTAGGGAAGTTTCACTTCATGGTGCATGTAATGCATCCATGGCAAATTTGTCCTGCTATCTGAAAGGTTCTCCAGCTGCTGTGATTCGTCTGGTTTTCAGATTGCTCTTGAATGGCAGTTATTTGATGTTGAACGATCAGAGCTGCTGTGTCATGAAATCAGTTATTGTCTATCTGGTAACGGCTTCGGCAGTCGTAACCTGTTGCACACAGGCACTGTTACCACCTGTCTCCACGGGTAGGAAGGGAACATTTTGGTCTTCAATAAAACTTTCGAATGTGCACTTTGATGCTATGAGCAGATTGATAACCTTAACATCTGCAAAGGGGACATTTTATCTCCAAGTCGCAAGATCTTTTTCTGAGATACAGTTGCTACTCTGCACTAATTTCCCACTACATTTTGAGGAGCTTGAGCGCCGCATTTTTAACATGTCTAATACCACAGGAATAGCACAGTTTTCAAATCAATTGGCTCTGGGTTGGTTAGCACTGTCTTTGGAGTTATTCCATCATTCATACACTCCGTGCTTGGAAGTGTTTTTGGAGGTCTTCCATTGGTCCTATTCCTGGTTGTCGAGACTGGCACTTCCACATGTGCTCCTGTGTTGTGAACACATGATACAGTAGTAGTAGTAGTAGTAGTACTTTATTGGGTTGCCATGAACCATCAACATATACATTCACAATACAATCACAGTGTGTCAAATTTTAAAATATTACATACAACAGCAAATATCCATGTCAATTTTAAAAACATCAGAGCGACCATAAAACCTATCTAATAATCTAATAATAATAAATAAAATCTTTACCAAAACAATTCCATCCCTTTATGACAACAATTTCTTTATACATTTCATGAAAGTTCAAATAAGTAAAAAAATTGTGACTTTGAAAAAGTTGAGAACTGTTTCAAATATTTTTTATTTTACGAAGTTTTATATAGCGCGAACTTGACCTAAAGGTATCGGGTATCAGAGTGCTTTACATAGCACCAGTTGCGTTACATGAGGACACATTCATTTTTGTTAGGCACGGGGAGATTAAGCGATTTGCACAGAATCACAGGATGTTAAATGTCATTGCCGAGACTCGAACCCGGTTCCCCAGATTCTAGGTCGACCGCCCTAGTCGTTAGTCCAACTCCTTTATATATAAATATAGTCGCTAAACTACTGCTGTTATAATTTTACTTCTCTTATACCAGACGGCCTGTGGAAAGTTACTCACAACAAAAACTGTTTCAGGAGAAGGGTCACTTTTTAAAATTCTATTGGCTACAAGTTATCTGGTTATACTCAGATCCCGACATATTGGACGGATCCATTTGCGGTGGGACCCAAGATACTCTGGGATTAAGAACAATATATGTGTCTTATTTTCATTACCCAGGCCACAAGCTGGGCAGATACGAGAAGCTGAGCCCTTGTTCGATTTATAAATAAATGATCTTTGTGGGAGGGTACCAAAACGAAAACGAATTATGCAAACATTTGGCTATGGGTGATGAAACTGAATCTAGAAATTGTTTGAAAAGTGGAAAAGGTTTAAAATCCAAAAACATATTGGTCAGTGAGCCATTTGAACTGCTGCTTGTATGACCTTCATAAATATATGCCCAATAGTGTGTTTTCAAGACATTGAGGTCGGCAATCCCAACTCTCTCAACCAATTAAAAACAAATGTAGCCCAAGGTACTGTCATAACACCCAATGCTTTTAATAAATCTGTAAGGGATTCTCTGTAGACTCTTAGCTTGGATGTGAGCAAAAGGCAAACCCAATACTATAATGGTTTTAATACAGAATCTGCAATTCATTTTAGATCCAGATCAAAATATAATGGAGTAAGAGGGGAGCTGGTTGAAACGGAAACTAGCTTCCTCACAAATTTATTTTCAGCTATGGATAAGGAATGGACGTCAGCGCACCCCAGGTACGGCACCATTAAGCGCTGCACCTTGTGCCTTATCATGACAGACCTCTAAGGCCGGTGACACCGTGCGTGAGCTAGTTTGCTTGTGCATTCTAATGATAACATTTGATCTATGTTCAATTAGCATTGTGCTCTTACTAAGTTGTCCAGCCCCTAGACAATCAGAGCTGTGCACCCTCTCTATGGCTTCGCTGCTAACATGAATAACAGAAATTTTAATCACTCCCTTTCCAAGTACTATATAATTGGTCTTATTTACATTATGCTCAAAGCTCCTAGATCTACAGAAACCTAGGAATTTGTCGATCAGGAGCTGGAGCCTCATAAGGAGAGAATCGTCGTCAAATAAAAGAATTGGAACCTTTCTGTTGTTTAGAGCAGGGGAGTAATTTCTACAGTTTTCCAGTGTGTCCACTACATCGTACATACATAGGGTGAATAACGTTGGCGCGAGAACACACCCTTGGCGCACACCACACTGAATAGGGATGTGTTCTGTTAATTCACCCTATTGACCACAGCGAACTTGGGCAAAGTTATTTTCATGAAGTTTAGTCAACAGATTTATCAAATTTCCAGAAACCCCCACATTTGACAAAACACGCCACAAATTGGTACGTGGAATAAGGTCAAATACAGCTCTGAGATCTACAAATGCCACATAGAGCTTCTGGTAGCATAATAGGACATATTTCCAATATAATGTGGAGAGTCTAAAAATCTAATCGGAAGTACCGATCTTTGGTCGGAAACCAGCTTGAAAAGATGACATAATTTTATTGGAGTCCATCCATTCTAGCAGGTTCTTAAAGAATTGTCTTGCAAAGATCTTCTGTACATTATCAATTAAACTAATCGGCCTGTAATTTGAGGGGGAACGTGCATCGCCCTTTTTGTATATCATTATGATTTCTGCTCCTCACCAGGATTAGAAATCATAATGATATACAAAAAGGGTGATGCTTGTGCCCCCTCAAATTATAGACCGATTAGTTTAACTGATAATGCACAGAAGATCTTTGCAAGACAAGTCTTAGAGAAACTGCGCACCCTTGCTTCATGAACTCAATGTTCATTGGTTCTTGCCCTTTTAGCCTGTATGGCTATACTGCATGCAGCCCGTATTCTGCTGTGCACTTTCAAGTGTGCCCTAGACATATGCCTAGGAACGCAATAGGTTCAACCTTTTGACATAGACTTACTGATGGGCCCCCTAACGTCTCACTTGTATCAGTGTCCTTGGCGCTTACAGTTACTTCTGAACACATTTTACAAGCCCTCTTGGGATGCTTCAGCTCCTGTTTCCGCACTGGCTGCTCTTCCTTCGGCAACAGCTGCTGAAAGGGATGGATTGGAACACATTTTCTCTATGGATCTGCCCCAATGGGTGCCTCTGTTAACATCATCTGTGGTTGCTGGGAACAGCAGTGTTCCATCTACCTCTCAGAATATGTAAACATTCTGACATTTTCGAGTCATGGAAACCTTTTAATTCGGCTTTGATTTTGAAATGGTTACCTTTTTTAACGGTTGCTCAATTTTAATATTTTAACACCTTGGCTTACGTTATGCTCTAGGTTTAAAATAGCAAAATGCTCTTTATGATTTTCGGTTTTTATGGATATTTTTACCCTATGTTTTAGCATAGTTTGGATAGCTTGTATCATCTCACGTCCGAGGAGTGGGTGTCACATGGTTAGGATAGGCCCAGTTCTAAACACCACCATTTTACAAGCTTGTGTTTAAGTTGCCTTCTTTTTTACACGGCGACATTTGACATACATTTCCTTACATGTCTGTGCAGGATAATATTTATTGAAACTGAATTGTTTACATTTCCACTTCGTAGGCACACTATCACAACACCTTGAGCATTCTGCACAAGAGATAAAGTTGTTGCTTACTTTTGTCCGGTAGACGACGAAGCTATCACAAGAGGATAAACAATAGAGGCCTGACTGGGGGTTTGGCACGTCAACATGGGTGTTGTTATTGTATATACAGCATTGCATCCTTGTTTAAGGGAGATGAGCATTTTGTTGACACTAAGAAGTTGCTGCCTGACGGAATTCCAACCCAGCCGATTCCTGTTTAACCCTGCGGAGAGGGATGTCCATCTTAAGACCAAAACGGGCGGCCTGATGACACATACCCACAGGTAATGGGGAGTTAGACAACTCAATAGGGATTTGACAGATCACCCACCCTAGGCAAACTAGGTTAGGAAGCGCTTGGCACGAGTACTCTATAACTCAGTACTTATATGCCAGCATATATCACCTGTTATAGCACTATGGTGGAATTCTTTATCATTTTCACCATTCTCATAATGCTAATTACGCTATTTTGTTTAATTCTACTGATTATCGCAGCACACATATTATATATAAGAATCACGAAGCTTCAATAAATATTGAAACTCCTTTCTAGGTATTGCTTGTGTATTTCTTTGGGTATGCATGAGTAACCAAACAAAAGTGTTCTAGATCTGTTAACATAATTTTCTTGGGAAGTCAGGGTTGTCATGTTCTGAGGTTGCATAATCCATTTGTTACTTGATTGGGTTTGGGGTGCAGATGGTGCACTATGAGCTAGCAGAACTACAGGCCAACATATCCTGAGGGTGTGCATGGAATCAGCCTGGCACACCCCTAACATTTATGTTGTCCAACAAACACACAGTTTTACCTGGGAAGTATAAGCCGTACGACAGTGGTGTGTTGTGGATTGTTGACCAATGGGGGATGGTGCAGTGAGGTTTCAGATGGTGTGATGTGGTGGTGTTGTATGGCGTGGCAGTGTATGTTATATAATGAGTAGAGTTTTGTGTTGAAAGTATGATGTACTACCTTCTGGTGTCATATTATGTGCAATGTAATGTGGTTATTAAATGGAGAGAAGATGCTTGTTTTACAATATGGTGCAGTGTTATGTGGTGTGATGTAATGTGTGGCAAGATGATTCTGCATCATGAGATAGGTGGCTGTGTTAGATTGTGTATTGGTGGAGATTTATTTTCTCGGGGTAGTGTGATTTGGTGTCATGTGGTGTATTGTATTATGTGATAAGCAGTCCTATGGGTGGTATGTTGGAGACTGTTGTCAGGGTGATGTAGTGTGATGAGGGCTTGCATGGTTTTGTGTGGTATCTGTTGAGGTAGTGTATGGTGAGATACAATGTGCTGAAGTTACAAAATATGTGTTGTTGTGTTACATGGTTTTGAACAGAGAAGAGAGGCTTGCTGCTGCATGATATCGTATTGCAAGTATGATGTACTACCTTCTGGTGTCATATTATGTGCAATGTAATGTGGTTATTAAATGGAGAGAAGATGCTTGTTTTACAATATGGTGCAGTGTTATGTGGTTTGGTGTAATGTGTGGCAAGATGATTCTGCATCATGAGATAGGTGGCTGTGTTAGATTGTGTATTGGTGGAGATTTATTTTCTCGGGGTAGTGTGATTTGGTGTCATGTGGTGTATTGTATTATGTGATAAGCAGTCCTATGGGTGGTATGTTGGAGAGTGTTGTCAGGGTGATGTAGTGTAATGAGGGCTTGCATGGTTTTGTGTGGTGTCTGTTGAGGTATTGTATGATGAGATACAATGTGCTGAAGTTGCAAAATATGTGTTGTTGTGTTACATGGTTTTGAACAGAGAAGAGAGGCTTGCTGCTGCATGATATCGTATTGCATGGCATTGGGTGGTGTGTGGTATGGTGCTATATTTCTCTGGACCAGGTGCATTTAGGGAGGAGCTGGGAGTAAGCTAGAGGCAAGGGAAGGTTGCGGTAGAGTTAAGAGGAACAAATTGCTATTCGCTGGTGGTATAATGAGTGACTGTAGATAGTGGATAGCAGACAAGAGGGACAGTCGGTAGTAGGGAACGAGATTAGAACGTATCAGCTGAAAAGTGGGTGCTATGGTAAAGGGATGGATGCCCAAAGCAAGGGCAATGAGGTGGAAGTAACAAGGGTGCCAACGTTCCAAATGCAAGCAACTAACTAATGTAACTTTGCTGGCCATAATAGGAGTGCATGGGACTCTTTTCATTTCATGCACTTATGTTACTTATGCCTCTAGGGGAAGTGCAAGGAGAAGGATGCTACTGAGTTGGAAGAGGGTACAGGGACTAGGTTGGTCCTGCTGAAAGAGTTACTTTCTCAAAATCCGGCCTCAAAAGTTCTGTGTGCAGTAGAGGAGGCCAAGAGGAGCAGGGAGAACATCGGGGATGGTCGTTGCTGTAGCATGAAGAGCAGAGGGGGCAGTGTGGGCTGTCGCCATTGGCGTGCCAATACCCCATTGGGCATCGCAGACAGCCGTTGCTGTTGCTTCGTATTGGCAGTTACCTTGGGCTTTGTTGCTGTAGTGTGAAGTGCAGATCTCATGTTGCTGATTGTGGTTGGTAGCAGAGCCTCAGCAGGAAGGGGCCCATTCGCCATCGTGAGGAGCCCGAACTTCAGAATTTCACTTTTTCTTTTTAGAAAGAGTACAAACTGATGACAGCCAAGGGGCCGGGACCTGGGAGGGTATCCCTTGGGGATCAGAAACTGACTCCAGCAGAGGCCTGCAGTCCACAGGCAGATGCAGTTTCAACAGGTCAGCTAGGTAGTTGCATGGAGGCCTCTGGAGTGTGTAATATTCCCATAGCTCCAACATGGGGTCAGTAACTCACCCTTGAAGTCATCCAGTTTAGCTAGGATGAAGGTAAGAAGATCCAGTCGTCCTTCGCAGACAGCAAGGCAATCCTCTGGTAGCAGGGCAGTCCTTCTTCTGTTATGTCCACAGGTCCTGGAGTGTTCTTATGAGTGGCTCTGGAGGTCCAATATTTATGCTTGGTGCCAGCTTTTTTGTGTGGGGGGACAACCTGCCCTACCCCAATATCTGGTTCTGGAAAGTTCTTACTTTTCACTGTCAAGACCTAAGACATCTGGAGTGGCAAAATACATTGCAGGCTTGGTGTCAGATGTGTGTGTGTGTTTTTGTGTGTGTGTGTGTGTGTGTGTGTGTGAGAGAGAGAGTCATATGAAGTGCCAGTGGGGCTGGGTGCAGCTCCTCCCTGTCATTATCCAGTATAGCCCATCCTGTCCACACCTAATTCCCCTTTGTCTCACTATTTTTAAGCAATACACACACCCCAACAGCAGAGCCATTCACAGACATGTGACCTAGGACATTGGCAGAAGGCACAAATTGTTAGGACAAAGAAACAAGAACAAGAAAATGCTTACTTTCTGAAAGTGGCATATTTGATAGAGACTTCCAGCCACATGTTCCTTACCATAGAATATTCCCCAAGGGTCAAACTGGATCAGGAAACTTTTGAGCAATTACTTCTCTGCATCTCTCCCACTCTGCGGACGACACTAGGGTGCAATACCACAAATCCAGGCCCTGCTCACAGGATGTTCCTGTGCAGTCAGCGTTTGATACTGGGTCTGCTTCTTGCTTCCTGAGTTTCCCGGAGTTAGAGCGACTCCTGCCCTACTCTGTGAATTCTATGAGACCATGAGCCTCATACTTGGGCGGCCGAACCCCTCTGTAGCGCCTTTGTGCCCCATGGGTTCGGAAGGGTCTTCAAATGGAGCTCTGCCAGCAGGTCTGCCCTGGGCACCAGTTGGCCCCTCAAGACCCGTTAGCGGATCCGAATCAGCCCTGGCCGGGGCTTTGTGACCTCCTCTGGGGACCTTTCCAGTGGCACTGTTCCTGACTCCGATACAGAGCCAGGCAGTTGTCACACGACGTTGGCTCCAGTGCTGACCAGACCCATACTGCCTGAATCGTAGATGGAGACCTATTTCCCTGAAGGACCCACTGAAAAACACAAATGGAGGGGATCTGAGGATCTCTATGGTTATTCCGACCCCCTTGCAAAGTCTATGGCCAAGGACACCTTTTACAAGGACTTGGCTGAGACCAGTGGTCTGGACACCTCACCAGACACTGGCCTCCTTTCTCCGCTAACAGTGGCTATGCGTAGAGGCTGCTGCCGCAAATCCCGAGTTCAGGATCATAGCCCCTAGGGAGGGACACGCTGGGGCAGGGAATGTGGTCTAGCGATCCTTAGCCTTCAGCGTCGGACCCTCCCCCTTCACAAAGACACGCTCGGGCTCCCGAGTGCATAAATAAAAGGCACGCTTGGGAGCCCGCATCCGCCTGCCATTTTGGCTTATAATAGAGAAAAGACTTACCTTCACTTTTCTGCTGAGGCTGTCTCCCTGTTTCTGGCAAGCAGTTATGAGGAAGACTCCTTGTGTGTGGCAGCAACCTCTGTATGATCTGCAGTTTCCTGGTAATTGCATGTGGCAGCAACCTCCATAGTACCTGTAAATTCCTGGTCACAGTCGGCTGTAAAAAACAAGTAAGAGAGAGATTACCAACAGCAATCCATTCCCTCGCTATATGATAAGACACATATTTCATTTCATATAAAAAACACTTCCGCTGATCTTCCTGGCTTTATGTTTATGTTGGAATACCAAATTGACCTTTTGCTCCAGATTTTGTAGGATTTATTCATTTTTTCTTTTGAAAAAGACAAGTACAAGAAAACAAAGAGACTTTGAAGTCAACAGACAAAATACAGAATTCTAACCAGTTTGGTTTCAGTTGTGGCCTGTGCAGGTAAGAGTGGGGGGGCAGTGGGGCGGGGTGGGAGTTGACAGACGACGACGAGGGAAAAAAAAGAAAAAGAAAACCACTTACCTTGCACTCGCCACATCGCCATCTCGGCGATGCAGCAAGTGCAAGGTAAGTGTTTTTTTATTTTTTATTTTTTTATTTTCCCTCGTCTGTCGACTCCCTCCTTCCCCGCCACACCGCCCCACTCCTCTTACCTGCACTGGCCACAACTGTTTAGTTTGTTACTGTTCCTTGAAGTATAGGAATGAAGTAATTTCTTCAAGTTGAGGATTAACAAGGTATCATTATCAGTGGATGTCAGTGGATGTTTAGGTCAGTAGAAAGGAAAACAAAATTACTTATGAATGCATAACAAGGTAGTGATTAATTTATTCTTTTAGTCAATATACTTCTAAGCATTGGATATATAGTTTTGAGTTCAGGATGTCAGCCGGAAAGAGCGACGATTTGGGTCAGAATCAGTGAAAGTGTTGTTAACATTTTGTTGCAATTGATATCAGAGAAAATCAGAAAAGGTAAGAGCTTTCATTGTATTTTCAGAATCACTGAAAGCTTCGGAGATTGTGAAATCAAGGGGGTGGGGGGTGCCTTGTGAACATCTATGTGGATTCCAAGTCTTCATTGGTATGTCTTATATCCTCTAATTCCCCTTTTTACAGTTTGCTGTGACCCAGAGAGTATTCATTCCTCCAGTTAATACAGGGCATGGGAGACACAGGACATCAACATCTGGGTACTCACTTCTCACTCTTACAAGATCTAGCACTACCATTAGTTACTGGTGGCGTCTTTTGTGACACATTGGAGGAAGGGGCTTCTTCTGCGATGGTGACCTGGAGGGTGGCAGAGGCTCTGGACCTGACGCAGCCCGCGGTTTAGGTCAAGACCAACGTCTGTACAGAGGTGCCTAAGCCCGGGGTATCCAGCTCAGGATTTATTTTTAAACTTTCTTTATTGGTTTTCCATTACAAGCACTGTATAAAATACGTCATAGCATATTTGCAGTATACAATGAGTAGGAGCTTTCGCAATGTACATCACAGCATGCGTTACAATACATTGATTATTATGCAGTCATTACTCTCATAACCGTTTGTGGAAGAACATCACTGTCTGTATTTGGCCTGTGTCCACTCTTCATAACCACAGTTAGAGCACATGGCTCTAGCCAATAGCTTATACTTTTTATAAAAGAAAGGAACAAGTAAAGTAAAACTAAAAAAAATACTAAATTTCCCAGGTTCAGCCTCATAAGAGTACTGTGCCATGGGCAGGAATTCGATAGTCAAATCAATGTCTAACTGGTGTTGCAAGCCTATTGTGGGCCATTGAGTCAATCTGGTCAGCGAGATTCATGTAGGCATTTCTCATTGACCCGTCGGACCAGCACCCCCTATTGTTCTTCACTGTCTACAAAGCTAGTCACCAACCTGTCCACTGTTCAGCCAATCCTCCTCAGAAGTCTTACTACCTTTTAATAAAGCCCTTACAGATGCTTGGAGCTTGGCCTAAGCCCTGCACAGGCACTCCTGTGCTCAGGACCGTGCTACCATCGCCATACTTCTGGCGATCCCGCCTTCCTCTCTCAGCACCCCACTCCTGAGAGCATGGTGGTCCAGGCATCAAACTCCAGGATAAATGATTCGGTTAGGCAAGTGCTGCCCAGGGTCCTGTGTGAGGCTTGGGCCATACTTTCCCCAGCTATTGATGACTGGAGAAATGTAGCAAAGTTCACAATCAGATGCAGATTGGATACAAGCAACTCACTGGGTAAAGCTATTGCTTCAATTATGGCACTTTGACATCATGCCTGGCTGAAGATTACTGGCTTTTTGGGGGTGTCCAGGCATCCTTTATGGACATGCCCTTTGATGGGACTTGCCCTTTTGGTGACAATGTAGATTCAGCTCTGGAATGACTTGAAGACAGTAGGGCCACTGCCAGATCATTGGCCTCACCATAGCCCTGCGACAGCCACAATCTGCATACCTCTGCTTCCATGGCTAGAACAAGTGCTATGAGCCACGTCCATTTCCCCCCAGCCACCACAGCCAGGAGGGATTGCAGTCCTTTTGTGGGCATGGACCCAGCTCCCACAGAGACTCTGTGGGAATCAGAGCCAAAGGTTGACACAAACACTCACCCCCTTCCCCCCTGGCAAACGGAACTCAAAAGCCTCTTTAGTTTTTCCTCTTCCCACAATGGGCACCCAGTTGGTGGCAGGATTCGGGCCATCTGCACCAATGGTGGGAAATACCTTAAGACAAGTGGGTGCTTCAAATTCTCCAGCGGGCCTGCACACTCCCATTCCAACAGACCCCGCCACTTTTGCCACCGTCCTCCGATCGACTGATGGAGAACTACCTCTTGTTTCGCGGCATGAAATACTGGCTGTTCTGGCCAAAGGAGCCATTGAGAGTGTACCAGCATCATAAGTAGGTTGTTGCTATTCCTGCTACTTTCTGGTGCCAAAGAAGGATGGAGACCTCTATCCCATATTAGACCTACACCCTCTCAACTACTTCCTGAAGAAGGAAAAATTCAAGATGGCCACTTCAGCTTTGGTCTTATCTGCCCTCAACCCTGGTGACTGGGTGGTAGGTTTGGACTTACAGGAAGCCTACTTCTATATCCCCATCCTGCCTGACCACAGAGAGTACCTGTGGTTTATGGTAAGCCACGAGCATTTTCAATTCACCGTGCTCCTCTTTAGCCTCACCAATGCCCCTCAGATGTCCACCAGATTATGGTAGTGGTTGCAGCACATCTGCGGAGGACAGGGATTATAGTCTTCCCCTCCCTTGATGACTGCCTGTTGAAAGCAGGATCACCCCAGGCAGTCATCTCCCACCTCCAGACTATGGTGGACATCCTACATTTGCTGATGTTTACTATAAACGTGTCAAAGTCACACCTGAGTCCTTTTCAGACGCGCTCTCTTTAATCTGAGCTGTTCCAGATACAGTGCAGTTTCTGGCTATTCCTCTGGAACAGCTCCTTCAGAATATTTGGGCTACGATTCCAATGTTTCAGCCTCTATCCCGGATTTTGGAGAGACTGACTCTGAGGCTGCTGGGAGTCATCGCCGTCTGCATTCTGTTGGTAAAAGATGCCAGTTGGCATATGCAGGCTCTGCAGTGAGATTTGAAGACTCAGTGGGCACAGCATCAGGGGAATCTCCCTGTCCTGGTCCAGATATCAATAAGGACTGCAAAAGCTCTGCTTTCTGAGTAAAAGCTGCCAAGGTCTGACAGTAGCTAAGCTGCCAAGGTCTAACAGGGGGTTACCCCCTACAAAGCCTCAAGACCCCTTCGCTCCGACTCCGAACATCTCGCTAGGGTGCCCAAATTCAGGAAGGCTCGCACCGGCGGCCGCCGATTTTCGGTTAAAGCCGCCACAGCTTGGAACTCTCTCCCGCTCAGTCTACGCCTGGAACCCTCCTACATGGTCTTCCGTAAAAAACTCAAAACTTTCCTGTTCCCCAAATAACACACTCCCTTTCCACCTTCTGGATCGCTACAGGTTAATAGCGCGGGGATGCCTACGGGTCACCAGGCGCTCTATAAATCACAAAATAAATAAATAAATAAATAGCTACTAGCCACCAGCCAAGATTGGAAGCATCCAGGAACATATACACTTCAGAAGACATTTGAAAACCTGGTTATTTCCAAGATAACTCCATCATCTCACAACCCTGGAATTGAACCCAGAATAATCACACCTTCAAGTTCAGTCTACAGTTTACAATCTACAGGTATGGAACAATCCAACCAGCACACTACTTTCTATATCTGGGTAAGCAAAAAATGTCTGCCCTATGGTTAGCTTGGGTATTATGTAGATGTTGTAATGTTAATTCATATATAAACTTTCTGAACCACACTTATACTAATACCATAAAATGTGGTGGTCGTCAGTCGTCACCCATCTATAGCTCAACTTTATTACTCTCACAAAAGGCATGCATGTTACGGGTCTTCTCCATCACTCAGAACAGTACCTACCATTAAATCAGCCATTACTAACTGAACAGGCTGACACCAAGGGGGATTAGCTGTAGAAATCTGTCACATACTGCTGGCCAATTAACGGTCTGTATTTTAGTCCACCACCGCAGATCCCAACTAGCTACACTTTATGAAGCCATTCAGACATGTGATAATAAATACAATGTCCGTCTGTAGGAAAGTAGGATCTGCTTCTTATGGTTACCCCCACTTTTTGCTTCATGTGGTACTGTTTTTGACTAGTCTGACTGGGATCCTGCTAATCAGGACCTCCGATTTCTCTCTAAACTGTTATGTTATGTACTTAGGTACACTGCAGATTGGATACTAGGGTACCCTTCTCAGTCCCTAGTATAAGGTACCCACGTACCCAGGGCATAGGTACTCCATAGGCCTCCCATGGGCTGAAGCATGTATTTTGCCACCCACGTGAGGTCATGCAAAATGGAACTACAGGTCTGCTATTGCATGCACCATTTACTTTAGATCTAGGTTTACTATATCTTAGGGTCACTACACTTAAAACCTATAAGTCACCCCTATAGCAGGCTTTGAAAAACCTGAAGGCAGGGTGCTTGGTTCTAAGTGAGTGGGTGCCACTGCCTGAGCAGGACACCCTTGCAGCCTACGGAGCCCATTCTCCCGGGTTGTTAGTGCTGAAGCCATCTGAAGACATATATAGTGGAAGTATGCGACTGCATGATGACCAACTCTAAATCGGCTGAAAGTAACTCTATCGTGTTTGGTGTCAAACATTGTGGAATCATACACCCACACCGGTAACCGGTGTGGGAGGTATGAATCCACCCCTCGGAAACAAGCTTTGTGAGGTCCCTGGTGTTCCCGGTACCACCCTTCTAGTCCCGGGCAGCCCAAAAGGTTTGCTGCCGACCAGAGACACATTTCTGCCCTCCTGCTGCTGAGCCACGCTCGAGGAGGGGAAGGCAGAACAATAGGCATCCTGTCACAGGGAGGTGTGACCACCTCCCAGACAGGATTTAGTGTATTAGGCCTGGGTGGATGGGCTTGCCAGTGACCGAAAGTCTGCATGAGGGGCACATTTGGTGGCCCTGTGCATAGTCCAGTTCAAACCAGTCCTGGGAGCCTTTGGCTCCTGCTCTGGCACGAAACTGGACAAAGGACATGGGAGTAACCTCCCCACTGTTCAGACCCTCCCCTGGGAGGGTCCCCTGAATTTGTCCTACACTCTCACGTAGGTACAAAAGGGCTTACCTGGCTGTAGGACCCTAGATTCGACATGGAAAAGATTCTGAACCAGAAACCACTGAACTCCGACCATCTGGATGTTCTGGACTTTGCTGGACTTCGTTTGGGCCCGACTTCGTCTCCCGTTCCGTCCAAAGCATCGTCTGTGCCCGTGCACTATACAGGCTTTGTGCAGGACCTATGGAGCATCAATAACAACTGAAGATATCTCCCTTTGAGTGAAAGAGTCACTCCCCTGACACCGCAGGCACCACATCACGATTGACCGGTCTGCTGCAACTGAGCTCCTACGAGCTCCGAAGGCTCCAGCAAAACGGGTGGTGGGTTTCCAAGTCCCTTGAGGTCCAAGCTGCACTCTTACGATGTTTAAGGTCAGAATCCCTTGTGGGGGCTGCAATGCCCATACCCCTGTGCACGCGTACTTTTGCGAGTGCATATGCTTGTTGGCGTTATAAAACAAGTGCACTGGGCTCCGAACAGCCCCGACCTCTGGCACCATTTCCACTGAAGAACTCCGGCCTCCTCGGGCTGAGTGCCACGTGGGCTCTTGCTTTGTGAAACTGCTCGAGGTCCCCTTGCGACTCATGTGCCTTCGGCCTGTGGGTCCTCTTGAGGGTCAACACTGCTTTTCTTGGTCTCCCGAGGTTGCTCTAGGCTTGCCCTGACTCCCCTGTGTTTGGTGAGTCTCCTGGACCTTGCTGGTCCGAACTGTAACCCTTCTTGACCTTATTCGTTGGTTGCCGCTGTAAAGGCTTGTTGGAGCTCCCGCCAAACACCGACCCCTCAGCACTCGACATCCTTCTCGGGACGGCTCGTATCCGGCTCCTGGTCATTCTCAACGTCCCCTGGTCCCGGTGGCTGCAGAGTCAAGAACCCCCTCAATGCACCTGAAGCACCCGACAACGGTGGGCATTCGTCTACCGAGCCCCTGGTCACTACTGAGTGACCCAGACTCTGTCCCCTCTGCTTTCAGGTACTCTTCAACAAGAATCCACCTTTGGTTTCCAATGGACACTTTTCGTCTTCCCAGCAGTGGCTCTGCTTCAAAGTCCTCCATAGAGATTGACGGCGGTTTCCAACGCCACTTCAGACCTATGCACTCGACTTCTCTTGAATAGGTAACTCTGGTACTACGGTATCCACAGGTGGGATGGCTCCCCAACCTCCTAACTTCCACAGGGTTTCTTCAAAGTCCACTTAGAAGGGTCCTTAAACTTTAAAACTGCAACCGCGACTCTTCCATAGAATTGTACGGTGCCCGTGTTCCCACACTGCACCCTTCCTCCGTGGGGTCCCTACTTACTCACCTTGGGTGGTTTCTTGGTGTCCCAGCAATTCTATATCCTCTAGACACTGTCTTGACTCAAGTTGTGGTTCTTACACCACTATTTGAATATATGGTTTGGTCTCCCCCTGGAGCCCACTGTGTATTAGTGCTATTTACTATTGTTTCTGTGCTACAGTATTATGTTCTTTGTGAGTGTCTTTGTGTAGAAGATACTGTGTTGTACTTAGAGTGTGTTATATCGATAAATACATATTTTTATAACTACTGTGTGGTTCTCCTTTCATTTAACCAATACTATAAGGTTGCATTCTGGTAAAACAAGCTGCTTAACATTCCTTCAAGACTAAGCCTGAAGGCTGCTCTCCACAGCTACCACTTGGATAGCTTTCTAAGGTTATCTTTGACCTCTTAAATCACCATAAGGGTTGTTTGGACTGGTACAGGGTGCCCACTTTAATTAGTGGACAGCATATACCAGGCCAACTTCTCACACTATCTCAGCAGATCTCCTCATCATTTCTGTCTCCAACAATGCCTGCTCAAGACCAAAACCTTTAAGCAAATAACCAGGTGGGACAACCTAGTGCAGTAACCAGCTAAGTAGATTATGATCAATGGAAATACCATAAATGGACCAGTAGAGCGGCTCCAAGCTGTCAGCGTACTAAAAAAAACATAAACTGCACATCTCTCTCACACCTTTTCATCCACCACACTGCTAAGCGCTGAGTCCCTTAACACGATAACCACACCTCAATTGTTGTGAAGCATAACATGGAAACACTTCCCGCATAGAAGCAAAAAACAATAAAGACAACACCCTTCCAGTCACACACCCTATATGGTGTATCTTACTGTCAATGTAAGCAAGCGCTTCAGTGCACCAAACAGTGAGCTCTATATAAATGCTGTGATGCAATTAAAGCACTGCAAAATTGACTTGAATTCTAAAATGGCCACAGCCGATTCTGTATTTGAAATCTGGAGAAATAATCTTTCAGTGCCCTTGATGACTCTTGCTGACAGTCTTGATGGCCAGCAAAACCTAGCTTGAATAAAGACAGAAGGAAAAATCCCTTGGCCCCTTCTGTGGCAACAAGGAGGACTTACAAACATATCCCTGGATTAATCATTCATTTGGTGCCATCAGGCTATAAATATTTGACTGCACACCCATAGTGCTTGAAAACAATATGCTCCACTAGTTGCTACTGCTACTGCTGCTGACGCAGCCAGTGTCCAGAAAGTAGGAGTGCCAAAGCACTCCAACTACTAACCACAGGCTCCTAGGCCCCTCATGAGTGCTTTCAATTGTCAAACTGCCACAGGCACTTCATCTGCATGGATTATGAGACCAAAAGAGAAAAGAGGTTTTTTGTTCAGGTATTGCCTCATCACTGACTGAACAAACCTCACCAGCATTGCTGCGGTCTGGCAGAACGCAATCACCTCTCTACACCTTTTTGGTTAGACTTAGACACTGATTCTGAAAATCATCTAGCCCTCTTCCACTTAGCACCTCCCATTCTGGACCACCTTTGATTCTGCCCTCTTCATTCCAGCAGCCTTTTTTCGCTCACACTATTTGTACCATGGCATGCCTGCAGGAAGGCGCATCTCAACAACAAAATTTGGGGTAGCCTGTCAACATGCTCACTATTGGGATGCTTTTCTTCTTGCCCAAAGCATTTCATGTAAATCTGCTCCAGTTTGCCGCCATCTTCTTCATTTTTTTGACAACCAATTTTATTGAGTTTTGTAGGTAAGAACAAACAGCACCATTCAGAGCCACATATGCATCATCAGAATAGGGAGAAAAACACATCTCAGTGACATCAAGATTACAGAAGGAAATCACTAAAAGCATATCTACGTGTGCCTGAAGAGAGGACCACACCATCTCAATCATCGAGTATCCCGACCCATTTGCCCCACATACGATGAAATTTCTCAGGACATCCTCTGGCCACGTATAGAGGCCGCTCCTGTGCAGCGCACCAATCCACCCCCCGGCGCCAGCGCCCTAGAGTGGGAGGAGCAGTGTCCAACCAATGCGCAGCAATGTCCCTCTTGGCGACCACCAGTGCTGTGTTAAGGAAACGTTTCTCTGCCCTAGAGCCGTCCAATCCGTCAGAGACTCCCAGCAGAACATGTATAGGAGCGAGAGGCACCTCCCACCCCAAGACACCCGTCAGGTCTTGGGTTAACAATTCCCAATATCTCTGGATCGCAGAGCACGACCAAACCATATGGTAGAAATCGGCGTGGGGGTGGGCACAACGAGGGCAGTGGGCGTCAGGCCGAAGCCCAGCACGGTGAAGACGCAGAGGCGTGAGGTAGGCGGCATGCAGAAAGTAGATTTGGACCAGGCGAAGCCTCACCGATACCGCGATCGTCCTAGGGGCCATCAGGGCGTCCCTCCAGTCTTCATCCTCCAGCACCCCAAGCCAGCCCTCCCACCTCTCGCGGAGTAGGGAAAGGGAATTAGGAGTGTTGTTGGTAAGTGAACGGTAGATCCGAGAGACTCCACCCTTCCCCAAGTCCCCAGTCAGTACCTGTGCCTCGGGCGGGCTATATTCAGGCAGGGGCATGCCATCTGGAATGTGGGAAGAGAGGGCATGGCATGGTAAATACCGAAAGAATTGAGAGGGATGGAGGGAGTGCCTGGCCTGTAGGTCCTGAAAGGACCGAATATGGGTGCCGCTCCAGACGTCACCCAGCAAGGTTACCCCGATGAGATCCCACTGCCGAAATCCCGATAGGGAAGCGACTTCACGAAGTCTCGTGCCACACCACAGGGGAGTATAGCGGGTCAGCCTGCCTGACCATCGAGTATGACGCAGGGAGGCATGCCAAGCCAGGAATACGCCGCGCGTGATCTCAGGAAGAGCTCGGGGGATTGTGGTCCCATAAAGCATCCCCTGGATAGAGGAGAAGCCCAAGAGATGGAGTTCCAAGCGATACGCCGGGTCGGACCAGCCGCCATCGAACCAATCATGAATCGTGAGGAGACGAGTCGCTAGGTAGTAGAGGTAGAGGTTCGTCATTCCGAGGCCCCCGTCAAACGGTGGGATTCGGCACTGGGTCAGGGCCAGCCTGGACCTCTGTCCTCCCCAAAGGAATTTGGTGGCCATACCGTCCATATCCCGGAACCAAGATCTGGCGAATGGGAGGTGGGTGTTCTGAAGCATGTACAAAAAACGGGGCAGGATCATCATTTTGTACAGGGCAATCCTGCCCAGAGGGTTTAAAGGCAATTTGCACCATTTAAGAAGATCCGCGCGGACCTGCTTTACCAGCGGGGTGACATTAAGCTCCCATGCAAGGTCAGGGAGGAGGGAAACCCAAATCCCCAGATATTTGAAAGACAACCGCCGAAGAGCGATCGATGACTGCCAATCAAAGCATTCACGCAACGCGTGTAAGGGGACAAGGACAGACTTGGCCGGATTGAGCCGCAACCTGGAAGCTCGTTCAAAAATAGCCAGTGCCCGAAGGCAACGAGGTCCCGACCGGGTGGGGTCCGCCAGGAACAGCAACACGTCATCTGCGTATAGCGCAATTTTGTCCTCAGCTAAACCGGGCCACCTCCAGCCCGTTAAGGAATGGTCGCTGCGGACAAGACAAGCGAACGGCTCCATAGCCAGAGCAAAGAGGATCGGGGAGAGGGGGCATCCCTGTCTCGTGCCCTGTCCAATGGGGAAAGGGCGGGATAAAGCGCCATTGACGAGGACCTGTGCCCGGGGACGGTGGTAAAGCAGCCTCACCAGGGTACGGAAAGGAGTACGAAAGCCCATCTGTTCCAACACCGCTTCCAAGTAGCTCCAGTCAACGGAGTCAAAAGCCTTCTCAAAGTCAATAAGGAGAAGGGACAAATATAGAAGAAGCATGTGCCGATTCTCAAGGGCGAGGTGAAGGCGGCGGAGGCAATGCCTGGTCCATCTTCTTTATTTTAAGTTCCTGTTTTACATTTCAGTCTTTTCTCTTATCTTTGCTGCAAAATGCAATACAGACACAAATCTCTGGGCTAAAGGCCCGCATTTTGCATTCTCACATGGGCAAACAAGTAAAATGTTTATTGGAGTTAGTGTTATCTCCCGGCATCCCTAAAACCTTCATAATTAAAGGCTCTGAACTACGAGTCTCAGGGCTAGTTTGTTCAGCCATGGAACTTAATGGTCCAGAGGTCTTGTGGAAAGGGTCTCATTTATTTATCTACCTTAGGTGCTGATCTTCTCAATCCCTTCCATTTAAAATGGCAAACTTCTTTTTTACAACTTTGTACAAACCTCAGTGTGAACTAAATATTGAGCCTTAAACAATTATGAATGAGTACACACAGCAACTTGGGGATGTGCAGATACCACGTAGAGTCACTGATCAATAATTTACTAGTCATTAATCATACTACTGAATGCTCTTGTTTGTCGGCTACTCAACTCCAAAATCTACTGCAGCTAAAATGGGAACTAGTTCTAGAACATTGATACCATGCCTTTGCCTTGTCTTCCCCCATAAACCATTAAGAATGAGTTCACCAGCATACTTGGCTGTAAAATAACCACCTTAGGCAGCCAACATTACACAAAGAGATAAGACATTGCCAGACATAAAAACAAGAATTGCAAAACAGGGGAGTAGCATCTTCTCCTCTACACACCAAGTATGTGGAACAGCTCCACGTAAACTGGACTTGCACCATCATTCCAGTGATCATAAAGCACCCGAGAACCCACTGAACCAGGGCAAATTATTATTGTCCAAAGGATAGATTTCTCTTAACCCACAGACCAGGTAGATTGCCTGAGGGGACAGGGATCTCACCAGCCCAGTGGATGGGTCTGTTTGGAGACTGCTACAGACCTTCTAGACCCTTAGCAGAATGAAACATTTTAGACCAAAACACACAGAATTCCACATTGTATTTCTAGCTGATCTTTGAAATTTACCCAGATCCATGCTTAAATTTCCTCTGGCTAGACTGAAACGAGTTTTGACAAACATGTTTGTAGTTCCTTTAGACAGCGGAAGATAAAGAGAATATAAATGACTGGCTGGTCCAATCTCCACAGGATGAGACAGGGGTCTGCTCCTTTTGGAACTGGGGCCCTCACTTACCCAGTTGGGTGTCATGCTTCATCATTGGGCTTGCTTCTCGTTGGGTCGGTACTGCAATGGCCGACGGGCACCCGTGAAGGGGCTCTTTGACGGAGGTCTTTTGATCCAAAGCCGAAATGTGAAGTGTGGGTATAGGGCCGTGAGGTATAGATGAATGTGTTGATGTGCAAGGGGTATGAGGTACTGTAGTAAAATAGATTAAGTGGTACTCTTAAGTAAACCTTAATTAATGAATCTGCTTGTCTAGTTTAAAAATGAAAATGGCGAACCTTTGAGACAATGTTCTCTGGTTGCTCTAGGAAAAGGGCAACATGTTTCTTGCCTGATTTGTCACACAAAGTGATCAAAACGGCAATTCGTCAGGAACCAAAAATTGTTTATTGTCATCTGGACAGTGGTTGGAATTCTAATTAGTACTGAGGTTAAACCAACCACAAGTGGAACCTAAATGTGGTGTACCTTTCATAGGAAAACCGACCTGTAATACAAATAAAAAATAAACATAAAAGTTAGCAGTATACAATAGTCAACTCCTCGATCATATCCATCATGTGATCGATTCCTCGACATGTTGTTAACAAAAGTGTGCTTATTGGCGCAGTGAAAAAAACATAGCAGCAAGCAAGTGACACATCTATGGACATAGCAGGCAGATAAATTTCATGTTATACAATTGAGGTCTGTAAAGGAATGTCTTTTCCAAATCCAGAGGGTTGAAAGGTCCCTTCACAATTGAATGGGGTATGGGGGGATATGTCATAGGAGCATGAAAGTCCACATTACCCATGAGATATTGTTTTTTAACTGTCCCCATCTTCTCCTCTAATAAAGGGATCCTTGGAGAAGTTTAGGGATTTGTAATCTCTGGTTAAGCCCCCTGGTCATCCTTCTTAGAAGTGCTCCCTGGAATACGGTCGAGCCCACCCTGACTTTTAGGAGTCAGGGTGAACCCAATGATGAAGTATGACACTACTAGAGTGTGTGAGAGTTATTTATTAAAAAATGATTTTTTTCCTTCCCTGCACTAGTTTCGCGGAGCTACTGTGGCCAATCCCGTGTCGAGCGTAGTCAAGGTATCGGCAAAGAGGGGGTGCGATATTAGACGTTCGTATCCGGGTCGAAAACAATGACCAAGTCCCTAATTAATTTAACGAGGCAATTACCCCGCAGTACAGCCCTGAAAATTAAGTCACAATATAGCCACCGGGACTCTCATCTCAATCAGTGCGGTCGTGGCCATGTCCCAATATTGATGATAAAAGAAGGCGTCTGGTACAGAGGTCGAGGTACAGACGTGCCCGACCAACGCCGTCATATCATTATAATGTGGCTGAATGGTCTGCGAAGGGAGCCACATAGGCAGAACACGTCCGAGACGCGGACGCCCCCGCATCTGTCACGTGACTTCTGGTCTTGGTGTGAGGCCAAGTGGAACTACAGAAATCCCTCAGGCTCGTGGGAAGTGTAGTTTCCAGTCGAATATGTGGTCAAAGCCAACTATATTCTGAATTCTAGTGACTGGCATCTGGAAACTAATAGTAACCAAAATTTAGTAGAGACTCATTAGACTTCTGAAAGTAGTTGTTGCAGATGTGTGTACTATATGTTGGTAAACCAGGTGCCTGGGGATGTGGGTATTTTTGACCTATCTACAGAGTATCCTGGCTGGTAAGGGAATAAGTGGTAAACACAATCTTGAGTATAGCGGGACCTCATGAAACTGATTGGAAAGATGTGTGCGAATGCATTGTAGACCAAATACTGGTGGGTGAAAAGACATAAAGGATGGGTGTATGGTCCCCCTGGCACAACCCAGAGAATCCAAGAGAGTTGGCTACTGGGTAGTGTAGCTATGGTTTGTGTTCCCTACATGTTGAAGGGATGGATGGGTATGGTGGACTATCCATTCAAGTAATTCCACGGAATGTCTTCTTAAAGCCCATATTTTTGTGTGGAAAGACGAAAAATCCAGTTTTGTTCTCTTCTGAAGAGGAAATTTTTACTCATGTGTGGCTGTGCCTCTAGGATCGTCCACCGTATGTCGTCTAATGAGTGTCCCTGGGTTGTAAAGTGTGTACACATCTTCGTCTTTATTCTGTGACGCCGAATGTTGCTTAGGTGATCCGTGATGCGTATCTTTACCGTTCTGGTGGTCATACCGATATACATTTTGTCGCAAGGGCATGTCAGGGTGTATATGCAATTGCTGGTATTAGAGTTAGTATGTCTCTTCTGTATCCAGTTCAGTGTAC
Organism: Triturus cristatus; assembly: GCF_964204655.1. NCBI lineage: Eukaryota > Metazoa > Chordata > Amphibia > Caudata > Salamandridae > Triturus > Triturus cristatus. The sequence continues at coordinate 930,492,783 of NC_140584.1, forward strand.
TTGTCAGTTTTACTTCCTTTGTTGTGTTGGTCAATGCATAAACCATACAGGACACTCAAAGGAAAGTGCCCCACCACTGGGAGTAGGTCTCAGAGGGATTTCTGATTATATCTGGGAAGGGTTTGTGGTCTAGTATATATGAGCTTGTCTTTCATATTCGTGGTACGCTTAAAGTCAAACCAAGGTTGAGGTATGGACAATTCGCCTGTTTGTAAGATACCCTAGTGTTTTTTAATAATTTTGCGAATTCTGTTTGGGTCTGGTGTATATGTTATCACACACGTCAGGGTGTCTCTGCTGTTTTGCACTGTGTTCCAAGAGTGACTCTCTATTGTTGTTTTTGTCCCTTTCTCGGCTATTCTAACACTATGCGCTGGGTACTCTCGTTTTTCCAGATTGTCTGCTAGTACTTGTGCCTCAGTGTTGTAGTCCTGCATGGAGCTACACTTACGGTGTAGCCGTAGAAATTGGCCCTACGGTAAATTGTCCCTCAGGGCTTTTGGGTGGTGACTGCTGTAAAGGAGTAAACTATTACAGTCGGTTGGTTTTCTATATATAGTAGTGGTCAGTCCCCCCCCCTCCTCTGTCAAGGCGATAGTAACATCCAGGAAAGGAGCCTTTTCATGTGATATGCAGCTGGAAAAGCAAAGGTAAGGATTCAAGGTGTTGATCCATTGGCAAAAGACCTCGCATGTCACCCTTTGGCCTTTCCAAAGAATCAAAATGTCATCAATATGCCTGCGCCATAGTATTATGTTCGAGTTAAAGGGATTAGATTTGGGAAAAATAGTTTGAAACAAGCACAGCTGTCGAGAATACAGGCATTCGAGTTCATAGGCTTATCGCTTGGGTGTCATTAAGAGTACTGTCTGGCTTAAAAAAGCGCTCTCAAACTTGTAGCCAAAATAAGAGATTTTTTTGTTGTCTTTAACTCAATTCTTCCTAAGGTATTCATTGGGATACTAGAAAAGCACGTGTGAGGCATTGAGAACACAGCGATGTAGGGTACTAACTGTTACTAAATAAACTATTACTGACTGACATTTATATGTATATTCATATATATATACGTATACATTTCAGTCTCTCTCTACACACGAACGTATACACACACTGGAAAAAGCCACACTTAAAACATTAGTTATGGTTCTGACTCGAGCACATAAACACAATGAAACTCACAGTTATGGTTTCCAGCGCACACTCACCATAACTGACAGCACCCACCACATTGCTTTTGTGATGGCTATTTTTGTTCTTTTTATGCCGCTGACTAATTGGTGTTTTGAGCATCCGGGCCAGAGTGAGTTGTGTTGTGTGTGCATTGAAAACCATGCTAAAAACAAAAGAGGGAGGTAGTGGAAAAAAGGAACAAGAGGGCTCATCCTCCAAGCAAGCACGTTATATTCACAGAGAGCCCTTCTTTTGGAAGGTTTTTTTTCTTTCCACTCTGATGTTTGTTGGGAAAACAGTGATTTTTTCTTAGATAACCCTCACCCACCCCTTGGTGGCATCCTTCATCATCGGGCTCTTCTCGTTACGCTGTGGAACGGTGCATGCTACAACCTACAGGTTACGTGGGAGCACTTATTATTGGTAAAATGTATTTGGATGAAGCTTAAAGGTGTGAGTGAGGAGTAAAAGAGAATTTAAAAATACCTGGCTAGTAGGAAAAGATTCTTTACTAGTACCTCTACCTGTTATGGTTTAAAATATGAGGAAATGTGGGAACTTAGAAGGGACAATGTGCCTCAGTTCCGCTGGTCAACATGTTTCTAGCCCTAACCCAATGCTATTCTTCAGGACCAAGATTGATTGCAAACATATTAGCCCCTTAAAAACTGCTCTGATAATGGTTTTAAAAGCTAATATCTCACAGCTACTCAAAATATTTATGCCAAAGCAACTTAGGCATTTTTTCTGAGTAAAGTTCTACTTTCATGTCAAGTTTTGTGTAAATCCGTTGAGTTGTACAGTCTGTAGACATTAGCTACATTTCTTACCGCAGCTAAAATGAGAAAACATTTCTTTTTTTATCCCCCTTTTAACTTTTTTTTCCCATGAACAGATCTTCACAAAACTTTCCGTGGCAGAACTTAGCTGACTGATTTCACTGATTGCCAAGCTTCATTGGGCTTCTCCAAAGCTCTTCCGTAGAGCACTGCGCTGCCATGCCAGTAAGTCCTGAAACATCTTGTCGCCCTCCCATGTCGTGGCACTGATTTCAGCAGAGAGCACGGACTGGGGGAGCCTGGTGTGCGTGGTGGATGGGGGCCCTGGTGTGATAATCCAGAACCACCCGTCTGACCCAACAGGACAGGGCCTGGTCCCTGGGTGTGCAGATCTGTGAATCTTGCTCATTCGGAAGAGGTGAAGTGGAGGGTGTGGGCTACCTCGCGGGGGCCTGATATCGGCCTGGAGTAGTGAAGTGAGTTGGCTGTTTCCTACTCCGGGGCTGCGGCTGAGGTTGCTGCCCTGATGCTTAGGTTCACAGTGGTTGAAACCACGGATGACTAGTTCTGCGAGTGCAGACACTCGGGCACTAGAGCAACTCCGTGGATTTGGCAGACTGGGCCATCCCAGTGCCTGCAGCATGCTCCCCCCTCCTAATTGGGGCTGAACTATTGCTCCCCACTGCCGGGACCTGAGGCCCCTGGCCTGAACTGTCCGGAGGACAGGGAGCAGGTGCCAGCCCAAGAGGGGTTCTTCCCCTTCTTCCCTTCCTCCTCTCCCATCTGGTTTGGAAGTCAGGGACTGGCCGGGGCCCATCTTCACGAGGTAACTTGCTCCTTCAACATGTTTTTTTTTGTAAACAAATGTTATTAGTCAAAGACACATTCAGCGAAGCTCTGTGGCCCAGAGACTTCAACAGCATCAAGAGACAACATACCGGCTTTGACATTTTTCTCATGAGATATCTTAGGAAAATTACAGAAGAGACATGCATAACCAAGGCAGTCCCTCCCCTTAAATGAACATAAAACCACCCCCCTCCCTACCCCCACCCATCGCACTGACCATCTAGTCAAGGCAGCAAATCTGTTCACAACGACTATTCTGTTCTCTCCATGAACCATGCCCCTAAGACACCGCTGCACCCGATACACCAATGTTACAGGCCCCCTTAAAACCGGGAGGAGATGGTTCATTACCCACACAATTATTCCACTGAGATGGGTTCCAATTCCAGTCCCCTGTAGTCCACCCAGCGCTTCCAGATTTTATAATGCTTTTATGGGCAGCCCCGTGCCACCTAAATGGGGGCCTCTAGGCCCATACAGAAATCTAAACCGGCCTTCCAGACAGATATTGGGGGTGCGACTGCCGCCTTCCAAGCCCTCGCTATATCTCGCTTGGCCAGAGTAAAACCCAGGAGCATCAGATGGCGCTTATAGACATTGCCCCCTATATCATCCATCACATGCAGGAGCACCAATTTAGGGGACCGTGGAAGATCCCAACCCAGAACCTCTGAAAGGCATGTCAGTACCCCCCGCCAGAACCCAGTTAATACAGGGCAATCCCATACCGTGTGTAGCAGCGTCCCCTCTTCACGCAGGCAGCGGAGGCAATTCGGGGCGGCCACCAGGCCCGCCTTATACAACCTAACTGTGGTAAAATAAACTCTGTGAAGATATTTAAACTGGATGAGTCGAAGGCTCACGGCGACAGCCGCCCCACGCGGAGAGGCCAGGGCCTCCGTCCAGTCCTCCTCCTCCAGCTGAGCCACATCCTCCTCCCATACCCCACGGAGATGCTGCAGAGACGGGGAGCAGTGAGTCACCAGGGACTGGTATATTCTCGAAATCTTAGGGTCTCGTAGGTCCCCCATGAACACCTTCGCCTCAATTGGACTAAAATCGTCCAACTCCTCCAAACACACCAGACTGGGAGAAAGGGCATGTCGGAACTGTAGGTATTTAAAGAATTAGGTACGCGGCATATGAAAGTCCATCTGCAGCTCCTGGAAGGATTTCAGAATAGGCCCCCTCATGACGTCCCCCAAAGTGGAGATCCCTATCGCATCCCAGTCTTGGAAGCCGGGCAGGGTCGCCAATTGCGGCAGACCCCCATTTCTCCATAGTGGCGTCTCCCCAGTTAGGCGATTCCACCAACCCATCCTCCGCAGTGCCTGTCTCTAAATCTGAAAGACCAGTTGCGTCACACTCGGCAGGGAGCATCGCAAAGGCGCAGAATAGAGGAGTGTATGTAGTGAACGATCTCCCATTAGGCGGCGCTCAAGGCTATGCGCCGTATCCGACCTGTCGCCACACCACCATTCATTCAGGACCAGCAGGTGGGATGCCATATAATAGGAGAGAATATCTGAGGTGGCGAGTCCCCCGCAAAAGGTAGACTTAAAACATGTACGTAACGCCACCCTCACAACCCCTCCGCCCCAGAGGAACTGACCCAGTATTGCATTGACTTGGTGGAACCAACCCAAGGGAATAGGATATGGATGATTTTGCAGCTGATACAGCATCCGAGGCAGGGCAACCATCTTGAAGATGGCCGAGCGGCCATATATGGAGAGGGGCATGTGGGACCAAGTACGAACATCCTCCCGCACCCTGTTCCACACCGGCACCAGGTTCCCTTCCCACGAGGTCGACCTAACGTCTGACAGGAACACTCCCAAATATTTCAACCCTCCACTCGCCACCTGCACCGCAGAGGCCCAGGCGCCCGGATCTGCCCCACTTCCCAGGACCCAGATGGTAGACTTACGCTCGTTCATATGCAGGCCAGTAGTCTCCCCAAGCACCTGCATAATGCGTAACAGCAGCGGGCCAGTCATATCTAGTTGCGTAAGAAAGAATAGCACATCGTCAGCATATAGGGCAATACGATCTGACAGGCCATCCGCCCACTCGAACCCCGACACTTGCGCGTCGACACGCACCCACGCAGCCAGGGGCTCCATTGCCAGGGCGAACAGATAAGGCGACAGAGGGCACCCCTGCCTGGTGCCGCGACCAATAGGGAAGACAGAGGAGACAGAGCCCGCCACTCGCACAGATGCTGTAATGTCAGTGTAGAGTAAAGTCAGATAAGAGAGAAAGCGAGGCCCTAGATTCAATCGGTGTAGGAGGGCGAACAGATATTCCCAGCTCAAGGAATCGAAGGCCCGATCCATATCCGCAAGTAATAGGGCCGCATGTACTCCCAAGCGTCCAGCAGCCGCAATAGCTGCATGCGCCCTGCGTATGTTGTGGCGGGTCGCCCGCTGGGGCATAAACCCTGCCTGGTCGGGATGTACAGGAGACGAAATGTGAGGACGGAGGCGATTAGCGAGCGCCTTCGCCAAGACCTTAGCCTCCACGTTGAGAAGGGAAATGGGGCGATACGAGGCATGATGCTCAGGGGGCCGGCCGAGTTTATGAAATACCACCACCTCCGCGTGCCGCCAATCTCTGGGCAGGCTACCCACCTCCCTGGCCTCTTCTACCACCTTGCAATAATGAGGGCCGAGCTGCCGGGAGTATCTCTTAAAAAATTCGTTCGGGAATCCGTTGGGACCCTGCGCCTTACCAGGCTGTAGCTCCTGAAGAGCGGAGTTTAGTTCGTCTACTGTGAACGGATGATCAAGATCTGCATTCACTTCATCCGTCAGGGCCTTGGGTGGAAGGTCATCCAAGAACCGGGCAATAACCTCTGCCGGCAAACATTCTCGGGGCGCATAGAGGTCAGCGTAATAGTCTGCAAAGCTCTCAGCGATGGCCGACGGGTCTGAAATCGGCATTCCTTCGGGTCCAACTACACCCGGGAGAGCAAGGGGCCTCATCGCCCCTTGGCACAGTCTATGCAAGAGTTTGCTTGATTTGTCCCCCCACTGGTAAATTCTTCTGCGGGTTGCCAACCACGCCTGACGGGCCTCATCCAGCAAAAAGGAGGAGAGTTCCTGCTGCGCCAGCAATAATTGGCGGCGGACCCGCCGCCCCCCCCCCCGCCTCCACTGCGCTCTTCCAGTTCCAAGATTTTCACCTCAGACCGCGCAAGTGAGTCTCTACAGGCCCTGCGTGCCGTGGCACAGTAGGAGATATCAACCCCACGGAGTGTGGGCTTCATCGCCTCCCATAGGGACGCCGCCGTCGATACCGTCCCCACATTACGCCGCAGATAGTGATCCATGGCGTCTCCCATATGTTCCCTGTATTTCGCCTGCTGGAGGTTCCAGACAGAGAGACGCCACCGGAATGGTCCTCGCTTAGGGCGGACACGCAGCGTAATAGCAACCGGCGAGTGATCTGAGAGCCCTCGGGGGAGCATATTCGCCTCCACCACCCTACCCGCGTCGTCTCGGGACACAAAGATACAATCGATGCGAGAGAAGGAGTCGTGGACCGCCGAAAGGTATGTGAATCCCGGGGTCCTGCCATGCAACCGGCACCATGGGTCATCCCATTCCTGACCTATCATGAGGGAATGAAGCTTGGTGGAATTGCCCCCGGCCGGGGCCCCATCGGGCCTCCGCCTGTCAAGAGCCAGATCCGGCATGTCGTTCCAGTCTCCACCCACCACCGCTAGTCCCTTCGGTATATCCGCCCACACAGTCACCAGCTTCTCAACAAAGCTCCAGGAGAGCGGCGGCGGGGCGTACACGCTCCCCAAGATCACAGGCTCATCCCACAACTCCCCCTACAAAAAAAGATATCTGCCCAGTGTATCATTCCACGTTTTTACATGATTATAGGGAACTCGCCTATGAACCAGCACCGCCACTCCTTGTGAACCCCGTACAAAGCCTGCATGGAACACCTGAACATACCCAAACCGTTGAAAGCACAGCGCCTTCGTCCCCATAAGGTGTGTCTCCTGGAGCATCAGGATATTCTCCCCAGCGCGTTTGGCCTGCTTAAGGATAGCGCCATGCTTGATCTTATCTATCGCCCCTCTGATATTCCAACTCAAAATGCGCAGGGACCCCGAGGGACCCAACAATCTACCCGTATTGACGGCCATGGCAAAGCATCAGAAGCCAGACGAGTCCCAGCTGTCCAGGACATGTCCCACAGTGCGACCCCAACCCACGATTAGACAGTGCGATAAGAAAACAGCAACAAATCCCAATGCAACCCCTACAACCCCTCCCCCAACCCCGTACCTCAAGAACAGAGAAGTACCTGTCGCGGCAGGCAGTGCCAGCAGACCCAACAGGGGGTACCACCCCACGCCCACCAATGGATCCCCAAACTACAACCCATCAACCCCTAGTCTCCATCCCTTCTTGGTAAGACCAATCAGGATGGCAGCCCATACAGAGCTCCCCTGACCTTTGAAAATAGATGTCCAAGAGGCATGACTGTACATATAAAAGAGAATCAGTCCGCTGGCATCGCCTGTTCCAATGCCGACCCCCGGCCCGTAAGTGCATCCCCGGACCTGGAGCGCCATCTGGACCTCGAGCGGCGAGACTTCTTTACCCGGCCACCAGGCCCGCCACGGGTCACCCCGCTCGAGGACGAGTCAGATTCCTTCCCCGGTGGAGAGTGAGGACGCAGCCGCACCGTCTCATCCGTCCAATTGAACACCTCTCCGGAGAGTCAAAGAAGAACCTGCGGGAGCGGTACGCGACCCGCAGCCGGGCCGGATAAAGTAATGCATAGGGAAGCTTGGGCTCCCGCAGACGGGCCTTAGCCGCAAGGAAAGATTGCCGCAGTTGCTGAGTTTGTTTGGTATAGTCCGGGAATATGAGGATACGGGCGTTGTTAAACTGTAGGGGTTCGTGGGCTCTGGCTTGCTTGAGGATCACATCCCGATCATGATAGTTAAGCAGTTTTGCTATCACCGGCCGCGGCCTGGCCCCGGAGGGGGGCTTCTGCATCAGGGCTCTATGCGCCCTCTCCACCACAAAGCATTTGGATAGAGAGCCGGTAGGTAGCCAACCCTCCAGCCACCGAATGAGAAACTCCTCCATATTCCCAGACTCGCAGCCCTCCGGAAAGCCGACAAAGCGGAGGTTGTTGCGCCGGGCCTGTCCCTCCGCGTCCTCGACCCTAGATGCCAGGCCCCTCTGGGTAGTCTGCAGAGCCGCCACTCGCTGCTGCAGGGTAGTCACCACGTCTTCTACCCCGGAGACCCGGGTCTTGGCTTCGGTAATACGTGCCACAGCATTGCGCAGGTCCTGGCGCAGCAGCATTACATCGGATCCCACTGCCCCTATCTTGGCGTCCAGGGCATCTCTAGACTGGGTGATGGCTGCTAGGAGGGCAGCATTGTCCGGCACGGCACCCGGGGCCCCGGCCACCGCCCCGGCAGGGCCCCCCGGGCCCGCATATTTATCTAGCGTGCTCTGCTTAGAAGGCCCTCCACTAGGTTTGTCCCTTGTCATGGTGGGGCAGGCAGATCCCAGCAGTCCTCCGCCCCTCTAAAAGCACCGCTCCCGTGCCCCTCACCGGGCCCCCGTGTGCGGCGCAGATCAACAGCGCAGACCGGTTCCGGGCCGCGCAGCTCGATATGACTGCCGAGGCGGCCGTCCGGGGGCCCCAGCCAAGCGACTCCAGTCAGCACAGATCCAGCGGCCCCACTCCACGTCACTCAGCGGACAAGCGTCTATGTCTCTCCAAAACCCACGGTGGCTAGAGCCCCTTAGGGGTGCCTCAGAGTCAGCACCTAAGCCCCGGTGCCACTGCGCCCCCTGGGCCCCAGACTTCACCAGTTCCCGCGCTGGGTCCAGTGCACACCCCGGGGGACAGACAGGATGTGCCTCCAGGCTATCCACGAAGCGCTGCGGGCTTCCCGGCTACCCTCCTACACCCCCACGCGGGCAGACAGCACCGCCGAACCCCCAGGCGATCACAGGTCAGTGAGGGGGGGGGAAACCCCAAAAACCCGGCCACAGGGAGCAAACTCACTCACCCTGCAGTTCTTCTACTAGCGCCGCAGCCCGACTTGGCTGCCATCACCGGGCGTAGTCGCTGGTGGTCCCGGCGGTCCAACGCGCAGGGCGAAGGTCCACCCACAAGTCTCTGCTGCCTCCGTCTCCCGGGCTCAACTTCAAGTACCAGTCCCACCTGGGCCAATTCTGCAGCGTGTGGGAGCAGCGACCCTCAGCCCGTATACATCGGACTCCACGCGGGCCCAGGAGCTCCCCCGGCGCGGGTCCAAGATAGCGACTTCTCCCGCAAGCGCCGCTGCGCTCCACAGCTTCCTTCGTGCCTCGGACCTGCTGTCAGTCTATCCCCGGTGGGGGGGAGCCCGCCAACCGGGAAACACAGGGTGCCTCTGCTCGCCGGAATCAGCCACCGCGCCCCAGGCAGGGGCGCTCCTAGCCTCTCCGCAGCTGCCGCCAACCGCAGGACTCGTCCGCTGGCCTGTAATCGAGGCCGCGGCTCCCACGTCGCCTCTAGGCCTCAGCCCCGAACCGGACCCGTCTCAGCCTCCAGGCGCCGCTCTCGACCCCGGAGCACGGGAAACAGGAGCGCTGCGACTACCAAGCCTCCGCCGTCTCTGGCGAAGGGAAACTTGGCCAGGGGAGCAGGATAATGATAGGATAAATAGCGGGCTGGACGGAGCTCACCTAGAAGCCGTCTGCCATGCTGGCTCGCCAAGCCACGCCCCCCCCCCCCCCTCCTTCAACATGTTTGATGGATCTGAGTGACCCAATCCTCCATCACATCTCTGGAGTCTGGATAGCAAAGCAGGTCCTGAGCTCGGTGGCCCTCATCGGAGCTCAGACTGAGACCACTTGTGCTGCTTTGGAGCCCGGGACTAGGGGGTTGCAGCTTTCTGCATACTCCAATCCTTACCCTGTGTGACTATCTAGAGGATAGTACCCTAAAGAGAGCGCTGGTTGACACATAACTCCTGCAACCTCGACGTGATACACAACAAACCCACAGCAGCCCAAAACAGGTGAAATTAGGTTTGCTAAGCTTGTTACAGTACAACATGATGCTCCAGTTCATGAGGCAGCTGGACTCAGGGAAGCTGCTGAGGTTCCCCCAGAACCTACAGATGCAACCGTGATCCTCCTACAGCCTATTGCAATTACTAAGCAGGCCATGGAGTCAGTGGGCACTAAGGACACGCTCCTGTGGTAAGAACTGCTGGACATAGCTGGGAAGGTTACCGAAATTAAGAGCCAGATATCGTAACTCAAAGAAGCAATCCCAGGCCTTAAAGAAACAGTTCATAAATTAAAAAACAGTGACCACGGACTTTGCCAACGCACTGATGATACAGAGGATAAATGAGGAACAACAACCACTGATTGTGGGGTTTCCTGAGCAGATAGAGGGACCCAATACTTAAAAAGTCTTGGAAGAATATCTGAAAACTCCCCAGACATGTAATTCGCACACTGTTTTTTGTCAGAGCAAGCACACCAGGCAATGGGGCTGCGGCCCCCGCTGGGGGCCCCTTCTCTCACTATAATTGCTTGTTTTCTGAACTACCTGTACAGGAATTCCATCCTAAAGGCATCCTGCGGGCCTCAAGAGCTGATATGTCACTCATATAAAATCATTGTTTTCCCATAATACACTTGCCTTGTCAGCAGCAGCACCACACCTTTAACCAGGTTAAACAAAAACTAAGAGGTATGGGCCTGCGATACATGCTATTGTACCCAGTAGAGCTGAAAGTTCTCTTCCATGAGAAAGCAGACTTCTCGACTCCCTGGAACAAGCCTGCACTTGGTTGGAAAACGACTTGTGCTTCACCTTGGACCCAACGGAGCAGACTGATGATGTGCGAATCTTTCCATCAGTGTTGGAAGACTCAAAACACAGAGAGTGTGCAGATGATGGAGACCATGTTCCCATAAGTAACAAGTTAAGGGTAATGGTCCGGGAGCGATGAGGAGCAGCACTCCAGCATGTTCCCTTCAATCACAATGCAGAGCAACAACTTAGTGAACTGATAACTGCCTCATCTCCATAATGAGGGATATAGTGGGGACCATGCCACATAACCCTGCCTCACACAACTGGAGGGAGTACTATACTTGATAAAGAGGCCACTGTAGGGACTCTCCCTGGGGAACAACCTTTACAACGCAACTTTTACAACGCACTACACTTACAACGCAATTTTTACAACGCAACATCCACTACAACGCATTCCATTACTTCGCATGACACTACAACGCATTTTTAAAAACTACCTTTACAACGCATTCCATTACATCGCATACTACCTTTACAACGCATACCATTACGACGCATAATATTACACTACACTATCCAACACTTACCCTACTGTTGCACCCCCTGGAGTTAGAATAGTAATTTTTACCCTTATACTATCCAACACTTACCCTACTGTTGCACCCCCTGGAGTAAGAATAGTAATTTTTACCCCTATACTATCCAACACTTACCCTACTGTTGCACCCCCTGGAGTTAGAATAGTAATTTTTACCCCTATACTATCCAACACTTACCCTACTGTTGCACCCCCTGGAGTTAGAATAGTAATTTTTACCCCTATACTATCCAACACTTACCCTACTGTTGCACCCCCTGGAGTTAGAATAGTAATTTTTACCCCTATACTATCCAACACTTACCCTACTGTTGCACCCCCTGGAGTAAGAATAGTAATTTTTACCCCTATACTATCCAACACTTACCCTACTGTTGCACCCCCTGGAGTTAGAATAGTAATTTTTACCCCTATACTATCCAACACTTACCCTACTGTTGCACCCCCTGGAGTTAGAATAGTAATTTTTACCCCTATACTATCCAACACTTACCCTACTGTTGCACCCCCTGGAGTAAGAATAGTAATTTTTACCCCTATACTATCCAACACTTACCCTACTGTTGCACCCCCTGGAGTAAGAATAGTAATTTTTACCCCTATACTATCTAATACTTACCTTAAATGCAATGTAATATTATGCGTTGTAATGGTATGCGTTGTAAAGGTAGTATGCGATGTAATGGAATGCGTTGTAAAGGTAGTTTTTAAAAATGCGTTGTAGTGTCATGCGATGTAATGGAATGCGTTGTAGTGGATGTTGCGTTGTAAAAATTGCGTTGTAAGTGCATGCGTTGTAAAAGTATGCGTTGTAACGTCATACATCCCTCTGCCTTCATTACTGCCAGGCTAGATGCTCGACTCCCACACTTTCTTGGCTCTTTCCCTGGTGCCCGTATCCTTGTTGGACAGACAGAACATGAGGCTCTGGTTGCGAGGGGATAAGTACACTGTTTTTGAAGGAGTGAGACTGACACACGCGTTTGAACACCACTTGGGGCCCGCAGCTCACCCACTTACTCTTTTCCCCTTACTTGATTTCTTTTCTATTTTCAGTCTTGTTAACTCTTATATGGTTTGTTTTCACCAATTATAACGTTTTTAGCTTTTCACGGTGACTGATATTTCTGGGTTGGAAATGTGGGGTGAGGGGCTATTGAGAGGTTGCGTGTTGTTTACATTTGTTTGCTTTTCTACATATGTCACTGACACATATAAAACTTCTACTGCACTAAATCTACCAGGGATACTGGACGTTAATTTGCCAAGTGACAGATTATCTGCTTACAGAATGCTATCATGGAATGTTAACGGAATGGCAATACAAAGGGAACAGTCATGCATTATGTCAAGCAACAGGCCCCAGCTATTGGGGCCCACTTCAGTCATACCTACTGGAACATCCCACTGACATTGAACAAGACCCCTGATGCCCACTCTAATCATTATGTACTCATGCCTAAACATTCCATGCTATGGTTTCTCTTTACACATCACCCTGTGTATATTGTCCTTTTTATTTAACTACACATTGTTATATGATGTTCCTAACATGTGACATTCCTGTACGATACCATTGTCGTGAAATATGGTATTGATGCTTGTCCTATGTGCAGATATGGATTGAATATCGCTGTGCTGCTTACTACTTGCTCTGACCTGTTTTGAAAATGCTTGTCTAATACATATGCTGTACTATGTTTATGTACAACTTCAATAAAATCAAATAAACAAAAACAAAAAAAACATGCCCCAGCTATACTTTTTCTTCAAGAGGCACTTCTTTTAGGCACATGATGCAGCTTTGTGGCGGGGTGTGGCTTGGCGCCGATGTACGAGGTCGAGGATCCCGGAGCTCCTCGCCGGCCTCCTCCTGTCCTAAGTGATCCTGCAGATATTGGGGGGCCCCTTACCTCCCAGAGTGCTGGGGAACGTCTTCTGAGCTGGTGGGTGCTTCCTCGGTGTCGGAGACCTGCGGGAGAGAGAGAGCGGCTCCCTTCTTCTCTCCACCGCGTTCCTGGTATCGGAGCCGCAAGATGGCGGCGGAGCCCGGGCAGTGAAGGTACTGCAGCCTGGAGTCCTGAGAGGGCCGGACTGTGAACTGCGAAGTGCTGGGGGCTGGCGAGTGTGCCCTCGGCGAAAGCGGGTGGTGGACGGCGGCGGAGTCGACCGGCGGCAATATCTGCGGAGGAGGCGCCGCGACCGAGGACTGCTGCCTGACTTCAAGATTGCGGCCTGATTCGGGACGAGAGAGGAGACCTGCATGGTGCGGCGGCTGCGGAGACAGCGGTAAGGGCGCTGTTGGCGAGCTGGCAGAGTGGACCTGCTGCCTGCCCCCTGCTTTGCCCTGCTGTGCTGGTGGACGCTCCAGGACAAGAGGGGCACGACGGACTGGCGGCGCTGATGGCTGGCGGGCGGCGAGAGGACCCCTCCTTCGGGTGAGGGCCTCGCCGCTGATGGTGAACTTTGCCCGGGAGGCCGCCTGGTTGCTGGTGAAAGAGAGCAACTTCCTCTTCCTCCCCACCGCGTAATTGACACTGGCGCCGCGGGAGAGCGGCGGAGGCTGGCCGTCGTGAGTGCTGTGGCCCGTCGCTCCTTGAGGGGCATGGGCGTCCGCAGGGGGGGGCAAAGGGGGCACTTGCCCCCCCCCCTGGATCGCTGGTGCAGGCCCAGTCAGGGCCGGCGCTAAGCATGGGCAGTGTGGGCAGCTGGACCTCGCGGCTGTCTAACTAGAATGGGCCCCCCTACGAGTCCTTCATGCTTTTGAAATGGTGCCATTGTAGTTACAGGTGGGCAACCCCCTCCCTTTGTTTCGCAGATTTGGTGAACTGTGAAAGACACAAGGCGGGGGGGTGGGGGGGTGAGGGGGGAGCCCTCTCCTGGGCCCGGCTGCCATGGGCTGAAATGGCAACATGACACCGCATCCCTTTGAGGTGCTGCAGACTGGGCAGGGCAGGGTTTGTGGCCGTGATTAGCTTTCCCTTTATCTCTTTCTTTTAGCTTAATCGCTGCATCTGCATGATAACAGCATTAGGCAGACACTTGAACTGGGGTGAGGTGTGAAGTGAGCCCTGCCCCTGCATGAATGAAACGCAGAGCATCCTGCAGGGCTCACAACAAAAAAACAGAGTGACCTCACATAACAATGGGCTCTGCTCACTTCCAAAGAAGGGAAAGGGAGAAGAGCAGAAAACGGAGAGAGAGAGGTGGTTATAGATTTTTTTTTTAAATGTATTTAATACTTGTGCTCAATCATGTCGGAGGACGGTGATGAAGTAAAAAGTTTGCCCCCCCCCTGGAAACATTTCTGCGGACGCCCATGTTGAGGGGGACTTCATCCTTGGCGGCACTGGGGGCTGGGGAGTGCGTCCCCTGAAGTGACACAGACGGGGGTCGACTGGCGACGCAGCGGACCCGGAGGCGAGTTCCCCGGAAGAGGGGCCACGACTGGGGGCAGACGACTGGCATCGAGGTGGCGGCCTGGTGGCGGTCGAGTGAGGAGATCTGTACGACGCAGGGTTTGAGGTGGCTGCGTTGCTGGTGAGCCGGCAGAGCGAGATTGTTACCTGCCCCCTGCCTTCCTTTGCTTTGCTGTACTGGAGGAAGGTCTCAAAAGTGGAGAGCACAGCCAATTGGGGGTGACGAGAGCAGACTGTCGGCGAGAGGATCCTGTAACTGGGAGCAGGCCTAGCTGTAGATGGCGGAATATGCCTGTGGGCCCACTAGAACTATGGATGCCTGAGATCCTGGTATCTTCATTGGCGATCTCTACAATTTACCCTTGGGGTGCACTGAACTGCCTAGGGATGAGAGTGGGACCACTGCGAGGGTGATTGGGAGAACGGCGAGAGCTGGAAGACTGGCAAGGTACTTCGAGCTTGTGAACTGTGATTTGGAGGCGCCTTCCCTGGGGCTGTTGTGACTCGGAGGGCTGCGAGTAGGCCGGTGGCTCCTCACGGAAGGCATCGCGGAGCTACAGGGGGTCGAGGAGGAGTGAGGATTTGAGGAGCACCAACGGAATCCTGTCTGCTCCCTGCCCAGTGTGAGCTTTGTGGGGTGCCCCTGTTCGCCCATGTGACTGGAGGGTGTGGGGTTTCGCCCCTGGACGCTTCGGGATTGCTAATTCCACGGTAGCTGGCCACCGTATTGGCGGTGTGTTGAAGGGGCCCCTGCTTTTGATAGCTGGGAATTGCTGGAGAGGAAGACGTCTGGAGGCCCGGGGCATAGGACGTGCGAATGCGATGGGTCGAATGTCACGGAGGCGGGGATTTGTTGTCCTGCAGGAAGAAGACGGGGGACATCGGTCTGGAGGCGAGGACACTGAGCTGAACACCCCCGGGGCAGAGGCTTTGGGTGGGCCTACCTTAGGGGACATAATGCAGGCCATCACGGCCTCCCGAGAGGCACTCGAGACCAAGATAGACACTATTGGGGTGGACCTGGCTTTACTCAAAGATGACCATAGAAAGCTGAAGGAGAGGGTGGCGACAAATGAATGAACGATGGCGGCCGTACCGGACAGGGTGACCACCTTGCAGCACTCCTTGGAACAGATGGCGACTATGGTGCGAGTGCTAGAGCTGAGAGCGGAAGACAGCGAGGGGCGCTCCCACAGGAATAACCTCCGCATCGTAGGTGTTCCGGAACGGGCGGAGTGGAAGGATGCAGTCCGGTATCTGGAAGATTGGCTCCGATCTGAGGTAGCACCGGAGGGGTTATCCCCGTTTTTTGCCCTGGAGAGAGCTCACATAGTCCCGGCTAGGCTTCCTAAGCCGGGGGCGCCCCCGCGGCCCATGGTGGCACGATTGCTGCATTATCGAGACAGGGATCACCTCCTGCAGCAAGCTCGGGAGAAACAACACCTGCAGACTGCTAACTCCAGGGTGATGCTCTTCCCGGACTACACCCGGGAGGTCCAGAAGCAGCGTGCCTCCTTCATCGCCCTTTAGCGGAAATTACGACAACTCCATATTCCTATGAGATGCTCTTCCCGGCGCGCCTGCGGGTGGTGGACGGCTCCAGCACCCTCTTTTTCACCACCCCACAGGAAGCGTGGCACTGGCTGGAGACGCGGCAGGCGGGAGCGCAGCGTAGCCCATCGGGGAGTGTCGGGGAGAAGAGGGCCCCTGTGACCGAGGGTACGCCGGGGTCTCTGACGCCACCGGATAGCCGTCTTGAACGTGACAGAGCGATACAGGCGGTGGTAGCGATTAGTCAGATTGGCTCCAGGCCGGCCTCTGCTGCCTCTAGCCGAGAGTTGGAGAGGTCCGGATCCTCCCCGGCTACCAGCACGAACAGGGACTCGGACGCCGAGCTGCCCGAGGTTACTCCGCAAACAGTGGACTTGTTTGGCTGATCGAGGCCTGCCCGGGGGATTGGGAGGCGCTTTTTACTGTTGCCCGGGTCTATTTGCTGGAGGGGGTGTGGAGTGGGGGAAGAGGGGAGTTGCTTTTACTGGATTGACGCCGGGGGGGGGCTCTTGAGGGGTTCCTCTGGGGTTGTTCACACTTGACAGGGGGGGAGCTGAGAGGGCTTTGGGTCTGACAGGCCGGCTCGCGCTTCACTGTCCATGATGGCAAGGTTGACTGTTCTGCTTATTTGCATGGGGGCTAGTTTTAGGGTGCCTGTCCTGGGATGTGGGAGTTTGGGGAGTTGGGGTGCTGGTGTAGGGGGAGGGGAGGGTGGGACCAAGCATGTTGCAGCAAGAGGCGAGTTGAGCAGTGATTATGGCATTGTGTTATGGCCGCCACCGTAGGAATAAAATGTATAACATGGAACATTAGGGGGATGCACACCATCACTCGACGGCATTCGATTCATGCTTATCTTCGACGGCGGGGGGTGCAGATAGCCTTGTTGCAGGAAACACACCTGGACAGGCAGGATGGGCTAGTGCTACAGCGGCGTTAGAGAGGGCAGATGTTCTGTACTGCATATTCGGCATATGCCAGGGGTGTGTTGGTTTGGATCCGAGCAGGGGTGCCGTTTCAGTGCACTGGCCAGATGATAGACCCGGATGGTCGTTATGTGGTGGTTGCGGGGCGGCTAGATGGTAGGGATATTGTCATAGGTAGTATCTATGCTCCGAACTCCGACCAGGCCTCCTTTTTTGCGCGCCTGTCTGGCAAACTGGCTCCCTGGCTGACGGGCGCAGTGCTCCTGGGTGGCGACTTTAATTGTATTACCGATGTCTCGTTGGATCGTTCCCATCCTCCTCTACCGGATTCTCCGGTTCATCGGTTGGCTAGGGTGCGACTGGAGTGGCAACAACGGTGGGGACTGACGGATACCTGGAGAGCGCATCGTCCGGCTGATAGGGATTATTCCTACTTTTCGTCGTTACATGCCTTACATGTCCGGTTGGACTCGATCCTTAGCTCCCCAGATGTCCACGGGGCAATGGTCCAAGTGAATATTTAGCTAGGACGGCGTGGGGGGCTCTTGAGGGGTTCCTCTGGGGTTGTTCACACTTGACAGGGGGGAAGCTGAGAGGGCTTTGGGTCTGACAGGCCGGCTCACGCTTTACTGTCCATGATGGAAAGGTTGACTGTTCTGCTTGTTTGGATGGGGGCTAGTTTTAGGGTGCCTGTCCTGGGATGTGGGAGTTTGGGGAGTTGGGGTGCTGGGGTAGGGGGAGGGGAGGGTGGGACCAAGCATGTCGCAGCAAGAGGCGAGTTGAGCAGTGATTATGGCATTGTGTTATGGCGGCCACCGTAGGAATAAAATGTATAACATGGAACATTAGGGGGATGCACACCATGACTCGACGGCATTCGATTCATGCTTATCTTCGACGGCGGGGGGTGCAGATAGCCTTGTTGCAGGAAACACACCTGGACAGGCAGGAGGGGCTAGCGCTGCAGCGGCGTTGGAGAGGGCAGATGTTCTGTACTGCATATTCGGCATATGCCAGGGGTGTGTTGGTTTGGATCCGAGCAGGGGTGCCATTTCAGTGCACTGGCCAGGTGATAGACCCGGATGGTCGCTATGTGGTGGTTGCGGGGCGGCTAGATGGTAGGGATATTGTCATAGGTAGTATCTATGCTCCGAACTCCGACCAGGCCTCCTTTTTTGCGCGCCTTTCTGGCAAACTGGCTCCCTGGCTGACGGGCGCAGTGCTCCTGGGTGGCGACTTTAATTGTATTACCGATGTCTCGTTGGATCGTTCCCATCCTCCTCTACCGGATTCTCCGGTTCATCGGTTGGCTAGGGTGCGACTGGAGTGGCAACAACGGTGGGGACTGGCGGATACCTGGAGAGCGCATCATCCGGCTGATAGGGATTATTCCTACTTTTCATCGTTACATGCCTTACATGTCCGGTTGGACTCGATCCTTAGCTCCCCAGATGTCCACGGGGCAATGGTCCATAGTGAATATTTAGCTAGGACGGCGTCGGATCATAATCCTCTGTTGACAGTCTTGCATTGGCTGCGGGATCGTCCCACCATTCCCACATGGCGACTGCGCCAGGACACCTTAGAGGACCCGGTGTTCCGGGATACTATTGGGTTGGCTATTGATGACTATTTTAGGCTTAACACAGGAACAGCGTCGTCTAGGGGGGTGGAATGGGATGCGTGCAAGGCAGTAATTTGAGGGCGATGCATAGGCGAGGTGGTGGGAACCCGCAGGGTGTTGCTGGATGATGTGCAGAAAGCAGAGCAACGACTGCTAGAGGAGGAGAGGGAGCGTCCGGAGCGCCCGGACAGACATACAGTGCTGATTGAGGCACGGGAGGCTTTTGCAGTTCAACTTGAGAGGCTGAGATGCTTTGATTTCAAGGCATACACGGACAAGGCGCATGTGGAGCGGGATAAGGCGGGGGCGTTGCTGGCCTGGTTGGCTAACCCGGAGCGTAGGGGCACACAGATATTGGAGTTGAGGGGACCGAGAGGGGAGGCATTTCCCACCCAGAAGAGCATTAATACTTGTTTCCGGCATTATTATGCGGAGTTATATCGAAGCAGATTGGGACCTGAGATGCCGGGTGATGAGGATTTCTTGCCTACAGCGGGGCTGCCACGTCTGGAGGCTGATACCTACGAGATGCTGGGCCGGGACATTGAAATAGGAGAGGTCCGTAGTGCCATAAAACGCATGGCCAGGAACAAAACACCGGGGACAGACGGGCTCCCCGTCGAATTTTATGCAGCTTATACGGATGCTATTGCTCCCCAGTTGGTGACGCTTTATAACATGGTGCGTCGGGAGGGTGTTCTGCCTGTCTCCACGCGAGAGGCTCTAATAGTCCCCCTCCTTAAGCCGGGCAAACCTGCATGGGATCGCTCATCCTATAGGCCCCTAGCGATGCTCAATCTTGACTACAAGATTTTGAGCAGCATCTTGGCCAGTCGTCTGATGCCTTATATGACGACGTTGGTGCATGCGGACCAAGCTGGGTTTATTCCCTCTCGCAATACTGCGATGAATATCCGCAGACTCCTGCGCATTCTGGGGTCTAACTCCTACGACAAGGTTGATATCGAGAAAGCTTTCGATAGCCTGGAATGGCCCTACCTTTTTAATGTCCTGCGAGAGTTTGGACTGGGGGAAAACTTTGTGAAGTGGACAGCGTTGCTTTATAGTGCTTACACTGCACGGGTAAGGACGGGAGGTCTGATCTCTGGTGTCTGCACGGTCGCTCGGGCAACACGGCAGGGCTGCCCACTATCTCCCCTGTTGATTGCTCTGGCAATAGAACCCATGGCTGCGCACACCAGGTCGGGGCGGTATTTCCCAGGACTCCTAGTAGAGGGAAGAATACACCATATTGCGCTGTATGCAGACGATCTCCTTATGTTTCTGCCGAATACCGGGGATGCGTTACGGGGAGCACGAGTCTTGCTTGAGACCTTGGGGAGGATGGCGGGCCTCAGGGTGAATTGGAATAAGTCCTGTCTACTCCCTACCAGGCCAGGGGCGCAGGAGCAATCAAGGGTGGGGGATGTCTTATGGGAATCTCGGGGTTTACCGTATCTGGAGACACAGATTTACCATGACCCCGCTGACCTGCTGGAGGGTAATGTGGGGCGGGCAGTGCGAGGAGCAAAGGCCTGCTTTGAGTTTTGGGGGACTCTTCCGCTGTCGGTAGC
Organism: Triturus cristatus; assembly: GCF_964204655.1. Lineage (NCBI taxonomy): Eukaryota > Metazoa > Chordata > Amphibia > Caudata > Salamandridae > Triturus > Triturus cristatus. Next base: position 930,513,088 of record NC_140584.1, read on the forward strand.
TGGCAGGGTCGCTCTGGTGAAGATGATCATTCTACCTCGGTTTCTTTATTATTTGGGACCCTCCCCGTGTGGATTCCAAGCAGGCTTGTTGCGCAGCTGAACACTTTGATTACTGGGTTTCTCTGGGGAAATTGGCCGACGGAGGGTGGCGTTAGTCACTCTGCAAAGGCCTAGGGCGGAGGGGGGTCTTGCACTGCCGGACTTTGAGGCTTACTATCATGCTGCGCAACTTCAGTGGTTCACAAAATGGGTGGCGGGTCACATTAGGCGACCAGAGGACCAAGACGGGTCGGACCCAAGTTGGCACCTTCTGTCCTGCGTGCTACTGCGGGCGCCGCTGAGAGGTACCCTCCTGCCGCCGGAGTTGGGAACGATCCGCCACTGTTGGGCACGGTTGATTAGGAGGGTGCATGGGGGGACCCCTTATGCTCCTGAGATCCCGTTGCGGATGTGTGAGGCGTTGCCGCATGGGGGGGACTGGAGTCAGCTGCTGGCCTGGGAGGAAGCGAGAGTCACGGTCATAGGTGATCTGTATGAGGAGGGTGGCCTTCTTCCCTTTCAAGACCTCTGTGAGCGCCATGATCTACCACGGGGGGACTTTCTTTTGCACGCTGCACTGTCAGCGGCCATTAGGAAGCATTGGCGCAGTGGTCTGGGGGAACCAGATACGTCTCTCGCTTGCCAATATGTGGTGATGGCAGCGGGCACGTTTAAAGCGGTGATCTGCCTTTATCGTCGAATCACGAGGGACATGCGCAAACCGCTGACAGCGCTGCGTCTCAAGTGGGAGGCGGATTTAGGGGAACCCATTGCAGACAAGGCTTGGGAGGCGATTGTGGAGCGGCTGTGGAAATGTTCTCGGAATGCAAGGTTTCAACTTATCCAATTCTATGTATTCCATAGGGCCTATCTCACCCCTGGTAAAATTGCTGAGTATTTTGGGGGGTCGGGTGACTGCCCCCGTTGCGCTCAGTGTGGGGCGAACCTTCTGCACATGTTCTGGGACTGACCGCGGATGGGAGACTTTTGGCGGGAGGTGATGACTGCCCTGCTGACTGTGACGGAAAGGGAGTTAGTGATGTCGCCTGGGCTCTGCTTGCTGCATTGGTTTCCGCACACCGCTAAGACCAAGGTTACTAGCCGGTTTATAGATCTGGGGTTGATCCTAGCTAAGCGAGAAATTACATCCCATTGGAAGGCGAGGCAGGCTCCTAGTTTGGTGAGGTAGAACAGGGAGATGGTGAAGTGGGCTGGGAGTGAAGGGAATTATAGGCTACAGCTGGCCCGGCGTAGTGGCAGTGAGAAGTCTCAGGAAATGGCGCAGGCATGGGTGGCACTTCTGGAGTTGCTAAAACACCCTCCGGGTGACGGTGCGGAGGATTTGGAGGAGAGGGATGTGGCAGGGGATACTTGAGCAACACTTAACCGCAAGAGCGGGGGTGGGACGTGGGGAGGTACCTGGCTCGTGGGATCAGGAGAGATGAGTTTTCCCGATGTTCTTGCCTGACTCACTGCGGTGTCCCCTGTGGTAGAGAACGTGGGAGATGGACTGCGAGGCGCATCTGGCTTAGTGAATAGTTTGGTAGCTGGCGACATGCTTGGGTGGGTGGTTGGGGGGGTATTGTTGGGGATGTTTTTGAATAAGAGGGGGGAGTGGGTGGGGGGGATTGCTGTTCCACTCTGTTGTATTGGAAGATACATGTATGGTGGGCGGTAGAATAATGTAGCTATTGTATGGAACGGTAGATATGGGGCTAGGCTGCGATTGTTGAACTGCTGATGATATTTCTTTTTGATCCTTGTTATCGTCCAGGCATTGGACGACGGAGATGTGTTTGCTTTTCACATGAACATTAATAAAAGTCTGTTTAAAAAAAAAAAATTATGCAGCTTTGTGGCCTGTTATGGAAACCACCAAGCTTACCACTCCTGCTTTACCCGTGGCTCCGGGAAGTTGTGATTCTTCTTAGGAAGCCCTTCCCCTTAGTGGCGAGCTCGACATACACTGATGACTTAGGACGTTATGTCGCCATTACAGGACTGATGGATTCACAACCCCTGACACTTGTTAGCATCTTCGGCCCTTCCATTTTACAAGAGTCGACCCTTTCCGCTCTGACCCAAATACTAGCAGATTCACTTACAGACAGAACGATTGTGGAAGGGGCTTTAATGACATGCTAGAACCACAGCATGACCGCAACTTCAATTGTCTCTTCAACTAGACAAATACAATTTTCTCTGTGGCTTACTCCTCTCGGTCTGGTTGACCCATAGCGCAGAGACCACCCATTTGACACGTAATGCACTTACTATGCCCCTCACCAAGGCTCGTCCTCAAAGATTGATTATTTTCTTGTTTTGGTAAACACACTGCAGACAGTGGGAGACGTCTGCATGCTGCTACATGGAGTGTCCAACTGCTCTCCAATTGAGTTGAGTTTGCCAGGGAGGGCATCATGGACTGTGGTGACTTATCTAATGCTGGTTGTGGGATTATGCCCCAGTGGACTGCCTCCATACTTGCATTTCTGACTACTTTCTCCTTAACACCAACTCAGTTTCCTCCTCCATCTCACTCTGGAAGTGCTTCTAAAATGCTCATAATGGAAGATGCAATTTCCTCCACTAAGTGCAAGTCGCAGTTCCAGGAGGTATTGGACCTGAAGGGCTGCACTGTGGCCCTTGAGAAACTGTTGTCTCTCTCTCCTGACACAGCCATGACCCGAGCATTAGCCCTTGCTAGAGCTAAACTGAAGTAAAGAATGCTTGATCCCGCCCACACAATATGGATGATGTCCTGCGGTAGAGTTTATGAGATGGGCGATAAGGTGGGCAAGCTTTTATACTTTGCCAATAAGGACCAAATAAATAGAATGATCCCCTCTGCTTAGGCTGAGTTTGGTAGGCTGATTAATGCATCAGTAGACATTGTGGAGGCATTCGCCTCTTACTACAAGTCATTATAATCCTGTAGACAACCCTGACCACAGAACGTGCCTTCCAGTTTACGACTTACTTATACCCAAGTTCTCACCCGATACCAAATCCATGTTGGATGCATCTAACACAATTGAGGAAATATGCCCTCTGGGAAGACACCTTGCCCCAAAGGCCGACCTGTGGAGTTCTTTAAAAAGTTCTCCTCTTTTTGGCCCCATGCCATCACAGTATGTTCAAGGAGGCCTTTACAATTGGTTCTCTCCTGCTAGGAACCACTGTCGCTGTAATACTTAAACCAGATAAGTTGGTGCATGACTATTTTTCCTACCATCCCACATCGCTCATTAATATTGAATACAAAATAATAGCTAAAATACTTGTGATTCGCCTCGCAGGGGTGGTGTTCTTTGGTTCACTGCAGCCAGACTGGGCTCATCCCTGGTCGCAGCACCATACGCTGCTTGAGAAGTCTCTACTTAGTCCTCACACTGGCACATGAGATCCTAGTGGATAGTGCATTATTGATGGTGGATATGGAAATGGCATTTGACTCGTTCCACTGGCCCTTCCTATATCAAGTGCTAGAGACACTGAACTTTTATTGGTGCTTTTCCAGGTTTGTTAAAATCCTTTATACAGAGCCATGGGCACAGGTAAGGGTAAATTGAACTGTGTCAGCGCCATTTGAAGTGGTAAGGGGCACACGCCAACAAGGCCCTCTCTCCCCTCTGTTGTGTGCGCTAGTGGTCAAACCCTTAGCGGCATGGATTTGTGTGAATGCGAGAGGGAGTCCAGTGGGCTAATGGAGGAGAGGCTATAATCTCCCACTAAGCCAATGAAATACTGCTATATGTTGAACAACTCAAAATCTCTATTCCCTGTCTCATGGATATCCTCCAAATATATTGCAAGGCCGCTGGCCTTCAAATAAATTGGGGGGAAATCCATCTATGCTCCCATCAAGGGACGCTGTATTGCATTCTCGTCCTTGGCACCCCTTCAGATTGCGAAGTGCAGACAGGCCCCTTAAGACTGTGGACTGGGAATGGCAGATGTCCAGCTCTACTAATGGGCTTCCTACCATGTCCCTGTTAATGACTGGATATTCAGGGACAGAGAAGATCCTGACCCCTCTAAACAGGCTGGACCTATAGCCCCTAGACAAATTTGTCCTATTCATTGTATTATACGGCAATGTAGTAACCAGAACGCTCCCAGCAGTAACCAGAATCCCACTGTGGTGCTGGCAAGAGGCACTTAGGCACATTTATTGACTGCGATGACTCTACTATGGTGAGGCACTTGGCTTATGCAGGAAGCAAGGTGAACTTCCAGAGATGGGATATGATAGGCATTTCATTGCTGGATGTTGTATGGTGAGCTGACGGCATCATCGTGGACTTCCAACTCCACAAAACTCAATATTTCAGATTCCTCCAAGTGGGGTACGCACTCGAGACTTATGGGGACACTTTGATGGCCAAATTAGCTATTGAAACCTTAAGTGTCAAAGGATGTCTCATGGCTATAATAATTTCTGGTCGTTAACTCCCACGACCCTAATTTGAAACAGAGAGAAATGTTGGAATTCAACCTGGGAGAGCTGGACGACGATGAATGAATCGAGGCGAAGATGTCACCTCGAGCGCTAGCCTCTGTTCCACTTGTGTGTGTTCCTAAACTGCTACTTCATTGGTTTCGCGCATTTGAACCTCAAATATAACTGACTCTGATTTTTTCAGTAAATATGTACATTGTCACTGTTGTCAGTGTATATAGTTTAGCATATATTCAGCCTCATGCATCAAGCCAAAATCCAGTCGGTAAAATACCGATTCCTTATTAGCTCCCGGTAGCGAGTCCCAAATCCCCAATCCCAATGCATCAACCCAAAACGTGAGCAAATAACGAATCGCTAAATAAATATCCGCTAACATACCGAATCGGTAATACCAAAAATGCTAAGTTACCGAATCGCTAAATACCGAATTAGCAGTTACCGAAATCACTATTAGCTCCCGGAAAGTGCCAATAGCAAATAACGAATCGCACCCCAATGCAACAAAACTCGCTAATAACGAAAATGCCTAAAATCGCTATTTTGCCAGAGCTAAATAAGGGGAATCAAAACCTGGAGGTAAAGTTACAAAAAAAAAAAAAAATATTCCTACATGTGCAAATGATTGAGGCAATCACTAATCCCTTTAAGGTGGCCCAGGAGACCCTGTTGGCTCCCACAAAATGGCTGCCCTCTACGTGCTTGCTAGGAGGATGCGGATCAATGCAGCAGGACAGCGCAGGAGAAGGGTCCAGGAGCGAGTTTTCAGACTGCGCATAACCTTGCTCGGGCAGAATGAGGACGAGGTGTACCAGAAGTATCGCCTCAATCGTGCTATGATCATGCACCTGATTGCAGACCTGGAACCATTGCTGCAGCACCAGACACACCGGACAAATGCAATCCCTGCGCACGTTCAGGTCCTATGCAGCCTGCACCTACTGGCCTCAGGGAGTTTCCAGGGTGTAATTGCGGTGGCCGGAGGTGTTTCGCAAAGCGCACTGTCACGCTTCTTCAGGAAATTCCTAGATGCCATGCTGACAATGCTCCACACACACATCAGCTTCCCCACAACCCCACAGCAGTTGGACCGCACCAAACAGGCTTTCTACCAGGTGGCACAATTCCCACATGTGATTGGATGCATCGACTGCACGCATATCCCCATTTGCCCTCCAGCTGCAAATGAGTACATATTCCGGAACCGCAAGTCATATCACTCGATCAACGTGCAGGTTGTGTGCGATGCCAAGAACATCATAACGGACCTAGTGGCACAATTCCCGGGGAGCACACACGACTCATACATCTTCCGCAACAGTGGAATGCACAGGCGACTCATCAACGGAGAATTTGGAGAGGGACTCCTGCTAGGTACGTAGAAATACGCTTGCCCACACCCACACCACACATGTATGTACATCACCAATGCTAAGTCTATGCTTCTATCCTCTAGGTGACAGTGCCTACGCCCTGCGGGAATACTTACTCACCCCATACTTAAATCCAGCAACCCCGCAGGAACATCGCTACAACGCTGCACACATCAGCACCAGGAATGTGATAGAGAGGACTTTTGGGATTCTCAAGAGCCGCTTCCGTATCCTCCACAAGACTGGCGGCGCCATGTTATACCAACCAGAAACATGCTGTCGGATAATTGCTGTATGTGCAATGCTGCACAACATTGCCACCAGAAGGGGGATACCAATAGAGGTGGACAGGGATGACGACCACCGGGCTGACCAACCACCCGCCCAACGACGACAGGCACACATCCCAAACACAGCAGAGGGCCATAGGAGGCGGACATATATTATGCAACATAATTTTTGAAACATGGGGAAATGAGACATTACAAGTTGGTTTGGGGTGCAACTGTTTAATGCACAGTAGCACTGAGGATTGTGCAACAAAACTAGCATTGTAAATCATGCTCCAATTGCATCATTGAAAATAAAAGGTGCCTTAAAGTCACGCCTGTGCATACACAGTGATTGGATGGCCATGGTTGCCCCACCATGGTCCTGCATGCATGTCCAACTGTCTAGTGGCGCTTCCCACGTACCCCAAGCCTCCGCTCAGGTGTATCCAATGCCTCACCACGGCCTGTCCCCGTGGAGGCACGCGAACTGCGGCGCCTGGTGCTGGCCTCTGCCAGTGACACGCTGCTGACACTGGAGGCAGCCTCACTTGTGTCATCCCCTCCCAATGCAGCAGCACTGCATGTGCTGCTCTGAAGGTGTTCCACAGCAGTGGTGATGTGTCCAAGTGACTTTGCCACATCCCCGCAGAAGTGCCCAAGGTCCACCTGCAGGGCGACTAAGCGGCGTGCCAACACAGCGGTGCTGTTACTGTGCCGTGTGATGGCCTTGGTAGCGGCGGAGGTACGCAAAATTTGCTGCCGGTGACTCCTCTTCTGGCACTCATGGCCCTCCATCGTGGCACGGGTGAGCTCATGTACCTCCTCCCTGAGCTGAGCATTGCCCTCTGCAACCGCTGTGGTCATGTCCCTGACCGCCTTGCTCATGTCCGTGACTGCTGCAGTCATGGCGCGCATCTCCCTAGCAAGGCGCACAATATTGCAGCTAATGTTAGCCACATGTCGCCCCTGCATGCGCTGTGTACGCAGCATCCTCTCCTCAATTGCAGAGGTTGTTGGGACATCCTGTTCGGCTGAGGAGACAGAACTGCGACGAGCCCTGTGCCGCCGTGCGCGTCTAGCACCTCCAGGTGGTGCATCAGGTGGTGTGTATGTGCTCTGCCTGGGTGCCAATTGCGAGGTGGTTGTTCCCATCTCCTGCAAGGGCGCAACTTGGGACCTGCGCCTCTGCGCTATTGAGGCTGTAGTAGCTGCAGCCTGTTTGGCTGGTGCCGTTGCTTGTGGCGCTGGTGCAGGTGCCGTAGCTTGTGGCGCTGGTGGAGGTGCCGTAGCTAGTGGCGCTGGTGGAGGTGGTGCTGTTGGGGTGGCAGGTGTTGGCGATGCATGCGCGTCCTGCGCTGTCTCCTGGTCTGACTCGACGGGTGTTTCCGATATGACCAGCTGGCTGCTGTCGTCCGAATCCCCAGGTGATGCATCTGTGTGTGAAACAGTGCATGGTTAGTGGGATAATTACAACTACAAGTGTTGTACACATTAATCTCCCTCTGTGGTCCACTACATGAACAGTCTCCATCCATGTTCAACTGATGTGGTGTATGGTCATTGGATTTACGCCTGTACATGCACACTGGGCTGACTAGACTACAACTCCCAAGATGCACTGGTGTCATGTGTTAAGCTGTCTGTGCCAGAGCTGCAGACACACTGAGATCGGGCTGGGGGCATGGAAATGGATTTACGCAATGCTGGGTGTGGGCACATGCATGCATCTTACCTTGGGCACTTGTGGCTGCGCCGGACGTGTCCATCTGGGTCACCCCCACGACGGCTTCCCGCTCTATCGTCCCTTCCACAAGGTCCTCCAGGGCTGTGTTGGCTGGTGCTGTGGATGCTCCGCCTCCAGTCCTGCTCGCCTCCCGGAGCCTCTCCGCAATCCTCTCTTTGGCACGCTTCCGCAGGTCGTACCACCTTTTTTTGAGGTCGTCGATGCTGCGGGTCGTGACGCCAACAGCATTCACCCTCTCACGGATGCGCAGCCATATGCGCCGCTTCTCCTGCTCAGGCACCTTGAGGGACAGCTTGCCAAAGAGGCGGTCGTGTTTGCTGGAGACTCCCTCGATTAGGTACTCGAGCTCCCTGTCTGAAAATTTACGCTTTCGTTTGCGTGCAGACTCTGCGCTGGATGGCACTTCCTGCGCCATGATGTTTGTGGCTTTGGATTTGCAGAGTCGGTGTGGCCTCACTCTGCACAGGCAGTCCTCCTTCCCAGCTCCTGTCTGCTCCTCTGTCGAGGCAATGTGGGTGGGGCAGCAGTATTTCCTGGTTGGTGATGTCATCTGCACGTTCCCGGAGCGACGCGGCAAATTGCGATTTCGCTAATACCGATTCGGTAATAGCTAACTCGGTATTACCGAACTCGCTATTAGCTAATTCGGTATTACCGAACTCGCTATTTGCTAGGGAGAGTTTGCGTGCCCCGCTATGTAGGAATCGGTAAATTTAGCGATTTTTAAGGAATCGCTAAATTTTACCGAATCTGTTGATGCATGCCATTTACCGATTCCTTAATGGCGATTCCGTAATTTTCGCTATTAAGGAATCGGTATTCGTTTGGTTGATGCATAGGCCCCAAAATTACTATTGGTGAGTGTGGGGAGGGTCCATGGATCACGAGAAAAACCTCTGGTTAGTCAAGATGTTCATCCCCTCCCTTAGCGATGGTAATGAATAGCATATAATTTCTCCATATCTATGTATATGGTTTATGCCGTGGTATTTTTTAATTGTGTTCAATTTTGTATTAACAAAAGATATTAACCAAAACCAGAATGCTAGGGGTTAAATGTATGCAGTAAGGTAGAATGTAGATCTAGTTCCATTCAGCAGTCAGTTTTTCCTTGTTAGACCTGGCACCTTGGCGTGAGTCTCCCTTCCACTTTTTGTCGCTGTGCCTCATGTGTTTTGCTGGTGTTAGCTGCTCAGAGCACTGTGCCACTGCCAACCAGTGCCACAGTGCAAGTGCTCCCTATTTAAAATGTATATGTTGGTTGGATTCCATGATTGGCTTATTTGGTTTACTGTCAGACCCCAGTAAAGTGCACCAGGAGTGCCCAGGGCTTGTAAATACAAATGCTGCTGGTGGGCTTGCAGCACTGGTTGTGCCACCCACAGAAGCGGCCTAGTAAAATGTGTCTAAGGTCTGCCATTGCAGAACCTGCGTGCAGTCTGGTACTGTCATGCTGACTGGGCAAGTGTACCCACTTCCCAGTCCCTAAACCTTCCCTTAACTTCATATTAGTCACACCTATGGTAGGCCCAAGGGCAGGGTGCATTGTAAGCATAAGGTAGGACAAGCCCGGATGTGTGTGGCATGTCCTAATAGTGAATTATAGCCATTTTCGTTTTTCACTATTGCAAGGCTACCTGTTCCCATAGGCCAGAATGGGCTGTCAGAATTGTTACATCCTATGATCCTAACAGACCCAGGGAACATGGTGGAAATTCGAGTTTAGTATGTCTGAACTCAGAATAATAAAATACATCTTTTAGTAAAATTTATTTTAATATTCTGTGTTTGCAAATACCACTTTTAGAAAGTTGGTATTTGCTTGCCTAACCATTTCAGCCCGCCTCTGCTATGATGTGTATCTGCCTGTCTGGTTTGTGTGAGTGACAGGGCTGGGGAAACCCAGAGGGGGCAGGGCTAGGTAGCCTGGTGGTGAATAGAGAGATTGACATCCAGATGGGTGGGAGGAGTGCACCTAGACGCTGAATAGGGTTGTGCTCTGCCACCACAATGCTGGCTCCACCTCCTCATGTCTCTGCCCTGCACCCTGAATAGAAAGTCATAGTCATGTTAACAAAGTGCTCAGGAACTGGTTTGGACTGGGCAAAGGCCCCTCTACCCCAGAGGAACAAAGGAATTAGGGGTATAAGTTTTGGGACCCTGCTCCCAAGAAATTAGATCCTGCTTGACAAGAAGAACCTCTGCTTGAGGAGAAGGAACTGGGAAAGCTGTAAGGAGGAGTACTGTCCCTGACTTGGGGGATTGGCCTGCAGTGGTTGCCTTGCTGCTGAAGGAGAGGAGAAAGACTACAAAGACTTTATTTCAACTTGTGCTTAAAAAGATCTCCAAGGGCTTGGAATAGAGCTTGCCTCCTGCTGAAGTCTCAGGAACAACAGACTTCACCCCCCAGCTCCCCAAAGTTCTTTGGAAGTGCCTGCTGCTGTTGTTGGCCCTTCTGAGGGACTGCGTGTCGCAAGGAGCTGGAAGCGCGACTCAAGAAGGAGAAGCGTGCCGCCGTCGGAGCTGCTGTCGTCGTATCTCGTAAAGGGTGTCGCCGCTGCAGCATCGCATCGAGCGGAAGCGTCTCGCATCATCCAAGAAGTGTCTCGCAACGTCGAAGAAGCGTGTCGCCATCACAGCCATCGTAGCTGACGCATCGCACCGCATCAAGAGGAGAGTCTCGCATCGCAGAAGAAGCGTGTCGCCATCGCAGCCATCGTAGCTGTCGCATTGCACCGCATCAAGAAAAGCGCCTCGCATCCACGGAGAAGCGTGCCGCCGTCGGAGCTGCTGTCGTCGCATCGCGTAAAGGGGTGTCGCCGCTGCAACATCGCATCGAGCGGAAGCGTCTCGCAAACGTCGGAGAAGAGTGCCGCTGCCAAGGCCACTGTCGTCGCATCGCGTAAAGGGGTGACGCCGCTGTAGCTGACGCATCGAGTCAAGTCCTCTCGCAACATCGGGGAAGCGTAACGCATCTGGAAGATCTTCACGTCTTTATTTCTTTGCACCAAAAACTTCATCACATCAACATCGTTGCAACACTTTCGTTGCCCTGCTTGTCGCATCTAAAAGGTACATTGACTTAAAGTGTCGCATTTAAGAACTTAAGAGAACTAAGCAAAATTCTACCATCTAAAAGTAACTGTATTGTATATTTTTGTCGTTTAATGGTCTTGTGGTAACTCTATATAAAGAATCCTTATTTTTAATATAAAACCTGTGTGGTGTCCATTTGTAGTGTTGTCACTTGGTTACTGTATGTGTTCACAAATGCTTAACCTATAACGCTCTGAGATAAGCCTTGTCTGCTCGCGCCAAGCTAACTAGAGGGTGAGCAGGGGTTGTTTTAGGAGTGTAACCCCTTACCCTGACTAGAGGAAAGGTTCCCTGCTTCTCACAAGTACCTACCTGTGCCAACCTGAGAACCCGGATTCTAACATTCCTGTTTTGGAGAGCAAAGATTCTTTTGGAGAAAAAGTCACTTTTTTGACCGTCCCTTTTTTTCTCTCCTTTGATGCCAAATGCAACATCATCGAGGTTATTAAGAAATTAAAAACTGTCAAAGGTGGGGCTTGCCGCTTGGCACATACTTTTATATGATATGGCAATCCCCCGTGTGTAAAACTACTGGCATAGAGTGTGTAGTTCAATGGGGGCGGTGGTGGAGAGGTAATTTAATCTGGACAAATAAGGAAGCTGAGTTTAACCGGGCAGTCATTAGATATTGCTCGTCTTGCACCCGTGGCTTGACAATCCCATGGTTAAAATACATCAAAGACTCCTTTTTAGCTCAGGTTGTATACATTTGTTCGAGCACCTCGAGCCCATTATGAAAAAGATAAATACTGGGTCCAGGATAACTTCATTAAGCATAGACAGGCCACTAGGGAGATAGTGGAATTGGCCAAACCCTGCGACTGCTCCTGACCTACTCCTGACAAATGTGTATGAGGGAACATTACTGGCTAGATTTAGGCTAGGTTCCATACAATGGCTGTTATGTTTCCCATTAGGACAATATTTCACGACGGACATCAGCCCTTGCCCATGTGATGAGCAATCAAGTCAATCCTTATTGCATTTTGATTTCTTTGATGGTTATTATTTACCATTCACAAGGAGGTATAAATTCTCTAAGTGCAAAGCCGCCCTATACTTTTTACAGCAACTTAATGACTATAGCACATGTTTCTTAGTTGCTTGTTTTTTGAAGAGCCTTTTAACACAAAGTAGGAGTAAGGAGTATTCTGTTTTAAATATAGTGGGGCAGATTTATGTTAACTGGCGCATCCCTGCATATCAGCAGGGATGCGCCAATTATTATGCGCCACAGCTGCGCCACCATAGATGCGCCGCATTTATAATGCGGCGCACCATGGGGCAAAAACGGCACAGATGCGTGACGCTTCTGTGCCGTAAAAGTGGCGCATTGCTGGAGTTGCGTCGCAAGCGCGACGCAGCGCCAGCAATGTTCTGGGTGGCCCTATCTGTACAATGCTGCGTCAATCCTTACGCCTGCTTCAAGCAGGCGCAGGGTTTTGACGCAGCATGGGCCTAAAAGTGACTGAGTGAAATCTTGTAGATTTCACTCAGCCACTTTTAGGAGGCGTTCCTGCGCCGGAACGCCCCCACCTGCCCTGGAACGCCTACATGTGGCGCAGGGCTTTACAACGTGACGCATCTCCCAGATGCGTCACGTTGTAAATACCCCGCACCATGGCGCAGGATTTGCGCCGCTGCTGCGTCACAAAAGTGACGCAACGGCGGCACAAAAGTGGCGCAAGTGCAACATAAATCTGCCCCAGTGTTTGTATATACAATTGAACTTTGAGCTGCTGTTCTTCTACTATGATGATGAACTTTGATTTATGTATCTTAAACTCCCCAGAGTTGATGTTGTGCAATCACATTTGGCAAGGAGGTCAATGCTAATATAAATATATAGCGTTAGTGGGTCTCTTTGTATTATATGCTGCTATTTGCTTCTTCAGCTGCTGAATTATTATTAGCACTTGTAGAGCACATGGTTACCCATAGGCATCCCAGCACTGAAAGTACTGCACAGAATACTCAACGAGGCAAATACAATGTTGCTAAGTTATGTTTTGAAAAATCCAGGTTTTAAGCCCTTTCCTAAAGGGAAGCCACCGACTTTCAAAGTGCAAGGAAAAGTGAGGGCATGCCAGAGTAAAGTCGCCTTGTATGAGAAGGAACGCCTGCCACATATTTCTCTCCTGATACGTAGAACGATTGCTAGATGTGCAGTGGAGGAACACAATGTTCTTTGAGGGAGATAGAAAGAAAGCAAGGATTGAGAGATCATGGATTCATTACCCCAAAATGCCTTGTGGGAGCAAGTGCAGGGAATTCAAACCTTGTCGGGCAGATTGATGTCTTGGGATGTTGAGCAACAATCTTGCGGCACAATTTTGGACCAACTGAAGTTTCCTAATCGTTCCCTTTGGTGCTCCCAAGTAAAGGGAGTTACCATAATCTATTCTGGATAGAATGAGGGCTTGGACCATCAGTCTCCTGATAGTAAAGGGGAGGAGAGGAAGTATCTTCAGAAGCATTCTGGGAAGACCATAGCAGTTGGCAGCAAGCTTCACTGTCTGATGGTCACATTTAATGGACTTATCTAGCCATATGCCAAGGCTCTTGATAGTGTTTCTAAGTGTAGAAGAAGGACCTAAGCAGCTTGACTAATCCAATCCCCGAACCGGATATGGATTGTTGCCCAGGATAACAAGCTCTGTTTTTCTCTATTAGGTTTGAGACAAGAGTGTTCCATCCACTTGGCCACCACAGAGCTCGAAGGAAGGTGGTGGGCGGTCTTGCATTTGATTCAGAGAGAGTATCAAATGCGTGTCATCAGCATAAGTGACTATAAAGATACCAAGTGGTAGGACGATGTCTGGCAGTAGCCTCATGTAAACATTAAATAATGTGGGGCTCAAAAATGAGTCCTGAGGCACTTCCCACTTAAGTGGCAAGCTGTCAGAGAGACATCCAGATATGAATAACTTTAGTTGATTACAAATATAATCATAAAAGCAGGACATACACACCACACATATACAAAAAGGATAATTAAAATGGCCAAGAATTATATAAAAATTTTAATTTTGAAGCTAGGTAGCAGCAAAAATGTTGATGATATGGCAAAGAAATGAGTGTTACTGTCAGAATCTAAGAAGAAGGCCCCGAATTATAAGGAGACCCAGAGAGTGTAAACATTTCATTAAAACAGCCGTCAAATAGCAGTATCAATAAAAATTCCTCGGAATCGCATACCCTGATACTGCAGGCATCGAGAGTACTGGAGGGGACCAGAATGAAATCTTGTAGGTCTACAGTTTTGTTTTAGACACCTATGACTCTCTTTAGAATTGTTACCGGGCCTGCAATTTGCTTGTTAAATTTACGATATACATGATAAATAAAAATAGTAAAACTTATGTTTAAAACTGTGTTCTCTGGGTTCAAAGCCGCAATAATTGCCTGCCTGCAGGTCTGAACTCCCAGTCTGTTCCATTCTGGCCTCAATTTTAGTCTACGCTGAGTCAGGAGAGCGGGACAGAGGCATGCACAATGCTCCATAGACCCACTTGGATTATTAATGCCAATATCAGACCACAGCATTGACTCGAGGGAACCAGCTTCAGCCCGCCTTAGCTTGTGGCACAGATTTAAGTAGGCACCTAACCTGGAGATTTCGTAGTTTATGAGGCCCAGTTCTAATCTAATCTGTGCGGTGGAGGCAGATTTCGGCATGTGAAAAACACTTTTATAGATCTTGATCACACGTTGATTTAATGTTGTGCTGATTTGACCCCTGAAAATTTCAAAACAATATGACAGCGTGGGGCCGACTTTAGCTTTCATAACTTCCATCATTGCGGTTAAACTCGGACCCATCAGTTTTTTGGAGAGTTTTGAGAAGTTCAATCGGAGAGCTGTGGCTTTCATTGAAATGTCACTACGATGTTTGACGAAGGTGCCCCTAGAGTCATAGTTAACCCCCAAGTATTTATAGGATTTTCCTACAACAAGACTGGAATTGTTGTATGACCAGCCACCACCTCCATAACGTTTTCTGCCGAATATAACCACTTGGGTTTTCTTAAAGTTAACCTCTAGGTTATTCTTAACGGTATAACTATGTAGTTTGTTTAACAATTGTTGCAGCCCTACTCGGGTAAGGCTGAAGAGAACAAGGTCATCAGCATACAGAAGGTTACTTAACTGCACGCCACCGATCTTGGGGGAATGGCTTTTATCTCGTCCAGTTCGGCTGAGAGATCGGCAATAAACCGGTTAAAAAGCAATGGGGCTAGCACACACCCCGGTTTCACCCCTCGTGTTGTTAGAATTTTTCAAGACAGATGTGTGCCAGTACCAAGCTTGACTTGAATTCAGGTGTTGGAATGTAGTCGGACAATGGCCTCCAGTAGTTTGACCGGGATTCCCCACTTCATTAACTTTGCCCAAAGTGCTGCCCTGGGGACCCGGTCAAAGGCAGCTTTAAAATCAACAAAACAACAGAAGACCAGCACAGATGAAGTAAGCGATTTATCAATAAGTATTGATAATGCCAGTAGATTAGACGTTGTACCTGAATTTACAGTAAAGCCCGTTTGGTTTTTTGGAATCAAACCTTTTTGGTCTGCCCAGGAGCTCAATTCTTCAAGTAAAATGCTCACAAAGTACTTTGCCTCATTGTCCAGTAAGGCTTTCAACCTATAGTTGTTTGGGGACGAGTGTGCGCCGGACTTATATATTGGGTGAATTACTGCACCTCGCCATGAGTCTGGTATGGTCGAGCAACTCAGCACAGATCTAAAGAGGGTTGCTAATTGTTGTGCCCAATAGGGAACATTTGCTTTAAACAAGGCCTGTGGCATGCCATTTGGGCCTGGCGCTCCGTCTGCTCTCGCTTTTGATAATATTTTGACCAGCCTTGCTTGGGTAATAAAGATCGACTCGCATTGAGGCTGCATAAGCTCTTGGGTACTATCCTGGTGCTCCAAAGGCCCGTCTTTGGGCGTAAAGGAGGTGTTTGTTACTAAAAAGTCTGCACCTTCGTTGGCCTTAAAATGGTCAGTCAAAAATGTAACCCATTCTGCCTCGGCAATGTTTGCACTCCCCTGTCTGGTTGTTCCATTAAGTTGTCTATTCAGTAATGCCCAAAATTTTCTTGAATTACGATTTTTGCTTTCCCAAAGAAGTTTACCCCAAAATTGATCAAGATGGAGTTGTTTATCTTGTTTGGATGCCTGTAGTTTTTCTGAGCAGTTTTGTAGTCTAACGATCGTTGGATTCTGGATGCTTCCTGATTGCCCGCAAAGCGGTATTTCTGATCTTTCTTAATTTCTTTGTTTGACTTGAAATAAAAGACTGGAAACTACAAATAGTCGTATGAGGGTGCGAATGCGATGGAAAAAGGTTTAACAGATGATAACAAAAATTTGACCAATCAGCGATATGAGAAACTATAGGGTAGAGGCCACCTAATGTAAAAGGCAGACATTCCTTCTTGATGTTGATACTAATTTCATCGTTCCATCTTAAGCGTTTTACATTTTCTGAATGGACCCCTTTATGAGTTATTGGGGCGGCGTTGTGGTAAACTGAATTAGTATTAATGATGATAACTTGTGGTCAATGGTCGCTCTCTGATCGCGCTTTGATACTGTAGTTTTCCAAATGAGGAAACATGGCTACGTTACAAATGGTGTAATCTAAAAAATAAAACTTTCGTCCATTTGTCCATGACCAATTTGAGGGAGTATCCTGCGTGAACCTTCCATTCATTACGATGAAACCTGCACTAAGGAGTTGCAGCACACAGAATTCCCCCAAAGCGCAGTATGAGTGATTTGAAGGTTTGGACTGGGACTTCGATCCCGACAGAGACAATGAGGGGAGATCTTCCAGATCCGACGGGTCTCCCTGAAACAAGTTAGTGTTAAAATCCCCAATAAGCAGACAGTCGGCATAGGGAAAGGCCACAACCAGTTCGCTCAAGATTTTAAGGAGACGATTTAGATGAGCTCTTTTTGTCCGCACAATTGGATTAATGTAAACATTGAGCAACAATAGAGGTCGCTGTTGTCTCCACGAGCTAACTTTAACTCCAAGCAGCCAGTCCTCGTCGAAGTTTAATAACTCTATTGGGCCCTTTAGGCTGCATGAGATGTAAATAGACAAACCTCCCTTGGGGCGACCATAGTTGCTGACTCTGACAGCTGGTTTCCAATATTCAATAAATCCATCAATAGGACAATTACCAGTGGCCCATGTTTCCTGAACAGCAATTAGATCGTGGCTAAAAATAAAGTTTTGGGTCTCTAGTGAGGACATTTTGAGGTGAAGGCCACTGATGTTCCATGAACACAGGGAGAGGCGCGGCTGCGGCTGGTATTTTATAAAATTTATAAAGTGAGGCCGAGGGATGTTAGCTTTGAAAGCCTCCAAAGGGTTCAATTCTGACAAGTTTTGTCCAACTGGTCAGGCTGCGTTTTTGCAAAAAAAAGCTGCTGGTAGCCACCCCCAGTCTTGGGTTTCATTGCAATACGCGAGCGAGGACCATGGGTTTCCTATTGGAGTGGCATCTCCTACTGCATTTTTAAAAATTGAGTATGGTTTACTTCTATCACTGGTCAAGGTCCGACACAGGCTTATCTGAGTGGCCGGCTGCTTGGCTAATAGCATAGGATAGCCTGGATTGAAGTGGGGATAGATTTTGATTCCCCAGTACCGAAAAATGTCTTTACAGGCTAGGAGAACTCGAGTCCAAGTAGGAGATTTAAATGTCACCAAGGTTGCTTCAGAGGGTTGTGACCCTCTTGGCGGAAGGAATTCTATATATTTAATATCTTCTGATGCCAATTTGTCGAGGCCCGGAACTCCTTTCGATAATTTGATGATATTTGCTCTATTGAGGACATCATGATGGCCTTTTGATTTATATTCAGGGACAAGGAGAATTTTAGAACACTGTGAATCGCTGGCGGGAGTTGATTGACAGTGACCCTTGTCATTTAAAATATTTTTCTCAATTAAAGGATCGGGTGCTATTCCAGGGTGAGACAAAGAGTTGTCCCGAGGCCCTTCCGATGTTATCAAAGAGTTCTCAGGTAGCATTAAAGTGCTTTTGAAGGATACTTTTAGTTGGTAACCTCCAGTACTAGATGGAACAGTTTGAGTACGAGAGTAGAGAGTAAGTTGAGGTTGGGCAATCGTTTCAGTAAGCGAGTTTGTGTTTACTGCTTGTATTTGGCCAGTTACTTGATCCAAACCAGTTGAAAACTCTTTTGGTTTATCAATGGCCGCAACTTCATAAGGATTTGATGCAGAACTTCTTCGGCCGGAAAGGGAGTTGGTTTGAACCTAGTGGTGTGCCAGAGTGGATTGCTGAACATTATGCATTGGAAGGGCTGTTGTAGTCAACTGGTCCTGATTTGTTATAATAGGGCTCAAAGCTTGTTTATTATCCAAGTTCTTAAACAAAGGGAACAATTTAGGGGATACCACCACATGTTTTGTTATTAGTTTGTTTCTTTGTTTGCGTTGACGTTTTTTCTCTCTCTTACTTAGAGGATGGAGCAATTGAGAGATAATCTTAGGAGGAGGTGAGGCCGAGGTGAGTGGCTTAGGGTCCAGGTCCACCTTAGGATGATCGACCGCATTAATTGAGCAACTCAGAGTTTGGGGACTCAGCAACAGTGGTGGTGTCTGCTTGACCGGCATTATCAACCCTTGGGCTATATGGTGCAATTTAAATGCTTCGGGGGATTTCGCCTCTTTGCCTTCTAAGATCCCATCGGCCCTTGATGTCGATGACTTGTCATTTATTTTGACGGGGTCTGTACACTGTTCTTGTGCCTGGACCTGGCCCTTGCTGGCACTGCCTCCTGATAGCTGTTTGACTTCATCTAGAACACAGGTTAAAAAGGCTGGAAGTGCTGAAAGGCTGTCAATGATGGGTGAACAACAACAGACTGACTGGACCAAGTTTGAAGATGATTGAGCCTTTATTATTAGACTGTTTAAATTCTCTAACTTGTTATCAATGCCTGCTGTAAACAAGGCTAAGGTATTCAAGAGGTCGACCTGCAAGTCCAATTTGTCAGAATGGTAGTTTAATGCCGTGACTGTGGATTGAAAAGTTTGCAACAATTGTGGCCAGATGATTGACATAGATGTCGGGGGGGCAGCTTGAGGATCAGGTTCTAATTTCAGATCAGATAGTTTATCTGAATCTTTAAGAAAGAAGGATAGGTCCAATAACGACTGATCATTTAGGTCTGTTTTAACAGATCCTTGTTCAGACTTTGTGGAAGCTGTGGCTGCAGCTGTAGCTGTGAGTGCTACTGTCGTTGCTGCTACGTTTGAAAGCGTTTGCAGTAGTGGCAGTGCAGCGTTCTCCTTTGGAGACCTTTCCCGTTGGGTTACAGTGGGACTAGATAGTCTGAAACTTGAAAATTGGTTATTTTGTGCAAGTAAGAGGCTTGTACACATTTGTTGTAGTGGCATGGACATGAAAATATCTGACTGGTGTAAAACAACATTAGGTTTTGATTCAGTTGTATCAGTCCATGAATGATTTTTTAAAGCAAATGACATGCGGCTTTCCTGTGGTGAAAGTGGATGACAAAATAAGGACTGCTGGATGGCCGGAGAAGTTGCCATGGGAGGCGCTGGGGGTGTTTTCAAGTCGTCCTCTGATTAGCAGACGCTAGGATTAGTACTGGGGGTGATCAATGATGATGTGGTTCTACTGGTTGATGGCGTATGAATGGTTGCCTCTGTTATTTGTTGAAAGTTGCTAACCTTGGGCTCCTCCAAAGTTTGTGAGAGGTTAAGGGGCTTGAGTGGTCCAGGTGTTTTTTTAAAATATTCCAGAATCGAAAAGGGTTGGACAGGCTTATGGCGCGACAAAGAAGTAAGGTCTCTGTTACCGACCGGGTCTTGTCCAAGGGGGGAGGGATTCAGCGAGTCAGGTGGGGACGTGGACATCGGTTGATTAAAAGCTTTCACGGCGGCTCCCTCTGCCGCTGCTGCCAGCTGTTTTAATTTTTTTGTTTCGGTGATGAGAGCACCTTCCTTGTTCTCCTGGATCTCATCACTCTATTTGCTTTGACTGCGTTGCCCAAGAAAAGCAGGTTCTACTTCTGTTGGTTTTACTATAGATTCACAAGAATTGTAGCTATGAGCACTGCTTCTTGGACACCCCTCCTTTCATCCACCGCCCTCCTGCTCCCTACCCACAGTAACCTACCCTACGGCCCCTGTGGCCCTTATAGCCCAGCCACCCCAATTAGTTCAATAATAAAATGGGGTTGAGATAATATACGAGGTATATATAAGGGTCCCAACAAGAAACCAGTAAGGTCAGGACGAAGTGTGGGCAGGGATGTCAGTTGGACGACGGAGCAGGGGGGAGCGAAACCAGGCAGAACAAGCCCAGAGCAAGGCTAGGGCAGCACGGCACAGAGGTGGGGCAACCAGAGCCAGAGCCAACCAAGCCCGACCGAACTGGGCAGGGCTAGGAAGTCTGGCAGCTGCAGTTCGAGGCTGTGCAGGATAGTGAGGGATAGTGCAACCACGCTATCCACTATCCTGAACACGATGAGTAAGACGGTCCACAGGAGGTGGCTACAGGCTAACGCTATACCATAGAGTTGCTAATGGATGGGGAGTGGCGTCTTAAGGGCTGCGGGGGCTATAACCCACAAGGGGGAGCTACTGGGGGTCCCAGTAGATCGGAGAATCAGGAGACTCACCTTGGTAAGCCTCTCCAACTCCCGCCACCGAAATCCGCAGGAAAATCGCGAGAGCCCCAACAGCGTTATCCCACCGCCACCACCGCCTCCAAGCCAGCTCCAATCCAAGCTTTTTCTTGCCCACACAGCCGCTGCTGCCACAGCAGCCAACCGTCACCGTCACCACCAAGACCGCCGCCGCTGCCGCCAGAGGCGCGACCCCCCACGCACTGCGCACACGGCTCCCAGCTCCGGACTCAATTCTCGCGTCCGGTCGCGTGTCCTGCAAAAGGCTACTCCGGAATCTAGCACACCAGTCAGAGAGACATCCATCTTCAAAGACCTGAAAAGACCTATCTTTCAGGACAGATTTAATCCATGCAAAAGCACTCCCAGAGACTCCCATATTTATTAGTCTTTCCACAAGAATGTTGTGATTTACTGTGTTAAATGACGAGCTCATATCGAGCAAGATGATGGCAAAAAAACCTCCTTTGTCAAGAGAACTTTTGGATTTTTCGGCCACTGCTAAAAGAGCAGTGTTTGTGCCATGGCTGGGTCTAAATACTGTCTTGGTTGAGAGGAGTAAATTATGACTTCATAGATGTTCAGAGACAAACTAATCTGGTTGACATATTTTTCAGATATCTTGCTAATCAATGGGAGGAGAGAAATTGGACGGTAGTTACCTAGCATCAAAGGGTTCAGGTTTGGCTATTTTAACAATGCTTTCACCATAGCGTGTTTCCAGGCCAGAGGAATATAACCAGGTGGTGAAAGAAAGATTTATCACTGTGAGCACTGCAGGAAATATCAAATCAGTGACTTTGGCTAAGATGTGAGATGGGGCCGGGTCAGAGGGGAAGCCTGACTTGACTTGGTGAAAAATCTCTGAAAGCTTGTTTAAGTCTGTTAGACCTGTCAGCCCTTTGGCAGTTCCCTCCTCATTTTATTCTTTTTCCCTTTTCCTTCAAATTTTTTTTTCTGTCCACTAACTACTTTTTGGGTGTTGATGTAGAGGCTCTGGGCGCCCTCTTCTTACTATCTGAGGGAGAGGCGCAAGGTGCTTCAATGAAGAAACAGGAAGAGAGAGGGTAGACTCACAAAATGGTGGTTCCAACTGTCACCTCAGCACCTGGGCCATAGACTGCCATGAGAGGTTCCAGAACCTTGTGGACCACTCTGGCCAGTCAGGCCCCAGGTGATAAATAGAGGGGAGAGCAGGGCGGCCATTTTAGGACGGAGCTGAGAGATGAGATAGTCAGGAGTAAGGCACCTGGGTGGGGAGGTGGCTGCGCTAGGAAGGGAATGGACAGATCTTAGGGTCTGCGCGATTTTCCTCACCAGTGACACCACCCTCAACCTTCTGACCGGTCCCTGACTCAGCCAATGACTTTGAAGGTCATCGTTACCCTGGGGGCTCCCAGGTAGTCAGTATCCCTGAAGGAGGACCAAGGGAAGAATCGCCGTCTGGGACTCCCTTTCCCTCATCCCTGTTGGGCCTGAGATGTTGATTCAGACTGGCCTTAGCGAATTCCCCTGATCTCTGACTAAAGGGAAGAGATCTGTGCCCAGTGAATAAGAGGAGCTCTGTTAGTCCCTTCATCTGCATTGGAGAACTCCTGGCCCCCTTAAGTTCAGCCCCCCCCCCCTTGTCACGAGTCTCTACCTGGAACTATCACTGCCGCCCCCCAGAGGTCGGGAGGTTGCCGGGTGTCCTCCGGAGGTGGCCCGCTGTTGCCGCGGGTTCTGTGGAGAGGCTTAATGTGGGTAACTGGTGAGCAAGCGTCACCGCTGCCAAGCTGAGGAGATTTGTATTTCGGAAGAAGGGACGAGCTTCGGCCTGGAAGCCGCCGTCCTGCTGTCACGTGAGGAGGGGGCTGACGCCGAAGCGCCGCCCCACTGCTGTCATACACGGGTGAAGGCCGCGCCCCTACAAGCCGCGCTGCTACGGGTGGCTGCGGGCGCGCTTTCCCTGAGGAAGCGGAGTGGTAGTAGCCTGCGCCTGGCCTAGGAGTCTGCTGCAGAATGGGACAGCAGCAGTGAGGGAGTGCTAGAGCGAGGCCCCCACAAACGAAGGAGTCCACACTACGGGGAAGCCTTTGGGAGAGGTGGTCGGTGGTTGTGCCCTGATTTCGCCCTCGGGGAGATATCCGTTGGCAGCGCGTGAAGCCCCGCCGGCCCCTAAGGAGTGGGAACTCCACGCCAGGCTCTGCCGAACTTCCAGAGAGGAGGACACCGATGTGTAATCAGTAAGCGGGGCATAATAAGAAGGGGGGAGAGCACAGGATACTACGGACTTAAGGCCAGCTGATATCCAGGTAAAGCCGAGTGCCGGTCATAGGGGAAGCCAGGTTTTAAGATCAAAACTCCGGCACGATGTTGTATTCACTCAGGAGACTGTAGTTTACCCATTGAGACTGTCAAAAATAGCGCTAGAAATAATAGATTACTTCCCAGTAACAGAGAAAGTTTCATGTAGGATGCTTATGTGTAACAGCTTGCCTTCCAGTGAAAGAGGGATTTCCTTGTATATTGCCTAGCTGTAACCACCTGATTCACAGCAGCAGAGTAACAGTTCCAAAATAGCATCTAAATGTAAAGTATTGATAATATGCGACAGTATAAGATTTTTGAAGTATAGCGCCTAGAGTAACCAACTGACCAAAGAGCATTGTGTAGACTAGATGACCATTCGAAATCCAGTACTATGTAACTGTTGTGTGGAGCATTATCTGGGGGACTTCAAACCGGTGCTCCAGGATCAAGGTGCTGGAGTGAAACATCCAATGGTGCTTAGGTATTTGCTATATTGAAGTAAAGAAAGAAATTGTGCTATTGGTGAATACTATGAAATGCTTTATTCTGAAATGTGTAGCTGATTAACCCCGTTTGAGAAGACAAGATAAAGACTTCTGGAAAACTTTAAAATTAATCGGTGTAGTGTCCTTTTTAAGTGGTGTTGCGTTAAGGTGTGAGCTGAGTGTGATGCAAGCACGATATGCCATGTTGGGATAAAAGCCTGTTGGCCTGAGCCAAGCTACCTCTAGGACGTTAGGTCCAACAAGTTGGTGTTCAGCGGTGGGATCCTGAATCTGTGCTTGCATCCACTCATTAGCAGTTTGGCGCGCGCCACACCCTACACCTGATTGTTCTCCAAGTTGTCTCCCTGATTGGAGTTTTTCAAAATTGTCCTGTCCTGTGGTGTACTTCCTCTTAAAGGAAAGGTCTCCTATTGTAAAGTTCTTTTCTGCAGTGTGGGGTCCCTCCTGGTAGGATGGAGTTTGAGTTGGGTAGGCTGGAAGAATATACTGTGACCCAACTGAAGGAATTCTGCCAGGAGAGGGAGGTATTTTTCAAGCAGGGGGCGAAGAAAATAGAACTCCTAACTAGCTTGAGAGCCTGGGTTATGGCCCACCCTAGCGGTAAACGGGAGGAGGGACCAGGACCGGACATCACAGAAAAAACAGAATTACTTTTCCCCCCTGGGAGCGGGAACATGAACGTAGGACCTAGTGCCCCTTCAAGAGCGGGTAGTAGCGCTTCGGGGGGGAGACTGTCATCAGCTGATCTGGTTGACAGGAGGGAGGAGAGGCAGTTCAAAATGGATCTGGCTCGCTTGGAGAAAGAAAGGGAGGAGAGGAGGTTCCTCCATGAGCTCCATTTAAAGGAATTGGAACTCAAGGCCCTACAGTTTGGAACCCCCAGCAGTCCCGTTGGTGGCAGCGTATCTAGAGAGATCCCCACGGAGCCCAGACCCTACCTGCCAAAAGATGTAGTCGCCAGCTATGGTGTCGGGGATGACATTGCTAAATGGTTGGCTGCCTATGAGGTCTCCTTACGAGCCCATGGGATCCCCGAAGCACAGTGGGGGGGTGGTCTGTATAGGTATATGCCTCCGGTGGGGAGGGATGCCCTGTTAGCTTTGGAGCAGCAAGATCAGACCAATTACCCCACCATGAAGGTCGCCCTATTTAGGAAGTTTGAGTTGACCCCTGAGAAATTCAGGCAGAGGTTTCGGGGCAGTCAAAAGCTGGCCACCCAGAATTGGGTAGACTTCCTGGACTACGCCAAGAAGGCCTTGGAGGGCTGGGTACAGGGCAGTGAGGTAAAGGACTACGAGGGGTTGTATAATCTGATTTTAAAGGAGCACCTCCACGAGAAAAGTTTTCCGGAGCTGCGTCAACACCTGGTGGACAGCAAGCTAACTAATCCCAGGAAGCTTGCAGAGGAGGCGGATATCTGGGCAAGTACCCGGGTATCCTCAAAAGGGACTGGAGGGAATTTCCAAGGGGCTGGATAGGGCGCCCCCCAGAAGAAAGAGGGGGGAGACAAAAAGAAGGAGTTCTCTAAAGGCCCCCAAAAGAGTTCACAAGGAAAGGGATTAGGATTCCCTCCTAAGGTTGGCCCCCACAAACCCCCTTATCCTGACCGTGGTCAGCAGCCTAGGGTTGTCCATTGTTATGAGTGTGGTGAGATTGGGCACTATAAGGGGGATGCCAAGTGTCCCAAGAGACCACACCCTCCCATTGGAGGAAAGACCCCTGGGGTGGCGAGTGTAGTGCTCGGGGAGGAGTTGCCCCTAGACAAGGACGGTGAATGGGCAGGGCTAACCTTAGTGTCCCTAGGGGATTGTGAGATGGTTCCTAAGACCCAGGTGCCCTCAAATACTACTAAGTATAGGCAATGGGTCACCATCAATGCCCAGAGGGTGGAGGCTCTGAGGGACACAGGAGCCAGCATGACTATGGTAAGGAGTCAGCTGGTGTCCCCAGAGCAGGTGGTTCCCAATGTAGTCCACCCGGTTGTGATGGCTGACAACCGAGAGGGTCACTATCCGGTGGCCCAGATTCCCTTTGAGTGGGGAGGGGTTGCGGGTCCTCTACGAGTTGCGATAAGCCCTGCCATGCCGGTCGACTGTCTGTTGGGAAATTACCTTGAACATTCGGCGTGGAAGGAGGTCGAGTTCAGGGCCCACATGGAGATGTTGGGGACACCTGAGTGGACGTGTGCCAACACACGGTCCGGGACTGCCCGAAGAGGGAGTTCACAGAGGTTGGAGCCTGGGACAAAGGCCCAACCAGCTGCCAAGAAGGGTAAGCGGGGTCAGGGGAAGCCTACCCCGGCATCTGCACCTCAAAAGGTGGAGGGGGCAACTGAAGTAGTCCCAGAATCCACAGAGGGGGATGTGACTTCCCTGGAGGGCTTACCTACCCCTGCAGACTGGCAGGTGGAGGGAGGACCTACTAGGGAGGAGTTTTGTTGGACCCAAAAGGAGTGCCCTACCCTTGAGGGTTTACGGCGGCAGGCCGAAGCCCAGGCAGCGGGTAACGATTCGGGGAACTTCCACATAATCTGGGAAGATGGTCTCCTTTATAGCGAACCCAAGGCTCCGGTGCATGGATCATCCTGGGCCTTGGTAGTTCCCCAGCGTTACCGAGCCTTCCTTTTGGGATTGGCTCACGAAATACCCTTGGCAGGACACTTGGGACAAGACAAGACCTTTGCTCGACTTGTCCCTCATTTCTACTGGCCTCAGATGACGATTACATCCGACACTTTTTGTAGGACGTGTGTAACCTGCCAAGCTAGTGGGAAAACAGGGGTTAAGCTGAAGGCTCCCCTGGAACCACTGCCTGTCGTTGGCACCCCCTTTGAAAGGGTGGGCATCGACATTGTTGGGCCATTGGATCCACCAACGTCTGCCGGTCACAGGTTTATCCTGGTTCTGGTGGATCATGCCACCCGGTACCCAGAGGCTATCCCTCTGAGGACCATTACTGCACCTGCGGTGGCACGGGCTCTTATGGGAATTTTCAGCCGGATGGGATTCCCCAAGGAAGTTGTGTCGGACAGAGGTACCAACTTCATGTCGGCATATATGCGGGCTATGTGGAAAGAGTGTGGAGTCACTTACCGGTTCTCCACCCCTTATCACCCCCAGACCAATGGACTGGTGGAAAGGTTTAACAAAACCTTAAAGGGCATGATCAGGAGTTTGCCCGAGAGCCTGCGGAGGAAATGGGACGTCCTCCTACCTTGTTTGCTGTTTTCTTACAGGGAGGTACCACAGAGGGGAGTGGGCTTCAGCCCCTTCGAGCTGTTGTACGGACACCCTGTGCGTGGACCCCTCAGCCTGGTGAAGGATGGATGGGAAAAGACTCCCAGAAAACTTCCCCCGGATGTGGTGAGCTACATGCTGGCCTTTCGTAGCCAAATGGCTAGGTTGTGGAAGCAAGCTTCTGAAAACCTAGAAGCCAGCCAGACGGTCATGAAGGAATGGTATGACCGAAATGCTCACCCGGTGGAGCTGGAGCCTGGCCAGAAGGTGTGGGTGATGGAACCTGGAGAGCTTAGCGCCCTCCAGGATCGCTGGTCAGGCCCCTTCGAGGTGATTGAGAAGAAGGGCAAGGTCACTTATGTGGTGGATCTTAAGACCCCCAGGCAGCCCCATCGGGTGCTCCATGTCAACCGCCTCAAGCCTCACCAGGAGAGACCCGAGGTCACTTTGATGATGGTGACTGATGGGTCAGAGGAAGAGGAAAGTGAACCTCTTCCTGATCTTTTTGCGTCCCAAGAGAAGGATGGGTCGGTGGAGGGAGTGATCCTCTCACCATCCCTAACTCCCGAACAGCGGAGAGACTGCCGCCAAGTTATGGATCAGTTTGCTTCCTTGTTCTCACTTATCCCGGGAAGGACTCATCTGTGTACCCATGACGTGGACACAGGGGACAGCCCACCTGTGAAGTCCAAGTCTTACCGGTTGTCAGATAAGGTGAAGGCTAGCATCCATGGAGAAGTCACCAAGATGCTAGAGCTGGGAGTGATTGAACCTTCAAACAGTCCCTGGTCCAGTCCGGTGGTACTGGTACCCAAAGCTGCCCCGCCGGGCACTACCCCAGAACTCCGGTTCTGTGTGGATTACAGGGGACTGAACTCTGTGACAAAGACCGATGCTCATCCTATCCCGAGGGCGGATGAGCTCATTGACCGGTTGGGAGCTGCCCAATATCTGAGTCCCTTTGACCTTACATCCGGGTACTGGCAGATCTCCCTGACAGATGGAGCAAAGGAAAGGTCAGCCTTCTCCACACCTGAGGGTCACTACCAGTTCTGTGTGATGCCCTTTGGGCTCAAGAACGCCCCTGCCACTTTCCAGCGGCTGGTGAACCAGGTCCTCTCCGGGATGGAGGCCTTTTCGGTTGCGTACCTGGATGACATCGCTGTCTTCAGCAGCAGCTGGGAGGACCATTTGTGTCACCTTCAGGCTGTCCTTCAGGCCTTGCAGCAGGCGGGTCTGACGATCAAGGCCAGTAAGTGCCAGATCGGGCAGGGGTCGGTAGTGTACCTCGGTCACTTGGTGGGACGGGGCAAGGTGCAACCCCTCCAGGCCAAGATTGAAACCATCATGGCCTGGGAACCCCCCAAGACTCAGACAGAGGTCCAAGCCTTTCTGGGCCTCACTGGCTACTACCGACGCTTCGTCAAGGGTTACGGTACCATCGTGGCTCCCTTGACTGAGCTCACTTCTAAAAAGCACCCTCGACGGGTAGTCTGGACCGAGGGGTGTCAACAAGCCTTTGATACCTTGAAGAAGGCAATGTGTGCGGCACCTGTCCTCAGGGCCCCTGATTTCTCCAAGAAGTTCATCGTCCAAACGGATGCGTCGGAGCATGGCATCGGGGCAGTGCTGTCGCAGCTCAATGAAGAGGGTCTGGACCAACCGGTGGTTTTCCTGTCTAGGAGACTACTCCCCCGGGAACAGAGGTGGAGTGCGATTGCGAGGGAGGCTTTTGCGGTGGTGTGGGCTCTGAAGAAGTTGCGGCCATACCTGTTTGGCTCGCACTTCCTGGTTCAGACCGACCACCGGCCCCTCAGGTGGCTGATGCAAATGAGGGGCGAGAATCCCAAGTTATTGAGGTGGTCCATCTCCCTACAGGGAATGGACTTTAGGGTGGAACATCGCCCAGGAGTGGACCACGCCAATGCTGACGGTCTCTCCAGGTATTTCCGCCTTAGTGAAGAGAACTCCCAAGGGATTGGGTAGCTCTCCCCACTTTCCGCTGGGGGGGACGCGTGTTAGACCTGTCAGCCCTTTGGCAGTTCCCTCCTCATTTTATTCTTTTTCCCTTTTCCTTCTAATTTTTTTTTCTGTCCACTAACTACTTTTTGGGTGTTGATGTAGAGGCTCTGGGCGCCCTCTTCTTACTATCTGAGGGAGAGGCACAAGGTGCTTCAATGAAGAAACAGGAAGAGAGAGGGTAGCCTCACAAAATGGTGGTTCCAACTGTCACCTCAGCACCTGGGCCATAGACTGCCATGAGAGGTTCCAGAACCTTCTGGACCACTCTGGCCAGTCAGGCCCCAGGTGATAAATAGAGGGGAGAGCAGGGCGGCCATTTTAGGACGGAGCTGAGAGATGAGATAGTCAGGAGTAAGGCACCTGGGTGGGGAGGTGGCTGCGCTAGGAAGGGAATGGACAGATCTTAGGGTCTGCGCGATTTTCCTCACCAGTGACACCACCCTCAACCTTCTGACCGGTCTCTGACTCAGCCAATGACTTTGAAGGTCATCGTTACCCTGGGGGCTCCCAGGTAGTCAGTATCCCTGAAGGAGGACCAAGGGAAGAAGCGCCATCTGGGACTCCCTTTCCCTCATCCCTGTTGGGCCTGAGATGTTGATTCAGACTGGCCTTAGCGAATTCCCCTGATCTCTGACTAAAGGGAAGAGATCTGTGCCCAGTGAATAAGAAGAGCTCTGTTAGCCCCTTCATCTGCATTGGAGAACTCCTGGCCCCCTTAAGTTCAGCCCCCCCCCTTGTCACGAGTCTCTACCTGGAACTATCACTGCCGCCCCCCAGAGGTCGGGAGGTTGCCGGGTGTCCTCCGGAGGTGGCCCGCTGTTGCCGCGGGTTCTGTGGAGAGGCTTAATGTGGGTAACTGGTGAGCAAGCGTCACCGCTGCCAAGCTGAGGAGATTTGTATTTCGGAAGAAGGGACGAGCTTCGGCCTGGAAGCCGCCGTCCTGCTGTCACGTGAGGAGGGGGCTGACGCCGAAGCGCCGCCCCACTGCTGTCATACACGGGTGAAGGCCGCGCCCCTGCAAGCCGCGCTGCTACGGGTGGCTGCGGGCGCGCTTTCCCTGAGGAAGCGGAGTGGTAGTAGCCTGCGCCTGGCCTAGGAGTCTGCTGCAGAATGGGACATCAGCAGTGAGGGAGTGCTAGAGCGAGGCCCCCACCAACGAAGGAGTCCACACTACGGGGAAGCCCTTGGGGGAGGTGGTCGGTGGTTGTGCCCTGATTTCGCCCTCGGGGAGATCTCCGTTGGCAGCGTGTGATGCCCCGTCTGTCCCGTAAGGAGTGGGAACTCCACGCCAGGCTCCGCCGAACTTCCAGAGAGGAGGACACCGATGCGTAATCAGTAAGCGGGGCATAATAAGAAGGGGGGAAATCACAGGATACTACGGACTTAAGGCCAGCTGATGTCCGGGTAAAGCCGAGTGCCGGTCACAGGGGAAGCCAGGTTTTAAGATCAAAACTCCGGCACGATGTTGTATTCACTCAGGAGACTGTAGTTTACCCATTGAGACTGTCAAAAATAGCGCTAGAAATAATAGATTACTTCCCAGTAACAGAGAAAGTTTCATGTAGGATGCTTATGTGTAGCAGCTTGCCTTCCAGTGAAAGAGGGATTTCCTTGTATATTGCCTAGCTGTAACCACCTGATTCACAGCAGCAGAGTAACAGTTCCAAAATAGCATCTAAATGTAAAGTATTGATAATATGCGACAGTATAAGATTTTTGAAGTATAGCGCCTAGAGTAACCAACTGACCAAAGAGCATTGTGTAGACTAGATGACCATTCGAAATCCAGTACTATGTAACTGTTGTGTGGAGCATTATCTGGGGGACTTCAAACCGGTGCTCCAGGATCAAGGTGCTGGAGTGAAACATCCAATGGTGCTTAGGTATTTGCTATATCGAAGTAAAGAAAGAAATTGTGCTATTGGTGAATACTATGAAATGCTTTATTCTGAAATGTGAAGCTGATTAACCCCGTTTGAGAAGACAAGATAAAGACTTCTGGAAAACTTTAAAATTAATCGGTGTAGTGTCCTTTTTAAGTGGTGTTGCGTTAAGGTGTGAGCTGAGTGTGATGCAAGCACGATATGCCATGTTGGGATAAAAGCCTGTTGGCCTGAGCCAAGCTACCTCTAGGACGTTAGGTCCAACAAAGTCCAAGTGTGGAAATTCCATAAGCCAAATATCAGTGGTGAGCAGGTGAGCGTCTTCGCACACAGAAGAGACGGAGGGGCTGGCACAATGGAATAAATCATAGATGTCTTCAATTTTCTTATGGAAAAATCTGGCTAAGTCATTGTACCGTACAGGTTGGGGTTCTAAATTAATGCCAGCGGAAGGCAGGTCAAGTAAAGTTTTGACATTACGAAAACTTTTCAGTGGAGTTAGCAGCCAGGTTAATTTTTTCTTCAAAATAAAGTGCTTGTGCTTTTATGATTTCTACTTTATAGATTTGAATGGTGTTAGACGGACCGGGAGGGTCGGCCGAGGACAAGGGGAGAGGTCTCCGGGGAGAGCCGTCTCCAGCGATCGTACAGACAAGTAACTTCCCCCCCCCACAGACAGATACCACACACGGATAAGGTTCAGTGTTCTTTATAAGCACTTCTTAGGGTACGGTTGAATGGTACAAGGAGGTCTGGACTCAGGGGTCCCCTCGATTCAAGTCTCTCAATGCAGGGTAAGGGGGAGCGGGACAGTCTGGTTACCAGTCAGGTAGTTCGGATGAGATGATGACTAGCTCACAATCCTCAAGCTTGGTGGTTTAGTTGGTACGGGCCGCGGCAGCGCCAGCAGGTCCCGGTCGAGATGGTCGGTACACGGTCCGCGGCAGCGCCAGCAGGTCCCGGAAAGATGGTCGATGTACGGTCCGCGGCAGCGCCAGCAGGTCCCGGTGAAGATGGTCGTTACAACGGGCCGCGGCAGCGCCAGCAGGTCCCGACGAGGATGGATGTTGCAGAAGGCCGCGGCAGCGCCAGCAGGCAGGACGATGGTTCACAAGAGCGGGCTACGGCAGCGCCAGTAGTCCGTCAAGGCTGAGTTCTCTCGGTGTCTCTCGACTCCAGGATACAACTGCCTTCCTGCTCCGGAGTTGCCCCAGTTATAGGGCAGGCGCTCTTTGATGTCCGGACCCTCGCACTTGGAGGTCGGAGGGCCCGGGATGAAGGTGTCCAGACACCCAGCAGGGGGTGGAGCCAGCGCCTGGGGGAGCTGGAGGCGATCGGCACCTGGCGGGGGGAAGAGCTCTTGACACTTCGTCCTCCCATTGACCTGCCAAGTGGTCCGCTCACCTCCCGGGTGGATGGTGGTGCCGGGATGTCGGGGCCGGTCAGGCCCGGGGTTAGGGTCGGGGCGAGGCCACGCGGCCTCGTGGTGCAGGGCCCAAGATGGCGGCTTGAACCGGCCGGGGGAGCCGGTGGGGCTGGGCCCCGTGATGAGTAGAGGTCCGAGGGCAGAAGATCCGTCGGGAGACGGGGTACAGGTGCTTTTCGTGGGTTATGCCTGGTGGGCCGGAGCTCGGGCCCTGTCGTGCGGGGAGGGAGCAAGCCCTTCGTGTGGCCTGTCCAACATGCGTCCCCCCCAGCTGAAGGCGGGGAGAGTCACCCATCTCCTTGGGGACTCTCTTCGTCGAGGCGGAAAAAGCGGGACAGGCCATCCGCGTTGGCGTGGTCTTGGCCTGGTCGGTGCTCCACAGTGAAGTCCATTCCCTGCAGGGAAATGGACCAGCGCAAGAGTTTTGGGTTCTCCCCCCGCATCTGCATCAGCCACTGCAGGGGTCGATGGTCGGTTTGTACCCGGAAGTGGGTACCGAAGAGATAGGGCCGGAGCTTTTTGAGGGCCCACACCACTGCGAAGGCCTCCCGCTCGATGGTGCTCCAGCGCTGTTCTCGGGCCAGGAGACGTCGACTGATGAAGGCCACCGGCTGGTCATGACCTTCGGGGTTTAACTGAGAAAGGACGGCTCCGATGCCGTGGTCGGAGGCGTCGGTCTGTACCACGAATTCCCGACTGTAATCGGGGGCCTGGAGCACAGGGGCGGTGCATAGAGCGGCCTTCAGCTTCTCGAAGGCCGCTTGACAATCGGGGGTCCAGTTAATCCGCTTCGGTTGGTTCTTGGACGTGAGACCCGTGAGGGGCCCCACGATGCTGCCGTAGTCCTTCACGAACCGCCGGTAGTAGCCGGTGAGCCCCAAGAAGGCTCGGACCTCGGTCTGGGTGACGGGGGGCTGCCAGGACTGGATGGCAGCAATCTTAAGTTGTAGCGGGGCCACCAGCCCGCTTCCCACTTGGTGCCCAAGGTAGGTCACAGACCCTTGGCCAATTTGGCACTTGCCGGCCTTAATTGTGAGACCGGCCCGCTGGAGGGCCTGTAGGACCTCTTGGAGGTGACGGAGGTGGTCGGGCCAGTGGCGGCTGTATACAGCGATATCGTCCAGGTAGGCAGCGCTGAACTCCTCGAGCCCCGCCAAGACCTGGTTCACGAGGCGTTGAAACGTGGCGGGGGCATTCTTCATGCCGAAGGGCATGACCTTGAATTGGTAGTGGCCATCGGGGGTAGAGAAGGCTGACCGTTCCTGAGCCCTGGGTGTGAGGCCGATCTGCCAGTAGCCCGCTGTTAGGTCGAAGATACTGAGGTAGCGGGCGGCCCCCAGCCGGTCGATCAGCTCGTCTGCTCGGGGGATCGGATGAGCGTCGGTCCGGGTGACAGCGTTCAAGCCCCGGTAGTCGACGCAGAATCTCAGTTCAGGTGCGGTGCCGGGGGCAGCGGCTTTGGGGACCAATACAACCGGACTGGCCCAGGGACTGTCCGAGGGCTCGATGACCCCGATTGTGAGCATCTTGGCCACTTCCTCCTGTATGCAGGCCCGTACCCGATCTGGTACGCGGTAGGCCCGGTGTCGGACAGGGGGACTGTCCCCGGTGTCCACGTCGTGCAAACACCAAGGGGTGACCCCGGGGGTGAGGGAGAACAGGGTAGCGAACTGCAGCAGGAGGTTCCGGCAGCCCTGGCGTTGCTCCGAAGTGAGGGCGTCAGAGAGCCGGACCCCGTCCACGGAGCCGTCATTCTCCTGAGTCTTCAGAAGATCCGGGAGGGGTTCGGAGTCTTCCTCTGCCCCACTGTCCGTAGCCATCAGGAGGCTGAGTTCTGAGCGCACAAAGTGTGGTTTGAGTCGGTTGGTGTGGAGGACCCGAAGGGGGTTCCGGGAGGTCCCCAGGTCGATGAGGTAAGTGACGGGGCTTTTGCGCTCGACCACTTTGAAGGGCCCCGTCCACTTATCTTGCAAGGCACATGGTTCGGTGGGGGACATCACCCATACTTGTTGTCCAGGCTCGAACTCAACGGAGGAGGCATTGTGATCATACCACCTCTTCATGTCCTCCTGGCTGGCCTCGAGGTTCGCCTTGGCCATCTCTCTGAAGCGCCGGGTCTGATTGCGTAGGGCCAGGAGGTATTTGAAGATGTCTGGAGGGGTCTTTAGGGGGGCCATCTCCCAACCTTCTTTTACTAGGCTGAGGGGCCCTCGCACAGGGTGCCCGTACAGGAGTTCGAAAGGGCTAAAACCGAGGGACTTCTGGGGAACTTCTCGGTAGGCGAAGAGGAGGCACGGGAGTAGTACATCCCACTGGCGACGGAGGGGCTCTTCCAATCCCCCAATCATCCCCTTGAGAGTGCGGTTAAAACGCTCCACTAGTCCGTTCCCTTGGGGGTGATAGGGGGTCGTGAATCTGTAGGTGACCCCGCATTGTTGCCAGAGGGACTTCATGTATTTGGATATAAAGTTCGTGCCTCGGTCGCTGACGACTTCTCGGGGGAAGCCTACCCGGGAGAAGATCCCCATTAGGGCCCGGCCAACCACCGGAGCTGTCACGGGCCGTAGGGGCACCGCCTCGGGGTAGCGGGTGGCATGGTCCACCAGTACTAAGATGAACCTGTGTCCTTGTGCCGTGCGGGGGTCCAGAGGCCCCACAATGTCTATCCCCACCCTCTCGAACGGGGTGGTGACCACAGGGAAGGGTTGCAGAGGGGCTTTCAGCTTCCGACCACTCTTCCCGCTGGCTTGGCATGTGGGGCAAGATCGGCAGTGGTTCAGGACGTCGTTCCTCATTTTCGGCCAGAAAAAGTGGGTCACTAGGCGGCTGTACGTTTTGTCCTGGCCCAGGTGTCCAGCCAGGGGGACATCGTGGGCCAGGTTGAGCAGAAAGTCTCTGAAGCGGAGAGGTACCACCAGTACTCGACCGGCCCCCAGCTCGGCGATTTTTTGCTCGCTGTATAGCAGGTCGTTATCCCAGTAGACCCAGTGAGTTCCGGTGGAGTCCCCTGCGTTCTGGGCGCTGGCTTGTTGGCGGAGTCCCTCGAGGGAGGGACAGGTCTTTTGTTCCTGGCGGAACTGTTCTTGGGTGGGCCCCCCTTCTTGACGCCACTGAGCCAGGTCAGGAAGGTTCTGGGGTTGCGCGTCCCCTTCGGTCGTCGGGTCTGGGAGGCTGGCCTCGTCGTTGTCTTCTACTGGGGCGACCGGGGGCGGAGGTGCTGGCCATTCCGGTTCTTCTGATCGGGGGACGGCACGGGCGGCCATGGACCGGGTGGTTACGCAGGCCCAGTCCGGGAGGCCCAGCATCCCCAGGTGCTCTCTTCTCTCAACGGTGGCCCACGGGGAACTCTCGAGGTCATTCCCCAGGAGGCAGTCCACGGGGGCATCGTCCCGGACCGTCACCTTCAACAGGCCGGAGACCCCTCCCCATTCGAACGGGACGCAGGCCATTTGACACATACTCTCAGAGTTGTCTGCCGAGCGGACGGGGCAGAGAATGTTCGGCAGGATCTGCTCGGGCTTCACCAGGTGACAGCGGACGGCCGTCACACTGGCGCCTGTGTCACGCAAGGCCTCGGCTCGCTGTCCATTAATGGTCACCCACTGACCGTATTTCCTGGTGTTAGCGGGTAGGGGGGCCCGTGGGACCATGTCTCTTCCCCCTAAGCACGCCAGGACCATGGCGGCCGGTTCCCACTCTTGCTGGGCCGGCTCATACTCTTCTGGTTCCCCCGATAATCGCTCTTCCCCCAGGGCGGCGGCAGCTACCTGGCGGGGCTTGGGTGTTTGGTTCTGCGGGCAGCTCGGGTCATTGGCGTAGTGGCCGACTCGCTGGCATCGGTGGCATGTGACGTTGGCTCGGAACCCAGGACGCCACGGGGGGTTGCCCCGGCCGGCCGGAGGCGGGGTGCTGGCCACGGGTGTTGCTGGCAAGGCGTCTCTCCCTCGCCCCTGGCCCCCTCCTCCTCCCCGAGGACGGTGCTGGCCTGGGTTGCTTCTGTTCTGTTCGTGTGGCCCCCTCCGGCCCACCCGGGTGCTTTCCCATCGGTCAGCTTCGGCGGCGAGCTGCCGGGGGTCAGTTAGCTTACTGTCGAGGAGGTGCTGCCTGAGCTCGACGAAACAGTTGTTCGACAGGTGCTCCCATACCATAAGGTTAAAGAGTTGTTCATAGGTGGTGACATGGCTCCCCTTGATCCAACCCTCGAAGGCACGGCTAAAATAGTTCACGTATTCTACCCAAGTTGTACCTGGGATCCGGGTGCAATCTCTGAACCTCTGGCGGTACATCTCGGGTGTGAGGCCGTAGCGGGTGAGGAGGGCAGCCTTCATGTGGTCGTAGGACGACATTTGGTGATCTGGGAGCTGCAGTAGGGCATCGCGACCCTCGTTGACAAACCTCCCCCAAAGTCCGGCTCCCCAATCACTCCGGTCGATCCGGTGGGAGGTCATGGCGATCTCGTAGGCTTTAAACCACTGTTGTATGTCGTCTTCTCGGACATACTCGCGGACAACATCCTTGGGGATGTGGACTTTTTTCTCGATTGGCCCCGGGGTGTGTGGTCGCTCAGGCACCCCCAGTTCTTTATTCTGTTTCCGAAGTTCTATCTCCGCTAGTTGGCGCTCGTGCTCGAGCGTTATTTTTTTCTCCTCCAGCTCTCTCTGTCTCTGCTTCTCTTCTCGTTCTTCTCGGAGCCGCATATGCTCGAGGTTGAGTTTCTGTTCAGCTAACTTGAGTTCCCCATCCATCTTGAGTCGTGCCATTTCCAACTCGTGCAATCTGGTTCTTTCTCTTTCTCGGATCTCCTCCTGCGAGAGGCCCGTTCCCCGCTCCTCGGGAGCCGTGGCGTTCCCCTCTGGTGTGATGCTGCTTTGGTCGGAGGGTCCGGCGACCCCAGTTTCTGTCCACGACTCTAGGGCGTGCTTTAGATCATCCTTGGTACTCAGGCCGGTGGTAGCAATGCCAAGTTCTATGCAGAATTGTCTCAGTTCGCGGTGGTTGTATTCTTCTAACTTATCCATTTGGAATTTCTCGGTGGAGCTGCTATCTTTGGCTGACATCGTGTTTTTGTCGTGGGGTGAGCTACTCTCTGTACGATTACGCGTTGATTCGGATCGCGCCGCTGGCCACCAATGTTAGACGGACCGGGAGGGTCGGCCGAGGACAAGGGGAGAGGTCTCCGGGGAGAGCCGTCTCCAGCGATCGTACAGACAAGTAACTTCCCCCCCCCACAGACAGATACCACACACGGATAAGGTTCAGTGTTCTTTATAAGCACTTCTTAGGGTACGGTTGAATGGTACAAGGAGGTCTGGACTCAGGGGTCCCCTCGATTCAAGTCTCTCAATGCAGGGTAAGGGGGAGCGGGACAGTCTGGTTACCAGTCAGGTAGTTCGGATGAGATGATGACTAGCTCACAATCCTCGAGCTTGGTGGTTTAGTTGGTACGGGCCGCGGCAGCGCCAGCAGGTCCCGGTCGAGATGGTCGGTACACGGTCCGCGGCAGCGCCAGCAGGTCCCGGAAAGATGGTCGATGTACGGTCCGCGGCAGCAGGTCCCGGTGAAGATGGTCGTTACAACGGGCCGCGGCAGCGCCAGCAGGTCCCGACGAGGATGGATGTTGCAGAAGGCCGCGGCAGCGCCAGCAGGCAGGACGATGGTTCACAAGAGCGGGCTACGGCAGCGCCAGTAGTCCGTCAAGGCTGAGTTCTCTCGGTGTCTCTCGACTCCAGGATACAACTGCCTTCCTGCTCCGGAGTTGCCCCAGTTATAGGGCAGGCGCTCTTTGATGTCCGGACCCTCGCACTTGGAGGTCGGAGGGCCCGGGATGAAGGTGTCCAGACACCCAGCAGGGGGTGGAGCCAGCGCCTGGGGGAGCTGGAGGCGATCGGCACCTGGCGGGGGGAAGAGCTCTTGACACTTCGTCCTCCCATTGACCTGCCAAGTGGTCCGCTCACCTCCCGGGTGGATGGTGGTGCCGGGATGTCGGGGCCGGTCAGGCCCGGGGTTAGGGTCGGGGCGAGGCCACGCGGCCTCGTGGTGCAGGGCCCAAGATGGCGGCTTGAACCGGCCGGGGGAGCCGGTGGGGCTGGGCCCCGTGATGAGTAGAGGTCCGAGGGCAGAAGATCCGTCGGGAGACGGGGTACAGGTGCTTTTCGTGGGTTATGCCTGGTGGGCCGGAGCTCGGGCCCTGTCGTGCGGGGAGGGAGCAAGCCCTTCGTGTGGCCTGTCCAACAAATGGCATCTCTATAATTCTGCTTGCTTGATTCCCCATAATCTTTCCTCCATGTTCTCTCTGTTCGTTTGCAATTTTGTTTCAATTCACGCAGCTTGGAAGTATACCAAACTGGCGTTTTTTTGTCTTATAAAAGTTTTTTGAGGGATGACCTGATCCAGAGAAGATATAATCCAATGAGGTAAAGTCTCATAGGCAGGGTCTGAGGTCGGTAAGAGACTGTTTCCAGTGCTATAGTGACAGCCTGGACCACATCTGGTCCTTACCACAGGTAGAATTGTGGCGACACAATGACATCCCTGCTTCCCATATTACTGGGATCAGAAAGTGGTGCAAACGGATTACAGGAACAGGGGCTAGAACTTTGAGCCGTTCATTAGAAAACACAGGGTCAAGCAAGTGTCCTCTGTCATGATTGGGTCCCACCACCCTCTGTGGGAGCTGAATAGCTAACATATCTTGAAACGGAGAACAAGCTTGCGGATTCATGGGCTCATCCAGATGTATGTTAAAATCTCCTAGTAAAGAGAAATTGGTTCTGGTGCTAGCCAGACTGGCGCCCACTTCTGGGAGAGATTGAATAAATTTAGCATAGGTGCCGGGAGGCCCATAAATTAGGATACCTGAGAAAGTGTTAATGGGGGAGAATGAGATAGCGAACGACAAGCTTTCCCAATTGGCTATCCGGCCGATTTTGATGTGGCAGTCATAAACATATTTCAAAATGATTGCAACACCTTCACCTCTCCTAATTTAATGATCTCTATGTTTAATGTGGTATCCTGAAGAGAGGGTTTGAACAAGGTCAGAGCCTGAGTCGGCATGTAGCCAGGTTTTGGTTAAGAATACTGCATCTGGTTGTTCCTCTTCAAAGAAGCTAAAGAGTTCTAATTTGTGTTTAGGGATCGACCTGCAGTTGATTTGGGGAGGGGGGGGGGGAGTGAGAGTCAGTTGAAAGGAAAAAGAACACTGACTGGAGGGCACTGCTCCCTTAAGTAAGCACATCGATTGGAGGCATTTCAGATTCACAGATCCCCGCAATGCTAAGAGTTGATGAGGGGAGTATATAATCCTACTTACATAAGAAGATGGAAAATTCCTGGCTCTGGACCCAGTCGGATGTGGATGGGCGCAAACGGGCTTGCCTTTGGCATGCCAGTGGTGCGCCTGCTGCGCCCGTCCGCACATCAGGTCTCATTTTATAGAAGACCCCGAGAGACTGGAGCGCTAACAAAATTGCATCTCCAAGTGTCTCAGTAGTTGAAAAACAATATGACTAAAACAGTAACTTCAGTGCAGTACAGTTTTTAAAATGGCAAGGTGATGCAAATTCAATACACAGTGTATTAACACAAGTTCCTCTCCCCCAAGTGAAAGCTTGCATACAAGGCATACAGTAACAATGTAGGGAGTTTGAAACAACAAAAAGTACAATCAAGAGAAAGGCTTTTCCCAACAAGAAAATTACATTTGTATTTTGGGGCTTCAATACATATGAATTAAGATCCACACACTTTAAAGTGGAAGTTTCTAATGAATTTTATTGTAAATATTTTAAACCTAATGGGCCCGATTCACAGAACTAACTTAAGACAAAATCCTAAACTTACTACTTTTGGTATTCACAGAAGTTAGGATTTTGTCTTAAGTTTGTCTTAAGACAAACTTAAGACAGACTTAAGACAAACTTAAGACAGACTTAAGACAGACTTCAGACAGATTTAAGGCAGACTTAAGACAGACTTAAGTTAGGATTTTGTCTTAAGTTTGCCTTTAGACAGACTTAAGACAGACTTAAGACAAACTTAAGACAAACTTAAGACAGACTTAAGACAGACTTAAGACAGACTTAAGTTAGGATTTTGTCTTAAGTCTGTCTTAAGTTTGTCTTAAGTCTGTCTTAAGTCTGTCTTAAGTCTGTCTTAAGTTTATCTTAAGACAAACTTAAGACAAAGTCCTAACTTCTGTGAATACCAAAAGTAGTACGTTTAGGATTTTGTCTTAAGTTAGTTCTGTGAATTGGCCCCATTGTCTTTTTATTGTATGTTTTTATCCGTGTATCTTTTATGATCTGCTTTTGGAAGATCGAATAAAGATTATTATTGATATTGATATTGTCTCTGGAGCCTAAGATTGTGATTCTGGGGATAATAAATCAGGGCCGGCTTTAGCTTTGGTGGCGCCCGGTGCAACAATAATTTTTGGCGCCCCCCACACTCCATGAGTGCCTCCTCAGATTCTCACACTACCACGGGCTAAAGTGCCCCTCTTCTCCGCAATCATAAGTTATTGCTAAACACAGAGCTCCCCCCTGAGTTCAGTGCCCCCTCCACAGGTCAGCGCCCAGTGCTGCTGCACTGGTCGCACTTCCCTAAAGCCGGCCCTGTAATAAATCATGTGGGAGGTCGTAGTCATAACCTTTCAGGGAAAAGTCTGATTTAACCATAACTACACATGCGCTATTGCTGCCTGTGTTATCTTTCTGTCTGTCTGTCTATCAATCTATCTATCTATCTATCTATCTATCTATCTATCTATCTAGCTATCTATCTATCTATCTATCTATCTATATCTATCTCTATCAAATAATATCCTATCAGCAAAAGCATACAGAAAATCATAGGCTATCAAAACATTGACATCCTAGAGAAACAATGAAAAACCAATAAAAACCCATGCTTTTGTACCCAACTGGAG
Source organism: Triturus cristatus (assembly GCF_964204655.1). Taxonomy (NCBI): domain Eukaryota; kingdom Metazoa; phylum Chordata; class Amphibia; order Caudata; family Salamandridae; genus Triturus; species Triturus cristatus. Next base: position 930,554,066 of record NC_140584.1, read on the forward strand.
ATAAGGGGCGTAGATCAAAAACCGTTGGTCAAAGGTGCTATCCATAACACCAACCTAAAGAGGAACACCTTATTTACTTAAATAAAAACCCTCACAGTTGTTCTGACCACTGTCCAACAACAGAACTCCCCTCCTTTATCAATTTTATATAATGTACCGTCTTTCCTCTCACCCTGAGCAGAGTTCCTATGCTTTTCTTCTCATGTACAGGGCTCTGTTTCTTCCCAGAGAGGTTTGTGCTAGGCTCACTACTCATCTTCTGTACTCCCCACATGATCACCCACTTTAAATGCTCATAGAAGCCATTCCATACATCGGGTCATCCTTTACTCCTTTGCAGAGCCTGATTAATTGGGGGTTTGTTAAAGGCCCACAGTGGCTCTGGCCAACCCTCTAGTTACAAGCGTCCAACTCCCACTGTGAATAACTGAATCATGGCTTAGGCTGGAACAAAACAAATGCTAAATATAACAATACACAGGATGTATGAACAGTGCAGATAAATCTGCCAGCAATTGTATTACCAACAAAATACTAATTATTGAGGAAGATATCACATACACTCAATTAATTCTTGTCAAGGGGCTGAAAGGGAAAGGATTTCAATAAACACTATCCCTTGGAAAGATGACATGACTTGCACAAGATTGCTATAGCTGCAATCAAATACCGTCTTTGATTTAGTGGAAGATAGTTGTGATGATGACTGAGGTGAAGGGCCCGGAAATTAGTTCTTACCTTGTCCTTTTAGACATAATAGACCTCCAAGTGACTTTATCACGTGTCTCATAAATATATTAATTTAACTGTTGCCATTCTAGCAACATAAAGTGTTGATGTACCGATCAGCTATCATACAGCACTCCTTGCTGAAACAGATATTCAGCATTTTCCCAATAGGTGGATTGTAAGGTCTAGTTATGAACCTTTGTCTTTTTACAAAGGGATTAATGAGTTTAAACCAGAAAGAGAAACCGATGACCATCCTTTTCTGTACCCTCAGCACAATGATGATAGTGTAGGCAGGAGAAAGCAAAGAATATTTACATATGAAAGCAACTTTTAACATACCAGTATGTTACACATGTTCCTCAAAAAGAGTAACAAAGAAGCCTTATTCTAAATATTTTGTAGAGAGAATGCTTTGCAATACAGGCTGTTGGCAGTCAAAACACAGGCCTGCCTTCTTGAGTAGAATATTGAGCTACAGGATTGACTGTATCGTCATTCATCTTGATAGTTGGGAAGAGTTTCTGAAATTGCTTTTTGAATAAAAATTGTAAAGCAACTATAATTTATTGCAGGTGAAATAGGATCTTAAATTCATCGACAAGACAAGTGATCTTAAATGCTTGGAGAAAGTGACATCTACAGTTGGGTTCAAATAAGATAGAATAAGGATTTGCACATGATTTTGGATGTAACTATTGGTACTAAAATTTTAAGAGCAACAGAACACATTAACAAACCTGTCCTAATGTTGTTTTAATGAAACGCCAAGAAAGCAAGGGCTCTCAAATCAGTTCAAAGCTTTAATGAGTCTATTATTCTTTGGCTCGTCGAAAAGTTGAGACCACCCAAAGATATCCTAATTTTCAGATCAAAGAAAAAATAGATCCAAAATGTTGGCCTGTTTCTTAATTTGTTATGTTAAATCATCACATCAACACTGTAGGCGTCCCTGAGTGCTGCGCCTGCCAATATTGATATCAAGATGGTTGCAGATTCCTATGCAAACCCAATAAAGACTAATAAGTGTGAATTCTAGTACCTAAACTAAATGGGCAAATCTCCACAAAGTGGCAAGACACCACATATTCAAGCAAATTTTTACACATCATTGCCAAAGAAACTGCTAACCACCTAGTTCATGTTGTTACATAGATCCTAAAAGAAGCCAGTATTGTTCGTAGCTGCTCATTTTCTCCTGCCGAGAGCCTAGATCCTCAATTCAAAAGAACATATCTCCTAACAATTAAGACCACAGCATCAAAGGTTAATTGCAACTAGGATCACTGCTTTGATTAAAAAAAATTAGAAACGGGAAAGCTCTTGACTCACACTTGTTAATGTGAGTTTTCATGAACTTTACTGAGAATTGTTAGAAATTATATTGCAGCTAACCTCTTGAACAAAGGACATCTCCCACTATTGTGGTGAAGAGCCACAAGTCTCCCAATCCATAACAAGGGCATCAACATGCCAGCATTATACAAGCCAATTTGTTTACTGGACATTGATACAAAAACCTTTCTATAAATTTTTTGACAAATTGCATACTTTAATGACAATGAAAATACCTATTCACCGAGCCAGGGATTGTTTAGAGCAGTCAATCAATTAATCAATCAATCAGGTGTTTGTTAAGCACGACTACACACCCCTAAGGCTCTCAAGGCGCTGGGGGTGGGGGGTTCGCTGGTTCCAGTCCATCAATGAGGGGGTCTGTGGAAGAGCCAGGTTTTGAGGTTTCTTGCAAAGATGGGGAGCGATGTTGTCTGTCTGAGGTGGAGCAGAAGGTCGTTTCAGGCTCTGGCCGCGCGGAAGGAGAAGGAGCGGCCTCCCGATCTGGTCTTTCTGGTGCGGGGGACCACTACGTAGGAGAGCTGGGCTGATCGTAGGGTCCTTTGGGGTGCGTGGAATTTGAGTCAGCTGTTCAGGTATGCTGGTCCGGTGTTGTGGAGAGGCCTTGTGAGCGTGGGTTAGCATCTTGAAGGTGACTCTAGCTGCGATGGGGAGCCAGTGTAGTGTGTGCAGGTGCTGGGAGATGTGGCAGTGTCTTGTCTGGTTGAGGACCAGTCTTGCAGCGGCGTTTTGGATGTTCTGTAGCTTGCGGGTGAGGTTTTTGTTTATTCCGGCATAGAGTGCATTGCCATAGTCGAGCCTGCTGGTGACCAGGGCGTGAGTGACGGTCTTTCTGTGTTCGAGGGGGATCCATTTGAAGGTCTTTGGTAGGAGGCGGAGGGTGTGGCAGCAGGAGGACGAGACGGACTTGATCTGGCGGTCCATTTTGAGCTCAGAGTCCAGGATGATTACCAGGTTGTGTGCGTGGTCCGTGGGCGGGCATCCGATGGCGGGGGGCCCCCAGGCGTCATTCCAGGCGTCTGGGTTTGGGCCCATGATGAGTACTTCCGTTTTGTTGGTGTTTAGTTGTAGGCAGCTGTTTTTCATCCATTTGGCGACGGCTTCCGACGCTATCATGACCAGCAGCACCTCTTATCTTGTAGACATTCTTACCCTCATCAGCACACCCAGAGCCAGGCCACCATAAGTCTGCAGGCGAAAGAAGTGTAAAAAGAAAAACAAGGCATTGGGCTGTTTTCATCTGCGCATTCAGCATCTGGAACTTCATCCCTGTATTCATAAGAACTACCACTATGCGGCTCCAATTCAGTAAGAAGACAAACTTATTTCAGGAACACTACATTATAATGCAGTCAGATGACCAGTTATCTTCCTATCGCTTGATTTTATTATTTTATTTATTTATTTAGCAAGTTTCTATTGTGCATGGTCACCTAAGGTATAGATGTGCTTTACAAGTTAACAATAAATGTGACAGATGGTTGTACATAGTACTGGTAATTGTCAAACAATAAGTGTGACTTAAACAGATATTGGTTAGGGGGTTTATCCTTATCGTAAGGGGGGGAAGTATTGGTAAGGGGGGTAAAGTTATCTTTCTCCAGTATTGAATCTTTCATAGATTCAAATGCTTGAATCTTCCTCGTCGTTAAGGTGGGAGTCCCAATGTAATTATAATTAGCAGTGAAAATCAAAAGCACTAGACAGCAAAGTGAAACCTCATGAGATTGTATATCAATCAACACCATTTTAAGTAGAGCCAAGCTTCAACCAATCAGAGAGAGGTATCCGTCTCATTCCTTTCTTCCAGAGTTACCATACCTCAGATTTCTAACCCACGTCGTGTGAAGGGGAGTCTCCCTGAGCTCTGCTCAGTTTTTGCAGAAAAAATTATATTGTCACATCTGTGAACTTCAGTTGAACTTTTCGTACATCTACAGAGGAATATTCTCCTGCTTCTGCCTTATTCTGACAGACACTCAACATGTCAGAGGGATCCAACAAAGGTTTGTTTAGACCCTGTAAGACCTGTGGTAAGATTAAGCTATTTTCTGAGGACCCCCACAAGGAATGTCTCTATTGCTTACATCCTGATCATAAGCCTAAAGACTGCAAAGATTGAAGAACATTTTCACCAAGACATTGAAAGGCTGAGAAGCAAGGCTTCTATTATGTCTTCAAAAGAGTGAAACTGGAGATGAAGGATTCCTAACTTCTGAGAAAAAGACCTTGTAGAGAGAAAAACTAGGTAAGGAGTTGAGTGGGGAACCACCTAAGAAATTACCAAAAATCACAGATAAAAGGAGACTGGATGAAGGAGAAGTTGAGTCATAAACAAACTCAAGGCTCATCTAAACAACAGAAATCAAGGTCAGAACCTTCCACTCCTTTTGAAACTGCATGAGACTCTGCAGATATGAAAAATTACTTCAGATCCTTCTCTCAGATCACGCATGTCGACAGCAAAACTGTGAGCGATACTGTTGACGGCTTAGATTTTATGTCAAAGACTTCTACTACCACAGTGTCAAAACTGTCTTCAACATCAAGACTAATCTAGATGATATCTTTGTCATCAACGAGATTGTCTGTGACCATGTCATTATCAACACTGAAGACGGCTGCTCCGTTGTCGACTCTGTCAACGGACGATCAGTCGGTACCCTTATTGACGACGGTACCTTCGGCCGCACCATCGACAGCTACACTGATGACAACTAGGGTTTTATCCTTCAACACAGCTCAGTTGACATTGCTGTACCATTAATAAGAACAGAACAAACCTAAACAAACAAAGTTTCCCCTCTGCCACCAGTACGCCTTCTAGAAGTAGGAGGTTCAGAAGACAAGACTGCTGACAGACCTTTCCCGACTGCAAGTAGCTGTCATGCCCCGAGGACGAACGCGTACGAAGGTCTAGTATATAAGGACTCGAAACGCTAACGAACGCGCTTAGCGTTCTAGCTCCGAGCCCTGTTTCCGTCCCTTACACCCGTTGCCTGACTTCCGCTTTGTTGTTTCCTGTTTCCTGTCCCGGAGGCTCCGTAGTCCTGGTATGGTGTTCTAAGTGAGCGTCCTGGGAGTTTCTCAGCGGCCGTGTTGTTGGCGTTTGAGTCGCCGCTGAAGATAGTCAGCTTGCGCCGTGTTTTGTACGGTTCCTGGTGTCCCAAGACTCCCGCAGCTCGTTTCGCCTTTAGTGACACGGCGTTGCGAGTCTCCTTGTTTACAGCGGTTCCGCTCACTCCCCCAGCCTCCGAGTGAGTGTTAACTGCTCCTTTCCTTCTTTACCATTTCTACCCTTGCCAAGTCCTTGTTGGTATTCATTGTCCTTCCTCATAGTTACCCGTTCCTCGGCGGTGCCCCTATCTCACCCAGCCTTGGGGTCTGTTGGTATTTTAGTTTATTCCTCCTCCTTACCAGTAGTTGAGAGACCCATCTATCAGTGGTTAGTCGCTCAGCTGAAGCGGTTTCCGGTGCTTTGAGGCAGCCCTTCTGTATGTTCTGGCTCCACTCATCCAAAGTGTTGTATCCTGGTAGTCTGCATATAGCGTGGATTATTCGCCCCAAAGGCAGAAGGGGCATCTAGCGTGAACCACTGTGCCGTGATCTTCAATTCAACAGAAACACGGTAACAGCGCTGTGCGCTGCTTTCTTTTTTCTTACATGTAAGGTTAAAAGGGGGAAGTAATTTGTGTTGTTTCCTTTCATAGTTTCCATGTTACCATAGAAGCGCAATACTAGGCAAACCACGCATCCACTCCTCAAAGGAGAGCCCTTCCACTGAACCTGTGAGTCTAGTAAAGATGGGAGGGGAGAGTTGTGCATAATTTCAGGAAGAGTTGTTTCTAACCCTCTGTTGTTTGTGGTATAGGATGCTCCAGAGTGACGCCACCAATTTAATCCTGTTCCAATTCTGGAGTTAACAGAACTGTGGTATGCGATATTACAGAATACACTTTATTTAGACATAGAGGGACATTGTGATATCTGAAAGTAACCCATTCTTTATATTACAGCGGAGTATTGTCTCATCCTGAAATCCTCTTCAACCAACCATAGACGGGACCCCACTCCTCCCTTGTTTTGTTTCCCTGTTTTCCCCTGGCATGTCATCCGAGGCTCTAGGGTTTGATAGAGTCGGAGGACCGCAGGGGAAGATTGAGGCATACTCTACTGGTTCCTGACGCTCCTGCAGAAAGCTCCAAGATTCCTTACAGTAGCCCATCACTTTTTCAGGTAAAATGCCAGAAAATGGACAAGGAGATTGACCATGATGGGCCAGCTTTCTTAGAAGGGGATTTCTCCTTTAGGGAAAGGCAACATGACAAAACAAGGTCAGATGAAGAGCTTCATGAGGCTCACCCTTATTAGGAAACTTTTGAGGCACAGTCTTTTCAGGAACCAATGATGCAGGTTTATTTAGCCTTTGTTACAGACCACCATGTTATGCTTCACCATTATTATGGTAGATTTCCTGAAAATGAAGCTGTGCCACAATGACAGCAAGAAACTTGGATATCTCCAGCTGGTAATTCATCACGTTCTCCTGGGGTAACTCCGCAACAAAAGAGCCCGGCTGCACAGAAAAGAGACATTCCACAACCAAAACAATTCAACTCAATTACTATTCACAATGATTATGTGGATCAGGGCGACGATGATGAAGAGCCTGAAGAGGGTGAAATACCCCGTGATTAGGCAACAAGTACAGGAAGTGAATAGCCTGACTATGTTGAATCAATATCGACCCCTCCAATACCTCCAGTGGTTAGTTAGCCACCAGATGATATCGGGGGCTTCCATACTGTCCTAGAAAGAGGTGCTAAAAGGTTCAATTTGCCGGTATCTGTTCAAGACACAGACTGTTTCCTGTACGATTTCAAAGAAACAATAAGGAAATCTGCAGAGCCTCCAGAACATTCTTTAGATGGTCCAGGTGATCCTCCCAGGTGGAGCTAAAGACAGCTATTTCATCTAGATATGCTGCACTATAGCCTCCCAGGCCTGTGAAAACTGTATTCACCAATCTTTGGAATGTGGCAGGTGCATTCTTCAAGCCAAAGGGCATCACAATAAATTGATAATGCCCACTAGGGGTTGAAAATGCTGCTTTTGATTTGGCATCCTCAGCTAGTCTGATTTGCCAATAGCCAGCAGTTATGTGAAATGTGCTTAAGAACGTGGCTGAGGCCAAAATGTCAATAAGCTCATCTGCCCTTGGAATTGGTTGAGTATCAGTCCTAGTGACTGCATTGAGACCCCTGTAGTCAACACAAAACCTCATCTCTCTTTTTCCACCCTTGGTGTGAGGTTTTGGTACCAGGACTACTGGACTAGCCAAAGGGCTATCAGAGGGCTCAATTACTCCCAATTCAAGCATCTTTTGGACCTCTGTCCTGATGCAATCTCTGAAATGGTCAGGCTGCCTGTAAATCTTATTTATAACAGGTAGACTCTCACCTGTGTCCACTTCATGGGTACACCAGGTGGTTTGAAAGAAAACATATGCCTATATTGATTGAGGACCTTCCTGCAATTATTAATCTGCTGCTGGTCAGCGAGGGTGCCTGCCAAGGCGACACCATCTATGGACCCATCATCAGGGTTTTATGAGAGGAGATTAGGGAGAGGGTCACTCTCTTCCTCTTTTCCCTCATCAGTTGCCATGAGCAAGCCCATTACAGCCCTGTCCACAAAAGGTTTTAGCCTGTTAAACATGGAGCACCCTGTAGGGGCTCCTGGGAGTGCCAAGGTCCACCAGGACGGTGACCTCACCCTTTTACTCAATTATTGTGTGGGGTCCTCTCCATTTGTCCTGGAGAGCTGCTGGAGCCACAGGTTCCAACAACCAGACTCTCTGACCTGGCTGGTAAACAGTCAGGACAGCATTTTGGTCATGCCAAGCTTTTTGGAGTTCTTGGCTGGCCTCCAGGTTTTTATTTGCCTTCTTCATGTACTCAGCCATCCTGGAGCAGAGACCAAGTACATAGTCCACTATGTCTTGTTTGGGAGGTTTGAGAGGTAACTCCCATCCCTCCTTCACCAGACACAAGGGACCCTAACTGGGTGCCCAAAAATAAGTTCAAAAGGGCTGTAGCCAACCCCCTTCAGTGGGACCTCTGTGTAAGCAAAGAGAAGGCAGGGCAGAAGGACATCCCATTTTCGTCTAAGCTTTTCTGGCAGGCCCATGATCATACCCTTCAGGGTTTTGTTGAATCTCTCAATAAACCCATTGCATTGAGGATGATAGGGAGTGGTGAATTTGTAATTCACTCTACACTCCTTCCACATTGCAGTAATATAACTTGACATGAAGTTAGTACCTCTGTCAGTTAAAACCTCCTTAGGAAAACCCAATGTGGAAAAAAATCCTAAGAGGGCCCTGGCTGTTGTGTTCGTAAGAGGAATGGCCTCTGGGTACCTTGAAACATGGTCCACCACTACTAGAATGTAACTGTGCCCTAGATGCTGTAGGAGGGTTCATGGGACCAATTATATCAATCCTAACCCACTCACATTGACAACTGCCAAGGAATGGTCAGTCCTGCCATTGTTGGCATTGGTTACTTGGTACATTTCTCCAAGTATGATTTGGTCAGGAGACCCAGTTTTTCTGTCACCATTGTGACAATAGATCCTGCATCCCTGTAGGCCATTGCCTCTGTTCCATTTATCAAAGACTGTTGTCTGTACTTGCCCAGGTTTCTGGAACTGACAAGTAAGGTGGCAAGATCCATGCCACCATCACAAACTAGAACAGCCTGAGCTGAAGTTCTGACTAAGCCCGAACCCAACTCAGAACCCAAGGTTAACCCTACTAATCCCTTGTTCCCTGTAATACCACATGTACCTGTGCTAGGAGGTGCAGTTGCCTTAGGGGCAGTGGTAGTAGGAGTCGTCTCTCTGGCTTTTGGACAATCAGCATCTTTTGTCCAATGGGTTTTCACCTTACAAAGGTAACACCAAGGTTTCTTTTTGCCATTCTTGTTGGATTGTGGCTCCCCCTGATGCAGGTTTTTGGGGACCTTGAGAAGACTCCTTTTTGTCTTTACTTTTGTCCCCTCCCTTATCCTGAGTCTAAGATGAATCTTGATTCTTCTGGTCACCACCGTTGCTCTGATTGTTCTGCTTAACCCTGGTTCTGACCAATTTATCTGCCTGCTTTCCCAATTCTTGGGGAGAAGTCAGATCTGAGTCCACCAGATATTGATGCAAATGCTGATTTTGACAATTATTAAGGATCTGCTCCCTCATAATCAAACTGTACAATCCTTGGTAATCATGCACTGTGCTGCCAAGTAACCAACCTTCAAGAACCTTAATAGCACTATACACAAAATCTGCCCAGTCCTGGGTCTGTGCTTTATGGGTGTCTCTGAACTTAATCCTGTACTGTTAAGTGGTTAAGCCAAACCCATCTATGAGAGCATTTTTCAAGACTGAGTAATTATCAGCATCCTCTTCTCTAACAGTGAGGAGCTTATCTCTACCTTTGTCAGCAAAGGAGAGCCACAAGATAGATGCCCACTGCTCTCGAGGGAACTTCTGAACTTCACATGCCCTCTCTAAAGCAGTTATCCATTTGTGGATATCATCCCCAACATGGTAGGGAGGGACAATCTTGCTCAGGTTTCTATGGTCAAAGGAATGTTAATTCTAGGGACACTGTTGCTGCCACCATGGGACTCTAGTCCCAATTTCTTCCTTGCCTTCTGGACTTCTAGGGACTCTCTGTCAAGGGCCAACTGCTCTTTCCTGAGCCTAAGCCTAGCTTTCTCAAGTTCAAGCAGTTGGTACTCCCTATCCAAAGAGTGCCCCCCTTTACTAGAAATGGAGGTCCCTACTGACTGTCTAGAAGTATTGGATCCTGCAGAGGAGGATCTAGACCTCCTTTGTCTACTCTGCACCTTCCCAGGAGGATCAAAGGGGGCATTAACCCTCTGTGTTCTCCTCTGGGAGGTCTGAATTGTCCAAGTGGAAGTCATCAGGCTCCACCTGGTCAGAGTTAGATTGTAGGCCAAAGAGGGGGTCCCCTCCTGACCTATCTTCAGTCCCCTGCCCACCCACTCTGTCCTGTTCATCTGACCCACTGGCTTTCCTTACGTCATCTAACAGTAACACCTCTACCAGGCCTTGAGTGTTGGCACTTCTCCCTGTCTTCAGCTTCCTAGAGGCACACAGTGCTTTCAGTTCTTGGAACGAAAGTTAATTGTAACAAGTAGGCAGAGATCCACTGGCATCTCCTTTAGAAGACATACTAAGTGAGGTGTGGTGTTGCACCTACCTAACCTAGTGGGAGCTAAACTCTCTGAGGCTGGAGAAAGGGTGTGCTAGACCCTTAACTTACCCAACCCTAAGTTCAGTAGAACTTACTATATTAAGCTTGTATTTATATGTGCCTAGGACTAGTGGTTTTTCAGTTAATCAATACAAAGATTTATCTGGCAAAACAATGCAGGCTTGAAACCCAATGTGAGAGGCTGGCCTGGTATATGATGTCCACTAATGTAAGTGGGCACCTTGCACCGGTCCACACAATCCTTATGGTGATTTAAGTGGTCTTAGACAACCTTAGAAAGCTATCCAAGTGGTAGCTGTGGAAAGCAACCTTCAGGCTTAGTCTTGAAGGAGTGTAAAGCAGCTTGTTTTACCGGAATGCAATCTTATAGTATTGATTAAATGAAAAGAACCACAGCAAGTATTTATATAAATACATATTCATTATATAATACTCTCTAGTATGTTCCAATACGGAGATAAACACAATGCGCATAATACTTTAGCAAAGTAACACAGTAAATAGCACGAAATACACAGTGCGCCCCAGAGGGGGACCAAACCATATTCTAAGAAAGTGGTATAAGAACCCCAACTCGAGTCAGGATGATGTTGAGAGGACGTAGAATTGTTGGGGACCCACAGAACCACCCAAAGTAAGTAGATAGGGACCCCAAGGAGAGTGTGTGCAGTGTGTGAATACGACTGCGTGCTCCGTACAAGTCTATATGCAAGTCGCGGTTGGATTTTTAAAGATTAGGGACCTTTCCCAGTGGACCCTGAATAAACCCCATGGATGACAGAAGGTTGGAGAGTATTCCCACCCGTGGATACACTAGTACCCACATTACCTTAGTTTTTATTTTATTTATTTTATTTTAAGGGTTTTATATAGCGCTGGCCAGACCTGAAGGCATCGAAACGCTTCACAACCTTCTGTCATGTCGCAATCGAATACAAAGTAAAACAATATAAACACAATAGTAAACACATTGATTCGTGACAAATCCTGTTCAGGGAGTGGGGACAAAGGTAACAATCGACTACAGAGTAAAACAATAGTAACCACATTGTGGTGAATCCTGTTCAGGGAGGGGGGACAAAGGAGCGAGTCAAGGGGAAGGTGATGTAAAAGTCTTCTTATCAACGTGACTATATACTCTAATGCGCAATATTCTCCATTGGGCGGCAGCTATCCCTTCGGAGGAAATTGGGTGAGGTAGAGGTCTTTCAGCTGGCTTTTGAATTTTATGAAGGAGGGGTTTGTCCTGATATGGACTGGGATGGCGTTCCAGAATTTGGGTGCATTACCAGAGAAGGAGCTTGATAAAGTTTTTTGTTTGCGAGTTTTTGAAGGGATGAGAAGTCCTGAGAAACCTTGCCTGACCAGCCTTGTTGAGTTTGGCGGCCAGGTAGGCCGGTTTCCCAATGTGCAGAGCTTTGTGTATGAGGCAAGCAGTTCTGAAGCTTGCACGCATTTCAATTGGGAGCTATCTTAGCTCTCTGAGAGCGGGGGAGATGTGTTTGTATTTCTTTACTCCAGTGACCATCCTGACTGCTGCGTTTAGAGTTGATCGGAAGAGAGCTAAGTGAGATTTTGCCGTGCCTATGAAGGTTGTATTCCCGTAATCCAATCTGGACAGAACCAGGGATTGTGTGGCATGTTTGAGGTCAATGGGGGGATGAAGGGCTTTATTTTGTTGAGTAGTTTTAGGTTGAGGAAAGAGCTCTTTGCGGTGTTCTTGATATGTTTGACCATGTCTGAGTTTGGGTCCAGAGTGATTCCCAGTGATTTTAGGGAGTCGGCAGAGATGGGATTGCAGTTAAGAGCATCAATGGTTTGTAGCCATTCTGTGATTTGGTGGGTCTGCTCTTTGTTGGTTATGAGAAGGATTTCTGTCTTGTCTTGGTTGAGTTTCAGGTTAATTAGGGATAGCCAGTGATTGACTTCTCTTAGAGTGTTGTTTAGTCTCTGAATGTCACCAATGGAGGAAGTTTCTAGGTAGATCTGTGTATCGTCTGCAGAGAGGTGGAAGGGGATGTTGGCTTTTTTTAGTATGGCGGTGAGGGGCTCCATGTAGATATTGAACAGTGATGGGGAGTGAACAGATCCTTGGGGGACGCCCCTGCTTATGGGGAGTAGGTCAGAAGTGAAGTTTTTAATTTTTATTCTTTGGGAGCGGTTCTGCAGAAAGGAGGTAAACCGCTGTAAGACCACCTCTTCCGCTCCAACCCTTTCTCGGAGTACATTAATGAGCAATTTGTTGTCTACTGTGTAGAAGGCTGCTGATAGGTCTAGGAGTATGAGCAAACAGCATTGGTCCGTATCAAGTGATTTGTGTACATCATCTATGACATTCAGGATCGCTGTCTCCGTGCTGCAACCTTTTCTGAAACCAGATTGGCGAGGGTCTAGAAGGGTGTTTCTGTCCATGTGTTGGGTAAGTTGAAGGAGAACACATATTTGTAGGATTTTGGCTAAGAATGGGAGATTGGGTTCGGGCCTGAAGTTATTGAGATCTTTTGTGTCAGAGCCCGTTTTTTTAGTAGTGGCGTGACTGGGCCGATTTTTAAACAGTCTGGCATGAATCCCGTTGTCAGGGAGCTGTTTCTAATCTTGTTCCAGAGCGGGGTTAGGGTGTGTTTGAGTTTTTTAGCCAGTTGGGCAGGTATAGGGTCCGCAATGTGTGACGAGGGATTGGATCTGGTAATCGTTTAGATGATTTCTGCTTCAGAGACGGGGCTGAACGACTTCCAGTTGGTGGGGGTGGGTGTCTGGGTGGGTTGTTTTCTTCTTTGCCATGGGGCGGGCTTTCGCTGGGTGGGCGGCGGTGGTCAACCAGGGAGAGCTCAATCTTGGTGATTTTATCGTTAAAGAAAGTGGTAAAGTTGTCATACAGCTCTTTGGAAGCCTGCACTGAGGTTTATTGGGCCTGAAAATTTGTTGTCTAATGAGATTAAAGAGTTTTTTGGGACGGTTTATGGCATTGTCTAGTGCACCACAGAAGAAGGAAGTTTTTTCAATCTTGATGTGCTTTTTATATTTCCTGCGTTCAGTTTTGAGTTGATCAAGGTGGATTGTGGACGGGTTATTCTGCCAGAGTCTTTCTGCCGCTCTTAGTTGTCTTCTTTCCGAGTTTAGGTCTGTGTTGAACCAGGATCTTGATGGAATGTTTCTGACTCTTTTTTTTTTTCAAGGGAGCTATTTGGTCAAGTATGGCGGTCATAGTTGCGTTGTAGTGTGAAGTAAGTTCTGTTGTAGATAGGTCGCATGTGGTAGTGGGAAGGATTGAACTTATCCTTTCTTCCAGGTCGGCAAGGGGAATCTGTCTTAGATTTCTCGCCCAGTGGGGGTATTCGTGTGTACGAGGTAGGTCTTTTGGTTGATGTGAAATAGAATGATGTGGTGGTCTGACCAGTCAACAGGAAGGATATGGTCAATAGTGACTGTATCTTCGTGAGCTATGATGGCATCCAGGATTGAGCCTCTGTTATTGGTTTGTTCTGTGCAGTGTTGGATAAGGTTGTTGTTGCGTAGAAGTTCATTCATGGATTGGATCCGAGAGTTATTATCATCATTCCAATGTAGGTTGAGGTCGCCTAGTATTATATTGTTAGAGTCCAAGAGTGAGCAGTGTGTTATCAGGTCGGAAAGGTGTTCTCCAAATGAGGGGGTGTTGCCTGGCGGATGGTAAAGATGGCAGTAAAGCGTTTTGTTGTCAGTCATCTTAATTGTGGAAGTTAGATATCCAAATGAGTTATATTTGAAGGAGTCTGTTTCCGTTAACGGAGATGTTGCGCTTGTGGATGATTGCAATCCCCCCGCCTCGATGGTTCTGTCTGTCTTTATTGATGATTGAGAATCTCGGGGGCCCAAGCATGTCAATGATAGGGGAAGAGGATTCATTCAACCAGGTTTCTGTGATGAACGTGATGTCTATGTCATGGGTGAGGATGGTTTCAGCCAGTTCTGTTGCTTGTTTGGTCGCAGATCTACAGTTTATGAACATGCAGTTGATCGACCCCTTAGTGTTACTTTTCTTCATTAGGAGAGCCAGGGGGATATTAGTGAGAAGGGCTGTAGGCCTTGCCATTCTCGGTGTGATGCGGTCTCTTCCAAATCCAGTGATAACCTAGATCTCGGAGCTGGGGTTGGCAGCTGATGTTGTGTCATAAGCTTTGGCAAGATCAATCGCCTCACTCATGAACATTGCGACGCTTGTTCTTTTGGGTCTCTGCGGCCGGTTCAAGAAGGGGGTCGTGTTCCCGTTGTGCCGTTGGACCTTGGGAGGCCTTGTGTGTTTATTGTTTGTAGCTATGGGTGTAGGGTGTGGGCGTTGGGTAGACTCCAGAGGAGTGGTGAGGTAGGTGCAGTAAGATTTTGTTGATTCCCTGTATTACGATCTCTAGCTGGTTTTCCAACAGATCAAGTGCATACGTGTGAAGTGATGTCGGAAACCGCTGTCGAACCGAACGGAGCGCTTCAGGAAAGAGGAGAAAGTGTTTGTGGGAATCCAAACATGGATTAGCAGGATCCCAGTCAGACTAGTCAAAAACAGCATCACATCAAGCAAATCATGGGGGTAAACATAGAAGTAGATCCTACTTTCCTACACCTACGCTTTTGAAAGTTTCCTCCTCCTTTCTGCTTCTCTAGCACGAGGTTCGGTCATTACTACAAAAAGGGGCAATCGAAATGATTCCGGAGCAGAAAAAGTGATCAAGGATGCTACTCCTGTTCCTTCTTGATTCCCAAAAAGGACTGTTGCTTGACCTCAGGCTTTTGAATTTTTACCTTAAGCAAGAGAAATTCAAAATTTTGACCCAGGCTCAGGTTCTTCTTGCGCTGCAGAAGGAAGACTGGATGGTGTCAATTAATTTGTAGGATGGGTATTTTCATATTATCATCCTTAAGTCATATCTTTGTTTTACGGTGAGATCTCAACACTACCAGTTTGAGGTCCTTCCGTTCGGCCTTATTTCCACAACTCGAGTCTTCACAAAGGTGATGGCAGTGGTGGCACATCTCAGAAGGTCTGGGGTTCCTGCTTTTCCCTATCAGGATGACTGGCTGCTCAAAGCAATGTCACCAGAGATGGTGTTGCATCAGTTGCAAGTAACAACACACCTGTTGGTTAACTTGAGGTTTTCAATTAATGTACCCAAATTTCAACTGGAGCTCTCTCAACTCAGCCTGTTCATAGGGGCAATACTGGACACCACTGTGAGTCGTGCCTTCCCGCCTCTTCAGAGGATTCAAGACATCCATGGTATAATTCCACTTTTTCAGACTGGAGCGGCTGTTCCAGTCCTGAAGGTTTTGTGCCTGCTCGGTCTGTTTGCTTCCTGCGTACTGTTGGTCAACCATGCAAGCTGGCATATGACTGCCCTCCAGTGATGCCTCGGCAGGCAGTGGTTTCAAAACAGCAGAGATCTTGAAGAGGTAGTCAGGATCTCTAGATACACTGCAGCGGAGCTGTTATAGTGTAGTGTTCCAGGCAACCTATCTCAAGTGAAGCCGTTTCAACCTCCCTCTCCAGTGGCCACAATGATAAGGAATGCCTCCATTCTAGGGTGGGGAGCTCATCTGGGGGATCTGGAGCTCAAGGGCCTTTGGTCTCTAGAGGAAAGATTGTTTCACATAAATCTTCTGGAATTGTGGGTGATACGTTTGGCTCTTAAGGCCTTTCTTTCCTCCCTTCGTAGTCAGTCGGTTCAGGTCCTGACCGACAACACTACCACGATGTGGTACATCAACAACCAGGGAGGAGTAGGGTTGTATCTTCTTTGCAGAGAGGCTCTGAGACTCGGGTCCTGGGCTCAAGACCATCAGATGATTGCAAATCATCTGGCCGAAGAACTGAATGTGCGTGCGGACAGTCTCAGTCGGCGGTATTCGGCCAATCACGAGTGGCGTCTCCATCCAGAAGTGGTCCTTCACATTTTCAGGATGTGGGGGTTTCCTCAGTTGGACCTGTTTGCCATTCACGAGAAGGCGCACTGCCCGTCGTTCTGCAGTCACCAGTATCGGGCCCAAGTCATATTGATTGCCCCAGATTGGCCGCGAAGGGTGTGGTACACAGACATCCTTTACCTCTCATCGCACCCTCAGCTCCGTCTCCCTCTCAGGGCAGACCTCCTCTCGCAGGGGAAGGTTCTACACCCCCACCTACAGAGCCTGAACCTTCATGCCTGGAGATTGAACGGGACACCCTGAGCTCTTTCTCTCTACCACCGAATGTGGGGATTGTTATTTTATCGGCCAGGAGAACTCCACCAACTCCGTCTATTCTGGTAGATGGGCCAAATATATTAAATGGTGTGGAGAGAGATCGATTGATCCTTTGCAGGCTTTTTTGTCTGATATTCTGAATTTCTCTCTTTCCCTTGCACAACAGGATTGTGCAGTGGTTACTATTAAGGGTTACTTGTCTACCTTCTCGGCTTTTTTCTGTTTACAAGATCAAACCCCCGTTGTTTAAATCTCCCATAGTTCATTAAAGGTCTTACAAATAGGTTTCCTCCCACTCCTTTTATCATGCCTCAGTGGGATTTAAATGTGGTCCTCACTTTCTTGATGGGTTCACCCTTTGAACCATTACATAGTTGTCCCTTAAGGTTCCTAGCATTTAAAACAATATTTTCTGTTGCAATCACTTCCTCTAGGAGGGTGAGTTGCAGGCTCTTAGCTCCGAGCCTCCTTTTACATCTTTTCATGCGTACAAAATGGTTCTTAGGACCAGAGGTGCTTACCTGCCTAAGGTGGTCACTCCTTTCCACCTAAAGCAGTCCATCACCTTACCCAGTTTCTACCCTCCCATCACTCTTCTAAGGAGAAGGAGAGACTTCATCGCCTGGACCCCAAGAGCTTATACCTGGACATAACGAAGGACTTCAGATTGGATGATCAACTCTTCATCGGATATTTGGGCAAGGCAGTCCACTAGAGAATGCTGTCTAGGTGAATCATCCTTTGTATCAAGATCTGCTACGCCTTGGCCATGAAGGAGCCTCCTGAAGCTCATTCCACCAGAGCTACGTCTTCTTCTTTTGCTTTAGCTAGAGGTGTCCCTGTGGTAGACATCTGCAAGGCGGCAACTTGGGTCTCCCGCCACTCTTTTGCAAAGCACTATTGCTTGGATTCGGAGATGAGGAGGGACGGCCATTTTGCACGTTCTGTGCTGCAGGATTTTTTTGGTATAGGAAGGCAGGCACCCTCCACCGTAAGCGGGACTGATTGTGGATTCAATTCAAAAGGTGAGGAATCCACAGGCAGATGAATCCATCAGAAGAATAAGTTGCTTACCTTCTGTAACACTTTTTCTGGTGGATACAGTATCTGCCTGTAGATTCTCACTGACCCACCCGCCTCCCCGTTGCCTGTCTGCTTATACCAAAAAATAATGAATGTATATCTTATGTGTTTATTGTTGGAATCATGTGATACTTGGCATTAGGAAATGTCTAAGATAAGAAATTTCCAGTTTTGGCTGTGTTTGTATACTGTGTATAATTGTGTAAATGTTGTCAGTTCACCTGTTTGCCTCGAAGACACAGAAAAAAACAGAGGTCTTTTTATGGCTCCGATGCTGTCAAGTGGAGTCGCGTGCGGAGCCATTCCATTGTGATGTCCTCGTCGACGTGGGAGAGCTGAGGAGAAACGTTTCCGTGGAATGGTGCGCAAGGGGGTAATTTAAAGGGTGAGGAATCCACTGGCAGATGCTGGATCCACCAGAAAAAACGTTACTGAAGGTAAGTAACTTGTTTTTTGGAGCTGGTGTTTGCACCACAAGGTTTCCATGAGAGTAGCGCCTGTGTAAGGCAAGGAAAACCAGTCAGCGGATGATCTAAGCAGATCTTTAAGAGAATAACACAAATGGGAAATGTCACAAGCACAGCAAATGGGGAAAACCGACCCTGGACCTGTTTGCTACCTGACTAAATTAGAAATACCAACATTATGCAAGCAGGTTCCTGCACAGAGGATCCTGGGGAATGTGTTGCAAATTGCATGGTCAGGAATTTTCATGTATGCCTTTCTGCCTCTGATCCCATGGATTCTGAACAAACTGAGAAGAGAACCATGTTGAATTATTCTAATAGCCCTGGCATGGCCTAGACAAAACACATGGAACTTATACTACTGTCCAAACAGCAACACATTCTACTCAAACCAGTCCCAGGACTGCTGTCCATGAGCAATGGCCAGGCGAATGCACCCAAATCCGGAATCATTCAATTTAGCTGTCTGGTCCCTGAACACTATGAGTTCCATCAGTTGAATATCTCTCAACATTGCAGAGACATACTGACAAAATCCACAGACAAATCCCCAAATAAATCATATAAGGCAAAATAGCCAAGATTTTTCAATTGGTGCTCTTGAAATAAGTGTCATCCTTTTTCTTTGGCATCAGCACAGGTATTACCATACTCACTCAGCTTAGCTCACTCTGGATTATCTCATAGCTCAATCAGAGTTCATCCTGCAGCAATACTGAGATTCAGGAGGTCTTGGTACCAAAAGTCTTCATAGCCAGACATGCTCCCTAAAAGAATTTCTAAAAGGGCTATTTAGAGCTTATCCACCAATAGAAAAAATTTGCCAATTGCTTTCCAGCTGAATACAGTCTTGGCACAATTGATGCAAGAGCCTTTCGAGCCTATACATAAGGCAGACATCAAATATCTATCTTGGTAGACAGCTCTTCTTACATCTGCTAGAAGAGTTAGTGAAATACAGGCATTTACAATACAAAGACCATACTTGCAATTCAAAAAGGACAGAGACATTTTACGTACTAATCCTCATTTCATACCTTAGGTTCCCACTGATTTTCACCTGAGCCTATTGCGTTAAAGTCATATTTTCAGTATCATTCAAATGAAGCAGAAAGGGGGCTTCATTCATTGGATGTTAAGAGATGCTTGACATTTTATATTGGAAAATAAAAACTTTCAGAAAATCTGATTAGCTTATTTTCCCCTTTGCACCTCCAAGAAAAGGTCAAGCTGTGTCAAGAGGTGGTATAGCGAGATGGGTATCCACAGCCATAGCCTTCTGCCAAGAAAAGGCATGAAAACCACTTGCAACTAATGTATGTTTTCCTGTAACAAGAAGTGTAGTGACCTCTACAGCTCTTTTTGCCAGAGTATCATTACCTGACATATGCAGAGCAGCCACATGGACAAACAGACATACAGGCACTATTGCCTAGATGCAACTACCAGTCAAGATGCAGTAATGTAGTAGTTGCCCAAGCAGTTCTTCGCAACTTATTTCAGTGAGGTGAGCTAGTGGTTTAAATTGTAACATGGTTATTATTGACTGCAATTTATATATGTGCATATATCATCTTACCCACAATTGTTTTATGTATATTAGATCAATTCATTACTGCTAGCTATCCGGATTCAAACATGTGAATCTATGAAAGATTCAATACTGGAGAAAAAAAGTTAGTTACCTGTACACTTTGGTTCTTCAGTATTGATATCTGCAGCTGCAGTTCATTCTTAGAATATCTATTTTCTACGTGGCGCATCTCAGGGTTCAGATGGAACAGCTAATCACTCACATGCCAGCCATGGTGTAGAGGATCACTTTAAGGCCTAGAAAATGACTTGGGATGCTCACTCGTGGACAGAGACGCAGGGCTCACCAGAGGCTACAGCAGCTCCACTACTCCTCAACACATGACTGTGGTCGTTCTGGTAGGCTTACTCAGTCCGCTGTCTTCTGTTGAGCTCTTCTACCAGGACTATGTCTGTGCCTCCCTCCGGGCAGATTAATCTGGCAAGGATCCCTCCAATGCCCTCTCTCAGCCAGCAGACAACTACTCATCCAAGGCAGGGCCTCAGTTTCTTCAGAAGCAGGATGTAGACTCCTCATGTAATGCCCCCTCACCTGGTTGGGAAGCTAGCTATAACTAGTCCTGGTTCTCAGGGATTTCTGTTCTAACCTGTGGCTTAGCACCATGTCAATAAACTGGGAAACTCACGCAGGAGCAGAATGGTAGCCAACGAAACCCTTACCTTGATGCGGTTGCCATGAATGAGAACAGTGGCAAACCACAAAAATTTGAAGGGGGGAGGATTAGGAAGGGAACTTCAGGGATTAGAAATGTTGACACACAGTTAGATCCTGACTTGGCAGATAAGATGAAAACAGTACGTGGCATAATGGTAAATAAATTCTCCTACCTCAGACCCTAAGATTTCTAGGCCAACTGACAGTGATGGTTGGTGACGGGCAAGAATGGTGTGACAACATAAATAGAATACTATTTTTTGCAGATTTATATAGCCCAAACTCAACCTGAAGGTTTTACTTCAAAGAAGAGGAAAATTAAGCAAGTGGACTTTTGCATGCTTCAGTGGGGCTTTAACGACACTCTCTTTTGGAAGATCAAACTACATATACATAGTGGAGAAAAACTACTTGGTTTAGGGATTTAAAGCTGCCGCTTCCAATGACCATCATATATGTGCCAGTTCACGCAAAGCGCTTCCCATCCATCCTCTCCTGCTCAGGGCCGGCGCTAGGCATGTGCAGTGTGGGCAGCTGCCCAGAGCCTCGCACTCAGCCTGGGGACCCGCACCGATCGTGTGTCCTGAAGTTTCCCTGCCGATCCAACTAAAAGAAAGGTGCCTCCTTTAGGGTCCTTGAGAGGGATGGAGGGGCCCCTTCCCCGGGTCTCTCAGGGATGGTGTCTGGAGGCCTAGGGGAGGGAGACACTTCCTCTTGTCCCAATTGCAAGGAGACCATTCAGAGACACTGCGGGAGGCCCATTGTCCAGCATTTTAGCACTTATGTAAATTAGAGGGGCCTCGCAGATTCCCTTTTGGCCCAGGGCCCCGCAAATCCTAGAACCGGCCCTGCTCCTGCTACCCCCACATTACCAGAACTCCCCCCCATACACATGGCGACACCGGGACATTTGGTGTGTATTTGTCTTGTTTTCCGTTTAGCAACCATCTGAAACAACGCATTTGTTTGACTCTAAATGAACCCCTAACGCTGATACGGAAGTTACCGCGTCTCCCATAAAACTGCCAGGTGGCTCAGCAGCATAGTGTGTCATTTTCCAAAAAGCAGGCGTATTTTTTAAACATCAAAATGGGCATTCTGAAACAATGTGTGAGCCTGCAGTCTTTACGTGCACTTTACGCTAGATAACCCCATAAACCATGAAATAATAAAACACGAGCATTCCTTCTGTTTTCCTTTATGTGTGTTCATGTGCGTGCGCATGAGACTGGTGTGAGAGTGTATGTCTGTGCTGCAGCCTACATATATGTGTGTAAACTACTATCTTTACTAAACACTAATTAATATACACACAAATAAACATTTACAAATTTAAAAAGAAATAAACTTACCTTAGCCTGTAGCACGTCCAATCCCCGGCTCCAGATTCCTCCGAGCGTGAAGTCCCGCAGCTTCCTAAGGTCCTGGACTCCTTATCCAATCCAGACGTGGCTCTCATGCAGCATGAGTAAAGTGTTTGGATTGGCTGGCGCAGGCTGCTTCAGCGCTCTGAAAAGCAGTGGAGGCCTGCTCTCCAACCCAGATGTCCAAGACAGCTAAGTTGGAGAGTCTGAATTGCGCATGTCGGTTTGGCCGTAGCAAGGTAGCTGGCCAAACCGACATGCACAATGAATACTGAAGGGGCCACTCACCCATAGCTGCCAATCAGCAGCAATGACACGCTGGCCTTGCTATGCTCTCACTGTTTGGCAGAAAGCCGGAAAAATAAAGCGGTAATAAAATCCTTTTATTACCATTTTATTTTTACAGCTTTCTGCAGCTGTGTTGCGAGGGGGGCGGCTCTCCTTCTCTCCCATGGAGGAATAGCCGCTGCCTACCATTGAGATGGAATTTGGTTGTTAGTGGATCGATTTGAAGGAAATGAGGTGGAATAGGAAGAAAGTACTCTGATCTGAGACCCTGTAGAGGAAGTACAATTAAATAACTTTCATTATTCTAAACAAATGTTTGTTCTACCTGAGAGCACACTGTAGCAAGACTGTATTTATCTCTGTAAAGTCCTATAAAACAGGATGTCGCCATGAAGCTGCAACCACAGCTCAGAATGAACCATTTCCTTCACTGGAGAAAGTTGGTAATACTGTTATTGTTCACCCTCGGTCAGTTACTGAAGGTAGCATAACGACCAATTGCTGAAGGTTTTAACTTCAGACAGTGCAATAATGTCTCTAACACCAACTTCTGACAACTTACTTGGGCCCATAATCCTGATGATATGCCAAAAAGAGGTATCTTTAAACTGTGCAAGATTGTCCTATAATAAGGCTTGGCCGGTCCTCCAGTTGAGTTCAAGTTGGCCACATAATAAACTAAAAGATGAACTGACCGCTCCCCTAGAGTGCATGAAACAAAGCTTTGTACAGTCTCTTCTCTGAAAACTCACTTTGTAGAAGAAGACGTGAGAAAATACGGAAAACGCTGGTCAATCAAAGCAGAGATCCTGCTGCTGGCTGTAAGCCTCTATAACTGGCAGTTAGGAACGGTTGGGGCCTCCATTTATAGACAGGCCCCGCCCAAGTTAGGTGCTGACTCGTTTTTAGAACAGGCTTTGCCTCGCTGTGGCACTTCGGAATGGGTGGGGTCTTCCTTTAGCACTTAGGTATAGGCGTGGCCTCCCTTTCTAGACAAACCCTGTCCAAGATGGCTTTTCTGGATTGGTAACAAAGCAGCACAACATTTGACCGTAGAATAAGAGGCCACAGTACTTCCTTTTGCAAATGGCTGCCTTGCCAGGTGGAAGCAGCCTGACAATCCACGCTGTGGCAAATGAAGAATACAGTTGGCGACCAGGCTCAAGGTGCCCAAGTGGTGTGCAGCTCTTTTATAAGGGTGAAGAGGTCATGGCAGTGGGGGGTCTTGACA
The DNA here is from genome assembly GCF_964204655.1 of Triturus cristatus. Taxonomy (NCBI): domain Eukaryota; kingdom Metazoa; phylum Chordata; class Amphibia; order Caudata; family Salamandridae; genus Triturus; species Triturus cristatus. The sequence continues at coordinate 930,577,341 of NC_140584.1, forward strand.
AACCACTGGTGTAGCAAGATTGCGATGGGTCTTAATGCAAAATTGGCCTTCATCAATTGGTTTGATAGCAACAAAAACTATAGTTGGTGAGCAGTTGGCCCCTCAAAGTCCTGGGCCCTGGTGCCATTGTACATGCTGCAACTTTGATAGTTACACTACTGGTTAGAGTCTCCACTGCCAACAAGAAGTCCTGGAACAGTGACTGTATGCTTCATTCCTTCTGTTATACTCATTCCAGACAGGGATTGTGTATTTCTAATGAACTCTTTGGAACCAGAGCGGCCATTTTGTGTATTAGTTCTTCACCACACCTCTGTGGGTGATGGCAGGCACCAGGGGAAGCACTGTGAAGTCATCTACTTGCAGACTCCCAAAACACAGGCACACAGGCTATGGCTGGCTTTACACCTTGCATCTATCAACCTTTCGGAAGTACACCTCGAGGGAAACCAAATGGAAAGCCCTGGCACAGAGCCGGTCTTTTACTTTGAATGAGATTGGTGTCTCAGCCTGCCCATCTCTCTCTCCTCAAGCCTAAAGGAAATGTTAAACAGAAGGCAAGACGTGTCTCTGGTTTATTCCTGCATTTCTAAAGAGGCAACCATCTCCACCCCTCCGCTACAAAGATATAAGCAGTACACTATACTTGTCTGGCAAGCTAGCTCCTCCTCCATTTTATACGGAATGTCTCTAGCAGCAATCCAAGATGTATTCCACAGGGCCCACAGTCAAACAAGATCCATACACTCCTGGCCTATGCCACCAGTACTAGAAACTCACACATAGGCTTTGTGTAACCCCTTTGTAAACTTTTTGGGTTTAGGGATCGCCATACAGCTCTCAGAATATGCAAAACCAACACCAGAGACTGTGTGGTGTATTCAATTGCTAGATACCTGTCGGCTATATGGCCCATTAGGTCGAATGCTTCTTAAAATAGCACCTTCATCTATAATCAATCTACTGCTCCAATTGTTTTTATGACTGGTTTTGTACCCTTTTATCTAGGTGTTTACTTGTCTTTCTGGCAAATCACTGTCTTTCTGGCAATTTACTTTTGTGATGTTTTATTCGAATCTGTTTTATCTTTTTTTTTAAATATTATGGATTTAAAAAAATGTATTATGAGTATTGTATCGTTGGGCCGAAATTCCCCACATAACAAAGTTTTATTTAGAAATAGTTTTTCACAATGAAATTGTACGTTTTCTACATTACCATTTTGCCTGTTTATATTGTACCTTTTATGGTGTTATTCAACCGAAACAAAGGAAAAAAATATGACTGGCTCAACCCGCGCTGGGAGGAACTTTAACATTGCGAAGCTAGAAGGCTGTTAGCCCATCAGTGGACACAGGTAAAAAGGCCTGTCCTTCTGTTATCTTTTACATGCTGCCACTACAAACAGTCTCAAGTAATCCAGCAAGATGGTGGTCGTCACCCCCACTTTGGTGGGTATACTTGAGGCCCCCTCAATCTACATACATCTGCTCTGGGTCCCAATGTCATTAACTAAAGAGGATCCTCAGTGTACACGCATGATTGTCATTTGCACAAAGGCTGAAAAAGGACAAAATACACCAGAGCTTTCTCTAGGGGTAACTCAGGGCACGGGTGCATACTCTCAATTCATGCATTGTGTGTACTAAGGAATACTACTGATTATGAATGACCCTTCTGCACAGGAACATGAATCTGTCTCTGATTTTCCAACTTGATAAATGGCATAAGGTGACCATATGAGAATGATGACAGTTAAGCACGGACCCTCTCGGATAGCAATTTCTGATATGACTGTGAGCTTAGAAAAGCACACTTCCCAGAACGAAACACGTGTCGGCTGTGAACATCCATAACACAGAAATATTCCATAACCAATTTGTGCACACAAACCTCATTGAAAATGGAACAAGTGGATTTGCAATAGGATTCCTTTATTGCCACTTATTCTTGCCTGCTGCGCACCATACCTGTATGCACTTTTTCATTCATTGGGAGTCCACGGTTCTTAAAAACTCCTGTCTCCACTCTCTTCTGTTATAATATGCTTGGCACTGGCTCCCAACCGTACTCCAAAACGCTTTTTAAGCGTTTTAATTCCTTTAAATTCACCTGATTTATAATGTTTCAGTCTTCCCCAAATTCGAAGTTGTGAAAACTTGGTTTTGTCAATAGTTTTTGTGAATGTTATGGTCTGGTATGAACTCCGCGTACTACAGGTTAATAATCTCTGTCCTAGAAGTTGAATAGTGCAGATTCTTTTAGATAATGCTATTTGAAACTAGAGTGAGTAGAAATACTAAGAAGAGTGCTGAATAAGCTTTGCAACTGACCACCCACAACAACCTCAAGTACTCCTGGTTGACTGTCAAGGAGACAGAATGTCTGAGGTGTGTTGATGCTACTATTTTAAAGGACAGAATCACTAATCGGGCTACTCCTCACAGCGTCTCCACATGTAGTATCGTGATGGCTACTAACCGCGTAGGAGGGGAACTATAGAGGTGTTTGGAAAACAGGAGAAGGTCCTCTGTAGGGGCAGGTGTATGAATAGATAAGCCTGCAGAGGGAAAACAAAATGTTTAAACTACCTGCTGGTGGACCTTAACATTTTTTATTTCTGTCCTCAGTGGGTAAAAGATTAAAAAAGCATTTGCAATGCAATAGGTCTCGCATTTGCGAAAGTTTGAGCTATTGGCATTGTAAATGACAATGCCTTTTATTTGTGTGTTGCTTTTAAAACAGATATAAAAAAGGTATTGTCATTTATAATGCCAAAAGCTTAAACTCACGCATAAGCGAGACCTATTGCATTGCAAATGCGTACCTGCTATAAAAAAAATTCAAGAGCGTTAGGAGAGAGCGTGTCCTGCCTGCAGCGGCTTTTGCAAAGCTATTTGAGAAAATAGTACTCGGAGGCGGGAATTAAAGCCTACAGAGTAAAAACACGCAAGCCGGTACTAAGGAGGGTCTACTAAGCCTATTGACCAATGAACAGCCGCAGTTTACAGTGAACAATGAAAAATATGGGCAGAGGGTGGGTGGTGCTTCAAGTCTCTACCTACATAAAGCATGCCTTGCAGAGGACTGCATGCGCTTCCCAGGCTAGACCTAAAAAGTAGGGATCAGTTTGACCCAATATAGGAGCTCTTCATGTTTCTGCCTGAGTTGTTCCCTCAAAAGAGAGGTGTGAAGGCATTCTTCAGACCATACTCCTCTCTGCTAATTCAGAATACAAAACGAAATATAATTGAAATTTACGCAACTAATGTTGGGCGAGTATTTGCTGGAATCTACTGGTGTCTGAACGTGTGATTGTCAGAAGATTAAAACACACTTAAATGACATGCCAGGCCATATAACAACAGTAAGAGTGTGCCATCCGGGTATCCAGTAGTAGAAGCCGGACCCAGTGATGTACCACACTGTATAAGTGGCCGCTGGACACAGCACACACTCAATAGTCACTCAAGGCTGTAAGAAGAAAAAAAGCAGGTGGATTGTACCCACTTCCGATTGGGGTCACTTCTCAACTCTGCCAACAGAGGACATAAACAAACCTAAACAGTGCACCCAAAGTGGGGTAAAGCAAAAGCTGTAGAGTTGATAAACAGTATTACAGATATAAACGTATATAATAAGCAATCATGATTAAAAAAAGAGTTGAGTCTCACCCTAGTCTGATCGTAGTGCAAACTAATGTATTGTCCCTCCTAAGAAGTGAACGCCACTACTTTAATATTTAAATCAAATGCATCTTCAGCTCAGTATTGTGGCGGTCTGATTGGCAATGACTGCCTTCGCAGACATGTATTCAGTAAGTAGTTGTAACAACGACACTGACGTAAAATGCAGAGCTATGTCTCACATTAATGAAGCCAACAGTTAGAGCCCAAAAGGCTGTTGCCATCTGCTATGTGAACGAGGGAGGAGGGGTCTAGCAGCTGTGGCCAGCAATGCCATGTGTGAAGGAAAGGAGATGGTCCCCGTAAACTCGAAAGGTAATTAAAAGAGCCAGCGTGTGCATGACTGGCGTGGTGGGTGGTGATATCACAGGTATGTTGATGTACAGAGGTGGTGATCTGATTCTAGTCCCATCCGTGTTCATTATTGAAATACAATGTGATGCGCCTTGGAAGTCAATGGCATGTCGACGTGCAGAGGCACCTCTGCTTTTTCGAAGAGACTCAACTAGGCTGAAACTGGTCTTGGGTTGCTTGTGTTCCAGTTCAGAAAGAATTTGTCCTATCAGTTTGGGCTAGAAACTTTCTATTGTAGGAGGACAAAGGCAGACTTGCATATGCCTGTGGCTAGTCTGAGGTGGCATAGAGGGCAAAATAATTTGAGCTGGAATTCTACCCCGATCGATTACCATTGTTTAGATTATTTGCAAGCGTCCCTCCCATCACCTTTTGTGTATTGGGATCCCATGAAGGAGGCAATACATTTTCATTTAATTATCAAATCAAAATCAAGATGCTTTCTAATGAGGTAATAAACAGAGAAATGATGTTCTCCATTGGTAAGAAGATCCATAAGAAGGGGAATTAACATGGCACATTTGACGAGGAAACCATTTATTAATCGTGACCAACCCTTGCCTTACGTCATCAGTTTTATCAAAGAAAAAAGATCCAGTGCTAGTAGACTGTTAGAATACCACTACAAAGCGTGGAATTACGGAGAGACTCATTTAAGAAGAGTAATGGTTCCTAGGGTCTGTTGATTGTACTCTAGTTTGTTCTCTCAGCTCCCAGCCTATTTTGTATTGTAGCAGTAATGAAAAAAAGTCTGTTTGTCTTAGATTGCATGGGTTTCCTCCACTGGGTTTCCGCCCTCCGGTTTTCTTTATTCATATGTTTAGCTAAATATTAGAACCTTAGACTCTCTTTGGGAAACCTAGTCACAAATTGGATGCTTTACAGATGTAACATAGACATGAACGCCTACAAGCAGGAACACTGGTGCTTTTAAGTGCGGTCAGAATGTATGAGAGATGAGTGACACGTTGAGTTTCTGTAAAAACTGGATGTAAATTCACAACTGTGGCATATTTTGTATGAAGCCAGACCTGGTTAATGTTTAACATCAGATACTCTGAATGGTCTTGTCTATCCTGATGTTAGGGTACACAAAGAAAGTAGCATATAAAGGGCACCTTTTCATGTATGTGGGACCTGTATGTGTGAGAAGTTGGCCTGATATATGATGTCACTAATTCTAGTGTACACCTTGTATCAGTCCAAGCAACCCTTATGGTGATTGGTTGTAAAGTCAACCTTATAGACCAGCTATCCTAGTGGTAGCATGGACAAGAGCAGTCTTAGGCTAAACTCTGAATGGCATGTGAAGCCAGCTGTTATACCATATGTAATCCCTTGAATACCAAATGAAAGGACACCACAACCGATATATATATAAAATAAAGTGTATTTATTCTAGTCAAACCCTCAGCACTCTTTATGAGATTCGAGGTAAGTACAACACAGTCTTATTCAAGCATACATTAAGTCACACAGGTAAGTAATACAGTTAGGCCCTAGGGGCCACGCAAACCATATACTAAGTAAGTGGTATAAGGACCACTGTCACGAAAATAGGATAGGCCTAGGCCTAGGGAATCGCTGGGGCTACACTATACTACCAAAGGTTAGGAAGTGGGAGGCCCACGGGATTCAGGTGCAGAGTGGAAACACTCACGCGTAATGCGTATAATCGATAGAAATAGTACAGTTCAGAAATAAGCAGTTTTAGGACACTTCTGGTATAGCTAGAAAGTCGAGACTCAGAAACTAGGCCCTAGGATAGTCAATACCCTTGTGAGCACCGAAGTACCCAAGTTACCTAGCCCACGGGCTGCGGGTGCATAGGTGTGAACTTGCGTCGGGTTTCGTCGTGGACTTCTATGGATGCCTGAAGGAAAGTTGCTGACAGGCAGTCAGTGAAGAGTGTCCGGTGGATCCCAAGGCCGGGATCAAGAAGGAAGGATACCTGCAAGCAGAAGGGACAGAGTCTGGGTCACTAGCCAGTGACCACGTGGAACCAGGAAGGAACCAGGCGATGTCGTGAAGATGCAGGTGAAGAGGTGAAGCTTGTCGCAGCAGCCACGGGTACCAGGAGACGTTGAGGACGACCAGGACCGGGAGGCGAGCTGTCCCACTAAGGCTCTTGCTGTCGGCGGCGTTGAAGTCGAACTAGGACTCACCAAGCCTTGGCAAGTGGAACCCACGAAGAATGGAGGACTTGCTTCTGGTGCAGACCAGGAAGGTCTGGGGTGCTTCTCTTTTGCAGAGGAGCAGGAGCCAGTCTGCAGGAGCCAAACCAGCAGTGGAAAATCGTAGGTGTGTCGTCGCAAAGGTTGCTAGCCAGCGGGCAAGCAACCGGACAGACGCGGCAAGCAGGAAAATGAAGAAGGGCCCCACGCAGGACTCATGGAGTGTGGGGGGCTGATCTTCGGTGCAGATGGTGCTTGGGGTTGGGGCTTCTCAATCCCCGGTGCACAACTTCGAGGGTGCCTCAGAAGCTGCGCTGGAAGATACTCGCCACTTTTCCCAGGTAGCCGGTCCCACGTCTCTCGTCGCCTCCACGGATCTCAGCTCGGCTGTGGACGTGGATCAGGGTCGGAGAAGTCTGGAAGTCAAGGCTCTGGTCGGGCTCTGCAGTCGGTCCCTCGTAGAACTTCAGCAAAGCAAAGTGTAAGTCTCTTGATGGTGCCTGTTCGCACAGGGTAGCCACTCCTTGGCCACAAGGGAGATTCTTCAGTCTTCTTCTTTCGTCGAATGTCGAAGGTCCAGAGTTTCTGTTCAAGTTGCAGGTTCAGGATAATCTAATTTAGCAGGGCCCAACTAGCTACTAATATACTGGGCTAGTGGGCTGGGCTACCTGCAAGGTCCCTCCTATGGGTGGGACCAGGAAGGGGAGTGGCTGCACCCCCTTTCCTTTGTCCAGTTTCGCGCCAGAGCTGGGGCTGGAGTGCCCCAGCACCGGTTTGAACTGGACTATGCATGGAGCACCTTGTGTGCCCCAGGCATGTCTCATTCCTTTCAGCCCTCCCTGCCCCAATACACTAAAGTCTGTCTGGGGAGGTGCTAGCACCTCCCCAAGCAGGAAACCTATTGTCCAGGCCTCCCTGGCTGGGAGGGCTCCCAGCAGCAGGAGGTCAGACTTGTGTCTGTGGCAGCAGCATCCATTTTGTGATGCTGAGGCTTTGGTGAGAGTTAAACAGCAAAGTAGGATTTTAACATGTCTCTCCCTCTAGAAAGGAGGAATAATATCCTCATCACCAGAAATGGTATGGGGGTATTATTCCAAAGTGTTAGACACCTTACACGACATGTTTTGATAAAGCCAAACCATAGTTACCATAACCGTTTAAGATTATAAGGCACTTTAAGAGTATATGGTAGGCTATATCATAGAACAGCTAGAAGGACATGGTTCCGAAAGCTGCAGACAGGCTCAGCTCATGCTAGAGCACTATCTCACATGTTACCAAGCACTCTGCCTCAAGGATTGTTAAGGCCTGCCATAGGAGTGGCTGATAGGTACACATGTGTCTATATATAAGGGTAGATATAGGTATACTATATCTAAGCAAGGGGTGATTACACGACCTTGCCCCAGCTGAGTGATCAGCCAGTTGTGTCTGATTGGAAGGCCAGACCAGGGGTGGCATAATACATGCTGCAGCCCCTGGGAGGCCTAGGGTACACCTATGCCCTGGGTACCTAATGTACACTGTACAGGGTCCAATAAGGTGATCCTTACCAATTGGGTATGTACCTAGGGTACATGGAGTCCATTTTAAAGAGAGAGCAGACAGCCTGAGACCCTGAATGGCAGGATCTCAGGCCAACTAAGTCGAAAAACCAGCTAGACACTAGGCAAAAAGTTGGGGGTAACCATAGTCAGATATCCACCTTCCTACACAACCCCCCCCCCCCCCCGCCCCCCCAAATGAAAGGAGATAAGGCTGTCCTTGACAAGGTAAGCCTCTATTGCCTAAGTGGCCATATAAGGAAGAACCAGCACTGGCATGGTTACCCCGTCTCATGGTCCACTAAACAATCCCTCACCCTAAAGGTATCATAGGGTCTACACCATAGGGAATCTCTACCTTTGGTGTGTCTTTGCAAAGTAAAAGGCTGGTGTTGAGATGGAGTACTGAAGTGAGGGTCCTCAAAGTGAGGCCTCAGCTTCCTCCAATCATCCTCCACCATGGATGCCTTTCTTTCTTTAACTGAGTTGCACTGTGCTCTGAGGGTCAGCCTCTGGCTACCTAAAGCTGGAGGCTGGGTCCCTTTTGTGGGCTTACTGGAGGGACAGGTCAGGTTTGGGGCCCTAAGGTCCCATGTTTGCCTGTGCCCAACAGAATCCCTCTGGGGGAGGTCCGTAACTACCTGTAAAGGAGATCCCTCAGGAATGTTTTTACCCATCACCTGGGTAGGGCTACTAGCCAGGCAATCCTCACTCTTTTGATGGGGGGGTTCTTGTGGACAGGGGCCCTCTTGGGGTCCACTGGCCTCCCTGACCTCTGCAGCCCTGGGCTGACTGAGGCAGGGTAGAGAGAGGCAGGCTACCTGCACCAGACTGGGTCCCACCTTGGAAGGGTCCACTGACATCAGAGGCTCTGCCAGGCCAGGCATGGCTACCTCTGGGGCAGTTCCTTCACAAGGGGTGAGGTCAGATTCCTGAGGAGGCTGACCTTTTCCTAATGTCTGGGGAGAGGGAGACTTTTCTTCCTCTCCACTACTCTCTGTTTGTGTGGAGTGATCCATAGTTTCAGGCTTCACTACACCTATGCCAGTCTGAGTATGGGCTGAGACCATTACAGCCTTGCCAACCTTTTCAGGGAGGCACTCAGTTTGGGTTTGAGCTGTGACTGTCACAGCTCTGCCAATCTCTACAGGGAAGTCTGTCTTTGCCTGGGCTGTGGCTACCACTGCCCTTCCAACCTTTTCAGGGAGGAAATCTATTTGGACAGGGGTTGTGGCTGGCACAACCCCACTACCCTTTTGTGAAAGGCCTACCATTTTAGAATGGGTGTCTTGTTCAACTCCAGCCCAAGCTGATAGTTCTAAGTCATTCCCCAGTAAGCAGTCTACAGGCAAGGTTGGGGACACTGCCATCCTTTTAGGGCCAGTGACACCTCCCCAGCTGAGACATACCTCTGCCATGGGATGACTGTTCTGTTTGCCATCAATGTTAGTTACCTGGTATGAGAAACCAGGTAAAAGCTGCTAAGAGGGAACTAGCCTATGGGCCACCATAGTGATGCTAGCTCCAGTGTCTCTGTAGGCCTCAGCTTTTCTACCATTGATGTAGGGCCCCTGTCTGTACCTACCCAAAGTGTTGGGACAGGCAGTGAAGTTGGCAAACCCCATGCCACCATCACAGACAAGAGTAGCTGCTGTAGGGGAATTGGCTAAGCCAGGATCCCCCTGTGTTCCCCAAGAAAACCCAACCAAATTTCTGGGGGCACTCCCACCACCTGGGGGATTACTGCTGACAGTAATAGGTGGTGTGACAGGAGTAATTGGAGGAACAGTTTTGTTTTTAGCCTTTGGGCAACTGCTGTCAGTTTTCCAATGCCCAGGAGTTTTACACTCATGGCAGTAAGGCTTTGTAACTGTGGTAGAGGAGGGAGCTTGGGACCCACCACCCCGTGTGGAGTTTTGGGGCCCTGAGGAAGATTTCTCTTTTGTTTTATCCCCACCCTTCTCTTGAGGCTTGGTGGTATCTTTCTTTTGGTCACCACCCTGATTTTTAGGCCTAATCCTGGTCCTGACCCATTTATCTGCCCTCTTTCCCAATTCTTGGGGAGAGGTCAAATCTGAGTCTACCAGGTGTTGATGGAGAAGCTGGTTCTGACAATTACTAAGGATCTGCTCCCTCATAATCAAGCTGTACAATCCTGTATAGTCCTGCACCTTGCTGCCAGTTAACCAACCCTCCAAAGCCTTAGTGGCACAATCCACAAAATCAGACCAGTCCTGTGTCTGTGTCTTCTGGGTGTCTCTGAACAACAACCTATATTTCTCAGTGGTTAAGCCAAACCCATCTATCAGAGCACTCTTCAGGACTTTGTAATTGATAGCATCCTCATCACTAACTGTGAGGAGCTTGTCTCTACGTTTGTCAGAAAAGGAGAGCCACAAGATAGCTGCCCACTGACTCTGGGGTACCTGCTGTACTTTGCAGGCCCTCTCCAAAGCAGTCATCCACTTGTGGATGTCATCCCCATTCTTGTATGGGGGGACTATCTTGCTTAGGTTTCTATGGTCATAAGACCTATCCCTATCTCTAGGAATGTTGCTGCCACCAGTGGGTTCTGACCCACACAATGTTTGCTCTCTGGCCAGAGCAAGCTTCTCTTTGGCAAGGGCAAGTTCTTCCCTTTCAATCCTCAGTTTGGCTTCCTTCATTCTGGCCTCATGCTCTCTCCTTTGGGGGGAAGTCATCCCCCTGTGGGATGAAGCATTGGAGCTTCTTGAGTGATAGGAGTGGAGAGAGTCCCCTGAGGGAGATCTCCCCCTCCTATCTCTCTTTTTAAGATTACTTGGGGGCCTGTAAGGGAAGCTCCCATGCAAGCTTAAGTTAGCCTGACTAAGTCTTCTGACTGGGGTCCTGCTACCTCCCTCTTCCTCTGAGGTCTCTTCTAACTCATCTGTATCAGTTAAGTCAGGGGTCTCTTCTGTGGAGGGGAGGCCCTTATCTACAGCTATGGCACCATACTTGGCAGCTCTTTCAGCATCATAGGCCTCCAGAAGCTCCACTAGCTGTCTAAGGGTAGGGTTGAAACCCTGTTTTAATCTCCTGGAGGTACACAGTTGTCTCATCTCCTGGAAAGTGAATGCATCATATCTAGAGGGAATCTGTCTAGGATTCTCCTCTCCTGAGGGAGTATCAGTGTGATCTCCATTCAGGGACATGATTCTAGTGAGGGTGTGGTGTGTGCACCTACCTACACTAGTTGTATCTACTAAACCTCTCTAGTAGTTGTAGTCAGGGTGTGCTAGGCCCTTCAACCTACAACAACTAGGTCCAGTAGGACTTAAGTATTTATAATCTTATGTTATATGTACCTAAACAATATCTTATGTGATCTTTCAATTTAGTATCTCAAGATTACAATGGTATTACAACAGCAAGCTCAGATCCCAACCGCTGCTCACCAATGTGAGAAGTTGGCCTGATATATGATGTCACTAATTCTAGTGTACACCTTGTATCAGTCCAAGCAACCCTTATGGTGATTGGTTGTAAAGTCAACCTTATAGACCAGCTATCCTAGTGGTAGCATGGACAAGAGCAGTCTTAGGCTAAACTCTGAATGGCATGTGAAGCCAGCTGTTATACTATATGTAATCCCTTGAATACCAAATGAAAGGACACCACGGGGGCGCTAGGTGGCGCTGGAACAAGATGGCCGCGCAGTGCTGAGGCCACCGTGGGTCGGCCCATCGATTTGCTGATAACTCCTGATTACCGGCTGTGACCCCCTCCCAACTGCCGCTGTGGGGTCCTGGCGACTTCTGGCACCTTCGCTGAAAGTTTGGGCGGCGAGCGCTGCGGAGCGCCGGAGCCGCGCTCCAGTGGGACTTTGGCCGGAGCGCTGCCCGTCCTGCCTGGAGCTGTGAGGCGGACTGCGGACTAGCGCGAGCTCGCGGCTCCCACGTGGTGTGTGGGCCGCCGTCTGCGGAGAGGCGCCGGACGGGCTGCATCTGGAGCAGTGGGGCGCCGGGCCCGGCGGAGCACCCCGGAGCGGACTGAGGAGGCGGCCCGACTGCCTTGCTGCCTCGGTGGACGGAGGCCCCGCTGGCGATCTGGAGCGGACCCGGGCGTTGGAAGTGAGGCCGGTGCACCCGGCGCTGGGCTGCTGTGGCTGGTCTGCGGGGAGCGTCAAGAACACGAGAGGTACTGGGACCGGCTCGCCGAGGGAGGCGGCAGCTGTGGGTGCCCGAGTGCGGCGCGACCTCGAAGGGAAGAAACTCCCGGCGACTTCCACTGGGCAGCCGGCGAGGCTGCGGGAGGACGCCTGATCGGGGATCCTGGAGGCGACCCGGCTGAGTGATTGGGACGCTGGGAGAGGCGCTGGGCTGTCGCATCTCCTCCAAGCGGCCTCTTCGAGTGGTGAGACGGTGCTGCTGGGACACCGGGTGCCGCTGGGCCGTCCACGAAGCGCCGAGGGGCGCTGGTGACTCTTGCCGCCTGGCCCAGTCATAGTTGCGGTGAATGCCTGGCCTGACAGGGCCCAACGCTGCTGAGTAGAGGGGGAGCGAGACTTGTCCACGTCTTGGAGGCCCTGCGCGTCCCAACGGGGGGGGTGCTGCCGCTGGGGGCCCCCCGGGAATCCTGGTGAAGAAACCCACCATTTGGAGGTGGACATTGCGCCCCGCGGTCCGTTTGGGGCCTAGCTGGAGGGCTAGAGTTGGATCTGCTGGGCCGCTGGGGCTGCCTGTGACCTGCTGCCGCTTGCCCCTGGCTGGCCCTGCCCGGGGCTACCCGCATTGTGGTCCCTACCTGCGGAGCGCGGCCTGGAGTGACTTGCTTGTGGCTGGGGACTGGCGTGGCGACTCAATCTTCAGGAATAGGAGGCGGTGTGGGCCCGAGAGGAGGTCAGTGGCCACGCACTGCTGGGATCCGCTGTTGCAGGTGCGTGGAGCGCGCAGGGGGGAGCAGAGGGCGAGACCACCCCCCCCCGATTAGAGGGTTCCCGGCCCGTCAGTGGGGGCCGCCTTGGTGGGGGACCGGCTGGTTGGATCGGCGCCATGGGTAAGCCTAGGCCCAAAACTGCTGATTCGGGTCGTGGGCCGGCGGGGGTCCCCCCCAGTTTACCGCCGGGAGCTGCCGGGGACTCTGTGCAGCGGCAGCTTCAGGAAATCTTAGCAGCCATAACGGACACGAAGGCTACCCTCCACCAAGATATTACTACGGTGTCGGTTGGGCTCGGTCTGCTGCGCGATGAGCACAGGAATCTGGCGGGACGGGTCAAGGACGCTGAAATGCATTTAGCGGAGCTGCTGCCGGCTAAGGCAGATGTGGCCCAGCAGCTGCACACGCTCACGGTGAGGGTGAACACTCTGGAACGGCGAGCGGACGATGCGGAAGGGAGGAATCGGAGAAACAACGTCCGGGTGGTGGGCTTGCCAGAGGGCGTGGAGGGGAACGACATGGTGGGGTATCTCGAGTCCTGGCTCAAAATGGAGGTGGCCCCGGAGGGTTTGTCTGGCTTCTACACTCTGGAGCGGGCCCATAGGGTCCCGGCTCGCCCCCTGGCGCCGGGAAGACCGCCGAGGCCGGTGATTGCCCGACTACTTCACTACCGTGATCAGGACCTGCTGCTACAAAGGGCAAGGAATGTGGGGCCTTTCGTGATAGGGAACTGCAAGGTGACGCTGTTCCCGGATTATACACTGGAAGTCCAACGCCGGAGGGCCTCGTACCAGGAAATCAAGAAGCTTTGAGAAAGGAAAACTTGCAATATTCCCTCTTGTTTCCGGCGCGCCTCCGGGTGGCCCTCGACGGAACATCCCATTTCTTTGACTCTCCTGCGGAGGCCTCTGAGTGGTTGGAAAAGTACACAGGTGGGCTGTCGGCTGTGGACCGCCGAGGGGGGTCGGCACCCCGGGGAGGACTTCCTGGAGGATCTGGTATGCGGCGGCGGAGGCGGAGCCCCCGACCGGGGCCCTCGACGGTACAGGCGGAACTGGAAAGGGCGGCGGCCTTGAGGGCGGTGGAGTCGGTGTCGGGCTCGCCTGGTCCGCCGGAGAAGGGCGAAGAGGGGGCTTCCGCGGATGAGTCGACGGAGAGCGGAACGGATGACTCCACGACCAGCAGTACGCGGCTTCCGGTGGTCACTCCGCAGAGTGTGGATGATATAGTCTGACTTAGAGCTGGGTCGAGACTGGAATGCGTTGGGTGCCTTACGATTCTGCACTTGTTTCCATGCGGGATGGGAGGCTTTTGGGAGGGTGGCTCCTTTCTAGGCGGTTGATGCTGGCTGGCGGGTCGGTGAGCCAGCCCTGGGCCACTCATGTTCACCCCTACCTCTGAAGTAGTCAGAGGAATGATTGTTAAGTTACATGATGTTTGGATGGGTGCTAGTTTTGAGGTAACTGTCCTTGGGAGGGGGGCGAGGGAGTTGCGGGATGTTTTTCGGGGTCTCCGGCATGACTATAGTGGGTTGACTTTGAGGCACTGGTTATATTACAGATCATGGGTACGCTAAGTGACCTAAAGTGCATCACATGGAATGTAAGGGGCTTGCATACCATGAGCAGACGTCATAGGATACATGCATACCTGGTACGGAGGGGGGTGCACGTGGCGTTCTTGCAAGAGACACATATTGCGGGTGGCGAGGGCCTGGCACTCCGCCGTCGATGGAGGGGGCAAGTATATCATACCTCATTTTCTGCTTTTGCGCGAGGCGTATTGGTGTGGATCAGGGCTGGGGTCCCCTTCCAGATGGTGCAACAGGCTGTGGATCCAGAGGGGCGCTATGTACTGGTGCAGGGTAGGCTAGATGGGAGGGACATCACACTGGTTAGTATCTACGCCCCGAACACTGGCAACAGGCCTTTTTTGCTTCATTGTCCCGTCAGTTTTCATCGTTCTTTTCTAGCCCAACTATGCTGGGAGGTGATTTCAACTCAGTCACAGATGTTGCTCTTGACAGGTCCCATCCGCCGCTTTTAACGGCACCATCTACTGGGGCTGCTAGGGCCCGAGGCGCATGGCAGGCCAACTGGGGGTTGTTGGATACTTGGAGGGAGCACCATCCGGACGAGAGGGATTACTCCTTTTTCTCCCCGATTCACGACTTGCATGTGCGGTTAGATGCAGTGCTGTGTTCCCCTGATATACATATGGCAGTCCAGCACAGTGAATATTTGACCAGAACATTGTCAGATCATAATCCCCTGTTATTGCGGCTGTGTTGGACCCTGCGGCGCCCGCTGATACCTGCGTGGCGACTTAACCTGGAGCTGTTGGAAGATCCGGTCTTCCGCGATGCGGTTGGTGAGGGGGTGACCCAGTACTTCCGGGAAAATGAGGGCACTGCCTCCACGCTAGCGGTGGAATGGGATGCCTTCAAGGTGGTGGTGCGGGGGCTCTGTATTGCGAAGAAGATAGGGGTGCGGAGGGACCTCCTTAAGGACATAGACGCTGCGGATCAGCGCCTACGCACCCTAGAGCGTACTCGCCCGGGACATCCGGAGGGGCAGGGGGACCTATTGGAGGCCCGCGAGGCAGTGGCTGTGGGGGTCGAGAGGCTGCGGTGCTACGATCATAGGCGCTACCTGACTAGAGCGCATGCGGAGCAAGATAAATCTGGAGCGTTGCTGGCTTGGCTTGCAAATCCCTTGAAGCAGTCGAGCCCCATATTGGCGCTGGTGGACCCGGCGGGGGATTTGTGTTATACCCAGCAGGGTATAAACTCTATATTTGCTGGTTACTACGAGACACTGTACGCCAGTCGAGTAACACTGGACGACGACCGGTTGGCAAGCTTCCTCGTTGGTGGGGACCTGCCGGCACTCGATAGGGGGTTGGCGGATCTGCTGGGTCAAGATGTTGCGATCGGGGAGGTCCGCAGTGCCATCAAGCACATGGCACGGAAGAAGGCCCCTGGAGTGGATGGACTCCCTATCGAATTTTACGCCACTTATGTTGATGTTTTGGCGCCTAGGTTGGTTTCCCTCTATAATCAGTCACGGGCGGCGGGCAGGCTCCCTACTGCAATGCGGGAAGCGCTGATTGTGCCCTTGCTGAAGCCCGGGAAGTCCCCCTCTGATGTAACTGCATACCGCCCACTGGCGATGCTCACCACCGATTATAAAATCTTAAGTCGCATATTGGCCACTCGGCTCCTACCTTACATGACTCGGCTGGTTCATGGAGACCAGGCGGGGTTCATCCCTCTGCGTAATACGGCCGGTAATGTCAGGCGGCTCCTCCGGGTGCTGGAGGCTGAGTCGCAGCATTCGCAAACTGCCGCTATTTTCTCGGTGGACATAGAAAAGGCCTTCGACAGCTTGGAATGGCCGTATTTGTTTCGGGTCCTGCGTGCCTTTGGTCTGGGAGATCGTTTTGTGTCTTGGACGGAGCTGTTGTATAGGGACTCCACGGCCCGCACTAGAACTGGGGGGCTGGTGTCCTCCCCCTGCGCAGTGGGCAGGGGGACACGTCAGGGGTGCCCATTATCACCCCTGCTGTTTGCACTAGCCATAGAGCCGCTGGCGGCTCAGGCCCGAAAGGGGAGCTGGTTTGGGGGTCTCCGGGTGGATGGTGATGCTCACTATATCGCACTCTACGCGGATGACCTCCTCCTGTTTCTGAGCAATACGCGGGGAGATCTGGAGGGAGCCAAGAGGTTGCTTGGGTGTCTCGAGGACTTAGCAGGCCTGAAGGTGAATTGGGCCAAGTCGTGTCTCTTCCCCGCCTCCAAGAGGGCGGGAGGTCCCGGCTTTACAGAGGAGGTCCGATGGGAGTATACCTGCATAACATACTTGGGGACGCGCATTTACCATGACTGCTCGGACCTGGTGGAGGGTAATATTGGCAGGGCGGTGCGAGGCCTACGAGGTAATATGGATTTCTGGCAGACGTTGCCACTCCTCCTGATGGGCCGGGTGGCTCTTCTCAAGATGGTGGCACTCCCCAGGCTGTTGTATTACTTCCGGACACTGCCGGTATGGGTCCCGGCGTCGACGTTTAAAAGACTCCAGCAGATGATCACGGGGTTTCTATGGAATTCTGGCTGCCGTCGGGTAGCTTTGCACAAACTGATGAGGCCGCGGGGGGACGGTGGTTTGGCGGTCCCTGATCTAGAGACTTATTACTTGGCTGCGCAATTGCAGTGGTTGACCCAGGCGGTGGCCCGAGAGTTCAGGGAATTGGCGAGGGTACGGGAGGGCGGGTATCTGCCTCTCTCCTGGCAAAAATAATTCTCCAGCAGCCGTTCCGCGGAGGGGAGTTGCCTGCTGAGGTACAGACCTTTTGGCAGTGTTGGACTAGGAGTCAGCAGAGGGCGCGGATCGCCCGTCCATTTGCGCCAGAGATACCCATATTGATGTGCCAGCAGCTACCACATGGGGGCAACTGGTCAGCGCTATCGGGATGGAGCGAGGCGGGATTGACGGCGGTGGGGGACCTGTATGAGGATGGCGTACTCTTGCCATATGAATCTATTCGCGAGCATTATGACCTACCGGGCGGGGACTACCTGCTTCACTCGGCCCTGGTCTCGGCTATTCAGCGTCGGTGGCGGAGTGGGTTGTCGGAGCCGCAAACATCGATGGTTTGTCAGTATGTAGTTTTGGCGACGGGCACTATCAAAGCGGTCACAAGCTTATACCGGCGAATGACGAGCGAAAGGCTGGCCCCACTTGACAGGTTAAAACAGTGTTGGGAGGAGGATATTGAAAGGGATATACCTGATAGAGCGTGGGCTGAATTGCTCGAGCGCCCTTGGAAATGTTCTCGGAATGCTCGTTTCCAGCAGATCCAATTCTTTATTCTACACCGGGCTTATCTTACCCCAGCCAAGATTCAGAGTTACTTTCATACTCTCACGGCGCCCTGCCCTCGCTGTCGGGCGGAGGGGGCTGACCTCTGCCACATGTTATGGGGTTGCCCTCAGATCAGGGGATACTGGAGGGGGGTGTGGACGGTATTATGTGCTATCACGGACATGGAGATTGAACTTGGCATGGGCCCGTGCTTGTTGCACTGGTTCCCCCACACCTCCAAGTATAAAATAACCAGCAAATTTATTGACCTAGGGCTGGTATTAGCTAAGCGGGAAATTACTGCTAACTGGAAATCGCACCGCGGGCCACGCTTACAGAAGTGGAGAGCACAATTTTCTCGGTGGGCTGATTGCGAAGCGACCCTTCGCATGCAGTCGGCTACCCGTGCTCATAGTGATAGGGCGTTGGAGTCGGCCCGAGCTTGGGGAGTGCTGGTGGAACTGTTGAAAGCAGCTGACGCTGATGGAGAGGGAGCCTCTGACACGGAGGAGGGGCGGGTCCCGTCCTCCCCTACATCTGCCTAGAGAAGCGCTGAGGGGTCGGACAATAGCACACTTGGGCGGCTGGTGGTCCTGTGTTGGGCAGGTCGGAGGCGTAGAGTTACAGACTTGAGTGCCTTGGCATGTATTCTGTCATTAAGTCATGCCGGGGGGGGGTGGGGGTTGAGGGTGGTGGGTGGGGGAGGGATGTAGCGTGGCGTAGCTGTTTTTACGGTAGCTTAGTTGTTCCAATTGCACGGCGGAATCTTCTGAGTGGAGACTCTGCGACCTACGGGTATACGAGCTACCTACGTATGGGCACTGGATGGTGGACTTCCAAGGGGTACCCCACAAGGTCTGCTGGGGAGGCACTGAATTGTTCCGTCTATTGTGGAGTCATAATAAGGATGTTGGTGTAAAGGGAATTGTATATTGGTATGTTCCGGGCAAGTGTTGGGTGTTGATTGCACTGTATTTGAGTGATTTTCATGCAAATAAACATATTTAAAAAAAAAAAAAAAAAAAAATGAGAGGACACCACAACAGATATATATATAAAATAAAGTGTATTTAGTCTAGTCAAACCCTCAGCACTCTTTATGAGATTCGAGGTAAGTACAACACAGTCTTATTCAAGCATACATTAAGTCACACAGGTAAGTAATACAGTTAGGCCCTAGGGGCCACGCAAACCATATACTAAGTAAGTGGTATAAGGACCACTGTCACGGAAATAGGATAGGCCTAGGCCTAGGGAATCGCTGGGGCTACACTGTACTACCAAAGGTTAGGAAGTGGGATGCCCACGGGATTCGGGTGCAGAGTGGAAACACTCACGCGTAATGCGTATAATCGATAGAAATAGTACAGTTCAGAAATAAGCAGTTTTAGGACACTTCTGGTATAGCTAGAAAGTCGAGACTCGGAAACTAGGCCCTAGGATAGTCAATACCCTTGTGAGCACCGAAGTACCCAAGTTACCTAGCCCACGGGCTGCCGGTGCATAGGTGTGAACTTGTGTCGGGTTTCGTCGTGGACTTCTATGGATGCCTGAAGGAAAGTTGCTGACAGGCAGTCAGTGAAGAGTGTCCGGTGGATCCCAAGAACGGGATCAAGAAGGAAGGATACCTGCAAGGAGAAGGGACAGAGTCTGGGTCTCTAGCCAGTGACCACGTGGAACCAGGAAGGAACCAGGTGATGTCGTGAAGATGCAGGTGAAGAGGTGAAGCTTGTCGCAGCAGCCACGGGTACCAGGAGACGTCGAGGACGACCAGGACCGGGAGGCGAGCTGTCCCACGAAGGCTCTTGCTGTCGGCGGCGTCGAAGTCGAACTAGAACTCACCAAGCCTTGGCAAGCGGAACCCACGAAGAATGGAGGACTTGCTTCTGGTGCAGACCAGGAAGGTCTGGGGTGCTTCTCTTTTGCAGAGGAGCAGGAGCCAGTCTGGAGGAGCCAAAACAGCAGTGGAAAATCGTAGGTGTGTCGTCGCAAAGATTGCTAGCCAGCGGGCAAGCAACCGGACAGACGCGGCAAGCAGGAAAATGCAGAAGGGCCCCACGCAGGACTCGTGGAGTGTGGGGGGCTGATCTTCGGTGCAGATGATGCTTGGGGTTTGGGCTTCTCAATCCCCGGTGCACAACTTCGAGGGTGCCTCAGAAGCTGCGCTGGAAGATACTCGCCATTTTTCCCAGGTAGCCGGTCCCACGTCTCTCGTCGCCTCCACGGATCTCAGCTCGGCTGTGGACGTGGATCAGGGTCGGAGAAGTCTGGAAGTCAAGGCTCTGGTCGGGCTCTGCAGTCGGTCCCTCGTAGAACTTCAGCAAAGCAAAGGGTAGCCACTCCTTGGCCACAAGGGAGATTCTCCAGTCTTCTTCTTTCGTCGAATGTCGAAGGTCCAGAGTTTCTGTTCAAGTTGCAGGTTCAGGATAATCTAATTTAGCAGGGCCCAACTAGCTACTAATATACTGGGCTAGTGGGCTGGGCTACCTGCAAGGTCCCTCCTATGGGTGGGACCAGGAAAGGGAGTGGCTACACCCCCTTTCCTTTGTCCAGTTTCGCGCCAGAGCTGGGGCTGGAGTGCCCCAGCACCGGTTTGAACTGGACTATGCATGGAGCACCTTGTGTGCCCCAGGCATGTCTCATTCCTTTCAGCCCTCCCTGCCCCAATACACTATAGTCTGTCTGGGGAGGTGCTAGCACCTCCCCAAGCAGGAAACCTATTGTCCAGGCCTCCCTGGCTGGGAGGGCTCCCAGCAGCAGGAGGTCAGACTTGTGTCTGTGGCAGCAGCATCCATTTTGTGATGCTGAGGCTTTGGTGAGAGTTAAACAGCAAAGTAGGATTTTAACATGTCTCTCCCTCTAGAAAGGAGGAATAATATCCTCATCACCAGAAATGGTATGGGGGTATTATTCCAAAGTGTTAGACAACTTACACGACATGTTTTGATAAAGCCAAACCATAGTTACCATAACCGTTTAAGATTATAAGGCACTTTAAGAGTATATGGTAGGCTATATCATAGAACAGCTATAAGGACATGGTTCCGAAAGCTGCAGACAGGCTCAGCTCATGCTAGAGCACCATCTCACATGTTACCAAGCACTCTGCCTCCAGGATTGTTAGGGCCTGCCATAGGAGTGGCTGATAGGTACACATGTGTCTATATATAAGGGTAGATATAGGTATACTATATCTAAGCAAGGGGTGATTACACGACCTTGCCCCAGCTGAGTGATCAGCCAGTTGTGTCTGATTGGAAGGCCAGACATGGGGTGGCATAATACATGCTGCAGCGCCTGGGAGGCCTAGGGTACACCTATGCCCTGGGTACCTAGGGTACACTGTACAGGGTCCAATAAGGTGATCCTTACCAATTGGGTATGTACCTAGGGTACATGGAGTCCATTTTAAAGAGAGAGCAGACAGCCTGAGACCCTGAATGTCAGGATCTCAGGCCAACTAAGTCGAAAAACCAGCTAGACACTAGGCAAAAGGTTGGGGGTAACCATAGTCAGATATCCACCTTCCTACAGTATGTATATAATCTTCCTCTTGGGCCATGCTGCAACCCAAAACAGGGTTGTTCCAGCTAACCATAAACAGTGACCCCAGCAACTCTCCTGCATGTTTTTCCTCTTAAAATGAATAATTATTCATAACACACTGCTCACTGGACCCTGCACAGTGCGTTTAAATCCAATCTCCTAAATTGGTCCTTTGCTTTTTTATCCTAACTCTTTTAGTCTGGAGGCTCCTTACCCCCCCTGTCAGCCTGTTCCCTAAGAGCCTATTGACCATTCTTTTAGCAATATGAAGCCTACCTTTTCCCACCATGAACTGCTGTGGTCTAGATTCCTCTTTCAGGTAGTCCAGGAGAATCTGACTATCTCTGTGGCCCAGAGGTGCTGTTATCTCAGGCAGCCAGCAGGCTGACTCTTGCCTGTGTAAAGCATCCCTGCAGCCTGACCAGACTGCTTTCTCTCTTCTGGCATCTGCCTCATGCCTCAATCAATGCATTCCATCCTTGCATCTAACCTGAGCATCTGCCTTCCTTTTCCGCTCCTCCATTGCACTGGGAAGGCCATATCACTCATTAGTTGT
The DNA here is from genome assembly GCF_964204655.1 of Triturus cristatus. NCBI lineage: Eukaryota > Metazoa > Chordata > Amphibia > Caudata > Salamandridae > Triturus > Triturus cristatus. The sequence continues at coordinate 930,598,959 of NC_140584.1, forward strand.
ACCATACACAACGCTAGGAGGCTAAGGACCAGGGTGGTGTAACATGGACTGCTTTGTAAAGCATGAACCCTATGCCTGACCCATGGTAGTATTACTAGTGCCACCTGCATAACTCTATGCCGGTGAAACGAGTCACATTATCACAACCACCAGCACCCACAGGTGCACAGTGGAGTGTTGCTTGGATGGGTATATCTTGAGTGAAAGCAGAAGACCTCTTTGAGCTTGGTGCCTGCACCTGGTTGCTGTTCTTGCCATTCTACCAATGCAGCAGAAAGTATACGAATGGTGCGTCAGTGTATTTGGGGGATAACAGGTGTCCAGAGCTGAGATCGCAAGTGACATGTTGACAAGACCATTTACAGTAGGTGAGCCATAAACAGCCAAACTACGTGAATTCCCTGTTCACGTTAAAATGTATGATTACTTCTTTTCTCTTCTTTTTGTTTTCATTTTAATGGTGAGTTTTTTATCCCTGCCCCCTCAAGGTTCTAAAAATTGGCCGTGAGATCATTATTCCTCAGCTTACAGCTGTTCTGAATGTTGCCATCTTAGAAGGACAGTACCCCACCTTGTGGAAGATGGCAGTGGTGAAGCCACTTTTGAATAAGCCTTCTCTGGACCCTGTAGAATTGAGAAATTATCGGCCGATCTCTTTACTTCCTGTTCCAGCTAAGATTCTGGAAACGTACCTAAATTCTCACCTCAGTGCATGCCTACAGGATCACCAATTACTCGTTGGCTCACAACATGGGTTTAGAAGCCACCATAGTACGGAAACAGCATTGACTGCTGTATTTAACAATATCCATATTCAAGTGGACGCAGGGCACACGTCTGCATTTTCATGTCTGCAATAGCGCCTTGACGCCCTTGGGCTAAGTTCGCGCTTTATAAATTCTATATTCATTAATTCATTCATATTGATATCCAGGGCTCCAAATGTATGTAGTATCTGACTGTTTTAATTCCTTTAGTTAGGATATTACTGCCAACAAAAAAGAGGGTCAAACTATACTCCTGGAGTCTCTGAGCCCGGTTCACAAAGATAAACTGAGACGAAAGTCTAACTTTGTGATCTTCGGTGTTCACAAAGAGAATTTACGAGTAGTAAAGTTAGACTTTTGTCTCAGCTTAAGTTTTGGTCTCAGTAAGACTTAAGACCAAAACTTAAGTTAAACTGAGGCGAAAGCCTAACTTTCTGACTTTTGGTATTCACAAGGGGAACTTACGATTAGTAAAGTTAGACTTTTGTCTCAGTTTAACTTAAGTTTTAGTCTAAGTTAGACTTAAGACCAAAACTTAAGACCAAAACTTAAGTTAAACTGAGACAAAAGTCTAACTTTACTGCTCGAAAACGCCCTTTGTGAATACTGAAAGTCGTAAATGTAAACTTTCGTCTCAGTTTACCTTTATGAATCTGGCTTTCAGATTCTGTTGATCCATCAATGACACCAGATGCATGGAAGGTTTTTCCAGCTAGCCTGGTTGCACTGGGATGCCTCGAAGACTGGATAGGAATCAGCAGCCTCAAGCTGGATGGTCTGACCGAGGGCCTGCTTTCACATCGATGTCACTTGCTTACTACCACTTTCCCATTTAAAGAAATTGACGTTCAGCCTGGCCATATTGTAGCCATAGGACAGTCAACCGACTGGTCTCAATTCTGACCCAAAGATGAAGTCAGAACATAATAGGGGCATATTAAATGTATTAATGCCTAGAAACAGCAAGCAATCATGCTGTTAACAACTCAACCTCACCCCCTTCGATCTTCCTTTGTCTATATCTGCTTCACGCCTCTGAACACCTTCCTTGTTCTTAAAATGCAACTACGCACCAGGTGCAACCCTTAGCATTAATCAGGGCTGGCTCTAGGACCTGGTGCTGACCAGGGGGGTGGAGGGGGTCGGAGGGTGTTTAAAAAATGACTTATGGGTTTAAAAGTACCTGCTGCAGAGTTCCTTGTAGGTCACACAGTTCAGAGGCAACAATATAAATGGCAGGATAATTCTGATGATTAATGTTCTGCAGAGAGATCGAATTGTGTCTAGTGGCAGTACTGACTCATCACACCGTGGCGTAGAGGGTTAATATGTCTGTTGCAAAAAATGAGTACCATGCAGATGACAAAACTGTATTTTATATGGATAGCTCAAAAAGTTACCGCTTTTGTCATAGATAGTCTTTTGTTACTTGCAGTTCATACGTTACAGGCCTAAGCGAGCAAAGTGACCTATGAACTGTCATCAAGGAGTTGCATGCAAACTGCAAGGCTCAGGGTGGGAACCTTATGTTTACCTCAGTCTTTCATTATCTTAATGTAGCTAAAAGGCTTAGTTCGGGTAGAAATACATTCCTATTAGTAAAGCCGATCCCAAGCACTGTGATTATATCCCGAGTTTGTGCTTCTCTAGACCAAACTCTTTTAAAATATATTGTCAACCAGTATGGAGTGTGATTGCTACACCTTGTAATCCTCATTCTTTTATAAAACATTTCCTATAGACTAGTGATTCATTGTCTCTGTATAATGTGTATGTGATGTAAAGTGCCCGGACACCTTACAATGGAATGAGTTGTGTTATAAACAAAATAAATGCATGTGAGAGGGGGGCTCTGGAAAGATGAGGGGCACTGTTGGAGTGTGGAAGGGAAGGAATCCGTGGAAAAGGAGGTCTTTGATGGGGGGCGCCAATAATATTGTTGCACCAGGAGCTCCCGCGCTAAAGCCAGCCCTGGCATTTATATTTAAAAGCATATGCGTAGTACCTGGCACAAGTTTTTGTACAACACACCACTAACATTTTTGTTTCTCCGTAGGTCTTGCACCCTTACCTCGATGAGCAGAGCGTGCTGCTAGTGCAGCTGTTTGGCATGGAGGCACTTTACGAGCCAGACCCGAGTGGGCAGAGACCAGGCGTAGTGGTGCCCAGAGATGGGCAAACTCTGCAGCTCTACGTCAAGCAACAGCTCGGGTGGACCGCTGTGCCACTGTTCGAAGGGTAAAGTACTACACCTTTCCCTATCCCAGACATGCCCATGACATGATCCCTACCCTTACCAAGCTCTCCCTCTAATGTAAACGTATTTTAAAAAATGCCACAGACTGGCGAACGTTACCATGGCTAATGTCACTCGAAACGCGCCTCCATTGTTGCTTCTGCGTGCTGCCGGCGCACTGCAAAAACAAAGACGTGAAACACAATATCATGACTGAGTCACTATTTTTATTGCTTCTGTTCCAAACGCTGCATGAATAGACGAATGTGTTAAAATTGCTTTTTTTTACTCGCGCATGAATAATATGCTTTTCCCAACAGTGGGTAAATTGCTCAGTAAGTGCCCCTGTATTATGCTGCCTATAAAAGAATTGTGCGAGGCACGTCAAAGGGAGGGGAGGCCGACACCGCCGATAGCAGCAGATGCCAATAATGCCCTTCAATATGGCCGCGCGTTTGTTAAAGAGCGCCATGTGACGGCAGTGCACGAGGGTCTATTATTAAACAAGCTCTCAGTCGCAGTCGATATATCAGGCTAATTATAGTCATTTTTCATTTGACATCATTTTCAGAAAGCAAAACAGCAATGCCTGTGTATGTGAGTCAAATGTGTGTGTCAAAATAGCCTTTTTAGTAGAAATTAAGGCTACAGCGGGTACAAACGCAATAATCAAAAGTCCTAAAATACCTCAGTTAAGATTCTCTTAATTTGTTACTTCTTAAAATGAAAAAGCATCACATCATAGAGCTACACAAAATGTTTACTCCCAATAACTCATGCGATGTCATGACGTGGCAAACACATTTGAGTCTGCGCCAGGCAGAGGAGGCATATGACGCCATATGTGCAGATTTAAGTTTGCAATGGCCATACTTATGAATAACAGGATTAACCCGTATGTGTGGGAATTCTCGGTGTATGCAAGTTGGTACATGCACTTACGTGAATTGGTGCATGCACTTACGTGACTGCGCTGGGCATATGAGGCTAACTCTTTTTTGTGCGGATTTCTATAGCACAAACTCGACCTGAAGGTATTGGAGCACTTTACAAGAGCACAAGTTATGTTACACATGGACACATTCATTTTTTGGTAGGCACGGGGTGATTAAGTGATTTCCCAAGAATCAGAGGATGCTGAGCGGACGCCGAGGCTCGAACCCAGTTCCCCAGCCGGCAGCGCTAGCCATAAGGCTACATCCCCGCCCCAATTTTTTATTTTTTTTAAAGAGTTTCATATAGCGCGAACTTGACCCGAAGGTATCAGGGCGCTTTACACAAGCACCAGTTAGTTGCATTACATGAGGGCACATTCATTTTTGTTAGGCACAGGGAGATTAGGTGATTTGCTCAGAATCATAAGATGTTGCACGTCCTTGCCGTGACTCGAACCCGTTTCCCAGATTTGTAAATGTAAATGTATGTGTCTTGTAAAGCGCACTGCTGCCCTGAGGCGTCCTGGCGCTGTAGACCACTGGGGAACCCGTCCTGGCTATCCCTGTGAGATGGTCCCTCCTGGGTATCTCCAAGGTGAAACCAGGCATCCCCGGCGAATGTGGGGGGCCGTTGTGGAGATGAGGCAAGCTAATGCCCAGAGTCGCCGAGTGTGATCCCTGGTTAGAGTAGGCACCGAAGCGAGAATTATCGAGTCCGCTGGCCCTGGTCCACGACCCTGCCGCGTCAGGGATTGAACCCTGGTCCCAGGCCGTCCTCTGCTTCTGGGTCTGCTTTGACGTTGCCTTAGCCGTTAGGCCAACTCCTCACCTCAATTTAGATGCAGATGTGGCAGGAGTAGGGTTGCCACCTGGCCACTTTTCTACCGGCACCGCTGGTATTTTAATGTCCAAACGAACAAAAATAAGCAAGATCCCATAAAGCCGTTATTTTTAGTCTTTATCTGTACATGCTAAAAACAACAAACCAAAGATAAATAGAAAACACTTTAAATGTGTTCTAGCGCTGCATTAATGATCCATCCAAGTTTCAAGTTTTTATTAGAGATTTAGATCATACAATGAGATCTATAATATACAAAAATACATAAATTAATAAAAATGTAAAAAGTAGCAAGAAAAGTTAAAAAAAAATTACAACACAGCTTTTGCTGTTGTAATACAATTTTTTTAAAAGTGGTTTTAAAAACCTCTGTTAGTAGTAAAACGGAACAGACAAAACTAACATGTTCCATAGTCTGTATTCCATTATAACATAAGGTGCATATTCCGTTCTCCCTAACTATATTCTGCCTTGCATCCATCACAGTTTTTAGCGGTAAACGTTTCAACCTACATAGCATTATACACCTTCGCAACATGTGTTCCAGGTTCCAGTTCAAATACACCTGGGGAACTGCTGCCTCACATGATTGAATAAGACAATGGAAATGAGGTTCTGCTCTACATAGATCCATATTATTCTCCATGAAGTAATTTTTCATGGTATGTTTTAAATAACTTTTAAAATGAACATAGCTCATAATCTGAAATTTCGAATCTAGTCAAAGGAAAATGCTGAAGTGTTGTTAAAATGTTGGTTAAAAATGAACCAGCCTATGTATTATGAGAGAGACATTCCGAGACCATAAGACTCCTTAAAGGCATTTCTTTGATGTCTAGAATACAATGATACCATCGTAAAATAGTGCTAAACCTCTTATGTAAATGCTCACCAATCCTAATTCTAGCCTTAGTGCTACTATTGAAACCATGTATTATGCAGGAATTTAAAGTGCAAATATTGCGAAGATACTTCCCCTCTCCCTTATAGTGCCATTGATTAATATTTATTGTCTCTATAACATATAAAAGGTTCGGCAGGATAACATTATGTATAAGAGATTATTAAAGTGCTTGTGACCAGTTCCTCCATAAAGTGCCCTCAGTGCATTTCCTTGAGCATATGTCTCATTTCATATATGTGCAATATGTTCATTATCAGCCAGATTTGCGGACATATTTCTTCCAAGATAAGGGTATAATTTTACTACTCCTATGGAAGGTGGGCGTGGCTAACCGCCGAACATGGCCGACATGCTCTAGCCGAGCTCCGGACCGGGCCTGCGATCCTGCAGATACGAGCGGCATTGCGGGGGCCATCCTGGTTGCAAAACACGCTACCTACCCTTTAACACCGACGATGAGCAGAATGTTAGAGTAGGAGCGCCGATTCCGGGCACGCCAAGCCGGTTATAGCAGGCGCTCTCGGCTGGGGTCGATCTGGTGGTGCGGAGGCCTCCGTTAGCTACGAGTGAACTTTGCAATCCTCCGGACTGGAGGGGTAGGCGCCGATGTACTACGCTGCCCTGGCTGTAAAGTAGACATCCGAACCCCGGGAGGCGGCACCGGAGAGAACCACTCGGAGACGCCCCGCCAACACTGCCAACACTGGAGGCATATCGCGCTTTTCGCGCTTTTCGCGCTTTTTGCGCTTGTTGAGCTGAGGCCCCCAAGGTAGGGTGCACGTTGTGGCCGCGGCCTGGGTGTCAGTGACCCCGACAGAGCAGGCTGCTCCCGGCTCGGAATCTCCGGCGAGCCTGGTGCATGTACTGCAGCAGGGCCCTGACCGGCGGTAATTGGGATGTCCCTGCAGGTTTGAATGCCGCGGTCGGGCCCGGGGGCTGCTGATGGTCCCGCTGTGACTGACAAATTAATGTGCGGTGGCTTCTGGAGTGTGGCGGCGGTGGCGCGCTGGCCATCTAGCAGACGTCACAATAAAATTGAGGTTTTTACCTCTACTCCTGGTCCCTGATCTGTCCACCTGGGCCCCTGCATGCTGTAGCGCTGTAGCGCTGGATGACAACAATTGGGAGGTGGCTGTTGGGGAAGACTTCCCTTTTGTGGTTCGTGCCGGAGCTCCCTAATTAGTGTGCAGGCTCCCCTGGCATCTGGTGAGTGCCTGCAGTGCATTCCATCTGGGACTCTAAGTCCCAGAGGTCCTTACTCCCTGGAGGGAGGAGTTGACTCCTGACTCGCGCTCAAAAAACGCGCTCCGGATACCCGCTCAGCCCGGGCCAAGGGTGGGCCGTTTGTGGTCGTTAGTGGGCCGGTAGAGGCAGGGCAGGGCCACACCCCTAAGGACTTCTCACAAAAGCCGGTAATTACCTCTTGGAGACCATCAGCGTGAGCGGAGAACTATGAGTAAACATAGAACCTCGGGACGGGTGGGGGAGGATGCAGCATTGTAGGGACTTTGGACGCTTTCATCATAAGAGCAGAATCCCTGGTGTCACATCAAATCCAGCTGACGGAAAGAAGGGTGTCGACTGAACTGGCGCAGGCACAGAGACGCTCATCGCTCGGGCATATTGCCCTGTCAAAATCACCAATTACGAGTAGGCTGAGCCAGTCTGTGATTCCAGAGGAGGATCCATGTTGTATTACAGAATCACAGTCACGCCCTTTAAGTCCGCCACAGTGTCCAGGGGGGGTCAAGGATGGTACTAGTATTAGCTATAATCAAGGGTCAAAGGGGGAGGAGGGTAAAGAGGCCCATAATTCAGTTAAGGTGGGCAAGAGTGTGATTGTTAAGATCCATGAGGAAATGGGGGAGAGTATGAATGAGGGTGTTAATGAAAATGCCGCGGACCCGATTTTAGCCAGGGGAAATAGGTCAGTTACGACACGGTCCCAGATAAAAGCAAGTCCAGCAGTTTGTGACCAAACAGCCCAGGCAAAAAAACAAAGGGGGCCCCCCAAGAAATATAAGCAAGCACTCGACTGGCGCAGCTGGGGCGAGGGAGGAGGGGGCAGATGATTCAAACAAAGTAGCTTCATGTCCCAATGTGGTGCACGAGGAGATTGATTTAGAATTGGTTAGGAATAGCGCACTTTGGGCCAAAATTGAGCATCTCCTTAGCCTTGCCTTAAAACCCTTATTATCTAAATTAGACCGGATTGAGTCTCACTTGATGGAGATGGGAAATTGGAGAAAGGGTCCCGAGTTGCACCAGGAGAGTTTGATAAGTGGGAAAGGTGTGGATATTATAGGGAGGACCGTTAGTGATCATGTGGCGGTAGAGACAAGGCCTTCTGATGGGAAGAATGGACTAGGAGCACAGAGGGTCAAACAAGTGCCCGGTACTAGAAGAAACCAGGACCAAGGACAAGCGATTAATGAGGGCGAGACAGAGAGGCGGGGACCCACTCCGGATCAGGCTACTAGGGGGATCTTGAGTAAGGAATATAACAGGAACTCGGAGGGCAAAGGCTGTGTGCAGGGATCAAAGGGGTTGATACATCTAGATCTCCCTCCTGCATGCAGCCCATACACATTGGTTCTCGTGGGCGTGCCGGCACCCAAAGGGAACACCCGGGAAACGACAGAAATATTAATAAACAAGACGGCACACTGGCTAAGTCAGAATGCGAGGTTTAATTGTACAGACCTTAGGCATATTTTAATGGTGAGGCGAGTAGCATGGCTAGGGAAGTCTAAAAAAGTATACCCAGGGGACTGTGTTGTAGTAACCCTCAGGCCCCCTAACCTGGTGGACAAAGCACTTCGTTGCTTCAGAGATCGAGCGTGGGAGGAACGATTGGCGATAGGCTAGTTGCCCCTGGAATTCTTTTATAGAAAGCCGGCAAGATTAGCATTGGAGGTTAGCAATTATGGAGAGGGATCATTAGAATGTGCATATGGAGCAGGGGGAGTGAGAGATATCCCTTTACGCAACAGGTTCGACTCACTGCTTAGGGGGAGAGTTTTAAGTGAGGTGGATTGACGGTGGGCGAAAAATGGAAGGGTACAGCAGCTAGACCAAACAAAGGAATCAGGTAGGGTCTCACAGGGTGTTGATGCGGGGTGTGGGGATAACATGGAACTGTTAATGGAAAATGTAGGGATGGCAGGGAGGATTGCCACTATGGTAGCACTGGAAGAGGGCATCACACCAGAAAGAGTAGCAAAGGACCCCGTAAACTCGTCACAGTTGGAAGTACACAAGGTTAAAAATTCCAATATAATAAAAATAAAATCTTGGAATATTGCAGGGCTTGCGTCCAAAATAGAGGACCCTGATTGGCTGCAATATATTCAGGGTTTCCAGATTATATGTTTACAGGAAACCTGGATAATAGATTGTAGTAATATTCACTTAGTAGGTTACAAGCGCTTCGCTGTCCCGGCCCGAAAGTCCTGCTCAGGGAGAGCCATGGGGGGATTGTGTATTTTTGTGGACCTACAATTGGGAGGCACTTGGACCGATCTAAAATGGTCCTCTGCTTGTATGCAGGCCCTTAGGTTTTCTAATTATGGGGACTGTATTCTCTTGATCAATTTTTATAACCCAACGTCACAAAAAAAGACAGGGTCTGGTGTGGAAGAGTTAGATGCTAGGCTCACTGCAGGGAATTGGGTCTACAAGGGGGCGGTTGCCCAGTTGGTAGCCGTTGTGGGTGATTTTAATTGTCATCTTTGCCCTGATCTGAGACCGGCCCAAGGAAATTGGTTTTCGTGCCCGGTTAGGATCGGACCGCACTTTGAGCACTCAATTGAGGGCAATGAGCTGGAAAGGGTGTTTAGCAAACACGCCCTTGAGCATACCGTGGATTTGATAACCAAAGAGAGGGAGAGAGATTAATCCCACTTTTAAGGGGAGGGGGTGCTCCTCTTTCAGTGACTTTATAGTAGTCTCTAAATATTTAAAAGACCGGGTAAGTGGGGCTGATATTGACCTAAGTGCTTTTAGTGACCACAACCCTCTAACATTGGTGGTTGAGGGTGTGGTCACTAAAAAATCTAATAAGAAGGGAAGGGGTGGTAGCATAGAGAAAATAACAGACCAGGGGAGAAGATTAAAATGGGCCAAAGTGGATGGATGTACTTTTCATTAAAAAACTCATAAGAGAAGGCAAGAGAGAACTAGAAAGGTGCCTGGACCCCGTGGTTGAGGGTCCAGAAGTAGTTAAATGCTTTGAGGCAGTTGCCCATTTAGTGGACAAGTTGTTGTGCTCCACCCACCATGGTCCAGCTATGGATAATCCAAGATGGTTTGATAAATCCTGCACCTCAGCCCTTAAAAATTTAAAAAGTTGTTTAAAAAACTCACCAAGGGATAAGTTGAAAGTAAAAGAGTCAAGGCTGATATATAATCAGGCCGTTAAATGCAGGAAAAGAGCCATTCAAACACAGGCCTGGGAAGACCTAAGGGAGGCTGCCTTAAGGAGGAACACATCCGCTTTCTGGAAAATAATTAATAATCCATGTTTCCAGGATGCCAGTGTTCCCGCACTCAGCACCAATATCTTGCCGGAAGATTGGGTAGCTCATTTCAAAGGCCTTTATAATTATGTAGCGGATAGTACAATTCCCTCTGAGGTGGAGGCAGGGGAGGTACCTGCAATTATGTTTACGTTGGAGGAGATCATTGGGGGAATACAGGGTCTATCCCCTAATAAAGCGCCAGGACCGGATGGCATTCCCCCGGATCTTTTTCTAAGTAATATTGAGTTGTGTGCGCCCATACTGACAAGAGTGATTAATGCTGCAGTAACGTTTGGTTGTCCCAGTTCGTGGTCCACAGCGATAATTGTCCCTATATTCAAAAAAGGGAATAGGGACAATCCTTAATGTTATCGCCCGATCTCTTTGATCGACGTCACAGCGAAAGTTATGGGACGTGTGATTTTAGCACGATTGATGGATTGGTCGGAGGAAAATCGGGTCACTACTGATGTTCAATATGGTTTTAGACCGGGGAAATCTACATCCGACCAGTGTATACATTTATATTTACTAGTGACTAAATATACACTAGCAAGTGAGGGGTCAGTTTATTTAGGCTTTATGGACCTAACGGCCGCATTTGACCATGTAAACAGGGAGAAATTATGGGCCCTTTTAAGTAGGCTGGGGGTGGATGGGGGACTTATAAATATACTTAGGGACCTACACTGTAACACATCTGCTAGAGTCTGATATAACCGTGAGGGGAACCTATCAGCATCGTTCTCATGCACCAGTGGGGTTAGACAAGGGTGCATTTTGGCCCCCTTTTTGTTCTCCCTATATATTAATGGATTGGAGCAAGCATTACTTGATCTAAAGGTGGATTCCCCCAGGGTAGGATCTAGGCCAATCCCGGTTCTGCTTTACGCAGATGACGCGGTACTTCTAGCACGCATACCCAGGGGCTTGCAGCGTCTAATAGACGGTTTTGTTAATTTCATGGACACGCTGGATCTGTCGGGCAATCTCTATAAATCCTTTGTCATGGAGGTTGGACGCAAACCCATTAAGAAATGTACTTATAAAATGGGTGATAATAGTATAGGGAAAGTACAACATTTCTCATATCTAGGCATTTTATTTGATGGGCGTTTAAATTTTAAAATTTTACTGGAGGAACGATGCACAAAGTTAGTCTCGGCCACAGGTTCCATTATGAATTATGGACGTAGGCTGGGATGGTGGTCCCCGGAGCAGATAACAAGATTGTACACCTCAATTTGCTGTGCAAAGGTGTTATATGGAGCTAAACTTTGGGGCTGTAGAGAAGTCCATCAGCTTCAGACAGAGGAGAATAAATACCTGAGATCCCTACTTAACATTTCCCAAAGTACCTCATATTATGTCACCCATGAGTAACTAGGATTGGCTTATATAGAGGTTGTGGTTCATTTGAAGCCGATTATGGCCTGGATTAGGATATGGGCAAACCCAGAGGCTGAACTAAACAGGCAAATAATTATGGGCAGCATCAGTAGGGATAAAGGGTTGTCCATTCCTTGGCTGAGATATGTAAAGTCCTCTCTTGAGTCTATTGGATGTAAAAACCTTTTTAGTACCCCCATGGTAATTACCCGTTTGGACAGGAAATTGGTGATGAAAAGATATTTTAACTATGTCCAATTGCAGAGAGAAACAAAAGAAGGGGGCAAGAACTCTGTGATAGCTTACAATATGTTGAAAACGGTGGTGGGGATGGAACCGTATTTGACTCTTATGTGTAATGCTCAGGATAGGTTTTTAATAATCCGTTTTAGGCTCAATCTTTTACATCACTTGTTATCTGTGCCTCATGGTTTTACTGTTTCGGTTGAGCAGAAGGGTCCCTGTAGCTGCGATCTACGATCTCCTCAGGATACCCTTCATTTTGTACTGTTATGCCCATTTTATTCAGTGCCGAGACGTCGATTTTTAGTTGGTATTTTAAAACAGGCTAAATTCAAGCAGGCCAGGGTCGCCTTGCTATACCTACAAATGGTAAATGACTCTCGGACTCTGTTTTGTGTGGTGAATTTCTTGAAGATGGCCTTAAAAATAAGGAAAACAAGAGGGGTTTGCTGAAGAAAAAATTAGTACGGTATTTGATGTATATCAGCATGGATTTTAATGAATTTTTTTTTTTTTTATTGCTATGTGCTTTTATGGTGTTTTCTAGATGCCGAATAAAGATTTTTGATTGATATTACTCCTATGGTAGAATTATAAAAAAATACTTATACTTTGTATCGGTCCGACACCCCTTTGGATGAAACCTCATGACCTTGGTTTTATTTATATTAACCTTCAGGGACTGAGCGTCTGAGTAAGATGACAACATATGAAGGTGTGTCTGGTGGCCTTTGAAAGTTAGGTGTAGCAAAACAATATAGTCCGCATAAAGTAGTGTCCCTAGGGAGCGTCGCCGAACTGCTGAAGATGGCAGACACGTGAGCCTGTAGCTCCATACATCTTCCTTTTATAACTCCCCCAGTTTCAAGCCATACTACAGGCGAATCTAAACCGCCAGACGAGGTGGGCACAGACAAATAGGTGAAAAGACAACCTCTGGTGCTTCTCAATGGAGAGAAGCGTTGTCAGGTTGAATAAAGGCAGAACTTGAGGCCTAAGGAAACCTCGAGGTACGACTCATGGGGGTGGTCCAACAGGTCGCGCTGCTTTTGGGGTGAGGCCGCAGGAACTGGCTGCTAGAATCTGGGCAGAAGACGGATTCACCCTACGTGGAGCTGCTTGTGGCTGAGAGGAGGCGGTCGCTGAGTGCGGTGCGGAAGGGAGAGCTGCACTTCGGTCATACCCCGGCAGAGGACAGGAGAGTCGACGGGGAATCCTGGTCCGTGGCTACTCAAACAGGCAGAAGGTGGGCAGACAGTGGCTGGATGTTACGGAGACTAGGGTGAGCCGGTGAAGGGACAACAGATCTACGTGAATGGAGGACTCAGGAGCTGGGCTGAAAGTGGGGGACTAGCGCTGGATCCACACTCTCTGGAGGACGCATATATGGCCCTGCTGCCGCTGACGTCACGCTACAACATAACGCTTCCACAGGAAGAGTGAAGCCCTCAGAGCAACGGTGTCGGAGTAAGGCCCGAGTGCGATTTGGGAAGAAATGGATGGAAGCCAGAAATCACCCTGACTGGGCGTGATCAGGTAGGAGAGATCCTTCACCCCTGGCTACGACGGAGAGCTGCGTTGTAGCAGACCACACACCTTGGCCCTGGGGAGATGGAGTATGGGCCTGGCAAGTGACAGTATTCCCAGGCCATCCCCACGCTGATCGCGGATAAACAGTGTACAGTACTAGATGACCCAGGCCTGGAGACATTAGGCATTGCACAGAGACATTCGTAAGGGGGAGGAAAGTTTGGGGCCGTAATCAAGGCCCAGGGACAGAACTACACTCAGTGGACTGGGGAGGAGCATGGTGCCCCTTCACATTCTGAGGTAACACCCGGACAGACATGACCTGAACGTAATGGCCACAGATTTCAAAGTCTACCTAGGAAACCATTGCACTGTATGATGAGCGGAGCTTGAGGGGGTGGGGGTGTGCAGGCTCCGGGGAAGGGTTTGATCTGGGCAAGAAGGACTAGACAGAACTCACACAGGCCCCGGTCGTATTACGAAATAGAGTTATACTGTGCAATACGCAAGCACATCAGAGATAGAGCTCTATCCCTGCGGTGCTCCTCTCCTAGGTAGGGGAATTATTGTGATTTAATTTTATTGTGACCCCAACTAATATATTGTAGGTCGCCACCCCGACGCAATGGGCAAAACCAGGGTGAAACAACCAGAGACTCAATTGATTAGGATCAATTGCTAGGGACACAGCAACAAGAATTGGAACCTCCGGGAGATCCGGTACAGTTACAATTGACTACAATACTGGAAGCCATTGCGGACACGAAGGCCACCTTACACCAAGACATTAGCACAGTGTCAGTTGGGCTGGGATTGTTGCGTACTGATCACCTGAAACTGGTGGAAAAGGTAAAGATAACAGAGTCCTCCCTGGCTGATCTGCAACCTGTGCAAAAGACACAGTCCCTTCAACTCACAGATCTAACTGACCGGGTCCAATGCTTGAAAGAAGAGCTGAAGATGCAGAAGGCCGCAACAGGCACAACAATATTCGTGTGGCGGGATTGACGGAGGGGGTGGAACAATCTGACATGATAGCTTACGTTGATATAGAGGTGGACTCAGAGGGGCTCTCACCCTTCTATACATTAGAACGGGCACACAGGGTCCCTGACCACCCACCGGCACTGGGGCATCCCCCACACCCTGTCGTGGCAAAATGACTACACTATTAGGACAGAGAAACGTTGTTGCAAAAACTAGGACAGCAGGTCCTTTTGTGGTCAATAATAGTATGGTATCACTTTTCCCAGACTACACATTAGAAGTACAGAGAAAAAGAGCCTCATTCTTTGAGGTCAAGAAAGCTCTGCTGGAAGAGGGTCTGCAATATTCCCTGATGTTTAGGGCTACATTGCGAATTCAACAAGATGGGAAAACTCACTTTTGCAATGATCCAATGGCGGCTTGTGAATGGCTTGAGGGATTCAAATCTGGCATACATCCTAAGAAGGATAGTACTGTTAGCTTACAACGGGGAAAGGTGACAAGGAAGCTCCCTAAACGCCCTCGGAATGGCTCAGCATAGAAACCCAGACCCTCACAGATTGAAAAGGAGAGAGCTGCAGCTCTACAAGAAGGGGACGGGAGAATCTGAACCAGAGTCCTCTCAAGCGGACAGGGTCCTTCTCCCGGATGTAACTCCGAGAACAGCAGGTGATCCAATGTGAGGCTGCATCGATGGGAGAAATGAATGCCTTCCTTGTTGCAATTACTGAACCTCGACGGGGGAGGACACTCCTAGACAATTGTTGTTGGAAAGGGTTGGCACGACGAGGCCTAACAGTAGCTGCTGCTACCTCACAGCTTACCCCTCCAGGAAGGGTTGCACATTACTGTGTTTTATCCTTCGAACTTGCTGTCATGGTTTGCTTAGGGTTTAGCGTGCTGGCCGTTGCCAGACTGCTCTCCGGAGGGGGAGTTTATGTTTCGAAATGTTTAATATTTTATTTTATAACGTTTTTTTCTATGCAGGAGTTTTTATGCTTGCACGAGTCGAGGGACGGGGGAGTGGGGTGAGGGACGATTTGGCGCTACATGATGTGATATGGCTACACCACATTACATTTTGAAGTTTACCACATGGAACATCAGAGGGATGGGATCGACAACCAAATGAAATAATATTCATAGACACTCATGTAGATGGGGAGTGCAGATAGCCATGTTGCAGGAAACCTACCTGGTTCAGAATGAAGTGGACAATTTACGTAGGAGATAAATATTCGCAAACACTTTCGCTGCATATGCAAGAGGGGTGCTACTGTGGATAAGGACGGGAGTCTTCTTCGAACTGCAAACCACACTTATTGATAAGGAAGGAACTGTATGTGTTGGTACATGGGCAACTGTGGGGATGGGAGATTGCACTTGGGAGCGTATATGCCTGCAGCAAAGACCAGATTCACTTTCTGTACAGACTTTCAGCCCCACTGGCCAAGTTGATGTACGGGGATATACTCCTGGCAGGGGACTTTAAGGCGGTGGCGGATGTCCACTTGGATTGTTTGCTGCCACCAATGGAGCTCTATCACGCCATAGTGCAAAAAAGATGAGAGAATGGATGACAAATTGGGGAATGGAGACATATGGAGAACACAACATGCAAACACCAAAGACTATTCCTATTATTCACCGCTACACCGTTTACATACACGCATAGATGCATTTTTGTGTTCTCCTCCCCTGGGAACAGCCATTCAGCATACTGAGTACCTTGGATGCACAATTTCAGATCATTGCTGTTATTACTCAAGTTTAGGCTGCTAAGGAACCACCCACAGATCCCCTAGAAACTCTATAATCCACCATAGATAACTACTTCTCTGAAAATGCACAATCAGTGTCCTTGAGACAGGTAGAATGGGAGGCATTTAAGACAGTGCTGTGAGGACACTGCCTGGGACAATCGATCGGGCGCAAAGAGAATTACACCTAGAGCTGAAACCAGTAGAGAAAGAGCTGCATCGGCTGGGTACAGGGACTGAAGACCTGGAGAGGCTGAAAGAAATACATGTGCAATATTATGAGGCTCTAGAACGGTTTTATGACTATTATAAAAACCTATCCAGTACACCGACCCCTCTTGCACCACAAGTGCTAACTGACTTTCTGAAGAATCTACAGCTCGGTAAACTAGCCCCCCAGACTAGGGAGATGTTAAAAGGCCCGGTGACAGAGCGGGAAACCCAAGTCACCATTAAAAGCATGGCAACCGGGTAGACACCTGACCCAGATGGCCTCCCGGCGGAATTCTATTAAACATATGCTGCAATGCTGGCCCCTAGGCTGGAAACCTTTTATGCGGAATCCCTCCGAATTGGATGCCTCTCAAACTCACTGCATGAGGCAGTTGTGATTCCACTCCCCAAACCTACGAACCCACAGCCGAGTACTACAGATTTCCATCCACTTTCCATTTAAACATGGAATTTAAAATCCATAGCAAAATAATGGCTCTCCGCCTCCTCCCGCATATCTCTACGATGATCCACCTGGACCAGAATGGATTTATTCCATCCAGGAGTACCTCCCTTAATCTATGAAGAATCTATTCAATCTTATTTCAACCAGACATTCAACCCATCCCACAAGCTGCCCTTTTGTTGATTAATTTGGGAAAAGCCCTCAATACTGTTAGGTGGGATTTCTTGCTTGAGATAATGCGTCAGGTGGAATATGGCGATGAATGGTTGAAGTGGCTGCAGCTTCTGAATGGAAATCCCACAGCAAGAGTCCGAACAAGCAAGGTGGTGTCACTACAATACATAATCTCCTGGGGAACAAGGCAGGGATGCCCATTGTCTCCACTTTTATTTGCCTTAGTGATTGAACCACTGGTAACCCAATTCCGGATGGGTTGGGAAGGCATAGGCAGCCAGTTGCGAGAGCGCGAGTACATCATCTCATTTTATGCAGATGATCTCCTGGTATATTTATCCGATGCGTCAAGGGGCACTGTCACAGGCCTCGAGCGCTTGCAGCATTTTGAAGCCGTTTCGGGCTTAAAAGTTAACAGAAATACAACCTATCTGTTCCCTATGTCCCCCTCTCTTGCTCGGCCCCTAGAAGTCCCACCTGGCAGTAATTGGACAAATACAACCCTCGGGTACTTAGAGATTCATATACACCATGCGTCTGAGGATCTACAAGAGGGCACCTTGGGGAGAGCTCTCAGATCACTTAGAACGAATGTACAATTTCGGCATACCCTACGATTACCTATCATGGCCCGAATCTCATTGTCTAAAATGGTTATGCTACCACAATTATTGTAATATTTTATTAACCTTCCAATAATAGTGGCAGCTGGATGGTTTTGTCAACTGGATTTTTTTTGAGAGACCTTATCTGGTATACAGGTAGGAGGAGAGTATCTTTACCCATGTTACTGCAACCTATGTGGGAGGGCGACCTCAGGGTATCTCACTTTCAATCGTACTACTTGGCGACCCACCTTCAGTGGGTGGTCCACTGTTTAGATGGAAGAGGGTTGGAGGACATGGACGGGGCAGGGGGTAAGACAGACGCGTCATGGTTTCTAGCCAAGTTGCTTAACCCAGCTGTGGACAGCTCACGACGATCACCTCTTCTGACACCAGCCCTGAAATGTTGGAGTAGAGGGGTCCCACGACTGACAGACACCCCCCGATTTTTATCGGTTCTACCTATGATAGGACTGCCACACCGAGATCCTCTTTCTGTTTTTACAGCCGAACAGCTGGAGTCATGGTCGGGTGTGGGATTAGACACTGTGGGAGATCTTTACCACCAAAATGTACTTATCCCTTTTGAGGACCTGCTGGAGGGCTTGGGACTTCCCCCTGGGTTGTTCCTACAATATGAAGCATTAACACAAGCATTTAGGGAACTGTGGGGAAGAGGGAGAGAGGAACCCAAAACACACCCAGTGCGGTACTCTTTACTGTCTCTGAGATCTGCTGATCACTTAGTGAAGTGGCTCTGTTGTTCCCTGATGGATGCAGCTCATAACCCTCTCACACAGTTGCACGAGCACTGGAGAAGGAGTTCTCTGATCCAGAATGGAAGAGAATTCTTGCCTATCCTAGAACAGTATCTCATAACACAAGGTTTAAATATACCCAGTTTAATTATTTGCACATGACATACACGACACCTCAAAGGATAAATGTAGTCTATTGCGTAGAGACACGTGGTTGCCCTAGATGTTATCACGAGGATGCAGACTTCATACATATGCGATAGGTCTGCCCCACGCTGAAGCCATTTTGGGAGGAGGTAGTTGTAACAGTGAGCAGGCGCTGGGACAAGAGCTCAGTCCTACGGTTGGGGTTTGCTTGGTCGGATTTTTTCCCCACCTGCCCAAACGGAAGACTGGAATAGATTTATAGACCTTGCTTTGGTCCTTGCCAGACGAAGAATAGCCATGTCTTGGAAATCAAGTGCTGGTCCAACGATAAGCGCATGGAGACAGGACGTTACTTGCTGGGCGGAAGCCGAAGGCAGTGCCCTACTTAGAGAAGAGGCAAGGGGCTACGCAAGCCCCCTATCGCTGCACAATGGCGATAGATCCTTAAAACTTGGGAACACCCAGAAAGGGACCAAGACTCGGAGGGTAGTGACACTACTGGAACATAGGGGGGATTTAGTGACTAGAAGAGACGATCTAGAGAAATACCATTATGAAATCTGTTTATTGGCATTTTAGTTGCGAACAAATTACATGGTTCAATGTAGAGTCCAATTGGTTAATAATTGCAATAAAGTCGGTAATACAACACTTATCTTGTACACAGTGATGAATGGAGCCTGGTTTGACGCCCATTGATCAGAAGGGAATAAGATTATGGTCCCCTGCGCCATTACCATCTTGAAGATGTTCCCTTCACCGTCTTGTGATCAGGTGCTTCACCCACGGAGACTGGTAGCATTGCACCCAATTATCCCCGCCAAGCGGTCACTTCTATTTCATTAGCCATAAGAAAACGAGGCAAAACAACAAGCGCTATTGGCGTTCGCCTTAGGCCTAATGTTTCCTCCCTCAGGAGGGCCGTGCTCTCTGCCCTCGCCCACACCAGCAGCAAACTCCGCCACGCTCGTGTATGAGGAGGATCCGCTGCCTTCCAGCGTTTAGTAAGTAATCGCTTCGCCACCACCAATCCCAAGTCGATAAACCGCGACGTGACCTTGGTAGCTGGAGTTCTACGAAAAAGGTGTAATAAGCAGGCTGACCATTCAAATGGGACCTGGCGACTTGTACATGTACTCAGCGCTCCATGAATTGCCCGCCAGTATGAAGTCAGCGCGGTGCAGCTCCACAACATGTGGACCAGCCCAGCGTCCAGCTCCCCACAACGGGGACAACCCACGTCCGCGCGATGGAAATACCGGTTGATAGAGGCAGGTGTGAGGTATGCCCTATGTAGAATAAAATAATGGATTTGGCGGAACCGCACGTTCCTTGGGATCCTTGTTGGGCCCTGCAACACCCTGTCCCATTCCCTGTCAATCATGGGACGGGCCAAGTCCGCTTCCCATTTCCGACGCAGCGGAGTCAAGTCGACCGCTGTGTGCGTGCGCAATGAAGCCGCGAACCACCTGATCAAATGCTGCCCTCGCCCCAGGACATGGAGGTATTGCATAGTGAGGTGTTGCCCAGGCTCCTCTCTGATGTCGCCCCACCGACTCGTCAGCGACGCTATCAGCGAGCGGTGACGAAGAAATTGACCGGGCGGCAACCCTGTCTCCTCCGTCAATGCGGCGAAGGAAAGGAGAACACCGTCTCGGTAGAGGTCTCCCAGTGTGTGGATATCCGCCGCGTACCAGTCCCCGAGTTCAATTAAACGCAGCACACCCCTCCCACAAGGAGAGCCTTCTATCGGTATAGCTGGAGCATATGGTGTGCTATTCCGGGTTAAATAAAGAGCGCGGCGATAACATTTGTAAGTCACCTTAACGAGAAGGGGCCCTGGCCTGAACGCCTTTGCGTTCGGGTGGAACCGCGCGGTGAGATCAGCCAGGGAGATGGGGGCCTCTACAGTCGCCGTGTCGTCTCGCTCTCTGTCTGCCAGCCATCTGGCCACCCACTGCAGCTGCGCCGCTAAATAATAATGTGCGACGCATGGCATCGCAAGTCCCCCCTGCCCCGAGGGGAGGTACAGTTTGGGTAGCGCAATTCTATGGCGTGAGCTACACCACACAAAGTCGCGAAGCGATCGCTCCAAGTTTTTTTTTTTTTTTTTTTTAAGTTTTCGAAAACCTTTATTTCAGCATTCCACAATCATACATCCTCTTGCCTACAACCTCACGGGCCGGCTATAGTAGACAGTTGATCAAAATATCAAACCACCTTGTACACAGCCAATCTGCCGACAACCCGGGGGTCCAGCGGCACACCTATATATACCGTACCGAATGTCAGTCATGTGAAATACATTGCAATCACAAGCCGTGAGATGAGTGTTCGCCCATTAGGCACATCCGTTCTATGTATCACCAGCTATCAACAAACATGGGGCACGAACGCACAGGAACACATCAGGCCACTAGAGGTCATTTGAGTCGCAATCACTCTGGGCATGCAAACATAGCACCCTGCAAAACTAGTCCCCCCTTGTCTCTTCTCCACTACAGCCAAGCCGCACCGAGCACCTGCTAGTCGGATGCAATACCAGTCAGCACTACACTCGCCGGTACCTGACTCTTCCCCTCCGCGGTGTTGGTCTGCGCCGCCAGATATGCTCTAAACGGATCCCAGATGTCTTTAGCCCTGCTCTTCAATGGTTGCGTTTCGGCATAAACCGCGTTCTGGTCCTGGCAGTACAATACATCCTCTATCCACTCCTTGAATTTCGGTGCTCGACCCCTACCCCACCTACATGCAACCCGCCGTTTCGCAAGTAACAGTACAATGCTCACAAATTTACGGTGCACCTTAGGTATCGACGCTGTATGGCCCAGCAGCATCATGAGCGGGTCCAGTTCAACCACAGCCCCCACCATTGCCGTAAGCGCCGTATGGACTCTCGACCAGTAGTCAGCCACCCCCGGACACATCCAAGCCAGATGTAAAAAACCAGCCCCCTCCGAGTGACACCTTTCACATTGGTCAGTATCCGACAACCGAAATCGAAACTTTCTAACAGGAGTGTAGTACCAACGCTGCAGAAACTTATAATGAATAATACGCAATCTGCAGCTGGAAGAAATATGGGAAGTGAGCTCACAACAATACGCCCATTGTGCCTCCGTGATGTCCCTACCCAACTCTACAATCCAACTTCTAAGCGCTTTACAGCCTTCATTCCCACCATACTCTCGAATACTGCGGTAGAGCTGAGAGACTAAGTGCCTACCATCCGTAGAAGTAAGCAGAACCTGCAACGGGCTCACAACTTCAGGTTCCTCCGGATAATGCGGTATCACCAGTCGCATTCCCTGCCTCAACCGGAGATAATAGAAGACCTCCAGCGGCGTAGGCTGATATCCCCCGAACAATTGCTCCTTCGTCTTGAACTGACCATTCACAAAGAGATCTCCCCAATATCAAATCCTTATCTTAGCACATAACCCACGAAACCCTCCTTCCTGCAATAGAGAGAGGCTCGGATGATAAACCAGCGGCAAAGTCGGAGCATATAGGAGACTAAATGTCCTCCTGCGCATTATTCGCTGCCAAGCATCAATCGTACACGTCACGGTGGTGAATGGCGTCTCAATCGCAGTGACGGGACCGTGAATGATACCCTGCAATGGCAGAGGCCTGACTATCCAGTCCTCTACCGCCAGCTGCGGCATGCATGGCGTAGGGGTAAACCAATGATAAGCAAAGTGTGCCTGCGCGCTCAAGTAGTACGCATGGAAGTCGGGAACATCAAATCCCCCCTTACTGTACGGCTGGGTGATAGTCGACCAAGCCAGTCTAGGCTGTTTACCAGCCCAGAACAGTCGCAGTAACTCCGAGCGCAATGTCCGGAAGAAAAACGCACCTGGATAGTACGGAATGTTCTGGAAAAAATATAAGAAGCGAGGCAGCACCACCATTTTGATCAATGACACCCTGCCAGCCATGGTCAATGGCAACGATATCCAGCGCGTAACGTCCTCCGCCAACTTACTCATGGCTGTGCCATAATTCAAACGTAAGGTCTCTTCCCGGACCTTCGAGATTTGTACCCCTAAGTATCTGAGATCCGACTCACACCACTCAAGCGGGTAATCCAGTGAGTATCTCCTCACTGCAGTCGTCAGAGGAAAAAATTGCGATTTCTTCCAGTTCATTTGAATTCCCGACATTCTCCCGAACACCACGAATTCGCGGAGCAGTGGATTTAGGTTAGTCTGCGGATCCACCCCATATACTGTTAAGTCATCAGCATATAAGGACACGTCAATCTGCCTTTGAAAACATTTGAAGGCACTTTGCTTGTGCAGTTGTCGGATACGACATGCCAATGGTTCAATTGCTATAGCAAACAACAGTGGGGACAGCGGACACCCTTGTCTGGTCCCCCTGGTTAATGGAATCGGATCCGACAGCTCCCCATTGATCAGCACTCTCGCTTTAGGGTCAGTATAGAGCAGTTTTATCCAAGCGACAAAGATCTTGGGAAAACCCATCCTGTACAGAATAGCAAACAGGTAATTCCACTCAACTGAGTCGAACGCCTTGGTAGCGTCAAGGAATATAGCCGCGACAGGTAACTCCGGCGCTATTGTTTGAAGCAAGGAAAAAAGAGTTCGCAAATTACTAGTGGTGGATCTACCCGGAACGAACCCTGCCTGATCAGGAAGGGCAATTTTTGTCATTAACAGAGAGAGTCTAGTGGCCAACACCTTCGCCAAAATCTTGGCGTCACAATTCATCAGGGATAGCGGTCTATAGGAGTCGCATTCCGCCGCGTCCTTATCTGGTTTCAGCAGGGAGGTTATCACCACCTCTCTCATCGTTCCCGGCAGCACTCCCACCTCCAGGGACTCCTCATAAACCTCACGAAACACAGGGGCCATGATATCAATATAGCATTTGTAGAATTCCGCTGGCAAGCCATCCAGTCCGGCCGCTTTACCATTATTCAAAGACATAATCGCCTCCCGTATCTCTTCCAGTTCAAATGGGGCTCCCAGAAATTGCCTGTGTTCATCACTCAGCCAACATAATGCAACGTCATCTAGGAAATCCCCGAACGGAACATCCCCACCATCCCGGGCAGTATATAACCCTTCATAATGCTCAGTGAATTGCTTTAAAATCCCCTTTGTGTCTTGATGTATAACACCACTCGATGCACGTATCTCTAATATGTGCGAGGTACCCCTTGGATGCCTAGTGATCCCCGCCAAGGCCCGACCTGGTCTCTCTCCCTCACAATATCGACGGGCCTGCCAAAATTTACCCCTGAATTTGGCCTCTCTATCTGCCTCCCGCTCGTATTGTGACAATTTTTCCCGGAATTCCTTGTGGAGAGGGCCCATCGGCTCCTGGGACATTCTAGTTTCCAGCTCCTTAAGTTCGGACTCCAGTTCGGTGAGCGAGCCACGAATGGCCCTTAATACACCAAAGCTTTTAGAGATGTAATATCCCCTGACCGTCACTTTAAACGCCTCTCTGATGGTCTCAACACTGTCTACCGAGCCTTTGTTGCGCGGAAAAAAATCCGCTATCTCCTCCCCCAATTCTGTCTGGAACAGGGGATCCAATAATGCCGTGGGTTGCAAACGCCATGGCAATGCTGCCCTACCGTACCCCGGGATAGTTACCTGAGCCAGCACCGGACAATGGTCCGAATAGGACCTCGGCAAGTGCGTCACTCTACCTAGGTCTACCGCTAATCCACGGGACAGTAAGCAATAATCAAGTCTAGCCCAAGTGTTGGTATACGTTGTGAAGTGTGTCCCCTCACGAACCCCAGCATGCACAAACCTCCAGCTATCTATGAGTTCTCCTTCCTCCATTATGCCGGCCACCGCATCCCTCGCACATCTGTTATATTGGGGGCTACCATCCGATCTATCCAGTCCAGGTGTCAATGTAATATTAAAATCCCCACCCCATATGATATGCATGGATCCTGTATTCAGTATCGCACCCCACAATTTGGTGTAAAACGCAGGCGAGTCCACATTTGGCCCATAGCAGTTTACAATCGTAACCGTTTCAGTACCCAATCTACCCCACAACAGTACAAATCTACCCTCATCATCCGTGCGTTCTCCCAACCGCACAAACGGTACCGTATTTTTAATCAAAATCGCCGTACCTCTAGCGTACCCAGAATATGAGGAGAAACCACGCACGGCTGCCCATTTGCTTGCAAAAGTGTAAGTAGCCCGAGGTCTAAGGTGCGTCTCCTGCAGTAGTGCAATGTGCACCTGATGCTGTTCTAGATAGGCCACCACCCTCCGACACTTCCTCGCATCATTCAACCCACGAACATTCCAGGTCATGACCGTTATTCTGGAATTCCGTTCTTGTTCAGTCATCCTCAGTCGACCTCACAGGTTCCGGATAGCCACCCACCTTCCAATGCGTCTTCTGCCCAGTGAACTCTTTATACCACACCTGACCCCAGCAACATCCTGCCATTGGCAACTCATCATCACCCACGGCCCCAGCGCTGTGCTCTTCTAGCCACTCCCTGTTCCGTAGCCCACCACCACCAAGCCCCGGCATTACACTCAAACTCCAAACATACAAACCATTACTGTAACTCTTGTACCCACCCCCCTCCCACTGGAGCAATCCCCAACCTGCCAGCAACGTACCCCCCCATCCCTCCCACCCCCACCCCGATAACTAGGGCTAAAGCACCCCACAACCCCAAAACCGAATGCTAGGGTAATTCCCATCGGGAAACTCGTCTAGGTGGCATCACTAATACCCCCCCATGAACGCTAGCCCAAACCACACAACGTGCAGCTCAACCCGGCTATCAGGAGGGGCGTCCGGCGCTATAATCAGAGGCTTCTGGGACATGCCATCAGCAACTAGTGATTTCAATAACCCTGTAATATCAAGAGACACCTGCAACGCAGCCAGCGCAGGACCCGGCACCACAGGAGCCCCCAAAGCATCCATCCATCATGCCACATTCTCAACCCCCACAGCAGCCATACCAATACAATGAACAGTACTATGCCCTTCAGCAAGAAGTCACAGTCTGCACTCTGGGGCAACGCTCTGCGCTCTACATTAGTTCTGGATGCAGACCCAGCACTCTCCACTCACGGTTCACCATCCTCCAGCATCTCCTGACGAGGGTCCATTTCATCCTCCGCTCCAGCCCCCAACCTCTGAGTTCTTTTGTGCTGCTTGAGAAAATCCTCCACCTGCTGTGGATTTGTGAAAAACTTCTGTCTCCCCTGGTACGTGACCCGCAGGCGCGCCGGGTAGAGCAATGCGTAGTCTATTTGCAGATTTCGCAATTTTGTCTTGACTGAAAGGAATTTTCTACGTTCCTCTTGGACCAGTGGAGTAAAGTCCGGATACAGCGTGAAGGAGTTACCATCATAAGACAACGACCTCGTACTTCTGGCCGCTCTTAAGGCCGCATCCCGATCGCGATAATTTAGCATCCGGGCTATGATCGGCCTAGGCGTCGCTCCCGGCTTTGGTCTGGGACCCAGGGCTCGATGCGCCCGCTCCACTATAAAGTGCGTAGAGAAAGCGTCTGATCCAATCGCCGCCACCAGCATCTTCTCGACGTACTCTTCCATTTTGCCCACATTAGTCGTTTCTGGAATACCCACGATGTGTACATTGTTCCGCCTGCTTCTCACTTCTAAATCCTCATTTTTAGCCGCGATGACACGTAGGAGATTGTCCATTCTGGATAACTGCGAAGTGTGCTGTGTCACAGTATCCTCGGAGTCCGATATGCGCTGTTCCGCCTCTTTCAAGCGATCCTCGTGCGCGTCCAGCTTGTGCACCACCGCATCCATACGCGACGAGATCCTATCCACTTTGTCCGCAATTGTCGCAAACCCTTGGCGCACCTCTCGGAGAACGTCTTGTAAATTTGTCGCCGTATCCACAGCTCCCCCAGGCGCTGCAGCCGTCTCCACCGGGTTGCGCGCCGCATCCACAGGCGCTGTCGTTTTTTTACTGGCCTCAAACGTGAGTTTGGGCTGCCTGGTGTCCGTCCTGCCCATCACTATCACAGGGCCGAGCTCTCCGCTACTCCCAGCCGGCAACCACTACAGAGACCCCCGTCTTCAGCACAGGCACGGCGACAAAGCCCCTTCCAATCCTCCTTGAGCTTTCACTTCGCCAATCTTCCCAACCCGGTGGTGAATACTTATAGTCTTAATAGTGCTCGTCCCTCATTGCATGCAGCCGCATCTGCACCCAGTTTAGGATATTATCGCACGTACAGCTGCCCCCGCTCTACATCGGTACCTCTGACCACGTGAACTCTATCCGCTACCAGCACGCCTGACAAATCCACGCAATCCAGGCACACCAGCCGTGATCTTCACTCCCGGGAGGGGACAGGACGTGTGCTTCTTCTCCGTTCTCCAGCGGTACCGATCATATCCCCCACCGCTCCTCAGCCCAGTGACGTCATACCATGCCACTAGCGTATGGTCTCTTCCGTACCCGAAGCACTTCTCTCTGCTCCTCTCGCAACGCCAGTGGGGGGGGGGAGGGGGGGGGATAGACACCCCGTGCCCCGTCCCTAGTTCAAAAATCAACAGCCTGCACCGAGGTCCCCTCCAAGTTCCCGGCCGACTCCTTACCAGCTCCCGGCCACAGAAAGGTCTCAGGCCTCCGCAACCACTCCAGGGGAGGAAGGGGGGGGGGGAGGGATGCCCTCCTGCTCAATCTCACCTGGCAGTCCGCTTCGCTAACCCGCAGGTCTTACACAGCCAAGTCGCGGCGATCCCGGGGGCCGTCACACGCCGTCTCCCTTGATCGCGGCCTTCCGCCGTTTCCTCCGCCACGGCCTCGCCTCCCAGCCCGATCCAGGCCGTCAGCCCAGCGTCCAAAGCCTCACAGCAGCGAGGGTCCTCCACGGCCGCCTGTACACTCCTGCCACCTTGCTGGACCTCCGCACACGATCACGGCACCCAGGTGTGCCCGGTAAGGATTATTAAGCGGATTTTTGCCGCCGGACAGCGGGAGCCCTACAGGAAGGCGTCCATTCGCTAGTGCGCCACCTAGCGTTCCCCAGCAATCGCTCCAAGTTTGCGAAGAACGCCGCCGGGATGTAGATAGGCAGATTAGCAAAATAATAGAGGAGCCTGGGCAGGATCACCATTTTGGTCAGGGCAATCCGCCCCGTAACCGAGAGGGTAAGGGTGCCCCAAAACCGCATCTGGGCTCTGATCGCCGTTACCGCTTTACCCAGGTTGCCTTCCACCAAATCAGTCGGTTGCCGATATATTTGGATACCCAAATAATGGAAGGTGTCCGGCTGCTATTTGACCCGCACACCTCCAAGATTGTATTGCCGGTCCCTGGTCTCAGCGCGGAACGCATAAAGACACGAATTAGCGGCGTTCACCCGCAGCCCGGATATAGTGGCAAAATCGGACAAAACTCGCTCCAGTTCCTCTGGAATGCATGCCACATCCCTGATGAACACCATGAGGTCGTCCGTGTATAGGGAGACCTGATAGGTCGCGTCTCCCAGGGGGATGCCGTCTGCCAGTACTCTACGCAGCATAGCAGCTAGAGGCTCTATTGCAAGCGCGAAAGGGAGGGGCGAAAGAGGGCATCCCTGCCTCGTGCCACGGCCAATCGGGATTGCGTCAGAGATGTAGGGACCAGTTCTCACCCGAACCACAGGGTTTTTGTAGAGAAGCACCGCCATCTGGAGGAACCCCAAGCCCAAACCGTAGTGTGACAACGTTGCCACCAGGTACCCACACTCAAGGCAATCAAAGGCCTTTTCAAGGTCTAAGACCAAGCAGCCCGCTCTGGGCCATTGCTGCGTGCCCTCCACCGCCACCAGGAAGAACCGCCGCAGGTTAAGCGAGGTGCTGCGCTTCGGCACAAAGCCGTTTTGGTCCCGATGAACCAATGCCAAAACCGTTGGGGCCAGTCGCTCCACCAACACCTTGGCTAAAATTTTGTAGTCCGTATTGAGGAGGGCAAGGGGGCGATATGACCCCAGGTTGGTAGGGTCGCGCCCAGGCTTGGGCAGAGAGATCAAGTAGGCCTCCCTCATGGATGGCGGCAACGTGGCCTTCTCAAGGGCCGCCAGATACAGCGTATGCAGCTTGGACACCACAGATTCCCGGTAGGCCTTGTAATATTCCGCCGGAAGCCCGTCTGGTCCAGGTGCCTTTCCAGTGGCCAACGAGGCCACCGCGTCCCCTATCTCTTCTACCGTGAGGAGGCCCTCTAAGGAGTCCTGATGCTCATCCGGGAAGGAGGACAGTTGGGCAGCTTCTAAAAACTGATCCACATCCTGTGCTCACCGACGTCCTGCGGAGGTGTATAGGGTCGCATAATGCGCGGTCAGGGTCTGGTGTATCTCCCACTGTGTATACACCAACGTCCCATCCGGCCCACAGAGTGCTTCTATCGTGGCATGCACCGTCTCCTGTCTGAGCAACCAGGCCAGCAGCCTCCCTGTCCTGTCAGCTGCAGCGTGGACCCGAGCCGAGTGAGCCGCATAGTTGTGGCACCGTAAGCGCTCAAGCAGCTCCGCATGACGCGTCCGAAGACGCGCCAGCCGGGTCGAGTCCAGTCCACCCCCCTCGCTGAGGCGTTCGTACGACAGAAGGCGGGACTCCAGCGAAGCGAGCGACAACGACAGCCGCCGGCGGATGTTCCACATCATCCCCAGGCAGTGTCCCCGGATTGTGGATTTGTGGGCGTCCCATTCCGTCAGCTCGCTGCCCGTCATACCCTCGTTTAAGTCAAAGTACTGCTCCACCGCCGTGCCGAGAGAGGCCCGGAATTCAACATCTCCCAGGGCTGCCGGCTGCAATCGCCATGTTGGAACGGGAGGTCTTCCGGGACCCCAACGCAAGACCAGCCGGAGAGGATTATGGTCCGAATGGGTCCGGCCCAAGTAGTCTGCCTGATCTATCATGGGAATCAGGGAGGGAGATCCCACCACCCGATCAAGCCGGACATGAAGTCCGTGCACCGCGGAATAATACGAGTAAATGCGATCGCTGGGATGAAGACTACGCCATACGTCTCATAAGGCCCAACGCGACAACCAATCAGCATTCTAAATGGCCTGCGTACTACGGAGGGGCGGATAGGACCTATCCAAATGTGTGTCAAGGACTGCGTTAAAATCCCCCCCAATCCGCCAGGAAAGGCCCGCATATGGCGCCAGTGCCCCAGACAGCTGATCCAAGAATGACAGTTGGTCGACATTCGGAGCATAAATGGAACCCAATAACAGACGCTGTCCGTTCAGCTTCCCACTGACCAAGGTGTACCGCCCGACAGGGTCAACCACCGTTTCTATACATGTGAACGGTGTGCCCGCCCTTACCCAGATCAATGTACCACGAGCGTGCGCAGAGTACGTGGTCCCAATGAGTTGTCCTCTCCAGCGGAGCCGCAGCCTGTCCAGCTCCAACTGCGTCATATGGATCTCCTGGAGAAGGGCAATGGCCGCCCGGTGCCGCTGCAAGTATGCGAACACAGAATAACGACGGGCCGGTGTATGCATCCCTCGTATATTCCAAGTAATCACCGCAGTGTCAGCCATCAAATACAGATGGGGACTGTGTAGGAATCGAGGCCAGGGTCTGGTGGGCCGAGCGGGGAAGAGAGACTTCAGTTGCGGATACCATGCTGACCTGCTGCAACAACATAACAAATATAAAAACAATAGTGTGTCGCTGGGCACACCCAAGTAAAATCAAAAACTGCGTAACCGCCAGGGCAAACCCCAACATGGGCATTCGTCCAAACTCACAACTCAAGTGACTATGTAGACTACGCCAGGTGGTAGCTGATGGGCGCTAATGGTGAATGTGTAGACTGCGAGGTACTAAGGCCCTGCGCTACCCCCGCCCGTGCCTCCTGTGCCGTCTGAACCGCTGATGGCGTCAAACATGCGCATGCAGTGTTATTTGCCTGCCACCGCCGCCCGCTATCCACAGGTCATGGCATGCATCTTCCCCCCTATTCTCCTCCCTGTGTAGGGAAATCCCCGACAACCCCCGCCCCCTCCGTCAAGAGTACCCCAGCTTGTCCGCACAGATCAGCACCTAGAGCCACATCGCATCAACCGAGCGACAGCAGGATTCGCTGCCCCCCTCCCCCCAGATCCTGCTGCACTCACTCCATCCCCCTGAACCTGTGTGTTACGCTGTCCCAGCATGGCAAAGTTCATACAATGGTGTCAGCTGTCTGAGGTGTCACCACCGGTAGCTCTTGGTCATCTGAAAACACAGCGACCGGGGAGGAAGATCTGCTAGTCTCTGGGTCGCTATGGTCACGGGCTGCTGCGTCTCCTTGACTGCTCACTGATCCCAAGGTTGCCACCGCTTCAAGGGCTTCCTGGCGTTCCAACCGCATCTTCTCCAGGCTAGGCGCCCCAACAGGGCCCGGCTTCTGCTCCCTCCTGGGCTCCCCCCCGTCACCGAAGCCGTGGTCGTCCCTCCCGCTGCCTGCCATTGCTCGAATCAGCAGGCCTCTGACCACTGTGCAACCCCGCCTCCTCCAGCCAGTCCCAGGCATCTGACGGCGTATCAAAGAACCGAGTCCCTCCGTTCGTGACCACTCGGAGGCGTGACGGGTACAACAGGGAGTATGGGAGCTGCAGATCACGCAGCCGACGCTTCACCGCTAGATAGTTGCTCCTCCGCTTCTGGACCGCCGCCGTGTAATCTGGGAACAGCATCACCCGGCTGCCTCCCACCTCAAGGGTGTCCAGCTTCCTAGTTTCTCGGAGTATCACCTCCCGGTCGCGGTAGTTGAGGAGCCTGAGTAGAAAGGGACGCGGCCTGGCCCCGGGGACAGGTCGGCACGCCGGGACTCTGTGTGCCCGCTCCACGACAAACTGAGGGGAGAGCACCCCCGGAGGGAGAACGTCCCGCAGCCACCCCTCAACAAACTGTTCGGGATGCCGCCCCTCCGCTCCCTCTGGCAGACCCACCACGCGGACGTTCTGGCGCCGGGAGCGGCCCTCCGCATCCTCAGCGCGATCCTCCAGCGTGTTAACCCGGTCGAGCAGATCTTGCAAAGTTGCGGTGTGGCTGCACATCACCGGCTGAACTTCCTGAAGTGTCTGACCCTGGTGAGCAACAGTGTCTGCCAATTTGCGATGGTCAGCATGGAGTAAAGTGAAATCCGACGTTACTTTGTCGATGCGGGATTCCAGGGAGGTTCTAGTCTGCTCCAGGGTGTTACTCAGTCGGTCCACCGCCGCCAGCACGGCATCCATCTTAGCTTCCAGGGTCGACGTCAGCTGCTCCGCACCTCCGTCCGAGGGCCCCAGCGGCGGTCCAGGGCCCCCATTTCTCGGCCCGCCTTCATGCTGCTTGTTCCGCAATCATCCCATGGCCAACTGTTGCGCTGACGGCATTGACGTTTCCCGGGGCGTGCGGCAAGTAGAGTCCGGTCCAGGCACCCCTGCGCCGGGGACCCAGAATGTCAACCTCCCCTGATCGCAACCAACACCGCAGGTGTCCTCTCCCGGCCGATGTCCTCGGGCTAGCGTCCTCTGTTGCTCAAGGCCTCCAAGATCGCCCCGCGCCGGACGCACCGCAAAGAAGTTGCCCTGGACCCTCCTGTTCACACCGCTTCACGCACGCAGTGACGCTGTCAGATTGTGCCCTGCAGCCCTTTGGTCGGCCTCCATCCGCGAGCTGCCTGTCTCTCAGCCTCGGCCAGGGCCGCCGCTCAGTACAGAGCTCCCCACGCGCTGCAGCTGCCAGCTGCCCAACTGCCGACTCTCAGGCTATTAGGCGCTGCCTATCGACGCCAGTCAGAGAGGGACCATGGCTTCAGCATAGGTGATCATCGTCTTTACGAGCGAAGGCCCCCCACCTGTTTTACCTCCGGAGTCCCTCCCCCCCAGAGAACGCCAGGAGCTCCCCACTCTCTCACAGCCTCCTGACACAAGGGCAGTGTCCAGCCGCTGGCCCCCGTATCTCCTCACATCCAGAGGCTAGGGGCCAGTCTCAGTGTCCACGGGGCCAGGACGCCCCACCGCCGACCAAGCTCGCCCCGCAGGGCCCACCAGGCTCGGCCCCCCAGCGCCACACACAGAGGGCTCTCCGCTAGTTCCGGGCCTCCCCCCTGCAGCCCTGCAAGATGCAGTTAATCTGGGCGCCGACTCCGCACTTCGTACCTGGGCTGCAGTGTCCAGCAATCAGCGAGGCCTCACCAGGCAGAGGCAGGTCCAATCAGGGCATCCCACCGCTCCTCACCGCGGTCGCCGCAGGCCCGCTCTCCTGCACTAGCGCCGTTTCCGACCTGGATGGCGACCACACCTGCAGGTCCCGCTGTCTCCGCACTTCATCACACACGGGCCGTGAAAGTGGTCGTGTTTCCCTGTTCTGTGCTCCTGCGGGGGGGAGGGGGGAGGGTGCGACAATGCCGTCTCAGGCTGCTGGTAACTTGCTGTCCCCTCGCGCTGCAGCGCGATGTCTGCGTGGCCTGGTCGTTGCGAGGCGAGCCGCGGCCCCAGGCATCTCACTGAGCCGACCGCCTCCTCCAGCGCGTTCCGCTCATCAAGCCGAGCGAATCAGCAGAGCGCCGCGGACCGGCGGGTCACGAACGCGGCCACAGCTCCCTCGTCACTGGTCCTGCGGGGGGACGACGGCACTGTCCTAGGCCACCAGCAGCTTGCTGTCCCCCCGCGCCGCAGCGTGGTGTCTGCGCGGCCCTGCCGCCTCGCGGCGAGCCGCAGCCTCACGTAGCTCACCTGGCCGGCCGCCTCATCCAGCGCGGATCGCGCTTCACTCCGGGCCAGGTGTCAGAGTTGAAATCTCCGGCAGTGGGCCCTCCCGGGCCCCAAAACTTTCCCCAGAGCAGCCGGAGCACTTCACGCGGCGGCGGGCGGCGGCCGCAGTCCCGTCTCACAGCGCGGGCAGGAGAAGTTGGAGGATGATGGCACAGGGCTGTGGGAGCCCTACGGTTAAGCAGCCATCTTCTCCGCGTGCCCTCTAGCGCCCCCACGATCTAGAGAAATATCATAACATAACCCACATGGGGACCAAGTGCTTTCCAGGCCCCCCCCCCCCCATGAGTACACACGGCTGGGAGGACTGCAATTCTGGCTGCTTGGTTGGAGTTTACCTTCCCCCACCCTGCCCTCACCATCATCCCTCTCCATCTATCCACACATATAGACCCCTCGAAAGGAACTATATGGCACCCTAGAAATTTGTATACCACTATGTATATGTTTGTTTTTAGTTTTGTTAAAAGGCAAAGTTTGGGAGACCTGCTCAACAGGAGCCCCTAAGTTAGATTAACAAGCTCATGAACGGATTATTGATACTTAAAGTACCGGGATATAGAAGTGGCCATCATAGGAAATTGCCCAAGCAGACTATATTGTTTAAAGATTTTAGGTATTACTGTAAAACCGAGGGGGGCGTTAGTCCTAGATGCATGTAGATATAGAAGAATCTATGTACGATATGGCAACAATTATAGAAATGACTGAATGATGTACTGAAACATGAAGAAGGTCAACTTAAACATGGTTGTTACAGGCTTGATGTATCTCAGATATACGCCAATAAAAATATGTTATAAAAAAAGTAACAATAAAGCAGTGTCTCTAAAGGATAGGAGCCTAATGTTTGGGGCATCACCAGCAACCATACTCAACACATCAGGCAGATCCACCATATACAGTGAAAATAGTAGGAGCGTCAATAGGCATCCCTGTTTAAACCCATTTCTGGTAGGTATTTTCAGAGTCAAGCCCTGCCTACCTTCTAACATAACAGGACACCAGGTAGCTTTTTGAAGAGCAGTGAAATGTTTTAGGAGATCTCCTAGCATTCCCATGTCACTCAACTTTCTCCGAAGGGTCTGCCTGTCTACAGAATTGAAAGTGGATGAAAAATCAATATAGAACATGTAGACAGGCACCCCCCTTCATTTCGCATCTTTTTGCAATATATGATGAAGTACAGTAATATTATCCAGAGTTGAGTGCCCAACTGCTCCAATGGTATAATATTTTTTAAGCCTGCCTGCTCCAATTGTATAATATATTTCTTTCTCCATCCATTCTTGTAGATTGTATAAAACACATTTAGAAAAAATATTTCCTGTGGCATCCAGCAGGGTAATCTGCCTATAATCGCTAGGTAGATTTGAGGGGCATTATTTATATCACAGCAAGATAATACTACCCCTCCATGAACCTGGGGCCA
This sequence comes from Triturus cristatus, assembly GCF_964204655.1. Taxonomy (NCBI): domain Eukaryota; kingdom Metazoa; phylum Chordata; class Amphibia; order Caudata; family Salamandridae; genus Triturus; species Triturus cristatus. The sequence continues at coordinate 930,633,621 of NC_140584.1, forward strand.
CCTCAGTGTAATACCAGTAGTGAAAAAGCGCCACTAATTAAGTGGCCCATAGGTCCAGCTCTAATTTATGATAGTTATAAGTAGTTGGTCTGGACCTCTTGCCCCGGTGTTCTAAGCAGCTTTAAGGTAATGCAGCACCTCCTGTCTAGTAGGAGGGGAAAGGGGAGAGCATCTCCCAGCTAATACCGCATATAGGGACACTATAACACTGTTGCTGGGCATCTGTTTTATTCAAAGCATAGAGAAAGGGTATGTATTATTGCCATTCCATGCTAGTAATAATATTTATCTTAGGTTTGGAGAAGGAGGCGCTATTTTCCCCAATAATTTTCCAAAAGGCTTTTAGATTTTTACATTTTACTGCTTCTGTAATTTTTACCCAGATCCACTTAATACGTTCCTTAGAATAAAAAGTGATTTGCCTTCTTTTCAAGTGATTAATAAGCTGATTAAAGGCAAACCATTTGTTAAAACTATTAGATTGCCTTATGGGTTTTTTGCTTGGTCTACCTATTAAATTTGGGGTTACCCTCACTAATTTCCCCATATGCTCCTCAAATATGTCTGCAGGTAACCAACGTAATGAATGAAGATTTTCAGTGATTTTTCTTAATTCTACTGATAGCAACTGCCTATCTTTCATAATCCAAAAGACCTTCCTTCTCGCAACGTTAAGTAACATTTCATCACTATCCGGGATCTTCCATGGATGTACATCATAAGGTTTCCCATTGATGGTAAGAAGAAGAATATTGTGGTCACTCCACATATTATTTATCACCTGTAAATCCGATAAGTAAGAGAAAGCCATATACAAACTAATAGCATAGTCAGTTGTCTTAGTTGATTTTGCTGTAGTATGAGTGAAATGAGCTGGAATATCACTCTTTAATGTTAGACATGTCCCATTGAGGACAATTAAATCATGTTCCCTGCAAACCAGCAGGAACAAAGATCCTCCCCACCCCAAGAGGCTCTTCTAAACTTAAGAACAATAATAAAGTCTGGCAGAGGAGGAGTGGAGCCTATTAGAAAGAATATATGAGATACATTTCTTCCTAAGATAATCAGGGGCAGAATCATGTAAGGCCTTAAAGGCAATGAAGAGAGCCTTGAATTCTATCCTTTTTATGGGCAACCGATGTAGCTTAACCAGCGCCTGAGAGGAGGATTGGTACTTAGGGATCCCCAGAAAGAGCAGCGCTGTAGCATTTTGCAGGATCTGTAGTTTGTGGAGGTGTCTTTGCTGTACGTTAAAAAAACAGAGCATTACTGTAATCTAGTCTGGATAGAGCAAGGAAGGTTAGTGTAATTTTCCAGAGATCCATAGGAATGAATGGACAGACTTTCCTAATGATCTTCAAAATGAAGGAGACTGAAGAGGATATTGCATTGACCTGATGTCAAAATTACAATTTCTTGTCCAATATGGCCCCAAGATTCCTGACCTTAATAACAGGAGTATGGAGCAGACCTAACTCTTGGGGCCATCAGTTAGACGACCAAAATGATGTATCATTGCCCAAAAGAAGAGAAGAACCTCCATTTTCCCGGAGTTTAACTTTAGACAATTGATTTTCATGCAGTAATCGACTTGCCTCAAACAGTTGTTAAATCTGATGGCTGTGTCTTCCGAATGACTAGATACTGAGACCAAAGATTGAAAAGAGTAGGGCTAAACGAAGAGCCCTGAGGCACCCCACAAGGAAAGCTGAAAGGTTCAGTGTCAAATTCTCCCATAGCGATGAATTTCTCTCTCTCGGACAGGAAGGACTTCAGAAGGGAAAGGGCCGTACCCCATAGACCCAAGTTAAAGAGACTGTCAGTCAGCAAGTCATGATTGACCGTGTTGAATGCTGCATAGAGATCCAAGATTATAAGCGTGGCTTTACTACCTTTGTGTAATGTAGCTCTTAGGTTTTCTGAAGCGGCAATAAGTGCCAACTCAGTGCTATATCCACCTCTGAACCTGTATTGTGTGGAGTCTAATAGCTTGTTAGAGTCAATAAAAGATGCCTTTTCTATGACCTTGGGATGGTAGACAAGAAATAGGTCTGTAACTGCTCCGATTTGGGGGTCCAGACTTGTGTTTTTCAGAAGAGGAAGGATGGGCGCTTTTTTCCATCCTTTAGGAAAATAGCCAGAATCAATCATCTCATTAAAAATTCCTGTGAATGGGCACTGATAATTTCTGGGGCTTAGTGAATGATCTTTGGCGGACAAGGGTCCAAAGGGGATCCTGATTTAATGGACTTCATCAAGGTTAATGATTACCAAAGAGAAGGAGCTTAGGATTTCTGTGTTACTAGGCGAACACTTATCATCCTGAACATTGGTAGAAGCATGTGTAGTAGCTGTAAAGGTTTTAAAAACATCTTCCACTTTTGCCTGAAAAAGTCCTGCCACGGAATTACAAAAGGCTTGATTGCAATTCACAAGATCTTTCTTGGTCAGATTAGCCAATGTTTTTACTGTCGTATAGAGCTCTTGCCATAAATTCTTTGAAGTCTGCATCTTCAGTCGTGGCCGGCACACGTAAGAGTGGTGGGGCAGTGGAGCGGGCCAGGGAAGTGTGGGAGTCTCAAAGTCGACATACGATGGGATAAGTTAAATTAAATTAAAAAAGAAAATAAAACTACTTTGCACTTGCCGCATCACTCACTCGGCGATGCAGCGAACGCAAGGTTAGTGTTTCTTTTTCTTTAATTTAACTTATCCCGCCGTATGTCGACTTCCCTGACCACCACCCCATCCCACTACTCTTACCTGTGCCCGCTGCCACTGTGTATCTTATTGATAAAGTAATCCGATTTCGTCTTTAAAATTAAAGATTTATAAACCACAATGAATTGTTTATAAATATCTCTTTCTGATGGATACATCTGCCAGTGGATTCCTCACCTTATGAATATCCCCTGCACCAGCATTCCACAGAACTTTTTTCCCCAGCTCTCCACGCCGATGTGTACTTCATAATACATCGGCTCCAATCGCGACTCCGTATGACGTCACCGGAGCCATAAGAGAGCCACGTCGGCGTGATGACGTCAGTTCCCTTTTTTCCACGCCGTCGATGCGTAACGATTTTCCAGCACTCTCCTGCTACTTTGTTGCCTTGCAGTGAGTTACTGTTTCTGGATAAGCCATGTCTTAGACTAGAAAGTCAGGTTTTAAACCTTGTAGGGAATGTGGGGGCCACATGTCCATTACTGACCCCCACGAAGATTGTTTGTGGTGTCTTTCTTCAGATCATGATGTGGATGACTGCTCCTGCTGTAGAAAGATGAACCCCAAGGCCCTGAAGGAGAGGGAGGCGAAACTCTTCATGGCCAAGGCGAAGAAGGAAAGAAGAGGTAGGAAAAAGGAGAAGTCGAGGCCGGAGTCGTTGACTTCACACTCTTTGAAGTCGAAGAAACATCATAAGAAGAGGAAGCATAGCTCTCTGCGCCGATCGTCGAGGAGTAAGGCTTCGAGGTCGCCGTCGCCTCTGCGTCGAAGCAAGGAAGTTATTTCTCCATCTCCTTCTCCTTCTCGTATGTCTCCAGAGAAGACACCTTCGCCGAAGCTGACTCCGGCGCGGTCCCCGGCGCAGTCACCGGCGCAGTCACCGGCGCCAGTGGAGTCTCCAGCTTCCGACGCCGATCCAGATCAGGAGGAAGAGCTTTCTCCAGTACCAGCTGAACCTGCGGCGCCAGTGGAGGACACTTCGGCTCCGGTTCCTGAAACTCCTCGACCGGATCCAGGGTCAAACCCATACCCGCAATTCCCATCCAGCGCACCATCTGGTCCCGTGGGTCCAATGGCATACACTTTGGGAGTGCCGCAGCATTATGCTCAAGCTCCTCTTATGCCCTTCTTGCCGATGGCTCCTTCATGGCAGTTCCCGGTGCCGTCTGGAGATCCATCCCGGCTTCGTCTGGATCATTTGCCTTCTTCGGAACCTCCCTCGACGCCGTTGCCGACTCCATCTGCTCCACGCCCGGCGCCGCCTCCTCCTCCGGCGCCGCCGACTCCACGTTCGGTTCCGCCGACTCCACGTACGGCGCCGCCGACACCGGGTCCTCGGATCTGTTCTCGAAGAGAGGCCCAGAGGATTTTGGAGGAGGAGCGATATAGGGAGGAAGTGGAGTAAGGTGAGGTTGGTGGATCATCTGATGAGTTTGAAGGCATTCAGGATGCTAGTGGTCTTGATACTACTCCGGAATGGGAGCATTCTTCTGCTAGGTCTTCACCACCACAAGAGTTGGCCCCTTATCATTCGGTCATCAAAAAGGCTGCAGAGTTGCTGGACTTACAGTTGCCCTCTGCAGAATATAGAACCAAACCTTTTAACTGAAGTCCTACATTCTCCATCGTCGATTGTAGAGCCCTTGTTGCCTTTTAATGAGGCTATTTTAGAGCCAGGGATGGACGTTTGGCGCAAGCCTCTTTCTTCGCCTGCAGAATCCAGACAAGTGGCAAGGAGATACAGGGTGGCTCCGGGGGATCCAAGCTTCCTTTCTTCTCACCCTTCTCCAGAGAGCCTTGTGGTGCAGGCTTCATGCTCGAAGCAATCGTCAGGCGCCTTCCCTCAAACACCAGCGAATAAGGATTCTAAGAAGACCGATCAAACAGCCAAAAAGGTCTTTTTGTCTGGAAGCATGGCTCTTAAATCGACCAATGCCACTTGCTTATTGATGCGCTATGTTCATGCACTGATGGACTCGATGAAGCTATTAGCCCCTAAGCTGCCGGAAGAAGAGAAAGCCTCTTTTATGGAGGTTGTTATGGACACTCAAGCTGCCGCAAGGCAGCTTATTCAGTCGGGTCTAGACACGGCTGATTCTGTGGCTAGAATTATGGGGTCTTCGATAGCCACTAGGAGGCAAGCTTGGCTTCGTTCTTCCGGCTTCTCTGCGGATGTTCAGGCCACGTTAGTTGACTTGCCTTTTGATGGAGAAAAACTGTTTGGGGAGAAGGCCGATTCCGCCTTGCAAAGGTTTAAAGATAGCAGGGTTACTGCGAAGTCTTTGGGTTTACAGACTCCTGCTAAGGGATTTGGCTTCAGAAAATATAGAGGATTTGGGAGGTCTTCATTTTGTACCTTCCGTCAACCTCAACAACAGCAACAGCAGCAGCAGCAGAATCCCCTCTATAGGTCATATAGAGGAAGGCAAAGGGGCCGGAGAGGTTCTGGCCGCAACCCATCTTCATCTTCTGCCTCCTCTGCTCCCAATGAAGCTTCAGGGAAGCAACCCTAGATCCCCCATCCTAGATCATGTGAGACCTGTGAGGGGTCGGGTGTCCCGCTTTCTGCGAGGTTGGAAATCCGTCACAACGGACCTTTGGGTTTTAAACCTCGTGGAGAATGGGTATGCCCTTCCCTTTAGGGAATTTCCTCCTCCTTACCCTCCTTGCCAAGGTTTTTGCTCAGAAGACCATCTACTTCTTCTGCAGAAGGAGGTTCTTGCATTGCTACAAAAAGGTGCGATAGAGCAAGAAAGGGGTCAGGGCTGCTACTCCCGGTATTTCCTGATTCCCAAAAAGGACGGCAGATTGCGTCCAATCCTGGACCTCAGAGTTTTGAATTTTTACCTGAAGCAGGAGAAATTCAAGATGCTGACCCTTGCACAGGTTCTTCAAGCGTTGCAGCAAGGAGACTGGATGGTGTCGATCGACTTGCAGGATGCGTATTTTCACATCCCAATCCTGAAGTCGCACAGGAAGTATCTCCGTTTTACGGTTGGGTCGCAACACTACCAGTTTGCGGTCCTCCCGTTTGGTCTTACTACCGCACCTCGAGTCTTCACGAAGGTGATGGCAGTGGTGGCTGCTCATCTCAGGAGGTCGGGGATTCCGGTTTTCCCCTACCTGGACGACTGGCTTCTGAAAGCAGAGTCCCCAGAGATGGTGCAACATCATCTGCAGGTAACATCTCAGCTGTTATTCGACTTGGGTTTTTCGATCAATGTGCCCAAATCTCACCTGGTGCCCTCTCAACGCAACCTGTTCATAGGGGTGGTACTGGACACTACTGTGTGTTGAGCATTTCCTCCTCCTAAAAGAATTCTCGACATTCAGGAGATGATCCCATTATTCCACATTGGAGCGGTTGTTCCAGTTCTGAAGGTCCTTTGCCTGCTCGGTCAGTTCGCCTCCTGCATTCTGTTGGTCAACCATGCACGCTGGCACATGAGGGCACTCCAGTGGTGCCTCCGCAGGCAGTGGTATCAGCACAACGGAGATCTCAGGGAGTCGATCAGGATCTCCAGAGAAGCTGCAGCGGATCTGTCTTGGTGGAGCGTGGAGGGCAATCTGTCTCGAGGAAAGCCCTTCCATCTACCTCCATCGGTGGCCACAGTGATAACGGATGCCTCCACCCTGGGGTGGGGTGCTCATCTGGGGGATCTGGAGATCAAGGGTCTTTGGTCTCCAGAGGAAAGGTTGCTTCACATCAACATTCTGGAATTACGGGCGATACGTTTGGCGCTCAAGGCCTTCCTCCCTTCCCTTTGCGGTCAGTCGGTTCAAGTCCTGACAGACAACACTACCGCGATGTGGTATGTCAACAAGGAGGTAGGAGTAGGGTTGTATCGTCTCTGCAGGGAAGTGTTACGGCTCTGGTCCTGGGCTCAGGATCATCGGATTTGCTTGATGGCGAATCATCTGGCTGGGGTACTGAACGTACGTGCGGACAGTCTCAGTCGGCAGTTCTCCGTCGACCACGAGTGGAGGCTTCATCCGGAGGTGGTGCGTCACGTCTTTCGGACGTGGGGGTCTCCTCGATAGACCTATTTGCCACCCACGAGAACGCGCATTGCCCGTCATTCTGCAGTCTCCAGTTTCCGATGCAGGGGGCGTTGGGGGACGCGTTTCAGTTGAGTTGGAGCCCACAACTCCTTTACGTGTTTCCTCCCATACCCTTGATTCCTCGGGTTCTGAGGAAGATTCGCCAAGACCGGACCCAAGTTATTTTGGTCGGTCCGGATTGGCCAAGAAGGGTGTGGTACACAGATCTACTTCACCTCTCATCGCACCCTCCGCTCCATCTCCCTCTGAGGGCAGACCTCCTCTCGCAGTAGGAGGGGTAGGTTCTTCACCCCCCACCTCCAGAGCCTGCACCTTCATGCCTGAGTTACTTCTCTCTCCCGCCTGATGTGGTGGATGTTATTTTATCAGCCAGGCGACACTCCACCAAGTCCATTTACTCATATAGGTGGTCTAAGTTTGTTAAATGGTGTGGAGAGAGATCCATTGACCCTTTAAAAGCCCATCTTTCTAATGTGCTTCAGTTTGCTCTTTCCTTGGCTCAGCAGGGCTGTGCTGTGGCCACGGTCAAGGGCTATCTATCGGCCTTATCGGCTTTTCTATGTCTTCCAGATCAGCCGTCTTTATTTAAATCTCCTGTTGTACTAAGATTTATCAAAGGCCTTACGAACAGGTTTCCACCTACTCCTTTTGTAATGCCACAGTGGGACCTTAATCTTGTCCTTTGAGGCTGTTGTCCTTTAAGACGGTCTTTCTTGTAGCCATAACCTCGGCAAGGAGGGTGAGTGAGCTTCAAGCTCTTAGTTCAAACCCCCCATTTTTAGCCTTACATGCTAAAAGGATGGTTCTTAGGACCAGGGCTGCTTTCCTACCTAAGGTAGTTACTCCCTTTCATCTGGGGCAGTCCATTACTCTCCCTGTGTTTTATCCACCTCCTCATCCTTCCAAGGAGGAGGAAAGACTTCACCGACTGGACCCAAAAAGAGCTGTGAGCTTTTACTTGGACAGAACGAAGGACTTTTTCTTTTGGATGATCAGCTCTTCGTGGGCTATGTTGGACAATCTAAAGGCAAAGCTATGCACAAGCGCACTCTGTCCAGATGGATCATCCTGGCCATCAAGATCTGCTATGCCCTTGCTGGTAAGGTTCCTCCAGAGGGTATTAGAGCTCATTCAACTAGAGCTAAATCTTCTACTTCTGCTTTGGCCAGGGGTGTTCCTGTGGCAGACATTTGTAAAGCCGCGACTTGGGCCTCCCTCCATACTTTCGCAAAGCATTATTGCTTAGACTCTGAGGTGAGGAGGGAGGGCCACATTGCGCACTCTGTCTTGCAAGACTTTTTGGTATAGGAAGGTGGACACCCTCCTCCGGGAGTGGGACTGCTGTGGGAATCTATTCACAAGGTGAGAATCCACTGGCAGATGTATCCATCAGAAGGACAAGTTACTTACCTTCGGTAACACTTTTTCTGGTGGATACAGTATCTGCCTGTGGATTCCTCACTGGCCCACCCGCCTCCTCGTTGTCCACCTTTGTATACCTTAAAGGATGTCTTGTTTGGCATGTATTTTATATTGTGTCTTCTTTCTATCTGGTTCACTTTTAGGAAATGCTTTTGTTCCTTAGCTTTCCTTTTTGTATATGTACTATGTATATTTGTTCGAATGTTGTATACGGTGTATACTTTGAATCTGTTGTCGGTCCACCTGTTCGCCTCGGAGGCATGGAAAAAATGGGTGGAACTGATGTCATCACTCCGACGTGGCTCACTTATGGCTCTGGTGACGTCATACAGAGTTGGGAGCGGAGCCGATGTATTATGACGTCCACGTCGGCGTGGAGAGCTGGGGAAAAAAGTTCAGTGGAATGCTGGCGCAGGGGATATTCATAAGGTGAGGAATCCACAGGCAGATACTGTATCCACCAGAAAAAGCGTTTCCGAAGGTAAGTAACTTGTTCTTCAGAGGGATCATAGTTTTTCCTCCATTTGTCTCCTGCAGCGCTGTTTCAGAGCTCTCAGTTTCTCCGAGAACCAGGGCTTTGTCGGTATGTTTCTCCGTTTGGTCCGAGTTATATTAGGAGTAAGTAGGTCTATTGCTTAGTCAACCCAGGTTGAATAGGTCGAAATGGCTACATCCAGTTCCATGATAGCATCAGGCTTTGAGTTGGACAGCAACTCATTAAAGGTTAATGAGTTAATTATGTGCCTGGCGCTACCATTGATGGCTGCATAGGCAGTAGAGCTTCTTAGATGTGGTTGAGGTAAAGCAATTTTGAAAAAGACTGCTCTATGATTAGTCCAGGTTAAGGGTTGAGAAGCAGTAACTTTAAGAAAGGGATTGTCTGTAAAAATTCCATCAAGCATATGGTCTGCAGCATGAATGGGTCCATCCATACATTGGTATAAACCTAAACTATCCAAAGTCTCGACTAATTGCTCCGAGTCTTTATCTGCAAAGCCTTCAAGGTAAAAATTAAAGTCTCCTAACACAGTAAAACTTGCATAGTTCGGGTTTTACTCGAATAAAGGGCTAAAGGTCTGTGTGAAGAAGGACCTCCGACCAGGAGGTTGATAGAGCAAAATTCCTTTATACGTATAATTCTTAGTAAGTTCTATTTAAAATGAAAGTGCTTCACATTCAGGGTTGGTCAACACTGTCGAGAATGATGCAGTGAGTTGGTTGCGATATATAATTGCCAAACCCCCACCCCTCTTTCCAGCTCCATGCAGCCTGAAAATGGAAACCCCTCTGGGATAGCTAAAACCAGATCAGGGCCAGAAGCTGCATTGCCCCACTTTTCCTTTACAAACGTAATGTTTGGCTTATGGGCTTCTATGAAGTTGGCAAATTCTAATTTATGTTTTATTAACGATCTTGCAGTGAGCAACATACATAAAAAAGCATTGAGTGTGATTGCAGTATTTGCCAAAACCTGCCCATGTAACTCCTAGACGCGCAGTGTGGGATTTATGAGTGCAAAATTACGCTCATAGCATTTTGATGTATGTGCAATATTTTGAGGCTCTATGCTTACCTCCAAAAGTGTCTTCTATGGTAATTTTTTTAATCTCCATCAATGATCAGTACCTCTGTTATGTGGTTTAAGATTGCTAGTCCACAGAAAAAAGTGTTTCTCTAATCACTATTAAGTATGGAGCTGTTTTAATTTGCATTCAAATGTATAACATACAAGTTTGACCCTCAAAACGTGCATTTTCTATTCTAATTCATATATAAATTTAGACTCAGTCTTACAGCAACAACTGCTAGATTGTTGTACTCCGAACTTGGACCAGAAGTCATTTCTTAGTTCATCTATCCCTCAACTATTTCAGACACTTAGGGGCCTATTAGGATTGCGGGCGGACTCAGGTCCTAGCGGGAACGGGACTGCCCGCCTGCCATGCGGCGGTCCTGCACCCCTGATCATGATGTGACCGCCATCGCGGCGGTCGCATCTGGCATTTTAACATTGCGGCGGGTGCTGCTGGCTGCAGCACCCGCCGCAAAGGTAAAATGCCATGTTGTGCATTTCCGTGCACAACGCGGCAGGCACCGCACAGTGCCTGCCACCTTGTGCATGGACATGGTACCCCCCAAGTGCACCCCCCACCTCCCCGGGGGCCCGCAACGGGCCCCCAAAGCAAATCCCTGCCAGCCTTTCCATGGCGGCGATGCCGCCATGGAAAGGCCTTGAAATCTACACATCATAATATGGATGGCGGTGCCTGCTAGGCACGGACACCATATAAGAGCCTGTCCGGCAATCGCAACGATTGCCGACCAGTGTAAAAGCTGAGAATAGGACAAGGGAACCCAATTCACTAAGGAACCTGGGTGGGTAAATTATTGTCAGAAACAGTGGTTCCTGTGGAATAATAGAATCATATATAGATAATAAGGTGCACAATTGCAATGGAAGGCTTAAAATGATGTCAGAGGGTGAAGAAATCACATACACCTAAGGTTTTAGTTTGATACAATCATATTTTATATTTTACAGATAAAATTTAATATACAATGAAAAAGAAAAATGCGCGTAGTGTCCCAGTGAGAAACAGGAACCTAAAATATTGGTGACATAATTGTGACAGTATTTTACAAGGTTTCCAAGGTATTCAAAAAAGTCGACCATTTAGCAACTCAATACACAATATACAGCAGCAAAATACAATAATACGTGCTGTTAATCGTTCGTTTTCTTTTGCTGTCGACGTCGTTTCAATCCTATAGGTGATCTAGGGTCTCATCAGGACCTATGGACCAATTGGATAAAATGTCATAAAATCAAAGAGTACCTGACAGGTAGAATGCGCAGCCGCGTGAGGTGTACGTGCCAACAGTGGGTGAAGGAAAAAAAGGAAAACGAGATACTCACAAGGACACCCAGCCGGGTACTGATTATGTGAGAAGAAAAGCAAAGAGAAGAATATTAAGTATAGGGACGGCAGGCTAGGTGGTAGAAGTGCTGTAAGGGCTATCTGTACTAATGACAGTCCTTAATAAGGAAATATTACCCCAAGTGAGAGTGAAGGCTGGCACTCTATGGGTAGCTAAGCACTGTTACTGTGTTGATGATACACAGAGACGTGTATGAAGATTGTGATGAGGAACTCTGTTAATAATGGGAAACAATTAGGGCCTACGCACTTAAGGTGTGGTTCTATAAAGTGAGTACCTCTGTGGACTGATTTTACCTTGAGTTGGTGTTAATCACAAGCGGTGCTGTCGCGCTGACCTGTGAATTTTGAATGTTCAATATGGTGGTCTGTACCTGAGAATAGCAGTGGGGACAGAGTTACATTTGGTTTTACTGCATAACGGCATTGCGCGGTGGAGCAATGGCGGGCAAGGCCAAAGGTTCTTACCTACATATGGTATGAAGCCCATCTATAGAAGCGAGTATTTTTCATTGAAGACGAATCCTGTAATTAACAGGAATCAGCCGATTAGTGAGGCAACAGGGAGAGTGAAGCTACTAGAGTCCCTACGTGTGCGTAGCATCATCAGGTTCTTATCTTCAATAATAGCAGTCCTCAAAGCGCGTGACGATCCACGACGCGGGCAGCACGACTGCGTCAGTCTGTCTGCTGTTGGCCTAATGACAGTGAGCCTGTGCTGACTCTGACTTTAAATACACAATCTCCCGCCGAAAACTGGAATGACCGGCAGGCATCACAGTTTAGTGCTGCAACACCGTGTCATCTGTTTTTCAGTAGAAAAAGTAGAAAGTAAAGAAAGACCAGATATTGAAAGGTCAAAAAGTAAAGAGAAGGTAAATGCAGGGTAAAGGATAGGATTACACTGTGGCAAAAGCGGCTGCGACACAGAAAAGAGGGCATTTTAAATGATGGATGCTTATCCTTTGAGAGTTTATGTAAAAAACGGATGCAGAAGCGGTTTAAAAAGTGATGAGTATCCCATGCAGCAACCAGCCACCATGTGGCGGAATTGTAACAAAAGGAGCGTATGGGAGGACATTTTCAAGTACTAGTTTATCCACTTGGTTTGTTTTCATAACATGTCTGATGCATGTGTGTTTCCACTAATAAAATTGTATGTAGTGAATTTTAATATTGCACAAAGACATAATTCACAATTTCTATAACCTATAGAGATTATCGTGTGCTTTTTACAGAAAGTAAATGATGGGCGGTTATTACAAGGATTAGTACTTCATGATTAATTTTGTCATCATGTTAATACCGTTGTGATTTGCACCAAAAATGAGCGCAGGAAGGCATTATTAGGGTTGATGCGCTATGCATATTAGTGTGGTGCATACAAAGCGGATCTCTAACAGTTGGCATATTTTCATGAAATAGTGTGTCCAAGGAGGCGCATACGTAATTATACATTCTCTGCTGTTGATGACATTCTTTTTTTTTTTTTTTTATAATTTTTTATTGAGAATTCATGTTACATTGTAGCAATACAGTATGAATAAATTTGACTAAAAAAGAAAAACTAGATAAGATATAAGCAGATTAAAGAAATAGCAATGAAATATGAATAAAGCAAGAACATGGTATGTAGAGGTCGGTTGACGAATTACATTTCTAGTAACTGATTGAGATTGGAGGTTGAAAATCATGGAATGGTGTGGCATAAATATTGATATTGATATTGAGATGCGTATAATAAACGTAGTGCCGGCTACCACAATCAGAGGAAGAAAGAGAGAGAGAGAGAAGGTATAGCTAATGAAGGTATAAGTATTAGAGTATAAACGTAGCCATATTCTGAGAATCAGTAAGATTACGACAATCTACTAGTGCGCCAAACCGCCACTGGTGCCCAAATCTTCAACCCCAATTCTCTCAATTTTTTTCCCTTAAGTTGATACAGAGCCGCCTCCACATTATGTATACCCAGAAATCTGGAAAGCCACATTTGAAAGGTTGGGACCTGTGTATCTTTCCAAGCTGCTGAGATTAAGATTCTGAGTACAGCAGTGGAAATAGAAATTAGGGCTTCAGTTTCAATATTTAATTTCAATTGACTTTGACATCCGATAATCATGAGTGTCGGAGACAAGGTTATCTGAGCATCCAGCAGTCCTGACCAGAATGATTCGATCTCTGTTTTAATTGATTCTAGTTTCTCGCACTTGTAGAACATATGAATAATGTCGGCTGGGCTTTTACAGCATCTGGGACAATTGCTATTCTCCCTCTTGCCCCAATCATGAAGTTTAGAGGGGGTGTAATAGAGATTGAATAATGTTTTCAAATGTTGAGCTCTTAAATTGGAGGAGCGTAGGAACCTTCTATCCATTTCAAGGGCTCTATCCAGGTCAATATCCGGATCCTCCAACTTTGCAGCCCAGGCTGCCTCGGTTTTACCGATATTGTCCTGGGATTCCTGCAAAAACAGCCTGTACACACCGTTAATTCTAGGTTCGCCGACCTTCAGATAATCCAATAACTTACACCTCTCCCTTAAGACTATTCGGGGCCTTATTGATCTGATAGTACTGACCACCTGAGCATATTTATAATCTTGTATACCCTGAAGCGAGTGCCTTAGTCTTAATTCTTCCAGAGTTCTGCACTCATCCCTGAGAATAACTTGCCCCAGTGTCAGGATACCTTTTCCTGCCCAGTGTCTCCAGGACCCATCATTGCTTAGATTGGGAAAGAGGCCAGAATTCCAGAGTGGGGTATGGTGATTATATTTGGAGATTGACAATACTTTCTGAGCTGCAGCCCAGACCCCCCATATTCCTTCGAGTGTCTTAAGTCTCGACTTACTATAATATTTCCTTTCTGTTCTCCTTAGTAGAACACCAGTAGCCTCACTGCCAAGTAGTAATTCAAAGATAGATGGAATCGCGTCTTGCCTTCTCGGGAAGTTTGAGCTGCTTCCCACTGGTTCAAATAAAATAGCCATCTGCGTAAGAAGACTCTCGATGGTATTTTCTCTAATGACCATCGTCTGACCGTCAAGGATCCGGTACATCTGTCCTGGTCCGATCACCTTGCGGTCCCATTCCTCTTGGAATGCCCTCGGATGGATGGAAGTAAAATAGGGAAACACACAGTGGGAACTGGCAGAAATTTTAGGAATATCAGTAATGGCTCCCTCTCGCCATGGGTTGTCAGCCTTTCTACTACGGGTATGGATAGTGTTCAGACCGCGGTTGGTCATTTTGAACAGGTTATCACTGAGGCCCTGAATGAATTGGCCCCATTACAGACCCGTCGTCGAGCCAGGAAGAGACCCTCTGCCCCATGGTATTCGGAATCCCTCAGACTCCTCAGGCAAGAAGTGAGGAGGATGGAGAGGCTCTGGCATTCAGGTTGGGACCTCAAGAATAAGGAAGCTCATAAACTCCTGGTCAGGAAATACAAGACTGAGATTGTGCAGGCCAAACAAGATTACTTTGTGGCCATGACAACTTCGCTCTCCTCGCCGAAGGAGCTCTTTAGAATCGTTGACTCCTTAGTCAACCTACAAACGCCTGACTCTGTTGAACCCTCGCAAGATCTATGTGATAATATCGCTTCCTTTTTTCATACCAAAATACAGGATATCTACCTGGCTCTTGAGGTACAAAGAGCCTCGATCAGTGGGCCCCCTGCTCTGGTTGAGATGAATAGGACCACCCCAGACATCTCCCTTCTGAGCACCCTGGACTCTTTTCCCCCGCTGGTCTTACAATATCTGGAGATCTTGCTTAATAAAACCAAATCTGGCTCCCCCCTAGATATCTGCCCTTTGAAGATTATTAAGCAGTGTAGGGAAACCCTCCTACCGCCTCTACTAGAAATCATGAATCTAGTTATGAGGGATGGTGTCTTCCCCTTGGAGTGGAAGAGTGCAGTAGTGAAACCCTTGTTAAAGAAGGCTTCCCTTGATCCGGAGGTCCTAAAAAACTTCCGTCCGATCTCACTGCTCCCAGCCCCTGCGAAGATGCTTGAGGCACATCTAAACAAGCATCTCGCTGCCTTTGTGGAAGGCTCGGGCTGTTTGGACTTCTCCCAGCATGGATTCCGGAGGGAATACAGCACTGAGTCGGCCCTCACTATTGTGCTTGATAAAATCCGCACTAGAGTGGATGGGGGCCAGACCACCCTCCTGGTCCTGTTGGATCTAACTGCGGCCTTTGATACCCTCTCCCCCTCAGTACTTACATATCGTCTGAGGGAAGTGGGGGTGAAGGACGCAGCTCTAGATCTACTGACCTCCTTCCTTGAAGGAAGGGAACAAAGAGTCAAGCTGGGGGAGTTCCTTTCTCCATCCCGACCGGTGCTATGTGGGGTCCCGCAGGGGTCGGCCCTCAGTCCGACCCTATTTAACATCTATGTGACCCCACTAGCCAGATTAATTAGAACTTTCGGGATGGAGGTAGTCTCCTATGCAGATGACACCCAAATCCTCGTCTCTCTTTCCCATTCAGATGTACCAACTGCCTCCAATTTTAGATCTTGTATGGAGGCGGTTGGTCAGTGGATGGTCCAGAATTCACTCAAACTGAATGGGGAGAAGACTGAGGTGATGGTGTTTGGAGGGAAAGAGAACATCTGGTCAGCCAGCTGGTGGCCTGACTCGCTAGGAGTGTGCCCTTCCCCCACGATATCTGCTAGGAATCTTGGGGTGATGATAGACCCTGCCCTGGATATGGGCGGACAGGTTAGTAGAACCATCTCTACCTGTTGGGGCTTAATTCACACCCTGCGAAGAATCAGGAAATATCTCTCTCAGCAGTCCAGAAAGCAAGTAGCTGTTGCTCTCATCGGCTCACGACTGGACTACTGTAATGCGCTGTATGCGGTGCTAAATAGGAGCCTTCTACAGCGCTTGCAGGTAGTCCAGAATGCCGCAGCCAGATTTTTTCTGGATGTTCCCAGACGCTCCTCGGCCACGCTGGCCAGGAAAGCGCTGCATTGGCTATCGGTAGAGCACCGAGTACGGTTCAAAGTCTTATGCATGACCTATAGAGCCATTGCAAAGAACAGCGACACGGGAGTTGGTTCTATCATCTCCCACTATACTCCTGGAAGGGACTTGCGTTCCTCCAGGAAACTGCTCCTGACAGTCCCCCGCATACGAAGAGCCAAGTGGGGTGGCAGGGCTTTCTCCACTCTGGCTCCTAAATGGTGGAATGATCTTCCTTTGGATCTCAGGTCCCTACCCTCCCTACAGATATTCCGAAGTGCCCTTAAAACTCGCCTCTTCCTGCGAGCCTATGTGTAAGGATGTACATTTCCATCTTTGTTTTGTTAGGCGCCTTGATACCTGCGGGTTATTGTCTTGCGCAATATAAATTTTCTATCATCATCATCAGACCAATGATAGTATCTAACGTTTGGCATTCCCAGACCACCCCTTTCCTGAGGTAGTGACATGTGTTTCAAAGATCTTCTGACCTTACCATATTGCCACAGGAAGTTCATAAAGATGGATTCTATTTCCTTAATGATTTTCCCCTCTATTTTAAAGGGGATCGACCGGAATTTATATAACACCTTGGGGAACATAGTCATTTTGATTACATTGGCGCGACCGATTATTGAGAGTTGTAGGGTGTCCATTCTTTTCAGATTCTCCTTCATGGATTCCATGAGAGGCGATGAAGTTATCTCTAATTATTAGCTCCGGTTGTGCGTTGATCGTTATCCCCAAGTAAACCACAGAGTCAACAAATCTGGCGGCTAGCTTGTTTATGTTCTTGAAACAGAGCACCTGTGTCTTGCCCACATTTAGACGATAGCCAGATTGTTCGCCAAACTTACTCGTGGTACCCACTACTTCTCGCATAGCTGTTTCGGGATCAGTAGTAATGACAGCTAGATCATCGGCATATGCCAAAATTTTTGTTTGAAATCCATTCGTAACTACCGGTTTAATTGCTGTGTTGTTGATTATTTGGCGTATTAGGGGATCGATGTATAGTGCGAATAATATGGGTGAGCATGGACAACCCTGCCTTGTCCCCCTCGTGATAAAAATCTTATCTGAACTCTCGCCCATCATTTGAATTTTCGCCACTGGGGTGGAATACATGGCTTGAATAGCCTTCATAAACCTTGGTCCAAACCCCAATTCGACGAGCACATTCCACAGGAATTCCCATCTGACGCGGTCAAAAGCTTTCTCCGCATCTAGGAGGATCATTGCGACCCCTCCTTCCCCGGCAGCATGGATATCAAACAACGTGATAGCTCGTCTAATATGATCTGTGGTTCCCCTACCAGGAATGAAACCGTGCTGCCAAGGGGAGACCAGGGATCCAACGATCCGTCCTAGGCGGGTTGCCAAGATCTTGGCATATAATTTATTATCCGCATTTATTAAAGATATGGGTCTGTATGAGCCCGGATTTTCCGTGGGCTTACCTTTTTTATGGAACACCACTATATTGGTGTTCATCCATGACTCAGGGATTAAACCTGTGTTTATAACCCCATTAAAAAGGTCTAGAAAAAGTATTGATGTTTCTTCAAAAAAGCTTTTGTAGAGCTCGATTGGTAGACCATCGGGGCCTGCGGCCTTCCCTGCTGCTAGATCTTGTAAAGCATCCGAAAGTTCATCCATAGTGATGGGTTGTTCTAGATTTTCTCTATCGTTATGGGCCACTTTAATCCCTGATCCTGTCGACTCAACCAATGGCTCCACTCTCACCACATCTTCCCGATACAGTATTTGATAGTATCTTTTGAAGACATCTATAACGTCCTTTGGCTGCTCATAAGTCCTACCCAGCTCTACTATGCGTGGGATAATATTTTTCGACGTCGCTTGTCTAATACGTAATGCCAATGCTTTCCCAGCTTGCTCCCCCGTCTCATACATATTCCTTCTCTGTCTTTGATATTCAGCAGCAGCTTTTTCGGCTAATTGTTTTTGTATCTCAGCTTTGATAGTACTCACTCTTTCTAAGCTTATAATGTCAGACCTTCTATCCAATATATCTTTCCTATGCTGTTCCTCCGCTGCTGTTAATTTATTCATTAATTGCTCTCTTTCTAAGTTCAGTCGTTTCCAGTTACGAGAGGTGTAGCTGCTGGTTTCTCCCCTTAAGGCGGCTTTATAGCAGTCCCAGACAGAGTTTCGCGATGCACTATATCTGTTAGCATCAAAAAAGGCCTGTGACCAATTCTTCATATATGCTATATATGTACTATCGGTTAAGAGCTTCTTATCAAAAGTCCATGGCCTCAATGGTTTAGCAGGTCTATTGAAAGCTATTGTTAATAATAGTGGATTATGGTCTGAAATTATTTTAGGTAATTTGCTGATTTTTACTGAGCTAATCTCAGTGGCGGTAATCATAAAATAGTCCAGCTTGGAATATTTCTTAAAGGGGTGGGAAAAATATGTAAAGCCTGAGTTCCCTGATTCAATGCTGCCCCAAACATCCCTCAAACCATGTGAATCCATCATTGAGCGTACTGCCCGATACACCCGGGGTTTACGCCCGGTATAGCCTATTCCCCCTTCAAAATCTGCAGAGATATTGAAATCCCCGCAAACCACTATAGGTACAGGCCAGGTAGCTAGCTCCTTCTCAATATGATTGAAGATATCGGGGTCGTCGCTATTAGCCCCATATATGCTACAGATAGTAATACCAGAATTCATTTCGCATAATGCCCAGCGCCCCATGGTGTCAGCCTTGAATCGTTTAGCTCCCCCCAAACCGACCTTACC
Organism: Triturus cristatus; assembly: GCF_964204655.1. NCBI lineage: Eukaryota > Metazoa > Chordata > Amphibia > Caudata > Salamandridae > Triturus > Triturus cristatus. The sequence continues at coordinate 930,652,527 of NC_140584.1, forward strand.
AATGATAGCAACCCCCCTAATGGTAGAAGTTTGGGAGGAGCAGGATAGAGTCTCGAATCCCTTTATGTTTAACCATTGCCTTTTCCACCATGGCAGATGGGTCTCCTGGATACACATGATATCTGTATGTGTAAATTTAACAAATTCCTCTAATCTTCCTCTTTTTTTCCAATCATTTAGGCCCCCTATATTCATAGAACAGATCTAAAGTTTTGCCATTCTTTTGTTTTAGATCCTTCCTTGTCGAACTCACAGTTGGTATAATACAGACACGTTTGACTACATACCTTGTTACGGCTCTAAATCTTAATCTGATTGTATTTACAATAGTATCATGAGTTCTCTTTTTTTGATTTACACCCCTCCAGCACCTACCCATCCCTCCCTCTTCAGCCCCTTCTCCCACCCTGTCCCTCCCACACCCCTCGACCACCCATTGAGGCATCCTAGGTCCGGACCGGATCTAGGTGTGGGCGTCTGTGTGGTCCGTGCCCCACAATCGCCTCCAGAGCCACCGCGCCCGCCGTTGAAGTATGGAGGAAAGAAAAAAATAAAAAATAGGAAAAGAGGAAAACAAACCATAAAAAAATGAAGATTTGAGTCTATATCCAGATAGTGCTTAACCTTTAAGTCTCAGTCAATTGACTAACTAACCCCCTTAATTAGCTTTCCTTTCAGAATCCAATATTTCTTGCAGGTAGCCTTCCGCTTGAATTTCGCTGTTGAAAAAGCACGTGGTACCTTTGAAGATTACTTTCAAGCGAGAAGGGTTTTGTAAGAACACAGTAGCCCCAGCTTTTTCAAAAGGGGTGAAAAGCTGTCGCATTCTCCATCTTCTTTCAACTGTTGGATTTGCATAATCTGGTCTTACAAAGAAGGAGAATCCATTATATTCCCGTTTGCTGGTGGGCCGTGCTAGATCGTATATGGCTTCCCGTAACAGAAAGTTACCAAAATACACTAACATTGCCCTTGGGTATGTGGTGGAATTCTTGGCTTGTTTACGTTGTGTTAGGGGGAAGCGATGGACCCGCTGGATTTCTTTATCCAAATCCCAGGATTCTAATTCAGGGAAAGTTTTTTTCACGAGAGAGCTTATATATCCCCTAGGATCATTTCTCTCGACGGCTTCCGGAATACCGAGGAACCGGAGGTTGTTTCTTCTTGAGCGATTCTCCTGGTCTTCGAGCTTAAACATTAGGTCTCGAATAACCCCTTCTTGAGATTTTTCTTTCTTTTGAAGGCAGGCTACATCGTTCTTTAAATACTCGGTACGGGTTTCTAGAGATCCCATCCTTTCCGATATTTCGGTGCAGGTGCTGCCAATTTTGTTGACCGCTCCTTCTAGCTTCTGAATGGCAGCGTGATTCCTCTCGCTGTCTTTCTTTATATCCTTATGAAAGTCTCTAATGGTCGTCAAAATATCTTTTAAGGAGGGTTCAGCCAATTTCTCTTTTCTTGTAGCCGAGCCATGTTGTAGCTGGATGTCGCATCCATTTGATTCTTCTCCGCTGTGCTGAGCCGGTATAGCTTCATCAGAATAATTGGATTTATTCATGTTTTTGGTACCTTGCCGGGTCATACTTCCTTGCTCTAAGCTTTCTTCGAGATTTGACTTATTGTGCCGTAGATTTCTTGTTCTCCTTTTATCAAATTTTTTCCCGCGTGGGTTGTTAGATTGATCTGGAGCGCTAGATTTCTTGATGTCTAAAGAGTCTGTGCCTTCAGGTGTTGAATCTCGAACAGGATTGATATTATCATCGCTAGTCTCACTTGTTGTAGATAGACCAGTCTCATATATTTCTGCCTCCGAACCCTCAGATTGATTTCCCGCTTCAGATTGTCTCAGCTTCTCGGTGAATGGATTCTGTATGGGGCTGGGGGTATCAATATTACCAGGTTGCTTTATAAGAGAATTTGTAGATCTTTCCGAATTTAGTTCCGGATATAACATTCTATTCTCATCATTCTTAGATAGCTCAACCGATGTTGGATGTTCTGAAGCTTTTTTTCATCCCTTCCTTGACTATCGGACTAAAAATGCTAAATATATTAGGCTGTGGTGTATTGGTTTGGTGAGTAGCGGTAGCTTTAGCATTGGCTTTGAGATTCTTGATAGTTTGTGGCCGCTTGGCTTTTTTTGCCATCAATTCTGCGTCATCTGTTGGTACGGTAGAATCATCCTTCTCTTTGTCTCTGCGTTGGACTTTCTCTTTTTCAGCGAAGTATTTTTTGTTTTTTCCCATGGTTTTTCGATTTTCCATTTCGAATTCTTTATTTCTGCTTTTATCTTTATCTCTGTCTTTATCTGGGTCTCTTTCTTCTTCTTTATCTGGGCCTTTACGTTTGGATTTGTCATTGTCTTTATCTTTCTCTCTCCCCTTCCCTTCTTCTCGTAATTTACTTTTAGTTTCCTTCGCCTTGGTCCCCCGAGTTTCTGGTCCCTTTGTCTCTAATCGTTTATCAAAGTTTTTTTCCTTCGGTTTAAGAGAGTCAACATCATTATCGATTTCAATTTGGGATATGTAGGCATCTCCCTCTATGCTTCTAGAAAATATCGTTGGGTTGCTTGAGTCCCTTGACAGTTCCAACTTATTCTCTGTTTTTTTTTCCAGGTTTCCCAAATTGATTTCACAGTGCTTTATTGGCTCCTTCAGCGCTGACGGCGAATCTAATGCTCCATCCCCGGCACAAGCCCCATGGACCCGGTCTTCCATAGCTGGCCTTCTGCTGGATATATTCCTGGGTCCTAGAATTGGAATACAAAGCAATTGGGTGCCGAGCGAGGAGGCTGTGGTGAGCGCTTCTCCTTGCACCTCAATCTTTTTCACTTGCTGCGCTTTCTGTACGCCTCGAGCTCCTTTAGAGAATCCCTTAGGCAACTTCACTTGAACCGGAGACAGTGATCTTAGCGGTATCTTGCACTCACTCATGTATATGTAGCCGGTCGCATTTGTGAAGTGATGAACTCCGAGTGTGATTTGAATAGTTACTTTCACCGATTGTTGCCTGATCAGGCCAGAAATGAGCTGCGTATGTATGTTTAAGAGTCGAGTTTCCAATAATTTTTTTTTGCTCCTTTCTGGCCCGCCTCTCATTGCAGGCAGCTTAGGAGAGTTTTAGATTCCCTTTGGCCCTTTGGCCCCTTCGACTACAATACTGATTTATCGAGCTGTCTAGCTATAAGGCTACCCACTCTCCTCATTTCAGTGCAGCTCTGCCCAATTTCGGATTAACTCGGCTCGGCTCTGCTCAGCTTTAGTGATTGTCATTCGTGGTGTGAGGTGCAGATTTGTTTTTTACCCCGTTAATCATGACCAGTTGCAAATGTTGCTGAGCAGGAAGCTGTACAGCTTTAAACAAAGCTAAGTAGGCTGAATCACTGCTGTTAGAGAACACAAGGTTTACTTTCTTAATTAAGTAACCTCAAGATTCCAACAGTCCAACAGTCCGATAATGAAAGTTCCACCCGCCTCCCCCCCCCGCTCAGCCGAGAGAGGAGGCTTCCTACGTCAAACAGAAGTAAAAGTGGCCACTTTAACTGATTAAGGGCATAGGGGCATACTGAGAAGTTCTGTTGATGACATCCTATATTATATAATAGTCTGTATTCTGCAGCCAAACTCTGCTTCAACTGTGACATTGGTAAGAAGGACATATTTTAGCTGGCACGGCTGTGGCGATCGTTACGCCATCGTAATCAGCCCCTTAAGTGTAAATCCAATCAGCATTTTGTTTGGCTAAATTGACAAAGCCTTTTTTTTTTACTTAACTTGGTAGTTGGATACTAGAATGCATTTTTATTTTTTATTTTAGTTTTATTTTCATCACAAACAGTGGGTAACATAAGCAATGTTTACACATGTTCAGACATTGTACTCAAGAGGTGCATATTGGGCATTGCAAACAAGATAATGGATGGAGAGCTGAAACTTTTCAATCACTCACTCTCAGTCAAGAGATCTGGGTTGAATCCATCGTTCTTTTGCCTACTGTGCTACCCCAGTTTGGACACACCTATATGTAAATCAGTCTTGACCCTGTTCCTCATGGGAACAGCCCAGCTGAACTGCAAGGCCAGGTCCTCCCTGGACCAGAAGCAAGAATCTTGGGACCAGTTTCAGGGTATCACACCAAATCAGCCAGGCTAGCTAGAATCCAGAAGTACAGCACACAAGTGACCCATATCTGGACATACCCTTGGTCACTTAGGGCAAACATAACAAGATGATGGACCTAGTGCTGGAACTTTCCAAAGATTCACACCCAATCAAGAGATCTGGGTTAAATCCATTGTTCTTTTGCTCACTATGCCAATCCAGTTTGGACCCAGTCATATGCAAATCTGTCTTGATCTTGGTCCTCAAGGGAACAGTTATGCCTGAACTGCCAGGCCAGGTCCTCCTTGGACCTGAAACAGGCATCCTGGGACCAGTTTCAGGGTATCACCCCACATCAACCAGGCTAGCTTGACTCCAGTAGCCCAGCGAGCAAGGGATACACATCTGGGCATTCTCTGGCCACTTAGGGCAAACATAGCAAACACAACAAGTTGATGGATGGAGTGCTGAAACTTTTCAGCCACTCACCCCCAGTCACAGATCTAGGTTTAATCCATCGTTATTTTGTCCACTATGCCACCCCAGTTTGGACCCAACCATATGCAAATCAGTCTTTACCCTGCTCCTCATGGGAACAGTCCAGCCAGAACTGCCAGGCATCACATAAGAGTGGGCATTAAAAATTATAAAATTCGAAGGAGAAATTTCCCATGTTAGTATCCAGTGGTATGACCCATTCAGTTGAGAAAGCAAAGGTTTTGTAGATTCATAGGATGCAAATTGAATTTTGAATCTGAGCTCGAAATCTGCTTGGGAAGAGGTGTTGATTTTAACTCCATCAGCCATTCCCTACCTTCATTGATCACAGACCAATTTACAATAATTACCATGAAAAAATAATCATAGGGTACGCATTGAAATTTGAATCTGAACTGGGAATCTGGCTGGCAAGATGTGATAATTTTAGTTCTATCAGCCAGTTATTAGGTTCAAAGTCCACAGACGAATTCACAAAGCTCACCATGAAAGAGTAAACTGTGGTGGCTGTGTGGCTGCAGAGGTCACCCCACTTCTGGAGGAACCATGATACACTCCAAAATGGTCAAAAATGCCTCTTTTAACAAAAACGTTCATTTTGCCTGTGCTGGGTTTTAAAACTGGTTAATAGTTAGTGAACCACTGTGAAAATTGTCAGAAAACCCCCACAATGATGCAAAAAAAAGAGATAATGCTTAAAAACAGACAAGATAATTAAAACCCTTTATAGGTAATGGCTAAGGGTGAGTTACAGGACATAGCCTTAAGCCAAGATCATGCCCACTTGGTGTAGCTGCAGGCCATGCCTTGTAGGTACTTGAAGGTGGGTACTGGACACACACGCCCTTTAGACAATTCAGGCTCAGACACTGGGCACAGAGTTTGGCAAAAGGCCATGCTGTGTACCCAATTGTACAGGTTTCATGGTACTGGGTGTAACCAACTAAGTTATACTCAATGTGTACTGGGACCTGTGTTCTTTTTCATAGGGAGTGGCCAAATTCCATCCCTGTGCTAAGATCCTGCTATGCATGGCTACAGACGAAATAGAATATAGGAGGGGGAAGATAATTTTCAGGTCCACAGGTAATGTGTTTTCAAAACAATGGTTATTGTGGCCTTTTCAGAGTACCGTAACATTAGTTAGCCTAAGGAGAATGTACTAAAGAATACATTATTTTGCCCTCATTAGGAAGAATTTAAAAGAGCATGCTTTATCTTGTGGTCTGCCTCTCACTGAAATTTATATGGGCTCTGCAAGTAATAGATATGAATTCACCTTTGTAGATCTTATCATAACAGTAAAATATTGAACACTACATGGTGTTATATATACAAAATCGACGTATAGGTATAATCCTAGTAGTGGTTAGGGACTACTCCTGAGTTAATCCTAGAGCCTTGAGAGAACATCTCCAAGAGTAATAATTCCTTTGAATCTGACAGATTTACTCTGACTTAATTTAATTCTTAAGACAAACATACACTTAAAGAAACAAACTCATTGTAAAATACTAGTTTAAGAAACTCTTACATAGAACATGCAAATGAACACATAAGAACAATAAAAGGTTTGCTTGAGACCTGTGCAAAAGAAAAAAACGATAGTTTCTCGGACATGATAACGCTCTCCACATTATGTGATAAACTTAAAAAAGTAATTAAAAACATTGGAGAATTCTCACAGTAGGGCGTTAGAAAATGAGAAACCCTTGTTTGTTTCCAAACGAGGCAAAGGTTTTGATGCAAACAAGCCCAAGAGTGACATCTTGTCCCACTCAACAAAAAACATTATGAAACGTGCCATCATTGACTGGACATTTTACCATATGGCAGTATTTGCAAACATACAGAACCAAGTAAAAACATAGACCCGCGTTTGAGAACAGTGTGGTGAGAGGCAAGATATCCGCATTGTAATAGTCAGAATGTGGTTTATACAATAAGACGCCCATGCAGTCTATGGTACATTCAAATGACTACTAGGAAAGTGAGGACAAGGAATCTTAGAACATAAAAGCAGTATACGATGTGCTAAACGGACCACAACATTTTTGCCTCATTTTATAAAGTACTGCTTAAAACAAAAAGGTGATGGTTGGAATGCCTGAATTATTCTCAGCCACTGACAATGACTTGTGCTCATTCTAGTCCAGACCAGCAGGTCAGGCTGGAGGTTCTGAAAATGCCCTAGGAGTGGGTGGCTCTTGGATTACTGGACACTGACAATACCAAATAGCATCCCAACTACAGCATTCACTGCAATGGCGAGATGAAGGAATGAATTGGGAAAAATAGTCTGTGACAGGGAGCATTTCACAACATTTCCTTTTGAATGTCCTTTTTATGGGTAGTGATATACCATAGGATTATCTCTATGGTATGAGACTGGCGGGGAAAGCTTGTGACAGTGTGGTGAAGGTGGTGTTATGGTGACTCCTGTTCATAGCAGACATGCCACTATAGACCATTAGACTCTTTAAGAAAATAGAGCAGGATATCTCAATAAGGAGACGGAAGGGTAGAGGATGCAAGATGGTGGGGGTCCTTCACCAAAATAGTAGGTCCCTTACATTTGCTGAAATGCAGGAGTTTTTGGAATAGGACATGGCCAGCTCTTTCAAAATGCTTGTATACCATGGCCTTCAAGGGAAACGCATCGGTGGACACCTTCTCAGTTCAAATGATGTTAAACTTTGTGCAATGATGATGTTTAGAAGCTAACATATTCTGCTCTAAAGCAGGATAAAGGTCGTGTGGCAAGGATGAAAAATAAACCACTGGCAGTCCAGAATCATTGTTAGGTGATGAATCCGAGAGAGCTTGAAAAACATAGCAGGCTTAAAGTGGCCCTGTTTAATTTTCTCTCCACAGGATTTACTTGACTCCACAGAGGTGAAGCCAAGCATACCAAGAGAGACCCTCTGCATGCCCAGGGTGTGGTTATGCACATGACGTGAGTAGCCCTTGAGTAGGGGTGTAATGGACAGATGCAGTATCTGTAACATCCTCCCCAGCCCGGTAGCATGCAAATGACTACGCCACACACGGAGCTCTATAGTGTCAATCAATCAATCAATCAGGTCATTTGTAAAGCGCACTACACACCCGGGCGGGTTTCAAGGCGCGGGGGGGGCGAGGGGAGGAAGTTACTGGTCGAAGAGCCAGTTCTTGAGTATTCTCCTGAAGGTCAGCAGGTCTTCGGTTTGGCGTAGGTGGATGGGGAGGGTGTTCCAGGTCTTGGCGGCGTGATGGGAGAAGGATCTGCCTCCGGAAGTAGTTCTCCGAATGCGTGGGACCGTGGCCAGGGCATGGTCAGCGGAGCGGAGTTTCCTGTTGGGTACGTAGAAGGACAGTCGGCTGTTGAGATAGGCTGGGCCGGTTTTGTGAAGTGCTTTGTGTGCGTGGATCAGGAGCTTGAAGGAGATTCGGGACGGGAGAGTCGACGGGGAGCCAGTGCAGGTTCCTCAGGTGGGGGGAGATGTGGTCGCTGCGCAGGACGTCGAGGATCAGGCGTGCAGAGGTATTCTGGATTCTCTGTAGTCTGCTGATGAGTTTGGCCGAGGTTCCAGCGTAGAGGGCATTTCCGTAGTCGAGCCTGCTGCTGACCAGGGCTTGGGTGACTGTTTTCCTCGTGTTTGTCGTGAGCCATCTGAAGATCTTGCGGAGCATGCGGAGGGTGTTGAAACAGGTGGAGGAGACTGCGTTGACTTGTTTGGTCATGGAGAGTTTTGAGTCGAGGATGACTCCCAGGTTGCGTGCGTGGTCGGTGGGGGCCGGGATGGACCCCAGAGATGTGGGCCACCAGGAGTCGTCCCATGCGGTGGGGTTGGACCCGAGGATGAGGATTTCTGTCTTGTCTGTGTTCAGTTTGAGGCAGCTGTCCTCCATCCAGTCGGCGACAGCCTTCATTCCCTGATGGAGGTTGGATTTGGCGGTGAGGGGGTCCTTGGTGAGGGAAAGGATCAGTTGCGTGTCGTCGGCGTAGGAGATTATGTTGAGGTTGTGATGTCGGGCGATGCGTGCTAGTGGCGCCATGTAGACGTTGAACAGCGTCGGGCTGAGGGAGGATCCTTGTGGGACGCCGCAGATGATCTTGAAAGCCTCGGAGCGGAACGGGGGGAGGCGGACTCTCTGAGTTCTGCCAGAGAGGAAGGAGGTGATCCAGTCCAGGGCTTTGTTTTGGATCCCTGCGTCATGGAGGCGCGTGCGTAGTGTGCGGTGGCAGACGGTGTCGAAGGCGGCGGAGAGGTCCAGGAGGATGAGGGCTGCTGTCTCGCCGTTGTCTAGCAGTATTCTGATGTCGTCTGTGGTGGCGATGAGGGCAGTCTCGGTGCTGTGGTTGCTGCGGAATCCTGATTGTGATGGGTCCAGGATGTTGTTGTCTTCGAGGTGACGGGTGAGCTGGGTGTTCACTATCTTCTCGATGACCTTAGCTGGGAACGGGAGCAGGGAGATGGGGCGGAAGTTTTTGAGGTCGCTCGGGTCAGCTTTGTGTGCGTCTTTATTCTTCAGAATGTAACCCTTAACTGCACACACTGTGTCATAAACTTTATTAACCACACGAGACACACTCAACTGATTACGTCATTCTCCTACAGAGTCCATCAGGGACCAGTAGAGTCCTGCTGTTCATATTCACAAGACACTACATCTCCCCCTTTGTTAAATAAAAAGTACAAATATTACATATATACATTATAATTCCTCAGTGTGTCATCGAGGTGCTCAGACCACTCTTCCAGATCTCGTCATGTGAGGTTGATGAGGTGTAGGAGAGATGCCTGTCTTTGGTGCAAGTGATGCCGAGGCAGGTATATGAGTTATGCTTTCCGGACTCTAAGTGAACATGTCTCACTTCTAACATCTGAAGCCGACGAACATCGAGGCAGGTGCTTGAAATGTGACAGGTCTCTTATGATGGACTTTCCAGGACGTTGAGTGGTCATCATATGTCCTTTGTTCATCACAACCCTCAGTGGATCAGCATCAAACTGAGCGTCAAACTTGCATTTCTGTTTTTGTTTGACCAGGACCCAGTCTCATTCCTTAAAAACTGTGACCCGAGCACATCAGCATTTGTCAGCATAGGTCCTTATTATGGATTTGTGAAAGAAATCCGTTGCACAGATCTCGTCAGCATCTGTCGACCTATTAGTCGTTGTGACAGTTTTGTTCCTATGGCTCTCCCAAACATTAAAGTGTTTCTTACGAGTGTCCTCAAATACCAGTATATCATCACTATAGTTAAAAGCACGTGTGACAGGTTGTGTTATGCAGTGAATGACATCCTGAAAAGCTCTGCAGCTGATGACAACACAAAACATAATCTTTTTTATCGGAACAAACCAACATGGGTTGAAAAGGTAGTAATATACCTGCAGGTTTCTTCTAGTTTGAGTTGATGATACCTCTTGTTCATATCAAGGCAGGAACAGATTTTGGCACCATTCAGCTGTGTAATCATGTGTGCAATGTGGGATGTCGTTCTTTCTCAATTACCTTGTTAGCTTGGCACATATCAACACAAATGCACACTGCACCTCGTCTGTCCTGTTTTGGCCCTACCACTATGGGTGAAACCCATGGCATTGAACCTGTAGAGCGTTAAATGATATTATGCCTCAAAAGCGTTTCAAGTTCTTTCTGAACAGCTTCCTGTAGATGGAAAGCAATTCGATGATGTCGTTGAGGAGCAGGACGAGTGTTCTCATTAATATGAAGTTGCACTTTCATTATCTCAATTTCCTAGTCAATGAGACAACAAAGGGAACTAACTCTTTATTTCAGCATGTGCATTCAGGTTATAATTGATCGATATCACCCCCATGTCAGCAGCAGTACTGAAACTGAGTAAACATGCACCTGACGAAGTACCTTGAAGAACATGAATTGGCGCGTGTACTTTTCATCTTCTTGTGTCGCAAGGTTGCTACAAATGATCCTTGACTTAGCAAGAGCGTGGAGGAAGCCCACGTGTATACCTTAGTCTTTGACGGTATGAGATGGAGCACCGGAGACAGTTTGTTGTATTGTTCTGCCGATGTACCACATTCGATGATAAAAGGAATGGAGCAACCATTCACATTAGTGTGATCTAAGGGCACTGTCTAAATGAATTTTGTAGTTTCACGTGACAATCTCTCTTGGACTTTGACTCTTCTCTGCATGCAGTCAAACCTACATGTGCACGTTGTTTAGTGGTTGACATCATCATCACACAGCCTTCTTCTTCACTGTCGCTCGACAATGATATTGAAGAGCCTTCAGAAGACAACTTTGATGATGATCGACTTAGTTTAGTTTCCACTTGCCCCAAATGATGTCACCATTTGGCTTTGTGGGCGTGACTAGAGTGATTCTGTAATTTTCTGGCATTCATTTTCTCTTCTTGACGTGACGCAGTTGGTTTCTCTTTCACTTTGCAAACCGTTATATAAAATAGTTTTCTTTCCTGCAGCCTTTGCATTCTTGTCCAATGGCGGGACATTTACTTTTGTGTTGGAAGGAGGAATCACATCGGAAACACAACGTCTTTTTCCTCTGAGACATCACTTTAAGGCCTTCAATCTTATGTATCTGCTTACTTTTTATGTTCAATGATGATTCTCTCTGTACCTTCGCTAGACTGAGCATTTCTATTGGCAAAACGTTATCTGAACGAGTCAGACAGGCAACCATCGAGGACTTTCAGACGTCAGGCTTCTTCATTATTGAATTTGTTGAACCTACAATGCTTGATGAGGGTATTAAGTCTTTCGACAAACTCATCCATCGTTTCACCAACTTGCTGTCTTGCCTCGTTGAAAATTAACCTTTCATAGTGGACATTCAGCATTGAATTGGAATTTGTTTCTAGTGCCTCCTTAATTTGCCGGAAAGATATTTCATCAGTTTGTGGTATTTTCTTTATCACTTCTTTCGCTCCATCACCTGCAAGGTTCTTTAATTATTTGAGGTTTTTGTTTTCACCTGCTTCTACTAGCGCTTCAATGAAATCATCGACGGTTTCGATCCATGCAGTCCATCTGGCACCAATATTCTGCTTTTTGGAGGTATCGAATAGAAGCTGTGGTTTCAGGAAGGTGGTGCAGCCATATTTGGCCCTCATCTTGACAGCCATAGGGACCCCGTCAAAATCTTGAAGACATTTTGAGTTGTGCTGAGCACCACCGGCATTCTCAGTGGTTGCTGCTTCAAGTACCACCGACTCCGTACCCACAACTCCTGTGCGTTCTCTTCATTCTCGCCGGTGAGTACCGTTGTGTTCTTCACACCTGTTTGTCACTGTTTTTAGCATTTCTTTGCGCCTGTATGCTTCTGCTTTGGCACCCATTCACACTTGGCTGTTGCTGCCTTTAGTGCTTCTCTGTACCTGGTTGTCGCAGCCTTTTGCACTATTGTTCTGTACATATGATGGCTCTGTATTACGTTGTAGCGCAGTACCTCTTCTTTTGGCTATACCAACAGGTTCCTGGTCGACTGTGAAAAGGCCTCTCTGTAGGGTACCCGCCTTCTTCGAAACTCTTGCACTGGTTGGAGTGGCGCTTTGACTCCAAATACTCCAACCATAGCTTGCTTCACTTCTGCTGAGGTGCACGTGGCATGTACGAGCAGTTTACTGGACCTCAGCAAACTCTCAGGGAGAGCAAACTTGTTTCTTCGGGGCATGTATCCATTTCTTCGTCGCCAACTGTAGCGTCCTCCCTGATCCCTAAGGCTAGCAAATGACCACACCACACACAGAGCTCTGTAGTGCACGTCTGTAGGCCATGGGCGGGGACAAGAATCGTTGTAAACAAAAGATCGACTAATGGGAGGTGGTGTGGATTTGTTTTGCTCCGCTGTCCTGGCAAATGCCATGGATGATATGGGCACTGCTTTTACTGTACGTTATGATACTGCTGAATTTATGGCTTTGTAATGACCTACTATGCACACGGTACATTTTTCCTTTTTCTAAAACTTAATGAAAGCATTTAAAAAAACTAGGCCAAAGACTTGGCCTAGGCTACACACCTCATACAGAGAATATGGATGACCTGCTCATCGCTCCAACCCTGTGTTCTCTTCTCTGGGAGAAAAAACCTCAGCAACAGCACCCGACTTGCCATTGAGTTGTCTTAGAAGCCAGTATAACAAGCATTGGCAAAGCCAATAGGTTTTGCCTATACAAGAGCTATTGGCTTTGCTAATGTGTTTTAGCCATGTTGTACTTCAGTGTGGCTGTTGTTCAGCCTGGCTAAATGTTTGTGGCGCAGAGAAGAGTGGTGTTGAGTGGAGTGGTATGGAGTGATGTAGAGTGGAGTGGCAGTATTGTAGAGTGGCATTGAGTTTCACAGATAGGAGTGTCAGAGTGGAGTGGAGTGGTGTAGTTTGGAGTGGTGTCGAGTGGAGCGATGTAGAGTGGCGAAGAGTGGAGGGACTTACAGTGGAGTAGAGGGGCATTGATTGTCATGGCATAGAATGGAGAAGGGTGTCGTGGCATGAAGTGGCATAGAGTTCATAGAGTGGAGTAGCATAAAATGTAATAGAGGGGAGTGGAGCAGTGTAAAGTGGAATAGAGAGGCATAGAGTGGCGTGTCATAGAGTAGAGTGTTGTGGAGTCGAGTGCCAAAATGAAGGGTCGTAGAGTGTTGTGGAACAGAATGCAATGACGTAGAATAGACAAGAGTAGAGTGTTCTAGCATAGAGTGTCAAAGAGTGTCGCAGAGTAGAGTGCTGTAGAGTGGAGTGGCCTTGAATAGAGTGTGCTGGCGTAGAGTAGAATGGCGTAAAGTGGCGTTGAGTGGTGTGGCATGGATTGGTGTGGAGCAGAGTAGAGTCCAATGGCATGTAGTGGAGTAGAGTGGTGTGGAGTGGAGTGGCTTGAAGAGTCATACAGTAGAGTTGTGTGGTACAGATCAAAGGTGCATAGAGCAGAGTGGCATTGTATGGGGTGGAATGTGGTAGAGTGGCAATGTGTGGAGTGGATCAGATTTGTGTAGAGTGGAGAGGTGTTGAGTGGAGCACCATAGAGTAAAATGGTGCAGAGTAGAGTGAGCTGGTTTAGAGCTCAGTGGTGTAGAGTGGTGTAGGGTAGAGTGCATTTGCGTGGAGTGGAGCAGAGTGCAGTGGCGTATAATTTAGTGCACAGAGTAGAGTGTCCTAGAGTGCAGTGGGCTACAGTGTAGTGTTGCAGAGTAGAGTGGCAAAGAGAAAGAACAGTGGCCTCCTGGCAAGGCTGTAAATGATTCAAAACTCAGGAGTCAGACTCATTACTGCATAAGCTTGACCACACCATAGAAGCCAGAAAGTATGTTACTGGTTACCTTTGCACCTGAGGATCCTCCAATTAAGTCATGGATCAACAGTACCATCCGAAGTAAACACTGTTTTCTGACAGCTGTCACTCTTTTCAGGCAACACGCCTGGGAGGGAAGTCGTATCTATTTTTAGTATCTAGGGCCCGGAATTAATTACCTGTTGGTATCCGATTCATAATGGAGCACAACATCTTCTGGATAAAAATTAAAACCTATACTTTTAAATGATTTTATGTTACAGTACCCTATTAGCTGTTTTATTTTCTTATATACTACACATGTGTACATTCCTTTTAGCAGCAACATACCTTGTAGGTGAATGTTGCACGTATAAGTTCTTCATTCATTCATCCATTCAAGGTAGTTTGCTCCTTTAGGGAAGGAGCACAATCCACTATGCCACAATTCACAACGCTGCTAGTGAAACCTCAGTTTATGTTGATAGGTTGAGGATCCTCACCCTGTAACTGTTAAAACCACAAAAGCAAGGATGGGCTGTTTGTGGATTCAATAAAAATGTCCATGATGGAGAACAAAGTTCTAAAAGTAAGCAACTTCTCTTTTTCCATCACAAAATCAAATAAAATAGCAAGCTCGCGGCGTGACCAGGCTGACCAAAAGGTGGGCGTGCCTTTTTAAGGCTCCACAACCACCTTCTTAGCAGTGGTAAACATACACCCAGAGCGCTAAAAAAAGTCTTTTGATTGTCTGCTTTTGGAGCAGGTCCGATTTGTTTGATGTAGGTTCTGATTCAGTGTTGTTTTTACATTCTTTGCTTAGGAAAACAGTTCTCCAATAGCAGACCAGCCAAGCATTGGAAGGCTCCCCAGGCCCAACTGAACCCCGTCCCGGGCCTTTAGCAAAGCTGCAGGCCAGGAGACAGAGCCCAGGGTGGGAGCGCCCGCCTCAGGGCCCGGTGGGACACCTGGACCCTGTCAGGGCTCCTGGGCTCAGACACAAAGGGGAGGCCTCCCTGGCCCCGCGGGAACCTGTCCCAGGTGCCCTACCACGCAGCAGGCCGGAGGACGGAGCACAAAGTGGGGAGGGTGCCCTCCCTAGGGTCCTCAGGGGCTCCATTCAGAGCTCCTATACCCAGCCAAGCAGAGGGATGCTCCCCGGGCCCGACGGAACCCCGTCCTGGGCCTTTGGCAGAGCAGCAGACTTGGAGACGGAGCCCTGGGCGAGGGCGCCAGCCCCGGTGGGGTCCCCGGGCACCCTGCCACGCGGCATACCCAAGGATAAAGGTTGTGCAAGCCAGGAGACGGAGAGTGGGGGGCACCTGCCCCGAAACACCCCGCTGTGGCCCCGGGGTTCCGTCAGGGCTCCCGGACACAGGGCAGGCCTCCCCGGACCCACGGGAACCTCATCCTGGGAACCCTGCCACGCATTGGGCCAGAGGACAAAGCACTGGACTGTGGGGACGTTCTGGCCCGCCAGGTCGCCGGCTAAGAACTGCCAGGCCGAGAGGGGATCCGGAGTACCCTGACCCTAGTAATCTGGAGGAAAGCTTTCTGGTAACCCGTGTGCACCGCGATACAGAGGGGATCCACGGCACCCATGCGCCCACCCTTCCTGGAGCCTTGGCTGGGCTCGCGGGGGAGAAGGAGTCCTCATCGAGACTTCCAGGGCAGCTCGGCCATCAAAGCATTGGTCGCGATCAGATGGCCGAGGAGATGGGCGCGACCACAGCTTGGAGGACGGCAATCTACCTGCCCTGAGCCTTCACAGGAGATCCACCGCCTGACTTTGGAGGGCTCGGGGGCTCTGCATCCAAGGTGCTCGGAGACCCCAGCTGGGTCTTAGGCTAAGACTGCAAATTGGGGACCCCGCCGGACCTGCGACCCGGTGTCCCCGTGGCAACTTGACACGTGGGCAAAGCAGGAGGAAAGCCCTTGTCTCTCAGGGCAGCCCCGCCACCTGTTCGCACCATTGGAAAGTATTGGACACGACCAGATAGCCGGGCACGAAGGACGCCAATCTGCCCGCCCTGCACCTTAACGACAGACACGGCCGACATGGCTCACTGGTGGGGGGGGCAGATGCCGGGTTGCGCAGGGTGGAGGGAACGGGCGAGTGGTCTCGAGGGAAGGGGGGATCGCGCGGGGAGGGTGGGTTTAAATAATAAAAAATAAAATTCTAAACTTACTTTTCCCCGGCCCTACGTCTTCACTGCTGGGTCTGCTCCTGCTTACCTGCCTCTGCAGGAACAGGAAGAAGGCAGCCTCACTCCCCTCCCCTAAGCCAATCACAACACTGCAATGGTAGCGTTGTGATTGGTTGGGACGCTGACCACACAGGCGTCTATGTGGCCATTTTCTCCATGTAGGCTACATGCAGCCTCGGATGGCCGCAGGACCGGGGCTCCTGCACCTCAGTGCCTGCTGGAACCTAAGGACCGGGCCCTACTTCTGAACTGTTCACTGACACAACATCGATGTAAAAAATATGGATGTTAAAAATATTGAGTAAAAAATATAGAAAACAAAAATATCGACTCCTATACAGGTAAGTACAAAAATGTTGACTTAAAAATATCGATGTAAAAAATATAGATGTATAAAATATTGACTTTTATATAAATATAAAATATAATAATATATGTTAAATATATTAAACATGACATATAATTTTAACAAAATAAAATATATGTAATATATTTTAATAAAATATAGCAAATAAACTTAATTAAAAAATTACACGCAAAAATATAATAATTTTTTCTTTCAACTCCTGCACCACTTCGAAGGACAGGCATCAACACTACTCAGGATCGCTTTTAATCTCCAAATTATTACAACAAAATGTGGCTAAATGCTATGACGCTTTTCGGCAGTCTCAGCTGCCTTGTTCACAATAATAGGACGGTCACATGATTACTCTTTTAAAATACCTGTCACTCAGTATTTCCACGCCCACTTTTTGGAGATGGTAAACATACTTACAAATAGGCCACAATGTAAATCTCAATAAAGTTCTTTTTTTACAAAATAACAAAAATTTCGATATTTTTCAAAAAAGCTTCTTTTCTTTTTTTTTAGATTTGTTATACTGCATTTTTTTTTTTGCTGTGTTAAAGTGCAAGTGCTTTAAATAATTGAGTGTTCATAAATTATCAAGCCTGAATAAATTTATTCGGCTTACCCCACTTAATACCAAAAAAAAAATATATATATATAAAAAAAGAAAGAAAATTTATCTTTAAATAGTCATTATTCAATACACATGGAAAAAGACTTCCTTCACTTCATAATTGCATAATGGGCAAGTGCAGTGCCAAAAAGCAATTTTCTTCAATTATCTTCTATTTCCTTTCGCTTGACAACAATTCTTTTAATTGTGAGACTCGTTGTCAGCTTTTACTTGATTTTTAAGTGCATGTGCCCTAATACAAAATTCTATTTCTATTTCACCTTTCTCACAAGATCAGTGAGAGGGAGGTTATAATATTCTCAAGAAATACTTTTTTGTGAAGTGTCACATTAGAAGAAATTACACATCCATTTCTTATTTTAATCCTCCTACCATCTTCACTCTTAACAAACAATAAAGTGCTCAATAAAAGTGCATACTGAATGTGCAAAATGTATATACTATAAACTATTGCGTCCTATTCATAAATCGACTAATTTCATAACTAAGATCTTGAAGATATAACTCTGTGTCTAACTCAAATGTGTGTTTAGAACTTTTCGTCTGTATTCAGGCCTTAGGGGATTTTTGTATTCAGGAAAACGATATATCTCGCTTCTAGCTGCCTTAATTTAAGCTCCCTGTCTCCTCCCCTCCTGTTCTTCGGTACTGAATCTATGATGAAGTACTGCACGCTGTCATATCTGCCTTCATGATATTCATGTATAAGCTGGACAACATGATACATTTTGTCATCATTTTTAATTGCCCTGAAATGTTGTAGTATTCTAATGTGAGCCATATGTATGGTGCTTCCCACGTAGAATTTTGGGCAGGGGCATTGTAGTATATACACTACATAATCACTTCTACAAGTGTCGGTGTTTCATATCCTCACAGGGTTTTTCAAGAGTGGTGATCAAATTTCTTTTTTATTTACACCACATTTGCACGCCTTGCATTTTTGGCATTTCCCAAATCCTGGACTTCCTTTCAACCATGTCTTTATTT
Source organism: Triturus cristatus (assembly GCF_964204655.1). NCBI lineage: Eukaryota > Metazoa > Chordata > Amphibia > Caudata > Salamandridae > Triturus > Triturus cristatus. Next base: position 930,670,570 of record NC_140584.1, read on the forward strand.
GTGGCATCTCAGGACTAGTGACTACTAGTTATTGATGCATGCTTTTTGCTCTCCTGAACGTAAGTGTTGGTTTGCTGGTCACCATTTTTCCCATTGTCGACTCACTCCTAATTAAATGCCAGTGCCTCGTCAAGATCTGTCTTACGTTTTTTGTGATACAGATTATACCCCGTTATCATCCTGGGTGTGTCCTACTCATTCGTCTCTGTTCTTTTCTTTTTTATTCTATCTTGGGCAAACAGCAGGGCCTCTCTGGACACTTTATCAGCTTTCTCCTTTGCTTGTTCTAGGGTTTCTTTACTAAAGCCTCTTTCTGTGAATTTAGTTTCTAATTCACATTGTGCCTACCCTAGCGTACCCTTATCACTGCAATTTCTGGTCATACTTAGGTGTTCTGCATATGGTATGCTTTGTTTTAGTTTGACTGGATGGAAGCTTCCAAAATGCAGAATTGAGTTTCCAGCTGTTGTTTTTTGTATATTTTAATTTGTATTTTGTTAACTTTTACAAAGACTACTAAGTCCAAAAAGCATACCTCAGTCTTACTAATATTTACAGTGAATCTTAGATTCAAATTAATCTCATTCTATATAGAAGCAAAGGTCTGGGCCGATCCCAGGGTACCATTCCACAATACAAACACATCATCAATGAACCTACTCCACAGTCTTATATTTTCATTCCACTCCTTTTGGTGTTCAGCTCTGAGCACCTGCCTCTCCTACCATGCCATATGAAAATTGGCATAACTGGGGGCGAAGCATGTGCCCATTGTAGTACTTCGCATTTGTTTGTATGTGTCCTTCCCATACATAAAACCACTTTGTCATGTCGAGCAGCATGCTTGTACGTTGGTGTAGAGCAATTGGTCTCAATCCAAGAAAGTGTGACATAGCACGGAGGCCGTCCTTATGCACTATACTAGTATAAGTAAAGTCACATCTAACGTCATAATAGACTCCTCCAATGCTCTGTCATAAATTATTTTCAAGAAGTCACATGTGTCTTGTAGATACACTGGTATAATCTTAACAAATTCCTGTAGGAAATGATCAATAAAACATGAAGTTGTTTCAAACATACTCTCGATTGCCAATATGATTGGTCTTCCCTATATACTGTTTTTGTGTATTTTCGGGATCAGATATAATATAGGTGTTATTGGTTTTTCAACTTTTAAATATTGGTACTCATTTTGTGAAATTGAGCCCAATCCCCTCCATTTTGCTAACCCAACGAAATACCTCGCCTTAATTCTGATAGTTCTAGGGGAGGTGTTTTACAGTAACACTCACAATCCTGTAACTGTGATTTCGTCTCTGCATCATAGAGACTCAATGGCCACAAGCTGATGTTCCCTCCCTTGTCAGATTTTCTGACTATCACATCTTCTCTTTTTTTATTTTGTTCATTATTTTATGGTATCTAATTGCCGTATATCTTTACAGTTAAAATATTTTTTACTCGACTCCAAGGATAATGCGTTTAAATCTGAAATTAATAGCTTGTAGTAACTGTCCAAAGAGTCCCTTGGTGTCATTCGGAAAAATGTTGATTTGGGTTTGAAGTTTGTTTCCTCCCTCCCATAAATGCCTATTCCAAAGACGTCAGCTGTCTCTCTCGTGGCCAACAATGGTTCTTTGTCTTCATTAGTTCTTTCCTATTGCTTAAGTTCGAACAGGAATTCCATATCTTGAACCACTAAGTTGCTCTCTGCAGATCTCATAGTTCCTCCTGGGTTTTTTGGTGTGGCATCCTTATTAACAAAAAACTTTTTCAATTTCAGTTTTCGCATAAATTTAAAAAAACATAATAATTTATACATATATATAAAACAATTAATAAACTATTATTTTTAATTTATGTTAAATTTTTTAAATAATATAAAAAATAAACATATATATTAATGATTTAAAATATAAAAAAACTAAAATCTATAACAAATGAAAACATAAAACTATTAAAAAAATATTGAAACCTAAATTTCACAATACATTCAGTGCAACAGTAGGGAAAGTGTTGGATAGCAAAGGGGTTAAAACTACTATTCTCACTCCAATGAGTGTAACAGTAGGGAAAGTGTTGGATAACAGAGGGGTAAAAATTACTATTCCAACTCAAGTGAGTGCAACAGTGTGGAAAGTGTTGGATAGCGGAGGGGTAAAACGAACTATTCCCACTCCTGTAAGTGCAACAGTAGGGAAAGTTCTTGTTAGCGGATGGGCAAAAATTACTATTCCAACTCCAGTGAGTGCAACATTAGGGAAAGGGTTGGATAGCGGAGAGACAAAAATTCCTATTCACACTCGAACAGTTTAAAAAATGTATATATATTAACATTTTTTAAAAATCTAAAAATAAATAAACAATATATCTGAAAGAAACACATAGTGATAGATTCCTTATCTTAGAATACCCCCAGGCATCAGACTGGATCCGGAAAGCTTTCATCAGCAGTACCCCTGCGTGTTGGAAGGTGGTGTTGTGCGGCTCCGCGTCCATCGTTGGCATCGTGGTCGCCGAGATGACGTCGCGGCAGCTACTTAGATGCCGCCCTCGCGCGCTGATGTCAGTTCTTTCTTTTTCCGCGCCAGCAAGCGCAGATCCGGAGAGAGCGGTACCCCAGTCACTCCTTGACTGAGTTTTTCGAGGCCTTTTTGTCTCTTCTTTTTGAGTCGATCTACTCTGGGTGCCGTAGGGATGCCCGGTTTCAAGTCTTAAGGGGACTGTCATCGAATGATGTCGGTGACTGACCCGCACTGCGTGTGTCTCTACTGCCTGGGGCGCGAAAACGACCCCAAGCCGACTGTCGGGCCATGGCACCCAAGACTTTGCGGGAGCGGTCCCGAAAGTTGCTGGAAGTCCGTCAGTCGGCTCCGCGCCGCTCAAGGTCCCAGTCCCGTGGGAGGTCGAGGGACCGGTCGCAGAGCCATCACCATCGTTCTTCAGGATCAAAGTCTTCGCACTCGGGGTCAGGTAATGCGAAGCATCACAAGAAGTCGAAGAAGCGTCATAGCTCACCGACTTCCCCTCCCCGTCGCACGACGCGGCTGAGGCTGTGGGTTGTGCCTCCCCCACGGCTCCGGCAGAGCCTACGGAGTCGCCGTTGGCCTACCCGCCCTTCCCGGGTCCGTCGGCAACTCTAGTCCAGCTTCAGGAATTTCTGTCAGCCATTGCCCACCTCTTTGGGCCGTCGGGCCCCGCGGGCCCGACTGGGGGTCCTCGCCCTTCACTATCGGCGGCTTCAGTTCCGGCATCGCTGTCATCTCTGGCCCTGGCACCGCAGGGCCCCCAAGGATTCAAGCCTGGATCCCGGTCGACGCCGGTTGACCTAGTGACACCTCCACTGACGTCGACCCCACCGGCACCACTCCCGACGTCGCCTGTGCCCCCGGATGACAACGCCCCCGGTTTCAGCCCTGATGTGGATATGGCGCCGATTCCGATGGGGCCTTTCTACCCCTATGTCCCGCCTCCGTATTTTCGGCCTGTTCCACAGCCTTCGGAGGAAGGGGAGGACTGTGTGGGGACTGAGGACCCTCTCACAGCACAGTGTGAGCTTGAACCGGACTGGGTTGAGGAATTGGGGGATGCCAGCGGTCTTGACACCTCTCCTGACCTTGGCATGCTAACTCCTCCTACGATGGCTACGGAGGAGTGTGCTAGTTATGCAGTGGTGTTAAGTAGGGCGGCCGAGGCTCTCAACCTCGAACTCCCTACAGTGGCCATCAGGACCTCCCGACAGAAGTGCTTTAGCCAGCGGCTACCTCTGCGGAGCCACTGCTGCATTTTAATGATGCACTTTTGGACGTTCTTTTGGGAACCTGGTACAGGCCCAACACAGGGGTTCCTGTGGGCAGGAGCGTGGCCCGATGCCATCGCCCAGCCCCGGGCGTCTCCCTCTTCCTTTCCCAACACCCCACCCCTGACTGCATGGTTATCCAAGCCTCTACGTCCCAAAGCGCCTTCCCTACTGCACCTCCGAATAGGGAATTCAAGAGACTGGAACAGTTTGGGAAGAAGGTTTTTTCTTCCGCCAGTTCAGGGCTGCGGTCTGTGAAAATTGCATGCCTCTTGGGCCGATATTCCCACTCTGTGTGGGATACGGTAGCGCAGGTGCTGCCTCAGTGTCCGGAGGAGGCCCGGACAGTGCTCTCTAAGGCTATTGCGGAAGGGAGAGATGCGGCAAAGTTTACAATACGATGTGGACTTGACACCGCCGACTCGCTGGGCAGGGCGATTTCCACGACAGTGGCGCTCTGCCGCCACACCTGGCTGAGGACTACTGGCTTCTCGGTGGATGTCCAGAACACCTTGATGGACTTGCCCTGTGATGGCATTCGCCTTTTTGGAAACAAGGCAGATAGTGCGTTGGAGCTTTTTAATGACTCGCGGACTACAGCCCAGTCCTTGGGCCTTTCGGCCACTCGCCCTCCCCCGCCATCTGTTTTTTGCTCCTTTCGTGGCCACGGAATGGGCGCCCCAACACGTTTGCTCCAGAGCCACAGGCTGCAGCAGCAGCAGTCTCAGCGTGGCCACGGGCTTGGGACCTGCAGAGGAGGGTCAGGGGGCGGGTCTGTCCACCTCCGCCCCGGCCACCACTGCCTCCAAACCTTCCTTTTCAGGCCCATCAAACGCCAGTGGGCGGCAGGATTCGCCATCACCTCCCCCACTGGCACACCATCACTATGGACAGGTGGGTTTTACAAATAGTCTGGAGGGTCTACTCCCTCCCTTTTGAGACTACCCCTCCAGCCATGCCACCCCAGTACCACCGCATGTCGAGGGGTCGGGTATCACTTGGCAGTTCTTCAACAGGAAGTTGTGGCCCTCTTTGCCAAGGGGGCCATCAAGCACGTTCCTGCGCCAGAACTAGGTTGTGGTTGGTATTCCCACTACTTTCAGATGCCCAAGAAGGACAAGGGCCTGCGTCCTATCTTAGCCCTCCGGAACGTCAATCGCTTCCTCTGGAAGGAGAAGTTCAAGATGTTAACTCTGGCTCAGGTCTTGTCTGCCCTCGACCCTGGAGACTGTATGGTAGCGTTGGATCTGCAGGATGCTCATTTCCATATTCCCGTCCTGCCGGCCCACCAGTGTTACCTGCGGTTTACGGTAGGCCACGAGCACTTTCAGTTTACTGTGCTCCCCTTTGGCCTTACCAGCGCCCCTCGGGTGTTCACGAAAGTGATGGCGGTGGTCGCAGTTCATCTGCGCAGATCAGGGATTCCAGTCTTCCCCTATCTCGACGACTGGCTGTTGAAGGCGGGATCGCCCCAGGCAGTCGTCTCCCACCTCCAGACTACAGCCGACCTCCTGCATTTGGCGGGGTTCTCCATCAATGTGCCGAAGTCGAGCCTGATTTCCTCTCAGACGCTCCTCTTTATCGGAGCGGTTCTGTGTACGATGCTCTTTTGGGTCTATCCTTCCAAACAGCGAATTCAGGATATTCAGGCTCTGATTACGATCTTTCGGCCTCTACCCTGGGTTTCGGTCAGGCTGACCCTGAGGCAGCTGGGCCGTATGGCCTCCTGTATACTGCTGGTCGATCATGCCAGATGGCATATGCGGGCTCTGCAGTGGGACCTGAAGTTGCAGTGGGCGCATCATCAGGGGAACCTGTCTGAGTCCGTCCAGATCTCGGAGGGCACTGCAAGACAATTGCATTGGTGGCTCACAAACTGGCATTGGGTCAATGGCAGATCCCTCTCTTCCCCAATCAGAGCACAAAAGTGGTGACGGATGCGTCCCTCCTGGGATGGGGCAGTCACATGGGAGAGGCGGAGATCAGATGCCTCTCGTCTCCAGCGGAGTCCCGGCTCCATATCAACCTTCTGGAGCTTTGGGCGATCCGACTTGCACTGAAAGCATTTCTTCCCTCTGTCAAGGGGAGAGTAGTGCAGATGTTCACAGACAACACTACCGCCATGTAGTACTGCTACAAACAAGGCGGGGTGGGATCGTGGACACTATGTCAGGAGGCTCTGCGACTCTGGACATGGCTCAAACATCAAGACATTTCTCTGGTAGTTCAACACCTGGCAGGTTGACTGAACGCCAGGATGGACGAACTCAGCCGCAGGTGCATGATGGATCATGAATAGCGTCTTCACTCGGAAGTGGCGCAAGGTCTCTTTCGACAGTGGGGAGAACCTTGGTTAGATCTATTCGCCACCGACGAGAACACACAATGTCAGCAGTTCTGCGCGTTGGAATTTCCAAGGCGGCACTCGCTCGGTGACGCTTTTTGACGCGAGTGGAGTTGCGGTCTGTTGTACGCCTTTCCTCCTATACCACTTCTGCCCAGAGTGCTGAAGAAGATCAGGCGCGACCAGGCCCAACTCGTTCTTGTGGCTCTGGACTGGGCTCGAAGAGTATGGTATCCTGAGCTACTCAGTATGACTATCGATCCCCCGATCGGACTGTCTCTTCGGGAGGATCTTCTGTCACAGCAGCAGGGGACGGTCCTCCACCCGAACCTGTCCAGTCTCCACCTCCTTGCGTGGAGATTGAGCTGCGGCAGTTGATTCCTTTTGACGTGCCTCCTGAAGTTTTTAATGTCATTCTGGCGGCCAGGCCGCCCTCCATTAAGTTGATATATGCCTGCAGGTGGAACAAATTTGTGGCATGGTGCACAGCAAAGGCTGTGGATCCCCTTTCTGCCCCCCTTTCAGAAGTCCTTTTGTTCCTTCATTCTTTGGCCCGGCAGGGCTCTGCTCTGGGCACTATCAAGGGCTACCTTTCCGCTATTTGGGCCTTTCTCAGGCTCCCTGATCAACCCTCTCTTTTCAAGTCCCCTTTTGTAAATAGATTTCTCAAAGGCATTACTCACTTTTTCCCTCCTATTCCTTTTGTGATGCCACAGTGGGACTTGAATCTGGTTCTTAAATACGTGATGTGCGCTCCCTTTGAGCCTGTTCACAATTGTCCTCTACGTCTCTTAACTCTAAAAACTGCTTTCTTGGTTGTCATCACCTCCGCTACGCGAGTGAGTGAGCTCCAGGCTCTTTCTTGTAAGCCTCCTTTTCTGTCTGTCCATCCGGACAAGGTTGTGCTCAGAACCCGTCCATCCTTTCTGACAAAAGTTGTCACTGCTTTTCACATCGGGCAGACCATCACTTTGCCCACCTTCTTTCCGCCTCCGCATCCTTCTAGAGAGGAAGAGATGCTCCACCGTCTGGACCCAAACCACTCTCCTTTTACCTGAATCGCACACAACAGTTCCGGGTGGATGACCAGCTCTTTGTTGGCTACTTTTGCGTCAAGAAAGGTCAGGCCGTACACAAGCGGACTATCTCCCGATGGGTCGTCTTGTGTATTAAAGCCTGTTACTCTTTGGTTAAAAAGGAGCCTCCGTTGGGGTTGCGCGCCCATTCCACCAGGGCCAAGGCTGCCACTACAGCGTTGGGACGCGGTGTCTCTTTACAAGACATCTGTCAGGCAACTACGTGGGCCTCGCTGCACACTTTCACTAAGCATTACTGCCTGGACATCCAGGTCCGGACAGACGGCTTCTTTGGCCGTTCTGTTCTCCGAGACTTCCTGGTGTGATCTTGGTTCGCAGACCCACCACCAGGGTTGGTATTGCTGGGGTATCTATTCTAAGGTAAGGAATCTATCACCATGTGTTTCTTTCAGATGAGCAAGTTACTTACCTTCGGTAACGATATATCTGTAAGAAACATTAGTAGTGATAGATTCCTTACTGCCCCACCCATCCTCCCCATTCTGCGAACTGATTTCTAGGGTTAAGGTCATCCTTTTCAGGGCCCTAGTTTCAAGGCACCAGTGGTCAGTATCATGCATGGCTCTGCGTTCCTGGCACGGAAATTCATGTACAGAACTTATGTCAGAGCGCGTGGGCGGCGTCTAAGTAGCTGCTGCGACATCATCTCGGCGACCACAACGTCAATGACGGATGCGGAGCCACATGACGCCATCTTCCGACACGCAGGGGTACTGCTGACGAAAACTTTCCGGATCCAGTCTGACGCCTGGGGGTAATTCTAAGGTAAGGAATCTATCACTACTAATGTTTCTTACAGATATATCGTTACCGAAGGTAAGTAACTTGTCCTTAAAAAATGAAAAACCAAATATATTAAATATATAAAAAGAAAACATATTATATTATTATATGTAACAAAACCTACAAATATTATATAAAGTAAAATAAAAAATACATTGAAAAAAATGTAAACTAGTAAATATAACAAACAAAAAAATTAATTAATACATAAATGTATTTCTTTCATTTCCTACCCTATAACACCACACCAAAAACAAAACACTTCAAGATTTTATATTAAATGTACCTCCATAATTAACATATTTAATAATCAATTATAAATATTTGTAATAAAAAAACTAATGAACATTAATTGACTACACACACTTTAACACTATAATATCCACAACACACACCTATATTAAACTATATAATAATAAAACACAATTAAAACTTATTTTTAGATTAAAAACTATTACTATTAACAACTAACTATAAAGTAATTCAAATGTATTTAATACCAACCCTTAAAAACAACACACACAAAAATAAACAATTACCCAAAATAAATATCAAATGATTATCAATAATTAACAACTATATATTAATTAAACACAAATTACTTCCCACCTTTTACTCCTATTAACACCACAGAACACACCTAAAATAATTACACAATTAACATATTAGCATTGTAATTAATTTAATTATTATCAATTAACAAAAGATGAATAATAAAAAATAAATAAACTACTTAACACCCTTTACCCCTATAAACCCCAAACCACACACCTAAAATTAATTACACAAATACCATAATTATTTACCAATTAATTAATTAAAATTATTAACAACCAATTATTAATTATCAATTAAAAATACATTATTTCCCACCCGTTACACCTATAAACACCACAACACACACCTAAAATTAATAACACAATTACCATTATTAATTACCAAATAATTAAAATTAATTAGCAACCAATTATTAATTAATTAATAAATTACTTTACACATTTAAAACTATAAAATCTTAATTAAACAAATATTAATAAATAAATAAATAATCAATTAAATTTTTTTATTGGTAAAAAAAAAAGGTACATTAGCATTTTCTGATTCACAATAGCAGAAAATGGGAGCAGGAATCAAGGACAAAAGCATGAATCGCAAGATGTAGGTTCATACTAAGCAAAAACGCAAAGTCGCAAAAACTGTACAATACAAACAAAGGGTGAAGGGGAGAAAGGGGCACAATTTATAAAGATACAAAAATGTAGAATTCCAATTGTGCCTGTACACTATATATCCTCCAGGCATGCTCAAATAGAATCATACTTTTACAGGGTTCTAATTCCCCTAGCTCTAGCTAGAGCCTTCTGTCTTTCCAAAGTTTCTCTTACAATAGCCCACCATTCGGCAACTGAAGGAGGCTTGGGTGAATTCCAGACTCTGGCTATTACAAGTTGAGCTTCTACTAGCATAATTGCAATGATAGATCCATAGCCACGACTGTCCTCTTTATACCCCAGCATCTTCTCCATTGTTGAGAAAGTGTATTCACCCCCTAGTCGGAGCTTAATAGCAAATTACATCTTCTGCCAGAATATTACTAGTTCAAGGCAAGAGACAAACATATGCACCAGGTCGGCTGCAAGCATCCCACATTTAGGGCATTTACCACGTGCCCCTCAAGATGTTCCCGTTTGAAAACCCCCGCCACGAGCCCATCTAGCTATCCTCTCCAGAGCATAGTATAATGCACATATGGTCTGGAACTGCTGAACTCTTAGGGCCCCATTAGTATGGTGGGAGGACTTTGTCCGCCCGCCATACCCTCGGGAAACGGGACCGCCTGCTGAGGGTGCGGCGGTCCCACACTCCCGATTAGTATGCGCCCGCCACACTGGCGGGCGCTTGGCACATCTGCAACATTGCGGCGGGCGGTGCAAAGAGCACCGCCCGCCGCAATGCCACAAAGGCAGGTAGTGCGTTTCAATGCACAACGTGAAAGGCACCGCGCGGTGCCTGCCACGTTGTTCATTGAAAGGCAGGGGGGTACCATAGGTACCCCCCATGTGCACCTCCCACCCCCCCAGAATTCTTGGGGGCCTGCTACGGGCCCCCAATGGCAAAAACCGCCTGCAATTTCCGTGGCAGCAACGGCAACACCCCGCCTGCATAGTAATATGGATGGCGGTGTCTACCAGACACCGCCACCATATAAACTGCTTTTCCGCCCGGTAGGCAATCGGGCGGATTGCCTACCGGCGGAAAACCCCCCCGCCATGGTAATGTGGCAGGGGGAAATATGCAGCGGGCGGAGGCTTTTGGCGGGCGGATCGCCACCGCCATACGGGCGGTGGCGATCCGCCCATTATCCTAATGGACCTCTTAGACTTACTGAGTGTACTGATCACTCAATAACCTCAAATGCCATCCTGATCTCTTCAGGAGTAATATTCGATCCCAGAGTCACACTCCATCGCTGCTAGCTTCAGACAGCCGTCTACTCTAACCTGACATAGACACCGATACATTGTGCTAATTGCTGCCCTCTGATTCTGTGCATTAAAACAATCCCATATCGCTGAACCTGAAACATTTAGCAATAAAAGGTATGTAGTAAAGTAATCCCTAAGATGGAGGTATTTAAAAAACATCTGTTGAGGGATAGCAAATGATCGAAAGCTGTTAGTGTCACAAAGCTGGCCCAAGTTAATAATGCCATACTTTGCCCATTTCCAACCCTCAGAGTCCTGAAAAATCTCGGGAAGCATTGAGTTACTGAAGATATCATATATCGGAGAAATAGAGCCCCTCGCCATAATGCCCTGCCATATGTGTACATAGTCTCCAATGGTCTTAAAGCGTACCCGTTTAAAGTATTTGGGGTCATTGATTCTGCATAAAAACATTTGGCTATCTGAACCAAGAATAAGCCAGTGCCAAAAGTCAGGTTTATCTAAACTCATGAGGCTACATAATAGCGCCACAAAAGCTGCCCAAAAATACGTTTTAAAATCGGGGAGTTCTAACCCGCCTTCATTGTAAGGAAGTTTCATTAGTCCTATTGCATGTCTCGATTTCTTGTACCCCCAAATAAAACTGCTGAAAACCCCATCTAACTTATTAAAAAAAGAATTTTAGATACTGATTGGAAGTTTGTGACAATTTTTTAATTGCTTAGAGATAGAGGTAGCCAATAGACTATTATAATTTAATGCGTGTATATCCTCAGTCTTAGGGGAAATACGAACTCTTAGATACGTGGCAATCGGGCATATCCCTACAATAGGTTGTTCCGGCTGAAAGCATAATAGCACTTGGGTTTTATTACCATTCAGCTTATAACCCGAAAAAAGTCAAAGTTTCTTAGCTTCCTTTTAGATACTTTCTATTGTAAATGTCTGGATTGGTAGTAAAAACAGTGATATCATTTGCATACGCAATAACTTTCAACTGCCGTTGCCCGATAATCAAGGGAAATATCTGAGCGTTAGCCTGTAGTGCCTTAATAAATAGCTCGATATAAAGGACAAAAAAGAGGAGAGAGAGGGCAGCCCTTTCTAGTACCACATTGGATTGGAAATAAAGCCGCTTGCACATTTCCATAAAGTTGTTTAGCCTGAGGCTTACAATAGAGAGCTTGTACCCACTTGCAGTACTTTCCCTGTGCCCCATATGCCGTAAGCATTGCCCATAAATAATTCCACGCCACCCGGTCAAAAGCTTTTTCTGCATCCAACAACAACGTGGCCAGATTTATTGATAGCTTCCCCGCAGCATCAAAAGCCGCCACCGCAGTGTTAAAATGTGCGGTTGTATCTCTCCCTTGTATAAATCCATGCTGCTGTGGGGAAACCAGGCCAGGTATCATAGGAGCTAACCGGGTGGCCAGAATCTCAGCAAATACCCTAGCATCTGAATTTATTAATGATATCAGCCGATAGGAGCTACGCTCCTCTGTGGTCTTATCTTTTAAAAAAAAAATAATAATATTAGCAATATTCCAAGAGTCAGGTGCCCACCCTATTCACCTATAAACCCACACCCCGCTACGGAACTAAAAATGCAAAATTTTAATAAAAAAATGTATAACTAATACAAATGTAAAACATATATTAAAAATACAAACAATTCTTATACAAAAAAACATACATCACATACATATAAAATGTATACTAAAATACATGACATTAATTTAAAAAACAATATTTTTAACAACTATATTTTTGCAAACGATATTAAACACTTCGATATTTTTAAAATCGATATTACTTACCCTAAGTAGATATTCTTGACCACGATATACTTGCTGTCGATATTTCTGAACCACGATATTTGTTCCTCGATATTTGTGCAGCTCGATATTTTTTACTCCCTATTCTGTCTGCACACCCTTTTGTCCCCGGGCCCAATGAACCCCCGGGAACCACGACAGACTGCAGGGTGGGAGCTCCCACAACCCAGGGACCGCCAGTGTCTAAGGCCTGTGGCCCGGTTCCTGCTTCTGACCCCAGCCAAGCAGTGGGAGCCTCCCCGGGCTAAATGGAGGCACCCCAGGCCCTGCAGAACCCAGACTCGGGTCCCAGCTGTGCGGGGGCAGCATCCCCTTCCCTGGTGGGCTGGCAGACCTCGGCCTGCTGGCTCTCGGACCCTGCCCAGGCCTGGACCCTGCCCAGCCCCGTCCTCTCTGTACTATGGATTGGAAACCTTCGCCAGGGTCCACGCTCGGGTATTGCCAGCCAAGCAGCCCAGAGTCACCACATAGTCACGATCTACCAGTCTCCAGTCTGGACCACCCTTGGGCCTCCATAACCGTGGCCGTGGAGCCCATTTTCCCCTGCCCGCGAAGAGCCTGGGCCCCGCTGGTGCTCTGACCGTACGGCACCACCACGGCCTCCCTCCCGGCTAGAGAAGAGGGCTTATTCACGGGCATGCCGCTTCCCCTTTGCCAGGCCCTGCTCACCTGTAGGAGAAGGGTAAGCCCTGCGCCGGGCCTGCTGACCGCACCTCCTGGGCGGTGCGGGACATCCAGTCGCTGCCATTCCAGACCGGGCCCAGGCATCATCTGCTCAGGGCTTCTCTGAGCTCTCCCGGGCTCCTGCTCCAGCATGGCAACCCGGGGGCTGGGCCTTCACGCAGGGCTGGCCTCCCACCGATCCTTGCCTTGGAGCCAGCGGGGAGCAACTGAGTCCTCCCCTATCTGCAGCTGCGCTGCCCTGGCTAGTGACTGTCACCCCCCATACCCTGGGCTCAGGGTGCTGACTCGGGTGGGTGCCTTCCACCTTCCTGCAGCCCGGTGGCAGGAACCAAGGAGGGTTAAGCCCAGGCCACGTCTTTTCCCTGCGGGCCTGCCTTGGAAGCCCATTTTCCTCAACTATTAAGCCTCCCTTTGTGGGGGCACATAGAAACTGGGGAAGGACAAATGTTAGAGTGAGCCTGGCCGGCCGGCAGGCTGGCCGTCTGGTCACGCAGCCCGCTGGGCCATCTGGTCGCCCAGCCCACAGGGCAATCTGGTCGCGCAGCCAGGCGACCAGATGGCATGGGATGACCCAGCAACTTGATGGCCCGTGACGACCGGACCCAGTCGAACGACAGTCCCATGACGGCGAGGGTGGCTAGACGTCCGAGGCTGCTGCTCGGTAGGATCCTTGCCTCCCTGTGACTTGTACGGGAGCAGTGAAAGAGGTGGAAGATCCAGACACAGGCCATCTGGTCACCCTGCTGACCCACAAGGTTTAGTGGCCCCCGCCCCTGCACCCCGGTGACACAGGGAGGGAGTGGGAGGTCCCCTTGCCAGCCAGCATGTGGTGGAGGCAGCCACCCACAGGCCCGCATTCCCCTCTCTGCGTCCCTCCCGCCAGCGGCAGAGGGCTCCTCCCCCGGGTGTGGAGGAGGAGGGTGTACGCTGGTGCCCACGGACGGAGACAAAAGCTTGGTTCACATGTTGACATTCAATAGATTGCAGCAAGGTAGCTGCTCTGCTACTTACGAAACCCTGACCCAGAATCAGGTCTTCTCCGAATGATTTAGCACCGGGTGCCCCACGAACATGCACTGCACTAAGGGCGATGGAGGCGGCCCCCTTCTGTCTGTGCTCTGGTCCCCGAGCCACCAGCTCTAAAAACCGGCCCCCAAAAGAAGCCGGCTATCCCAAGCCAACTGAGGGTCCACTGTATGGCAGTATCATTACAGTTTAGTGGGGAATCCCACAGATGGTGGCTTTGCCCCATTGGCTCCTAAATCAAGCATATACACCAAATGTCTGAGCCTGTGGTTCCTCTCATACTGATCAAGATTGCTATTGCAACAACAGATCATCAGTATGGTAAAACCCACATGTCTCACGGCGGTCTAAAGCCAGCTCACGTTTCCTATTATTGGGTGAACAATCCAAAGCTTGGTGAATTCTGCTTCACAATGATAGGAAGAGATGACATTGAAGGATCAAAAGTTGCGTTGCTATGAACGCTTAGCCGCCGCAAGCCAGTTATCCCTGCGGTAACTTTCTAACACCTCCTGTTTGAACCCAAAAAGTCAGAAGGATTCTGAGGCCCCGCTTTCACGGTCTGTATTCACACTGAAAATCGATATCAAGCGAGCTTTTGCCATTCTGCTCCACTGAAGATTTCTGTCCTCCCTGAGCTCTCCTTAGGACACCTGCGTTATAGTTTGATAGGTGTACTGCCCCACTCAAACTCCCTACCTGCCACTGTCCCCGGAGTGGGTAATGCCTGGCGAGCGCTGGGCGCTTGGAGCCAGAAGCGAGAGCACCACGGGGCTCGCCACCTGTCTCACCGGGTAAGTGAAAAAATGATAAGAGTAGTGGTATTTCACTGGTGGCCCAAGGGCCTCCCACTTATCCTACACCTCTCATGTCTCTTCACAGTGCCAGACTAGAGTCTAGCTCAACAGGGTATTCGTTCCCTGCTGGTTCTGCCAAGCCCGTTCCCTTGGCTGTGGTTTCGCTAGATAGTAGGTAGGGTCAGTGGGAATCTGGTTCATCCATTCATGCGCGTCACTAATTAGATGATAAGGCATTTGGCTACCTTAATGAGGCCCAAAGTCTTACTTTATGTGGAGGTGGCACCCTGGTACTGCTGCAGTATCACCGCCTGCACAGTGTTGTCAACCGTGACCCAGGGCGTGCAGATGTCACAGGACTTGTTGAACAACAGCGGCAGCCTTTTTCCCTTATTCAGCTGAACCTGTCTGGAGACAAAAATGAAAAGTGAGTAGGCAAGCACATATGCACCTTTTGGGGGAGGAGTTTGATGAATTTTAAGTTTAAAGCAGGCTGGGCTTGTTAAAACTTGTCTTTTGAGGCATAAACACCTCATATATAATGAGAGAAACAAGGAAGGGGATAAAAAGGTTGTCTTGATTAATATTTCTGTTCCTCAGTTCCCTTTTAGCTGAAACTAAAAACAATAAAAGGATTACTGTACCTACATTAAAGGAGCTGGGTGCGTCACTGTATAGATTGATTTAGCATTTTTAGGACAGGGTTTACATTTGATGGGCAGGGTATCAAGTAACAACATCTGTGAGACACAAAGCATTAATTTGAAAAGAAAGGTTTATCATAAAGAACAATGATTGGCGTTGAGGAGTAGATTGGAGCACATGTCCTCAAGAGGCAATGATTACCGGATTACTTCAGGTCATTATGGATACCTTGTTGCGGTACTGGATTTCATTGAATAGCTAAGTGCATTTTGTGAGTTCTAGTCCGGTTTGCCTCAATTCAACCCATTTGAATCAAATTTAAAGTATCTGATTTGTAGACAGAAAAGCTGGACTGGAACGTGACCCTCAAAAGAGACTATCAAAATGTATGCCATTGTGATTTCACCAGTAATTCAAAGGTGCTCGAATTTGTCAACACTGGCAATTTTCCGTCCCTGTCAGCAGATCGTGTTAGGTTTGATGTTTAATGGTACTTGAACCATCATCTTCTTTGGCTCTGGAGTCTTCCTCAATTAACTTGATGACATTGTGAATCACATCTTTCATCAACCCACAGGAATATTTTAGTCTCAACTTCTTTCTGTTGGCTGTTTGAATGTATCTTTCCACCTCCATTGGAATGCGTGAGAAACCAATTTTACATCTGTAAAAAGTGCACTGTCCTCCCTTTATCATCACACATTTGATTCTTTATCTTATCCATGCATGGCATACACAAAGCAATCTTTTTGTAATGGTTATGCTATGCAGCAAGAATTTTGTTATCTCTTTTTTTCTTTTTATGAAAAATTGGCTTTGAAAGGCTGTTCTTAAAAACACTTTCTGAGGTCAAATGTTACAAGAAGTGGCTTATGTATTGCCTGCTCCCAGTACCGCACTGACCTTGGAGGGCCCATCCAGGATAGACATAAGAGAAAGGACCAATAACTTTCTCATCACAAAGCAACTTGTCCCATTAGACTCCACCATGTTATAATCTTCAGACATTAGTTAATTAGTGCTCTAGGTCAGTAGGAGAGGAAAGATGGAATCAAGTTATTGGGATAGTGGCAAAATGGGCACAAGATGGAGAGAAGGAAAAATATTTGTGGATGGAGCATTCTCCCTCAAATTGGTAGTATGTCACTGGACAGAAACTTAGAGCATTGTGGGTAGTTAGCCTTAGGCATCTGGTCAGCAGATAGATGAGAAGGGAGTAGGAGAGGTAGGAGGCGAGCAGGAGAGCAGGAGAGGGAAGTGTATAATGGAAGAACAGGAGGTGAAAGTCAGCGTGTGAGGTTGGCGCAGTGAATGCAGACAGTTCCTGATTGGGAGTTAGGAATCATAGTACACAATTCAAGAGATACAGGCCAGCGAGAGAGTCCGTGAGAGGCAAGCAACTGCCCCCTCTCCACAGTATCAGTAGTCTGAAATCGCACAAGCCTCTCCCTTATAGATCCTTTTATCCCTGGCCCACAGCTGAGGAAGTAGAGGGGAGGCTACTCATGACCTCTTCCTGTCTCAGACCGAACAAAGAGAGAAGTTCTCCGGTGGAATAGAAAACTCTTACCTAGCCCAACTGACAAAAAACTTCCCTCAAGATGACAGCCAAACTCCCATGAGGCAGAAAAGGAGGGACTAGTAATGATCACATTATGTTCTTTCTTTCTGTAGACATGGAACTGTTACCTGACCGGTTCTGTTCAGTTACGTTTTTAATACTTCTCTATTTTTTATAGTCTGTGTATTTGCACTGATTTAAATATATTTCTTCTCCACGCAAGGCTCGCATTAGCAGCCTCATCATTTCAACCGGGTCTACCACCTTGTAGAGTAGGGAAGCTTGTTACAGGTCATACAGAGACTTGCTGAGCGGCTTCATTAAGGTGCCACTACTTACTTAAACTTAGTTGGTATCTGCATCTTCTGCCAATCTCAAGGTTAATAGCAGTAAAGAGTTTTTGAGTGCTGAGCATTTGTTTTCAGATTTACATCTTGCCTGTTTTAAAGAAGGCAGGCTCCCGCAAGCTTCGTGTGTTGCATTATTTGGTTGCTGAGTGACAGCCACCAAACAGGGAATTCTACAGGCAAGGATAACGCGGAGGAGTGTGTGTTGAATATTGCCATGGAGCAGCCTTGCCCATCAACTGAGTCTCCCTTTATGACAGCACTGCAGCAGATGATATTAATACCTTAGTTGAGACTACTTTCAAATCTTGTTGTGGAGGCTCTTAATAATCTTCCTCCCCACTGCAAAGTGAAGACAGTTTTTGAAGTCCTTGTGGATAAGGATGTGCAGATATGCATACAACATATCCAGTGAAGCTAAAATGTCTCACTGTTTGATCAGGGGAAGAATGCTCGAAGTTGTCACCATTTTGAAAGGGACATGGGGAATGGGAAGCTTCATGCCTTTGAGGTCTGATACTGGACATAACACTCCCAATGCTTTCTGCATTGCAAACAAGATGGAATAATATGCCGTTTTCAGTTTCTACTGAACAAATCAGCCATAACTTCTGGTCCTCACACCGAAAGACAGACGGCATCCACAAGGTCTTCCAAAAATGAATTTGCATTGCAGTTGGGGGGGGATTACATTATCAATTCCAAGTTCTCCCATACAGTCTACGTTCAACGGCAAGCGTTTTTACCAAGCTCTTGGCTCCATTGGTGAGTGTCTTACATTTCAGGGGAATCCAGGTGTACCCATACCTCGATGACTGGTAACAGCTGCTTCTTCTTTCCTTAAAACAAAGGATCACATCCAGCAAGCCTGCTATTTGCTTTTAATGTACGGACTGCTCCTAAATTAGTAATCCAGACTTCAGCCTTCTTAGTCACTCCAGTTTATTGGAACCGTACGGAGATGTGGGAGGTGTTTTTTCTGGAAGACCGAAGATCCAGGCTTGCTTCTCATCTGTCAAATCTCCTTCCACAGCCTCCAGAAGCAGCAAGACTTTGGTTAAGAAGCCAGGGAGAAATGGCCTCAACCCTAGCAATTCTTATTAGTCCACTGCATTCTTTGACCATCTTCTCAGGATTACGAGGACTTAATTCATGTAACTCAGGAAATCTCCCAAGCCCTACAGTGGTGGTTTATTCTGGAAAATCTTCCAAGGGTCATCCTATAGCTGCTCCTGTATTTAAGATCCTGATGGCAGATGCCACCAGTGTTGAATGGGGAGCTGTAGGGGAAAATTAAAATGCCTAGTGCAAATGATCAGATTTAGATAGCAACTGGCAAGAGGTGGCTCCTGTGCGGAAGGCTCTTCTGTGGGTTTTCCCTACCTTAACAATTGCTCAGACTGGTCAGACAGACAACATGGTAGACAGCATGTATTGCTCAAAAGGGGGAATACATTCTCTTTTATTCCTCTTCTGAGAGATTTTTCTGTGGGTGAAGAGCAATCTTCACTCTTTGATGGCAGTCTATGTTCCAGGGAGGGATAATTAGCCTGTTGACTACTTGAGCAGCCTTCTTTGGCCATCTTTGAGAGCTCTTTCTCAGTCACCTCTTCACTTCCCGTAGAATGGCAACAGGTTCAGTCAACCCTAGTTGGACCTATTTCCAGCAGAGGAAAACTCTCTCCTTCCTTACTTCTGCAGTTTGGTGCCATCAACTAGAGCCTGGGCGATAGATGCCTTAGCCGTCCCTGAGCCGCAGGGTCTCCTCTATACTTTTCTTCCCTTCCCCCTCATACCCCGGGGTCTGAAGAAAATTAAAGAAGACAGGGCAGAGGTCCTTTTAGTAGTACTAGAATGGTCTAGGAGATAATGCTTTCTTTCCTCTGCTATTGATAAGGGAGGGTTGTCTTCATTGGCAATTTCCCATCTTCCATTGCCTCTGAGATGCCCTCTTCTGAGTCCTGCCTCCCTCAGATGTCTCAGTATTTGGGTTTGGCACTAAAAGGCTAACCCTTTTAGCTCAGGTGTGTTCAACTGAAGTAGCTGAAACTATTCAATTATCTAGGAAACCCTCCACCTTAATTCCTATAATTGCTGTTGGAAGAACTTCGAGTCTTGGTGCAGGGATAGGGGTTTCGCTCTAGTTCATGTGAGCCTATTAGAATCCAAGATTTTCTGAGTGATGGTTTCAGGCTTGGATTATCAGTATATAATTTCAGAGCCCAGTGGGCAGCAATTCAAGCTTTCAGGGGGTCTAGTTTTCCTTCTGGAGCTCCTTTGGCTACCCACTTCTAAGAAGTTTTTTGCGTGCTGACCTATAAAAAAATAAATTGTCCGGTGCCAGCCTGGAACCTCCCCTTGGTACTACATGCGCTAATGAATCCACCTTTTGAGCCTCTACACCCAGTAGACCTAAAATGTCGTTCAGTGAAGGTTTTTTCCCTGTGGCCATATACTCAGGGCGCAGTATTTGCGAGATTGGGGCGTTATTGGCATCCCCTCCATTTTTTTAGGCAATTTCAGGATAAGGTAATAGTCAGGCCTATTTCCGATTTCCTTCCCAAAGTCCCTTCCAAATGTAATTGTGAGATGTCACTGTTTTTCCTTTTTTTTCCTTAACCCTTCTTCCCCTGATAAGGCACTCTTACTTACTCTGGATGTTCTTAGAGCCATTTCCATCTATCTTGATAGAACAAAGCTATTCAGGAGAGTGGACTCCCGCTTTATTAACTATTGGTTTTCAGGTAAAGGTCTTCATCCTACTTGCCCCACCATTTCAGGATGGATAAAGTTGTCCATGAATCTTATCGTATAGAGCCTCCTTTTCTCATACATTGTAAATCCACAAGAGGCATGACTTGCTCATGGGCAATGTTTAAGGGAGCCTCCCTAAAGATATTTGTTCAGCCACCTGGGCTTCCCCACACACATTTATGACCCATTACAGACTTCAGTTAGATGGGGGTGCATCTTCAGAATTTGGGTCTCATGTTTTGTCTGCTATTGATAATCAGTCAGCTTAATTGTAATATTGATTTCATTAAATTCCACAGGTGACGCATCAACATTTTATGTTTATTGTTGTCCTTCATTAGTTATATGAAAAGAGTGATCAATCCCTCACGCTTGGGTATTGGCTCACTTTGCTAGGACTGGGACAGGAAGACGACAAGGAGGTAATGAAATTGTTATTTAGCGGTAATCTTCCTTACTTCGAGTCCAGGTTTTCCTATCACAGTTCTGAGTTCATCCCTCCCACCCTATTTTATTAGGTGATTGATTATTTCTGCGTTTCTTATCTGGGCTTGTGATATCATGGTTGTGGTCATTCCTTGTTCCTCCTTTTCTGCTTCATGGGCGTTTGACCGCCGTTTTGGGGGACCCTAACAGGAAGACCTGGAGTAAGAATAAGGAAGATTACTAGTAAGTAACCTGGTCACTGTCATCTGTTAGGACATGGGCATCAGAGTTCGTGGAGGGGTGCTCTACAGAGTGCTGAAGAGTTGGCCCTAGCACCCAGTTGCCTTGTGTGGTCTAGGTCCGGTTTCAGCTCTCAAATCCGTGGTCCAGCTTCCCTAACTATCTGCTCCCATTAGGGCCCTGGGCAAGTTATTTTTTCAGGATGATTGTAGGTACAACAGATGCTGATTGGGGCACACTTGACATGACTGGTTTTAGTGGTTCACTAATGATGGCAATTGTGGAACCGCGGGCAATGTGCAGCCCCGAGCTATCACGACGACGATAGTGAAATAACCCCTCTTTCCACTGAGGGGTGAGGCATGCATGGAAATGACGCTAGTGGACGCAGTCCCTCCACTGATATTAAAGAGGGAGGGAAATCCGTCCTGTTGAAGCAGAGACTGCACAGAGAGGGGCGGTCCTGGCTTTATTGTGAGCTATGCAGCGGCGCTCCCATGACTGCTGACATGTCAAATCATTGACTTTAATCGCCTGATTCGCCTACACTTGAGTAGTGAGCTCAAAGGGTACTCTGAGCAATACCCACTTTTAAGAAAGCGTGTGCTTACCTGTTGGTAGGCGAATTGTCTTTTTACCCTTTGATCATTATTCTCACAGTTACAAGTGATGCAACTTTATCTCATTGGGGGTGATTGTGCCTAAAAAATGAATGTGACCTTGTGTAATGTATTCCGGCACTCGTGTAAAGCATTCAAGTGCCCTTTGGCCAAATTTGCGCTATATAAAATGGCAAAAATACAACGCTGTTTTAATGCGAAGAGCCAAAAAGGCCTGGGTGGAGTTTGCGGAGTTCTGCTACGCGGAACTACAGGAAGTGACAGAAAAACTCAGCTGTGCTCCACGAAGTTCCGTAAGCGGGGGAGTGAGGTATTTTTAGCGCCAGGCATTTTTCCCACACTGTAAAATCAGAACTAACAGCACCATGCGCAGCGCAAGAGGGCGCAGCTTCTTTCTACTTCTCAAGTAGATGTTCTACTTGAGTGGAAACTTCCTCAACGCGAGCGGCAGGTTTCTCAACGCGAGCAGTAGCAAGCTGCCATGACTACCCGCATTTAGAAATCTCGCCGGGGGTCGTCTAGCATTGGATTTTATTGCTCGCACTCTCCAACCTAATGTTGGTGAGCCACAAGAAAAGATAAACTCAGCTCCGCGCTGCTACACAGAGTTTTTCAGAATGCCACACTCTACGCGGAGTGGGAAAAACTCTGCAAATCATCCGGAGCGGAATGGAATATACCGCCTGTGCCTACTACTAAGGGAAGAGACTGAAGGAAATAACAATATGAGATGCATGCTTAGGATAAGACATACCCAATCCCATTACAAGCAGGCTGGGATGTCACTTCTTACAATCTCTCCCCATTTGCGATAATGGCACAGCTCTGCAAAATAATCCTCCTCTTGCTTTCTTAAAACCTTGTGTACAAGTGAAAAAGCACATGAACCACTATTTAAAAAAAAAAATTGGCTATATGGTATTGGTCTGTTATATAAACCATATGGCTTGACATTTTTCAGATATCAAGAAATTCATTATAGGGGGCATGACTTGGCAGTGAGCGAAGATGACGGCGTCTTAACTGGGCTCTGCTTAATGAGGTAACAGACCCCTTATTCCCTCCATTATCCGACACCCCAAAAAGAAGCACAGAGAGTGCCAACATTGTGGCGGACGACAGGAGTGCCAGGGGTTGCTTCGTTCTGCTACTCGCCCAGTTAATAATAGAGGCTCGCCCGGCTGGATGGCGCATCAGAGTAATCGGAGAGGAGCAGGGTCACGGCACAATCCGTACGGTGAGTGAGCACGGTCAAGACAGATGGCGAGGGAGTGCAAGGATCGAGAAGGAGGCAGTTGTGAGATTTTCTCCAGGGCCCCAAGGCATTGTACTGCGGTGTCGAGTACAGCAGGGTGTGCCTGGGGCCGCCCACGCCCAAGGAGCAAGTTGGCCATACCAGGCATCGGGACATCGAGGGAAGTCTCTCATGTGTGGCCAGCCCGACGGTGGCCTGGGTGCACAGCAACCAGACACCATTGAGGAGCCACCCCGGGGCGATTTCATGAGAGTGGGCCAGCGAGGTGGGTGGCGGAGCCGGTGACCAGACACAATATGAGACTGAACCCTGGACCTGAATAGTGGGGAGGCCTGAAGAGATGGGCGCGACCACGCCCTGTACAAGAGGCAAACGGGTGGCCTGCCACAGTGGGAAAGTGGTGTGCGTGGGCCAGATGGAGGCACGGTGAACCACGAGACCCAGTGAAGGAGCGCAAGGAGGGCTGCACCAGTAAGTGGAGTGAGCAGTGCAAAGAGCACAGTAGAGCCTACCATGTTTATCTCGGGAGTGCAACCGGGAGGTTTTGTGGTGTAGCCATACAGGGGGGCAGTGCCCAACCAAGTCAGCCAGTGCAGATTCCTTGCTTTCGTTCTCTCCCCTTCTGAGGCACTGTTGAATAACCACCAGATACCCTACTTTATGTGGATGGGGGCCTACGATCATCTAGTGTCTGTACAGGGAGATGGAGATATCCCAAGGGACAACCACTGGTAGAATGGGGAAACTCAAAGGCCTGGGAGTCCCCCAAACTGATAAAATTGACAATTATACAGTCCTTAAACCCCCCGCTGTGCCTGAAGAAGAGGAAGCAGCTGAGCCCTCACTGAGAGCGATTATGGCGGCTATCCAGGATTTGAAAGGAGCACTAGAGCCCAAAATAGATGCCATGAATATCGAAGCGAACCTGATTAGAGCCGACCTTCACAAACTCACTGAGATACACATAACCCAGCTCCAGTCTACGACGAAGTGACTGGAAGCTCAAGTCCAGACGCTAACTCAACAGGCCAAAGAAATGGCGGTGAAACTCAAAGATTAGGAGGGGAGAGGGGGAAGTAACAGCATCAGGGTGGTGGGGATCCCGAAAGGGTAGGAGGCTCCCAGTGTTGAGCTCATTTTGGAGGACTTTATCGTGAACACATTGAAGCCCAAGAGGCTCTCCAAATTCTTCTTGATTGAAAGAGCCCTCTGTGCACCGGTGCCGCCATCAAGACCCGGGGCCCCTCCACGGACAATCATTGCAAAGGTTTTTAATTACCAGGACCGCCATGTAATCCTTCAATCCACCAGAACTACAGGGGACATACGGTTTGAATACGCCCAGATTCGATTCTTCCCTGATTTCACACTACAAGTGAAGCGCCAGAGAAGAAGCTTCGAAGCAGTAAAGAGGGAGCTCAGAGATCGCGACCTCAAATACATGATGTTATTCCCGGCAAAGCTACGTGTAATATCAGAGGGCACGACGTGGCACTTTGCAACCCCTCAGGAGGCATGGGAGTGGCTGGAAGGCTGGCAATCAATAAACCGAGACAGAGGCAAGGGCCTGGGACGAGGACAGGGCACCGAGGCCGTGATAAGCGCATGGTACAGCCGGAACAGCGGAAGGCGGAGGAGACCCTAGAGATTGTTCCTGGAGCAAGTGGGAATGACACAGAGTAAGGTGCAGTGCCCTTTGGCTAGGTAAAAAGTCTGGGTCGAAATGAATGGTGGTGGTACCAATGGAGTGAGAGACTATCTCAATATAGACCTTGGAACTGTTGCAGAAACGACGATCACAAGGTTTTAGCTCAACCCAGCAGAATCAGTGAGGGGACTTACAAATGTGATTGTTCTAATGAGAGTTCAATCCCAATACTAAATTTTTCTGTTTTTGTTTCTCCTTTAGTGGTATAGCCACAACGGGGCGGCCAAGATACCTCCACTTATAGTTGTTCTATGCAGGTTTTGGAGCGACAGGCACTCTGTGGGTTGGAAAGTTGGGGTTGGCACAAACTTATTAGCACGGTAGTAGGGTGGGGGAAGGGGGAGAGGGATTGAGAACAGTTGTTTGTTCATAATGTTATCCTATTAATTTATTTATTTATAAAGTTTTATATAGCGCGAACATGATCCCGAGGGATATCAAAGCGCTTTACAATTGGAGGGATAGGAAGGCAACAGAACACATATCAAATAGGACTCACAGAACAAGAACAGTTACAAATACAAATGGTCAACAAAGACTAAGATTAAAACTGGTACATCGCGAAATAGGAGGGGAGCAAATGGTTCAAACCAACAAGAATAGCATCCAGCACAGGGCTTAAAGGTGTAAGTCCTATGCATTAGAAGTTAAATGCTCAGGGGGAGTGCAAAGGGGACTATCGACAGTCAATGTGTTGGGAATACAACTTGAATATGTGAGAGCAAGGGACACTGCCAATGCAATTAACCCAGAGACTCTTCTAATCCATGGCCGGAGGTAATTCAACGATAAACCCATTGAGGGTGTGGGTGTGGTTCTGAAATGTAAATGGACTCAATGGTAAACTGAAACGATCAGTGGTCCTACAATACATTAAACAATATGCACCGGATATTGTTCTTTTACAGGAAACACACCTAAAAGGTAACTGTTATAAAGCTCTAGACAGATTTGGCTATTTTTGATGGCACATGCAGTGTACACAACTGAATCCAGGGGGGTGGGGGTGCTCTGTAGAAGGACACTCCCCTTCATTCAAGGGAAGGTATGGGCCGACATATTGGGACGATATGTAGCTGTTAGTGGTACATGGGAGGGGAAGAGTCTAAACCTGTGTTCTGTGCATGCTCCACCCGGGTTGCAGACCTCCACACTGGAGGCACTGGGTCCACTACACCTGGAACTCCCAGAAGGTCGTCTGATAATGGGAGGGGACATGAATGACGCCCTATCAGTAGAAATGGATGCACTATTGGTGACAGCATTAGAGAGAATAGTGGGTCCACTGGGGGTTTTCCTTGGGGCTGTGGGCATGAGTGACATATGGCGGCACCAATACCCCACCAAGAAGCAATACACTCGCCTGTCCGCAGCAAGCGGGGGCCTCTCCAGACGGGACTATCTTATAACACAATACCGGGTATGGGGGAATTCATGGGTGCAACACCATGGCTTGAGGTGTGTTTGACCACTCCCAAGTGGAAGTGAGACTTATTGGCCACCAGAGAGACAATGCACTGCCCCCAGGGTTGGACCCATGGTACTTCAAAGAAGGTGATTTTAGGGAGGACATGAGGAAGGGAGCCAAATTGTTTCGCTGACAATGTGGGATCTGTAGACTCCAAAGTGACTTTCTGGGAGGCCTTTAAAGGTGCTCAGAGGGCAAGCACGAGTGAGCGCTGTGATGAATGAAAAGCTATTATAATGTTGCGCCTTTGAGAAAGACATTCTGAGTCTGGAGTCTCGGGTGACAAAGGGAGAGACGGGTTGAGCAGAAGTGCGGCATCACCTACGGCTGCATCAAAAGGAACTATGCGAGCTGCTGGAGGACAGCGCCAGGGCGCAGGCATTGGCCATACAGCGTAGACTGTATGATGCCGGTACAATGCAAATACTTGCTTGGCTAGATAAGAGGAGGGTGAGTGGCAAATGGGTCCCCGGACTGGTAGATGAGGAGGGATGTAGATACAACACTAGGAAAGAGGTGGCGGAGAGGTTCGCCGCTTACTATGAGGAAATGTATGCTTCCTCATCCACGAAAACAGAGCAAGGCTGTAGTGACTTCTTGTAAGACATTACTGTACCGCGATTGTCAGTGGAGGACAGAGAAAGGTTGGAGGGAGAGCTGACGGTCGAAGAGATAGTTGTGGCGTCCCTCTCCCTGCAGTCTGGTAAGGCAGTAGGCCCCAATGGTCTCCCTGTGGAGATGTACAAGTGTATGCTGGGCAGAATAGTAGAGCACCTTCTTGGCATGATGACAGAGGCTAAAAGGGAGGAAATACTTCCTCCGGATCAGAGGACGGGGGTAATCGCCGTAATACCAAGAGACGGCAAACACCCATCAGACTGTGTATCGTATAGGCTAATCTCCCAGCTCAACTATGAAGTAAAAGTCCTAGCAAAACTTCTGACCTTGCACTTGGCTGGGGTGATTACTTCCCTCATACACTCGGATCAGTCTGGATTTATGACTCATAGGGAAACTAGATTAAACCTACGCACGCTGTTTGGGGTCCTTCATCTCATGGGAACGGTCCTCGATGATCAGTCCCTAGACGCCAGGATGGTCTTCGATAGCATGGAGTGGAGTTACCTTTTTGCTGTGTTGGGTCAGTTCGGTTTTATACCTGGGTTCATTGGGAGAGTTGGACACTGGCTAGGGTAAGAGGCAATGCTAAGGTGTCCCGGGTATTCTCTCTCCAGAAAGGACTAAGACAGGGATGTCCACTATCCCCAATCCTATTCGTCCTGGCCCTGGAGCCCTTAGAGGCGTGGATACGCCAGGACCCCTTGATTTAGGGGATCCCGTTGGGGAAGAGTGGGAGGAATGTATTTCATTGTATGCTGATGATATCTTCTCGTGCGTCAGGAAACCGAGACAGTCAACTGACAGGATACTTCAGATATTCCGCATTTATGGGGAATATTCAGGATACCGAATCAATTGGGATAAATCACTGCTCTTCCCCTTGGCAGAAGGGACCCCAAGCTGACATCAAGATGGGTGGTGCCAAATGAAGTGCAAAGCTTCAAGTATTTAGGAATTTATATAACACAAGACTCCCAGGACTTCTGCAGCCATCATTTGGGCTCGCAACTGGACAGACTCATTGCGGGCACCAAACACTGGCGGACCCTGCCTCTTACCTTGATGAGGCGGACGGAGTTGTTTAAAATGATGGCCCTCCCCCAACTACTATATGCAATGCAAAACACGCCATATGAGGTACCCCCTTTTTTCTTTCAAAGAGTAGATGCTGAGTTACGATCCCTACTATGGTGTGGGGGCGCCACAGATAGCGCTGCGCAGACTTCAGTGAGGGGTCTATGATGGGGGACTAGCATCACCCAACATCCGGAGCCACTAATGGGTGGCCCACTTAGTGAAGGTAAATAGGTAGATATTCGGGGAGCGGGTAGAGCAGGCATATAGGGTAGATAGAATGGTCATAGGCACTAAGGGACTCTGTTCTGTACTATATACCAAATAAGTAGTGAAGAGCCTACCGCAGCATACCCGTACAGTGACACAGCATGGCATGCCTCAACAAAATACCTGGGCTGGGAGGGGAAACTCACAAGGATGACCCCCACTCTGATATAGTGATCTCCTGAAGGAGGTGGACGAATCACAGGTCTTTGCTAAATGGGAGCTGCTGGGCCTTGAGAACCTGGGAGACGTTTGGAGAGGACAGGCATATATCACGTTTACAACCTTACAAACTGAATTTGAGATGGGGATGGTGGAATGGCTAATGTACCTGAAACTAGGACATGCCTTACGGAAGTATATTTGTGAAGGAGAGAGGCTGAAGGAGGCCTTTCAGTTAGAGGACAGACTATTGACCAACCTGCTACACGAAAAGGCCATTTTGTATAAGAAAATGATCAATAATGCACCAGACGTACTAGACTCATTGAGGGCAACATGGGAGGGAAACGTTGGCCCACCTGAGGATGAGGATTGGGAAGAGGTGCTGCAGGGCCCAAGGGAGGTGGCGATACGGGCAAGGTTTCGACTAATCCAGTTGAAGATTCTTCATTGAGTGTATTGTCCCAGATCTGTACTACATCGGATGGGGCATAGTGAGGACTCACGCCGCCAAAGAGGGTGCTGATTGGAGCGGACGTTTTACCACTTGTTACGGGAATGCCCAGTGTTACAGTTATATTGGCGGAGGGTAGGAGAGATGAAGGCTGCAGTTGTGGGCGTAGAGGTGCCGATAGCGGCTAAATGGTTTCTGCTAATGATCCACGGGGAGAAGGACTGGCCGAGAAACACAAGGCAGGGGCTGGCACTAGCACCAGTAGTTGCAAAACAAGGTATTGCTAAGAGGTGGGGGGCGACTGCCGTGCCGACAATAGAGGAGTGGAAAACAGATTTAGATTGGTGCTGGCAGGCAGAACAAACGATATATAAGAGTAGAGGATGACCAAAGAAATGGGAGAAGATATGGGGGCCTGGCAGGCTTATAGGGATAAAAGAAATTCATAATAATGTGCATGACTGTGAGTTCTTTCCAAGCAGTTCACCCAAAATACCCTCCCCCCACACACCCTCCCGACAACATAGATTTGGATGTCTTACCTATCATGTTTAAAACTGACCACAATAAATGTTTCAGCACAACTATAAAACATGAAAAATGTACTCTGCATAGCGTGGAAAACACTAAGGGGGCAACCCCACCAACAATTGAAAAATACATTACTCAGTGTGTAAAAACTATATGAAAGCTCGTGAGTTCGAGTCATAAAAGTAAACAAACCCTTATAGTTTCAGTTCTCATGTACACAAACTTAATGCCATGCAAGGTACACTCCAAACTTTCAGGTGGTTCATACCCGCTTGGACAAAATTCTCCAATTTCACACAAACCAAATATTACTAACACACTCAAGAACCAAACATCTATATGAAATATTAACAAGACCCACATTAAGGATGAGCCTGCTCAACCAGAAAGCAGATTCCAGTCCGCGAAGGAATCTTCAAGACCATGGCTTGAAGGCACCAAAACTCAGCAGCACCGTGAAGCCATCTAACAGCAGTACGGGGCTAATCAAATCTCTCCTACCACATACGTATGACACTCACCACGATCAGATTGTCCCCCGGCACTTGAATAGTTAATGCGGGTTTTATTACCAAATGTGCTTGTCTGATAAAGGGTATGGTTGGCCCTCCAGGTATTCAAACATGTGACCTGGAGGCTGGCACCAAGATCACTTGGTACAAATTCAAGAGCACCACTTATAAACAAACTCCTTAACTAGCCACAAGAGAAAAGAACCTTGATCTTTGTGCTGCCGCTGTAATTACTACCGAGCCTGCAGTCTCTGTAACTGAACTGCAATTAGTAGTACCGTTCGAGCATCTATTGAAAGATTATTTGTTCCAACCTAATATCATGTTTTTCCTTCGATGTGTGTGTGTGTGTTTATATAGTACATGTTTGTAGGCTTTTATTGTACAAAATGCAGCAGTATATAAACATATATTTCACAGGGATGTGCGAAATCTTTAAAAAAATGATGGATCCCTCTTAAGTGTGAATTTCATCATCATAATCAAAGCCCCCCTACCACTGTGTAGAGCTTTACCATTGGTCAGGAAAGTAGAATTATGTAGCAACAGCGGACTAAATAATGTGTCACTCTTATCTACACTAAGCGGCAAGAAAATCAAAATTGTGTGGCATTATGCAGTACATTTGCTAGCAGTATTATTTCGCCTATTTGAGCTAGAAATAACTTTTTTGTTGCAATCTGGAAATTATGTACCAAAATATGTGGCAAGTGCAGTAAATGTAAAATTCTGTGGTAAATGCCACAACCACCGAATGACATAATTTCGCTCATCCTGACACTTGTTTTACCAGCAGTCGATTCATGAAAGGAAAAACAAAGCCTAAACATTCTAATCGGTATCCAATGCTGGCCGCACCATGAAGATAACTGCTTCAACAACCTCTCCTTTCTACAGACAGAATGTGCATGTTCTTTTACAATACAAAGGGTGTTTTTTTAATGTTACTTTCCTAACTACATAATTAAACTTTTTTTTTAGTGCACACAACCAAACTGTATAGCCTGGTATTTTCTACTATTTTCAAAAGCTTTTCCCTGTTTGAAAAAAACCTTTTTCAAGCTAACTACCCCAAAATGAACATGTCACGTAATAATCAGATACAGGTAACGTGTATTATGGTCATTTATCTCCATATTGGGGTTCTGGTCACATCTACAAACCACTCAGCATTCGGCCTTGTCGTTTATGATGCAACCAGAATCCCTTAATGGCAATATTGGTCCATATTGTATAGTTAACCACTATGTATTTGGATTCTCAATTTTATTCTCTCTGTGTCTCAGTTATGTGTGTGATAGATAGGTAGATAGATAGCGAGATAGATAGCGAGATAGATAGATAGATAGATAGATAGATAGATAGATAGATAGATAGATAGATAGATAGATAGATAGATAGATAGATCGATAGATAGATAGATAGATAGCGAGACAGATAGATAGATAGATAGATAGATAGATAGATAGATAGATAGATAGATAGATAGATAGATAGATAGATAGATAGATAGATAGATAGATAGATAGATAGATAGATAGATAGACAGACAGATAGATAGATAGACAGATAGATAGATAGATAGATAGATAGATAGATAGATAGATAGATAGATAGATAGATAGATAGATAGATAGATAGATAGATAGATAGATAACATGATTTGAAAGAAACTTAACTTAAAGGATGGTTATTATTACGATCCAAACCCTAAACCCACTGAAGTGCATCCATTTATGGTTAACTATGCACTCATCACCTTCTCCATGCGCTTCTCATGACATCTGAAAGTGCATCCTCTAGAATATCCTTGATGACATCACATATGACAACAGCCTGAGTTAGCACTATATGTTTTCCCTGAGATTATATAGAGAGGATATTCAGCAATTCTGTTGACCTGATGTCCTCATGGAGGCTGCATTGAGACTGTAGCTCCTCTCTCAGCTGCTAGGTGTCCTCAGAGATCAGATAGAGAAGAATGGCTGATGCAGATGAGTCTATCCTCACATCAGACAGAAAGGCTGCCCTTACAAATAACACCTAAATATCACATGATTCATAAGGGCTGCACTCCTACCCCCAGCGGCTAAATGCTCCTCATATCCTCATAGGAATTCAGTGACTTATAGCTTTTGGATCATAACCATAATGTGCCTTCAACAAAAGTTTTTTTCAGGGAATTCGATATTGTTAGTCAACCATAATGTGCCTTAATAAAAAGTACTTCAGCGAGTACTTTTTGATTAGTAACAATATATTTTAGAAACAGCACTAATGCTCTCGGTGATTGGGGGGCATTGTCTCAGGGCAAGGCTTTTGACCCGGCGCCTGTCTGGGACGCCATCCGGCGTACCCCAGTGCATACTAACACAGAGCTTAGACCGCACTCTGCCCAGTAACCATTGAATAAAGCTGCAGGGCATGTCAGGGGTCTACTGAGTCATTTAGTGATATCCTGAGCCAGTCCTCATTCCACGCTTGGCATAGCTGCAGTCTGTGCCTACTCTGTCCTTAGTACACAGTGTGCTCTTCGACCATGCCCTGCACCCAGTAACCCTGACACAATTATCCAACGTACTACCCTAATGCGTGCTTGTGGCAGGGTTACTGAGACCTTTCATCTTGCCCATGCACAGTAATCCATCTTCAAATAAATTGTGTTTAAAGCACAGGGTTTGCCTATTAGAGATGTTCTAGGCTTAAAACCCCAACTAAAGTACCCACCTTGTGTTGAATGCAGCCATTCACAGCATGGACTGGGCATAGGGTGTGACCTTCATTCCCACCCTGCCCCTGTACCCCAGCCTCCAGTACCCTATGGACACAAGGGCATGGCCTTAGACTATGCCCACTAACCAGTACTACTACCCAGGACTTCAGGCCCCAGTTCTTGGGCTTCAGCCACATCCTCTGCCCTCTAACCCTTCTACAGTACCTGTTACACACAGCGTGTGGCCTAATGGTATGACCTGTGCTCAGCAAGCGCTTCTGCTTTTTCGAGTAACCCCAGGAATCATGGAGCTGGCCCACATTAGGAACCATTGCTGTTATCACCTCCTCTGTCACTGTGATGAAATCATCATAGAGACTGCTTAGTTGTATGTTTTCATTATTTTAAAAAAACGACACATTTATACATTAACATACTGTCCATTGCTTCACTTAAAAGACATTGTGAGAGGGCGGTGTCATCCTCCAGGTATGGGTCCCCTTACAATTAATCAGAAATAAAGATAGTTGATTGTACTCTTGATGTTGTACAATAATACCGCCAGTAAACCAATTCCGCTCATGTTGTTAACCCATGTAGGAACAAACGCCCTGGCATCACTGGGTGTCATCCCGCCCTGTTAAAGAGGCCTGACTTGCCCTATGTTTTTCCCAAAACGGGCTTCACAGTCTATGAGTGTATTGAGGTGCATTTTACGGATGTTTAACTCTAAGGTCCTCGGACTGCCAGACTCGTGGTGGGGAGGCAGTGGAGCTCTTGCGACCACCACATTACAACCCTAGTGGTCGTGCCACCCTGGGACTGCCAACACCGCCATTCTCTGGTAGTGTTGCTGTATTCAGAGGCATCAATATGCTTGGCAGGACCACCATGGTCCCGCCAAGCATATTAGGAGTTTCCTCTCCACCAGGGTTTTCATGGTGAGTCCTCCTCAATGAAGACCCTGGGGAAGAGGAAACAAAGGGGGCCCTACAGGGCCCCTTTGTGCATCACGCCCTGTGTATGCACACAGGGGGGCACAACATGTGCCCCCCCTGTGTACAGGTACAAAAGTTCCAGCAAGGCATAGGTATTTCTGTCCATGCCGTGCCCGAACTGTTTTTGACATTCCCATTGCGGTGCCTACTTTATAGGCATCACCGTGGGAATGCCAAAAGAAACACCCTCCAATGACTAAAAAAGTAATTATACAGCAGGCGGTTCTAACGCGGGTTTGTTGGTGCGGCGGCGGGGCGCAGAGACGTTCTAAGGCGTGGGCCTCTGGCCCTGGGCCCCAACCTATCTGAAAGAAACACGTTAGTTAGATTCCTCACCTTAGAATATCCCCAGGCGTCAGACTGGATCCGGAAGATTTTTCGTCAGCAATACCCCTTGCGCGTCGCTAGGCGTCGTCTGCGGCTCCGCGTCCGTCGTCGGCGTCGTGCGCCGGAATGACGTCGTCGAAGTACTTAGACGCCGCCCTCGCGCGCTGACGTCAGTTCTTCTTTGTTCCGCGCCAGTAAGCGCAGATCCGGGAGAGCTACCCCTTTAGTCAATTTTTGACTAGTTTTTTGATCCTTTTTGATCCTGTCAATCGACTCCGGTGCAGGTAGGATGCCTGGTTTTAAAGCCTGTGCTGACTGTGACCGCCTGATGTCGGTTACGGACCATCACCGCCGGTGCCTGTACTGCTTGGGCCTCGACCACGACACGGAGTCGTGTTCCGACTGCAAGGCCCTGACCTCGAAGGCTAGACGGGAGCGGTCCCATAAGCTTCTGGAGATCCGCCACGCGGCTCCGCGCGTCGCTCGATCCCGGTCCAGGAGGAGGTCCAAGGATCGGTCGCGGAGCCGCAGCCGACGTCACCATCGGTCGTCGGGATCCAAGTCTTCGGGTAAGTCGAAGCATTCCAAGAAGTCCAAGAGGCGACATCGCTCTTCGGACTCCCCTCGCCGGTCGCGCGACTCGGCCGAGGGTCAGGGTGTTTCCACCCCTGCGGCTCCGGCGGAGCCGCAGGCGCCGCGCACGTCCCCATACCCTCCGGTCCCTGGGACTGACGCGACGCCGGCGGAAGTCAGTGCCTTCCTCTCGGCCATGAGGAACCTGGCTCCGCCGTCGGCGCCCGCTGGTGCGCCTTCGGGCACCGCGGACCCGACTGGGCTGCCTTGCCTGCCGGTGGCTCCGGCCCCGGCGCCGTTGACGGCTCCGGCCTCAACGCCGCAAGCGCCCGAGGGACCCGTTCTCGAGTCCCCGTCGACGCCGGTCGACCTCGTCACGCCTCCTCCGCCGGCGTCGACACCGGTACCACCCCCGACGCCGACGTCGACTCCGCTCGATGTCGTGCCCCAGTTCAGTCCCGCTCCGGGCCCGGCGAAGGTCCGGCGTCGATGGACGCCGAGATCGACGCCGCTAGAGACACATTTTGTCTACCGCCCGGCTCCGTTACTTTCTCCTCTACACCAGGAGTCGGATGATGGGGACTACTGGGAGGGATCCGAGGATCCTATGGCCGCTCAGGCCCAACTGTCCCAGGACTGGGCAGATGAACTGGGGGAGGCCAGTGGTCTGGATACCTCGCCAGACACTGGATTAATCTCTCCTCCGACTGTGGCGTCGGAGGAGGGTGCTGCTTTCTCCGTGGTGCTGCGCAAGGCGGCCGCAGCCCTTGGGCTCGAGCTACCTGCCGTGGCTGTGATGACGAACGTCCTTACTGAGGTGCTTCAGACTGCAGCAAGCTCCACTGAGCCTCTGCTGCCGTTCAATGAGGCCCTCACTGACGTTCTACAGGGCACCTGGTCCAAGCCCTCCACAGTTCCTCCTGTGGACAGGAACGTCGCCAGGCGCCACCGCCCTGCTCCGGGCGACCCCAGTTTTCTGTCCCAACACCCTACCCCTGAGAGCCTGGTTATCCAGGCCTCCACCTCCCAATCCTCTTTCCCGACCGCCCCGCCGGACCGGGATTCCAAGAGACTAGAGCAGTTTGGCAAGAAGCTGTTCTCTTCCCTTAGTTTGGGCCTGCGGTCTTTGAACACCGCTTGTCTCTTGGACCGTTATTCCCACTCTCTGTGGGATGCAGTGGAGGACGCGCTGCCCCTGTGTCCGGAGGAGGTCCGGACACGACTTACCCAGGCTCTGGCCGATGGGAGGGATGCCGCGCGACATGCTATAAGATGTGGTCTTGACACCACGGACTCGCTGGGTAGGGCCATTTCTACCTCAGTGGCGCTTCGACGTCACGCCTGGCTGCGGTCCACGTCATTTTCGGGTGATGTCCAGAGCTCTCTCATGGACATGCCCTTTGATGGCACTCGCCTTTTTGGCGAGAAAGCGTACAGTGCGCTGAATCGCTTTAAGGACTCCCGGGCTACGGCCAAGTCCTTGGGCCTCTCGGCCCCCCGGGCGCAAACTTCCGCCTTTCGCCCCTTTCGTGGCCAAGGAAGGGGTGCCTCCTCACGTACGCCTAGCCACCAGCCGCAGACCCAACCTGCGCGCGGTCGCGGACGTGGTTTCCGCCGAGGCGGTTCTGGAGGACGACGAGGTCAGTCCACATCCACCCCGGCAGCATCCGCCTCAAAACCTTCCTAGTCCGAGCTTTCAGGCCCATTCCACGCCAGTGGGCGGCAGAGTTCACCATCACCTGCTCCACTGGCGGTCCATCACATCGGACAGGTGGGTGCTGCAAATCGTCCGAAGGGGCTACTCCCTCCCCTTCGAGACGACCCCTCCAGCCATGCCACCGCAGCACCACCGTATCTCGGGGGATCATTTGAATCTTCTCCACGAGGAAGTTTCGGCCCTCTTGGCCAAGGGGGCCGTCGAGCATGTTCCGAGTCCAGAAGTAGGTCGTGGTTGTTATTCCCACTACTTTCTGGTTCCCAAGAAGGGCAAAGGGGGCCTACGCCCTATCTTGGACCTCCGGAACGTCAATGCCTTCCTCCGGAAGGAAAGGTTCAAGATGTTGACTTTGGCTCAGGTTCTAGCTGCCCTAGACCCCGGAGACTGGATGGTAGCGTTGGACTTGCAGGACGCATATTTCCACATCCCCGTCCTGCCGGCCCACCGGCGTTACCTGCGGTTCACGGTGGGCCAAGAGCACTTTCAGTTTACCGTGCTCCCCTTCGGCCTCACCAGTGCCCCTCGGGTGTTCACGAAAGTGATGGCGGTGGTCGCAGCTCATCTGCGCAGATCAGGGGTTCCAGTCTTCCCCTATCTCGACGACTGGTTGTTGAAGGCGGGCTCGCCCCAGGCAGTCGTCTCCCACCTCCAGACTACGGCGGATCTCCTGCATTTGCTGGGGTTTTCCATCAACGTGCCGAAGTCACACCTGAGTCCCTCTCAGAAGCTCCTCTTCATCGGAGCGGTTCTCGATTCGGCGCAGTTCCGGGTCTATCCACCGGAACAGCGGGTCCGGGATATACAGGCCCTGATTCCCATCTTTCGGCCTCTATCCTGGGTTTCGGTCAGGCTAGTGTTGCGGCTTCTGGGGCTGATGGCCTCCTGCATCCTACTAGTGCATCACGCCAGGCGGCGCATGCGGGCTCTGCAGTGGGACCTGAAGTTTCAGTGGGCCCAGCATCATGGCAACCTGTCCGACCATGTCTTGATCTCGGAGGGCACTGCACAGCAGTTGCAGTGGTGGCTCACGGACCGCGATTGGGTCATGGGCAGAAGCCTCTCCCTTCCCCAACCGGAGCATGTCGTAGTGACGGATGCGTCCCTCCTGGGATGGGGTGGCCATATGGGAGAGGCGGAGATCAGAGGCCTCTGGTCTCCGGCGGAGTCTCGTCTCCACATCAACCTGTTGGAGTTGAGAGCGATCCGACTTGCACTGAAAGCCCTCCTTCCCTCTGTCCGGGGAAGTGTCGTGCAGGTGTTCACGGACAACACCACCGCCATGTGGTATTGCAACAAACAGGGCGGGGTGGGGTCGTGGACCCTTTGTCAGGAGGCCCTGCGCCTCTGGACGTGGCTGGAACACCAGGGCGTCACCCTGGTGGTTCAACATCTGGCGGGCTCTCTGAACGCCAGAGCAGACGAACTCAGCCGCCGGTGCATGATGGATCACGAATGGCGTCTGAACTCCGAAGTGGCGTAAGGTCTCTTTCAGCAGTGGGGAGAGCCTTGGTTAGATCTATTCGCCACCGAAGAGAACGCGCAATGTCAGCAGTTCTGCGCGTTGGAATTTCCAAGGCGGCACTCGCTCGGCGACGCTTTTCGTCACGAGTGGAGTTGCGGTCTGTTGTACGCCTTTCCTCCTATACCACTTCTGCCCAGAGTGCTGAAGAAGATCAGGCACGACCGGGCCCAAGTCATCTTGGTGGCTCCGGATTGGGCACGAAGGTACTGGTATCCCGAGCTACTCAGTATGTTGACCGATCCTCCGATACGTCTGCCCCTTCGGGAGGATCTTCTGTCGCAGCAGCAGGGGACGGTCCTCCACCCGAACCTGTCCAGCCTCCACCTCCATGCGTGGAGATTGAGCGGCGACAGTTGATGCCATTTGACTTGCCTCCTGAAGTTTGTGATATCATTCTGGCAGCCAGGCGTCCCTCCACAAAGTCGGTATACGCCTGCCGGTGGAACAAATTTGTGGCATGGTGCACAGCAAAGGCTGTGGATCCCCTTTCCGCCCCTCTTTCTGAGGTTCTCCTCTTTCTTCTTTCTTTGGCCCGGCAGGGCTCTGCCCTGGGCACCCTGAAAGGTTATCTTGCTGCCATCTCTGCCTTCTTGCGGCTTCCTGATCAGCCTTCTCTTTTCAAGTCCCCTGTGGTTACACGCTTTCTAAAAGGCATTACTCACACGTTCCCTCCTGTCCCTTTTGTAATGCCTCAGTGGGACTTGAATCTTGTTCTCACATTTCTAATGTGCGCTCCCTTTGAGCCTCTTCATAATTGTCCTCTTCGTCTGCTGACGCTTAAGACTGCTTTTCTGGTAGCCATCACCTCGGCTAGACGGGTGAGTGAGCTCCAGGCTTTATCTTCAAAGCCTCCTTTTCTGTCTGTTCATCCGGACAAGGTTGTCCTTCGGCCTCGTCCCTCCTTTCTTCCGAAAGTGGTGACTCCATTTCATCTTGGGCAGTCTGTCACCTTGCCCACCTTCTTTCCGCCTCCGCATCCTTCCAAAGAGGAAGAGAGGCTCCACCGTCTGGACCCAAAACGTGCGCTCTCCTTTTATTTGGACCGCACAAAGCAGTTCCGGGTGGACGACCAACTTTTTGTTGGATACGTGGGTGCTAAGAAAGGGAAAGCGGTGCACAAACGGACCATCTCTCGGTGTGTCGTTTTGTGCATCAAAATTTGCTACTCCTTGGCAAAAAAGGACCCTCCTGTTGGGCTGCGCGCCCACTCCACTCGGGACACAGCGGCTACTTCTGCTTTGGGACAGGGTGTCCCTTTGCAGGACATCTGTCAGGCGGCGACGTGGGCTTCGCTACACACGTTTGCCAGGCATTATTGCCTTGACAGCCAAGTCCGGAGGGATGGCTTCTTTGGCCGTTCTGTCCTCCAGGACTTTCTGGTGTGATCTTGGTTCGCAGACCCACCACCGGGGATGGTATTGCTTGGGTATCTATTCTAAGGTGAGGAATCTAACTAACGTGTTTCTTTCAGATGAACAAGTTACTTACCTTCGGTAACGATGTATCTGTAAGAAACATTAGTTAGTTAGATTCCTCACCGACCCACCCATCCTCCCCGTTCTGCGAACCGACATCTAGGGTTAAGGATATCCTTTTCAGGCCCCTAGATTTTCTTTTTGGCACCAGTGTCGGTCTTTGCATGGCTCTGCGTTCCTGGCGCGGAAAGCTATGTACAAGAACTGACGTCAGCGTGCGAGGGGTGCGTCTAAGTACTCCGACGACGTCATTCCGGCGCACGACGCCGACGACGGACGCGGAGCCGCAGACGACGCCTAGCGACGCGCAAGGGGTATTGCTGACGAAAAATCTTCCGGATCCAGTCTGACGCCTGGGGATATTCTAAGGTGAGGAATCTAACTAACTAATGTTTCTTACAGATACATCGTTACCGAAGGTAAGTAACTTGTTCTTCAGGGAGCCCTCTGATAGAGCCAGCTCTGTTCTGCATATAATCTTGCCTTAATGATCTTGCATAATCCTTAAAAAGATTGTTTTAAATACAATTTTTTGTTAATTTATTTTTAATATCGGTGATAAGGATAATTTTTCTCAGACATTTTGCAGAAAAATGTTTTTATGTTTCATGCAACATCAATAAAAAAGTTTCTTTTAGATCAAACGGGCCATCACATATGATTATTTGAAGTAATATTAGTGAGCTGCTGCTGTGTTACAATATTGAAAACAGACATCATTGTCCCTGAATATTAGATGTAAACACATTAAGAACTTGGAGTATGCCAGTTCACTGTCAGTGACCAGGCCAAAGTGGGCACGAAAGAGCGAAAATTGGATCCTAAACTCAAATCTGTTCTGTACAGGGGGCCCCAAAATCCTTAAGATGTTTCTGCTGGGGCGGTACTGCCACCACACCATCAAACTCGTAATCGGCCCCTAAGTATCCTGCAATCCATAGTCATGAATTGCTTTTTCCTCCTCAGACCAGGCTATAGAGACAGGGATGGTTTGTGGGATTTTATTTTTGATATAGAGATTCAGGCCCTGTATGCCCAGAGGGGAGGCAGACTTCCAGCCGTCCCGTGAAAATCCACCTTTCTTTTCTCACATTCTATAAGCTCTCCCTCCTCTGCCTACCCAGGAAGATGCACTCTGTGCTGTCACTTTTTGCGAGTAACTGTACATCATCTGGACTTTGGGAGGAATCAGTACACCTGCCAAGAGAGGTGATTAGCCAGAAATTGGCCAGAAACAAGACCATGCTTGTTTGTTTCTGTTTGCTGCACGGCCAGGAATATGTCTAGGTGTTGAAGGTGTTCTGCCTCTGTGGCCTGTAGTGACAGAAAAGGAAACCGTACTGTCCAGCACTAACAAGGAGGACAAAGAATATGAACCGGCTGACTAAAGCCTTTAAGGTAGTCTTTCAGAAGGAGTCAGTCTCCAGTCCCAGGAGCCATTAGGCCCTTGCAGCGCAACTAGCCAGAACAGACCTAAGAACAACTACTGCATGTAATGGGGCAGCACCTTGCAAATAAGCATTCCAGTAGAGAGTGTGGTGAGTCTGTATCATGTCTTACTCACACACTGCAATCAATGACTTACTCCTGCAGGAAAAATAAAAGAGTTTTCTCTTCACCTTTAGCCTTAGGTCATTTAAGCTATTTTTCTAGCTATCCATAGTCATGTAAAGTCCTACTTACATCCTAAGCCTAAATTCCAATTTCACAATCTCAGTTGGTGATTGTGTGGATCCTGTAGATGCCTTTAGCCTCATGAGTGACCCCTACAACCAAAAGTCTTGACAGTGTCCGACAATGCACTAAAACGTTTACTACCACAAGGGGCTGTAGTTTGAGTGGTATTCCAACTCTAGCACAACCGTGTGTTTTCTTGTGAATACCAACTACTGGATCCGCTGGAAGTTCTGGAGGGACTTGGAAACTGGCACATTGACATCCAAATTCTTCATACTGGATATTGGATGGGATTTATGTACATTTTGGGTGGGTCTTCTATGAGTCACTTAGATTTTTTGGACCATTTTACAGGATTCACAGCCTACTGTTCTTAAGTGCACTCAGTTGCCCACATCCCGTCTTGTGCCCAGAGCCACTGAGCAAGGTGTAGATGTATGTGAGCCGGTGTTCTGTAACCTCTCTCCCTTTGACTGGCTGTAGGAAACAGAGCCCTATCAAATCTGGGAATTCAGGAGCCTGCAGAGGACACCTGAACCTTTCTCGATTTGATACCAATAGCTTTGGGACCCCGTGGTTATTTTATATGGCACCTCCCAGAGGTTTATAGAACCTTCTAGTCTTTATCTTGTTCCCTAAAGGTCAATTCCTACTTTCATATGAGTAAAAAAAATAGCTATCAAAGACTTAGTTCTAACTTGACAATGTGGTAAGCGACCCTACCCTCC
The DNA here is from genome assembly GCF_964204655.1 of Triturus cristatus. Taxonomy (NCBI): domain Eukaryota; kingdom Metazoa; phylum Chordata; class Amphibia; order Caudata; family Salamandridae; genus Triturus; species Triturus cristatus. The sequence goes on from NC_140584.1 coordinate 930,711,763, forward strand.
CGAGCTCTTGTCCAGTTCCACTCCGTGCCCAGGGTCCAGTGGCCCATGGCTTCAACACTCTATGCTTCTAATGATTTTGTGTGTGCTTGATTTCTTTACAGTGGCACCGACCCAGACAGCCCACAATGTATTACTTTTATTCTTAGGGGTACAGTTTTAGGAAATGATTCGATGTATTCTTATCTTAGTTCCTTCTTAATTACCATATTTTCCATACATTTTTCTCATAAAGCTTGTTGGCTTACTTTCTGTTCTGTTTTCAATCTCCCCGCACTTATAACATGTACAAACAGTTGTGGAAGACCTCTGCTGGGAAATTGACTACATAGGGCAATTAGCACTTCATTAATATGCAAATTCAGTCCACTGTAAATTCATCTGTACAGAAGGCTTAGCTGCGCTGGTCTGCTTTGCTCTGTTGCAAACCCAGATGTTTACATTTTCATTGAAAGAAATGGATTTGGGTAATGGCGCTGTTGACAGGAGCACTCGACTACCGCGTGCCTCGTTGTGCGACATCAGTATGGAAAATGTCAAGATTTTATTAGAATTTTTTTTTATCCGCAGTTTCGTGATTAAATGCCAAATCTGATAACGCGGTCTTTGAAGACCCTCAACAGAGAGTTCGTGCGTCCCAGGCCTGTCAGAGGAGATGTCCCCTGTAGGCTCCCGTTCATCTTCCCGCGGCTTTGTTTATCTAGCGCTGGCGGATACTACACATCCTTTACACATAATGTGCTCTCAGAAGAGCTGATATTAGAAAGTTGTATCGCTTTGTTTGTTTCCTCTGGCACGGGCTTCTAACATGGGAATTGGCGAGCAAGAGCCTTGGAAAAGCCTGGCACGCTTTGCCTGCCTTTAATTGTACCCAAAATAATACCTGGCAGTGCAGAGGTGCACTCGAGGCTCCCGTGTCTGCCTTAGGTATCCCCCAAAGCTAGCGACCACAAGGGGACTACCCAGTTCATGCATAAATAACAAGATTATGTTTGCAGATGTGCCAAAAATGGAAAGGCTTTTTCATTTTTACTTGCATAAAAAACAACACTGGCTGGTAAATTCCAGACAGCCAGAGGAGGGGGGTCTGTAACGAGGGCCAGAAGTCACAAAATGTATTTTCTGTTTCCTAGTAGGTAGGGAGGGGGTCCCCCTGTAGTGTTGACAAACCTCCAGCTTGGATAAGCAAACATTCACGCTGTACATGCGGATGCACGGCATGTCCTGTGACACGGATCCAGTGGATAATTTTTTAAAAACATAAGAAGGCAGCTTGCACCAGCCCATTTCTCCTGTTAGCACCGCCTAAAACAGAATCAACTACTAACCATGGAAGAGGAGAGTGGATGTGGTGTAATGGCCACAGCTGCCCACTTCGGAAACAGGGGAACAGATTTGAGTTTCGGCGTCGGCTCAACATTCTGTGATTCTGGGCCAATCACTTAATTTCCCCGTGCCTACCATAAATGAATGTGAATGTATCCTTAACTGGTGCTTCTGAAAGGCACCGGTATTGATGATTAAGTGGCGGTGCTGAGCACCAAAACCACCGGCTCACATTAAGCACTGTGCGGATCATGCAAGGTATCAGGCTACTTGCAAGGTGCACAAACGCTGGTTTCTGTTTTTGTAAGCGATGGCTGGGATAAGCTAAAACTTGAACCTTTTCTGAGCAGAGAAACCCAAGTGGTCTATAGGACTGCCATCTCATGTTTAACAATGGTGTGAATCCTATTTTCTATATTACCATGGGGTTTGGTCCTGACAGTTAGTCGTACATTGGAGACACACATATTTATTTGTGAGTGATGTCAGCACCGGACACTGTGGCCTCTCTGACCGACTGCCTTGTTATGTAGATTTGTATAGCGCACTAATCACCCGTAAGGGCATTCAGGCTCTTTTGCAGGTGTGTAGGTGTGTGATCTCCAGGATGTTATTTGAAGAGCCTGGTCTTCAGCTTCTTGCAGAACTCATGAAGTGAAGAGGAGGCTCGGATGTGTTGTAGGAGGTTGTTCCATGCTTTGGGTGCAATGTAGGAGAGTGAGCGACCTCCTACTTTGCTTTTGCGGGTGTGTACGAGTGAGGTAGAGTGTAGCTGTCTGCCATGTTGGTGAAGTGTACGCGGCTGTTCAGGAATGATGGTCCTGTGTTGTCTATGGCTTTGTATGTGTGTGTATAAGAAGCTTGAATTGGCAGCTGTTGTGAATGAAGAGCCGGTGAAGCTCCTTGAGGTGCGGTGCGATGTTGGTGCGGCATAGGAATTCGAGTATGAGTCTTGCAGTGACATTTTTGATGGTCTGTGTAGGAGATGTTTGGAGACTCCGGCGTAGAGTGCATTGTTATAGTCCAGCCTGCTAGTGATAAATGATTGTGAGGTGATCTGTCTCATGTTCTGTGGCAGCCACTTGAAGATCTTTCGCAGCATGCATGTGGAAGCAGGAAGAGTTCACTGCATTGACTTGTGCCGTTATGTTGAGCTTGTCGTCTGGGATGATCCCCAGATTTCTTGTGCGGTCATTCATTGTTGGTGTTGGTCCTAGTTTCGACGGCTACCAGGTAGATTTGTTTGCGGTATTGAGACGTGGATGAGTTCCAGCTGCTTCCATGTCTGTTTCATCACAGTCTAATTCATTTTTTCTGGGGTGAAGAAATGGGACACTCTCCATTCTGTTAATGTGGAGAATACATTATGCTTTAATAAATCCCAAATTGTAGGGATCCTGTTTGACTCCTATATTTACTGGGATTCCTGTGTTTCTAACACCATACAACGTTTGAAGAATGTAAGCCAATGCGTGGCATTGCAGGGCACCCCGACAGTTGTGAATTCTTAGATTATTGTAATGTGATGTTTATCATTGATTAATGAAGCTCAAATCGTTCTGCTACACATAGCTCAAAGTGGTAGCGGCAGACAGGCCTCTGGGCTCCAGCCTGTAGAAACATGGACATATTCCCTGACAGGGAGCATGTCCATGAACATGTCCACTCTTCCACAGAGACAAGGTGGGCCTGATATAAAATCGAGCATCTTAGCTTAAGTTCTTATCCTCAGCTAAATACTTACTGCTTGAAAAAAGTGCACAAGTTATATGACAGGAAAAATCCTGAGTTCAGAAGACCAACCCTTACTGGCAATCAGATCCTTCAAACTCTCCTCTAAAGGGAAACAATAGATGTAGTCCCAACCATTCCTAATTAACCTGTTCTTTTTGGTCTGTTTTTCTTGCCTCCCAAGCTTGGTTTCAAAGGCAGTGAATGGTTCATTTTCCATGTCCTTCATTTTTTTTATTTTTTTTATTTCTTTATTAGTTTTACATATATCCATGCATTGCAGCAGTACCAGTTAACTGAAATTACATGTTTGCATTTTTAACAATCATCACTTATTGCAACTGCATAATGGTGTTGCCGCAAACTTTTTTTCAATATGGAACCATCTCTGCCTGCAATAGCATGTTAACTTTGGGGGAAAAACAACATGGTGGGGGGGGGGGTAGGGATTATGGTGGCGGTCACATCTCACAAATTGAGTATACGGTGCGTAGATGGTGCTGCTATTGTGCGTGCCTTATGTCTCAACGGTCCCATCGCTGTCTACACCACTCTTACTTATGGTTCAGTGTCAGTGCTCGGTGTCTTGGATATTGATCAGGGGTTGTCCATGCGCGCCATCTAATCTCCACTGCTGAACAATCGCGCTGTCTGAGAAACGGGGGGTGGGAGGGACCTTTAGCTTCTATTGGGTGCCTGCTACACATTCTCGTGTCTCGCTTGCCGCTTGGGATGGTCCCTGCGACTTCACCCGCTCCTGCCATGCTCTCCGGAGATCTGTGAGTATGGTGTCCCAGGCTACAGCTGGGGGTGTCTTGGGTATGCCAATAGCATCTTCTCTCCGAAGCGCCACACTCTCTGCCTGTGTCCAGCAGATCAAGGAGTGATACCATGCCTTCGCCGACGGGGAATCAGGGGCTTTCCAGCGTTTGGTGATGAGGCGCTTTGCAACTATTTATCCCAGGTCTATCAAGCGGTTAGTCACCTTATTTTTCTTTTGTCTTTTGTACAGTCCCAGGAGGCATATTTCCGAGTTCTTTCGCAATGTGCGGTCTTCACATTGTGCCAAGTGTGTGGTGATAATCTCCCAATAAGTAGCCAGCTTGTTACAGGCCCACAACATATGAATAAGGTCTCCTCCCACTAGGCCACAATGTGGACACTGTGCATCTGCGCGATTGAATATGTGCTTGATCGTGACCGGCGTCATGTAGGCCCTTTGTGTTATATAATATTGTATTAGCCTAAACCTGGCATTCCTCGGTATATAGGTGGGACTCTCTAGTATTGTTGCTCATTCCCTTTCCGTGCTCTGCCTCTGCAGATCCGTATCCTAGCGCTCTTTTACCTTTGCTAGTGAAACTGCTGCACGGGCCCTTAATGACTCCGCTATCCACCTGACAAGGTGCCGGCCCGACCCCATGATATGTAAGTATTGTAATGTTAAGTCTGTGTTTGGCTCTTCTGTCATGTCTCCCCAGATTAGTCTCAGTGTTCTAATGATCGCTGCGTGCAATAAAAACTGACCCTGCGGTAGGCCGCACTCACTCACCAGTGTGTCGAAAGGGAGCAGGTGACCGTCTTGATATAAGTCTCCTACCGTCTGAAGTCCTGCGTTGTCCCATGAACGCAGCTCCGTTGCTGTGGTTACTTGCTGCTGTCTCGGCGTTCCCAGTAATGGGAGAGAGGGTGCATATGTGGTGACCCCCTTAGTGAGCCGCAGCACTCTCCTGAAGCAGACATACGCTACTCTCACCAGCTGCTGGGTAGGGACCGGACCTTTCCTGCCCGGGTGAAACAGGGCCACTATCTGCCCCTGGGTATAGCCCGGCTGCTGCGTAGCAGTATCAGCGAGCTGCCTCTCGCTCAGCCACCTGGCCAGCCACTGCAGTTGTGCTGCCAGATAGTAGTGTTCCATATTTGGGACAGCCACTCCACCACCATCCATGGGCAGGTACATTTTTACTAGTGCCACCCTATTTCAGCTACCATGCCAAAAAAATTGCCTCATATCCGCTTCAAACGAGCGGAACATCGCCGGCTTAATATACACCGGTAAGTTTGCAAAGTGGTATAATAGCCGCGGTAGTGCCACCATTTTCAGCAGCGCTATTCTGCCCATAGTGGCGATGGGCAGCGTGCGCTAGAATGTCATCTGTGATCGGAGGGTCGTTATCGCTCTGATGTAATTGCCCTCGAGAAGGTCCCGCGGCTCTCGATATATCCGGATCCCTAGGTATCGAAATGCAGTCTGCTGCCAGCGTACCAGCGTGCCGTTTACCGTTAGTGTGGGATCTGGGGTGGTGTCATGAAAGGGATAGAGGCATGACTTGCCCCAATTGACACACAGCCCAGATAATGTTGCGAACTCTGAGAGTGCCTTTGCTACTGCCTCGCATGGCAGCCGAATATCGCGTAAGTATATCAGGAGTTCATCGGCATAAAGGGTCACTGCATGTACCCCATCGCAGAGAGGTATTCCCCTATCTAACATTGTACTACGCAGGGCTACCTCCAGTGGCTCGATGGCCAGCGCGAACAGCAACGGGGAGTGGGGTCAGCCTCGCCGCGTGCCCCGGCCAATTGGGATAGGTTTGGAGATATAGGGGCCTGTCTTGACCTGTGCCGTGGGCCTCGTGTAGAGCAGCTTGACTAAACCTGCGTAACTGTCGCCTAACTCGTATTTGGATAAGGTGGCAAATAAATAGTCCCATTCGAGCGTGTCAAACGCTTTTTCAAGGTCCAACACTAGACATCCTGAGTGTGGCCAGCGTTCTCTGGAGTAGTGAGCAATTCTAAAAATGTCTCAGGTTGAGGGACGTGCTGCGTGCTGGCACGAACCCATTCTGGTCCTCATGTACCAATTTCAGGACCACAGGGATTTTCATGTCCTTCATTGATTAAAAACCCCTACCATGCAGGTTTGTGCTGCCTCTGTACCCTGGACCGATCATACTGACATCAGACAACCCCTATTTGAGGAATGGCGTTGAGGGGCAAAAAGTGAGGGGCTGGTACCTCAGAATCCCAGAGTGCATCACTGTAAGCCATCCTATCCCCTATTTTAGCCCACCATCAGATCCTCTCTCTCTACATGAATGTATAATGCCTTAGTAAGTAATGACAGACCTACCTAGGCAGCAGCGTATATACGCTGTCCACAAACCCTACAACATCTCAATTAAGAACCTGACTCCATGCTCAGTTTTTATAAATGTGGGGAACATTAAAGAAACCTAATGCTGAATCTGTACTTAATTTAACGAAAGCTCAGAAACGCTCTGTAAGTTAATCCATGTCCCTGGTGCATTAAGGTCACCTGATTCTAATAGGCTGCAGCACACCTATAGCTAGACTATGACACTTTACATGTACAGTACAATGCATTATAAAGCTCATCAATAAGAATGGATAATCACTAATCTCCACACTCGCCTGGATAGCCAAAACCACAAGAGTAAATGCTGCCACCGGGCGTTCTTCAACAAGTGTTGGGGAAACCTCCAGTGCCAGGCATTACCCGATAGCAACGTCATTGATGCTTCTCATAGTGGCCTATACATCTCCACTCTCACTTAACTACCATTTAGAAGCCTGTTTAGCTTCACTCTTCCACAACTTCCAGATGTCATTGTATCCCTGTGATTTCAAAGGCCTCTTTTATACGACATCGGTTATTCCATCAGATGCTCAGCAGTCTTTGTTGCAAGTCAGACCCAAAGGAAACTGCTGCTAGGTGCTCGCCAGCCACCTGTGAAAGATGCCGGCGTCTCGGCCAGCTTGAAGGTATTGCGGATCATGCATTTCCATAATCTCTAGACGCATAAACTGGAGCCGAAGATGCACCCAGGGTCTAACCTAGACCCAATAACAGCTTCAGTCTAAGGTCCTCACTTTTGTCTGCTCAGAAGCCTGTGAAGTTAAAAAATGAGTGCCACCCTTCTATCTGAACTCGCACTTTAGCAATACGCCTCTCGCACTTTATCCAAGCATAACATCTCTTCTCACACGGGTCATGCACCTTTAAAGTGCACAGATTCATCAACCAACCAGATCCTGCTCTCTTGCATAGTGCACTTGTATACTTCACATGTACAGTCTCCAGTTGAGACTATTAGAAGTCTCTAACCTTTTCTATAATAAGAGCTACTTATGTTCGATGACAATCACCCCAGGCCACCATAATTAGTGCTGTAATAGTGACCACATCAGACAAAAGTACATTAGTGGCCCCCATAAGCAGGATTATCAGCATTGATCACCTTAGTGCATCAGGCAGGATTGCCAGCAGGAATGTGAAAAAGTATTTCTCAGTTTGGAATGCCTCTGCATGAGTGATACATAACAGCCAAAGCTGCAGTGCCCTTGGCATCAAGCTAATAATATGAGTAATATGTCTCCTCATCGCACAAGATTTATCATCTTTAAATATATATTTTGGAAATTAAACAATTTTTCTCCAAACATTAGCACTTGAGTTCTGAAAATAAACAAATGTTTCTTAAATACATAATTGTGAGTTTTGGTATACATATGTTAATTCAACAAAGCAAAAGCTTTTACTTTAGTAGGCTGGTGCGGCACCTAGGAGAGCTACTTACAGGTGGCTATTGAAGTACCAGTAGCTCACGAGCTGACCGTTGGAGAAGCCTGAGCTAGTTACACCCACCATTGTCTCCCTCTTAAACTTGTCACAACTGTGCCATTCATTCCCAGCACTATTTTCACTGGTGTTTCTTTGTATAAATTATCTGATTTGTTAAATAAATCAAGGAATACAATTTTGGTGGTGGGGGGGAGAGTCATGGAAGAACTTGATTAATTCGCTCAATTATTCAGCAGTTAGTATGTTCATGAACGTGCTCAGTTTTAGCAGATACATTCATTGAAGCACTGGGAGATAAAATAATTTGCCCAGACTCACACAACAATAAAGAAGGGAAGCCAAGATTATAACATGGGCCCCTGGTTTAAAAGCTATCAGTTTAACCACTAGCCAGAACTTCTAATTAAGGAAATGATCTTCACATGGGTTAAGGCTGAGAGGGCCAGCTTGATCTGATAATTCAAGATGAAACCATCAGCGATCAACTATGACCACCTTTGCATAATTAAATGACAGCCTGTCACCGACAAACTCAAATCTTTGAGCTCCTGCATAGAGAGCTGAGACACACAGGCACACTTACTATAGCATCAGGGTCTGTGGAGCTGACCAATGAAGTTGGTCTTTGGCCACTCTTTGGGATTTCGACCCTATCTTATCTGCTCTTTAGTAGACCATAAAATGAGCCAGGTTCTGAGCCTTCCAGTACCAACAGACACGGTCTTCATTGTGAGCATTCTCTCAACATGGAAATGAATACAGTAATCTCCATTAGTACTTAGCTCAGCTGTCCCTATTAAATCAACGTCTGTAAAATAAGAGATTGAGTGGAATTGACATAATTTAAACCTTTGACCTTCAAGTGATCTACAGATGCAATACAAATGTTTTCCTTAAGATGGTGCAGTAGCATTGAAACTTATAGTAGTAGGCACACCCACAAGGTCTGTAACTTCGGCTCCCCACTTCCTCATGTATTATTGCATCCCACACTCTTTTCCAAACTGCATCCACCTGCATTGGGCGTTGCACTCGAGTTCTTAATGTCTACATCTGACCTTGTTGTGACCAATGAGTAATTTACCAGCTTGGAATAGTTTTATACTAAAGCGTCATCTAACACTGCTACATTGGATGTGCTTGTCAAAGTCTTCTTAGGTTCTGACTACAACGTATAATTAATCTGTAGTCATTAATATGTAGTCATTTATCCTGTGGAATTCGAGCAGACCAACTCTATCATAAATTCCTTGACTTAGTCGTTATTTAGGTACTACCCACCTGTAATACTACACTTGCCTATCCAACAGGGATGTAATTCGGAACAATGTATTCTAGCTGTCTACAGATCAAACAGCTCTGTAGGGGTGGTCAGCGTTGGTCCAGGAGGGGCAGATTTTCACGAGATCTACAGGAAATAAATTTGTTTACAGCAAATCTACATGGAATTCATTTACATAGTTGTTCTCCTATAAAGCAGGCATGGCTCTAGTTGTCCCAGAGGTACATTGGTACCCGCTCTCCACTCTACAATATTGGAAAAACTCCATCTGTAGTTCAGTGCACATATTCCTTCAAAACACTGTTGGAATACTCAACCAACTTATTGCTGCACCCTAGGTTAACATAAAAATCGTATCTATTCAGGCACCATCTGCTCAACACTGTACTTTGCTCAGACAAAAATACACACATAGAAAAATTAATAACAGATTTTGGACTATGAACTGTAGTCTACCTAATGTGGGAAATAATGAGTAAATTTCAGGACATATTTAGGAACATTTATCATTGTTATCTAAGGTTCTGCTATGTCTGAGCCATTTTCAGCCTACGCGGTAAAGAACAAACCCAACCATCCCTCCCATGAGTTTCACTGCCACCCCTACATGCAGAATGCAGTGGAAACCAGGTAGAAGAGGATTTGGGATTAAATCTGATGCCGCGGCTGTAAGGTAACGAAAGGGGTTTCCAGCTTCATCAACCATATCTCAACCATCGTCCTGCGCAGTCTTCTCAAACCGTGCGGGGACGCGGTGCATTCTGGCCTAGGAATGTAAGCCAGAAGTCGGCGGCCAACCTGCCCTTGGCAGCCGCAGTCTCCAAGCACTTCTTAGTCTGACTCTGCAAGACCCCACCACTCCAGTTGGCTGGAGAATCCATCATCATCTTCCCCACTGGAGGTCCATAACATCGGACAAGTGGGTCTTGCAGATCATTCAGGAGAGCTATTCTCTGCTTTTCCTTTCCTTTCCACCTCCCATTCTGCCAAATCAAGAATGGCTGACGGAGGATCATCTGAAATTGCTCCAAGAGAAAGTTACAGCTCTCTTGACCAAGAGAGCAATAGAAAGGGTTCTGGTTTCAGAAGTAGACAGTGGCTGTTATTTCTACTTTCTGATTCCGAAGAAGAACAAAGGCTTGCTGCACATTTTAGATCTTCGGACCGACAATCTCTTCCTCAAAAAGCAGAAGTTCAAGATGCTCACTCTAGCTCAGGTCTAGACCAGGAAGACTGGATGGTAGCGTTGGACCTGCAGGATTTGTATTTTCACATCCCCATCCTGCCAAGCCACAGGCATTTACCTGCGGTTCAAGGTTGGCCACGAGCACTTTCAGTTTACCATACTCCTCTTCGGCCTTCCAGTGCCCCTCGGGTGTTCACTAAGGTGATGGCGGTGGTCGCAGCTCATCTGGGCAGGTTAGGAGTTTCAGTCTTCTCCTACCTCGATGACTGGCTGTTGAAGGCGTCCTCGCCCCAGGCTGTCTTCCACCACCTTCAAACTATGGTGAACGTCCTGCATTGGCTGGGGTTCTCTATAAATGTGTCGCAGTCACACCTGACTCCTTCTCAGATTCTCCCTTTCATTGGAGCTGTTCTGAACACAGTGCAGTTTCGGGCCTATCCCGAGCAGCGAGTCAAGGGTATTTAGGTTGTGATTCCAATGTTTCAGCCTCTATCCTGGATTTCGGTGAGACTGACTCTGAGGCTGTTGGGCCTCATGACCTCCTCCATCCTGATGGCAAAGCGTGTCAGGTGGCGTATGCAGGCTCTGCAGTGGGACGTGAAGTTCCAGTGGGCACAGCATTGGTCTGCAGTTCTGCAGTGGTGGTTGACAAACCGTGATTGGGTCAACGGCATACCCCTCTCACTTCCCCAACCAGAGCTCACAGTTGTGACAGATTCGTCATTTCTGGGAGAGGTGGAGATCAGGGGACACTGGTCTCCGGCAGAGTTGGGGCTCCACATAAATTTGTTGGAGCTCAAGCGATTCGATTGCCATTGAAAGCATTTCTTCCCTCAGTCAAGGGGAAGTTTGTGCAGGTGTTCACAGACAACACCACTGCCATGTGGTACTGTAACAAGCAGGGCAGGGTGGGGTAGTGTACCCTTTGTAGAGAGGCCCTTGGTTTCTGGACATGACTGGAACAGCAGGGCAGTGGAGAACCTGCCTGGTGGTTCAACACCTGGCAGGTTCTCTGAACGTCAGGGCAGACAAACTCAGCCATTGATACCTAGCTGATCACAAATGGCATCGCCACTTGGAGGTGGCGCAAGGTCGCTTTCAACAGTGGGGAGAACCTTGGTTAGATTTGTTCGCCTCCAAAGAGAATGTGTAGGGTCAGCAATACTGCACGCTGGAGTTTCCAAGGCGACTATCGCTTGCGATGCTTTTCGTCGTGAGTGGAGCTCAGGCCTGCTGTTTGCCTTTCTGCCAATTCCACTCCTGCCCAGGGTTCTGAAGTAGATGAGGAGCGACCGGGCCCAAGGAACGGCCCTTGACCCCTTTACAGGCAGGTCGCTCCCCACGCCACACAGCAACACCTGTGTGTCCGTGCCCTTGAGCCAGCTGTCGCTGCTGACTAGTGTTCGAGGCCCTCCTCCACCCGCAGGCTACCACCTGCGCCTCATCCCTGGTGGCCAGTTGACGGTTATGTATGATGGACAATGTGTGAAATATGAAAATGGCAATAAAAATAAGTTAAAAAAAAAAAAATCCCTGGTGGCCAGTGGTAGGCCGTAGGTCGCTTAGTGTAATTGTATTGCATTTTATTGTATTTGTTTATTTTGTTTTCGTTTTCATTCCTCCTTTTCCCTCTTGTGCTATTTCTGTGCCCTTTTTTGCCTTCTCGCCGTTCCTCCCATGGTTTTCCCGCCACTGCGTTCCCTGCGACCCCGCCCCCGCTCGCTACACTTTGCTTTAGTGTAATTGTATTGCATTTTGTTGTATTTGTTTATTTGATTTCGTTTTCATTCCTCCTTTTCCCCTCTTGTGCTATTTCTGTAGCCTGTGCCCTTTTTTGCCTTCTGTATCCTCTCCCACCTCCCAGCTGCTCCTCCCTCCCACCTCCCCGTCTTATGGCGGCCGCACATCGGGCGCGCCTAAGGCAAGCCATCTGCACCCGTCAGCGCCTGGACCGCGCCCAGCGCCAGAACCCCTGGCCCCCGCGAACACCACGACGCCCGTCTCCGCTACGATGCCAGCACCCTCCACGCACTCAACACTGGACGATCACGCACCTGCTTCCTGGCCGCCCGAAGCGAACCCAGGGACCCTTCTCCTGCCGGAGCTGCAGATTCACCAGCCGTCAAGCCACCAAACCACCCACCGAGAAAGGACACAACAACCTCAGATGAATTCTATTCAACACCCGCTCCGCCAGGAAACACTCCATCGAACTCTGGGACCTACTTGACTCCACCTCCCCAGACGACGCCTTCCTGACGGAGACCTGGTTGAACCCCTCCTTGGCCCCATAGCCATCCCTGACAGCTACAAGATCACCCGCAGAGACCGCACCAATGGAACAGGAGGAGGAATAGTCATCGTCCACAGGAACACCCTCAGAATCTTGACCAACACCGACGACACCCTCAGCACCGCCAAACACCTGCACTTCCAGATCCACACGGATCCCAACACTACCCTCAGAGGAACCCTCATCTACAGACCCCCCGGACCACGACCACCGTTCAGCGACGCCATTGCTGACTTCGTCAGTACACACGCCTTCGCCTCCACAGACTACATACTCCTCGGGGACCTTCCACCTCGAGAACAACAACGACACCAACTCCACAACCCTGATTGACAACCTCGCCAACCTCGGTCTCAGACTGCTCATCACAACATCCACCCACTCTGTCGGCCACACGCAAGACCCCATCTTCTCCGCGAGCTCCCACGTCTCCTTCAGCCACACCACCGAACACCACTGGACCGACCATCGCTGCATCCACTTCACCTTCCGGAAACCTACCTCGCACCACTGCACCCAACAGCAGATCCCTCGCCGATGCTGGAGCAAAATCATTGAAGACCAGCTAAACACCACCCTTGCCCGAAGCCCACCCGTCGACCCCACCGACACCGACACCGCCGCCCGCAACCTTAGACAATGGATCGACGACTGCACCACCACCCTTGTCCTGATCAAGACACAGACAACAAGAAAGCCAGTTGGTTCACCACGGACCTCAAGGCTTCCAAGCAAACCTGCCGACAACTAGAGAAGAAATGACACCGTGAACAGACACCGGACACCTACGCAGCCCACAAGAGTGCCATCCGCAGACACCATCACCTCATCAGATCCGCCAAAAGGGCCTCCTTCAAAGACCGCCTAGACAACAACGCACACAACAGCAAAGAGCTCTTCAACATCGTGAAGGAGCTCTCCAACCCCAGCTCCAACAACAACGACATCCCACCTTTGCAAGACCTGTGCGACGCACTCTCCACCTTCTTCCATCACAAGATCGCAGACATCCACGACAGCTTCAACACCCTGACCGCCCCGACAATCACCAAGACCTCCGACCTCATGACCTCCATCCTCTCCGACCCTGTGCTCACCTGGACCAACATAAACGATGACGACACCATCAAAATTATGAACACCATCCCCTCCGGCTCTCCATCAGACCCATACCCACACAACATCTTCAACAAGGCCAGCTCCACCATCGCACCCCATCCCTGCAAGGCCATCAACATCTCCTTCGAGACCGCGACATTCCCGTAAAGCTGGAAGCACGCCGAAATAAACGCCTTACTCAAAAAACCCAAGGTGGGCCCCAAAGACCTCAAGAACTTCCGACCCATCTCCCTGCTCCCGTTCCCAGCGAAGGTCATCGAGAAGACCGTCAACAGACAACTGACCCGCTACCTTGAGGAGAACAGCATCCTGGATCCATCCCAGTCCGGGTTCCGCAGCAACCACAGCACCGAAACTGCCGCCATCGCTGCCACAGATGACATCGGGATCCTACTAGACAACGGCGAAACCACGGCCCTCATCCTCCTGGACCTGTCAGAAGCCTTCGACACTGTCTGCCACCGCACCCTACGCACACGCCTCCACAACGCTGGAATCCGAGACAAGGCTCTGGACTGGACCACCTCCTTCCTCTCCGGCAGAACCCAGTGCGTCCGCCTCCCCCCTTTTCATTCCAAAGCCACCGAGATCATCTGCGGCGTACCCCAAGACTCTTCCCTCAGCACGACATCTACATGGCACCTCTCACTCATGTTGCCTGACTGCACAACCTCAACATCATCTCCTATGCCGACGACACCCAGCTGATCGTGTCCCTCACCAAGGACCCCCTCACTGCCAAAACCAACCTTCACGAAGGAATGAGAGCCGTTGCAGAGTGGATGAAGATCAGCCGCCTGAAGCTGAACTCGGACAAGACGGAAGTCCTCATCTTTGGCTCCACCCCCTCGGCATGGGACGACTCCTGGTGGCCGACCACACTGGGAGCAGCACCAACACCCACCGACCATGCACGCAACCTAGGTTTCATCCTCGACTCAACACTCTCCATGACCAAGCAGGTCAACACTGTCTCGTCCTCCTGCTTCAATACCCTCCGCATGCTCCACAAGATCCCCGGATCCCCACCGAAACAAAAAGAACGGTCACACAGGCCCTCGTCAGCAGCAGGCTAGACTACGGCAACGCCCTCTACGCAGGAGCCTCGGCAAAACTCCTGAAACGACTATAACGCATACAGAACGCCTCTGCACGCTTGATCCTCGACATCCCTCGCCGCAGCCAAATCACACCCCACCTAAAAGATCTGCACTGGCTTCCCGTCAACAAGCTCCTCACCCACGCACACAAAGCACTCCACAACACCGGACCGACATACCTCAACAGCCGACTCACCTTCTACACCCCGAACCACCAGCTCCGCTCCGCCGACCTCACCCTCGACACCTTACCCCGCATCCGAAGAGCGAACACCGGCAGCAGATCGTTCTCCCACCTCGCCGCCAAAACCTGGAACTTCCTCCCCATCCTCCTACGGCAGACCCAGGACCTACTCACCTTCAGGAGGCTACTCAACACCTGGCTTTTCGAGCAGTAGCAGCACCCCTCTCCTCAGCGCCTTGAGACCCTCACGGGTGAGTAACGAACTTTACAAATGCTATGATTGATTGATTGATTGATCCTTGTGGCTCCTGACTAAGCAAGAAGAGTCTGGTATCAAGAACTTCTGAAAATGAGCATCGATCCTTCAATCAGACTGCCCCTTCAGGAGGATCTTCTGTCGCAGCAGCAGGGGTGGGTCCTCCACCCGAGCCTGTCAACTCTGCGCCTCCATGCATGTTGATTGAGCGGCGGCAGTTGATGGCTTTTGACCTTCCTCCCGAGGTATGCAATGTTATTTTGACGGCCAGGAATCCCTCCACTAAGACAGTATACCCCTGCCGTTGGCAGAAATTTTATTATAATGTACAGAAAGGTCTATTGACTCTCTTTCTGCTTCTCTTTCCACTGTCCTTTAATTCTAACCCTTGCCCAACAGGGCTCTGCTTTGGGAACTGTCAAGGGTTATCTTTCTGCTCTGTCTGCTTTTTTGCGGCTGCCAGGCCAACCCTCTCTCTTCAAGTCTCCAATTATTCATAGGTTTTAAAGGGGTTGGCACATTTGTTTCCACCCATGCCCTTTGTTATGATTAAGGCTCCCTGTTTTCCATTTTTACAGATAAATACAGACAAAAAACAATGTGATTTCTGTCTGCATTTATTTTTAAAAGCGGATAAATACAGAAAAATTTGCTTTTTTTAAGTGATTCTCCGTGCTGGCTTTCATTAAATATAGGCCAGCAGCTGAGCAGATGAACAGCATGAGAAATTAAAAAACAGCATAACATTTCTTTAAATAACGGCATATGTCAACATATATTTGTGGTATAATGCTAGTATTTACCAGTGGATGTATTGTTATGTCATATTTGACAGCTTAAATAGCTAAAACACAACAGACTTCAAAGTATGAGTATGCATCTATCAGTTAAATAAATATGGAAAGGTACAGTTTTTCAACTTCATTTAGATGCAAAAAAAATAAATAAATATGGATAAATACAGATAAAATGGGCCAAAAATTAATATGGATAAACACAGACGGAAATGTTAAAAAAATAAATACCATAAAACCGGAAGCCCTAGTTATGATGCAGTGGGACCTTAATTTGTTTCTTACTTATCTTATGTGTGCTCACTTCGAACCTTTAAACAACTGACCCCTCCGGCTGCTCACCAGCAAGACAGCCTTTTTAGTGTTAATTACAACTGCCCGGAGGGTGAGTGAGTTGCAGGTGTTATCTTGCATGCCTTCCTACATGATGTCTTTTCCAGACAAGGTGGTTCTTCGCAACCGTGCATCATTCATGCCAAAGGCTGTGACCCCATTCCATCAGGGTCAATCCATCACGCTGCCCACCTTCTTTGCTCCCCTGCATCCTTCTAAGGAAGAGGAGCGTCTCCACCGTCTAGACCCAAAAAGAGCATTTTTGTTTTACCTTGAACGCACAAAAGAGTTCTGGGTGGACGACCACCTCTTTGTGAGGTATGTGGGAGCTAAGAAGGGGTGGGCAGTGTAGAAAAGAACCATCTTTCGCGTGGCCGTTCTCTGCATTAAGATCTGCTATGCCCAGGCCAAGAAGCACCCTCCTGAGGGATTAAGGCCCATTCATCCAGGGGAAAGGATGACACTAAGACCTTGATTCGGGGTGTCCCTGTCATCTGTTAGACAACAACGTGGGCATCTTTGCACACATTTGCTAAGCACTACTGCCTGGACAGTCAGGTCCGTAGGGACGGGCATTTTGCCTGTTTGGTCCTGCAGGACTTCCTATTATAAGGTATTGGTCCGCAACCCACCGCCGGGATGGTAAGGCTTGGGTATCTAATTTGAAGGTTGGGGTTCTGCAGATAGAAGTCTCTATCAGATGAACAAGTTACTTACCCTCAGTAACGCATTATCTGGCAGAGACTCTATCTAACTGCAGATTCCGTACAGCCAAATCCATGCCTCCCAGCTTTGCAGGCTGATTTTATTAGGGCTAGGGTTACTCCCCTTTTCAGGGCCCAAGTTTTGCACACGACTACGTCAGTTACTTCGTGTCTCTGTGCTTCCGGCATGTAATAAATGAAAAGTACTGGCATCCGCGCGCCTGGGTGGTGTCTATATAGGTACCGCAACAACCTAACCGACGCTACCGACGCGGACGATGTCACGTAGAGCAGAATACAGCCACCCGACGGCACGCGCAAAGGGTATTACTCAGCAAAAGTTTCCAGATCCAGCCTGACGCCTGGGAAATTCAAAGGTAAGGAATCTGCAGCTAGACTAATTCTCTACCAGATAATACATTACTGAAGGTAGGTAACTTGTTCATTTACACAAGTACAGCTAGTACAAATAAATGTAATTTCTTTAACTGACAGGCACAAACAATGCGAAGATGGTCAAAGGAACGAGCAGAAAAACAGTCCTGGGAGGAATAATAATCCTTAACTGTTTGGTTGGAAATGAGCTAAACATAAAGGATGATGACAAAACGCAAGAGTAAAAATAATTGTATTTGGGGTCAAATGTCCTAAATATTAATTTAGCAGTTGAATGGACATTATAGGAAAATTCTAATTCAAAAATAGCCTTTTATCAGGAGTATCCAATGGAGGATGGATGTTCCCCAGGAATATTCTTTGAAAGTAGGCCTCAGTGCGTTGAGAGATTTTCAACAGACCAGTAGGGCTGGAGTGAAGTATCCATTTAAGTGTTCTTTGCAAAGTGGTCAATGAGGGGCGTGCTCCAGCTGCTGGTGCGACGTTAGGGAGACCACACACACACGGAATTGTAGATGCACAAAGAAGATAACGCAGCACTCCCACAAGTACCATTTGACTAGTCTGTTATTACAGAGTGAGTGTATAGTTTTCATAAAAGTTCTCTACCCTAGCTTTACTCGTGCTTGCACTAGTCTTCTGCTTCTCCAGTCTTGGTCTGGCTGCAGTTATGGTTTCTAGAATCAGCAATTTTCAGCTTCTTCTCATTGGGCAGGTTTGCTGCCTCTAGCTTTTCCTCCTGCAGCTTGTGACTGTCATAACAACCAGCAATGTTCTAGTACTCATGCATAGTATAGTGCAGAAATAAAGTAGATACTAGAGCTCATCGACCTTACCTCAGTACCTCCAGTTAAGGTATATAGTGAATAAGCAGCGCCCAGCCCTTGACAGTAGCACATGATTACCACCTGCTTCTACTGGGTGGCAATTTGCACACTCAGAATGCTTATTTTACGAATATTGGCAAATTGTAAATTGCTTCATACATCTAGTTAGCAATTAGCTATTGCAGAACTGCTATTTGAGGTTCACAGTTTGGAATACCATTCAGTGTGCAAATTATAGAATTACTCCAAATGTAAACTTTACTCAATTTCAAAAGTAACATTTATTTGAAAAGTTTTATAGAGCGCGAACAAGACCCCAAGGGGTATCAGAGCACTGTACAGAGTTGTCGCCAGCAAGTATACAAAACATAAAGAAAGGTAAGTGAAGTTACAACCTGTGGGAAAACATTCAAGAATAAAGAGTAGGGTCTATCAGAGGTGCCGTAGAGCTCTTCGAATAAAACATCATACAGTGGAAAGAACCAAGATGTGCGATGTTCATCAGTGAATATTAACATAAAGGAAATGAGCAAAAATCGACAATTGATGCAGTTGAAGGAGCGATCGATGACTAGTACAAAAAGAAGGTAAAAACAAATCATAGAACATCAGTGAAAGTACTTCAAGATTTTGGTTATTAATAAAACACACGAGCATGATCAACACGTTAACGTTCGTTCATTAGTAGCCTTTTGACCAGTTTTTTAAAGGAAGAAGTGGAGGGATTTGATCTGATCTCGGATGGCAAGGAGTTCCAGATTCTTGGAGCCAGACCTGTGAATGCACGGTTGTACGATTTGTTCTTTTTGAATCTTGGAGGTTTCAGGAAAAGGGTGGACGTACTTCTAAGGTTCCAGCTGGAGCCCGAAAGCTCAAGCTTATTTGCTAGGTAGTATGAGATAATGTGGTGTATGGCTTTATGAGTCAGACAAGCTATCTTGAGTCGGATTCTAGCCTCAATAGATAACCAATTTAGCTGCAAAAGGTCTTGAGAAATGTGAGTGGGGCCAGGCTAGTTTTGGGAATTCCTGCAAGGGTCACAAGTCCATATTCCAATCTAGGGATAATCAGGGATTGAACCGCCGGCCTGAGATCTTGGGGAGGTGGAATGGTTTGATTTTCTTCAGTGTGTTGAGTTGGAAATTGGCTCGCCTAGTAGTAGCACTGATGTGTGCTTGTATGGCTTTATCAGTCAGACAAGCTATCTTGAGTCGGATTCTAGCTTCAATAGGTAACCAATTTAGCTGCAAAAGGTCAGGAGAAATGTGATCAAATTTCCTAGAACCAGTTAGAAGTCTGGCTGATGCATTCAAGGTAGCTCTGAGTGGGGCCAGGCTCATTTTGGGAATTCCTGCTAAGGTCACCAGTCCACATTCCAGTCTAGGGATAATCAGGGATTGAACCGCCGGCCTGAGATCTTCGGGGGGAGGGTGGGGGGAATGGTTTGATTTTCTTCAGTGTGTTGAGTTGGAAATTGGCTCCCCTAGTAGTAGCACTGATGTGGGCTTGCATGTTTAGGTGTTTATCCAAGGTGATCCCTAAAGATTTGGCAGAGTCTTCAACGTGAGGTGTGCAGTTTAGAGCCATTAGGCGTTTAATCCAGTCAAGTGCAGGAGCTGAGTGATTAGGTGGAGTGATCAAAAGAAATTCTGTTTTGAGAGTATTTAGTACGAGATGGTTCTGAGCTAACCATTGTTGCGTTTGGGAAAATATGCAACATTTAAAGTTATTATGTCCTCTTGCGAGGAGATCTTCAGGTACAATTGCGTGTCATCTGCATACATGTGATATTGAATGTTCGCTCTATTCAGAATGACCGCAAGAAGCTCCATAAATAGGTTGAAGAGAGTGGGCGAGAGCGTAGAACCTTGGGGGTCTCCAATCAGGATAGGGGTACTGGACGCGAGGGCATGATTAAGTTTGATCCTTTGCGTGCGGTTGTGAAGGAATGATGCAAACCAGTTTAGGACCATGCACGAAAAACCCATCCTATGTTGTAGGAGATCAATCAGGTTTTCATGTTTAATGGTATTGAAGGCTGAGGATAGGTCTAGAAGGATCAGGAGACAAGGGATATTTTGGGCAAGGGCTCTCACAGCATCATCAACAATGTGAGTTAGTTCACGCACCTCAGGATGACCCTGTCTTCCGCATGGACCGCCACATACCAGACGCTGAAGGGATAATGAGCGCGTTGTATAATAAACCTCAGAAATCGCGCTACACAGGCCCTACGGCCCATACATTGCAAATCTGGCATGAGGCACAGGGGCGATGGGATGGGAGCGGACTCTCACACAGGCAACCCCACTGTGGGACACCAGAAAACTTGGGAGGCTACGGAACACTAAGGGATTCCGACAGTGGGGCCTCATAGGGATATCTAAACTGGGGTACCTCTGGAAAAAAGGAGAAACTGTACCCTTTACTCAACTCCAAGACACGTACAAGCTAGCCCATACCGAAGCTTATAGATACGCCCAGATCAGACATGCTCTACTAGCAGTGATTATGACCGGCACACAGTTACCCGAATCCTCCCCGTTAGAGGACAGACTGCTCATGGATCACATCCAAACAAAAGCTATCTCCCTCACTAATCGGAAAATAGTTAACAATCAACAAGACCCCACCGAGGCTCTGAAAATGAAGTGGGAGGCAGAGGTGGGGGACTTAGAGGAAGACGACTGGCAAACAGCCCTGATGTCCCCAAGGGAAGTAGCAATCCCTTCCACCCTTAGGTTGCTTCAAGTGAAAATCCTACACCGTATTTATTACACAAGAACGTTGCTATACAAAATAGGTAAAGCGGACAATCCGTTCTGCCTCCGACACTTCCGCGCTTAGGGCACTTTCTGCCATACACTCTGGGACTGTCTGCGGATCACCCCTTACTGGACTGCGGTCCTACGCACGATGTCCCAAGTGACTAAAGTAGTGATCCCATTGACCCCGCAACACTGCTTACTTAACATATGGGTACCCACGGATTTAAATCACACTGATCAAGACTGGGTGACGTTGGGGACGACCTTAGCCAAACGCAACATAGCACAGTGCTGGGGATCGGAACTCTCCTCGACACACCAGCAATGGTGTTGTGATATGGACCACGCAATGGTGACAGAGAAATCGGTATACATACACAGAAACTGCCCTAAAAAATGGTTGAGGGTTTGGGGAAAGTGGAATCACTATCAGGGAGACATCTGCGAACCCCCCCCACCAGCAGGAGACTCAGACA
Source organism: Triturus cristatus (assembly GCF_964204655.1). Classification (NCBI taxonomy): domain Eukaryota; kingdom Metazoa; phylum Chordata; class Amphibia; order Caudata; family Salamandridae; genus Triturus; species Triturus cristatus. The sequence goes on from NC_140584.1 coordinate 930,733,141, forward strand.
ATAGTGACTAGCTTAGGCATACTCCCAGGACAGGCCCAGCCACATTACATGCCACCTGAAGGACATGCGTGGAGCACATGTTCTACTACGTCTTCAATGACCCAAGATTGTTCGTAATGCATGCTGCCGAAATTTCTTTGATGTACTACATGATTGTTGATGTACTTCAATATTTAAATATTTTTTTTTATAAAATTCCCCCCCAAAAAAACCAATATGAGTTAGTGCCGTTTCAAGGCTGTGCCCTGCTCTGCACCCTGACTGATGAGGATCCAGGAGTTGATATTTCTCAATATGTTTGCAGAGCTGCGAATGTATGCATTTTTCAAGCAATTTAGCTAGAGTCATGCTGCTGGTGATATGTCGGAAGTTGTTTGGATCTGATAGGTCCGACTTAGGGAGTAACTTGCCCAACTTTTAGGCATTCCGGTATCTTTCCCTGTAAGAGGGTTTCATGAATAATCCTGGACCAAACATGGAGAAAGGCTGATAATGAAATCTTTATAGAGCTTGGCGGGTAGAGGATCCCCAAAGTGGTTGGATGGTTTGATTGATGCCATATTGCGAAGTATCTCAGTGCAGTCTGGTAGTAGAAAACTGCTCCAAGAGGTGTTGTTTTTGAGAGAGCTGCCCAAAGGTGAATATATTGTCGTGGATTCTGCCACCTCCCCTGATCCTGCGTGCGATAACTTGGATAACAAAGTTGGGGTGGTAGGTAATAGCTCCAGCTCTGTTATCATTGATTTTTCAGTGAAGTGAGCTGTAAAATCATCACCACTAGGGAGCAGGGATAACAGAGTAGAGTTCTGGTTAGAAGATTGGTTAGATTGTTCCTTAATGATTTCAAAGAGTTTTTTTGGTCTGTTTTTGGCTCCATCCAGTTGAAATCTGAAGTGTTCGGTTTTTGCCAACCGTATGTGTTTGTTGTAAACTCTCCTCACTTTCCTCAGTTGAGAGAGATTTGTGGTGGAATGCGAGTTTCTCCAGAGTCTCTCAGAGAGTCTTAGATTGCGCCGTTCATCATTTAGGACACCATTAAACCATGGTTTAGAAAGTTTGACTGGGATGCTTTTGAGCTGTTTCGGAGCAATAGAGTTAAGAATGTTAGAAAAGGTGTTAATGTAATGCTCAGAAATATAGTCAAGGTTGGTCAAATTAGGGGAGGCTGTAGTCTATCTTTGGTGATTGAAGTTATCTTGCTAATGTCGAGGTCTCTCATATTGCGAGTCATTTGTTTCGCTAAGGGATTGACCCTGTCGACATTCTGAGACTGTTTTACAAATCACAGATCTTAAGTTCATCAGGCCCTCATTTCTTAAAAGGTTTCATTTTATGCATGAACCTGTAGGCATCCTCTGTATCACTAATCAAAAAAAGTAGAAAATTGGCCCATAGAGAGTAAGGGGATTCTGATAAATGCATTAGTACACAAGCTACTAGTTTACATACACTAGGCACTCGCAAATTGTATTTCTAACTGTTTGGTGCATTACAAGTTAATAATGGAACAGAGAATAGTGGACAGTGGTAGTGTTATGAGAAAGGAAGAATAATATATGTACCATAACTGCTTACCCGGGGCTGCTCCTTCTCAGTTATGGCGGTGGATCGTCGCCTCCTCGCAACTCCCTCCCCCCTGCTGAGTGCCAGGCAGCAGACAGAAACAGGGAAAAATAAAATGATAATAAAATCATTTTATTATCATTTTATTTTTCTTTCTGCTGCAGGCAGCCAGGTCTGGACAGGGCCATGAGGTGTGCAGGGGGAGGGGTAGTGCACACTGTAAAGTGAGCATGACGGTTTGGCCAGCTATCTAATACCGTCCAAACCGTCATGCGCACTTTAATTTCTCTCCACCCGACCAGTGTTATACAGCTAGGTGGAGTAGAGGCACAGGCTCCTACGACCTGAGCAAGCGTTAAACAAGCCTGCTCAGGACAATCACAGCGCTGCTCGCATGAGAGCAGCATCTTGATCAGCATCTAGGAGCCTGCGCAGTGTGCAGGGACCCCGAGCAGAAGAATCCCAGGATGGTGGCCAGCGGCGCAGCAGCAGGTCAGTGTTTTATTTTTATTTATTATATTCCCCCTATTCCCACTTCCCCCCACTCCACCACTTGTTAAGAAAGGGAGCCGCTACTGCTGCATACTTTGAGTCACATTCTGAACTGAATTGCTACCTCAGGTTTTCATGACTCTTGTTCTTTGTCATGGCTTAGTGTGGCATGTGCCCTTCATAGAGTTAGAATGGTAGGCAGGGAACACTCCAGCTCGGAATGTGTAGGCTCACACATTTGAGCTGTAGGCAGAGAGCTGGAGCTGACAGACCCCTAGTGGATGAGGTCTCTGAAGTGTACAACTTAATAAAGGATCTATCTTCATCTACAACTGGAGTTATTGTATTCACATTGGTGACGAGCGGAAACTAATCTGACTCAGAGACCCCCAACATCGACTTACTGTACTGCTAGATGCAAGGATTAGCACACTTCTGTGCAGGAAGCAAATTGCCTGATAAAAATCACAGGGAGGCAAGCAGGCAGAATAGCTAACGATCGGCTTTTGATCTTTATAATGCTGTTGGTGTGCACTATACCTTGGGTGAGTGAACATTTTGTGTGAGCGGAGTACAACTTAATAAAGAATTTATCTTCATCTACAACTGGAATTATTGTACTTCTTCACACGTAGTCCCCCTTTCTAGTCACCGTCCTTCACTGCGGACAGGGGTACTAACATAGGGAAAAGGGCACTTGTCGTTCCACTTTTGGGAAAAAAAACATCTGCTGACCCCAGGTCTTTAACCTCTTGCGTGCTCATGACGAGCTGAGCTCGTCATGAGTCACAGTGGAGCTGTGCTCATGACGAGCTGAGCTCATCATAACGGCCGTGGTCCGCCCACGCGCGATTAATTCCCCGCCTGTGCGGGAGAATTAATCAGTGGACGGGGTCGTGACGAGCTCAGCTCGTCATGAGCACAGCTCCACTGTAAGTCATGACGAGCTGAGCTCGTCACAAGCACAGCGGCGCCGCGGCCCCGCCACCCCCGCACCGTGGGGGAATTACCCCGCAGGGAAGGGGTTAATCAACTTTTGTCCTATCTCCATCCTGCCATTTCTAGTCAGAATTGTGAAACACATTTTCAATCAACAGCTATCACAGTTTGTAGAGGTGAATTGCAATTTCAGGCGTGGTTTTGGAACCAAAACGGTCTTAGTCTTTGCAACCAATGAAATGCCTGACATATACATACAGATTATGTTTAACAGGGCAGGAGCAGCCGCCCTGATATTAGACCTGTTGACAGCCTTTGACACGGTCTCCCACTCCATTCCTTTAGCTGGTGTGTGAAAACATCATTATCAAGGATCAGCACATCAGTGTTTTTCCTCAAGGACTGTTCAAAGGCAGATTCAATACCACCATGAATTAGTTTCAAGGATCTCACCTGTGGCATTCCCAAAGTTCTTCACACTTATGTGGCCGCCTTGGCCTTGCCTAACCGGTCTTTCAGTATTTGATTCAAGGCATTTCTTGATGATATTCTACTTATCCTTTGTCTAGTTGGAGATTTATCTTGTCTCCAAGCTTAGTTCAAGGACTGCATGTGCACACTTGCAGTGTGGATGAACCATAACTCCGTCTTAACAAGTATGAGACTAGAGTGCTTCTTTTCAGTAACTCCTCTGTTTGGTTCACTGCTTCATGTCCTGGGGACTCACGTCCTGCTCTTGTCACGGGTTCTTCTGCTCATAACTTGGGCATCGTTTTTTATTTCTCAGCTCCTCCTTGTCCCTGACATGAAAAAAATCTACTGCTACAGACACCAGACAAAGCAGGCCTGACGTGACCCTCACATAAAAAAGCTGCTGCTACCTGTTACGTTACTCTTCAGGTGATCAAAAAGATAGTCCCAGTTATGCCTTCACACTTTTGCAAGTCCGTCACTCAGGCACTCGTTCGATCCCGCCTGGACTGGTGCAATTCCCTCTTTGTCCCCCGTTGTGCATATGCAGTGGCCTAGCTTCAGAGTGTCCACAATAATGAAGCTCGCCTTACCTTGGGTCTCAACAGGCATGCCCTTATCTCATTGCATTTCAATCCCTTCCTATGCAACAGGCATTCTGCCTTTGTTATTAGGCTCTTCGCTCAATCTCTTCTTACTACATAAACTGTCCCATCCTCAAGCTCTGCGCTCCAGTCCAGCTAACTTACTGTCAGCCCCCAGCTTTTCAGAATTTGCCTTGGTGGCCGAGCATTGCCTGTGACCACCAGTGGCACGTGGAACTCTTCTCTGTCAATCTCTGCTCTACCAGGTGCTTAAGTACATTCCGTAACCAACTCACGGCTTATCTCTTTACCTTCTAATAATCTCTTGTCTGTTAACTGCTTCCTCTATAGTGCCAGGACACCCACTCCCTCGGTAATCACTAGTCTAGAAATATGTTTAATTCCTATTCGGAGCAGGTCTACACTGCCAGTTCTTATCCTTGCTGACTGACTGACTGCTTCTTCCGCCGCCAAGTCTTTTTTTGTGTATGTAATTATGTAACATTAACTACTCCCACCTTTAGTACCTTTCTCCCAGAGTGTTCTGTAAGGAGGAAAGTAGTGCTTTAAAAATTTCGAAACTAGCCTTAGAATAATATCTTGTTTTTATATAGTACAATTCATAGTACTGTAAATAACAACTGTAAGAGTTCCCACCCAAGTCAATGTTACTCATTTAATCAAACTTGAAAGAGTGAGATGCGGAACTGGCATTAGCTCAATATGGATGCCCATTTGTGTCCAGCAGGTTGCACACGTGTCAGCAGCACATGCTTCCAAAGGAGGTTGAGATCCCATTTTCCACTTAGTCCAAGAAATCTAAAATGAAGCAGGCATGTGTTAGCTGACCACAGTTTACCCGTAATCTGACCTTAGCTCAGATTGGCACCGCCCTCTCTCAAAACCGGATCATGAGTTTCCTGGATCCGATTTAACTTGCAAGCATTTCCATTGCCTCTTAATTTCTTTCTCTTTTTTTTTTTTTTTTTTTTTTTTTTAAAAACCTTTATTTGTGCATAGTAAAAGAACAAATACGGGCCTACAACCATCCGGCCGGCCACAGTACGATTAAGCACTGAGTCAAACATTACATCCCTTGTGCATCAAAGGTCAAGCTTAGCAACGATTCAGGAGATATACACTGGAGAGATCCTTGACACCAGGGGAAGGAGAAGTGGAGGTTAATTTTAAGGTTTTCAAAATGATTTTTTCGAGAAAAAAGTCAGTAGAGGATAGAGCCAAGGAGATTCGAGTCCGCAAGATGGCTTCACCACACGGGAGAGCAGCAGCATCATTAAAACAGCCATAGAAAATCTCAGACAGTGAGGCGGTGCAGTTAGATAACAGGATATTCACAGGAGTAAATACGCACCCCTCCAAAGCCGCCCCCACTCAATCCACCCCACACCCGGACCCCGAATCGAAACAAGTCTAGCGCAGAGACAGAGAAGAAAAAGGCCCATAGAACTAAAAGGAAACAGTGAATTACCCCCCCACCCTACACCAATGCGGAGGCTACGGCCTGCCCCCCCCCCCAGCATAGTGCCTGTCGCCCAATGAACCCGAAATATAGACAAGAGAGAAAGTAGGAATAGAATAAAGAAAATAAGAAAGCAAAGAAGAAAGAAAGCGGGGAGGAGCCCACGTAACCTCGGAGCGCCCGGACCCACCGGCCAGCCACGCCTCCACACTCTGAAAACCCACTACACCCAAAAGCAGTCGTGTGAAGATAACGTGTCACCACAATTTAAATGAAGGCAGACAAATCGCGACGAATGTACACATATATGTCAACAGTTCCAGTCCCAGTCCAGCCCATCCGTGAAACCATGATGGTAAAAATCAATCTAGCCCTGGCCCGATCGCGGGCTTAAGATTAGACCGGCCCCCACATGAAGGCCCCGCATCCCGTGCAGACAAAGACAATATGGCCGCTGGGGAGAAGATGGAGAGGTAGAGTCACAAAATGGCCGCCGATCATCTATTGAGGTCCCCTTGTGCACCATATAGAATCCAGACCTGGCCTGTGAAGTACAGGAGTTCCACATAAAAGAAGCCGTAGGCCACCGTGAACGGTTCCTCGAGGACGTCGGGTGTCGCTCAGCTGGATACTCTTGCGGGCGCGGTGGGGCAGGCAACAACAAAGCAGGCAGCGATGAACAGGAAAACAAAGCATCCGCAATTGAGCAGGAGAGCGATTGATCCTGGGTGTCGGGAAAGCCAGATGCAGACACCAGTGTAGCACGGTTATTCACAGTCGTTGCATCCCCGCAAGAGGACAAAAGCACTGACAGACCCACGTCTTGTTGATAACAAACGGGGCGCTCACGACCCGCAGCCGACAGTATGGAGTCGAACCGTTCACTCAGCGTTTGCAAGCCAACACACAATTGCAGACGAAAGTCCCGCAGGGCAGCCAGAACGGAGCCGCATGTCAGCGGAAGCTGCGCCCCCACATCGGCAGCAATCCGGGACGGCACTGTGGAGCTAGAGTCTGGTAGAGGGAGGGCGAAGCGGGCAGCGGGCGAGACCGGAGCATCAACCCCCAGCAGCGAGCAGGTACTCAACGCCATGTTTTACCGCTGAACGGTACAGTGGCCAGGGGGGGTCGTAACAAGGAGGCAATTCCCATCAGGTCTGCGCCGCAACAGGTGAACGCCAACAGTCGCTTCCCCTCCCTCGGGCTCTCTTTGCCGCCGACTAGGCACTAGAAGAAGGGGGTATGCAGCCTTCCACAGCGCGGTCCACAGAGCGGGGCAGGAGACCCGCCACACCGGGGCCTACCCTATAGCTCCAGCCCGTCAGGTGCAGGGCGCAGGAGGTGTCCGGGCGTCTCTCCCCCGGCTCATCTGGCGACAGTCCGTGGTGTGAGGCGGGATCGGGACCGCGGGGCTCAGGTTTGCGCCAGCGGGTCCGGTGACTGGGGAGCTTCCAGGGGGCTGGCCAAGGCCACAACAGAGCAGGGGTCCAGTGCGGAGAACAAAGGCACCAAGAACTCCGGCATCCGGGCGGGCTAAGACTCCGGGAAAGCGGCGGCGCGGTCAGCGCGTCTTCGCACACGGTGCACCTCGAAAATCGGCAAGGATAGGAATCAGGATGGTAGTCCGAGGCCAAGGGCCGACGGAGCCGGGCGCTCAAGCGTCTGCTCCGGTCGCCATCCTGGCTCCTCCCCTAATTTCTTTCTCTTAATTAATCCATCCTGTGCTTTGGAGTTGGTTGTCTCCTTTCAGCCTCCATACCTCCTACCAAATGCTTCAAATAAAGAGTTTTTCAGGTGAGTGAAACATTGGTGCAGAGAACAGTTCTGTGTTACACACAGGTGTGATGGGGATGTGCACACTGCATGTATAGTATCTCCACTGCCCAGCTGTAGATAGTCATTGGATGCCTGGAGTCACATGGAAGGGCCAGTTCTCTTCAAATACACTCGGGAATTCTTCAGCAGTGCTGGTGTAGTCTCCCACAAAGATACTCACTCACCACCATTCTCTTCTCCTCCCAAAAAGTTTACAAGATATACTCGGTTTACAGACACCAGACAAAGCAAGCCTGACGTGACCCTCACATGAAAAAAGCTGCTGCTACCTGTTACTTTACTCTTCAAGTGATCAAAAAGATAATCCCAGTTATACCTGCACACATTTGCAAGTCCGTCACTCTGGCACTCATCCGATCCCACCTCGACTGGTGCAATTCTCTCTTTGTCAACGGTTGTGCATATGCAATAGCCTAGCTTCAGAGTGCCCAGAATAATGAAGCTCGCCTTACTTTGGGGCTGAACAGATCGTGACTAGCTGACTACTGGTTGGCCAATCACAATTGTCCACTTTGCACAACAACTATTTATCTCTGGATGTTATCAGTTGTTGCTGTTGGTAACCCTGGACTGCATGCACATTATAGTAAAACAGTAGGTGTTAATAGTCAAGACAGTGAACAGATTTCTAGAAAAACTGAAAGATTTATAGTTGCAGAAGGTAATGTTTTTTATCTCTTCCTGTAATTCGGAAAGTGATTACTCTTTTTAGATGTCACAGGAGGTTATTCCTTAGTGTGAGATCACAACTTAAAAATGCGTTGTTATACACTCTTTTTACATCTCGCCTAGCGTTGCTGCGCACATGCGCAGCTCGCTCGGCGAGATTTATTGCAGATGAGTACTTTCTGAAAAGGGCTTGAAGCCCCACCCCTTATTCCCATTGGCTTGCGTCACCGTTTATGTGAAACGGTGCGCTGCCATTGGAAATAAGGTTTCCAGGGTGCCTCCTTTTCGCGTTTTTGACCGGCCCACCCGGACTGGCTCGCCTGCTTCCTGGCTGTCGTGAAGACTTTTCTTATCTGCTTGTTTATTTAACAAGCAGATAAGAAAAGTCTTCACAACAGCTGTGAAGCAGACGAGCCGGGGCACACAGGTATTCCGAGAGCGCCTGTTCTGAGCACTTCCCCCCCTCCTCTCCCACTTGTTAATCTTTCGCCTTGGCTGTGTTTGCTTTGAGACACGCCAGGCTTAAACAGCTTTGTTCTACCCGATGCCACACTACCTTCTTCTAGGCTTAGCGTGCTTTTAAAATGCATTTTTTAATGCATGCACATGCTTTTTTATTTCTATTTGTTTAAGATCAGCTTGGCGCCCGCCTCACGGCCACTGCGCTTAATCTTAAATAATGGCGGCCCCTTCCAGAGGCCACGGGCGGTGCTCGGAGAACTTTTCACTTGCATTTGCACTGCCCTCACAAGCTGCCACGGAAGGCTCCGTCTGCGCAGCTTTGACTGCGTTTGCTTTGAGACACACCAGGCTTAAACAGCTTTGTTCTGCCCGGTGCCACACTACCTTCTTCCAGGCTTAGCGTGCTTTTAAAATGCATTTTTGTAATGCACGCACATGCTTTTTTATTACTATTTGCTTAAGATCAGCATGGCGCGCGACTCACGACCACCGCGCTTAATCTTAAATCATGGATGCCCTTCCGGAGACCACGGGCGGTGCTCGGAGAACTTTTCAGTTGCATGTGCACTGCCCTCACAAGCTGCCACAGAAGGCTCTGTCTGCTCAGCTCACCGCACCCTGCAAAAAGCCTCCGAGCGCTTGAAATGAAAGGACACCAAACTTACTGCTAGACTGCCACGGCTCTGCGGCATGAACCAGCTCACTGCCTGGCACGGTAAGAGCTTTTCATTCCTTCACATGAGTCTAAGGGTTTGAAAAACAACATATTGTGGTTTGGCACAAGTGCAGTGAAAGAGCCGCAGGTCACAAGGTAGGTTGCAGGCAAATGTTATTTGGGATCCCCGCAAACAGCACTGAGCAGAGTTGTTTATCGGAGGGAAATCTTTCTGGGGCAGACGTGTTTCGTTTCCACCACGCTGTGTTTGTGTAGACGGGGCCTCTCTGATAACAGCAAGCCAGAACAGGGAACAGAAATGTCCTGCAGCCAACATCCGCAGGATCCAGAACCTCATACGGCTCCGTTTGTAGAAGAGCCAAAAGTTAAAAGCAAGAATCCATTTGAATATGGACAACGTAAAACTGCGGCGCAGCATTTCTCGGTACTGAGTACTTAGTGTGTCTTGTCCCTACTGGAAAATCAGTGTCAGAGCCAGCATTCTCCAGGTCCCAGGCTAAACGCACTGCAGCATAGAGATCCTGTGCATTAGGTTGTTTCTGTTGCAGTGCCTACCCGGCCACGGACTTTCTTTTGTTCTGCCTGGTGCTACACTACCTTCTTCCTGGCTTAGTGCAGCTACGGAGCATGGCCGGCATCCGGCTTGGTGCAGAGGGTGAATTTCGGTCTGCTGAACAGGATAAGTTGATATTTAACCCCTTCAGGAAGCCGTTTCCATGACTGGGGCTTCTGCATACAGAGCGAGAGTTCAGGCTGAAGAGATGTTTACTGTAATTATGGCGGCTGCATCTTTCGCCAGGCTTTGCTTAATTTTTATTCTTGTTTCTCTCTCTCACTCTCCACAGTGCTTGTATCCGTGTCCCACCTTTGTGTTCCTTGCGTGTTCTCCCTTTTCTGCTCTACCGTCCCCTGACTCAACCCTCTCTTCGCCCCCTAATCCTCTCTTCACCCACTAACCCTCTCTTCGCCCCTCACCTCAACTAACCCTCTCTTCGCCCCTCACCTCAACTAACCCTCTCTTCGTGCTATCAGTGACAGTCATGTACTGTATGGCAGGCAGCCTTCGTAGCACCCTCACAGAAGCCCCATGGTATGGACAGCACCTTGCAGTAATAACAGCCGTACTCAGCGCTGCACAAAGCATCACTACCACAGTGTGCAGTGGAAGCCACAACACTCACTAGACAGTGCCTAGAGGCAGTAACCAAGTACACTGTGCAGTGGCAGCTACTCAGTCACAGTGTGCACTACCAACTTACAAACGCACTGCAGTCATCAAGGAGACTGCTAGTCACCAAGCACTGCGCTGCTGCTGGCTTCAAGGCGCCTAGGCGTGTGCACATGATGTCACTCAGTCACACTCTTCCTCCCATTTTCTGCTCCATTGTCTTCTCTTCTTCTCCATTTCAGTCTCTTCTCTCTCTATTCCTTCTGCCTCTTGTGGCCCTCCTCGGGTTTGTGTGTTTTCTCGTTCGTTTTTTTTCTTTCTCACCACAGTGGTTGTATCCGTGTCCCACCTTTTAGCAGCGCTTTATCTGTAATGATGGCGGCTTTGTCTTTCGCCAGGCTTTGCTTAACTTTTATTCTTGTTTCTCTCTCTCTCCACAGTGCTTGTATCCATGTCCCACCTTTCTGTTCCTTGCGTGTTCTCCCTTTTCTGCTCTACTGTCCCCTGACTCAACTCTTTCTTCACCCACTAACCCTCTCTTCGCCCCTCACCTCAACTAACCCCCTCTCCCCCTCACTTCAACTAACCCTCTCTTCACCCACTAACCCTCTCTTCGCCCCTCACCTCAACTAACCCTCTCTTCGCGCTATCAGTGACAGTCATGTACTGTATGGCAGGCAGCCTTTGTAGCACCCTCACACAAGCCACATGGTATGGACAGCGCCTTGCGGTAATGACAGCTGCACTCTCGGCGCTGTACAAAGCGTCACTACCACAGTGTGCAGTGGAAGCCACAACACTCACTAGACAGTGCCTAGAGGCAGTAACCAAGTACACTGTGCAGTGGCAGCTACTCGGTCACAGTGTGCACTACCAAGTTACAAACACACTGCAGCCATCAAGGAGACCGCTAGTCACCAAGCACTGCGCTGCTGCTGGCTTCGAGGCACCGAGGCGTGTGCACATACTGTCACTCAGTCACACTCTTCCTCCCATTTTCTGCTCAATTGTCTTCTCTTCTTCTCCATTTCAGTCTCTTCTCTCTCTATTCCTCCTGCCTCTTGTGGCCCTCCTCGGGTTTGTGTGTTTTCTCAATTGTTGTTTTTTCTTTCTCACCACAATGGTTGTATCCGTGTCCCACCTTTCTGCTCTACCATCTCCTCACCCAACCCTTTCTTCAACCCCTACCTAACCCTCTCTTCGCCCCCTCACCCCACCTAACTCTCTCTTCATGCTATCTCCCCTTCTTCCTTTCACATACGTCTGCTCTTCTCCTCCATCCCCAAGCTGAAGACAGCAAATGGGGGGGTCCTCACTCCTCACCATGCAGAGGTCTGTAAATAACAAGCACCACAGTAGCCCCCCCACACGGCCTCCTGGCATCGCTAAACACTTATAACGTCCCAAAGGCCACTGCACTCCAACCAAAACGAATAGGTAAAAGACATTGTTATTTACAAAGCCAATAGCTCTAACTCTAACAAATGCGAGACCTATTGCATTGCAAATGCTTGTTTTTTTAATATTGTGGGGCATATTAAGAAGACATTGGCTGCCTGTGATGTGATGTGCCACAAGGGGAGTCACAGATTTGAGGCCAGTTAGGGCGCCGTTCTAAGATGTATATTACAACGGGGCAGTTCAATTTGATGCATCCTTCCATTCATAGTGAGTGTGAGCTACTGAAAAATGGGCTGATGTGATTCAACTTGTCCAAACAATTTAGGGCCTTATTTAGAGTTTGCCGACAGGATACTCTGTCACAAATGGGATAGATGTCCCTAATGCCACATTCTAAGTGCATTAAAGCCTGTTGCACATATAATGCAGCAGAAGGGATATCCGTCCCTTTTTGGCAGTGTCCTCTCCGCCAAACCCTAGTTAAGGACCACAAATATCTGTCTGTCAGATCAGTCTCAGCACCCCTTGTGTTGCAAAAAGCTAACGTCTTGCCTTCTCTCTTGGGTCTCCAATGGTGTACCCTAGGGTATGCTGACATATATTTTTGGAACAATTGTGAGTTATCTACTTTGACCTTCTGGTCTGTTTGTTTTTTATTGCTACGTGACTCACACGGGTGGAGTATACACTTTACAAAATTGTTTAAACTATGGGAGTGTTACGAAATAAAGAGGCATCAGCTCCTCTAATCCGGTATCTCAAATCACATCCTATATTTCTCTTTCTGGCTTTTCTAAGCTCGTACCTTTTTTAACTTATCTCTATTTTGCTATCCTTTGTGACACCTCTGTATGTGCTACATGTCTGCAGAATGCAATGTGCTTTAGAGATACGTGCACTATAAATCTGAGCATATAATAAAGCGATTGTTTAACATCTTGGATTCAATTAGCGTTTAAAGGTGAAATACAGGATGGGGCTGAACCAGCTGAGCTCGATGATGGTCAAATCTTTCTGGAGCCCCAACACCGCTCTGACCTTGCGGACTTCCAGCAGTGTCGAGTTTAAGTTGGAGCTAGAAAAGGGCCTGCATCTGTTGACCAGGTTGCCTGCCACCTGTTGGTGTCTTGTTTTTCAAACAGGGGGCTCTTCTCTGACCTTATTTCTGCTACCAGGTTAAAATTCTGATTTACCTGCAAAATGATGCCGGCCAAAGAGGCTTGCTGTAACCCATAAGGATGGGTGTGGTACCCACTGTGCACGCCCGGGTCTGGGGCACAATACTTGCCCAGGGACGGAACTGGAGCAGGGTTGGACTGGCCGTAGCGGGCATCGGGCAATTCCCTGGTGGGCCGCATGGGTGGGGGGTGGTTTTGGGCCCCTGGTGGCCATTTTTGTTACAGGGACGTTTTTGCAGCATAGCTGCAAAATCGGCCCTGTTACAAAATCGGCCGAAAACCGGCCATGGCAAAGAGCCCTGGGAGGCGGCTGAGCACTTTGCCAGGGCCGGTTTTGGTTCCCAGTCCGGCCCTGAACTGTAGTGATGGGGGCACAGATAAACAAGTTTGTTGCGACTCAACAAAAGACTGGTGGGCTGCACGGGGAAGTTTTCTACATGGTGTAGTGGGGAACAGAGAGAGCTGCTGATTGTGCCCCTGAAGTGAATTGTGTGTAGTTGTTTTGGATAGACCACTCTAATTCTGTACTCCGTTTTAGTGTGAGCAGGAATTGAGACCAACCCGGGGTGGGTAACTCTGCTCCGCCAGCGTAGTTTACGGAGATTAGCCTACTCTGCGCTCCGTGGCGAACGCGAAGGTAGGCAAAACTCCACCTCTGTGGCAGAGAGGAGTTAGCCTCTCCCTCCCCCTCCCAAATGTTTAAAAAATATAAAAAGAATGCACTTACCTGCGTTTCTGCCGCCTCCCATGCCTGGCCACTCTACTTCCTGCTTCTCTCGCGTCCTTTTTCATTAAAAATAAACACTACGGTGTACGTGTTGTTAGTGCGCAAGCTCAAGATGTACAACGTAGTGGTTTTTTTTCAATGAAGAAGGACACGAGGCAGCGAGGAGCAGGAAGAAGAGTGGCCAGGCTGGGGAGGTGGCAGAAACACAGGTAAATGCCTACTTTTTATCATTTTTAAAGCATTTGGGAGGAGGTAGGCAGCGGGGAGGGGGTGGAGCGGAGCAATACATAGCTCCACAGAGTTTTTTCAAACTCCGTGGAGCTACATGTAGAGGCACTACGCCAGCTTTGCCCACCACCTAATTGAGACTGGATTAGCTTCTACTTTCCTCCCTCTTGATAACTGTCCAAAGGCACTGTTGACTTGTTTCCTATTCCCAACTCATGTTTGTCCTCCTTTATTTCTGCCTTATTTATTTATTAATTTATTTCTGTGCTTCCTCAGGCAGACATAGTTTGGAAACTAAATGTGTATATTGCCTGAGTTCTTAATCAATTTAAAATTGGAGGAGATCCAGGGAGTAATTATGCAATTTTCATTGTTAATGCCTGTCTCGCACTTTGCTTTACTCGCCTTTTAAATTTCTAATAAATACATTTGTACCTCAAGGTCAAATACAAATATTGTTTTTTTTTGATAAACAAGTTTTATTGGTTTTAGAAGACACTGCAAAAGAAACATTGAGCCTGTCAAGCCACCACTGTACAATCGCACGGAGTGAGACCACGCCCCCACCGCCCCCACCCGAAGCCCCCCCCCGCCCCCACCCCCCCAAAACACCCATTCAGAATACATTGCCCAACCATTTCCCCCATACCCTACGATATTTCTTGGGGCAGCCCCTCGCCTGATAGAGAGTCCATTCCTGGGCCGCACACCAGTCCACACCAGCACTCCATTTGGCCAAGGTAGGCGGCTGTGGGTGTTTCCATGCCGCTGCAATATCTCTTTTTGCCACCATTAACGCTGTCATAAGGAACAGCTTCTCTGCACGGGTGCCATTTAGACCGTCAGTGATGCCCAGAAGGGCGTGTCTAGGGTTGTGTGGCACCTCCCAGCCCAACACCTCTGTGAGATCAGCTTCTATGCCCCTCCAGTAATCCCCCAGTTCCGGACAGGACCACACCATATGGATTAAGTCGGCCGGGTCAAAACCACAGCGGGGGCAAGATGCGTCGGCAGAGAGGCCCGCACGGCGTAGACGCGCCGGTGTGAGGTAGGCAATGTGAAGATAATACACTTGAATCAGTCGCAGTTTGGCGGAGGCCGTTACCAGCCGGGGGGCCATAAGGGCATCCCGCCAGTCCACCTCATCCAGGGGACCCACCCACTCCTCCCACCTTCCCCTCAAGCCGTCCTGAACCGCGGGAGTATTGTTAATAAGAGAACGGTGTATGCGGGAAATACCCCCCCTCCCTAGGTTACCCAGCAAGACCTGAGCCTCCGGGGGGCTGTGGTCTGGCAACCGAACATCCAGAGGAGTATAGATGCGTATGGCGTGGCGCAGTTGGAGGTACTTATAAAATTGAGATGAGTGAAGGGAGAAGCGCGCCTGCAGTTCCGCGTATGAGCACATGCGCCCCCCCCGCCAGACGTCCCCCAGCTGGGAGATGCCGAGCAGGTCCCATGATCTAAAACCTTCCAGGGCAGCAACGTCCCGCAACCACGTCCCGTGCCAAAGGGGAGTGGCGCGAGTCAGCGGCCCGGTCCACCGGGTATGGCGAAGCGCCGCTCGCCAGGCCAAGAAGATTGCTCTAGTGATGTCGGGGCAGGAAGCGGGGATGGGAGCGCCATACAGGCGATCCAAAATGCAGGAGAAACCCAAGTCATCTAGTTCCACCCTGTAGGCCGGGTCGGACCATCCCCCTCCGAACCAGTCATGAATGACGAGAAGGCGAGTGGCCAGATAGTAGAGGTAAAGATTGGTCATACCGAGCCCTCCATCAAAGGTGGGCAGGCGACACGCCGACAGGGCCAGCCGCGGTCTCCCACCACCCCAGAGAAATCGAGTCGCCAACCCGTCCATCTCGCGGAACCAAGGCCTCGGAAAGGACACGGGAGTGTTCTGTAATACATAAAGGAACCGGGGGAGAATCATAATTTTGTAGAGTGCCACCCTCCCCAACGGGTTGAGCGGGAGCGATTGCCATCGCGCCAGGTCCACCCTGGCTTTCTTGACCAGGGGAGCCACGTTAAGGGCCCAACTCAGCTCTGGGAGAAGGGAGACCCAAATACCCAGGTATTTGAAAGACAACCGGCGGAGGGGAATCCTGTCCTGCCAGTCAAAGCATTCCCGGGAGGGGTGCAGAGGCACAAGGACCGACTTGTGTGGGTTTAAATAGAGGCCAGATGCGCGGCCAAAACGGCCCAGGATATGGAGCGCACGGGGACCAGATCGCGCCGGATCGCTAAGGTACAACAAAACGTCGTCCGCGTAAAGGGCTATTCTGTCTGGCGCAAGACCTGGCCACTCCCAGCCCCGAAGAAGAGGATCCGCGTTGACCAGGGCAGCAAGGGGCTCCATAGCAAGGGCAAAGAGGAGGGGTGACAGTGGGCACCCCTGCCGTGTTCCCCGGCCGATCCGAAACGGCCGCGACAATGCCCATTAACCAGCACTCTGGCACGAGGGCGTGCGTAAAGGACCCGCACCATTTCGACAAACTTGGGGCCGAAACCCATATGGGTCAGGACCTCAAATAGGTAGGGTCACCCAACCGAGTCGAAGGCCTTCTCGAAGTCGGCAAGTAGGAGCGTGAGATATGGGGATATGCGGTGGCGGTGAGCCAGGGCCACATGAAGTCGACGGAGGCAGTGGCGAGTACCCCGGTCCGGCATGAAGCCACATTGGTCCGGATGCACCAGGCTTGACAGAAAGGGCCAAAGCCTCTGGGCCAGGACCGCCGCGTAGAGTTTGATATCCGTATTAATGAGGGAGATCGGCCGGTATGCCGACCTATCACAGGAGGGTGGCGTAGATTTGGGCAGAACCACAATCGTGGCCATGTCGGCCTCTGGAGGGAAGGAGACGTTTTTAACCGCCTCAGCATAGATGGCACTCAACCGAGGGGTCAGAAGGTCTTTGTAGGCGGCATAAAACTCCTGGGGGAACCCGTCCGGTCCCGGGGTCTTCCCCGCGGACGTGCGCCCTATCGCCTCCCCAATCTCCTCTAGAGAGATGGGCACCTCCAGACTCTCCCAATCACTGGACCGAAGACAAGGAAGCCGTAAATTATAAGCTGCAAGCAGCGAAACAAATATTGTTTTTTTACTTCAAAGAGGAGATACTTAGGGCGTCTTCCTCAATGAAGTAGTCTCATTAACAGGCTTTGGGAAGTGGAAATTGATAGGGATTGTGCGTCTGGGAGATGTGTGGAGGGGGCGGCACCACTCACATTTGAGCAGCTGCAACAAGAATACGCCCTGCACAACACACAAAAATACCATTATCTCGGCTCATGCATGGTCTACAGAGGCACATCCAGCACGGCACCTGGCTTCCAGATTACTCGCCGCTAGAGGACCGGCTACTCCTCGACCCCATTGTAGAAAAGCCCACTTCCACAGTTTACCGTAAGTTAATCAGTAACATGCCAGACCCCCTGGTTTCGCTGTGCGCGGCGTGGACTGAGGAACTGGGAAACTTGGATGACACGGATTGGCAGGAGGGAGTGCAGAGTCCGAGGGAAGTGGAAATCCGGATGCGATTCAGGATAGTGCAACTTAAAATTCTGCAACACACTCAGCGCTCTGTGTTAGGGGCTGTCAGCAAGAGGGTACATCTTTTCACATATTGTGGGACTGCCCGAGGATAGTTAGTTATTGGCGGGAAGATACAGGTATACTGTCCAGAGTCTCTGGCGAATGTGTCCCTATGGACGCGAAATGGCTACTCCTGATGATCAAAGGGGATTCAGATTGGTCCAAGTACATGGGAATCTGGCTGGCTCTGGCGTCCAGTATCGCTAAAAGGAACATTGTTCGAAGGTGGGGGTCACTCCTACCGCCCTCACTGAGAGAGTGGAAGTGCGACATGGACTGGTGCCAGAGGGCAGAAGGGACGGTGTATAAAGGAAGTGGATGTAGCAAAAAGTGGGAGAAAATATGGGCTCCATTGCGCAAATATAGACTGGGGTTGTGTTTGGACGACGATTAATCATAAAGTCAGGGACATAAGACAAGGCAGCTCAGTCTTTACTGCCGGGGGGGGCTTTACCAGCTCTATGTACACGTTGATTGGCTCTATACCTAGTGAAAAGAATGTTATTGATGACCTTCTGTCCTGCTGAGAATCGCATGTGGTCGGACTGTATTGGCAACTGGGGGCATACTGTCATACTCATGATTGTCTATGGTCATTTGAGCAAAATGTTAATAAAAAGATTTTCAACAAAAAAAAGAAGAGATTCTTGTTTTTGTGTTTTTTCAATCTTCCAGCGAAAGTGGGAGAGTAGAGTGATAGAATGTTAGCCATGTAATGAACAAGGGGATTGTGAATATAGGGATAGAATGTATTGGGATGAAATGTGGATAGGGACAGTGTTCATCAGGACCTGAGAAAAGTTGAAAGCATCTTGGTGTGAATAAAGAAATTCTTCAGTTTACGATCTCGCCTTCATCTGTACATTACTTGGCAACGAGTTGACAGCCAGTTGGGGGGGACAGACAGGACAGGCAGTGCCTCCACCCTGAGAAGTGTAAGAAACTGAAAGATGGCAGTATCTGGACAAAAAGCCATCACCTGGCTTCCGCTTGCGAATCGGTCATCAGATTCGAGAGAACCAGGAACTATTCATGCTCACAACAAATGGTTATGAAAATAATTGCCTTTCTACACATATAAAAGTAGAGTTTTCCAAGTACTTATAAATGCTCTTCCCAGTGAAAAACTAATAATTAATTGTGTGATTTCGTCGGTTCAAGAGACTAGTTCACACCTATCTGAAAGAAACACATTAGTTAGATTCCTTACCTTAGAATATCCCCAGGCGTCAGGCTGGATCCGGAAAGATTTTTCGTCAGCAGTACCCCTGCGTGTCGGTAGGGGTCGTCTACGGCTCCGCGTCCGTCGTCGTCGTCGTGATCGCCGGAATGACGTCGTCGAAGTACTTAGACGCCGCCCTTGCGCGCTGACATCAGTTCTTCTTTTTCCGCGCCAGCAAGCACAGATCCGGGAAGAGCGTACCCTTTGTCATTTTTTGACTAACTTTTTGGACATTTTTGTCTATCTTTTTCGAGTTGGCTTCGACTCCTGGTGCTGGTAGGGATGCCCGAGTTCAAGCCGTGTGACGTCTGTCACCGACTGATGTCGGTTACCGACCCCCACCATCGGTGTCTCTACTGTCTTGTGACCGACCACGATGACAAGTCGCGCCCCGACTGCCGGGCCTTGACATTGAAAGCTAGGCGGGAGCGGTCCCGCAAGCTCCTCGAGATCCGGCAGTCGGCTCCGCGCCGCTCGAGGTCCCAGTCGAGGAGGAAGTCGAGGGACCGGTCGCAGAGCCGCAGTCATCACCGCTCGTCAGGATCCAAGTCCTCGCACTCAGGTAGGTTGAGGCACGGCAAAAAGAAGTCAAAGAAGCGACATCGCTCTTCTGACTCTCCTCGCCGGTCGCGCGACTCGGCCGAGGGTTCGGGTAGCACCACCCACGCGGCTCCGCAGGAGTCGCATCCAGCCCCACACCCTCCTGTCCCTGGGCTTCATGCGACTCGGGCGAGATTCGAGACTTCCTCGTGGCCATGAGGACTCTCTTCCTGCCGTCGAGGCCTGCCGGCGTGCCTCCGGGCCCCGCAGGTCCGACTGGGGGTCCTAGCGAGCAGGCGGCTTCGGCCCCGGCGCCGTTGTCGACTTCAGTCCCGACGCCGCAGGCCCCCGTGGGATCCAGGCCTGGATCCCAGTCGACGCCAGTTGACCTCACGACTCCTCCACTGGCGCCGACCCCCATGGTATCGCTCCCGGCGCCGTCCTTGGACGACGCCGTCACCAGTTTCAGCACCGGTCCGGGTCCGGCGTCGGAGCGGCGCCGTCTCCGGCGTCGATGGGTGAGCCTTTCGCTTATGACCCGGGTGAAGGGGAGGACTGGGAGGGGTCTGAGGACCCTCTGGCATAGCAGTGCCAGTTAAGTCTGGACTGGGCAGGTGAGCTGGGGGACGCCGGTGGTCTCGACACTTCGCCTGACACTGGTTTTATCTCTCCTCCTTCCGTGGCTACGGAGGAGGGTGCTACTTATGCTGTGGTGCTGCGTAGGGTGGCCCAGGCCTTGCGCCTGGAGCTCCCTGCAGCGGCCGTGAGGACTAACCTCCTCACTGAGGTGCTTCAACCGCCAGTAAGCTCTTCGGAGCCTCTACTGCAGTTTAATGAGGCCCTCACCGACCTTCTGATGGGCACCTGGTCCAAGCCCTCCACAGTCTCTCCTGTGGATCGGAACGTTGCCCGGCACCACCGCTCAGCTCCGTGCGACCCCAGCTTTCTGTCCGTACACCCCACCCCTGAGAGTCTTGTTATCCAGGCCTCCACGTCCCAAACCGCCTTCCCATTCGCCCCTCCGGATTGAGAATGCAAAAGGATGGAACAGTTTGGCAAGAAACTGTTTTCCTCCCTCAGTCTTGGTTTGCGGTCCATTAATACCGCATGCCTTTTGGACCGTTACACCCACTCTCTGTTGGATACGGTGGTGGACGTGCTGCCCCAGTGTCCAGAGGAGGCCAGGACACGGCTCGCCCAGGCTCTTGCTGAGGGGCGTGATGCAGCACGGTATTCCATCAGATGTGGACTTGACACCACGGACTCGCTAGGTAGAGCGATTGCAACGACGGTGACGATTCATTGTCACGCCTGGCTGAGGTCCACAAACGTTTCAGGGGATGTCCAGAGCACTCTCATGGACATGCCCTTTGATGGCCATCGCCTTTTTAGCGACAAAGCAGATAGCGCGCTGGAGCGCTTTAAGGACTCACGGGCTATGGCCAAGTCCTTGGGCCTCTCTGCCCAGCGCCAGCAACCTTCTGCGTTTCGCCCCTTTCGTGGCCAAGGAAGGGGCGCCCCAGCATGTTCGTCTAGCCACAGGCTGCAGAATCTGCCTCAACGCGGCCGTGGACGTAGATTCTGCCGTGGCGGAGCAGGGGGACAGAGAGCCGGTCAGTCCACATCCGTTCCCGCAGCATCTGCCTCAAAGCCTTCCTAGTCCGAGCTTTCAGGCCCACTCCACGCCAGTGGGAGGCAGAGTTCACCATCACCTGCTCCACTGGCGTACCATCACTTCGGACAGGTGGGTGCTGCAAATCGTTCGAAGGGGCTACTCCCTCCCCTTCGAGGTGACCCCTCCAGCCATGCCACCGCAGTACCACCGCATGTCGGGGGATCATTTGCAACTTCTGCAGGAGGAGGTTACGGCCCTCTTGGCCAAGGGGGCCATCGAGCGTGTTCCTGGCCCAGAAGTAGGAAGAGGTTGTTACTCCCACTACTTTCTGGTTCCCAAGAAGGGCAAAGGGGGCCTACGCCCAATCTTGGACATCAGGAGCGTCAAAGCCTTCCTCCGGAAGGAGAAGTTCAAGATGCTGACTTTGGCTCAGGTTCTTGCTGCCCTAGACCCTGGAGAATGGATGGTAGCGTTGGACTTCCAGGACGCTTATTTCCACATGCCCGTCCTGCCGACCCACCGGCGTTACCTACGGTTCACGGTAGGCCACGAGCACTTTCAGTTTACCGTGCTCTCCTTCGGCCTCACCAGCGCCCCTCGGGTGTTCACGAAAGTGATGGCGGTGGTCGCAGCTCATCGGCGTAGATTAGGGGTTCCAGTCTTCCCCTATCTCGACGACTGGTTGTTGAAGGTGGGCTCGCCCCGAACAGTCATCTCCCACCTCCAGACTACGGCCGACCTCCTGCATTCGCTGGGGTTCTCCATCAACGTGCCGATGTCACATCTGAGTCCCTCCCAGAAGCTCCTCTTCATTGGAGCGGTTCTGGACTCAGCGCAGTTTCTGGTCTATCCTCCCGAACAGCGGGTTTGGGATATTCAGGCTCTGATTCCGATGTTTCAGCCTTTATCCCGAGTTTCGGTCAGGATGGCCCTATGGCTGCAGGGTCTGATGGCCTCCTGCATCCTGCTGGTACATCACGCCAGGTGGCGGATGCGGGCTCTGCAGTGGGACCTGAAGTTTCAGTGGGCTCAACATCAGGGCAACCTGTCCGACCACGTCCTGATCTCGGAGGGCATTGGAAGAGAGTTGCAGTGGTGGCTCACGTACCGCGATTGGGTCAGTGGCAGATCCCTCTCCCTACCCCAACCGGTGCACGTAGTGGTGACGGATGCGTCCCTCCTGGGATGGGGGTCCACATGGGAGAGGCGGAGATCAGAGGCCTCTGGTCTCCGGCGGAGTCCCGGCTCCATATCAACCTATTGGAGCTGCGGGCGATCCGGCTTGCACTGAAGGCATTCCTTCCCTCTGTCCGAGGAAGTGTAGTGCAGGTGTTCACGGACAACACCACCGCCATGTGGTATTGCAACAAACAGGGCAGGGTGGGGTTGTGGACCATTTGTCAGGAGGCTCTGCACCTCTGGACATAGCTGGAACATCAGGGCATCACCCTGGTGGCTCAACACCTGGCAGGCTCTCTGAACGCCAGGGCGGACAAACTCAGCCGCCGGTGCATGATGGATCCCGAGTGGCGTCTGAACCGGGACGTGGCGCAAGGTCTCTTTCAGCAGTGGGGAGAGCCTTGGTTAGATCTATTCGCCACCAAAGAGAACGCGCAATGTCGTCAGTTCTGCGCGTTGGAATTTCCAAGGCGGCACTCGCTCGGAGACGCTTTTCGTCGCGAGTGGAGTTGCGGTCTGTTATACGCCTTTCCGTCTAAACCACTTCTGCCCAGAGTGCTGAAGAAGATCAGGCGCGACCGGGCCCAAGTCATCCTTGTGGCTCCGGATTGGGCACGAAGATACTGGTATCCCGAGCTACTCAGTCTGTCAATCGATCCCTCGATTCGACTGCCTTTTCAGGAGGAATTTCTGTCGCAGCAGCAGGGGATGGTCCTCCACCCGAACCTGTCCAGCCTCCACCTCCATGCGTGGAGATTGAGCGGCGGCAGTTGATGCCATTTGACTTGCCTCCTGAAGTCTGTGATGTCATTCTGGCAGCAAGGCGTCCCTCCACTAAAACGGTATACGCCTGCAGGTGGAACAAATTTGTGGCATGGTGCACAGCAAAGGCTGTGGATCCCCTTTCCGCCCCTCTTTCTGATGTTCTCCTCTTTCTTCTTTCCCTGGCCTAGCAGGGCTCTGCTCTGGGCACCATCAAGGGATATCTTTCAGCTGTTTCAGACTTCTTGAGGCTCCCTGATCAGCCTTCTCTTTTCAAGTCCCCTGTTGTAAATAGATTCTTGAAAGGCATATCTCACATGTTTCCTCCTGTTCCCTTCGTAATGCCTCAGTGGGACTTGAATCTGGTGTTAACTTATCTGATGTGCGCTCCCTTTGAGCCACTTCATAACTGTCTTCTTCGTCTTCTGGCTCTCAAGACTGCTTTCCTGGTTGCCATCACCTCTGCCAGAAGAGTGAGTGAGCTCCAGGCTCTTTCTTCTAAACCTCCTTTCCTCTCTGTCCATCAGGACAAGGTTGTTCTGAGGACTCGCCCTTCTTTTTTTCCTAAGGTGGTTACTGCCTTTCACATCGGGCAGTCCGTTACCATACCCACCTTCTTTCCGCCTCCGCATCCCTCAAAAGAGGAAGAGAGGCTCCACCGTCTGGACCCAAAACGTGCGCTCTCCTTTTATCTGGATCGCACAAAACAGTTCTGGGTGGACGACCAACTCTTCGTTGGCTAAGTAGGCCCTAAGAAGGGGCAGGCAGTGCACAAGCGAACCATCTCTCGGTGGGTCGTTTTGTGTATTAAGGTCTGTTATTCCTTGGCTAAGAAGGATCCTCCTGTGGGGCTGAGGGCTCATTCCACTCGGGCCACAGCGGCTACTACTGCCTTGGGACGGGGAGTCCCTTTGCAGGACATTTGTCAGGCAACAACGTGGGCCTTGCTGCACACGTTTGCCAAGCATTACTGCCTGGACAGCCAAGTCCGGAGAGACGGCTTCTTTGGCCGTTCCGTTCTCCAGGACTTCCTGGTGTGTTATTGGTTCGCAGACCCACCACCGGGGTTGGTATTGCTGGGGTATCTATTCTAAGGTAAGGAATCTAACTAACGTATTTCTTTCAGATGCACAAGTTACTTACCTTCGGTAATGATATATCTGTAAGAAACATTAGTTAGTTAGATTCCTTTCCGCCCCACCCATCCTCCCCGCTCTGCGAACCGACATCTAGGGTTAAGGTCATCCCTTTCAGGGCCCTAGTTTCATGGCACCAGTGTCGGTTTCTTGCATGGCTCTGCGTTCCTGGCGTGGAAAGCTATGTACAGAACTGACGTCAGCGCGTGAGGGCGGCGTCTAAGTACTCCGACGATGTCATTCCAGCGATCACGATGCCAACGATGGACGCGGAGCCGCAGACGACGCCTTCTGACGCGCAGGGGTACTGCTGATGAAAAATCTTTCCGGATCCAGCCTGACGCCTGGGGATATTCTATGGTAAGGAATCTAACTAACTAATGTTTCTTACAGACATATCGTTACCGAAGGTAAGTAACTTGTGCATTTAGTTACATGGGAGTACGAGCTTATGTTATGGGTGGCACACATCAAGTTGTGTTCAAAACATAACATCTCACACTGTTATAAAAAAAAGAAGTTATAAGTAGGAGAACGTTAGAGATTATCACGTGCTGTCGCACGAGCCACATGAACTCAGTTGTGACATATCGCTGCTTTGTGTAATGCCCTGTAAAGTGGAAGTCACAATGCCCCGCTGTGGAATCCAACTCTTTACGAGCATTTTAACTGTATGAAAATATTGCACACATTTATAGAAAAGACCTTGAGGAAAAAAAAACTCACGTTCGAACTCTAGCTGTGTGACTGGAGTCAGTGGTCCTCACAATGCACTGATCAGTTGCTGGTACCTATTGGAGGAACGATCCCTAGCAGCAATTTGAGGTCTGCAAAGAGGAAAGGCTAAGTCATACACAACGAGATATGACTACAACAAGCAGAGATGGCTCAGAATCTACTCAGACAGACATATCCTCCTGGAGTGCACTGCTCATATTGTAAAAACCACAAATGTGTTATTTTAGTTTATTGTGGTAATTTCTACTTTTGACTTGGATAATTTTTTTATTTTAATTAATTATTTTATAATCTAGTGATAACTTTGCAAGTATGGGAGTTCAAGGTATGGCACCTCCTCCCACATTTCTTTACATGCCTGGTGACCCATGTATTCTGAAGAAACAGTGGAACAAATGTTTTTTTACGTATATTTTAGCAATTGGTGGTGAAATATTTGTTTTTATTGGGAAAACAGATGATTGTACTTCATCATATAAGGATGGAAGGGAGGAGAATATATGCACATTTGCCAGAGATTTCACTAGACATGGGTGACGAGCAACCAAACAAAGTCTATGAATTGTCTATAAATGTTGGATGTACGCTCCACTACGAAGGTGAATGTAGTTTTTGAACATAATACATTTTTCTCACGGATGCAAAAGTTACATGAAGACATTATATCCTACGTAACTTCATTAAGAGGGTTGTCTTTATGTTATGTTAAAGGAATTTATTTAGTGCGAACAATTACCCAAAGGTATCAAAGTGCTGGTCCAAGGGTGGGATTGATAGAAAAAAGTTTTACTTAGGTAACCACCAAGTTTTTACATTTCTCCTAAAATAAAGAAGGTTTAGTATTGATCTAATGGAAAGAGGAAGTGTGTTTGATTCTTTGGCAGTGGAGTTAACAAAGCCTCAATATCCACAGTTGGTTCTCCTGAATCTGTTAACTAAATTTTTTGGTTGCCCGAACGTCCCAAGCATCTTTCTAGAACATACAATTGAAAGGCATGCCTGAGAAACTCTCCGTGCATGGCCTTATGGGCAAGGTAAACAGCTTTGAATTTGATACGTTGCCTGACAAGCAGCCAGTGAAGATGTTTGGTGGCATGAGCCGCCGTTTGATGTTTGGGAATCCCAGTTACCATTCTGGCGACAGCATTTTGCACAATCTGCAGGTTATTTAAATGTTGTTGCTGCATGTTGAGATATAAAGTATTGCAGTAGTCAACCTTAGAAAGAATAAGCGCAGGGATGACAATTTTTGGGGCAAAAGCTGGAATATAAGGAAGGATCTGTTTAAGCATCCTAAGGATATGAAATGTTGTGAATGTAACCATTGCCAATTTGGTGATCTATGTGATTCTCTTATAAGGTATCAAATTGTCATGTGCACAAATAACAAGAGGATAAAGGAAATATTATTAACCAAGGACCCTACATTGGAGGAAGCTACTCAGATTGCTAAAAGGATAGAACATACTGCAATTTGGTTTAAGGAAATTGATACACTGAATAAAGAAAGTGTCACTGTTTTGGAAAAGACAGCTATCATGCAAACTATAAGTTCTTTAGTGAAAGAAGTAAGAAAGATCAAAAACTACAGCATAAAATCCAAACAGGCATCTTCTAGAGAAATAAAATGGTATTGTTGTGGGCTCCTGGTCATATTGCTTCAAATATGTTGTGTGCAGCAAAAGATGTCTGATATCACAATTGAGGACAAAGCAGACATTTTGCTAAAGTTTGTAGCGTAACAAACAGAATGACACACATTTAAAAAAATGATGATGTCTTTGAAATTGTACAGGAACTAGTGTAAAACTTAGAGGAAAAACAAATGCATATACAGGGTGTAGGTGAATGTGACAATGGGGAGAAGGCAAGGACCCCCACAGTAAAGAAGATAAAAAAAGTGAAGCACAGACAAATTTGAAAAACCTCATTGTGGTATTTACCTCGACCATCAATCAGTAAGAATGTTGGTAGAATCAGGTAGTCTCAATACTTTGATATTTAAGGATATTTATCATCAGACATGGGGAAGAGATCGTAAACTAAATGCGCTAGATATGGTATAAGAGCTGTAGGTGATGGGGCGAAGTTAATAGAGATCTTGGGCATGAGATGGATGACAATTGACTTAGAAGAAGAGGCTGTGTATGGACCAGTTTATGTGACAAACTATGGATCCAACTTGTTGGGTTGGTGTCATCAGAAGGACTTAATGGTAGTTCTAAACCCAAATGCTGAAAAATCCATAATGATTGCTAATGTATTAGATGTAAAAACCCAAAGGGTTAGAGGCATATGAAGAAGCTATAAAAAAGATACCTGGAGGTATTTATGGAGGAATTAGGGATGTTCATCGGTTTTTCACACAGAATAATATTAAAGAAGAATGCTGTACCCATAAGGCCAGATACATCTGATTAGATGACCTTTACAGAAAGAGTTGGACAAGTTGCTCAAACTCAAAATCATTGAACCCATATAATCTACAGAATAGTTCTCACCTGTGGTGGTGGCACCAAAGGAAGGCGGAAAGATTTGGTTGTGCATAGACCTTTGTGATCTAAACAGAAACATGTGGGTGGACAGGCAACCACCTCCAAACATATCAAAAATGTTACCTGCTATGGGAGGAGGGTTAGTATTTAGTGTAATTGATATGTCTGCCGCTTAGCATCAAATCCCTCAACATGAAGATTTGAAACATCTTACATTATTTGTGGCAGCAATGGGTGCCTTTCTATGCTTAAGAATGCCTTTTGGATTCGCATCTGCCTCATCGGAGTTCTAAAGGGCTGAAAGAAATGTTTGAGGGACTTTATAATGTTTAATGTTTCCAAGATAACAGTGTCATTATTGGGAAAATGGAATTGAATATAATGAAGTATTCGAGAAAGTAAAGAAATGCCTAAGGAAATGTGGGTTGATGTATAAAAAAGAGCAATGTCTTACAAAGTTACTTACCTAGGACATGAAATTTGAAAGATGGAAAAAGGCCCAAGAAAAGTATTGTAACAGCAATAAGAGATGCACCAAAGCCTGACAACAAGGATCAATTAAAATCATAATTGGAGCAGAATATTGCTTTAATTTTGTAGACAAAACTTTACTGAATTTGTAGAGCCTCTTAGGGTACTGATGAAGAAAATGCTATCATTGAATGGAACAGTGAATGTGAAAGTATTTTTGCGAAGGTAAAAAAGGCATATTACTGACACCTACACTAAGACTCTTTGATGTTTCAGCTAAAACCTGCATTACTACTAATGGTAACAATATAGAATTGAAGCAGTACTAATGCAAGTGACAGGTGGACAAGAATGGGGAAAGGATTTCCTTCAACACATCCACAAAATGCTGAGACCTTATATTCTGTAATAGAGGGAAGCTCTTCTGTGTTATTAGGGTACAACACAAAAAAGTCAAGCATTTTAAGTATGAAGTGTGGGGTCTACCTTTCAAAGTCAGGACTGATTATAAACCATTAAATCATTGTTCAAAGGTGGAAAGTGTTTGAAGGGAAATGTAACACCAAAAATATCAAAGTGGATGCTGTCAGAGCTCTTAACAAAATTGTGCATGAGACAGTGGCTCTGTTGAGACCTCAAGCCAATGGATTGGTGAAAAGAATTAATTGTCTAGTCGTGAATTCCATTGAGCTATCTTTGGCTAATGGTAATCCTTGCAGGAGAGAGTTGAGAGAACTGGTTTGGGCACGTAGAATATCACCCCGCTCAGTAAAAAGAGTGTTAACGTTTGTATCTCTCAAAGGGAGAGAGCCTGGGAGGCAAGACGTTCCTCTATGGTAAAAGAGTAAAGACTGTGTGTGGGTTGATGAGAAGGCAATTAAAGATAGAGTCCCTGAAGTACAAAAGAAATCCAAGCAGTGATATAATGTTAGGAAAGGGGTACAAAATGTGAGTGTGAAGGTCGACGACTGGGCTGTAGTAAAAAGGGGAACTGTGGTTAGGAAGGGTGACAACAAGTTTTCTCCTCCTCTCAAGGTGATGAAAGTGAAGCAGAGTGTGGTGGTATTAGAATATGGATCAGTGTGGGGATTAGGGAATGTATGTAAACTAGTGAGGTATCCTGGACTAGTTGTACCTAGGGGGTCATTAATTTATGTTATATGTTTTTTGTATATATATATATATATATATATATATATCAGTTGCAGTATATATATTTATTCTAGAATATACAATTTGGGATGTTAGTTTTAAGTTATTTTATTTCATTATGTAAGGAGGGAGATATGTAGAGTGAAAGAATATTATCCATGTAATGACCATAGGGACTGTGGAATGTAGGGTCAGAATGTATTGGTATGAAATGTGGAAAGGGACCGTGTTCATGAGAACTGAAGAAAGCTGGAAGGCACCGTGATATGAATAAAGAACTTTTTCAGTTTATGATCTTGCAGCCATCTTTACAGGGAGCCTCCATGTTGTTGACAGTAGAATGGTAAATCAGCAGGAGTCCTTTGAAAAAGATGACAATACTGCCAATATGTTGCCCTCTATATGAAACTTAATGTAAGTGTACAAACGTGTCTCTTTCAAAGAGTTACTGTTGTGACACGTGATTCTGTAAGTCCCTTCCTTTGACGAAGAAAGTTTTCCTTGCTTTACCTGCTTTTTTAACACTAACCTCTATGAATAGGGCAGTCTTTTGGTGAGCTGGTGCAACCTCAGTTAGTACATTCCTCCTCGTATACATTTTACTGGAAGCCCTGCCTCAGTTAAGGGTGCCAGGCTCCCAGTGGGATGGCACAGCTGTTTTTATGGCATCACGTCTTCATACAGGAGGTACCATCCTTATAAGGGGCCATTCTCCCACAGATCTTGCACATGCTCTTTCCTAGCAACCTGGTGGTACTGCATCCTACAGGCAGTCACTCTTATAGACACATGGCTCTGAGTTGCTCAAAGGATGGAACTTTTTAATAAACTAGGTATTCCTTTCCTTGTAAGCACAAATCCCGTACAAGGTGGGTAGAATGTGTAACTCCTGCACAGAAAATAATGGAACTGAAAAACACTTTCAGGGAAGAGGTAAAAATAAATTGTTTCTTGTGAAATGTGGAAAAATTATAAATGACCATTGTTAAAATATTAACGTGACTGGAGTGCTTGTAATCATGAATAAAAGTACTTTCATTGGATGTTGGGTTCATGTATTTATCATTGTGGTTGTTCCCGGTGAATCAGAAGCCAGTCTTTTCTTTACCTGGAGAGGTAGCTCTCCAACAGGCGCCCTTATGTACTAAAGACTAAGTGTAAGTGGATAAACTGTGGGTTTTGTACATAGTACCAATTTGCTCTATGTCACTTTTTTCATTACAGGCAATATGTGAAGAGTGGCATATACAGTGCACCATTATTCCAAGGCAGCCCCTCGCCAGTAAGTATACAGGAATAAGGGTTCTTGCTTTGTTAGCCATTCTATCTTGAGTGCTGCAATGCTTCATCTAATGGGTGATTCTATTTTTCTGATTTTACTTACCCCAATCCTGATTAGGCCTGGGCAGTAAATTCTGTTCCTCTCGCGGAATTTGGGTAATTTTGCGTTCCGTGGAGAACGCGGAATTGCCCGAAATTCTGGTACACTTCAGGTTGGATTCTGGGGTACCCTTATAAGTCCCTAGTATATGGTATACTATATACCCGGGGCATAGGTACCCCAGAGGCCTCTCAGGGGCTGCAGCATGTATTATGCCACCCCTGGAAGACCATTCAAAATGACACACCAGGTCTACTACAGCAGCCTGTGTAAGGTGGTGTATGCACCCTTTACTTAGATATAGGTTCACTATATCTATCCATATCACTGCACATATCAGTCACCCCTATGGCCGGCCTTATCAATCCTGAAGGCAGGGTGGTGGGTTTTATGTGAGAGGGTGCCCATGCATGAGCAGAGCCCCTCTGCAGCCTTCAGAACCTCTTTTCCGGGGTTGTTTGTAATGCAGCCAACCATATACTCTTAAGTGCATCATAACCTCGCTGTAAATGCTAACTTTAAAACGGCTGCATGGAAACATGTCGTGTTTGGTGTCAAACACCTTGAAATCATACCTCCACACCAGTAACTGGTGTGGGAGATATGATTCCACCCTACTAGAGGTAGAAATATGACTGCACCAGTACACCCGCTACCAGCTTTACAAGCCCTGGCATCACAAAATGGATGCTGCCAGCCACAGACACGAGTCTGCCCTCCTGCTGCTGGACGAAACTTCGGCAGGGGACGACTGGACAATAGGTTTCCTGTCACAAGGAGGTGTGACCACCTCCCAGACAGGCTTTAGTGTATTGGGGCTGGGTGCACGGTGTAGGAGAGGACAAACAGAGGAAACAGATCTACAAAACCTCCAACTTACAGGGGTACACAAAGCCATGGAACTGGGTCAGCAATGAGCACAAGGGGAAGCCCAAGACTGGCCAAAACCCTACAACAAAGGAGGGGCATTTATCTCTCCGTCAATGTAGGGGCCCCAGTGTTGCACACAGGGACAGGAATCCCCCAGCCCAAGCCAGCAGGGAGCACACAGCATCATACAGCAGAACTAACCCATACCTGGCCCCAGGCCAATAAGAAAAAAGTGAAGAGTAGTTCAAATATCATAAGAGCATCACACCATCTCCAACAAGTGGAGCTGGGGGGTTGGGACATACAATAACCAAGAAGAGATCGTGAGAAATAGGAACATCCAGCAGGCCAAGAAGGGAGAAGAGTGAGAATCCCAAACCAATCCTGCACCTCAGGAAGAAAAAATAGAGGGGGGCCCTCATCTGTCTTCAATCAGTGGGGACTCCAGTGCATCACAGTAAACGTGTACACTGTGGCCCCAAGCCTAGCATGAAGTATACATAGGGGAAGATTCAAACCCTGCAGCCCACTGTCCTGGGGAGGGTATGAAGAATCCACATTCATCAAGTGTTGACAGCAACATCCAGAAAAGCAGCCACAACCATAAAAAGGTCAGGTCAAACAAAAGTACCAGCACCACTCATACCCAAACACTAGGGTGGCTTGGGTGCACACAAAGCCAGTATAAACCAGACCACAAGCCTAGAAGGGCCCACGAAATCAGCAAAAGCCAAAACAACAATCAACTGCAAGGAGAAACGCCGCAAAAGAACCCGCAAAGTAAGCAGGAATTCCCATCCAGGGAAAGGAACCCAGGATGACTTCCTCCCAAAGGAGACAGACCTTAGTAGAGATCGTCCTTTAAAGGCATACCTCAAGGGAGGATTTTAATGTATTTCCTCTTTAGAAAGATAGTGGAGTGCCTGTCTCTAGTGTGTAAACATCCCTCATGGCACAAAAACTGGGATGAGGAAGTGATGAGGCAATTAAATCTTTCTATGCAGCCATGTATGTATATGTTTGGAAGTAAAAGCAAGCAGTACATAGTAGCAGGCAAGGAGAACCAATGTGGTAGTGGAGCGGGAAAGTTGGAAGGATTCAGACTTTTCTGCAGTGGCAAGAGGAGGAGCCAGGGTTTTTTCCTTGAAGTGCTTACTGGTCCAAAGAGCTCAAGGAGCATTGTGGTGGTAGATAAGGTGCTACCTTGAAGATCTGTTTGTTTTTTTTAACCATAATTTAGAAGAGATACCACAGCTCTTCTGTACAGAGGCATGTAGTTCCTGATCTTGGGGAACTATAATGAGAATACTAGTTTCGAGGTGCTTTATAAAAACTGAACAGCTTTCCATTATCAATTCACAGGACACGGAGCAAGTGGAGACACTATGCTTGGGGAGCCATCAGAAGTCTTTAGGGGATATGAGTTGCATTGTGTCTTTTTTGATGTTTCATTCCATACTGCACTCCTCTAATGCCCCATGTTTGAAAGATATGAGCATGAATAAATATAGAGTTTACTGAGTGTGTTCCAACCCATCCACCACATCCTTGAGATAGCCTTGAAGACATGTGAGTTTTATCCTTAGAGAGCCAAGAAAACAAAGGAAATGACTTAGTCACCCAATTAGTGCCAAACGGTATCTTTGGCTCTGTGACACCAATAACAAGAATACCCTTTCACAGATACAGCCCAATTACCACCAATGTCCCCAGAGCCAAGATAAAATGCCTCACAGTCTACTACTGCAACTCCAAATGAAGCCCCCTACACATCTGGGTGTAGTGTTGTGACCAATTTGGAAACTGGAACCAGGAGATATGATTTCAATTTTGGCCTCTCCATGCGGCCAAATTGTCCATCTTGGACAATCACCGTTTTAATTATTCCTCTGGTCAGGGCAGATGTCAGGGTCGGGAGTACTTTAAATTAGATGTAAAAGTGCTAGCAAGTGTCTGCGTATACGTAGTAAGAAAGTTGGATTGAAACTTAACACACATAGCTCCAGACTCACAGTTAAAAAGTGTAATTATTTTCACATATTTCATATATATATATATGACTTCAGGAATTATTTTCCAGCACTCCAGGATTTCTCACATCTTCATTGTAATCACAGTGTCAGAGCAAGAATAGAACCTGAGGCTGGAATAGTGTGTTAAGATATTTCATCAGTCAGAGAAATTAGCAGACGACATGCTGATTCTACGTCAGCTATAATCAATTTGCCATGAAAGTATGATTGAATATAATCGTACATGAATGAGAACCACTGCTGCTGGTTTGTTGCTCCTGCCCTGTTGCCTGGGGTATTGCCATCAGCTTGCTAGAACAGAGGGGGACCGAAGTCCCAGCGGCTACATCGAGCTGCGCTGCCTGACACCCACGGCGCTTTATCACCCTCATGACGGACTACAAGTCCCAGCACCCTCTGCCCCAACATCAGGTGCTGCTGGTGAGGGGGAGGCGTGGCCACTCCGCTTATAGCGCTGCCTCTCCCACCGCGGCGCGAGTCCCACCGCTGCTGCTTTGTTGTTCCTGCCCTGTTGCCTGAGGGTATTGCCATCAACTTGCTGGACCAGAGGGGACTGGAGTGCCAGCGTCTACATCCGGCTGCGCTTCCTGACACCCACAGCGCTTTATCACCCTCACGATGGACTACAAGTCCCAGAACCCTTTGCCCCAACATCAAGTGCCGCTGGTGAGGGGGAGGCGTGGCCACCGCACTTATAGCGCTGCCTCTTCCACCGCGGCGCGGGATGCGCGCGTGCGGCGCCCAGGCCAATGGCGGGCCCGTCCTTGCCCGTCATCGCCAGGAAGAGGCAAGACAGGTCCACCCCCCTTTTGTTTGCCATCTGGAGCTGGAGTGCTATGAGCCTAACCACGAACTGAGAGGTACTGTGTGTCCACCCTCCCTACTTATACTCATTTATAGTCTAAATCTGGCCAGTGACTGAACTACTGTTGGGAAAGTCTGAAGAGTCAACCTACGTAATCGCAATTACCCTCCTTGTCATGGGGAAGAGAAAGTTGATGGAAGGTGGGGGGGAGGGCTGTAACGTGGGTAGAACTAATAAAGGGGAAAAGGCAAGGAAGGCAACTAAGCATCCTGGTAACAATTGTGTATTGGACCGTATAGATACGTTAATTGAAGAATGTGAGGACATTCTAGTATTGGATCCAAATTTGAACATACACGGGAACAAGTCTCTCCCCTGCTTAGCTCAACCTTCGTGTGTAGGCTCAGACAAGCACCCTGCTATCCCTGCTATGTTCACAACGTGCAAAAAAGGTTCCAAGGTTACTAAGGGAGTGAGTCAAACAAATCTAGCTAGGGAGGATGATTCCCCGGATAGCGCTTCCAGCCTTGCAGAATTAGATGGTAGTCATCCCCAAATTTATGAGACTATAGTAACTTGTACGAATAGGTATGCTATATTGTCAAATATCCAAGGGGAGGGAATTATGCAGCCCCGTACCATCTCCAGATAACACCACAGAACCGGTTGTAATGCAAACACCAGATTTGCAGGATATACTCCATGTGGTACACTCCCTCCGAAACCAAATTGGGACTATGAGGGCATTGATAGAGAATTTGACTGTGGCCTTTGTGCTCTTGTCTGAAGGAGGGTCCCTAGGATTAAATTGTGTAATTTATGGAGCTATTAACCCCCCTCCACTTAGCCAACTAACTGCTCAGGCAAAACCAAGTGCCCCACTAAACACTGGTGGTCCGAATAAAGCTACCCAATTGTTAAGCGTGGTGACTAAGCAGAAAAAGTCCTTACCATCCTTACCATTGTGCCCTACTACTAATAATGTACCCCACTACTTGTAACACCCCATGGTTACGTAATACAGAAACACCAAAAAGTCACTCATCGCACGATAGGAGCACTGACATTAACACTCCTTTACTCACAAACAATCAGCATAGTACCCAAGAAGGGAGGTGGGACCAGGGTATTGCTAAAGTACACAATAGTCATAGGATATATTTGGTGAATGTGCCAAAGTTGGATCCCAGCAAAAGTATAGAAAGTGTGGATTCACTGACCAATCAGGCAACACACTAGATACCCCATGTAAAGGGATATCGCTAAGTGATTGGAGAAGATATCACTAAGGCGCGTAGACTTACTTCCCCTACCAATCGACCGGACTGCATAGAATTAACCTTCCAGAGGGAGGAGCTGGCCGAAAACCTATTTGCCCTTGAATTTAGAACTTGTTCCCCTGACTCGTCATCCATCCAGCTAAGGAGGCTCCCACCTGTAACACAGACCAGTTACCACCCTGGGCAGCCACAAATAGGCAGGATGGGTAGTTCCACACTAGAATGTAATGACTGACTGGCAGGAGAGCCCGGACTATACCATGGTTGTGCTGGTAATTCAACAGTCCTCAAGGGTAGCTATAGAGATACGAACTCTTACTGCAGTAATAGTACTGCCAAGCCTACTCAAATGGTACCACCACCCAAAACCCAGTTAGCGTCCCAGTATGAGCCCAGTCAGATCTCCTCAGGGGAGCCAAATGGTTTAGCGAGTACATGTTACGCTACTGGAAGTACTGGTAATTTGACAGTCCCTAAAGGTAGCCACACAGTCACAAATTCCAATTGCACTAATAGACCCGCCAAGGCCATTCAAATGGTATCCCCATTCCAACCTCAGTTAGCGTGTCCGAGTGAGTCAAGTCAAATCCCCATAGCGGAACCACACGCCCTATCGAGTACTTATCCCACAACTAGCAGAGGCACACTGATATCATGGAACATTGCGGGCTGAGTTCTAAATGTTCATCCCCGGAATGGTTTGCTTTTATCAATTGTTTTGACATTTGTCTCTTCCAGGAGACATGGCTCCTGGCACCACAACACTGTGCAGGTTTTTTAAATGATCATTTCCTGGCAACAAAAGGAGCAAAAGGTCGGCCCTCAGGAGGCTTGACCATATGGGTCTGCCAAGAATTAGACATTAGTATAAAGGAGCTCCCCTCTAAGAGTAATGACATACAGGTATTCAGGCTAAAATTAGATCCGCTCAAGAGCATTGACATCTATAACATTTACGTGAGGGGAACCAGAGGAGGAAAATCCCAAGTTTTAGCGGCTTTGGGCGAATTTCTCGAGTTATACTAAATGGATACCAATGCTATTATTGTGGGTGATTTTAATTCAACCTTCGAGCCACTTGCCACTGCAGAATGGCAACTTTCTGACGAAGAAGACGCCCAGTGGGATATCCCGAAACTGGAACTTGACCCAGTGAAAAAGTGGACGGAAGTAGTCATTCAGATAAATTCCATCTGTTTAGAGAAAGGGCTAAGGGCATTAAATGGCAGGACACCCCAAGACAGATCGGGGGCGAATACATTTAACAATGGATATAGTAAGAGCAGGATAGATTACATCCTTATGGATTTAAAATTTTGACACACAATCGATTACATGGTTGTTAGAGATCGCCCCGAAAGCGATCACAATCCCCTATGTGCAACCTTTAGATAGTGGAAGCACGAGCCATCACATGGGGGAGAGGTCGAACTGTATTCTCAGGATGT
Source organism: Triturus cristatus (assembly GCF_964204655.1). Lineage (NCBI taxonomy): Eukaryota > Metazoa > Chordata > Amphibia > Caudata > Salamandridae > Triturus > Triturus cristatus. The sequence goes on from NC_140584.1 coordinate 930,769,733, forward strand.
TGTTCCCACCAATGACATGAGACATCTTAAATGGGAATGAATAGTAGAAAATCCTGCGATCTTGGATAGTATTTTCAAAGACATCGATAATATCCTATTAGAGTTAGAAAATATCTTGTCCACCAGCGACCCACTGGACCTTGTCACCCAGTCTCATGAAAACTTTTTTAAGCATATGAGAACCTACTTTGTTAAGTATTGTAAGCCAAAGAAATCATTAGGCCAGAAGCCCTGCCGCTGGTATAACAAGGAATGTAGGCAGGCAGGAGCGCACCTTGGGAATGTGATTAAAGATGGGAACCCTGCTCTGGTACGTGCAGGCATATAAGAGTTCCATGTTCAAATCTAAACGCTCCTGGGATGAGAAACGATGGTAGGACCTTAAAGAGGCTAGTATCCAGAATAATAGCAAATTGTTCTGGAATATTATAAAATGGGATCGTGGGGGACAACCCGAACAACTGCTAAACCATGTCATGAAGGAAGATTGGGTCAAACATTTTAAACCCCAATATGCACGAAGTCCAATTGCGAATAACATGGGTGACCCCAGTTATGCATTCTATGTAGAAGAGGTTTTTAACATGAATGATGTTGTGTTAGCCTTTGAAGCAGTAGCAGGCGGAAGAGGCCTGGTCCAGAGGTGTTCCCGCCGATGTGTTTTTACATGACAAAACAAGATGGGGAAGATGCATTGCTCTAGAGGCCAGCGCAGTTGCTCAAGGTGCCCCCGTACCGGACTCTTGGAAAGGAGCTGAAATAATCACTGTGTATAAAAAGGAGACGTCTCACTACCGGGGAATTACCGACCTATCAGTTTGATAGACTCATTGAAAAGATTGTGGGTAGGATGATCCTCAATAAGATCAACGAATGGATAGATGAATATAGTATACTGACCCCCCTGCAGGTTGGGTTTCGGGCATACACCAGTACCATTGATCAGGTGTTCCGGTTTACTCTATTACTCTGGAAAACAGTGGTCCTGGGCAAAGGCAGCATATATGCTGCCTTCGTAGATTTAAAGTCTGCGTTCGATCTTGTGCCCCACTCCAGCTTGTGGGTGATGTTGCAGGAATTGGGGTTGCCCAAAGAACACACTTATAATGAGACTGCACTAGGCCAATTACTCTAAAATTCACTGGGGATCCCAGGGCATGGTTACCTGCTCGTTTCCAGTAGAACGAGGGGTGCGCCAGGGCTGTGCCATGGCACCCACCTTATTCTCCCTGTTCATCAATGGAATAGTTGACTGCATGTCACCCGTGTATACTGATCCCCCGATTTTAGCAGGTGTTAAAATACCAATTTTAATGTTTGCAGACGACACAATGATAATTTTGAAGACCCCGAGTGGGCTCCAGCGAGCCCTGTTAATTTTTGAAAAGTTTTGTTCCGATCGTGGTCTCGAAGTCAATGTGTTGAAAACTATATTTATGGCTTTTAACCCGCACAGAGCTTTTAAAGGTAGCATCTCAATGAATAACCGACCATTGGAACAAGTTAGAGCGTTCACATATCTGGGGGTAAACATATAGAGTAACTTAACCCCTTCGCTGCTGCGGACATTCCGCTGCAGCGCTGGGGGGGGCAGGGGGGCAGCGCGGTGGGCCTGTGCTCATGACGGAGCCGCTCCGTCATGAGCCACAGTTGAGCTGTGCTCATGACGGAACGGTTCCGTCATGACTCCGCCCATTTGCGTTGTCGCCCCGCACAGGCGGGGAAACAGCGCCGCGCAGGCGGAGCGGCCGCCAACAGGATTGTCATGACGGAACCGTTCCGTCATGAGCACACGCCAACCGTGGCTCATGACGGAACGGTTCCGTCATGAGCGGGGAAGGGGTTAAAGTGGAACCAGCAAATTGACTTGGCAACACTCAAGCACTGGCAATTGTCGGGAGCAGTACAACTGGAGCACAAGAAAGGCACTTACTAAACCTATTAGTCCTGTGCTCCAAGTTTATGATATGGCAGTGGTCAGCTCAGCCCTCTATGGTGCAGAACTATGGGGGTTTGAGAACACATCCAAACTTAGTGTGTCGGAGAAAAGGTTCTTACGTAGCATTACCAACCTCCCCCAAAGTACGCCATTGTGTCCATTACATTATGATCTTGGAAGAAAGTTTATATCAGATATTGTAAAACTACGTCTAGTGCTATACTGGCACAGGCTGTGGACAACACCAGAATTAAAGCCATATGCCGCGGGTTTTATGGACATAATCAAATCTGATAGCTTCCATAAAATTGGTTGGCTCCGGGGTATTAGAGATATCCTAGTTGACATTGGTTTGAGAATGCTCAGGGAAGATCCGACAACAGCTAGTTTTCCCTCAAAAAAGTACCTAAAGGAAAAATGCTGGGAGGTGATCACTTATAACACCTTGAGATATAGTGAATCATCCTCACTGACAGGAACCTTCCTAGAATTTAAGCACACCTCGTACCTTGAACCATACTGGGACATCATAACAAAACCACTAGAGAGGAAACTGTACTTCCAGTTGAGGGCGGGCTCGCTACCCTTAAGATCTTTTATGTCTAGATGATCTAAATCAAGGGACAAGTGTCCCACTTGCCCGGCCCACAAAGGATCAGTTGCACACATGCTATTTGCCTGCCCAGCCTATGCAACTCCCCGTCGGGTTGACTGAGGCCCTTATGCAAGTTGTAAGGCACAAGTAGGAGTGCGGAAGCTGAAAGAATCTTATGTACTAGCACTTCATCTACTATTGTAATTGCTGTTGCAAAATATCTTGGGCGGGCATGGGCAATAAGGTCGAAATCAATGTCCTTATGTAATTTGTAAGCTTAAGTGTAAACATTGATCAAGTGCTGCAAATATTTTTATCTACCTATTGTATTTGGTCTCTCCCGAGTCCAAAGGTTTACAAGAAGAAGCTACTCTCGTTGTGACCCCCCCGACAATGAACTGTGCATGATTTTTTTATCTTTTTTTAATAATATGAAGTCTTTTTTAAACTAATGTTCAGTTTTATTGAAAGTCGACATATGTATTAATCACACCTTCCGAATCAGATTTCTATATAATGATGGAATAATTTTGTAAAACGCTTTTATGATTATATGTTGAATAAAGCTTGACAAAACGGAAAACGGAGAACCACTCTGGGGTCTGCTCTGAGAATATATTCTGTGTGCTTATTTCATGTAATAAGCGTGTTACCACTTTCTCACAAAATAGTTGTTAAGGGAAAAGAGGCAGAGGGAGAACAGGATTAGCCCAAGATGAAACAATTTGGTTAAGTAGGCAAACTGACATGACAGCACAAGTCTGCCTGCTCCAGTGCCTATAACATTCCCACTATGCCACTTTGTTGAGCAGACTGTGAGACTGGGCCGTCTCCCCTGGGGGAAGCTGTCTCCTCTGGGCTAATATCAAATGTGTGTTCTGGAACTAACTTGCATTTAACAATGATTAACACTGGTGAGTTTGGGGCTTGAGACAGACACTCGAAAAGCAGTTTGAAACTAAGGAAAACTGGAAGATTGCCCTTCATAGTTAGTTCTGGGTGTTGACAGCACAGCTATCAAACAGACCTATTGCTAACACTAACATGGATTTCGGTTTTCCCCTCTCACCCGTTGGCTTCCTGTCACCAGACTCTCTCACCCATTGGCTTGTAACTGTGTCAATCACGACTTGGTTCAGCACAGTGGAGTATTCCTCTCTCACATAATGCTGTTTGCTTTTTGGGTGTACCCTTTCATCTCCACTCAAATGCTTGCATTGTACTGCATCAAGGACTGCTTTACATCCATACTCCTTTCACTCGCTCCTGCTGTCTCCTTTTCATGTGTCTCACTGTAATGTGCTAACGCTGAATGTGTTAGCAAATTAAAGACAGAGCCTTTGGCTTTGCCAATGCTTGTTTATTATCAATTTCTTCATTTCGAGGCCTCATCGTGACTCCTTTTATTGTGTGTACCTTCTGTGGAGGTTAGTTTTTCAGCCACTTAGACTGGTGTGAGAGTATTTACAGCCATGTAGGCAATGACACAGGTTTTGAAGACCATGCAGGCCCAGAGAGGCGGGCAATCCTTGTCAGTCATGCTGGAGATTGCATTTCTGTACTTCTTAGATGAGTCAGACGGAAGTTTTGCACTCAATTTTGGCTCAGTAGACAGAAATTAAACGCTGTTAAACTTCCCCAGTTTATTTGTCACAAGTATTGCCAAAAGCCCCAGGTATCCATGTTTCTTCTTGAAACCAGTGAGCTTTTAGATGTGTTGGTTCTGGTGTGAATGGTAAAATTATTCTTCTGCAATACATCACTTGGTGAAAAGATAGGTTTTTTGTGTTTTATTATTAAATAGGAGTTATTTTCGGGGGCAGAGCATGACTGTCATTAGTGAGAATGTTTGCCTTTTCATTGATTCCTTCTTGCATAATGGGAACTCCATGTTGGGAAGCAACTCTGATATAATGTTGTGGAGTGGAAGGCTTGATCTTTTTTGGTCTGGCTGTAAACACCTTTTGCTCATTACTTCTCATGACATTAGTTCTTCCAAGAAGTACAATAAGACTGAAAGGGAGACTATAATGTATCCTGATGCCTCCTATAAATGTCCCCAATGCAACACACCAGAGACCGACGTCCAGCACATGATGCAGTCTTGCCCCTCTACTGAATAGAGATCAATGTCATACTTTTGGAGACCTCAGGCCATGCAGTACGCAATACGCTTGAGATATGCATACTTGGGCCTCTCTCGACTCCGAACCGGACAGAGCAGCGGGGAAATACATTAGTCTGGTATTAGTGTTAGCCTGCCGCACCTCCACTTTGAATTGGAAGAGTGCCGACGCGCCAACTGTCCCTAGGTGGCACTTGGCTGCTGGTAAATGGTTCGAATTCCAACACCACACATCACATTGCCTATAGCTGGGGCACTTTGTTAGTGGCACTGAACGTCTTCCTCGGCTCTACCCTTTTGTATCACCAACTTAAGGGTATTTTTTTATAACTCAGTACATTTACTCTACTGATATGACTATATGCCAATAGAAAGACCTTGGTACATATACCCTACTGATATGACTGAATACCAGTAGAAAGACCATCGTGTACAAGAGACTTACCTGTTATGACAAGTTAAACTGCACAACAGTACACCTGCATGTAATAACCTCCATGTAACCGATACGAGAGTTGCGATGAGCTGGTGGTGGGTGGAGGTGGGATTTTTACATATACGTACCCTAAAGTTCCCAATGAGCAGCAATGGTAGAGTAAATTCAATCCGTTATGTTTATTTACAAAACGTTGATTGTATACTCAAAAATGGCTGAGACATATGCAAAAATAGAACTCGCAGATACTATATCGCAAACAAAGTTTAATGCATCCAAAAGCTATTCATGCTATTCTGAATATTGTAATATGTACCTCGCTGCATGTATATCTGTAGAAGCCAATAAAAATATAATTTTTAAAAAAGAAGTAGAGAGAGAGGCCTTCACAGCCATTGACTTTTATGTGCTTTTCTTGATTTGCTATTGCTTGGATGGACTGTCCATCAAGTTCATAGTATTTCGAGGATTATTACATTGTCCCATTTGAGTTCTCTCTAGTTTTGATGATGAAACCTTCAAATAGCCCTTTTGCTTGATTATAGATGCAACCTAACATGCTGCTTGTAACTTGTAAAACTTGTCATTAAAAGCCAGTGTGAGCTCGGTTATGTATTTACTTAGCTGACACAACAATGTTTTCGTTGCTGATTTAAGTTTTTTTGTTTAGGGAGTGCTGTTGTGTGGATGATTTAGCCCCTAATAAAACATCTTCTAACTCCTTTTCATAACACTATGCTATGTAGGTACAGCTTCACTCTGCTATTGCAGTCTGTTGATCAAAGGGACCCTCGTCCATTCTTCAGTATTATTGTATCCAAATTTTGCTTCATTATGTGATTTTCTTTGGAGGACAGCAGGCCAAACACACAGTCACCAACTTTTATTAAACCCTTGCCCTGACAGAATGGCAGACTTATTGGCTTTGTCAATATTTTTGTAATTAATTGGGCTAGATTACATGCAGAATATAATGTTTTGTGACGGGTGGCCTGAACTTAATCCTGCAGATGGTTTTCAGAAAGAGTAGAGTAGTTTTGTGAAAATCGTGGTCTTTTGGGAGAATTGAGGCATGTCTTTCTGATCTTTTTTTTTTTTTTTTTTTTTTTTAAACTTATTTTTATTGCCATTTTCATATTTCACACAGTGTACATTATACAAAGTTTCGCAGAGTTAAGTCAATTGTACATCCAATGGTGGTACCGTTCATCTGTGTATACTGGTGGTACGTCAACGGGGAGCATGCATAACGTATAGATATATCGTATTGCGTATACCCTGTTGTCTCAGGTTCCCGATATGGCACATGAACTGGGGTGGAACAGGGGTATAACCTGGGGGACGGGTGTGGAAGGACATCCCCAGTTACTCTTGCCTAGGTATGTAACGCCGTATGGGGGAGGCTCCTCTGTGACTCACGGTTGCCTATCATATGTGGTTCGACCTAGAGCTGCAACAGTATACCTGATACTGGGGCTGGCCATGCGGTCATGTGGTCGGTATTTCGGGAGATTGGTTAGGGAGGGTCTGTGACTGCGTGTGCCGGGCTGACGGTGTGGGTAAACCATCTGTTGAATCTGTTCCCGGGGTTAGCCGCTTGAACTGATATAATAGCATGGCCCATTCCATAGATATAGGGTGTTTGCGGATCCCTCTCACCTCCTCCTCCCGCAATGTCTCCTCCTCCGCCGTCGCCCATTTGTGTGTAGCCCCCACCCAAGCCCCCAACGGTGGACCGGTGGGGGAGCGCCAGTGCATGGCGATGCTGCGTTTGGCTAAAAGCACCGCAAGGGAGAGAAACCGGGTCTGCACCCTGTGCTGTTTACTTGCGTGAAAGACGCCTATGGCGCTGGCCTCCCATGTGTTCATGTAGGTCAGCCCTGTGAGGGTACCCAAAGTAGTGTGAATGTGGTGCCAGAAAATTTTTATAATGGAACAGTTCCAAAACATATGTCGGAAATCTGCATTCTGTTCATGGCATCTGGGGCATAAGAATTGAGTGTCGGGGTAGAATCGTTGGAGGCGCGCGGGTGTTAAGTAGGCCCTGTGCAAAATGTAATATTGGATATTCTTAAAGCGTGCGTTCCTTGAGACCTTCTTAGGGTACTTCAAAGCCCTCTCCCACTCACTCTCATGGAGCACACGCCCGATTTCTGCCTCCCAGGTGGCTCTCAGGGTCTCCAGTGGTTTATTAGTCAGTTCCCGTATGGCTTTATACAGCCATGTAGTTAGATGGCGTCCTGCTCCCATGTGTAGGATCATGTGGAGAACTGGGTGTGTGCGTGGTTCCCCCTTGATTAGGTCCTGATATGGTCGGTAGCTATCTAGGAGTTTACGGTGAAGCAGGAATTGCCCCGGGGGAAGATCGTATTCTTCCGTAAGGCTGCGGAACGGTCTTAGTTGCCCATCCTCGAACAAAGACCCCACTTCTGTCATGCCACACAATGTCCACGTGCGAAGCGTGTTATTTGTGTAGTAGTGTTCCTGTTTGGGCCATCCCACCAAGGTGAGTAAAGGGGAGTACAAAGGGGCCCCCGGGGACATGCGGTGTATCCGCAGCATGCACCTGCGTGCTACTGACACCTGTAGAGGGTATGTGCGTTTTGGTTTAGTGTCAGGGAGGAACAGGCGACGGATCTCCGGAACCGATATCCGTCCTGCGATGGTGTGAGTTTCCACAGTGTACCTGTCTGCCGTCCAGTGAGACAGCCATTGCAGCTGTGCTGCCAAGAAGTAGGCCTCGAATGAGGGGGCTCCCAAGCCGCCCTGTGTGGTGGGCAACTGCAATTTTTTCAGGGCTATCCTGTGTCTGGCGGATCCCCAAATGAGTGCGCTGAGTAGGGAGTCTAGGTCCCGAAAAAAGGCTCTGGGCGGGATTACCGGCAGATTGGTAAAGAAATACAACAATCGTGGAACCATAATCATTTTGGCCAATGCCACTCTCCCAATTGGGGCCAACTGGAGGCTCCTCCAAAATCCGATCGCTGCCCTGATACCCGCCAATGCCCTGTTATGATTACCCTCGAACATATCTGTGGAGGAGTGGTAGAGACGGACCCCGAGGTATCGAGGGGCCTCCGCGCTCCAGGGCACCCGCTGATCACCCAGCCGAACCTCCTGTGGGGGCAAATCCGGATGCAGCGGGTATATCGTGGACTTATCCCAATTCACCCGCAATCCCGAGGCCACAGAAAAGTCCGTCAAAGTCTCCCAGAGGGGGGTCAGGTCTTCCGTGATGTCCCGTACATAGATCAATAGGTCATCAGCGTATAAGGAAACGCTATGTACCGTGCCTGCTACCGGGATGCCCCAACTCTCCCCCTCCCTCCGCAGTCGTATGGCGAGAGGCTCAACCGCTAGAGCAAACAGTAGCGGGGACAACGGGCAGCCCTGTCGCGTGCCCCGCTGGACCGCGAACTCCGTCTATATGCATCGGCCCAGGCGTATCCGCGAGGTCAGCCCGAGGCATGTCTTTCTGATCTTGATGTAGAATTTGTGCACTTGGACATTAAAACCAAATGATTTTTGGCAGATCTGTGTTAAAGAAATTGCTGTTAATAATTTTTGCTCCTATGATTGCCCTTACTGTTGCTGCCCTTTTTCATGTTTCTAATGTTTTCTCGTTCTTGAGGAGTAAATTTGTACTCATAAAATGATTTATTTTCATGTTCAATTAAACCAGAATAGTGCAATTTCACATGTGTGATGTAGCTTGTTTTTTATTAGATGTTCACAAAAGTTTGGAAGGCACATTCTCTCCTAGGTGATAATCAGAGACGTACCGCTATGAATTAAAGGAGTAATAGTAATTCTCTGTCCAGGGTGGAGAATATAGGGGATCACCCCCAAAATTGAAGGGAAATAGGCTAAGGGTGTTATCCACGGAAAAATATGTTTCTGTTGAGAAACACCAAGAAGGACGTTGTAAAATGCAGTGGCGCTTTTGTACTCACATACTTAAATGTACACGTGTTACCTTTGTGCAGAAGAAAAAGTTTGTGAAACTAAAAACTGCAAATGTTGCACCTTTGCAGAAGTGCTGCTGAAATCCTCTTTGAATTCCAAAAGCTGGAAAATCAATACGCATAAACCTACAGGAGCATTTTTTTTTACGAATTCGGCACTAAATACATCCATTCACATAAACATTTAAAGGTAATTCAGTTTACCCTTCGCGTCACAAATAAAAAAAAATATCAGTTCAGTTAGCGCTTAGCATTCACAACGACTGCAACAAGCCGGCAGCGCTAAGTATATGTGAAAAGGAAACGCAATACTTGAACGTGGCATGGAGTACGTGGTCTTCAAATACTTTCAAAATAGGGGTTCAACCACTTGTACAGAGTGCAGCACGAAATGAATTGGTGTTATCATATCACTTGATGACACACATTTTATTCTCATAAGAATGATGAAAGGCTAAGTGCCTGAAACCACTGACTTATCGGACATGGCTTTAATAACAATATGGTAATTAATTTTCAGAGTGCTGAAATGCACCCAATATGCAGAAAAAGTGCGATTTTCTAAGAGACAGAAGAAACGATTGTGGGAGGAACAGGTAACAATTGTTGCCAGTATTTTACTACTTTAATTAGTACATGGGCGCGGCTGAGCTTGCGTCGCTCCTACTTCCTGGCAGGAGTTTCGCTTGCTCAGCCTGCCAGGTGTATATGGATAACTGTACTTATGCTACCGGTGCTGCACTTGTTCTCTGGGGAGGAAGCTTGCTGCCTATTCTGTGCCATTGAATCTCCTCTGATCAGTGCTTGGAATGAGAAGTGCAGGTACTCTGTAGCAGAATACCTGCTTGTAGTGCCGGTACTCTCCAATTAAAAGTATTACTTGAGAAGTCCCGGTACTCTCCTTCTCATAAATAAAAAAGTGCCGGTACTCCGTACCGGGCAGTACCGGCCCACTTAAAGCACTGCCTTTGATTACAATGGGAACAGCCTCCAGAATCACTCTTCTCACTCACATCGGAGACTCCGAGGATGAGAGGTACACTTCTTCCCCCGTCTCCGTTAACCCTCTCTGCACTCTCATACCCTCATGGCATCTCTCTGAAGTAATTTCTTCCTGCCCCAGTCTCTCGGTTTCGCTCCCCCTCCCCCACTCCCCGCTCGCGAATATGGGAAATCACTCTTGTCCAAAGTAGATCGGCACTTTCCGTCACTCGTGACGTCGCTCACTTTGTAGGAGTCTCGCTCGCCTGGGGCCTTCGTTCCGCAGCCTGTGCAGTGCGAGCTCAGAGGCCCTGACACTGCCTGGGCGGGGTGGGGCTGGGCGGCGCGGCGGCTGCGAGCCCCGGGGGGGCTTCCACAGAACGAAACACTGCTGGCTCCCGTACCATAACCAGCCTCCTGCTCGGGTGTGGCTGAATTTCAAAACTTGGCAACCTGAGAAGTCACAGGCCAGGGCAGGGCTTCACGTCCCGTGTGGAATACCGCACGCAAGGTGTATTGGGAGAGTGTTTTACTGTGGGTGCGCTCCTCTCACCGCGACACGATGAATAATCCGAGTGTACCTGGGGGCCGGTCATCCCTGTATGAGAGCCCGTCTCAAATGTCCTTATTACAGGGGACATCTGATGTCCCGCCTGCAATAAAGGAATTATGTAGCCACTCAACAGCTATACATTATTACAGTTGAGTTCTGACTTGGCAGTGCCTGGGGGTGTCATTCAATGTAAGTACCTCTTCTTATAGAAACAGGTAGAGGTCCCTGGTGTGATGTATATTAATCCGCCTTGCGCTCGACGTTACTCATTTTGTACGTCGATGCCACCACTTAGACGTTGTACAGTGCTAGTGGATTTTGCCTTTGCCCTCTCCCTAAACCGAACTTTAATGTAATGTACTGCGTCACCCTCTGGCGTCTAGCAAGGCTATTTCTAAACCTATTACACAAAATAAAATGTAAAAGGCAGTGTAATGCAGTGATGCCACAATCGCTACAGAAGATTTCCACCAATGATCCTTCAACTGTGCGTTGGCAAATTGAGGGAGGTGCAGCATAGCGACAGCAGTTTTGCATGTGTTCAGGAGAGCCGAGCCACAGCAATGAAAAGACACTCACGCGCTATGCTGACCCACTCTGATGCTGGAGTGTTCCAGGATTTCTTCTATTCTACTTCGCAAACTGAACCTGGTGGCATGGATGTGGTGTACGTATGACTAAGGGGCCGATTATGAGTTTGGAGGTCCGATGGACTGTCAAACCCACGGAGGCAGTGCAGCTACTGCCGCACCAGCGGCCTGACTGCCGTATTTCGAGTTGAACTGCCATAGGACCGATGATACCACCAAGGATCTGTGATCCCTGGTGGTCTTGCAGCGGTCTAAGACACGCAATATGCGCCAAGCATATTACAAGCTTCTTCACCGCCACAGTTTTCATGACGGTGAGCCCGCCCTAAAAAGTGTGGCGGTGCGGAAACTTGTTGCCTCATGGCCAGGGGATGCATTCAGTGAGACTCATGTTGTTCCCCCCTGTGTGCATGCACCCCCAGTTGCTGCACAGCATGGATTTATTAGTCTATGGCTCTATGCCATGTAGGAACATGCTGTGGCGCTCCCATTGCGGCGCCTTTCAGAGACTCAGATATGAGCCTTTGGAAGGCACCGCCATGGGACTGCTGCTGCAAGAACGAATGCCTGACCTGTATTCTAGTTGGAAAGGGGTGCTGGCGTGGTGGCCCGCTCCAAGACCACCAAACTAGAAATCAGGCCCTAAGTCTGACCTGTGATATCAGGTGTGTATCAGATATAACACTGCTCCCCATCAGGAACAGACTGGCAGAACAATAAGAATAGTAAATATGTTCATCAACAATCAATAAAGTTCAGAGTCCAACAGTCTTTGAAATGGGCAAGGGTGAGTACGGAGTCCACATTTACCATCTCTCAACCTGGCAGGAACTTTGAATTGGATGAGGCTGGGAGTGGCTGTTTTTGGTAAAGGTGGGAGCCAGAATAATTTGGAACTGTTACAGAGAATGTTGTCCTCTGGAGTCAATGCTAGAGTTAATCTTGGTGAGTGTGAGAAATTGGGTTTTTGGTTGAGGGAGGCGTGAGCTCTTCAGAAGCAACAGCCACAATCCTTGTCAGGGTGAATCGCAAACAGTCACTAAATTAATCACTGCTTAACCCTCTGGTAGCTTGGCACAAAAACAGTCAGACTTAACTTAGAGGCAGTGTGTAAAGTATTTATGCAGCACAAAAGCATCATTAAAGTGAAAACACAACACAAGAAAAATCCCTCATCAGTTTAGAAAAATAGAGTAGAATTTATTACATTATTTGACATCAAAACAATCCAATTAGTAGAATTGGAGATATGTAATTTTAAAGTTTTATGGTAAGTATAGTGCCTAAAAGAACAAAGTGCCAATTGTGGTTATCTTGTTGCGTTTGACTCTGACAAAGTCACAGGTTTAGGCTGAGCACGATGGAGTGTGGGCCGGATGCAGGGAGCAGGTAAGTCCCACTAAGAAATGTACCCTATGTCCTTGATGCAGAGTGTTGCGGTTCACTTGGTCGTTGAGGAGCTTCAAGGGCTGCGGTGCGAGGTCCTGTGTCAGGTAGAATTGTGCTGCGTCGGTTCTGATGAGGAGCTGTGAGGGTTGCAATGCGAGGTACTGTGTCACACTGCATCGGTTCCAATGTGGAGCTGCAAGGGCTGCGATGCAAGGACCTGTGTTGAGTAACCCTGGGCGTAGTGGGCATAGTGGGGCTACGTGGAGCATCGCGTAGTGTGGCCAAATCTATGCACACTCACACACTCCGCGTAGCCCCGCTACGCGCCGTCCGCCTCCCGCCCGCCCTCATTTTAAAATAACTTAAAGTATTTAAAAGTAAGAAAATATCTTACCTGAGGTGCGGCGTCCCGGGGCTCCCTCTTCCTCCTTCAGCGGCAACTTCTTCCTCACAAATGCGCATGCGCGGGCGTCTTGGCTGTGGCCTTCTTGGGGATCAGGACTCACTTCAGCAAAGGCCAGAAGCAGATCACAGGTAGGACCATTTGAGTCTGAGCAGATGCAGGGTAGGTATCTGGAGCTTGGTATGTCGCTCAGAACAGGAGGACAGTCACCTAGCCTTTGTAGTTACTATGGTGGTTCTTGGTTCAAGGAGCAGGCCCAGTCTTCTTTCCTCATGCAGCAGGACAGTCTTTCTTGCAGCAGGGCAGTCCTTCTAGCAGCAGGGCAGCAGAGCAGTCCTTCAGTTCCAGAAGTGATCTGAGGAGTTGGTCTGAGGGTCCAATATTTATACCTGGTGGTACCTTTGAAGTGGGAGAAACTTCCAGATTCTCCAGTATTGGGGTATCTTTTATAGATTCACATGCCTGAATCATTCCCCGTCGTCGGAGTGGGAGACCCGCGGTACATAAAAATAGCAATATATATGCATATAGAAACCATATCATGGGTAACCTAGAACCAGGAAGTAAAGTAGCCAGAAATCAAAAGGAAAAATTCCTCCACTTTCATGACTCGTCCAAGTCATTATATATGGTCCAAACTACAGCCAATCAGGCGACAGCACCACCCAAAATGTTCTCCTCAGAGGCTCAGGCTCTCAGATTTTCTACCGCACGTCGTGTGAAGGGAGTCTCCCTGAGCTCTGCTCAGTTCTTCTCAGTTTTCTTTGGAAACTTTTCCTGTTAGGATGCCTCCTTCAAAGAAATCTCTCTTTCGACCTTCTGAATCTTGTGGGAAGCTCCGGCTGTTTTCAGAAGATCCCCACAAGAAGTGCATTTACTGCTTGTATCCTGACCACCAGGTGAGAGACTGCAAGATCTGCAGAACTTTCCCACAAAAGACTCTGAGGGACAGAGAGGGGCGTACACTTCTGTGGCTACAGAAGATTAAAGATCAGGACAATCCCTTATCTGAAGTTGGGAGTGTTGGCTCTGTCCAGACTACATCCTCTAATTTAATTTAATTTAATTTAATTTAATTTAATTGTGGGTTTATATAGCGCTAGAATCGACTCCCGGAGGAGTATCTCCGCGCTTCGACCGCTGGGGAACCCATCCTGGCTCACCCTGAGAGATGGTCCCTAATGGGTATCTCTAAGGTGCGACCAAGCATCCCCGGCAGTCTGGGGGGGCCGTTGTGAAGATGAGGCAAGCTAATGCCCAGAGTTGCCGAGTGTGGTCCCTGACTGGATTAGGCACCGAGGCGAGAATTATCGAGCCCGCTGACCCTGGTCCACGACCCTGCCGCGTCGGGAATCGAACCCTGGTCCCGGGCCGTCCTCTGCTTACGGGTCTGCCGCCTCTAACCAGTGAGCCACACCTCTCCACTCTCTCTAGAAAGAGGAGTGCTGACACAGATTTATCTTTTCCTGGGGCTAAGGTGTCGAAGAAACAGCATACCTCCAAGACTGCTGAGTTGCCTTCTACTTCAAAAAAGGCTCTTCCACCTTCTAAGAGTAAAACTATTCCTTCTACGCCCCCGAGAAAGATTGCGAAGTCTCAATCTTCAAAGCAGGTGTCTGACAAGGATTTACCTCAGAAACGGGGTCCCTCGCCAATGAGCTAGACAACGACGCCTTCGTTGACGAAGCCTTCCGTCGCCACTACGACGACGTCGAATGCAACCTTCTCGTCGCCGAAGCCACAGATGATAATGTTGTCGGCGTCTTCGTCGTTGACGCTGGCATCTGTCGCCGTGAGACCAGTTCCGTCGACGAAAGAGATTACATTTACTGTCGACGCTCCTTCGACGACGAAGATTAGAAGAGTGTCGTCGACGATTGCCATTAAAAAGGATACCGAGACAGCAAGATCTCTCGGTACGCTTCAGTTTCGTAAACCGCCCTTTTGGGGTGCGAGAGGCCGCGGATCCTTTTCTAATCGAGGAGGATATAATCAGCAAAGACAATATCAGTCCTATCAAAGTAACCAACATTACTCTTCCCAGCGCCAACAATCATTCAGACAGCAACCATCTACCTCCTACTCGCAAAATAGAAGGAAGTCTACCTACCGCGTACGTGATACGTCCAAGAAGCAGTGACAACTGCCACCTGCTCTACCGCTTGCTCCGTTAAAAGTTGGAGGAAGAATCTCCCGTTACTACTCAAACTGGTCGAAGATAACAAAAGACAAATGGGTCTTGGACATTGTAGCCAGAGGCCACGTTCTAGAATTTGTAAAACTTCCTCCGAATTCTCCTCCCAAAGGACCACCTCCAGCTCACCTCTCAGAGCTTTTTGCCCAAATAAATTTGATGCTGTGAAAAGGAGCGATCGAAGTAGTCCCTCGATGGCAAAGAGGAACTGGCTTTTATTCCAGATTTTTTCTGATAAAGAAGAAATCGGGAGAATGGCGTCCCATTCTAGATCTTCGCTCCCTCAACAAATATCTCAAAAAATTAACCTTCCGGATGCTAACTCTGCATCTTGGGCGATCAAACATTGGATAAGTCTGGCAGCAATCCATGTCCCGGGAGTTTCCAACGTTCTCGTGGATTCCCTCAGCTGATCGACAATTTCCAATCACGAGTGGGAGCTCCATCAACCAACCTTGAATCGTATTTTTCAGGAGTGGGGTCGGCCCGATCTGGATTTGTTCGCGACCCGTCTGAACCGCAAATGCCCATTCTTCGCAAGTTGGCTTTCCCACAAGGGATCGTGCTGTAATGCTTTTTTGATGAACTGGTCGCGGATTTATGCCTACGCTTTTCCACCGATACCGTTGGTTCCCAGGGTTCTCCGGAAAATGAAGAAGGAGCCTTGTCGCCTAATACTCATAGCTCCTAGGTGGCCTCGCCAGTTCTGGTTCACCGAACTCCTCCTTCTCTCCGAATGTGATCCCATTCTGTTGCGACCAATACCAAACCTTCTATCCATTCAGAACGGTCAGATCTGCCACCTGGATCCTGCATCCCTGCACTTAGCGGCCTGCCGCCTGTGCACTTTGAATTCGCTCACTTAGATGTTCCTTCGGACTGTAGAGAAGTCTTGGCCAATGCTAGAGCGCCCTCCACAATCAAGACATATAGGCTTAAATGGAAACGATTTTGCATTTGGTGCCATGACACCAACGTTCATCTAATTCATGCAAAACCGGAACAAATTTTGCCTTTCTTTTTACATTTGGCAAGATCAGGCATTTCGCATTCTACCCTTAAGGTACTTTTAGCGGCTATCTCCAGATTCCGACAGGATGGTTCCAACTCTCTTTACTCTTCTAGGATCATTCAGCAGTTCTTCAAGGGATTGTTTCGCATGTTTCCTCCCATTCACCGTCCACCTCCATCCTGGCATCTGAACGTTGTGCTCTCACAACTCATGCACCATCCTTTTGAACCTATTCATAAGGCAGATTTAAAATTTCTCTCATGGAAAGTCTCTCTACTATTAGCCCTCACATCTGCTAGGCGAGTCAGTGACATTCAAGCCTTTACTATAAAACCGCCTTACCTTCAATTCACCAGAGATTCGGTAGTGCTACGCACTAACCCCACTTTTATGCCTAAAGTACCTTCGGACTTCCATCTCAACGAACCGATCATTTAAAAAACTTTCTATCCTAATCCTCAATCACCTGCAGAAAGGGCTTTTTTCTGATAAAGAAGAAATCGGGAGAATGGCGTCCCATTCTAGATCTTCGCTCCCTCAACAAATATCTCAAAAAATTAACCTTCCGGATACTAACTCTGCATGTTGATGTCAAGAGGTGTCTCAAATTCTATTTAAAGGGACATCTTCAATACGGAAATCTGATCAGCTATTTATAGCTTATGGAAAGATGCGTACAGGACACCCAATATCCAAAAAGTCCATTGCTCGTTGGATTTCTGCTCCAATTTGTTTCTGTCATCAGCATGCAGGCAGACCTTTACAGACAACTCCGAGAGCACATTCTACTACAGCAATCTCTTCCTCTACCGCTCTCTTTGCTGGTGTGCCTATTCATCAAATCTGCAGAGCTGCTACGTGGTCCAGCAGGCCCACCTTTACGAAGCACTACTGTTTGGAAGCTGCCAGCGATGCCGACACGTCTGTGGGACAGGCGGTTCTCCGTAATCTTTTTAAATAAGGTGAGCCTCTGTTCTTCCCCCCTCCTCTTGCTATTGTCTGACATACAGATATTCTATGATTGTTGGTGTATATATATGTGTATATATATATATCTATATATATATATATATATGTGTATATATGTATAGAAATATATATATTTGTGATTACATATTGCCTGTGATATGCTTATGTTTGTGATGATAATATCACTAGTATTGTTATGGAGTTACTGCTCTCTACTCTGATTCAGGCATGTGACTCTATGAAAGATACCCCAATACTGGAGAAGAACATAAGTTACTTACCTGTAATCTGTGGTTATCCAGTATTGGTATCTTTCATATATTCACATGCAACCAACCCACCTACCCTCAGAGGCTCTTCTCTTCTCTATTCACTCTGGATCACACTTGTGCTAGAAAATCTGAGAGCCTGAGCCTCTGAGGAGAACATTCTGGGCGGTGCTGTCACCTGATTGGCTGTAGTTTGGACCATATATAATGACTTGGATGAGTCATGAAAGTGGAGGAATTTTTCCTTTTGTTTTCTGGCTACTTTACTTCCTGGTTCTAGGTTACCCATGATATGGTTTCTATATGCATATATATTGCTATTTCTATGTACCGTGGGACTCCCACTCCAACGACGGGGAATGATTCAGGCATGTGAATCTATGAAAGATACCACAGATTACAGGTAAGTAACTTTTGTTCTTTTCCCCCACATCTGGTTCTGTAATTTCATGCCTCCTTGCCATGGCTCCACTTGATCTGGAGTCACAAAAGGCTAGTTTGATGTTCTTTGACCTGAGATAGTGTCTTTAAAGTACAAGTGTGACAGGTGACAGGTTCGCCCTGCCATCAAGTCTGGATGGCCCATCCTGTAAATACTCAGTCCCTCTATTGTGTGGCTGTCTGGGAGGAATATACACAGGCCAATTGCCAACTACACTTAGTTATGTGACCCAGGAACAGTTGGCAAGCACCAAATGGGTAGGACAAGAAAATGCCAACTTTCTAAAAGTCAAACTTTAGAGGGTTTGGGCCTTTAACAACAACCACTGTGGGCCTCAGACAAACTATGAACAATCAAAGGGGAGGTTGAATGAATTACGTACTTTTACTGAAGGGTAAGCTACTTAATAAACTTGACCAGTGTTTACATTTCACACTTCTTCAGTTACAATGTTTACATTATAATCGGACTGTCGTGTAGTTCTTATAAATCTATATAAGATCTGCACGTTTAGACAATATAAACTGCGGGCTTGGTGTCAGACTGATTCTAGATTCCCCTACAGGGTATGTTGGCCTGTGTTTCAGCTAGCTCACAGTGCCACTAGAAACTCCTCTTACCAAGGAGAGAATAGTTTTTGGCAACTATCGAACATGACAACCTTGATCCCTCTGGACCGTGGAAACAGTGTACTACTTTTCGCTCAGTCACTCGTGCTCAGTTAGTCTTAGAGAGATACACAGAATAAACGGTAGGGACGTTTTCAATAAGTATTTATTGAGCAGTCGTTATTCTAGTGTAAAATAGGTGTGTTGAAACAACCACTAGACAGTAACAGATACAAATGATTAGAAGCACTAAGAAAGTAAAAGGATGGTATATTTCTACCATTCTGCTATAACCATGAATACAGGCAAGTATATAAAATACATGGCAATAAAATGCGTACTCCTACGATGCTACCCTAACTAGATGTACCTAAGCGTACCTAGTATTTATGTAGGTGTTAAGCCAAGAATTCCTCTTGGATAAAGTCAACCACCATTACATGAAGTGAGAAACTGTGTGACCCCGTCCTGGTCTCGGGTTGGACAACCCGCAAGGGATGTCAGACCACTGCGAGCTGGAGTATCTGCATTCAGGGGCTTCAGCGTCTCACGTCAGTGTGTCGGCATGGAAGTCCTGACCTCCTCCTTTTGTCTCAGCAAGATGTGATGTTTATATGCCCTAAGGTCTCCCCGGGGGTTCTACCTTGCTGTTCCACTGTCGGACTTAGGATAACGTCGGAAATGAACTTTGTACATAGTTATTATGCAGGAGATGGAAGTCCTGCTGAGTTTCCAGGAATCCTCATGCATAATGTATGAGGCTGCTACTAGGGAAATCCCACATTCTGTGTGCAGTGTCGTATCTAGGTAAAAGGTCAGTCCCCAAGAACCATTATGTGTGTAATGTAGGGGAGGATATAGGGGATGTTACCTGAGCCTAAATTGGGGTACCTGTATGGAACATTACAGATAACCACTCTTCATTTACATGAATGAAAATCATTACCAAAGCTAAACTATATTACAATCATGCAACATTAGAAAAATGTAAAAAGAAAACAAAAATGACAATAAATGGTGCATTGATAGACACACAATAGGAAATAAATTCTATTGTAAACCAGTTCAAACGATTTCTTTAGAAGGGATTAGTTCATAGCAACTCAAAGGAGGCTAAAAACCTTTCTGTATCAACATCTGGGTTAAACATCATCTAATATGGAAAGGATTATCGTTCATAACACGTTGAACACTATTAATGAATTGGGGGGCGCTAGAAAGCCCGATACAAAGTGGGCGCATACTAGCGCTGCTCTGACAGCCGGTGCGGCAAATTGGCAGAAAAACGGCGGTTGCACCAACCAAAAATGGAATACGGTTGAAGATTTGGCAGCTGGAACACAAGCGGAACATAATGATGCAGGTCTGACCGGCCATGGTGCTGCTATACGGGAGAATGCCTGACTGCTTGCCTGGCTGCGTACCGGACCGTGAAAATGGCACCGTGACCCAGCACTGAGCGGCAAAAAACTCTGTCTGGACTGCCGCTACATAAACGAACCCAACCACTTACAAGTGTGGCCCTGCATGCTGCAAGTGCGGATTATGATGCGAGAGTCACCAAGTAAGTCGGACGGAGCTGTGGGAAAACTGGTGTGGTATCGGACGGCGCTGAGGCACCTAAGATGGCAGCTCCCGCTGCGTTGAATGTCCGATCTGCTCTGCGCGCCCCCGTTGCTGGGCAGTGAAAACTACACTGCCGCTAAAGAATCGACGGCCCCCTAACTTGTGCGTTGATTCTGCCTGTGTACGGCGGGGCTGGAGCACTAACTGCAGAACGCTCTGCATCTAGGAACTACTGACACACCGGGGCTGTGATGGCCTGGATCGCGGCATCGGCAGGCGGGGGGGAAAACAACCAAGACACATCCCTAGGACATTAGAACATCGATGTCCTGCTGCTAAGCGCCACAGTAAGTAACGGGACCTGCACTTATCCTACAACCTTCAGCGCTTGGTGGTTGGGGGTCATGCTCAGCGACAGCCCAACAATACAACAGTGCTTAGAGGGGGTACTACAGTTGCACTAGCGCACATGGAAGGAGAGCTGACGGAGTGGCATGGTGCTGGTTCGAGAGCTGTGCCATGGGTGATTGCTGAGTCCCCTGTGGGTCCTTCGGCGCCTCTTGCACTTATAAACATTAACCTTCAACAGAGTGAGGCCTGATCACTGTATCTAACGGCCCATAGCGCAGAGCCTTGATACTTGTGATTGCGACATAGGTGTCTAAGAATGGGCAAGCCCGATAAACAGCAAACTAAACTGCCCTTTGAGCCACGACGCACACCCAGACTCCCGGGCACATCGGCGGACGCAGACTTGGAAACTGATCCAGAGCCCAACGCCAAAATGGAGGCGGCCCTACAAGCCATACAGCACAGCCTTCAAGCCATAGATGGCAAAATAGATGCTCTCACCCTAAGAATGGACCACGTCTCGGCTGGATAAACAGGGGGAACGGCTGGAGGAGGCTGAACAGAGGATATCGGCGGTCGAGGATGAATCGTACGCAACCACGTCTAAATGCGACGACATGGCAAAGTTACTGGAGACTATAAAGGCGAAAAACGAGGATTTAGAATCCAGATCCCGACGCAACAACCTGCGCGTCGCGGGCGTGCCGGAGAGCACTAACACTGGTAAACTCTAAGACTACATAGAAAAAATGTTGAGGGATATGTTTGGGGCAGAACAGTTCTCACCGATGCTGATTGTAGAACGGGCGCACAGATCTCTTGCCCCAAAACCGCCACCAGGTGCCCCGCCGCGACCAATAATAGCCCGAATTCTAAACTACAGAGATCGGGACACAGCGCTGAGACTGGCAAGGGAGAAACAACCACTGATGTACAATGGATGTGAGGTGGCCTTCTATCCTGACTTTACACTCACGGTGCAGTTGGCATGCAAGGAGTACGCTTCGGTTAAAAAAAAAGCTGCAAGACATGCACATCCCCTATGCCATTCTCTTTCCAGCCAGGCTCCGCGTGACACATGCGAGCAAAACTCGAGTGTTGCCAACACCTCAGGCGGCTCAGGAATTTATCAAACATCTCCGACAGCAGTCTGCGAAGGAGAAAAGCAACGCCTCACATCCGGATTCCGACTGAAAGGACACTCTGGCAAACTATACTATATGATTAGCCTCACAGCTGGTCGTTGATACCTGGTGATTCCCCCTCGTCACTATGGAAGGGTAAGATGACAAGGTCCTCATCACATCTGCAGGCATATAAACTAACATGTCTGGACTAATGAACTCCTATGGACTTGAAACTCATGTCCCCACTTAGGGTATAGTAAATATTAGCATATTCCTGGCGACTACAGCTCTAGATATCAGATAACAGTTATAAAGTCTAGTATTAATGTATGATATTTGTGTAACCTATCTTTGAACTTTATACCAATTCTAAGTATTTGCCGCTCTGGCCCCATCTCTACTAGAGCGGGTCTCCGAGCATCTAGTCGCCCTCTATTGGGTGAACCCCACTGACATTCAGTGGTCATTCTTGTTACAGTTTGGGAAATTTCTTTGGCATAATTGGGATGCTAAAGTGGGTGGGGGGTTAGTTGGATTCTGTGTTTTTACTTACCAGCCTTATACATTGTCTCAAGCATGGCGCGCAACTGCGCGAAAACACACCATGTACCATTTCATGACCATGTTGCTGATGTTGCATGTGGGCTCTCTGGATGCCATTCATCAGGCCACTTTACTATATATGTCTGATAAATCTGCACCATTGAAATTAATCACCTGGAACGTGCGTGGCCTGTACAACCCACATAAAATTAGACAGGTATTTGCCTATCTAGACAGGCACCACATAAGCATTGCTCTTCTCCAGGAAATGCACCTCGTTAAACAGAAGGCTGACACACTGGGGAAAAAATGGGCAGAACTGGTGGCAGCTTCCTCATACTCGTCATATGCCAGAGGGGTAATAACCCTTATCCGCAAGGGTACACAATTTATAAGGGAGCAAATGCTAATTGATGACCATGGGCGTTATGTCATAGTTACAGGTGTTTTGCGCGGATCCAGAGAAGGAATCATAAATACTTATGGTCCAAATGTTGATGATCCTGCTTTCTTTGCTAATTTATGGAACATCCTCATAACTCTCCCAGATAGGGAAATAATATGGGGCGGAGACTTAAATGTTGCCCTGAATGATGCCTATGATAGATCGCACCACACTACCGAGTAACATCAGAAAGCTGCCACTACTATATTGAATGGGATGTCGGAGTTTCACATGCAAGACATTTGGCGCCTGCGTAATCCCTTATTGCTAGAGGGCACTCACTCCTCAACTGTACATAATAGCTGGGCCCGAATTGACTACTGGCTGATCACTGAGACAGCCTGCACGTGGACGCAGAACATACAACACTTACCAAAAACATTATCGGACCACAAACCTGTAGTTCTCGCGCTCACAATACTGACATATGTCCCACCCCCATTCATATTGAGATTCCATGTGACGTCCCTTCTAGATCCCCTATATAGAGAAACTATACATACCGCCATGGACGACTTCTTCACGTTAAATGCAAACACAGTGGATAGTGCTGGCACTACATGGGAAGCCTTTAAGGCGACTTTGAGAGGTATCTGTATCAGTACAACAGTTGGGATTCTGCAAGATATACGCACACAGTTAAGCAAGAGCGAAGCTCGTATAAAGCGGCTAGAGACGGAGTACGAGAATACCCAAAATGCGAGGCTACTGGGGGAAATAAGAGAAGAAATAACGACATATAACAAACTTGCAGAGGACGAAATGAAATATGTTTCCTGTAGGCACACTGCCCGCAGAATGAGTGAGGAGGGCAGACCGAGTCGCTAGCTAGCGCAAAAAATACGTATTGAACACAAACAACATGTGGTATTAAAAATGCAGGATAGGGCAGGCACACTGCATTATAGCAATGAGGGTATATTAAATACCTTAGTAGAAACATATAGTGAGTTATATGCTGCACGGGATACTGCCACCACACAAGAAATTAATAACTACCTCGAAGACATAGCACTAGTATGGCTTACTGATAGACAGCGTGAACTACTTACACAGCCCATTGTGCTGGAGGAGGTACAAGCTGCCATCAAATCCCTGCCTAATGGCAAAATCCCGGGACCGGATGGATACTCCGGGGAATTTTATAAAGCATATGCGGAAACACTCATTCCCCACCTCGTGGCAATGTACGATGAAGCTTATCATAGTAAGATACTCCCTCCGACACTACGAGAGGTGCTGATAGTGGCTATCTTAAAACCACACAAACAGCCGGATCGTGGGGAGTCCTACAGACCATTATCTCTAATAAATACGGACACTAAGATTCTAGCCAGGATTATTGCCACAAGACTGCAGCCATTGTTACAGGTCATGGTTCTCCCAGATCAGTCTGGTTTTATTCCCAATCGCTCAAACTCACACAATTTACGCACCATATTTGCGTTACTACACCAGCTGAATCCGGAGATGGAGGCGGTACTACTGGACGCAGTCAAAGCCTTTGACTCCATTGAGTGGACATATCTTTTCACAATTTTACAAAGGATGGGGCTACCGCCTGTGCTAGTAAACTGGATCCAATTATTATATACCAAACCAACTGCAAGAATAAAAGTGAATGGTCACATCTCGGATGTACTTAATATCCAGAGAGGCACACGGCAAGGATGCCCATTATCGCCTTTGCTATTCTCCATTGTGATGGAACCATTGGCCTGTAAAATAAGACAACGCTACGCGCACACTGCGCTGAGATACCGTCTCCGCCCAATTAGCATCTCCATGTATGCAGTGCTTTATATCCGGGACCCGAGTACAAATCTGAACCCTGTTCTCAGAGAATACATTAAATTTAGTAGACACTCTGGCCTGCAAATAAACTGGGATAAATCTGCAATATTGCCACTCACAGAGAACACCCGACCTCACCCGCTGGAATTCCCATTGATGTGGCAGACAGACCCCATTAAATATCTTGGCATCTGGATCCTTCGCGACCCAGAAATTGTACTGAGAACGAATTATGGCACTGCTGTTGATAGAATAGATACCTAAATAAGCAGATGGATTACACTTCCTATCACACTGGCTGATCGGATATCTCTGATAAAAATGGTGGTCCTCCCTAAATTATTATATCTATTCACAAATCCCCAATATTTGACAGACTGAAGGCGCTACTGACAACTTTACTATGGGCAGACAAACAAGCGCGAATAAACCTCCACACACTGAAGCTGCCATATGCTTCGGGGGGATTTGAGGTCCCCAACCTGTTCTTATATTATTTATATGCGCAAGCCCAATATGCTCACTATTGGTATCTCCCAATCAAATACATGCCGCATATAGCGGTGGAAGATGGCGACGCCAACCCTGTTCAACTTGCTGCCATTCTAACGCACAATAGACCACATCTAGTGAGGCAGGAGATAAATACAATCCACACTACATCAAATGCGTGGCTCAAACTTGGCCAACTGGCAAAGAAACTCCCTCTGTATGCCCCCAATATGTGGCTGGCACAGCACCCCCTACTATCGGCCACTCACGATAGAGGTAGCATGGACCTACTTGAGCAGGTGGGCATTACCCTGATGGGCGACCTTTATGTTAATGGTTTGTTCATAACCCCGACAGATCTGGCATATGTAAACAATCAATCCATGCTATTTAAATTCACTTACCACAGATTGCGTGAGGCGATGAAGAAATTGTACCCCTCGTACCCAGCAGAACCCCCTGCACTAGATACATTGCAACTACTCATCACTAGTCCGACGATACACCATATGGTAACTAAACTGTACCAGGCTATACAAACAGAAATTGGGGAGGGTACGGTAAAAGCTCGTGAAAAATGGAACTCATTATTGGACATTCCACTTGCTGAAGAGGACTGGAAGAATTACTGACTCCTAACGGCAATTTACGCCTTATCCATTACAAGTATTTGCACCAAACCTATCATACTCCGAAAAAGTTGTACAAATATGGTTTACGAGATAACGCAAATTGTAAACGATGCAAACAAGACCAGGCTGACTTTATTCACCTGGCCTGGGGATGTGTACAGGTACAAGCATACTGGGCACAGGTAATAGATCTACTGAGTGAAATGTTGAACTGTAAACTAATATGTACGCCACAGTTATGCCTGTTGAGTTATGTGCTGCCATTGAAATCTGTAAAAAAATAATTTTGCGGCCATAGCACTGCTCCTTGCGAAACACAGAGTGGCGATGCATTGGGACAATAGAAAATCCCCTCCTCTAAAGCAATGGATAATGGACTTTGTATATTGCAGGGACAATTTTTTATTATATGCAGAGGAGCTGCCTCCCTCAGCAAAGCCATGTAATTTTTGGGAACCTCTCACGATATATCTAAACAGCCACCCTGATCTGTTAGCAGCTGATGTATAAACTGCTCCTGATCTCTCCATATAACATGGCGATGTGATCTAGACGGGTATGATGAGAAATGCAACGTGCTGTACACTGTATCATTTGATGAGCAATGATTGACATGTGCTGGTAATGTTTGTTTGCTCATGTATTGCACTATTTCATGAAAACTCAATAAAAAAATATTTTTAAACCACTATTAATGAATTTCCAGAAGGTTCGCACCTTTTTACTTTATGGACCACTTTATCAAAAGCTGTGGAGTTCACAATTTCAGCCACTGGGTAGTAGGCACACTTTTCTATTTTGAGATTTATCACTGTGCTCATGGTGTCTTGTTTTTGATTTCTCACTGTGGATTTTCCGCTATTTCGCTCGGTGAGAGATTTGCCACATTAATGCATGCCATGTAATTTGAGTTTTGTCACTGTGGATACATTCTCTTCTTGGGCAGTTGTCACCTTGGGGCATGCCTTCTAGTTTTAGATTGTGATTATATTGTCACCTTGGTGCATGCCTTCTAGTTTTAGTTGTGATCATGTTATCTTGTTTGACATTCATCATGGTCAGGCATGTTGTCTTAATTGCGAATCATGCTGGGGGCATGTCGTCATGTCTGAGATTTGTCACTATAGGACATGTCTTCTTGTTTTGTATTACATCACCTATCCTGTGCAGGAGGTACAAAGGCTTCTGTGATCTCCATATGAACAATATCACAACACTAGCATACTCAGACACAGCAGTAGTAGTCGTCCTCCTTGAACTTGTAACTGTCTTTGCACTATCAGACACTCCATCTTACTGGGCGTCCTGCTCTAGCTGGGTATTAGAAACAAAGTACCTAGCTAAAGTTTCTCCTTCCTTGCGACTGATCCAATACATTTTCCTGGCTCCATTGAACTCCTTACCTTGCTCTTGTTACTGCACAGTGCCTCAGCTTTCAACTCCCGTCCTTCTACTGTGTAATATCTACCTCAGCCCCAGTAGGATTATTCAGCGTATTTAACTGCAGCAATTACATCATGTCATCCTCAGGATAAGCAAAGAGGCACCTATCATTTTTTGCCTTTCCTTTTAAAAAAAAATATTTTTTTCTTTTCAGGTCAAAGTTTAGTCATACATAGACTCATTGCAATACATACATTATATATGAGAAAAGATTAAAGAAAAAGAGGCAGAGAAACTGAAGGGCAGGAGAGAAAAGAACAAAAGATTCATCCATACAGAAGAAACTTTGAATAATCTTTTCATATCTGAAAATGTCCTTCAGCATATTTAGTCAGCATTAACACTGGAGGGAACCCAACAGAGTTTATTCCAGGTCCTTTTAAACTTTTTCAGAGAGGTGAGACCTCTGTCTTTAGCCAGCACCAACTCTGCCTCCTAAATCTGATGAATGAGAACCTTCCATCCTAAAGCCTTGGGAGCATTCAGAGAGATCCATGCTCTGGCAATACAGAGCCGGGCACACACCAGCATAATCATTACCAGGTGATGAGCAACTCCTTCGCAGTCATATTTAACCCCCATAATTTTTAGGTCTCGCCTGACCCAGCGCCTGCGCTGGTCTGGCGAGACTTATTGAGAGGGCTCCAAAAAGTGCTACCAGGCCAGCCTAGAGCTACAGTGCATGTGCGCGGGCGCGCGTGTCGCGTTTTACAGCGATTACTTTAACTTTCGCGGCCGCACTGCCGCTTTGATGTTTGATCGTGATCACTTTCACTTTCGCGGCCGCATGGCCGCTTTGCATAGCCAATAGGTCTCGCTTTTGGGACCTTATAACTATTTAGTTATGCAAATGTTGCATGGCTAAAAGGTCCCAAAGGCGAGACCTATTGGCTATGCCAATGCTTGTTTCCTTAGTGGTTATTACACCCAGAAGACCCAGGCCGGATGACATAAACTGACTCACCCTTGCCCAGAATTCTTTTAGGGCGGGGCGGGGCAGAGCACAGACGGAAGCATTTAGTCTTATCAGTAGCAGCACTTGTTCCCCTTTTAAGTATTTTATCTGGGGTATAATACAGCAGGCACATGGTATGCAGTTATTGCAGTTTTAGACTAACAGAATATACAGAGCGGTCTAGTATTTCTAGGGAGCGATGGATCTCTGAGGCTGAAGTCTCTACCGAGAGCAGTCGGCTCAGCTTAACTGCCAGCGTCATATTATCGTTTGTGTTAGAACAGGAAAACCCCTGATAAGTAAAGCTAATTGAGGGTTTAATGCCTGATTTACAATAGTACAGCAAGAGTTCCGAGCTTTCGATATCAAATGTATATTGACATCCTGACTGGATATGGTCCCTCACTTGTAGGTACTTACAGAAGAGGTGACACGGAAGCCCGTATGAGTCTTGCAAGCCCAACAAGGGTCTTAAGCCATTCAGATCATAAAGCTGACTGATAGTTACGATTCCGCCCCGCGCCCAAGCCGAATCCTGAAAAACTGAGGGCAAAGCAGTGTAATTCCAAAGTGGTGTGTCTCTGTTTAAAAAGGCTATGGAGTATTTGGAACGGATCTCCTTCCATATATCAATAATATCCCTCCGGACCTTAAAACGGACCCTCTTATTGTGGTTGGGAACCTCTAACTGCTAGAGGAAAAGCCTACGCTCTTTCCCAGCTGCTAATTGATAGCAGTTAGATGATGGATCGGAATCGTCTGGGTTGAGTAAGCTGCGCAGGCAACCGGTAAAGGCCACCCAAAAGTACAGCTTAAAGCCAGGAAGTGAGAGCCCGCCATTCTTATATGGAAGCTTCAGAAAGCGGATGGCTCTTTGTGCACGCCTATAACCCCATAAGAAGCTTGTAAAGGCCCCCTCCAAGTACTTTAAGAAAGAGTCTGTGACCCTTAACGGAATGGCCCTGAACAAATAGAGGAATCTGGGAGAATATTCATTTT
Source organism: Triturus cristatus (assembly GCF_964204655.1). NCBI lineage: Eukaryota > Metazoa > Chordata > Amphibia > Caudata > Salamandridae > Triturus > Triturus cristatus. Next base: position 930,798,550 of record NC_140584.1, read on the forward strand.
AATTTGGAATTTACAGCAGATAACAGAGGTTCGTAGTTCAATTTAAAGATATTGAACACCTCCGGGCATAATTTGATACCCAGATAAACTGCCGTAGTAGTTACCCCTGGGGTAGGAGAATCTGGTTTTAAATTCAGCAGCAACTGGGTTTTGGATGTATTTAGTTTGTACCCCGATACCTTGCCAAACCTGGCTGCCTCTTTGGCAGCCTGTTCGGTTCCTATCAATGGGTTGGAGTAAAAAACTGCCACATCGTCGGCATATGCAGCCAATTTCAGTTGTTGCTCTCCAACAATCAGAGGTTAAATGCCTGCATTCCTGTAAAGTGACTGCAAATTCCGCTCTATATTAAGAGCAAACAAAAGGGGGTAGAGCGGGCATCCCCGACGGGTGCCTCAAGATATCTGAAATTGATTAGAGCAGTTCCTTGCAAGTACTACTCTTGCTCTGGGTGTCTTATATAAGGCTTGGGTCAGATTGATAAATCTTTCGCTAATATCAAAGGCCTGCATTGTAGTCCACATAAAGCCCCATGCAACATGGTCAAAGGCTTTTTCTGCTTCTGAGATGATCATACCCATTTTAATGTTAAGCCTCCCAACAGCATCAAAAGCTGTGATTGCCATGTTGGTATGACTGGTGGTATCTCTTCCTGGAACAAACCTGTGTTGTTGTGAGCAGATTAGGAGAGAGATTACGGGGGCCAAACGCATGGCCAAAATCTTAGCAGACCATTTTACATCGGTATTAATCAGGGATATGGGGCAATATGACTCCATATCCTCCGAGGGCTTATCTTTTCTTTAAATACAGGAATGGTGGTAGTATTCCATGTATCCTGGGAACCCCACCCCCATATAAATGTGTTGAGCCACCTTGAGGAATTCCACAGTTATTATGTCTTTAAATACCTCATAGAACTCCAAAGGATAGCATACTCGCCTGCCGCCTTACCAGTGGGGAAAGCTGTTAATGCAACATCAACCTCTGTTATAGAGAACTCAGCCTGCATATCATTTGCCTGATTTGCCCCCAGGTGAGGTAGGCTATACTGCTGGATATACTCAGAGCAGCTGGCCTGGTCTATACTCTGTGTATAACTCCTTACAGAACCAGGCAAACTGTTCCAGAATGGACAGAGGAGTTTGTACGCTTGCAATCCCTACTTTTAATTGCTGTATTGCGCACTTTGATTGTCGGTCAGATATCTAATAGGCTAGAACTCGGCCCACCCTTTCCCCGTATTCATATTGCAATTTTCTGTGTTTTGCATGCCTATCGGCAAACTGATCTTTTGACCTACGTCCAAGAAGAGACCTTTTCTCCACTAGCTGAATAAAATAAAGCTGCTTATCTGCCAGTCCATGCAAGATTTCCTGATTGCCTTGACTGTTGCTAATGTGGCATCCTCGGTATGAGCAACTCTCTCCTGCAGCACAGTAAGTTCTGTTGTGAGAGTAGTATTATGACCCAAGACTTCATCCAAGGATTGTTGCACCTTCGCATTATCTGCTCTAGCCTGCGCATAATACAGCTGAGTCGTTGAACGCTGGGTCTGAAGGTCTTGCAGAATTACTCTTAGCAAGGGTTCCTGTAGATCATCGTCCTTGGAGTCCAAGGACAGGGAGTGGTCCAGAGTAATGTCTGAGGGTGTGTCAGCCTACAGCCGGGATTTGGAGTGGAACACTCTCGGAGTGAGTGTTGTCTAGTGAGCAGTTTATCAGCCCCTGACCCTGGAGGAGCTGAGGACAGGTGGGAGATAAGTGTTTTTACCTCCCCTTTCTATGTAACCCACTTCCTGAGCGGGCTGCCCCCTGGCACCAAGGTTGCCGCCCTTACTGGACTGGCGCTGCCTAGAGGGTTTGGGCAGTTGGTACAGCTGGGCCTGATCTGTGCACTACTTTTATTTATTTATTTAATTTAATTTATATTGAAGGTTTTATGTAGTGCGAACAAGACCCTTGCGTGTATCAGAGCGCTTTACAAGTGATATGTAGAAAACAAGATAAAGCACACAGAGATATGGGTGAAACAGCTATACATAGCTTATACACGTACACATAAGCTAGCGCAAAAAAGAAAAGGACAACTATGGAGCACAAGAAAAGAACTAGTAATAATATACAGTAAAAGGACAGAGAGTGCACGTGAATTTAGCCATGAGGATCGCTTTCACTTCTTTTTTGAAGGAGGCAGTGGACGGGTTCATTCTTGTTTCAATGGGCAAAGCGTTCCAGATCCTAGGAGCCATACCAGAGAAGGATCGGTTATAGGTTTTTTTCTTGGCAAATCGTTGTGGTTTTAGAAGAAGAGTCTTGGCACTCCTGGAGGCTCTGATGCCCGCAGAGAGCACCAATTTCTGAGCTAGGTAGTGCGGGGAATTGTGGTGTAAGGCCTTGTGCGTCATACAAGCGATTTTCAGATGAATTCTAGCTTCAAACGGTAGCCAGTTGAGGGCTCTCAGGTCAGGGGATATGTGAGAGTTTCTCTTTGAACCCGTGATGAGTCTCGCAACTGAGTTGATAGTGACTCTTAGTGGGGCTGTCGATGACCTTGAGAGGCCACAAAAGGTTACCGCCCCATATTCCACTCTAGGGATTACTAGGGCTTGAACTGCTTGTTTGAAATCGTAGGCTGGCAGAAAGGGTTTCAGTTTTTGCAGGGTCTTCAAGTGGAAGTTCGCTCCTTTTGTGGAGGCGCTGATATGCTTCTGCATCTTTAGGTTGCTGTCAGGCGTTGCACCTAGCGATTTCGCTGAGTCGACGATGAGAGGTTGTCCTTTGAGAGCTTTTAAGTGCTTCAGCCAATCCAGGATAGTGGGAGTTTTGTTAGGGGGAGCGATTAAGAGGAATTCCGTTTTGAGGGAGTTTAGTAGTTTCAAATGGTTTTCTGCCAGCCATGTTTGGGTTTTTTGTAGTGTGGAGTTGAGTGATTTAATGTCATCAAGTGAGTGGATCTTGATGTAGATTTGGGTGTCGTCAGCATACATATGGAAGTGAATCTTGGCGAGGCTGAGAAGATCGGTAAGAGGTTCCATAAAATGGTTGAAAAGGGTCGGTGAGAGGGAGGAGCCTTGTGGAACTTTGGGATCTATTTTGGAGGAAAGAAGCGAACCAGTTAAATACAGTTCCATACATTCCCATTCTGTGTTTCAGGAGTTCAAGCAGGTTGCCGTGTTTCACGGTGTCCAATGCTGATGACAGGTCGAGTAGGATAAGTAAACATGCTTCGTTTTGGTCCAGGATTTTTGGAGCGTCATCAATTACATGTGACATGGCTGATTCGGTACTGTGACCTGCTCGGAAGCCTGATTGAAATTGGTTAAGCAGGTTGAATTGATCAATGTGACTGTTCAGCTGCATGTTAACGCATTTTTTCAGGAGTTTGGCTAGCATAGGTATGTTAGAAATCGGACGATAGTTATTTAGGTCTGAGGGGTCAGCTGTTGTTTTCTTTAGAATAGGCGACACCTGACCTGTTTTCAGGATGTCTGGAATGGATCCTTGAAGGAGGGACGTATTTATGATCTTGGCCCAGAGAGGTAGTAACAGAGGAATGAAGTCTTTTAAGTAATTAGCCGGGAGCGGGTCTGTGAAATGATTGGAGGGTTTCAGAGCGGTTAGCGTCTTTAATATGGAATCTTCACTGTAAGTGTTGAAGTGGGACCAAGTTGCGTTGTTTTTGAGTTTGAATTTTGGGAGGTCGTTAGTTTGTGCACCAGCCGGGGTCAGTGATGAATTCTTTTTCATGTCTGAGAGGGATAAGAGGTCCTTGAGTAGATCAGATTTTATGGATTCTGTTTTAGAGGCAAAGAAGGAGGCAAATTCATCACAATTGGGTAGATTAAGTGGGGTAGCATTTGGGAGATTGGGTACGCTCTTGGTTTGGGTTTTGATAAGATCGAATAGCTTATTGGGGCGGTTCTCGGCTTGGTCTAGTTGAGTCCTGAAGAAGTCTGTTTTAGATTTTCTGATCTTTCTAAAATAGGAGTTTCTGGCGATTCTTAGAAGCTTGAGGTGGTCAGTTGAGTGTACGACTCGCCAACGTCGCTCAATTACTCTGAGAGAGCGTCTGTCTTCATTTAGCCTCCCATCATACCAAGGTTTTGAGTCTTTTGTGGAAGTTCTATTCAGTTGAAGAGGGGCTATTTTGTCTGGTAGGTTGTTCATGGAGTGAAAGTAGTGATTGGTCAGCCCCTGGACATCGGCTAGGTCTTCCGGGGGACATAGAAGGTTTGAATTAGCTGAAGCTATAAGGTCAGAGCCGACGTTTTTCAGGTTTCTCTTCCAGATCTTAGTTCTCAGGGGTTGTGTTGGGAGTCGTTTAACTGTTTCCAAGACTGTAATGATGTGATGGTCAGACCAGTCGCAGGGGAGGATCAAGTCGAGCTGTGTGGAGTCCACTTTAGAGATAACTAGATCGAGAATTGCGCCTTTGTCGTGTGTAGGGCTGTTACATATTTGGTTAAGATTAAGGTCGGCGAGAAAAGCTTTGTGGCTGTTTACCCCCGAGTCGTTCTGGTCATCCCAGTGAAGGTTGAAGTCCCCAGGAATATTTGCTTATTTTGTTGGCTGTTATTTGACGCTAGAATATCCATGAATTGTTCTATGAATAATACTTCTTTTTAGAACTGTCTCGATCCTGCTGAGCATGGTGCAATCTGCCCCCCCTGCAGAGGTGTAGGAGCTATCAGAGGGCCACTATCTAAATAGGGGGCTGCGATATCAATTGGGGTGGTGGTGGTTGTATATTCATCACTGAAGCTTCCCCTTGAGAGTTAATTGGGACTGTCATAGCCCTGAGCCACCACCTTTTCATCCTGCTGAATTTCATAGTCCACCTCACAGCCTTCGCCCTCTGAGGACATTCCCCCGCCCTGGGCCCCTAGAGCATCAAAAACAGTACTCACATTTAATAGCTCCGATAGTTCAGTTTGAAGGGGCCCAGCAGGCGGTGCAGAGTGTCCTACGTCTGTCAGGGGATTGTCTGCCTGGCCCTCAGCACGCAGAGTGGTTCCTGATACAACTGCTGCTAATATTGTGTCTGCCAGCGAGGCCCCTCACCAGAGGTTTCCGGTTCTGAGGCCGAAGTCTGTATAAGTTTCCTCATGACACCGGACCGTAGTAATTTTAATCTAGTGCACCCAACTTGCGTATTGTCCAGCTCAGGTAGTGTAGTGATTGGCTCCCCTTCTGCAGCTGCTGCTCTTGTGCTTTAGCAGTGCATGTCTTGGTCCCCCTCGACCACCGCAAGAGGCATTCCCCTTTTCAGGGGCTATTGAGGCACCAAGCTGGTACCCTCGGAGGTTAGCTAACGGTAGTTACACTTTAGTAAAGTTTTATTACAGCATTTTTTGAACAGGCAATACATAGTAAATCAGTGCCAGCCATGAAGGCACATATACAAAAACTACAAAGTCAGAAATCATTTGAAATATCTATATTTATCAGGTTCAGTAAAGAACACTAACAGCATTCCTATTAAGTAAAACAAATTTCTCAATAGTCGGATAGAGTTATGAGAAAAATGAAAGTCTCACCCAAATAGATAGAGTTCCATTCGGAAAAAGCAAAGTTTGCTTCATCCACATAAAACCAGGAGGTTTTATTTACTTGTTACACATAAACAAAGAGGAAAAACTGCGGATTTAGCATAGCATGATTATTGACAGCACATTTTAAACAAATCAAGAAATGGATCGTCATCTATAATAGTAGCCCACTTCTAAGAAAAATCAAAAATCTTCCACAACAGAAATCTGGAAAAGCAAAACAAATATGAAACATTCTCCAACAAAGACCAATACATTAACATGCTAGCTAGCCGGTTTCAGAACTTCCTTTGAAAGTGTCCTTCAAAAAGTTACATCAGGAAGTGTCGTGCCCTGTAATAAGGAGTAGTCTCCCTCCTCACGGGACAAGAACCCTTGTTTGCCCTCTAGCTTTCCAGCTAACACAGAAGAGTGCCGTCTGGAGCTCATGTCCAGAGTGACATCTGGCTCCCCTAATGAGCCCTGCCCACCCAAATTCCCAAAATATTTCACTTTTGGAAGTCTCAGGCCCGTTTCTGCATTTATTAATTTCTCTCTGTTACAGAGCATGCTAAACTCCTTAAAGGAAGCAGTTGTAATCCCTCTGCATTAAAAACAAGAGGAAGACCCCCTTCTTCTGAAAAACGATCTCACTACTGCCTTTCACAGCTAAACTATTAGAATTTCATGTGACACAAACTACACCCATATTGAAACCTCACAGTTTTTAGATATGACCCAAGCTGGGTTTTGCACTAAGCACTGTACTGAGTCTGTCATGCTGGTAGTAGTGACGATATGCGTAAGGACTGCGATGATGGCCTAACCTCCTCTTTGGTGCTGTTACGTTTGTCAGCAGCCTTTGATACAGATAACCACAAATTGTTTGTGGACCGGAATGAAGCTGAAGGTCTCCAGGGTTCTGCTCTTGACTGGATGAAATCGTTCTTGAGGGATCATATGCAATCAGTCCATTTGGGTCCTTTTAAAGCCCCAGTGTCCCATCTGGATAGTGGGGTCCCTCAGGGTCCTTCTCCGTATCTCCACTTGTTTAATATTTATATTAAACCTCTTATTCAGGCCCTGGATTTTTTAGACTGTAGAAGCTACAACTACGCTGATGATTGTTAGCTTAACATCAGAGTTGATGGCTTCCTTGCCCCCCAGAGAATATTTTAATTCAAAATATGTTACATCTGGAATTGGATGGGTAACAACTTTTGAAAACTTAATGCGTAAAAAAATGAAATAGTTCTAGTGAACAACAAAGTGGACTTTTGGATTACTTCCATCTGGCTGTCAGTAATGGGGGTATCTTCCTCAAAAAAAGCTGCACAAACCCTGCGAGTGATCATAGGCAATGAGTTGTCTTTAAAATCCCAGATAACATCTGTGATTTCCAACTATGCCTTTATGCTTTGGAACATTAAGAAGATAGAATTCAGTTGGCTCCTTCTGTTTAGACTCTCCTGGGCCACTGGAATGACCAATGGGGAACCCTTCTTTTTATCTGTGGACCCCATCTGTGCAACTGAATTCAGAAGGGCGAAAAACTGACAAATGGCTCTGAAATAGAGGGCCATTGTCCACATTCTATCATCTAAGCAGGAAAGTCTATCAAAGTATTGACTGGTCTCCTCTGGCTTTAGGTTTGAGGGCAGTCGTGTTGGACCTAACCTTCTCTGCAGGGTTACGCCCAAACGTTTTGCCTTTAACCTCCACTTGTTTGCTGGATTTGTTTGTTTGTGTTGACCTTAGGACTCACACCCCTGAATATGGTTCAGTAGGCTTATACCCAATTGGCATATTTAATTTATTTGTAAGTTCCTTGTAGAGTGGTATACCATATACCCAGAACATGTAAATGAAATGATACCTGTGGCCTGTATTAGTTATTGTGGCACCCATTTAAATAGCACCTTAAAACATTTCCCAGGCCTGCCATTGCAGCATGAATGCAGTTTAAAACTGCCATGTCGACTTGGCATTAAAACCCCCTTGCCAAGCCTTAAACTCTCCATTCATTATATATACATCATCCCTAAGGTAGGACCTAGGTAGCCCATAGGCAGATTGCTGTGTAATTAAAAGGCTGGATATGCACTTTTACGTTTTACATGTCCTGTTAGGGAAAAACTCAAAAAATTAATGTTTCCGCTACTGTGAGACCTACCCCTCCCATAGGATAACATTACGTTTAATAAGCTGTAACTTCCAATTGAGGACAGGTAGCTATCTCATGTTTGGTGTTTAAATACAATTTTATAAATGTAACTTGTAGAATGTTGGCATCTTTCTGCCCTTAACCCTTTCGTGCCTGTAGCCTATCTTGTGTCACATGACTGTGTGTAACTGGCAGACTTTGTGATTTAATCCCAGACAGTCACACAATAGAGAAATTAGGTGTGGCTGGATGGGCCATCTAATGGCAGGATAAGGTGAGCTAGCTGAGCGCAGCCCCACTTGCAACTGAACAGGGAGTGCTCTGCCCTCACACAAAGGCCCTAACACCTCCACAGTGTCAGTTGAGCCAGCCTGGAGCCGGGGCAGGGGAGTCAGGAAATTCCATACATTTCAAAGCCACTGTCTAGAAGCTTCTCCCACCTCTCAGAAGGAGGGCGCCAGTATATAAAATAGGACCTCAGACACCAACTCTTCTGTACACTTCTGGACCTGTGGACTCTGCCAGGATGAAAGATTGCTACTCTGCTGGACTACTGCCCGGCTGAAATGCTGCTTTGCTGAACTGCTGACTTGCATTTCTCTTGCCTGGGTGAAGAGAACTGGATCTGCAACTTCATCTTGAACACAGAGTTTCCAGATTGACTACAAGGGCAAGTCTCCTGGCCTCCTTATTTGAGCCTCAGGGACATAAAAGGCTCTCCTACATTCCGCACCAGCACCTGAACCCAGCTGAAGTGAGTTCTTGCCCCCAAGTGGTGCCCTTCAGGTTCTAGACCCTAGGTGTGGCCTCTGACAGCTGTATTTAAGTTGTTGGGCTCTTCTTGACAGCGGACGGGCCTGTTTGCACCAAGACCTCACTACCCGCGCCGTGATTCAGAGAAAAGCTTCGACAGTCACCTCTTCACGCTACAGTATAGACCGCTCGCAATGCAAAGCTCAGTACTGTCTGTCTGCGATGCCTGGCCTGGTCTTTGCGCTACTCTGGCAGCCTCACACAATGCTTTCCCTGCTCCATGTGCCCCCTCCACAGCAAACAGGACTCTTGGGACTGATTTAAGGAGGTAATCTTCAGCTGGACTAATATTGTGACTGTAGCCGACCTGCGCTCTATCGGGGTCAGCCTGAACTTGTGACTTTGACCCAGTCCAGTGCTACCAGATAGCCATAGTTGGAGCTTTGTGCTTTTTGGTGTTTTTTGGTGCTAATTTCACTAAAACCTTTCCAAAATTCCTAACTCCGGTTCTACTGATTGGAGTTTTGTCATTTTGGTGTCAATTCACTTATTAAATGCTACTATATTTTTTCTTAATTGATGTGGGATTTTCTTGTCTTGTGTTTTCACTTTATTACTGTTGGTGTGGTGCGTAAGTACTTTACATATTGCCCCTGAGTTAAGACTGACTGCTTTTTGTGCCAAGCTACCCAGGGTTAAGCACAGGTTAATTTACTTACTTGTTGTTCACCCTGCAAGGGACTGTGGCTGCTGCTTGACTAGGGCTCACACCCCAGTCAACCAACAACCCAATTTCTCACAGCCCAAGAAACAAAAAATAATATACAATTTCTTGGGAAGTAAACTATACTCCATTATCTAACATAACTGTAATGGGAATGTTCTCTTTTTGAAAAGATGCCTTTAAAAAGTCTAACACCGAATCAATGTTGGGCTTGCATACCCACCTGAGCTCAGCCATTCTGAAAATTAGTCAGTATAACAGTATATATATTTTTCTTCGAATCCAGCCCTCACAAGGGCCCAATAAATCCATTTAAAGGTCTTCACAGGCACCATTGGGATTGTCATGTATAAATATTTAAGCGGACCCTCTTCAAAGTCTTGGCACACTGTTTACAATTTTGAACAAAGTAAGAAACGTGATCATCCATCAGTTGACACCAGTATGTGTTTCTTATTTTCTCTTAAGTGCCTGTCTTCTCCAATATGACCCCTATGAGCTTACCTCACCTGTGGACTTGTTACCACTGACTGTGGATAGGGTGTTATGTCTGTGCATACCAATGTATTTCAGGTCAACATCATTGTGTGTGATGAGTTACATGGACATGGTGAGTATGTGGTGCCGTAGTGGTGTGTCCCCCTTACATGTGTCACATCACCATGACTCACATAACGGTGGTCACATTGTTGTAGTATTTTGCATGCACTGTGTTGTTTAGCAGATCAACATCTCCATGACACATGACAAGTTGGAATCACAACAGAGGCAAGTATGGTGTACTGGTGAGTTTATTTACAAACATGTGTGAGGATAGTGCACAGGATGGTGGGTGCTGTACATTGGGTTTTGAATCCAAAGTTCACAGTAGAGTTGGAAGTGTTGGTAGCTGAAATGTCCAGAGTAAAGTCCACAGTCATCTGTTACACTGGACCAACATGAACCCTCCATGTCATGTAGGCGAGTTGTGTCAGGTACGACAAGGTGAACGGGTTGTGCACAAAGAACATTGTCCAGAACAGGTTTAGAGGCCCTGGGGGATGTACAGGGACATCTGCGTCTCACATGTCCTTCTTCGGACGACCCCTCTTCTTCTTGGGGGAGGATCCTCAGGTGCAGGCGTCTGCGGTGCAGGGGACTCTCCGCCAGAGTCTCCTCCCTCCCTGTGGCGCTGGCACCCACCCCTCCCAGCACCCCTATCAATACGGGCAGGACCAGCGGCGGCACACACCGTCCGTCTCGGTCAGAAGAACGTCTCCTTCATGCCTAGAAAAACCAAAGGAAAAGATACAAAAAAAGGACCAAACAAACAATGACAAAGCCAATAAATATCACAAAAAAAACCTGGAACAAAGACAAATCCACAACTCCACCTATATAAAGGACATCAATCACTACCATGATCCTTTGCAAATAGGAGACAACAGCCAGCAGACAACACCATCACACAGCAACCACAGACACACTCACAACTCACTCATCACACAACTCACACACCATTAGCACCTCACCAAAAGCACTCACACATACAGCTAGCTAAACCAACACTAACCCACCATCAATTGCACCCTCACACACACATCACTCACCACCACCACCCATCACCATGCCCCCAAAGAAGAATCCAAAGTTCACAGATGATGAGTTAGAAGTGCTGGTAGACGAGATCATCAGAGTAGAGCCACATTTGTTTGGTACATTGGTCCAAAGGACCCCCATGTCACAGATAACAAAGATGTGGGCGAGGATTGTGGACGAGGTGAACGTACAAGCACCAACGTTGCACACAAAGGACGATATCCAGAACAGGTGGTATGACATGCGCAGGAGAGTCAAGAAACTCATCGAGAAAGATCACACTTTGAGTCAGCGCACCTGCGGTGGCCCTCCTGCCAAACCAGTCTTCTTCAGGACCTGGGAGGAGAAGGTGCGGGACATCTTACCACCAGAATGCGTCCATGGTCTAACAGACATACCAGAGCCTGGTGAGTACACAAACAACATACTCAATATTGCGTGGCAAGGGGACTGTGAAACCATGCACCGTAAGCAAAGCCACAGTAACCAATAGATAATCATCCCAAGATGTGTATGCTAGTAAGACAAACACAATACCTTCTATCTCATAGTGACTTGGAACTGTTTCATGACATGTACAAACCTAACAACAAATAGAGCAAGCCAGTGGCACAAAGCCAAATAAACACTGTCAGACAGTTTGCCACCACAAACACACTACCTCACAGTGCAGCTGACTGACAGGAAGGAATAGTGGATATGCAGGTGAAGTGAGTGTATACAAAAGCATGATGGGGTTTGTAGTCACAGATAATGCTCCCCCTCAAAATTGGCCCATCAAGACCTCTCTGAAACATGCCCACATCACAGGGAGTGGAAAATGACTGACAAGATAGCTGACACTGATAGGGTCCTGCTTTGGGGAGCATAAGGCCCTGGTAGGGGTTGTGTGCAAATCAGAAGCAGGCCACCACTGACTGGCATCCTGAAAGACAACTTGCACGCCCTCCAATGGAAGCACGTTTCATGGTGGGATGTATGGCTGGGTGGGAAGGAGGACTGACAGCTCTGACCATACTTACCAGCATGTGGAGACACCCCCCCTCAACACAAACTCCACACAACTCACTGGGTTGAATGCATTGACCCACACCTCAGTGAAATATCAGCAAAAGATACCCCGTACTGGGTGCTGCTGTGTGAAGCGCAGGGGCTCTCTTTGGACTTGTAGCCAAACAAACACCAGGATTTCCCAGTCAGCCATCTTGCCATTGCTGTCACACCCCCTCACAGGGAAGCAGAGTCAAGAGGAAGGAAGTATGGGAATGCTGGGAAGGGGGTGTAGCCAAGAGCATGATGGAAGATGCAGTCACAGACAATCCCCAGCCACCCACATGGCCCAGCAAGCTCACACTGAACCATGCTCGCCTCACAGGGAGTGAGAAGGGGCTGACAAGATGTCTGACACTGTGCTCTGTTGTGGGGAGCACAAGGCCATGCTGGGAAATGGGCACCAACAAACACCAGGACTTCACAGTCAGCCATCTTGCCATTGCTGTCACACCCCCTCACAGGGAAGCAGAGTCAAGAGGAAGGAAGTATGAGCATGCTGGGTAGGGGGGTGTAGCCAAGAGCATGATGGGAGTTGCAGTCACAGACAATCCCCAGCCACCCACATGGCCCATCAAGCTCACACTCAACCATGTTCGCCTCACAGGGAGTGGAAAGGGACTTACAAGATGTCTGACATTGGGCTCTGTTGTGGGGAGCACAAGGCCATGCTGGGAACTGGGCACCAACAAACACCAGGACTTCATAGTCAGTCATCTTGCCATTGCTGTCGCCTCCCTCACAGGGAAGCAGAGTCAAGAGGAAGGAAGTATGGGCATGCTGGGAAGGGGGGTGTAGCCAAGAGCATGATGGGAGTTGCAGTCACAGACAATCCCCAGCCACCCACATGGCCCAGCAAGCTCACACTGAACCATGCTCGCCTCACAGGGAGTGGGAAGGGACTGACAAGATGTCTGACACTGGGCTCTGTTGTGGGGAGCACAAGGCCATGCTGGGAACTGGGAACCAACAAACACCAGGACTTCATAGTCAGCCATCTTGCCATTGCTGTCACAACCCCTCACAGGGAAGCAGAGTCAAGAGGAAGGAAGTATGGGCATGCTGGGAAGGGAGGTGTAGCCAAGAGCATGATAGGAGTTGCAGTCACAGACAATCCCCAGCCACCCACATGGCCCAGCAAGCTCACACTGAACCATGCTCGCCTCACAGGGAGTGGGAATGGACTGACAAGATGTCTGACACTGGGCCTGAGAAATGATGTGGCTGACAATCACACATATGTACTGGCCAAACAAAACCCGGTCGCACACACAGCCATTGCAACCATATGTTCTAAATCATTGTTTGGGGATGCAGTGTCCAGGGGTTCCCCCTGGCCGGGCAGGGGAGGTATGTCTTGATAAATGTGGAGACCCATATATGGTACATTACACAAAACACACAGGAACTCACATATACATCATTGACAGGGGACATCTGACAGTGAATGGAATGGACACACCAATCTAGCCGACACCATAGCATGTTCGCATTCACACTCGGTGCTGTTGTGAGCTGCATCCCACTCCTACACCGTGTTGAAACATAGGCATCCTTCACACAACACACCACTCACTGACATAGACACTGTAGATACATGGTCAAACCTGGACAGCATTGGAGGAGGCATGCTACTCACAGCAGCCAAACTGCAACACACACACCACCGGCCCTCACTGTCATGTGCATTGAAAAGCCAGAGTGCTACATTGCCCAAACCATGTCACCATGGAGAACATTCACAAGTCAAATCACATATGCACGTACAAAACTCAGCACAAGACTCATTAACAATGGTGACATCATCACTTGTATGAAATGAGATGGGAACTAGGAACACTGTAAAGAAACACTTCCGCCAAAGAGATCACAGGCATACCGGACTGTGACCAGGTCGTACCAATACACTAATGTGGCACAGAAAGACTAGCAGACTCTGCTACCACACATGCCCCAATAGTACAACATATCCCCAGTGGAATAGCACGTATGTCCTTGTTAAATCTCACATGTGTACAGGGATGACACAACTGTGTCAGCAACGTGATGGCCCTTGAGTAGTAATGGTCATGTACAGATAAATCTATCCATGAGCTGGGCATGCACACACTTCGACATGCATATTGAAATGTTTCATTTTAGCTGGGCAATGTGCAACAACAATATCAATCTCTGTCAGTGACAACCCGGAAAGAAGCAGTGTACAGGCAGGCATCCGTTCGTACAGTAGAAAATGTCATGTTTGTGAACCATTGATGCCTGTAGAAACATAACTTACATTGTGTGTCTCTTCCAAACACAGGTGGTGCTGGGGACACAGCACCAAATGAAGAGGATTCCCAGTACCAGACTCTGGTGGACACTCAGCTCTCTGGTTTGACTCTGTCTCTGTCCTCTTTGGATGACGAAGAACAACCTGGCACCTCCGGTGTGAGTCATCATGCAGCACCAGCAGAACCAACATCTGCACCCCCTGTTCCCACGCCTCCAGCATCTGGAAACAGACAGGGCACCCCCGCCAACACGGACAGACCAAAGCCACAGAACACCCACAGCACAGGGACACAGGACCCCCCGGAAGCTGCAGCCAACACCACCAGCAACACCACCCAAGGGGTCCCAGCCGCCGCTGGTCCTGGCCGTATGGATAGTGGTGCTGGGAGGGGTGGGAGGCAGAGGGCGCGCCTTGCAGAGGGGTCTGGACTGTATGATGACCCCCAACTGGCACGCATCATAGATGCGTACCAGGATAGCACCGGAGGATTTGGCCAGGTAGTGGGGATCCTCAAGGACATACAACAGGAGCAGACTGCCCACCATGCCCGCATGGAGGCAAAGTGGGATGCCCTTACTGCGGTGCATTGGGACATACTCCAATGCCTCCGCCAGATCAGCACAAACATGTCCACACCTCCCTGTGTGGCCACAACATCTGTTGCCACACCATCTGCCAGTGCCACAGGGAGGGAGAAAGACTCTGGCGGAGAGTCCCACTGCACCGCAGAGGCCTGCACCTGAAGATCCCCCACCCAAGAAGAAGAGGGGTTGTCCGAAGAAGGACATGTGAGAGGCAGATGTCCCTGCACATCCCCCAGGGCCTCTAAACCTGTTCTGGACACTGTTCTTTGTGCGCAACCCGTTCACCTTGTCCAGTCGCACACAACTCGCCCACATGACATGGAGGGTTCATGTTGGTCCAATGTAGCAGATGACTGTGGACTTTACTCTGGACATTTCATCTACCAACACTTCCAACTCTACTGTGAACTGTGGATTCAAAACCCAATTTACAGCACCCACCATCCTGTGCACTTTCCTCACACATGTTGTTAAATAAACTCACCAGTACACCATACTTGCCTCTGTTGTGATTCCAACTTGTCATGTGTCATGGAGATGTTGATGTGCTAAACAACACAGTGAATGCCAAATCCTACAACAATGTGACCACCGTTAGGTGAGTCATGGTGATGTGACACATGTGAGGGAGACACACCACTATGGCAACACAACACATACTCACCATGGCCAAGTTACTCATCCCACACAATGATGTTGACCTGAAACACATTGGTATGCACAGACACAACACCTATCCACAGTCAGTGGTAACAAGTCCACAGGTGAGGTAAGCAAAGGTCACTCAGATGTGGGAAGACAGACAACACACCTAACAAAGCATAGCACAGATTCATTACACATCAGCAACATGTTTATTCAAAAATAGTTGCAAGGCAATTGTATGTTACGGTGGACACACGGTCACAGAGTGTCTGAGAATTGAAGTCCAGGGGTGTGTGGCACATCACTTGATGGCAATTGACTACTTCCACACTAGTGTTGGATTCTGGGTGTTGGGGGTCAGTGTTGACCAAACAACAGGCAAAGTACCCTGGGAAGGACAGACACAAGACACAGTCAAAAGCACAGCAGAACAGGAGAGAAATGCAATACACATGCACAAAACATGTCACAAGAAACCTACACAGAAACAAGTTAGCAGTACTACCCTATTGTGGAGTACAGACCACCTGAATGGACACATCACTGCAGGCATCCAGTCAAGTGGCACACAGACACACTCAGACAGCAACCGAGCAGCCACAACACATTTCAGGCTAACCCCATACATTGACATAACAACCCTGTAAACTCACATTCAGGTCAAGAAGTTGTTGATGAGCTGTGTGCTGACGTCACCCTCATCTTCATCATCACTGGCATCGTGGCCCAGGCCGGGATCCTCCACAGGTGGCGGAGGTCGGTCATCGTCATCCTGGATGAGAGGCACCTTCTTCCGCACTGCCATGTTGTGTAGCATGCAGCATACGAGGATAATTTTGCACACCTTTGCAGGGTCATATCTCTGGTCTTGTCCAGGCAGCAAAAGCGGCTTTTCAGGAGGTCATATGTCCGCTCAATCACCCTCCTGCTCCGACCATGTGCCTCATTGTAGCGCATCTTGGCTGGTGTCTCAGGCTTCCTGAGGGGTGTCAGCAACCACGGCATGTTGGGGTATCCAGAGTCACCTACACACAATTAATTGAACAATCAGCTGAGTTTTGTAGGTGTGCAGAATACAACATTGCCAAACACACACAATGGTAAACAGTCAGCACACACCGACAAGCCAGGCACGCTGGTCTGGCATCTGTGACATCAGCGTTGCAATGCGACTACTCCTCATTATGTAGGCATCGTACGCAGAACCGGGGAACCGTGCACACACATGTGTGATACACATGTCTGCAAGACATACCACCAGAGCATTGATCGAGTGGAAATGTTTCCTGTTCCGGTATGCCTGCTCATGTGCCTGTGGTGGTATCAGGGCCACATGTGTCCCATCAATAGATCCGATGACGTTCGGCATCCTCCCCAGTGTATAAAAGGCATCCTTTATTTCAGGGAGTTGAGCTGGGCTAGGGAACTTGATGTACAGGTCAAGGAAATGCAACATCCCCTCCAAGACATCGCGTAGCACACGACTAAACATAGTTTGTGACATTCCACCAGTAGTAGCCACAGTGTACTGGAAGGTACCAGTAGCAAAGAAGTGCAGGGCTGCCATCACCTTCACCTCTGGGGTCAGTGCTGTAGGGTATGTCTGGCCAGGTAGCAGATCTGGCGCCAACTGCTCCGCCAACTCCTCAATCAGTGGCCTGGTAAAGCGGTATCGTCGGATGCAGTCGTGTTCCTGCATGGTTTCAAGGTCTGGGAACGGTCGATGGACAGCTGGTGCCCTGCAGAACAGAGATGCACAAAGGAAGATTGTCGGTTCATCCACCCATGTGGCAATGACCAGGCTAAATATCACATGATACATCATGACATTACACAATGTACTGAGGTGTGTGCTGTTGGGCATGGACACATATGTCACCTACATAACCATCACCTCACATCTCAATTCCACATGTCCACATAAGACCCATGTAGTACAATGGCCAATCATTGGGCTGTGTCACCCTACCTATGTATTGCTGTGACGTTACAAACACACACCACAGTGACAAGTGAGGCCTGATGTCTCCCAGGCATCACAGATCTTTGCCATGCAGATAGCCAGGGTCCCTGTATTGCCACATCGACACTGGCGTATCACGTACATGCCACAAGACAAGCGTGAGTCCCACAGGTAGTGGCCACTGTTGTCTCTGCAGGCCCTACATGGACATCTCTTAGACACACACACACCATCAAGGTTGCTGCACATACCAGATGGATGTGGAGACTGTCTCCCATTGGGCACATTTGATCAGCCACATCTGAGACACAACATGCACACAGACTTTGGGTGCACATCAGAATTGTGGCTACAGGTCTCAATGAGACGTACATGCCAAAACCCCCAGGACTCAGGGTGTATGTGACATGTCCTAAACATATCCAACCTGCAACTGTGTCCATGACTCATGACCATAACTGTACAGTTGCACATCACAGTGGTAATGTGCACAACACACAAAGGATTCTGCCCCATGAACACGTGCACAGCCTGGGAGTGGCTGAACAAAAGTGCCACACAACAAACCAAATGTTGCCCCCCCCACACAGGGAATGCAGCCTTACATGCCATGGGACACTGCGTGGCCAATGCTGTAGTGTGGTAGGTGTGCACATGTGTCCCTTGCAAGTAATTATGTGTTGAAGCCATCAAATAGTCACACCAATGAGCTCCGATGCGGGTGACAATGCGTAAGCATTGCACGGTTCATGACCGAGCCGTGCGTACGCTTTGCCATTGACTAAAATGAGGTCCGACACGGGTGACAATGCGTACGCATTGCACGGTTCATGACCAAACCGTGCGTGCGCTTTGCCATTGACTGCAATGAGGTCCGACGCGGGTGACAATGCGTACGCAATGCACGGTTCATGACCGAGCCGTGCATATGCTTTGCCATTGACTGTAATGAGGTCCGACGCGGGTGACAATGCGTACGCATTGCACGGTTCATGACCGATCCGTGCGTACGCTTTGCCATTGACTGCACTGAGGTTCGACGCGGGTGACAATGCGTACGCAATGCACGGTTCATGACCGAGCTGTGCGTACCCTTTGCCATTTACTGCAATGAGGTCCGACGCAGGTGACTATCATGCATGCGCGTCGGGCAGGCATGTTCCGAGACAGGCGTACGCCTTGGCCATTGGATCGTATGGAGACGGGTGCATGTGTATTTTCAAAATACGCGTTGTACAGTCAGTTGACCGAGCCATGCGCACCCATTGGCTCTGGACTGTCATGGAGACGGATGCAGATTCAAAACTTGTACGAGTTGTGTGCTGGAAATTCAGTTGGATGACTACAACAATGTTGCAATTCCTAGAGTTTTATGAAGGTGAAGATTTGAGCGATGCGGAAGACGTGTACGACTCGTACATTTCTATGGATTGGCCAGATTCATAGAATGCAACTGTGTTGGACCTATCACTGGGGACACATGGCATGGAGTCTGCCTCTGCAGCACAGATATAAGGCTGGCTGGACCCCAGGGAGCTCACTTGCCTGCACTACATGCTACTGGACCACATCCCTGCTACTACTGATGCTGTCCCTGCATCCTCTGGCTACTGCTATGGCACGTACTCTGGAGAGGGCCCCAGCCTTCACTGAGGAGGAGAACCAGGCCCTGCTGGACAGACTCCTTCCACAGTACAGCAAGCTGTATGGGAAATCAGGGGAGCAGGTGAGTGTGCAGTCCACTGCCTTCCTAATTGTGCATGTTGTCTGACTAGCAGTACTAGCAGTGTGTACACCAGTGGCAAGCATACTCACTGAGTACTTTCATCCCCCAAAGTGTGTAGGTACATGTAATGAACAGGTGTTCTGCAGCTAGAGTGCATTTGTTCAAGCTTAAACTTCCCAGGCATTGTTAACATGTCAGACATGCAGGGCATTTGTCCTTTTCCGTGGGTGCACTACCTGTCTCACTCATTTCCCTTTGTGATGATGACATGTATATCCAAATGTGTGCAGCACAAATATGGGGCATGTGTGTTAATGTACTTTTAACTTTGTCATCCTCACAGGTTGATGCCCACCAGAAGCAGGAGATATGGCTGACCATTTCCCGGGCAGTTTGTTCAGTGGGGGTCTACAAGCGCCGGATCCGCAACTGCCAGAAGAGGTGGCAGTACCTTCAGGGCTGGACCCGGAGGATCGCAAGGGTCCAGCTGAAGCTGTCGCCTCCTCGCAGGAGGGGCGGACATCGGACCCTGACGCCCCACATGCTCCGGATACTGGCGGTGGTCTTCCCAGGCCTGGATAGGCAGCTGAAGGCCAGACAGCAGCAAGGAGGGGGTAAGTCCATGCCTAATCTGTGTACTATGTCTGACATGCTAATTGCAGTCTTTTGGCCTGGTCACACTTCCACATTATGTAGGTCTTGTTGTTCAATACTCAGGTCCCTCAATTGTGTGATGCACCCTCCTCATTTGATCCACAGGTGTGGCCCCTAAAGTCTGTTGCTTGTGTCACTTGGGCACTGTGTCCCTGCAGTCAGCTATGCTTCAGCTTCCGGACAACATCTGTTCCCGTGACTCTGTTGTGTGTTTCATGGGTGGGTCAATTGTTTACCCAATGCCTGAGATCTGACATGTGATCTGTGTGTGCCCTTGAAATGTGTTCCAATTGCTGGTCTGAGTCGCCACATGTGGCTGGGGTATTTAAAACAAACCCATGCAGCAGGGGACTCCAATTTGTGGGCCTCAGGAGTACCTATATAAAGTATGTCACACTTGCTTAGCCACCTGACTACTGTCCAGGGCCACACACTGTTTCACGTAGACCTGGGCAGTTATCCCTACTCAAGGGCATTTACAAACACTCTGTAATCCCAATCCTGTGTATCAATTTACAGGTTGTGCTTAGTGACGTGTGCTTTCAGGTGTCTGCCTCTGTGTCATTGTGGTGTGGCTTCCTGTTACGTACAACTGGGATGTTCATGAGTTTGAGGGTCAGCAGGACATCTGAGATGTGACCATGAGAGACAAGACCTGTGTGACATATAGGTGTGTGATCATTTGACAGCGCACAATGGTGTATGCAACTGTGCACTTCAGGCAGCTGGGTTACATGCACAGCAGACTGTGATGTGCTGATGTACAGGGAGTTGTGTTCGCAGAGACTCATATGTCTGATTTGTATGAAGAGGGGTCTTCTGGGTCCGGGATATGTTGTTTGCAGGGGCTGGGCATGTGCACTTGTCAGCTGCAGAGTTTGCTTTACCCCTGAGCTATGATTGTGACACAGTGCATACTGTTGTTGTCTGGATGCCCTGCCCCTGTGACAGGAGACAGTGTTGACTGACTTTCCAGGCATGCCAGTGCCATGACATTTAACTTGCCATGAGTGATCCTGCATTGTGTTCAAGTGTGCTCCATGCACCCCATTGTGGCATTGACTATCAGGACATGAGAACATCACAGTGTGTGTTGCTGGCATGCATTACAAGCATGTTATATGAGTCTCTGGCCATCCCTTCATCTGGACACCTGTACTGAGTCAGTGGCAAGAGATGTGCTGTGTGTATAGTGACATACTCCTACATGTTCACTTGCATGTCCAGAAAATGTGTGGGTGGTGCATTTCGGCACATTGGGGTATTAGCATCCAACATGCAACAGCCATATGGGTGCAAGTCCAGGAGGGATATGTGTGCCATGGTTGATGGTGAGACTGACAATTGGCTTATTCTAAACAGTGTGAGCACTTTGAGCAGTGTTCAGCTGATGATGCCAGACCTTGCCCTGTGATGTGATGTACTCACTGTGGTGTGTGCAGTCAGTGCAGGTGACTGATGTTGTTCTCTTTCTTCCTATTTCTATCCAGATACATCCACGGCCACAGGAGGGAACAGCTCCACGGACCAGGAGGAGCCACAGAGCCTGACTGGGACAGAATGCGAGGAGTCGGGGGGACCCAGTGGCATGGAGGGCGCGTGGAGCCACACCAAGGAGTCCTTAGCGCCATCCACCCCAGCTGAGGGCCACAGCAGCTCGGAGGATGACTCCCTTGTGGAGGCGGGTGTCAGCAGCCACCAAACCCCAGCTAGTGAGGCTGTCCCCGCCATCGCCCTCCCATCGGTTCCCATCCCAGAGGTCCATGGAGGCTCCCGTGTTCGGGAGCATGTCTCCTTTGTGCCAGGCACCGCACCCCCTTCCCCTGTGTCCCCTGCTGCCCTGAGTGAGGGGTCTGTGGACTTACTTAGACAGATCCATGTAGGGCAGACATCAATGCTGTGTCCTCCATGCACACACCAGTCTGTTGACGCAACTGGTGTCGTTCATGGAGGGCATTTCATCGGGCATGTCTGCCCTACAGAGGACCAATCAGTCCGTGGCCTCCTCCCTGATAGCAGCAGTGTCCCTCCTCCAACAGTCCCGCACCCCTCCTACCCCTGCACCACCCACGATTCCTAGCACCCTACCTGTCCCAAGCACACAAACACCTGCACATTCTCACAAAGCCACAGACACGGACAGCACACAAACACCAATAACAAGGTCTAGACGTGCACAGAAGCAAGCGCAGGGGACTGATACCACACTCACAGGGGATGGTTTGCAGACACACACACACAGTCATCCTCAACCACTCCACAGTCCTCCGATACCTCTCCCTCCCAGCACCCTTCCCTTGCCTCACCTGCAACCCCATCTCCACAGAAGCTCTTCCTCCTTGACCTTGGCCTCTTCCCCACCGACCCAGCAGATCCAGATTACAAGAGGAAGAGGAAGTCCCCACACACAGAGGAGAGTGCCCCTCACACCCGGACACCCTCCCCCAGGTGCATTCAGACTGAGGCCCCCTCCCGCAAGTCCCCCCAGAAGAGCAAGACACCACCCCCGGGCCACCACTCCAGAGGTTCCCCCACCCACAGATACACCATCCCCAAAATGCTGAGGCCTTCCCCCCTACCACTTGCTCTTCCACCCCCGGTCAGACGGTGTGGGGACCGTGTTCCCTCCCCCCTCTGTCCTGCCGACCTCACCTGAACCCCATTCCGCTCACATTGAGTTAGGCACTGCAGTGGAGTTCACGACCACCCCGTCTGACTTGGGCACTGCAGTGGGGACCCAATCCACTCCATCTGACCTGCCTACTGAAGTTGTGCTGGCACCCACCCCATCTGACTTGTACTCCACAGTTGTGGCTGCACCCACTACTTCAGTCAGCTCCACTCCAGTTGCCAGTGACTCTCCTGCATCCACCACCCCTTCACTGCCACCTTCTGCTGCGCCCTGATCTTGTCCCTGCGGTGCCTGGCCTGCCCCCATGTATGCCCCTCCGAGGGGATGTCCCCTGTCCTAAGCAGTGCAGGCAAGCAACGTGTGACAGTAGTCACTCAAGTTCACTTCTTGTCATTTGATAATGGACTGGCCATTGGCCTTTGTTTTGAACGGACGTTTATTTTTTCATCTGCTGAATAAAGCTTTTTTCTTTTTCCTTGTGAATTTGATTTAGCTGTACATTATGTTGATGATGTTTAGCATGACCTTGCAGTTGTAATGCTGGATTTCAAAGGTTGAATACTGAGGTGTTGATGTGAGGTACTCCATGTGGTCCATGAGATATGTATCCTATTCTGGTCGGTATACATGTCATCCTTTGCAGCTAACTGGGTGTGTCATGATCAACAATTTGTGAACATCTCTGTAAACATTTAATTTGCATGGTCACAACTGTGGCTTGCACACCGGCACATATGATGTGCTTCCCATTGTCCAATTTGTCTATTTCCCTGACTTTGGGCACATCTCCACTGGACCTACAGGTGTGGGCATCATTGGTGTAGGAGCAACTGGGTCCTATGTGCAACTTGCTGGACATATGTGTGGAGTATGTGCAGATGACTTAAGGGACACTCCCGTACCCAGGCTGTTGTGACCAGAGGCTTCATTGTGTGGTAACTGATGGCTGACTGACCAAGTTTTCTGCTGACATGACTGAGACCTGCTGGGACTATGTTTGGCACAGCTGAGCTTCCACAGGAGTTGAGTCCCCTCAAGTAAGTGTGTTGTTCCGTGACATTGCCTGGGCCCATGGTGTGTGTTGTGTGAGCAAGTGTGTGTGTGTCCACATCCTTTTACATACACAGGCAGTGTTCCCTTGATATGTTCCTGTTGTTGATTCTTGCTGAGTGGTACTGTGTTCATCCCACAACTTTGCCATGGGCTGCCAGATGTGTAGGTGCATGACACACTACTGTTAATTTGTGTTTCATCATTGGGATCTGTCAGTTCTGAGTGGTGATGATGTTGTCAGACGCAGATGGGACACAGTCAGGGGTCCCCAAGGCACTTGTTTGTTCGCAAAATTATGTAGTGGTCCCTAGGTGATACCTTTCAGTGTTTGAGACATGTGTATGTGTGTGTGACTGCTCCCACTTGTCTGGTTCAGGGCTGCAATGTTTGCAGTTGTCAGCATGTGTGCCTAGTGGTTCTCCTTGGCTTCTGCATTGTCCTGGGACTGTGGCAGGTATTCCACAGGTTACGTAAGCTTTGACATCATGGCCATGTACCGCATACTTTGCAGTATGTCTGTCATTCACCAGGGTTGTACACTGTCCTTGTGTGATGATTCTGTGCACCCTCCCAACATTACTGTGTTTGTCATGGGTGCATGTGCAATGTCACCTTTCCATGTGGGCTTCACAGATGCACATTGTTGCAGTTCAGGGTGTGTGGTGTTGAGGGTGGACTGATGTAAATGTTTGCATAGCTCCCGTTTGTCCATGGATGATGGGCCATGCTGAGTGATATGTATTTGTTTAATTGTGATATACGTTTGTGGCACAGGACACATGAGTGGGTTTCTCAGTTTGTACGACATCTACCTTTGTCAGCACAGTGGAGGTGTCATGCATGCTTGTGTCACCCCAATGTCTGGTCCCTGGGGGTAGTGCTGTTGTGTGTCAGTCTCTTGCTGTGTTCGTTTGTGTTCATTCCAGCTTGTGTCACATGTGTCTGTTGTGCTCCCTCTCATCTCACAATGCCTGATTGCCCACTAAGGGGGGCCCATTGATGGGTTACTTTTGTATGGCACTATGTCCACATCTGTGTCACTGTGGTTCAGCCCCCCTCATGTGTTGTGTAGTTGCCTGGGGATACTGACACACACACACACATGTTGTGTCAGAGGTGCAGTGTGAGGTTGCCTGTTTGTGTTTGTGCATCTGCACCAGTGCATTGGTATTGCTGTTGTGGGCCATTGTCTGGATGTTGTTTTTGTGATTTACCCTGCTGTCCCTGTGAGTCATATCACATCATTCTGCACATTCATCCTGGTTGTTAGGTCCCATTGCTGGCATGAAATGGGAGTATGTGACATGACACCCACAGTCTACACAGGCTGTTTTGATTAGTGTGCTTTGTGATGGTCACTTCTGCTTTTGTGTCATTGTACACTGTATGCATTGTCAGCCCCCATGGGTGGTGCTTGTCTGCAAATGGCCGGGAGTATGTTAGGTTATCACAGCACTGTTAGCCTCACCACATCTCTGTGGGTATGGGACACAACCACTACTTTGGCCCAAAAGTGTTTCATGTGTTGGGACCAGGAATTATACATGCTGGTTGGCATTTGCAGCTTTGTCCATGATGACACTTACCTTTATGGTCACTGTGATGAGGGGGGTTTTAGACCCCATCACCACAATGCCCAACATCTGCTGCAGTTTGGAACCCCACACTTAACTTTTTTTCTACACAGTGAGGGGGTGTTATTTTTACATTGCCATCGTGCTAATGATGCTTGCCTTGTGTAGGCCTCACTCATTTTTTGGTCACTTATGTGATGGTAGTTACATTGTATGTACGAAGTCATGATCACTGTTGTGGGCATTTGTCACAGACTACACACTGTTGTCATGATGTACGGGAGGATGTATTTTGCTGACTTACATGATGTTGGTGTATGATGGATGTGTGGCGCATCACACATCCTATGAGAGGGGGTGGCAGTAGTGATGGGCAACATAAGCCCTATGAGTGGGGGTGGCAGTAGTGATGGGCAGCGTGTCCCCTATGGGTGGGGGTGGCAGTAATGATGGGCAACATAAGCCCTATGGGTGGGGGTGCAAGTAGTGATGGGCAATAGGTCCCCTATGGGTGGGGGTGGCAGTAGTGATGGGCAACATAAGCCCTATGGGTGGGGGTGCAAGTAGTGATGGGCAACAGGTCCCCTATGGGTGGGGGTGGCAGGAGTGCTGGGCAACAAACTCCCTATGGGTGGGGGTGGCAGTAGTGATGGGCAACAGGTCCTCTATGGGTGGGGGTGACAGTAGTGATGGGCAACAGGTCCCCTATGGGTGGGGGTGGCAGGAGTGATGGGCAACAGGTCCCCTATGGGTGTGGGTGGCAGTAGTGCTGGGCAACGGGTCCCCTATGGGTGGGGGTGGCAGGAGTGATGGGCAACAGGTCCCCTATGGGTGGGGGTGGCAGGAGTGATGAGCAACAGGTCCCCTATGGGTGGGGGTGGCAGTAGTGATAGGCAACATAAGCCCTATGGGTGGGGGTGCAAGTAGTGATGGGCAACAGGTCCCCAATGGGTGGGGGTGGCAGTAGTGATGGGCAACATAAGCCCTATGGGTGGGGGTGCAAGTAGTGATGGGCAACAGGTCCCCAATGGGTGGGGGTGGCAGTAGTAATGGGCAACATAAGCCCTATGGGTGGGGGTGGAAGTAGTGATGGGCAACATGAGACCTATGGGTGGGGGAGGCAGGAGTGCTGGGCAACATAAGCCCTATGGGTGGGGGTGGCAGTAGTGATGGGCAACATAAGCCCTATGAGTGGGGGCGGCATTAGTGATGGGCAACAGGTCCCCTATGGGTGGGGGTGGCAGGAGTGCTGGGCAACATAGTCCCTAGGGGTGGGGGTGGCAGTAGTGATGGGCAACATGAGCCCTATGGGTGGGAGTGGTAGTGGTGCTGGCCATACAACCCCTATGGTGGCCTGTTGTTAGTGGCCAGGATATGGATCCCCTGTGTGTGTGTGCCATTTTGCGGGTACGTGTCGTTTGTTTGTGGGGTGGGTGTCTGACTTACCGTCTGAGCCGTCCGCGTCTGTTCCTGATCCGGTCATAGATGTACAGTACTGGTATGACCCGCGTTATGGGATTCATGATGTGCTCGTCTCGTACACGCTGCTTGTTGCTCCGTCTCGTACCCGTTGCAAGCTGGTCCGTCTCATAGCCGTGGATTGAGTTTTGGCGTGAATCGTAGCTGATATGCTTCTTTTCCGGAAGCTGTGACGTGCCGTACGTGGCCACCCGTCCGGCACGTAGGAAGTACGCATCGTATTTGTCAGGGCAGAAATTTCTATGGATACTGCTTCCAGGCGACTCGGCGTTAGGAGTTACGGCTCGGACAGAGAATTAAGCTTGAATCACAGCCTACGTGTCGGTCGGGTTTATGGCAGTTATGCGCATTGTGCTTCATCAACAGGACGGACCGGCTACGGGCACGTGTCGGTCGCAAGGTGAGGCTACCAACAGCTCTCCGAGAGCTGTCCGACCCGGATCGGAATCGACCCCTAAATGTAATTTATTTAGTTAAAGATATTAATATTTTATATATTTTATATATATTATTTTATTTTATTTATATTTTTTCATCAATATTTTTTACATCTATATTTTTAACTTCGATATTTTTGATTTGATATTTTTGTACTTACCTGTTTAAGTATAGGCAGTCAATATTTTTTCATTCTATTTTTTTTCGATATTTTTTAAATCGATGTTTTTAGTATCGATATTTTATCAGTGAACTGCCTAAATAGTCAGGTGTGCCATGATGGCCATTTCACCCGTTCAGTCCTCCAGGAATTCTTAGTGTAGCAGTCCGAAGACCCACCTCTGGGGAGAGATTGCTTTCGTATCTATTCTAAGGTACAGGATCTGCAGCTTTAAGTTTGTATCAGATGAACAAGTTGATTAACTTTGGTAACGCCTTATCTGGTAGAGATTACATCTAGCCGCAGATTCCTTAACGGCCTTCCCATCCTCCCCGTTCTGCAAACTGTACATCATTTACAATAGAAGAGATCCTCCAAGAACTCACTTTGCCACACTAGTCGTTTTTCCTAAGCTTCTGGGCTTCTGGGCTGTTTTTCCGCTCCTGGGCTTCTGGAGTGGAGAAATAGTCACAAACTGAGGCCAGCGTGCTGGGGTGGCTCCTATATAGGCACCGCGCATGTCACTTCTGGTGTGGACAACGCCACACGGAACTGAGCAACGCCAAATACTGGTGCTTTAAGTGATTGCTGGAAGATTTGCCGATCCAGGCTGACGCCTGGGAAATAATCTATGATAAGGAATCTGCGGTTAGATAGAGTTTCTACCAAATAAGGTGTTAGCCAAGGTAAGTAACCTATTCTTATTTTTTATTTTGGTTCACCTTACTTTTCTTGGAATTTGCCTAGGTGTGGCAAGTCATCCTATTTAGGATTCATCATTATGGCTCCTATCATATTGTCTTGTATAGTCCTTTTTTTTATAATTGGTCACTCTAATACATGTTGACTTTTTTGGGATTGGTCACTTTGGGCATGTCTTCTTGTTTTTGAGGACACTGTGAGGTATGATGACTGTTTGGGTTCAATCCTTGCAGGCCTGGATGGACCTGGTCACTGTCGACATTTTATCTTGTTTAGGTTTAGACACTGTGGCATGTATACTCTTGGTTGTCATTAGTAGCTTTGGTCATATTGTCTTGTTATGGATTTATTGCTCTAGGAATGATCACTGTCCATGTCGTCTTGTTTGTGATTAGTCAATGTTGTGCATTTTTTCATGTCTAGGATTGGTCACAGTGAAGCGTGTGTTTATTTGGCATTATTTGTTATGAGCCTGTCTCTTTCTCTGGAGATCATTGCGCTGGCACATGCCATCCTGTTTTGGATTGTGGACCATGTTGTCTTGTTTGGGTTTGGTCTCTGTGACGCATTTTATGTACGGTATTTTATTTGGTATTTGTTGCTGTTGTTGTCTTGCTCTGATATATTGTTGCAGCATGTGTCTTTCTTTTTATAAATTGTTCACTGTAACGCATGTCGTTCTGGTTATGGATTGTCACTCAGGTCCTGCCGCTTTCTTTTCGAAGGGTACCAGTCACTTAGTTGCAG
Source organism: Triturus cristatus (assembly GCF_964204655.1). Lineage (NCBI taxonomy): Eukaryota > Metazoa > Chordata > Amphibia > Caudata > Salamandridae > Triturus > Triturus cristatus. Next base: position 930,826,981 of record NC_140584.1, read on the forward strand.
AATCTGAGTATTCTCAGTATGCATTAACTCTATGGCAGAACCTTGTTGGGCAAGCATCTTGTGACCTATTTGGCAGACATGAGCTGGGGAACCAGAAAACCAGGTTAGAGTCCTGGCGTCGGCCGAACATCACGTGATGCTGGGCACCCATTACATGATCTCTCCGTGTCTAAATATATATATATATTCACTGAAAAAACCATAGGTTTCACACATGTTATAGTTAGCTGGACATTTCACTCGTAAAAAACCATTGAAATTCCCCCGTTATAGTTAGTTCAGCTAACTATAACTCGCGCGACCGCAATCCACTGCTGATGACGTCGCATATTACATCACTGTATTCACTAAGATACTGTTAATAAGTCAGTTATACAATTAATTTTACCAAAAAAAACATCCATTAAGACACTTATTTACCCATTTATTCTTCCATTAACCTTTAGATATACATATATAAAAAATATTTTTTTTTCAGAAAGACACATATTCACTGGATGATGTCATCAGTGATGTCATTTGAGATGTCATCAGTGATGTCATGAGTGATGTCACTGACCATGTCATGAGTGATGTAATATGCGACGTCATCAGCAGTGGATTGCGGTCGCGCGAGTTATAGTTAGCTGAACTAACTATAACGGGGGAATTTCAATGGTTTTTTACGAGTGAAATGTCCAGCTAACTATAACATGTGTGAAACCTATGGTTTTTTCAGTGAATTTGCAAGGTTTTTTAAATGCTAATTCCTAACTATAACGTGTGTGAAACCTATGTTTTTTTTTAGTGAATTTGTAAGGTTTTTTAAATGCTAATTTATGTATGTATTATTATAGTTTTTATATATTTATTTTACAATAAACTACCTATGTATATAGTTATAGATTGACTGTATCCTTTAATATGGAATGGCTCAGCTCTTTTATTTTGAATTTGGATAAAGTTGAACAGCATAGTTAATATCTTCTATAAACTTATAAACAGTTTAAAATGTAATTTTTTTTTTTAAGGGTTTTTCACCGTGCGCGCACCATGCGCGCACCCCGTGATTTTTTGAAAAAAAATAAAATGTTTTTTTCACCCTTCGGGGTCCTTCAGGGACCCCCTGACAAAGGCTAGGGGGTCAGGAACTCTCTACCCTGCCCCCTTTTCACGTTCTCCACCTTTCTTTTTCACTGCCACACACAAAATGGCGTCGCGCACCGTGCGCGCACCCCGCGATTTTTTTAAACAAAATAAAATGTTTTCTTCACCCTTCGGGGTCCTTCAGGGACCCCCTGACAAAGGCTAGGGGGTCAGGAACTCTCTACCCTGCCCCCTTTTCACGTTCTCCACCTTTCTTTTTCACTGCCACACACAAAATGGCATCCGACACTTCCTGATTTCGACCGATTCGAATGTTGACTGACATCTAACCACCAATCAGAATTACGCTCGCGCACGGCACCGTGCGCGCACGGTGCGCGCCTATAGATATTTATGTACTTTTAACTGCAATTTTCTCAGGAACTACTGAACAGATTGACACCATATATGCAAAAGGCACATGCCTGACCTGAGGACTACCTCTTTGCCAAATTTCAAGTAATTCTGTTCAGCCGTTCGAGCTGTACCTTCGACTAAAGGTCCTATGGGAAAATGCATGGGGAAAACGTGTTTTGGGACCCCCCCTTTTTTCTCAGCCCCCGCTTGACGAATCACCCCGAGACTTCACCCCGAGACTTTCAGGGTAGGAGCTGAGCGGAGCGCCCCATCAGTTTTGAAAATTTCGCAAGGATTCGTCAACCGGCGCCAAAGTTATTCAAAATAGAATTTTCAGATTTCCTATGGGAACTCGGTCCTAACTATAACTATCTACTGGCGACCGCCAGTAGATAATATATTTATATATATATATATATATATATATATACACATACATACATATATATATATTCCAGAATTCCGCTACTCCTCCTCTTTGCAAAGAAAACGGAACGGACCACAGGGATGTGCCTTATTTTTCGTAATTTATTTAGGGTACAAGTCCCGCCACGACGGGTTTCCACAGGCCTTGATCACAGGCCGTTTTTCTTGCCACCTTGCAGAATAAATGGTTGTTTCATCGCTGATTGATGTGTGGTGCCTCAATCTCAGGGCAGCATCATATGGACAATGTATATATATATTCACTTAAAAAACCATAGGTTTCACACATGTTATAGTTAGCTGGACATTTCACTCGTAAAAAACCAATGAAATTCCCCCATTAGAGTTAGTGCAGGCAACTATAACTCACGCGACCGCAATCCTCTGCTGATGACGTCAGATATTACATCACTATATTTAGACACTTATTTACCCATGTCTTCTTCCATTAATCTTTAGCTATACATATATTACAAATATTTATTTTTCAGAAAGACACATATGTCATCAGTGATGTAATATCTGACGTCATCAGCAGAGGATTGCGGTCGCGTGAGTTATAGTTGCCTGCACTAACTATAACGGGGGAATTTCATTGGTTTTTTACGAGTGAAATGTCCAGCTAACTATAACATGTGTGAAACCTATGGTTTTTTAAGTGAATTTGCAAGGTTTTTTAAATGCTAATTCATAACTATAACGTGTGTGAAACCTATGGTTTTTTCTGTGAATTTGTACGTTTTTTTAAATGCTAAGTTATGTATTTTTTTTTTTTTTTTTCAGGTTTTACACCGTGCGCGCATACACACATATATATTGCTAGTATAAATCAATAAACTCTCCCCTGTCTTCTGCCACAGAGCAGAAGGAGCGGCATACAAAGGAGGTAGAGTTGATTATTTATTCCGCCACGTAAACCACCATCAGTGTACATATTTGGAAACATGGCCTATATGTGCGTGTGTGTAGATAGATAGATAGATAGATGGATGGATGGATGGATTTGTGTAACGTTAAGTGCTCATGTTCGCGCTATATAAAAAAAATGCAAACAAATCACTGAGGGGTGAGCAATGTAGACTAAATTCCTCCAAGTGATGGGCCGCTCTGTCGCTTGCTTTTACAAGGGCCGATTGCCGGAGTGGCAGGACACGAGCTGCGCCTCACATCTCTCAGACTGCCTCGCGCCTCCTGGAAGTGCCGCGCGGCAGCCCTCTTTAATCGCACTACAAAGGTCTCGACTATAATCTCATTACCCTTTGCTCAGGCTGCAAACGCCCATACATTCGAAATAAGATTACAGCGCGCTGCCAATTAATCCAAGTAATTAGGGCTGTACGGAGCGTGGTTAGAGTTTGATTTCACCCGTTTAATTGGCCCTGAAGGGCTGTTAGGCATCCTACCTGGCCAAATAATACAGCACGGCAGTTTAAGTGGAGATGTAAAATAAACAACGTAACGGTACGAGTGAAAGGCACGCCGAAAAACGCTTTGCTTGTCTGCGCACCCAACGCATTCAGCGTAACGGTGTGGTATGTGTGATTACAGAGGCCGGGTGGGAGGGGCGCCGCGGGTATGTCATTGGAGCTCCGAAGTGCCGAGGCCTGCAATACTGCATGGCATTTGCATTTATAAAGCGCTTACTAACCCTGATGAGACTTTGAGTTATTTACCATCGGCGTAAACACACCCTAAAAGCCAACGCTGTTTCAATGCTTAATTTGTTAAAACATAAGCGCAGGGACTCAAGAGTTTTTCGCAGGAGCCTGCTGCAGACTCTGCCGTCCCACAGGGCTGCAGAATACCAAGCGTTTAGCTTTGATTTCACCTCAGGCCTCTTTTTTCCACCACCCTTCCCTTCCTGACTCATTTGTTGTATTTATTCCACGATTTAAAGCAATATATAATTCACCTCGTTCAACTTAAAAAGAATAAAAGACAAAGCTTTGGATGGGAGCTTAAAAATAAATGCATTAAAATAGTGAGTCTTAACCTTTTGACTTCTGTGCAGGAGCGGCCATTATGCGAGCTGGGCCTATGCGCAGGGCATCGACCTCCAGAGGGGCGCTGGAGCTCCCTGCAGCAGTCTTCATAAGATTTGGGTCCAAAGAAAGAAGTGTTAAAGCATTTTTTCTGAAGGCTGCTGGTACCCTTGACAATGTTTGTGTTTGTGTTTCATGGCGCTCCTTAATCTTGCCTACCTCACCTTCCTCCTACTGTTCCGAACTTTTCAATTCATAGACAATTAAAGAGGATGAGTGGGAAGGTGTGCCCAAATTTGTTTCGCCCAGGGGTCTCTCTAATCAAAGGCCAGCTCTACTTCTGTGGGCCTCCAGGCCCCCACTTAATAATTTTTAGAACTGAGGTCCCTCACTGAATCGTTATTGGATTCTAGAGACCCCCCTCTCCCCCCACTGAGTCATTACAGGCAGTCAGGGACCCCAGCCTAAGCATTTTCGATTATTTGAACCGCAAAACAATACACAAAAAATACAGAAACAAGCATTCATCTAACAAATACACAAATGAAGAAATATTGAATTTAATTTACACAAATATAAAAAAAATAACATTTAATTTTAATGCGAAAGTTGGAGCTTTTCTAAATACAACTGAGGCTCTCATTGTCCATACTATATTCTGTTTGATGCACTTGCATGGCTCCTACAAATCAATCTGAGGGTACCAACTCTGGGCCCGATTCACAAAGGGCCTTCGCACTCGCGGCAGGGGCCCCACAGCCGTGGTAGGGGGCCCTCACTCATGGCATATCTCTGCAAAAAGAAACGAGAAACGTCCTTTAGAACGAAGCAGTAATTTCTCTGTGCCTTAACAGTGCCGGCAATAGAACCAACGTGTCTTTAGTACGCATTCTTTCAGCATGCAAGTCGTTATAACAACTTGCATTTGGGGGGGCGCATTTGTGGAATGGGATTGGATTTAAAGTTCAACACCTTCACTACTGTTGCACAGACTGGAGTTGGAATAGTAGATTAACCTATTCCAAAATCCAGCGCCCCCATAAGGCAAGGTATTATAACGACTTGCTTACTAAATACACATTTGTTCTAATGACAGCACCGTGAATGCACAGCGTGATACCGGCTTGCGGACTACCGTCATACATTCATAATAAATTGCAGGTCAGAATTTCTGCCACAAGTGCGGATCCCCCACCACAACTGCGGGGCCTCCCCCACGAGTACGAAGGCCCTATGTAAATCCGACCTTTTTTTTCTAGCTGTTTTTATTAACACAGCAGTAGCCAGCATATTGCACGTAATAAAGTTATCTTCTTGACATAATTTACAGTATTAACAAGCCGTATCAGGGAAATACATGTATATATTGCTACATCTCAGAACAGGGTCACGACAATGAGCCGCTGTTGTCTATCTCCTCATTATCCACCTCGAGACCATAATACATTTTAGCCAATTTCAAATTCCTTCACATTATTAGAACATTTTCAAGTTTCCAATTTTACATTTTGCCTCCTTAGTTATGTACATTTTATTAATCAATTATAAGTATTTAAATTTTCTAAGCAGTCGCTATCACCCTGAGTAGGCTTTAAGAACCCCCAGGCATTCCCACCACTGTTTAAGAACCACTGCATTATAAAGCAAATTAGTTATGGCTCACATTTGAATTTTATAATGAAGAAAAACTATCCTAGTAGGTAAGTAGGTAAAAACAAGTTGCCTTCTAAACTTTACCATTTACAGCTTTTCTTGTTTCTTAGTTCTAGTAATGTTCCAGGACAATGTATGTATCAATGAAATTCTGGAATTGTGCATGCTAGATTAGCTACTTAGTTTTTTTTATTTTACTCTCACTTCAAGTTCTTTAATTGTAGGGGAGAGTGCATAGATCTAACACCTGTTTATATGAGTCTAGGTAGAGGCACTAAAGAAGATCTCGAGCTCATCAATTGGTAACTCAGCATACAAAAAGTTTATCTTTATAATATACATTCATTAAATAGATTATTTAGGCTGGGCACATGGGACTCCGAATAGAAATCATAATACCAATGTTAAGCTTGTTAATTAGTCTGCTTTGATCTTAATGTTAGAGAGAATTAGCACCTCTTCTAATGAATGACCAGACCTGATCACATCTGTTAGAATCATGGACTACCATGGCGGCTGCCACCTATGGGGAGTGGTACGGGCAAATGGGAGGTATGTGCCGGTGCATGCAAAGCAACATTACATCAACATCACCAAAATTGTCGTAACTTTAACTTTATTGTAAATTTAAAATTGTAATGTAATGCATTTTGGCAATTTGGTGCACACACATTAAATAGATTTAAAACATTATAAAAAGAAATCTCACTTACCTTGCGGCACATCTGTGCTCCCGTTCGGTGTCCTTCAGTCCTCGAACATGGACTCCAGGCAACTCCCCTAACCAGTCCTGGCACTGCTCTCATGCTATTAACCAGCATGAGAGCAGCACCAGGATTGGATTGAGCAGGCTCTCTCAGAGCTCCGAAGAGCTGTGGTAAATATTCTTTTTACCTTGACTGAATTTCATACGGAATCTAAAATAAAGTAAAATAGCTCAGAATAACAAGAGGCAGAATCCGTGGTATAAGAGATTTTCTGAATGGGCTTTATTCCAAAATGGCCGACTCGAGTGGCGGCCTTCAGGTTCCGTCACCACGAGGGTTCAGGAAGTGAAGTACAATACTTTATTGACAAGAAGTAACTTTTATAGCTCATACATTACAATGAAATGAATGCAAAAGGCGTAACAATTGATAAGAAAAATGACATAGTGGTACGTAATCGAAACTAGGCGTAATAAGGAGCAGAAAGAAACATGATTGGCTCTGATTATCATGCATAGGTGGATCTATAAGATAATACTTAACATAGATGCGCGCGCAACAGCATGACGTGTGATTGACGTGCAACTAGGGGGTGAAGGGGACTTGACATTTAGCTCTACATGTGGAGACGAGAAGTCTGGGGGGTCAAGTCAACCTAATCCCAAATCATATCTAACATCCTATGTTTAGAGAACTATGTTATCCACAAGAAAAGACTCTCGGACAGAATCTATTCTATACTGACTGTGTGTGCGTGTACAAGCGTCTAAGTGTCTATATGAGATGCGAGGGGCAGAAAACTTTCCATGGCAACAGGGCTATGAATTACTTGCAGGAGGACGGAAAGGCCGAGTCCTTTGCTTGTGAGCTTAGAGGAAATGTTTACCTAAATCACTGGACAGGAATGCATCGGCTGAAGAGCAAAGTAGATAATTCGAAGGTGAAATACAGCTTCTTGGCAGGCAGGCAAAACTGGCCGAGGCAGGCACCGTTAGCTGCACAGGGAGTAGGACAAAGTTCATGGATACAGATGCGAGCTCAAGCTGAAGCTGTCAGAGACAGAGAGCAGGGAAGGCTTTAAGGACAGGATCGGGCCTACTTGCCTGAACTGTAAAAATGGAGTAACTTAGCCATATAAAGTCGGTGGCCTTTCATACTTAGGAATCGAATATCCAGCCCATTGATGGCGGATCTGACAGAGAACATGTTGACGGTGGACGCACATATGTTTGCGTTTTGGAAACTGGAACTGGAGGGAACATACATGTACTTGTGACATGCACATAGAACCGTTGGGGTCCAAGATAGGGGACATAACTGATCAGGAAAATCCACATTTCCACATTCCCTCCTTGTCCCCTACTTGCCCTTCAAGAGATATCAATCTTCATCATTCCATCGATTTGCTCATGGAGCATCATTTCTTCTTCCTTCTTCTTCCGGCATTTTGAACGAGAACCTTGATATGGAATGCATGATGTGGCACACAGACCACAAATCGCTGGTCCACATTGCAGGCATAAACAACTGAAGAGCATAAGAAGGCCAATACCTAGGAAGGATAGAACTCTCCATCCCCAGGCTGATATCACACTCCAAAACCACCCGGACCACGTCCAAGTGCCTGGATTTTCGTGTATCTGGCTCACAATCTTATGAAGGCGTGTTATAGCTTTATATACAGATGGCGAATTTTCTGGTATGAATATGCAGCAGCTGGATCCGATGACCCTGCAAGCTCCGCCCCTATCGGCCAGGATGACGTCAAGGACAAGACGATTCTGGAGAACAACAATTCTCATCACTGATTGTTCCTCTGTCAGATTGCCTAGGGCGGCTATAGTCTCGTTTACTACAGCTTCGAGAGTCTTGGTTAGTTTACGTATCAGCTTACTATTTGATATTGTACCTATATAGGGAAAGATACCTTTATTGAAATCTACATACTTGTCCCATGCCGTCTCAGTATAATCGACAACTGGGAGATCTCTTCGCTCTCTATTGTGTACTAAATGAACATTCCGATAATAATCAGGTGGAGCTAGGAAAACAGGTGGCAGAAGGAATGCTATGTAACAGGTACCATCCCAATCTAGAGGCAGACGCATATATGCCGTCTGACCACATATAAAGTAAGAATGGCGAGAAGCTCTAAATGAAGATTTACCTTGATCACTATATTCTACTGTAGTAACGCATTGGCTATGGCCCATATGTATGGAACCAACTTTTCTTACACATAATTCACCCTTAACCGGAAATACTGACATAGTGGGCAGAATTAGTTCAACTTCGGATTTGACATTCAGAATCATAAGATTAGGTGTAAAATTACCTAATTTATACACTTCATTTTCTAAATCAGTTCCTGTTCTACTGGGGTGACCCTCCTTATTAGGGTGACAGACTTTGAATAAAACTAGATTCAGATTTCCCCATATCCAATGTTGTTGATAAACTGCTGTGTCTGGGTCTATGGAATTTAGTAAACTAAACCATGCTCCACAGGAGCCATTGTGTGTGAACGGATGTGGAAAGAAAGGCAGAACTCCTTTGTTATTCTGATAGGGAGGGAGTCGGCCACACACCCCACAATTGGTGGCATTACTAGTCTGATGGGAATGATGTAACATACTAATGAAGGTGTTATTGCGCAGCGCAAGTCTATAAGATAATTCATGTGGCGGTAGGTCACTAAAAGAATGTTCAGCAGTAATATTATAAACATGTCTAGAAATAGGATGATATATGTGCAAAATCACACTCGTAATGATTATTAAAACACTCAATAAAAACAGAATTAATAATGTCCTCACACAGTAGCTACGCAGTGATTTACAATACGCCTGTCGTTTCAACATTTCTCTGGTATTTTCTCTACTCAGGTCCAAGGGATACATGTCAGAGACAATTCAACCGCTTCACCTTGGAGAGGACTTAAACAATCAAATTGCTCGACTGTTTGGGCCTAAGTTTTAATTTATAGTTCTGAGAGTCATTCCTTTCAACAAAGGGAAGTTTTGAATCAGTCTGTGAGGGAGTGCAGGGCACAGTGTCTATATCCGAGGATAGTCCATGAAATTTCTTAACGTGGCTGGAATGTATCCATCCTTTGCGGCCCTCCACTTTCACGGCTGTTCTTGTGGTCAGCAGGACTAGCTTCGGTGTTTTCCACCTGGGCTCCAATTGGGTTTTCCGATCGAAATTCCTCACAAACACCAGATCCCCCGGAGCAACGTCATGGGGTTTCACCTCAGTGTTGTCAGGAAAAGCTGCAGCTACCTGTGAACGACAAGATTGTAGTGCAGACATCAAGGAAGCCAGGTAATCTGTCAGCATATTACAATTAACATCAGTTATTTTACGTGGTACAGGCGTCCCCCACATATTTGGTGGCCTTCCGAAGATCACCTCATACGGGGATAGCCCTGTTCGAGAGTGTGCTACCATTCTTATGTAAAATAGTGCAACTGGTAATGCTACTATCCAGTCAACACCTTTCTCCTTACATATTTTAGACAATCTGATTTTCAAAATTTGATTATGTCGTTCCACGAGACCTGCTGCCTCGGGGTGTCGGACACAGTGGAATTTCCACTGATATCCCAACAAAAGTGAGACATGTTTCATTAATTCGGATGAGAAAGGCTGGCCGTTATCTGAATATACAACACGTGGTAAACCGTACCGCGGGAAGAATTCTCGAACTAACTGTTTGGCAGTAGTCGGGGCCGTGTAATCTGATACTGGGTACGCCTCAGTCCATCGGGAGAGAGCGCAGACAACTACCAGAACATATTTGAATCCTCGACATCGTTCCATCTGGATATAATCCATTTGGAGCACTTCAAAAGGATGGTCAGGAGTCTGGAATCCACCCTGTTCTACGGGAACACTTTTTCCTGGGTTGAACTGACAACATATCATACAGGTACGGACTTTTTGTTTAGCTGCTGCTCGTAAATGTTTGTTGAACCAAATGTGTTGAATGCTATCTAGCATAGCTTTCTCTCCTAAATGCGCTGGGCTGTGAATTGTAGCTATAATGGCTTGGACCATAGAGTCAGGAAGAAACCATACAGATTTCTCCTTCGTCATCCATCCCTGATCTGTCTGGATCCCTCCTAGTTCAGTCCATTTCTTTAATTCCTCTGCAGTAGCATGTGTCTGTATGTCAATTACGTCAAGTGCGGGATCCTTAATTGTCATACACTGTGTTGGTGTCTGAACTATTGGCTTTGTCATGTCTAATGTGCGATTCTGAGCAGTCTGTTTAGCTGTTCTGTCAGCTAAATCATTGCCTTGAGAAATGATATCAGTAACCTTCGTGTGTGCTTTACATTTCATAATCGATATGGCAGTTGGTAGATGTATTGCGTCTAACAAGGCATGAATGAGGGTTCCGTGCTGAATGTGGGCACCATGGGAGGTTAAATAACCTCTCTCTCGCCACAGCACGCCGAAGTCGTGTACAACTCCGAATGCATAACGTGAGTCAGTGTATACATTAACTTTCTTATTTGTGGCTTGAATACAGGCTTGTGTTAGAGCAATAAGTTCTGCTGCTTGGGCTGACAAAGTATCTATACAATTTGTCTCAATAACTTCAGTGTCTGTTGTGACTGCATACGCGGCCACTAAGTCTCCTGTACTTGCTCTCATGCACGATCCATCTATATACAACGTCAGGTCTGGATCTAACAATGGAACGTCTGTCAAGTCTTGTCTAGGTTTCGTCTTTATTTCAATAATTTCAACACAATCATGAGCTAGTGGGTCTGTTCCAATTACAGGTAATAGTGTAGCAGGATTCAATGTATTACACCGTCGGATCTCTATGTGTGGCTGAAACAATGTCAGTTCATAACCGGTAAGTCTTGCTATGGTCAAGTGTTGTGTTTGTGTTCGGTTCACAAGAACTTCTACTGCATGTGGTACTTGTACTGTCAATGGATGTCCTAACACTATGGCATCGCTTTGTCTGATTGCTAAAGCTGTTGCTGCCACTGATTTCAGGCATGCGGGCAAAGCCTGAGCTACGGGATCTAATGTACTGGAAAAATAAGCACATGGCTTGCGTGATCCTGCTTGTTCCTGTGTGAGTACTGACAAAGCAGTACCTTCGCGTTCTGTGACAAAGAGTGTAAAATGTTTGCTATAACATGGTGTTGCTAAAACAGGTGCTTGACATAAAGCTTCCTTTAAGCTTTCAAAAGCTTGTGTATGTTCCTGAGTCCAAGGGAGAACAGTCGATGTGGCTGCCTCCTGTGTGGTTAACTGAATGAGTGGTTTTGCTAGAAATGCGTACTGAGGGATCCACTGCCTACAATATGAAGTGAGGCCTATGAAAGCCCGCACCTCCTTTTGTGTCTGGGGTATTGACATGTTAGCAATTAACTGGATGCGATCTGGTGTAAGCTGCCTTCCCTCCTTGGACAGCGAGTGACCAAGATAAATAACTCGCTGGACACAGAATTGCAGCTTAGAAGGAGACACCTTGTGCCCCTTGTCGGCTAGAAAATGTAAAACTGTCAGAGAAGCCTTTTCACATTCAGGTTCGCTTCTCGCGGTGATCAGCAGATCATCGACATATTGAAGCAGTGCAGTATTGACTGGCATGTGGATACTGTCAAGTTCTCGTTTCAGTGCTTGGCTGTAGATGCTGGGGCTTTCTGTGAATCCTTGGGGAGCGCGTGAGAATTTAAAGCTGCGCCCATTTAAACTGAATCCGAACAAATATTGGCTTTCCGGATCTATTGGGACGCTAAAAAAGGCATTCTTGAGATCAATTACAGTAAAGAATGTTGCTTCGGAATCAATTGCTGTCAATAATGATGATATATCGGGGACCACAGGAAATTGTGGCACAATGCACTTGTTTAGTTCTCGCAAATCAATAACCAATCGGTATACTGGCGGAGCAGTAGGGTCAGTTCGTTTAAGAATCGGAATTATCGGTGAATTACATACATTGGAGTCTGTTTCTACAACTACTCCCTGGGCAATTAGCTCATCAATGATTTTCAGCAAAGCCACTACAGCATCATGCGGTAACTTGTATTGTCGCATTCGTGGTAGTACCACTCCTGCTTTCAATGTGACTCGGTATGGTGTAATGTTCATGCAGCCAACATCCGTAGGGCCTTGTGCCCATAGATGTACTGGTAAAGTCTGTAGTCGGGGATCCATGTCCCTAGACACATAGTGACCTTTAAAATCACGTAGAAACAACCTTACTCCTTCCGGAGAACAACATATTATGGCTCCTAGTGCTTTCAGAGTTTTAATTCCTAACAGATTTTCTGGGCATGATTTAGTAAGCAATAAATCTGTAGTTCGTGTCAAAGGTCCTATCGTAAGTGGGAGAGGCTGTGATACTTCATTAACAATAGGTTTTCCTGAAAAACCAAGGGAAACATTTTGAGAGCCTGAGAGGGGTGCCCCTGGAACTTCACTACGTTTTATAGTTGTACGACTTGCCCCTGTATCGAGTAAGAATTTTCTATCTTGACCTAATAATTCACTATGTACATAAGGTCCTTCTTGATCTACAGGAATCTCGATAAGCGGTAAGTCAACTTCCCTCTCTAGGCTGGTTCATGCGTAACGCTGATACTCAGGATATTCATACTGTGCAGTCTGATACATTTGTCGTGTGGTGGTTTGTGTGGCAGTAACAGGCAACGGTGGTGCAGCTGGCACAAACTGTATTGGCTGTTGTGCGGCTGGCATGGCCTGGGAATGTGCCAAATGTGGCATAGCTCCTTGTTCATTCTGATCTTGTCTGAGTGGCCGTGATCTTTCTTGTGTTTTACCTATGGCGATATTGTGTTTTAAAACTGGACAATCGTGTACGTAATGACCTGGCTTTTTGCAATAATTGCATGTCCCTTTTACCGGTCCTGCTGAATCGGACTGTGTCATACCCTTTTTATGTCCTTCAGCCGGTACTGTCTGAGACACTAGCATTTTCATTTTTGTATCTTTCATACGTCTTTGTTCGTGTTCTTGTTCATCTCTAATTCTATTGTGATGATACTGTAACATTTGTAGCATTTGTGACGGAGTGTTACTTTGCCAGGTACTCTCGAATTTCAATATTCTATTCTTTACTGGAGGTAATGCATTTTCTACTAATTTTGTCACAAATAAATGTGGATACGACTCACTACTTGTTTTTATACCACTATTTATTCCAAAACATTTTTCAAATCGGGCATAATAGTCGCTTGTGTCTTCATCATGCTTTTGTTTACAGGCCGTGATTGCACCCCAATCTTCCTTTTTCGTAGTTAACAAACGTGGCAGTACTTGTACTAGTAAACCTGGTAATGCTTTGACTTTATCCCCGAGCCCTGAACCTGCAGCTCGGGCCTTTTCTTCCGTTTCTAATGCTGTCCAATCTATCTTTTGGTCTCCCACTTCCCACTCTTTTTCTTTCAGTTTTTCATAAATACCAGCAGGTAAGAGCACCTTTAATATCGTCATAATATCAGGATAGGTATACTCTCCCATCAGCAACATGTCCTTAATTTCTCGGTGGAAACCCGCTGGGTCTTTGTCATGACTTGGTACTACTTTCTTCATTTCTAACAATTCAATTTTTGATATGGGTGTGTATACAAATACACGGTGAAACTCATTGTCTTCGCCTTTTATTGGGTGCACTTCTCGTAAGGGATTTTGTCTATCCATATAATACGGCGTTCTTTCTCTGCGGGGCAGCGGGAAAGAATCCGGATTTATAAAAAGGACATACTGTTTACGTGACACTAATATTTCTTTAATCAACTTGTTACTAGAACCTCTCCATCTGTTCGTGAGTAGTTCCGTTAATATATCAGGTAAAGGACCAGGGTCAGCATGTTGGCTCTTATATAGTATAAGGAGTTGCTGAATCATATAGATTCCAGCTAAACGTTGTTCATCTGTACTAAGGTTAAAAAACGTGTGTGCTACGGTCTCATCACCGTATTTTTCAGGACTGTCAATCCAGTGAACGGCTGATCTGGCCAATTCTTGCTCATCCATGGAATCGAGGAGGTGGTAACCCCTTCGTTCTCGTAGTAGTTTATCTGCGGCTTGGAACAGATGTTCAGGAGACTTTAAATTTATCACAGGCGTCGGATACGTTCTGCTATTATTTGGACATACAGAGTGTATGGGATCAGAAAAGCATCTAGTATTATCACAGGATCTTCCTCTGCCTACGTATGCTATGGTTTCTGACTGTCTTGCGGAATTCCCTGATTCGGAGACTTCATCTTGCTCGAACTCGTCTGTTTCCAATCTTTCTTCGTGAATGCGTTCTATTTCTCTACGGATTTTTCGGCACATGGCTATTATACAGTTTTTCTTATCGTGTCTCCCTTCTGATATATTCTGGCTCCATCTTGTAAGAATAAGCATTGTATTCGGGTCTACCCCCGGACGGTCTTGATTTCTGATCACGCAGTTTATGAGGAAACGTAACAGTTCCCCCTGTATCTCTACTTTCTGGAATTCCATAGCTCTGTTAATACATTCTGGGTCTCGCCCTGTTTGGACAAAATGATATATGTTATCTAGATGCGTAGTCATTCCTGGTAACCTCGCTAAATACTCTGCGGCTCGTCTGATACGTAATGATGCCAGGACCATTTCGTCCTCTTTACCGACCACCGGGTCATATCTACAATCTATAAGGAGTTCCTTAAGCGTACGTTCACTTACGAATTTGGGTGTACGTGAATGCGCTGATTCTTGAAAAATAAGTTTATTTATTCTAGGTGGCGTAAAAGTATTGCTTGCACCTCCCGTGGCCCCTTCAGGGGCGTCGGGTGTGAATGGATTCGTCGAACGTGACACAGCAACTATAGGTGTCGATACCACTGTAGAATCGATTTCGGGGACAGATGCGGAAACAGACGTGCTTGCCGGAGCTCGCGTCGGGACTTGCTGTTGCACGGGGACAGATACCTGATCCTGACGTTGAACCCCTCCGCCAGACGGTCTATGTGGTGTGGGGTTAGCATACTCGGGAGCTGCGTCATCTAGATATGAGGAAAGAAAAACATCTTCTGCGGTTCTGGGATGCCCTTTTGGATGTACCTTAATTGGAAATAATGGTGGTGGCAAGTCTTTTGGCATCTCTGGAACAGCCTTAGGTAGTCCTTCGGCTAGGAGGGGATACATACCACTCATAAGAGCGTTTCTTTGTCTATCTACTTGTTCTGATTTTACTCGGATACCTTCCTCAATTAATATATTTTCTTGAACTTCCTTTGAACTTTCTTTACTCCTCTCTTCCTGTCTACGTGCTTTTTCTGTACGTCTATGAGATTCTTTACGCCATAACTCAACAGCGTCTTTCTGTGACTGTCTGACTTTTCTTTTCCATAACTCTTCCTCCACTTTCATGATGCACTCTGCATCCCAGGTTCCCGCTGCGGGCCACCTTTGACTTTCCGGCAATCCCTTGGTATAATCTACCCACAGATCAAGAAACAATATGGCATCTAAGCCATGCTTGTGATACATAAAATGCCCTGGGGTGTCCCTAGGAGGAATAGGAACTGCTTCTTCGAGCACCCCTTTTCTGGTAGTAATCTGTCTTAACTTCGATAAGAGCGGCATCTCGACAACTGATCTGATACTTACTCTTGAATTCACTTAATACGGAAAACACAATAATGAACGGTGAACAATGAACAATCATTCATACCACAATATGCAAGACATTTGAACACTTTAAACATTTAAACATTAAACATTTTAAAAATGACCGACGATGATGACAGTCTGCATGACTAATCACCAAGCTGAATTCTTGACAATAACTGAATACTTCGGAATACTTGATATACTGCTAAACAGTACATATACACCGCTAAACAGTGCAGACCGGATTTGTGTACCCAAATCCGTCTTGACCGGCACAACCTATGTGCTGTCAACACGCCTCCCCGGCGATGGTACTCACCGAGTAGCTCCTTGAAACGGAAGGCCTCAGAGAATGAACGGGACTCGATGACTGCGGACAGCGGACCCTCTGGACATCGGGATTTCGAAAACCTGGTGGGCCTCTGTATACCTCGGATCTTGCTCTCTCAGCTAGGCTCTGGTCGGGATACTTCGCACTTCTCACCGCCTCGTCTGGGTTGATCGCAGCCTCAGTCGCCCCCGCTTGACCGGAGGGAGCTTACAGGAAATCCTGCTGGTACGCGTTTATGGTCCGTCCAGCTGTGGCAGGAGACCGGGCCTGCAACGCACCGCCGGCGCGTGAGATGAGAAAGTGTCCCTGTAGGGGCGCCATTATGTGGTAAATATTCTTTTTACCTTGACTGAATTTCATACGGAATCTAAAATAAAGTAAAATAGCTCAGAATAACAAGAGGCAGAATCCGTGGTATAAGAGATTTTCTGAATGGGCTTTATTCCAAAATGGCCGACTCGAGTGGCGGCCTTCAGGTTCCGTCACCACGAGGGTTCAGGAAGTGAAGTACAATACTTTATTGACAAGAAGTAACTTTTATAGCTCATACATTACAATGAAATGAATGCAAAAGGCGTAACAATTGATAAGAAAAATGACATAGTGGTACGTAATCGAAACTAGGCGTAATAAGGAGCAGAAAGAAACATGATTGGCTCTGATTATCATGCATAGGTGGATCTATAAGATAATACTTAACATAGATGCGCGCGCAACAGCATGACGTGTGATTGACGTGCAACTAGGGGGTGAAGGGGACTTGACATTTAGCTCTACATGTGGAGACGAGAAGTCTGGGGGGTCAAGTCAACCTAATCCCAAATCATATCTAACATCCTATGTTTAGAGAACTATGTTATCCACAAGAAAAGACTCTCGGACAGAATCTATTCTATACTGACTGTGTGTGCGTGTACAAGCGTCTAAGTGTCTATATGAGATGCGAGGGGCAGAAAACTTTCCATGGCAACAGGGCTATGAATTACTTGCAGGAGGACGGAAAGGCCGAGTCCTTTGCTTGTGAGCTTAGAGGAAATGTTTACCTAAATCACTGGACAGGAATGCATCGGCTGAAGAGCAAAGTAGATAATTCGAAGGTGAAATACAGCTTCTTGGCAGGCAGGCAAAACTGGCCGAGGCAGGCACCGTTAGCTGCACAGGGAGTAGGACAAAGTTCATGGATACAGATGCGAGCTCAAGCTGAAGCTGTCAGAGACAGAGAGCAGGGAAGGCTTTAAGGACAGGATCGGGCCTACTTGCCTGAACTGTAAAAATGGAGTAACTTAGCCATATAAAGTCGGTGGCCTTTCATACTTAGGAATCGAATATCCAGCCCATTGATGGCGGATCTGACAGAGAACATGTTGACGGTGGACGCACATATGTTTGCGTTTTGGAAACTGGAACTGGAGGGAACATACATGTACTTGTGACATGCACATAGAACCGTTGGGGTCCAAGATAGGGGACATAACTGATCAGGAAAATCCACATTTCCACAGAGCACTGGAGGCCTTTGCTCAGTCTTAACCCGGCTCAGCTGTCGAAAACAGCTGGGTTGAGAGGTTTTAAGTGCACATTTCTGGCTGTCCGTCGCAAAATGGCCGGCCAAAGGGATATGCACACTTTAAACATAAGTCCCTGCCCATAAGTTCTTTCTGCTGCTGCCAGTCAGCAGCTGCCCCGCCCCCGTCCTGACACTCAGCTCGGAACGGGGTTATTGAAAAATAAAATGGTAATACATTAACTGTATTACCATTTTATTTTTCATCTCTGGGGTATGAGGGCCATTTCAATCAGTGGGGCGTCACACCTCCACGCAAATGAAGGAGCCCCCCGGTAGACTGCATAAAATTATAAACTCTTCCACTTACCAATAACCTTACAACTAATAGATCATTTCAGCTAGGTTTATGTCTACATCAAACCAGACAGCAGCATACCAACATAACTGTGAAGAGAGGTACTATATCATGAACTGAAATATTGGTGTAGTGCAATAAAGTTATCCAAGAATTCTCATAAAGCTTTCACAATTTGAAACCGAAACCCACGCAGAACCTAATGTTGAGAACAAAAGATACTGAGTGCATTGTTTTTTTAAATGTTACTAGCAACATTTAAAACATTTAGAACACAGAATTAGTATGTGGCAATAGATTGCAACAAAAACATCTAAATGTTATGTTTACAAAAGAAGAGGGGCGGCAGTTGGCATTGTGTATAACAGCTTCTTCTTGCAGAGCTCCTATGATGACTTTGCTCTGCCTGCTGTTGGTCCTACTTTCGGGCGTGGCAGCATAGGAAAACAAACATAGATGTTTCTGCATTGGTTGACATTACTGTTGTCTGTGGAGATTCTGGATTAGCTGAGTAAGAGGCAATGAAAGATGTACGCCAACCGCCTAGATGGCAAATTGAAACAAAATTGTAGACATGGATTCTTGGCTACACTTTGTGGGAGGTTCTTCGGGGCACCTCTTTTCAGCATGATACTCAGATGATTGGAGAAGCCTCTTGATTTTGGCTGTCTGTCCAGAGGTAAACCTGCATCTCCACTCTCTCATGCTCCAAGCATCCCCTACGCTGCAGGCCTTTGTAGAAAGAGAAGAGCTCCTTGGTGCAGTGCAGGATATCACCAACTAATGATAGGGCAAACAGAAATGGTGTCAGCACTGGCTAATACTGCCAAAAATCTGAACAGCGTGGAAAAAACTATGGCTGGCATGGAAGCCGTTATTTCCCATTTCTATGGGTACCTCTCAGGCTACCACATTATTCGCGACCCAGAGATGTCCCATTTTACAATCTTAAACCTTCCTAACATTCCATAGCTAGAATTTTCTCCATTTAATTCAAACAGTTCTTTCATCCTGAACATTCTTATTAACTGTTACTGTTACCAGTCCCACCTTGGATTATGCTCAGCACAAACCTTGCAAGATTTCTCTCTCTCAGGGGTGATTTTTAATGGGATATATTTTTTTAAATGTATTTTTCTTTATTAGGAATTTAATAAGTACAAGTACATTCTCATAGGTACAGCACGTTTTCCATCACGAAACTGAGTCCATATGCCTGTATACACTGTGTTTCTTTCCCTACCCACCAACATCCATCTGATCTCTACGCCCGACACTTCCAGGCCTTTCCCTACCCACCAACATCCATCTGATCTCAACGCCCTACCCTTCCAGGCCTTTACCTACCCACCAACATCCATCTGATCTCAACGCCCGACCCTTCCAGGCCTCTCCTCAAGGGCAGGAAGGCAGGAAGATAAGGAACCGGTCATGTATACGTTCCAGGAGTGCTTTTCCCCTTGGTATTCAAAGAGTTCTGCCCTCCCCAGCCCGCCACCTGCTCCACCGTAGCACTGTCAGGGCAGTTCGGCTTCCAAATCAATCTGGAGTGTTTGTATCCCCGGTATCCGATGGGTTTAGTAACATATATGATTTTAGAGGGTCCCAGATATCTCTCGGTCTGGAGGATGGACGCATCAGTTCTGACTATATAGATAGCTGTTCCTGGCAATATATCAGGTCCCTTATCCAATCTTTATATTTGGGAGGCCTCCCCCGCCCCCATCTGCATGCCACTCTCCGCTTGGCCATAAGCAAGCCAAGTGACTGACTGTAACATCCACCTTTTCAGTATAGCCTAGCAGTGCGACAAGAGGAGTAAGTTGTAGTTGCCTACTTATCATCTGGGATAGAGCATCCTCTATTTGTATCCAATATCTGTGGACCTCAGGACATGCCCAAGCTAAATGTAGGAAATCCGCTCCTTCGGCTCTGCACCTGTCACACCTATCATTGGGCGCAATCGGTAGCGACAGAGCCAGGACCCCCCGTTACGCCGCTGACACGAGTAGCCTCACAATAAGCTGATTGGGGCCAAGGGATATGTGGGAGGGCGGGTCGGATATACAGACGCGGAGGCTGAATATATGTTCCAAGTGAGAATGGTTTATTGTCAGACAGGCCACTCTTTGCTATGGGGGTTGGAAAGATATCGGTTCTCGTTCCTGAAGAGGTACTGGGGCAACGCTGGTCGTCGTCTTCTTCCTCAAAGTTGGACCTCAAAGGTGTCCGCTTCGCTTCTGCGGCCGTGGTTGGTTCCTCCCGAAGGCTCATGAAAAGAAGAAACAGGGGGCCGTCAGTGTCAGATTCACTCAGAGTTAAGGGTTACTTTACCCGTCACCTCACCCGGGGTTCTGTGTGGGTTGGTCCTGTTACTGGGAACACCGTGCCTCCACTTTGTGTCGTAAGATGAGACCAATAGTAAGGGGAGTGTGGATCATCTACGTCACACTAGAATCGGGGTAATTCGGCTCACGCTAAGAAAAGAAAAGAAAATGAACCACAGGGTCGTGCGGGGAGTGGTACGTTTGGTGAGGAGGATATGTGCCCGGTTGCTTGATATACAAGACCCGCCAGACACGCTCGGTGCTCAGGGAAACCACGGAGAGATGCTCAGGACAACAAACAGTGCAGGGGGAATAAACTACCAGTGCCCCGGGGTCCCGCCCGTGCCAGTTCCGCCCTAGCCACCCTCAGTGTCCTCCCTCCGCCCTCTACCCTACCGGCCTTTCCCCTGGAGTGTCGTTACTCACCCGGCCCCGCCGCAACTCTCCAGAGCTGCGGCCGCTCCACAGCCTCCTCCGGGGGACACCACCAGTCCTCACTCCAGAACTTCTCCGGCTCCTCCGCCTCGAGCTCCTCCGCCTCGATCTCGTCCTGGTCCGGTTCGCGGCCGTTCGTCTCCTCTTCTCCCTGCTCTACTCGCGTCGTCCTTCGTCTTCCTCCTGCTCCGCTTCGAGAGAGTACGTCCTGGGTTAGGTCTCCTATGAGTGGTGGAGCCGGACTGCTTCCGGGGTTAGCCCCTCCCTCGTGCCGCGTCAGGTCCGCCTGTAGGAAGAGAGGAAAGGGGGGTGTGGTAGACGGACGGTTCGGAACTGCGTCTCTAGACCTACGCTGTCCCTCTGGCGTTCGTATTCCCCGTAAACCAGGTGAGACAGGGGTTGGACATCGTGGCCCCGGCCCCACCTCCTCACAGGATACCTTGTGGCAATAAAGAGGTGGGAATTTATCTCCTCCATAAGATTGAGATGGTGTATTAACTGCCCATCACTTCCGTGATAACATATGGACACGGCCAGTATAGCCATCTGCTTGTTTTATTTTATTTCATTGTTGAATGCAGAGTGACTCGAATTTTGTTGATCCTGATAAATGCCTAAGAAGTCCTGTTGGAGTCGGACAAAGCAGAAACTTGTTGACCGCTATGGGCGTATATTTGCTCTGAACCCCCAGTCCTCTCAGTTTTTAAGCCTATCCAAGGGTACCACCGAACAAAGTCATTTGGCCCCTGAGATAGTTTTAATCTTATCATTGATTTTTGTCTTTGCACTCTGCCCCTCACTCACCCATTTGCTTAGGGTTATGCCCCACTCTGAAACACTGTACAAAAAGGGGTGGTGATGGACGGAGCATCAGAACCAATCAAACACTCACACCCAGTCAACAGATCTGGGTTTGATCCATCACCATTCTTTAGCCCACTCTGCCACCCCAGTTCAGACATGGCCATATGCAAATCAGTCTGACCCTGTGCCTCATGGGAACAGTCCAGCCCGAACTGCCAAGCCATGCCTTCCCTGGACCAAAAACAAGCTTCCTAGGACCGGTTTCTGGCATTTCAGCCGTCTTCAGCCAGGCTTGCTTGAATCCAGTGGCAAAGTGAGCAAGGGACTCACGTCTGAGCATACCCTGCCAACTTATGGCGAAAAAGCAGTACAAAAAGGGGTGGTGATGGACGGAGCATCAGAACCAATCAAACACTCACACCCAGTCAACAGATCTGGGTTTGATCCATCACCATTCTTTAGCCCACTCTGCCACCCCAGTTCAGACATGGCCATATGCAAATCAGTCTGACCCTGTGCCTCATGGGAACAGTCCAGCCCGAACTGCCAAGCCATGCCTTCCCTGGACCAAAAACAAGCTTCCTAGGACCGGTTTCTGGCATTTCAGCCGTCTTCAGCCAGGCTTGCTTGAATCCAGTGGCAAAGTGAGCAAGGGACTCACGTCTGAGCATACCCTGCCAACTTATGGCGAAAAAGCAGTACAAAAAGGGGTGGTGATGGACGGAGCATCAGAACCAATCAAACACTCACACCCAGTCAACAGATCTGGGTTTGATCCATCACCATTCTTTAGCCCACTCTGCCACCCCAGTTCAGACATGGCCATATGCAAATCAGTCTGACCCTGTGCCTCATGGGAACAGTCCAGCCCGAACTGCCAAGCCATGCCTTCCCTGGACCAAAAACAAGCTTCCTAGGACCAGTTTCTGGCATTTCAGCCGTCTTCAGCCAGGCTTGCTTGAATCCAGTGGCAAAGTGAGCAAGGGACTCACGTCTGAGCATACCCTGCCAACTTATGGCGAAAAAGCAGTACAAAAAGGGGTGGTGATGGACGGAGCATCAGAACCAATCAAACACTCACACCCAGTCAACAGATCTGGGTTTGATCCATCACCATTCTTTAGCCCACTCTGCCACCCCAGTTCAGACATGGCCATATGCAAATCAGTCTGACCCTGTGCCTCATGGGAACAGTCCAGCCCGAACTGCCAAGCCATGCCTTCCCTGGACCAAAAACAAGCTTCCTAGGACCGGTTTCTGGCATTTCAGCCGTCTTCAGCCAGGCTTGCTTGAATCCAGTGGCAAAGTGAGCAAGGGACTCACGTCTGAGCATACCCTGCCAACTTATGGCGAAAAAGCAGTACAAAAAGGGGTGGTGATGGACGGAGCATCAGAACCAATCAAACACTCACACCCAGTCAACAGATCTGGGTTTGATCCATCACCATTCTTTAGCCCACTCTGCCACCCCAGTTCAGACATGGCCATATGCAAATCAGTCTGACCCTGTGCCTCATGGGAACAGTCCAGCCCGAACTGCCAAGCCATGCCTTCCCTGGACCAAAAACAAGCTTCCTAGGACCGGTTTCTGGCATTTCAGCCGTCTTCAGCCAGGCTTGCTTGAATCCAGTGGCAAAGTGAGCAAGGGACTCACGTCTGAGCATACCCTGCCAACTTATGGCGAAAAAGCAGTACAAAAAGGGGTGGTGATGGACGGAGCATCAGAACCAATCAAACACTCACACCCAGTCAACAGATCTGGGTTTGATCCATCACCATTCTTTAGCCCACTCTGCCACCCCAGTTCAGACATGGCCATATGCAAATCAGTCTGACCCTGTGCCTCATGGGAACAGTCCAGCCCGAACTGCCAAGCCATGCCTTCCCTGGACCAAAAACAAGCTTCCTAGGACCAGTTTCTGGCATTTCAGCCGTCTTCAGCCAGGCTTGCTTGAATCCAGTGGCAAAGTGAGCAAGGGACTCACGTCTGAGCATACCCTGCCAACTTATGGCGAAAAAGCAGTACAAAAAGGGGTGGTGATGGACGGAGCATCAGAACCAATCAAACACTCACACCCAGTCAACAGATCTGGGTTTGATCCATCACCATTCTTTAGCCCACTCTGCCACCCCAGTTCAGACATGGCCATATGCAAATCAGTCTGACCCTGTGCCTCATGGGAACAGTCCAGCCCGAACTGCCAAGCCATGCCTTCCCTGGACCAAAAACAAGCTTCCTAGGACCGGTTTCTGGCATTTCAGCCGTCTTCAGCCAGGCTTGCTTGAATCCAGTGGCAAAGTGAGCAAGGGACTCACGTCTGAGCATACCCTGCCAACTTATGGCGAAAAAGCAGTACAAAAAGGGGTGGTGATGGACGGAGCATGAATGAATGAATGAATGAAGCAGAACTTGTAACGCGCAGACTTAGCCCAATGGGCGTCAAGGCGCCTAACATAAAAGCTGACTGAAAGAACACATGAGAGCTTACTGATATGCCTTTATAAAAAACCAGGTTTTAAGCGCTTTTCTAAACAAAGACAAAGAGGGAAGCGCCTTAATCTCTAGAGGAAGGCCATTCCAGAGTAGGGGCGCAACGGTGGAAAAAGCTCTGCTCCCCCATCTGGATTTTTTAGAGCGGGGGACCACAAGCTTATTAGCGTCTGCAGAACGCAGAGACCGGCCAGGAACATATCGAGTAAGCAGAGACCCCAACGCATTTGAGGGGCCAGCCTGCACAGCCCTATAAGTGAGACAGAGAAGTTTGAATGAAATTCTGAATCTGATAGGGAGCCAATGCAAGTTCCTCCTGGCCATCGTCGCCGAAGAGTCCCTGGGGAGTGCTAAGACAAATCTAGCGGCAGCGTTCTGTACTACCTGCAGACGTTGTATCAGATATTTATTAGACTCCGCGTATAGTGCATTGCAGTAATCTAATCTGGAGCCCACGAGGGCCGTGACTGTCTGTTTTCGTGCCTGCGGGGACAGATAATGAATAATGCGTTTTAGAATTTTAATAATTCCCCAGCAAGTAGCCACGGTCCTGTTAGCCTGGCTATTCATGGCAAGTGAGGTGTCAAAAATGACCCCAAGATTCCTAGCCGTAGAGGAGGGAATAGGGCAGGTTCCTAAGGACGGAGGCCACCACTCATTGGACCAGATGTTTTGATCTTTGCCGAACACAAGGACCTCCGTTTTGTCGGCATTGAGTTTTAATGAATTAAGCACCATCCACTCAGCCACCATCTGCATGCAGGCCCTAAAGTTCGCGGCAGAGACACTCAGAGAATGGTTGAGGGACACCATAATCTGAGTGTCATCCGCATAGGATACCACCTCCATCCCCTGCGATTTTACTAATCTTGCAAGGGGGGCCACGTACAGATTAAATAGGCTAGGGCTCAAGGCCGAGCCCTGGGGCACTCCACATTGCAAAGATTTAGCAGGGGAGAGGTAATCCCCCAGCAGAACTCTTTGCTCTCTCTGATGCAAGAAGGAGTCCAAAAGGCTGAGAGCCTGTCCTGCGACCCCTGCCTCCCTCAACCGCGATGTAAGGGTGGAGGGAGACAGGGTATCGAATGCTGCAGTCAGATCCAGCAAAACAAGAATCGTCGACTGACCCAGATCAACTTTACGCCGGATGTTATCCACTACCATAGTCAGAGCAGATTCAGTACTATGGAACTTCCTGAAACCATGCTGCGAACTATCTAAGAACCCAGAGGAATCAAGGAAAGTGGAGAGGTGAGAGTTTAAATGGGCTTCAAGCATCTTTGCAGGAGCAGGCAAGAGGGAGATGGGCCTAAAGTTCTTCATCACTCCCGGATCCAAGGAGGATTTTTTTAAGAGGGGTTTCACTATGGCCTTTTTCCAGACCATTGGAAAGCTGCCCTGAGTCAAGGCCGCGTTCATGACTGCCAGTAGTGGAGGCAGAAGTGATTCCCGGCAGTCCTTAAGAACTTTCAGCGGACAAGGATCGGCCGGGGAGGCTGACTTAGTCCGATCCAACAATAAGTTGAGATCCTCGAGAGAGAGAGAGGCGGAAAGTAGGAAAGAGAGATGAGTGGATCTCTCCCCCAAAATTCCGAGGCCTTAATGTTATTCAGAGAATGCTCATTCAGCATCTTCTTCTAACTGTCAAGGGCCAAGTGGATGTCCGAGATTTTATTATAAAAAAAAGTCGGAAAGATTATTACAAAGCTCTTGCGAAGCCACCACAGGATCAGGGGTCTGAAGCGAGCACAATGAGCCCACAATCTTAAAAAGCTCTTTAGATGAGGGAAGCGCAGTTGTCAACTTGGAAAAATATTCCTGCTTCTCCTTGATAACTCGAGATTTATATTCGCGCAATGTCCGTTTGTGATCTTCCCTGTCAGAAGGAGCCCATGACTTACGCCATTTCCGCTCCTTAGTCCTGCAGGATTGTCTTAAGAGTCTAAGAGGCTCCGTAAACCAGGGTGCAGAGGGTTTCCGCCGCGCGACATAGCGTAAGGAGGCGGGAGCTAGCGTATCAACCGCAATGGTAATAGAGTTGACAAGCTCCTGAGCGGCCCCATCCGCATCTCTTGAAGCGGAAATACCACAGTCTTTTAGGAAAGGAACGAGGGCATGATTATTAATATTCCTATAACCTCTTTTCAAAGCTTTGTTGCGAGGCGCGGCAGTGAGAGGATCCTTGGTGGCGAATGAAAGACCAAGGGGTACCGCAAAGTGGTCCGACCAGACCAAGGGGAGGGGGGAGCCAACAGAGAGTCTAGGATCATTGGTAAACACCCCGTCCAAGGTGTGGCCAGCCCTGTGCGTCGGATACTTTACACGCTGAATAAACTCACAGGCTTCCAACGCATCAATGAGCTGAGCAGAATCCCTAGAAACCCCATCATCTAAATGAAAATTGAAATCCCCCAGAATAGAAAAATGAGGTTTGTCAAAATATGGTTCCAGGATACGGAACAACTCAGAGCAGAAGCTGGTTCTGGGGCCCGGTGGTCTATAGACCAGGATACCAGTAAATGACTCTGTCGGAGAGCAAGTTATGCAAAAGTATAAGGCCTCAAAAGCGTCCGCAGGGTCAGACAGTGTTTTGGTGGAGCACAAGAGTGGGGCCCTACAGATGATTGCCAAGCCCCCCCCTCTCCGTACCAATCTATCCAGTCTATATAAGGTATAGCCCTCTGGTATTGCCAACACCAGATCATGGCCCGATGAGGCAGATGCCCAAGTTTCAGTTACAAATACCCAGTCGGGTTGCCTGTCATTGACAAACTCGTGGAAGGCTATGTTGTTTTTTATAAGCGACCGAGCATTAATCAAAAAGCCAGTTCTTGGGGATAAGGCAATCAGAGGTGACGGGAATTTAGCACGTACCTTACCTCCAGAAGCCAAGGGACAGAGCACCACATGACACCGTGAGCAAGAAGAGTAGCGTGTTAACTCATCCGGCGACCAGCTGTGATGACAGCGTCGAGGCGGAGGTCTCAGAGCTAAGAGCTCATGTACTAAGTAACACCTCCTCGTTAATGTGGAAGGCACGGAAATACTAGAGTCTGGCCCGACCTGCAGCCCGTCCTCAGCGCGGACGGGCGCAGACGGGCTGAACTCAGGCGTAACTCCGGCGGAACTCCGGCGGTCCCGCTGCGTCAGAACCAGACTAACTAACAGACAACCAACTAGTTGCATCAGAACCAATCAAACACTCACACCCAGTCAACAGATCTGGGTTTGATCCATCACCATTCTTTAGCCCCTCTGCCACCCCAGTTCAGACATGGCCATATGCAAATCAGTCTGACCCTGTGCCTCATGGGAACAGTCCAGCCCGAACTGCCAAGCCATGCCTTCCCTGGACCAAAAACAAGCTTCCTAGGACCGGTTTCTGGCATTTCAGCCGTCTTCAGCCAGGCTTGCTTGAATCCAGTGGCAAAGTGAGCAAGGGACTCACGTCTGAGCATACCCTGCCAACTTATGGCGAAAAAGCAGTACAAAAAGGGGTGGTGATGGACGGAGCATCAGAACCAATCAAACACTCACACCCAGTCAACAGATCTGGGTTTGATCCATCACCATTCTTTAGCCCACTCTGCCACCCCAGTTCAGACATGGCCATATGCAAATCAGTCTGACCCTGTGCCTCATGGGAACAGTCCAGCCCGAACTGCCAAGCCATGCCTTCGCTGGACCAAAAACAAGCTTCCTAGGACCGGTTTCTGGCATTTCAGCTGTCTTCAGCCAGGCTTGCTTGAATCCAGTGGCAAAGTGAGCAAGGGACTCACGTCTGAGCATACCCTGCCAACTTATGGCGAAAAAGCAGTACAAAAAGGGGTGGTGATGGACGGAGCATCAGAACCAATCAAACACTCACACCCAGTCAACAGATCTGGGTTTGATCCATCACCATTCTTTAGCCCACTCTGCCACCCCAGTTCAGACATGGCCATATGCAAATCAGTCTGACCCTGTGCCTCATGGGAACAGTCCAGCCCGAACTGCCAAGCCATGCCTTCCCTGGACCAAAAACAAGCTTCCTAGGACCAGTTTCTGGCATTTCAGCCGTCTTCAGCCAGGCTTGCTTGAATCCAGTGGCAAAGTGAGCAAGGGACTCACGTCTGAGCATACCCTGCCAACTTATGGCGAAAAAGCAGTACAAAAAGGGGTGGTGATGGACGGAGCATCAGAACCAATCAAACACTCACACCCAGTCAACAGATCTGGGTTTGATCCATCACCATTCTTTAGCCCACTCTGCCACCCCAGTTCAGACATGGCCATATGCAAATCAGTCTGACCCTGTGCCTCATGGGAACAGTCCAGCCCGAACTGCCAAGCCATGCCTTCCCTGGACCAAAAACAAGCTTCCTAGGACCGGTTTCTGGCATTTCAGCCGTCTTCAGCCAGGCTTGCTTGAATCCAGTGGCAAAGTGAGCAAGGGACTCACGTCTGAGCATACCCTGCCAACTTATGGCGAAAAAGCAGTACAAAAAGGGGTGGTGATGGACGGAGCATCAGAACCAATCAAACACTCACACCCAGTCAACAGATCTGGGTTTGATCCATCACCATTCTTTAGCCCACTCTGCCACCACAGTTCAGACATGGCCATATGCAAATCAGTCTGACCCTGTGCCTCATGGGAACAGTCCAGCCCGAACTGCCAAGCCATGCCTTCCCTGGACCAAAAACAAGCTTCCTAGGACCGGTTTCTGGCATTTCAGCCGTCTTCAGCCAGGCTTGCTTGAATCCAGTGGCAAAGTGAGCAAGGGACTCACGTCTGAGCATACCCTGCCAACTTATGGCGAAAAAGCAGTACAAAAAGGGGTGGTGATGGACGGAGCATCAGAACCAATCAAACACTCACACCCAGTCAACAGATCTGGGTTTGATCCATCACCATTCTTTAGCCCACTCTGCCACCCCAGTTCAGACATGGCCATATGCAAATCAGTCTGACCCTGTGCCTCATGGGATCAGTCCAGCCCGAACTGCCAAGCCATGCCTTCGCTGGACCAAAAACAAGCTTCCTAGGACCGGTTTCTGGCATTTCAGCCGTCTTCAGCCAGGCTTGCTTGAATCCAGTGGCAAAGTGAGCAAGGGACTCACGTCTGAGCATACCCTGCCAACTTATGGCGAAAAAGCAGCACAAAAAGGGGTGGTGATGGACGGAGCATCAGAACCAATCAAACACTCACACCCAGTCAACAGATCTGGGTTTGATCCATCACCATTCTTTAGCCCACTCTGCCACCCCAGTTCAAACATGGCCATATGCAAATCAGTCTGACCCTGTGCCTCATGGGAACAGTCCAGCCCGAACTGCCAAGCCATGCCTTCCCTGGACCAAAAACAAGCTTCCTAGGACCGGTTTCTGGCATTTCAGCCGTCTTCAGCCAGGCTTGCTTGAATCCAGTGGCAAAGTGAGCAAGGGACTCACGTCTGAGCATACCCTGCCAACTTATGGCGAAAAAGCAGTACAAAAAGGGGTGGTGATGGACGGAGCATCAGAACCAATCAAACACTCACACCCAGTCAACAGATCTGGGTTGTCTCCTGAGGCGAAAAGCCGGGAGTAGACGCTGCTGTTTACATTTGGAAAGACTTGCTTTTAAAAACTGCTTTTATCTTGTTATTGTTGCACTCTGGCACTCTAGGGCATCACGGAGCGGATTTAGCGCTCACGTGACCCCTCACACCGGCGTTCTTCGCCGCTGGCCACGCCCATCGCTAGGCCACGCCCCCTTCCCGCCCTACATAAGCGCTGAGCTACGAGCGCTCTGTTGGGTTGTCTCCTGAGGCGAAAAGCCGGGAGTAGACGCTGCTGTTTACATTTGGAAAGACTTGCTTTTAAAAACTGCTTTTATCTTGTTATTGTTGCACTCTGGCACTCTAGGGCATCACGGAGCGGATTTAGCGCTCACGTGACCCCTCACACCGGCGTTCTTCGCCGCTGGCCACGCCCATCGCTAGGCCACGCCCCCTTCCCGCCCTACATAAGCGCTGAGCTACGAGCGCTCTGTTGGGTTGTCTCCTGAGGCGAAAAGCCGGGAGTAGACGCTGCTGTTTACATTTGGAAAGACTTGCTTTTAAAAACTGCTTTTATCTTGTTATTGTTGCACTCTGGCACTCTAGGGCATCACGGAGCGGATTTAGCGCTCACGTGACCCCTCACACCGGCGTTCTTCGCCGCTGGCCACGCCCATCGCTAGGCCACGCCCCCTTCCCGCCCTACATAAGCGCTGAGCTACGAGCGCTCTGTTGGGTTGTCTCCTGAGGCGAAAAGCCGGGAGTAGACGCTGCTGTTTACATTTGGAAAGACTTGCTTTTAAAAACTGCTTTTATCTTGTTATTGTTGCACTCTGGCACTCTAGGGCATCACGGAGCGGATTTAGCGCTCACGTGACCCCTCACACCGGCGTTCTTCGCCGCTGGCCACGCCCATCGCTAGGCCACGCCCCCTTCCCGCCCTTGAGGCAGTCTACATAAATGTGCATCTACAGAACGCGCAGCGGACGAGCGCAGCGGGAGCGCCGTCTGCGCGCCGAAGTCGCGCATAAGTCAAGCCCGTCTGCGCCCGTCCGCGACCGGACGGGGCCAGGGGCACGACACTATGCCAAAAATCTGTCCTATTCCTCTAAGGACCTCTTCGCCCTCCAGGGCCTCTGGCCACTCCCGGAACCCGTCCGTAGACTCGTCTCTTCATTGGGCATTGCTCCCACCCTCCCCACTCCCCTTCTCTCCCCGCCACGTGTTCCCCTGTCACCCTGCTCCCCCCTCCCCGACCCTCACCCCACGACTCCACCGCTCTCTGTTATTTTACTCAACACCAGGTCAGCGGTCAAGCACCACCATGAACTCTCCGTCCTACTCGACTCAGAGAAACCGGACTTACTGCTCCTGACCGAAACCTGGTACTGTGACACCTCCCTTCCTGTTCTCTTGGCTACCCTACCTCCCTCCTACGTGGCCCTACGCGCCGACCGTCCGGCGGGAAGGGCTGGTGGTGGGGTCGCCTTAATCGCCAGGTCTGATTTGCATTTTCAATCACTTCCCTTCCCCTCCATGCTCCCGGCTGACTTTTTGGTAGTCCGCTCCCTTCTATCCTCCCCTCCCATCACTTGCCTACTCACGTACCGTCCCCCCCAGCCCTCACCCTCATTCCTACCAGCTTTTCAAGACCTACTGGCCAATCTGGTGGTCAATTATGCCTCGGTTCTGGTGCTGGGGGATTTCAACTACTGGCCCTCAGACCCATACGAGTGCCCAGCTTCTAAAGAATTTACAGAATCCTTATTATCCCTCAACTTTGTGCCACACATAACTGTCCCCACTCATTCTCGCGGGCACACACTCGACCAGGTCTGGTCTCTCAACCTTCCAGTGGCCTCGTTGGCGGTCTCTCCATGCCCTTGGTCCGACCATGCCCTCATCTCTTTCTCCATTCCCCATAACCCAATATCCAAAACCCGGCACGCTAAAAACACCTGGTCGCGGAATTGGAACAGGCTGGATCTCCCCTCCCTGACCTCCCTGCTCCGCAACTCCATCCCCACCCTTACCGGCCTACCATCGGCTTCTCAAGCCAGGGCCATTAACACCTGGCTGGCGGGAGGTTGCGACTCAGTGGCTCCCCTACGCCGCATTTCCATCCGTCGTCTCAAGGACTCCAATAGATGGTTTAACGACCACCTAAAAGATCTTAAACTGAGCGCCCGACGGGCGGAGAGGCAGTGGAGGAAAGATTACAGCCCCTCATCAAAAACCCTCTTCCTCATGTCACTGGCTGAATATAAATCAGCAATCTTGGTCGCAAAAACCAATTACTTCTCTACCAAAATCACGTCTGCTGACAACAAACCCAGGGTAATCTTTGGCATTGTGAATGACCTGGCATTCTCAGATCGTACCTCGCCCCAGGTCCCTCCTTCCCAGCTTCTTTGTGACCAACTTAATAACTACTTCCTGGACAAAATTACAACTATCAAGACTAATATCCCACTTCCCTCGCCTGCTTTTGTTGATCCCTCCCCCCCTACCGTCCAAAGTCCTCTCACTTTCATCCCTCCTCTCACTCAGGAATCGTTTCTGGCGATACTTCCCAAAGTGAAGTCGGGGTCTCCGGCGGACGTCTGCCCCGCACGCATTTTGCAGCAAATCTACTCTAGCTGCCCGGATCCCCCTATTGCTTTCCTCAACGGTTCCTTGGCACAGGGTGTTGTGACCCCTGCACTAAAAGCGGCCACCATTGTGCCCCTTCTGAAGAAACCTGGCGCGGACCCCTCCATCTCGGCCAACTTTCGCCCCATCTCCCTGCTGCCCTTCCTGGGCAAGGTGATGGAACGCCATGTCACCGCGGTACTGAGCGCTCATGTCGAGGCGAATGGGGGGTTGGCCTCCCGCCAGGCAGGATTCCGCCCTAGGCACTCGACCGAATCGGTCGTAGTCTCAGTCCTAGACAACCTCAGGAAGGGTATGGATGATAACCACCACCAGGCACTGGTCCTCCTTGATCTCTCCGCCGCCTTTGACACGGTGGACCATACCATCTTACTTTCCCGTGTCAAGGCGGCCGGCATCCGGGGATCAGCTTTGATCTGGCTCTCCTCCTTTCTGAGGGACCGCACCCAGGCGGTTCGACTAGGCGATTTCACTTCCACCCCTCTCCCTGTCACCTGCGGGGTTCCCCAGGGCTCTTCTCTCTCTCCTTTACTTTTCAATCTTTATATCTTCCCTCTTATCTTTGCACTCCAGCAGCTGGAGGTCACCGTCTACAATTACGCGGATGACCTCCAGCTCATCTTTGATCTATCCCCTTCTTCTCTCTCGGTCTCTAATTTCCAGTCAACTATGACATTTATCAGGGACTGGATGAACCACAACCATCTTAAACTGAACCCGGACAAAACCGAGCTGGTTCTCACTGGTGGTTCATCCAGCCCCTGGAACTCTCTTTTCTGGCCCCCCGCTCTTGGCCCGGCACCATCCCTCTCTACCACTGTCAAAACACTGGGTGTCAAAATCAATAATCAGCTCACTCTTCACTCACAAATCAGCTCTGTGGTTTCCTCCTGTTTCCTCACTCTCCGAACTATCCGCTCTGTCTCCCGTTTCTTCTCCCCCCAGGCACTAAAGATCATCATAGCCGCCCTGGTAATTTCGCGTTTGGACTACGCCAACGCCCTCTATCATGGCATTCCAGCGTACAGCCTGCGCAGACTCCAAACCATTCAGAACCAGGCGGCTCGGTTGGTATACGGTCTTCCACGCTACCACCACTCCACTCCCCTTCTAAAGGAGCTTCATTGGCTCCCCGTGAAACAACGCTCCCTCTTTAAGATCGGATGCATGGTCTTTCAGGCCCGTCAGGGCACTGCCCCCGCTTTCATCTCCTCACTAGTCAAACCTTATGTCCCCGCAAGAGATCTCCGGTCTTCCTCCAAGTCTCTTCTCCAGATTCCCCGCTTCTCACGCAAAAAGTGGGGCGGGTCTAACTTCTCATTTCTGGCCCCCACTCTCTGGAACTCACTTCCAGACCATCTCCGCTCCGCATCCCACTACCTCTCCTTCCGTAGAGATCTGAAAACCTTCCTCTTCTGCCAGGCTTTCCCCGCCTAAACTTATCTCATTCTTTTCCTGGTCTTTCTCCCTCAGTTACTCAACCCCCAGCGCCAAGAAACCGCAAGGTGTACGCCGCGCTCTACAAATGTTTTAAATTAGAAATTAGAATTTGATCCATCACCATTCTTTAGCCCACTCTGCCACCCCAGTTCAGACATGGCCATATGCAAATCAGTCTGACCCTGTGCCTCATGGGAACAGTCCAGCCCGAACTGCCAAGCCATGCCTTCCCTGGACCAAAAACAAGCTTCCTAGGACCGGTTTCTGGCATTTCAGCCGTCTTCAGCCAGGCTTGCTTGAATCCAGTGGCAAAGTGAGCAAGGGACTCACGTCTGAGCATACCCTGCCAACTTATGGCGAAAAAGCAGTACAAAAAGGGGTGGTGATGGACGGAGCATCAGAACCAATCAAACACTCACACCCAGTCAACAGATCTGGGTTTGATCCATCACCATTCTTTAGCCCACTCTGCCACCCCAGTTCAGACATGGCCATATGCAAATCAGTCTGACCCTGTGCCTCATGGGAACAGTCCAGCCCGAACTGCCAAGCCATGCCTTCCCTGGACCAAAAACAAGCTTCCTAGGACCGGTTTCTGGCATTTCAGCCGTCTTCAGCCAGGCTTGCTTGAATCCAGTGGCAAAGTGAGCAAGGGACTCACGTCTGAGCATACCCTGCCAACTTATGGCGAAAACCAGAAACCGGTCTAGGAAGCTTGTTTCCGGTCCAGGGAAGGCATGGCTTGGCAGTTCGGGCTGGACTGTTCCCATGAGGCACAGGGTCAGACTGATTTGCATATGGCCATGTCTGAACTGGGGTGGCAGAGTGGGCTAAAGAACGGTGATGGATTAAACCCAGATCTGTTGACTGGGAGTGAGTGTTTGATTGGTTCTGATGCTCCGTCCATCACCACCCCCTTTTGTACCGCTTTGTTCGCCATATGTTGGCAGGGTATGCTCAGACGTGAGTCCCTTGCTCACTTTGCCACTGGATTCAAGCAAGCCTGGCTGAAGACGGCTGAAATGCCAGAAACCGGTCTAGGAAGCTTGTTTCCGGTCCAGGGAAGGCATGGCTTGGCAGTTCGGGCTGGACTGTTCCCATGAGGCACAGGGTCAGACTGATTTGCATATGGCCATGTCTGAACTGGGGTGGCAGAGTGGGCTAAAGAACGGTGATGGATTAAACCCAGATCTGTTGACTGGGAGTGAGTGTTTGATTGGTTCTGATGCTCCGTCCATCACCACCCCCTTTTGTACCGCTTTGTTCGCCATATGTTGGCAGGGTATGCTCAGACGTGAGTCCCTTGCTCACTTTGCCACTGGATTCAAGCAAGCCTGGCTGAAGACGGCTGAAATGCCAGAAACCGGTCTAGGAAGCTTGTTTCCGGTCCAGGGAAGGCATGGCTTGGCAGTTCGGGCTGGACTGTTCCCATGAGGCACAGGGTCAGACTGATTTGCATATGGCCATGTCTGAACTGGGGTGGCAGAGTGGGCTAAAGAACGGTGATGGATTAAACCCAGATCTGTTGACTGGGAGTGAGTGTTTGATTGGTTCTGATGCTCCGTCCATCACCACCCCCTTTTGTACCGCTTTGTTCGCCATATGTTGGCAGGGTATGCTCAGACGTGAGTCCCTTGCTCACTTTGTCACTGGATTCAAGCAAGCCTGGCTGAAGACGGCTGAAATGCCAGAAACCGGTATAGGAAGCTTGTTTCCGGTCCAGGGAAGGCATGGCTTGGCAGTTCGGGCTGGACTGTTCCCATGAGGCACAGGGTCAGACTGATTTGCATATGGCCATGTCTGAACTGGGGTGGCAGAGTGGGCTAAAGAACGGTGATGGATTAAACCCAGATCTGTTGACTGGGAGTGAGTGTTTGATTGGTTCTGATGCTCCGTCCATTACCACCCCCTTTTGTACCGCTTTGTTCGCCATATGTTGGCAGGGTATGCTCAGACGTGAGTCCCTTGCTCACTTTGCCACTGGATTCAAGCAAGCCTGGCTGAAGACGGCTGAAATGCCAGAAACCGGTCTAGGAAGCTTGTTTCCGGTCCAGGGAAGGCATGGCTTGGCAGTTCGGGCTGGACTGTTCCCATGAGGCACAGGGTCAGACTGATTTGCATATGGCCATGTCTGAACTGGGGTGGCAGAGTGGGCTAAAGAACGGTGATGGATTAAACCCAGATCTGTTGACTGGGAGTGAGTGTTTGATTGGTTCTGATGCTCCGTCCATCACCACCCCCTTTTGTACCGCTTTGTTCGCCATATGTTGGCAGGGTATGCTCAGACGTGAGTCCCTTGCTCACTTTGCCACTGGATTCAAGCAAGCCTGGCTGAAGACGGCTGAAATGCCAGAAACCGGTCTAGGAAGCTTGTTTCCGGTCCAGGGAAGGCATGGCTTGGCAGTTCGGGCTGGACTGTTCCCATGAGGCACAGGGTCAGACTGATTTGCATATGGCCATGTCTGAACTGGGGTGGCAGAGTGGGCTAAAGAACGGTGATGGATTAAACCCAGATCTGTTGACTGGGAGTGAGTGTTTGATTGGTTCTGATGCTCCGTCCATCACCACCCCCTTTTGTACCGCTTTGTTCGCCATATGTTGGCAGGGTATGCTCAGACGTGAGTCCCTTGCTCACTTTGCCACTGGATTCAAGCAAGCCTGGCTGAAGACGGCTGAAATGCCAGAAACCGGTCTAGGAAGCTTGTTTCCAGTCCAGGGAAGGCATGGCTTGGCAGTTCGGGCTGGACTGTTCCCATGAGGCACAGGGTCAGACTGATTTGCATATGGCCATGTCTGAACTGGGGTGGCAGAGTGGGCTAAAGAACGGTGATGGATTAAACCCAGATCTGTTGACTGGGAGTGAGTGTTTGATTGGTTCTGATGCTCCGTCCATCACCACCCCCTTTTGTACCGCTTTGTTCGCCATATGTTGGCAGGGTATGCTCAGACGTGAGTCCCTTGCTCACTTTGCCACTGGATTCAAGCAAGCCTGGCTGAAGACGGCTGAAATGCCAGAAACCGGTCTAGGAAGCTTGTTTCCGGTCCAGGGAAGGCATGGCTTGGCAGTTCGGGCTGGACTGTTCCCATGAGGCACAGGGTCAGACTGATTTGCATAGGGCCATGTCTGAACTGGGGTGGCAGAGTGGGCTAAAGAACGGTGATGGATTAAACCCAGATCTGTTGACTGGGAGTGAGTGTTTGATTGGTTCTGATGCTCCGTCCATCACCACCCCCTTTTGTACCGCTTTGTTCGCCATATGTTGGCAGGGTATGCTCAGACGTGAGTCCCTTGCTCACTTTGCCACTGGATTCAAGCAAGCCTGGCTGAAGACGGCTGAAATGCCAGAAACCGGTCTAGGAAGCTTGTTTCCGGTCCAGGGAAGGCATGGCTTGGCAGTTCGGGCTGGACTGTTCCCATGAGGCACAGGGTCAGACTGATTTGCATATGGCCATGTCTGAACTGGGGTGGCAGAGTGGGCTAAAGAACGGTGATGGATTAAACCCAGATCTGTTGACTGGGAGTGAGTGTTTGATTGGTTCTGATGCTCCGTCCATCACCACCCCCTTTTGTACCGCTTTGTTCGCCATATGTTGGCAGGGTATGCTCAGACGTGAGTCCCTTGCTCACTTTGCCACTGGATTCAAGCAAGCCTGGCTGAAGACGGCTGAAATGCCAGAAACCGGTCTAGGAAGCTTGTTTCCGGTCCAGGGAAGGCATGGCTTGGCAGTTCGGGCTGGACTGTTCCCATGAGGCACAGGGTCAGACTGATTTGCATATGGCCATGTCTGAACTGGGGTGGCAGAGTGGGCTAAAGAACGGTGATGGATTAAACCCAGATCTGTTGACTGGGAGTGAGTGTTTGATTGGTTCTGATGCTCCGTCCATCACCACCCCCTTTTGTACCGCTTTGTTCGCCATATGTTGGCAGGGTATGCTCAGACGTGAGTCCCTTGCTCACTTTGCCACTGGATTCAAGCAAGCCTGGCTGAAGACGGCTGAAATGCCAGAAACCGGTCTAGGAAGCTTGTTTCCGGTCCAGGGAAGGCATGGCTTGGCAGTTCGGGCTGGACTGTTCCCATGAGGCACAGGGTCAGACTGATTTGCATATGGCCATGTCTGAACTGGGGTGGCAGAGTGGGCTAAAGAACGGTGATGGATTAAACCCAGATCTGTTGACTGGGAGTGAGTGTTTGATTGGTTCTGATGCTCCGTCCATCACCACCCCCTTTTGTACCGCTTTGTTTGCCATATGTTGGCAGGGTATGCTCAGACGTGAGTCCCTTGCTCACTTTGCCACTGGATTCAAGCAAGCCTGGCTGAAGACGGCTGAAATGCCAGAAACCGGTCTAGGAAGCTTGTTTCCGGTCCAGGGAAGGCATGGCTTGGCAGTTCGGGCTGGACTGTTCCCATGAGGCACAGGGTCAGACTGATTTGCATATGGCCATGTCTGAACTGGGGTGGCAGAGTGGGCTAAAGAACGGTGATGGATTAAACCCAGATCTGTTGACTGGGAGTGAGTGTTTGATTGGTTCTGATGCTCCGTCCATCACCACCCCCTTTTGTACCGCTTTGTTCGCCATATGTTGGCAGGGTATGCTCAGACGTGAGTCCCTTGCTCACTTTGCCACTGGATTCAAGCAAGCCTGGCTGAAGACGGCTGAAATGCCAGAAACCGGTCTAGGAAGCTTGTTTCCGGTCCAGGGAAGGCATGGCTTGGCAGTTCGGGCTGGACTGTTCCCATGAGGCACAGGGTCAGACTGATTTGCATATGGCCATTTCTGAACTGGGGTTGCAGAGTGGGCTAAAGAACGGTGATGGATTAAACCCAGATCTGTTGACTGGGAGTGAGTGTTTGATTGGTTCTGATGCTCCGTCCATCACCACCCCCTTTTGTACCGCTTTGTTCGCCATATGTTGGCAGGGTATGCTCAGACGTGAGTCCCTTGCTCACTTTGCCACTGGATTCAAGCAAGCCTGGCTGAAGACGGCTGAAATGCCAGAAACCGGTCTAGGAAGCTTGTTTCCGGTCCAGGGAAGGCATGGCTTGGCAGTTCGGGCTGGACTGTTCCCATGAGGCACAGGGTCAGACTGATTTGCATATGGCCATGTCTGAACTGGGGTGGCAGAGTGGGCTAAAGAACGGTGATGGATTAAACCCAGATCTGTTGACTGGGAGTGAGTGTTTGATTGGTTCTGATGCTCCGTCCATCACCACCCCCTTTTGTACCACTCTGAAACACCTCAGCTCCTCTCCACCCACCCACTTCTTTGGTGGAGAGTTGTAGCCCACATCTGGAACCTTGCGGGCACGATGTGAGGAGGGAGCCCAATGATGAAGCATGTCACCTTCGGGTGAGTGAGGGTTCTCGTTCTTATAAAGGATCACTTTCTGCTTTCTTTTCTTTCAGAAACACAACTTCCGGTTCACGAGAGACGTATTTTTTGTGAGTTCCATTTGCAGACAGGAAGTAGTGCATTCTATTTTGGGATTGTCTCCCTTGGATCCCTAGTGTGTTTTTGACGGAGTGTCGTAAAACCAATGTCTGAACTCTTAATGTGTGACAAGGAGTCAGTTACTGGCTGTCATCTCCCTGTCTATTGGCAGCAATAGGTCCATTGCTGATCGCAAAGAGTAGTGCTTAAGTCAGCCTCCCATCCAGGTCTCGCCCCCCCCCTCCGGTCACTGCATCTAATCATGATTGGGTGCATCGTATAGCAATGGTATACAATGCAACTACATGGGTTGGATTTGGTGTCTGCAATAATGTGTGTAAGAGGGTGTGAGTCGGGGAAATCGGGGGTAGTCGCTTTGACGTTGTTTCTCAACTGCATACATACAAATATCTCCATTGGGGATGGCGCCCTGCCTTCAAATAAAGACTCTCGATTCAACAAAGGTCCCTCTCTATACATTTCGCCCCATGTATGTACTCCACCATTCAGGAGCATCTACCGGCAGCCCGCCTCATGAGTCACTGGGAGTTGGGGGTCTTGAGACGATGAGAGTAAAGCATGAGGGTATTCAGCCTCCTGGCCAGTGCATTCAACGGTGGTGGCGTTGGTGCCCACCTCCTGCGAAGGCGTTCACAAGAAGGCATCCGTCCGTATGGGAGCCATATAGCCCTGCTCTATTGCTAAGTGCGGCATATGGGGGGGAACCAGTACTTTGCGTAATGTGCTTGGGCACAGAGAAAGTACAATACAAAATCTGGGGCTTCAAATCCTCCCTGTGAAAAAGATGCACCAGCATATCCAAACGGAGCCTGGGGTGTTTCCCTCATCAGGTTAAGCTGATAAGTTGTGTTTTTAGTAGTTGAAAACAATTGTGACGGGGTAGTAGGGGATATTGATGAAAAGGTAATTCAGTTTGGGCAAGATGACCATTTTAATTAGTGCTAAGTGGCCTACTAGAGACAGTGGCATGGAAATCCACCTTGTAATGTAGTCTGTCAGAGCCTTCATCACGGTGCCATAATTAGCTCGGATTAGGGCCTCCCTATCTCTGGTGACAGCTATCCCTAGATATTTAACCTCTGCGTCGCACCACCCCAGTGGGAAATCCGGGGTGTATAGCGGGGTGGTAGGGGTGAGAGGGAAGATCTGAGATTTTTCCAATTGATCATTATGCCAGAACGCGCTCCATAGCTAATAAATTCCTGCAGTATTGGGTTTAGGATCACTTGGGGATCGCACACATATATAGTGATGTCGTCGGCGTAGAGGGATACCAAAAGGTGTCTAGTCGGGTACTGTATCGCATATTCCGATGTGTCCTGAGTTTGGCGGCCAGGGGTTTCAACGCCAAGGCAAGTAGAAGAAGGGACAGTGGACACCTCTGGCGCCATGGGATATAGGGAAGTATGGGGAGCATGCCCCATTAAGTAGTACTCTCACCTTCGGTTGACTGTATAGGAGTTCAGTCCAGGAGAGGAAAAGTGGGGGATACACATTTCCTACAGAGCTTCGCAGTTAAAACAACATGTTGATGTGTGTTGCAGAATTTGACATATGCAAACCTCTGTAGTCTTAGGAAAAGGCAGGTCCAAAAGTTTAAAATGATGGTTGGGTAGGAGGAGGCAGGCTGTTTTACCTGGTAGATATTTAGTTTTATCCTTGAGAAAGGTCTGATTAGCAGTTAAAATCAGATAAGTAAGTTTTACAAACGCAGGTATGGATTTTTCAAAACTGGAGAAAATTCGTTGGGCTTTGAGAAAAATGACTTGTTGATTCAGGTATCCATTGATGCACTCTTTGTTTATATAAATGCAAACCTTTTTCCCTCTTCTATCCCTCCTCTATCCTTCTGAATCGAAATAACTGACTAACCTATTCACCACTCAAATAACTTTCATATTTCACTATACTAATTCAACACTAATCCTTCTTTGGTTCCGGAGTAGCATGCTACTCGCCGAAAAAGCGCTTTGATGCCTTGTAAGGGGTAGTAAGCGCTATATAAATGCAATTACAATACAATAAAATACACATGCTTCAGTATTGCCAGTAAACAATCCCATTCCAGGGAATCGTAAGGTTTAGTGGCATCTAAGAACACAGCCACCGCAGCTACATCTGGGTCAATATTTTGTAGTAGTAAGAAAAGGGTACTGAGATTATGTGACGTTGGCCTTCCCAGTATAAAGCTGTATCGATAAGGCAGCACCAAAGAGCTCATAAGTAGGTTTAGCCTGTTAGCTTGGACCTTTGCCGATATTTTTACGTTCCAATTTATTAATGAGAGGAGTCTGTATGAGGCGCAGTCATCTGCCGCCTTCCCCGATTTAAGGATGGATATGATTTGAGCCTCCTGCTTGATGGGTGGGAGAGCCCCAGACTCCTGTGCCTCCTCGTATAGAGCCATCAGGACAGGAATGAGGTTATCGGCATAGGTTTTATAAAACTCAGTCGGGAGGCCATCTGGACTGGGGGCACACCCCGACCGTAACTGCATAATTGCAGCTCTTAGCTCATCTTCCTCGAAGGCAGCAGAGAGGAATTTGTGCTGAGCATCCGACAGCCATCCTAATATGGCATCCTCCAGGTAGTCCTCTACGTCCAGGGGCTGGGACCTCCGGGATGTATAAAGAGAAGCATAGAATGCGGAGAATGCCCAGAGAATATCCTCTGTATCTTTGTCTAAGGCACCTTCCGAGACCCTGACCTCCTGTATATAATTTGAGAAGCAAAGCTTTCAGACCAGTTCGGACAGGGCCTTGCCAGGTCGCTCACCCCCCATACATCTAGCACGATGATATCTGCTGCGAAAGAGGCATTCTCTTTCGGAAGTGTTCTCATATGCAGAGAGTTTTTCTCAAAATTTGATCCTGGCATCAGCTTCCTGGGGATTTTGAGTCCGTTCTTCCATAGTCTTTAAATCATCCTCCATTTTCTCATGGTTGCTGTGGATATCCCGTAATATACCTGCACCTTTGGCTATATAGATACCATGCATAGTGACCTTGAAGGTCTCCCATATAGTCCTTGGGACAGATTGTATGTTGCGCTGAAAAAAGTATTTTATCTCCTGGCTGTAATTCTTCTCGGAAAGGGGTGTCTAGTAGAACATTAGGGGGAAGCCTCCAGAATATGTAGGGAGGGAAGAAGTGTGGTGGTGACAGCCTCAGGTAGACCGGGTAGTGGTCAGAAAACATGCAGGCCAGGTGTCGCGCCTGTGTTACCCAAGTGCACAACCCCCTAGATATGATCCAATAGTCCAATCGCGACCAGCTTTAATGCACTGAGGAATAGCATGCGCCCTCCCTCCCCAAGGGTTGGTTGGTCCTCCAAGCATCCAATAGGCCATGGTCTCTGATGATGCCTTGGAGGTGGCGCTGGGTATTGGTATTGTGGTGCGGTTGAGGTTGCAACCGATCCAGTCGTGGATCAAGTGTTAAGGGTATGTAGACCCTAGATGAGGCCGCATCATCAATGTTTGGCCCATAGCAGTTTGCCAGAGTAACAGAGTGGGCGGCCAATCTACCCCACATCTTGCAGGTAGCCTGCCGCAATATAGGGTACATTTTGTAAAATAATGGTGGTGGTGCCTCTAGAGTACGTGAAATAGGAGGAGAAGCAGCTGTGGAAAGCCCAATGACTCGCAAACGGGTATCGGGCGTTCGGTCCTATGTGTGTCTCTTGGAGCATGGTTACCTGGATGTTGTGTCTTTCTAGATAAGCTAAAATGTGTCTGCGTTTGCGTGGATCTCCAAGACCCCTCACATTCCATGTCAAGAAATTATATCCCAGTCATGATGGGTTGTCTTATCGTGTTGTGTGGGTTGTGTATATCTTTCCTAGCGGAGCCTGGCTATGTAGTAATCCTGGGCTCGTAATGGATAATTATGGGCATTCAATGTGCTGTACAACATGTCCTGTAGACAATACTTTTCAACCCCAACCCTGCCCAATCCCACAATGGCAGTCCAATCCCGCTGGAGACATTATCCCCTCCCATCTCCAAGGCCCCAAAAGGGGATCATCAACCCAACTTTCGGACCTGAATGCGACAGTCGTCAAGAGAGAGATTATCTTGAAAGGTAAAGATAGGAACATAGTAGGTTGTGATGTTACAGAGGGACGAGGGAAAGGAGAAAAAAAAGGAGAGAAAGAAAATGAAAACGTAGCAATAGGTGTGAAGTACTAGAAGAAACAGGTATATGTACTTCATTAGGGGTATCCTTTAGGGGTAGCAAAACAGGACAGGGCTGGTCCTCCTCAAATGAATGAGGACATCCGGGGCATCCAGTCGGGTTCCCATATGGGCAGCAGTGAGGTTCGTAAGTTTGTTACTGTGTTCTTTAAGTGGGCTCCGCACAGGGGAGCAGCCCGTTATTCCTAAAGTGGTATATCCTAGTGGTGAAGATGAGGCAGTCCGACGTTGTTATGAGACAGTCAAAGTTCTGGTTTAGGCAGAGCGTGATTTCCCACAGGTAGTCCTCATTCCTCCCGCTCCTCAACCCAAGGTACCTCCAAAGCAAGAGGTGCTAGTCAGTCC
Organism: Triturus cristatus; assembly: GCF_964204655.1. Taxonomy (NCBI): domain Eukaryota; kingdom Metazoa; phylum Chordata; class Amphibia; order Caudata; family Salamandridae; genus Triturus; species Triturus cristatus. Next base: position 930,870,733 of record NC_140584.1, read on the forward strand.
AGACATGAGAGATGGTTTTTGGGTTTCCGACGAGCTTCGCTCCGTCCGAGGTGAGCTATGTGGCAGTTGTCGTAGATAATCTGCAACATGTTGTGGGTTGGTGAAGAATTGCTGTTTTCCTTGTTGAGTGATTCGAAGTTAGCCAGATACAACATGGCATACGTGATATTGGCCTGCTGTCGTTTTTTTTTGACCTGAAGACATTTCTTCCTAGAATCTTGGACTGCCAGAGTCAAGGCAGGGTATATGGCAATAGTATTCCCCTCAAATTCAAGCATGCCTCTTTCCCTGGCCAAGCAAAGTGTGGCATCGCGGTCTCTGTAATTTAACAGTCTGGCCACAATAGGTCTCGGTGTAGCTCCCTTTGGGTGCCTGGCCATGAGTGAGCGATGAGCCCTCTCTCCTATCAACAGCGAGGAGAAGGCGTCAGGTCTGAAAATAGTCATGAGCAGGCGTTCCACATACTCCTCCATTTTCCCTGGATTGGTTGTCTCCGGAACTCCAAGGATTCTGATGTTGTTACTCCGTTGGTGTGCCTCGAGGTCCTCGTTCTTCGCAGCGATGTCCCTCAGCAAACGTCCCATGTTACTAACTTGGTCCTCACTTCGCACGGCTGCATCTTCTAGTGCAGAGATTATGTGCTCGGCCTCCCCGAGTCTTCCATCATGCTTTTCTAGTTTCTGCGCTGTGGAGTCCATTTGTGTGGTCATGGAGTCCAACTTGGCCTCTGTTGATGTGAGGTTTTGCCACATCGTGAGGAGGAGTGTTTTCACATCATCCTCACGAGAAGTATGCTCAGTATGTCCTTCCTCTGCCATATTATGTTCACTGTCAATGTTGTGGGCCAACTTACGAGGCTTGAATTGCAGCTTTGCATGTTTGCCCTCTGGCTTACCCATTTCGCAAAGGGAGCCAAGCAGCCATACATGGGGCTGGGATCAATTGGACTGTATGATACTCTTGTGGTTTATCCTGGCTTCTCCTGTGGCTAAATCCTGGTGTCGCAAAGCTGGCCTGCGATGTTCATGTGCAGCCTCCACTCCTCGCTGGTCTAGGGGGAAAGGGGGTCACTGCCTAGCTTGCATTTATAGCCTGCGCTTGGATGGGCCCACTCGGGTCTGGGAGAAAATTCCATCCATCCATCCCCCCCGCCTGGGGACGGAGCTGCTGTTCTGCTTGGGTTTTCGGATCAGATAGAACCCGCTCATCAGAGCCTCACTAACCCAGCCAGAACGTTACCCCCTCCCTAGGGCCTATTTACAATAGTGCAACCACATATATCTACCACCTAAGGACAGGGAATTCCTACTATACATACCAAGACCTCTTATAATCGGCGGCCTCGCGATCCCATACGGATCCAGACCTCTCTGCCCATACGACAGTATCACAAGTGGCGGCCTCGCGATCCCATACGAATCCAGACCTCTCTGCCCATACGACAGTATCACAAGTGGCGGCCTCGCGATCCCATACGAATCCAGACCTCTCTGCCCATACGACAGTATCACAAGTGGCGGCCTCGCGATCCCATACGAATCCAGACCTCTCTACCCAGACGGCAGTCTCAGCACAATCGGCGGCCTTGCGATCCCATACGAATCCAGACCTCTCTGCCCATACGACAGTATCACAAGTCACAATCGGCGGCCTCGCGATCCCATACGAATCCAGACCTCTCTGCCCATACGACAGTATCACAAGTGGCGGCCTCGCGATCCCATACGAATCCAGACCTCTCTACCCAGACGGCAGTATCACAAGTGGCGGCCTCGCGATCCCATACGAATCCAGACCTCTCTGCCCATACGACAGTATCACAAGTGGCGGCCTCGCGATCCCATACGAATCCAGACCTCTCTACCCAGACGGCAGTATCACAAGTGGCGGCCTCGCGATCCCATACGAATCCAGACCTCTCTGCCCATACGACAGTATCACAAGTGGCGGCCTCGCGATCCCATACGAATCCAGACCTCTCTGCCCATACGACAGTATCACAAGTGGCGGCCTCGCGATCCCATACGAATCCAGACCTCTCTACCCAGACGGCAGTCTCAGCACAATCGGCGGCCTCGCGATCCCATACGAATCCAGACCTCTCTGCCCATACGACAGTATCACAAGTGGCGGCCTCGCGATCCCATACGAATCCAGACCTCTCTACCCAGACGGCAGTCTCAGCACAATCGGCGGCCTCGCGATCCCCTACGAATCCAGACCTCTCTGCCCATACGACAGTATCACAAGTGGCGGCCTCGCGATCCCATACGAATCCAGACCTCTCTACCCAGACGGCAGTCTCAGCACAAGTGGCGGCCTCGCGATCCCATACGAATCCAGACCTCTCTACCCAGACGGCAGTCTCATACGACAGTTCATCCTATGATCACCATAACATACAAAAAGGGAATCAGTCTCACTATTCATCAGATCACACAAGGACTGCCAGTTCGAGCATAGCCTGTTCTCCGGTTCGAGGGGCTCCTCTTTCCCTTATTCAGTTACCACTTACCTGATCAGGGTTAACATCTGTTCATGTAGCCGCAGCTGACTAGAAGAATAGGCTACCCTCTCATACAAGAACACGCAGCACATGTTGGTTCACTACAAACTGGGTACTTTATTACTCATTACATACGCAATCACATAACATTACAATATAACACATAACCTGCAAAGAAAAGTGAAAGATTAAGTTGTACACTCTAATAAGAAAGGGTCGACATCACCTTAGTAGTGTGTAGCCTGCACTCAGTGGTCATCTAGGTTCCCTTCTCGTCTGTGCCTCGGCTCGCCTGGAAGTCACACCTCCGCAGTCACGGATACATGTCTGCACCACTATGCGCTGTTCTCTTCACCCTTCTCCGAGTCACTGGGACCTCTTCCTTATCGGCTACTCTCTCCTCTCTGGCTATTCTGCTAGGAGAGTATCTGTCTCTCGGTTCTTCTCCGCCTTCAAGATGGCGTCTGTCTTCCCTGGAATAAGTAGTAGCTTTACTGCTAACGGCTAGATGCCGCCTACGGACTGAACATGTAACTGCCTCAGACTTTCACTAATATAGAGGTGCGTTTCCTCATGGAAAATTCCGGCCCGTTACCTGCCGCCCACCAAATTCTTGTACCTCCCCGTACCAAGGACACGTTCCCAGCCGGCCGGCCTGATGTAGTGTCTTCGGCATGAAGAAAAATACAATCCTTCGATAAGGGCCGGCCTGAACCGGTTCTCTCCAAGCGAATAACACCTCATAACTAAAACATTACATTTGACCTAGAAGCATCCCAAGCTGCCGGAGCAGAAAGAAAGATGGAGTCTCTCCCGTTTGAGGCCTACCAGGCCTGAATTCAGCACGGCTCCATGAAATACCCTCACTACAGGACAGGTTACCCCTAATACTAACAAATCTATCCCCTAGGCTATGTGTGCAAGCCCTGATCTATGGGGAAGAGCACAGGATCATGTCGAAGTGCCTAGTAAATAGGCTCCATTCACTACTCTAACCCTTAGACTTGAATGGTAAGAGACTGAAGTCACATTCAATCACCTTTTCCTCACAAGAAGGCCGGGAAAATCGAGCAGAACATTTCACCCTTGACTTCAGTCTATTATACATTCATTAAACAGAACTAATATCTGTGGAAGAATAATATGAAACAAAACTAACTGATCTATGTCTAGTACCAGGTGTGCAGAATTGAAGTAGTGAAGGAATACACTGAATAAAGCAACAGATAGAAATCAAAATGCCGATAGTAATCAGAATACCTCCTAATATCTGACGTAACATATGCAAATCAGGTAACCAGTTAAAGAGCCAGTCAAACCAGCCCTGGTCAATGTGTTTTCTAACTTCTTCTGTCAAGTCATGTAGTTTATCAATGTGAGCTTGAATGGATTTTGTATGATCAGACAAGTTAAAACAACAAAGACCCTCAAAATTAGAACAATCGTGTCCATGTTTAAGCAAAAGATAATCAATGGCCGCTCGATTTTGCAAGATAGCTCTACGTTCACCCTGGGCGTCTAATAGCATGTCAGACAGGACTGTAGAAGTATGATTAATGGATTTTACCATCCAGCAGGCCATTTTCCCAATAGATTTGGCATTATAAACTGCCAAAGCAGGAACACCAACAATTGAAATAGCCAGGCTAAGGTATTCAGACTTGGAATATAAATGTAAAGATGAGTCACAATCCTCCTGTAACCTCACTGTATCTCGAATCACACGAGAGTTGGCATTCGGATGTGATGAAAACATTAACAAGCTCAGTCTAGTAATGGCACAAGGGCCTCCAGAAATATTTGCGGGGATATATGGCCAGGAAGTATTACCACATGAGAAAAGCCATCCGGCAGGTAGTAACATCGTGCGATAATGACTGGGGGTAACTACCAAACTCTTGCAAGTCATGTTATTCTGAACAGAAGTACATGTTTTCGGTGTCCTTCGAAGGCACAAAGTTCGTTCATGAGCGGTTAATGAAGTGGCACCTTTCAATCTTAAACGCATACATTCAGAAATCGCACTAGGATCACAAGTAAGGAAAAAACACAAATCACCCTGTGTGATATTATAGGTAACTATTTGGGACTGGATGGGGGGTATCGGGTCTGACAGTACAGTACACAAGGGGCAATACTCATGGGTAGCAAAATCGCCCAGAAGAACATTGGGGCGAGCATTCGATATATTAAAAATATGAGTCAAAGTCTCCAATGAAGCAGGGACAGCAACTAAACAAGTCGCTAGAATGTCAGTCACCGATCTCATCGGTGTCAAGCAGAAATGAGGGGCTTTAGTCACTCGTTTGGCTAACGTAGTCCAAAAGTTCGACGACGAATCCCACGCAGCGAAGGAACGCGACACTCGAGTTCTCAACTCAGCCCGGGTTGATGGGATCCCTCCTCTCTCGTCGTACCAGCCCAAAAGGAGTCCAACGCCGACACATCCTGCAGCAACAGTCCAAAGAATGATCTGAAAGAGAATCAAATACAGGCATTATTCATTCTCGTAAGTAACATTTGTCAGCCGGGACTGCTTCCCAGCTATCTTTCCCTGGTCTCATAACTAGAATGGTGTTGTCTTGACCGGTTGCAATGACTTCTGCTTGTTCAGGGGGATTCTTAGGCGACTGCACCCAAACTCTGGCCCCAGGATTATCTGTGGAGCCAAAACCTTTCTGGCCTCGTACAGTTAGCAACGTTGGGGCAGTGCCTTTTGTGATCTCACCACTGAAAACAGGCATTATTAGCAATTGAGCCACTCGGTCAGTTTGATGTATCAGTAAGTCAACCTCACTGCTATTCAGCAGGAGCACCTTAATCTCTCCCTGATAATCACTGTCAATGATTCCTCCAAGCACCTGAACGCCTTTTACAGCCAGCCCCGATCTAGGGGCGATTAATCCGAAATTCCCAGTTGGTATATGAACACCAACACCAGTTTCAATGATGACTTGATTCTTACTTTTTATAACGGTGTCATCCATGGCATGTAAGTCTAAACCTGCCGACCCTGGGGTCGCTCTACATGGAGCCAAAGCTCCGGGAGTAATTTCCCAGTACATCACAGTCTCTCTGATTTCATTGGGCTTAGCATCAACATTCGGAGGAAACAAACGCATAAGTGGGGATTCAGCATTTAGAAAAGGACGGTTATTCAAAATCAATAGCGCTTGAGGCAAAAAGTCTCGCCAATTCTTATACTTGTCATCTGTTAATTTACGTAACTGATCTTTCAGCAGGCCATTCAACCTCTCCACAAGACCCGAGGCCTGTGGATAATATGGTATATGAAACACCCATTCAATATTGTTTTCCACACAGAATTCCTGTACCAATCTTCCACGAAAATGGGATGCATTATCAGATTGAATTTGGAATGGCACACCATAATACATCATAATCAATTCCAATGTTTTAATAGTATTCAATTGGGTAGCTTGCTTACAGGGAAGGGCCACCAACAGGCCACTGTATGTATCAACAATAGTGCAAACATATTGACAATTCCTACTCATAGGAAGTGGACCGATGTAATCAATCTGCCAAATTTGAGCGGGCAATTTCCCGCGATGTAAATGACCTTTAACAATTTGGGGCACTTTGCGCTGCCTGATATGCTGACAAATGGGACAATGTAGAATAACATTTTTGATTAAATCTAGGGGAATATAAATTCCTCGATCAGCAGCCCACCTGCTAGTGGCTTTCTCTCCAAAGTGTCCTGCTTTCTGGTGGGCCCATTTCGCCAATCCCGCAATATCAGAATCTTGCCTGTCCACCACTGCCTCAGCAATTTTAGATTTCTCATCTGCAATATTATGAAAGAATTTGTCAAGAGAGTCTATCGGGGTATGAGCATCCACATGGAAGATTGTAACAGTACTCTGTGGGAGCATTTCCCAAATCTCCTGCCATAATTCTTTTCCCCACAGTTCTTTTGAATGGATTTTCCAACTATGGGAATGCCAAGTCGGTAACCAAACTGCCAGTCCATTGGCAGTAGACCAAGAATCGGTGAAAATATGACATGTGCCAGGTAACTCTTGTTTCAGAACTTGATAAACAGCATAGAGTTCAGCAAATTGACTGCTCTTACCCTCACCAGTTGTACTCAGCAATTTTTGTGTGATCGGATTATAGGACACCGCCTTCCAATGCCGTTTCGTCCCTATGAACCTTGCTGAACCATCCGTAAACCAGACATGGTTTCAGTCCTCTGCGGACAAATCATCAAAAGGTCTACCCCACTTAACAGGAGACTCCTGTACTAAAGGTACGGAACATTCATTCTCAGTCTCAGTCGATGGCGCCCGCGCTACCTGCTCATGCAAAGATGCAACTCCTTTTTGTCCCACACGTGCCCTGTCTTGTATATACCATTTCCATTTAATCACACTCGCCTCTTGAGCGTGTCCAATTCGGTGAGTTTTCGGCGAACTCATAACCCACTGCATGATAGGAATTTCAGGTCGCAAAACTATATCATGTCCCAAAGTCAATTGCTCGGTATCCACCAGAGCCCAATAACATGCAAGTAACTGTTTCTCAAAAGGTGTATAACGCTCACCAGCATCAGGTAACTTTTTGGTCCAGAAACCTAACGGTACTCTACTCTTGCCTTGTTTCTGCCACAAACTCCAATTCGCATAAAGACCTTGTACAGACACATTCAAATCCACATCACCATCACATACAGGCCATAAATCCAGAGCATGCTGAATTGCTTCTTTTGCCAGACTGAACGCATCTTGCTGTGGTTTATCCCATTCAAATGCATTCTTTTTACGAGTGACATGGTACAAAGGGGCCAATATTTGACTCAAATGAGGAATATGCTGGCGCCAAAAACCAAACAAACCAATGAAGCTTTGGGCTTCTTTCCTATTCCTCGGAACTGCAAAATCAAGAATTTTCTGTTTAACCTGAGGGATCACTTCTCGGTGCCCCTCATGCCAATTAATACCCAAAAATTTCACAGCCTGGGACGGACCTTGTAATTTATCCGGGTTGATTTCCCAACCTTTCTCACGCAGGCACTCAATGACTCTGTCCAATTGGGTCTGAACTTCCTCTTGTGTTTCGCCTTGGATCAAAATATCATCAATATAGTGACATATCTGAATTTGCGGATGAACCGGTACCTCAGCCAGATGCTCTGCCACCAGCCGGTGACATATCGTAGGACTATGCACATAGCCCTGGGGAAGACTTCTAAACGTCATCTGACACCCGTTCCACGTAAAACTGAATTGTTCCTGACACTCAGGGGCAATCGGAATCGAAAAGAAAGCATTAGCAATATCAATGGACGCATACCATGTACCTGGATGTTTTTGGATTCTTTCAATTAGGGTAATAACATCCGGTACTGCAACAGTCAAAGAGGGTGTGTGTCTATTCAATTCTCGATAATCAACAGTCATGCGCCAAGAATTATCACTCTTACGTACAGGCCAAACAGGATTATTCCAAGCAGAAGTAACTGGGGTTATAACTCCTGCATCCACCAACTCCTGAATAGTGGTACTAATCTCTTCATGACCACCTGGAATACGATACTGCTTCTGACGAACCACTTTTGTCGCCTGGGGAACTTTTATGGGGGGCATTCTTAAACGACCAACCCGTACAGGCCTGGACGATATATAATGTTTAGTTCCAAATTGGTAACATCCATCATCTAAGTGCAAAGTCATTCCTTTCAAAATATCAATTCCAATTATGAATTCTAAGAGTGGCACCACTAATACAGAGTATTCTTTTCTAGGAATTCTACCTATTCTCATTTCAAGTAAAGTTTGAACTGCGGGAGCTTCCTTTCCACCTAATCCGGTAATTGTAAAAGGCTGACCTTTAAACTTCTTTGATTTTCCATGAATAAGAGTGGCCTCCGCTCCTGTATCTACCAATGCTCGGGCCCTTTGGACATTACGATGTCTCCAATAAATATCAATATCTACATAGGGTCTATTATCTCTGTGAGCCCATCTGTGTACTGGAGCTTGACCTATTTCCTAGTCATTTTTACTGCGTTCTGTGTACCAGGATATATCAGGATAAAGACTCTCACGTTTCCCAGGTATCGATACCTCCTGTTCATATCCATCTCTATTACGAAATGGATTCCTGTCCTCTGCATTGTACTGCGGGTTTCGATCGGCCAATCTGTGTCGATCCTCTCTCCTTCTCAACTCAGGGGATTGATCCCTATCATCTCTACGTCTGCTGTTAACATAATCATCTCTCCCCCTTTCTCCTTCCCCCTCTCTCTCTCTGTCTCTCTCACGACGGGGGGACAAATCACGTACATAACGTCGATCATCACGACGATCAGAGCGCCCACGGCGGTCGTCATCACCGCTACCGTCAGAAAAACCACGATCACACTCAGTCGTCCGAACACGCCGGGCACCCTCCTTTCGATCCAAGCCACGTTTGCGAAACATTTCCCACAAACGAGAAGTAGTCTCACCGTCAATGTCCTCCTTCCGCACACCATCGGCCATAAGACCAAAAAACATATCACGTCTAGTAAGTTTATTGACACCAGGAGTACGAGTGTCAGGCCGGGACTGCCGTTCAGGTTTAAACCACTCACCCAACTCACCGAGTTGGCGTACCGATTCCAGCACCAAAGATAATATGTTACCAGTCTGATTAATCAATAAAGTCATCATGACCTGCTTATAAGCAACAGGGGAAGAACGAATAATACGATTCCGCACAGAAGATGTCAACAAACCATCAAGCAACCTGTCAGCAGTATTCAGAAAAATTGCCATTTTCATCACCTCCTCTTTGAGACGTTGTGCAGCATCGCGCAAAGTATACCACGGTTTGTCATTCACAGGCCAGTCAGACTCAGTAGGATATTTTTGATTACAACCCTCAGTCGCCAATTGAAGCAAAGTAATTTGACCACCACCATTAAAGTTACGAAAATGATCCTGTACAGTAGAATCCGAACTCAAGGAACAAAACTTCAAACAATCGCCAGCATCCAACATAATGCCAGCAGCGCCCAGTTCATAAAGGCGCACCATCCATGTGAGTAAGGTCTCACCAGCTCGCTGCCGAAATCGCTGCAAAATATCACTAATTTCTTGTTGAGTAAAATCCTCCAAAGAGTCTAAAGCAATACCATTCGGAGCACCGGGAGCCTGCTGCAACTTCCGCCGAAAAACTGGATGCACCGAGACCGCGGGACGAGCATCACAAGGAGCTCGACCAGTACACGTAGAGGAACAATCAGTGTAAGAAGCATCGACCCCACTCGAAGGACGAGCGCAATCACGGGGTGCACCATCAGAGGCGCAAGAAGCAGACTTACAATCACGGCCGGAGCGAGAGGACTCGCGCTTGGCAGACTCCTCACCCGAGGAAGGAGAATCACTCGAGTTCCAGATATTACCATCCCATTCATCAGGATTCCAATCCAGTCCGGCTTTCGCCACGACCAGACGCACCTTTCGCGTCGAAACCCGACCACGCCGATTCTTGTATTTATAACGAGCAATTCGCACAGCCGCCCTCTCGGCAATAGTTTGGTAAGTCTCAAGTTTGTCAGCAAGCAACTTATTTTGACACCGCAACAAAGTATGAGCATTCTGAATCTCAACAAAGTTCGCTTCCACATCCTTATGCAATTTCTGTAACTTCAACAACCTCTCATGCAGAATCCTGTACGCAGACAGAACAATCCAACCTCTGCGCCCCAAAACGGGAAGCCCATCACCCTTAGATACCGGCGCCTTCTGTAAACAAGTAATCACATTAGCCGGCTCCGCCAGCTCCAAAAAAGAATTCCAATTCTCACTCAAACCAGTAGAATCAGCCCACTCACGGGCTAAGGCTTCATAAGGCGTTGAATCCCAGCCGGGAATATCAACGGGCAACTTAAAAGTAGATTTCGACTTTCTAGAAAACATCTCGGAAAAGAAAGAAAAAGAGAAAAAGAGAAAGAAGAAAGAGAAAGAAAAAAAAAAAACTACACACACAATTATATACAAATAATAAACAAACGAAACCACGCACGCGCCGAAAGCAAACACGATACAACCACAACGCACACAGGTTTCGTAAACGGTTCGTGACGCCAAATGTTCTGCTTGGGTTTTCGGATCAGATAGAACCCGCTCATCAGAGCCTCACTAACCCAGCCAGAACGTTACCCCCTCCCTAGGGCCTATTTACAATAGTGCAACCACATATATCTACCACCTAAGGACAGGGAATTCCTACTATACATACCAAGACCTCTTATAATCGGCGGCCTCGCGATCCCATACGGATCCAGACCTCTCTGCCCATACGACAGTATCACAAGTGGCGGCCTCGCGATCCCATACGAATCCAGACCTCTCTGCCCATACGACAGTATCACAAGTGGCGGCCTCGCGATCCCATACGAATCCAGACCTCTCTGCCCATACGACAGTATCACAAGTGGCGGCCTCGCGATCCCATACGAATCCAGACCTCTCTACCCAGATGGCAGTCTCAGCACAATCGGCGGCCTCGCGATCCCATACGAATCCAGACCTCTCTGCCCATACGACAGTATCACAAGTCACAATCGGCGGCCTCGCGATCCCATACGAATCCAGACCTCTCTGCCCATACGACAGTATCACAAGTGGCGGCCTCGCGATCCCATACGAATCCAGACCTCTCTACCCAGACGGCAGTATCACAAGTGGCGGCCTCGCGATCCCATACGAATCCAGACCTCTCTGCCCATACGACAGTATCACAAGTGGCGGCCTCGCGATCCCATACGAATCCAGACCTCTCTACCCAGACGGCAGTATCACAAGTGGCGGCCTCGCGATCCCATACGAATCCAGACCTCTCTGCCCATACGACAGTATCACAAGTGGCGGCCTCGCGATCCCATACGAATCCAGACCTCTCTGCCCATACGACAGTATCACAAGTGGCGGCCTCGCGATCCCATACGAATCCAGACCTCTCTACCCAGACGGCAGTCTCAGCACAATCGGCGGCCTCGCGATCCCATACGAATCCAGACCTCTCTGCCCATACGACAGTATCACAAGTGGCGGCCTCGCGATCCCATACGAATCCAGACCTCTCTACCCAGACGGCAGTCTCAGCACAATCGGCGGCCTCGTGATCCCATACGAATCCAGACCTCTCTGCCCATACGACAGTATCACAAGTGGCGGCCTCGCGATCCCATACGAATCCAGACCTCTCTACCCAGACGGCAGTCTCAGCACAAGTGGCGGCCTCGCGATCCCATACGAATCCAGACCTCTCTACCCAGACGGCAGTCTTATACGACAGTTCATCCTATGATCACCATAACATACAAAAAGGGAATCAGTCTCACTATTCATCAGATCACACAAGGACTGCCAGTTCGAGCATAGCCTGTTCTCCGGTTCGAGGGGCTCCTCTTTCCCTTATTCAGTTACCACTTACCTGATCAGGGTTAACATCTGTTCATGTAGCCGCAGCTGACTAGAAGAATAGGCTACCCTCTCATACAAGAACACGCAGCACATGTTGGTTCACTACAAACTGGGTACTTTATTACTCATTACATACGCAATCACATAACATTACAATATAACACATAACCTGCAAAGAAAAGTGAAAGATTAAGTTGTACACTCTAATAAGAAAGGGTCGACATCACCTTAGTAGTGTGTAGCCTGCACTCAGTGGTCATCTAGGTTCCCTTCTCGTCTGTGCCTCGGCTCGCCTGGAAGTCACACCTCCGCAGTCACGGATACATGTCTGCACCACTATGCGCTGTTCTCTTCACCCTTCTCCGAGTCACTGGGACCTCTTCCTTATCGGCTACTCTCTCCTCTCTGGCTATTCTGCTAGGAGAGTATCTGTCTCTCGGTTCTTCTCCGCCTTCAAGATGGCGTCTGTCTTCCCTGGAATAAGTAGTAGCTTTACTGCTAACGGCTAGATGCCGCCTACGGACTGAACATGTAACTGCCTCAGACTTTCACTAATATAGAGGTGCGTTTCCTCATGGAAAATTCCGGCCCGTAACCTGCCGCCCACCAAATTCTTGTACCTCCCCGTACCAAGGACACGTTCCCAGCCGGCCGGCCTGATGTAGTGTCTTCGGCATGAAGAAAAATACAATCCTTCGATAAGGGCCGGCCTGAACCGGTTCTCTCCAAGCGAATAACACCTCATAACTAAAACATTACATTTGACCTAGAAGCATCCCAAGCTGCCGGAGCAGAAAGAAAGATGGAGTCTCTCCCGTTTGAGGCCTACCAGGCCTGAATTCAGCACGGCTCCATGAAATACCCTCACTACAGGACAGGTTACCCCTAATACTAACGAATCTATCCCCTAGGCTATGTGTGCAAGCCCTGATCTATGGGGAAGAGCACAGGATCATGTCGAAGTGCCTAGTAAATAGGCTCCATTCACTACTCTAACCCTTAGACTTGAATGGTAAGAGACTGAAGTCACATTCAATCACCTTTTCCTCACAAGAAGGCCGGGAAAATCGAGCAGAACAGCTGCTCAAGTCCCAGGGGGGTTCGTCAGGCTGAGCCCCACTCAAATGGAGTTTATAAGTTGTCTCTCCCCACAGCCAGGTACCGGCTACCTACCGCGGCCCGCAATCCCAAAAGCCATGTTGGAGTGCAGCTGCCCCTCCCCCTCTCACCTTTAGGCCTCCGTCATCAATGTGGTGGAGCAGAACTTCGGGCCTCACTGCCAGCCTATCTCTGCTTCCCCTGGTTGCTGTCGCAAGATTCCTCCCGCCTTCAGCCCACAACCGGCAAGGAGTTCTCCGTCCTCCCATTCTGGCCCCAGGTGAGCAGTAGTCTGCGCTTGTCGAGAGGATCACCGCCTGCTGCTTTTCACTGCTCCCTCTTGGCCGCCATTAAGGAATTCTTTGAGCGACTTGGCCCTTTGCACCTATGCCTCGGCTGTAGTTGTTATGTAGTAAATTTTGCGCCCGAGGGAGCACAGCAGCCGCGGTCTGTGCAAGTAACAGCAGTGGGGCCAGGTGGGGGGGGATTTCGAGGGACGATGCAGAGGGAAAATTAAATACATCATTCATTTTCCCTCTGCATCGTCCTCGAAAACCTCCTCACGTGGCCCCACCGCATTACCGCTGTTACCTGCATGGACTGCGGCTGGAGCGCAGGACCCTCACTGTACCTGGTGCAGCAGAATTAAAAGGTGTAGAAGCATATGGGACAGGATTATGGTGATTGATAGCCCAGAACAGCAAGAGCCTCATGCAGGTGCTGCCATCTTGCAAGCCGCCCTCTAGCGCCCCCTTAATGAGATATTTTTATGTGGTTAATAAATATCTCCATTTGTTTTAGTGATCTTGTCTTTCTTTTTCAGTATAGCATTATAGACTACTGCTGAGGGCTAAACTGGTTGTTAAAGGATCTCATGCCAGGTTAGAGGCCTGAGCTGCAAGTCATTGCTGCACAAGAAAGTACTCTCATGATTTCATTGGTTTTTATATTAAATATTTGGAAGATAAATAAGTATGCATAATAGTGAAGAGAGTAGTGACTTATGAGCCTCTGTTTTGGACCACATTGGGACTGAACAAAAATGCAGTCCTGACAATGATAAGAGTTGAGGATAGGGATGTCATAATCCCACATTTTAGCAGGTTAAGTTGGGATGGCTACCACTGGGCTTTACTGTGTAATATAAAGCATTTAAATTGTTGGCCATTACCTCATTGACTTTGATCTGATGTCTTCAACAGAATTTCACAAGGTCTGTAAGAAAATAGCATGATAGAGTGTTTAGGTGCAGGAACAAATGAAACAAGAGAGGCCGGAATGAAGTAAGGCAGGAAGGGGAGAGGATGTGGCCTTACGGCTAGAGCGGCCAAATTCGATGCTGGGAAACCGGGTTTGAGTCTCGACAGACAGCTCAACAGCCTGTGATTCTGGGGAAATCACTTAATCTCACTGTGTCTAACAAAATGAATATGTCCGTCTGTTACGCAACTGGTGCTCATGTCAAGCGCTCTGATACCTTCGGGTCAGGTTCACGCTATATAAAAATCCGGAAATAAAAAAGAGAAGGAGAGAAGAATGGATGGATGGGGAGGTTTGTGGATAGATGGAGAGATGATGAATGGAGGACAAGCTAGAGGATAAATGAAGAGAAGGAATTATAGTGCAAAGAAGGATGGATGCCAATAGTGGATGGGCCTTGTCATGTAGTTTCCACTCATCAGTAGGAACTGGGCGTTTGTGGACGACATAAAGTTTGGGATGGTGCCAGAATAATTCTGTGATACCTGTGGGATATGTTGATCTTTGAACCAGCTAGCTCACAGTGCTACCATAAGCCCTCCTAAATCTACCAAGGGAGCAAACAGTTCTGACAACCACTGAACATGACAACCCTGTTCCCTCAGGAACCGTGGTGCCAGACCTAGAACCTTTCACTCATCCACTCGTGCTCTCTTTTGCTCAGCGAAATATGCAAAAAATACACAAAGGCATGTTTTCAATGTTTATTGAACCGAAGGGATTCTTGTATAGAATATATGTGCTACAATGATCAATAGATAGAAGCAGATAAAAGTTATAAAAAGCATCAAGACAGCGAGCAGAACATAAAAGTTCCACCATCATGCTGAGACAGAATATATATGTAAGCATTGAAATAATATAATAATCTGGTGTTATTCTACTATGCAGACCCTAACGTAAGTGTCTAGGGTGTATGTTCTGCCAAGAATCCCCTTACTAGATGACCCAACCCCATTACCTGATGGGTTAGAATGTAGGGCCCTATCTTAGTCACAAACGTGACACCCCTCATGGAGATGTCAGTCAGCTGCTGGGCGAAAGCTTCAGCATGTAGGGACCTCTCGAAGTTGGCAGAAGTGCCTCCTTTGACAATACCTGGAAACAGATGTTTATATATAAAAAAGGCATTCTTGCCTTGGGTTGAGATTTTGACTATGCTGCCATTGTTTGTATTTTACAGATGGCTGTGTCACCATATGGACGTAAATAGCAAACACATTTGCACAACGTATGTGTAGGCCTTGTACACAATGCCAAGGCAATATGATAGTGTTCTTTCAAAGTTGATTTTGATAAGCAAGGTTGTGCTTCCAGTATACTAATCCAAAGTGTCACAAATGCAAATGTGTGTCAAAAGTTGATGTGAAAAGTAAAGACAACTTTTAATAAAGATTTGCATAAATTTAAAAAAGGTAACGTTTTGCACTAAGCCTGACTGGGACACATGACAGCCTCGTTAAGACAGTTCACAAGGTGACTCATCAAGTCCACCACATCAATACCAGTTGTAACCTGCCTGCTTCAGCAAGAATGCTGATACTAGGGCTATGGAGAACAAATCTTACTTGTTTGCCGCTCATCACAGTTCCGCGTGGCTCTATGAATGGATTCGATGAGTCAAGCTAATCCTTGTGAACTGTCCTGAGGAGGCCTAGAGCAAGAGGGCTGAAACACGTCGACCAGTATTAATAAGTAGAGTTCCCAAATTTGTGAAAGTATTTGACATCTATGAACTGTTTGTAGAACACCCCAGGGCCATAAATAGGCCCATAAAATGTCATGGGGCAAAAAAACTACTTTTTGGGAACTACCATGAGAGTGTAATCAGTTTGACAAATTGATTTTGTGGCACTCACGGAAATGAAATGCACAAGAATGATAAGATTTAAATCAGGACTGTGACCATAAGTGTCAATTTTGTGTTTATGTATGTGTTGTCCAGATGTTTCTATAATGTGTAATGTCAGATCAATATGTTTACGGTGTGGCAATGCACTATTAAAACAAAGCAAATTGAAGTTGCAAATATACAATAAAGCTTGTGTCTCCAATATTGAAGTAAGTCTCTATTGTATTGAGTTGTAATCGAGAACATGAGCAATTCCTTTTAAGAACCTTGATTTTCAAAGTCCTTTTCCTTTATAATCCCATTCAAGAGCACCTTCAAATAATTCAGTTCATGATACGCTATGGAAAAACTTCTCTTGCATATGCTTTAATATATTGTAAGGCTGCTTGGTTTATAATAATAAATATAGCCAATGTATAGAAGTCAGGTGACAACTGAAATAAGAATATAGTCCATCTATAGTGGGCACGTGACAAGTTAACAGCTGACTTGTGCCTTAGTTCACTTATAGCATCTTTGTCTGGGACCATGTGTTGGAACTAGTATTCTAGTGAATGACACTCATTGCAATGATGCAGTAATATATGAAAGTGAAAAACTTCCACATATTAAAGGAATACACTTTTTTAAATTCTTAATTCTCTGTATCATATTTTTACAGACATTACTTGCACAATTTACTTGCCAAATATTGTGATGGCTCGGCTTGTTCTCTGGGTCATCGAGCCTAGCCTGACTCCAGGCTTGCTATGGCTTGGCTATCTCTTTTCATTTGATGACTTGGCCCTTTATTTTATGCCTTCTTAGCTTCAAGTCTTGGTTACTGTTAAATTGTATTTTGTAGTTTACTATTGTAAAGCCCTAATACCACTACTGGTGCAGGCGAGCATGGAAAAACACTAAATAAAAAGATAGTACAAGAAAGGGTAGTCCATGTGAAATTAACTTTTCTGAACAGCCTTGTTCCCCAAAAGACTTACAATAAACTACATGTTTTTTGGACATCATGATAGTCTAGTATGGCATCTGCAATTACAACATAGTGGCGACGATTTGAACTCCTCTGTAAGAAACTCACTGGCTAAGAAATTGTATTGTCCTTATGTGCAATTGACATTTATCCACAGCGTGTTGCTCGTTAAATTATCCCAGGATCTGAAATAGTATTTGCTAGCAAGTGTTCCATACGCTAGTTAAGCCGTTTGACAGCGTGTAACCAGCAATATAGCTTGTGATATGAGTTTGCATTCCCTCAATGGGAGCGTTACAATCATTGTTTCCTCGCACCAGTTTATTCCCTGATCAGCTCTATGTGTTGCAAGTACCACATTCCTGAGTCGAGCAGTGGATTCTTTGAGTGTCCAGGCACACACTCTTCGAAACTATGAATCTGTAGAGGAGCAAGCAGACACATCCGTGAACTACTACCAACACCCCTAACTTAAGACAGGAGCTAAGCGTTAACGGCGTACACTCACCGGCTGCTGACAATCGATGTCTGTTTATGTTTATGCAATTTATAGAGCGTGCAAATACACGTGGGTGTCTCAGCGCTATAGAGTGTCTGGAGGACGAGATCAGTGATGGACATTTATTGGTCAAAAAGCCATGTCTTTAAGAGTTTCCTGAAGGAAAACAGATTTTGACATGTTTTGATGTGAGTGGGAAGGGAGTTCCATAATTTGGCAGTGGCAACAACGAATCTTCTGTCGCCCCAGGAAACCTTCTTTGTCCGGGGGACCTTCAAGAGGTTGGCCGTTAAAGAGCGCAAGGCTCTATTGGGAGTGTAGATACAGAATGCCTTGGTTAGAAAGTGGGGTCCATTTTTGTGGATGGCCTTGAAGGCGATGCAGAGAGCTTTGAATTTAATACGGCTAGTAATTGGTAACCAGTGGAGTTTCCGGACCTGCGCAGCAATTAACTGGTATTTGGGGGTGTCTGTTATCAACCTGGCTGCGGCATGTATAGTTCCTTCTGTCTGCATTGTGGTCACATGATGCAATATTTGACGCAGAAACATAAAACGTGGATTGTCGATCTGCAGTGTCTATTTTAAGGAACATAATGACTGATTTAACAGCACGTTTTTTGGGATGTAGACATCTTTATTTCCTGTAGACATCTTCATTTCCTGACCACAGTGACTACTTTTCTTGTTTAAGCTTATTAATTTGCACAGAGCATTTCATCCAGACCACAGTTACTATTGGTAGTTAAATTAGTTTTTTTAGAAGAAAAAAATATTTTTCATTATTTTCACTGTCTGTACAAAATCTGTTTTGTCATCATAATAGGGTTGGTACAGTCTGACATGGTGTCACATTTAGGCGCCGATCACGATCCTGTAAAAACCGGGTACGAACCGTCGGACGGAGCATATTCTCCGTCCGACGCGTACCCGGTCGTCAAAATCTACCAACATGGAATTACGATTCGCACGGAAACACCATTTCCGTACGAATCGTACAAAACCCCGACCGACGAAAATAAACCTACAAATGCGATCCGGGAAAGCGCCGACCTGACGTCGGGACGCTCGCAGCCTGCCATTCACGAACCAGGAATTACGATTCGCACCGACGTCATCCCGCGCGGTGAATATTATCCGGCAGCCAAAAACTGCCGGGAAATCAGGACGACGCGAACAAGGAGTACCAGTACGCGACGGACAGACAGGACGACGCGAACAAGGAGTACCCGTACGCGACGGACAGACAGGATGACGCGAACAAGGAGTACCCGTACGCGACGGACAGACATGGACCCGAACCTACGTGTCATCCCGGCCCTCATAGCAGTCGACCTCCTCTACAGGTTACGACGCAGACGCCGCAGAAGGTCAGAACAACAAAGGGAGGGGGGAAAGGGGGGGCAGGACCAGGGGCAGGCCACAAACCCCCCACCAAAGTCACACAGCACACATGCCCTGGACATACCTGACTCCCAGGCCCTGGTCACTACGAGGGGGTGGGGGCGTGTCCAGCTAAGCCAGCGACCGCCACAACGGAAGTTCTTGACGACGCGAACCGGCAACACAACCAGACAGGTACGTCCCGTACCCACGCCTTAAGAGCGTGGGTATGAGTCGTACCACGCCCACACCTACGTCACCCCAACAATGGCGGGACGGCTCGTACCCACGTGGCAAAGGCCTGGATACGGCCCGCACAAGCATCACATAGCGTGGGGACGGATATGTACGGACCGTACCCCCACCCCGTATGCATGGAGCGTACCCCCACCCCAACAGTGTAAGTACGATCCGTACCCTCACCTCGAATGCATGGAGTGTACCCCCACCCCAACAGTGTAAGTACGATCTGTACCCTCACCTCGAATGCATGGAGCGTACCCCCACCCCAACAGTGTAAGTACGATCCGTACCCTCACCTCGAATGCATGGAGCGTACCCCCACCCCAACAGTGTAAGTACGATCCGTACCCTCACCTCGAATGCATGGAGCGTAACCCCACCCCAACAGTGTAAGTACGACCCGTACCCTCACCTCGAATGCATGGAGCGTACCCCCACCCCAACAGTGTAAGTACGATCCGTACCCTCACCTCGAATGCATGGAGCGTACCCCCACCCCAACAGTGTAAGTACGACCCGTACCCTCACCTCGAATGCATGGAGCATACCCCCACCCCAACAGTGTAAGTACGACCCGTACCCCCACCCGCGTACGTATGGAGCGTACCCCCACCCCAACAGTGTAAGTACGACCCGTACCCCCACCCACGTACGTATGGAGCATACCCCCACCCCAACAGTGTAAGTACGACCCGTACCCTCACCTCGAATGCATGGAGCGTACCCCCACCCCAACAGTGTAAGTACGACCCGTACCCTCACCTCGAATGCATGGAGCG
Source organism: Triturus cristatus (assembly GCF_964204655.1). Classification (NCBI taxonomy): domain Eukaryota; kingdom Metazoa; phylum Chordata; class Amphibia; order Caudata; family Salamandridae; genus Triturus; species Triturus cristatus. Next base: position 930,890,762 of record NC_140584.1, read on the forward strand.
TACCCCCACCCCAACAGTGTAAGTACGATCCGTACCCTCACCTCGAATGCATGGAGCGTACCCCCACCCCAACAGTGTAAGTACGACCCGTACCCCCACCCGCGTAGGTATGGAGCGTACCCCCACCCCAACAGTGTAAGTACGACACGTACCCCCACCTCGAATGCATGGAGCGTACCCACATCCGTGTATGTCATGAGCGTACATATTGTGAAATAGGAGGGGTGTGTGCAGAGTCCTCCCAGCAGTGCCCTGAGACAGGAGGGGTGTGTGCAGGGTCCTCCCAGCAGTGCCCTGAGACAGGAGGGGTGTGTGCAGAGTCCTCCCAGCAGTGCCCTGAGACAGGAGGGGTGGGTGCCCATCACTCCCAGCAGTGCCCTGAGACAGGAGGGGTGTGTGCAGAGTCCTCCCAGCAGTGCCCTGAGACAGGAGGGGTGGGTGCCGATCACTCCCAGCAGTGCCCTGAGACAGGAGGGGTGGGGGCCTATCACTCCCAGCAGTGCCCTGAGACAGGAGGGGTGTGTGCAGAGTCCTCCCAGCAGTGCCCAGAGACAGGAGGGGTGGGGGCCTAACACTCCCAGCAGTGCCCAGAGACAGGAGGGGTGGGGGCCTATCACTCCCAGCAGTGCCCTGAGACAGGAGGGGTGGGTGCAGAGTCCTCCCAGCAGTGCCCTGGCACAGGAGGGGTGTGTGCAGAGTCCTCCCAGCAGTGCCCAGAGACAGGAGGGGTGGGGGCCTAACACTCCCAGCAGTGCCCAGAGACAGGAGGGGTGGGGGCCTATCACTCCCAGCAGTGCCCTGAGACAGGAGGGGTGGGGGCCTATCACTCCCAGCAGTGCCCTGAGACAGGAGGGGTGTGTGCAGAGTCCTCCCAGCAGTGCCCTGAGACAGGAGGGGTGTGTGCAGAGTCCTCCCAGCAGTGCCCAGAGACAGGAGGGGTGGGGGCCTATCACTCCCAGCAGTGTCCTGAGACAGGAGGGGTGTGTGCAGAGTCCTCCCAGCAGTGCCCTGAGACAGGAGGGGTGGGTGCAGAGTCCTCCCAGCAGTGCCCTGACACAGGAGGGGTGTGTGCAGAGTCCTCCCAGCAGTGCCCAGAGACAGGAGGGGTGGGGGCCTAACACTCCCAGCAGTGCCCAGAGACAGGAGGGGTGGGGTCTATCACTCCCAGCAGTGCCCTGAGACAGGAGGGGTGGGTGCAGAGTCCTCCCAGCAGTGCCCTGACACAGGAGGGATGTGTGCAGAGTCCTCCCAGCAGTGCCCAGAGACAGGAGGGGTGGGGGCCTATCACTCCCAGCAGTGCCCAGAGACAGGAGGGGTGGGGGCCTATCACTCCCAGCAGTGCCCTGAGACAGGAGGGGTGGGTGCAGAGTCCTCCCAGCAGTGCCCTGACACAGGAGGGGTGTGTGCAGAGTCCTCCCAGCAGTGCCCAGAGACAGGAGGGGTGGGGGCCTAACACTCCCAGCAGTGCCCAGAGACAGGAGGGGTGGGGGCCTATCACTCCCAGCAGTGCCCTGAGACAGGAGGGGTGGGGCCTATCACTCCCAGCAGTGCCCTGAGACAGGAGGGGTGTGTGCAGAGTCCTCCCAGCAGTGCCCTGAGACAGGAGGGGTGTGTGCAGAGTCCTCCCAGCAGTGCCCAGAGACAGGAGGGGTGGGGGCCTATCACTCCCAGCAGTGCCCTGAGACAGGAGGGGTGTGTGCAGAGTCCTCCCAGCAGTGCCCTGAGACAGGAGGGGTGGGTGCAGAGTCCTCCCAGCAGTGCCCTGAGACAGGAGGGGTGTGTGCAGAGTCCTCCCAGCAGTGCCCAGAGACAGGAGGGGTGGGGGCCTATCACTCCCAGCAGTGCCCTGAGACAGGAGGGGTGTGTGCAGAGTCCTCCCAGCAGTGCCCTGAGACAGGAGGGGTGGGTGCAGAGTCCTCCCAGCAGTGCCCTGACACAGGAGGGGTGTGTGCAGAGTCCTCCCAGCAGTGCCCAGAGACAGGAGGGGTGGGGGCCTAACACTCCCAGCAGTGCCCAGAGACAGGAGGGGTGGGGGCCTATCACTCCCAGCAGTGCCCTGAGACAGGAGGGGTGGGGGCCTATCACTCCCAGCAGTGCATTGAGACAGGAGGGGTGTGTGCAGAGTCCTCCCAGCAGTGCCCTGAGACAGGAGGGGTGGGTGCAGAGTCCTCCCAGCAGTGCCCTGAGACAGGAGGGGTGGGTGCAGAGTCCTCCCAGCAGTGCCCTGACACAGGAGGGGTGGGTGCAGAGTCCTCCCAGCAGTGCCCTGACACAGGAGGGGTGTGTGCAGAGTCCTCCCATCAGTGCCCAGAGAGAGGAGGGGTGGGGGCCTAACACTCCCAGCAGTGCCCTGAGACAGGAGGGGTGGGGGCATATCACTCCCAGCAGCAGTGCCCTGAGACAGGAGGGGTGGGGCCTATCACTCCCAGCAGTGCCCTGAGACAGGAGGGGTGTGTGCAGAGTCCTCCCAGCAGTGCCCTGAGACAGGAGGGGTGTGTGCAGAGTCCTCCCAGCAGTGCCCAGAGACAGGAGGGGTGGGGGCCTATCACTCCCAGCAGTGCCCTGAGACAGGAGGGGGTGTGTGCAGAGTCCTCCCAGCAGTGCCCTGAGACAGGAGGGGTGGGTGCCTAACACGCCCAGCAGTGCCCTGAGACAGGAGGGGTGGGTGCCTAACACTCCCAGCAGTGCCCTGAGATAGGAGGGGTGGGTGCCTATCACTCCCAGCAGTGCCCTGAGACAGGAGGGGTGGGTGCCTATCACTCCCAGCAGTGCCCTGAGACAGGAGGGGTGGGTGCAGAGTCCTCCCAGCAGTGCCCTGACACAGGAGGGGTGTGTGCAGAGTCCTCCCAGCAGTGCCCAGAGACAGGAGGGGTGGGGGCCTAACATTCCCAGCAGTGCCCAGAGACAGGAGGGGTGGGGGCCTATCACTCCCAGCAGTGCCCTGAGACAGGAGGGGTGGGTGCAGAGTCCTCCCAGCAGTGCCCTGACACAGGAGGGGTGTGTGCAGAGTCCTCCCAGCAGTGCCCAGAGACAGAAGGGGTGGGGGCCTAACACTCCCAGCAGTGCCCAGAGACAGGAGGGGTGGGGGCCTATCACTCCCAGCAGTGCCCTGAGACAGGAGGGGTGGGGGCCTATCACTCCCAGCAGTGCCCTGAGACAGGAGGGGTGTGTGCAGAGTCCTCCCAGCAGTGCCCTGAGACAGGAGGGGTGGGGGCCTATCACTCCCAGCAGTGCCCAGAGACAGGAGGGGTGTGTGCAGATTCCTCCCAGCAGTGCCCAGACGCAGGAGGGGTGGGTGCCTAACACTCCCAGCAGTGCCCAGAGACAGGAGGGGTGGGGGCCTATCACTCCCAGCAGTGCCCTGAGACAGGAGGGGTGGGGGCCTATCACTCCCAGCAGTGCCCTGAGACAGGAGGGGTGTGTGCAGAGTCCTCCCAGCAGTGCCCTGAGACAGGAGGGTGGGTGCCTATCACTCCCAGCAGTGCCCTGAGACAGGAGGGGTGGGGGTCTAACACTCCCAGCAGTGCCCAGAGACAGGAGGGGTGGGGGCCTATCACTCCCAGCAGTGCCCTGAGACAGGAGGGGTGGGGGCCTATCACTCCCAGCAGTGCCCTGAGACAGGAGGGGTGTGTGCAGAGTCCTCCCAGCAGTGCCCTGAGACAGGAGGGGCGGGGGCCTATCACTCCCAGCAGTGCCCTGAGACAGGAGGGGTGTGTGCAGAGTCCTCCCAGCAGTGCCCTGAGACAGGAGGGGTGGGTGCAGAGTCCTCCCAGCAGTGCCCTGACACAGGAGGGGTGTGTGCAGAGTCCTCCCAGCAGTGCCCAGAGACAGGAGGGGTGGGGGCCTAACACTCCCAGCAGTGCCCATGGAACGCCAAGGGTGGAGTAGCCACAGATACCATGCCCACAAATGTCAGTCAGGTGCACAAAGACCCTGCAGTACATGTACCACATGTGTGCGAGGCTGGGAGTAAACGCATGCATAGGGCCAAAAAGATAACATGTACACATGAAGTCATGTCAATAGTCCACATACACAAGTACAATGACTACCAAGGATGCCACGAATGATGCAGGTGGAGAATGGCTCAGCATGTATGTGCAAAGTTGAAGGAGTCCGTCACACACCCAGCTAATGTACACACAGCTCGGCGCTAAATATTGGGAACACCCTGCAGGGAAGAAGTCAGGGTACACAGAGGAAGGAAAACACCTTGGGACAATTGTAACATGCAGCAACTGCTTACATGAATTGAGAAAGCTAGCTAACACTGTGTGATGGCACACAGATCCCATGGTCCCCCCTATGAGCAGCACACTACTACATTTCCCACACACCCAACACATGAACACCACCCACAACCATGTAGCAGCCCCACCGACAGCAATGCCAGCAAATCAGGAGTGTTCCAAGGGCAAAAAATAAATAGCTTTATTCAGCATGATCCAAAAACTGGTATGTAGAAAGTTCAATATTTACAAAGCCCATAGGGCAGTCCAGGAGTCACAGCTGGATGGGGGACACAGTGGGATGCGTGTCCCCTAGCTTGCCTGCACAGTTACAAGCCGTTGTCTTCCACAGGGGTGAGGGCATCAAGTTGGGGGGAATGAACAGGCACCGCAGGGACAGGAGTGCGAAGGGTAGGCGACGTGGGTGCAGGGATGGAGGACTCCACCACAGGGGGTGGGGCAGGGCCAAAGGTGGATTCTAGGAGCGCGCTGCACACCTCGGCAAGGTCCTCCAGGGACTCCCCTGCACCCGAAGGAACCACAGGCCCCAAGGAGGGGGGGGGGGTCAGAGGGATGGGTCGCAGCGCCACTGGGGGAGGGTGTGGACAGGGGGGGGACTCAAGCACCCTGACCGTGGACTTCCTTGACCGCTTGCGGGATGGTGTCACTGTGGGGCTCAGGGACAGAGCGGCCATGAAGGAGTCTTTGGGGGAGATGTGGCCAGGAGAGCTGAGGGGAGGGGATTTGGAGGGAGTGGATTGGGTGGAATGCGGACTCCCACTCTGGCTGCGTGTCACACGTTTGCCCCCCGACCCAGTGGGTGTGCCTACTTCACCCTGTGTGTGCGTGTCAGGAGGTGTGCGGCGGACCTTCCCTGCTGGTGTGGTGCCTGTGTCTGTTGTGGTGGGTGCATGCTTACGTCTGGGTGTATGTGGGACAGGCATGGGAGTGGGAAGTGTGGAAGGAGCAGGGGTAGGGGGTGGGACGTAGCGCTGCAGGAGACCCACTGCTGCAGTCAGTGTGGAGTCTATGGACCTCAGCAAGTTGCGTTGGTCAGCCTGCGATGAATGAATGCCCTCCAAGTATGCCTCCATGTTGTTGAGGACCTGGCTGTGGGCATGGAGGACATTAAGGATCGCAGTCTGACCAATCTGCAACTGCCGCTGGATGTCCACAGACTCAGCATTGGCGGCAGCAGTGGAGACAGGGGCAGGGGGTGCGGTGCCTGGCAGGAAGGAGACATGTGGTGACCGGGCACGTTGGGAAGGGACACGAGCACGTGGGAGGCGGCTGATGCCAATGGAGGGGGCGGTGCGAGATGTAGGGCTGCTGTCAGATGGTGGTGCAGCCACTCGGAGAGATCATCCTCGGACCCGTCAGCTTCATACTCTGTTGTGCCAGTCGACAGGTCCCCGGGTTCACTCTCCTCCGCCTCTGTCCCACTCGAAGTGCCAGGCACGATGCCACCGCTGGCACTGGTGCTCGGTCCCTCCGCGCCGTCTGTGTCCATGTCTCCCTCCGTGTCCCCCGACGATGCTGTGGGCAGGGGGAAGAGACAGAAAATAATCATACACCTGTATACATATGTCACATGAGTCAAATCTACTTAGGTCACAGTGCATAGCCTGAAACAAAGGAAGAGTTACAACTACAAAACAAGGTACATATGTAGGCCCTGCAAGACACAGTTGTGTGACCCACCATGCCATGGAAAAACTATGGAGAGCATGACACAATAGCAAATGAGATGACATGGAATTTTGACTGAGGAGCAAGGCCCTGGGGACAATCCAGCACTGCATCTGCACCACACAGCGTGGCAGGCAATAGGGATGAGCAGGGACCACATCCAGGAACTAGAGGCACATGCAGCATAGGTAATACTGATAACATGCCCACCCTGACTGGCACAATGCACCTTGAGTGTATGTCCAGACAAACATCACACACTGGCCAGTCCTAGCAAGGAGATGACAGGTCTTGACATGTAGGCCATGCCCGCACCACCCACCCCCTACATGAGACAAATCTGTGGAGACACAGGAAGCACTTACATCTCTTAGTCAGGGTGAAATACACATGGGATGCAAAACTTCAATATTGCACACAAACTACCCAAGGTGCGGCTGTCCAAATTACCATGTACAAATGGGCATCATCAGATGATTGCAACAAGACACAAAGGCAATGGCCACCGTGAGTATGTAATTGGAAAATCAGGTCAGGCTGGACAGTGGACACTTGTAATACATCTCACGTCAATATACATGGTGCCAGGGGACAATGGCACAGAGCACAACCTATGCTGTAGACACAGAGATTGTCGACATTCTCGGATTACACACATGATACCTAGGAAAAGATGCCCCTGGGGACAGTAGTGGCCACACAACTCCATGCTCCTGAATGGAAATGACTGCAACACACGCTAACATCCCTGCACTATGCGTAACGCACACTCATGCACATCATGTCACAGGCCACCACATGGGACATGCCTGCTGGAAGGCCTTGCACTCGAGAGATTAACTCCCATGTCTGGAATCAGCATTAGTGCCAACTTACATGGAACCCACAAGTCCAGAACTGGACAGGGCACAGGCAAGGTCACTAATCCTGTTACACACCACCCCCACACATGATGCTGCAGGCATTGTACACTTGGAGAAGGTGTCAGGCTACATAACTTTGTGATGGAGTGACTACACAGAGACCAGTGAACACATTGCAAGGTGGGGAAGGGAGGCAGGAGAGGCCTGCAACACTGTGGGTAACAGGATCTGCACAGCACCATAAACCCTGGAAGTGTATCCATGGAACAGTGCACTTACAAATGCTGGTGAAACACAACAAACACACACATGTACCTACCCCCTTCCGGCTGCTGCATCTCCTGTAGGCGCCTGTCCAAGTCAGGAAAGACCACCGCCAGCACACGTTTCTGGATGTGGGAGAGACGGCGGCGCCCGCGGTTCTTATGGCTCTCAGGTGAGTCCCCCAGCAGGACCCGTGCGATCCTCCGCGTCCAGCACCAGATATCCTGCCAGCGTTTCCTCACCTGGGACAGGCGCCGCTTCCGACCATCCGCACTCCTCACGGCGCTGACGGCGTCCAGCCATATCTTCTCCTTGGCAGAGGCGTCTACCTGTGAGGATGGACAAGTTACACTACATCAATACACCTGGCACATGTCACAGGGACACAGATTACAACACATTTGCTGTTTACAACAAGGCATAGTATGCATCCAACGCATTGCACCTTTGTCATAGGGACATGATCCTCTGGGGGAAGGCCAAAAGCAGTACGTGCCATTGAAAGGACACAGGTGGAATGAGGGCAACTACACAATCAATGATCCAGGCTCACACTGTGCATCACACCCACCCCTCCTGTCTCAGGGCACTGCTGGGAGTGATAGGCCCCCACCCCTCCTGTCTCAGGGCACTGCTGGGAGTGATAGGCCCCCACCCCTCCTGTCTCAGGGCACTGCTGGGAGTGATAGGCCCCCACCCCTCCTGTCTCAGGGCACTGCTGGGAGGACTCTGCACACACCCCTCCTGTCTCAGGGCACTGCTGGGAGTGATAGACCCCCACCCCTCCTGTCTCAGGGCACTGCTGGGAGTGATAGGCCCCCACCCCTCCTGTCTCAGGGCACTGCTGGGAGTGATAGGCCCCCACCCCTCCTATCTCAGGGCACTGCTGGGAGTGATAGGCCCCCACCCCTCCTGTCTCAGGGCACTGCTGGGAGTGATAGGCCCCCACCCCTCCTGTCTCAGGGCACTGCTGGGAGTGATAGGCCCCCACCCCTCCTGTCTCAGGGCACTGCTGGGAGGACTCTGCACACACCCCTCCTGTCTCAGGGCACTGCTGGGAGTGATAGGCCCCCACCCCTCCTGTCTCAGGGCACTGCTGGGAGTGATAGGCCCCCACCCCTCCTGTCTCAGGGCACTGCTGGGAGACATCAGGCATTCCTCCCCCTGGGACCCCCCCTACAGTACATAGCATGTGTGTCACACCTGGACACAATGGCAGAAGTCACAGTCACTAAAAAGGGACACAGTCTGTGCCAGTGGACACTGCACTCACCTGATAACCTGGTCGCCCATACAGCATGGGGTACCGTGGGAGGATCACATCCACCAAAGCCATGTTCTCCTCCAGGGTGAATGGCTGTGACCTCTCCACAGCCCTTGACATGGTTCCAGGGAATCAGTAGCAGCAGCTGGGTCGTGGAATACAAAGATGTGCAGGCAAGTGCTCCCTCATGGGACCTGGCTGCCTTATATCTGCCTTGCTGGCCCATCTCATGCACAGGAGTACAGAGTGATTGGTCACTCACATTTGCATCCTATGTTTCCTCCAATCCCTTCAAACCTAGCAGTCTGTGGGTTCTCAATCAGTTTTTTTTTTCCTGCATGATGTCAGCCCCACAAACACATTGCAACAAAGTAGATTCATTCCAACTGACTTCTGCCATGCAGCTTCCTGAACAAATTCAAAATTTGAACTTGGTCTCCATGACAACCAGCATGCATGTAGGCCTTAATACTTGTCCCTCATGTGTCCCCCTATGTAATTTGGAGCTTCACACACAGGTACGGCGCGTTCCGGGGCCCTAGGGCACCCCAAATGCATAGCAACGGCCCGTACACGCGTGCCTACGTTCACTATCACTCTGGGTGTCCACGCGTATACGTACTCGTAGTGATAGGGAGCGTACAGGCGCGTCTACGGCCCGTACCACTACGAGTACGCATACGCAAGAACACCCATAGTGGTAGGGCCGTACACGCGCCTGTACGCTCCATATCACTATGGGTGTTCTTGCGTATGCGTACTCGTAGTGGTACGGACCGTAAACATGCCTGTACGCTCACCATCACAATGGGTACACATACGGCAGCACTCCCATAGTGATATTGGCACGTACACAGGCCCTCTTAGCAGCAGTACGGCAGTTTTCACACATCACAGTTGTGACAGGCAGCACACAGGAAGGAATAGGGCGGACATACTTGTCCATGGATGGACATCAAGGCATTGTCGGTGCATTACTACATGTGTGGGGCACAGGTGTGACAGGCTGTGATGTGGAACATTACTCCTGAGTCGAGAAGGCACCAGATGTATGATGAGATGTGTACAGATGTAATGTGTGACGGTGCAATGTGTGCCAGGCATGCCCTTGACTCCTTTGACATGTGTGCATGTCGTACTGCACACTTGGGATGAGCGTCACTGGCATGGCACGGACACCAACACACGGAAGTGTCCCCTGATGCCCGGTACAGGGGTTACCACACCTGACTTGTCACTACCCACGGTGCACGATGTGACTATGTCATGTATGTGTGGGGGCTTCCCATTAGGTTGATGTTGGAGCACCCTCAAAAGCTGCAGCTGTTGCAGCAACCAACATGTGTATGTGTGTAGATTGACATTGGACACTGTTCCGCACACCATGCCACATGTGGTATCAGATGTGAGGTGCGTATGTATGCATGGGACACGGAGTAGCGTGACAAGGAGATGTCTGCATCCTCTCAATGAAGGTGTGGTGAGTCATGACATGTGCACCTTCATGGCAAGGTGTGTGGGCTGTCCTAGTGTAATGTCATGTGACCTGTGGCTCTAGTGTTCCGCTACCAGTCTCTGCAATTGGCATTCTACTTCTGCTGATGTGTGGGTGTATGTCACTCCTGTCTTGCGTCTGGCTGTTCACTTGCACTGGGACACAGCTAATCCCATGGCATGGTATGTGGAGGTTCTCAATCTCCGTGTGTAGCTGGGTCTTGGTAGGAGTGTCACCTGGCAGCCATACGTGTCCAGGGCATGTGGCACATACCTGACTCCGTATGTAGCATATGTGTATAGACAGATTAACATGTGCTCAGTACAAATTATTTGTTGTTGTGGGGCACTCACTCTTCCGTGTCACTTCCAAATTCCTGCAGAGCGCCGCCTCTTCCCCGAGCAATTCTGGACTTGGCTGCCATGCGGGAGAATGATCGTATCCGGTGCTACCGCTTCCCCCAACGGTTGATTCTGGAGTTGACGGCGAGACTGGCACCACACCTGCAACCGCTGCACAGGTATCCTACGGCACTGACACCCAAGCTGAAGGTAATGGCAGCCCTACATTTTCTAGCCACGGGTACCTTTCAAAATACCATAGCTCATGTTGGTGGCATGTCCCAGAGCATGTTCTGCCGTGTGCTGCATGATTTCTTAGAGGCCATGTTGATTCACATGGATGACTTCATCAAGTTCCCAACCCCTGAACAGTTGACTGGGGTCAAGCGTGGATTCTATGCCCTGGGAGGGATGCCCCATGTCATTGGGTCCATAGATGGGACACATGTAGCTTTGGTACCACCACACGCACGGGAGGTAGCGTACCGCAATCGGAAGCACTACCACTCCATCAATGCCCTTGTGGTGTGTCTGTCCAACATGGTGATTTCACATGTCTGTGCTCGTTTTCCAGGATCAGCACACGATGCCTACATCATGAGGCGTAGCAGGGTGCCTGAAATGATGATGCAGCTGCGCAACGAACGAGCATGTGTTGGTGGGTACAGTCTGTCTGTCCTGTATTTTGCATAGCCTACCAGCACGACCGCTTCACCAGTTCTAACGATGTCCATGTGCTTCCCATGTAGGGGACGCTGGCTATCCCAACATGCCATGGCTGCTCACACCTCTCCGCAACCCCATCACGCCGGCCCAGCTCCGCTACAACACCGCCCATGGCCGGACAAGGCGAGTGATAGAGAGGACGTTTGGCCTGCTGAAGAGCCGATTTCGGTGCCTCCACAAGACCGGCGGCGCGCTCCCATATGCCCCTGCGAAGGTCTGCAAAATCTTCATGGTCTGCTGCATGCTGCACAACATGGCAGTTGAGAAAGCTGTGCCACTCATCCTGGATCAACATGACGAGGACTATCCACCCGTGGAGGACGAAGGGCTTGGCAATGGGGCTAGTGATGTGGAGGATGTGGAGCCGCAAGAGGACATCCGGACTCGGCTCATACGCGACTTCTTTGCTTAGTGGTGAGTACCAGTGTCTGAGTGTGCACACATTGCTCCACGTGTGGCATGTGTTGTGATGTGTGTCTCCACCTGCATGTATGGCACGTGAGTCAGAGGTGTGTGTGGGTGTGTCACTGGAGTGATGGTGGCAGTGATGGTTGTATTTCCCCAGTCATAATTGTGACCTAGCATGTTGTCATCCATACATGTGTCGAGTACATGCACATGCAAGTGGCTGTGCTTTTTGTGGCTGACTTCTTGTGTGTCTCTCATCCCCAGGTACTTGCGCATGCCGTCTGCTGGTTGCATTGTTGTGGCACTGCTATTCCTCATGGACACGTCATCGTGTGCTGACTCAGCGTTACACGCACGGACAAGTTTGGAAGTCTCCTTAGGGTAAGGGATGCATCAGGGGTGTATTGGGTGTGGCAGTTGTTCACGATGTATGCACACTGCCCCTGTCGATGTTTGGTTCCTCTGCAGCCATGTAGCATCACCATGGGACACGACATGCAGCTGTGTACACCTGAATAGATGGTCTGACTGGTTGACAGTCATCAGTGATGGGATAGTGGATTGTGATGATGGCATCAATGTGTGTAACACTGCCCTCGGACACATACGGTTTGCATTGGCTTGACATGGTGTGGGACTTCTACATCAGCGGATCAATGGTGTATGGCAGTCTCTCCGTGAGCAGCTGTGGGTGTTTAGCTGTTGGCCGACAATTGTGTGCCAGTTCCATGGCTATCACGCATTTGTGCTGCAGAAGGGGGGTGCCAGTGTTGGACCCACATGTTACTCCACATGAAGTGTTCATGTGTACTTCAAGTTGCCTCTGCAATCCCGAAAACATGACTAATAAAGGTGTCCCTATGCCTCCAAGGTGCCTCTTCTCAGTCAATGCTGGTGTGTTGCCACGGTGCATCCAGCATGTCTGGCATGGTTTCCCCTGATAGTGGCTATGTGTCTATGTGTCGAGTAGCAAGACGCAAGCTGTGTGTGTGGGATGAGAGTGTGTATTATGCATGATGTCCATGACTGTGTGGGTATTGTGACATGTGCCATCCCCATGCATCCAACGTTGGCCAGGCCCCCATTCTCTGCATCCACCGGACTCAAGCTTGCAGGACATGGTTCTGCCACCTGTCTACACATACCTGGGTGCCCCCCAGGACACTGGACTGGATCCCTGACCTCTGCGCATGACTGTTGCTGTACTCAATGTGTCTGTCAGCACGGTAGTGCGGCCACCCCCTCAGCTGGTTGGGCCCATCACGGGTGTGTATGGTGCTCCATGTCTGTCTTGCCTAATACACTGTGGCCCGTGTGTCATGTGCCAGACTCAGGCCCCAGGGTGTGGATGGTTGAAGTCAAAAGAGAACTCAGGCATGTTTAGACTTTACAAGACACATGTAAGGTAATAATGCAACCAGCAGGCATCTTCTCTTCATGGTGTGAATTTTTATTTTTGTGGGAGGGTGGGAGGGGGGGGTAATGACGTGAGGGGCTTTCCGGGAGTTTGGAATCCAAAGTTCAGTAGGGGAGTTGGTGTCCTTGCCATTGGAAATCCTCAGAGTCCATGCCACAGTCTTTGTCCACATTGGTCAGACAGTGACCAGCAAGGCCATGTGGCAGAGAATGTCTCTTGATGCTGTGATGCTGTTGCTCCAGTGGGCCAGGTGCCAGGCCAGGTGTCCTGGGAGATGGTGATGTAGCGCCGACCCTCACGGTCCTTTCCGTGGATGACCCGGCCTCCTGCGGGGACCCTCAGAAGCAGGCCGTGACGATGTTTGGGATGCTCCATCGGATGTTTCCTCCTCCTCCTGATCCCTCCCTGTGGGTGGTGATGTTCTACGCCTTCTGGCACAGGGAGGGTTGCCCATGTTGTCGGCCATCCGACGGAGTGTATTGTGACTCCCCTGGAACACCGTCTCTTGCTCAGCCTGTCTGTCCTCCATCCTTCGTTGGTGTTGCAGTAGACAGGCATGTTGCTGGGCCTGCTGGGTCTTTATCTCATCGAGGGTCCCCTTGATCTCATTGAGGGTGGACACAACCTGGGCCATGCCCGTGGTGTCCTGCCGGTATGTGTCCAGGATGTTACGGACATGGGAATATACCGGTTCCCCAGCCAACTGGTCAGGCTAGCGCCTCCGCCGTCCTCCACTCCCACCACCCCTGCCCACTTGCACCTGGCCTGCCCTTGTGGGCACATCAGGTCTCCGGGACCCCTGAGGGGTGGCATTGGCGTTGTCGCCTGCCTCCTCCTGGGTGCCCGGGACACCGTGTCCCTCCTGGCCAGCCTGGCTGCTTTGTGGTGGTGGGGCAGGGATCCTGGGTGTCTCCTGGGATGTGGCAGGAGTGGGGGTGGTGGTTGGCCCCGTTGTACCTGACGCAGGTGCTGCAGGTGGTTGGACACCAGAGGTGCCAGGTTGGTCGGGGTCGTCCACAGAGTGGTGAGAGTCGTCGCTGCCGGTGGGATCGGGCTCCCGCAGATCCGGGTCCTGTGAGTCTTCCCCCCCAGTGTTGGGGGGTGAACCACGACGTTGACCTGTGTGTGAGAGAGACAATGTTAATTTTGGTCCATGCAACATCCATGTTTCATCAGTTTCAACGTTGGCACATTTCCTCTTGGAATTAGGATCTGTCTTGCATTCCACTCACAGTGCACTTGTGCATGGGTGTGTCCCTTGGGCACCACTTTGGCCCCTTTAACTATGTGTGGCACAGTCTTACTTGCTACGTCAAGTGTGACTGCAGTCAGCAGTGGAGTGGGCAGGTGTGGCGAGCCATGCATTGGCGCCTTCCGTGTAGCACTGTACATGTGCACATGGAGTGGATCCACACACTTATATAATGCAGGTAGCTGTCGTTGTGCTCGTGAACAGGTTGTGACATGGCCCTGTGTTTTGCCATGGGGAAGAGGGGGGGTTCTGGCACTGGCCACCCTTGGCTACATGCACGCAGTCTACCTGCTGACGAGCAGACTTTCCCACACACCACACGGCTGATTTGCTCTCCCTGTGTCTCCCTCCCTCTCTGTCCCCCTCTCCCTCACTCTGTGTGTCAGCCTCCTCCCTCTGTCCGTGTCCCTGTGTCTCCCTCCCTCTCTGTCCCCCTCTCCCTCCCTCTCTGTCCCCCTCTCCCTCCCTCCGTGTGTCAGCCTCCTCCCTCTGTCCGTGTCCCTGTGTCTCCCTCCCTCTCTGTCCCCCTCTCCCTCCCTCCATGTGTCAGCCTCCTCCCTCTGTCCGTCTCCCTGTGTCTCCCTCCCTCTCTGTCCCCCTCTCCCTCCCTCCGTGTGTCAGCCTCCTCCCTCTGTCCGTGTCCCTGTGTCTCCCTCCCTCTCTGTCCCCCTCTCCCTCCCTCCGTGTGTCAGCCTCCTCCCTCTGTCCGTCTCCCTGTGTCTCCCTCCCTCTCTGTCCCCCTCTCCCTCCCTCCGTGTGTCAGCCTCCTCCCTCTGCCCGTCTCCCTGTGTCTCCCTCCCTCTCTGTCCCCCTCTCCCTCCCTCTGTGTGTCACCCTCTGTCACCTCAGCCCAGCTTCCTGGGCACACACTGTTAGCAGATCTTTGAATGGCCCTTGGCTTGTTGATGTGAGTTTGTTTCTGATCTCCATTGGGTGTAGTGTCTGTCTCTGCGCTGCTGCTGTGGTGGTGTGTGCTGCCACTCTTTCACAATGTTGGCTGTTCATTGGCTGCTGTCATGTGCAAAACAGTGCCTTCACCCCCATGTGTTGATGCAAGGCGTCCGCCATTTGCTGGCGAGTATTTCCTGTGTGGGGACACAGTGTTTGTATGGCTGTGACCTAGGCCATATGGGCAGAGGGCATTGTTGTCTGCTTCTGAGTTGCACTATGTGAATTTTGGGGCCCACCCTCCCGCCATCCGGGTTACCGTGTCATGTGTTGGTGTCTTCTGTGGCCTGTGACTTGACATTGTCCAGCTGGGTGCATGGGGCATGGTGGCGGCAGTGGCATGTGCGTGTTCATGGAGTGTGGTTGAGTCATGCGATAGCTTGGGGTGGTTGCGTGCCTGTTAGTGATTTTGGTTGTGGATGACGTTCCCCCCATGTGAGGTGCGTTGTTTGTGTACTCACCCGGGTCTCGGAGTCCTCCTAATCCTTCGACTGCCTCCACCGGCTGTATGGCCATCACCTTCTCCTCCCAGGGCTGTTAGTGTACGGGTCTGCGGGAGGGCCCTCCTCCAGTGGCGGCCTGGTTGTGTTCCTCCAGCATCTTGGCTCGGACCCTCCTCCGCAGATCGTACCACCTGGCTTGGCATTCATGCCTGGTCCTTCTGGTGTCCGCAACAGCATTCACAGCATCGACGATGGTCTGCCACATGGCTGTTTTTGCTGCAATGCTGGTCTGTCTGACCAATGTTCCAAAGAGCTGTGGCTCGACTCTGAGGATTTCATCGACAAGGACCTCCAACTCTCGGTTACTGAACTTTGGATTCTTGTTAGTGGGCATGGTGAGGGGTGTGGGTGTGGATGGTGGGGGGGGTGTGTGGATGGTTGTGGGTGTGTGGGTGTTGTTGTGCAGGTGTGTGTGTGTGTGAATGTGATGAGGGGGTGTTTGTGAAGGTGGTTGTGTGAAGGTGTGCAAGTGTAAGGTGTGGTGAAGCTTGTAGTATGGTGCTGTAGGTTGTCTGTGGTGTCTGGCAGCAGTGAGTCTGTTGCAAAGGCTCATGGTTTGTGTGTCTGGGCCCTTTTTATTGGTCCATTGGTGGGTGTGGCTGTGTTTGAAGTTTGGGTGGGTGTGTTATAAGGAGTGGTGGTGTTTTGGGCCTCTGTTTGTTTTTGGCAGTTGCAGGTCAGTGAATGTGTTTTTTTAGTGTTTGTTGGACATGTTTTGTGGCTTTGTGCCATTCGAATGGTGTATTCTTGTGTTGTTTTGGTTTGTCCTGGTTGTGTACGTGCGTTTTTAGCGTGTGTACGGTGTGTACATGGGCCATTTGGTTGTACGGTGCTGTCCTTGTGTGTGGCTTGGTACGACTCGTACATGCGGTTGTGATGTTGAGGCCTGGGGTGCGCTCCGTACTTAGGAGGTTGTGGTGGGGGTGCGACTCTGACGTACACGGGTGTACATACAGGGGGGTACGACACGTACAGGGGTGGGGGTACGACTCGAACGTACAGGGGTGTACATACACGGGGGTACGACACGTACAGGGGTGTACATACACGGGGGTAGGACACGTACAGGGGTGGGGGTACGACTCGAACGTACAGGGGTGTACATACACGGGGGTAGGACACGTACAGGGGTGGGGGTACGACTCGAACGTACAGGGGTGTACATACACGGGGGTACGACACGTACAGGGGTGTACATACACGGGGGTAGGACACGTACAGGGGTGGGGGTACGACTCGAACGTACAGGGGTGTACATACACGGGGGTAGGACACGTACAGGGGTGGGGGTACGACTCGAACGTACAGGGGTGTACATACACGGGGGTAGGACACGTACAGGGGTGGGGGTACGACTCGAACGTATAGGGGTGTACATACACGGGGGTACGACACGTACAGGGGTGTACATACACGGGGGTAGGACACGTACAGGGGTGGGGGTACGACTCGAACGTACAGGGGTGTACATACACAGGGGTAGGACACGTACAGGGGTGGGGGTACGACTCGAACGTACAGGTGTGTACATACACGGGGGTATGACACGTACAGGGGTGTACATACACGGGGTAGGACACGTACAGGGGTGGGGGTATGACTCGAACGTACAGGGGTGTACATACACGGGGGTACGACACGTACAGGGGTGTACATACACGGGGGTAGGACACGTACAGGGGTGGGGGTATGACTCGAACGTACAGGGGTGTATATACACGGGGTAGGACACATACAGGGGTGGGGGTACGACTCGAACGTACAGGGGTGTACATACACGGGGGTACGACACGTACAGGGGTGTACATACACGGGGGTAGGACACGTACAGGGGTGTACATACATGGGGGTAGGACACGTACAGGGGTGGGGGTACGACTCGAACATACAGGGGTGTACATACACGGGGGTAGGACACTTACAGGGGTGGGGGTACGACTCGAACGTACAGGGGTGTACATACACGGGGGTACGACACGTACAGGGGTGTACATACACGGGGGTAGGACACGTACAGGGGTGGGGGTACGACTCGAACGTACAGGGGTGTACATACACGGGTGGGGGTTCGACACGTACACGGTTGTACATACAGGGGGGTGTGTGTACATTAACGGGGAGTACGACTCGAACGTATGGGTGCTGGGGGGAGTGTTGGGCGCGTATGCGGGCACATGTCTCCATGGTTGCAATGGGAGTTCGGTGCGGACGGTGTTTTTACCATACGGTTGTGAGATCGGACGCACGGGTTGGATCGTGATTCCTCGGTCGGACTTCACTTTTCACATTTGTACGGTAAATCGTCCGAGGACGTGTCGGACACATTTTCCGACCCGAGGACGTGTGGGGAAATATTCCGAATGCGGTTCGTATGGACTTTTTACCATGCGAATCGTGATTGCCAGTTTGTACGGCACTTGTACGATTCGTACGGTAAAAAGACCGGATTCGAGTCGTACGGGGAATTTTTTTACCGGATCGTAATTGGCACCTTAATCTATCTTGTCCACCGTATTTCTTGTCTGCTTCTGGTAATCCAGTAACACCATGGGAGGAATGGATTGTTGCATTTAAGATTTATATGCTTGATGTAGGTATTGAGAGGATGGCTGATGAAAGGAAATAAGCAATATTATTACACTCTTTGGGTAAAGAAGGTTTGAGAATTTTTTGCACACTTCCTGATATTCAGGTACAAGAAGAAGGTGATAATTTGTTCTTGCATACTAAAACATTAAAACAATTAGACTAGTACTTTTAAAAAAAAACAAATGGAATTTTAGAACTCTATAGGTTTTTGTAAAGGGTTCAGGCAGATGACCATTCTATAGATTCATTTGTAACAGGATTAAGGGCATCCATGGTGAATTGTACATTTACAGGCAACCAGGCTGAATACGTTTATGATCAGATGATGATGCACACTTCAAACAAAGTCAGTCACAAAAAAGTGTGGAATGCACATAATCCTACGTTATTGGAAGCTTTAGATATAGCTAGAGCAAGAGGATGAGAATTAATTTAAAAATGTGTGAGAATTATGAATGAAGGTAAACTCAGCATGGGTAAGCATAGAGAAGCTGTGAAGAAAACAAGATCAAACTTGACCAGTTTAATGTTGTTACAGGGAATGCTACTGGAGGGACAGACATGAGTAAAAAGGACAAAGGCAGAAATAGTTCCAAAGTAGTAGCTAAGAATGGCTGCATTAGATGTGGTAGTATGAATCACTGAGCTAATGACAAATTGTGCCACAAAAGGAATGTTACATGCATGAAATGTAGGTAGATTGGTCACTATACACGTGTTTGCAAATGTCAGTTGGTGAAGAATATGCTGGTGAAAGTAATTCTGATGATGATAATGAGGCACATCTTTTTAGCTTGGTTGATGAAGACATTGAGCAGGGTACCAGCTATGAATGTCTTCTAATTATTACTGATTATGACAAAGAGAGATATTTAAAGATAGAAGATCCTAAATGTCAGATTGAACTCAACTGTAACACCTTCCAAATGTTCGTGAATTCAGGAGCACGTTACACTAGAATACCAGAAGATATTGAGAGATGTTGGAGTCCCAAATCTAAAAGGTTGTGTGCTCCTGATGTTAAGTTAAAAACTTATGTGGGTGCCTATGGTGATCTTAAGGGTTTTTTATAGCTCATATTGCTTACAAGAATAGTAGTATTAGTGGTCGCATATATGTTGCTAGAAGTGGTTCACCTTTGTTAGGATTAATTAATTAATTTGCCGTGGGCATGCAACTTTGTCCAGGTGGTGCTGAACAGATCATATTAGTGAATGCCACAACAACTGAATCAGAAAGCATTGTTCAGTTGTTTCCAGGTGTCCTTTCTGATAAATTGGGCAAGTTATGTGGTTTGAAACATTAACTTTTTTTACGGCGGAGCTCTCAACTTGAGATTCATAAGGTAAGTAATCCACCTTTTTCCATCAGAAATTTCCTTATGGTAGAAATGAAAAAAACGTATAGAAGCTAGCGTAATAAGCAAAATTGAATCTTCTGAGTGGCTGGCACCCATTGTTGTAGTACGGAATTCTGACCAATCTATCAGGATGTGCGTTGATCTACATGTCTTAAACAATGCATTTTGGGTATACAGACATCCCTTATGCAACATTAATGCAATGTTGTCCACCATTGGAAAGTGTAATTGGTTTTCCATAATAGACTTATCTTTAGCGTAACATCAAATTGAATTGCATTTACCCACACAACACTTAACATCATTAATCACACCATTTGGAGCTTACCAGTATAAGCGGATGCCTTTTGCTTTGGCATCTGTATAAGCAGTATTTTAGAGACTTGTAAAAAATCTGTTTAAGCGTTTTCAAGGGACTAGCTTATTTCAAGATGACAATTTAATTGCTGCACATTATGAAAAAGATCATTGTATAAAATGTATTAATGTGTTAGATGTTTTACGCAACAATTGTTTAACAGTCAAAGCTGTGTAATGTAAACTTAAAGTGAAGAGCATTAAGTACATAGGCCATGCGATTGATGCTCATGGTATTTAACCTAGAGAAAAATTGATTGAAAGCGTTATCAGTGCCATAGTACCTTCCAGTAAAGATGATATAAGATCTTTGATGGAAGTTGTTGAATTCTATTCTAAGTTTTAAAAAACTGTGCAGATAGAACCAAAACTATGAGGGATTTTTTTTTTTTCAAACAAGAAATTTGAGTGGTGTGGTGATGGATGTCAAACAGATTTCAACTGCACAAAACAAGACATTTGTAATGCATCCCAGTTGAACAGTTTCAATTTGTCATGTAAGACATTAATCACTACTGATACCAGAGCATATGGTTTAGGTCCTGTTTTATCACAGATAGAAGAAGGTGAAGGTTATTGCATATGCTTCATATACATTGTCTGAGGTAGAACCTCAGTATGCTGCCACTGAAAGAGAAGCGTTGGCAGGTTTTTGGGCTGCAAGACACTTTAGGACATTTGTATGGGGCATGCCATTAATTGTAAGAACTGATCAGAAACCATTAATTCATTTGTTGTCTGCTAAAACAAAAGGCACTGGTTCATCAAGGATTGCGAGGTGGTTAGGGAACCTGGAAGAATATTTTTCTATGTGCAGCCAGGGAATAAAAATATGTTTGCTGATGCATTATCAAGAATTAGAGTACCAAGTGTACTTTATAGCAATTGAGGTGTTGATCTAGAAGAACATGGATGATTGGCAGCCATGGAACGTTCAGACGTGGAAACTATTTTGACCAATGAATGGAAGGACAATGTTATGAAGAAACTTGAATTCATGGCAATTTGTAAATGGAACAAAGAGGGCTGGCTATTTCAAGTTAATAGTTTGCAAGGTTATGTAAATGTTAAGGATTAGCTTTGTGAAGATGAGTGGGGTGTACAACGAAGTGCGAAGTTACTACCTCCTGCTCTGTTGGCGAGTAAAGTGGTAGAATTTGGTCATCATGGTCACTTAGGCAGGTGTAAAACCAAAAGCAGAGTCAGGGAGTTATTCTGGTGGGCTGGGATAACCCGTTATTTGTAAAGCACTAACTAATCAGCCTTAACCTCTTCAGTGCCCATGACGAGATAGTCTCGTCATGGAGCACGGTTGCGCTGTGCCCATGACGAGACTATCTCGTCATGAACCCCGCCCGCTAATGCAACGCCCGGCACAGGGCGGGGAAAGGGCGTGGCACTGAAGGGGCTAAGGGTCTCAAGGCGCTGGGGCCGTCAGGGAGATTAAGTGAGCTATTGCTTAGAGTCACATGATGCTGAGCTGATCTGCCTCCGACACTTGTGATTGAACCGGAGTCGGCCGCTCTGGCTGCTGCGCCACACCTCTACCCTCCGTGCCACACTCCTCCCATGGATAAGGACATAGAAGAGGTTGTTAAAGAATGTTCACTGCATAACTACAGTGATAACTTTTACAGAACTTGTCGACCGTTAAAACCTGTTCATTATCTCATGAGGCCTGGGGTGATATTGGCTATGGATCTTTTGGGAGCACTTGAAATTACGGGTGTCCAGAGTAGATACATTTTGGTGATTGTGGATTATTATTCCAAGTGGGTTGAGTTGGAGTTTGTAGGAGAAGTGACGATTAAAACTGTCATATGATTAGTGGAATAGTTATATATCAGTGATGGGTATCCTGAAAAAATCATAACAGATAATGGGCTGCAATTGTGTTCTCCAGAGGTGAGGGAGTATTTGGCACATAGGAATATAGTTCACTCCATAACTGCAGTCTACAATGGTCTGGTAGAAAGAATGAATAAGGTGATTAAAGAGAGAATTAAGATGACGGCATCTAACGACAGACCAGTTATTGATCATGTTAGACAGATGATGTGGTCATACAGGATCAGTATGCATTGCATTACTTGACATTCACTTTTAAAATTATTAATAAGAAGATAACACAAGTTGGCTATTTCATGGGTAGGAGTGGTGAGGTAGTTGAAACTGGTGAATCCAAGAATTATGATTAAACAGTTTCACAATAGAATTAATTATGATAAACAATTTGTGACAAAGGACTTCATGGTATATGTGGGACAAAAGGCTAGGGTGAAATTACCATGGTGTGTTCGTAAAGGGAAATCAGTATTTTCTGAGGCTAAGATTGTGAAGAAGGATGGTAGGAATTATGTTGGATGATGGATTAAGGTTTAATAAAAGTAGTTTAGTTAAGTTGGAAATCAAAAAGAAATCCATAAATAATGCTATGGAAAAAATAATAGTAGTAAGACAGGACAATTCTAGGGTCAGAGGAGAAGTTAGATTTCCATACAGGTTCAAGGATTTTGTGTTTTCTTTATTAACAATTTTTACTGTATCTGTGAACAGGAGGGGAAGGTACAGCATTCCAACCAACTATTAAATGTATATGTTAAATGTATATTGGAGCTGTGGGTTTTTTATTATAGACAATTCATGGTATATTTTGTATTTTGACATTTCATTGATATTTCGCATTTTGTGTTGTTTCCAGTATATACCCTATCTTATAATAAAAATACTGGTTTTATTTCATTTGTTTATAAAAGGAAGATATATAATGTTCTTGCATCATGTAGAATGTGATCACATCTATGTGGAACAGTGAGATTGTGAGGAGTTGGATTGTTTGCAGTTACTGTGGGGATTTTATCACTGACTGCTACGCTGGCAAGTTGGTCAATAAACTATGGGGGCTATTCTCAAGAACGTGTGTTAATCATCGCAAAATTAGCTTAATGCAACTTTGCACATCGTAGTCTATCGCGGGAAAATAACACCGTGTTTACGCTGTATTCTCAACCTTGCGGCACCATGCGATAGTCTCACTATAACGCGCCAAATGGCCACGTTAAAACCAATGCGACGCTGAAAAAATGGGAAACAGCAACGCGAAAAAACTGGCGATGTCCCAAATCGCGATACAAAAATCAGCGATAACCAGCAACAGGCCTGCAATTCCCACGCCTCATGCGGGAAAATGCACTATAAAAGCAGGTAAAAAAAAACTGCGTAGCACCATGGATGCACCCGGACCAAGTGCAGAGAACAACGCGAACCCCACAGACGACCAGCACGCAACTTCGGGGTCAGGGAAGGCCAAGGAGAAGAGGAAGAGGAAGACGCGGTTCAGTCCGCAGGAAAACAGGATCCTCGTCACAGAGGTGACAGAACACTACCAACAACTGTTCGGCACCTCCAATGTGTCATTGGCCACAAAGACGCAAATATGGCAGACCCTCTTGGACCATGTGAATTCAACACATGCACAAGTAAGCAGAGCACACAGCACACCCACAATGACTCTGGATCATGTCCCTGATCCCTGTGCCACACTGCAGCACACACACATAAGATTCTGAGCACCACTGTATTGGCAACAATGTGGTACAGACTGCAACACTTTCACGACAGAACACAGGACACAACTGCTGCCGCATGTGTGCACAAAATAGCCAATCACACCTGGCATAGCAGGAAACTGTGAGATGACAATGTACGAGTACAACCTCACATTCGTGATGTAGCACAATGTACAGTGCCATGCAGTCTGTATGTAAACTTCGCCAATGCGTCAACATACATGGGACACACTGTGAAACTGCATCTCCCCTTTACATTGCAGAGGGACAATCAACACCTCCTGCAGAGCAGACCTTACAGCAAGTCAGTGATGATGGAGACGAGCCCCCGGACATCTACTTCGATGTACTCCAACGGTTCATGGAGAACCTCCGCAGCCCACCTCCAGTTGCAGGGCAGCACAGCACCATCGAGGTGAGCCCACCCCCTAATCAGACCACACAGCAGGAAGCACCCACCACCACATCTGGCTCCCACCACCTCAACAAAGAACACATGGCGTTCCAACGCCGTGTGTTAGACTGCCAGAAGGAGCTGGCTGAGCAGGTGCGGGTGGGGTTTGCCCTCATGGCTGCCAAACTGGATGCCATACGTGGGTGTCTAAGTCCCATCAGTGACCACTTACACTCCCTAACGCACATCCACAGTCCGCCCCATACCCTCCAACAATCCATGCCTGGCGTTGCTGGAGACATGACTCCGAGACAACAACAACTGTCCAGTCTGAGTGGCTACAACGATGTCATCAGTGATTTGGGAAACATGAGGAGGGTCATGGAGAACATGGACCGGATGCGTGCGCAATGAATGGCTACCACGGCTGCACACAAGCAAGCTGTAGATGGGATCTTTAATGCCCTGCAGATCCTCATCATGGGAGTGATACCACAAGACATTGCGCAGATGAATGTTGCTGCTACTTCTACATCCACATCTCCGGCCTCTGATGTGTCAGTGTCACACAGTGCTGCAGACCAGAGGCACATGAAATGTCAGAGCACGACGATGAGGATGAATTTGCCTCAGTGGTAAGAATGAAGCAGTAGCATTCATCTCCGCCACATGGTATTTTACTGCTTGGTTCTGCCCCCTGCATCATGCCCTGGAATAACACCTTCCACTGTCCCCCGATACACCCTGCGACAATAACCTCGAACCTCGACATGCACAGCCATATTTTGTGTGCCCAACAATGACACAGCAATCTGACTGCGGACTGGACACTTACTCTACTCTATTGATTAGCCTGACAATCCCCAAAGGACTCTGGCTGGCCCTCCACGGGGCAACATTGTTATGTTATGTTATGTTATATGGCTCTTATAGAGCGCTTATCACCACTGGTCTCTAAGCGCTAAACAGGCGACCCACAAACATCATGCCCCTCCCAACCATCTGCCAATACCCAATTAGGCCGAAGATGTTACCGTGCCAAACAAGAATGTCTTCAATTTTTTCCTGAAGGAAAGAAGGTTGAATTCTTCCTTCAGGCTCGGAGGAAGGTCATTGTAAAGTGTTGTAAGCATGGCCCAGTACTAAGACAGCTTCAACACTCCACTGAACGTGAACAATACATTCTAATACACACAGATGTGTCATGTCTATGATTAATCAAGTATGAAAACATGGACTAATGTAGGGCCAGTGATTCCCCCTTACGTCTATGTTGCCCATGTTGTGTGACTTGAGTCACAGGGTGCATCCCTGCATCATGGTGGCACATGTTTGACCCCAAAAGAAGCCCTGTTGTCAATTGTAGGCCACAAATGACAGCCTCTATGTAATGATTTGGGACACATGTGATACGCTGATGAGTGGGATTCCGTACTATCTTTGACACACAGAAATGGCTTTTCGAAAACGTGACACCCTAAACAGCCTCTCTGTACAGAGGTGACACACCCACCATCCATACCCCATTTCAGAGATTGTCAGCACTACTGGTTGCACTTATACTTGTCAGAGTGATGGGCCTGTACAGAGGACTGACATGCACTCAGGGAATGTGTGTTGCAATGAATTTATTTGCACATGCTGTGCCTGTGATCATTGTGTACTGTCCCATGATTGCTAAGGACTGTCACAATACGTAGTCCTCATGTGAAGAAACTGTCAATGATGTTGTTCCTATGGGCTATTCCTGCTGCAGCTGCTGTGGGGTGTGGTCCACCTGCCTCATCTTCCTCATCATCGTCCGGTGCATCTGGCACTTGTATCCGTGAGGCATTGGTGCATACACATATGTTGTGCAACACACAACATGCAACGATCATCTTGCACACGATGTCTGGGCTGTACAGGAGCCTTCCACCTGTGATGTTCAAGCACCTGAAACGTGATTTCAACACGCCAAATGTGCGTTCCACAATGCCCCTGGTGCGTTTGTGGGCCCAATTGTACTGCCTCTGGGCCTGTGTGTTCGAGGCTCATAGGGGTGTCATCATCCATGGGCAGAGTGCATATCCTTGATCACCAGTGACAGTGCAGAGAGACATGAGTCAATTGTTGGTTCTGCATGATGTGTCGGCAGGCTCACTTGTTCATAATTGTGTGACATATGTGACTTACTGATTCCTGTATGACATGTACTGCTTGTAGCAAATGAGTGCCATCAATGTGTATTACGTAGCCTCACTGCTGCTCCTCCCTCCCCCGAAACTATTTACTTCTGTGCGCTACGCGGTGGCATCACTTGCGCTCCTACGGCACACCATTGACATGCCTGTCTGCGCATGTCCACAAGTATGACGACGACACTGTGATGTTGTGCATTGTAGGTGGGTGGCCATGTGTGTGTAGGCCTATGGTAAGGACCGGGCGGACATAGATGTAGAGTACATGGCTGGCTGAACTCACGATGCGTTTGAGGCTAGACCTTTGGCTTATGCTGCGGTAATAGCGATACACACACAACAGTTGGCATGTATGATCCCGGACCCCGAGTGTGCTTGCGCTCCATCATTCATCCCTATGCTACATTGCAACATTGTCCATTGAAGGACGGGTGGCGCCGACACTGTAACAGAGACACATGCATTAGTTACTTCCTTGGCAAGCCCGGAACTCAACCACGCCCAGAGCCCCAGAGGGATGATACACACCCCTACGCTGGACTGTCGTACACCAGCCCACTCCGCTTATGCTTACAGGGGGGACACAGCTACATGTCCCAGGTCCAGCCCACTGCCTGAGGTGACATGGTTGCGTCCGCTGTCCAAAGCACAATGTAATGTGGTAGGGCCCGGGGCCCTCATGCATACATAATGACCAAATGGCCACACTTAGATAGTTTGAGGAACGGGCTACGGGCACGTGCGCCCGGCCCCTTCTATCGCCAGGGTCACATGCCCAGTGACGCCTGTGCTGGATGGGTGTGGGGTGAGTGTAAGCCAGCCCTCAGGGAGTGGTTGGTGCTGGCAACAACTACAACAGTGGTCAGACAATCAGAAGTTCATAGTTCAATCAGCAAGGGTCCATAATTTGAGCTCCACAGAGTTAGTGGCCCCGAAAACACTGCGTCCGACACAGGCATACTGCCACGTGACGGTGACTGGCGGTGCACTGAGGTAGGGCCACAAGAGCTGAGCGGGTCCTCATCGATGTCCAAGGTGAATGTTGCGGAGTGTTCCGGGGGAAAGTGGAAGGTGTACTTCCAGGGCATGATGCAGAGGGCAGAACCCAGCTGACACAGGCAATATGGAGGAAAAGAATGCTACAGCCTCATGTTTAGCACCGAGTCAGTACCAGCCACATGATGATGGAGACAACCCCCAGGCCATAGTCTCTGATGCCACCAAAGTTCAACCAGTGAGTGTCCATGATCTTAGGTGCACAGAGTTAGTGGCACCAGAGCTGAAAGGGTATTAAGTCTGTGATGAGGCCTGTAGAGTGGTATAAACTCTGCCATGAACAAATCAATACACAGTTCCAAATATGTGACCTACTTGTCAGCAGTGTGGGCCGGAGGCAGCAGTCAGCAGGGGCCCACAGCCACGTGTCATTGGCTTGCGATGCACAAAGTTGGTGGCACCTCATCGAAGAGAGTATAGTGACATAACATCAGCCATAAATGTGTGTACTCTGCCATTGTATAATCAAGACTCAGTTCCAAATGTGTGACCTACTTGACCGCAGTGTAGGCCAGATGCAGCGGTCAGCGCGGCCCAAACGCTGTTGAGCCAGCTCCTCCTGGAACTCTAACTCACGACCTTGGAATGGCATGTGGCGATGATTTGTGGTTGACGGAGGTAGGAGCGCCAGAGCTGAGCGTGTGTGCAGCCTGCGACGATGCCGTGTCCTGCCTGGTCCGGACTGGTTTGGATTAGTGTGAGGCCTGCTGGACGACAGTGTAGGCCGAAGGCAGCGGTGGAGTACGTCAACAAGAAAGGAGTAATGTGGGCCTGTGTCGCGGAGGCCAGCAATAGTCTGGGTAGGCCGCCAAGGTCGCGTGCCTCGGGTTTGGAGCTTGCACCGGCATGTGGTGGGCCCTCTCTGACACACGCTAGTGTCGGCAGGTAAGCAGTGAGACCTGGGAAGAGGTGTGGCGCAGCGGCCAGGGTGCCTGACTCCGAACTATGAGGTTCACGGTTCGATCCCCGGTGTCGGAGGGAGGTTAGCCCAGCACCATGTGACTCTGGGCAATAGCTTGCTTAATCTTCCCGAGGGCCCCCAGCGCCGGGACACCACTTCGAAGGTAGCTGTGCGCTTTACAAATACTGGTATTTCATTTCATTTCATATTTCACACACGCCAGTGTCGGCAGGTGAGCAGTGAGACCTGGGTGCGCAGGGGCGGCCCAGACAGGGTCTGGGGACCAGCGGCCTGGGGTGCAGCAGGCGCACAGGATCGCAGGCACCACTGCTCACGGTGTCGGCCTCGTGGCGGGGTGTGAGGCGCCGCCCGGGCACACACGTTGCCCATTCCAGAAGAGAACCACACCCAGAGCAACTGGCTTTTTATACACACTCCTACGCTGGCCTGGTGTACGCCGGGCCAGCCCATTCTGCTCATGCTCACAGGGGGGGACGTAACAAGCTACATTGCCGCGATCTTCCCCACTGGATGGGGTGACATGGTTCTGTCCACTGTCCAGTTCACTCCAAACAGCAGCAGTGTATGTTGTCATGGCAATGTCTGTGGTCTGCATACTCAAGTCTGTCCTGTACATCCACGCCACACTTGGAATTGTGACATTCACATTCATGGGTCACTTGCCTCCTTCGCACATGTTCCCACCTCTCCCCACAATCTGCTATTGTGTGGCTGAGGTGCCATGCCGTTGATGGCTTGTGTACATGGCTGGCCCAGGTTGCCACGGTAAGTTGTGGTGTCGTGTCTGGTATGTGGGCATGTTGATTGTCATGTTGTATGTGATTTAGAAACCTTTGCATTCCCAGAGTTGTTGGTGGGGTTGAGGTGTGTGGTGTGTTAAGTTATTACTTACCAACGAGCACTGCATTCACATAGGTGCCATCCTGAAAGTTCTGGTTGATGATGGACTGTCGGAAGATGAAGGAATCATGCACACTGCCTGGGTAGATGGTGACGACATTGGTGAAGAGCCCACGGTGGTCCACTATTGCCTGCGCATTGATGGAATGCGTGTGCTTCCTGTTGCGGTAATTGTGTGCAGTGGCGGCAGGGGGCACGAGGAGTACATGTGTGCAGTTGATTGCCCCCAACACGTGCGGGAAGCCAGCTATGGCGTAGAAGCCTTGCTTGGTCACCAGCTGTTCCTGCACAGTGTGTGGAAAGTAAAGGTGCTGTGGTACCAAGCTGATGATGGCATCCAAGACAGGTGTGAGGAACTTGGATAGGGCTGGCTGTGAGACTCCTCCGACTCTGGCAGTTGTTGGTTGGAAGGTCCCAGAGGCCAACAGGTGCAGCACAGCCAGCAGCTTTGTCTGCGGAGGGATGTTGGTTGTCCGCTGTGTTGGTACCATCAGCTTGTGGGCAATGAGTGTCAGGATGCGTAGCATGGTTGTCCTTTTGAGCCTGTAGTGGGCAATGACATCCTCTGGTGTTAAGTCTGTGAGGCTGGTGCGTTTTCTGAAGGTCCGCGGTCTCTGTCTGCGCTGCCTCCGTGGTAGTCCTTCGCCCTGGGGTGGCGGGCCTGGGAGTGGTGGCGGTGAGTGTTGTGGCTCTCTTGGGTGTCCGAGCTGCATGATCAGTAGCTCCATGGCATCTGTTGTTCTTCTGGTGTGGCTGTGGGCTGGGCTCCTGTTTCTGGTGCAGGTTTTCTTCCGACTTTACACCAGGTTGGAGCAAGTGTTAAATCCCTGCTGCTAATGCGCCTTATCGCATGTTTTGGTATCTTATCGCCGATCTGGTTGGTCGTTGTGAATATTGCGAAATTGTGTTTTCGCGGCTGTTTGCACGGGAACGCCTACTATCATTAGCGTTAGTTGCTGGTATCATCCGTGGCGATATTTTTTAATGCGGCTATCGCAGGATAACTGGTGTTATGAGATGTTAGCACCAGCTTGTGAATGATGCATTAAATTTATCACCACTTTGGCTGGGATTAAGAGCCGCAACTCGGCGATAAGTCCTTGAGAATATCCCCCTACATGTTTTATGGAGATCGCGGGAGTCTTGTATGGCATCTGTAATTACAACACTCTGATCCATGCAGTCTTCCATACTTTGCAAATCACCTATACAGCATGACTTTGCAATTTAAAAACTGCCCCAATTTTCAAACATTGGCCACTTTTTTCAGCTTTTTCTTTCATTAATGGGAACTACTTTTAATGTGATGTCCGGGCCTATTTTCTTTCCCAATCCGACCCCGCAATGATATTATGCGCATCACTGGGCCATGTGCCTGTTAAAAGTCCATGTTTAGTGACGTCGCTGATTTTATTGCCTATTCGTGGCAGTCCATCCAGCCCTAAAAGAAGATCCCCTAGCTTGCAGCACATCTCAAAAGTCCTGTGTACACAGTACTCTCTTGCTATGTGGCTACATAACACCTGCCTTTCACAGTTCTGGTCTATTAGGGTGTCAATGAATAAGGCTTTTGTGCTGTTCTGCAAATCAGCCGTGGGCTTGTCCCTGAGGTGTAGTCCCTAGCAAAGTCACATCAGCCGTTTTGTGTTCCTGAGGTCAACACAATGGGGCCGATTCTGATCCGGGTCGGAAGGGCACCGAACGCGATCCTGCCGGAAAAACTATGAGCCGTATGCGTGTTTTCCGGCCGACTCGTACAGCTGTACGAGCGAGCAAGTACAATGCGAGCTACATGAAATTTACCGACCGAGTCGTTTCCGGGTCCAAACCGCTCCGTACGTCTCGGTCGTAAGCTAACCGTGGCGTGCAATGGATGTGATTCACAACCGAGCCAGTACGATGCGCGCGTCGGACGGCCTGTGCGAGCCGGAGTGTCCGGCTCACAAAGTGTCCGGGTGGTTGCATTTGGTGGTCCGCGTCGGTCCTCCTGTCACCCGCAGCCCTTCCACTCGGACACAGGGGGTGACCCATGGGTCTCCCCAACACGGGCATGTACGGTGCGGATGGCACCGACGCGTACCCACTGTAGGGGGCGCACTTGTCCGCGACGTACACATTCAGTCAATGGGAGCCCATGTACGCATCGTACGACCGGCTCCCATTGACTTCTATGGGAGTCCGACCGAAACGAGTCCGGCAGCATACGGCCGCATCGTACTCGCTGGGTTGGACTGCAGGACTCCGGCTCGGTCGGAAAACACTCCGGATCCGGTTCGGTCGGAGTGCTTTCCGACCCGGATCGGAATCGGCCCCTATGAGTATTGTAATGCGCCTGAGGGGTCCGACCTCTCTGTAAACCGCGCTAGCAATTCTTAACATGGGGCTTGTTTCCTGCGCTCTCGCCTCTCTGTGGAGCTAGTTACATCTCATTGTCCGTCGCTGGCTCTTGAACCTTCCTTGCTGTTTGTGGTTGCCAGACACAGAATCCTTGTGTAAACAGCTACAATATCTACGAACCTGCAAACATTTGTAATGCGTGCAAACCAAATACATTGTATTGTGTACTTTGAAGTGTCTTTTTTTTTTTTATGTGATTTCATTTTATATACCATGGGGTGTTTTGTGTTGCAGCCCCACTTCAAGTGACGTGTAAAAGGTTTGTAATGGTAAATAAAATTATGCACATATACTTAGAAGCTAGGAATGCAACTGCTGGCTTCAGTGCAAACAACACCATCAACAACTCAGGGGCCGATTCCGATCCGGGTCAGATGGGCACCGAACGCAATCCGGACGGAAAAGCTACGAGCCGAACGTGTGTTTTCCGCCCGACTCGTACAGCTGTACGTGCGAGCAAGTACGATGCGAGCTAAGTGAAATTCACCGACTGAGTCGTTTCCGGGTCCGAACCGCTCCGTACGTCTCTTTCGGAAGCTAACCGTGGCGTGCAATGGATGCGATTTACGACCGAGCCAGTACGATGCACGCGTCGGACAGCCTGTGTGAGCCAGAGTGTCTGGCTCGCAAAACGTCTGGGCCGTTGCCTTTGGGGGTCCGCGTCAGACCCCCTGTCAGCTGCAGCCCTACGACTCAGACACAGGGGGAGACCCAAGGGTACCCCAACACAGGCATGTACGGTGCGGATGGCACCGACGCGTACCCACTGTAGGGGGTGCCCTTACGCGAGACGTACCCATTCAGTCAATAGGAGCCCATGTACGCGTCGTACGACCGGCTCCCATTGACTTCTATGGGAGTCCGACCGAACCGAGTCTGGCAGCATACGGCCGCATCGTACTCGCTCGGTTGGACTGCAGGACTCCGTCTCGGTCGGAAAACACTCTGGATCCGGCTCGGTTGGAGTGCTTTCCAACCCGGATCGGAATCGGCACCTAAGTAGCATGGCTGATATTAGAATTTTATTGGGCCTTTTAAGAATACAGCAGCCTGTTTTGAAGTAGCAAATATTGCAAGGACATATTTCTCCAACGCACATTTTTGTGGGATCGTTGATGACCCCTGTGTTTAACAATCCTGCACACTTCTAAGGATAAATGTTAGTTCTTAAGGTTGTGATGGAAACAGCAGGCGACGACCTACCCACCGAATCCGAGTGTAGACAGAAACGATGATCAGTCAGAAGCAATGGGGATACTCAAAGCCCTACCTAACAATTAAGGTTATACACAACAGGGATTTTGACAACAGACAACTGTCTGTGGGTGAGACCAAGAATGCATGAGAAAAGTAAGACCCTTCTCACTAAGCACTGATGACAAAATAGTTAACTAATAATGGCAAACGAACATTTGTAGATCCTAAACTCTGCGGGTCAAACATTTTTTATTTTTGATGATATACTACATCTGTGTACAGCTGGGGTAGGTCCAGCTGGTTCTCTGACAAAATATCGATCTTAAAAATATAGAAGTAAAAAATATCGATGCAAAAATATAGAATGCAAAAATATCGACTCCCTATACTTAAACAGGTAAGTACAAAAATATAGAGAAAAAAAATATCGATGTAAAAAATATAGTTGTACAAAATATCGAATTTTATATATATATATATACATATATATAATATAAAATAATACATCTCAAATATGTTAAATAATAAAATTAATATAAAAAATAAAGTAGATTTAATATAAACTAAAAAAATATATTAAATAAACTTAATTTAAAAAAGTTAAACACACATACATAATAATTGACAGAATAACAGTAGGGAAAGTGTTGGATAGCGGAGGGGTAAAAATTACTATTCCCACTCCAGTTAGCGCAACAGTAGGGAAAGTTTTGGATAGCGGAGGGGTAAAAATTACTATTCCCACTCCAGTTAGCGCAACAGTAGGGAAAGTGTTGGATAGCGGAGGGGTAAAATTTGCTCTTCGCACTCCGGTGTGTGCAAAAGTAGGGAAAGGGCTGGATAGCGGAGGGGTAAAAATTACTATTCCAACTTCAGTGAGTGCAACAGTAGGGAAAGTATTGGATAGCAAAAGGGAGAGATGTACTATTCCCACTCCAGTGAGAGCAACAGTACAGAAAGTGTTGGATAGCGGAGGGGCAAAATTTACTATGCCCACTCCAAAGAGTGCAACAGTAGGGAAAGTGTTCGATAGCAGTGAGGTAAAAATTACTATTCCAATTCCAGTGAGCGCAACAGTAGGGAAAGTGCTGGATAGCAGAGGGGTAAAAATTAGTATTCTCACTCCACTGAATGCAACAGTAGGATTAGTGTTGGTTAGCGGAGTGGTAAAATTTACTATTCCCACTCCAGAGAGTGCAACAGTAGGGAAAGTGATCTATAGCAGTGAGGTAAAAATTACTATTCCAACTCCAGTGAGTGCAAAAGTAGGGAAAGTGCAGGATAGCGGAGGGGTAAAAATTACTATTCCAAATCCAGTGAGCGCAACAGTAGGGAAAGTGCTGGTTAGTGGAGAAAAAAATTACTATTCACAGGCAAATTTATAGATATAAAAAATGTAAACAAATAATAAAAATGTATAAACAAAATTTAAAATATATATATATTAAACATATAAAAAGAACACATATTATAATACTAATTACATATAACAAAAACCTACAAATATAAAATAAAATAAATACATTTACAAAAAAATAATTCTTTTAAACTACCCTATAACACCACACCAATAACAAAAATAATTCAACATTTGTAATTAAATGTATTTACATACTTAACATAATCAATAATGAATTAAAAAAATATTATTAATAAAAAAAACTAATAAACATTAATTGACTACACATACTTTTACAATATAACATCCACAACGAGACAGAAGTGGTGTTTGTGGTAACAAAAGGCGAGCACACCAGGAAGGGGAAGAACATGGCGGCCAGCACGTAGCCGGTCGCGGGAGCTCCCGCAGAGTATATATCAAGAATGAACAGGGGGGGCGTAATGGGCTTTGCGAGGGAGGTCCAGCTGAGTATGCCCTAAAGTATACAAGAAAAGTAACAAAGCTGTTCCTAAAAGTGGGTGAGACAGACCATGTAGTATTCAAGGAAAGTTTTTTATTTGGATATTGAGGCCATCACACAACCATCAGGATGTCGTGAATCACGTACCCCTCAGGATGTATCGTGTCATCATCGGGCTGCTCCTGCGTCGAGTCGGCTGGTGCAATACCCGACGGGCTCTTGTTTAGGGAGCACTCTTGTGGAGATCTTTTTATCCAATACAGCCGCTGGGTGAGGTGGGAGTGTGGGGCTCTTTAGTGATGTAGATGAAAGACAATAATTACTAAAATAGGGGTCGGAGTGCTTTCTCAATCAGTTTATTAGGAAGCCTCCTCGCCTAATTAAAAACTGTGAGGTTGAGTGTTAGTAACTTAGAATAATGGGCTAGGTTATATACACTGCCTCATTGGGGTCGACATGTTTCCCGCTCTAATGGAGGAATACTCTAGCGATTCATCAGGACCAAAAAAATGTTTTCTATCTACATTTGAATCTAAACTGTGTATCCTAAATAACAGTGAGCATTCTCAAAAATAGCTGGTATTTTACCTGCAGCTCGGTCTACCCTAAAAACTCCATAGGATAGTACACTGCAGTTCCTGGTAGGCTACGCAAGGAGTTCCTCGCGTTAGACACGCCGAGTCCGTGTCTCCATCACACCTACCCGGCTCTACCAGGACTCCCGCAGAGTGGCATGAACTATACGTGAATTATACGATGTTCACCATCTAAATATCTTTTTTTTCCTTTTTCTATGCTGGTTTTATGCTTAACCTCGAGCTACTCATGTATGGTGTGGTCGAGCAGAACTGCAGCGATTCGGCGGAATCTGGAGACTAGGCGACCTGTGTACGGCGGCAGCAACGGAGCGGCAGCAACGGAGCAGCCGTGGAGAAGAGCGGCCCTGGAGCTGCATAGGGGAAGAGGTGTGGCGGCTAGGATCTCCTTCGGGGGAGAACGGGATGCGGCAGTAGCGCTGGGTGTGTGTTAGAGAGAGACCACGGCCATGGCCTGGGGGCACAACTAGAAGTAAATGAAAAAGAAGCATCGGCACCCCAAAACGGTCTCAAGGAGCAGGAATCGGAGCCAAACCTGAGCGCTAAGAACACTAGCGGTAAGAGGCACCACTTACAAGGAAAAGTTAGTTTCAGTAATAAAACAATAGTACAAAAAGAGTTGCCCCCAAGCTATGCTTTGAGGAAGCTAAGACAAGGTGTAGGCGCAGGTGAAGGACAAGGGGGTGCTACAAAGGGTGTTATAAGTTCTGCTGTGGTCCCTCAAGGTTTTGATGCGGAGGGTGACGACGAGCTGGCCATAAATAAAATAATTGAGGCCAATAAGACAAATAAGGCAAGTGGGAAGTAAAATCGGCACAAAAGCAAACAGTAGGTCATAAGTTAAAAGTTACGCCCTCCTTAAAAACATACTTCAGAGTTCTGCCCCAGGTAGTAACATTAGTGGGCAATACGATGGATGCAGCAACTCCTACAGGTAAGGGGCTGATCACAGAACGGGCCAAACTTCCTATAGAATCAAGCTTAGAGGCTGGTATAGAGTGGGATAATGATGCATCCCCAAACAGATACCAAGTGCTTGCTACATCTGCCACGGAAGACATGACCAATCCATCCCCGGTTGAGAGGGGTGCCAGTATCATTTCCAATGCCGGCTGTTTTGAGGCATAGCTCAGTACAGCAGCAGAGTGAAGATCCGGCTCTGAGCGTGCTTTTGAGGGCTCTGACGGTGGAGATAAAAACTAGGTTTGAGACATCAGAAGGGAACCAGAGGGAAATAAGGCAAGCATGTGATACCCTAGAAAAAAAGATGGATGACCTATGTAGTAGAACAACTACGTTGGAGAGTGAAGTAAAAGAGCTTAGAGAGAAAGTGGTTACAAACTCAGTTGAGATAACGAAATTAAAATCTGCAGAAATAGACTATCTGGACAGAGTTGAAAAGTTGGAAAACTTTCAGAGAAGGAACAATATAAAAATTTTGAAGGTGCCAGAGGGGAGGGAAGGAGATGATATAAAGAACTTTGTAGTACGTTTGATAAAAAAAACAACTGCAGGTTGAAGAAAGTGAAGAGGAAATAGGAAAAGACATCCAACGTGTACACAGGGACCCGTATAAGATAAACACGAATAGGACAAAGCCCAGGAAGATCTTGATTAACTTTTTAACTTTTTCCTTAAAAGAAAAGATTCTATCAAAAGCTCTTAGTCTGAAAAAAATTGAGGTAGATGGAGCCAAATATGATTTCAGATCAGATGTCTCAACTGCAACCGCAAACAGGCAATGGGAGTTAGGGAAGAAGATGGATCAACTCAAAAGCTTGGGAGCAATGGTTCAGCTTAGATTCCCAGCCTTCTTGAGAGTTATGCTCGATAACAAAATGTACATTTTTCATTCCTGCGAAAAGGTGGTTGAATTTATAACGGATCTCCAGGCTGGTCGTGGTTGTGTGTAATACCTTTACCCACACCCTTACCCTTACCCTATTCTACCTAGCCCCCAAATTCAAAATTAATCAGGAGAACAGAGAGTATAGAGAGTATAGAAATTGATGGATATGCAGTAAGGATTGGTAGGGTGGGATAAGGAGGAGGGTAATGAGAGAAGTAAGATGGGGGAGAGAAGTAAAATAATTAAAACACTAATAGTGTTTATATTTAGACATAGAGAAATGAAGGGGAAAAAAAGAGCATAAAATAAAAATTAAAAAAGCAATATATCACTATTAAAAAATATATATATATACATATAAGAGAAAAAAAAAATAATAAATGTCTATTTGCTAAAAAATATGATCTTCAGAGCGTTTGCTTAGGCCGGGTCTATTTAGATGGTGAATAACTTAAAGATTGTTTTTCACTTTGTGGGGGAACCCATATGGCCTCTCGGCCTTGTAGAATTAGGGAGGGTTTTTCCATGAGGGTGGGGGTGCACAGGGTGTGCAGGGTGGGGAGCAGTGGGAAAAAAAGGAAAAATAGTTCCTCTTAGGTCTCTTCTAATAGGTTTCAGAAGCAGAATAGGTGCGTACTGGATACTGATGATGGGTGAGAGGATGGAAGGTACTATTAAAATCTTATCTTGGAATTTAAATGGCCTTAGGGTCAGGAGCAGGAGGGCGAAAATACTCCAATAGCTTAAAGATTGTCCTGCCCAAATAATAATTGCTCAAGAGACACATCTTACAGAAAAAGAAGCAACAGACCTATTTAGTTCTACTAGATGGATTGCCCACATGGCGTGTACAGCTCAATCAGCCGTGACAAATGGAGTGGCAGTTTTAATTAAACGAGGACTACAAGTAAATCTGGACTCGTTTATATCTGATAGAGCTGGAAGATGGATAGTAGCCAAAGTAAAAATCTCAGAGCGTTCTTACACATTGGCAGGCTACTATGGCCCTAATCACGATGAAGTGCAATTCTTGGGGGAACTGATCGTCGAACTCTTAAACTCCTTAGACCCAATTATTCTGGCTGGTGATTTCAATGTAGTGTTGAATCCTGTTTTAGACAAGTCCTCAAATAGTAGAGTTCAGGTTAATCCTAAAATGCTTGGGCTAAAAAAACAAATGATGGTACAACTAGGTCTGAAGGATGTATGGCGACAAAGAGCAGGGTCGCAAAAAGGTTTTACTTTTTATAATAAGAAATATAAACATCAGTCCAGGATAGATTATTTCCTCACCGATTGTAAGTTAAAAGATGATGTGCAGCAGATCAAACATGTAGGAGTTCACCTGTCTGACCATTCAGCTGTTATGCTTAAACTAAGGATCAGGAAGGCAGACACTCAATCCAGATGGACTATGGACCGCACAATTTTGCAGGATGAGGGAATCGTCCAGTTACTCAGGGAAGAGACAGAAGAATTTTTTGAGTATAACTGGGGGACTTCCTCCCCAGGAGTAACATTGGACGCTTATAAGGCTTTTTTAAGGGGCAGACTTGGGGCCTTGGTAGCAGAGAAGAGAAGAAAGTATTATAAGGAGATGTCGGTGTTGGAGGACAAGGTTCGAACTTTAGAGGATAAACTAATTAATCCAAGGTCAGGTGAGGTGGCCAGAGCGGGGTGGATGCAGGAAATATCACAGGCTAAGTCCAGTCTTGCAATCTTACTACAGGACAGGGTTAGGAAGAGATGGGAGGCCTGCCAGATGTCTCATTTTGAATACAGCGAAGGCTGCAGTAAATTATTGGCTTGGAAAGCCAAAAAAGAGCAAGCAAGAAATAGAATCGAGGAGGTGATTTGTGAGCAAACAGGGATCTTGATCGGCGATAGTAAAGGGGTGGAGCAAATATTTCATAATTACTTCAGTAAATTCTATCAAGAGGAGCTTATTCCATCTGAAGA
Organism: Triturus cristatus; assembly: GCF_964204655.1. Taxonomy (NCBI): domain Eukaryota; kingdom Metazoa; phylum Chordata; class Amphibia; order Caudata; family Salamandridae; genus Triturus; species Triturus cristatus. The sequence goes on from NC_140584.1 coordinate 930,929,348, forward strand.
TAATTTAAAAACATGGTTAGGTCAAGATGCAGCTAATCCGCTGACATTAGAAGAATCAGATCACCTGAATAAAACTATGGATATTTCTGAGGTAGAAAAGATAATAAGTCAACTCAAGAATGGAAAAGCACCTGGGCCGGACGGTATTCCCCGAGAGGTCTATAAAGCTCTGGCAAGCATCCTAGCCCCCATCTTAGTGAAACTTTTTAATTATTTTTTTGTTGAAGGTTTTGACTTGCCAGCTACTTGGAACGAAGCTACGATCTCTTTAATCTTGAAGCCCGGAAAATCCCCTAAGAAATGTGACTCTTATCGACCTATTTCCTTGTTAAATAGTGATTATAAGTTATACGCAAAGATTCCGGCAGATAGGCTAAATGGTTTAATGGGTGAGCTGTAAGTGAAGATCAGAAAGGGTTTATCAGGGGAAGATTTCTGAAGGATTTGACCCATTCACTAATTGATGCTATAGACTTGGCAACTTCTTATAGTCTCCCTCTGGCGGTGGTAGCCTTAGATGCCACCAAAGCTTTTGATCGAGTGAATTGGGTCTATCTCAAAGCGATAGCAGCCTCTCGGAATCTAGGTATACATTTTTGTAATGCACTGGCTGTCTTTTATCGTACCCCAGAAGCTAGAGTGTTGATTAATGGCTCATTAACTAAACCTGTGACCATATCCAGAGGGACAAGACAGGGATGTCCTCTCTCGCCCTTGCTCTTTAATCTTTACATTTAGCAAGGAAAATTAGAGAGGACCCGGGAATTTTATCATTTAAGTTTATAGATTGGGAGAAAAAACTGGGGCTATATGCCGATGATATTTTGGTTTATACCACAAACTTACAGAAAACTTTGCCCCGTCTGATGGCTATTACAACGGACATTGGGAAGGTCTCGGGTTATGAGATCAACAGGGATAAGACTGAAACCATGACTTGGAACATTGAACAGCCAACCGGGAAGAAGGAAATCAGATATCTGAGTGTCATGATAGCTCATGATATCAATAATATAACTAAACTTAATTTTGATAAAGCCCGGAAAGAGATCACAAAACTTCTGAAAACCTGGTCCCATCTCCAGCTAACATTTTTCGGATGGAGCAATTTAGTTAAAATGATAATTCTTCCTAAGCTCACCTTTTTATTTGATTCTATTCCTTTGCCTTTTAAAAAGGAATGGATAAAGAAGCTACAAAGTTATCTCTGCTCTTTTATTTGGGAAAGTAAATGACCAAGAATAGCTTGGAAAAAGTTGGGAAGGAGGGTTGAGAAAGGGGGCTTGGCTCTGGCGGACCTACTTTTCTACTCTTGGGCTTTTATTTAAAAAAATGGGAAGTGCCTTTTTAACTCACCCAGTCGAGTTTTGACAGGGGGCATGTGGATGACAATCTCTAGTTCGGAACCAGGAGGCAATGAGGGCTTCCTCTTTAAATATGCTGACCCAAAGTTTTTTTAAAAGGACAGGCTAAAGATACTAAGGGGACTTGCAGAGACATGGAACATGGTCAGAAAAACATTAGACATCCCATACTATAGTTTATTGGCCCCCATCTGGGATGGACCCGGATCTCCAGAGTGGACAAAAGATGCTCTCGCTAAACCTCTGTTAGAGGGGGGCCTCATACGGTGGGAACAGTTAATAGTAGATGTAAGCTTATTTCCTGGAAAGAATGTAACCAACAAGCAAACTTCTGCTTATCGAGATTTAAATACTTCCAAATACGAAGTTGGTTTCAAGATCCAGCAACAAAGACATGCGACCAGAATGACTTGGAAACATGGTTAAAACAAGAGTCAAGTCAAAAGAAGGAGGTAGCGACCATCTAATGGTTAATGGTTGAAACTGAGGATGGAGATTTTACGCTGCCTGCAGAGCTTTGGGGAAAATACTTGCCGGAATCATCATTGGAAAATAACTGGCAAGTATCTATGTCTATGCTATTTAAAATAGTCAAGCCTGAGGAGAAACCATCTTTTTTCTGTCCACAGAGCGTATTGGTCTCCTCGGAAATTGTCAAAGTTTGGGAGAGGAGGAGATGTCCTCTGCCCGAAGTGTGGTAATATGAGAGAGGATGATGTCCACATGTTTGTTGAATGCCCGATATTGCAATCTTTTTGGAGCGAAGTGTGCAAGGCACTGTCTGAAATGTTGAAATTGAATGTTAAGGTAAGCGTTATGCTCATTATATTTGGGCTGATGGAACTTGAAGCTTTAATTACTAAAAATCAGGCTAGGCTTATCTTTTATGCTATATTACTGGCACGGAGGGAAATTTGTAAGCTGTGGGTTGTTGCCCTCCCCCCTACTTTGGATAATTGGCTGAGCTCTAGTAAACATATAGCCATTTCAGATAGGAAAACCTCTAGGAATGTAAATTGTTGGCTCCAGTTTTTCGAATGGTGTGATGTCCTAAATATCAACAGGTGTGGTTTAATGGTCTGATGATTAAGCCTTCTCAGCCTCAGCGGGTTTCCTGGGAGCAGGTTTTCTCTTGTTGTCTAGTCTCCCGGTTTGGACAATGAGTGGGATGAGACAGACAAAGAAAAGAATGGGGTACGCGGAGATCATTCCCGAGGGTCATACAGAATTATGGTCTCCGTTTGTTCCCTATAAGTACCACTCGACCTGTTAAATAGCACATGAGATCAGGTTCCGATTGCTCAGAAAACATGTGCAAGTGGAAGAACGATATTGTTTTTTCTTTCCATTTAAGAGGCTAATGAGGACAAAAAATATATATATATAACATCCACAACACACACCTATATCAAACTATAAAATAATAAAACACAATTAAAACTTATTTTAAAATTACAAACTATTATTATTAACAACTAATAATGAAATAATTAAAATGTGTTTAATAACCACCTTTTACCTCTTTAAAAGTAAAAACAACACACAAATGAAAAAAACAATTACCCTAAATAAATATCAAATAATTAACAAAAATCAACAACTATATATAATTATTAAACACAAATTACTTCCCACTCTTTACTCCTATAAACACCACAACACACACCTAAAAGTAATTACACAATTATCAAAATTAATTACCAATTAATGTATTAACATTAATTAACAACCAATTATTAATTCATCTATTAAAGCTAAATTATTTCCCACCCTTTCCACCCTTTACATCTATAAAAACCACAACACACACCTAAAATTAATTACAAAATTAACAACCAATTAAATAATTTAAAATAAATTAACAACAAATTATTAATTTATAAATAAAAATAAATTACTTCCCACCCTTTACACCTATCAACACCACAATACACACCTATAATTGGTTACACAATTACCATAATTACTTACCAATAAATTAAAATTCATCAACAACCAATTAATTAATTAATAATAAATTACTTTGCACATTTAACACTATAACATCTCAATTAAACAAATATTACTAAATAAAAATGAATCAATAAATTTTATATAATTAAATTACTTCCCACCCTATTCCCCTATAAACCCACAACCCGCTACGGAACTAAAAGCGCAAAATTAAAATATATTTTTTTATTGCCTACTAAAAATTTAACACATATACTAAAAATACAAACAATTCTTATACAAAAAATATACAGTACATACATATAAAATATATACTAAAATACATAACAATAATAAAAACGATATTTTTAACAACTATATTTTTGCAAACAATATTAAACACTTCGATATTTTTAAAATCAATATTACTTACCATAAGTCGATATTCTCTACCATGATATTCTTGGTGTCAATATTTCTGACCCACGATATTAACAACTTGATATTTGTGCAACTCAGTATTCTGTCTCTGCACTGTTTACAATAGAAGTGGGATAAGCAGTGCATAAAGTCTTGTTAGAGTGGATAGGATAACAAGAGATGCACTTTCCAAACACTTTTGTATGTGTTCTCACACAGACATTTTCATGCACAGTAGTAAATAAAAGATGTATATTGAGCAAGAATCGTAGTTGAGAACAGTGTCTCTTCCAGAATCTCTTCTTCGGTGTCACTAGGCCCTCAGAGGTCACCAGTACTTGATGGGGCTCTATACCCATTACTTCAGTACTGTTGGTTGGGTTTAGAGGACACTCTTCGTCGCAAATTATATCAGGGCTTATCAATATGCAAAGATTGTGGCAAATCTGCTTGCTCACTGGGCTATTCTTGACTCGTTACTGAAAGTGCCCTTTTCACATAGGAACCGTGTATCCAGTTCTTGTAGCAAGTGTACTTTGCTCCTGTGTCGGTAAACAACAGGATTTGTATTTCCACCTGGGCTGTAGACAATTACTCCATTGACATTTTATTACCATTCCCCATTCACCTGGGGCAATGTTGTGACCGGGTTCAGTCAGCGTGTGGGCAACACGTTCTTCACCTGTTGGTGTAAAGTTTGCACAGTTTCAGTTAGCTTTATATTTAGTCTCTCATTAGGCCATCAGGTAAATGCAACGTGGCAGTGTACTGCGGTGGCCCCCAAACTGACATAAATCTTCCTATGATAATCTTGTGGGGACTTAGGAAGTTAACAGAGATTGGGGTGCTGTGCATACTCATGCGAGCAAGGTGTAGTAGAGCATCCACCCAAGTCAATATACTTTCAGCGCATATCTTTTCAATTTTTGCTTCCAAAATATCATTCTTTTTTTACAGCCCCCGCTGCCTTTAAGTTATAGATGCAATGAATTTTTTTCTTTCTGTTCAATGACCTAGTCATTAGTTCCATAACTTTGTTTAAAAAGTGTGTGCCATTGTTAGAAGAAATTAAACGGGGCAGGCCGAACCACGGAAACAGTTCTTTCAATAGACACTTGGCTACTGTTGGGGCATTATTCTTCCTAATTGCAAAGGCTTCGATCCAGCCTGAGAACATACAGACTACCACCAATGCATACCAATACTTGTTAGGTGGTGGCATCTCTATAAAGTCTTGATGCAAGTGTTCAAAAGGTGCATCAGGCAGTGCAAAGTATCTTGGGGGAGTCGTTGTTCCTTTCCCTGCATTATGCTGACTACAAATTACATGTTTTACACATCCTTTCAGCTTTTTTCCTAAACTTACAACTGTTCCACCATTTAGAAAATATTGTGCACATGGCATCCCTTCCTAAATGTGCTGGTTCATGTATAGCGTAGGCCAAGGGCTAAACTGCAGAATCAGTTAGCATTGTCCTCCCTTCAAAATAGTTCCAGATTCCCTCTGTTAGCTTCACTTTTTTGTCTCATCTCTCTTTTTTCACTTTGTAATCATTTTATATCATAATATGCATTATTGCCTCCCTTGGTATCATTCAAAGTATATGAGATATACATAAGTCAGGCTGTGTTCTTGGCAGTAGTGTCTGCAAAAGCATTTCCTGTACAAACATAATCTACAATTTTCCTATGCACGCTACATTTTACTATTGACACTTTCCTTGGTAATGACAGGGCATTCAAGAGTTTGACAACTAAAGTATCATGTTGTATTTTCTGTCGCGGGGATTTAAGAAATCCTGTTTCTTTCCACAATCGGCCAAAATTGTGGGCAACTCCAAAGGCGCACTGGCTCTCTGTATAGATATTTACATTTAATCCTGCACTTAATTCACAGGTCTTCGTTAAGGCTATTATTCTGGTTTCTTGTACAGATTTTCTGGTATTTTACATGTTTTAACAGCAGTTGTCAAGGTGGTAATAGCATATGCAGCAGTACTGGCCCCATTTGGCACATGATACATCCACCCATAAATCACTATTTCTGTCTGTCATAGGAGTGTCCAGAAGATCTATTCTGCCCTTTGTGGTTTCTTCAGTAACTAATATAAAATCATTGGATACTTCTATGTCCTGGTATGGAGTGGGAAGTAGCGGGGCTGAATTCACCACATTACAGCCTTAGTTATTAATGTGAAAGCCTTGCATTTGTTAGGTGCGTTTTATTCAGGGACAATTCAACTGAATAGGGAACATACACCTGACATTTATTCCCTAATATCAACGTCTCTGCTTGTTGAAGTAACACTGCACCTGCCGCTGTGGCAAGGAGACCCATAGGTAATCCTTTGACTACTGAGTCCAATGTGGCCAAAAGTAAGCACAGGGTCATTTATAGTCTCACTGTTGTTGGGTCAAAACTACTAGAGCACAACCATCCCTCTCATGTACAAACAAATGAAATTCTTTCTCATAGTCTGGCATGCCCAATGCAGGGGTGTCACATAATGCTTAGCAGATAGCAAGATAACTCTCGTGGTGATCTTGGTCCCATGGTACAGGGTCTACAACATCTTTGCATGTAATGGCTTGTAAGGGTTTAGATAAAATTTAAAAATTTGGTATTTTCCGTCTACTGTATCCAGCCATATCTAAGAATGCTCTAACTTGTTGTGTGGTGGGTGGTGAAATCTGCAAAATAGTGAGTATTCTTTTGAGTGAATCCTCCCTACCCCCTTTGACAGGAGGTGTCCTAAATAGGCAACATCCTGATGAACAAATTGTAACTTGGCAGGTGAAACCTTGGGTCTGTGATCATGCTGGAAATTCAACAAGGTTATGGTATCATCAATGCAAGTCTGTTCCTCGATACTACATAATGTTCTGATGAGGAATACAATTGTCTAGTTGTAGTGCTTGGGAATATATAGAAGGAGACTCAGTAAATCCTTGTGGGAGTCTTTGAAAACAATAGGAACACCCTTAGAATGTAAATGAAAATAAATACTGGGAATCCTCGCACAGGGGAATAGAGAGAAAAAACTTTTTTCAAGTCTAGAACCGAAAAATAGTTTGCTGTGGGGGGTACAGTTGCAAGTATTGTTGTTATGTTGTTGGGGACCACTGGAAAATGAGGTTCAACAATTTTATTAACTACCCTATGGTCAACCAGTAGCCTCCAAGTGTTAGGCATACTAAGGTCACTGCACTTCTTTTATATGGGTAGAATCAGAATTTTGCAAGGCCACCTGTCTATTTCTTTGATAATCCCATCTCTCAACAAGTCTAAAATTACTTTCTGTAATCCCAACTCTCCCTCTCTTAACATTTGGTATTGAGGGACGCGTAGTAGGGACACATTTTGTTTGACTGTAATTTGAGCAGGGGTGATAGACATTCAACCCAAATCATTTAATGCTACCGCCCATACTGCACTGTTTTTTTGTTGTTGTTGTTTTTCAGTTTTAGAAAATACATTAAAGCAGTTGGTGGAGTACAGTTTGAAGCCATGGCTGGCTGTACATGTGACAGTATTCCTTTGACCATTCAACCCTCATGCATCCCTTCATGGGCACCCTGTAGTATGACCCATCACTCTAGCCGGCAAGAGTAGTATCTTGCCACATTAAAAACTAGGTCCCACCTCCCCCTGGATGTGATTCATCACCCACCCTCCCATTAGTAGTGTCGCTGTCGATGGAGCCTCTATCTGCACATGGATTCAGCAGTGTGTTGCATCATTCCCACCAGACCTGGTGGTCGCCCTCGACTTTCTTATCCCACCTACACATCTTCATGTGTGTCTCCTCGGCTAATAACCACCCCTGTACGTCCCTATGCCAGTGTTCGAGCTCAGGCGCACATGTGATGGTGACTCTACATCTGGCCAGTACCAGCGCCAGCTGTAACATTTTAGACCCTCTTACAGCCCTTTGGCTGCTTGACATAGCCCATAGGCAGTTCAGTGATGTGCGTTCTATTTTGAGGTGAGTAGTCCTCCTTAAGTCTGTCACCACCTGTGTCCAGTAGTCGTGCACTGTCCGGTGTAGAAAGTCCACCTCACTAGTACTGCAGCATGGGAACTGTCCGGTAGGGTCAGGGATATGTGTTGAAGGGCTCTAGGGGTTAGGTAGGTCCTATGTAGGAAATGGTCATGTACCAACCTAAAGCGGTTGTTGCAAGAAACTGTGTGGGTGAAGTCACAGATTTTGGTCCCTTCTCCATCTTCCAATGGAGTGTCTAAGTCAGAATCCCACGCCATGCGAGCCTGTGGTGGAGGGCCTGCTGCATCTGCTTGTATTGCCTTATATAGCAGTGTGATCAGGTGTTGTCCTGCACCACAAGATAGCAAGATGTCCAGGGTATAAGTGGGTTTGGGCGTGAAGTAGTAAATGGGCCAGGTCATCTTAGCTAGTTTGGCTAGTCCATCATGATACAGGAAGTACCCGGGCCCGAGTGCAAAAATGTTGCAAGCTTGTTCTAAGGATATGAAGATCTCTCCAGGATACAAGCCTCCCAGAAGGGCACAACCGCCCTCCTTCCATGCTTGAAAGGACATAGTGCCCATCATTTGCCCAGATCGGGAGTTCCCAGTGAATTGGGGCGCGCTTCAAAACTACCTCAACTAAATGATGCCATATTTGCACTGTCTGTTGGACTATGTATGGCATGTCTCCCTGGACTGCTGCACCCTCCATTAAGACTTCAGGCAGACAGTCATGGTCCACCAACTCTTTTAAAAAGCGATTTTCCCAGCAGTCGCCCTCGGCCAGCCACCTGGCTGCATTTTGCAGGTGGCATAGTAGTACAGATCATGTGATGGCACCTCCACTCCCCCTTCTTTGTACCGTCTAGTCAGCGTGGTCAGAGCCATCCTGCTACAGCGACCTGCCCACAAGAGTGAAATGAGGATGGTGTTCAATTGCTTGAACACCTTCGTGGTGATAGGGCAGAGCGAGTTTTGTAGGGCATACAGGCATTCCGACCAGGAACACCATGGGGAACAGCAGGGATTTATGCCAGTTGAGACTGAGGCCAGAGAGGTCACCAAACCCATCCAGTAGTTGTAGCAATATCGGCAGCACAACACATGGGGAGGCAAGATCGAAGAGTGCATCATCCGCGTACAGCGATATTATGTGATGGGTATCCCCAGATGGATTCCCCAGTTCAGCAGCTCCTGGCGTGTCCATATCGCTAGGGGTTCCATTGTCAGCGTGAACTGGAGCAGTGAAAGGGGGCAGCCCTGCCACATTCCTCATTCCAAAGTCCACGCAACTGATTGTCTGCATTACACACATACACTAGGGTCGGTGTACAGCAGCTGGACCCAACCACAGATGTGGGGGCCAAAGCCCATGACTCTCAGCACTTCGAGTAAGTAGCCCCAGTCCACTGTGTCAAAGGCTTTTTTTTTAGGTCAATGGAGACCAACGCCAGCTCTTCATCATGACATTCTACTTCATGGAGGACGTGTGAAAAATGTCTGAGGTTCATTCTGGTATTCCGTCCAGAGATGAATTCGCACTGGTCTTCGTGTACCAGTTGGAACATATGAGGTGCCAGCCTGTTAAAGAGCAATTTGAAAAGTATATTGATGTCCCTGTTAATCGTTGGTAAGCAGTAGGGTCAGTCTCGTCGCTGCCCGGCTTAAGGAACATACATATCTTCACCTCCCTCATGGTCAGTGTTAGTATCGTACCATCATGCGCCTCTAGGAGAACTTCCAAGAGTCCCTGTGTTATTGTGGCTGAGAACGCCTGATAAAACTCAGGTGGGAAGCTTACTGTGGAAGAATACACAATGGTGATCTGAGTTATTTTAAGTCTATCTGTGCGTCTAAAACCTCGGCCGTCAGTGGTTCGAGTCAGGGGATGCCCAGGCTCTCCAAGAATTGTATATATTGAGTTGGGGTTATGTCTGGATCCGCAGCATACACTCGCAATGGGTGCTGCCGCAAAGCACCCACTATCCCTGTCCTTGTGGTGACGCTGGAGCCGTCTGTTGAGATTAGGTGCGTTGTAAGGGGTGCCAGGTGTTCCCTACGCAGGATCCACGCAAGCAGCCTATCCAATTTCTCCCCATCTCTTTTTAGTCTATGTCTATACTGTTTAAGCATGTATTTGTCCTGTCGGCCCCAGAAATCTGCTATTTGTCTATGTACTGCCTGCTCCCTATAATGCGGTTCGGGATGCGTCTGCTCCCCTGCTTGCAGCAAGGCCAGCGCCGTTTCCTCTCTGCTTAGTTCCTCCTGGAGCAACCAAAGTACTCCGCAGGTAAAACCCATGCCCGTACCCCTCAACACCGCTAGATTGGGCTATTGCTTACAGCTCGGTTAAAGGTTTTACTGCTCAACATGGAGTGGACTGCTTTATAGGAGCCTTAATAGGGTCCTGCAATCCTTGCACAAAACAATTTACTAGAGCTTGTGCAGCCCCATCAGCGGAGACAAATATTTACTGTACCCTGCCATGTTTGGCTTTAGCACCATAGTCCAGTCCATAGCTTTTTGAGGCACTAATGTTTGTAAAAAAATCAAAAGGTTTCCTGGTAGAGCAAGAATTTGCTCAGGTAGGCTGCCAATGTATTTCTTCTGTTTACACTTGGCAGTTGCTCCTGCCCATTTTACAATGTCAAGGTCTGTTAAACATTTTCTCCACAGATCGGGGGGATTAGTACAGAGAACATCTGATCCAGATCGGCAGGGGTCAATTAACTGATCTTTAGTACCCTTTCTACTTAGTTTGCCATTCATTGGGATGTTCCTGAATGTGGCGAAATACATTAGCAAAAAGATACTAATTCTAATTTAGACCTGGATGCGAGAACAAAATAAGTAGAATTACCTTTATTATACCCTTTATAAAGACAGTGGTCCCCAGACAGACAATAAGTTATAGTCAATAAATATAGACCCAATCAGTGCTATATTGTAGACATCTGTCCAGCCGGACAGATATTTAATATTCAATCAATTCAATATTCACGGAAAGCATTCAGTCTCTGGCACAAAATCTTTCATGAAGAAATCAACACATTGACCCAGTGGTTCCAGAATAGAGCCACACCCCGTATATGGAAACAGGCACGTGGAATTAACGTGCAGTGAAAACTTCTAGAAAAGGTGATGCGAAGAGATAGACAAATGGAGAAAAAGTGCCGACGATCAAGATGGAAGCGAGATCTAGTGAAGGTGTTGAAGGAGTGAAAATAACTCTACTGGTAGCCGTGGTAAATACAAGGAAACAACAGGGGTGCTAAAAATTAAGGTTGCGCTGTTATTCTGTTGCGTGTCCAAGGTAGCGCATGGAGGACCTGGGAGGTAAAGGGAAGGATAGCGGGTAGGGTTGATCGTTGTCGTCTCCATATATCTATCTCTTCGCATCACCTTTTCTAGAAATTTTCACTGCACGTAAATTCCACGTGCCTGTTTCCATATACAGGAGCCCCACGCATCAAACCGGAAACCACACTAAAGGCAATCTCACAAGCACTTTTAATGAACGTCTAATTCCCCTTGTCTGTAAATTAACTCCAATTTTCTTTCTCCTTTTCCTTCCTACGAATTTTTCCCATGGTTCTAGTAATTAAAGTCATATGTAAACAGACATGCATATTATAATGTCCTGAAGATGATCCCAGCATTTTCTTAAGGGATCGAAACGCCGTCGACACCTTGTACACCATATACGCTTTTTGAAAATTTTCCAATTTTTTGTGTAATGGTGTGTCTTTTGTATACTCTGTTTGTTCTATAAGAAATGTGTTGAAAACAAACAATTTCCCTTGCCTGAACCCCTTACTTTATGTTGTACGTCTTTCTTGCTAAAGTTGGATGCAGGCTTGTGTCCCACTTAAACTGCTCTGTGTTTACTTTCTGTAAATATTGAATTGATTGAATATTAAATATCTGTCCGGCTGGACAGATGTCTACAATATAGCACTGATTAGGTCTATATTGATTGACTATAGCTTATTGTCTGTCTGGGGACCACTGTCTTTAGAAAGAGTTCAATTACCCAAAGGTCCCTGACCAATTGTATTTGGGTTTCCTTGTCTTTTCATAATCTTTATTATACCCTAGCACTTCTCTCCTGGGATTGGCTCCTTCCATTTGGAGGTCATTGAAGCGATCTATCCATCCCACTACAAGTTTTAAGGCATTTTTTGTCCTGTTGGCTTCAATTTTATACTCTTTCACCAGTTCATCAATGTCAAAATAGTCCTTGGGCCCCGCATCCTACAGATCCTGCGTGTTTTTGGTCAAACCACCAGGCTTCACACGAACCCCACTAAGTCTGTACTGTTCCCGGTATACGGACACCAGGGCTGCGAGAAGTGGGCTGAGTAGTTGTCGCGCGCTATCACTGGCTTCAAATACCTTGGCATCTTTATGTCGCCCTGCCCACAGACCTCATGGGTCCGTAACATTAATCCTCTCCTTAAAAGCCTTAAAGACGAGACTGCGGTTTAGTCCTCTCTTCCGCTCTCATCATATGGGCGATCAACAATTTTTAAAGTGGTTTCCCTACCCAGAATACTCTATAGGCTCCAGAATTTCCCATATGCCATACCGCAAGCCTGGTTTACTCAGGTGAATGCCGTACATATTAAATTTCTCTGGCATGCTTACTATATGGCTTCCCACCTACAAGTGCTCAATGAATGGTGGTACAACCCACCATCGGACCCAGCATATGCAGTGGATCACATGGCAATGGGGAATATTCCACTCCTTCAACTCCTATATAGTTTGCAGAACTTAGATTTTCTAACCCCCGCCAGCAGCACTGCCATCCGTCTATGGCGGACTACGGTTCGTCATTTGGGATGGCCCGGCCGCCTGACCCAGATGACCCCACTTTGGCATGGTACACTGTTGCGCCCGGTAACAGCACTTGTGGGATTCTGCGGGTGGGAAATGGTGGGAATATCCACCCTGGGAGACATAGTGCGAGGCACCGTATTAAAGTCATTTCAACAGCTCCAGATGGAGTTGCAACCATTTTGGCAGAAGGTAGTGGCTTGCCTGAGCGAGGTGCTGTCGTGGGATCTACCTCTTGAGCTGAAGTTATTGTTACTGCATAGCACCGATAGTATTGGGGGGAACCGATACAAACAGCACTTATTGTTTTTAGCCATCACCATCGCTAAAAGGGATATCGCCCAACAGTGGAAAAGTGTATCTCCTCCTAGGATCGGCAGATGGAAAAATGCCATAGATGAATGTATGAATGCAGAGATTGCTGTGTTTCAGGCTCGGGGATGTCCCCAAAAGCATAAGAAAATATGGCTGTGGTGGGTGGACTACAGGGGCATAGAATTACCCCAACTCATCGAGTCAGACCCTTGAAAGACTATGTCACCTGGATGCGATTGGTCTCAGTAGAACTGACAGTTTCATTTGATCACTTCCGGCCGCATATTCAGTGGTTCGATAATAATGTGGTCGGTTTTGAAAAGAACTGGGTAATGTTGTTATTGTTATGTTTGGTTGTTATACAACAAGTACAAACAGATGTACATGGTGTTATGGTTACCCATCGCAATGTATCCTCCGGGACACATCCCGGTATATATATCATGTAAAATCAATAAAATATATTGTTAAAAAAAATAGTCCTTCGGCAATTTAAACTTGGGATTTATTCCCTTTTCATAACAATGTGCACGATACTGCCTTTCTGTCTCAAAGAGATATTCAGACATGCCTGACAGGGCATAATTATCCATCATTGTGTCAAAGTACATGAGGAATTGTACTTTTCCTTCAGGGAAATTCTTAGATCTCATGTCCTGTATCTTGTTGTTTCAATTAGTTACTATCACTTGTTTAACTGGGTCTAATCTAGTGTGAATTGGGTGGGGTTCCATTAACTACTTCCTGGTTATTCCCATTCTCCTCTCTACTTACACTACTCTTCTTGTCTTTTTCCTTCGCTGACTGTGCCAACTCCTTATAAGGAGGTGGACGTAATTTCCCTGAGACAGTGTCTTCCATAACCTGGTCCTCTGCTTCCGCATGATGCATGGTTGAGCAGTATAACAGCCCTCTTCCTGTGAGGGATCTTTGAATGCTCATTCTAAAGCTCCTATTTTTCTCTGTTTGCACACCAATTCCTTTATACATTTGTTAGTTCATTTGGACACTGTTTCTTTCACCAGTGTCTCTTGGGCATACTCTTCCACCTGTTCAGAATCTCAAATTGTACCAATCTCTCTTTCTTTCCACCTTTCTTTGAACGTATTTCTCTAGGATAGTATACTTTTTTTAAATCAAACGTACCCACTACAGGAAATGGCAATGACGGATTTTTTCTGGTAATTCTATTTCATTTATTTAAATATAATCATGTTTCGAAACCCCTTTTGTCATTATTTCGCAACGAGGCGAATCTTTATGAGGTGCCGGCTAGGTCTGATCAGGTTTTGATTGTTTAATACACAAGTTATCCATCTTCTGTTAATCCGAAAACCTTTAAGAGGTATAACTATTGAAAACTCTTTTCATCATACATCATCATAAGGTTTTCAACATCATTAAACTTTTATCATCTTCATCATCATCACATGTAGGCCTTTAACATCATCATAATTTGTCGACACATGCATTAATTTGCTTACCCGTTCTTGGTGACTGCACCTTGGTATTGCTTTCGGATTTCAGTCACACCAGCCTTGTGTCTCAGGGTCCCACGGTAGGTTCCTCAACTGGTTTTGACTCTGGGAAACACAATCCCCACTATAGGTGTACACTTCAGAACCTTGGCGGGACCTCTCCGGCCCCTTGACCATGGCTTTCCACTGTCTGGCTGGACTTGGCCTGATGAAATCTCGGTTCTCTCCTAAAGTTGTTTTCAGTTTACCACATTGACTTTTGACACACTTTTGCATTTGTGACACTTGGTTTTGTTTCTTGGACCTTGCTATCAAAAATAATCTTCAAGAAAACACTATCACATTGCCTTGGCATTGTGTACAAGGCCCTCACGTACGTTGTGCAAATGTGTTTGTTATTACCTCCATATGGTGACACAGCTATCTGTGGAAAACAAACAATGGCAGCCTGATCACAATCTTATCCCAAGGCAAGGATGCCTTTTTCTATAAATAGCCTTTTCCAAGTATAATCAGAGGAGACACTTCAGCTGACTTCAAAGGGTCCCTGCATGCTGAATCTTTCGCCCAGCAGCTGACTGACATCTTCGCGATGGGTGTCCAGTTCGTGACCAAGACAGGTCCCCACATTCTTACCCACCAGGTAACGGGGTTGGATCATCCAATAGGGGGTTTCTTGGCAGAAGATACACTTACACCTTAGACACATAGGTTAGGGTTTGCACAGTAGGAGTATGCTAGATTGATATATTGTAACATATGCTTGCATATATCCATTGTTTCAGCAAGATGGTGGAACTCTTCATTGCATTCACTGTCCTGACACTTATTATAACTTTCGTCTGTTGATAATTGCAGCACATATTTTCTATAGAAGAATCCCTGTGGTTCAATAAATATTGAAAACAACTCATCGTGTATTCTTTGTATATTTCTTGGAGCAAAAGACAGCACGAGTGGCTGAGCAAAAAGTTCAAGATCTGTCACCACGGTTCCTGAGAGAACAGGGTTGACATGTTCAGTGGTTGCCAGAACTGGTCGCCCCCTGTCTAGGTTAGGGGAGCTTATTATGGCAATGTGTGCTAGCTGGTCTAAGGAACAACATATCCTGCAAGGGTACAAGGAATCATCTGGCACCATCCTAAGTTTATGTGATCCACAAACGCGCAGTACCTACTGATTAGTAGAAACTACATGACATGGCGCCACCAACGATGATTGGTTTTTTATTTTGCATGGATCAACTGAGTAGCTCAATCATGCCTTCTCAGAGATCCTTACACACCTTTTAAACCGGAGAAGTCCGTGGTAGGTTTGAATATCATCCTCAGCTGAGTAGGTATATTATATGTATTTGCTGTTGGAAGTTCATGCTTGAAAAGATCTAATTCCCACTCTGTTAGCCTAACTCAGCAATTTATTTCTTACATAACATGGCAGAAAAAATCTATGAGAACTGCAGATATGCAGTCACTCAGAAACTACTACAGAAAGGCCTCACACTAGATGGTGGGGACGTTACCTTCGTGGTAGAGGCACACAAAGCATATAGAACAGAGGTGTTCTATTCCTGGGTTACATCCCCAGCGGCAGATAATACGACACGGGTGTTTTACGAATATGAAAAGCTGAAACATCAGATGAATACACTCCATATGAGGCAATAGAAGTCTCTCTTACTTACCAAGAACATGCTAATACAAATACTTTACAAAATGTGAGAATGAGCCCACTCAGCAATGACGGGGTGGCATGTCCAGTCCCAGCAGGTTACACACCACATCCCGGTGTCAATCACTTGACCACAGCCCAGCTGCAGGGTTTATATTATAATCTAGTAACAATATATGGATGCTTTACACAGTTTGTGATGAGAACATTAACACTTACTACTGCGTACAGCGGCGGCCCCACCATTAGGGCGGAGGAGCGCCACCCCGCCACCAACAGCCGGAACAAATAAAACGGTAATAAAACGGGTTTCTAACCCGTTTCATTCTTTTTTTTAAATCTCCCTGGACCCGCCCCCAGGACTCTGACGTGACGAGTCTTGGAGGCAGGTCCAGGGGATAACACTGTGGTGGGGGAGTGCACTACGCATGAGGTGTTTGGTCAGTGTTTCAGGCTGACCGAACACCTCATGCATAGAGTAGCTTTCTCCAGCCCCAGCTTCATTGCTGGGGCTGGAGAAAGAATTCACAGGCTTCCAGTCTGCGTGGGAGTGCAAAGTTGAAGCGCTCAGACCAGTCATAATGCTGCTTTCCTGCAGCATCATGATATGACC
Source organism: Triturus cristatus (assembly GCF_964204655.1). Lineage (NCBI taxonomy): Eukaryota > Metazoa > Chordata > Amphibia > Caudata > Salamandridae > Triturus > Triturus cristatus. The sequence goes on from NC_140584.1 coordinate 930,945,965, forward strand.
AGTGCATCCTGGGAGCCTTTCCCAGAATCAGGAAGAGCGGGACAGCGCGGATTGCGGAGGAGGCGGCGGCAGCGGCAATCAGGTAAGTTTATTTCTCTTACTCACCCTAAGTCCCCCCAATGCTCCGGCCTCCCCCAGGTCTCTCCTACGACCTGCCCTACCTCTTTGGCAGGGGACGGGCTGCGACTGCCTGCACGGGCTGATCAAGCTGCACCACCACAATTGGTCACACCGGCCATTAGCCCACAAACACAGAATGCAGTTATGGGAAAGGTCCCCACTAAGAGGGAAGAAATTCAGTTTTGGATTGCTCAAAACACAAATCAGCTTAAAGCAGTATTTTCCTATACGGGCCTGCAAGAAAAACACAGGAGACCAACTGTCTACTTGCCAATGGGGTGGCTCCCCAGTAGAGGACCGTGCCCCTTGGGGTACGGTCTTCGCTGCAGTATATACCAGAACACATGGTACCCCTTCTTTGGCAGTTCTACCTTAAGTATTAAAACAGGTCCAGAATGAGCACAGGGCAGCACCTGCCCTGGACTTAGGGATGAAACTGATTTTGTGGCGGTATCAGACATAATGTTGAGTAACAATAAAGGGAAAGCAGCAGCGTTAGCTATACGCCAACGCCTAAGGGATTTGCCTCCCGCGCAGCGGGAGCGTGACTTACCTAAAATTATTGAAGGACAACGATGCTATGCTGGGTAGAGATAATTCACTCTAGGATATGATATTTTACTATTCTATTTACGTCCTCACAAGGCTTATCAACCTGGGTCTGAAAATCTGTGAGGGGGATCAACGTGTGTCTCAAAGTCCATGCTTGGGTTTCACAGACTCAGGAAAGGTTTTGCGAACATCTGAGTCTCGTTCAGAGGTTCAAGATTCAAGGACCACGGCCTGCAAACCCCTAAGCAAAACTTTAAAAAATGGTGGGTTGGTTTAGGTCTTTGTCCTGTAATGGCTGTTGCAATAGAAAATGTTCTGTTTTTTAAAGAAAAGCAAGAAAATAAAAGTTAAAAAACTTGTTGAAAAGTAATTGGTATCTTCTGAACTCGGATGAGGGCCCAAAATTAGAGTCGCCTCTTTTTGCCCTTCATCAGGATAGGAGCATTTGAAGCAGGTTGATACATTTTTACCAGGAACAAGAAAACAAATGGAGTCTGTGCAGTCTCCCACAAGTGGGTGGAAAGTATAGATTGTGGATTGTAGTACATGTTTGAAGCAGCTGAAGTCATGGGCTTGACGGCTACTTACGATTAGGTTTGTAAACATTGCAGATTTGGATGATCAGTTCATTTTTCAAAAGGTTCTTATGTTTCTACTAATGTCTGCACCCTTCACAGACAGTCGATTCATGAACTTTATTCGATTAAAAAAAGATAGAATCATAAAAGTATACAGACCTTAATTTAAAAACATATTGTTACTAAAACAAAGTTTATACAAATTTAACATATCATTTATCAGGAAGAATGGAAACCTACAATGCGAAACCATATTAGTCGCCCTATAACAGAGATTATTAGCATACTATATAACCATTTGGACCAACATATGACATTGATTTTTTAGTGCTTATTGCACTGGCAGCAAGAAGGTCTTTAAACAAACTAACAATACCGTTTCCTAATCTGGAGTGACAGTCGTATAAAACTTAACATGGCACAACATATTCCAGAAGATGATAGCGATAACAAATAGTCATAACCCTCTTTATAATTACATGGTTGTCGCCCTTTTAGACTAGGCTTAATAAACCTAATTCTTGGTTCCTTATAAAGAGAACAAAAAAGGACAACATGAATAGTACTTTGACTAGTTTTGTTATCGCAAAAACAAGGGGGCAGCCTCTCACACCAACCCCCTTGTTTTGGAAAGGCAAAAAGAAAATGAAGAGTGTTTAATCTAAACCTTGTTAGGTAAAAGCGCCATTGCACATTAGTAGTAAATGTTAAATAAAATTGATACTGCAATTTACCCAAACAATTTGTTGGCTGGTCTGAGTGTAACATACTTAAACTTTTACGATAACTTGTTTTAATCAGAGTTTTTATGTCCCCCTGCATTTTTTCGGGGTTATCATAAAAGTGACCCAAACCAATTCTATGCAAAGTATTACTAACATATGAAAACCATGGGATCTGCATTGCATGTTCAAGGTTTTTGCAGTCCTTCAGGATATCTTTGGAGAGCTGAAGGTCTTCCGATAACCATATTTTACCCCATAATAATAAAGGGGAAACGCGGATGATGTCAGTCACATATTCCATTCCCATCTCAGTGTGGCAAAAACTGTTAGATGAACCTGATGGAATTGACAATAAACGCTTTAAAAATTTATTTTCCATGACCTGGATCATGGCTGGGCTGTCTATCCCCCAGACCCCTGCCCCGTAGGTGGCCACAGATAGGCATTTTGCTCTATACAAGGTTTTTAAATGTGGGACTGATTTTTGTCCCAATTTACTACAAAAACTAAATAAACCCTCTATAGATCTACTGGTACATTGTACACGCGCCTTCATCAAAGGGACCCAGCTCAGTCTGTTGTTAAATAAATTTCCCAAGTAATTGAAATAATCAACTTTGTCAATAGTAGAATTAGTTACCATGAACTTATGGGTTTTTGTCCCTTTAGGGCCACAGACCATTGCAAAAGATTTTGAAAAGTTTACCTTTAGGTCCAGGTCCAGCATAAAGTTATTAACTGCTTCCAGACAGGTCTGCATACTATTCGCTGTAAGGGTCATTAATACCGTATCATCGGCATAAGATAACATACGTATCTTCTTGCCGTTCACCTTCGGGAAATCCAAACAATGTTCCAACAAGAACTTTTCCAGGCCATTAGTATAAACTAAAAACAGAAAAGGCGCTATTATACAGCCTTGTCGTACACCCTCAGTTGAGGGGATAGATTTTGTTTTTCCCCCCCTGGCCCGAATCTTATTGTCACAGTTGTAGCCGCATGTAGTCTGCGGAGCAGGGTAACCAAAGGTTCTTCAAAACCCATGTCCTCCATCATCCGCCATAGTTTATTCCTACAAACAGTGTCAAAGGCACTGGATAAATCCATGAAGGCCAGGTGGATAGAAAAACCCCTGGCCTTCATTTACTTACCCATAATTAGTGCCAGATTTAGACACTGTTCGGTTGTTCCCTTTCCTCTCCTGAACCCATATTGAGAGTTCACAATTAGGCCCACGGAGTCTGCCCACGTCTCCAATCTGGCCAAAATTATCCTTCCCAATAGTTGGCATGATGCATCAATTAATGATATTGGGCGATAGCATTGTGGGTCACACTTGTCACCCTTTTTGAAAATAGGCACCACCACTGCCTCCTTCCAGGATAGGGGAATGCGACAGACAATAGCTGCTTTGAATACATTCAATTACAAAGGGGCCCATACGACAGTATTATGTTTGAAAAGATCCAACGGCACCGCATCAGGGCCAGGGGCTTTTAGTGGTACGCCTTTCCTCAGGGCATCTTCAACTTCCCGCAGAGTAAGCGATGAGCTAAGCAAGGAAGCTGTAAGCGGGAAGTCCACATCCTTTGTATCATCCTGCAAGCCTAAGAGGGATACTAATTTAGGATTAAAAATGTTCCCAAAGTGGGCTTCCCATGTCTCACCCGTTATCTGCATCACCATATTTTCCTTGCCATCACTAGAAAATAAGGGACGATTTACCACTTCCCAAAAAAGCCTACTGTCTTTTAACTCTGAGGCTTTTTCTAGGTCGTCCCAAGCTAAGGTTTTTAAATCCAGCTTCCGTTTTCTAATTGCCTCTCTATATGCGCTTCTCGCAGTTCTTACCAGCTCCTTATTCCTTGGTTTTTTTTGCAAAGCCCTTTTTAGTGATTTTTGGGTTGCAGAACACACAGCATCAAACCATTTAAAGCCATTGGACTGTCTATTAACCATTGTTTTTTTTAAGATGCTCTGCCACATTCCCACACAGAATTTCGAAATTCTTAATTACATTTTCAGGGTCTGTGGTTGGTGACAGACAAGACTTAATTACAGAACTATTAGCACTTAAAATCTCCGTCTCCAGCCCAATTACATCTACTTTCTCCCACTTCATGGTAACACCTTGATTCCTATTATATCTTACAGGTTGGTCCCAGATTGGATGCCTTGTTGCAACGGGGGGGGGCACAAAGTTAAGATCAAAGGATTATGATCGCTTGCCGGATTTGCATGCGTCTCAAATTTATCAATAAAGTGTAAATAGCTACTGGACACAATAATAAAATCAATAACACTCATAGATCCACTAGGACCCTGAAAGGTTGGTATGGGAAGTAAATTTGGGGCAACACATGATTCCATTATACATAAGTCATTAATTACAATAATATTATTTAACGCATCACCCTGAGGTGTATGCTTAAAATGCTGGATAGGGTGCTCATTTAGGTCCACCAAACCACACACATTTGACCCACCAAATTTACACAGGGTACAATTGAAATCGCCAACCCATATAGTAAATAACAAGGGTAGATCACTACGCACCTTGGATATAGCCTCCTGCAAACTCACAATTACAGCTGTGTCATGGTTATCAAAAACATTGTAATACCAATTAATCAGCAGCAGGGGCACGGGAAACAGAGATTCTAGCAAAAGTAATTGATACCAGGGAGTAGCTACTATCTTAGATGTTATTAAATTATTCCATTTGAGAGTAATAGCGGTCATTATCCCACCTTTAGCTCTGCCTGCCTGTGATGGCACAGCTAATACGTTAAATGATTTGACTCCGTCAAAATCCTGGTCAGTTCTACCTCATGTCTCTTGGAGGCACATGATATCATGGCTTGCAACATAATCCAGCCAAGCCTCATCCTGTAACCTCCTAGAGAAACCTGCGATGTTCCACGAAATCAACCGAAACCCTGTTTTCCTTGGTGAATCACCTGGTTGATCTATATACGTGGCCATATCAAACCTGGGGGCAGGCAAATCTGACACACTGTTTACAATATCACAAACCTCTGCCTCAACAGAATTTTCACTCGGTGCAATACAAATATGCCACCTTATTGGCATTACCCCTCAATCTTTCACTGTTATGTTCCACTAGAGGACTACCAATTTCACCACATAGCTTAACGGGCTTTTGGCTAGTTGGTAGTCAGTCTATCCCCTCCATCCCCATCAATGGGTCAAAACTGTTTCTCAGAGGAATATTATTTGGTATCCACCCAAGATATTCCTCACCCTGGAGTCGCATTCTAGGGTATTTCTGGGGTGGATGGAAAGTAACATGCTTTAGATTGGGGTAAAAATATTCTAAACCTATACATTGTATATCCCCCAATCTACCAAACCTAGGTTCACGACAAATAAAATCCTTAACCCAATTATCCCTAAAATGTATAAGAATGCAATCCCCCTCCAGGTCTTTATTACTTGGACCCACCCAAGGGACCCTTCTAACATTTAATATTTCTGTCCTAGAGGCAGGGGGAAGTGGTCTGTTTTTATTGAGCAAAAAAATTACTTTATTTCTAAGATCCCTATTTGATTCCATTTGATTAGGTCTGACCCCTGGCACTCCCGTCAAAATTGCTGTAAAAGGGGTGGAGTCAGGAGGTAGATTTACACAGACTGTCCGCTTTAGTGGAGCTTTTTCCCCCTGATTTGTAGGTCCCTGTTGTGATGTTACCTTAGGCCTGGTAGTAACCACCTGCTTAGGTACCGATGGCTTTGGTGCAGGTGCAGCAACCGCTGCAGGCTTTTGCTGACCACCATCTATCAAAGTGGTATTCTTTGAAGCTGTTTGTGAAACTGCTTTAGCAGGATCAGCAATTGTAGCCATTTGTAACACCCCTATTGGCTTTTTTGGACCCACTTTCTTTATAGCAGTAAATTTATCCCCCGAAATCTCAATGGCCTTACTATTCTTAGCCAATGTGTCACGGGAGTGCGTGTTAACTGATATAAGGTGTTCTAATTGGTCCAATTTCAAATTTATTACTAGAGTTTTTTCCAATAAAGGCATCAAAAGAGTTTTAACCAGCTTTTCAATGTTAAGAAGCAGTTCATCATTTGAACAAGAATGGTTTATGGGTATAACATCCCCGGATGAAGTTCCCCTTTGTTTCGCAGGTTTGGCCACAACTCGGAGAGCATTGATTTTAGATATTTTAGCTCTACTACCCCCATTATGACCCCCTCCTCTTTTCTGTTTACTAGTTTTTGTAGTTTCAATTACTACAGAATCGGATTCTAAAACCTGAGGTCGTGCTGATATGGGCACTATAAGACTCAAATTACAGTTTTGAGTACTATCCTTACTAGCAGTACTTGATGATATACAGTCTGCGTTTAAATCATCAACCAGGTCGTTAGAACATGTTAATTGAGAAACAGATACGGGATTAGTAGGGGGATTTAAGCTGACTACAGGGTCAATTACAATACTTTGTTCAGGCGTAGTTATAGAACCAATACGTCCTAATGAGGAACGTTTCCCAGATACCAGGTCTAATGATAATCGCTTTTCAGTAAATGCGATTTATTTTTCCAAATTCCCAGTTGCCCGAATTATAAAATCATCCAGGGTTCCGGTTGCTTTAACATTACTCGTTTTCATAGTAACCTGCCTACCTTTTCTAGAGCATAAGGCCATCATGGGACTACTTTATAAAAGGATAAAACAAAGCAGTTACAAATTAATACTTCAAGGCTTAAGAAGAAAGAGGGTGAGCCCGGCCCGTCCTCGTTCGTCCTAGGACGGCCTCAGACGGCCCGCCCTCTGCCCAGGCTTCGCCCCGGGCGCTCCCGCACGCTCCTGCGCTGCGGTTCAGTGGGCCAACTAAATACTGAGGAAAGAAGGTCAGGGGGCGTGTCAAGCAGGGAGAGCGGCCCAGGTGTTGTGGGTCAGTCAAGCAGGGACTCCTGGGTGATGGAGTCCCTGCGACACAGCTCGCAGCCCTGCTCAACTCCAAAGGCCCCCCCTCACAATCCTGGCCCCAACAGGTCCCGAGGCGCTGATGACACCCGCTGGTAACACCCGCTGACTTCACCCGCAAAGCGGGACCCGCGCAGCGGGTCCAGCAAGCTGCTGCGGTAAGTTGCAGAAGGTGGGGGTTGAGTGAAAGCAGGAATGAGGGGCGTCCGTCCTGATTTCAGCAAAGTTCAATTTAAGAAAGGTTTCCCAAAGCTATGCCTTCAGTGGTGCTTTTTGAAGTTTGCTGCCGGGGGGCGTGTCAAGCAGGGAGAGCGGCCCAGGTGTTGTGGGTCAATCAAGCAGGGACTCCTGGGTGATGGAGTCCCTGCGACACAGCTCGCAGCCCTGCTCAACTCCAAAGGCCCCCCCTCACGATCCTGGCCCCAACAGGTCCTGAGGCGCTGATGACACCCGCTGGTAACACCCGCTGACTTCACCCGCGAAGCGGGACCCGCGCAGCGGGTCCAGCAAACTGCTGCGGTAAGTTGCAGAAGGTGTGGGTTGAGTGAAAGCAGGAATGAGGGCGTCCGTCCTGATTTCAGCAAAGTTCAATTTAAGAAAGGTTTCCCAAAGCTATGCCTTCAGTGGTGCTTTTTGAAGTTTGCTGCCGGGGGGCGTGTCAAGCAGGGAGAGCGGCCCAGGTGTTGTGGGTCAATCAAGCAGGGACTCCTGGGTGATGGAGTCCCTGCGACACAGCTCGCAGCCCTGCTCAACTCCAAAGGCCCCCCCTCACGATCCTGGCCCCAACAGGTCCCGAGGCGCTGATGACACCCGCTGGTAACACCCGCTGACTTCACCCACGAAGCGGGACCCGCGCAGCGGGTCCAGCAAGCTGCTGCGGTAAGTTGCAGAAGGTGTGGGTTGAGTGAAAGCAGGAATGAGGGCGTCCGTCCTGATTTCAGCAAAGTTCAATTTAAGAAAGGCTTCCCCTTTCCCCTAAGACAGTCTTAGTGGCTAACATTTCCTAATCGAGCACCTTATAAATTCTCTCATACTCATGGTACAAGACAGTGAGCTAATAGGATGTTCCCAACCATCATTATCATGCCTTTACCTCTGAAAAACCACAAGGGCACTGCACAAAACAAAGGGTCTAACCCTGCTTTTGAAGTGTCCAAATGGAGTGCGAAATGCAGTCTCACACTCATCTCCAGGGTTAATGCTTTGGAGATAATAAGCTCTGCACAAATCAAGCTTAGTGAAGACCTTGGCACCGCAAACACTTTCAAGAATATCTGTTATTTGTGGGAATAAGAATATGTTATTAATTGTTACTTTATTTCATCCATGGTAATCAATGCAGGGCCTGAGATACAACAGAGAAGAACATAGATGCCCCAGCTGGGGAAGTGGAATGGACAGTCATGCCATTTTTTAGAGTTTCACGTAGATTTTCCTTTAGCAGTCCTTTTTCTTTCTCCGACAATGGATTTACTCATCTAAAGGGAATTACTTCTCGCAGTTCAATACGTATAGCACGCCGAATTCTCCATGAGGTGGTAAAGAACATACTGTAGGCTTGACAAAAACATTAGGGTATTCTTGATAGGACACTGGAATAGAAGTTACGTTTGCAGTGGTGAGAATAGAAGACGTCTAGCTGTATTATCCTCTGCAGAGGACAATTAATCTCCGCAGGAAAATATAATGCTTTTCACATAATTGAGATGGCAAGGAAATGGTAAAGGTGTTCCAGTTTACATATGGATTATGTCTGATAAGGCAGGGCAAGCCAAATATCACAGCTTACCCTTGAGCTCTGTAAACCAAACTAAAATAGGCCTGGTCTTTTCCTTAACAGGATGAGAAACTACGAGTTCCATCGACAGAATGCACATTTTCTGGTACCTTCGTTTGTGTCCTAGGTTTATGGTGTTATGAGCCTGTGTGTGATGATTATCGATTCCAAAATCTCCACGGTCTAACAAGGAAAATCCCTTGATCTCATATTTATAATTGCTCAAAGTGAAATTTGATGGAGAAATATGTGTCCTCTTGGTGTAATGCTTGAGTAGTTCAAAGAAAAGCCTAAGTAAGAGAGGTCCAGTCTACCTGATCCTTCCTCCCTTAAAAAGAATGGGCCATTGTGTTTCCCAAGGACTTTAGGACATACAGGAGAATTCACAAATCAGGCTACCTGGAGCTTCACAGTACCAGCACTGGTCTGCTTTTCTTCCTCAATGGGATTAGTCTGCTTCAGACACAGCACCTATTATTGCCATGTTTTGCCTAGGCTATTCTTGGCTGAGGGTACCTTCTGCCAAGAAATACTTGGATCTATGCACAAACGTTACAAGTAAGGATAAAAGACCTACACTCCAGGATCATCTTCTTTTACACTTTTGTTCCTCCACTACTATCAGTTCAGGAAAAGAATTAGGACGAGGATAACACATCAGTTCAGCAGTCAAGTGATAGAATTTGGTAAGATAGGTAAGAACATTCCTCAGTCGAGCACACGCGTTCTCGCCTTTCAAACATGTCTTCTGATTTGAATTACAACTGGTGTAAAGGGAAATATATAGTTTTGTGCATAGGCATTGTAGGCAGTGTAAATATCAGGATGGTTCAGGTCCAACACATTTTTGCATTCAACTTAAGGGTACTGAATGTTGAGCGATGGCAGATTTTAACTCACCCTATGCCATTATAATTAAATATTTTATTGTTTTTTGGATGAGAAGGTTGAGGGTTTGGAAAACCCAGGTAAGAATGATGTCTTGTTTGTTGACCATATGATTGGTTTTATAGGGTATTATGTCCCAGATGTGGCCTTCAAAGGAAAACGAAGTTGAATTAACTTTTATGTGTCACAAATGTAGAATGTATTTTAGAGTATGAATATTGTGTCTGTGACTGAACGAGACTACCTCTAGGACTGTCAAATCTTTCCCTGGAGATTTTAGGGGACAAAATAATCAATGTAAGAAAATTACAAGATAATGTCACAATATTTTCGAAGAGTGATGCCAAACCTGTGCAAATGAAAATAAGGTGAATACTCATTAGTGTGAGGAAGGATTTACAATGCATGTTGGAGAAGATGGTCGCACATGAGATAATTGAGGAAGTTAAACCCTTTGAATGGGCATTACCTATTGTTCTAGCTAAGAAAATGGATGCGAATGTGTATATTTGTGGAGTTTTGAATGATGAATGTTAATAATTTAATTGATAACCACCCCTTCCCAAAAATTATTAACATGGTCTCTATGTTAGAATGAGCTACAATATTTTCTACGCATAGGGACCCATTATGATGACGGACGGATGGACATCCATGCTGGTGGCGGAAAACCGTCATGTTTTCCGCCCCAGATGCGGTCATTGCGACCAACAAATCACAATGGACTCACAGAGGCTATTTTTCGTCTGCCGCCATCTGTCAGGTTCCGCACATGTTTTGCGTATGCAAGGGTGGCGGACGGAGCCAACAGGGCAGGAGCGGCGTGCGGAAACACGTTCCGTCCGCCAAGCAGATCATGATGTTGCAGACAGCCCTTTCCTCCGTCCCCTAAAAACCACCACGTTGCGGATGGCGGAAATACAACTACCGAGAGGAAGAGCCGAAACAGTAGCCATCTAAATCCACGGAGCCGCCATGGATCCGGCGCAACAGGCCTTCCCGCTGCACCACCTGCAGCACCTCCGGCAGACAAGACGCCACCGCGCCCAACAACAGCGGGACGTACCAAACTTCTCCACGCATGCAACGCCTGAACAACTACAACTCCCAGCAAGCATGGCAGCACCACGATGAATGTGGCAACCTGCCAAATGCAAAGTGCGAATTCCACCAAAGGCAATTGGGTCAATGACGAGCCTCGCAGTTGCAGAGAGCGCACACAGCAAACACCTAAACATGTACGCTGAAAGCACCCATTGGCTGATGGCTCATCCGCATTGTGTGTGCCACACCCTGGCGTCCCGGAAGCTGCAAACGCAACCCTTCAACATTCAAGTGAGGCCAATGCATTTCATCGCTGTGAATGCCAGCTACCGCGCATGCGAACACATACTGCATTTGCAGTGGCGCCCTACCAATGACACCACACATCACAACTTATTTGCCCAAAGTGACTGGTGCACACCATGTGTAATGTTGTGGGGCACGAGGCACCCATGCATATAAACTAACCACACAGACACCGTACATGTATAGGAGAAGCGGCCCAGGGCACGTGCGTCCTGCTCCGTTGGCAGGCACACATGTCCAGTGACGCCTGTGCTGGGTGGCTGGGGGGGGGTAAGCCAGCCCTCTGGGAGTGGCTGGCACATCAGAACAACTAGAACAGTGACCAGCTGCTCACTACACTGTGAAGGGATGAGAGAGTGTGACCCGTGAACCAAGTCTTCACACACATGGAATGTCCGACGAAAGGAGAGTGAAATTATATACATAGCCATGCCTCGTGGCCCGATGGACTTAAATGAGGGAAGGAGTCAAAAAGAACAAAGCTCTCCCATACTGCACCAATGTCGTGTAATGAAACATCCAACCTGTGAGCCCTGCTTGAAAATCCCTTGACATCTGACTGGTGTCTCTTGGCCAGGGTTCAAATTGTGAAGGGTCAGTGGCGTTGGCAGACAATCAGAGGTGTCCATTGTCTGCAAATCAGACATGCGTGTAATCCCAAGCACACCCAACACACGTATTGGTGTGGCGTGCAGTGTACCTAGCTGCCATTGCCTGTAAATGTCCCCACACACATCCTGAGTCAGTGCTTCTCCAGACCAAACGCCTCAAAAATCCTGCGCACCAGTATGGATGACATGTGATTACCACTCCTTGCAATCCTCATTGGCTCACTTGACATTCCCCGTTGACTGATGTACGTACATACTTGCATGACTGATTGTCTCTGTACAATGTGTGCGTGATATAAAGCACTGTCACACCCTACACTCATATCATTAGCGCCATACAACAAATGAAATGCACATGAGCGAGCGGCCATGGAGAGATGAGGGGCGCTGGATGAGGGTGGCAGAAAGGGAATTCGAGTAGGAGTGCATGAGTGGGAGCATGAGAAGTGTCACCTGCCTGATTACTCCCACCCCAGGAAACCTCCTCCTCCCATCAGGAGGACCTTTCAAGGAAAAAACACACTTCTTGAGAGTGGCAACATCTAGCAAGAGATTTTTGAAGGAAAGAATGCGTCTCCCTGGCCCTTGTAAAACTGAGGAGAGACAAAGGGGGGCCCTGAAGCAGGCCTGGCAAGAGACATAAGTGACAACTCGGGCACGCAGTGGCCCACCCGAATGCATCGTTGGAACACACAAATAAAGATTCCTGGAGCTGGCCCTGCCTGGGAGGCATCCCAAATGTTGATGGCAGCCATTGATGGCACCCACATTGGCCTTGTACCACCACAGGCAAGTAATCGGGCCCTTGATGTAAGAGCTGCCTGTCCTCAGAATGAATTACTAAGGTCATATTTGTTTTTTATGTTTTATTAAGTTTTGGTCATGTACAGTAGATGAGGCAAAGATGACTTACTCACATTAACAAGTATCTGTCATTTTCCTAGTAGTCATATTTCACATCTTGCTCAGAAGAAAACATACATCTGTATATACGTTATTCTGTCAATAGCTGGACACTAGTCTTGTAGCTTCTTCTCTCTTCTCTCCGGATGCTAGGGTGACTCTTAGTTGTAGCCACTGTGTTGCCTTATGATAGATTTCTCACGCGTTCGACTGGTGCCTTCAAGAATGATCACTATTTTGGAAAAAAGGTAGCTGTAGAAAAAACATCTGAGGCAAGAATGATGGTCTTAACGAATTTGTAGGTGGCCAGATCTCAGAAGACCAGGAAGAGACTAAGATTGTGGGTCAGGATTCAAAGACGAAACATCCCGAAGTGGAAGCAGGAGACAGAAATGAAGAACAAGATCTCCATGAGACCAACCTCAACCAAAGAAACTGGAGTGTTGAGGCATAGGAAATGATAGTTCCATGCTCCTTTCATATGGTTACAGATAGGAATTTAAACCATAACATTGCTGGAAAGAGAGAGGCGGCTGTGATAGACTGGTTAGTAACAATGATTCTTAACGGAAGGAAACCATCTTGGATTGGTAAAATATGCACTACTTTCAGTCATGTAACCAAAGGAAGAGTACACCAACATAGAGGCCAGCCGGAAGAGGAGGAATTACTGCACCCAAATTAAGAAAGTGAGGAGAAGGGTTGGTAAGTAGCAGAAAAAGCGAAGAGACTCTAGGCTTTCCCGAGGGCATTCAAATAAGCAGCACACCAATAACATACAGGTGTCTCCTTTGTTAGACACGCAGGTAGCTGTACATTTCTGCCCCACCATACACAAATAAATGCAAGCATGTGTCTCCACCATGCAACAGGGCAATGAGCAAGAGATGGCTAACATGATCTCTCACCAGAGTATCACGTCAAGCGCTCCGCACCCCAAAGTAACTGAATGGTAGAATGAGGCAGATGCACTCCAGTTCCTCCTCCGGTCCCACCATGCTGAATCCTGACACATGCTAAATATGCAACCTAAGACTTTGGGTCTTTTTAAACTCTGACAAATCTCGTATGAGCGAGCAATTAAATTACCTAGTACACCTCAAATCGTAGGCTTCGATCCACTTTGGCCAAGAACGTGGTAATCCCTATAATCAACATAGCCTGTTGGAGCGGCAGAAGTTTCACATTCTCCACCTGCAAACTCTGAAATTCTCTGCCTTATGAACTCAAAGCTCAGCCTAACTTGAATCAATTCAGCAAACAGCTTTAAACCTGTCTTTTCTCATACTCTGCATCTCATTAGGTTTGTTATTTGACTCCACATTCAGACGTTAGTGCCAAGACGCCTTTGGGCATATTCACGCTCTACAAATTTCTTACTTACTTACTTACCTCTGGTAGCTACATGACAGTGTCCATGATTGTAACATATTTCTCTTGTTTGCGTTCAGTACAGCTTTAATGCAATTACAGTTTTCTTTGGTGTGTAACAGTTTACTGGTAAACTTCAACGCTAGGTCCTCTCTCTTGTTTTTTCCCCCACTATCATTCTAATGGACAGTACATGGAATGTTGCATATGTGCTGGAAAAGATTCCTAGGTATACCTTTTTTTTGATAATCTCAAACCTCTCTGTGGACCGAGGCAGTTTATTTTTCATTATTTTTTTAGGCTAACTACGTTAATATTTCATTCCATGCCTGGGTCAGAGTTGGCATGCTATTATATGGGAAATGCCATGCTTTTTAACTCTACCCACTTTGACACGTCATACATCCATCTTGAAATGTTGGAAGCCTTTGTGTATTTTCAAGGCATCAACTGCTATTAATCACTTTGGGGCATATTTACAAGGGCTTTGTCTCCGCTTTTTTGGCTTAAAAAGCCAAAAAACTGAGATAAAACTATCGCCCTATTTACAAGAGGGTGCAAACATGCATAATCACATGTTAGCACCCTTTTTCCCAGCGCCTCCCTTTGCATCTCTAATGAGATGCAAAGTGGGCGTCACTGGGCGTACTCCGGATGGATTACCTTGCAAATATCGTTCATGTTCACATCGCAATATTTACAAGGCATCCCACAGGATTTTAGCAGACGTTAGATTTTGGCAAAAACTGATGTTTTCGCCACAATCTAAAGTCTGCTAAAATCCTGACTTACCTATGTGTGACATAGGGGGTGGATTATGCTGATACGACCACAGGGTCGTATCAGCAAGGTTATCGCTGTTTTGCTGGGAACATCTCTGGAAAACCAGCGATGTTCCCTGCAAAACGGCGATAACCTCGCTATCTCTGGAATTTTTATCACCCTGGAGAAACGCGTTGGTAATAATAACGCGCTACCAGGGCGATAAATTCCAGAGATAGCCTGCGATAAGAAGTTTATCGCTAAGCACGACCAGCGATAATTATCGCTGGCCGTTGATAATATGCCCCTTAGTTCCTTGATATCCTTTGTTACACCTTTTGTATTATTCCAGCAAAGGATGATGCATTTGACCTTGCCTCTTTTCCCTAGAGGTCCATGTTCCATCTTTTAAAACTCATGCATGCATATGTGAAATGAGCAGTGTGTTACAGGTTCTCTTGAGTGACTGAAGAATAGGTTATATTTCATTCTCAAGTGGATTGTCTGGGACATACCATCCCCAACAAAGATATTTTTTCAAAGGAAACGTGCTAAAGGAGACCACCAGATTTACATTAGGGATTACTAATAAAATAAAGACAATAACAAACACAATTTATCCTCAGTATTAAAATCTTTCTAGTTCTGTGCTTTGTAAATAACAGTTCTCATCATTAAATGTAATGGTACTCATTCAATTTACAGACCTCTGAAATAGTTGGGCTTATTAGCACTCAACCCCTTAATAGGGAAGCAGACATTGCAACAGCAGTCTTTCAGCTCACTGAGTTTTCTGGAAGCAGCCAGTGGAATCTGTGCTTCCAGCCTATCATCATAGCATAGTTAAGATTGGCTGACATTGAGGGGAGTGAGACACTGACTGTGACGGGGAATATTGTTGGGTCAAATGTGGGCCTAGTCAGCATGTGTATTGCCCACTCGCGCTGAAGTATGACACACAACAACCTTGATTTTCCTGAGGAAAAGGACAAGAATAAATGTGCAAAACCCAAGGACATTATCCGTACCAGGTTAACCCTTCATCCTCTCCTTTCCCCGTGCTGGCCTGCACACCCGTATCGTAGCAAGAGTGCAATGTGCCCTATTGTGAACAAGGAAACTAGCACTTTGCCCAGGAGTTAGCCTACATTGCATCCTTCTTACTCGTGGTCCTTGGTCCCACTGCACCAGCTGCACAACTGATAGCTACGCCCCTGCTGCACACATAAGCCAGCCGCTCAGGCCCCACTGAATCTAGGAACGGCTCGCAGGGGAACCCTAACAAAATATGTGAAAAGACATGGCAATATATATAACTTTCTGAAAACAAGCATTGGCAATATGAATAGGTCTGCCTTTAAAGGAATGTTTTATGGTTACGTGAAGTAGTACAAGTAGATAGCATGGGAATGGATATGTATTTGTGTGGAAGCAAAAAATTGTAGAGTAATATTGGTGTTGGTTAAACGGTCAGGTGACAGTTGCACTGGGAAGCAGGCCTAAAAATCCAAGTAGGTTAATGACTGTTCTCATCCAATCTGTGCTGCTGCCAGGGAAAAACACCATAAATAATATCTAGTTTCCTAAGACAATTTAAAGTATTTACAATGTTATAAACAAATAAACACAAATATCCTAGCTGTGTGGAAGACAAGCACATAACTTCTGCCCAATCAAAACTTACTCCTGGCTCCCAACATGTGGGTGGAGCCATAGCCCCTCCCCTGATGATTCTCACATAATTGTCTGGCGACAGCTTCTGTGTCAAGCCAGACCATAGCAATACGGTGCAGAGAACACTCTAAAGACTATGGGGCATATCAACAAGGGCTTTATCTCTGCTTTTTTGGCTTTAAAAGCCAAAAAAGCAGAGATAAAACTAGCACCCTATCAACAACAGGGTGCTAACATGCAAATTCGCATGTTAGCACCCTTTTACTCTACGCTTCCCCTTGCATCTCTAATGAGATGCAAAGGGGGGGTTCCAGAGTAAAATAATAGGAGAAATGTCGCTAAGCATGTTTGCATGTTAGCACCCTGTTGTTGATAGGGCGCTAGTTTTATCTCTCCTTTTTTGGCTTTTAAAGCCAAAAAAGCAGAGATAGAGCCCTTGTTGATATGCCCCAAAAAAAGCAGCGCTAACCGCGGTTAACGCTGCTTTTTTACGTCTGGTATTTTTCTGACTTAGCCATGATATCCCATGGAAGGAGGATATCATGGCTAAGTTTGTTTGTCCCTATCAACAAGCTAACGTGAGATTATCGCTGGGTTTCCAGCGATAATCTCACGTTAGCCACTTAGCGTGAGGATTTTTATCGCTATTGAGATAAGCGTTGCTAATAGCGCGCTATCTCAGCGATAAAAATCAACGCTAGCCGGCGATAATTATCCTAGCGCTAAGTGCGCTCAGCGATAATTATCGCCGGTTGTTGTTGATATGCCCCATTGTTATAATACGCAAGTAACGCTATGAGCCACAAACAAATAACTAAACCGAACACATCTGGTGAGCAGAAGCAAGAGAAGATGACTAATGATTCGCCGGAAAGGAAGCTCGCGAGTTCTGCTGGCTCTTGATTGGCCCGGCTTGTAGTGTTCACATTCGATCATGTTTTTTTGAAGGAGCATCTTGGGAACTATTGTTTTCTGCCTTCTTTTTAAAAAAAAGTGGGAAAAGAGCAGCATAATGTGTTCCTCTGGTGATACCATAACATTTAAACAGAAAGGCGAACTGCAGGCTTTATTCTTAATCTAGCTACCATTTAGCCTCCGTGACCATAAAATGTATCTTTTTGCAGGAATTTTTGCAGGCTGTTACTTCGCGGCCTCTGACAGAAGTTATCGCCGAGGGAATAAAGAAAAAGAAACTACAGTTTTTCAACACCTTTGCCAGCCTCAAGGTCGAGCTCTGGGATGCCCACTACCTTGATGACGAGTGCTACCCTCTGCCGGTGAGTCGGGGTGAAGGGAGGGTCTTGAGAGAACATGTGCAGTCCGGAAGTGATAGTGGCCAGTGGGTGATCGTGTTTTCGGTCTGATTTTGGCTGGGGAACAGGGATCCAGACCGCACACGCGTAATTGGGTTGCCTGACCTTGTCATCCACTGCGTCCAAGATGCTCTGACTCACCCAGGGATTCCACTCTCCATCCGTCCGGGCCAGGGACCGTGGGCCTTAAGGAAGCCCAGACCTCGGACTCTGGCTCCTGAAGACTGCACATCCTCTGGCAGACCATGCTTTCTCTTGGGACACTAGAGGCCCCTCCTGCACAGGCCTAGAGTGCCTAACGAGGATTGTATCCGTGTCTCGCCATGATACTTGCCATCTTTACGGTGGTTGTGCGTTTTATTTATTTTATGTGCGGGCAGTCAGGCCTCTTCTTTTGTCTCACCGTCATCCCAACCTCAAACTTCCATCCTCTCCCTCCTTTTTATATTATCCCCCTCTTGCTCACTTCTACCCTCTCATTAGTTGTGCTCCTTTCAATCCTTTCCTCCTATCTTTTCTCTCTTCTCCTTTGTACCGCCTCTTGCATTCTCTTTCAATCTCTCCCCTCCTTCCCTCCATTTTCCCTCCTCTCTCTACCCACTCTTGTCCACTTTCGCTTCTTTCTCTCTTCCTGTCATCTCTCTCTTCTTGCACCTAACACTATCTCTCTGCCAAAGATCCCTATCTTCCCATCTCCCGTGCGCCCTCTCTTCTCCTCTCTTCCATCTCATTTCACGTACACCTTCTCTCCTCCTGCTGCCCTCTTCCTGTCACCAGCTCTCCCCTCCTCCCACACACTTGCCTCTTCTATGAACTTGTCTCCCCTCTGCGCCTACCACTTGCCTTCTCTCTTCGAACCTCCTCTTTCCTCTCCCTTCCACTCTGATAAGGTGTATAGTTATTTGTTTTATATAGTGGTCACTGCATAGCTCAATGGCTTATTGGCTCTTCTGAGAGCAAGTAAACCACGCGGGCCAGGTTGGATACAAGGTCGTTGCTTGGCCGGATTTTCCTGAGCGAAATGATTATCTGATGGAGGAGTGGCAGTGGAAAAAGAACAGAAAAGTATTGGTCAGAATAGTTAAAAATTTTTTCCTAAAAGTCATTTGGTTAGGTACTTGATGGTTGTGAGTTGAGTTCATTCCATAGGCTCGACCTGATGATTGCAGAAGCTCTGCTTTCGCATATGGTTTTGGGGATGATAAACAAGTTGCCTTGTTCTGAGCAGAGGTGGCGTAGTGGTTGGTATCGTTTCATTTTATTCTGAAGATAGTTGGGAGCGGAGCCTTCCTGTAGGTGAGGCACTTGTTTTGAAGGTGAGTCTGGATTTAAAGGGGTGTCAGATGAGGCTATAGTGTTGAGGGCATGTGTTTTGTTCCCTTTGTAGGCTGAACATTAAGCTGACTGCTGCATTTTGCACTTATTATACTTTTTTGATAAGGAAAGGCCCAATTGTAGGATATCACTATGGTAAAGGTGTGATTTCAGTAGTGTACCTAGCACCAGAAAGTGATGTTTATTAGGGATGAAGTATAGTGTGTTTTTTCAGGGCTTCATTTTGTTCTAAGAGGCTTTTATCACTGATCCTATGTGTGCATGGAGACTGAGGTGTACATCTCAAGTCATGCTTAGCTTCCTGACCTTGACTTTGATAGGGGGGTAGCTGATGGGCAAATCTGACTCATTTTTTAAGCATGTTGCTCAGGTCCAAGACCAGGATATCTGTTTTGGGCGTTACCTTTCAAACTGTTCAGGTCCACCCATGTCTCTCGCTTTAAACTGTTCTGCTGAACTTGTACGTTTGTTTGTCTCCTGCTGTGACCTGCAGGCAAATGTGCTTGCCGTCCTCTTATGAGTGGCAAAGGAGGCTGTGGACTCCTAGGAATTTCACTTAGAGTGCTACCTATATGTTATAGAAGTGAAAGATAGAAAGTGGAGAGGCTTGTGGGACTCTTCGCGGTCCTGAGCTTGTGGAGATGTACCGTTTTCACTTCTGATGTTTTCAGACCAGTGGATGAGAAAGTAATTGAACCATTGCACCCACACACCAGTCACCGATGCACTGAGTGTATGTAGGAGGATGTTGTGGTCCCTCATATTGAAGGTGGCAGGGATGGCCTTACAGGACTACATGCTTTGTGATTCTTTGTCTGTCTTGTCTAGAAGGTCATCCAGACATTTACCACTGCGGGTCTGTTCCAAGTTTGGTTGGTGTTGGAAATGAAGTTCTTATCTATGTGGATTTGAAGTTGTGTGAAGACTCTTTTCTCAAGGGTTTTGGATTTCTATACAAGACCCAGAATATGGCAGTTAAGGCTAATGGCTATTTGTTTTTGAGAAGGGTAACAATGCATGTTGTAGTGGAGTGGGCACTTCACACATTTAAAAGAAATTGTTATTGGTGTCTGTTATTGGTGATGCTAAGGATTCCGAGTGTATGGATACAATGACGGCAGGGTATGGTTCTCATGTCTGAGGCCTTTTATTAGTGTTCATGTGTCTTCACTGTTGACTGTGGTCAACTCGAATCTCTTGCACAGATTATGATCAGCATGGAACAGTGATTAAAATGGAAAAGTGTGACATGATGTCTGCTCTTATAAAGGTAGTTTCCCAATGAAGAAGGTGCCAAGGGAGTTGGTCTCTGTGCTCTGTCACTCTCTCTCTCTCTCTCTCTCTCTTTCTCTCCTTCTCTTCAATCAGTCCATTCTGCTCTTTCCTACCAGCTACTCTCTGCTCTACCTTTCCTCTCCAACCTTTCTGTCTTCTTCCCTCTATCCTTTGCTCTCCTTTGAATGGAGCCCACCATATACACAACCAGCTGCCAATAATATGATAGGGAGGCACTCACTTAGGGCAGGGCAACTAACACACATAGGGCCAGATGTAGGAAGCCAAATTGCGATCGCAAACGCTGAAATTCGCAGATTTTCAGCGTTTGCGATCGCAATTTGGCTGTGAGCTATGTAGGTAAGCAAATACCCTCTCGCAAAATAAGGAATCGCAAAAATTGCGATTCCTGATTGTGCGCAAGCATTTAGGGAATACCAATTTGCGATTCCCTAAATGATATGATAGTAGGCATCGCAAATTGCAATTTTGCTTTAAGGAATCGCAAATTACCACCAACTTCAAGTTGGTGGTATTTTGCAATTTCCTTTAAAAAAGCACTTTTTTGCTTTTTTCAAAGTGCCATGTGGCACACATATATGCCCTTAGGGCATGTTTGTGCGCCACACGTGCACATATGCACATTTCAGGGGTGCAACAGGGTGTCCTTTTGGAACCCTTGCACCCTTGAAATTGAGGACGCAATTTACGAGTACCTCTTGGTTACTCGCAAATGACGTTCGCAAATCCCATTAATTCCTATGGGCCTCTTGGCCCATAGGAATGAATGGGAAGGTATTCCTTGATTGCGAATCTCAATTTGCAATACGCAATTAAGGAATATTAAGGAATCGCAATTATTTTTGCGATTCCTACATACATTCCATTTTGCGAGTCCTTAATAGCGATTCGGTAAAAATCGCTATTAAGGACTCGCAAAACTGACATTACCTACATCTGGCCCATAATCCAATAACATAGTGACAACCATAAATAATGTGAAATATAATGACCCACTGATAACATCTACAGGGTGTAGTAGGAGGTTTTGGAGAACGATTCCCACATAAAGTCTACCACATCTCATACCTTTCTGTAGGTACTCTAGCTTAGTTCTTTTGGGATTTCGCACTGCTGCACAATGAGTTACCAATTTTTCAATTTCTTGTGGTTGTTTTGAAACCTCCTGGGTGCTATTTGGCCCATGTAGAAGTCTGACGCTTTTTCTCTCTTTTTAAAAATCTTTTTGTCTGTTTTTGATTTGTTTGGTGATAGCTATCTTGTTAGCATTCTAGTCATTAACTCTCCCCTATGTGTAGGCCAGGCGATTTATATTGACCTCTCACATGTCCGCAGAGTGAGTGCAATGCTGGTATTCCAAATGCAAGCCCATTTGGGCCTGTCCGGGCCCAACCAGAGTGGGGAGCCAGGTACTATGTCGGTTGCACGTCACTTCCTGGTCTTCCACACCCCTGGATGGTTTACTGCTTAGGAGACCTCATTGCTCTGAGGTCCTAACAATTTCCACTGCTGCCCAAAGTGCTGAGTACACTTCGAGCCCTACATAGTTATACTGAGGATGGCTTCCATATCAATCCACCAAACATGAAGGTTGCATTGGGCAGATCCTATTTGAATGTTTCTCCTCCTCTGTGGGGTCAGCTATTAAAAGTAGCTTAATTAATGCTCACTAGTGGGCACCACAGAACACTGAAGCCTTTGACCTGATAAGTCACTCTTTTGACTTGCTCTGTTTCATTGAAACTTGGCTCATAGACGGCCTAGAAGATAATTTCATTGATTTAATGCGCAAGGCTACTCCATCTTATTATGCAACTGCCCTGCTCTAAAAAGGGGGAGGGAGTTGCAGTAATATTCAAAAAGTGTTTAAAGTATTTAACACACAATGCCTAGCAATAGTAGAAGCTGAATTACTAACTACTGCTTTAGCCATATCTCCAAGCACTTCCATCTCCATCATGCTTATCTACTGCCTTCTCAGCTCCCCAGCCACCTTCATATTTAAGTTCTTCAATGCCATTTCGGCCTTTGCCTATCAAAAACGTTTCACTGAAAACTGTAAACTTATCCAGAACGTGGTATAAAGTCAATCCTAATCTTTTACAAAAGGCCTTCGAGTACCCATGGATCCTCAACTGCCCTGAGTCCAGTTACACTAACTATCTTAACTGGACAATTGCAATCACTGATCGATTAGTTCCTATTTAAATGAATACAAATACAAATAAAATGTCTTCTTGGTTCTCCCAATCCTTAGCCAAAGATTTTTTTTCACCCGAGTAGCTCTTTTCTGTTTTACACTTATTTTTATTATTTCTAGCAACACAGCACATCATATTCCAGTACATATGCAACGATTTAAAAGAGTTAGTATCCCCTCAACACGTTTGCACATGGCTGCTTTCCAGATCACAAAATGTTTGCATTCAGCCCATATATCACCATCTATGTACTAGAAGTAATAAAGGACAAACAGCCCATGAACATTCAACAGATTTTTCTACCCTTTCAACCTGGTTATAATCCCACACTGCCTGAAAAAGGAAAAGAAAGCATTAAGAACAGCATCCTAAAGAATACACGTTATGATGGAGTGTCGCTAGGTACCCTGCCCACCGCACATATTCCATAGGGCCGCCGCCGTCGTCATCGCACCCGAACTAGAAGGTATCATCAACGCCTCCCTCAAATCAGGCATCTGCCCAGATGACTGGAAAAGGGCGGAGGTGAAACCCCTCCTCAAGAAAACAACGGCCGACCCAACGGACCATCTCTCTCCTCCCCTTTGTGGCCAAAGTCACAGAGAGACTCGTAAACGCCCAGCTGACCGCCTTCGTCAAAGAGAATTCCATCCTAGACGCCTCCCAGTCTGGATTCTGCAGCAACCACAGCACCAAGACCGCTCTCCTCGCCGCCACTGACGACATCTGCATGCTACTGGACCAGGGACACACTGCGGCCCTCATCCTTCTAGACCTCTCCGCAGCCTTCGACACCATTTCACATCGCACGCTCGCAGCCAAACTTCACGACGCGGGAATACAAGGAGCTGCCCTCGACTGGATCCAATCCTTCCTCTTCGGCAGAACCCAGAGGATTCGACTCCCTCCCTTCGTCTCCAAACTCACGGAAATCAACTGCGGAGTACCCCAGGGATCATCACTCAGCCCCACGCTTTTCAACATCAACATAGCCCCCCTCGCCGCCATCGTCAGACAGCATGGGCTCAGCATCGTATCCTACGCCGATGACACCCATCTCATCCTCTCACTCACGAAGAATCCCGAAGACACCAGACTCTGCTTCCAGGAAGGATTGAAGAACATGGCCGCCTGGATGAAAGACAGCTGCCTGAAGCTCAAATCAGAGAAGACCGAGGTCCTCATCCTCGGACCCTGCACCTCCGCCTGGGACAACACCTGGTGGCCCTCTGCCCTCGGAAGCCCACCCACCCCTACAGACCACACTCAGAACCTCGGCATCATCCTTGACTCCTCCCTCTCCATAAAGCGTCAGATCAACGCCGTCGCCTCCACTAGTTTCAACTGCCTTCGCATCCTCCGTAAGACCTTCAAATGGATCACCCCCAACTGCAGAAGGACCGTCACCCATGCACTCATAACTAGAAGACTGGACTACGGCAACGTCCTCTACGCCGGAATCAACAAAAATCTTCTACACAAACTCCAAACAATCCAGATTGCCGCAGCCAGACTCGTCCTCCGGACACCACATCACGAGCACATGACCCAACACTGGCCTCCACTGGCTCCCCGTCGAGAAGAGGGTCACCCACCCACGCCTACAAATCCCTCTACAACATCAGACCCAAATACCTCAACGAGAGAGTATCCTTCCACATGCCCAAGAGGAACCTCCGCTCCGCCGACCTCGCCCTGGCAGAGGTCCCCCGCATCCGCAGAAACAGAACCGGCGGGAGAGCTTTCTCCTACATCGCAGCCAAAACCTGGAACGAGCTCCCTGTGAACATCAGACGCTCCCCGACCCTGAACACCTTCAAGAAGGACCTCAAGACCTGGTTCTTCGATTGATCCGGAGCCGCTACCCCCCAAACCGCCCAGCACCTTGAGACCCTCACGGGTGAGTAGCACGCTATATAAACCCCTGATTGATTGATTGAAAGGTCACATGCACATTTAGACACCACCACATTTCATCCGCAACAACCAGCCTCTCCCCCTAGGAAGCCTTTCATGATCTTTACAGCATGGTCAAATCTCGTTCATGGCCCGTCGGTATCTGTAACCCAACCTCCAGTTAGTTATCCTGGTATTCATAACGTATATGATAAATTAATCCTCCACTGTGGTGTAGTATAGATAGTGTCCCAATGATCTGTTACTGCTCTATCATCAGTTCAGCTCGAGTCAATTAGTATTATTTTTTTATTATTGTATTTATTAAGTTTTACATTTTAATAAAGCCATTTCTTGCTTCTTCAGCAACAGGAATCGTACATTACATAATATGCATACTTGAAGCATTCACATGAGTATAAACAATAAAATAAGTAATGAAATTCAATTATTAACAAACAGGAGTCATAGTGATGTCATCAAGTGAACACAGCAGACCCAATTACATATCACTTATGCTGTAAAACAGTTGCCAGGTTAGTCACACAGGTTGACCTCATACTCCAGTGACGTGTTGGATAATAGCGTTTACAATCACTTTAAGATGTCGGCCTTTCCAGCTAGATATACTTGGGGTGGTTCCTGGGGTGGAGGGTAGTAGCTCACTATACAATACCGTCTGTGTGTTGCAGTACAACATACCTCCTGACCTCTCCTGCATAGTGGGTGGAGGGCCACGCACCCAACGCATTGCTATTCTACGGTTTGCAATTAACACTCCCATTTCAGCCAATCTTCGAATTCCCTTCTTTATTTTCTTAGTGTAGCCCAACAGGGCGATCAATGGATCAGGGAGCATGGGCACCGCAGTGATGTCACTCAGTGTCGGGAAAACATTTTCCCAGTATTGGGCATAGCCAGGCTACATGTAGGAGGTCCGCAGGACACGCTCTACACCTTTCACACTCTGCTGTCTCATGCAGCCCATACCGAAAAAGCCGCTCTGGCATGTAGCAGACTCTTTGCAAATATTTGAAATGAATTAGACGGTGTCGGCCATTTAAGGAGACTCGGAGCGTTGCCTCGCAGGTGTATCTCCAGGTGTCCAAAGCCAAACCAAAGGGGATGATGGACGGAGTGTTGAACATTGCAAGTACTCACCCCCAGTCAACTGATCTGGGTTTAATCCATCATCATTCTTTAGCTCACTCCGCCACCCCAGTTCAGACATGGCCATATGTAAATCAGTCTGACCCTGTACCTCATGGGAACAGTCCAGCCCAAACTGCCAAGACATGTCTTCCCTGGACCGAAAGCAAGCATCCTGGGACCGGTTTGTGGCTAATCAGCCATCATCAGCCAGGCTAGCTTGAATTCAGTGGCAAAGTGAGCAAGGGACCCACGTCTGGGCATACCCTGCCAATTTAGGGCGAACAAAGCAAAATCAAAGGGGATGATGGACGGAGTGTTGAACATTGGAAGCACTCACCCCCAGTCAACTGATCTGGGTTTAATCCATCATCATTCTTTAGCTCACTCCGCCACCCCAGGGAAGACATGGCTTGGCAGTTCGGGCTGGACTGTTCCCATGAGGCACAGGTTCAGACTGATTTGCATATGGCCATGTCTGAACATATCTCCAGGTGTCATCATCAATAATCATATCCAAATCATTTTGCCACTCCAATCTGGATTTTGTTTAAAAGTTCTTACGATAGGCCTGTGCCACCCCATAAATATTGGATACCAGTCTACAGGGGGATTCTGATTTCAATATAATTGTGAGCGGAGCCCCCTCAGGAGGTTCTGCCATTTCTTCACCTAGTAACTCTCGCATGGCAAGTCTCACCCTATGGTACTGAAATTTCACTAATGTTGTGACCGCAGGACCATCTGTTTCGACATCAGCCAACATACGAGCTTTCCCTTCCAGAAAGAGGTCGCCCACTGTAGTTATATTTACAGTCTTCAATGCTTTGAGCGCTGCTCGATCTCTACTCATAGGAAGCCAAGCACACCATTCCAGCGGAGCAATTGGGGAGTATAATATGTTACACGCCTGCCTTTTCACCAGGTCATGCCATGCGTGCACCATAAGGTTTATGGAGGCCAGAATTCCCATGCGACGATCTGGGGATCTAAATAAGCTAGTTGGGTGATCGGAAGGGGCGACCGCCACCTTTTCAATATATAAGTGCAGAGGATCAGATGTCTGGTGTAGCCAATGAAACGCATGGGAGCTTTGTGCTACTCTGTAGCACAAGTCTATATCTGGCGCTCCCAGTCCACCAAGGTAGTAAGGTAGGGTGAGCACCTTCCACTGCATTCTCAACTGCTTTCCCGCCCACGCCAGTTCGGCAGTATGAAGGTGATGGTTTTAAAAAAGTGTACAGGGAGGACCATGGGACTAAAATAGTAACCTCGGGAGAATCACCATTTTCATTAACGATATCTGCCCCAATAGAGAAATAG
This sequence comes from Triturus cristatus, assembly GCF_964204655.1. Lineage (NCBI taxonomy): Eukaryota > Metazoa > Chordata > Amphibia > Caudata > Salamandridae > Triturus > Triturus cristatus. Next base: position 930,972,749 of record NC_140584.1, read on the forward strand.
GCAATTGTATCCATCGATCAACATCCTCCTCTAGTTTAGTGACTGCTCTTCCATAGTTTTCCTTAAAAATTATCTCCGGGTCAGTGTGAATATGTATGCCTAGATACCGGACTGGGTCCGTGGTCCAAGTCAAAGGAAAATCTAGCTCTATAGGGGTGGTGGATGCAGTCAAGGGGAAAATTATGGACTTAGTCCAGTTCATTTTTAATCCTGAAAGTTCCCCATATCGAACAACTTCCCTGAGCACCGGAGACAGGTTGACCTCTGGATTTCTAATGTAGAGCAAAGTGTCGTCAGCATACGAGGACACTATTAAATTATATATGTGGGAAAACGGAGTCCACGAAATCCATGGCATTCTCTGAGCACGCATGCAAGAGGTTCTGCCACTATAGCGTATAGAAGATGGGACAATTGGCAACCTTGCCTGGTGCCCCTATAAGTTTTTACAGGGGCGGTAACCATATAGTCCATGCGTATTTTAGTAGTGGGCGAGTTGTACAGTACTGCGACCAGTTTAAGAAGTACTCCGCCCACCCCCATCCTTTCCAATACTGCCGCATAAATGGCCATTCTACTGAATCAAACGCTTTCTCTGCCTCTAAAAATGCCGCAGTTGCTCTGTCCTCTGGGTTTACATGTTGGAGTTTACCGAAGAAGGTGCGCAAGTTGTATGTTAAATTGTGACCCGGAACAAACCCTGCCTGTTCTGTGCTGGCCAATTTTGGGACTAACGGAGCAAGGCGATTGGCTAGAACTATAGGGTACATTTTGGTGTCTACGTTCAGTAGTGACAACTGGCGGAATGAGGAGCATTCCTCTGGGGACTTATCGGGCTTAAATATACTTACTATCCTGGCTTTTCTCATTGATGGGGACAGTTCACCTGATTCACAGAGCTCTTCAAACAGCGTTACTAAATGGGGAACCAGAAGGTCTTTGAATTCTTTGTAAAAAGCCACTGTTAAGCCATCCTGTCCCGGGACACTTCCTGATCGCATTTGGCGTAAGGCCTCATGTATTTCCCAGGCCTCCAGCGGCCTCATCAGGTTCTCTCGGTGATCATTCGTGAGCTAGGGTAATTTTATGTGTTCTAAATAGTCGCAAATCATGCTATCATCTGCTTGAGAACGGGAACGATAAAGGGATTCATAGTATTGCCTAAATTGGTTGGCTATGCGTTCAGGTCTACCAACATCTCTCCCTCATCCAACCTGATTGCCGTAACCATTGAAGATTCTCTCCTATGTCTCAACAGCGCTGCAAGTGTGGCTCCCGGCCGCTCTTCCTCCCCGTAGCTTCTGGCAACCGCATATTTCCCCATATGCTTAACTTGGTGTTTTTCCAGGTCTTCTAGCCTGTTCCTAATTGGACGAGGCACCCCCGAGGGCTTAGATATTGCGATGCCTCTAATGTAAACCTTAAATGTTTCCCAAACCGTGGAGAACTGTGAAACCGACCCTATATTGTTTGCAAAAGAGTCTTCAATCGCCTCAGATATCTCAACTTTAAAGGCATTGTCAAACAGCTAGTAGGGGGGAAACGTCCAAGTGAACGGGGCGGGCAGCCTCTGCGGACTACGCAGGACCAAAAGTATGGGAGCATCATTTGACAGGGTTCAGGGGTGAACCTTACAGTCCCTGACCTCCAAGTATATTACTTGCGACAAACGCCAGTATTCTATTCTCGTATGTAGGCCGTGTGGGACTGAATAGTGTGTGTAACCCCCTGTCTCAAAAACCGTGCCCGCCAGACATCAACCATATCTAGCTGTATTGTTGTAGCCGTAATAAGTTTTGCTGAGGCTGAAGGACAACACTCTGGGCCACCGGAGCAATACAGCATTGGGTCTAAAACGCAATTAAAATCGCCTCCCACTGACAGCGGGAGTGTTATATCAATACTGGGGCATGAGCAAAGGGTTTGGTAAAAGTGAGGGTTATCATAATTAGGTCCATACACGTTAATTACAAGTAATTTTAGACCCTTCTCCATGCACCTGGAAATGGTAAATCACCCCTCCACATCAGCCACACATGGGTCTGTTTTAAGTCCTGACTTCGGGTTGACCCACTTGAGCACCCCTCTGGCATGAGAAGTAAACCCTGAGGCGTGAAAAGAGCCCTGTAGCACTCTCTGCATTAGCATCATACTATCCATAGGCAAATGAGTTTCTTGCAGAAGAGCTAAATCTACAGAGTTCCGTTTGGGATATGCAATAACATCCCGCACCTTACGGTGATTATTGAAACCTCGGACATTCCATGTTTAAAATCTAATTAGCTGTCCTTCCTGCTGAGTCATCTTAGGGAAATACGGGGAACTGTGTCTAGCAAAATCAGCCCCATGCTGTCCAACCCAACCGTCTGATTAGAGTGACTGAACTGTACCTCGTGATCAATACTTTTGCTGTGGCTCAGAAAAGAATTTACAACAAACTCCATCCCACCCACGTTGCGTCGACCCCAACTCGACGTCAACGAATAGCCCCCCCCATAACCCAAACAAGTACGACATAGCACCATCAGGTGGTGCACACACAGGGGCGGATGTTGCCTCTCCACCAACGTTCACTCGGCTTCCGCCAAGTGTAACAAACAGCTATTGTAATACCATTGTGGCAGTTTGCATTTTGGAAGTTCAAATATTCGTAAGCCGCCCAGGCGCCCTTAGCCCGACCCCCGCCAAGCAACCAATGTGTAACGATCTCTCTATGGACAGTGGTCGCAATATCAAGGCCACGGCCTCCTTCAAGTACAGGGCTACCATTTTTCTTTAACCTGTAAAGTGACACTGTCCCCACCAGGGACTATCACGCCTACACCATTAATGGAGCTGGAGAGTCACTAAATGAGCAGACCCAACGCCCACTCAATCCCATCTGCAGTGCGTATGCGAGGAGGGGGGCACAATCTCAACGCTCCAAACTTGAGCAGCCAGACTAAGAAATACTCTCATAAAGGGAGCACCCCTACGTGCATTTCTCAGCCAGGATAAAAGCAATTGATAACACAATGCGAATATTAACAATCTACGTGCCCTGTACGTCTCCATACCTCGACAACCCTCCTCAACCCCCGCCCTTATAAAATATATGTCCTACTGGAAACAGAGTGTGCGATACAAATCTAGTCATTTTCATCCATCTTACCTCCCTCTACTCCCTGTAACTGTTCCACAGCAGTCTTGCGTTGTTGTACTGTGGTGTAGTCCTTGGGCACTTTCTGCAGGGTCTTAGGATCCAGAAAAATCTTCGATACACCATTCATCGTTACTCTGAGACGTGCAGGGTAGAGCATAGCATAGTCTAGTTCTTGGGTGCGTAGTGCATGCTTTAATGGGGCAAACTGCCTCTGCGCCTCCAATGTCCCTAATTCTCTGGCTTTTTTCAGGGCCGCATCTCTATCCCTATAGTTTAGGAATTTGGCAATAATCGGGCGTAGGGGAGCTCCCGGAGGGGGTCTAGGGCCCAGAGAGCGGTGCGCACGCTCAATTACAAACATAGAGGAGAGGGTTTTGCGGCCCAGGAGTGAGACTAAAAGGGTTTCAGTGAATAGCTCCATATTCCCTGTGGACGTGGACTCAGGAAGGCCAGTAAGCCGTATATTGCTTCTCCTAGACCTAGCTTCCAGGTCCTCTGCTTTGTCCTGCAGCTGCGCATGGGCTTTACTCATCTGCTTTTGCGCTTCTTCAGGGCTGCTGTTTCTACTTTGTCCAGTAAGGTACGGATGTCGTCCGTTGCGGCAAGGAGGGCGGTTTCCGTACTGTGTTTTTTTCTGAAGCCGGATTGGGAGGAGTCGAGGATGTTGTGCTCTTCGATGAATGTGGCGAGTTGGCTGTTGATGGCTGTCTCGATGTGCGCTCAGATTTTTTTAACGTCCAAATAGGCAATGTTGAAAATAAAAGAAACCTTTAGAATAATTGATGAATACACTAATCCTCTCAGTGGTGCAATCATTCTCAGGATTCTTGCCATAATTTGAGCACATTTTGTTGTTATAAAAGCATTTGGTTCTCATTCTACATCATACTACATCCTGTAACTTTCCTCAGAATCTTGTAACCTCCTCCTCAATCTCCTTTGACAAGTTCGACATACATATGCCTGAAGATAAATTTCGCCTCATAAAGAAACGTAAATCGGCATCCCCTAATCAATCTATCTCCCTTCCAATTATTCACCTTGACGTGCCTGGCATTAAGGGGCTAATTTTCAGATAGTTCATCTTTCACTGTGCTCTGGCCGAGTCCCTAGTGAACTCAAACAAGGTGTGTCAAGTAAACCTAGACCTTCAGCTGGCCTCCAGATACAGGCCAAGCACTCTCTTACCCTTCTGTTTTTGCCAACATGCTAGAAGGAGTTGTGGCGAACTAACTATGCTTGTTTATAGAACCAAGAAACGGCTCAATGATGCTCACGCGGGCTTTCACCGTAGCGGAATCCACTCCTGCTGCTGTTTTTATGATCAAAGAAGATCTAATGAAAACAATTTCACCTCTACCTTGATCCTGCTCGATTTACAGGCAGCTTTTGATACCGGTGACCACGCAGTCTTGCTGTCTAGACTATAAACCTGGTGGTCTTAACCGTACTGTTTTAGCCTGGTTCTCGTCTTTTTATGGGTAGTAAATCCCAAAAGGGGGTTGTTAGGCAACTTTCTTTCTGACTACACCTGTGTTACCAGTGGTGTGCCACAAGGTTCCATTCTCTTGTATAATTTTTTTATATCTACATGCTTCCTCTTATGGAGATTATTAGTTCTTTCAGCTGTAGGTTTTATACCTATGCCGGTGTTATGCAGTTCATTTTCTATCTTAATGTTCAGCCTGTCCTGCCACCCTCAAAAATTGCCTTTGTAATGTAAAGAGCTGGATGGACCAAAACTGGTTAAAAATGATCATTACCAATATTGAGATCCGCACAGTAGGCATGTGCCCCTTAGTCTGGGCTCCCTCTCTATACCCTTATACCCTAGACCCGTTTCCCACCTCACAGTCCTGTGGCAAAAGCCTGGTGTTAAACTAGATAGGAAACTGATGTTGGCTAACCAGGGCTGCTGTTGTTTCATCTTGCTCCTTTTGGATGCGTCAACTAAGACCTATTCTTCTATTTCTTTCCTTGAAAAGTACAAAATTAGTAATGGCTGCAGTGATTGATTTAATTCTCTTTATTTTGGAATCTATAAGTGCCTCCTTCAATAACGAAATCCATTCAAAACCTAGAACCGGACTTGTCAATCAACTCCACTATCTGTGCATTCAGAGCAGAACTATTTCAAAACGCTCTGTTTAGTTCATAAATTAATTGATGGGAACATCCCAGAGTTCTTAAGGTCCAACATTCGTAAATATGTTCCAATTAGCTCTCTTTGTTCCTTGGTATTTCTTCTTATAATTTAGCCTTCTTTAAAAAAAATCAACTTATTGCGGAAAAGTATTTTCCTCTGAAACTCCTTGTCTCTTCCTTTAGACCTAAAGACAACCTCTTCTCTTAGTTTCTGTAGGAATAAAAACTGAAAACTTGACTTTTACCTTGACTCCCTTTGCTTGCTGTGTTGAGGACCTGCTAGCTTCAGAGACCTTCAGGTGTACGCACGCTGAAAATAACCTACAACCAAGAGACAGCAATCTGTCGAATAAGCATAAGATGGCGTTGACACGCACACAATGCCTTAAACTCAAACCCTACTTACACGGGTTCTGAAAGGTCACAAGATAGATCCCACCGTGGTGCCCCTGCTATTGGAAAATCAAAAGCCAGCAAAGGCCTGTTTCTATGTTCATGAAAAAGTCGTAGTATTGGTTCGTTTATTTATTGTAAACCATTAATATGCATCGTTTAATTTTGTTATTGGACACAGGGATGTTGTCATCATGAATTCATGAAGCTCATTAAACACAGAGCGTGAAACCAGGGGGTGAAAGGTCCTAGGATCCACCACCCTCCGCCTCAATGCACACGCACAGGGAAAACTCACTAGCAGCCACCGGTCAGCATGCTAAGGGCACGAGACCCTGACATGAATCAGAAGGAGAGCAACAAGAAATGAGTAGTTGGTGAGATCAATGTAGTAAGGCCTGATGGGTTCATTTGAGGTCAGATTTGCGCAATGCTCCCTTGTCTGCATATTTGAAAGTAGATTTGCTGTTTTACCAACACACTGAATCCCGCTACACACTGTACCGTTGCTTTTTTGGATGACAGGACAGAACTTTTATGCTGGGGGGCAATCTTCCTTTGAAAAGCACAATTTAAAGTATATTGGATAAGGTCCAGGACTGCATCAAAGCAGACTTCACAAAAGCGTACCATTCTTAGGGCAACATAATGTATTGAAGCGGCCTTGATATATTGTTTAATCTACGCCATGCACCACTCAGGATCTTGTTCAAGGAGCAGCGCCACAAAATGTATTCAGTCATCCATTCATCCATTACAAGTGAAGCTCCCTACCATGCAAGCCACACAATGTTTCTCTAACATTTCTTTAGTATTGTATTATACAGTGTGGCTAACTATTCATGCCACTGGTGCGAAACTGCATTTAGTAAAGTAATTGTTTTAACATTTCATCTACAGACATATGTTGTTAATGAGAGAAGAAATCACGAGATGTATACGTTTGTACTAAATATTAAAAACAGTAAAAATGTTACTAAAAAAATAATCTTTATGCAATGAAGTAATTGAGATTGCAGTCTGTTTTAAAAGTGTTAATTCAGTTAAATAAAGGGCAGAAAGCGGAATCAAAATGTAGAATTCAGTAGAGTTGTCATTTTTCCAAGAAAGGACAATTGTATTCTTTTGTGCTGTATATTTTCTATATATGTGTGTGTGGGCTGCTTCTGATGTTGCGGGTATGCTTCAAGGCCAACATTTTATGTAACAGTATTCCTTTTTCCTAAATCCTTTTGACAGCGACCTCATTAGTTAGTTAGCTCAAATACCTTCTCTTTGAAGGAAGTATGACGCTTCGACATGTAAAAAGGATGACCTCTGGGCAGTTTGATCCTTGTGAATGTGGCGTACTCCTGCAATTCTGCTCATTGTATCTAAAAGGACTTTCTCTTTCCTACGTAGGATGTTCACGACCTTCTTGCTGCAGGCAAGGAATCCAAATTTCTCAAAACGCAGGCCAACAAAAAGGGCGCGGAAATGTCTCAGCTGGTTCTGCAGAGTATGGATAAAAAGCTGCAGAAACTGAAGAGGAACAGTCCTGAATACCAGCAGCAGGAGAGTTTTTACGAAGAGGCCATGACGAATGCTTTCTATAATCTGATAGTAAGTATGGGGAAGGAAGCGCGGCGGGTGGGTTTACCTGGCTGCCAGTGCGCATGTCAGTTTCTGCTAGCAGCAGCCTTCTGTCATAACTAGGGATGGCGCTGGCTAGGCATGCGCAGTGCGGGCAGCTGCCCAGGGCTCGCACAAAGCCCTGCACAGAGCAGATTGAGGAGCAGGGTCATCTATAGAGATGCAAAACAGCCCTCAACGTCTCCCTTTGTAATCAAATTAGAGAGGCCTCGCACATTCTCTTTCTTCCCGCGGCCCCAAAAATCCTAGAACCGGCCCTGGTCACAGCAGTGGCAGTGCGGCCACTGTGCGCTTTTCAGGTAAAGCAAACACAGACCAGGGCTGTTTCTATCTTTAGGCGGTAACCTGTAGCGCCCCTGGCTGGCGAGTGCCACGTTTTGCAAGAGGTCAGGGTGGCAGTCTAAAAAACGTAGAGAAAGGCACAATATATACCATGTCTAATCCCAAAATACGTTGAGACAGCCCTCAGGTGGACTTCTTAGGAAAGAGCGAGATGGATACATGCAGCAGTGCATGGCCACACCCCCGTGCAGCATGTGTGCCCCACACATGCAGAAAGTATCACTGGAAGCTCACGCCTGCTATAGGTGTGGTGCACGAATGCACATATGCATCCGTGCACCACTAATATAGCAGGCTTGGCCTTCCAGTGATATTTTGTGCATGTGCGGGGCGCACAACTGCACGGACTGTGGCCATGCACTGTGTGCATTACTCAGACATAGAGATCCTGGGTGGTAGCCTTTGGCTGAGGGGCGTGTGCACTGCCCTAGGGCAGTGAGCGGTGTTCAGAGCACTCAGATACACCTAACATGGTATTCTAAATTTGATCCCAGAACTTTATTAATCCTCTGGTAACTGCCCATAGATGTTTGTCCAACTGGGTTTCACTGACGTCTCCTCGCCTCTCTCCAACTGTCCTTTATTTCATTTTATGATAAGGTGCATTTCATGGGTCACAATATATCACTTACTGAATGATATACTTTATTCATTACCATTTACATTTCTTTATGAAGTGTGTCTGTATTTTAGCGCTTGTCATATTCTGGGCCGTGTTTAGAATATTTGTGTGGGTACTTGGTGCAGTGGTACTGGGCGCGAGGCGTGTGTGGACCCACGGTGCATCCTGGGGCCACTGGGGCCAGGGCACTTGGCACAGAGAGTGATTGAAGGCGCACTCCATGCACACTGGACACAGCTGCATTCCATGCTCTGTGGAAATGAGGTTCTGGGCATAGGAGGTGGCCTATGTAGGTATTGGCGCTGGGATAATAAGCACAGAGTATCTGTAGAGTCTCGCTGAGCTGGTACAAGCGACGGGGTACCCATAACTACTGTAGGTCACGCCCCCGGGCACCTTCTGCAGGTTGTACTCAGCAGGTCACTCCCTAGCTCCAAGCAGCTGCTAAGGGTAGGTGCTAAAGTATATAATAAAAAACACATAGAAATGTACTGAGAATAAATGTTAAATAGACATTATGGTTAGCTGCTACGATTTCATTGTGTTTTAATAAACATAAATAGTCACTTACAACAAACGTAATTGGAAGAGATGTTATGGCTATTATTGAAAACCTAAATAGTACTGAAGTTATATTTATCTACATCATCTATAAGCCCCCAATGCTCTGCTCGTGCATTCACCCTCCCCACCTTAGATGGCATTATAAATGTCGTCTTGGTGACATGGAGGTTGATTCCACTTGAAAACTGTCTTTTAGAACTTGGGTTTTGAGAGTTCATTGTAATCACGTTTTCCCTGGCGAAAACAGACATCTCAAACTGCGCAGAACCTATACACTCAACTCATTTACCGCCCGGATCCTTTTGAATTAACTCAAAAATATCGTTCAGTGGGTTCTTGTGGCCGCCGAAGAGACGTGGCCTAATTGTAGATCCTTCATCATGAGAGTGATCGATTTAAAACCAATGAGGTGAGATTTGAAAGTAATTTCTACAATGTTTTATTCACTTTGTACCCACGACGCTTTTAACTTATAATTTGTGACTTCATTTCAGGAAACTGCTCTGTTGAATGCAGGTTATAGTCCTCTGTGAGCCACCTGAACAAACTGTGGGGATGCCCCAAAGAGGCCGAAGATACCGGAGACAGATGCTTCCTGCTACATACATCCCTTGGAACACGTGTTTACCTGTGACATAAGACACATTAAGGACTTATTTTTGAATATTTAATGAGTTACATATTCACGTACATTTCCAGTTGATATGAGTCCGTATTCCAGGCCTTTAGCCTGTTTGGTAATGTACCCAAGACCCAGAAACATGAAGATCTGTGCCGAGGTACCCGAGATCCGCTACTAAGGCTGGGTGCGCGAATTTCATTGTGATGGGGGACATTAGACCTTACTCCCCAGTGCAGCTTTCCAGTTCTCCATTCCTGTTGCTCTTCCCCTTTGGCCGCAGGGTTCCAGTGCAGGGTCATTGACACATTACAACCTTCTAGACATAATAGGAAGAATCTGTAAGGGGGACTTCTGCAATGTTTTTTTACCTGATTAACTCTAGTGTGGTTAAGGAGGACGGAAGGTTGGGTTCCCGGGGGATGACTGGTGCCTGTCTGACACAAAATTCAGGCAGATGAAGGCTAATAGGCCGTAGGACATGGGACCAGAGGGAAGTTAACTTACAGCATGAAGTGGTCCATGCAGGCCTGGGCAGGGACAGTTTTGGCAATTCCTTTTGTTCCCTCTAAGAATTTGCAGACAGAAAGCTCACATATTGGCAATTAAACAATCGCCGTGAAGGGACTTCCTTTCGATTGAAGAACATATTCTCATTCTACTCGAGCCAGGAACACCCAAAAGGCAAGTGCTTCAATAAAAACGGGGAGTGGTGCAGAGCAGTCTTCTTAAGCCTAAGGAACCTTACCTACTAAAAGCGGGCGGTTCGGTGACCAAACCGCCCCCCTCTTGATGGATCCAATAAGTTCAATGTGGTTTTGGTAAAAGAGAAAGCGCCAGATCTACAGATTGATTTATAATTGTGTCGTGTCTCATGGGTACATCTGTCAATGAAGATCTTAACATTTGGAATATGCAGTGAGATATACATCCTTCTACCAGGCTATTGCCAAGCTATGGGAACCGCTTTGTTCGCCATAAGTTGGCAGGGTATGCTCAGACGTGAGTCCCTTGCTCACTTTGCCACTGGATTCAAGCAAGCCTGGCTGAAGACGGCTGAAATGCCAGAAACCGGTCCTAGGACGCTTGTTTCCGGTCCAGGGAAGGCATGGCTTGGCAGTTCGGGCTGGACTGTTCCCATGAGGCAGAGGGTCAGACTAATTTGCATATGGCCATGTCTGAACTGGGGTGGCAGAGTGGGCTAAAGAACGGTGATGGATCAAACCCAGATCTGTTGACTGGGTGTGAGTGTTTGATTGGTTCTGATGCTCCGTCCATCGCCACCCCCTTTTGTAAAGCTATGGGAACGTAACAAAGGTTTTGATGGCGATATCCAATACAGAGACCATATTCAAGCTCTTGCTGGTGTGCAGAGAGGACTTCTAGTTCCTGGGCTTCGCATTCAAGGAAAGAAATTACATGGAAAACGGCATGCTCATGGGTTTCCCAATTGTCTGTGTACATTTTGAGACTTTTTGTAACTTAGAATGAGCATCAAGGGTCACATTATAGGCTGATATTCTTGTGCATCACCTGGACATTTTTATTCCGAGGTTCCCCAGCCTCACCAGTTTCCAATAGAAACCGTTAAGGGTTTTTATGCATTATGCACAGTTTTGGGTGTCACGTAAACACTGAATAAGTCTAAGGGCTCAACTACCAGACTCTTGTTTTCTAGGTATCATGATGGATTCTTTAAAGGCATCTGATGCTTACTCACAGCTAAAGCGCTCTAATTCCAGGAAGCTCTGAAACTTAGTTTTTACACCCCCACAAGATGTCTCTGCACCAGCACCACGCCCTGACCAGGTAGGTATTCTTTGCTATACATGTTTAGAGCCTTCTCAAAATATATTGTGGAGCCTTGTCAGGGCTCAAGGTCAAGCAATACCACACTATGCTCCTCTCGGAGGTGAGGCAGGACATGTGGATCTGGGCCCTCCACTTGCAGAATCGAATGGTCCACTCACTAAGCATAGCCAGCTGCTTCAAACTTTGACCTGGCTTTACACACTCACATAGCAGGTAGTGTTGGCAGCAGAACAAGTGGTATCTAGGAATGTGACTTTCCTGTGGCTCTTTCTAAAAGGGGTTGCCGTATGGGTGCATTGCGAAGCACGAAAGATAGTCTTTTGGTTAGAAAGCATGTCAACATTGGCTTCCATCAATGATCCGAGCATACAGTGCCCCTTTGTGCTTAACAAGTTATTTTGCTTGATGCACAACATTCTTTCCGTAGCGAGACAAGACCCTACAACTGAATTTTATGTTGCCTGGGGGTATAAGACCCTACAACAATTTTTTTGTTGGCTGGGGGGATAAAGTGGTCAGACTTGGCAACAGATTCCACCGCCCTTGCACCGCTTGTGCTCTATAAAAAATAAAGCAAACTAAAAGTGAAAGTGTCCTTTTCCCCCCTTACACTCTAATTGCCACAGTCCCCTATTCCCAGCAGGCAATTCACCTCTTCTTGGATGGCCTCAGCATGAACTCTTCACTCAGAATATCCTTTGTGGTTGTCTTCCACTTCTGGGCTGAACCAGCCCCACGGCTAGAGAATACGACCCATCAGTGTCATAGAGATACAGCTAGGTCTCCTGGTATCAGGGCAGGAAATAGTCACCAAGTTGTTCTCACCTCACCCATGTGCTTTTATAGATTATCGAGGGATCTCCAGATTCTCCTGCGGCCCCAACTCTTTTCTCCCTACACTTTGAGGTGCACTCATACCGTGGCCTGGGATTCCTAAGGTGGACCCTCTGTTGGAGCCCTACAGAGCAACTTCCATTTGGTAGACTGGCTTTCTCTGCCCTCAAATACTACTTTTATCATTGGTCTCCGATTCTGGTCCAGGGAAGTGGTAATGTGTGGCCTTTAACTGTGTTACCAGCTGTAAATCTAGCCCCATGTTATAGCTTGTAAAATATCCCTTTCTGTACACTCGTTTACCCAGAAATCGTACCATCCGTTTACATGATGTTTTCTATCAGGAGGGAGACGGATTTCTGAACTCCTCACTCCATGTCAAACAAATTGTCCCACAGCAAAAATATGGAATCCTCCATAGCAGGATCAATGACTTGTGATATGTCAGTTTCTACTTTCTTGAAGTATTTCTATAAATATAAAAACAAGCAGCCTTGAGTCACAGGAGTGCAAGAGGCCACAGGGAAGAAATATTGGAACACACTGCACACCAATACAAGTTAAACCGCGTCAACAGACTGCTTTAGTCATGAGTCTTCTGTTTATACAACCAGAGTGTATTAGTTGAGTATTGTACATATTGGATAGTGTACATACTGCCATCATGTAATTTCTATTTTCCCAAAAATCTCCTAAGCGCCGATTATACAATGCACTGTAACCTTATAAATAATTTACTAATGTAAATACCCCCAACAACTTCACTGTAGAGATCTCACCCATCATGAGTGAGACTCACGCATCTGCCGATCAGTTTGTATTTTCACTCACACCTGGTTGTGTCTCACACCTGTTGAGGTCAACTAGGCCGTGCCATTCAATTGTGAGGATACGTAAGTGCACAAAAAATGTGGACAGCAGAAGAGAGTACAAGAAGACCTCCAGCCATAAAGTGAGCCCTTTAGTTGCCCCTTGAGGTGATGGCGTAGCTGCTCTGTGTGCAGCAGAGTTATGCTTCACCACGTGGGAAAAGTACTTCTCATATTTAATATGGACTGCAGCCTGTATTACCCCTTTAGTGCATTTGTAGAGCCTGTGTATATTTAAAATCTCTTTTACTACATCAAGTCATATGCTCTCATTAAGTGTCAGAGATTGTGAAAACTTGAGGGCTCTGTGAGTGCATGGTTCCTTTTTCTTTTTACCAGTATACTTTAAATCTAAATATGAAATGCAGGGTAGTTTACTGCAACAAATGATGTACAGTGACTGGGCTTGCATAAACTAACAGAGATGCAGTCTGCACGGAATACAATGTGTCTTGCATGCATCTGTTTCAGAGAGGTTTTCGGTATACAGTAGTATGAAATAGATAGATTGTCAGTATATCAAGGAGACTCTTGTGAGTTCTGAAACACGTAGCTTGTCTGGTGGTTGATGAGCAGTTAACCTTCGGCAAGCAAATTGTTTATTACTCTATAGGTAACTGTACAATCTGATGGATACTTCTAACCACAGATTCCTTAATTTAGAATACTCTCCATGTACCAGACTGGATCTGAGGACTTTTCACTGCAGTGCTCCTGCATGCTGCTGCATGCTGTTAGGTAGCACTGGGTGGCTTCACGCTGATTCCATACCGCCCTGGAAGTGATGGAGCAAATCCAAATAAACACTCCTCCCTGCATGCTAACCTCACTTCCTTTCTTTCCGCACTTTCCAACATGGATCAGGAGCTCCACTCCTAATTTTGTCAGTTTTTCTGATGCATTCTAAACAATTTTACCAGAGTTCTAGGGAACCATGTCCCCACCTAACAATGACAGGGTTTAAACTATGCCAGATGTTGGTGACTGACCCACACAAGGTAAGTCTTTGGTTTCTGGACTCTGACCATAACACTATATGGTGAGATAAGCACACCGTTATTCACCCAAAGGTGAGCTGATTCTGGGAGCCAAAGCTGTTTGTCGCTGAACACAAGAAGTTGCAGGTTTCACGTAGGTCCTGCTACCGATTAAGTCACAGACCTGGTCCCCATCTCAAGGTAATTCCTGTTACCACTCAACTTCACCCTCAAAGTCGGACTGTTAGTCCAAGCGCTAGCATAAGAAAGTGAAGCAGGGCCCATCCCACCACTCTGACTCCAAAGAGAAGTTGCAATGGTGTCACTATGTAAGTCACTTCCCTTTGAGGTCTCCAGACATAGAACTGATTCCATAGCTGGCCTGGCATACCTTGAATTTCCCCGGCTGTCTTTGACCCTACAGCAATTGAAGTCTTCAAGGAGGTCATGCTGCAAATCCGTCTCCCTGTGATGTGCCTTCAGGCCCAAGGAACTGTAGGGACTCAGAGTCAGGTTACCGCCGGCAGTCCACCCCCCTGGGACCTGTTACTGGGTTGCTATTGAATCCTGCCAGGGAGGGGGGGGGCTCAACCCCCCTGGAACCTGTTACCGGGCTGGCATTGACTCTGGTATAGACTTCTACTCGGGGCTTGAGAACCACACTACTCACTGCAACACCGGCGAAAGTCGGTCCCATACTAGCTTTGGGTTAAGCCTGAATGATGTGGTATTACAAAATAGCAAAAGTGCAACCAGTCAATATGCAACGGACTCTAACTGGTGCCTGTAACATGTTTCATCTATCAGCAGAGGCTCCATTATCTTTTTGATTCTGACTACGATCGTATGCACAGTAGGGGCTCCCCAATATGATGATGATGATAATGAAGATGGTGGGGATGACTTGCTCCCCCGCACCATACTGACTATGCCTTGTACATTGATTTACAGAATGCCAGTGGGCTTGAAACTTCACCCAAGACAGAGCTTGACTCACCACTTGGGCCACCAGCGGTAGAGAGTGAGTCATTGGCAGTGGTAGTCCAGAGGACAGCTGAGGCACTATAACTACAGTTGCCCTCTGTTAAGACCAAAACAAATGTCCTAACAGAGATTTTAGAACCTAGGCTAGCTCCTTTGAAGCCCTTTCTTCCCTTTAATGATGGCCTCATTGATGTCTTGATGGCTACTTGGTCAAAGCCCTGTTCTTGCCCACCTCGAAATAGACCGTGGCCAGATGTCACGGTGACTCATACAGTACCCCACTTCAGAGAGATTTATTGTGCAGGCCTCGACCGGTATGTTGAATCCTAATTAATTTCCAATTGGACAGGCAATCCAAGAGGATTGATGTGTTCGGCAAGTGAATGTTTTCCTCTGCCAGAATAGTAATGAAATATGTAAATGCTGTTTGTTTGCTTGGTTGACACACAACTGCTTTCTGGGACATGGCCAGCAAGATTATGCCAGCAGTCCTGGAAGACCTTAGGGCCTCTTTGGCTCAGATGATTCATGATAGAAAGAATGCAGCCAAATATGTCATCAGCACAGGTCTGGTATACTACAGATTGTCTGGGGAGGGTAGTCAGCCCTAGGTTGTACTGCATCAATACATGTGAATCTATTCCACAGGATTTTCTAGCATGTTCAGGCCTCCCTCATGGATATGCACTTTGATTGACCCTGCCATTTTGGTGAGGAGACACATTCTGTGTTGCAGTGTTTTAGGAGCAGTAGAGCTATAGTGTGCTCCTCAGAACTGTTGACCCCTGCTAGACAGTTCCGTCATTGTCAGAAAGTTCAGGGGCTATTCCTGTGGGCTGGCATTTAGACACAGACAGCTTCCCAACCAGCACAGCAAGTACCCCAGTCCTTTTGAGGCAATGGACATAGGTCTAGCAGGCAGTGTGGAAGCCAGCAGGAGCATCAGTCCTCCACTTCCCATTCCCCTGCTACAATGGCCAGTAAACTACTTTAGTTTGTCCTTAGTGATGCATGCCCAGCCAGTGGAGGCAGGACTCAATATTTTCTCCCAAATTGGCGATCCATTAAGTCTGACAGATAGGTCTTGCAAATAGTTCAAAATAGCTATGATTTACCTTTTCTTTCCGTCCGCTCACTGTTCCTCCGCACCAAAGCAGATTTCCATTGAGCACTTGCCCTTCCTGTTACAAAAGGTGCATTAGTTGCTCTCCAAAGGTGCAATTGAGAGGGTTCCAGTCTCAGAAAGAGGAAAGAGTTGTTACTCTCATTTTTTCCTTTTTCTGAAGAAGAACACAACCTCAGGTATATTCTGGACCTCCAACCTCTGAATGTGTTCCTATGAAAGGACAGATTCAAATGCTCACATTGACCCAGATTCTTTCTGCTCTGGACCTGGGTGACTGGATGGTGGCCTTGGACCCACAGGACGCATATTTTCATATACCCATACTGCAGTGCCACAGACATTACCTGCAGTTCAAGGTAGGCCAGGAGCACTTTCAGCTAGCTGTTAAAGCAAAGCTTTTGGACGTTATTTTGTTTGTTGTATCTTTGACCCAGCAAAGCTTTGAATTGGGCCCAATACAGGTTGTCAGCCATTTCGACCTTTGTATGTTTGCTGGCTCAACAGTCCTTATTTAAATCGTCTGTTGTGATGACATTTATAAAAGGTTTAACATACATTTACTCCCACACTATTTGTGAGTTCACAGTGGGACCTTAACTTAGTCTTCACATTTTTCCTGTGTACACCCTTCAAGCCGGTGCATAGCTTCTTGTTACGTCTCCTGATTTTAAAGACCATTTTCCTCATTGCGATTATGTCAGTGTGTCTCATTTTTTTTTTTTAACTTATTTTTATTGGCATTTGTTAGTTCCTTCGTTACATATCAGTATTGGATCACAATATCATTAAGCACATGTTTTCAGTCAGGTGAAATCAATCTTGACATTTATAATTATCTTTACTGCAGTTATGTGCAAGGTAACAGGTGTTTGCCGAATAAAAGATCAAACCAGGGAGGGGGGGAGAAAACTAGGGGCAGTCATGGACTATTAGAGAAGGGTCAGCTAGACTATATCACAGGTGATCCGTAAGGTGACCGGTGGAGCGGCGCATTGGGAACCCCTGGCCACAGTACGACGAAGCGGGCGGACATACAGCATAGGCGCAGACCTCGGGGCAGCGGGGATAGGAACCTAATCACTCCAGGGTGAGTGTAAAGTATTAGGGGGGAGTGTCCTCCGGGTGGGTGGGTGTTCCGCTCTGCTGCGTGGCAGTAGGGGTGGTCACGGTCGCGTCCCGATCAGCTAGGGGCGGGACTTGTTTAAACTGATGCATCAACAGCGCCCACTCCAGGGAAATCGGGGTTTTACGTGTGCCCTTCGCCTCCTCTTCCCGCAGGGTATCCTCCTCAGCCGCAGACCATTTGAGTACCGCCCCCCTCCATGCCGCCAGCGGGGGACCCGTAGGGGAACGCCAATGCATAGCTATGCATCGTTTAGCCAGGAGGTGTGCTAAGGAGACAAATCGGATGGGCACTTTATGCCGCTTCTTCCTGCCCATTATTCCTAGTGCGCAGTACTCCCAGGTATCTAGATGGGGCAACCCCGTAAGATCCCGGAGGGTCTCGTGGATAGTCGACCAGTATGCCCGGATCCCCGGGCACGACCAAAACATATGGAGGAAATCTGCGTCTTGCGCCTGGCAGCGGGGGCAAAGGAAGAGTGTGTCTGGATAAAAATGCTGGAGGTGCGCTGGGGTCAAATAGGCCCTGTGAAGAATGTGATATTGTATGTTTTTGAAACGAGCATTTCGAGACACTTTTTGGGGGAATTTGAGTGTCCTGTCCCACTCATTGCCGTGAAACGCCCGCCCCACCTCCTCCTCCCAGAGGGTCCGTAGGGGCGTCAATGATGAGGGTATCACCTCCCGGATGGACTTGTACAACCAGGTTGTGAGGTGGCGACCCCGTCCCATTCGCAGTATCATGTGAAGGACCGGATGCGTGGGGGGCTCCCCTAACGTGAGATCATAGTGTGGTCGAAAATGGCTGAGGAGCTGGCGGTGCCGCAGGAATTGTCCCGAGGGGAGATCATATTCATCAATGAGTTGCTGAAATGGTCGGAGGTGTCCCTCCGCGAAAAGCATTTCTGCCTCGGTGACCTCCCTAGATGTCCACTCTCGAAGCATGGCAGGGGTGAAGAACTGGGTATCTTTGGGCCAGCCCACCAGCGGAAGCAACGGTGAATACGAGGGCCTGTCAGGTGCGAGCCGGTGTATGCGCCGGATGCATCCCCGGGCCACCTCCACTTGGAGTGGGTAAGTCCCCGCCGGGCGGGATCCCGGCACAAGCAAACGACATAGTTCCGGTGTCGTTATCCGACCCGCGGCCGTGTATGTTTCGGACGTGTGCCTGCCGGCTGTCCAATAGGAGAGCCATTGGAGCTGCGCCGCTAGGAAATAGGCTTCGAACGAGGGGGCTCCAAGACCGCCTTGTGTCGTGGGCAATTTCAGTTTTGCCAGTGCGATTCTATGTCGTCCCTTGCCCCATTTTAAGGATCCGAGTAGGGTATCCAAATCTTTAAAGAAGGAGCGAGGCGGTATCACAGGAAGATTAGTAAAATAATAGAGTAGACGTGGGACCAGTACCATTTTCGCTAGGGCCACGCGGCCAATCGGGGCTAGCGGGAGTTGCCGCCAAAACCCGATGGTGGAACGTATAGAGGCGAGGGCCCTACGATGGTTACCCTCGAAAAGGTCAGAGGGTGAGTGATATAAGCGAATCCCTAGATAACGGGGGGCCTCCGCCGTCCAGTTTAGTCTCTGATCCCCGATCCACACCTCCTGAGGGGCAGAGTCGGGGTGCAGGGGATATACCACAGATTTCTCCCAGTTCACCTTCAAGCCGGAAGCTTCTGCGAACTCGGTCAAGGTGAGCCCGAGGGAGGTTAGGTCCATAACCTCGGGGGTGTGTGAAGGCTGCGCGCATTTAGCGTGAGTATGTTAAAGTCCGTTACACTCGTCCTCTGTGCCATGGGTAGTATGTCGTGTATGGGGACCTAGGGGGTTCCCTGCGCCGCTGCCTGTGTATGAACCAGTGATCCCGGCCTCTGGGGCATTTGGTCGGGCGGATGTAGGGTGCTATGACGTGTGGGGTGTGGAAGAACTGGGAACCAAACGATATGCTGGGGTACGGGAAACAGTCCCAATGCAAAGGACTCAACATCCAAGGGACGATGTGTCCAAACTTCTCCCTGTAACGCCGGGGGAGTGAACCTGTTCTATGTGTTGGGGGGTAGCGACCTGAAGCTGAGCGCCTATGTGTCTAGCAGGCATGCAAGAGGATCATTGCGCGGCACTAGGGATGTTAGCGCTGGGACGCTCAAGGGCAGCCATGCGCTTTAGAAATCTGTTTTCATTTCATTTCATTTCATTTCAAGCTCGACCTCTGCAATGGTGGGTGCATATTGGCTATAACTTGTAAGGATACAAAGTAGGCAGTCCATTGTTCTTAAGAGCATCATGGTGAGGAGGGGGACACCTGCCCATCCAGCAGTCCCTCTGCCGTTTGAGGGGTGACCCCAGAGGGCACTACGGAGCCCACCCCGGATGCGGTGTCATCACTGTCATTTTCACCCTCGGAGGAGAAGATGTGCGGAGGGCGATCAATGGAGTCGGTCCGCTGGGTGGATCTGAGGTCTATGACCGCCTGTAATGCTTCCCGTCTCTCCTTCATGATCTGCTCCAGATCCGGCGAGTCATGGGTGCCAGGGGTTGCTTTCATTTCTGTGTGGCGAGGCTTCGTGGGGCGCTTTTTTGTTGCTCGGAAAGTGTTGTAGGGTGAGCCGGTTCTGGGGTGGGTATCGGGCGTCCGTGTGCAGTGTTGTTCCGCCCATTCGTGCGCCGCCTCGGCGGTCGTGAAAAAGACTGAAACGCCCTTGTAGAGGACCTTGAGGCGAGCTGGATAGAGTAACGCATACTGCATGTTGTTGTCCCGCAATTTCCGCTTGACGGCCAGAAAAGTGGATCGTTGCTGTTGCACCGCTCGAGCATAGTCTGGGAAAATCATCACCTGCTTGTCCTCGATTCGGAGAGGCGCCGCCTGCCATGCCGCTCGGAGCACCACGTCTCGATCTCGAAAGTGCAGGAATTTAGCGAGCAGTGGTCGAGGGGGCGCTCCGGGAATGGGCCTCCGGGCCGGCACCCTGTGGGCTCGTTCGATCGAGAAAAACGCGGTGCGGTCCGCCGCCGGGGTACAGGATTTGATCCAAGTGTCCAGATAGTCTATGGGGTCTGTTCCTTCGATCCCCTCCGGTAGCCCCACCACCCGAATATTGCAGCGTCTCGAGCGGCCTTCCAAGTCCTGAGTCTTTTCCTCCACTGCAGTCAAGCGGGTGAGGACGCCCTGGATTGTCAACTGTTGTTCTTTCAGTGCGGGCTGCATTTCCTCTATTGTCCGTTCCTCCGCCCGTACCCGATCCGCCAGCTTGCGATGATCATCCCGGAGCAGATTAACTTCCGTCGTCAACGTGCCGAGCCGTTCCTCCATCGAGATCCGGGAGAGTTCGATAGCTGCGAGGACTTTATCTAGTTTGTCCGAGATGGAGAGATCCGACGAGGGCCCAGTGTTGGGGGACCAAGTAGAAGTTTTTGGCATCTTTTCCGGAGCGGTCTCCGGCACCGCACACTGTTGCGTGGACCTTGGTTTCCCCATGGCTGGGTGGTACTGGGGAGGCGGGCCCCCCAGGGGCGGGACCCGTGGGCCCGGCTGGCCTCGGTGCCTTATCAGGTGTAGAAGACGGGGATGGGCCCACCCGGCGCGATTGTGGTCCCCCAGCAGGAGGGGGGGGGGGGGAAGGTCTCAGATAGGAGCTGGATTCTTGTTCGCCTAGAGGTCCAGGCGCGAGGCAGTGTCCGCTGAGGCAGGCGGAGGGGGGGGGGGGAGAGTCCTCACAGGAGCGTTTTGGTCGACAAATCACCCCTCCGCTATGGCGTCTCCGTGCCAGATATACAGCCGGATCAGTGCGTGTTACGTCACAGATACCTCTTGTAGCTGTCGTCCTCGTGGGGGCCCGTGGGGGGAACACAGCAATGTCACGCCACGTACAGGCGGCCCCACCCAGGTTAGACAGGGGGTGCGCCCGATCGGCAATGAAATTTGGGGTCCCAGCGGCTCCAGCCCCGGCCCCGGTCTCCGTTGCCCCCACACCACGCACCTTGTGCTCCGTGGACCAGCAGCGTCTTGGGGGCCCCCCGCTGCGTCTTCCGCTGGAGGGGGGGCCTCTTCACCGCAGCACCCCACAATGCAGGAGCTCCCACCGCGGGTCGACAAGTCGCTCAGGCGGCCATAGGAAGGTCAGGCAGCGCCTCTCGCCCCCATCCAGGTAAGTCCAGGGCCCTCACCGATGTGCCACGCCACCACTCTACTTCCGCGGTCGTAGTCACAGAAGGCCCCTGGGGCCGGCCAGCGGGGGAGAAGAGGAGGTGGGGGAGGGGAGACGGCCAGGTCCGCTCCGGGTCCCCGTGCAATGACCACTTGCGTGAGGGGGCCGGCACACCCCTGCACCTCCGCCGGGTGTTTCGAGGTCCGAGGGGTCCGGGCTCCGCTGCGGGCAGGCGCGGCTCTCAAACGCCCGCCGTTGTGCTCCCGTGTCGTTGGCAGGCCGCTGACTGTGCCACCGGCGCCATCTTAGATGTCGCGGCGCAGGAGGCTCCCCGCGCCGCGGCTCCGTACAGAAGAAGTCTCTCCGGCGTTTGCGGGTCTCCGCTGGCGCCGCACCCCCAGCTGCATGGGTTCCGCCGGATCCGTGACCGGTTAGCAGTCCCGGCGCCGCTCTCAGAACCGCGACATAGGCGCCCGAGACGGGAGCCTCAGCGAGTCATGTCCGCCATCGTGGCTGCCGAAGCCACGCCCCTATGTCAGTGTGTCTCATGAGTGAACTTTAGGCACTTTTAGTGCAACTACCCAATTTCAACTTCTTCCCCGACAAATTGAGGCTGAGGCCTTGAGTGGCAGTCTTGCTGAAAGTTTTGTCTACCTTCCCCGTTGGCAGCCCATTACTCTGCCTGCATTCTGTGCTCCTCCTCACTTTTCAAAAGAGTAGAGGATTCATCAACTTGACCCCTAAGGGGCTTTAAGGCTTTATATGGATCATACCCATTACTATCAAGTGGGCAATCATCTTTTTGCTAGGTTGTCTGGAGCAAAGAATTTGAAGGCTGTGAGGACCCTGTCAAGTTGGATAGTCCTCTGCATTAAGATCTGCTAAGCACTGGTCAAAAAGCAGCCCCCAACAGTTCGGAGATCTAATTCTACTAGGGCTAGAGCAGGTAGATTAGCAGTTTATAAAGGGCCGTGATTACTCCAACGGAGTGTTCCCACGCTAAGAATTCTTCCGCCTTGTCAGTAAGCAACCCCAATCCTGCTGCTAAGTATTTGGTTAACAAGGTAGGCTACTTTCGCTCTCCTGCTTATACCCACTGGGAATTAATTACCCGTTTACAATGAATGCCGTGTGAAACACGCAGGAAATTCACTATAAGCCCTGCAGAGGATAATTTGTTGTCTTGCACATTGCACTTTTCCTTGCAAGCCCCACCACTTTGTATTTTGATGCTTCAACTAACCTGTTGTCAAGCATTGGACCAACGAGGATAGCTCTGTCTGTCAAGCCGCTAAGCTTACGATTATAAAAACCAGTTTACTCGTACTTTTTCTCTCATAGGTTTTAGGTTACTCCCTAGGGAGTATCTGGGTTACATTTTTATTTCAATTTTATTGTGTTTTAACAGTGACTTATTTTTTGGTTCAAATTGTTGCATCGAAAATACAACATGAGATGCACGTTTGTAAAGGTTTTAATTAACTGTACAATAAACTCAATTTCCAACTATCCGCTGCCTCAACATTAATTGGCCTGAGATTACCTACAAAAAACTAGTTTTTTAACTTCCTACAGAACAGCACTTCTGAAGGCTGCATCCTAAGATCCAGCGGCAGCTGGTTCCATATTTTTGCTGCTAAAAAGCGAAACGATCTACCTCCCAACCACGCTCTTTGCACTTTTGGGATAATCAGCCTAGCGGTGCCCAGATTCCTGATAGGTCTATAAGGAGTAATTAAGGGAAACAGATAACTAGGGCCTTTCTCATTTAAGATTCTATGACAGAACCATAGGGCTTTAAAAGTTACTCTGTCCTGCACCTGGGAGCCATTGTAGTTCTGCGAGAGCCGCACCAACAGGGCATGCCCTATTGCCTTGAGATGTTCAGTAACAAACGGGCTGCTGCATTCTATACTCTCTAAAGCATTCTCATTCTGCCTTTAGTAGCCCCTAGATATAGAACATTGCAGTAACGCATGTGGGAGATAATCACCGCCTGGATGAAGGTTTTTTTTGCTGCTACAGGTAACAGATCTAAGATTTTACCTAGCATTTTCAGTAAGCCAAAGCACATAGCGGCCAAGCCTGATATATGTTCATCAAACGATTGTGTGGTATCAAACCACACCCCTAAGTTTTTAATCTTGGGTCTAGGGACTGGGGTAGGACCTAATTCAGGCGTCCACCAAACATGAGACCAGATGAAAGGTTGTTTGCCAACTACCACAATGTCGGTTTTACCTGCATTTAATTGCAGACAATTGAAATTCATCCAGTTGACCAGATCTAGTAGACAAGCTCTAAGTTTAGGAGCGGCCTCAGCTTCATTCTGTTCCAGCGTGATAATTAGCTGAGTATCATCTGCATAAGATACTAGCTTCACTCTGTGTTTAGCTACTACATCCGCTAAAGGACATTTGTAATTTCCTTCACAAAAAATGAGAGAATGAACAAAATAGAGCAGCGTAGGCGTGGTCCCACTACTCATCAGAAAGAGGACTAAATTCAAAGTACTCCCTTTAATCTAACTTGCCGTCTATAAAACTGGCTTTTTATACCTGTAGAACATCTTCACTAGGTGCATTCCTAGAAGAAATATGTTTCCCTCTTCAATCTGAGCATTTCCCGAGACTAGAACTAAAGCAAGAAGAAGCTGCTTCACAGTTCAAGGCTCCAGACTCGAATACGCTTTGATTAGCATATCAAATCACGTACTTTTTAAAAGTCTTGAAAAACACTCCTCACATCAGACTTTTGTCATTTAAACTCACAATCTTATGACTCCCTTAGCAACTCAGAGTAGTCTGGTGCTATCGAAAAGTTATGCTGATTTTAGGATAAGCAATACATGACCCCTCTCAGATTCTGGTGAGTGACGTGCATTAATTTGAAATCTGAAATAACACTCTTCATATATCTCATTTACATCGACCCGCTTATGTGCCAAGCCCTCTTCAGATCAATGTTATAAGCCATAATCTGTAACACTTTCAGTATGGCTAAATTAAGTGTCATAACTTCAAGTTCACAAATAGGGTCGCTTTTACTCTCTTAGGCACCCTGCAGTAAAAAAGTTAAAATGTAAGCCCATGTGTATGGTTAACAAATTTAGTATGTGTATAAATGATGTGCTGTTCCTTGAGGAGTGCAAAATAGTTCAGGTCTGGGAAATAACCTCCCAATGGAGGAAGTGCCCTCACACACTCTGAAGAGAGTCATTCTTCATCATTTGGGCGTGCTCCTCATCGGGTTGGTGCTGCAATGCCCGACAGGCACCCGCAAAGGGGCTCTTTGGCAGAGTTCTTTTAGATAAAGCCGTTGGGTGTGTAGGGTTGTGTGAACTGTAGTGAGTAGAGTAGCAATGTGAAAAGTCTGAGCTGAAATAGGTTTAGGAAGGCCCTATTTCATAAATTTTACTCAGGAGTCTCACTAACATAAGTAAAAATAGGGTGGCCCTATTTGGAGGCAATAGTCCTAAAGAGTGTGTATTGTGGTCAACATGTTTCTTGCCATTGTCAGCCCCTAAGGGGTATATTGGCAATTCGTCAGGTTGGTTAATCGAGAAATTATCCGGAACTCTTACACTAGTGCAAGGCTAGTGCTACTAAAGTGAATGGATGATAAAGTCAGCAGCTGTGCAAATGCATACAAGATACACTTTTACCTTGTATTATTTGACCAGAAAAACAAAGCGACAAGGTGGAGAGGGAAAGGGAGAAAGAACAATGTCAAAATGCAAGAAGATCACTGCGTAGATTGTGTTGCATATTAAGTACTACAAACCCAGCGTGCGCACTTACTATTATACAACTTGCACAAATTGTATGTCATGATACTTGTAAAATCGGTGAAACCAGAATATCATAACAAAAATATACTCTAAAAGCAAAATTGTGTTCTACATATCGTTTAGAAATATATCCCCCATTAGAGCACTTCACTATCAACAAACGTAACTGGTTTTATTCAGAGCTCATTGTAACCTAGTAATATTTCCACTGAAGTATCTGGTATCAAAAAGAAAACTTTAGACAGGACACCACACAGGCATCCAGCACAACACTGATATTCCATAACAATGGGTATTACTATGGTCCCAACTCACTAACCATTAAGAAACATTACACTCAAAACATTCAATAGAACACCACATATACCTCCCACACTACACAAATAAACCTTAAGAATGGCTATCGCTGTGCTGAGAACGAAAACATCTTCTTAGAATGCAACAGACAGAACACATTAGACATCATTCCTAGCTCACTTCAGACGGGTCATTAGAAGAGTACCAATATTCCCTAACAAAACACACTATTTTCATATATTTACTCATATAACTACATGTCAAGCGATTCAATTGTGAAATAACCCTTGTGGCATCAAAATGACTTGGTTCGACCTTTAGCCACCTCCATTAAACACTTTCTCACTGACATATCAATATAGAATTAACCCTTTTTTAGATAGTAGCAGAATTAAAACTACAACAGTGTTGATAGTGACCCCCAAACGAAGTAGATTTTGGCCTGCGATTGAATCCTCGAAACCAAGGTGTAAGCTACTCACACTCTGCTATCACTGCAGGGTCTTAATAATGGCAGAAAATAAGCCCCACACTGATCCTGTCAGAAAACTCAGACCTTGAGTTCAGGATCCAACAAGAGTGATGCACTCTTCCACCTCTCACTGCCTCCATCAATAACCACTTATAACTATAATACGAGGGTGAGTAGTAGAAACGAGGAAGGGCGAATGGGATAAGAAAGAAAACAGAGGCATCGGACACCAGCATTCTGACTTGTGACTTCTGCTGGGCACTGAAGTCTGTAGGGCTAAAGTCAATAAGAGATATATTAGTAACCTGCCATGAAAGTCATGCATTCAACTGTAGCAGTGAATGGACCTTAGCTGTTTCGCTGTGTATCCAACTCTCTGTGCTTTGATGTGAAACTTGTTATTCCTGAAATTAAAATGTACAAGAGATATGTATTCATCAGCACCTCTCTGTGTTAGTAAAACTATCTACGTCAAGCTTTTTCAATACGCACTCTCTGTGGAAGATGAGTTTTAGTTTCTTACATGACTCTCGTGCCACTGTAAATGGTGATTATTAAGTATTAATATTCTATGATCTCTACTTTATATTCCTTAATAGAGCTCTCAATACCTTACACGTAAACATATATAAATATTATGTATGACATTTTCGTGTTCTAATTATTCCTCTTATTTAATCACAGGATGTGTCCCAAGTGTAATGCAACAATATTTACAGTCTTTGGAACACTTCTAAGGTAAATGTTCCAAATAGTTCAAAGTACAATTTCAAATCACAACTTGACTCTCAGAATGCTTAATCTTCCCAAATATCCTCCATCAAACTCCAAAGGAATTGACTTTTCATTGGAAAAGGAAATCCTAAATCCGCTTTGCAAGGTCCTGGCTGCAGCAACAGTGTATCACGATTGTCTAGCAATGATGCTGTGAAACATGAGGGAAGTTATACCCAGATATCCAAGATGGCTGCTGCCATCTCAACAGTACCTGAAAGTTCAGGCAGGGGCGTAACACAGGCCCCCGCAAACCACGCAGTGCGGTGGGGCCCCCAAGCTCCAGGGGGCCCCCTCAGCATTGCACTTCGGCCGGGGAGCTCCTGAAAGAGTCCGGAGGGGGCCCCTCCATGTACCTTGCAGGGAGGCCCCCTCAATTATCGTTACGCCACTGAGTTCAGGGACTGCTTGGAATCGTAGTTTATCATTGTGCACTGTGTTCTCCACTCACATGAAGCCAGTCAGCCCTGACATTATGTGAGGACTGCCTGCCTTCCCTTCCCTGAGATGGAATCAGTGAAAGCAGGATTGGAGTATTCCTCCTCCTGCGATCACCAAATGTTAAGCAGTAAGCCACACCTCCTGACAGTTTCTAGCAGAACATTACATAACATAAATCAAAGAAATGTGGGGTCTCAGATTCTGACAGGCCATGCTTATCTGAATGGTCTGAAGATGCTACATAAAGGTTTAATTACACTGCTAAATAAACCAATAATCTTTTATAATCTGTATAGGTAACAATGAGCAGCTTATTGGAATCAGGGGTAAAGTAAGGAGTTGGAAGCGGGGTTGAAGGATTGCCAGGTCACAGATTCTAACAGACTTTGCTTATCTGAATGGTCTGAAGATGCTACATAAAGGTTTAATTACACTGATAAATAAACCAGCATCTGGTCTTATGCTGATGATACCCAACTGTTGATTGCCTTTTAGGAGAATTACGAGACCACCAAAAGCAATCTGAGCCACTGCCTCTCAGAAACCGCCAATTGAATGTCAGCCGACTGCCTGAAACTAAATGCCGACAAATCTGAAATACTGCTCTTTGGCAACACACACTCAGTTTGGGACACTACTTGGTGGCCCCAGCCACTGAGCACTGCCCCGATGCCCAAACGTGTGGTGAAAAACCTGGGAATCCTAATAGATAACGCACTAAAAATGCAGGACCAAGCACGAGCTCTCTTTGGTAAATGTTTTGCCATGCTAAAATTACTTAGGAGACTTTTTATGTGGATCCCTCCGAACTGGAGGAAAACCATCACCCAAGCCCTATTGACCACCAACCTACATAATGGGAATGCGCTTTATGTTGGCATGGCTGACTATCTTTTTTCCCATTTACAGGTTGTTCAGAATGCTGCAGCCAAGCTGGTTCGCAACAAAACCAAGTACAGTTCGGCCTCGCCCTTCCTGAAAGATTTATACTACCTGCCCATCAGACATAGAGCTAAGTTTAAGCTCTTGTGCTATGCGCACATAGCACTATAATAAATTGGCCCTAGAATACTGCAGGACATAGTGGAATTCTATGTCCTCTCTCGCGATCTCAGGTCAGGCAGTCACGCTGTAGCCAAAACCCTTCAAATCAAAAGAGTTAAAGCGGGGGGTCGCTCCTTTACCTATCTGGCAGCTACACACTGGAACAACGTCCCGCTAAAGCTTCATCTCGCTGAGGATCACGCAGGTTTTGAAAAAAGCTGAAGACATGTTTTTTTTCAGGACTTAAGTAGCGGTACCCTTGGATCATGGCATCAGGCTCGCTGTCTTTATCATTTACCATACCCTCTCTCTAAACAGGTTCTCTGTTTATCCTAGCGCCGTGATGTCCCTTGAGATGAATGTTGCGCTTCACAAATACAAGGATCAAAATTCATTTGTACATGGACTTTCTAGAGGATACATTTGCCTGTGGATTCCTCACCTTCTGATTATTGACCCTGTGCAAACATTTGTGTCCCTTAATGACGTTCGGGCTGGACTGTTCCCATGAGGAACAGGGTCAAGAGTGATTTGCATATGGCTGGGTCTGAACTGGGGTGGCGAAGTGAGCTAAAGAACGATGATGAATTCAACCCAGATCTGTGACTGGGGGTGAGTATCTGAAAAGCTTCAGTGTTCCATCCATCATCTCCTTGTGTTTGCTTTGTTCACCCTTAATGAATCTCATGACCATGGGAGATTTAAATAAATAGGGTTGGTCTGGTAAGCAGAGAAAAGCCATCAAGGCAGTCATGTAACCTTTGACCGTTGTTAATGCACAACCCTGTTGTGCTAGGGAAAGAGAGAAACTGAGAATATCAGACAAATGGGCTCGTAAGAGATCAACCGATCTCTCTCCACACCATTTCACAAACCTTGTCCACCTACAGGAATAGACATATTTGGTGGAGTGTCTTCTCCAGTGGTGGCTGATGACATTTGAAAGTGGTGAGGCGTAAACATTCAGGATGAGTGCCTGATGGCAAACGAGCGTAGTGAGCAAGCCCAACCACCATAAGAGTGTTTCAGGGGTTTCCCCCCCCCCCCCCCCCCGAGAAAACTTTGAAAAAAGAGTGGGAAAATGGTGCATTTTCAAGCATATTGAAGAAAGCAAGAAGGTTAATAAAGTAATTGTGAAAGTGTAGTTATGACATAAATACAGAGATTTCATATGATAATGACATAGATTTAACTTTTCACTTGGTTCTCAGCTCTCATAACAAACAAGGAACACATTACAGCCAGGTAGTAGAAGGGGGGGGGGGCGGGGGCGGGGGGGTGATTGAAACTGAGGGATATTTTTGGACTGAATTTAATCTTTGTCCCAGTAAAGAAAAGTGTTTTTCTAAATGAGACGCTATTTGCAAATTGCCTCGAAAAGGAAAGAGGGAAAATTTGCTTTCTGTTTCAATCCACCTCTCCAGCCATTGGTTCCATTTCCTAAATATTGAATGGTGATAGTAGCGACATCACACTCCCTTCAAACCTCAAATTTAAGAAAGTGACATAAGGTGGACATAGGCACCCATGGTGAGCAACTGTATAATTAACCTGAAAGAGACTGATTTATTTAGTGAGTGATTATCCTGTAAATGTGACATTGAACCAACCCCCTCCGCCCCGGCCTATACTGGACAGCAATGGCCTCGATAACATGGAGAGTAAAAACACGGTAACAAGAACACACATAATGAGGGATTTCACCCCTGATTCGAGGAAAGAAGGATATGCAAACTTAGAAGACATGCGCTTTAGAAAATCCAGCTGAAAATAGCTTTCCCACCCACCTGGGATCCGACCTCAGACTCTCTGCAGTTATGCAGCACATGCAAATTCAGTGTCAGGAAATCTTTACACTCTTGAAAATAAAATATTTCAATGTTCAGAGGTGCCTTAGAGCTTGAGGGAAAAGAAGCACTTTCATTTATATTTGGAGGTAGATGCTTCCAATTTTTCTTAATAGGTGAATATTTGTTTTGGCTTCTGTATGAAGAGAGATGGAATGTTACAGCTGATAATAATGGCTGTTATTTTGAGGGCCCGTATATTGAATGGTGTCACAATGTCTCTCAAATCCTAGTCCGACCTCATATAACAAAGGAATGATCTGGAACCGTTATAGTTGAGTGAAAAAAAGTGAAAGACGAGAAACTGCCGCCATCACCGAGTGTCAGTTGAAAACAAACCGGTACTATAAGCCGAACCTAGCTTAGTTGCGCGAAGACAACAGTATACAAAACATGAAGTGAAGGGAAAATATGAGCAAAATATAATTACAAGTGTTTCAAGCGCATGCTAGTCACGGAGCAACGGCTCAACAAGAAAACTTATATGGTGATCAAAAGGAAGTTCACAAGACAGCGCGCTGAAAAAGTAAACACGACAGAGGATGATAAACACTGCGTGTCACAGACGGGGTTCTTAAGAGGCAATGACATATTTGGATTATAAAGAGATTGCTGCAAAATCAAATATAATCCTCAAAGTAAAGAAAAGCGTGGGTACTAGTGCTTAACATACAATAAAAAACATGCAGCAGATAGATAAGGGGGCGTGTTAAAGTGTTAATCCATAAAGCAGTGACAAACCCACACGGTTTAAAGAGCGTGAAGGGTCAATGCTAAACACGCATTCAGTCGCAGCTGGCATGGCATGCGGACAGGGGCGGGGAAGGGGGTCGTGCGGGGAGAGTGGTTAGCATAATTTTTTTTAAACTTTTTTTTACCTAACCTTCGCCTCCGGTCCCGCGTCACGTCTCCTCTCTCCTCTCCACACAGACAGCAGGAAGCCTCTCTCCCCTCCCCATAGCCAATCACAATGCTGCAATGGCAGCGTTTTCATTGGCCACCGACTCCACAGGCATCAATATGGAGGCCATTTTCTCTATGTAGGCTACATAGAGAAAATGTAGAGTGTGTATGACTGGTTTGGTCTGCCCTGGAGCCGACCAAACAGTCAGGGACCACAACAGTGGGCTAGCCACGGCTCACCTGCACTCGAGCATGACTGCCCACCCACCCGCCCCCAACCAAACCCTGCCTTCTGCTTTCTCACAGTGCGAGAAGCAGAAACATAAAATGGTATTCATAATACCATTTTATGTTTCAGCTTCTTGCACTGAGAGAAAGCAGTCAGATACTGGAGATTGCAGAATGGCGGGCAATTCACGCTCTCGTGAGTGGCAAACAGGTCCAATCGAGGGAACCCCCACATCCTGAAAATTTGATGGACCACCTCCGGATAAAGACTCGTGATCGGCTGAGTACTGACAACTGAGACTGTCCGAACGCACATTCAGCACTCCGGGCAGATGATTTGCAGTCACACAAATCTGATGGTTCTGAGCCCAAGACCAGAGTCGCAGAGCCTCCCTGCAAAACAATACAACTTTACTCCTCCCTGTTTGTTGATGTACCACATTGCGGTAGTGTTGTCCGTCAGGACCTGAACCAACTGATCGAGAAGGGAGGGAAGAAAATCCTTGAGATCCAAATGTATCCCCTGCAATTCTAGAAGATTGATGTGAAACAATCTTTCCACTGAAGGCCAAAGGCCTTTTACCTCCAGATCTCCCAGATGAGCTCCCCACCCTAGAGTGGAGGCATCCGTTATCACCGTGGTCACCGGAGAAGGAGGTTGAAACTGTTTTCTTGAGACAGGTTGTCTGAAACATTCCACCATAAAAGCTCCGCTGCTGTGTCTCTGGAGATTCTGATCACCTCCTTGAGATCTCCGTTGTGTTGAAACCACTGCCTGTGGAGGCACCACTGGAGTGCCCTCATGTGCCAGCGTGCATGGTTGGCCAACAGTAAGCAGGAAGCGAACAGACCGAGCACGCATAAGACCTTCAGGACTGGAACAGCCGCTCCATCTTTAAAAATTAGAATCAAAGCCTGGATGTCCAGAATCCTCTGAGGAGGCAAGAAAGCACAACTCACGGTAGGGTCCAGCCTATAAACAGGTTGAACTGAGAGGGCTCCAGGTGAGATTTGGGTACATTTATTGAAAAATCCAAGTCGAACAAGAGTCGCTTTGTTACCTGCAGGTGATGCAGCACAATCTCTGGCGACTTTGGCTTGAGCAGCCAGTCGTCTAGATAAGGAAAAACAGGAATCCCCGATCTTCTGAGATGCACTGCTACCACCAGTATCACCTTCGTGAAGACCCGTGGAGCGGATGTAAGACCGAACGGAAGGACTGCAAACTGGTTGTGATGAGATCCCACTATAAAACTGAGATACATCCGATGCGACTTAAGGATGGGAACGTGAAAATATGCATCCTGTAAAGTGATCAACACCATCCAGTCTTCCTGCTGCAGCGCCAGAAGAACCTGAGCTAAGGTCAACATCTTGAATTTCTCCTGTTTGAGGTAAAAAATCAAGATCCTTAGTTCTATGATTGGTCTCAATCGCCCGTCCTTTTTAGGGATCAGGAAATACAGGGACCCTTTCCTGCACTGGAACAACCTCTACTGCACCTTTCTGAAGCAAAGACAGAACCTCTAGTTGCAGGAGCAACAGATGGTACTCCGAGCACCAGCCCTGGCAAGGGGGGAAAGGAGGGGGAAACTCCTGGAAAAGAAGGGCATAACCATTTTCTACGAGATCCAAAACCTGATATAACAGATCTCCAATTTCGTAGAAAATGGGACACCCGACCTCCCATGGGACAAACATGCTCTAAGAAGGGGGATCTAGAGCTGCTTCCCGGCGGTACCAGTTGGGGAATGGGAGAGGAGGAAGAGAATTGGTGAGGAGCTAACCCTCACAGGTGACCTCTACCTTTCCCTCTGTATGATCTATACAGAGGATCCACCTGTTGCTGCTGCTGCTGGGCCCGAAAGGAAGGAATCTTGCCAAACCTCTGGCCTGACATTGTAGACCCAACAATCTAGCTGTGGCCCTACTATCCTTAAAGTGCTGGAGCACTGAGTCCGCTTTAGTACCAAAGAGGCGAGAGCCATCAAAAGGCATGTCCAAAAGGGTGACTTGCACATCTGAAGAAAAACCAGACCCCCACTGAGGAACCCATCACTCTAGCAACAGAGTCCGCTGTATCAAGCTCAGATTGTATGACTTGATGGGCCGCAGCTTGTGTGTCCGATAGAACCTCAGCAAAATGACCCTGAACGTCCTTCGGAAGCTTGGGGATCACTTTCTTTGCAGAATCCATAAGCGCGTGAATTTAGCGACTCTGCAGACATGTTGCATTCGTCGATTTTAAGGCCATACTCACAGAAGAAAACACCTTTTTAGCTGATTGCTCCATCCTCTTAGATTCCCTATCTCCAAGCGTGGATGGGAAAGAGCCTGTAGACTGCTTAGTAGAGCATGAAGCCTGAACCACTAAGCTCTCAGGGCATGGGTATGCAGATAGGAAAGCTGGATAGCCAATGGCTACCTTGTATCTTCTTGTAACCGATCTGGACACAGCAGGGATAGTCATTGGCTTCTGCCATACCTCTAAAATGGGCTCTGTCAAAGCCTCATTAAAGGGAAGCAGAGGCTCTGAGTCCTTAATAGAATTGAAAGTTTCCATTATGATAGATATGACATTTTTCATTCTATGTCAGGGCCGGAGGTGAGGATTAGGCTAGTGTAAAGCTTCTCCACCACCAGATGCCAGATTAGTAACTGGTTTGAAGTAAAACCTTTTGAAGGTAGAATCTGAGGATCAATCTGCTGCATTGAGAATGTCCTCCAATCGAGCTCACAATGAAAAAGCTTTTGAGGCCATAGCCCCCCTCACGGAATGAGCTCCAAACTGGGAAATGTCGATCTCTGCCTCGTGCATAGCCCATCGGAGACCGCTTTGTTAGGTTTAGTGAGAACAATGAGTTATTGTCTTTTCCCTGAGGGCGTATGTCTTCTGTCATAGACTCATAAGCCTTCACTGCTCTGATAACACATAACTTTGGAACACCTACAAATGCTGGGTACGACATAGTTCTTGAGTTAGATTTTGTTAATCTGGCAATATGGAAAGTTACTCCGTCCAGAGTGAATATCTTCCTGTTACAGCCAGGGCTCTCATATCCGAGGCTCTTCGGCAGGAGATTAAACACAACAGAGTAGCTTGTTTTGCTGACATCTGTTTCCTGGAAGGGTACTTATCAGAGGGCCATGATTGAAACAAATGAAGAACCTTATTAATGTCCTACAGTCTGGAATACCGAAGTTCTGGTGGGAAAGTCAATCTAATGCACCTGAGAAGTTTACAGACCAGAGGATGCTCCCCAACCAGGTGCCCATCTATCGGCACATGGCCAGCCGAGGTGGTCGATCTAAAGGTGTTAATGGATCTATAAGCCAAACCTTCAGAGACTAAGGTCGCTAGGGAATTCAAAATGCAGACAACGTCTTCCCCACAGGATCTAGTTGCCGTTGATGACAGCAACCCAGCCATCTGGACCAGGCGGAGAGGTATATCTTATTTGTGCTATCTGCAGAGGCTCTGGCGAGAAATGCATCAGCTTCCTGAGAAATTCCTGGGACCTTCCAATGTTTCCTATAATCAACCACGCCATGAGACGGAGTGAGCGCTCTAGAACCAGATGATGCGGGTTCCCTTGGAGATCCCAGAGGAGATCCTGAAACAGGGGTAGAGGGATTGGAAAACTCCAAGAAAATTCCGTCAGAACTTGAAATCAGACTTGAGATCTCCAAATCAGGGTAATCACCACTAGGTCCGCCCGTTGTCGCCGAACCTGAATGGACAATCACATCATTATAACAAATGGTGGGAAGGCATAGCCCCTCTCCTCACTGGGCTTGAAGGTCCTGGAGCACCCTTGGATGAAGTTTCCAAAGACTGACATCCTGCCAGTGATGGGAGTGCCAATCTGCCACATGATTGGACTTTCCCAGAAGATGTTCCACCAAGAATGATATCTGGTTGGTCAGGCAGTAGTTCCAAAAGGTGTGAGCCAGATCTGAAAGAGTCTTCGATCTCATTCCAACTAGGTGGTTGATATACCAGACCGCCACTACGTTGCCCATCTTGAGAAGGACACAACATTGTTCCTTGTCCTTGGCCCAACACTTCATCGCAAAAGAGCCTGCCATTAATTCCAGGCAGTTGTGAAGAGCCTGTTCTGTGGATGAGAATTCCCCACAGTGTGCACCCAAACCTGAGCCGCTGGCATCCGATTCTATCACAAGGTCAGGTTGGGAGCCAAAACTGGCCCGGCCACTCCATGCTTCCATATTGGAGACCCACGATTGAAGTTCCTCCTTCACCTCTTCCAAGAGGGAAATGGATTGGGAATAAGTGAGACCCCCGCTGCAGATGAAAAATCTTTGGGCATTGCAGTGCCTGGTATTGTAGGGGGCCTGGAACAAAATGGCCTGTATTGACGATGAGAGAAGGCCTACTATGTGGGCCAGATGACACAGGAAAATCAGAGGTCTGGTCAGAGTCTTTTCTGAGCTTTTGCTTTATCTTGGAAAGTGTGCAAGAATGAAGTCTCAGTAGCCTTGACTGAATCCACCACGAACCCTGGAATTTGTAGGTTTTGGGAGGAATTCAGGGTTGACTTTTTCTTGCTGACCACAAATCAGAGAGATTCCAATAGATTAATAGTCATCTGCAAGTGATGTGAGAGGCGTTTAGGTCATTGATTCAGAATTAGAATGTCATCAACGTAGACTATTAGTCTAACACCTCGAGCTCACAAGTGTTTGACCACAGGTTTCAGCACCTTGGTAAAACACCAGGGAGTGGAAGATAGACCGAAAGAAAGAGAGGTAAATTCGAATATCTGTGACCTCCATTGAAATTGCAGGAAAAGTCTGTAGAGGAGGAAGATGTAAATCATAAGATAGGCGTTCTTTAGGTCCAATCAGACCATCCAGTCATTTGTCTGCAACAATTTCTGAGGCGATGGATAACCTCCATCTTGAAGTGGCGGTAAATAAGCCACTTGTTAAGTTCTCTCAGTTTGATGATGGGGTGTTGGCCCCCATCTCTCTTTTCCACCAGAAAAACATTGCTGAGAAAATCCCGAGGATGTAAGGCTGCTGGAATAATCGCGCCCTTGTCCAAAAGCTGACCAATCTCAAAGTCTACTAACTTTGGCACGACGATTGAAAAAGAAAGGGATTTTGGACGGAGAGGTTGGCTTGGAGAGCTGTAAAACTCTATTTGGAAACCTCTGATCATTTGAAGGACCCAAGCATCTGAGGTAAGAGCCTCCCAATTGTGTAAGAAGTCCCCCAACCTGCCCCCAAGTTTGATCCCCTTGAGATTTTGTACACTCACCATGGGGGGGGCATTGTAGGTGCCAGTTCCTCTTTCACTCACACCCCGCCACTGGGGGTAGGTCTTGGTTGGCTAGAAGTTGCTGAACTTGGAGGGACATTGCTACTGCCCTCAGCGGGTTTCCGCACCCCTAGAGGATGCTTGGTGAAAAGCTCGGCCAGCCCAAAAATTACTTTTTTAGATGCTTGGTGTCCCAGGCCTGAACGTATCCTCAGGATCGAACCGATGCTCTTATGGGGTCCACCTCTCGACAGCCCCAAGTC
Source organism: Triturus cristatus (assembly GCF_964204655.1). Lineage (NCBI taxonomy): Eukaryota > Metazoa > Chordata > Amphibia > Caudata > Salamandridae > Triturus > Triturus cristatus. The sequence goes on from NC_140584.1 coordinate 931,009,414, forward strand.
TGGATATAATATACACACAGATGTTAGAATGGTCAAGCGGGGGAAGGGAAGGATGGGGACAGTGGGGAAGGAGACCTAAAATGAAAGAGAAGAGAACATCACACACAGTTCTATAGTAATACACTACCACTATGCTTGAGTGAGACTCTGTCTTACAATAACCTGTAAAGAAAGAAAATATTGCGGTGCAGACACGGGGGGAGAACAGGCAATCACAATGTCATTTAACGAAGGCTGCAAGGGGATAGACATATATCAATCATAACGTGTTCTCTTCTGCGCAACTGCTATGATCACACTAAACACTGTGTCCTTATTTTACCTTTGCATGAAAACACTTTTCTTAAAGGTAGAAGCGAAGGTGACCACCTGCCATCAACAACCCCTGTACAAAATGAAAGGAGAAAGAGCAGGCAATGTGAACATAACGTTTGTACTCCAAACAACAATCTCTTTTATCGCACCCTCCAAGGAAAGAGATTTAGCGGAAATGTTATCATGAACAAAGAACAAAAGTACGAGTTCAATATCACTCTTCAACTGATAGTCAAATCCTAATCACAGTTACACACAATTTCTTCCCTGCAAGAGCCACTGCCAAACGGGCTCACCAACAGGGAAGACGTAGCCGGAATGTTAGGGTGCAAGTATTATCAAAGGGTTCACCCAATTGTGGATTTGGGGGTCTCCTTGGAAGACCACCCAAAGGTGCAGGGTCACCCTATCATCTACGGGTCCAGAATACAAAATGAGACCAACACTGGAGCACGGAGAGAAAATATATTTATTGCAATCTCATGAGAGAGAGAGCTTCAGCAACAGACACCCATAGCTGTCTGAGGATGCAATCTGCTGAGTACTTTGGTTCCGCATCTTATATACCCTTCATTCCCACCCTGTGCGTGCAAGGAGAACAAACAAAAAACAATAATTTACACAACAAGCAGTGGTCAATCTGATAAATCAGCAAGTGATAGCTGTGGGGCCCCTGCAGGGCGTAGGCGAAAAGCATAATTACACAACAAGCAGAGGTCAATCTGATAAGTCCGCAGATGGTAGCTGTTGGCTGCCTGCAGGGCGTAGTGCGCAGGGTGAAGACGATAAGCATCTGGAAAACTCCCTGTCCAACTGGTTGAGCATGAGTTGGTCAGTTTGTGGCAGGCCGGGGCACGAACAGGGTGTGGGCGTCCGTGCAGGAATGAGGCAAGTCAAGAGTGAAGCTCCAGACCGTTCGTGATACAGAGAGAAGGTCAGTTATGAAGGGTGAAGCACAAAATGGCGGAGCGAATGGCAAGATAACAGACATACTTTTCCACACAGTTCTCCCCTGCATTAGCTGCTGACAAAACGGGCTCGCCAACAGAGAAGAATTTAGCAGTGTTGAGAAAGCTTGGTTAATACCAAGCGTCAGTAGCTCGCATTAATATGCGCTGTTCACTTGTGGATTCCCTCGCATGAGTCCGCTTAACATAAGGGAAGTATCAGCGGACTCTCCAACTAGGAAATCACCCCAAAAAACCACGAATAAGCCAAGGAATAAAAGTAAGGAGAAGCGATGTCATCTGACACCCCTATCGGACCAAGGAGTTTCCCATGAAGCGAAGAATCTGACCGGGTCAGGTTACGAGGTACTGGTCACTCTGAATGATCGGCAGCATCTCTTGCCGTGACCACGTCCTTTCAACCTTCCCGGAAGTCACGTGAGATGTTGCGTCTCACGTCCGACGTCCTCTGAGGCTGCCGGTAGTTGTAGTTCCCGTAAGCTGCGCCTTGTTCCTGCCTGGGAGTGCGTGTCTCCAGTGACTCCTGACACTTGGGCTTTGTCCAGTGAATTGAAAGCAGTCACAAATTTACCTAACTCTCGAATAAATTAATCTACTAAGAGACTTCCCGCTGCTAGGGGCCCAGCCTCCGATGTTGAGAGTTCCCCCAGCTTGGGGTCTATTTTAATCAAGAGGGATCTACGTCCTTCCGGAGCTATCGCACAGTTTGTGTTTCCCAGAATTATTATGGCTCTTTGAGCCCAGCTGGACAGATCAGCAGGGGAGATCAAAGAGCTGGATGCTTTGGCATCTTCGGCCATGTCCACAATCTTGGGCAGGGGTCCTGCTACATCTCTTAGTATGTTTGTGGCATGAGCACCAAGAGCGATCTGTTCCCTTTTTGTGATCCTGCACAAAGTTCGCCAGAGATTTAGCCATTTTGGCACCAATCTCTGGAGTGAGGGCTACTTTGCCCTCCAAAGAAGGACTGGGACATTCGGCTCAGAGACAACTCCTGATCGCTTTGTCCAATTACTTTAGCAATTGGCGCGCTACACAAGAGGTCACTTTAGGTGCTGGGACCATTCCACAGAGCACTGTTACAAATGATCAATCAGGTCCCACATGTCCGGTCTTGGAGGGTAGCATCTGCCTCAGCACCATTCTCCGAGAGCAAAGGATCACCAGATGGACGCCAGGGTCTGCCCGAGTCCCCGTCTCCATCTGAGACGTTAGGAGAGTCATCCCCATCCCTGGGGTCTTGGAACAGGGTAGGGAAGGAGGGACCTCCCGAAGTACTTGGTATTTGGAAGTCAGAAGGTGAAGGTTGGGAGTCCATAAATGTCTTCTTAAGGCGCGCAAAGATGTCTAGACCGACCCCTGGGTCGTCTACGAGATGGTTCTTACTGTCTGGGTTTGATGGCGAGACCTCCTCTGGCGGTACAGGGGCTGGTTGCCCAGAAAGATTTCCCCTCGGTTTGAGGGGTTCTTGCCATTGAGCCTGTAGCTGGAGTATTTTCTTCTCCAAGGCCGCTATGACATGGGACATAGCTTTAAAAATAGAGGGGTCCATAACCTGGCATAAGTGGTTGTCAGTAGGGAGGTAAGTAATGTGTTTTTCCTCCATGTAATCCTCAGATGGAGATAGAATGTTTTGGAAGGGACAGGGGATAAAGTATCTGGGGAACCCAGGAAGTCACAAGTAATCTATAGAGGGATTGATCAAAGGGCCTAAACAGGCCTTGAAACCAGCACTCCCTTTATTCCAAAGGGAACTGTTCTAAACCGCTTGGGACGTGTTCCACATCTATGTCTCACTCAAGATTGTTCTTCAGCTTTTGAATGGAGTGGGCGAAAGTGACGCACCGTCCGTCCGGGAGGTATGATGTGCAGAGCGCATTGATTTGAATGTGTAGCCCCCCTAGCAGTCGGATGATCTCACCGCGCAATGAGCCGTGAATGAAAGGAAGCACCCCGCAAAACCGCAAGAATGTTGCAGCGGCCGAGTTGTAAAGGAAAAGCCTGATCAATGAGTGAAACACCGTATTTCAAAACCTTGAAATCATTGAAAATATTGTTCTAACACGGGGTGAAAGAAATACACGTATCTGAAGCTACTGGAGCAGCGAAGAAACAGAGGAATATAGAGCATCTCCCCAAGGACTCATGGGAAATGAAGTTTAATGTTGATATACATAAAGTTTGAGGGCTGCTGGTTAATAAAAAGTGGAGAAAGTAAAAACCTAATCCTCGCCTCCAGTGCTGACATAGAAATGACATTGAAGTAGTGCTCAAGATTCTTTCTAATCTAAAGAGGGATGGATAGCCTTAAATTTTGGATATAAGTATTTGAAAAAAGAAAGATTCAAAATTGTTATGCTGCAGCAGATCCTCTAACTGTAACTGTGGGAGGACTGGCACATGCAGGTCATTTATTTTCACATCTCCATAAGAACAAACTCGCTAAAATTCTTAACTTGGAAGACATTTTATTGGCTATTTCTTGTGCAGTGGAGGGGGTAGAGAACTGGATTCCCCATGGGCATTAAGTCTGAGTCACTCTGAGAGTCAAATTCTCTTTATTGAAGATCATTTTGGAGTTCCGTCTATCACAGTTTACCTCATCCCGACCCTTCAAAAGCAGTCCCCCTTATTGGCTCTGTATGCATAGTTTGGAAGAAGCAAGACTACATGCAACCTACGTGTAGGCTAGAAATATTTGAAGGTAGCTATTGTAGTTAGAAAACTGATCATTTCCAGGTGACTTACTTAGTCTGTAAAAGTCACTCCACTAGGGAAAAGTGTGGAGTTTCTGGCCTGATCAGAGGTGTTCTAATACAAGTGATTTATGCAATGGCTTCTATTTATTCCTTTTCAACAGATTGCTTTGTTGGACGCCAAGGTGAGAGCCGAATCCCAGTTTGACTTTCTTCTTTAAGATGAATACAACTTTGTCATCAGCCCACTTCCTTTAAGCAATAGCTTTGGGAATGGCTCACAGAAGGAATCTACAACAATGGAGACCCATTAGAACAATAAGTTACTTAACTTAGGTAACAGTCTTCTTCATGAATACGCAGGTTTCCCTAGATTCCTTCTCACCATCCTACTACCCCCCTCAAGGTGTTGATTAATAATTTTGTAAGATCTTTTAAGGATTTTGTTTAATCGGCTTGGCCCTATTCTGTTCTGTGTTTCTGTTCGATACCGAAAAGTTAGTAGAACTAATCACTGGCACTTGTGATTCCTTTTCTGGACCGGCTATGTCATTTCCATTACAGTATCGGAGAGCCACAGCTCGAATAGTAAAGTGCCACCTGGAGCTAGTGAGGCATAAATGCTACAGGAAAATTCCAGGTCACATAAGGATTTTCTGGAAATCTGTGTATCAATCAGAAAGAATGTTGCAATAGAAAAGTAACTTTGATTTGATGGCTTAAACAACCTCTCGAAGGAGGCTAAACAACTTCTCGAAGGAGGCTAATTTACGGCTGTTGATCGAGACAAGGTCCCAAGAACAGAGGTTCCTCATTTGCAGAGCATGTATTCTGCCTTAGTATAGCCTCGCAGTCTACAGAGTTGGCGAAAGAACAGGCACAACATGCGCAGTCAGTGAAGATGGCTGACCAGAGGAGCGTGCTCACTGCTAGAGACGTTTGCTCTATGGTTTATTAATCGAATTGACCCATCAATGGAGGTTGATCCCTAGACGTTGATAAAAGGGTTAGTCCTAAATCGTACTTAGCTGCCCAGTGGTTGCTTAAAGCTTGGACGCAGCTGCTACCCTGGCTTGCCTATGGTACCCTTGGCACACGCCCCCAGCCTCAGGGTCGTGACGACAATGGCAGGCACGGATAGTAAGCAGGGCTGTAACTGCCATGTTTACTTTCTATATTTTGCACTCCTCGCCCTTCCTTAGACGCGTCGGCACCAACTAGGTGCTGATGAGGCGCGAGAAGAAGGACAAGTGTTCAACCCTGTGATGTCACCGGGGTCAAAGGATACATGAGGCAGAAGACTAGAAACAATAAACCTGAATAGAGAGACGTGGCAGCGCGAGGGATTGAACTCTACTGTCTGAGAAACGAAACGGCTTTTATTCCACGCACTTTAAATAATGTACGAGTTTGACGGCTATCGGCCGGATTCCTAAGGCATCTTTCCTGACCCGTGGCCGCTTCTGAGCGGCCTCAGAAACGGCTTAGTATTTTTATTCTGACATAAAGACGTTAATCCTGCTCCGCTGTCCTCCTCCTCCTCCTAATTTGGAACGCTGTTTAAAACCTTGAGAGAGGCCTTTGTGATAACAAGTGGGCAGCCGAGGCTCCATAAGGTGCACAAAGAAGACTGCCACTAATTGCAGGGGGAAACTAACTAAGACACCACACCATAAACTAACAGTTTTTCCAGCTGGCGCGTTTGGTGTTTGCTGTGCGCTATACCCAACTCCGCCCTGTGAGCCGACTCGGGAGCTGGCTGGAGGTGTCACACACAACACAGCGCCACCTGCAGACATGTAGGGCGTGAAACATCACGAGTGAAATCTGGCGTTCTCAGAGGCGGATGGACCTGTGTTAGCAGGGGTGGCTGTTGTATGGGCGATGCTGGAGAGGTGCTACAGTTGTTCTGCTGAAATTATGCAGCAGCACAGAGGTCCATGTGAAGTGTTTCACTATTCGCCGATTCTCAGCATAATGGTGGCACAGAAATGTGGAGGAGGGTTGGCCTTATGTTAGCATGTGTATGTGACATGCACAACGGCCAAAGATGCTCTCGGGTCATTTCACAGCCACTCCTAAACAGATAGGAAATCGGGGAAGTATCGTGCATATGAAGTCATAAGACAAAGGAATGTAAGGGGCAGATTCTCAAATTGCATAGAGCAACCGATCAGGGTTGAAGTCTGACATCACTTAATTCTGAGTTTCGGAAATCTAGATCTTTATTTCTTTCCTGAATTCTAGATGGCCGTTGATGGCCTTACTTTCTTTGGGATTGTGTCCACAGTCTTCATGTCTCCATGTTTTTGAAATTTTATGACTCTGTAATCTCAGTTTAGATTGTAGGAAAATTGCTGTCTGCCCATCGCATGCGCGGTGTGCAATGCAGAAAGTGCAGGAGTCATATGAGCCTATCTGCTTATGTTTAGGACTTGTTTCGCTGCACCATTCTGAAATCATTATAGAGTGGCATTTATTTTTTAGAGAGGCCAATGTAGAGCTCATTGGTATACTCTAGAAGTGACTTTACCTGAGCTAATTATGCTTGTAAACTCTATAGTAATCTCATTACGTAGAATGAGCCTCCATTCGCTTTTTTAGCTTGGAATTAAAGTGAAATGTTGAAACCCAAGAACATGCGAAAATGTTTCCCTTTAGTAGATTTGGTTGGCATTTGTCCCATCTGAAGAGGTCAGCTGGATAAAGGGTCATTATTTTGCCAAGATCCACAAGTGAGCATTTTGGTTTTGGAGACGTTAAGTTTAAAATCGTTAATTTGCGTCCTTTGTTCCACTGCCAGTATTAACCAAGTCCAAATATATTGACCTCTGATGGTCTTTCCAACTTTAAGATGAATTGAGTGTCATCAGCATAGTTGTAGGAGGGGAGGTTGAAAAAATCATGAAATTGGGAAAAGTGGATAGGTACTCGTTAAACAGGAAACGTGCGATTTTTGAGCTTTCTGGTACCCCCTACTCGACAGGTGATAGGTAAAGAGCTGAACGGAGGTGCAGTTACAATTTGTTTTATGTCCTTAAGGTAGGATTTTATCCCATTGGGAATGTACCCTGGATCTCTGTGCCCTACAGTCTATGGATTAATATTTAGTTGTAGGTCGTGTAGAATGCTGAAGACAAGTTGAGTAGGAGTAAATCAGTAACACTATTAGTGTCAACAGATTTCATGAGGCTTTCCCAGGTGGAGAATAGCAGCCGCGGTGCGTCCATTGGGGCGTAGGGGCGTAGCCCCACCAGCCCTGCTGCTTGGACCCGCGGCTGCCCTACAGTTAAATAATTAAAATAAATGTTTTACCAAATTACCATTTACTTTAGCGCAGCACCAAAATTATTCCGGCAGCGCCGGGCAGCACCCGACTTTATCGGGAGTGTGCAGGGGGGGGGGGCGGGCTGGCTGGTGTGGTGATTGATTTGAATGATGATTGACAGGTCTTTAAAAAAACTTTTTTTTTCCCCCGCATGTATGCTTCGGGCAGCAACTTGCCCGAGCATGCGCACCCAGGCCGGCCCCATTAGCTAGTAGGGGGGGGGGGTGCAGGACCTGCTGGTGGCAGCGCTGGCAGCAAAAGGGCGACAGGGCGAGCAGTCACTGTGCCCTCCAAGCCAATCCTGGTGCTGCATGCAGCGCCACTGCGCCAGGATTGGCCGGTCACCGCGCAGCACAGCAGCCGAGCGTGACGTAAGGTAAGCGTGCGTCGGATGACTCGGATCCGGTAACGGTCGGGTTCACTTCACTCTCATGCGCGTCGCCTGAGCCTCGTGGTCGTGACTCGTGGACGGTGTGTGGACACGCTGCAGCATCGGGCCTGCTGCTCCATCTCTTCACGCCTGGGGGGACACACAGGTAGGATGCGTCTTCTGATTGTTAATGAGTGGAATGGCATTTTTAATCCGTTGCTGTACCTTAAATAAGAGAAAAAAACTTCATTATGTGATTGAAAATGTCAGAATTGTTTTTAAAAAAAGCCCTTTGCTTTGTTAAGCGCATTATGTTAGCAGAATGGGAAGATTGTTGAAGCTGTTTCTGTTTACCTTGGCTTTTATTAATAGAATTTGGATAAAACAATGGACAAAAGTAAAGCTATGAAGAGTGGTTTGAGCTGTCTTCATGGTGATGAAACCCTTATCCTATATTTCATAGACACCCGTTAATTATGAAAAATGACAACACATAACATAATACAGTCTGTGCATTTGCATATATATATAATGCACCCACACATATATATGTATAAATGAATAAATATATAAATATGTGTGTGTGTGGAATGGGATTTGCCGGTATTTCCCTCACAAGCATTTTTGGTAAAAATGTCTGGCAAAATATAATGTACTTATCAAGTCTCTTCAGTGCACAAATTACATAAAGTTGTGTAATGAGAAATTTCAAGTAATGTCAGGAATGTAGCGTAAATCAACATTTGGCAATCACACTACTTTTGCCAGCATTATTAAAATTTCTCCCAGGCCTAGTTACGGTTCAGTGAACACAAAACTGAAAACGTCCTGAAATTCACCAGTTATGGTGTGCAACATACAATGCACACCATTACTCATCCCTCCACTATATTTTGCTCTTTGTTTGTAGGCAGCTTTTTAAAGAAAATATTCCTGGACAGTACTGAACATGGCAGTGGGTATGAGTTATTTTGTACATTCTGCCATGCACACTGTAATTGGCACATTTCATGGCTTTTTCAGTTTTGTGTTCGCTGGACCAAAACTGATTCTTAACTGTGGTATTTCTTCAGCGAAGTTAATGTGTTTTTATGACGTACTACATGCGCTCCTGAGAGTTTTGCTTAAGACTTGATATAATCGACAGAAAACTAACCTTTCTAAACATGTGACTAATTTTGTGTGGATTCAGTAAATGATGCCAAATTTATTAGCACATGGAAACTTCCTGTTGAAATCGTCTTCACCCCCTTTGCTGAACGTGGATGACATTGAGACAACATAGAATAGACTAGACAATGACAACGGATTTGAAACATTAGAAAGTGTAAAATGTAAGTATTCTACGAACAGTTCATAAAATTGAAATAGGTAATTTCTCCGCAGTGTATAACGGCTGTCGTAACACAGGAAGGAGTGGATTACTGGACAGTACTCGAGGGGAGGAGCAGGGCTAACAGTGACAGGGAGATGTTTTTGCAGTTTTTTATAGCGCTAAATCAACCCGAAGGTATCAGGGCGCTTTACTTGAGCACCAGTTACATGACAGAGGAACACATTCATTATTAAGGCACGGGGAGAGTTCAAAATCACAGGACGTTTGAACCTCCTGCCAGACTGGAACCTCGTGCCGGAACTTCAAGGTCGGCCGCTCTAGCCGTGAAACCACATCCTCTCCCATCTTGGATACGGCGATGTGGCCCAGTAGAAATCATTTTAATTTGTACAATGAAGGTGGAGCGCTGTTTGAACAAGTGATGAGAATGCGGACTATGATAAAAAGTTCCATTTATTTTAAATGAAGACTTTAAAAAACCCTGCATTTTATATTGATTCGAAAGGCGCGTGCCTTCCCAGCGGCATCAGAAGCAAAATCCTGTGAATGGAACGCTTATGATGTAACATCACTGTGATGTCACGAGGCGCAGGGCAAATGCAGGGGGAGTCCGTCCCCGCAGTAGAGAGGAAAGGAGAGACCACTGTTGAGGAAGTGTTTCGGGCAGGAGGGGATTTTCTTTCAGGTTCATCTATTAATGTAATAACTGCACTTTCACAATTGCTTTATTAACCTTCCTGCTTTCTCAAATTTGCTTGAAAATGCATGATTTTTCTTCTTTTTTTTCAAAATTTTCTTGGGAGGGGTTACCCCCCCAAACCCCACTTTTGGTGTTCGGGCTCGCTCGCTGCACTCGCTCGCTACGGTGCTGTATGCTAATTCGTTTGCGCCCCACCACTTTAAAATCTCACCCACCGCCCCTGGAGAATAGTGCTTATTCATGATTCTTGAGGTGTAGATACTGTCTGCCTGATAGTAGTTGGTTTTATTCGATAAAACCATTCATCTGGGTGAAAGTTGCTTCGTTAATAAGTTTATCTATGAAAGGCTTATTACTTATTGGCCTATAGTTTATGGGGCAACCTAGTCAGGTGCTTGCTTCCTTAGGAATGGTTTCATGTAAGATTTTTTCAGGTCACTTCGAAACTCTCCAGTTGATATTGGGGTGTTGGTGATCACTTTTGCCAATATGGCACCCATTCTAGGTGGTTTACTTTGAAAATGTTTGGAGAGCAAAGGTCTGCAGGGGGCCTGCCTGGTTTAGACTTTACGTTAGATTGATATAATTTTCTGTTAGCTTGTTGATTGAAGAAGACTTTAGATTCTGTGGTGTAGGTGGGTCCTACTGGTACAGCAAGCAGTGGGAGGTTGTTGCTTGTTTTTTAGAGGAAGTGCGGGTCGAGATCAATAGCTTTATCGATGCAGTGTTTGCTGAGGCAATGCAGAGTTGTTTAGATTGTTTTGTGGTAGATGAGTTATAGGTTGATTATGGAAATCAACAACAGTTTTGGGCATGTAGCATCAGAGGTGTGGTGAGAGCAGTGAAATCACTTTTTGATGGCTGTTCTGTGGTGTGTGTGTTATCTTTGAAGTTGCTTTCACCTTTGAAGTTTTACATTCATCTACATTGGTGTTCGAGGCATTTGTTTTTTAAAGTTTTACGGTCAAGTTGAACTAGCCCACCTGCTGTCCTTTTGTCCAAAGCTGTGTTGTTTTGAAGGGGATACCCTGTAAAAAAAACAACTATTATCCATTGGTGGAACTACATTATCCACATTACCAGTTCTGAGGTGTGTCAGGTACTGAGTTTATCCTGGAAGGAAATAAGGTTGAAATTCTTCCAGGTGATAGTAAATGATGTAGTTGTTAAGATCAGCAGATGGTTTATCTGCTGTGAGAGGTTGAGTATGAAATTAAAGATCTGGTGGAATTGTTTCCTTTAGCTAAGGTTAGTCCTCTTATGGCAAATATAGCCTGAATAATGTGGCCTTCATAGTGGGTGGACTCAGAGATCAATTGATGGAAGTCAAGTGTGCCCCTGTTGGTGACTGAGCATGGGGTCTGGTGTGGTGCAGTTTGTAGACCCAGGTGTTGGGATCTCCAAGGATAGAGAGTTGGATGGTCCAGGTCCAGTGTAATATATGTTATTGAGTCCAGGAAAGTAATCTGCGAAAGCTTGGTTGTATGAGGAAGGTTGATAGATGAGAAGAAAGTAGGCTTTGAATGTCTACTGTGGTACACAGCTAACAAGTGACTATTTTTATTCTGAGGCAGAGCAGTGTTTAATGTTAGGCATTTTTGTTAACTTCAGTTATCCCTTCGCTCTTCTTTCTATTTGCACGAAGAGGGTTAAGAATCAATCAAAGGTTGCCTCATGTAGCATATAGAGAAATGTACACTGCGAGTGCTGAGAGATGGGTATACGTGATTAGGAGATAAAGTAGGAGTGGATGGCTGATAGGCAAATACCGTGGCGGTATGTTGACTGGGTTGAAAGAAAGTTTGAAGAAAATTATAGGGAAGCAGTACTTAAGAGAATAGGTGGTAGGAGAAGTACTAGTAGTAGGTTCTGTTGGTGTTCAGATGTATTACTTTTAGGACAGACATTACAGTCAGGGGCATGAGTAAACTGAGGTGGGTTAAATCCATTAATGAGGGACTTTTGAGATCTGTAATTGGAGGTGGAGCGAATCACAGATGTGTTTGTACTTGAGAGAAGAATATGGAGGATAGAAGGTAGAGACATAGGTGGAAGTAGGGTAGGAAAGCCAGAGTGTTAGCATACAATGAAGACCTGGTAGTTGCTGTTAGGGATGACAAGGTGGAGTGAGTAGGATTTGAGACAGAAGGAGTGTGTTGTATAGAGGAGTGAGGATTGGGAGGAGAGGTTAGGGTGGGGGAGAATTGGTAGGCGGTGCAGTGTGACACAGAATGTCTTAGGAATAGATGAATTTCTCTTATGAATGCATTTCTACAGATGGGAACGTTCTCATTTGCAAGATTCGTAGTTATTCTTTTTTGATAATCACATGTCTGCTGTTATCAATTCTCTGTCAAATATGCACCCTGCTGTCATGCTGTATGTAGACTTTCTAGTTCCCTGATTCCAGTTGGCATCACGATCAGTGATGGTTTCTCCATTGTTTGCAGAGTGGGAAATGCAGTAGTTTCATTACTTTTGGAGTTATTTGACTCCGTCTTGATAGGTCCCAGTGCTGGGTTAACTACATTTTTTCGGTCTCGCCTGAGCCAGCGCATGCGCTGCTCTGGTGAGACATTTAGTAAGTGGGCTTTCAAAAGTCCGACCACAGCTTTTGAGGTGGCATTGAGCGTGCGGTTACGCACACAATGACGAGCAGAGGCACCAGCTGGGTTTCCTCTCTCGTCATGGTATGCGCACATCGCACACCACTCGCCAGCCTGCTTTCACTTTTGCCGTCGCGCGCACGCACCACACGGCTATGCCAATGCTTGTTTCTTTGACTTTTATAATCTCTCCACACATCCGTTAGACACGCGCGCACACACGCACCACTCGCGTGCTTGTTTTCTTTCACTTTCGTGGCAACAAGCACCCCATTCCGCGCTTTACCTTTAATGGCGGCAGTGCCCCTTTCTTTATACGCTTCTCGTCTAAAGACAGGGGCTTGGCCACCATTAAAGTGAAAGCACTAATAGGGCACTTTTACCTAAAAAAAAAATTCTTTGTCAACTACAGAAACAAATGTTTTGGGTTTTTTAAAGCACCCCATTCACACTTTCCCTTTAATAGCTGCCACACCACTTTATTTAGATGAGCTGCATCTATAATGGAGTTTCTGGCCAAGAAAATGCCAACCCTCACCCTCCCTTATTTCGTCCCCCACCTCTGAGGCACACTCCGTGCTGCCTCTCCCGGCAGCTTCCCAGGACTGGCTTCGCCACTTTCACCTAGCAGCCCAGCCATAGACGAGGGGGAGGAGGAAAAGGAAGCATCCGTCACCGTGAATATCCATGGGGCTCAGGTAAGAAAGCCATTCCACAATATAATGAGTGTAGATGGGGTTAAAGTATGTGTGTGTGTGTGTGTGTGTTTAATTGGCACTTGTGTTTACAGCTGATCCTCGTTAATTGCTTCAAACTTACGAGGATCGCATGAAAACACAACTGTTTGCAGCTTGTTTTTGCACTTGTTTCCTCTCCTACGTTGTGCCTGGTGGTGGTGCTAACTGTGGTGTGCTTGATCCGGGATTTGGACTTACGTTTTGTGGTTGCTCAGAGTCTTCAGATTTCGCATTTTTTCCTTTGGGTTTTATAATCTCTCCACACATCCGTACCTCCCTCCTACTCTCCAATTTTGCCACCTGTACTTTGTTTTCTTTTCCGCTACCTCGCTTTAGTTCTGGTCTTTCCTTTGATTGATCCAGCGTGACTTTTTTCTTCTTGTCTCTCCAACACCCTTCTGTCTCTGTCCTGCAGTCCAAAGGGTGTGTATTTATCAGGAAGCCTGCGTTTATAAATAGTTTGTAACGGCTCACCTTTGGTGTTTGCATGCAGCCTGGCTACAGTTTCTCAGTTTTTGGAAACCAGGTTGGTACAAGTCAGGTGGTGTCTCCAGACTAAGTGCCAACAGGGGTGGGCGGTGGTACAGTGCAATGGCATTGTGCTTTAAAGGGATGCTCATTAGTGGCTCTAGCGCGATCTCCTGGTCCGACTGTTGATGCACTCTTTCTCAATTACACTACACTTATTTGTACTTATCTGGCACCTCACGCTGCCTTACTGTAGCTTCCTGGACTTTTCTAGCAACCTGGCTGGTTAGACACCGAAGACCACCATGTGTTGTTCACCATAAGGTATTAAGCTTTTGTCATCTCTGTAGGACATATTTGATGGCGGGCATCCACTGGTCCTCAGCGATATGCTCCACAAATAGCTCGCTATCTTTCACTCTGCATACCTTTATATGTACCTACTCCCAGAATACTACTGAGGCCACTCTTAGGTGGTTAGTAGCACTGAATAAAATTCGTAAGCAAATGAAAATAAAAACCAACAACAGCATCACTCAGTGCCACAACAATATCATTCAGCACCACCACAGCATCACTCAGCGCCACCACAGCATCACTCAGGGCCACCACAGCATCACTCAGTGCCACAACAATATCACTCAGCACCACCACAGCATCACTCAGCGCCACCACAGCATCACTCAGTACCCCCACAGCATCACTCAGGGCCACAACAGCATCACTCAGTGCCACAACAATATCACTCAGCACCACCACAGCACAGCTTCAAGACATTGGCAAAGGCAATAGCTCTGGATAAACACTTATAAGGCCCTAAAGGCGAGACCTATTGGTAGGCTGTCCGGTTTTAGGGTTAAACCTATAATAACTGATAAAACCCCACTGAGAGGGAAATAGCCCTCACCAGTGTAAACATATAAACACTGAAAAAAACAGCACAACCACAAACTAAATGCCATTCAAAGAAAGGAAAAGGAGAGTGAAAGAGTCATTTTTATTTCTTCCTGAATGGGCCAATACAATGTACCTTTGTAATATCAGGTAGCAGTAAAAAAAGACTGGGCTAACATTATTCTGTTTGAGTTTTGTTGTTTAGGGATGTCACTAAAATATTGTTTCTTCCTTTTTTCAGTTTTGTGGTCTTTGGTCTAAGGATACAGGGTTAGAAGCATGTTTAGGTGTTTATTTATTTTATAAACTGTAGAGAATCAGGAAATATTAAAATCATATTTGATTTTTTGGCTACATTTGAGTCTTTCACTGATAGGAAAAATGTAGGTTTCATAAGAATCTTTACCAATATGTACCACCATGACCTTTACCCAAAGAGAATGGGTAAAAACCCTTGATAAATCAGCCCCCTTTTCTAGTGAGTCAGTATTGATAGTAGGTGAATTGCCAAACACCCCAGGCTTTAAACATTCAATGCAAGGTATAGTGACAGGTATATGTGAAAAGAGTGCAGTCACAAAGCATCTGGGACACTGGTGAAAATATGGCACCAGACTTTTGGAAAACATGGAAAGCAGTGTCACTTGGAATGCTGCTGCAAAAAGTTCTTACCAAGTTCAACAAAGATTGGAGTGATTTTGTTTGTATTTGCAGTGATTCAGCTACGTATATGAAAAAGTTGAGTGATGACCTGTCGCAATCGATACCTGAGCTGAAGTGCTGTAAGAGATCCTTGCCGCTTGTTAGATGATATGCTGAAAGCATCTTTACAATCTTCAGAGTTAATGAAGAATGCTATTGACTTTTCAGTCCATTCTGGTGCACTGTTTTGTTATGCACGGAAACCCTAAAACGCAAATGTTTCTAATTTTGTGCTTTGTGTGGCATCAAAGAAAGAGTCATCCCAACTGTGTCACTTAGCTGGTGGTTCTCAGTCCTACAGGCCATGAATGCTATATTATCCATAAGGCAACTGTTTACAGAACTTTGCTGAGTAATGATGCCAAAGGCAAGAAATGTGAGGATCTTTGATCACATATTGATAGTGATTTGAAAAAAGTACACTCTACTGCATTCTTAGATTTTTACTGGAAAGCAGGACTGCTGTAGTGGACATAATAAAAAAACTAGAGTCTACAAACACCCATGTCTATTAAGTGTTCAGCATAATTGATGTAGATGTGAAACATCTCCTTGAGAGTAGGCTGGACGACACTTTTAGTGACTTTGGCACTGCAACATATTCCATGTTAGAGTGCTTGCCACTTGGTAAGCAAAGAAATGTTGAGGAGCAATTCAGGAACGTTAATTTACAATGTATGAGAAATATCCCTTCACCAACCATGGCATTTGAAGTCAATGAAGCCTCACTGTGGTACTCTGCACAAGTTATAGATCCCTTCTGTAAAGGAAATTTTCTCTGGAGTTTCAAAAGTGCTGACTCATTTTTGACCGCTTCAATAACTCTGAGGCATATGCGCCCAGTTCAGCGCATATGTTGCAGAACCTGTCGTAGAGAATCACAATCTTCAGGTGCACCAGTATTGGCATGGAAAGCTATGTCAATGGTCAGAGTTAGCAAATTGTATACTGGCTAATTTGGCGTTGCCTGTCTCAAGTGCCAATGTTGAGAGGACCTTTTCACAGATAAAAGTTTACATGGGAAGGAAAGAGCGAGCATGCATGACCAAAGACTCACTGAAGAAGTATTGTATGGTGTTCTACGATAAGTTTGGTTTGTAAAAATGTATTTGGACCTCATTTACACTGTACGTACACTGTCTATATACCATGCACTATCAGTGCAGAAAGCAAGCAATAATAAAAGCAAAAAGTTCCATAAACACCAGAAAACCACTGTTTCTGTCGTTTTTAATTGCGTGAAAATGTGTAACCACTGATAGCCACTGTTTTTATAAGGTATTGAAATCACTGAAAAAACCCCACCAGAATTTACCAAAAATAGAAACTGAAAACAGAAAAGCCTACCTATTGGCTATGCCAATGCTTGTTATTGTTGCTTCTTGAATGTATTGACTTTAGTCATTTCAGGCTATCATATTTTTTGTAGTGGGCTGATTCGGGGGCTCCTGTTTTTGTGCACCACAGTATTGCAAACTCAGCTGAAGGATGAATGGTTATTTGAATACATACTGAATAAATACTAGATTTCAGTAGGTTTGAGTCGTTTGTAGGTTCTGAGATATGTGATGTAGGATTTTGTTCAATGGGTGACTTGGTCTGGGGCAACAGAAGCTTGGCTACGAGATTGTGGTGCTCCTGACATCTTTTTTGGGTCTTTTTTCTAAATAATGAGTAATAAATTCTGGGGCAGTGCAAACTCTGGTATGAGAGTTGCTCTGGCAATTTGACGTTTTTATTGTTGTATACGTTTTTATTGGCATTTTCATAATCACTATAACAATGCTTGCATAGTTACAAAAACACAGTATTTCAATGAAGAAACAACTCTTACAGCCGCCCCCTGACTCCAGCATAATCTCAACACAATGGAAATGTACAGTGCAATGTTGTTGGTATCCATGGCAAATCAAAGTTTAACGTTTACCTGACATAAGCTAGAAGTCATCTTACAATCCCCATCATGACCCTGCCATCTCCTCACCCTCTCGCATACCTACGGAGGCAACTCATCCGGGGGGTTGGGGGCACATAGTTCAGAGAACATCACCACCCAGGCTTGCATGTCATCTTCCAGTTTATTGTCCCTGTGTAACGCCCTGAACGGCTCAGGATCGTTTAACAGACACGATAATGAGAACGCAACCACTTGTGAAGGGTTAGTTATTTTAATGAAGGCAAAAATAATACAAGGAATAAACAAAGGTTATAGTCACTGGAATCCTCCAGGCTAAGTACGTTACCAGCCCACAGCACGGATGGTCCTAACCGTCCTCTGCATATACGCCGATCCCGGCGTATGCCAACAGAGGGCAGAAATGAAATGGCCGACAATGCCAATCGGTAGGCTGTGAGGGGCACGAAGAGTGTTGGGGAGAATCGAGGAGTCAGGGAAACACCCAGCCGGGGTCTCTACCTGAAGGGAGCAGCCGCTCAACCTCTTCCTCAGACTGCACCGGGACGCGGAGTCACATCCTGGTGATGCGTCACCGATACCCCAATCACAAGCAAAGAAGACTGAACCGAGAGCAGCCGCTCGATCGATCCTGTGGACTTCCGAGTCTGTAACGCGGCAAACACCTCCTGGTGTGCGTTACAGCTGGCAGTCCCTGTATCTCTGGTCGGGCTGGGAGTTACGACTCCAACCAGCAAAAGCGCCACTGCGCTTTGACTCAGCCGAGTCAAAAAGCGAAGCTCAATGGTTATCCGGTAGAGCTTCCGGGTCCTTCACAGGTGACGATGGGGCAAGACACGGCCCAGGGAGTAACGACTCGACCTACCTCCGTTCTTGCCTTACTGGAGCACCACTCCGGAACACTGCTCTTCACTAAGCAGGTACGTCGGTGTAAACACAATATCCGACAGCGTTGTACCTCCCGGTTCCTCCCTTTATAGGGCGTGTTTTCCTTGAGTTATGTAACAGCTCTCCTGTTTACATAAGGGCGTGTTTTCCTTGAGTTATGTAACAGCTCTCCTGTTTACATAAGGGCGTGTTTTCCTTGAGTTATGTAACAGCTCTCCTGTTTACATAAGGGCGTGTTTTCCTTGAGTTATGTAACAGCTCTCCTGTTTACATAAGGGCGTGTTTTCCTTGAGTTATGTAACAGCTCTCCTGTTTACATAACCTCTCAACCGCTAAGCATCCTGGGAGATGTAGTCCGTTTTCGCTGGTTACCGTTTTCCTCCCCTCGCATGACAGGAATTCTTGACAGTACATCCTCCCTCTCAGCGGCTCCCCACGGGTCCAGCGCTGGCAGGAAAACGCCGATGGAACAAGGAGACCAAGCGCGGAGCATGAACCCCTTCAGCCGGTTCCCATGACTGCTCCTCCAGGCCATAGCCTTTCCACGCAACCAGGTACCACAGCTTCCCCCTGCGCCATTTGGACGCCCGTATGCCCGACACTTCATACTCCACCTCCGACTCCACGCATACCGGCCTAGGTGTCCCAGACGGCTTGGAGGGTGCTGGTTTGAGCAATGATACATGAAAGACAGGGTGTATCCGCAATGACTGGGGCAAGCACACCTTCACGTTCACGGGATCCATACACTTGGTAATTCGATAGGGGCCCATGTACCTGGGATGGAACACACTGTTCTTTCGAAACCTCATGTTTCTTGTGGATATCCAGACATAGTCTCCAGTGCGGTACAGTGGCCCGGGCCATCTCTTCCTGTCTGCCGCAGCCTTGTATCTTCTCTTGGCCTCTATTAGGACAGCCCTTGTGCGCATCAACGTGTCTTTTATGTGTGCCACCCTGTCCGCTGTGGCGGGAATCCTGTCCTCTCTGAACGGATGTAGAAATGGCAAGAACCTGGGATGTTGGCCATAGTTGATGTAGAACGGAGATGACTGTGTGGAGCTGTGAGTGGCGTTGTTATAGGCGATCTCTGCAACCCATAGCAAGTCGACCCATTCTTCCCTGCCCTGGTCCACAAAACATCGCAGATACTGTTTGAGCGTTTGGTTCAGGCGCTCGGTTTGGCCGTCCGTTTGAGGGTGGTAGCTGGTGGACAAGGCGGTCTTAACATGCAGCGCAGTGCACCAAGTCTTCCAGAATTGCGCAGTAAACTGCGACCCCCGGTCCGACACGATCACCCCAGGTAATCTATGCAGTCGTACCACATTCTTTAGGAGTAGTGACGCCAATTCCTCGGCCGTAGGGACTCTCTTGCAGGGGATGAAGTGCCCCATTTTCGTCAAGTAATCCACCACCACCAGTATTGCCGTCATCCCCTGGTCTACCGGTAGGCCCACCACGAAGTCCAGTGATATGCTATCCCATGGTCTATCCGGGGTCGGAAGTGGATGTAAGAGCCCTTGGGTTCGGCCATGGTCGGCCTTCATGGTAGCACACGTAGGACACTCCTGTCCCTACCTCCTGACATCCACTCTCATGGTTGGCCACCAGAAATGCCGTCCCATGCTAGCCACCGTTTTTTCAAAGCCCAAATGACCTGCGCATGGAGAGTCATGGCACCAGATGAATGCTTGTTTCCTTAGCCTAGGCGTGGGTATCAATAGACACCTGCCCTTCAGGGGTATCCCGTCCTTCAGCTGCCATTCTCTGTGACTGAGGAGCCACCTCCGCCATGCGAATGACCTGATCCCTCTCTTTATTCCCCTCAGGAAAGTATCCGGTTGGATAACCCCCAATACCATCCTCGGGGAAATGATGGAATGCTCGGTCGCAGGCAATGGTTCCTTAACTGCAGATTGACGGGACAGGGCGTCCGCCTTCCGGTTTTCCGTCCCCGGCCGATATGTGATGCGGAAGTTGAACCCCGCAAAGAAGATCATCCACTGCAGCTGTCTGGGAGAAAGGTGTCTTGTGGCCGTCATGAACTGTAGGTTCCGATGGTCCGTGTACACCGATACCACATGTCTTGCCCCCATCAACCAATGCCTCCATTCGGTGAAGGCGTCCTTGATTGTGAGAAGCTCCTTCTCCGCAATATGGTAGTTGCGTTCAGCGTCGTTGAGTTTGCGGGACATGTACGCAACGGGATGAAGCACCCCTGTGTCGTGGTTGCGTTGGGACAAGATAGCCCCCAGCGCCACATCCGATGCGTCCGCTTCCACCACGTAGGGGAGATCCGGATCGGGGTGAGCCAACACCGGCGCCTTACCAAAGGCGCTTTTCAGGGCCTCAAAGGCTTTGTTCGCTTCAGGGGACCAGACAAACTCCTTGGACTTCCTCAGTAGCTGTGTGATTGGGGCCACCAATCCTGAAAATCCATCTATAAACCGCCTGTAAAAGTTGGCGAAGCCAATGAAACTTTGGACGTCCTTCACGCTTTGGGGCACCGGCCATTCTTTCACCGCCTTGATCTTTCGTTCTGCCATCTCCTGTCCCTCTGGACTCAGCATCACTCCGAGGAATTCCACGGATGTGACGTGGAAGTCACACTTGCTGAGTTTACAAAACAGCATGTTTTCCCTCAGCTTTTGGAGCACAGCTTTGACGTGGTGTACGTGCTCCTCCACACTGGACGAATAGATGAGGATGTCGTCGATATATACGACCACGTAGATATCCAACTCCTCTCTGAATACCTCATTCAAAAAGTACTGAAAGGCTGCCGGGGCGTTGCACAGACCGAACGGCATGACGAGGTACTCAAAAAGGCCGAACCTGGTCTTAAAGGCGGTCTTCCACTCGTCTCCGTCCCTCATGCGCACCAGATGGTATGCCCCTTTCAAATCCAACTTGGTGTAGATACGAGCTTTCTTGACCTGTTCCAGAAGTACACTGATGAGAGGCAAGGGGTACCGATTCTTTACGGTTATCGCATTCAATGCCCTAAAGTCCACACAGGCTCTCAGCTCCCCATTAGCCTTCGGGATGAAGAAGAGTGGCGAGGCGGCCGGAGACTTGGACGGGCGGATGAATCCTAGCTTGAGGAGTTTATCCAGGTACCCCCGGAGATGCACGTTTTCAGGCTCCGTCAGGGCATACAGCCTGCCGCTGGGAACGCTGGCCCCTGGCACCAGGTCGATCTGGCAGTCAAACTGTCTATGTGGTGGTAGCACTTCCGCCTTCACCTCATCAAATACATCCTCAAAACTGTGATAAGCCTGGGGGAGAGCCACATCTTTTTCTGCCGCTGTAGCCACCGTCTGACTCCCGCTCTCATCTGCGTCAAGGGATTCCGTTCTTATTCCACAATGCAGGATGCAATACGGTGACGTCAGTTCGATGCGATGTGTTGGCCAATCCACAGAGGGGTTGTGTTTCTGTAGCCACGGCAATCCCAATATGACGCCATATTGGGGCGCTCGGATGATGTTAAAATCGATTTGTTCCAAATGGTTCCTCCCACATCTCATCGGAAGGACCCCCGTGTGCTGCCCGATGGGCCCCGTCACCAATCGCCTTCCGTCTACAGCATAGACGTCTTCGGGTACAGCTTTGGGAAGAAGCACTAGCCCTAGCCTGCATGCCTCGTTGTGGTCCATAAACATGCCAGTGGCCCCTGAATCCACCATGGCCACAACGGGTATCCACTGGTCATGCACTCCCACGTGCACCGTGAGAAACAGGTGTCGTTGTCCCTTAGTGACCGAGTTGGAAAGTGAAGGGATGGATGAGTGACTCCGAGATGCCCCTTCTTTGGTGTGGGAGTCCTCTAGTTTTCCGCCGGTACGTCCACCACGGCTGTTACCGACCGGTTGGCCCGATAACGTGACGTCTTCGGTTTGGCAGGGCATTCACGTACGTAGTGGCCTTTTTTGCCACAATATAGGCACAATCCTTGTTTACGGCGTGACTCTTTCTCCGTGGCTGTGAGGCTCGCTCGTATTGCGCCGATGTCCATGGGTTCTCCCTTGGATGCGGTGGAAGTTTCAGGACTTCCCACTGTCACATAGGATGGAAGGGATTTTCCTTTTCTCCCATGATCCCCCTTTCTTTCACTTAGCCTATGTTCCAGCCGTAATACCAGGTTGATAAGGCCCTCACATGTCTTGGGTTGTGGGTCAATATGAGCCACGGCGTCCTTGAGCTCATCGCACAGCCCGTGATGGAAGAGCGCCGTCTGTTTAGCAACAGGCCACTTGGTTTCCGCAACCAGCCTTCGGAACGCGTTGAGATACTGCACCAGGTCGTTGGATCCCTGTCTCAACTCAAGCATTTCACGGTCCGCCGTGTACGAGTCAGCCCTTCTGTCGAAGACCTTCAGGAATTCCTCGCGAAAAGCACCCCAATCACATAAGATGGGGTCGTCCCTGCTCACCAGAGGTACGGCCCATTGTGCCGCGTTTCCAGCCAAATAGGATATAAGGAAAGCCACACGAGCCTGACTCGTGGGGAACGCCCTTGGTTTGCACAATAAATGTAGCGCCACTTGTGTGAGGAATACCTGCACTGTGTTAGGATCCCCACTGTACCTCTCTGGTGTTGCCAAGGGGACGGCTACCGGCATTTCCACTACTACCGCAGGGGTCTGGTTCGTGAGGGAGGTGCTGGGCGTGAGCGGGTCCAATTGGATAGCATCCAGTCTGGCTTTTACATCGGCTGTTTCTTGCCTGGAGGCAGCCAATTCAATTTGCACGGTCGCTAAAGCAGCCAGCACATCATCAAGTGTTGCCATGTCTGTTATCGACCGGGAGACAGTTAGTGTTATTAAGGTCGGATATTTTGTAACGCCCTGAACGGCTCAGGATCGTTTAACAGACACGATAATGAGAACGCAACCACTTGTGAAGGGTTAGTTATTTTAATGAAGGCAAAAATAATACAAGGAATAAACAAAGGTTATAGTCACTGGAATCCTCCAGGCTAAGTACGTTACCAGCCCACAGCACGGATGGTCCTAACCGTCCTCTGCATATACGCCGATCCCGGCGTATGCCAACAGAGGGCAGAAATGAAATGGCCGACAATGCCAATCGGTAGGCTGTGAGGGGCACGAAGAGTGTTGGGGAGAATCGAGGAGTCAGGGAAACACCCAGCCGGGGTCTCTACCTGAAGGGAGCAGCCGCTCAACCTCTTCCTCAGACTGCACCGGGACGCGGAGTCACCTCCTGGTGATGCGTCACCGATACCCCAATCACAAGCAAAGAAGACTGAACCGAGAGCAGCCGCTCGATCGATCCTGTGGACTTCCGAGTCTGTAACGCGGCAAACACCTCCTGGTGTGCGTTACAGCTGGCAGTCCCTGTATCTCTGGTCGGGCTGGGAGTTACGACTCCAACCAGCAAAAGCGCCACTGCGCTTTGACTCAGCCGAGTCAAAAAGCGAAGCTCAATGGTTATCCGGTAGAGCTTCCGGGTCCTTCACAGGTGACGATGGGGCAAGACACGGCCCAGGGAGTAACGACTCGACCTACCTCCGTTCTTGCCTTACTGGAGCACCACTCCGGAACACTGCTCTTCACTAAGCAGGTACGTCGGTGTAAACACAATATCCGACAGCGTTGTACCTCCCGGTTCCTCCCTTTATAGGGCGTGTTTTCCTTGAGTTATGTAACAGCTCTCCTGTTTACATAAGGGCGTGTTTTCCTTGAGTTATGTAACAGCTCTCCTGTTTACATAAGGGCGTGTTTTCCTTGAGTTATGTAACAGCTCTCCTGTTTACATAACCTCTCAACCGCTAAGCATCCTGGGAGATGTAGTCCGTTTTCGCTGGTTACCGTTTTCCTCCCCTCGCATGACAGGAATTCTTGACACCCTGCACGTTTTACGCATATGTAGATCCTGTGCATGAGAACCAGCGGTGTACTCTTCATAAAGCATGACCACAGCTAAGAGAATCAAAGGTATACATGCTTTTTAATTTAATTTTTTTTAAATTCACTATAAAGTATATATTTTAATTTAATACCTATTTCCCTGAAATGTATATTGACCTTAAAAACCACTAGTTTTTGTAGGAATAATGCTGTCGAGGTAATAGCCAGATTGTTGGAGAGGCACTGGTACTTCCAGCAAGCAAGGAAACAAGTCCTTCTAACATATCGGCATTGGCCAATATATTATCTTAGTATCCTTTGCTAACACAAGTACAAGAGGTTAAAATGCAGGAACGGAAAGACTTGGAGAAGATTTTGAAGTCACAATATATGGTCACACTTTACCCTTTAAAGGGAGAAGGGTAATGTGTACTGCTATGGATGTATGTACTGGAAAAAATGAAATAAAAATGTAAAAGAAATGGGATTTATCTCATGTTTCCATATAGGTGGTTACTCTGCTCTCCATTGCCGTGCAGCGTCCCTTATATTCTCACATGATTCATACCCACTCAGTCAAGTGGATAAGTGTGTGACCACTGCCCCTGCAAATCTGGCTTTGCTAGTTCCCCAGATTTAGGCGTGAGGATACCAGGGGCCCAAATCATCAGGGATTCTGGGTGGCATCCAGACCAGGAATGTCAGGCCCAAATCTCCTAGTTTTCCTAATTTTAGGGACAATATTGTGCCAAAATCCATATCCATTTCCCACCTGGGTCCGGAGTTGCAGGCTGAGGCCAGGTGATACTGGGCAGGTTGTGATAGCCCAGAGCAGAGTCCCCGGGGAATGCCACTCCAGGTACTCACGACCACAGTGGTTAGAAGGAATCATCATGTTTTAGCCGGGAAGCCAAATGCTACACTGAAGGCAGAGCCACCAAAGGTTCTGTTCCAAGGAAACCTACTTGGGCGCATTTGGAGTGGCCAGGGTTCCCTAGCTGGCTCTTTGCTACCCCTGGCACTGCTCTTGCGACCCCTGGCATCCTCAATCACAATAGCAGTACCAGGGACTGATGCAAAACAGGGCAATGATGAGCCCAGTTCACTTTCTATTGATACAGACACTCTATCTGGGGAACATTCATTCATTACAATGTGATTCACACTTAAGAATGCCTTTATTTTCGGAAATAAAAACATTCTTAAGTGCATGTGATGTACACTCGAATTAATAAAATGTTATCCTGTTGGTGAACTAACAAAAAACATCATTTCAGTGATCACGTGTGCATGCAGTGGAAGGCCTCTCTCTGTCCTGATATAATGCAGCGGGCCCGAAACTGATCTCTTTATCCAGGCCCCAATGCCTTCTGCTAAACGTAAATCTTTCATTTGCATGGCCGTGCAAAAACAACATTCGTGGTTTCTAGCGCCAGCTCTCACTGATGTCTATTGAAACAAGCAAAAAGCCGGGATTTGGCCAATAGGTCTAGTTTTGACTGCTGATCTTTGGCCTTTACCATTTCTTGTGTTCATTAGAAATTGTTTTTTTTGTATAATGATATCACAAAAACAATTCAAAAATGGCTGATGAATCATGCATACACGTGTACGGACAGGTGAGGATTTTCAAATGCTTTTGTAATACAGATTTACAAAACCCATTGAAGTCGTCCACCTATATGTTCACATGCAGGTGCACAGGTGACCATTTTGGAATGCATTTGTGATAACATTTTACAGAAACAATTTCAAAAGAAAAAATTATAGTTAGCTGAACGCATATGCTCTAGAGAAAGAGATCATCATTTTTCAGTGCCAGCTCCCCCCCCTTGTCCTGGGAAGACATCAAGGTCCTGTGATGTCACTTTCTATGATGTCATTCTGATCAAAGGCTGTGTGGCATCACTCCCGCTACCCTTGGTTTTTTGGGTGAATCGACATCCATGGGAACCTATTTGCTGACCAGTTAGAGGAGAAGGTAAAAGTAAAAATGCAAAAGCAACTTTGCAGTGGTCAGTGTTACTGCTCTCCTCCCGCACAGCTCCACCGCTAAGCCCTGCCCCCTAAGCCTCCTGAGCTTGGTTACAGGGTGTTCGAGGCCCTTCTCCACACGCAGGCTACTCCCTGTGCCTCATCCCTGGTGTTCCAGTGGGAGAGCACTCTGCTCTTCTGCTGTTCTGTCTCTCTTGACTTTTTTCTCTCTGCCCTCTTTTCTCTTTTTTCTCTCTGCTCTCTTTTTTCTGTTCTCTCTTTGTTCTCTCTGCTCTCTTTTCTCTCTGCTCTCTCTCTTTTCTCTCACGCTCCATGAGTTTCGTCCCCGCCACTGCTGGCCCCGTGGCGCTTCCACCCTCCAGTATGTCCTTCCCGCTACCGGCTCCCAGCTGACTGCCCTCCACGGACCCCTACTTAATGGCGGCCTCCGCACGGCAAGAAGAGCTGGACCACTGACCTGGTCAGTGTGACTGCTCTCCCCCACGCAGCTCAACCACTAAGTGTTGCCCCCTAAGCCTCCTGAGCTCAGTTACAGGGGGTTCGGGGCCCTTCTCCACCCGCAGGCTACTCCTTGTGCCTCATCCCTGTTGGTCCAGTGGGAGAGCACTCTGCACTTCTGCTGTTCTGCCTCTCTTGGCTTTTTTCTCTGTGCCCTCTTTTCTCTT
Source organism: Triturus cristatus (assembly GCF_964204655.1). Lineage (NCBI taxonomy): Eukaryota > Metazoa > Chordata > Amphibia > Caudata > Salamandridae > Triturus > Triturus cristatus. The sequence continues at coordinate 931,035,869 of NC_140584.1, forward strand.
TTTTCTTTTTTCTCTGCTCTCTTTGTTATCTCTTTTCTCTCGCGCTCCCCGACTCACCCGATGTAGCCTTCCTCACAGAAACCTGGACCAATGCCATATTCGCACCCAACATCGCCACTGCCATTCCCGATGGATACAAGACCCTGCAAAAGGATCGACCCCCCCATCCAGGAGGAGGCATCACCATTGTCCACAAAAGCACCCTCCGCGTGACGATCACCACCCCGAACAACACAACGACCCTCATGGAGCACCTCCACTTTCAGATCAACCCTCAAATGACTCTCCGCTGAATCCTCATCTACAGCCCCGTGCTCCTTTCACCAACGCCATCACTGACCTCATCGCACCCCACGCCCTCGACTCCATAGACTACAACCTGCTCGAAGACCTAAACTTCCACCTGGACAACCACGTCGACCCAAACACCGCCTCCCTCCTAAAGAACCTCGCCAACATAGGACTCAAACAACTAGTCACCGTACCCACACACACATTGGGACACACACTCATCCTGTCTTTGCCGAAGGAAACAGCACCTCTTACAGCCACACCACAGAACTCCTCTGGTCAGATCACCACTGTAACCACTTCTCCTTCAAAAAAAAAAACCCGTACACAATCATGCCCACTGCCTCCCCCATTGAAGCTGGAACTAACTCACCGAAGACCAGCTCACCTCTGCCCTCATCTGCGCACCACCTCCGACTATGCCAGATACCAACACCACAGCACGCAACCTCCACTGCGGATCACGAACTGCGCCGACATACTCGCCCCCCTCAAGAAAGCCACAGGAATACACATCAAGAAAGCAAGTTGGTACACCCCTGCGCTCCAAGAAATAAATGCTCCTGCCGGCATCCCGAAAATACATGGAGGACCAATAAAACCCTGGAAACACGTGCCGCCTACAAAGCAGCCACCACCGCACAGAACCATCTCATCAAATCCACAAGGAAGAAATCCATCCAAGGCAGAATCCTCACCAACGCCCACAATACTAAAGAACTCTTCTTAATCATCAAGGTATTTGCCAAACCCTGCAGCAAATCAACAGACATCTCACTCTCCCAAGACCTCTGCAACAGACTTAGCACCTTCTTCCACATTAAAATCAAGATGATCTACAACTTCAAAAACCATGGCCTCCACACCACTCCTGCTCCCCTCCAAGCGATGCCACCTGACAAACCCTGCTCAATTGGACCCTGCTCATGGCAGAAGACACCTTGAGGACCATGAAAAGCATCCACTCCAGGGCACCCTCAGACCCCTTTCCACCCCACATCTTCCACAGATCCGCCTCAGCCATCGCACCCGAACTACGTCAGACGATCAACTGCTCCCTCGAGACTGCCACCTTCCCCGATGACTGGAAACACGCCGAGGTCAACTCCAAGAAAACAGTCCTCATCCAGGGCTTCACCCCTTCCGCATGGGATGCCTCCTGGTGGCCCCCCGCCCAAGAAATCCCCACACCCCGACGGACCATGCACAAAACCTCAGCATCATACTGGACTCATTGCTCACAATGAACCCAGCAGATAAATGCTGTATCCTCGACTTGCTTCAACACCCTCCGCATGCTTCGAAAGGCGTTCATATGGATCCCATCAGCATCCAGACAAACAGTCATGCTATGGCAACGCGCTCTACACCGGAATCAACAAGAAACTCCTTCGCAAACTCCAGACCGTACAGAGCGCCGCAGCCAGACTGATCCTCAACATCCCCCGTTGCAGCCATATCACCCAACACCTCCGCGATCTCCACTGGCTCCTATTCGAAAGAAGAAATACCTTCAAGCTCCTCATCCGTGCATAGAAGGCCCTGCACAACACCAGACCAACATACCTGAACAACCGCCTCTCCTTCCATCCACCCAAAAGACACCTTTGATCAGCCAACTTTCTCTCTAGCCACCGTCCCACGCATCTACAGGACCAGAACAGGAGGAAAGTCCTTCTCCTACCTCGCAGCCAAGGCCTAGAACGACCAACCACTCCAGCAAGCCCCCACACTGTCCCAGTTCAGGAAGGACCTCGAGACCTGGCTCTTCGGATGACACCAGAACTGAACGTGCCTTAAGACCCTCATTGATTGATTGAAAGGAACTGGGTTGCAAGGGTAAGGGCAACACGTGTACACAATATATATGCTCTATGCAGTTGTTTGGAGAGGTATGCTCCTGTGTTAAAGTCTATCTTAGTGGTTAGGCAGCTCTGATCCTGCCTGAGATGAGGGCAAAGGCACATTTTGCATTCGTAAAAGGATTTACACACAAAGAGGTATGTGTGTGAGTACATTTCCACAATGGCTGGAGAGTGGGCATTACAGGGCCTGACATTTGTAAACACACAGGGGTTGCACATTTGTGGGTATTCACAAACCATTTCCTGACCTCTTCACACACTAGAAACAGTCACACTCCTGTCAAGAGCTGGGAACCTCCTTATCACGGTGGGAAGGAACAGTCCCAAAATTAGTGGGGGTGTGCGTGAAGGGGTTTCTTCACTGGGAAACATATTTTTCCCTGGGATGATTCAAGGAAACTTAGCACGTGCACTTGCAGTTGAGCTATGTTTATTTATGTCAAGTGCATAAAATATGCCTCAAACATAATTCACACAATCTTTGAAGGCACATTAGAAAGCTGTGACTGGCCAAATTTCCAGGTAAACAGTAGGAAGGTGTGAATTCCAAAAAGTCAGAAACCTGTACCTACGCGAGGTTGGAAACCCACGGTGCAGAGTTCCAGGTGCTTTTTACCCGACTCCAAGGAGTATTGTCGGTCTTCAGTCGCTCTCACTCCCCCGGAAGGGAATGATGATAAGTCGTCGAAGGTGTGGATGCTGATGGAAACCTGCGGTGTGCTGAGTGACAGATGGTCCCGAAAGGACAAGTGACAGAAAGAATATTTACAGGGCCCTGCGTTGTCTTCAGAGGCCTTCAACATTCACATGATGAGCACTGAGAACTACTAGCTCCTTCGAGATAACGTCTGCCCAGATCACACTCGAATATACTCTTCCAAGAGATCCGCAGCGTCAGCCCCTCCAGTCAGGCTAGTGTGGTGTCGCTGGGGGCCTATGCTGGTGAGCCCCCGGTGTAGGCCCAACACGTGGGGTGCAATAAATACACGGGACACTGGGGTGGTTTGGTTGTCGTCTCCGCAGCCGTGGCGCTTCTGCCTACGTGCCTGCGTGACGTCGTATTTATTGGGGAACTTCCAACTAACGTGCCCTGACGTGCACGCCATCGCGTGTCACGTCAGGGATGATATCGCGACACTACATTTCTCCCCAACACACAAAACAAAAATACATTATAACCCCAGATTCGTGATTGCACCCTCAGGTATGGACAGCAGGTTTTACAGTGTCCCTCACTTCTGCCCTCAGCATCTGCAGCCTGAAATTCCAACAACAAAAACTTAAACAGTCTTACTTGACGTAGTCTCGTAACCGGCAGGAGGGCGCGGGGTGCGGCCTCAGGTCATAGCGCACTCCGCCACGGTCCACCGCAGCATCCTGACCTCCACTCCCGGAGTCACCATCTGCGCCGTTCTCTCCGGTCTCGGGCACGCCAGCTGCTTCAGGTGGCAAGGTCTCTGGCTGGTGCTGCGTTGTGTCACGTCCTTGACCTGTGGACTCTGCTCCCCCACACGCCTGGCCCTCGGGTTCTAAGAGTCTCTCTTCTCGCGGCATGTCCCTCATAGCCCTGTCCTGGCGTCGTTCATCCACTCCGGAGGGCACGGGAACTTTCTTAAAGTATGAGACATTCCTCGTTATCCTTTCAGCACCTTTCCGGGCTGTCACGCACGTGCCTCGGACTTTCTCCACAGTCCAGGGCTGAGGTTCAAAGTTCAAACGAAACTTGCCCCCTGGCATCCGATTGCGGATCAGTACATTGTCACCTGGGGCCATTGGTGAGGACACAGCCCTCCGGCGGGCGTCGGCTTGAGCAAACGCTCCACGTCGATGCGCATCAATGGCACTGTCATTGGGAGTTTCGGGCTTCCATTCTGGGTGATGCGGTATTGAGTCGGTGACAACCCGCCCCATTAGCAAGTGCGCGGGTGCTACTCCCGTAATTGAGTGGGGCGTTTGGCGATAGCTGCGGAGAAATGTGAAGATGGCAAGTTCCACAGACTGGCTCTTTTCGTGGGCAATCCGTATCACTTTGTTGAGTGTCCTCATGAAGCGTTCAGCTTCTCCGTTCGCTTGAGGCCATCGGGGGGTGATTCGCCGGTGGTGAACCCCGAGAGCCTGTAGGTACGCCGCGAAGTCTTGGCTCTGAAAAGGTGACCCATTATCGGTTCTGATCTCCTTGACGATACCATGGGTTGCCATGATTTTCTCGAGCTTCGGGATTACTTCCTGAGCACTCAGAACAGTCAGTATTTCCACCTCCGGATACTTGGAGTGATCATCTATGGCCACCAAGGTGTGCCGTCCGTCTGGCAGGCTGCCAAAATCGACGCTGATCTTTGACCAGGGCCTCCTCGGGCGAGGCTCCATCACCACGGGGGCTGGCCGGGGCACTTCACCGGTTAGCTGACACGCCTGGCATTCTCGAACGGTGGCTTCCACAATTTCGTCCATGAGAGGGAACCATACTTTGGTTCGGAGCCTTGACTTAGTCTTGACCTTGCCCTGGTGACCGATGTGGGCCAGATCCACCACTCTCTGGGTGAGGGACATCGGTATGACCAGCCGGTGGCCTCTCAGCAAACATCCTGTCTCGTCTTCCGTCAGTTCTGTCCTCACATGGTACAGGCTCTCCATTATCTGCTTCGCCTGAGGCGTCAGGCTCTTCCACTCCTCTCTGACGCGGGTCCAGCTGTTGTCTCGGACCGCCACTCTTGCTCTTTGTAGGCACTCGTCTTCACTGGTGGCCTGAGACAGGCTAGCCATGGACACTGGCCGGGGGCATGACCGCGCCGTGACGCACCGGACATACTCTTCTGTTTCTGCCGCCTCCTTTATTTCTTTTGGAGTTGCTGTGCGAGGGTGGCGAGATAGGTAGTCCGCCGGGTTTCGCGCACCCGGCTGGTACTCAATCTTGCAGTTGTAGTCCGGCAGTTGCAACATCCACTTCTCTATCCTTGGCGGCGGCTTCGTGGAGGTGCCCGCAAACAGGGATACCAGTGGCTTATGGTCTGTGGTCACAACAAAGGGTTTGCCGTAGACATACAGGTGGAAGTGACGACACCCCCAATGAATGGCGATCGCCTCCTTTTCTATTTGGGAGTATATCTGCTCCGTCTCAGTGAGTGACCGGCTGGCAAAGGCCACCGGGGCCCACTCCTCGGCATTTGTCTACCGTTGCAGCAGGACCGCGCCAAGCCCGACTGGACCGGCATCGACAGCGATCTGTGTTAGCTTGGCCGGGTCGAAGAAGGCCAGCGTCGTGGCTTCTGAGAGTGCTTGTTTGACTTCCTCAAATGCTCGATTCTGGTCACTGTTCCATGTCCAGGGGGTTGACTCCTTTGTGAGTTCCTCAAATGCTCGATTCTGGTCACTGTTCCATGTCCAGGGGGTTGACTCCTTTGTGAGTTCTCTCAGTGGCGCTGTGAGGTTCGCCAGATCCTTGATGAACCTGCCACAGTAATTCACCATTCCTAGAAAACTCCTCACCTCCGTGACATTTGCAGGAGCGGCTGCCTCCTTGATATCCTTGACCTTGTCCGGATCCGGGTTGACGCCATCAGCTGAGAAAGTGTAGCCGAAGAACTGGATCTTCCGGCACAGGAATTCGCACTTCTCCCGATGTAGTGTGAGGCCTGCGTCTCGTATGCGTCGTAGCACCTGCACCAGCCTCTCATTGTGTTCCGCTACGGTCGTGGCATGGACCATGATGTCATCGCAGACGTTGATCGCTCCGGGGATTCCTGCGATCAGTTCTTGTATTACGTTCTGGAACACCTCCGCAGCGCTCGATACCCCGAAGCTCAGCCTCGTGTACCGCCTCAGACCTACATGGGTGGAGAACGTGGTTATGTTCCGGGATGCTTCGTCCAGAACTAATTGGTGATACCCCGAGCGTAAGTCCAGCTTTGAGAACCACTTGGCGCCGGCCATCTCCCCGACGATGTCATCGATGGTCGGGGTGATGTGTCGCTCCCTTTTGATGGCAGCGTTGGGGAGCCTCATGTCCACGCATATTCTGACAGCGCCTGGCTGCTTGGGTTTCTTCGCCACGACAATTGGCGACACCCACGGGGTCGGTCCGGATACTTTCTCAATGATCCCCGCTGCCTCTAGCTTCTTCAATTCCGCTTCCACCAGTGGCCTGAGGTGGAATGCTATGCGGCGATGCCGGAGGGCTATCGGCTGGACCGTGGGATCGATATGCAGGTGAACCTCTTTCCCCCGGAACTTGCCTATCCCTTGAAAGATTTCCTCGAACTCCTCCAGGGTGTGGTGTACTGATTCTTGGTGTACCCCAAACGCGAAGGTTACCACTCCCAGATCTTCTGCCGCCCGACAGCCCAGGAGCATGCCTTGCCCGTCTTCGGTGACGTAGACATTCGACGTGATTGACCTCGTCCCATGGGATATCACCGTTCTGAATTTTCCTCGTACCTTTAACGGTTCTTCCTGTCCATAGGCGAACACCGTGATTGTCGAGGGCTGGAGCGTGGGCTGTGGGCGCATGGATTTGTGCATCGCGGCAGCCATGATGTTGATGCTGGCTCCTGTGTCTACCACTGTCGTGACTTCTTGTGACCCTACTCGGATGCTGCATTGCGGCAGTCTCCTAGTCCGGCGGGCCGCCGTGCCTATCATGTGTACCCGGTGTATGACTTTTTCCTCCTCTTCATCGTCGTCCATGTCGCTGGCCCCCGGACCTCCTTCCTCGACCGTGTTAACGGCTTGGCGGGGCTTTCGGAAGCCCTTCGATCGGCACACTTTCTCAAAGTGGTTGAAACGTCCACACCCTCTGCACTTGGTCCCTCGCGCTGGGCACTCCGACGGGGTGTGGGGCGAGCCACCGCAGTACCCACAGGACTTTGGTTGTTCTTGAGCAGCCGGGCCTGGCTTTCGTCGGGGCCACCTCTGTTTAGGCTTGACTGCCACAGCGTTGACCGGCTCGGTCTTTACTGGCACTTGCAGGGCCGCCTCCATGTGCGCAGCGCGCGCCTTGGACAGTTCCTTCGTTCGGCCCATCGTCAGGATATCAGCTAGGGGCTTACCGGATTCCTCCAAGATCCTCTCCCTCAGCTTGGCGGACGCACACCCTTGTATTATCTGGCCTCTTATCTCCTCCGTCTCGTCCCGAAACCCGCAGGTGGCCGCTAAGTTCTTTAGACGAGCGTAGAATTTGTCAAGCGACTCCTCCGGCGATTGGCGCGCCTGGCGAAATATGAAGCGTTCATAGTCGCGGTTTGCCATTGGCTCAAAGTATTCGTTGAGTGCTGCTATGAGTGTCGTGTGCGTCTTGGGGGTGGCTTCCGCGAGCGTCTTCACTATATTGTGAATTTCTTTCCCACCTAGGTGAATTATCATTGCGCGCTTTTGATCTCTGTGGACCTTCGTGGCCTCGAAGAAGATGCGCACTCTGTCCTCCCAGTCTCTCCATCGGGCCGCTACCGTCGATGGGGACCCCTCGACAGAGAATGGCTCTATTGGCGGGATTGTCGCCATGTTGCACGTGCGTGGCTTGCGCGGGGTTGGACCTCCCTCTCACGTGTGCCCTAACGCTGGGCGAGACCTTCTGGCACGTGCGTGGCTGGCGCTGGGCTAGACCTCCTGCTCACATGCGCTCTAGCGCTAGGCGAGACCTTCTCCCTTGGGCAGTGCAGATTCCCCAGGGGGGGGCTCCAAGACAGCAGGGGGGTGTGGGCCAGCCAACTCCTTGTCCCACGAGGTTGAGGGCTCATGCAGGCTCAGGGGCACTTGATCCTACCTTCCAGGCAGCTGGTGATCAAGGTGACGCTATGTGTCCCAGCTGTCTTGTTTCCTTTATTTGGAGGCAGGGCACAACAGGCGCTGCGCGCTCCCCAGGTCAGGGGCAGGGCACGTGAGGTCACTGAAGCGCGCTGGGGCGCCGATGCCAGAGACGGCCCCAGCGCGAACAACCAGCCAAAACGGAGCGCTCCGGCGCTTCCGCGCACGTCCTTAGCGGACCTGTAACGCGGGGACCGCAGCGCGCTCCGTCGGGGCACGAGCACCGCAAGCGAGGAGCGCTGACGGCCGCCACACCAACCGGACGCGCAGAGCGGGAGCGGGGGCGGGATCCCACCCTCGTCGCCAACTTGTGGTGTCGCTGGGGGCCTATGCTGGTGAGCCCCCGGTGTAGGCCCAACACGTGGGGTGCAATAAATACACGGGACACTGGGGTGGTTTGGTTGTCGTCTCCGCAGCCGTGGCGCTTCTGCCTACGTGCCTGCGTGACATCGTATTTATTGGGGAACTTCCAACTAACGTGCCCTGACGTGCACGCCATCGCGTGTCACGTCAGGGATGATATCGCGACACTACAGGCTAGGAACTGCGGGCCGGCGCACTGCAGCCATTTCTGGCATCCTGCAAAAAGTCTCAGACTGAATGCTCTTTATCGCCCCCCAATGGCACTACTCAGAAGCATTTGTCTCTTCTTGGGAATCAGTGATGAACAGAGAGGGCGCTAGGGAATCAGCGTGCTGCACAATGTTTCGAGTGGAAAAGCCGCGTACTTGCACATCCAGCAGAGTTTTACCATTGTTGTGTCTGCTAGAATTGTGACAAGGATATCGAAATTGTGCAGCAAGATTATCTAAATTATGTGGAAAAAAAGCCAAATGATGTGGCTCATTTTATGGCCGTATTATTTTCAGCAATATTGCGGTAGAAATAACATCTATTGTGAAATCTGCTAATCATTTTAAGGCATCTGTTTCATTAAGGGTGAGATTATAAGGATTTCATTTGGTGTGCATATTATCGTTTGCATGGCGTTTGGAAGGTATAGCTTGATGTCCCAAGCATAACGTGCACATTTCAGTGGTTGATAGTTTTTAATTGATAACCATGGCTACACTCTAGCTGTAGTTTTTAAAGGAGTGACAAAGATTTTTTAAATAAAATATGCTCATGTGTTATAAGCAAAGCTACCCATAACTTCACTTTAATCGTTGTCTTTTTTATTGCTATTTTTTTAATCATATCCTGCCTGCAACAGTTCTCTTGTCCAATCAACCATGAGCAGCTTGACCCCGCTATGCGTGGTCTTCATTCACCTGAACCTACCTTTACACCTGGAAAGCCACACCGGCTGCAGGTTTCCAGAATGACTCTTGCACCTGCCATATGACTTTCTTAGGTCCGCCTATTTTCTGAGTAGATGTCCAATTCTGCACAGTGGGACGGGCAGCCGAATGAGTGAACACATATTTTGATTCTGTGGGGAAATGACATATTTTGGACCATAAACTTATGTTTGTGACCAAAACATACTCTTGTAGACAGTGGCAGCTGGCAGATAACATGGGTGGCGGTGCGGGGGCGGGTGAAGAAACCCCCCCAAAAAACACTTACCTCTTCGGCCGGCCACGTCTCTCCTCCGCTTCCCTGCTGACGTCCCAGAACAGAAGCAGGAAAACTGGAAGCACACTCAGGCTCCCCCCTAAGCCAATCACAATGCTGCAATGCAGCATTGTGATTGGTCTGAGCGCCGTGGTTCGAAGCTGAGACGGGGAATGGGAACCTGGGCATGTTCATCACCAGGCTGTGTAATGCAGCCTGGTGGGGTACATGCAAAGTGTGCATAACTGTTTGGCCAGCCCAAGACGGCCGGGAAAAAAAGGAAAACAGTCATGCACACTTAGCGTGTGCCCACCACCCCTTCCCCTGTGACTCCAGCCCCACCCTAACCCAGCCCCGCAGCTACCACCGCTTTGAAAGCAGTGGGACGACTCTCCTCCGCCTTAGCGGAGGAACCGTCCCTGCTTGTAAATAGGGCAGTGCTTAAAGAAAATCCTCTCTTCTCCGGTGTGCAGCGAGTATGAGGCTCCCCAAATGTGTTCCGTGTGAAAATAGTTGTAATGTGCATTTCAGTGCGCTTCAGTGTGCCACGCGTGACTATTCCAGGGCTTCAGGCTTCCATGCACCTGAAAGTCTTGATCTGTAGAAGGCTCTCCTCTACCCAGAAGATGCGAGATTCCAAAGCAAAGATCAGACCAGGGTTTCTTGATACTGAGTTGAGGTAATAACCAGTTTGAACTGAGTGGTGGGTCACAGTCGGAGCCTACCAGAGTGATCATAAGTCCCCAAAAGGGACAGGCAGTGCAGATCAGCAAAAGTACCAGTTCACAAGTTGGTGAAGGTTGAAGCTGCATGGACCCTTTGAAGAGAAGGTACCACTCCTTTATTCACGCTATCCAAGGAGTAGCAACCTCACATACGGCCTTATTACATTCAGCAAAGCTCTGGAGCAACAAATGTACCTTTATGTTGTTTGGAAAGTACTGTTCAAACCCAGGGGATACAGCTTTGGTCTGTCTCTGGGAAGAGACACCTTTTCAGGATCTTTCCATTCCTTTATAGTTTGCAAATTCTAGAAAATAGAGGAAGGTCTGGAATTGGGTATTCACTGAAGGTACCCACTGACTGCCAGCAATGCCTGCGGTAACTATAGTTACCACATCCCGGAGGTCTGCATTTTCTCTGTGCGTAAAGACACTTCTTCTGGTTTTGAACCAATATCTGTACAAACGAGATCTACATCAGGACCCTTGAAGTCAGTTAAGTCTGTGTCAGGCTTTTCAGGCTTATGGGAAGGAGCATTTGTCCAAAAAAGCATTTAGAGTAATATCCCTGGTTACTTCTTTTACTCTCATCCCAAGATCTTTCAAAGAAAAGGACAGATCAGCCAGATAAGTTATGGCATGTACCTAGGGGTGTAGTGAAACCCCCGTTTTGGCAGCTCCAGTGGGCGTGGGGCTCTTCACGCACCTCTTCTGTCTGCAGCTAGGCAGACAAAAGCTCATAAACAACACTATGAAGGAATACAGCGTCAATAGAAGAGCAAGCAGGAGCAAGGAAACACAAAGCATTGGTAAATAGAAAAGGGAAGGAAGGAATATTGAATAGAAGTAAGGGGAAGGGAAGGATGAATGGATGAGCGGGTGGATGAATGAGTGGGTGAATGAATGTGTGCATAGAAGGGTAAATGGGTGAAAGAATGAGTGAATGGATACGTGGGTAGACAGGTGAAAGCATAGTCCAGTAGCTGGGTGGGTGAATGGGTGAATGAATGGATAGGGAGATGAACATGTGAAAGGATGGTAAAGGGATAGATGGATTGATGAGTAGGTGAAAGGATGAGCAAATCGGTAGCAGATTGGACGAATGAGGGAAACGATGGATGGCAGAGTCGATGGAAGGATGATGGATGTATGGCAGGGTGGATGGATGGATGCATGGATGGATAGATGGCAGAGCGGATGGATGAATCAGTGAATGGTAGAGTGAATGGATTGATGGAATGGGAAAAGATTGAATGATGCATGAAAAAATTAATGGATGCAAGAATGTAAAGAAAGGTGAAATAGTGGATAACAGTGGGTAGATGCAGAAGCGGCCCGTGCAGGTCAGTGCGGTGCGGCGGGGGCGGGCCCGGGGTGGAGGGGCTGAAAGTGACAAACGACGGGATAGAGAATGTAAAATAAATAAAAACACTTACCTTGCGCTTGCCGCATATCCTCAGCGATGCGGCGAGCGCAAGGTATGTGTTTTTATTTATTTATTTATTTTACATTCCCTATCCTGTTGTTTGTCACTTTCACCTCCCCACCCTGGCCCCCGCCTGCCCCACCATGCTTACCTGCCCGGGCCGCTACTGGGAGGGTGGAAGGATGAAAGGATGAATAGATAGGTGTGTGGATGGAAGAGACTGGGAAACTCTTCCAGGGAACAGTCGTTGCACTTGCTTCCCTTGCTTTTTGCTATCAGAGCTCTCGTTGAAAAGCGGGGGTACTTACATTTTCTGCCTACTCCCTTGCATGTAGCCTTCTCTTGCATACCACCTCCATGCTGGACACAGTTGGGGGCCTAGCTGCTTTCTTACTCATCCCTTTCCAGTTACACTCTGCTGTCGGATGCTTATCTGGGTAAATAAAATCCATGCCTCATTATTTTACCTTATTTTTTTATTTTATTTTTAACAAATATCTTCAAGCAGCTTCAGTTAATGTGGTAGCGATAGTAGTACTTTCTTGAATTTAAATTATATGTTTATGCAACTTCGTGTACATTAGCGTGCACTGAACATCCGCGCCGATAGTAGACGCACAAGGTTGATGTGATCAATATCAAAGACCATCATTTATACTCATGACTTGTTCTTAATTTTTCTTACATTTGATTATAAATTCACACCAGTGCTACTGTTTGTATGTCATTATCTAATGAGTTCCTCAAGGGAATTTTCATCCTTCAGTAAAATGAGGTCTCCCCAAAAGGTTTTCCATATCTCTAGGTCGTCAGTTAGCCTTTTACCACGTCTGACCTATCATAGTCTTATGTTCTCTGCAGCTGACCATTCACCAAAGTTCCTTACCCACTCCGCTACGGAAATTAAATTAAATTAAATTCTTTATTGTGTAAGTTAATTAAAACCATAACAATTTACGAATAAAATTATACATCTTACAGTAAAATAGATTGTAATCATAAAACAAAATGTGCTAGTGGACAATGATACATCAGAGGAAGACAGAATAAAGCAAGGACCTATGTGCAGTGATTAACATAAAGTGCTACTGTGCTCTTAATACCATAGTCTTTTTTTAAAATTCTTTTTATTTAACATTTGCATCATTATGCGCAATACATGACAGCACATACATTTGTTCCTTAAGTTCCGTAACAAATAGAGCTGTCAAAGAATAGCATATTAGGAACTACATGACAGTTTACACTTGAGTGTCTGATTGCCAAATTCTAGTAAAGTCTTGCCCTGGTCAACATACATGTTTACGTTCCACACTGAGATCTCACGGTCCCCTGTAGGATTTCCACGGTCCCCACACTTTTCCCCACTTCTGCAGGCATCCTCTCCCTTTATAAATTACTTGCTCCACATTTTGACACCAGTCTAGGTCGATCTTCCTCTGTTATACCGTTGAGGGGTCCCATTTCCCCCATGACCTGGCTACATTTCTTTTTGCTACCCCCAGAGCTAGTGCGACCCAGATCTGAAGATACTTTGGCCGAGGGTCTTCTACTGAGATATTTAATAGTATTTCTCTTGGGTTCACTTGAACAGTGTGAGATATGACTTGGATCATTATGGTTGTAATTTGGTGCCAGAAGGTCTGGATGATCGGGCAGTCCACTATATATGGTAGAAAGTAGCCTCCATACCACAGTTTCGTAGATAGAGTGAAGTGGAGGCTTTCCCTATTCAGACGAGAAGGGTTCAGAAGTAATAGGAGCAATGTAGGATCCTTAATTGAATCAGCCTAAACTGGGTCCTAATTGCTATTTCTCTCAGGGCTTGTATCGCTTCAGTCCATTTTTCATCGTCCATATCGCCTAGATTTTCTACACATTTCTGACGGAGAGCTGATAGTATATCAAGGAATTGTTTAGGAGCTTCTAGTACGTCAAGGATATGGCTTTATTGGTCAATGGATCAACCACAAGCCTGTCTTCCAAAGGGGACAGATCTGGCAATGTGTCTCCTTCTCTTACATGTTGTCGTATTGCGTGACCCAGTTGTATGTATTTGTACCTTTCTTTCTCTAACAGCTCGTATTCTCTTGAGAGGTCTGTAAATGGTAATATGGCCTGTCCCATCCAGATGTCCTCCAAGGGATCAATCCCAAGTGCCTCGCAATGCTGGAACCCCTTCAGGCTTACTTCTCTCAGGTCATCACTGCCCCAAAGGAGGGTCTTTCCCATTAGCTTGTTGCCCCATCCCAGGAAGTTGGTTGACTCGATCCAGGCCCTGACCGCTGGCCGAGTGTGATGGGGCAGTGTGTTTTCATGCTTTCTCTGATAGTTTCCTTTTCCCATTACATATCTGTCAACTGATCCGAATATACACAGTCATTGATAACTGTGAGCTGTGTCGCACAGTAGTATAGCCTGGCATCAGGGATCCCCAACCCTCCATCATATACTCCTCTTTGTAGCTTGCAGAGCTATTCTGAATGCCATGCCCTGCCATTGGAGCGTTCTGACTTCCTGCTCTATTTTATGGAATATGTCTGGGGGCATCGGAAAAGGTGTGTTTTGCCATATATATAATAGATGTGGGAGGCACATCATTTTGAAAAGCGCTGCCCTACCCGGCAGCGTGAGTGGTAGCGTACGCCAATGAGTCATGTCTTCATGGGGTCTTTCCAATTGAGGGTGTAGGTTTAGGTTGAGAAATGTATTTGGGTTTCTGGTAATCCGAATGCCCAGATAGCGTAAACCGTCCTCCATGATTGGGTTCACAATCCATTGGAAGTCTGGGCATCACCTCCGAGAGTGGATATATCATTGATTTGGACCAATTAATTTTGTATCGGAGTGGCTACCAAACCCTGTGAATATTTGGAGAAGCCTGCTTACTGACCGGAATGGATGGGTGACATATAAAAGAATTTCGTCTGCATAAATGGATATGCTCTCCTCCCACCCTCCGGGCATGGGAATTCCCTTGACTATAATTATATAAATTAAAGAGAGAGATAGAGGAAAAAAGGAAGCTGGTTCAATTCCCCTGAGTACAAATGTAGAGAATAAAAAGGAACTAGCTCCACAGTTGAGGGGGATATTTGTATGTAGATATGAAGAAACAGAATAGTCTCTTTAGTCAAGGGAAACCATTTAGGTTTTTAAGAAAGGCCTCACCCACCAACCTAGTTGGTGGCATGCTTCATCATCGGCCCCCACTAGGGGTACCGAATGTACCCCAAATGTGCTGCGACGCCTGCAATTGCAGCAGAGCTGGTTTATTGTCAAGGTGAGTGTGCAGTGATGGTGTAGTGCGTGTATATTTAAAAGCTGTCCCTCTGGTCCCAAAAAACAATTAGAATTATTTAATAATGGGCCATGGGCAGCATTAAAAGGAGGCAGGGGATGGCTAAGGAGGTATCAATGGCCGCCACCATCCAGTGGGGTCAACATGTTTCAGCCAGTGAAACTGGGGCTGGCTTTCATCAGGACCAAGAAAGTGGAAGGTGAGAGGACAGGTCTAACAGAGTGTGGATAGCCGTCTATGTGCGGCGCACGCTAAGGCGCCTTAACTGGCAGAGGGGGTATTCCTCTTGTTTCCAATCACCAAAGATTAAAGGGACAGGCTCCATGAGTCAGGGGTAGGGGTATTCTGTCACAGCTACCATTTGTAGCTGACAGAGCTCATACCGCAAACCTGTGTGGCCTCTCTCCGACTTCCCAACCACGGCACCTTCTCCGATCCAGGGGTGCCCCTGTATCCGAGTGGTAGTCCACAAGTCCCGGGGGTGGGAGGGTAAATCACCCTCTTCACAGCCTATCCCGCCATCCGCGCGGGAAGGCCGCTGTCAGGCCGCGCCCTCAATTTCCCGGGGGGGGGGCCGCGGACCACAATGCCGATTCACGACAGTAAGGTGGGCAGGGAGCGTCCCGCCACCATCTGAGTGATTGCGGCAAGAAGCGAGGGAGGAGGCAAGGAAGGGAAACACCAGCTCTCGCCCTCTGTACAGCCGGCCTTATTGTTGTAGCCGGGCCCTGTTGAGCTCCCGGCACAGCTTTCTCTCACCTCAATCTTCCCAGCGCCGAGAGCTCTCCTCCGGTGCAGGGATGGCGTCCGTCCTGCAGCTCCTTGCCTGAGAGTCCTGGAAGCGGATTGAATCGGACCACATCATTCCGCCCCTGAGTCAGTCAGACCTCCTCGGCCGCGCGCAGCCCACACAGATGCCGGCAGGAGCGTTCTCCTCGGCGCAGTGCTCACTAGGGGTGGGCGGAATTTGCAAAATTAACTTTCGCAAATTATCGCGAAAATGTTTAAAATTATCTCAAACAAGCGGAAATATCGCGAAGATGCGGAAGTTTTTTTCCGGCATGTTCGCGAGATTTTCTGCATGGTTGCGGGTCGCCAACTTACCCATGTGGTTGCTTGCGTGCGCGGCCATCTTGTTTTGAGTTGTCTCGCGGTGCATGATCGCGAGAAGAAAGACGTGATCGCGCGACGCATGACGTCACTGCGGGCGCAAACTGTCGCGAGACAGCGCAAATG
The DNA here is from genome assembly GCF_964204655.1 of Triturus cristatus. Taxonomy (NCBI): domain Eukaryota; kingdom Metazoa; phylum Chordata; class Amphibia; order Caudata; family Salamandridae; genus Triturus; species Triturus cristatus. Next base: position 931,052,066 of record NC_140584.1, read on the forward strand.
GCTAAAAACAATACAACATCTCATGGAGAACGCGACCGGATCAAGAAAACTTGTCGGCGAACGCAGGGATTCAGGTAAGGCGATCGCGCGCGCGAGAATGTATTATTTTACAGCGCGAGCAAGAAACAAATTATCGCCAAGCTGCGGAAACCGGAATTTTTGACATTTTCGCGCTCTCCGCGAAAGTGTCAAATTATCGCAATTTCCGCGAACGGAATGAAATTTTCGCCCAGGCCTAGTGCTCACACACCAGGGGGGCAAATCTTCGTCCCCTGTGTTATCACAGTTGTTAGGATGTCTTACTGCACCTTTGCAAGTTCCGTATGACGGCGGATTTTGAGATCATTTTACAAGTTGTTGCGGAGCTCTTTCAATGTGCGGCCATCTTGACTGGTGGTTGGCCACGCCCCTCTTAATACCATAGTCTTAATCGGAAGGATGAACTGTTCTAATTAGTTTCTGTATGGGAGTAGAAATGTAATCGTTTTGCAGTTAAGCTGAGGGTCTGTCGGATCAAGGCACTTTAGTATAGCGGCTCTGCAGGTGCGGATGCCCCCAATATTAAAACGTTTTTTTAACAATAAAACCCGATTTGATTTTAAAATGGGACATATGCATATTAGATGTATGTAGTCCTGCTTTGCTGCACAACACAGACTGCATGACTTTAGTCTATTGTGTTTCCAGGTTGGTTGATAAGCCAGGGACAGTAATGAGCCGAAGCGTGTTGCTAGTAGCTTTCTTTTTAGGTATAGAGAGTATGTTGTACTCAGGTTTTCAGGGGGCTGTACTATAGGATATGATTGTAAGACCATCCATGCATGGACACATTTCCTAAATGTGTATGTGTCTTCAATTAGCGAGTCCTTTTTTGCCACTTTATTCATTAATTGGCAAAATGCCGAAAAGGGAAGATTCTGTTGCCAGAGATCTGTCATATTCGGTAACTTCATTGATGTTTTTAGGTTTTTACTGTAGCCTGATTGAGGGTCATCTTCCTGGGCCCTCCGGAGGACATTATTGAGTGAAATCAAATGATTTGACAAGATTTTGTACTATGATTTTATTGTTGCATAGCTTCTTTCTAGAGATTGCTGCAGCAGTCCAAATTCCAATCGGACCTGCGCTGGGGAAGCATTCTGTGGTAGACCAAATACTGTTTCATATACTCTTACGTGAAGACTTTCAAGAGTTGCTACGTCTTTCCTGTGCTGAACTTTGCTTGCACATGCAACAGTCAGCAGGAGTTTAGCTTTTATAACTGCTAGTAGTGGTTTGTAAGAGGGACTGTTAGAATCCGGGTTCTCTGGTTGGCACAGGTAGGTACTTGTGTCAAGCAGGGAACCTTTCCTCAGGGTAAGGGGGTACACTCCTAAAATAACCCCTGCTCACCCTCTAGGTAGCTTTGCGCGAGCAGACAAGGCTTATCTCAGAGCGTTATAGGGTAAGCATTTGTGAACACATACAGTAACCCAGTGACAACACTACAAATGGACACCACACAGGTTTTATATTAAAAATAGGGAATCTTTATATAGAGTTACCACAAGACCATTAAACGACAAAAATACACAATAATGTTACTTTAGATGGTAGAATTTTGCTTAGTTCTCTTAAGTTCTTAAATGCGACACTTTAAGTCAATGTACCTTTTAGATGCGATACCCAGGGCAACGAAAGTGTTGCAACGATGTTGATGCGATGAAGTTTTTGGTGCAAAGAAATAAAGACTTGAAGATCTTCCAGATGCGTTATGCTTCTCCGATGTTGCGAGAAGGCTCGACTCGATGCATCAGCTACAGCGGCGTTACTCTTTACGTGATGCGACGACAGCGGCCTTGGCCGCGGCACTCTTCTCCGACGTTTGCGAGACGCCTCCGCTCGATGCAATGTTGCAGCGGCGACACCCCTTTACGCGATGCGACGAAAGCAGCTCCGACGGCGGCACGCTTCTCCGTGGATGCGAGGCGCTTTTCTTGATGCGGTGCAATGCGACAGCTACGATGGCTGTGATGGCGACACGCTTCTTCCTCGATGCAAGACTCTTCTCTCGATGCGGTGCGATGCGTCAGCTACGGTGGCTGCGATGGCGACACGCTTCTTCGGCATTGCGAGACACTTCTTGGATGATGCGAGACGCTTCCGCTCGATGCGATGCTGCAGAGCCAACACACTTTACTAGATACGACGACAGCAGCTCCGACGGCGGTACGCTTCTCCTCCTTGAGTCGCGCTTCCAGCTCCTTGCGATACGCAGTCCCTCAGAAGGCCCAACAACAGCAGCAGGCACTTCCAAAGAACTCTGGGGAGCTGGGGGGTGAAGTCTGTTGTTCCTGAGACTTCAGCAGGAGGCAAGCTCTATTCCAAGCCCTTGGAGATCTTTTTAAGCACAAGTTGAAATAAAGTCTTTTGTAGTCTTTCTCCTCTCCTTCAGCAGCAAGGCAACCACTGCAGGCCAATCCCCCAGGTCAGGGACAGTACTCCTCCTTACAGCTTTCCCAGTTCCTTCTCCTCAGGCAGAGTTTCTTCTTGTCAAGCAGGATCTAATTTCTTGGGAGCAGGGTCCCAATACTTATACCCCTAATTCCTTTGTTCCTCTGGGGTAAAGGGGCCTTTGCCCAGTCCAAACCAGTTCCTGAGCACTTTGTTGACATGACTCTGACTTTCTATTCAGGGTGCAGGGCAGAGACATCAGCCGCTCCACAGGAGGTGGAGCCAGCATTGTGGTGGCAGAGCACATCCCTATTCAGAGTCCAGGTGCACTCCTCCCACCTATCTGGATGTCAATCTCTCTATTCACCACCAGGCTACCTAGCCCTGCCCCTCTGGGTTTCCCCAGCCCTGTCACTCACACAAACCAGACAGGCAGATACACATCATAGCAGCGGTGGGCTGGAATGGTTAGGCAAGCAAATACCAACTTTCTAAAAGTGGTATTTGCAAACACAGAACAATTCTGACAGCCCATTCTGGCCTACGGGAACAGGTAGCCTTGCAATAGTGAAAAACGAAAATGGCTGTAATTCACTATTAGGACATGCCACACACATCAGGGCTTGTCCTACCTTATGCTTACAATGCACCCTGCCCTTGGGCCTACCATAGGGGTGACTAATATGAAGTTAAGGGAAGGTTTAGGGACTGGGAAGTGGGTGCACTTGCCCAGTCAGCATGACAGTACCAGACTGCACGCAGGTTCTGCAATGGCAGACCTTAGACACATTTTACTAGGCCGCGTCTGCGGGTGGCACAACCAGTGCTGCAAGCCCACCAGCAGCATTTGTATTTACAAGCCCTGGGCACTCCTGGTGCACTTTTCTGGGGTCTGACAGTAAACCAAATAAGCCAATCATGGAATCCAACCAACATATACATTTTAAATAGTGATCACTTGCACTGTGGCACTGGTTGGCAGTGGCACCGTGCTCTGAGCAGCTAACACCAGCAAAACACATGAGGCACAGCGACAAAAAGTGGAAGGGAGACTCACGCCAAGGTGCCAGGTCTAACACGTGTCCCCTCCAGCTGAATAGTGGGGAGAACTACCCTACCCCAGGGAGTTCCTCATCACTAAGGCGGAAAAATCTGGACAGACCGTCAGCATTGGCGTGATCTGTACCAGGGCAATGTTCCACTGTGAAATTCATACCCTGTAGGGAAATGGACCACCTCAACAGCTTTGGATTCTCACCCCTCATATGCATCAACCATCTGAGGGGCCTGTGGTCTGTCTGAACCCGGAAGTGAGACCCAAACAGGTAGGGTCTTAGCTTCTTTAGCGCCTAGACCACAGCAAATGCCTCACGCTCAATAGCACTCCATCTCTGTTCCTGTGGAAGTAACCTCCTGCTAAGGAAGGCTACAGGTTGATCTAGGCCCTCTTCATTAATCTGTGAAAGAACAGCCCCCAAACCATACTCTGAAGCGTCTGTCTGAACGATAAACTCTTTGGAGATGTTGGGAGCCAAGAGCACGGGCGCCGTGCACATAGCAGCTTTCAGGGCCTCAAAAGCTTTCTGACAGGTGTCAGTCCAAATCACTTTCCTGGGCTGCTTCCTAGAAGTCAGCGCTATCAAGGGGGCAACAATGTTGCCATACCCCTTGACAAACCTCCTGTAGTACCCAGTGAGACCTAGGAAGGCTCTTACCTCTGTCTGGGTTTTGGGCGACTCCCAATTCAGGATGGTTCCTATCTTGGGTTGAAGGGGCGCCACCTGGCCGCTCCCAACCTGGTGCTCCAAGTACACCACGGAACCCTGCCCGATCTGGCACTTACTTGCCTTGATCGTGAGGCCTGCCCTCCGCAGCGCCATCAACACTTCCCAGAGGTGGCGCAGGTGTTCTTCCCAAGTGGAGCTGAACACTGCGAAGTCATCCAGGTAGGCTGCACTGAACGAGTCTAGTCCTACCAACACCTGGTTGACCAACCTCTGGAAGGTGGCAGGCGCATTCTTCATCCCAAAGGGCATAACCCGGAACTGGTAGTGCCCATCTGGGGTGGAAAATGCTGACCTCTCTTTGGCCCCCTCGGTCAAGGCGATCTGCCAGTACCCAGACGTTAAATCAAACGTGCTGAGGTAGTTGGCAGCCTCTAGCCGATCTATGAGCTCTTCAGCTCTGGGGATGGGGTGTGCGTCAGTCCTGGTGACTGAATTGAGTCCTCTGTAGTCCACACAGAACCGGAGTTCGGGCGTGGCTCCCGGCGCTGCAGCCTTTGGGACCAAGACCACTGGGCTGGCCCAAGGACTGCTGGAGGACTCAATTACCCCGAGTGCAAACATCTTGGAGACCTCCTCCTTGATGCAGGCCCTCACCCTGTCAGTCACCCTGTAGGCCTTGTGCCTCACAGGTGTACTATCCCCAGTGTCCACATCATGGACGCACCAATCAGTGACACCGGGAACCAGGGAAAACAGATCAGAAAATTGTCCCAGCAGCTGGCGACAATCATTCTGTTGCTCAGGGGTCAGGGCGGAAGAGAGGATGACACCATCCACTGACCCATCTTGCTCCTGGGCTGACAGGAGGTCAGGAAGAGGCTCTGTCTCCTCTTCCATCCCAGCATCTGTTGCCAAGAGCATGCCCACTTGGGACCTTTCCAAGTGGGGCTTGAGGCGGTTGACATGAAGGACCCTTAAGGGGTTCCTTGGAGACCGCAAGTCCACCAAATAGGTAACTGGACTCTTGCGCTCCACAACCTCAAAGGGACCGGTCCACTTATCCTGGAGCGCACAAGGCTCCACGGGGGCTAAGACCCACACCTTTTGTCCAGGCTGAAGCTCTACCAGAGTGGCATTCTGGTCGTACCACCGCTTCATTTCCTCCTGGCTGGCTTCCAGATTTGCCTCAGCAAGTTGCCTGAATCGCCTAGTCTGATTCCTGAAGGCCAGCATGTAGCTATATACATTCTGGGGAGGTTTCCTGGGAGATTGCTCCCAGCCTTCCTTGACCAGACTTAGAGGACCTCTCACTGGGTGGCCATACAGGAGCTCAAAGGGGCTGAACCCTAGAGTCTTCTGTGGCACCTCACGGTACGCAAAGAGAAGGCATGGCAAGAGCACGTCCCAATTACGCCTCATGGGTTCTTCCAGACCCATTATCATGCCCTTGAGGGTACGGTTGAATCTCTCAACCAACCCGTTTCCTTCGGGGTGGTAAGGTGTAGTGAACTTGTAGGTTACACCACACTTTTGCCAAAGGGATTTCATATATTTGGATATGAAATTGGTACCCCGGTCAGACACCACCTCTAGAGGGAATCCCACTCTGGAGAAAATTCACATCAGTGCACGTCCCACCAAGGGGGCCGTCACTGTCCTCAGAGGGATGGCTTCCGGGTAGCGGGTGGCATGGTCCACCAGGACCAGGATAAACCTGTTGCCCATAGCTGTTCTGGGGTCCAGTGGCCCCACAATGTCAATCCCCACTCGCTGGAATGGGGTACCGACCACAGGGAATGGCTGGAGAGGAGCCTTCTGCTTCCTCCCACTCTTTCCACTTGCCTGGCAAGTCTGACAGGTCCTGCAGTGAGTATCTGAACTCCTGCGCATTTGAGGCCAATAGAAGTGGGTGACAAGCCTTTCAAAGGTCTTGTCCTGCCCCAAATGTCCTGCCAATGGCACATCGTGAGCCAGCCCTAGTAGGAAGGCTCTGAAGTCCTGGGGTACCACCAGCGCACGGGCTGACCCAGGCTCAGCAACCTTAGGCTCTGTATATAGGAGGTCGTTCTCCCAGTAAATGAAATGTGACCCAGACTGATCACCTGCGGCCTGGTCTGCAGCCTGCTGCCGCATACCCACGAGAGAAGGGCATTCTTTCTGTGCCTTACAAAAGTCCTCCCTGGAGGGGCCTCCTTCCTGCAGCCAATGGGTCAGCTCAGGCAGGTCCCCCAGTTCAGCTATCTGTTCCCCGGTAGGCTCCAGGGCATCCCCCTCAAGGTCTGTTTCCTCCTGGGCCGTGGGAACTTCAGGGGCCGGTTTCCCGCACCCCCTGCCTCTTCTCTCTAAGGCCGGTCCCTGAGCCTCCCTCTCAGGCTCCAGGACCTCTTGAGCACCTCTACTTGCTGCCATGGACCGTGTGGTGACACACGCTCAATCCGGCATACCCAACATCTCCAGGTGAGCACTCCGCTCCATCTTAGCCCAAGGTGAGCTCTCCAAGTCGTTCCCTAACAGACAGTCAACAGGCATGGCGGGCCTCACAGCTACCTGAAGAGTACCAGAGACCCCCCCCACACTCAAAGGGAACCTGAGCCACCTTGCAGTGACTCTCTGTGTTGTCAGCGGCAACAACTGGATAGAATGCTCCTGAGACCACCTGCTCTTGAGACACCAGGTGACACTTGACAGCTGTCACACTGGCTCCTGTATCTCTGAGAGCTTCCACCCTACGGTCATTGATGGTCACCCACTGCCTGTATTTCTTAATGTTATCAGGCAGCTGGGATTGGGGGACCATCTCACAGTCTCCTAATGAGACAAGGGACATCTCTGCGGGACCCCACCCACCTTGGACTGCCATCTCCTCCCCCAAGGCTACACTAGCCATCTGCCGGGGCGGAGCACCAGTGGGTGCTGGTTTACCATACAAAGGACACTTTAAATCAGAGGCAAAATGCCCTATGGTACCACACTTGTAACATTTTATGGGCCCCTTTTGAACAGGTGGACCTGTCGGGGCCCCGGTCGGTTTCTGGGGTGGGGGAGGCTGAGAACCTTTCCCTTGGTTCCCTTGGGGATTACTTTGGGGCCTCCTTGGGAACTCCCTCTGTTTAACCGTGTCCCCCCCACTCTTCTGCTGGGGACCCTGCCCACCTTTAGCGAAGTCTCCCACTGGACCCTTGTGGACCCTGGTACTGACCCAGCAAGCTTCCTAGGGTTAGTCAGCCTACTATCAATCAGGTGCTGGCGTAGCTCAGGAAAACAATTACTGGACAAGTGCTCCCATGCCATTAAATCAAGAAGCCCTTGAAAATCATCAACCTTGCTACCCCTCACCCAACTATCCAGTGCTCTGCAAAAAAAAGTTACATACTCAACATACGTACTGTTTGGAATCTTGGTGCAACCCCTGAACCTTTGCCTATACAACTCAGGGGTCAGCCCATACCTAGTCATCAAAGCTGCCTTCATATGGGGATAAGAATTATAATCATCTGAAGGCAAGTCTAGCAGTGTGTCCCACCCCGCACTAAGGAACTGTCCCCACAACCCCGCTCCCCAATCCTTCTCAGGGACCCGGTGGGAATACATGGCTACTTCATAGGCTTTGAACCACTGCCCTATGTCATCATTTAAAAAAAAAAATCTTTTACCACATCTTTGGGTATGTACACCCTTGATTCTGCCTGCACTGACGGTGTGCTGCCATCAGAGGGAGCAATTTCTAAACTCTGGGCTTTCAGCTCCAACTCCCTCAAAACCTTTTCATGTTCATACTGTAGCTTTTTTTCTTCTAGGGCTAACTTTCTACTTTGCATTTCAAATTCTAACTGCCCACTTAACTTGAGCTTGGTCAGCTCCAATTCATGCATCCTACACTCTTTTCTATCTGCCAGCTACTCTGGAGATAGACTTTTACTAGAAACACTGCTACCGGCAGGGGAAGAGGTTCTCCTTCCTCTTGGACCCACTGGCCCTTCCAGCTGCTCCTCTGCATTATCATCCTCAGTGGCATTCCTTGCTTCTACCCAGGCCCTCAGCGCCTTATAGAACTCTGCCTTGTTTTTACATCCAGTAGTAGAAACCTTGAATTTCTTGCAGAAGAATTTTAGCTGTTTTACTGGGTAGCTGTCCAGTTTCTCTTCTTCCCATTCAAATTCAGTATCAACAGAGACTATGGATGCTGCTTTCTCCACCATGGTTAAGCTTGGCAGTACTCAAAAATAGAAAGTCCCAAAAAGAATCTACCAACAAGTATTGGTTGCGTTAAGGTCTGCACTCACTAAGTAGTGTTCACCAATCACTGTACATGAGTCACAAATGCAAGTCCAGAATCCTCACCGCTGACCACCAATGTTAGAATCCGGGTTCTCTGGTTGGCACAGGTAGGTACTTGTGTCAAGCAGGGAACCTTTCCTCTAGTCACGGTAAAGGGGTACACTCCTAAAATAACCCCTGCTCACCCTCTAGGTAGCTTGGCGCGAGCAGACAAGGCTTATCTCAGAGCGTTATAGGGTAAGCATTTGTGAACACATACAGTAACCCAGTGACAACACTACAAATGGACACCACACAGTTTTTATATTAAAAATAAGGATTCTTTATATAGAGTTACCACAAGACCATTAAATGACAAAAATACACAATAATGTTACTTTAGATGGTAGAATTTTGCTTAGTTCTCTTAAGTTCTTAAATGCGACACTTTAAGTCAATGTACCTTTTAGATCCGACACCCAGGGCAACGAAAGTGTTGCAACGATGTTGATGCGATTAAGTTTTTGGTGCAAAGAAATAAAGACGTGAAGATCTTCCAGATGCGTTATGCTTCTCCGATGTTGCGAGAAGGCTCGACTCGATGCATCAGCTACAGCGGCGTTACTCTTTACGTGATGCGACGACAGCGGGCTTGGCAGCGGCACTCTTCTCCGACGTTTGCGACACGCTTCTTCCTCGATGCAAGACTCTTCTCTCGATGCGGTGCGATGTGTCAGCTACGGTGGCTGCGATGGTGACACGCTTCTTCGGCGTTGCGAGACACTTCTTGGATGATGCGAGACGCTTCCGCTCGATGCGATGCTGCAGCGGCGACACACTTTACGAGATACGACGACAGCAGCTCCGACGGCGGCACGCTTCTCCTCCTTGAGTCGCGCTTCCAGCTCCTCGCGATACGCAGTCCCTCAGAAGGCCCAACAACAGCAGCAGGCACTTCCCAAGAACTCTGGGGAGCTGGGGGGTGAAGTCTGTTGTTCCTGAGACTTCAGCAGGATGCAAGCTCTATTCCAAGCCCTTGGATATCTTTTTAAGCACAAGTTGAAATAAAGTCTTTTGTAGTCTTTCTCCTCTCCTACAGCAGCAAGGCAACCACTGCAGGCCAATCCCCCAGGTCAGGGACAGTACTCCTCCTTACAGCTTTCCCAGTTCCTTCTCCTCCGGCAGAGTTTCTTCTTGTCAAGCAGGATCTAATTTCTTGGGAGCAGGGTCCCAATACTTATACCCCTAATTCCTTTGTTCCTCTGGGGTAAAGGGGCCTTTGCCCAGTCCAAACCAGTTCCTGAGCACTTTGTTGACATGACTCTGACTTTCTATTCAGGGTGCAGGGCAGAGACATCAGCCGCTCCACAGGAGGCGGAGCCAGCATTGTGGTGGCAGAGCACAGCCCTATTCAGAGTCCAGGTGCACTCCTCCCACCCATCTGGATGTCAATCTCTCTATTCACCACCAGGCTACCTAGCCCTGCCCCTCTGGGTTTCCCCAGCCCTGTCACTCACACAAACCAGACAGGCAGATACACATCATAGCAGCGGTGGGCTGAAATGGTTAGGCAAGCAAATACCAACTTTCTAAAAGTGGTATTTGCAAACACAGACCAATTCTGACAGCCCATTCTGGCCTACGGGAACAGGTAGCCTTGCAATAGTGAAAAACGAAAATGGCTGTAATTCACTATTAGGACATGCCACACACATCAGGGCTTGTCCTACCTTATGCTTACAATGCACCCTGCCCTTGGGCCTACCATAGGGGTGACTAATATGAAGTTAAGGGAAGGTTTAGGGACTGGGAAGTGGATGCACTTGCCCAGTCAGCATGACAGTACCAGACTGCACGCAGGTTCTGCAATGGCAGACCTAAGACACATTTTACTAGGCCGCGTCTGCGGGTGGCACAACCAGTGCTGCAAGCCCACCAGCAGCATTTGTATTTACAAGCCCTGGGCACTCCTGGTGCACTTTTCTGGGGTCTGACAGTAAACCAAATAAGCCAATCATGGAATCCAACCAACATATACATTTTAAATAGGGAGTACTTGCACTGTGGCACTGGTTGGCAGTGGCACCGTGCTCTGAGCAGCTAACACCAGCAAAACACATGAGGCACAGCGACAAAAAGTAGAAGGGAGACTCACGCCAAGGTGCCAGGTCTAACAGGGACCATTTAGTCTTTTGCTGATGATCAAAGGCACATATCAGGCCATTTCCTTTCTTAACTGCATACTGATTATGTGTTTGGAAATTAAGTCGATTGTCTAAGTATAAACCGAGGTACTTGTAGTTGCTGACCGCCTCCAGGCTCGTGTTACCGAGCTTAAATGAGAGCTGCTTTTGCACACGAGGATTACTGGTCAAGACTTTTGTTTTTGTTGTAATTATTTCTAAAATGTTTCTCCGGAACTGTTGGCGGGGAAATTTTCATCCATTTAATGGCTATGCTACGTCTGGCAAGGCCATTGCCTTCTGCACTTCTCTTTTAATTGTACTTTTTGTTTTAAATGTTTTATAGCTTTTTGATTACATGATATTTTAATCTCCACTGTCGACAAGAACCTATCACACACTTCTCTCCTGTGCCGTGCAGTCATTGGACAGCTCCATGCTGTATGGAAAAGGTTTGCATCAATACACTCACATGGAGGACAATTCATCCGTTTCATGTGTTTTACTTTGTGTAGATTGGCTGGACTCGGGTAAGTTCTATGAAGCAATTACATTGTGTGATCGTAGATTTGGCATTACTAGCTACTCGTGCCTTTATTGTGCATGCCCTCTGCCACGTATTGTCAATGAATTCTTTTGGCAGTCCCTGTCCCCTAATCTTTTAACTTTTTTAGTTTTTTGCATTTATTGGCATGAAAAGGTATTGACATAACAGAGGCTATGGCCTAATAGATTACACATATGAGTTAACAATACCAATTAACAAGGGGGAAGGAAAGAAAAGGAAGGGTTGCAAGAAGGGGGGAAACAGGGCAGGGAAAAAGGGTTGACTGGGCAGGACACTGGAGCTGTATTATGTTCCATCCTGACAATAGATTGAAAATAGGAGCAGTATGAATCCATTCAATCTAAGGAGTAAAGATGGATAGCTGCGCTCTCCATCCAGTTCCAGGTGTTAGGGTTTACCACAGGTCAGGGGCTCAAGCCCACTTAATAGGGGAAGTCAGACAAACCACAAAGTTGCACTTACTTTTAAAGAGTTAGCTTTGCTGTGGACTCCGGGGTGCGGTTGTCTGGGAGGGGACTTGCCTCCGCAGTCCGTCGAGGAGTGGAGTCCTGTTGCCGCAGGTATGACAGTAATGGTTCCCAAATTCCCAAATTGGGGCGAGACATCAGTGGCATTTGTTCCCAGTAGTTTGATGGTTGTTCGTGACAGCATACCGCATCTTGTAGCCGTGCCTCAACCTTGGGTGTAGGTTTTCTTCCCCAGTGCATAGCCACTTGGCTCTTTGCTAGAAGCAGAAGCATGATCGTGAGGCGGCGGGTGTCAGGCGGGAGGTCTTTCACATAGCCCAGGACGGCATACCAATGGGGTCTGTGGTAACGGGTGACTAATAATCTATTGCACGGTATGGTGTATTTCACGCCAGTAGTGCGATACCCGTTTGCAGTCCTAAGCAAGGTGTAGGAAAGAGGCCAGAGGGGCCGGACATCTCACACATCATGCTGCCGGTACCAGTCCCATCGGCTGAATTTGTGTTGGTGTATGGTATAATTGATGAAGAAATTTGAAATAAATAAGTCGCAGCCCCATACCATTTAACTTTGTGTTTAACTCAGGCACATACTCCCCAATTGCAGGCAATTCCTTCAATGCATGCACCATTGTGTGGGCTGCTCTGTATCCCCTTCCAGTTCTCCCTTGGGCTACCATCATGAGGGATGAACTAGAATATCACATTCTGCCGTGGGGTAGTGTCGTTCCTGGAGCTTCATGTCAGTTCAGTAGGTCTTCAGGTATTGGTGGTGAGTAGGGAGAACAAGCGGTTGTGTGAGGGTCAGCTGATCCTGCCAGGGTCCTCCTCAAGGAGCTAGAAGGAGCTCCTTGAGGAGCGAGTGACTGACGTTCATAGTCAATACTCCTTAGGCAACATGGGCTGTCCACCTCCAAGCCACACAGGGCTGCGACTTCGACTTCCAAAATCACATGATTTACAATCGCAAAGTGGCTCGTTGTTATGTACTAAACCCATTTTATCCGTTGGTAACAGGTTATTGCAAAATTGGTTCAGAAACCCATAACAAATCACTGTTTGGAAGGGGTGTGTTTAGGCTATCCCTTCAAAATAGAAATTCGTTAAGGGATTTTTAAAAAAGGTTTGCAATAGCACTCGCTACAAATTTGCGAGTTACATCAATGCTATTTTTTGATTAGTACAATACATTATACGTTTCCTGTGATCTCCAATCAGAGCACAATACCTTACACAGTGGAAGATGGTATTACATTTGGATGAATCTGAAGGTAGTTCATGAGAGATATCCAATAGTCTCTGGGCCTAGATCTAGTTGGAAGATCCTCTTCATATGTTTGCAGAATGTCTCTGCAATATGCCATATCTCGGAGCCATTGTTTACCACTCGGACATTTCTTGCTATCCCAATGCATTGATACCCTCCTTTTCGCCACCAGCAGTGCAACTGTACAAAATTTACGCTTGACAGATCTTAAATTTCCCACGATACCCAGCAGACACATACGGATTGTACATTCTATTTTGGTTTACAGCACATCGCCCAATATCTTGGTTATGGCTTCCCAGTATTTTCTAATTTGAGGACAGTGCCATACTAAATGTATAAAGTCAGCCGTATCTATTCCGCACTGTTGACAGTGTGCATCAGTTCGAAGTCCACATTTGTGCAGTTTAAGTGGTGTATGATATGTTTGGTGCAAATATTTATAGTGAATTATGCGCGGGTTACCATTTGGGGTGAGCATATCGGTCAGTGCGCAGCAGGTAGACCAGTCCTCGTCAGTGAGGAGTACCTCTAATAGAACGTTCCATCTTTTTTGTGCTTTATGTGTATTACCCGCTATGTCTTCCTGTAGTAGTATATATAATTTTGTTACTAGGTGTAAATTATGGGGATTGGTGATAATCAATTGCAGTGCCTTTAGTGTTGGTAGTTCATTGAGAAATCTAGTGTATAGATTTAATTGCACCTCTTAGCCTATGGTATGTAAATTTAAATAGGAGTGTTTGCTTGCTAATATAGCTAAGATTGTCACTATCAATAAATGAGCCTTCATTATAAAGGTCCCCCATCACATCAATGCCGACTCGTTGCAGTATGTCCATACCAACTTGTTCCTGGGTTACCGATAAAGATCAATGGTGTTTCAGCGGCAATGCTGGGGCATACAATGGTAGTTTTTGTGCCAGCTTTCCCATTCGTAACCATGCTAAGTTTGTAGTGCATATAGTATTTATTTTGTGCTCAGTTACATGTGTGCGCTGATGAGGTAGTATATTGCGGAGTGGAAGTGGGTATGCATCCCCATCCTCAACCGCCATATGTGGCAAGTATCAGACTGGGTGGTACCAATAGTGCGCATATTGCGCCTGAGCACATAAATAATAAAGTAGAAAGTCTGGTACTTTGAAGCCCCCTTTTGAGTAAGGTAATGTTAACGCACGGAGCACAATTCGTGCTTGTTTACCTGCCCATATGAGTCTGGTGATGCTGGCTTTCAGTCTTTGCAATATATATTTTGGTGGCATAATAGGAATATTATTGAAGAGATAGAGAAATTTGGGAAGGATGACCATTTTTACAATGGCCATTCTACCTGCTAGTGATAGTGGCAATTGTATCCATCTCTCTATTTTCTTATGGCCGTTCCATAGTTTGTGTGTAGGACTATTTCAGGATCTCTGTGATACCAAATCCCTAAGTACTTAACCGGGTCCAGTTGCCACTCGAGTGGAAATTCTGCTGGTTGTGGTTTAGTCACTTCTGTTAATGAGATGATCGTGGATTTGCTCCAGTTGATTTGGAGGCCCGAATGTCTACCGAATTTGATATATTCCCGTTGTAGAGGGGAAAAATTATCTTTAGGTTCACGGACATAGAGCCCCATATCATCCGCATACAAGGAAATGTTTATGGGACGTTGAAGGAATCGTAGTGCCGTGGCTTTATGGCATTGTCGTATTTTGCACGTTAGTGGTTCTAACGCAATTGCAAACAATAGGGGTGATAGGGGGCACCCCTGTGTCGTGTAATTTTTATCACATCTGATACCTACTGGTTCACTTTTATTCGTGCTACAGGTGCGGTATATTGTAATCTGATCCACTGCAGGAGGCTCGGGGGCATACCCATTTTTTGTAATACTGTAAATAGATATGTCCACTCGACAGAGTCAAACGCCTTGGCAGCGTCTAATAAAACCGCTGCTACTTTGAGCTTCGGGTTTAACTGATGGGATAGTGCAAATAAAGTACAGATATTATGAACTGTGGAGCGGTTGGGTATAAACCCTGATTGATCTGGCAGGATAATATTGGGCACTAGTGGTTGTAAACATTTGGCAATAAGTTTAGCCAATATTTTAGTATCTGTGTTAATTAATGATAGCGGACGGTGTGATTCACAAGCTTCTGGGTCCTTGTCTCGTTTTAAAAGGGCTATGATCCTCACTTTTCTTAATGTGGGGGGTAGGATTTGCTTACTTAGGGTGTCACCATACATTTCTACGAGGTGGGGGGCTAATAAATCAACATAATCTTTATAAAATTCACCTGTATACCCATCAGGGCCAGGGGCTTTTCCATTGGGCAGTGTTTTAATTACTTCTGTGACTTCTTCCATTGTGATAGCTTGTGTCAAACACTCTCTTTGACCATCCAACAGCCAAGCTATAGCAATGTCTTCTAAATATTCTAATATTTCCTGTGAGTCAGCTGTATCACGTCATGCATATAGTTGCATAAAAGCTTTCAGTATGCCCTCTGTGTCATATCGTGGGATGCCATGTGTGTCTTTGACTTTGAGTACTGCATGTACAGTGTGTCCATAACATATTTCGTGTGCTAGCACTCGCCCTGTTCTACCACCCTCACCATATGCTCTAGCTGTGTGCCTCCTCGATACATATTTAAGTTTGTTGTCTGCAAACTCCTGGTATTCAGAAATTTTTTCTCTAATGGCGGCTAGTATAGTCGTGTTTTGAGTGCGTTCGTATTCCTGTTCTAGGGTTCTAAGTTTATTTTCTCATTTGGTTAGCTGGTTACGTATGTCTTTCAGAATGCCAGCAGTTGTACTGAGACAGACGCCACGTATGCTGGTTTTGAAGGCCTCCCACAATAGACTATGGTCTTCAACTGAGGGTTGATTCAATTGAAAATACTTCTCAATAGCTTGTCTGATGGCGGTTGTGTATGGCGAATCTAGGAGTGCTTTGGCGTTAAATCGCCATAAGAATGGTGGTGGCACATAGTTGGGGAGCTCGATAGATAATAGGACTTGCTTATGATCTGACAATGTCTTCGGCAAGTGTTGTACATCACGCGTCCATGTGCTGGCTACTTCTGTTGTAAGCCGGTAGTCTATACGTGACCAGCTATTGTATACTGTAGAATCGTGTGTGGCCTCCGCGTGCTGTGGAATGTGCAGCCTCCAAACATCAAACATTTTGAATTCGACCATACTATCCTTTACAACCTGCACTGCCCGCTTATGTGGTTCTTTTGTAGTTCCTGATCTATCCAATTCGTCGTTGAGTGAAAGGTTGAAATCACCACCCCATAATATCTCCTCTCGGGTAGTTCTCTCAACTTCTGCCATATATCCTTAAAAAATACAGGGTTGTCTATGTTGGATCCATAGACATTAACTAGGCCTACGTAGTGTCCTCTAATATGGCCTGTTACAATAATATATTTACCCTGTTCATCCGTTATTGTGTGGTCTATAAGAAATTGTACACCTTTCTTCACGAGTATTATGACTCCTCTAGCATAAGTGGAGTATGACGATACTATAGTAGTCTCTGCCCATTTGCCTCCCAGTGTACATTTAGTTGCTTTCGCGAGATCTGATTCTTGCAACAGGGCTATGTCAATATGGTGCCTGTCTAGATAAGCAAAGGCTTGACGAATTTTCTTAGGGTTGCTTAGGCTCCTACATTCCAGGATAGGAACCTGATCTGTGATGATCTTACTCTATTCTCCATAACATAGCATAATGTACGCAGCTAATTAGAGTATTCGTCTCCCACTTGTGCATTCTATGCGTGTTTAATATCAAATTCAGAGCTGCTCGCATAAGACTATTTATGACATGGTTTATAGTAGTTTACTTGTTTGGCAATTGCCTGTAAAACACATAAAACATTCCCTTAATCCCCCCTCCCACTTCAGCATCCCAATTGTGCCAAAGACACACCCTTACAAACAACATTAACATTGTACAAACTGTTACGGGGAGCACCCTCGGGGGGGGGCGCCAAGTGCTCGCATGTACATCCGTGAGAACGGATGTGGTCGGGTGTTACATGATTGGTTTAGCTTAAGTCATATGGAATAACAGTTACAAGAAGCACTTAGGCATAGTCTTAGATACATTGCCTTTGATCATTTATATATCATGATACAACGTGCATTGTATAATAGTCTTGGCAGTACGCTATTAGAAGATCACATGGCTACTTGTTATTGAGTGTCCAGTCTTGTAGCTAGTTTACAGAAGTATGCTACCCCACAATGGTCCATCACATTGCTAAGGTTTTACATCAGGTTTGTACACATGGCTACATAGTAAGTCCCAATGTCTGTGTACCTGATATCTCACATTTGTGGAGTGCAGTTTCTAGCATAGTAAAGGTAGGCTTAAGGTGTAGTCGCAGTTAGCTCTATATACTCATTAAGTGTATCTTTGGTTACAGAGTATGCTATGTACATTACCACACACTCTGGCCTCCTCAGTCCGAATCTGGATCAGGGACTACTTGGTCTGGTGTTTTTCTTTTGATGGATGTCTTTTTGATAAAGTCCTGTACTGCCTTTGGCGTTTTTGAAATTTTCGTACAGCCTTGATGAGTTATACGCAGTCTTGCTGGGTATAACATCGGGTACTCAATGCCCATATCACGTAGTTTCTTTTTCACAGATGCAAAGTCTTTACATGCTGCCTGAACTGCCATTGTGAAGTCAGGATAGAACGACACGATGTTGCCTTGATAGTCGATTTGCTGTTTCTCCCTTGCCAAGCGCAATATCGCATCTCGATCTCTGTAGTTGAAGACCCGGGAGATAATAGGTCTCGGTGGAGCTCCCGGAGGCTGTGTGGGTGCTAGTGATCTATGGGCACGCTCAATGATGAACATGGGGGAAAGATTTTCCACGCCAAATATATCACGCAGCATATCTTCCACAAATGTTTCTAAGCGCCCCGTATTTGTGCTCTCTGGTATTCCCATGATTTTGACAATATTCTGCCGATTATCTCGCTTCTAAGTCTTCATTTTTTTTAAGTAACTTCTAGGATCCTTTCTATCTCCGTGCACTTTCGAGTTGTTGTACTGGAATCATCCTCGACTGCCGAGATACTCTGTTCTGCTGCGTCCAGTCTCTCGCCTTGTTTATAGATTTTTGCAGCCATATTGTCGACCCTCAGGGTGAGCGTATCAATCTTGCCATCTATAGCTTGTACACTTTGTTGTATGGCTTGTAGGGCGTCTTCCATAGTGGAGTTTGTAACGCGTTTTGCATCTGTTTCAGTGTCCGAGTGCGCTGTTGTTACTCTAGGCGTTCGTCGGGCATCAAAGGAGAGTTTTGATTATTGTTTGTCTGTCTTACCCATGACACTGGCTATATTGAGCAGTGGGAGCGGCAAGGAGGAGTACCTGCGTGATTGTGTGTCAGTGCGTTTTATACTCCACCAATTGTCGTGGTGTAGGTTGCAGTTATATTTACTAGACCATCCAGCTCCAGGCACTGTAGTTGTAGTGTGCCTCTATATACAGTGCCCACACCTTATCACGTTGTCGTTGATCTACTGCTTCGCTTGCCTACAGTGACTCTGCTAAATCCAAGATTACAGTTTGTGCCTCACAGTGGTGCTGTGCCTTTCTAGTAGTGGTCTACCTACAGCGTAGTATTGCGCAGTGGTAAGTCGCTTGTAATGGTGTTGCACGCCGATATTGCGTCGCTAAAGTTCCAGGCTATCGTATTTTGAACACAAATGCAGTAGTATCCAAATACAAGTAATAGTATCACATCCGGTGATCTTGAGTAGGTGCAACAGGGTGCGTAACACACATGCACGTGCGGGACACTATTATGGATATGGCCTGTAGCGTTATCGGCCGGGGCGCACAGTAGTCCAGTATGCAGCAAACCGGAGGTTTATTGTAGTCTTTGTTTGCACTCAGCATCTGGTCGCAGTAACTATTGTGCGCCGGTACGTAGTGCAGAATTCTGCTTGCATCCATAAGCGTGGTGCGCACAATAATAATAGCTTTTCACCATATAGCCGGCAAGGTCGTATTCTGCCAGATAACACATGCTCAGCACTTGCCTGTGTAGTAGAATCGTAGCTGTTGGTGAGCTAAGGAAACGTCAGGGCAGTCTTGTCTCCGTGAGCCCGTTTTCCGATTACAGGGCGTATCGAAGCTTCCTCACCAGCCGCGGGTTTTCAGTGGTCTTGTCTCCATGCTCCGCCTCCATTTTCCATTGCCGCCTCCTGACACATTCGGGGCCACAATGCGCACTTCAGTGGGACGATGGTTGCTATCGCAGACTGACACCACCATATAGCATTGCAAAGGATCATACGTCGAGGACGCAGTGAGTCCGATAAGTGTTTACTCACGGGTATGATAGTTTTTAGCCTGGGTTTGCTTTCACTGGTTATACGCTGCACTTCACCGCCATTTTGTTTTGGCATGAGAGTCCGATGTACCACCCCTTCAGAGTCGTTTTCACTGCAACTACTCGATATCCTACCCACATAATGCCAGTAAATTGTAGTGTGGATATTCCAATGCAATATTTCGTGCTTTGTGCTCAACTGGATACGCCAAATACGCTGGTTTTGGCCAGATAAGGTCCCTGACCAGCGGAGCAGCACAGTCATGCAGCCATTCCGCAGCGCTCCCTCCGCCCCACGTTAAGAGATGTTTGAATGTTTTGCAACTAAAATCTGGCCGTAAAACATTGAGATTTTACCAACACCTTAAAATTGTAAACCCATTCACAAAGGGGAAAAAATCCACTTGGGACTCCTTCTTCTTTGTTAATGTTAAAAACAAGTTTATTGGGGAGTAGACAGTGGTCCATGGGAGCACTGTCAACTTTTAAACAAACAAACCAAAAAAACTTTTCTTTTTAAAAGCAAACCCTTTTCCGTTAAGGAAAATGGACTGCATTTATAAAAAACAAAGTTGACTTTATTTTAAATGCAATCACAGAAATGGTGGTCTGCTGACTACAGTCCTGAATAGCAGGTCTATTTTTTGGGTGTCCATTACCTTTTACTCTGGTGTGAATTTATCGAGTTAGAAATTGTACCATGTGCCTGAATAATATAGTCATAGCCATATTCTTGGTCTAGACAAGTCAAAAGGTGATTTCTATTTCTGTAATTAGCGCTGTGATGAACCTAGACTGACTCAGTCCAGAGCACTTGTTTCTAACCCCATTCTGCCTTTCTGCTACATAATTTGAAATTTGAAGTACCTCTTTCGGTTGCTGTAAATTCGTTAGTAAGGTGAGAATTACAGGGTTATGGTCGCTTACACAGTTTTTCTCCACATTAAACTTGACAGGGAGGATCTTGGGATTCATTGAGACAGGTATAGGGCCAATTTTACTATTGACTCCCCTGCCAATAAAACTGGATAGCAGGAGGTTACGACTGCGACAATTGGCATCCACCATAATTAAACTGTATTTATGCATCAAATTATTTAGAACTGCAGCAGAAGGACAACGTCGAAAGTGGTCTAAATCTGTGGGAGATTAGACCTTCTCTTATCTGAAGAGGAGTCAGTTTGTTTTCTTGAGGAGCTCTAGAGGGGCAAATCTGTTGTTGGTTGTCCAACTATAACTGGATTGAAGAAAAATCCAAGTAATACAGCTTCAACCTCACCTTACAGGCAAATACCATCAAATTGCATGCTCCGTAGGGTTGAGAGTTTATGTTGGACCGTTTGGGGATGTCGAAAGGTAAAAAAACACAAAATTCCCTTGATTGGATTTCCTAGTTTTTCCTATCCATTTAACTCTCCTTACCATCAGGATTTCAGGATATAG
Organism: Triturus cristatus; assembly: GCF_964204655.1. Lineage (NCBI taxonomy): Eukaryota > Metazoa > Chordata > Amphibia > Caudata > Salamandridae > Triturus > Triturus cristatus. The sequence goes on from NC_140584.1 coordinate 931,072,769, forward strand.
CTCGTCCACATTTTAAAACCTTTTTGTTAACCAATGTGAAGCTTTGTTTTTGAGCTCCCACCAGGGCTCCCTTGTTGTAGGGTTCATAATAGGAACCCCTTTAAGATCAACACATAGGGTATGGCTTCCATTGGAAGGTCTAAGATGTCTTGTGGTGAGTATTTGGAATCCCCTGGTGCTGCATGTCGTATACTAGGAGCCCTTCCCCAGGGTTCATTTCCCTGCACTTTTTTGTGCAGAATTCGAGCTGGCAACACCGTTCCAATGGAGCGGTTTCCTCCTGGGAGCCTTGCTGGGTCATGTTCTTTGGCTGGTCAAGGCTCTGTTCTGGCTTCCCTAGTTTGTCCCTGGGGGTGCCACAGCTTGTTTTAGCATTTATACTTCCACCATTGTCTTTTCGTAGGCGTTGCATATTACTTACACTTGTAGTGTTAATATACTTCTTTAATAGCTTCAGCACATTTGTAGCAGCTGATTCAAGCAGGGCTAATTTACTATTTATCCCCTCCATAGCCAACTTGACATAATTCTCCAAGTCTTTTATCTGGGAGCCCATGTGTAAAGTTCAGTATTACCACCACTTTTCTTTTCTCTGACTGACCAATGGTTTTTACCTGTGCCCTTTTCTTTTTGGCAGGTGCAGGTCACACAGTGGATGAAGAGGAGTTGGTAATCGCGGACAGAGTGGCGTGTGGAACACACGGATTTGTCTTGGTTTGTAAAGTGGACATTTTGGTAAGAAAGCTCACTTGAGCTGCCTTATTTTCCCCCCATCGTGCCTAAATCCTTGGTTACAGTACATTGCTTCGCTTCTAGTCTTTTCTCCACATTTACAATGTCTTCATTTATCAGACCCATAGCCCCAGAAAGGTAATTTATAATAGAGCTGGAACTAGAAGTAGTAGTCTCCTTTTTTTTTTAACAATCTTTATTGGTTTTGTTCATGCGTTGTACCCATCTGCATCAGCAGCATAATTTACTTACAATTGTACTCTTAAGGTACGATATCTTTACAGCACCCAGGTGTTGACTTTACTGACAAGGCCGTGCTTTGTGAGTACAGATACAGCAATATTGGTCATTGCTTGGGTGATGCGACATAAGCCATTCATATTGTGGAAGAACGAACAAGATATAACAAACCCCCTACCACCCGCCCGCCCGCTTGGCTCACCACTGAACTATTTACTGAGGTGTAGTAGTTCCAACTCCATTGAAATGCTATATTCGGGGTAACATATCCTGGTGTTGCGTGTTTTTGTCAGATTGTATGTTTAGACTTATTATGTGTTATCTAAATCTGATAATGATTAGGGGGGTACGAGTGTCCTATATTATGTTATTATTGTGGGGGGGAGGCGTAGTTTTGAAGGTTTCTAAAATCATGTCCCGCTCCATTGAAATTGGTGTCTCCCTCAGGCCTCTGTATTCTTCCCTGCATATCAATGAACTCTCTGTCCTCCCACAGCAGATCACCTCCTCATGCCAGCTGTGTACTGTAGTTGGTAAGGTCGATTTCCATCACATGGTAATGGATCTCTTTGCGATAAGTGAGGCCAGGTCTGCAAATCTCATTTGTACCTTCTGGTTCTTAGTATGGTGGCGCAGACCTATTATACAACACTCTACTGAGTCCCAATTTGTAGTCCCGGTTCCAATTGTGCTAACAGCGTGAGCCCAATAGCCAGAAAGCCGGGGGCATACCCATATCATGTGCATGAACTCAGTGTCAGGTTTTACTCACGTTTCCACAGGAACGCTATGCAAATGATGAAAGGAACTCAACCTCTCCGGGTCACTTATTGTAGCCAACTGAGTCAAAGTACCATTAGTAACCCGGGGAAAGAGGGAAAGAAAAGGAGGAAAACAAAAGGTCCCTCGTCGTACCCCACTCTGGGACAGAACCAGTCAGTAAAAAGATATCTCTGTTAAGAGAAAGGACAGAAAATGAGGTATGCAAGATATTTCTAATCCTACAATTTAGTCTGTTCTATGTGTGCTTATATCTACCTAAATAATTCCCTTCTTCCATGTATTCTGGTGATCGGCGTAAGCGAAAGGGTGTTCTATGTCTAGAAAAGAAAAAGGTAGAAAGAAATAAAGAGTTCTGTGTTGAAGAATAATGAGTAAGACAATATGTAGAAGTAAACTGTACAAAAACACACCTGAAAACATGTAGTGACTGACAAGAGTTATTCCAGCTATTTCATGCACTTTACAAAATCCACCTTAGCTTCAGGCAGACCTAACAATATGACACACAACTGATGGACGGAATGCAGAACAAATCAAAACATTCTCCCCCAGTCAAGAGATCTGGGTTAAATCCATCATTCTTTTGCTCACCATACCACCCCAGTTTAGACCGAGCCATATGCAAATCAGTCTTGACCCTGTGCCTCATAACAACAGGCCAGCCCGAACAGCCAAGCCAGGTCCTCCCTGGACCGGAAACAAGCATCCTAGGACAGGTTTCGGGTTTCACCCCTCTTCAGCCAGGATAGCTTGAATCCAGTGGTACAGTGAGCCCGGGACCTACGTCTAGGCATACCCGGCGCACTTAGGGCGAGAAAGCAAAAAACACACAATTGATGGACGGAATGCAGAACAAATCAAATCATTCTCCCCCAGTCAAGAGATCTGGGTTAAATCCATCATTCTTTTTCTCACCATGCCACCCCAGTTTAGACCTGGCCATATGCAAATCAGTCTTGACCCTGTGCCTCATGGGAACAGTCCAGCCCGAACTGCCCTAGAATGTTTGGTTCCAGTCCAGGGAGGACCTGGCTTGGCAGTTCGGGCTGGACTGTTCCCATGAGGCACAGGGTCAAGACTGATTTGATTATGGCCGGGTTCAAACTGGAATGGCATGGTGAGCAAAAAAACTATGGATTTAGGCCCAGATCTCTGTTCTGGGGTGAATGTATGACATTGTTCTGCATTCTGTCCATCAATTGTTGTTTTTGCATTTGTCACCCCGAGTGGGACGGGAATGCTCAGACGTGAGTACCGTGCTCTCCATGCCACTGGAATCAAGCTATCCTGGTTGAAGAGGGGTGAAACCCCGAAACCGATCCTTGGATGCTTGGTTCCAGTCCAGGGAGGACCTGGCTTGGCAGTTCGGTCTCGACTGTTCCCATGAGGCACAGGGTCAAGACTGATCTGCATATGGCCGGGTTCAAACTGGAATGGCATGGTGAGCAAACAAACAATGGATTTAGGCCCAGATCTCTGTACTGGGGTGAATGTATGACATTGTTCTGCATTCTGCCCATCAATTGTTGTTTTTGCAGACCTAACAATATTCCTTATTTTATCAGGAATCTACAGGATTATGAAAGAAAATCTGCAACAAAAGCTGACCTCCATAAACTCGGAGCCCATATCAGATAAGTAGTGAAAATGAGACAAAGTGTAATTAGTATAATCTGCGTTACGGCACTGTTACCGTAAACAACCTTATGCAGCTTTTTTCTGTTCTGTCATTTAGGTTTCAGGTATAAACTCCACTGGAGCCTAAAGCAGAGTTAACAGGGAGCCAGAGATGTAGTGCGGAGCCAGGAAAGGGAACGCCGATACAGGAGACTCCGACTCGACCAAAAGGACGCCAAGGGACGACGACCCGGAAGTGCAGGTAAGACCCGGATGCGAATGACTCTTTCCTGAAGCAGGAACGCAAAGCGTCTTGTAATGTTGCACTGCCTCCTCAAATAAGCACAGGACTCCTGGGGGTAAGGATGCTCCAATATACTTTATTTATAGTCACACAATGCGAGCGCCGGGCCAAGCACGACCTAGTCGCTACCGCGGCTCCGCTATCTCCTCTTCCCGCGATTCGCGCATGCGCATTACTTTTTCCGTGCTCTGCCCTCGCACGCTACGTAGCAACGTAGCGTGCGAGGACTAGAGGGCACATTACATATCTCCCTTCTTTTCCATAGCCCAACGAACATGCAGTCCTTACAGTCTCTGGGGTATACACCCTCCTTCTAGATCAAAGTCTCTGAAGCGGCTAGGCCTCACGATCGCTCTGCCTGCTCGGGTGCGCCTTACCGGGGTACAGGAATTTCCAGGGTCGTCGCTTTCAGCTGGGCTCCTCACCATATCTCGGGGGTCACTCCGTCCCACTCTCTCCGGGCTGCAGCCCTCCTCTGTCGGTAACTCCTCCAACTCCGTCATCCCAGGAACTTCCTGCTCCTCCCGGTTCTCTCCCTCCTTTATATCTCTTCCTTCAGTGGGTTTACTCCCTTCATTTTCTCTTGGATATGTTTCTTGTTGTATTTTCTCATTCTCTTCCTCTGGCCATTTTAGGATCTTGTTGCATTTCGCCATGCGGTCTTGGGACCACACGTTCCCATCGCTGAGTAAGGCGGCTCTCTCATACACCTCCTTCACCTGTAGAGGTGGACTGTACTTGCTGTCTCCCTTCTTTCTTCGTACAGCTAATTTGACTCTCACCCACTCCCCTCTCTCTAGCGTGGCTTCTTTTACTTTCCTTCTCTGGTTGTAGTACTCCGTGTACACACTCTGGGCCTTCTCCAGGTTGTGTTGTACTACCGCAGGAGACCATTTGCTGGTGATCGTCTTCTCTCTCCACATTACATTGTCCTTGGTGAAGGGGTGTCTCCCCCTCAGGATTTGGAATGGGCTATACCCCGTGCCTGTGGGGGTGATGCGGTAAGCCCACATCGTGTTCTGTATCTCTTTCTCCCAATCTTTTCCCATCATGATGGCTGCTTGAATGGATCCCATGAGTACCCTGTTGAAACGTTCTACCTGTCCATTGCTCGACGGGTGGTACACTGCGGTGTGTAGCAATTTGATTCCATTATGTTCCGCATACTTGATCCATTTTTCGGATCTGAATTGGGGTCCATTGTCGCTCAAGATTGTTCTAGGAATGCCTTCTCTTAGGAACACCGAGGTGAGAAATGTTATCACTGTCTCTGCCTCCATTTCCTCCTGTATGTGTATTTCCGGCCATTTGGAATACTTGTCGACCAGGACACATAGGTATTGGGGCGTACCTTGGGTGTCCAGCACTGGCCCTAGGATGTCCACGGCCACGTCTTCCCATGGCCCACTTGGTAGTGTGAACTTCCCCAAGGGAACCAGTGTTTTGTCCGCTCTTTGGCACTTACCGCAATCTCTCACTTGCCTTTCCACCTGAGCGTCCATTCCTGGCCAGCAGTACATGTGCTTTGCTCTCGCCTTGGATTTTACTATTCCCAAATGTCCCTCGTGTAGTATTGCAATTAATCTAGGAACTACCGCTGCCGGGGGAATCACTTTATCTCTCCTGTACAAGAACGTACCATCGTTCCCCACTGATAATTCTTCTCTGACTTCATAATATTTCCTGAGTGCCTCTCCTAGACGTTTCTTTTCCGGCCATCCGTGTATTATGTACTCATTGACTTCGCGAATTTCCTCATCTTCTCCCTACGCCTGTATCCAGTCTTGCTTGCTTATTACCCTTTCTGGGTCTTCCATTATTGCCACCATCTCTTCTTCCTCTGTAGCCGTGTTCGGGGCTTCTTCCATGGCTGCAGCCCTGCTAAGGTAATCTGCTACCTTGTTCCTTGTCCCTGGAATGTACTCCACATCGTATCTGTACTCTAGTAGTTTGAGCGTCATTTTCGCTATGCGTGGTGTGGCGCCGGCATGCCCGCTTGAGGTGAGTACCTTGACTAAGGGCTTGTGATCTGTCTTAAGTAGGAATCTTGTGCCCCATAAGAATTGGCGATATTTTCCCATAACCCACACCACTGCTAGCATCTCCTTCTCAATCACACTGTATTTCTGTTCGGTGGGCGATAGTGTACTGGACGCGAAGCTGAGTGTTTCCACCGTTCCGTCTCTCCTTTCCTGCATGAGAACTGCCCCTAGTCCTTTCTCGCTGGCGTCTGTCGTCAGTATTGACCGGCCGAGTGGATCATATCCTTGCAAGGGCACCGCTTGGCTGATGTCTTTCTTCAGGTCTTCAAATTCTTTCTGTGTTTCTTCAGTCCATTTGTATGCCGTTTTGTCCCTCGTTAGTTGCCTTAGGTGATGTGTTTTGGTGGCAAAGTGTGACACAAACTTGCTGTAATACTCTGCCATCCCTAAGAAGGACCTCACTTCTTCTTTGTTGTTGGGGGCCATCGCCTTGCATATCGCCTCTACATTTGCTCTTTTAGGAGTGATGCCTTGTCCTCCTATCTCATGACCTAGATACGTGACTGATGTCATCCCCAGCCGGCACTTCTCCCATTCCGAAGTCAGACCGTTGTTCTCTAGTACTCTGAGTACCTTTTCTAACCTCTCATCGTGGTTTTTCCTATCTGTTCCCATCACCAGTATATCGTCTTGAAAGTACTGGACGCCCTCGATGTCCTGGAATAAGCGATGCATCAATTTATGGAACACCGCCGCTGCTGAGGCGAGACCGAACGGCATTCTGCGGAATTGGTAGCACCCGAAGGGTGTGATAAAAGATGTCAATTTCCGGCTTGTCGAATGTAGGTCTATCTGGTGATAGGCTGACGTCAGGTCAATGGTGGAGAACCACTTTACCCCTTTGGTCTTGGCCAGCATTTCTTCAATGCGTGGTAATGGGAACTTTTCCGCTATGAGACATTTGTTCAGTTCTCGAAGGTCCACACATAAACGGACTTTGCCGTTTGGCTTCATCGCCACTACCAAGGGGGCGAGCCATTCTGCGCTGTCTATCGGCTCTATTATTCCCTCTTTTTCCAGTCTGTGTAGCTCCGTTTGCACTGCGTCTTTCACCGCTAGGGGTAGATTTCGGACTTAGTGGAATACTGGTCTGGAATTTTCTTTGAGTACTATCTTGTGTGTGAATTTCTCCAGCATCCCCACCTTCCCTCCGAACACTTTCGGGAATTTGCTCTTCATCTCTTCCAATACCGGCCAGCTCCCTGGCGCTGTCATAAGCACTTGTGTGTCCCCTCCTGGGTCTAGCTTGATCCCTAGATCGCCTTGGTCCATCCATCCCAGTACGGAGGGGCCTTTCTCCGCTATGTACAATTTGCATTCGGCTTGTCTACCTCTGAATTCGAAGGTCAACTTCCTGTACCCCACCATGGGTATTGGTTCGCCTGTATATGATACTGGACGTATGTCTGGCGGTTCTAGTCTTGTTCCCAACTTGGGCTCGAATTGTTCCTTCCACACTGCTCTCTGGATGATGGTGTACGGGGATCCCGAGTCTATTACTATCTGGATTCTCACCCCTCCTATCATCATGTTGCATTGTGGTTTGCGGGTTCTCTTCCCGTCTATCCCCAGTACTTGGTCATCGACATAAAGTACTTCCACGTCTTCCTCTTGCTCTTCTTCCTTCTCCCGTTGCTCTTGCTCAACGTACTTCACCATGGGTCTCTTAGTCTTCCGTCAACAGACTTTCTCATAGTGGCCCATTATGCCGCAGAACATACACTTCGCACGGAAAGCTGGGCATCGTTTGTCCTGGGCTGTATGTGCTAGGCTGCCACATCTGTAGCAAGCTCCGTTGTTGTCCCTGTTCTGCTTCCATGTTTGTCCTTGTTTCCCTTTCCATTTCGTAGGTCCTTTACTCTCCTGGGGCGAGGATTTGCTCCTTCCCTGCGATTCGGCGTCATCCACTTTGTTCACCATGGTCTTCGGGAGCGCCTCCCTTTTTGCCGCTTCCGCACACCTTTTTGTCAATTCCGCCTTTTTCACCATCGCGATCACTTCTTTTAGTGGCACCTCACTGTTCGCCCACAACTTGTCTTGTACACTCTTGTTGGTAGTATGCATGACGATTTGGTTCTTGATGAACTCATCGTGCAATGCTCCGTACTTGCATGTCACTGCCAGCTTCCTCAATGCCGCTACGTACTCGTCAATGGTTTCTCCCGCCTCTTGTTTCCTCTGTTGGAAATTGTACCTATCAATCGAAACACTCACCGCTGGGCGGTAGTGGGCGTCAAGATCCTCCATGGCGTGTTTAAATACGTCATCGTCAGCGGCTGGCCGGGGTGGCGGTACCAGGTTCTGATACACTCTTATGCCCTCCGGGCCTAAATTATGCAGGAGAATCCTTTTCTTCCTCGCGCTGGGGAATGCTTCTCCATTTTCATCTTCGAGCGCTGCAATATAGTTCTTGAAATATTCCCGCCAATCCTCCCACTTCATTTGGGGTTCTCCTGGTCTTGCCAGAAATGGTATTAGCGCCTTGGGTGCTCATCTCCCCGCGTCTTTCTGGCACCGCCCCTGGGCCTCTTGGGCTGCCTGGTGTGTCCCGCATCTCTGGCAGCGCCTGCTCCTGTCGCGTCTCTTCTGTTCCCCCATCGCCGCGTGCTGCCGCTTCCACCAGGTTCTCAGTGGTTGGGTCCTATGCCTGCCTCCTTCTGCTTTGTACCCCTTCTTGGTCTCTCTACAGGTGGTCGGTTTACCTTCTTTGCTGCCTCTGCCACGCTCTCTGTGTGTGTTTCTTCCTGGGAGTGGTCTTACTCCTGTCTTCCCCCGTGTTGGCTACTGCTGCTCTGGCCTGTGCTCACAGGCGGTGGGTCTGGACTTCTCTTTTGTCCCTGGTTGTAGATATGTCCCAGTCTCGTCGCCACTGTAATGTTGCACTGCCTCCTCAAATAAGCACAGGACTCCTGGGGGTAAGGATGCTCCAATATACTTTATTTATAGTCACACAATGAGAGCGTCGGGCCAAGCACGACCGACTCGCTACCGCGGCTCCGCTATCTCCTCTTCCCGCGATTCGCGCATGCGCATTACTTTTTCTGCGCTCTGCCCTCGCGCGCTACGTAGCCACGTAGCGTGCGAGGATTAGAGCGCACACTACACGTCTCTGCTCAGCATTAAAAGAGTATTTCAGATCCTCAGCCGGTTCTCGCACATGTGTATTAGCGGGAGCCGGCCTTGTTTGTAGTCCGCCGGTCATGTTCGACCGGCAGGGAAGACACTCAGTATCATCCTCCTGGCACCTTGGACATTGTTCTTGTGCCCCTGACTATATTTTGTTTAGTCGGTGTGGCATAAGGCAAGATCTATGTATCACCATATATTGTATAAACTTGAAAATGGCATTGCGTGATACTTTTTTGGGGTATTCCAGTAAGGAGTCCCAATCCCTATCCGACAGTTCCCTTCCTAGATCTCTATCCCATTTCTCTCTTAGCTTTATAAGGGATATTGCTGCGTGTGTTTGAATGCCTCAGTAGATCCATCTGATCAAATGGTGACCGTTGCCCATTAGATATAGGGAGTGAACTAATTAGTTCGTAAGAGTTTAGCATTATTATGTGCCCAGTGTTTTCTAGTTACATTTGCATGTAAGATGAACAACGATCCCAGTACTCCCTGTTCATGAGTAAAGACTTCGTGATTCAGCATCAACCAGTCAACAAATAGTGTCCCAGCTGTTGTCAACCCCTTCCTTTCCCATTTGTGTATGCTGCGTATAGTTACTAGCCCTGTGGGAGTGGGAATCCCCAGCAGTGGATATTTGGGGCATATGGGACCACTTGGCTCGTGTATTGCAATGCTCTCCTCCAATAGTTGAGAGCTATTTTTAATAATAGTGGAGCTGTTGGTGGGATCTTGCTTTGGGGCAATAGTAAGATGTGTAGAGCCCCTTGGGCTAGGGCTTGAGGCGTAAGTACAGTTCATGTAAATTGCGTCCCGCGAGCCAGTATGCAAGCCATTGTTATTGGGTTGAGAAGCAGTAGGCACAGAAATCTGGTACTCCCATGCCCCACTTATCCATCCCCAACTGCAACTTGGGAAGCCCTACCCTTCTGCGGCCCTTCCCCCATATTAGATCAGGTAGCTGGGATTATCACTGGAAGGTTGGTAATATAATAAAGGGGAAACATCCTGAAGAACGACTCCGGAACAACGAGTTCTGAAGTCACGCAAGCCGAACAACAACGTCACTTGCACGAACAACGACTTAGCCTGAACCACGCATGGGCGTGGTTCAGGCTTAGACCGTCTAGTGTTTGTGCAGGGTGGAGTTCAGAGGAGCAAAAGACAGGAACAGGTAAGAGGTTAGTTTTAAGGGGTGGGGGATTTGGGTTAGTTTTAAGGGGGTGGGGGTATTCACGTTAGTTTTTTGTGGCTTGGAGGCTTTGTGTAAGTTTTAATGGAGTGAGAGGGGATCGAGTTAGTTTTTAGGGGGTGAGGGGTTCGGGTTAGTTTTTAGGGGCTTGGAGGGATTGTGTATGTTTTTAGGGGGTGGGAGGGGATCGAGTTAGTATTTAGGGAGTGAGGGGGTTCAGGTTAGTTTTTAGGTGCGTGGAGGGATTGTGTTAGTTTTTAGGGGGTGGGAGGGGATCGTGTTAGTTTTTAGGGGGAGAGGATCGAGTTAGTTTTTAGGGGGTTGGGGAGAATAGAGTGAGGGGCATATTAGCAAGAACCTCGTTAAAATTATCGCCGTTTTAGCGGCAGGAAACTGCCGCTAACACGACGATAATCGGCTTGCTAATATGCGTTATAGAATTCCAATAGAAGCCCAGGTTAGATGTGCAGGACATCTAACCTGGGCTTCTGTTGAAATTCTATAGCGAATATTATCAAGCCCATTATCGCAGTTTTAGCGGCAGTCTCCTGCCGCTAAAACGGCGATAATTTTAATGAGGTTCTTGCTAATATGCCCCTGAGTTTTTAGGGGGTTGGCGAGAAACGAGTTAGTTTTAGAGGGGTAGGAGGGAATGAGTTAGTATTTAGGTGTGCGGATAATTCGTGGTTCAGTATGTTGTGGTTCTTTACTTAGTGGTTTAGATTGGGTTGTTGTTTAGAATTCGTGGTTTAGGCACTCGTGATTAAGGAGGTAGTGGTTTAATCATTCATCCATAATAAAGTAATCGTGGGCGCATGACCATTTTGGAAATTGCTATGCGGCACGCCACAGATATAGGAACGGATGTTAAGAAAGCTATTTGTGTGCAGAGAGCGGAGACTGCCCTCTGGAGATTATCGTCCAATAAGTCTTGTGGTGTCCTGCATATTTGAATGCCTAGGTATTTAAAGGTGGTAGGTGCTACTTGGAAATTAGAAAGCCCAACCTTATTATCGCGTGGTGTAACTCAGTTTTAAATAGGAAGGCAGAGGATTTGGCTGGTTGATGGCGAGCCCTGAAATGTATTCAAATTGCTTGAATATGTGCTATGCAGTCCAGGCTGTCTTGCAGGTTATTGATGTAAAAAACGATATCGTCTGCATATAATGATGATGCGTGTGTATACCAACGCGGATGCCCTTTTCTGCTGTTTCTTTCCGGAATTTTATCACTAGGGGCTCAAAAGTAGTAGTCTCCTTAGTGGTGCTTCTCAGCGTTATTTTCCTTACCGCATCACGTCAGGTGTTGATGGCACAATAAGCTAGTGCTTGGATGAGGCTGAAGGATGAGGATTAATATATCAGTGTATGTAAGCGAGCAATTGCACTTATAATATTACAGCTAGGTGTTAAGGGTGTGGCCCAGCTCAGCCTCTATCAGGCGGGGAGAGGCAGAGATGGGCCTTCTCTTGGGCTGGTCTTTGCCCAGGCATGCGCCTGTACGCATCCCATGCCGCTGGAAGACGTGAGCGCTTTTGTAGTGTGGCCCCAATATGGTAGCCCCTCTTTCTCCTGGACTCGGTGCTTCCTGGGCTATGGAGTCCGCAAGTTCCCTCGCACTCATTAGAATATCCCCAGGGATTAATTCTCTTCCAGATAACATCACCAGAAACATCCATATTCATCTTCCTGGTCTAACGATTGTCCAACCATAAATATATCATCAAAGTGCCTCTCTAAAAACAATGGACACAGGGTGTTTATAGTAACTGCAGAGGTTCCCAAATTTACCAATTCCATAAAGGGGTCCCTTCCACATTGATGTATATACCCCACAATAAGTATTCAAAAAGCCCTGTACCTATAAATATTTAAAGGCGCTGATTTCAGATCAGTCCAAATCAGTTTGTAGATCAGAAAATGATCACAGTGTCCCATTGTAAAAAAATAGTCTATCATAAAGAGACCATCATTTTCCCATTTGCAACTTGTGACTGACATGATCGTGAAAACTATCGGGCAAGGAAGATTCTCCCCCCCCCCAGGGGTGAATAACTGCAATATTTAGTTATATTGAACACCTTATACCAAGCTTTTCATATCTTTAGCCCAGAAGGCACTACCCTAAAATTCACCCACTTGTAGCAGTTGGGATCTCTTACCCATGACTGCCCAAAAATCTGGTAATAATAAGCCTCCTCTAGGATGAGCCCATTCCAATAATTTAATAGCTTGAGAGGTCCTTCTGCAGCGCCAGATGGAGTGTGGAATCCACACAGTGAACAAAGCACTTGATCCTGTAAATGGGATAAGGCGAAAAAGACAAAGAAACTTAAGGAAGATTACTTTCTTAATATATGCACCGCCGAATAAGCAAAGTTGGGAGGCTATTTCAAAATATTAAATTTTATTGCCTCACCTGCCTTGCTGGACAAATTAATGCTTATTAACAATCCAGGAGTCATTAATTCTGTATCTATCTTTCCTATGTTTACATGGTTCCCTTAGATATACCCAAATGTAGCATCCCCTTCTATGATTGGCACTGGATCCGATAAATTCTTCGTTTAAACTGTGACAACATCAATAAATGCCTACTGGCCGCGTTTGATGTGAGCCGCTTCAAATAGGGTTCAAGATTCCGTGTAAATAATACAGTTGAAACTGCGTACCCTTAGAAATAGGAAATGGATTAGAGGTTATGCTTATTGCCAAAATCCTAGCAATTGGCTTTTTGTATACGTCCTGTATCATGCTGATGAATATCAGTCCGAAGCACATTTGCTTTAAAACGACCCAAATGGAGCCCTAAGAGAATCAACAGTAAACCAGTATAGGGGTTGGCTATTAAGCAGCAAGGCCAAGCCAACTATAACCACAAAACAATGAAAATGCCAATACTGCTCATACATCAGAAATTCTTTAAACGTGCATTGAAGAAAACAATGAGACTGCAACCACTTGTTCCGTTGGATTTAATCCCAATATTTTTTCTTTCTCAATACATAAAAAAGATTTAAATACCACAAAACATCTGTCTAATTTTTGTAACACATTATGACCCTTACAAATAACGACAACACATATTAAATTCCATACAAACCATGCTTCAACAAGCCCTTATTTCACCATATATCCTCACTGATTCAAACCTTCACTCATACCAACAAAAAATCACACCTATCATACCAGCAACTGACAATACCTCACCAATTTACAACCCAAATGCCAAGTAACAATTTTTGCAAAAAACTGCAAGGCCATCAACATATACACATTTTAAATTCAAAAAACATATGCAATTTTAATCTTGGATTGGCCATAACAAAAACGGTCTACGTGTTTCAATTCAAATCCCTCCAAGTTTTGAGGAATTCTCATCAGGACCAGGAAAGCTGAAAAAACAATAAAGAGAATTCTTGTCTGAATAATTGACCTTAAGGACCCCCAACTCTACAGACCTCGTTTGTTCAAAGCCCTTACCTTTTCAAATGCTCAATGATCCTCCGACCAAAGAACGTTTCTGTCTCTCAAAACTCTCGTACCTAGGAAACAATCATCCTGTCACTGTCTCATTTTTTTTTTTAAAACCTTTATTAACCGTGGTTGCATCAATTGGCAATGTACAGACCTGCGCCAAAGCACCAGTTCGGCAATACTAGCATACACACGTTCAGATGGTTAGACACAGCCATTTAGCCGACAACCCGGAGGTCCGGCGGCGGAATTCAGTTGAACATATGCAGAGGAATTGGGTACGTACATTGCGTATAAGCGAGTCGATGGTGCTTTTTCTGTTTTTTGTCGTGTCTTATCTAAAGCGCATTGCCTGCAAGTGAGGGGGGCGCTGTGTACCAGCCCGCAGCGCAGCGCCGTCAACTAGCCCCTAGGCTCATAGGAGGAGGTGCGCTAGGCGCAGGGTTGTCCGCCAGATGCCCTGGTCTGCGGGCATCGGAGTCCCGGTGGCCCGCTCGTGGCGTAGGCTGGAGCGCGACAAGGAGGTTGCAGCATAGCTCGCAAGGATGCTCATAGCAACCGTTGCTGTGGTGTAACACGGGTTCTGCCAGGGAGCGTAACCAGTCGCCGAACTGCTCCCCGTGCGTGCAACATGAACGTAGGGGTCCGGGCCAGGGTCGAAAAACTCGGGTGGGGACTAGAATAAGAGGGGTGGGGGGGGGGGAAGTGGAGATCGTTCTGCAGCAGTGTGAGAGGAGGTAGGAGCTGCCCAGCGGGGCGGAGCCGGGCCATGCGGGAGGCGCGTCGGGTGGCTGGTCGCGAGGGGGGGGGAAGAAGAGGGGGGGGGGAGGGAGAGGGAGAGGGCCAGAGGGTCCTCGGAGGGGGGGGCCAAGGGTCCGCAGCGCTTGTGTTCGCAGTCTGGGATTGTCCGCTCGTGTGAGGGAGGTTTCCCTCCATGTCTAGTAAGGGGGCATCTGTGCGGGGCGGAATGATTCTGGCTCCCTGGGTGTGTCCATGTCCCAGTAGTGCGCGCGCCCTCTCGAGCAGCAGCGGCAGCAAGCCCCACGCGCGCGCCATAACAAACTACAGGGGATATCTAACAGTAGTAACCTGCCACACAGTATGTGAGACGCGCCAGGGGAATAAGCAGGCAGAGGGGGCCAGGAGCTATCCCCGCCAGGGTCTCAGGGATGTCGCCATCTAGCCAGTAGTGTATCGGTGCCCACCCAAGGTTCAGGTTATCCCTCGGGTTTGGCAGGCCGCCTGAAAGGTGGCAAGGAGGCCATCCCAAAGGTGGGCGATGGGGAACTTCCTGAGCCCCGCAGTTTCCTCACGTAGGAGCACTGCACTTTCCGCTTGCGCCCAGTTTACGAAGGAGGCCCTCCAATGTCTGACGTGCGGGGGGTCGTCGCCTTCCAATGCTTGGTGAGCAAGCGTTTGGCCGTTACAAGCCCCATGTCCCAGAAGCGCGCCTGCACCTTATTCGCTTTTGTGCGCTTGTATAGGCCCAAGATGCATGCCTCCCACGTGCGCGGCAGCCGTCCATCCGCGCCACGCTCTATCAGTGACAGCACGTCGCCCCAGTATGCCTGTACGCCAGCGCAATGCCAGAGCATATGCAAAAGGTCCGCTCCTGGTGACGAGCACCGTGGGCAGGCGGCGTCCGTCCGCGAGAAATATCTATTGATCTTCTCAGGAGTGAGATATGCTCGCTGTAGTATGTAATATTGTATGAGTTTGAAGCGGGGGTTGCGTGGAACATTGGTCGGGCTGGCCAGTATCATCGCCCATTCTTTGTCTGTCCAGTCTCTGCCCCTGTCTGTCGCCCAGCGCTCCCTCAGCACCAAAGTGGACGGTCGCGAATGCGCCAGCAGCGCCTGCGCCAGCCAGTGTATGACATGTGCGCCATTTCCCATGATATGCAGATATTGGATGAAGGTATGTGCCGGCGGCTCCACCGCCATGTCACCCCAAGAAGCCGAGAGCGTCTGCATGAGGGAGGCATGCAGGAGGAACTGTCCTGCCGGGAGCGCCGTGCCCTCAGCCAGGGCGGCGAACGTCAGCAAGTCGCCATCCTCATACAGGTCGCCTAGCGTATCTACTCCTGCCTGCTCCCATCCTGCCAAGTGGGCCTCCGTGAGTGGTCCCGTCGGGCCAGGCATGCCCAATAGTGGTAACTCTGGGGCGTACGGTATGGTCGCGCGCGTGAGGCGAAGGCACCGCTGGAAACACCTGCGCGCCACTGCCAGGTAAACCTGGGAGGGGCAGGGCGCACGAGTCAGCGGATGGAACAGTGTGTGGACTTGCGTCCGCGTCCAGGCAGCCGCATGCGAGGCAGTGTCCTCTAGTTGCTTGCCACTCAGCCACCCCGCCACCCATTGCATCTGCGCCGCTAGATAATATAACTCCATATTGGGGACCGCTAAGCCCCCAGAGTCTGTGGGCATGTACAATTTGGCCAGCGCTACACGCGGCCTCCCCTTGTTCCAGATGAGGTTGCGCAGCAGTACCTCCAGGTCGCGGAATAATTTGACGGGTACATACAAGGGCAGGTTTGCAAAGTAGTACAATAGGCGGGGCAGCACTATCATTTTAGTCAGTGCCACCCGACTAGGCACGTTGAGGGGCAGGGTGTTCCAGTAGCCAACCTGCGTACGCACAGATGTGATCGCTCTGAGGAGATTCCCGTCTAAGACGTCCGCCGGGGCTCTGTAGATCCTAATCCCCAGGTAGCGGAAAGTGGTAGGGTGCCACTGCAGTCTGTCCCCTCCTAGTCGGACGTCGCACTCAGGTGTCTCCGGGCCAAAGGGGTAGGCTCCCGACTTGGCCCAGTTAACCCTCAGGCCCGATACTGCCTCGAAGGTGCGGAATACATCAGCGAGGGAGGCAGGGATGGCGGCCATGTCTCTGACGTACAGCAGCAGGTCATCTGCGTATAGAGACACCGTGTGCAAGCCATCCGTCAATGGGATTCCCCATTCCTGTCCGTGTGCCCTAAGTGTCGCAGCCAGGGGCTCCATTGCCAGTGCAAACAGCAACGGCGACAACGGGCAGCCCTGGCGGGTGCCCCTACGGACCCGGATGGCGTCCGAGAGGATGCGGCCCGTGCGGACCCGGACGGTCGGCTCGTTGTAAAGCAGGGCGATCATGGCGTTATGGCCCCCCCCCAGCCGGTATTTCTCTGTTACCGCTCTCAGGTACGGCCACTCAACGGAGTCGAAGGCTTTCTCCAAGTCCAGTATCAGGCATCCCGCCCTTGGCCACTGTTGCGTGGCGTATTCCTGTACCCGGAAGAGCCTGCGGATGTTGTAGGAGGTATGGCGTGTGGGGACAAATCCATTTTGATCCCGGTGCACAAGAGGGGGTACATGAGGGGCCAGCCTCCTAGCCAACGCAGAAGCAAGGATTTTATAGTCTGTGTTTAGCAGAGCCAATGGGCGGTAAGAGCCCACTCGCGTGCCGTCCCTGCCTGGCTTAAGTATAGAAACCAGCGTGGCCTCATTCAGCGTCGGGGGCAAAGCAGCTCCCTCCGCCGCTGCCGCATACATTCGCAGGAGCTCCGGGATTAGGATGTCCGAGCCAGCCTTGTAGAATTCAGCCGGTAGCCCGTCCGGGCCCGGGGTTTTCCCGTTGGAGAGCTGAAAGATGGCCTCTCTAAGCTCGTCCGCCTCCAGCGGAGCGCCGAGTTCGTCTTGCTGTGCAATAGTCAATTGCGGCATCGGCAGAGGGGAGAGGTAATCTGTGATATCAGAGTAAGGGACCGCTAGTCGGGAGCGGTACAATGTGTTATAGTGGACAGTGAAAGTGTCATGGATGCCAGTTTGCGTGTACACCAGTTCCCCCCCCTCGCCCTGTATAGCCGTCACTGGTGCAGAGCGGGCGTCTCGCGAAATCAGCCACGCTAAAAGCTTGCCTGGTCTGTCAGCAAGGCGGTGGGTTCTCGCCGAGTGCGCAGCATAGTTGATATTACGAAGTCGCTCCAAAAGGCGCGCATGTTCCGTGTGGGCATCATGCAGTGGGCCCCCGTCTCCCTCCGCAGCCTCCCCCTCCCGCGCAAGCAAGTTCGACTCTAGCCTGGTAAGGTCTCTCTCCAGCTGATGTCTTATCTGCCCCTGAGTGTGCAGGCAGTGGCCTCGTATCACGGCCTTGAAGGCGTCCCACTCCACCCTCGAGTCAGTTGCTGTGCCGGTGTTATCCTCGAAGTATTGCGCGGTGCGCTCGAGTAGGGCAGCGCGGAAAACCGCATCTAGCAGCAGCGCTGGCTGCAGGCGCCATGTGGGGACAGGGGGGTGTGGGCGGGCCCAGGCTATGGACATGAAGTGTGGATTGTGGTCCGAGTGCGTGCGGCCCATGTATTGTGCGTCCGTCACATGAGGTAGGAGGTCTGTGGATGTCATGAAGCGGTCGAGGCGGACATGTAAGTCGTGAGCGCCAGAGTAATAGGAGTACGTCCGCGTCCCTGGGTTGCGCTGCCGCCAGACGTCTTGTAAGTCCCATTGCGCGGCCCATTCCAGCAGCGCCTTCGTGGCTCCCCTGGTAGGGGCATTAGCTGGGGGCGGGAAGGAGCGATCCAGCGTGGTGTCTAAGGTGCAGTTATAGTCGCCCCCTATGATCCATGAAGTGTCATGCCAAGTTGCCATAGTCGATGATAGCCGCGCCAGGAAGCCGGCCTGATCAACATTTGGGGAGTAGAGGGACATCAGTGTGATAAACTGGCCATCTAGCCTGCCTTGCGCGGCCGTGTATCTGCCTTCATTGTCTATCGCAGTGTCTGTGGCCTCCCACGGGGTCCCTGGGCGAATCCATATCAGTGTTCCGCGAGCAAATGAGGAGTATTCCGTAGCGTACAGCTGCCCTCGCCATCTACGATGGAGCGCCCTCACCTCGGCCCCGTTCAGATGGGTTTCCTGGAGCAGCGCCACGTTAACCTTGTGCCGCTTTAGGTACAAATAGATATGATAGCGCCTAGCCGGTGTATGCATCCCCCTGACATTCCAGGTGCATATTTGTGTGCTAGCCATAGTAGTCCTGTGTGTGGGGGTCTCCCCCAGTCCCCAAGAGCGCATCCCCCATCGCAAGGGTCCCCCAGGGCCAGCAGTCCGCTCCCACCGCGCAGCTAAAACGGGTGATGTGCGTGCAGTGTCGTGATCTCCAGCAGGGTAAGGGGAGAGGGAAGAAAGGTTGCATAGAAAGCCTGAACATGGCAACTAAAAGAAAATTTGTAGAATACCAAAAGGTCGGCTGTACAACAGGTCGCCGTCCAAACACTCAAGCGAGCTTACGAACTATACAGTCTCGGGGGGTGGGTAATGTATCTTCTGAGCAGTAATGGAGACAGTGCAGTTTTGGGAAGCGCCCCGCATGCTTCCCGGGTGTTGCGTATATGCTGCTGTTGGCCGGCAGGCGTCTGAGGGCTATAGTTCAAGGCCGTAGCAGCTGTGTGCCCGGCCATCAGGCCAGCGGGGGCCGGAGCGCCCGCGGGGGGGGGGGCATAGGCATGTCCCGTCTCAAATCACGCCAGTAGCAACAAGCCGACTATGCGGCACCAAAAGGCTTCTCTACATGTCTGTAAATCGGGTGTGCAGGCCGAGTGGTCATAAGTAGAAAGTGTACTCACAGTGTCCAACTCCGTGGGTGGATCCCTCGTAGTGCCAGCGGCGGAGGCGCCAGGGCCCTCCAGCAAGTTCAGTCTCACAAGGGGCCACCCAACAGGGATTTCGGCAGGTCAGCGGCTCGCGTCAAGCGGCAGCCCATCACCAGGGCGCCTCAGCCGAAGAGGTCCGCTGTTTGCGGTGTGACCTCCGGGGGCCCCCCAGAGTCCTGTGTCTCCGGGATGCCATAGATCGCCTCGTCGTCCGTTGAGTGTACTGTCGGGCTGGCGTCCAGCCGAGCCGACGACGCCGGGGAGTTGCTGATCTCTGCCACCCTGCGCAGGGCATCCCGCTGCTCCTGTTGAACGAGGTCTACTGGCGGGGAGCGGCTCGCCGTCCCTCCGGCTGGCGGCGGTGTGGGCGTCCTGCGGCGGCGCCGTCGTCTTGATCCCCCCGTCCTCTCCATCGCGCCTGCTCCCATCGTCCGCCGCGGCGCGTCCGGCATTCCGCCATCAAGCCAGGCCTCCGCTTCCTCAGGGCTCGTAAAGAAGTGGGTTTTGTCGTGCGCCACCACCCGTAGTTTGGCTGGGAAGAGTAGCGAATACTGGAGGGCCTCTTCGCGCAGTCTGCGTTTGATCATTAGGAAAGAGTGTCTCTGCCTCTGTACTCGCGCCGTGTAGTCTGGGAAGAGCATCACTGTTGCGTTGTCAATGGTAATTTCCCCTAAGGTTCTGGCTCCTCGCAGGATGGCATCGCGGTCTCTATAATTGAGTACTCGGAGGAGAAATGGCCTAGGGTTAGAGCCTGGAGGAGGTGGTTTCGCGGGCACGCGGTGGGCCCTTTCCACCACGAAGTGCGGGGAGAGTGTGTTATCTGGTAGTAGGCCTCGTAGCCAGTCCTCAACCTTGCGGACAGGATTCGCCCCTTCCCATCTCTCCGGGATGCCTACCAGGCGGAAATTGTTCCTCCGTGCCCGGCCTTCCGCGTCCTCAGCCCTTCCTTCTAACAGTTCCACCCGATGCAGAAGGTCTTGCACCCTCGTTTCTGTCCGTTTCGTCGCCGGCTCGACCTCTGCCATGGCGCCTTCCAGCGCGGTGGTGCGCGTTTGCAACTTTTTATGGTCGGCTCTGAGGTGCGTGAGGTCGATTGCCACACTGTCTATGTGGGTCTCCAGGGAGGTGCGTGTCTGCTGCAGCGATTCCTCCATCCTCTCCATGGCCGCCAGGACGCTGTCCAATTTCGCCGTTACGTGGTCAGCATCCATCGCAGGTGTCGTTTTCTCGTGCCGTCCCCTCTCCGCTGCAGCTCCCGGTCCGGAGCGGGTTCGCGCCCCTCTAGGCATGGAGCCGGCGGCGTGTGCTAGATGTCCCCCCCGTCGTCGAGGGGTAGGGGGGCCGCTGCCGCGCAGCGGGGCGGCTCCGCTCCGTCGATGCCTCACTCCAATGGAGGGGAGCGGCGCACTTCGCCCTGTCTCACCGCCTCAGCCAGCCAGGCCGCGCCGCCATCGCCACGCGTCCAGGGGTCCCAACTAGTGAGGGGTCCGGTCGCAGCCGGAGCAATGCTCAGTGTCTCCCCCCAGTCCGCAGGGCACTCCTGCGCCTCTCCTCCTGCGTCGCCTCTCACCTCAGCCCGTGGCGCAGGGATCACGCCATGTGCGCGTCCAGAAGGCCCAGGTTGGCGCTCCCACAGCGGCTCCAGGGCCCTCGGGCGGCGGCAACGTGCGTCGGCGCGTCGTGCTGTAGAATCACCGACTCCAAAGGTGAAAGCCGCCTCAGTACGTCCACTGCCCCGGCAGAGTGCGGGGGGGGGGGGAGAAGCCTGGTCCGTGCGCGCCCTCTCAGGTCCAGGGGCCTCCTCCGCTGCTCCTCCAGCGCACCCCCAGTCCACGACGCGACGGCTACCGTTGACGCGCAGCTGGTTGTCTCTGGGGTCCAGGCACACGACTCACCCCGAGTCCGGGCGTCGCCAGTAGTGCGGTCTCGCGTTCTCGGGGGGGTCCCCAGCTCGTCGCTACCCCCCCCTCGGCTCCGCAGGGGGGTCTCCAGACGAGTCTAGTCGCGCCGTTCGCTTCACCAGGCCACCCCCACCGCGGCCGCAGGCCGCCGCCCAGCGTCGCAGCAGCTCCCTCTCAGGTTGCAGCGTTGGGCCCAGGGGATAAGGCAGCGCCTCGGGCTTGCGTAGCCGCGAGCCGCGGCCGCGCGTCCAGCAGAGCGGCCGCGGTCCCGCCTGTAGGGTCGGCACGGTTCTCCACCGCCGATTCTCTTCAAAGTTGGCCAGGTGGCGGAGAAGGCTCCGTAGAGGGCCCGCCGGCCAGAACGAGCAGCACTCAGGAGCGTTGTGGCGGAGAAAAGACCCGGGGCAGGAGGGCTCAAGCGGGAGCTCTACCCGGGCACGTCCGCTTCCATCGCGTGCCTAGCCACGCCCCCATCCTGTCACTGTCTCATTCATTCAATTGTTAAGTCTGTACTTATAAAAGTTTTGCTCTTAATTATAACAAACGATGGTAAAATGGGGCCAGTGTGGAAAAAGAGGTGACAAACATCTCGTATTTGATGTAGCTATGTTATTAGCAATCTTCCATTTGTTGAAATAGTAACAAGTACCTTAGTTGGTGTCTGTTTCTTCGCTGGGAGAGCGAGTGAAATGGAGCCCGCGGTAGAAGGGCGTGACAGCGTTTGACTAAGAAGAAGAAGAAACTACGTTGGAGTACAAACGATTACGTTGCTCCTAATGATGTTGTTTTTTTTAACGAACTCGATATATTCATTAGCCAAGCGTGTTTATCCATAGTTACACTTACTTTCTATACTGTCTGTAGTCCGCTTGCAAATACTTTGCGGAAATGCCGGTAGCGTTCGGCGTCTTACTGAAAAGGAACAGACGATACGATTCCATAAACGCTTATTACTTGGGAAGCATGGAGGTTGGACAAACTATCTGCACCAATTTGTACACGCCATTACAGGAAATATCACGCTGCCCTTACCTCTAATTGCGGTGTCAACTTCGAAAAACGGGTCGGTTTGTCTGGCAGTTCGCCGTATAATCGGATTACTGGTACTCGCTAAGAGAATCAAAGCCTTTTCTGCATCAAGGAGGATCATACCGGCATTCCTCCATATTACCACTGCTACATCAAAAGGTGAAATAGCCTTATTTATGGGCATTGTGGCTTTCCAACCAGACTTAAAATTGGTCATTTCTACTAAGGCGGATTGCCAGCTTTTATGAGTAATTTTTTCACCAACATTATTCAGACAAACATGCCAGTTTGATCCCCTCTCATCTTCTGTCTTACCATTTTTAGGAAGACTATACTATTTCTATGACTCCAGGAGTCTGGTATTTTATGTCCCTCATAAATGGAATTTATAATCAACAGTAATGTTGCCACAAATATGGATTCCAATACTTTGGAAACCTCAACTAGGATAAGATTCTCCTCAGTGGTTCTTTCATTAAGGAGACTGATTATTGTGATGCTGACTTCCTCCAACCTAATTGGGTGTCCAAACAGGCGGACACCTCTAGGACCAGAATTTTCAAAACATCTGTATCAAGAAAATAACCTTTCTCCTCTTCGGTGTATATATCATCAGCTTGATACAAGAATCGGTAAAAGCTGTAACACTGCCCGGCAGTATTAGTAGCACCCGATACCCATTACTTCATTATCATTCTTACTTGCTCTAATGCTGTTAAATGTATATTCTCCTTAATTTTATAGACATGAATCTGACTCACGACCTCGCTATATTCATAGACTGGAGTATGATACTGCAAATATGAGGCAACTTATTTTTCCCTGAGCCATCTTGAAGCTTGAGCTCGGCATTGTAATACTCGTAAATGTGCTTCCTCCTAAGTTGATGAGCCACTCCTAACAGCAATGACATGCTCTTTCTCCAGAGACCACACATTTCCTCATCCTTGTAGACTGATCATCATGACTCCTATTTCTCATGATGGCATAGACACAAGTTCCACCTCATACTGCCGCTTTAAAAGCATCCCAAACTACTGCAGCTGTGGAAGAGTTTGTATTCTAAGAATTTCTTAATAAATAGCCTAATGGGTATATCAAGAAGTGCTTTTCAGAGGTCCAACCTGCTGATACCATCCTGACCTTTGATATCTGAGCTGTTTTTGTCTGTGTTATTTTTAACAAAACAAGAAACAATGATTAGGCATATACTTTCAGCATCTTAAATTGGTCCCTTAGGGATTGCACAGTTAGTACAGAGCAGGACAAATACAATTATCAAGATCTATATTCACTTCTTTCTCAGGTCTAATTCACACGTCCATTCACTAGCCTCTTTTAGTTATTTGTTTATGTCCCCCGTACCATAGAACTTCCTCATCATCATCAAGACTCTGGTGAGCTCCCCACCTGCCCCATACTCTTCTAACGTTTTGCAGAACCCCCTGACTTTCATACACAAGCTTTTCTGCTTCTAAGCACATATCCATTCCTTCTTGCCTTTTTTAAGGGAACTTTATGTTACCCCGGTTGACCTTTGGTATCAGAGTAGAAATGCATATAGCATTAAAATGTGATCTATTTTGGTATCAACCTTGACTTCATGAGAGATAAGAAATAGGTCAATACATGAGTATTGTTGGTGTGTGGTGAAGAAAAAAGTATACCCAGATACCGTCTTATAGTATTCAGGAAGGCTCAAGAGCAACAAAGTTCAAGGTGTTTGGAAATCACTCTTCAAACCCAGGGGATACAGCTCTGCCACTGTCTGGGAATGGACGCCTTTTCAGGGTCTTTCTATTCCTCTATAATTTGCAAATTCTAGAAAACAGAGGATGGACTCATGCATAGAAGACATTGCCAACGCTGGATCAGAAGATGTGGTACACCCCCATTGCTTTGTAGCAGGGGTTTCAGCCTTGGATTCCACCTAATGGATACCTAGAATGAGAGCTGATCCCCCCTGTCTGGTTAGATCTAATTGCAACACTGCAGACTCAGTTGCACTCATATGAACCACCTTCAGCATTCTGACCAATCACAGACTACCATCTTGCTCATACAGTCAGCCCCAAACCTGCCCTCTAAACTGCTATCAGTTGAATCCAATGTTCAGACATGGATCTCTAAGCAGTCGATCACCAAGAGTTTGTAGCCTGTCTCCGAGTAGCTAGCACATGGCATTTGCCTAACAGTTGGTTTGAGAATATGCAGCATCTTTCCCTCGTTATTTTTCTCCTTCTTCCCCTTCTTTGGGCTTTCTTTTTCCTCTTCTTTCTTTTAGTTCTTTCATTTCCCTATTTCGTTTTCTCCTTTTTATTTTTTCTTTCTTTCTTTCCATACTCCTTTCCTTTTTGTCTCCTCTTTCTGTCTTCGCCTCATTCTGCCCTCTTTCCTTCCCTTTTTCTTCCTGTGGTTCTGCCTTTTTTGCCTATTTTCTTTTCTTTTCTCTTTTCTTTCTCTACTCACTTTCTTTCACACCTTTCTTTTTCTTTCTTTCTATTTTATTCCTCTTTCTTCCATTCTCTTTCTCTCTTTTTAGGTCTCGCCTGAGCCAGTGCTTATAGCGCTGCTCTGGCGAGAGTTTTAGTAAGCAGGTTTTGGAAGTGCTAACCTAGTGGCTTT
The DNA here is from genome assembly GCF_964204655.1 of Triturus cristatus. NCBI lineage: Eukaryota > Metazoa > Chordata > Amphibia > Caudata > Salamandridae > Triturus > Triturus cristatus. The sequence goes on from NC_140584.1 coordinate 931,097,462, forward strand.
TTTCAGGCCTCCAGCTTGCGTTCGCGATGTCGTGCACGCGCACAGCTGCTATCCTGGTTTTTTAGCATTCCTTTCCTCGCATGGCCGGCTTTCCTCCCCTTCTCTCACCCGCTCCTCCCCCTCCCTTACTGCACGGAAGAGTTTTGTGAGATGCTAAGTTCCCCTCTTACTTCTCTTCCTCACGCAAGCAAGCAAAAAGCGCTGTTCAATCAGTTTACATGGTACCATAGTACCTTTATTAAGTTACTGTTTTTCTTTTATTTACAGACTCTAATCGTAATTCTTTTTAAATAAATTACGCTTGTCCATGCAACGTTTAGCATGAATGAAGCACTTTAGCAGGCATTCCTTTCCTCGCATGGCCGGCTTTCCTCCCCCTCTCTCACCCGCTCCTCCCCCTCCCTTACTGCACGGAAGAGTTTCGTGAGATGCTAAGTTCCCCTCTTACTTCTCTTCCTCACGCAAGCAAGCAAAAAGCGCTGATCAATCAGTTTACATGGTACCATAGTACCTTTATTTAGTTACTATTTTTCTTTTATTTACAGACTCTAATCGTAATTCTTTTAAAATAAATTACGCTTGTTTTCAATTACACTGGGGGAATTAAGTGATTTGCCCAGGATCATGGCATATCGAGCCTACGCCAAGAGTTGAACCCAGTTCCAGGGTCAGCAGCTCCACCTTAGACGTGCACTCAATGTGTTAACCCACTAGCCCCTGACCTGCTTGCCACCATGGTTTTTAACAAGCCCCCCTTGCTTTTAAAACACCACCTCATTCTGCTCCCTGCAGTGGCATAACGAAATTTGAGCCCCCCCCTTGCAAACTATGGGGTCAGTGTGGGCTTATTTTTCTATCGTGTCAGCGCGTTAGGTTTCACTTTTGTTTTTAATTATTGTGTCAGCGTGTTAGGTTTCACTTATACCGCCGCTAGTCATCCGGTAACCATCACAAGGGGCGCGCACGGGTTCTCATTTCAGCCGCTCCATTTTAAATCTTCATTCCTTGGTCGCTCCCGACGTGCGCAGCCGGGACAGGGGTTGTACAATCTGTGCAATGCCAAGAGCTTGTTGTTTACAGACAACACCCCAGCTGCTTTTGACCCACCACGTCCTTCTCCCTGCTCTGTTGTTTTACCCACCCCCTGCTTCAGCCAGGCCGCGCTTGTCCTTTTTAAGTCTCCGTGCTCAGAAGGTGAATGTTTCAGCTTGTGTGCGCGTGTTCTTGTGAACATGTGAGTGGAGAACATTCATAAAACACCTACGACGAAACCAACAGCATCTTGTGACCGTGCTACGTGTTGTCTGTCTGTGCTTGTTCATTTTGCACCTGTGTTTATGTTGCTTGTTGGTGGGTGTCACTGAATGCTCATGTATGAAAGGTGTCATCCCTCTGCCCACTTGTCATTTGCGAGTGCGCTGCCCGTGCTCTGGCCGCTTGTTTTGTTTTTAATTAATAGTGTGTTTATCTTAATCTGGGCTCGCAGTGTTGTGTGTGTGTCTGGTTGTCGTGGTGTATGTGCGGTTCCCTGTATGCATGTTGGTTGTGGGTGCCTGCATGTTTGATCTGTTTTGATGTGCCTGTAGAGTCGCCACCCTGCACTTGTGCCTATCAGTCAGTATATGTCAGCTAGACCCCTTGAATTTGCCAGTGCTCGTTCTTCATCTCATCCATCCCCAGCCCCGCAAGCCTTACCGTCGCTGGGCATGGGGCTGAGCCACAAGTACGCGCAGTGCACGTGATCCTCAACGCATCCCTTGCCTCAAACCCCAGGGGAACCAGGCAGCGCGCGCCCTCCTCTATGTCTGTGGTCCCGCGTGTGAAGGAGGGGTCCGTGATGCTGACGAGGGCTCGCGCTATACATCCCTAAGCAGCTGATGTCGCGAGCTGGAACAGGGGTGGCTGCTACTCATTTGCACCGAGTAATGGAATTAACCCTTCCGATGTCTACGCTCAGCCGAAGCACTGGTTTTGGATGTCAGTGGGTATCATTTGTACAGCCCCTGTGTGCAGCATAGAGACTCCTACAGAAGGAGCACATAAGGGTGGCCTACCTTAGCATAGCTGCCCCTGGCTGCGTGCTCTCAGTGGGGCAGAACTGCTCCAGTGACAGGGGAGCAACTTTTAAGTTACTGCCCTCAGTTGCATAACTCAAAATGATGGGGCTCCCCTGCAAAATCCAATGACGGACCCCATAAATTTCCGTATCCCACCCAGTGCTACACGTAGTAAAATGTGTAAATGTTAAGCACCCAGAAAAATGTGCTGCATGGCTAAAAACGTATATGGTCCCAAAGGCGAGACCTATTGGCTATGCCTCCGTCCGTAGGAAAGTTACTACAAGCGCTGATGTATTCTTTTTGTAAATCAGACAGACCCAATGTCCGCGTATTTCCTTCCTACATGGACCCCCTAATGGTTAGCGGGAGTTTATCCCAGCGAGTACAATTCAGGAAGTGCGAGTCTCGAGTTTCGCTGGGGGTCCAATTGAAAACGGTGTAATGATGGTGACGTGGCCGGGAGGACGTCGGGCTTACACATTTTTAATGATTCACACACGACTGTCATGACATAATTCATCATGTCTGATAAACCAAGCACTTCCACATAGAAATGATAACAGAACATCAAGGCACAGTTCCCTGAGTCAGCCACGGCATTCAATAAACTATGTTTTATTGCAGGCAGGAGTCGGTAGGGCAGTAAGGGTGGCAGGCACCCTTGTACAAGCAGACAAAATGGACACCCACTCTGCTAGTGGGCTATAAAAATAAAACCATACCTGCAGTTCAGGTGTCGCCTAAGACTCCTGCTACCCGGTGCCACTGCACCTGATGCACCAAATATAGCTCCGCCCCGGCACGTAAGCACTCTCTCTCTCTCTCTCTCACTCTTTAAATCTCTCTATCTAAATATCTCTCTCTCTCTCTCTCTCTAAATCTCTCTCTCTCTAAATCTCTCTTTCTAAATCTCTTTCTAACTCTCTCTAAACCTCTCTCTCTCTAAATCTCTCTCTAAATCTCTCTCTCTAAATCTCTCTCTCTCTAAATCTATTGCTCTCTCTCTCTCTCTCTAAATCTCTCTTTCTCTCACTCTGGTCGGTTGACATGCTAGCTGTCTATTTGGGAGTAGGACGTAGCTGATACTCAACAGTTGCTATGTAAACAAGCATTGGCATAGCCAATAGGTCTCGCTTTTGGGACCTTATAAGTGTTTACCCATGCAACAGTTGATGTTGTTGCACCAAGGATATTGTGCTGCATAACTAAATACTTATAAGGTCCCAAAAGCGAGACCTATTGGCTATGCCAATGCTTGTTTCTCTTATTGTTTGGTTTTCCTTTGTTTCTGTCCTTTTGTCTCTATCTTTTCTTATTTCTTATTTCTGTTTTCCTTTTCTTTCTTCCTTCTTCTGCTCTATTTCTCCCACAGCTTGCTGCTTTTTCTTTTTCTTCCTTTCTTTATCTTCCTTCTCTATTTTCCCTTTTGTCTCTTTCATTCCTTACTTTCGTTCCTCTTTTCTGCTCCTTTCTTTTACTTCTTTCTGTTTCTGTTTCTTTTTTCTTTCTTCATTCTATATTTTATCATCCTTCTGTCTCACATTCTTTCTCAGTTTATTGCTTTCTTTCTCTTTGACAGTCTGTTTTTCTCCGTTCCTTAATTCTTTCTCTCGATTCCTTATCATTTCTTATCAGATTCTTTCATTGTTATTCTCCTTTCTTTCTCTCCATTCCTTATCTGATTCTTTCATTCTTATTCTCCTTGTTTTCTCGCCAATCCCTTTTCTCTCTTTTTGTCACTTTCTCATTTCTCTGTATACTCCTGGCCCCTTCCTTTCGCTCTTGGTCTCTGACTCTCCTTTTTCTTCCTCGCTTTCTCTCAATCCTTCCTCCTTCTTTCTGTTTCTCTCCTTTTTCTGCTTTTCTCTTACACCATTTTGTTCTTTCTATTTCATTTATTTTATGTTTCGCTTTCTTCCATGTTGTTTCATTATTCTTTCTTTCTTTCTTAATTTCTTCTCTTCACAGGTGATAAGCCTCTTGAGGCAATCTCTTCATGCATTAGTTTGTGTGTCATGATAGCTGAACCAATATACATTGTGGTGGTCACTAAAAAGATATGTTTACTAGTTGACAGCAAGTCTGTCAGCACATTGCAAAATATATTATTTCTAATCATCTTAGTTTTTTAATTCATTTTTTAGTTTTATACAATACACCACATTATCACTGAGACACAAGCACCAGTACAAAATCAACATTGTTTAATACGCCAGTTGTGACTTAATCATCCTCTGTACGACCCTAGGATCCATTTCATATCATATAGATACATATAGATACATTCTTCCAGTCCAAACTTATTTCCCTCCACCACCATTCTTGACGCAGACATTTATGGATTACTACATTTATTTTTAGACTCGCTGGTGACATATATTTTGCCCTTTTCACCGATTCCATCATAGCGTTTTAATCATACCCTATTGTTTTTGTTCTATGCTTTATTCATGATGGTCTTGCATCTGTCGGGTTTCTCAAACATCTCAGCATTTCTGTTCAATCAGCAATATTATTGGGCACCTTCTCATCTTTACATGTAGCTTTAGTATGTTGTTCCTCTGCCATTGCCCACAGTACATACCGTTTTTCCATACTTCAAGTGCCCATTCTTTAGTTAAGTAAATCACAAAGGCACCGCAGGGGGGCGGGGTGTGTGGTCTGAGGGTGTTGGGGGCGGCAGCCTCCATCCCCTCCCGCCCTTGAGGCCGTTGCAGGGTGGCAAGGACAGGATTCGTCAGCATTCCCCTACCACCCAGTGCTTTAAATGGGAAAAGTGCAGGTATTCATTAAAATGAGCTAGAGGTGTAGTGAGTGGGTGGGGCCAGGGGCAGGGCTAAGGGCAAGACATGATGATACTTAACAACTTCTATAATAGTTGCAGCACACACCAAAACACATGATAAATGTGTGTATATAAACAACTCATTACACAAAATGAAAGAGAAATGCGATAATATGTTAACATTTCCTTTTTTTGCAATAGTTGCACCTTCTTAATGCCATACTCTTAATTGCTGTTGTTTGGCACAATACTATATATTTTTGAGCATGTGAGTAGAGAGAAACTGAAAATACCCCCACTTCGAACCAAAGCTCTTATGGCACCAAGCAAATGAAGCAAATCATCATGACCCTCCCCAGAAGATATCTCTTGTCTCTTCCATCGATCTATCCATTCATCCTTTCTTCCTACCAATTACCTGCTGATGTCCACCATTTACCCTTTACATTCTGTCGTCTATTCGGTTTTTCATCCATCATTCAGTTTTTCACCATTCCGTCTGTCCACCCTTTATATCCAAACTTATCCATCCATCTTTAAACCTATCCATTCATCCTTTCACTCATCCATCTCTTTATCCACCCTTTCACTCATCCATCAATCCTTTCTCTCATCCATCCATCAACCCTTTCACTCCTCTATACCATCCACCCTTTCATTCCATCCACCCTTTCACTCAATCCCTCCTTTCACTCATCCATCATCCACCTTTTCATCCATCCCCCTTTCATTCATCCATCCAATCTGTCACTAATCCACAAATCATCCGCCCTTTTATCCAATCATCCACCCTCTTTCACCCATCCATCTATTCACTCATCCATCCATCCACTCATCCATCCATTCATCCATCTATACATCCGCCCTTGCTTACTCATCTATCCACTCACTCACCCACCAACCCTTCCTATTACGTTATTTATGAACCTTTGTCGCTGAGCAGACATGTATACACAAAGTGCCACCCATTTTCTTAATGGTGAGAGTGAAAACTGCCAGTAGAGAAAACTCTGAGCTCTATCCAGCGGGAACAATAATCACATGACTTATCTGTGACTTAGCAAGTCTAACTGTGCTGAGAAAATAAAGGCTGCTGCTTGGTAGTGTCACTGTCAATCAGGGATGTTAAACACTTTGCACTACTAATAAATCAGCAAAACTGCTAGTTTAGACAAAACGTAGCGCGTTTTCAGCACAGACAGACAACTCTAGTGTGCCCATTTGCAAGGCTCTATGCCGTGCTGGAGCCCCCAATAATTTTCGTAACAAACATTTTAAATGTCAGCAGCAGGAGATTATTAAATTAATATCTGACTTACCTGCATCTCTTTACAGCTGTCAGAACGGTCCACCGAGAGGAGTTGCTGGCCTGACAATGTGTGGATCTCTAACCTGTCTCTTCTTTAGAGAGTCAGACAGCGAGCCCTGCTGCGGTGTCTCAGCCTGTGCCATCTGCTCCCACTATGAGACTCACGCTGGCGTGGTGAGTCTGGGGCAGAAGTTGGGCTCGGCTGGTCACAGCAATAGTACATCATGTCGAGGTCAGGAGGAGGTCAGCAGGTGGTCGCTTCCTCCTTTAACTCCATGCAGCAGGGGAATTCCTGGGTGCCCTGGGGCCCGGCTGGCAGGCAGGAAATGCAACGTCCTGCCGCAGCATGGGCGCCAACCGGACATGGCTCCTCCGCAACAGTGTGTCCACGTGGGACCTTACGTGACCCGGGGAACAGTAACAGCAAGCAGGGTTAGCGGTGCTAGTTTTGAGCTTCTCTGGCAGATAAGAAAGCCTTCTGTGCACAGACCGGGTAATTGAGGCTTTTGGTGTTAGGAAGGTAGGTGCCTCAGTGCAGAAAAGTTAGAGGAGCGCTCCAGTGGCCTCTTCGATCGCATTGTACTCTGGGCATTAACCCTTCGATCGAGAGAAGGTATGGGAAGTGTGAGAATCCGCCACCCTTGCCCCTGATAAAATGTCTATGTTTAAGTATTGCCCTGCATGGGCTTTTCACTACCTGAAGTGCTGCGCTTTGAAAATCACACGCGCACACCAGCAGGTAAAATGCATCGCGACCCTGCTCTCTCAGGCACAGCGTGATGGTGAGCACCGGACATTATTCAGATAAGCCCTGCTGAATAGCTCTGCTGGGGCTCAGTTCGGGGCTACAGAAGCGGCGCCTTGGCTGCCAGACACGTTCCACTCCTGCTCATTAGCACTCTCAGCCAGTGAGCCTACCTTGTCATGAGTACCGGTACTCTCGTCGGCAGAAGAGAAGTGCCGGTACTCAGAGTGATATATTTAGGAAGTGCCGGTACTCAGTACCGGTGATTACCGGCCCATTTAAAGCACTGCTACCACCCCATCACCCTCGTCTTATATGCGGCCACGGGCAGCAAACTCAGCGGCCGGCACGGACGGCAAAAGGTCTTGCTACACCACTGATGAATCACTATTCTATGCTTGGCTAACACTGTTTCTAATGATACAATCTTGTGTCTCATTCTAGGTATTTCCTGTCTGGGTGATGCTGTGCATTTTCCCACTCAACACCCATGGACTTTGACTCCCCCAAATTCACAACATCAGGTAAACCTAGGGCAGTGCCAAAATCTTGCACCTCCCTAGAGCAGGCCTAAGGAGGACAAATGTTTAAATTTCTCCTTGATGTTTCCTCCTTCCATTCTGCAGCACAGATAGAAAGAGGAAAACGCCTCTTGTTTTTGTGCAGGTAGGTGCCCCTTCCTCCATAAAAACAATTGTGCCAGCAACACAGACACCTTTGCACCATGGTGCAAGTGTGCCTCCATTGGCGCATGACTGCAAAATGTGTGCGGGCGCTGGCTGAAAAGACAGGAATGCACCGTATCTTGTAAATACGGCGAATTCCTGTTGTTTTGAATTGCATAGGGTAGTACAGCAAAAGGATTTGCGACACTGCCCTATGCCAATTCCTTGCAAATATGCTCCATAGAGTCTTGGAACCTCTGTATAACCGGGCATACCCAGAACATATATAGAAATTCTGCTCTTCTTTCCCTCTGTCTTATGCAAACGGACAATTTCTTTGGCGATATTTTAGCAAGATTGTGGTGCAATGTAGGTTTTATGTAGGTAATTAAATTGTACAAAATTAAATCTGGAAGTCAATTGACTAACTTTTTGTAGCTTCACTAGCTTCCCCTTAGCTATCTTAGCTTAGTGCTGAGTGAAGGTTTGTTAGCAATTTTAAATCTCTCGCCAGGCTCAAGATTATCACCATTGTATCAGTCATAGGGGGAGTTTCTGGAAATTTTGTCCACAATTATATACCTGTACGCCCTAGCTTTGCATATTGAAGAAACTGCCACACTTGACCAATATCCCTGGGCAATACCTCAGGCCATTGCCTCTTCCCTTCAATTCGGATTCTGCGTCTGAGATTTAAGCTTTGCACTTTAAGTTTGTAGTATGTTGTTACGCAATATCATTACTATGGTAAGGAGTTTCCTTGTCTAGAACCTTGTTTCTTTAAGGTACTCACCATTCACATAACTCTGCAACGCAATGCCGCCAGTCAATGATGCACACTCCTGACCAACAGCAAGATCTGTAATTTGCCTCTACTCAACCGTGTTATATAGTCCTTAAGTCTTTTCTCTTTTGTTTTGCGAGTATTCAGATAAGTCTTCTTCACCTCCCCTTCACGTTACGGCCTCATAGGAAGAGATGATGTACGCTATGATCTCGGTGGTAGCCTTTTGTTATGGGCTCTTCTCCAGCCACTATCGCAGGCCTAAGCCTAGGGTGTAGTCACAGTCATGCTGCAACGGGCTCAGGTATGCCACATCACTAGGCAAAGATCCTTTTTATTAATGCCACTACCGCAGTCCCAACTGTATTTTGGGACCAGGTTACAGGCCTGTTGCTCTCTACTTGTGGGCATCTCTGGTCTTCTGCACACGGGCTGATGCTATTTAACACCATTCGATCCGGTCAGTCAGGTAAGCCACTCCAGCTATTTCCTTTTCTAGGTCTGCTCAACCCTGCCGACTTCAGCATGTTGGGTCCAGGGGGCCGGGTCTCACTCTGCTCAGCCACCAGGCTGTCTACCTTCTGCTCTGTTAGGCCACGTAGGGGACTATCATGCTACCTCTGTATTTCTCATCAGCTGTGAGCTTTATAATTATTTCAGTATCAGGTGCATACACAGCATGCTGCTCATGTTGCGTATCTCTTACAAATTAAGTATTTGTATTACTCAGAGGTCAGGATTATGTCGGATTACTGGAGTACCAACACCACCAACACCAGAACCAGCTTCCACAAATGCATGACCAGCGTCGCCAATTAGATGAAGGGCAAATGCCTAAAGCTCAAAAGGACAAGACAGAGGTATTGATCTTCTGCAACAAAATCTCCCCTTGGGACGCTTCCTTTTGACCCACGGAACTCGGACCAACACCAACCCCGACCGACCACACCAGAAATCTAGGCATCATCCTGTACAGCCAATTACCCATGACTTCCCAGTTCAACGATGTCTCCTCCTCCTGCTTCTTCATCCTGGACATGCTGCGCAAGATCTTCAAATGGCTACCTCAGAGCTCAAGACGCACCATCACTCAAGCTTTTATCTCCAGCCACCTAGACTATGACAATGCTCTTTACTCAAGGATCACAGCCCACCTCTTTCATAGACTGCAGACCATATAGAATGCCGTAACCAGACTCATCCTCAAACTTCTGCAACAAACCCACATCAGCCCTCACCTCAGAGAACTCTACTGGCTCCCAGTATAGAAGAGGTGCCAGTTCAAGCTTCTCACCCATGCATACAAGGCCCTACAAAACCGCAGACCCGCTTACATCACTTAAGCTTGCTCGCCCACACTCATCACATCCACGAAAGTGGAAGCAGAGGATGCTTTTTCTCCTGCCGCCTGCTTCGCATGTGAAGACGTGGAATAGCCTCCCCCTTCTTTCCGGACTTTCCCATCTCTACCAAAATTCTGAAAATTGCTGAAGCCCTGGCTCTTTAGCTGAACCACTGGACCCTTCCAGCAGCTGGATACCCTCACGGCAGCCCTCTATAAATCAACTGATTGATTGATTTATTGAGGGCCGATGAAGAGCCTCACAGAAACGTGTCTAGTCAGCCACCTTTATCAACCACACCCCATTAACCAACCTAAGTTATGTTAACAAATAACTTTGGGCTTGATGCGCGAAAAAGTAGTGAGTCGCAAGCCAGTTACAAAATGGTTTGCAACTGCTAAATAGGGTGTTGAGGATACTCAAAAAAATGCTAGTGTATTTCCTAAAATTGTTTTAACCCATGTGAAAGTATGTAATGGAGGCCCAAAATCCACTGCAAACTTTCACGCTATGCTATCCTGAGGAGGATCTGGATTCTTGGAACCCAAAAGAGGAGGAGAGGTAAAGAAATGATTTTCAGACAGAGGGTGTCTCTATTTGAGCAAACTGATGAGGAGGTTTGTGCTATGTATAGGTTTAGAAAAGAGGTAATACTTAATTTAATTAATTAATTGGATCGTCTACTATGCAGGCCTTCACACTGCAGTGGAGCAATTCCTAGGTACAGTAAGGTTCTGTATAGCTTCCACCTTGTAGCATTCTATATAGCTAGCACCTCACATTTGCAGAAGGCGTGGCCCAGAGTGCTTTATCCAGAGTTTTGTGGAATTTCCTAGATGCAATGTTTAAGAATTAATTCTACATACTTTAACCGAAGAACACCTAGAGAAAGGAGATGCTTATATGAAGAGTAAGGTCTTCAGCTTGTTGCAGCACTGAAGAAGTGAAGATGAGGCTCTGATGTGTTGAGGAAGGTAGTTCCATGTCTTGGGTGCGATGTCCGAGAATAAGCGACTTCCAGTTTTGCTTTTACAGATGCGTGGAGTGTGTGCGAGTGAGAGAGAGGCGGAGTTTAGGTTCTAGTGGGTAGGCGAAAGTGGATATGGCTGTTCAGGTATTCTGGTCCTGTTTTGTAGAGCTTTATATGTCTGCATGAGAAGTTTGAATTGGCTATGCTTGAGAAAAGTGATCAAGTAGAGCTTCCTGAGGTGCAGTGCGATGTGAGTGTGGAGTGGGAGGTCGAGTATGAGTCTTGCGGCTGCGTTCTGGATACTGTGGAGTCTGTGTAGGAGTTGTTTGAAAATTCCAGCCTAGAGAGTGTTGCCGTAGTCCAGCCTGCTGATGATGAGTGCTTGAGGGATGGTCAGATAGGTGTTCTGAAGCAACCATTTGAAGATCTTTTGCAGGATGCGCAGGATGTGGAAGCAGGAGGTGCACACTGCTTCGACTTGAGCCGTCATATTGAGCTTGCCTTCTAGGATGACCTCAAGATTTCTTACGTGGCCTCGGGTTGTGGGTGTTGGTCCTAGCTCCGAAGGCCATTAGGTGTAGTCCCATGGGGAGGTTTTGTTGCCAAACACCAGTATTTCTGTCTTGTCATAGTTGAGCTTCTGGCAGTTGGTTCTCAACCAGTCTGTTACCATGGTCATTAGTTGGTGTATGAAAACAGTTCCGGGCACACATGGTGAGGGTATAACAATGGTATGGAAGTCTTGTTTCAATCACAGTTTGCAAGGGTCAACACCAGTGTAATGTTAGAAGAGATATTTTAACGAAGTAACGACTGAAATCAAACAAACAGCCAGCCGACACGTGTTTCGTCACAAGGAGTTGCCTTGTGACTCTTCAGGGCTAAGGAGGATACAAAACATGGGGTAAGGGAGAACAATTGAAAAAGGAAGTTCAGCCGTTGACGTAATAGTTAGGAACATGTGGAGGGGATCACATTAAGTGTCTATAGAGTTTACGTGACAATAATGAGTGCATGATACACGTGACGTTTGTGCATGTGCCGCTTTCATGGTAAAAAGACATGAGTAAATCGCGGGAAAAGCATGGTTCTGAGAGTGGCGAGATATGGTTCAAGGTGGGCACACTTGGATGTGAGTGACATTGTGGGTGTCCTGTGCTGATGCGGCAGGGTGTGGTAGTCACAAGTCTGGTACTGGTGGTAGACAAGGAACCTATAGACAGAGGGAGCACTGTGGTGGGTAGTCCAGGTGTGGTGGGGTGTGAGAGACTGGGGAGACCAGGACTGGGTGAGGAAAGGTGGGCAGTTAGGGAGACTGGGTCATGAAAGGTAGGAAGGAGTAGGTGTAGGTGCGAAGGAAGTCCTGACTGTGGTGACAACCTCCAAGATCAGGGGACCTGGCAGTGGAGGTGGAGAATTCATACCTGTGTGGCGTGTATGATGGAAGTAACACGATGTTCCTGCAGGAAGGGAGAGCAAGAATGAAAGTGAGCATTCGCCCAAAGAACAGTCACCTACGCCAGGCGCACCCGCCCAGGATCATCCTTCCACTGTGAGGGAGCATCCGTAATCCAGACCACCACGTACCTCTAGCCTGGTTGGAATTATCACCAGCTCGGAGGTAAGCATCCCAGCACACAGCCTTTGCCACCCCTGCTCTTCTAACCCCCCACTTCCGCTGCCTGTACATTGGGCGGACGCTCACTTTCATTCTTGCTCTTCCTTCCTGCAGGAACATTGTGTTACTTCCATCATACACGCCACACAGGTATGAATTCTCCACCTCCACAATAAGTGGTTCTACTTGGTCATACATGGAAAATATGTTAATTACTGAGGCTTCTATACATGAACATTCATATAACTCAGGATATATCAATTTGCAAATGTCTCCACGGTCATAACAACGACACTCGTTTCATACCAAGCGTCATGCTGTAACAGACAAGAACAAGATTATGTCCTCACATTATACTTTAACTCATAGCGAACTGCCCATGCAGTGCAACATTAGTTTATCATCTTGAACAAGGTGCACTCACTTTAAAACAATCTTGATCACTTGTGAAGGTCTCTCCATGAACATATCAATATGGATTAAACATGCCGCGAGCGACTAGCTGGGCCCAAGTGCGGTTAATACCCACTCACATTGGGGTATGAAAAGACTAGGTCTAGGCTATGGGCTCTCTTCCTCATACACTATAATTGTGCTATCAGTATATGTATCTCATAACCTTCATGCTTTTAAATACCCGCCGCACTGGGGTTAAAAAATAGGGCTCAGCGTGTTGCCCACCTTTGTCATTAAATGAGCCTAGTAATGTACCGAACGTACATGATTTGGTCAGGTTGTATGTTGTGTGCTCCTGATCACCATGTTAGCCAACCTGTGCCACATACAGTGTAGTGCTGTGCTACCTAAAACTGCGCTTTAACCAATCGGGAAATGGGCACACATCATGCATTAATAAACTGGATCCAGCCGGCGTAGTCTTACTTATAATCAGTGCGCATTTCTTTGATATATAGTTGCAGTGGCTGTAGTCAACCTACCAACAAATGTATAAACGTGATTGTCGGGGGGCGGAGCTTGCCGGCGGCAATGGCGGACGCGTGAGAGCGGAGCTCCTCACCTTAGCCCTCACAAGATCCGCTTAACTATCCTCATCTGCGGAGCCGCCTAGCTGGGGTGACGGGGGAATCCTCCCTCCACAGAGCGGTGCTACCTGCGAGGCCCTTTCGGGTAGTGGCGGAGCCGTGCGGGCAGAAGCGGCGGCTGGAACCGCGGCTGGCGGGCTGGGCCGACATCCCCGGCCTGTCCTGCAGAGCTTCCCGGCGTGCGTGCCGCGACATGCGGCTACGAAATTGAAAGTAGTCCCGCACTGTCGGATTGGGCTGCGGACGCCTCCCCGGATGACAGCATCGCGAAGCGGACGGCTCCGGAGGACGGCGCTGACCCCGGCGACCCTGGCGGCAAGAGAGCTTGGACTGTGAGCGTGCCGCGTCTGGCGCCCTGACTTAAGCGGAGTAGCCGCGCCGACTTGGGCACCCGGGAGATCCTGCCGGAGACCTGACCTCCTGGGGCGAGAGGCTGTGTCGCACCGTCGCCCCTGGCTGGAAGCACATTGCGCCCTGAAGGAGGTGGCTGGAGAGCTCCTGGGTCATTGAGGTAGGGGGGCGGCCCTGGACCCCTTCGTGAGTTTCGGTGGGAGCACCCTCGCGCTTGGATACTTGTGGAGTGTACTGTGGGCCCAGCGGAGGCGGTCTCGGATGTGGTCCGCTGAGGAGTGCCGGCTGGCTGGTCAGTGATACGCCTTGGAGGCCGCGGACTGCCCAGCTGGGCACTTGGAGATCGCCCCCTGCCCGGCTCGGTGCTGGGGTTGTGACTGGCGGCCTGCGGGGTCCCGCTTCGGCGTGGCGGTGGGGGCTGGCCCGGGAGCGGAACGTCGTGCCGGGATCCGGTGCACTTGCTGCTGCGGGGCGGCCCGGCCAGCTGCGGGCGACACTCCTGTCGGCGCTGGTAGAGACACGGGGGTGGGACCCCATTGCTGAGTTGCTGAGGCGGCGCCCCGGAGGCCATTCGGATCATACGTCGGACCTGCCTGAGGAGGCCCGGCCTGCGGGTGCACCGGACGCTGACCGCCGCCATGGGAAAAGGTGATAAGACGCAACCCAAACTATCGTTTGACCCCAGCAAGGTGAAGGGCCCCGGCGCGGAGGCGACGGAGGCGGCCGCCGGTGGCTCTGCCTTGGGGGGCGCGACGGGAGCGGACCTCAGAGACATGCTGGTAGCGATGGAGAAGGGCATACAGGGCAGTCTGACGGCGATTGACGCCAAGCTGGACGCGCTCACTTACCGCATGGACCGCATGTCGGAGTGGGTGGACAAGAACTCGGAACGACTGGACATGGCGGAAAAGAGGGTGTCGCAGGTTGAGGACGCGCAAACGGAGTGGGACGCGGATCGGAAGCAAATCAGCAGACTGCTCCAAGTCATCCAGGACAAGGCAGAAGACTTGGAGGCCCGCTCGAGGAGATCGAACCTCCGCATCACGGGTGTGGCGGAGACGACGCAGACCGGGAGGATGGAACTATTCGTGGAGAAGCTCTTGCGAACCTTGCTGGGGGAGGCTGTGTTCTCTCCCATGTTCGTGGTTGAACGGGCCCACCGCTCGCTGGGGCCTCGCCCAAAGCCGGGTGCGCCGGCGAGACCCATAATCGCAAAGCTGCTGAATTACAGGGACCGGGATGCGGCCCTGCGGGCATCCAGGGAAAAGGGCAAGCTCCAGTTTGAAGGTATGGACATATCCATTTTCTCCGACTTCACGGTCAAGGTACAGGAAGATCGAAGGCAATTTGCCCCATATAAAAAATAACTCCGCGACCTTGGCCTGGACTATGCGATGCTATACCCAGCGAGACTGCGGATTAACAGGCAGGGCCGTTCCCACTTCTTTTCTGACCCGAAGGAGTTGCAGAGATCTCTGAAGGATTGGTCCAGGGAACAGCGGAGCAGCCCACGGAGTCAAAATGGCGCTACGGAGGAGGCCTCCCGACTGGAGGAGCAGGACTAGCCATCTGTGGGCGGTCGGGCTTAGTGTGCGACAGACCTGGTTTGTTTTTGCTGGTTGGGCAAGGTGTGTTCGATGCACTGGTGATAGATGGGACGCTTGGAGCTCCATGTCCGGCTGCGACGAGTGCGGCCGCATATGAGGACTGTGCTGCTGCCTCCTGGTGAGACCTTTCTGATTCATTGGGCATGTATGCACTCTGGGGGTCCTGCGGAATAGCGCTATCTGGGGAA
This sequence comes from Triturus cristatus, assembly GCF_964204655.1. NCBI lineage: Eukaryota > Metazoa > Chordata > Amphibia > Caudata > Salamandridae > Triturus > Triturus cristatus. Next base: position 931,112,930 of record NC_140584.1, read on the forward strand.
AGTACATTGAGATTGCATGGATGCTGTCCCGCTGGGCCTATCTTCCTGGGGTCTGGGGGGGCCCCTCCCCCCCCCTGGGGTTGTTTAAAGACATTTGCTTAACCGGATCAGAACTGAGATTGCCTGGGGGGGCGCGGGCGGGTACCTCGGGTCCCCTGAGGGCAACGGATCTGTTTTGCAGGGCGTACGACCCGGCTACGTATGTGTGCAGATGGGATTCCCCCTTTGGCCTCACGGAGGCGTTAGCAGGGCGGCTCGCGCAGGGAGTTGCACGAGAGCGGGGTGGGGGGGGGTATACCGTTACCCTGAGGTGCAACCTGGTGGAGAGTGTTTTAGTGCCTGGTAGCCTCTGCCCCCACGCTGCTGCTTTACGAGGTCCCTGTTGGGACTGGTTTGGGAAATGTTTACGAGGTGTGTGTGGTTTTGAGGGGTGGGGGGTGGGTTTGGGGTCCTGTCTGGCCAGGTTGGGGGTGGTCGGCTGTGGGTGGGGGGGAGTGATGTTGGGGGAAGTTCCTGGGATAAGGGATGGTAGGGCGCGCGACGCACTGAGTGGTATGTATTTTGTATCTTTGCTGTTTTGGATGTGGATGCCTGGTGCCGCCCAGTGGGTGGCACTCTGCGTAGACACACTCCTGGTGGTGCTAATAGAAAGTAGGTATGCTGATGGCGGCTCCTAGCGTGGCGAATGGTGAAAGCAATACCAGCACTCTGAGAGCACTGACGTGGAATGTCCGGGGGCTGAATGACTTCCGCAAGCTTAGGAAAGTGCTAAATTATTTCCCAAGGCACCACATTGACCTGGCACTAATACAGGAAACACACCTCCTTCTAGGGAGTAAAATGCTTTCTGCACGGGGCCTGGCGGGCACTAGCGCGGCGGCTGGCTTTACGACGCACTCCCGGGGGGTAGTCACTTGGGTAAACCCGAGATCCAATTTGAAGCTGACGGTGCTGGAGGCTGATACGAATGGGCGCTACTTAATCACGAGATGTGCAGGGAAGGGCCATGACTTGGTGGTGGTTAATGTGTACGGTCCTAATTTTGACAGTCCAGAGTTTTACGCCACGCTGGCTACACTCTGTAGACAATACGAACACGTGAGAATGGTGTGGGGAGGCGACTTTAACTTCACGTTCAACCCGTCGGTGGACCGCTCTTCAGGGTCGTTGAGACGCCCGGCGGCTGCGGCCTTGCGCCTGCAGGCGGAGCTGACTAGACTCGATCTGGTTGACATCTGGCGGCACGAACACACGGCGAAAGGGGGTTATACGCACTACTCCGCGTTCCATGACGTGCACACTAGAATTGACTACTGGCTGGTATCGCGTCCCCTGCTAGTGGTTGCTAAGGGATGTGTGGTCCTCCCGCGTACACTCTCGGACCACTCCCCTCTTCTGTTGATACTGGAGGCCCCGACCAAACGGATCCCACCATTCACCTGGCGGCTGCCGCCCTACTCGCTGCTGGATGATGTCTTCAGGGGTGAGTTGGCGGAAGACATAGAATCTTTCTTCGCTAAGAATCTGGGCTCAGTACAGAGTTTCCACACGGTATGGAACTCCTTCAAAGCTTACATACGTGGCATGGCTATGGCCAAACACTCTAGTGTCCTTAAGTTCATCCGCCAGCGTCTGCAGACCATAGAGACGCAGTTAGTGTAGCTAGAAACGCAACTACAGCGTTCCCCGGACGCCGGGGTTGAAGCTAAGATTTGCAAGTTGGTTGCGGAATACAATAGCGAGGCAGACAGGGAAGTGCAGCACCTGGGCAAGTATGCAACTGCCCGTTCGTATGAGGAGGGTGAGCGCCCGGGCTCCCTGCTGGCAAAGATACTGCGTAATAGCAGACAGCCCCTGGTAATAGACGAACTTGTCACCTCCGCAGGCACAGTGATCACTGACGAAGAGGAGATTGTGGCTGAATTCAGAGAGTACTATGCCGGGCTCTATTCATCTAAGTCTGTGCATATGGAGGAGGAAATAGACGACTACCTCAGCTACATTAAAATGCCCTTCTTGTCTAATTCGCAGAGGGAATTCTTGATGCTGCCAATACAACAGGATGAGATCCTGGAGGCACTGGAGGGTATGAGGTCGGGCAGTGCCCCGGGTGCAGATGGGTTGACAGTGGCCTTCTACAAGGCCTTCAAGGATGTGCTTCTCCCACACCTGATCACGCTATTTGATGAAATCTGCCAGGAGGGTTGTATGCCAGATACCATGAGAGAAGCTCTATTGGTCACTGTCCTGAAACCTGGGAGACCCCCTAACTTATGCGGGTCCTATCGGCCGCTCTCACTGATTAATGTGGACGCCAAGTTGTATGCTAAGGTCTTGGCCACGCGCCTAGCGCTGTTGGTACCGGAGCTTGTGGCCCCGGAGCAGGCCGGTTTTTTCCCAGCCAGGAACCTCACATACAACATCCGTACTGTGCTGGGAACCATGCAGCACGTACGCCCGGAGTGCAAGGCCTTGGCACTTTTCCTGGACATGGAAAAGGCATTTGACTCTGTCGAGTGGCCATTTATGGTGCGCGTCCTTTGTAAATTCGGGCTGGGTGAACCATTTCTGCAGATGCTTGGAGCATTGTACTTCCGACCCACAGCCAGGCTGAGAATTGGAGACCGGGTCACGGCCACCTTTGACATAGGCAGGGGCACCAGGCAGGGCTGCCCCCTTTCCCCGCTCTTATATGCCCTGGTGGCGGAACCCTTGGCTTGCGCAATTAGGGAATACCATAGATATGAGGGCATCAGCTTTCCCACCTATAAGATTGGCATCTCGACCTATGCAGACGACACCCTGCTGTATGTGAGGGACCCAGAGGAGAATCTCACCTCCATTCTGAGGGAGGTGGTTAGGTTCGGGGCCCTGTCTGGTCTGCAGGTGAACTGGAGCAAATCGTTGGCGTTTCCGCTGACGCCGGTCACACTGCCGTTCCAGATGGAGTACCCACTGCAGTGGACGACGGATTCGGTCCGGTACTTGGGGATTCAGCTCCACAGGGATCCGGAGGTGCTCCTCCGGGAAAACTACGGAGTGGCATACACCAAGTTAGTTGAGGATGTGGAAAGGTGGAACCGGCTTCCCCTGACGTTACTGGGCAGAATAGCCATCATGAAAATGGTGGTCTTGCCGAGGTTCCTGTTCCTGTTCAGTAATATCCCTATCGTGCTGTCCAAGACCTTTTTCAAGCAGCTGACCCAAACACTAATTAGCCTGGCCTGGGGCGGTAAGCAGCCCAGGGTCCGATGGGAGGTGTTGACACTACCGTACGAACTGGGGGGGCTGGGGGCCCCGGACCTGGAAAGGTATTACAGAGTCGCGCAGGCGGCGCACCTGCACACGTGGATACACGCTGACCCGGGGGTTCCCCATGTGATCCTCGAGCGCTTGTTCGCGGACCCGCTCCCCTTGCCGGCAACCGTTTCTCAGCCGGTAGATCGCAGGGTGGGAAGCTTAGACTCCCTTAAGGCCACGAACCACGCTTGGCAGGCGCTGGCGAAGGCCCGGGATTGCGCAATATTGTACTCCCTGTTGCTGCCGGTGGAGTGGGCGGTGTGGCTCTTCCCGCTGAGAGAGAAGGGTGTGCTACGGGCGATGAGCGAGTTGGGCATTCTTCGGATGGCGGATTTATTCGTTGACGGAGTGGTCAAGACGTGGGAACAGATTGGATCGGCACTGCCGGCTCCCACGCTCCTACAGCGTTTTCAGTTCCATAGAGTGCGCAGCGCACTCTCGGTCCTGTTGGGGCTGGGCATGGCGGAGCCCCCGGAGGTCCCGGAACTCACTTATGTTATAAAAACCGCGGCCTCGGCCAAACTGGTCACGACACTCAAAAGACTGGGGGATCAGCGTGCGGCGAGTTGATGTATGGCGGCGAGACTTGCCTGGCAGACGGATCTTAACATAGAGATCACAGATGAGATGTGGAAGTACTGCTGCGCTAGCACCAAGAAGGTGTCATTAAATGGCCGACATAGATTGGTGCACTTTAAATTTTTGCAGCGCGTATATTACACTCCGGAGAGCTTGTATAGGTATGGGCTGCGCCAAACTGCGGAGTGTGAACGCTGCCACTTTCCGGTTGCGGATTTCATACACATGGCCTGGCACTGCACGGGGGTCGCCAGGTTCTGGGTGGAGGTTTTCCGAGACCTAAGTCGGATTTTGGAGGTGGAGATCCTCCCTACTCCTTCTTTGGCACTGCTGGGGTACTCCAGACCCCTCCCGCTGGCGCTGCGTCGCCTGGCGGATATAGCACTGTTGATAGCAAGGAGAGTGGTGGCGATTTGCTGGATGAGAGGTCCACTGAGGATGTGGAAAGGTGGAACCGGCTTCCCCTGACGTTACTGGGCAGAATAGCCATCATGAAAATGGTGGTCTTGCCGAGGTTCCTGTTCCTGTTCAGTAATATCCCTATCGTGCTGTCCAAGGCCTTTTTCAAGCAGCTGACCCAAACACTAATTAGCCTGGCCTGGGGCGGTAAGCAGCCCAGGGTCCGATGGGAGGTGTTGACACTACCGTACGAACTGGGGGGGCTGGGGGCCCCGGATCTGGAAAGGTATTACAGAGTCGCGCAGGCGGCGCACCTGCACACGTGGATACACGCTGACCCGGGGGTTCCCCATGTGATCCTCGAGCGCTTGTTCGCGGACCCGCTCCCCTTGCCGGCAACCGTTTCTCAGCCGGTAGATCGCAGGGTGGGAAGCTTAGACTCCCTTAAGGCCACGAACCACGCTTGGCAGGCGCTGGCGAAGGCCCGGGATTGCGCAATATTGTACTCCCCGTTGCTGCCGGTGGAGTGGGCGGTGTGGCTCTTCCCGCTGAGAGAGAAGGGTGTGCTACGGGCGTTGAGCGAGTTGGGCATTCTTCGGATGGCGGATTTATTCGTTGACGGAGTGGTCAAGACGTGGGAACAGATTGGATCGGCACTGCCGGCTCCCACGCTCCTACAGCGTTTTCAGTTCCATAGAGTGCGCAGCGCACTCTCGGTCCTGTTGGGGCCGGGCATGGCAGAGCCCCCGGAGGTCCCGGAACTCACTTATGTTATAAAAACCGCGGCCTCGGCCAAACTGGTCACGACACTCAAAAGACTGGGGGATCAGCGTGCGGCGAGTTGGTGTATGGCGGCGAGACTTGCCTGGCAGACGGATCTTAACATAGAGATCACAGATGAGATGTGGAAGTACTGCTGCGCTAGCACCAAGAAGGTGTCATTAAATGGCCGACATAGATTGGTGCACTTTAAATTTTTGCAGCGCGTATATTACACTCCGGAGAGCTTGTATAGGTATGGGCTGCGCCAAACTGCGGAGTGTGAACGCTGCCACTTTCCGGTTGCGGATTTCATACACATGGCCTGGCACTGCACGGGGGTCGCCAGGTTCTGGGTGGAGGTTTTCCGAGACCTAAGTCGGATTTTGGAGGTGGAGATCCTCCCTACTCCTTCTTTGGCACTGCTGGGGTACTCCAGACCCCTCCCGCTGGCGCTGCGTCGCCTGGCGGATATAGCACTGTTGATAGCAAGGAGAGTGGTGGCGATTTGCTGGATGAGAGGTCCACTGCCCACTAAAAAGCGATGGGCCAGTGACATGTTGTACTGCAGCACACAGGCGGAGATATACAGTGAATTGTTACCGCCAAAAAGCCGCCCCAAGAATTTCTGGGGGCTGTACCGAACGACTTTGGCGTCCGGGGACCCTGAGTTGAATAGTCAGGGGGGGCCACAAAATGTGGATCCAAGTGTGCACGCATCAGCTGGGGGGGACACTGGATGCGATCAGGACACCGAGGGCGAGCGCCTGTGAGGTTCCCTGTGAGACTGAGTCGGAATGGGTGCCTGCATGCGGAGAGAAAGGACTGGTATCTTCCAGGTTTGACTGGGCCGGTAGTGTGAGTGGCTCACATTGAGTGTGTGTGTACTGCCAGGGTGTATATAGATAGCCTGAGGGAGGATGCTCCTACTGGGTGCGTCAGGACAGCGAGATGACAGACGCGGGCAAATGCAGCAGAGAGACGGGAGGAGACAGTGCGTGTGCGGTAGGCGGGGAGGGTATGGGGGGTTAGTGATAAGGCTGGAACATTCAGGGATTATGTTAGATTTGCGGGCTGTGGAGGGCACGTGGATATTCCTGCTTAGCGATTGCTTGCTACATTGGGGTATGGGGGCGGCCACGGCTTTGGCCGACGGCGCGTCCATGCTTGCGGTTTTCTCTCACTCCATGATTATTGCAACGCCGCCGGTCCCTCGGGATGTCGGCTTAATGGCTGTGTATGGGTGACCTCAACTGCCCACGCGAGGAGCTGAGCCTTCGCGTTGACGTGGGCCGGGAGGGCGATGCTATCTGTATTGTTCCTTTGTGTTAATAAAGGTTTTTGAAATTTAAAAAAATATATAAAAACGTGATTGTCCAGGTGTCGCTGTAGAGGTCTGTGTGCTACAGGGTCTTCAAACATTTATGTACACATTTCCTTTATAGCCATTGACTAATTGTGAAAGCCATATCCAAGGGCTGCATTTCCTTCTGAGTCAGTTTTATCCAATTTACTCAGTGTTCTATTCCATTCTGAGGTAGTCCTGCACTGTGTTTTATGAATTGTCAGCACTAAATGCTGAGATGAGTAGAATTGAGCTCAGTAGGTGACGTTTCCCTGTCGTCTCTAAGTCTGGACCTTGCAGTAGTCCTCAAGGGCCTTCTTCCTCTTTCAAATATTTTAAAGAATGTAGTAGAAGGAGTTATGGAAATTGAAGTTGGAGAAGCGATTAATGGTGATTCTGGTACAGCAGGGATAGTGCTTTGGCTGCTGGTTGGAATAACTGCTTGTGTATTAATGGGTGATGAAGTCTCTATTGTTTCTGCTTCTGTATGGCTAGAGGATCACCAACATCCTCTGTTACTATTGGGGTTGTCTGAGTGGGTTGAGCTGTCAGAGGTGAACATATATTCTACTTAATTTTTATTGTAATTCTCTGCAATGAATAAAATATTTTATGAAAGGTGTCACTTGAAGTATGTGTTACCCATTTACTAAACAGCCCGTGTCTTTTGCCAATATCGCCGTGAGGGAACGGCAGAGTCCGGCACAAACCACAATCCCCAGAAACCCCAGCGCGTTGATGCTGCCACGCACCAGCCGGAACAGCTGACAGCCCTTATCTGCCCGGGACGCCTCCCGCACCGCGGGACGTGCCCGGTCCAAGGGCGGGCCCGTCTTTGCCCGTCATCGCCTGGAAGAGGCTGGGCTGGGCCCCCCCTCTTTGACCTGACTTCCACCCTTAAAGGTACTGTGACTAATACGGGGTGTGTGACTCTGGGATTGTGTTTCACTGGTGTATGAAACCTCTTGAGGCTGTATGCCTGTCCCACATATCAAACTGCAAGTGTAAAGTACATTTGTGTGAATTCTCTGGGTTTTAAATTAGCGTACGCGGATGTGTCCATAAATGTATTTATATGGTTATATAAACGCTTTATATTGTTTGTTTATATTAGTTTATATTACTTTTCTTCATCATAGTCTAATATTTTAGTGTAGCACTTCGATTCCTATTTTTACTGCAGATAGGGTAATGGCAGGAAAGGGTAAACGTACGGGGGGTGGCGGGACAGTTAACGGCACCCTTGACCAGTTTATAACGCGAGCTGTCTCAGTCTTAGAGCAAGAAATCGCCATTACTAAGCGGCGACTCTCTTCTGAATCAGCACTTATAAGACGCTCATCTATTGGACCCCTAGCAGTAGCCAAATCCCCTATTAGACCAGATAGGCCTGTGGTGGATAATCCCTCTCAGCTCGAGGATCTTGAAGCAAGTCCTATTATGAACCAGAATAGTATAAGGATTTCTGAGGCCTCCGGTGAGGTCGCTTCTGTAGATGAAAATTCTTTTAGACCCAATGTAATATACCCTCAGACACGAGCTAGTAAGAAACCAAAATCTAAAAGTACGACTAATCCTAAAAGGAAAAGAGCAGAGGATATTCAAGGTGGGAGGCAGCCGAAATTCCCTAAAAAGAGTGCCAATCCAAAAAATGCTTCCTGCACTTCGTTGCCGAGGGATTGTGAAACTAATAACGTGGGAAATAAGAACTCGCCTGACCAGCTGAAATCTGATGATCTGGTCATCCAAATTGAGCAGATGGTACGTTCATTATTACTCCCTTTGGTTGAGAGGGTCAAACTGATTAATACTAAAGTTGAACGCCTCGAGCAGACGATGCTTGATAATTTCTGCTCTTTCAAAAATGTTATTAAACTTGCTACGCGAGAGAGAGATAATCCTAACTCTAATCAAGTAGCTATGGCAGCACCCATAACAAATACCGTTACTATCCCTGCTGCTGACCCTGTTGTAACTATTAGTGATAGGTTAGGGACTGACCCACTTATTGACCCGGCTAATACCTGTCATTCCAAGCTACGGACAAGTCTTACTAGAAGCAAACATGGGGGTAATGACACTGCGGAGAATCCTATTAGGGTAAGCAGGGGTGTGAAGGTAGGACCCAGTAGTTCAACCCACATTGATCTAGTGAAATCTCCAAATGCTCACATCCATCTTCCCCCAGCTTCTCTTCCTTACGTAGCAGTATTAACTGGCGTCCCGGAATTAAAAGACGACAAGTCTGAATCCTACCCTGAACTTAAAAACAAAGTGACCTTCTGGCTAAACAAAAACAGACCTATTCACGCTGGTCTGGATAGGAAAATCTTATTTGCCAGAAGGGTCTGTTGGGTCGGAACAAGACCAAAAGACGTTGAGGGTGATTGTATTCTTGTAAATTTTTGGGACAGACGTATAGTGCGTCTTATCTGTGATGATCCACTCTCTGGGGGCCAACCGGGGATAGGGGTGCGAGATCTGGATTATTTTTATAATTCAGCCACCAACTGTCCCGAAAGACTTTTTCATCACCGGGGAGTGCCGAGGATGCTGCCTGAGACCATCATTCCTCATTTTGATTATTACAATCTCAATTACAACTCAGGCCACTTTGATTGACCGGAATTCCAGTCTTTAAGGGAAGTCACGATGGATGAAGTTGTCCCTATGGACAAAAGGGCTGAAGTCGAGTCCCCCCTATCTGGGACACCAAACATAGCCATGCATTCCCCTTTGCAAACGTGTGTAGATCAGCCAAATCATCGTGATGAAAGGACAAATATTATCTGTCAGGTTAATTTGCCGGGAACAGGGGTGGGTTCAATGATTTCGTGGAATGTTGCCGGGCTGAAGTCAAAAATGGACTCCCCAGAGTGGGTCCAATTCATCGGTAACTTTGATGTCTGTCTCCTCAGGAGACTTGGTCCTGTGAGCCCCAGCTTCTCCCGGGTTTTTTGAATTTCCACGTTCCCGCATCCAAGGGACCCAAAGGGCGCCCATTGGGCAGCTTAATAATATGGGCATGCCAAGAATTATTCTTGGCGGTCGATGAAATCCACACAGGGTCTCCTGACATTCAACTGGTCAGACTATCCTTGGGTTCAGTGGGTGACGTGGATATCTATAATTTGTACCTGAGAGGGACTAACGGGGCAAAGTCCAGGACTCTGGTTGCATTGGATTCCCTTATCGCCCAGCACTCATGTGAGAGGGGAGTGCTCGTTGCGGGGGATCTGAATGTAACCTTTGAACCACTTTTAAATTCAGATTCTTGCTGGGGACTTGACCCTGAAGAAGATCAGTTATGGGGTATCCCGGGCCTCGACGTAGACCCAATAAAACGCTGGTCCGAGATAGCAGTCCAGGCCAACGCGCTTTGTTATGAAAGAGGCTTGAGGGCTTTGAATGGAAGAACCCCAGGGGACAAGGAAGGGGCAGAAACTTTTAACAATGGCCGTCACAGGAGCAGAATTGACTACGTCCTCTGCAGCATGAGGTTATGGCGGTTTGTAAAAGACATGGTAGTTGAACCCAGACCTGAAAGTGACCATAACCCTCTATGTGTAACACATTCCTGGTGGAAAAATGTTAATGTTAAAGCAGAGGAGACGATACTTAAGCCACCTGAAACATTCCCTTCCAACGACATGCGTAGGCTTAAGTGGAGTATGGTAAAGTCTAATGAAAAAGTTGTTGATAATATTGATAATCTGCTGTCCAAAGTTGTAGTGGAGTTTGAAAGTTGCATGTACATCGATTCAGGTATCTCACTAATCACTGGTCTCCATGAAGCATTTTTTGAGGAATTACGACAGTTTTTTCTTAAACCAGCAAGAAAAAGTAATCGACTCCCCCCAAAGCGCCTACGGTGGTATGATAAGGATTGCAAGAGTGCCAGAGCTAATCTTATCACAGCCCTCTCCAATGGTAGTACTGATTGTGTGAGAGAAGCCCGCCAATTGTATAAGAAATGTATAGCTCAGGCTAAAAGGAATTGGGACGAGCTCTATTGGTCTGACCTAAAGAATGCTAGCGATGCGAGGGACACTCGGCTATTCTGGAATATTATTAAGTGGGGCAGGGGAGGGTTGCCTGACAGACCCCTAAACCATGTTTCACAAGAAGATTGGGTAAACTATTTCAGACCCCAATATGCATGTGATTCCCAGATAAATCCCGTAGGGGAGATACCCCTTGTTTTTTTCGCTAGTGGTCCTTTTAGCACCAAAGATACCCTAATAGCTTTGGGATCCATAGCAGCTGGGTGAGCTCCAGGACCTGATGGAATCACATCTGATCTTTTCCTCTATAACAAAAAGTCCTGGAGCAAATACATAACCTTACTGGCAAATGCTATTGCTGTTGGCGCCCCAGTTCCTAAATCCTGGGGGGGGGCTGTCATAATTCCCGTGTTTAAGAAGGGTGACAGAACCCTCCCTGGGAATTACAGGCCAATCAGCCTAATTGATACTATGCAGAAGGTCATAGGGAGAATGATACTGAACCAGTTGTTAACGTGGGTTGATGATAATAAGATTCTGTCTCCCTTCCAAGCTGGTTTCCGCAAGTCAACCAGCACATTGGATCAGGTCTTCCGATTTGTGCAACTCCACTGGAAAGTAGTTACTCTGGGGAAAGGCAGTCTCTATGTAGCCTTTGTGGACCTAAGAGCTGCCTTTGACCTCGTCCCTCGCCATCGGATGTGGGTAGTCCTCGAAAAATTAAGGCTCCCAGTAGAAATTTTGACTCTGTTAAAGAGGCTCCATGAGTCTAATTTCGCTAAAATCCAGTGGGGAGGAGTGGGCGAAGTCACCCCAGAGTTTCCGGTTGAACGAGGGGTGCGGCAAGGCTGTACTATGGCTCCTACCCTCTTCTCCCTATATATTAATGGGATAGCCCAATCTATGCTTAGCGCCATTACTGATGCTCCAAAGCTTGCCGGAGTTACCACTCCGATATTAATGTTTGCAGATGATACGCTTCTCGTATCAAAAACCCCAAGTGGTTTGCAGAAAGCGCTACTAGTTTTTGAGGATTTCTGCCTTGGCCACGGTTTGGAGGTAAACGTGGCTAAGACGCAATTTATGGCCTTCAACCCGCATCCAAGCTTTAGAGGGAGAAAGTTTTTTTGGGACGGGCAACCAATAGAAATGGTCTACAATTTTGTTTATTTGGGCATACATATAACTAGTAGTAACAAATGGGACAAGCATATAGAGGTAGCCGCCCTGAAACTTAGGCAAATTTCGGGCGCAATAATAAGTGAACATAAAAAATCTTTCACTAAGCCCGTAAAACCTGTACTCCAAGTTTATGAGGCTAAGGCCTTGGGTTCAGCGTTGTATGGGGCAGAACTATGGGGGTTTAATCTGCTGGTTCCTTTAGCCTTAGCCGAAAATTCATTCCTCCGCAGCATAACCAGCCTCCCCCAGAGCTCCCCTATGGTTCCTGTAAGGTATGAGCTGGGTAGGAAGGCCATTGTGGATATTGCTAGGCTTCGCCCGGTTCTATACTGGCGTAGGCTCTGGACCACTGCTGAGCTCTCCTTGTATGCCCAAGGGCTCATGGATGTCATAGATTTAGACGTTTTTCACAAGATCGAATGGTTGAGGCAGCTCCGCCAGACCTTGACACTCATGGGCATGGTGGGGTTATGGCGCGATCCAGCATCTGCTCAGTTTCCCACAAAGAAATATATAAAAGCTACCTATTGGGAATGTGTCGATCATCAGGTTTGGAGTCGAGCTACCCCCAACGGGATGGCTGCCCGCTATTTAGAGGCCAAGACCACGCCTGTCCTTGAACAATATTGGGACTTGATTGCGAAACCCAGGGACAGAAAGCTCTACTTTCAGCTTAGAGCAGGTTCTCTACCAATTAAGTCCCTTACAGGCAGGTGGTCTAGTCCACGAGAGGAAATTTGCCCTGCCTGTGGGTTACAGGCAGAATCTATTGCCCATTTCTTGTTTGTTTGCCCTGTCGTAGCTGCTCCTAGACGAGTGTGGTTATCACCACTGTGTAGAAACTTGGGTACTAGGAGTAGTGTTGTTGCTCTGAGAATTTTATGCACCAACACTTCCCCAAGTATTTCTATACCGATAGCTAAATTTTTGGGTTGGGCATGGTCTCTAAGGGCGAAAGCCTGTGCCAAGCACTAGAATACTTCCCACCACGCAACCCAACCTGCTGTTACCTAGTGTGAAATTCTATTAATTGTTTTTCCATAGTTCCGTAGTTGATGGGGATTTATTAATTATGCATTGTTAAAATTGTTGCCACTTTGACTAGCTTAATGTCTTTTTTAAAAAGAACTTTTTAACCTATTTATTGATGGACTTAAATATTTTAATGTATTTTATCTGCAATGTTTGGATTTATGTTTGTGTCTTTTATGATTTTTTTCTTAAATCGAATAAAGACTGATGATGATGATGATGATGATGGTATGTGTTACCTTTAGAAAAGTAACACCCTGTTGTTTATTCAGATGTTTTATCTGTAGACCATGAAGGTCATAATGAAACATTTAAAATGTTTAATTAAATGCTTGGGTATGAGACATATAGACTCCATCACCCATAATGTACTGCAAAGGTCTATGTGATGAACTGATATGGATTACTTCCTAATATTAAGTGATACATTTTTAAAAATCTATCTTTACAGTACGTGCAAAATTATAGTAAGTGTATGAATACATTTATGGACTTATTTTTATTATTTGTAATTGAGTTATTTAAAAAACTTTTTAAATACCAATTTATATTAACTTCACAATATTTTCAACAGTTTAGTTGGAGTTTCAGATACAGGGGCTAAAGTGTCTATAGTGAAAACTCTTGAGATGTTTTATGGTTGGAAGGTGATCTCTTCCTCGTGGGTGGGTGGTGGCTCTGTAATTGGTCCCCTCCTGTAGCTGTAGGCTTCTGCCTCCTTGTTGCCAGCTTTTTCTTTGGTGCGGGAACGCAGGTCGTACCACCGCTTCTTAATTTCTTCTACAGACCTTTTATGTGATCCCTGACAGATCTCAGTCTTTGCTGTGCCATGCTCCAATTTGTTTTCAGTTAGCCTCAGATATTCATTGAGGCTTTGCTAAACAGTTTATCATACTCTGAGAAGAATTGCTCCACAAGAACTTTCAGCTGTTAGTTGCTAATTTCTTTCCCTTTTTCTTCCAACCTCCTTGAGGCTCTTGGCTAAACATGGTGGCTAGAATTCCGCCTGTGTTAGCACTGAACATCAGGTAGGATAGGCTTTAAGTCACACCTCTTGTTGTTCTCCAAGCAGCGTAGATGTATGAGTCTACTAGCCTGTAAAGGGCCTCAGTGTCATCGTGGAGGCAGAATGTAAAGGCTACATGGCAGTGCCTTATATTATGCTTGATACATAACATTATATATACTCTTTCCTCGCTGGCAGTGACTTTGTGCATTACAGCTTGAAATGAAGCAGGGTTTCCTTTCTGCCTTGTTTGCAGTAACAACTGGCTGAGGCTACCCTAGGTCTTTTATAGATTTTCGGTAATGTTTTGAAAGGCCTAATCTAAATTTGATCAAAAGTGACCTTTTTACACCTGGGAAAAGATTATCCATGTAGGGTTCGAATAAAGTAGTTGGGCCAATCGTCAGAAATCACGGAGTGCTTTTTGGTAGATTGCCAAGTCAGTCTTTGTCCAGATTTGTACCCAGTGTAACTGGTTTGAGGACCGAGAGGATATTTGATTGGCCTCTGCCATTTCCATACTGAGCGTCCTTTGGTGTCCCTGGCCCCAAACAAAGAAGGTGGTGTAGATACCTATTTTCCTCCTTCCCAAGTCCCTTTGGATTTTGAAACCCCCAGAGTTGTTCTTCCACTCTTAAGAAAGAATCTGTGCGCAGCTTCACTCTATTGAAGCGGAGTCCCTTTGCTTTAGGATGTTCGGGTGGTCCAAGATAACTTCTTGTCAAATCTAATCCCCAAATAGTCAAAGGAATATTCTCTGCTCAAGGGCTGCCCATAACATTTTAATGGTAGACTTCAGGAGACTTCCTGTGGTTCACTATCATGAATTTGGTTTTCGTTGTATTTATCATGAGGTTTGTATTAGTGCAATAGGTCTCAAACCGTTGAGTAATTTGTGCATTTCAAGTCTGGTGCAAGAACGTAGAACTGGGTCATCGTCAAAGAGCAATATTGGGATTATCCAAGTTCAGGTTTTGAAGCATGCTGCCCACGTCATTTATAAAAATCTTAAATAGTAAGGGCACAAGGACACAACCTTGGCTTACGGCAATTTTTATGACAAAGTTAGCCATCAGTTCCCCTTTTACACCGTATCTAACAGCTGCTGAGTTGTTGTGATGTAGTTGTTGTACAGCCATCACAAGTCTAGACGGAAGACACATTTCATGGAGGGATTGCCGCATGATCGATTTATTAACTGAATCAAGTGCATTTTTCAGATCAATGAACGTCATGTACACATATGCCATATAATCTCATCGCTCGATCAATTGCGCTCTTGGCTTTCCTGCCAACAACGATGACGGCCATTTCTTTTCCTCGACCCGGGTTTCCATTCTAGTAAGGAGGGCATTTCCATCCACCAATCAATCTTCCCGGCACTGTCGAGCAATGAGATTCGGCGTTCATTAACTGGATCATTCTGTCACCCTTTTTATGAAGGGGAACTACAACTGCTTGTTTTCCATGATGCTGTGACCGCCTCGGGGTGCCAGGCTACGTTTAAACACTGCTGTTAATACTGGTGCCCATAGAGTTATGTTACGGCAATAAGTGTCGCGTGGCACACCGTTGGCGCCGCGGCTTTATTTCGTTTTTTAGACAGAATAGCTGCATGCATTTCCGATTCTGAGAACTTGAATGCCCATTTCACACTATTGGAGGTGACTAAAGACATGGTCGTGGGTCTTTCCTAATTAGACAAGGGCCGAGGGTCATTATTTCTTTACCTTAACTGGAAGCTGTAGTTTTGTATATTTCTTAAAATGGTTGACCCGGGCGACAGAGCTGATAAAGGAGTCTAGATTTCAAACGGGACCCTCGCAGTCGCAGCCCCAATTCACCACATTCCAGAAACTTGTGCTGTCCTTTTCTTAACGCAAACTTTATTTTATTTTGTTATGTAAAACAGTCGACATTACAGGAGAATGATGTCCATTTTAAAAGCATATATACTTGTGTACTATCCAAAAAACATTAACATTTTGAGTGGTTTAATCAGTAGCTGTAAACGTGTCAGCACATGTACAAATAGTCACAATGGACAAAAAACATCAATTGCGTGAATGTTAAATCCCACTCACGCGGATCCCAACACAAACTTAAACTACTATGTGTCACTTAAAGGCCAGTAATGTGAACAGACGGAGGGAGGAGGGACGAGAGGGGGGGATCAGGGGTGTCCATGTGGATTTGCCTTGATATATTAATGAACCCTGGTGATAATGGGGTTCCACACTTGCGATCATCGTGCTGCAATTGTTACTTAACCAATGGGTGTCTCTTCACTGGGGACCCGCTGTTTCCTGGGGATCCAAATCTTGTGCTTTAAAGGTCTCTAATAGCAAATCCCATTCCATGAAAACTGGTCATTTACGGAGTACCCCACGTTCTTCATGCCTGAGGGCTACTCGCTCCGCAAAGCCCACTGGCAGAGATCTTCCTACCTGACTAATAATCTCGGAGCTCTCGGGGATTTCCAGTGCTTGGTGAGAAAACACTTCGCCAGTAGTAGAGCTAGGTTTGCGAATCACGCCCCACCTTAGAACCCTTAAGACCTGTGGGTAATCCCAGTATACGACATTCCATGGTGTCACAACTCAGTTAGAACTTTCGTTGTACCTGTCCCATATTCTGATGCTTGTGTGCAGGCCCACAGCATGTGCAGTAAGTCAGCCCCCTCCACTCTGCAATGGGGACAACACGAGGGTGCCATTGGGTATATCAGCGTAATTTTATATGGAGTTAAGAATGCACTGTGCAAAATGCCAAACTGAATGAACTTAAATCTCGAATTACGAGATACCCTCTTGGGGTATTCCAGTAGCCTCGCCCATTCCTTGTCAGTGACTGCCTTGCCAAAGTCTGTCTCCCATTTTTCTCTTGGTTTTGTGAGTGAAGTCATGAGATGGTTACAGAGTTCTTTGTATAGCCAGCGCACTAAGTGTCACCCATATCCCATTGTGTGCATCACTCTCAATAATTCATTTGTCTCATGGTTCATGATCGTCAGGTATCCAATGTTAATGCACGTGCTGTAGAAACCTGGCATGTGTTGGGAAAAGGGTGTCTGGGTGGTTGTGTGTGTTTGAAATCTTCATGTGTCATGAAAGTATTTTCTGCAAACAGTTCACCCAGTGTGGTGACTCCTTCACGTTCCCAGGGTAGAAGCCTCCTACCTGAGGAGGCTGTAGTGAGGCCACGCAGTGGTAGGTTGGGAGCGTAAGGCGCTTGCACCGAGGAATATCTCAGTGCCATCTTCCAGAAGGAACTGGGCTGCCGAGCACAGCAAGCGGTGAAGATGGGCACGTTCTAATTGTGCCTCAGTAAGATTTATTTCTAATGAGTTATGACCAGCGAGCCAGTATGATAACCACTGCAGTTATCCAGCTACACAGCACACTAAAATTCGGGAGCTCTCAGCCCACTCTTATCCATTGGAAGTTGGAGCTCTGCTAGGCTGATTCTCCAACGTCCCTGCTCTCCTAACAGATTAGTCAAGAGTGTTGAGTTGCTGGAAAATCATAGAGGGAATCACAATTGGTAAATTCACAAAATGGTAGAAAAGGCAAAGCAACATTACCATTGTGGCCAATGCCAGACGTCCAGCTATGGATAGGGGTAATGTTGGCCAAAAGGCCATCTGTGATCTTTGAGCGCGGTGATTGTTCTTGAGAGATTGCCTTCTAGTAAATCAGGGCCCTGTATGCTTGTATCCCCTGATACCGAAGAGTGGTAGAGGCTGTTGGGATCACATACTTCCCAAAGTACAGGTTGGGTTCAGTATATGTGCAAGCTAAGGAATATGCATTAGATTTATCTGCATTGATATGGAGGCCAGTTGGGGTCCCAAAGCTAGATAGTAATTGGGCCATTCATTTCTACCTGCTCTTCACAGATATTTTTAAAGTACAAAATCATGTCATCGGCATAGAGCGAGACGGTATGGATTATGATCCTATCTGGAATCCCCTATGCCCTGCCTCTTGTGTAAGTCGTTGAGCTATTGGTTCAAGCGCAAGGATAAAGAGGAGCGGGGAAAGGGGGCAACCCTGCCTTGTGCCACAGCACGGTGTGTAGGATTGTAAGACATGAGAGCCTTTTTTAGCTCTTGCTGTGGGGGCAGAATACAATAACGTGACCCATCTGATGTAGGCCAGGGGTATCCCAAAGCGTGTTAATGTGGCAAGCATGAAGTCCCAATCCTAGGAATCAAACGCTTGACGGAGGTCTAATGAGAGACAACCTGCATGGAGGTAGCGGTCCCAAATGGCATCCATGATCTGGAACAACGCCGGATGTTAAGAAAGATGTTACAGCAAGGTATGAATCCACACTGCTTAGTCTGTATGAAACGAGGGAGTATCAGGAGTAATCTGCAGACAAGAATATTGCTAAGTATCTTATACTTGGTGTTTAATATAGATAGTGGACGATAGGAGGTCAACTCATGCGGAGGCTTACCGAGTTTCAATAATGATGTGACCAGGGCTTCTCTAGTGGTTGAAACAAGTAGGCCTGCATCCAGGGATGTATTGCACAGTTTTTCTAACTGAAGAACCAGATGAGAAGAGTAGGCAGTGTAGAATTTGGCTGGGAGTCCATTGGATCCTGGCATCTTATTACATGTCCATTCCCTCAGGCTCCCTTTGATGTAATTCACCGTAATAGGTGCAGAAAAGTCCTCTGTATCGGCTGCTAACACTGTGGGTAGACGTGCCCGATGCAGGAACTTCCGGAGCGCCAAGGAGTTAGGAGTAGGATGTGCAGAATATATTTCCATATAGTAATCCCAAAATGCTGTATCTCAAGCTGTGTATTCGCCATTCCCGTCGGGGTATTTACCACTAGGATCGGTGTGGGGGAAAGATCTGGATGTATTGTACGCGCCAATACCTGACCTGATTGGTCCGCCATTGCATGCACTCTCTGTGTATATTGGCGGTAGTCCATTACCCAAACACATGCTAATAGTTCTGCATATCGCACCCTGGCCTCCTTTAAGCGAGGCGCTGCATCTGTGTTGTCCGACGTAGCCTTTCCAAGTGGCCCCAGTAAGTCTTCCACTTCCCTGAATCTCCCTCCTGGCTCCTACTACTGAATTAATCACAGTGCCTCAAATTACTACCTTAAACACTTCTCATTCTACAATGGGTGAGGAAGCAGTGCCAGTAATGGGTGCAAAGTATGTATCTATTGTGTCGCCAGAGTTTTGTGGAAGACCGTCTCTTCCAACAAAACAGGCTGTAACCTCCATGTAAGAATCAAAGCTGGTACCCAGCCCCATGTCAGTGAGATTTCTAAGATACTGTGATCTGATATAGTCTTACCTAAAGAAGTGCCATGGATCATACGAGGTTGGAGGTGTGTTGTGCATAGGAAACAGTCTAATCTTGTATGCAGGACATGTGGATGTGAGTAAAAATATTATTCTCTCATACCTTTGTTTTGACCACGAAATACATTATTCAAATCCCACCCATCTACTCACTGTTTCAACATATGAGCTTGACGGGTTGGTGTAGTGCCAGACAGTGGGGGTGTGATCTAGCAAGTGTAATATTCAATACTGCATTAAAATCTCCCCACAATACTCATGGGTAAGGGGCTAAATCCATCAGTACCGCAGACAAGTGTGTATCAAAGGCTTCTTGCTCTGTATTGGGGGCATAGATACATCCAAATACTATCATGTCCCTATCCAGGGTGCCCCTCACCAGAACACAGCAACCCTGCATTTTTACTTTCGAGTCATGGAGTCTAAATGGCACTCCAGCACGTACCCAGAGTTCAGCCCCCCTGGAATAGGCAGAGTTAGAAATTCGAAATAGTTGGCCACGCCAAAGTTTGTGCAATTTGGAGACCTCTGTGGTGACCGGTGTGTTTCCTGGAGAAAGGCAAAATGGACTTGCTTCCTGTGTAGCTGGGCTAGTAACCCATACCTCTTTTGTATGGAACCCATACCCGGTACATTCCAGGTTACCAAATTATAGAGTTTCGTCACTGATGACATCTGTGTAACTGTGACAATAAGTCCACTCGCAGGCACAGCACACCCACAACCAATTCCCACCTCCCAATTTTAGCAGTGACACAAACAAATATATGGTTTTGTTTTTACCAATACTCGGTCCAGCGATTGTAGTTTGTCTGGCCAAAGCTGTATTAACATAAAGGTAACAATGCAAACAGTAAGAACCAGATGCACTTGCTATAGGAGTGCAAACAGCCAAATCCGTAAGACATGTTCTAGTGACTCAGCTCAACCCAGGGAGCAAACAAGGGCTATCCGGCCTCCCTGGGCCCGAACTCTCACCGCACAATGACAGATAATATTACAGTGCCATTGCGACCTTGCTGTCCTTTTCTCTAAACGCCCTTTCAAAGACTGCCCTAGCATGTAGGTGAACATCAGATTTTTTTTTTATTCGTATAAATACTTTTATTCTTGTTGCCATGATTTCAAACGGGATTCCTCCTCTTCCCTACAGTGCCTGGATCTTAGTGCATTTGATAGAACCTGCATCACCTTTGTGCATTCGCAATTGTACCAGTCTGTTTTAGTTATTATGAAGAGGATCCTGGAAACAATTTTTAAACCGAGCTAGACTACTCCCACATACTGAGTTACTATCATTAGTATGCGTTAGACCTGTCATCCATAATGTGGTCTTCCCCCAACTTTGTGCCTGCATATCTCCACTTATTGCTGTATCGTTTTGTTGGCTTTAGGGCCCTGAGCACTTTACCACTGCTAACCAGTGCTAAAGTGTATGTGCTTTCCCGTAAAACATAGTGACAGTGCTATATACCTGATTGGCATACTTAGTTGACTTATAAGTCCCTTGTAAAGTGATATACCATATACCTTGGGCCTGTATTCTGAATGCTACTACTGGGCCTGCAACACTGGTTGTGCCACCCACACATGTAACCTTTCAGACCTGTCTCAGGCCTACCATTGCAAGGCCTGTGTGTGCAGTTAACTGCCACCTCGACTTGGCATTTCAAAACACTTTACAATACTGAAACTCCCCTTTTATTACACATACATCACCCCTGAGATAGGCCCTAGCTAGCCCTCAGGGCAATGTGCTGTGTAAAGGTAGGGCATGTCATTTTAAGTTTTACATGTCCCAGTAGTGACAAACAGCTACATCCATTTTCACTTCTGTGAGGCCTACTGCTCTCATTGGCTAGCATTGGGAATTCCTTAAAACACTTTAAAGCTGGAATTCCTCATTAGAAAGCAGTAGCTGCATCATGTTTTATATTTTAGGAATGGTAATGATAAATCCTCTCCACTGTTGAAGATGGATTTAATATTGCTGTTTTAGAAATATCACATATAGAAAGTGGACATTTCACTGCTCTTACTTCTTGGTGTGCTTTGCAGCCTGACTCCAATACATGTCTGGGATGGGTGACAGCTACACTTTGTACATTCCCTCTAGACACCCACAAACACAGGAAGGGTGGGTGTGCAGAGGACTCATCTGCATTCATCTACATTCTGCTAGCTCTTTCTGGGAAGATAGAGGGAGGGGGAGCTGACACAACTGAACAGGCAGAGTCCTGTGTCCCACACAAAGAGCTGATTACCTCCTTCTGATAGTCTGGAGACAGGGCTGGGATGAAAGAAAGGGGACCTGTGCACTTCAAAGGTCTGCTTTGAAGTTACTCCCACTTCAAAGGCACATCTTGGTATAAGTACTATAAGTACCAAGACAGTACACTACTAGACCTGTGAAGAACTCTGCCAGGAGTAAGGACTGCTGTGCTACAAAGCTTGCCACTCTGTATGACTGCTGCTCTGAAACAGCTGCCCTACTGCCTGCTGATCTCTGCCCAGCTGAGGACAAGGGCCCACTTGAACCCAGAGTGACTCAAAGGGCTTGCAGGCTTGCCACCTGTTCTGATGTATCAGGGCCGTCAAAGACTTCCTGCAATTCTGCAACAGCCCCTGGATTCTGCCAGCTATAGCTCCTGCCCTGCCAAGTGGTGCCAATCCAGTCCTGGGCCCTTAAAAGGTGATTTCTGCTGTCCAGAACCATCAGAATTGACGCAGTGACGATTCTGCGCCAATTGGAACTGATGCAGTGCCCTTTGATGCTGACGCAGTGTCAATCCCAGGACATCCCTGCATGGCTCAACAATGAAGCGGGACCCAACTGTGAGTTTCAACAGTGACACAGTACCTGCATCGTAAGGGTTTCGAAGACGAAGCGGGAGTCTACTGCGAGGCTCGAAGACGACAAATTGACCCAACTGCGCGGATGGAAAACGACACATAGAGTCTTCGATGTTTGCTCCATCCAAGGTACTTTTTCAGTGGGTCCTGCGTGGGTCCTGTAGCCGCCTGGCTCTATGGCGGTCGGCCTAAACTTTGGATTCACCCCAGTCTAGCGTGGCCACAAGTAACCCCTAAGCGCTATTTGACTCTACGCACTACTTTTTGATGTATTCTTTCAAAATTCATAATTAGCTATTCTAATTTTTTGTCATTTTGGTCTTGTTTTACTTAGATACATTTTCTCTATTTTTCTAAACCTGTGTAGTCTTTTTGTGGAGTTTTCATTGTGTTACTGTGTGTGTGTGTGTGTGTGTTGCATAACTACTTTACACACTGTGTTAGATAAGCCTGACCGCTCTGTTCCAAGCTACCAGAGGGAGAGCACATATATTTTAGTGTGTATCTAGGTTACCCTGACTAGGATTGTGGTCCTTACTTGGACAGGGTGCATACCTCTGCCAACTATAAACCCAATTTCTAACATTGGTGATCAGCGGTAAGGACAGTACTTGTGTTATTGCAATACTATATTGTAATTCAAAGTTCACTACAACTCTACACCTAAGACCAATTTGAGCCCTTTTTTAATTTTTCCCGATTGGCCTTTTTGATTTTTCTGCTAAATTATGTCTCACTCTGGAGAAGCCACACCCTGTGTCTGCAGGAATTGAGTATAAGCTGGCCAGGTTAGAATACTACACTGTGCAGCAGATGAAAGATTTCTGCAAGGACTTTCAAGTGTCTATTAGGGGCATCAGCAGGAAAATGGGGAGACAGACGGCCTTGGGAGCCTGGGCGGAGACCCATATTGCAGGGGATGACATCACAGAGGAGGTGCAGGACATTACTGAGGAGGAGGGTGACCTTATTTTGGTGTCTGAAATGGCAAAGTAACTGCCTGTGGAGGGAGCCAACAACTTGCCAGGAGAAGTAGTGGTTCCCAGATCAGGGAGCAGTGTCTCCTCCAGGAACCTGTCCCCTGAGGAGCTGGCAGACAGGAAGGTGGAAAGGAAACTAAAACTGGAGCTTGCCAAGTTGGAGCAGGCTAGTGAAGAAAGGACGTTGGCCATGGAGGAGAGGAATGGACATAACTGGGGTCCAGCAACAGCAATGATGGCAGCATACCTGCAGTGGCCACTGGTGAGTCCAGAGTCAGGATTCCAAAGGATGTGGTACCAGTTATGTGGTGGGGGATGACATAGACAAATGGTTTGCAGCCTATGAAGTGGTTCTGAGAGTGCACATGGACCAAGAGGAGATCTCATCACAAACATGAGTGGAGTTCTTGGATTAGGCCAGCAAGGCACTGAAGGGCTGGGTGAGGGGCAGCAAGGTTGATGATTATACAGAGCTGTACAACTTAATTTTGAAGGAGCACATGCTTGATATTTTTTTTCCAGAGCTGCGCCACAACTAATTAACCCCTTCGCTGCTAGGCCCTTTTTTTGGCTATTTGGGTAGTTCGCGCTTAGATCCCTGTAACATTTTGACCACATAAGGTATCCACTCCACATATGTGTCCTTTTCTTCCATCATCACGGGGATTCTAAAGGTATCCAGGGTTTGTGGATTCCCCTGGTGGGGACTCAGACATTTTTGGGGAAAAATGGGCAAAAAGTGCTGCAAATAAAAGCATCTGTTTTTTTCCCTGCAAATGGTATCAACAAAGGGTTTGTGGGGCTGAAATCACCATTTTCCCAGCTTTCAGGGACTGACAGACTTTTGTCATGAAGCCAAAACATTTTACACAGTTTTGGCATTTTACTGGGACATAGCCTATTTATGCTATTTTTTGTGCTTTCAAGCTTCTTCCAGTTAATGGTAGAAATGGGTATGAAAACAATAATGGATCCAGGAAAGCTATACCTTTTAGAAACGTAGACAAACTTCTGAATACAGCAAAGGATCATATGTGTAGATCCTTCAAGGTTTCTTTATAGAAACTAACAGTTGAAAATAGGAAAAATTGCAAATGAATTGAAAAAAAAACCCATTATCACCTGTAACTTTTTCTAATTATGACGGATGTTTGAAAGCAATATACTGTTATATCTGCTGGACCTTTATGGTTGTGAGGATATATAAGACTTGTAGGTTCACCAAGAACCTGATGAACCCAGAGCCAATCACTGAGCAGCGTCTTGCAATGTTTTTTTATTATGTACCTGATATATAGTAATTCATTTGGAAAAATATATACAGTGAAAAATCGTGATGAAAGACACCTATGTATTTCTGAAATTGGAACAAAATATAGAGTTTAGACACGGTAGCTATTTGCACATTTCTGAAACTGTGAGTACCCACACTAGCATGAGAATTATAGGAAATCTTTCAATGTGACTACTTTTTTACACATTATCTTTCATTTGGAAGGCAGGAATGCATCAAAAGTCAATAGGTATTACCAGTTTCTCTAAAATCCTGTGTTACCCTAAGTCTCCCGATAAAAATAGTACCTCACTTGTGTGGGTAGGCCTAGTGCCCGCGACAGGAAACGTCTCAAAACGCAATGTGGACACACTTCATTTTTACAGTGAAAACTGGCCCTTTTATTGCAAAGTGCCTAGCTGTAGATTTTGAACCCTAGCTCTGCCGGCACCTAGGGAAACCTAGCACACCTATACATTTTTGAAATCTTGACACCCAGGGGAATTCAGGATGGGGTGAATTGTCTGACTCTCACCAAGTTCTGTTACCCAGAATCCCTTGCAAACCTCAAACTTATCCAAAGAAAACACATTTCCTCACTTTTCTGTGGTGGAAAGTTCTGAAATCTGTGTGGATCCATAAAAATTCCACCCACCCCGCATTTCCCAAAGTCTTCTGAGAAAAATGGTACCTCGTTTGTGTGGGTAGGCCTAGTGGCTGTGACAGGAAACGGCCCACAACTTAACGTGGACACACCACATTTTCACAGTGAAAACGAACCCTTTTTTGCAAAGTGCCCAGCTGTAGATTTTGAACCCTAGCTCGGCCGGCACCTAGGGAAACTTAGCAAACCTATACATTTTCAAAAACGAGACACCCTGGGGAATACAGCATGGAGTGACTTGTCTGGCTCTCACCAGGTTCTGTTACCCAGAATCCCTTGCAAACCTCATACATTGTCAAAAAACCACATTTTCATCACATTTCTGTGGTGGAAAGTTCGTGAATCTTCGTGGATCCACAAAGTTTCACCTACCCCACATTCCCCAAAGTCTCCTAAGAAAAATGGTACCTCACTTGTGTGGGTAGGCCTAGTGCTCGCAACAAGAAACACCCCAAAACTTAACGTGGACACACCACATTTCGCACTGAAAACTGACCCATTTTTTGCAAATTACCTAGCTGTAGATTTTGAACCCTAGCTCTACCGGCACCTAGGGAAACCTAGCAAACCTATACATTTTCGAAAACTAGACACCCAAGGAAATACAGGATGGGGTGACTTGTCTGGCTCTTACCAAGTTCTGTTACCCAGAATCCCTTGCAAACCTCAAATTCTGTCAAAAAAACACATGTTCCTCACATTTCTGTGGTGGAAAGTGCAGGAATCTGCGTGGATCCACAAAATTCCACCCACCCCGCATTCCACAAAGTTGTCCGATAAAAATGGTCCCTCACTTGTGTGGGTAGGCCTAGTGCCCGTGACAGGAAACGGCCCAAAACGCAACATGGACACAGCACATTTCACATTGAAAACTGACCCTTTTTTTGCAAAGTGCCTAGCTGTAGATTTTGAACCCTAGCTCTGCCGGCACCTAGGGAAACCTAGCAAACCTATACATTTTTTAAATTTTGACACCCAGGGGAATTCAGGATGGGGTGAATTGTCTGGCTCTCACCAAGTTCTGTTACCCAGAATCCTTTGCAAACCTCAAACTTTATCCCAAAAAAACACATTTTCCTCACTTTTCTGTGGTGGAAAGTTCTGAAATCTGTGTGGATCCACAAAATTCCACCCACCCCGCATTCCCCAAAGTCTTCCGAGAAAAATGGTACCTCGTTTGTGTGGGTAGGCCTAGTGGCTGTGACAGGAAACGATCCACAACTTAATGTGGACACACCATATTTTCACAGTGAAAACTGACCGTTTTTTGCAAAGTGCCCAGCTGTAGATTTTGAACCCTAGCTCGGCCGGCACCTAGGGAAACCTAGCAAACCTATACATTTGCAAAAACTAGACACCCAGGGGAATACAGCATGGAGTGACTTGCCGGGCTCTCACCAGGTTCTGTTACCCAGAATCCCTTGCAAACCTTATACTTTGTCAAAAAAGCACATTTTCATCACATTTCTGTGGTGGAAAGTTCTGGAATCTGCGTGGATCCACAAAGTTTCACCTACCCCACATTCCCCAAAGTCTCCTAAGAAAAATGGTACCTCACTTGTGTGGGTAGGTCTAGTGCCTGCGACAAGAAACAGCCCAAAACTCGCACTGAAAACTGACGCATTTTTTGCAAATTACCTAGCTGTAGATTTTGAACCCTAGCTCTGCCGGCACATAGGGAAACCTAGCAAACCTATACATTTTCGAAAACTAGACACCAAGGGAAATACAGGATGGGGTGACTTGTCTGGCTCTCACCAGGTTCTGTTACCTAGAATCCCTTGCAAACCTCAAACTCAGTAAAAAAAAAACTAATTTTCCTCACCTTTCTGTTCTGGAATCTGCATGGATCCACAAAATTCCACTGACCCCGCATTCCACAAAGTCTTCTGAGAATAATGGTACCTCACTTGTGTGGGTAGGCCTAGTGCCCGCGACAGGAAACGGCCCAAAACGCAACATGGTCACACCGCATTTTCACAGTGAAAACTGACCCTTTTTTTGCAAAGAGCCTAGCTGTAGATTTTGAACCCTAGCAATTCACAAAAACCTCAGCACACGTCTGTAGTGTAATATTAAATACCAATGCAAGTATACACAAATTATAAACACATTTTCAGAAATCTTCTCTTTCTTTTATTCTTTTCTTTCTGATCAGCCAACACGTGTTTCGTCACACAAACTGGGAAATCGTCCCGCGACTTTCTCAAGGCTGAGTAAACAAAAAATAAAATAAACAATGGCCATTGTGACACGATACACAAAACTAATGTGCACAAGCTAAATTCAGATATAAACGTGACTTAATGTGCAAGTGCAAAGGCATGCACCTGGTAGACCTTTAGTCATTGATAGTGACTTGGTGAGCATCAATTTGTGAAGATAAAATAAACTAATCGTGCAAGAATATTTCATATTCAAAGGCTCTAAATCAAGGTGATGGAGAAAAACCTAATGATTAGAATGCTCCCAAAGACTGTATAAGGTCATCTAGACTAAGCCACAAATACACATATCCGAAACCATAAATAGACACCTGGGCCGTGTATGTCACACCCTTCTCTCATTACCGTCAGTACATAAATAAAGCCCTCAAAGACCAAAAGGGGTGATCACTATCTCACCTATCTAGCCAACTACATGCATCACCATTGTGATATTTCTACTAAAATGTCATTGGTAGCAATCTATGCGGAGGTAAACATAAAAGTACAGTTAAGAGCCTGTCAAAATTAATCCTCTTAATCAAATATATTCCCAAAATAGCCTTATGTATCATGTCAACCTACTTTCCATGTGGTGATAATTCCATCCCACACGCTTTAGACTACGATTGAGTCTATTATCCTTGCTTCGAAGTGAGCAAATCCGTAATTTTCAGTAAAAGCACCCCTGTAATGAGAATGAAAAAGCTTTGATGTGATCAGCTGCCCAGATGATAAGTGCTCACTTTGATATACTTTCCAAAATCATTAGTAACTGAATGGTGCTCGAGCGAGACCCACAAATAATAGATCCCGTAATACAAAACAAATTCCCGCACTGTTTAAACTCTGGTCGCAAGGCCAGAAACGAACCGCTCCGCGCCGTAGTACAGCCACAACTAGATCAGTCTGTCCGGACCTCGAGTACGAAAGCCAGCAATGAGAGTTTCCTGCTCTTATATGCCTGGAGCTATGAAAATAGAAAGAGGACTAACTCTGCCTGAACATGGCAGCCATCTTGTAGTGTGAACAAGTCAATTACATATACATAATAGGTCATTTCAGGCTAACCACAGTCGCGCTTAAACTAATCACGTCCTGCGTGGTAATAACAGAACCCGATTACCCCAATCTGTGATTCGCATAGCTGCAATGAAATCCGAAGCGTCCACAAGTCGAAGATTAATTCTTTAGTGATATTAAAAAGTAAAACTTCCAACATATGAGTGTGTGCATTAAAGCTAGGTTAAAAATATTGATTCATAACCAGAACTGGTCATCACAATCTAACAGACCCACAAATCATGTCTAATAGACTGATACATCATCAGACTGCGCCATTGACTAGAGTGTTCATGAAAATACGGATTGCTAACTGTCCAAACAAATGCGTATTGAAACAGTAGCTGCTGTGAGAGCTTGCTAATAAAAAGCGCTCATCGTGAATGAAACCTTCCATATTCTAGGCATGCATAACCTAAAATCGACGGGCTTAAGCGTAAAGCCTCCCAATCGCAAATCTTACAACCTCATTGGAGCTATGTTCAAAATACATTGTGTTTCTCCATCTCCTGGACAAAGTACAAGGATAACAGTATTTAACAACATAAGAATGGAATGGCTGGAATTAACGGGGCATTTAACAGGGGGTCGCATATGTCAAATGACATACTAAACTCATACATGTCTTATGTTTAGTACAATACAGAGGCAACCAAAACAATGTGTGGAATGATAACTCAAAGCAAAATGTTGCAAACGTATATGCAGGTGACGTAACCTGCACCTACCCTCTTCGGATCAGGCATGTTATAACGTACACATTATGACGAACACCTTTTATCTCCACAGAAAGTAATGAAGCTCCTGGTCAATATTGAGCCCTGTCTCTGTGCTGCGTAATCTGACAATCAAAAAGGCTTCACACCTGCGTAAAGTCAATTCCTTGTTGCCCCCTTTAGGGTGCCTCAGGACTTGGTCAATGCCATAAAATGTGAATACCCTATTCCTGGTCTGTGTGGGGCATTATGCTATGTGCGCAGCAATGGGATACCTGATATCCCCTTGTTTGACCGCTCTCATGTGTTCTTCTATTCTGTCACGCAGAGTCCTTATGGTGCTGCCCACATACTTTCTGCCGCATTTGCACTTGATCACATATACAACATACTTTGTGTAGCAGTTAATATTGGACCTAGTCTTATATGTTTTGTCACCTGAGCCTGTAGTGTAGTTCCTATTTCCATTATAGGCTCTGCGCATTGGAATAATATACACTATAGTTTTTGCAGAGGACTAAGGTCAGTATGCTCCTATCGAATACATTAAACTTAATTACTTGTGTGTGCCAGCTAACTCGGAGGTCACTAGAAACTTCTCGAATAAACAAGAAGGGATTAGTTTCTGACAACTACATAAACATGACAACTTTGTTTCCCTTAGAATCGGAACGCGTCTCAGGATCGTGGAAACAATAGATAACAGTTTCACTCAGTCAATCGTGCATGCTTAGTTTCTTCAGAGTTACATAGAAATAGATAGACGGGCGTTTCAATAAAAGGGATTTATTGAACAGTCTTGTTTCTCGTGTAGGAGATATGAGCTGTTACAATCATTAGACAGTAAGCAAGATATAATACGCACAGCGTAAGCAGTAAGAAGAAATAATACTGCAATAGCATTGTTTTTTAGCTATGAGATATATTCATATATACATACATAAATAACACAGGCTAAAAAGTGAATACTCGTCTGGTGCTTCTAAATAGTTCTACCCCGCTGTACCTAACCTAAGTGTAGTACGAGGTAAGAGCAGGTGCTGTTTTCTATAGTATGGTATATACTAAGTTTGTATGCCAAGAGTCCCTCTAGGTTCTAGTCTTCTCCATACCTTTAGAATGAGAGAGGTGGGAATCTCTTTCCGGGTCTCAAACTCTAACACCCCGCAAAGGGAGTCAGAACACTAGAAGCTGGATTGTCTGCTAGCAGGGATGACAGCGTCTGATCAGTGCGTCAGGCCGGGATATGGTCTCTTCTGAACTTGCCGTGGCGAACCGTGCAGTCAAGCTGTGCCGAGCCGTGCCGTGGTTTGCCATGGTAAGAGAAGGTACATTTATACCTGGAAGGTGCTTAGGAATACTAGCATTGATGTAAAGTCAGGCAGAGGAAGACGTCATGGATGAACCCCTAAGGAATAGTAGTTCATACATAATAGATGAGTTCTTGGAGAAATCAATAATCCTAGCTAGGGAAAGTCCGGATGGCTTAAGGGTCTGGTTTTCTAAGAACTCGTTGTGACGTGGGATGGACGGATGTAGGTGACCATGCCTGTATTTGGATAGCATGGCTAATGCCTAAATAAGGACTGTGATTCTATGCCTAAATAAGGGCAATGCGAATTGTGCCTATATAAGGACATGATTCAGGGGAACCTATGTACGGGCATCTAAATCGAAACACAACAGGCCCTTGAAAAGTGTCTTCTGACTGGACGCCCACTTGCATGCACTGCTGTGTCCACATCCATAAAACCCAATTGTGTGAGGAGTCAGCCAACTATCATTCGCTCTCATCCAAGGTTTACTTGGGCTCAATAAATTCCTAAGGGATACACCTCTTCGAATTGATCCACATAGGGATCTATCTGCTCTCAAAATATGCCAATGTCTGTTTAAACTGCGCACTGACACCCTGGACAAAAGTATTATAATTGGTCACCATGTGTATCTTCTCATCTTTTTTGGCAGTCTTGATCCGCTCCCTCAATGTATCCTGTCTTTTGATCTGGTGTATTCTCTGTTCAGCTCTGGAAAGCGTGTGTTTATCATAACCACTTATTCGGAAACGAGCCATCATCCCTTTTTTACACTCCTCAAATTCAGGGTCGTAACTGCAATTACGTCTTGCCCGGATTAATTCCCCAAACGGGATGGCCTTAATCTGGTGCGCAGGGTGTGCACTAGATGCATGCAGTTTAGCATTGCAAGCAGTCTTTTTGCGAAAAAGTCTGCTGTGTATCTTTTTCTCCCTCACATAAAGCTCTACATCTAGGAAAGTAATCTTGGTTGTACTGAATTCAAAAGGTAATCTGATGTTACATTTGTTGCTGTTAAGGTATTAGAAAAAAACAAGAGTTTGTCAGTGGTGCCTGTCCAGATCATCAAACAATCATCGATGTACCTGCCCCAATAAAGTATAGAGTCATTCCATCTGGAGCCCTTGGGACCCCAGATCTTCACCTCCTTGAACCAACCCATAAAGAGGTTGGCATACGAGGGAGCAAATCTGGAGCCCATGGCCACCCCTTGTTTTTGTCTGTACCACTTATCTTTGCACAAAAAAACGTTGATATCCAAGATAAGCTCAATCATGTTAATCTGCATCTCTGTATGGTTCCATGCATTAGCAAATCTGGTGTTAAGAATCTTTCTAATGGCACATAACCCACTTTCTCTCTGTATACTGGTGTACAGAGCCGTGACATCCAAGGTGGCTGAGGTCATATTATCTTCCAAATTCAAATCTGTAAGAATTTCTAGGATGTCCTTGGTGTCACGGATGTATGATGGTAAGTTACTAACCATCGGTTTCATAAATTTGTCCACATATTCAGAAATCCTTTCGGTAGGCCCATCATTTCCTGATTTGATGGGTCTCCCTGGAGGAAAAGGGAGGTCCTTATGTAGCATGTAAATGCACGGGTATCTGGGATGGTCAACCCGTAAGTAAGTTAACTCATCCTCATCCAGTAAACCTAGCCCATGCCACTGTTTTAAATGTCTATTTAAATGTTCTGTGAGTGTCCCAATTGGGTTGGAAGAGAGTAGCTCATGACCCTCTTTATCATCTAGTTGGGAAAGAATGTCTTGTTCATAGTCTGTACTTTGCATTATAACTATGTTCCCACCCTTGTCTGCTTCAAGAATCGTGATGCTGTCATTTTCCATCAACTCCTTAAGTGCCTCTCGTTCCTTGACAGTCAGATTGTTGCTAGCATACATCGTTTGTCTCTTTTTATCCATATGTTTGTCTAAATCAGTCAGTACTAATTTATGAAAATTGTCTATATTATTTCCTGTAAACAAAGTAGGTGTCCATTTTGACCTCTCCTTAAGGCCGCTGGTGATTGAGTAGTCAGTGACAACATTCAGATCTCTCATGACCATATCATATGTGATCAGTTCATCCTCACAGTCTGTCAAAGAAAGTAACAGCTTGGTGTCAATCACATCCTAAATTGTAAGTTCACTGGAAGAAAATATCCCACGGCACTGTTGCATGTCTTTATGTTCTACATTGTTCAAATGAAAATGTTTCTTAATCTTCATCCGTCTCACAAATGTGTACAAGTCTATTTTAAGATCACATATGTCACCCACAGTGCTAGGACAAAGACTCATTCCTTTAGTCAAAACTGATATTGCATCATTAGAAAAACATTTTTCAGTCAAATTCACCACATTTACATCACCTATTTTTTCTGATTCCACGACCAGGTTCTCACTCCCGGTAGGTCCTCTGCCTGTGGCCCCTCTCTTCCCCCTCCTTGTCTTGCCCCCTGCACGAAGCATCTGATTTGTTGTCTGTTGCCCTTTTTTATCCTCTGTACCTCCTGTAAAAAACGATTCTCACTATCGAGGGCATTGCTAGGACCCTCTTCATTGTCAGACTCACTGCCACTGGTCATCGGAGTATCTAAAGATGTAGAGCTAGAACTAATGGATTGTCCCTCATTAGGTCTCGTTAGGTTGTCCTTAGGTATTAGGTGATCATATTTCTTGGCAAAAGTGAACATTCTGCCATTCATATAGTCGTGCTCATCCCTTCTTAGTTTTCTGGTTTTTCTTAGTTTGATGTCAGAAAGATGTCGTTGCATAACATCATTCAAAATAGCATAATTCTTTTCAGTCATCTCAATACATTTTGTGCCCTTGCCTGTCGCGGGTACTTGACCCACCCACGTGAGTGAGGTACCATTTTTATCGGGAGACCTGGCGAACCGCTGGGTGGTAGGAAATTTGTGGATCAATGCTGATTCCAGAACTGTCCCACACAGAAATTTGAGAAAAGTGTGATTTTTTCAGCTAAATTTGAGGTTTGCAGGGGATTCTGGGTAGGGAAACATTGGGAGATCCACACACGCCATGCCTCTCTGGACTCCCCCGGGTGTCTAGTTTTCAGAAATGTGTGGGTTTGGTAGTTTCCCAAGAAGGCTGCCAAGCCCAGGCCAAAAACAAAGGTCAACCCCCTTGCAAAACAAGGTTGCTTTGTGATAGGTCATTTTGATATTTCCTCAATATGTTTTGGGCCCTTGCCTGTCACAGGTACTTGACATACCCACAGCAGAGTGATGTACCATTTTTATCGGGGGACCTGGGGAAACGTTGGGTGGTAGGAAATTTGTGGACCTATGCAGATTCCAGTACTTTTCCAATTTTTTCATCAAAATATGAGGTTTGCAGGGCAGTCTGGGTACAGAAACGTTGGGGGATCCACGCAAGCCATACCTCCCTGGACTCCCCCGGGTCTCTAGTTTTCAGAAGTGTCTGGGTTTGGAAGGTTTCCTTAGATGGCCGCCAAGCCCGGGACCAAAAACCCACGTGACCCTCCCCTTGCAAAAGCAGGTTGTTTTGTGATAGGTAATTTTGAAGTCTCCACAATACGGGCCCTTGCCTGTCGCAGGTACTGGACCCACCCACAAGAGTGAAGTATCATTTTCATCGGGAGACCTGGGGGAACGCTGGGTGGTAGGAAATTTGTGTCAGCCCGGTAATCCTACAACTTTCCCACACAGAAATTTGAGAAAAAGTAGATTTTTTCATCAAAATTTGAAGTTTGCAGGGGATTCTGGGTACGGAAATGTTTGGGAATCCACGCAAGCCATACCTCCCTGGACTCCCCCGGGTCTCTAGTTTTAGAAATGTGTGGGTTTGGTAGTTTCCCAAGATGGCTGCTTAACTCGGGGCAAAAAACCCACGTGACCCCCCTTGCAAAACCAGGTTGTTTTGTGTTAGTTAATTTTGATATCTCCTCAATAAGTTTTGGGCCCTTGCCTGTTTCTGGTACGTGACCGACCCACGCGAGTGAGGATCCAGGTTAGCAGGGAGTTTTGGATAGGAAAACGTTGGGGGATCCACGCAAGTCATACCTCGCTGAACTCCCCCGGGTGTCTAGTTTTCAAAAATGTGTTGGTTTGGTAGTTTCCCAAGATGGTCGCCTAGCCCGGGACCAAAAACCCAGGTGACCCGCGTGTAAAAACCAGGCTGTTTTGTGATAGGTAATTTTGATGTCTCCTCAATGCGTTTTGAGCTCTTGCCTGTCGTGGGTACTTGACCCACCCACGCGAGTGAGGTCCCATTTTTATCTGGAGACCTAGGTGAAAGCTGGGTGGTAGGAGATTTGTGGATCCATGCAGACTCCAGAACTGTCCCACACAGAAATTTGAGAAAAATGTGATTTTTTTTAGATATATTTGAGGTTTGCAAGGGATTTTGAGTAGGCAAACGTTGGGGGGCCCACACAAGCCATACCTCGCTGAACTCCCCCTGTGCCCCGGGTGTCTAGTTTTCACAAATGTGTAGGTTTGGTAGGTTTCCCAGGATGCTGCCGAGCTCGGGGTCAAAAACCCTGGAGACCCCCTTGCAAAACCAGGTTGTTATGTGATAGGTAATTTTGATACCTCCTCAATACGTTTTGGGCCCTTGCCTGTCGAGAGTACTTGACCCACCCATGCGAGTGAAGCACCATTTTTATCGGGAAATTTATGGATCCACGCAGATTCCAGAACTTTCCACCACCAAAATGTGAGGAAAATGTGTGGTTTTTTTCAAAGTTTGAGGTTTGCAAGGGATTCTGGGTAACAGAACCTGATGAGAACCAGACAAGTCACCCCATCCTGGATTCCCCTGGGTGTATAGTTTTTAAAAATATATAGGTTTCCTATGTTTCGCTAGGTGCTGGCAGAGCTAAGGTTCAAAATCTACAGCTAGGCACTTTGCAAAAGAAGGGTCAGTTTTCACTGTGAAAATGTGGTGTGGCCACGTTGCGTTTTGGGCCGTTTCCTGTTGCGGGCACTAGGCCTACCCACACAAATGGGGTACCATTTTTCTTGGAAGACTTTGGGTAATGCGGAGTGGATGGAATTTTGTGGATCCATGGCGATTCCAGAACTTTCCACCACAGAAATGTGAGGAAATGTGTTTTTTTTTACAAAGTTTGAGGTTTGCAAGGGATTCTGGGTAACAGAAACTAGTGAGAGCCAGACAAGTCACGCCATCCTGAAGTCTCCTGGGTGTCTACTTTTAAAAAATGTATGGGTTTGCTAGGTTTCCATAGGTGCCGGCAGAGCTAGTGTTCAAAATCTACAGCTAGGCACTTTGCAAAAAAAGGGTCAGTTTTCGGTGTGTCCTTGTTGCGTTTTTGGCCGTTTCCTGTCGCGGGCACATAGCCTACCCACACAAGTGAGTTATCATTTTTCTTGGGAAACTTTGGAGAATGTGGGGTAAGTGAAATTTTGTAGATCCGCACAGATTCCAGAACTTTCCACCACAGAAATGTGAGGAAACTCAGGTTTTTTTTTTACAAAGTTTGAGGTTTGCAAGGGATTCTGGGTAACAGAACCTGGTGAGTGCCTCACAAGTCACCCCATCCTGGATTACCCTGGGTGTCTAGTTTCCAGAAATGTATAGGTTTTCTAGGTTCTCCCAGGTGCCGGCAGAGCTAGGGTTCAAAATCTACAAATAGGCACTTTGCAAAAAAAGGGTCTGTTTTCAGTGTGAAATGTAGTGTGTCCACTGTGCGTTTTGGGCCGAAGACATTGGGGAATGCGGGGTGGGTGGAATTTTGTGTATCCACGCAGATTCCTAAACTTTCCACCACAGAAATGTGAGGAAAATTTGTTTTTTTGTTCAAAGCTGAGCTGCAAGATAGCCACTTCTTAGGGTGGCTCTGGCCGAGCGCACAATCCGTTAATTATCCGTGGCTATAACACGTATCTGCGGCTCAAACGAAGCCAAGGCACTGCGGAACTGGTGGCGGTGTGACTGGGGAAAATTCAGATAGCGGATTGCCCACTATCTGGTTGGAAATCGGAACGGGCACGCTGGATGTGTTCCCGGCCGCGGCGGACAAGATGGCACCGGCTGCCTAAAAAAGTAAAGAACAGCATATCTGCCGTACCGAGCGAAGCCACATATGCGCCGGCGGGCGCCCAAAGTATCCTGAGACCCAGCTGATATCAATCTGGTGAGTGGGCGCTGACAGTGGAGAATGCCTGCGGAGTGCCGGCGCGGCTGCCTGAAGCGGTGCGCAGCGAATAAAGTGAGGAGAGAGTGCACACTCTAGCTGTGCGGGGCCCAGGGGGAGAGGGGACTCCCAGAGAATCCGGGTGGCAAACCCCGCGAAGACCCGCCGAGACACAGAGGGGTGCCTTAGATCACACTGCGGGATCAACATGGAGATGGGGCCTGCTAGCAGAGGCCGGTGAACTGCCGGCGACCAGAGCTGACAGAGCAAGCAACCGAAAGGCTGGACGCCTGCTATAATATCAACCCCGAGGATCTGGTCGCATATCGGGAGACCCGCGGTGGCCTAAAAGAGACCCAGAAAATGCGTGCAGACAGCGCACACACCCTCCGGTGAAAACGTGTGCTGGCGCGACAATCAGGTGAGCGGCGATCAACACTGGGGGGCCCCACCTGGTGAGTGAAAGCGGTAAATGTCGGGGGCACTTAGTACACATTGCGCACAGAAGGGAACCCAGGAACTAGACTGCAGGCACAGCGCCCCACAGAAAACGCGGCTCCTGGAACAAGGGGCAGGTTCCAATGCGGATACAAGACTGAGCGCACTGACAACAGGAGCGGTCTAAAGGCCCCATGTCTGATATCCTTGGAGCAACATGAGTGGGCAAACAGACGCTACCAATGGGCGAGCCCCTTTTGTGACTGGTGCAGTGCTGAGGAGAAAAGCGGACTGAGGCCCAAACACAGATCTTAGTCGGTGGGCGCCTTGATCACGAGGGTGGGGCAGCTGGGCATTAGTGGCGGAGCAAGCCCTTGGTGACGTAAGGAGGCTCCACGGGACTGACGCTTCTTCCCTGTGGCGACCGCAACCATTGCGAGTGAACACTGCTACTCGTAGATCTGGAGAGCCTGGGTCTGAGGACAATCCGCACTGCAGATAGAAGATACAGCAGAAAAGTGAAAATGGGGTAATCTGACAACAGGCAAGCCAGAATCACTTTTGAGAGGCAGCCCTCTAGGCTGCAGGATGTGGACTCTACACTGATCACAGTGGTACCGGAAGCGCAGATGGAGCAAGAACAGGAGGTCGATATCAAAAGTATGTTCCGGGAGGTGAAAGTCAGCCTCAAAGCCATAGACGCCAAACTGGATTCCTTGGCACAGCGGATGGACCATGTCACGCAAAAAGTGGACAAGCACGAAGCCCGCCTAGACACTCTAGAAACACGGGATTCAGACTCGGATGATAGACAAGTGGAAACACAGGAACAACTTCTCTGTATGGATAAAGTGTTGGATGTTATAAAGGCCCGCAACGAAGACCTTGAAGCGAGGTTCCGTAGAAATAATGTTCGCACAATGGGGATACCAGAGACAACAAACATTGCAAATATGGAAAAGTATGTGGAGGATCTCCTGAAAGACTTATTTAGCCCTGACCTATCGCCAATGTTCCTGATGGAGCGAGCGCATCGCACACTGGGGCCCAGAACCCCTCCCCGCGCTCAACCCAGAATTATCCTTGCCCACCTACTCAACTGCAGGGATCGGGACACCATCCTCAGACTGGCCAAGGAGAAAGGGGATCTGAAACACCAAGGAAACAGCGTTGCTTTCTACCCAGATTTCACCCAAGTGGTACAGGCAGAATTCATTCCAGCCAAGAAGCTCTCCCAAAAAGTTAGCACGAAATATGCGATGCTGTACCAGGCAAAACTAAGGGTACAGACGGGTGGTAAACCCATGATCTTCACTGAAGCCAACGCAGCGATGAAGTATGCTAAACAGATGGCTAGACAACAGCACAGCAAGGCCTCCGGGGCTGCAGGATCCCCAAACAGCCATCTGAGTGACACTGACTGAGCATTGGCAGGAGAACTCCCTGGCGCGCAGGCGGGGGGATTTCCGGAGTAGTACACTGGCTGGCCACTCCAAATTTAATTTGCTTTGAACTGTTCTGTTAAGCAGGTACAACGCTCGGCCACCCTGTCGACATGTAGACAGGGCGGAATGCCGGTGACGTCATGTCCCCACGGGATGAATCCCAAGAGTCATATGTTGAATGGGTCGAACCAGGAACAGGGAGGGGCTCCGAAAAGTACACAACCTCATTGGGGGGTTGATGTGGGAGGAGGGAGGGACGGGGTTGTTTATGTTTTTATGTTGGCTACTACATTACACCTCAGATCTATCACCCATAATTAGCAAGCTGGGTCACATTCTACAGCTATTGAATCACCACGGAACATCTCGCAGAAATATACCACACTACAGGATACAAGAGGGAGCTAGCGAATGGTCACCCGACAGCTGGGGCTTAGGATACGCGTTGCACGGCAGTGCCCTGTTGTCCGATGTCTAAACTGAACTGTATTACCTGGAACGTCCGTGGTCTTAATGACCACTGGAAGGTGAGGCTAGTACAGACTTATCTTGTCAGGCACAATACGGATATATGTCTGCTACAGGAAACACATTTGAACGAAAATGCCAAGAGGCGACTGTCTAGCAGCAGATGGGGGAAGGTGCATGTCTCCAGTTACTTAAGCTACTCCCGTGGGATAGCTACACTGATCATAAAGGGGGTGCCATGGCAGACACATATGATAGTGAGTGACACAGAAGGCCGATATCTAATACTCATGGGATCGTTATACAACCAACAGGTGATTATAGCAAACACATATGGGCCCAATACAGATGACCCCACTTTTTTTCAACAGCTATGGAACAAGATACAGACACAGGGAAACACTGCACTTCTGTGGGGAGGGGATTTCAACATTGTATTGTCGCTTGAGAGGGACAGAGAGGGAGTATCCCGCACACATCACCCCCGTGCCACTGCGATACTGCATAGTATCCTGGTGGACTCATGGCGCACGCTCCACCCTGCAAACAGAGAAGGCACGTGTCACACAGCAATATTAGGCGTGGTCCGGGCTAGATTTCTGGCTGGCGACTAAAGACATGCATACGTGGGTGATGGATGGGCGACATCGTGCCCGTACGCTATCTGACCACTCCCCAGTGGAGCTGATCCTCGAAGTGCCGCAGACTTAAAGACAGCCATTTGCATGGCGACTTCCCCCTAATGCCCTCTTAGATACAGCATTCGAGGAAAAGCCTCAAACACACATTACAGATTACTTTGAGCAGAACACTGGCTCCGTGGACACAATGGGAACCCTATGGGAGCCGTTTAAAGTAGTGATATGTGGGCATTGCATAGCAGGGCAGTCAGGAGTGCTCCGGGACATCATGGGACAACTGACTAGACTAGAAGCAGACCTGCGGACGTTGGAGACGCAGTTCTATCATTCACCCACCCCGAGATCTTAGCTGACATTCGAGGGAAACTGATGGAGTACCAAGAGGAAGCAGACCGAGAAACCACATTTCTACAGAAATATGTTAGGGCGCGCTGCTATGGGGAAGGCGACAGACCGGGCAGAACCCTCCCGAACATACTCCGAAAACCCCACGGCTCTATGTACATCACAGAACTCAAAACCTCAGCAAACACTGTAGTGCACACACCACCAGAAATTCTCGGAACTATTACAGACTTCTATAAAACTTTGCATACCTCTAGGTCCCACCCACCGACAGAGACACTGCAAGAATATTTTGACTCGGTGGAGTTGCTGTGGTTCAGCAGAATTCACAGAGAATACATGGACCTACCCTTCACTGTGGAGGACGTGAGACAAGCCATACGTAGCCTTTCAGCTGATAAGGTGCCTTGGGCGGACGGACTGACGGCCAAATTCTATAAAGAATACTCCGTCATTCTGGCCCCACGATTGTTAGCTGTCTATCAAGAAGCTGCTGAGTCGAGCATCTTGCCTGAATCCATGCGAGAGGCTATCCTCATCACCATACTGAAACCCGATAAAGACCCCACGCAGAGTGATTCTTATAGGCTGCTCTCACTCATTAATTTGGATGCAAAGATTTTTGCTAAGCTCCTTGCCACTCGCCTTCAGCCACTACTGCCCCTGATAGTTAGACCGGATCAATGGACTATCTTGCCCCACATGTGCCTGCGGTGGCGGCGCTACTGGATGCCACCAAGGCGTTCGACTCTTTGGAGTGGGGATTTCTGTTCCCACTCTTGCATAGACTGGGCATGAGCCCATTATTTATCAAACAGATCCAGCTGCTCTATACCAGACCCACGGCGCGTCTTCGAGTAAACGGACTGATCTCTAATCCGATCCCAATCACAAGGGGCACGCGACAGGGTTGCCCCTTGTCACCATTACTTTTCGCCATCGCCACCGAACCGCTGGTGGCTCGGATTAGACAGCACCACACAGAGAGGAGCATCGGGTTCACCACTCGGGGACTCAATGTATCAATGTATGCGGACAACATCACCCTATACATGGTAAACCCACGGGATAACTTCTCTCCTATGACACGTGAGCTCATGCGCTATGGGGGACTCTCAGGGATAGAGATAAACTGGAATAAATAGGTCATACTTCCACTAAGACCTGGGACGCAACCCTTTGAAATCGAGTACCCTATAAGCTGGGCGACTGGACCAACCCATTACTTAGGAGTCTGGATTAGCAATGACATGCAAGAACTCTGGACATATAACTATGGAAGAGTCATGGACTGGATAGAGGACAAAGTGTGCAGCTGGAAGACTCTGCCCCTGTCTCTGATAGGCCGTATTGCAGTGGCCAAAATGGTTATCCTGCCAAAACTATTATATCTGTTTGTCAGTGTCCCTATCCCCCTCACAGCACAGTTCCTCAACAAAATTCGCTCAACCATGATTGAGCTGGTATGGGCGGGACGACAACCATGGGTTTCTTGGGAAACACTCACACTGCAGCAGGTGCAAGGTGGACTGGCGGCTCCAGGCTTTATCCTTTACGCGCTCTGTGCGCAAGCGCAGTTTCTGCATTATTGGGTACACCCCACCCCATTCTAGCCCCTTGTCGCCATTGAATTGGATAGGGCTGCTCCCCTCCCGCTCACGACAGCTATATTTCAGCCCTTTAACTTCTTGAGTGCCCATGACGAGATGGTCTCGTCATGGGCCGCGGTTGCGCTGTGCCCATGACGAGACTATCTCGTCATGAGCCCCGCCCGCTAATGAAACGCCCGGCACAGGGCGTGGAAAGGGCGGGGCACTCAAGGGGTTAAGCGCCCACGTAATGAGGTAGACTCAGTGGAGGCACTGCGGTGGGCGTGGGGAGGGCTGTGCAAACGCGCAAAATTAGACATATTATATGCCCCCTCGATGCCTCTGGCGGACAACCCGTTAATTCCACCACTGAGGGAGAGACAGGCGCAGGCGCGTGCCCAGGTACATCATCTGAAGACGGGGCGAGACTAATATCCCGGGGACACCCTCATTACACTGCAGCAAATGTGCGGGCCCACAACCCCTTCTGCGTCAGACATGTTGGTGTACTATCAACTGCGGGCATCCTGCAGAAAGAATTTCAAAACTTTCCCAGCACCACCCCCACAGTTGGTCGCATTAGAAAACATACTTATGGTGGACACGGGCCACAAGTTGATCACACGACTCTACACGATCACACAACGAGACCACCCGATTACAACACCACTATCTCGTGCGGCATGGGAAGAGGATCTGGGAGAGAGTCTTACCGATGACCAATGGTCTTTCAGCTGCAGGCAGCTGCCACAGATGACCCCAAAGTATCGGCTCAGGTTAATCCACTTTAAGTACATACACCGATTTTATAGAACTCCCATACAACTACGAAGAATGGGGTTGCGCACAGAAGACAATTGCTGGAAATGTGGAGCACCACAAGCAACATTCATACACTTGGCGTGGCAATGCAGACCAATATCATATTTCTGGTCTCAAATCTTACACTATATTAGTAGCATAAAAGGATTAACCCTGCCCTGTACGCCTCTAGTCACGCTTTTGGGGGTCATTCCCCACATACCACCAAAAGTTAGGAAATTGCCAACTATTTTATTGCTGATGGACAACCGACAGGTGGCAGTACACTGGGGGGCTGCCCATCCTCCGACCACGAGGGAATGGATACGGGAGGTAACTTACTGCAAGACCCAGTTAGCAGAATATTGGGAGCTAATGCCAATGCACTCCCGCCCTAGAGACATCTGGGAGCCGTTTGCGAGCTAGTTGGGATCTGTAGATATAGCGAACATTTCGAAGTGACTGCTGTGCCACAGTGCTCTGCACCACACTAGAATCTGGCGGTACCGGGATGTCCACAGTCCAAATGTATAAGAGACAGATCCAGGTGATACCTACCCTTTCTCCTGTTT
Source organism: Triturus cristatus (assembly GCF_964204655.1). Taxonomy (NCBI): domain Eukaryota; kingdom Metazoa; phylum Chordata; class Amphibia; order Caudata; family Salamandridae; genus Triturus; species Triturus cristatus. Next base: position 931,155,390 of record NC_140584.1, read on the forward strand.
AGCCAATGGTGCCATCGAACTGTCTGTGCAGCCTACTGATGTTTTGTACCATGGTCGAATCCCAGCGAATCAACATAATACCAAAACAAACTGCCTACCAAAATCCCTATGAGCTGTTAACGCTTTATGGTTATTTGACAGATCTGACTGTACCACAGTATTGTGTAAGAAATGCCACTGTTTTTTGTGTTTTTTGTATGAAAACGCCAATAATAAAAAAAAAAAGGTTGAGGTTTGCAAGTGATTCTGGATAACAAAACCTGGTTACAGCCAGTCAAGTCACCCCATCCTGTATTCCCCTGGGTGTCTCGTTTTAAAAAATGTATAGGTTTGCTAGGTTTCCCTAGGTGCCGGCAGAGCCAGGGTTCAAAATCTACAACTATGCACTTTGCTAAAAAGGGTCAGTTTTCAGTGTGAAATGGAGTGTGTCCACGGTGCGTTTTGGTCCGTTTCCTGTCACGGGCACTAGGCCTACCCATACAAGTGAGGCACAGTTTTTCTCGGAAGACTTTGGGGAATGCGGGTGGGTGGAATTTTGTGGATCCACGCAGATTCATAAACTTTCCACCACAGAAATGTGAGGAAAATGTTTGTTTTTTTACAAAGTTTGAGGTTTGCACAGGATTCTGGGTAACAGAACCTGGTGAGAGCCGGTCACGTCACCCCATCCTGTATTCCCCTGGGTGTCTAGTTTAAAAAAAATTGTGGGTTTGCTAGGTTTCCCTATGTGCCGGCAGAGCTAGTGTACAAAATCTACAGCTAGACACTTTCCAAAAAAAAGGGTCTGTTTTCAGTGTGACCTTGTTGCGGTTTGGGCCGTTTCCTGTCGCGGGCACTAAACCTACCCACACAAGTGAGGTACCATTTTTCTTGGGAGACTTTGGGGTACGGGGGGTAGGTGAAATTTTGTGGATCCGCACAGATGCCAGAACTTTCCACCACAGAAATGTGAGGAAAATGTGTTTTTTTTTACAAAGTTTGCAAGGGGTTTTGGGTAACAGAACCTGGTGAGTGCCACACAAGTCACCCCATCCTGGATTCCCCTGGGTGTCTAGTTTCCAGAAATGTAAAGGTTTGCTAGGTTTCACTAGATGCCTGCAGAGCTAAGGTACAAAATCTACAGCTATGCATTTTGCAAAAAAGGGTCAGTTTTCACTGTGAAAATGTGGTGTGTCCATGTTGCGTTTTGGGCTGTTTCCTGCTGCGGAGGACTAGGTCTACCCACACAAGTGAGGTACCATTTTCCTCGGGAGACTTTGGGAAATGCGGTGTGGGTCGAATTTTGTGGATCCACGCAGATTCCAGAACTTTCCACCACAGTAATGTGAGGAACATGTGTTTTTTTTACAAAGTTTGGGGTTTGCTAGGGATTCTGGGTAACAGAACCTGGTGAGAGCCAGACAAGTCACCCCATTCTGTATTCCCCTAGGTGTCTAGTTTTTGAAAATGTATAGGTTTCCTAGGTTTCGCTAGGTTATGGCAGAGCTAGGGTTCAAAATCTACAGCTAGCCACTTTGCAAAAAAAGGGACAGATTTTACTGTGAAAATATGGTGTGTCCATATTGCTTTTTGAGCCGTTTCCTGTCGCGGGCACTAGGCCTACCCACACAAGTAAGGTACCATTTTTCTCGGAAGACTTTGCGAAATGCGTGGTGCATGGAATTTTGTGGATGCACGCAGATCCCAAAACTTTCCATCACAGAAATGTGAGGAAAATATGTTTTTTTAATTAAGTTTGAGGTTTGCAAGGGATTCTGGGTAACGGAATCTAGTTAGAGCCACACACGTCACCCCATCCTGGATTCCCTTAGTGTCTAGTTTTAAAAAATATACAGGTTTGCTATGTTTCCCTAGGTGCCGGCTGAGCTAGGGCACATTCCGGAAAACAGTCAGTGCCTAGTGGGCTTTCTGCTGCCCTGGGGAGTGGGGAAATCAGGTACTATTGCCCCGAAATACCCCCGAGGGGGGCAGAAAGACTGTGGGTATTCATTTGGGGGGTGGGGGCATTGGGATGCCCATTCTGGTCAGCACCCACAGCGTATAAAAAAAACAGCATAATCGCTGGCGCATTGTGGGCTCTCTGCCCCCCCGGGGGGCAGATCAGGAGCTATTGCCCCCATCTGCCTCCTGGGTGGGCAGAAAGTCTTTTGTTTTCTTTGGGGGGGTAGGGTGGAGACATTTGCATGCCCATCCCCCACCTGTGTCTATAAAAAAACCAATCCCTGGCATCTAGGGTGCTTTCTGCCCCCCGGGGAGGCAGATTGGGGGCTACTGCTCCCATCAACACCCCAAGGGGGACAGAAAGACTGGAGTTTTGGGGGGAGGGGTGGGGGCATTGGAGTGCGAAGATCTGGCAAATTTTTTTGTCAAGAAGGTTGAGGACATTTATAAAAGCCGAGTGGTTGACCGCCAACTGCCTTCAACTGAATACCAACAAGTCTGAGGTGCTGTTGGTGGGAGGGAACCATGACTGCTGGAGTGAACTGTGGTGGCCCAAGAGTTTGGGTGTGGCTCCTACCCCTAAGCCTGTAGTGAAGAACCTGGGGTTTTGGATGGACGACTCGCTTAATTTCCAGATTTAGACAAAAAGGGTGTCAGGAACTTGTTTCGGTCTGTTGCGCGGGCTTAAACCGATTCTGGCCTTTTTTGATGCTTCGACCAGGCAGATTATTATTCAGGCCCTGATTTTGTCCAGGCTGGACTATGCCTGCTCGCTGTGCCTGGGAGCGAATAAATCTGAAATTCAGAGGCTACAGAGAGTCCAGAATGCAGCCGTAAGATCTCTTTTGGGCTTGCGCAAAACTTGTTCAGTGACCAGTGCAATTCGCCGCCTTCACTGGTTGCCTGTAGCCAGGCAAATTGAGTTTAAGGCACTGTGTATTGCCTTCAAAATTCTGAAATTTGCATCTCCCCAAATTCTGTCAGACGTTCTTCTACCTTACACTCCTACATGATCACTTTGATCTATGGGACAATGTTTGATAGTGATTCCCCGGGTGAGAAGAGTCCGTGCTGGTGGGCGCTCTTTTCGCAATAGAGCTGCCATTCTATGGAATTCTTTGCCGGCCCGCATTCGTGGGCTTACTAACTACTTTCTTTTTAGGAAAGCCATTAAGAAAGTTTTGTTCCCTTCCCTGTAGGCCTTTAGTGTTTTATGCGTACGGCTCTTTTGTTGCTTAGCGCCGGGACGCCTCTTAGCTGAGGCAGCTGTCCCGCTCTATAAAACCCGTTAACATAACATAACATAACATGTCTGCGGCTTGGCAGGAGGCAGAAAAAATGGGCGGCAGGTGGGAAATTTGCAGCAGAGAAATGGGTAAATGAACTTGGATAAAAACAATAGAAAATGAGAGAAAGGCAGATTATCAGGCGAGAAAAGCAATAGAAATGAAAGAAAAGCAGTTTAACAAGGAGAAAAGCAAAAGAGAATGGGAAACAAACAGACTACCGAAGAAAGAGCATTGCAGCAGCACAACAGAGAGCTGGGGAGAGATGCCCACTGTCACTTGGAGCATGCAGATTACTCTGGTCAGTCCTTCTTCTGGCAGACCTCACCAGCACCGGTCTCACAGCTTCTGGTTCTTCCTGGACAGTCACACCTCCTTCAAGATTGGCAGTCATGTTCCACCTTTCAGCAGGAAGGTTGACCAGACCAGGGGCACCCAAAATGGATCCCACAATTCTCCATTTACTATGGCCCACTAATCCACAGAATGCATGTACTATGAAGACCACATGCATAAATATGCACAACGTATGCATGTAATGTTAACAACAAGCACACAGAAGTGGAATTTTACACGAGTGGGATAATAGGCTAGTAGTTTGTGGTTCAGACAGATCACAAACAACGCAGGTGGTTGATAGCAATGAAGGGTGAAAATCCCAAGTTGCTGCGATTGTTCATCTCATTACAAGGTCTAGCTTTCACAGTGGGGCACAAAGCTAGAATAAATCATGGCACTGCAGATAGACATTCCATCTGACAACAGGACTTCTTCAACAGTGGATTAAGCAATGGTAGTCAGATCTGGGAGTGGTGTCTGATTGCATACATCTGGTATCCTGGCTTTTTAGGTCTCGCCTAGCGACGCAGTGCATGCGCTGCTCACTCCTGGCGAGATCTATTTTCGTTGCTTTTCTTGCGAAGCGAGGGTGGAAGCTCCACCCACGCCTCTTACTGGCACGCCTATCAAATCCGTGCTTTCTATTGGGAGGGAAGCATGTTTGGTTCCCTCCCTGTCTTCGCTCGGCGTGCCTGCCCGGACAAGGCATATTCACACGCCCAAACAAGACATATGCACGCGTATGTTGTAGGAGCACAGCGCGCTGCTTTGCTTTTGTTCTGCATAGGTCTTAGCAGGGCGTGTGCATAGCGCGCTCTCGCTTTCTTTACTCCCCGCGTTTACTTTGTTACCTCTCCGCTTTCCTTTAATTTGGATAGCCTGTATCTATTTATGTTTATGCCCTTCACCTTCTGCTACTTTTGTATTCCCACCGTTGTATAGAAGCATAGTATGAACCTCCATGCGTCTGTGTGATTTGCCCACACCTGCTCTGAATGTCCCATGAGTGAAAACTTCGCAGGAGACAGGGGTGCATAGGTGAGCTCCACGTGTGATCTTATTTGACTTCAGTTATAGCAATTGAGCAGGGACACCTAAAAACAATCATTTGTAAAAGAGAGCCATGGTAAAGGATATGTGTGGTAAGGATTGTGCCAGTGTGAAATTCAAAATCATTTGTTTAAACGATTTAGGTGGTCACCGATGTTTGAATTAAAGGCCAAGCGGCTATTATAAGAACATTCCGACCACCCCTACGACCTTGCAGTGTTCAAGAGTATGAATTTCAGCATTTCCCTGGCATATTGTTAGGAGGGGATCGTTTAGCAAGTTTTAACTCTTTGAATAAAATCCAACACTGAGGCTCCAACGGGGTTCGAACCCGTGATCTTTGGTTTACGAGACCGACACCTTACCACTTGGCCACTGAGCCGCCACGAACAAACTGCATTCTGGGCATCATATGATTACGTCATTTTGGATCCGATCAACGCCTCCTCTTTCGATTTAATCGTATTACTTTTATATTTGTTGTTGGCTTTTTATGCGACCCCTGATTTTCTGAAAGCCAGAGCACCGCGAATGCTGGCTTTACAATTGTTTTTTATAACTGGGCTTCGGATCTCTTTCAGGATCGCGTGCAGTCAAAATAACTGCTTTTGGTGCGCGTGCATTCTTCTAACACCGTCCTCGCTTTCTAATTGGAGACATAAGCTGGTAGGTGATAGGTTCTAGGCTCCGGTAGGCACCGGGTTTAGATCACGCTGGTGTACCGCACGCTGCGCAGGGGCGTAGAGCTGGCACACACACGGAATACAGTCCTGCCCCGCCCATTTGTTTATCACTATTCATGATCGGATTGGCAAGGCAGGCAATCGGACATGGGCTGATGGGCCTGTTGCCGAATCCAATTAGTGGGAAATTTAGTTTTGGTGGACTAAGCAGTCCAATCAGTCAGAGCCATCCCTGTCTTCACAGTGCACAACTAACAAGCATTTGCATTGCAATAGGTCTCGCATTTACGCAAGTTTGAGCTATGGCATTGTAAATGACAATACCTTTTATTTCAGTTTTGGTTTTTAAAACATACATAAAAGGCATTGTCATTTACAATGCCAATAGCTTAAACTCGCGTAAATGCGAGACCTATTGCATTGCAAATGCTTGTTTTTGTTTGGCCCTGGCATCACTCAGCAAAATTCTGTTTTTATGCTGCAAGAGTACACTGCATGTCCTTCTTAATTGTTCTTGTAAAATTGGGGGAATTACTTTAATAACTGTGGGGAATGAATTGAAAAACTGTTCTTAATTTGCTTTTAGAAAGTTATGTTATGTTATATTAACCAGCATTTGTAACGTGCGCGGCTACTCGGAAGTGTCTTGGCACGAAAACCTATGCAGAGGAGAGTGGAAGTGAGAGACGCGGCTGAGAGACTAATCAAAAAGCAACGTTTTTAACTGCTTTTTGAACAGCCTAAGGTCTTGGTTGTTCCTGAGCTCAAAAGGCAGGCTATTCCAGGCCATTGCTGCCCTTACAGAGAGGGACCTACCTCCCATTCTGGCGAGGTGGTGACGATGGAAAGCAGCAAGACATTGTCCCCGGACCTGAGATGTCTGTTTCTGCATGTAGAACTCGAAGTGCAAATAAAAATGCAATTTTTTTTATTGGAATTGCACGTTGCACTTTGCTGAAATCTTCTTCCGGGAGTTCAGACGTCCATTTTAGAGCAGTCATCTTTTGGCGCTTTAGTGGTTGGTGGGCACCAATGTTTAATGTGCCTTCCACCGCAGATGCACAGCGGCTAAGTTGGGTTTTTATGCTGCTAGAGCAAACTGCCAGTCTTTCTTAATTGTTCTTGTAAAATTGGGGGAAATAATTGAATAACTGGGGTGAATAGATAGAAAAACTGTTCTTAACTTGCTTTTAGAAAGTATATGAATGTAATGTTTTTATTGGAATTGCACGTTGCACATTGCTGAACTCCTCTTCTGGGAGTTCTGACGTCCCTTTTAGAACGGCCATCCTTTGGTTTTGGTGCTCTAGTGGTTGGCGGGCACCAGTATTTAGTGTGCCTTCCACCGAGGACATGCAGCGGCTAAGCTGGGTTTTTATGCTGCTAGAGCTAACTGCCAGTCTTTCTTAACTGTTCTTGTAAAATTGGGAGAATGAATTGAATAGCTATGAGGGAATTTATTGGAAAACTGTTCTTAACTCGCTTTTAGAAAGTATAAGAATGTAATCTTTTTTATTGGAAGTGCACGTTGCACTTTGCTAAACCCCTCTTCTGGGAGTTCGGACTGCCATCTTTTGGTTTTGGCGCACTAGTGGTTGGCTAGTGCCAATATTTAACGTGCCTTCCACCGCGGACGTGCAGCGGCTAAGTTGGGTTTTTATGCTGCTAGAGCAAACTGCCAGTCTTCCTTATTTGTTCTTGTAAAATTGGGGGAATTCATTGAATAACTGGAGGGGGGAATGAATTGAAAAACTGTTCTTAACTCGCTATTAGAAAGTATACAAATGTAGGTGCACATGCATCAAAATAGGCAATTGCGATTCTTTAATTGCGATTTTTAAGGAATCGCAATTATGGAATCGCAATTGCCTATGCAGGAATCGCAAAACAAATTACACATTCCTTAATTGCGGATCGCAAATTGCGAGTCGCAATTAAGGAATGACTTCCAATTAGGTGCGCAATGCAATTTCAAGGGTGTAAGGGTGCCAAAAGGACACCCTGTTGCACCCCTGAAATTTCCATTTTACCACATGTTGCACACACACATGCCCCAGGGCTTGTGTGAGTGTAACATGGGACTTTGAAAGATGCACTGTAGTGCATTATGCAAATAAATCGCAAATTACCATCAACTTTAGATTGATGGTAATTTGCGATTCCTATTTGCTTAATGCATTGCATTTAAGGAATCACAATTTGCCATTCCATAAATGCAATCGCAATTTAAGTAATCGCAAATTTAGTGATTCCTTAAATTGCGATTTTTGCATTTGGGATGGTGTATCCCAAATGCAAAAATACCAATCGCAAAGGGGCAGATTCTGCTAATTTGCCCGTTTGCGACCGTTTTTTTTCGTTGATGCATGTGGCCTCTAATCTTTTTCATTGGAATTGCACGTTGCACTTTGCTGAACTACTCTTCCAAAAGTTCGGACGTCCCTTTTAGAGTGGTCATCTTTTGGTTTCAGTTGGAGGGCACCGGTATTTAATGTGCATTCCACCGCGGACGTGCAGCGGGCACGCCATTGGCGCACCAATGGCGTGGACACGGCCAGCGCTAGCCACGCTGCCCAAACTCAGTCAGGTATTTCTATGACATCGGCATTTCTAAAAACATTGAATACTACTTCTAAGCATTGTGAGATTTGTCTTGCTCACTGAAAGGCCCTTTGACTTGCCTAAACTGCAGAACTGTTCTTGACTCTCTCGCAGAAACCCCTATTGCCCTTATTAACAGGTCATTAGCAATACCACTATGTGGGGGAGCTTATTAAGGCCTGTTCTCTGTGCAAAATGCCCAAGAAATCAATGACTTGATTATTGACTCGCAGCTTGATTTTCTTTTTATCATGGAATCGTGGCTTAAGGAATGGTGCAATCCTGATATTGTCCAGTCTCTACCTTTAGACTACACTATTTGTAGACAGGATAGAATGAAGTCCCGTGGAGACAGGCTAGCTCTCATCTACTGAGATTCCTATCAATGTCTTAACTATGATTTAGTCCATCTGAAAGGGACAGAAAGCCTCGGTTTCTGTTTTAAGCTCAGCTTCTCCCTCTCAATTGCAGGGGGGCTTATCTATCGACCTACTGGCCCCAGCTCCTGTTTTTTAGAATCCTTAGGTGATGCCTTAGCCCCACAGATTCTCTGGTATTCTAATTTTACTTTCTTGGCAGACTTCAATCTCCACCTTGAATATATGATGGACCTGGAATAGTAAATTTGTCGGACACTCTAGACACCTACGAGCTTTATCAGTTGGTAGTCTTCCCTACACATTCTGCAGGACACACTCTGGATGGCATCTGTTTTAATCTTCTAACACTTACAGTTGAATCACCAATCCGACAGGCGTGGTCAGACCATATGCTGATCCCGTTCAGTATCAATCCTCAGGGAACCAGCTCTCATCCTACCCCTTAAGCATCAACACTGCTAACAACAAATAAATGGGTCAAGCTGATGGCTGACCCCGAGCTGATCAGATTTGCATCAGCGTCCAGGCCCATTTTGTCGGGAAACGCTACGTGCGATGTCTGGCATTTTAAGACCTGCATTACCCAGGTGAACAATAAACTAGCGCCAATAGTTCAAGTAAAGAGGAAACGGAATCCCCAGCTCCCAGCCCCATGGTACACTCAGGCATAAGCAGATTACCATCTTCACTGTAAGCAGCTGGAGCTGTGGTGGGGAAGAGCCTACAAGACAGAAGATCTAGTGCAATTTAGATTGTCCCTAAAAACTTACCATTCACAGATCAAGTTAGCTAAAAAGGTTTACTTTTCTAAGCAAATTACAGAAGCCCAGCATGATCAAAAATCTATCTTCACAATTGTTAAATCATTCCTACAACCGAAAGGATATCCCCCCTCACAGATCCTATGAAAACAAATTATTTTGAAGAAAAAATCCAGAACAGTCAAAGCGAGTTCAGTACTGCCCCTTTGTCTATACAAGATTTGGAGTTGGACCCTTCCTATTCAGGATCCTCCCTTCAAGCCTTTCATAGCATCAGCTTATCTCTGTCCCGACAAGCAATCTTTTTGTGCAAATCAAGCTCTCCTTTTGACCCCTGCCCTCTGTCCATTTTCCATGCCATCATGGACATTGTGAGCCCTGTGATTAATAAGATCATAAACTCCTCAATAGCCATGGCAGAAGTCCCTACGGAGTGGAAACTTGCTGCTGTTAAACCACTACAGACGAAACATGTAGCAGACCCCTCTACCCTTTCTAACCTCCGTCCTATCTCACTACTCCCTGCCCTTGGGAAAATTGGTAAATAACCAACTTTCAAATTTTCTGGAAGAGGTCAATATTCTACACCCCGACAGACTGGATTCTATCCTAAATATTCTACGGAGTCAGCTCTGCTTGAAGTTGCAGACACGTTAAAACTAACTCTGGATGCTAGAAAGAATGCAGTGCTGATTTTATTCGCTCTATCAGCTGCATTCGATACTATCTCCCATGACATCCTATTACAGCATATTAAAAGTTGCAACATTTCCCATCTGGCCCTGGCCTGGTTGAAATCTTTCCTTGCAGATCGCAGGCATACAGTAGCACTAGGAACATATTTTCACCTAAAAAGACAATCACTTCGAGCGTACCGCAGGGCTCATCTCTTAACCCTGGATTGTTTAATATTTACATGGCCCCACTTATTTCATTGATATCATCCTTCGGTATCGAAACAACCTCATATGCAGATGATACGCAGCTGATTCTAGTTCTAGACAAAGAATCAACTGATTCAGAGTGCAATTTAAAGCCCTGCATAATGGACGTTATTCGGTGGATACAATCAAACCATCTTAAATGCAATACAGATAAAATGGAGATTATTGAGTTGTAATTGTAATTGCATTTATATAGAGCTTACTACCCCTGATGAGGCGTCAAAGTGCTTTTTCGGCAAGAAGCACTCTACTCTGGAACCCATAAAGGATTAGTGGTAAATTAGTATAGTGAAAATATTAAAGTAATTTGAGTTGTGGATATGTCAGTCAGTTATTTGGAATGAGGAGGATAGTGGAGGGATAGAAGAGAGAAAAAGTTTGCATTTATATAGCACTTGCTACCCTTGATGGGGTGTTGAAGCGCTTTTTCAGTGAGTAGCACGCTCCTTCGGAACCCAGGAAGGATTAGTGGTGAATTAGTATAGTGAAAATAGGAAAGTAATTTGAGTGGTGGATATGTTAGTCAGTTATCTGGATTGAGAAGCATAGTGAAGGGCTAGAGAAGGGAAAAGCGTTTGCATTTATATAGCGCTTGCTACCCCTGAGGAGGTGTTGAAGTGCTTTTGCTTTTTAGGCGAGTAGAACGCTACTCTGGATCCCATAAAGGATTAGTGGTGAATTAGTATAGTGAAATATTAAATTAATTTGAGTGGTGAACATGTTAGTCTGTTATTTGTATTGAAAATGATAGTGGAGGATTAGAAGGGAAGGATTTAGAATTGTATTTTTGGGGGAGCTTATAGAAGTAGGAGGAAGCTTGAGATGAGTAAAAGGGAGGTGGAGGGGGATGAGTGAAAGGAAGGTGGAGGGGAAGAGTCAGAGGGAAGATTTAGAAAGGCTTGTTTTGGGGGGTCAGAATAGTAAAAAGAGGTATTAGATGATGCAAGGACAGGTGGAGTAGGGAAGAGTCTCAAAAGGGTTGTTTTGTGGGACCATAGTAGTGGTATGGGGTTTGGGATAAATGAGAGAGTAGAGGTAATGGATATATTGATGGAGGTATAGAGTGAGAATAGTCTAGTGCACTGGAAAAAGTAGAAAGAGGTTTGAGATAAGTCTGAGAGTTGAGCTGGAGGATATATTGAGAGCGGTATTGGGTGAAAATAGGGTAGTGCATTGTATATGCTGAGTTTAGAAGAAAAGTAATAAATAGGTCAAAGTAATAAATATATAGATCCAAAAGTAATAAAGATGTAGATCCATAACTACACGGAAGGTATATAGATGCATAAAGGAAGGTAGCATATAGATTAAAGATGTAGTACATAAATTCTGGCTTTCAAATGTTGTTGTACTTCAAAATAGTTTTAGTTATTTTTATATACATATATATTTGTTTTGTAGATCAATAGTGAACCAATTGTAGATAAATAGTTATGATACAAAGATTACATTATTTATGCAGTCACTTATATACATTTTAAAAACATAGAATAATGTAACTATCAGTAATATATACATTTGTTAAGCAGAATTAATGAATATATATAATAATTTTTTTAAGCATAAGAATTCTACACGTTTATACAAAGCAATACACATATATAGGTAGATATCCATAGTACAAATTAAATGCTTATATACAGAGAGATATGCTATATATTTATCTGTTTGCGTATGGTGCTTATGTGGGGAAGAGACAATTCTTGAGCAGTTTTCTGAACATGAGGTGGTTATCCGTGGATCTTATTTTGGGGGGGTAAAGAGTTCCATAGTTTGGCTGCTTGAACAGAGAAGGGTATGCCACCCATGTTTTTTTTTCTTGTATCTTGGGATTTTGAGGCGAGGTGCTACTCTAGAGGGGAGGTTCCTTTCACCACGTTTGGTGATTTTATTCCTGATAAAGAGTGGTCCTGTTCCATGTATCACTTTGTGAGTGATACAAAGCAGCTTGAATGTGGATCTTCTGGCAACCAATAACCAATGCAGAGCTTTCAAGGCAGGGGACATGTGGTCTTGCGGTTTTATGCGTAAGAGTAGCCTGGCAGCCGAATTCTGAATCCGTTGTAGTCTTTTCATGGTCGTTAAAGGTGATCCATGGTAGAGGCTATTGTCGTAATCGAGTTTGGACAAAACAAGGGAGATGGTAGCCTGGACCATGTGTGGAAATCCCAAATGGGGAAAGATTAATCGCAGAGGTTTTATAGTAACAAAGCTTGATCTTGCTAGTTTGTTCACTTGGGCATTCATCAACAGCTTGGAGTCCATGGTCATTCTGAGGTTTCTGACTTCCTTCGATATTTTAGGCGGTGTTCCCAGATAATCAGGCCACATGGCCAGTGGGTCATAATGTTATGGCTCCATGTCATCCATTGATCCACAGTAATGAGACAGCTGAAAATTGGTGAGTTTCCAATATTTTTGGGGCATTGCATTTGAAGGAGTATTTGTTGTCATCTGCATAGTTATAGCACATGGGGTAAAATTGATCGATCAGTGCCGATAATGACTTAATGCAGATGTTGAAAAGCATGAGTGAGATGATCGAGCCTTGAGGCACCTGCTTTTGTGAAGTACAGTTTGGACGAGAAAGGTGGGGTATGGATGACATTAGTTCTGTTGCAAAGGGAGGACGCGATCCAGTCTAGAGCAGTCCCCTCTCTCCCGGCTTCGTGGAGTCTTTGTATCACAGTGTCATGGTCAACTGTGTCAAAGGCAGCCGACAGGTCCAAGAGAAGTAGCGCAGCAACCCCGTTTCAGTCAACTGTGTTCTTCAGGTCATCCCAGATGGCAAGGAGGGCTGATTCTGTGCCTCTTCCTGGACGGAATCCCATTTTGGAGTCTAAAAGTATGGCATTCTCTTCAGTGAATTGTCACATCTGGGCGAAACCTGCTCTTTCTATCAGTTTGCCCTGGAAAGCCCCATTTGAAATCGGTCTGTAGTTGTCAGGGTTCAGCTGGTCCAAGTTTGTTTTTTTCAGTAATGGGCATATGTATGACTTTTTGAGTTCTTCTGGAAATATTCCAGTAGTTAAGGAGTTATTGATGATTCTCCTTACTGGAGTGGCAGCAGAAGTTGTTAGAAGAATTGTTTTGAAGGTTTGCGGTGGACGAGGGTCAGAAGGGCTGCTGGCAGGCCTGCTTGCTTTGACCAGGTCCATAAATTCATCATGTGAAATGTGTTGGAAGGAACAGAGAGTATTCTAGGATTTTAGCTTCGCGAAAGGGTTAGTACTGATGCTTTGTCTCTGTTTTAAGTATGAGTCCAATGTGTCAGCTTTGTCTGCCCAATTTGCGAGTTTGTCTGTGAACTGGGATGAGCTGCTTCTAGGCAATTAGGTTTACGAAATTCATTGTGAATTTTATAGAATCCTTTATTTGCACATTTTGAATTCTGTCTGAATAGTATTTTTTTCTGCGCTTTTTTGATAGCCAACTTGTACAATCTGTTACTTTTCTGTAGGCGAAGTTTGTCTTGGTTGGCGTTTGTTTTGAACCAGGCATGTGACAGCTTTCTAATTTGTTGTTTTATCTCTTTTGTCTCTGTATTTCTCCAATGTGCTTGTTTTCTTTTGTTCTGTTGTGTGGTGTTTAGTGGTATCAGGATATCAAAAGCCTCCTGTAGCCACTCCTATAGTTTTTTAACAGAATTTATTGTTTCTAGATCTCTACTGGATGTTAGTTGTGTTTCTAAGTATTCCAAATAGAGTTTGTTCCACAGCTGATAGGTGGATGCACATAAGGTGGTTTTAGGTGCGTCGCTTAGTGTTGTTTTATGTTGAAAGGCAAGCAAATGGTGGTCTGACCATGTGACTGGAGTCATTGTTTGAAAGGTAATTAATTCTGTATTAGCAAAAATGATATCTAGGATGTGTCCAGCGATGTGTACGGGTTTGTGAACGATCGGATACAGGTTCAGTACTTCTAGGCCAGCGATGATTGTTTTCGGAGGGGGCATATTTGGTTTGTCAAACCAAATGTTGAAGACACCCAGAACACATAGGTTGGAGTGTGGTGTAATCAGGTTTGAAACCATGTCTAGAAGTGCGTCTGGAAGGTTGCCTTGCTAGGTGGAGGTCTGTAAAGGAGCAGGAAGTTACAGGAGGACAACATTGTAGGATTGCATCTGGTGAAAAGGGCCTCACAATCTTTTATGGAGATGTCGTCAACTTTGTGATATGCAATGTTTGCCTGACCACAACAGCTAGGCCACCTCCTTTTTTGCCTATATGATTTTTGGTGATCATTTGATAGCCTAGAGGAACAGCTTCATGCAGGACTGGAGCCATATCATCGCCCAACCATGATTCAATAATGAATAGTATGTCTGATTTTGCGACAGTGAGGAGGTCGTGGACGTGATGTTTGTTCTTAGAGCGATCGAGCATTTATTAGTAGGCAGTTTAGAGACTGTGCTTTGGAGATGGTGTGACTTTGTTTTGTTGAGGAGTGAGCAGTATTTTGTGGGCATGCAGCTGGTGTGTCCTTAGTGTTGGTATTAGCTGTATGAGGATAGCAATCGTGTGGCTGTTCTGTATCGTGTTCCTCGTCCAGCAGGCTAAGAAGGCAGTTTGACGGGTCTGTGTGTGTAGGTGGGGAAAACGGTGTTTGAGAGTGAGTTGGTGTGCTGTGTTGTTTTTGTAGTGTAACCTTGTTGTGCAGTAGACATAGAGAAGCAAATTTGTGAGGTGTGGCACTTTACTATTTTTGTTTGCTTCTGTTTAGGGCTGAAGATGTATGAGTTCAGGGTGGCGGTGCAGCATGTGGGTCATTCAGTAAGGTTCTAAATTGTCCAATGGGTGAGAGGTGTTTAAAAGAGGGTTGTTGTGATCCTGTATGTGTGTTAGGTGTGGTGGAAGAAAGAAAGCTTGGTATTGGAGTTTGTTCATTTGTGTAATTTGAAAGGTGGGTGTATGTTTGTAGTTTTTGATGGCGAGTATAAGGGTTGTTGCGATTGAGGGATTTTGTTGTGCTGGTGTGCGTGATATGTTGTGTTTTTGAGGAGTAATGAAAGGGGATGCTGATGTATTTGTTTTATGAGATGGATTTGTTAGTATAGTATTGCTTGTGAGAGAAAATTGTAAGATAAAGAGGGTGGTGATGTGTTTGTGAGTAGAGTGTATGTTGTGTGTAAGAAGGAATGAAGTAGAGTGTCATGACCCAACGGAGGGGGCGCCACGGAGCAGGTACAGGTTGATCTGTGTGACTGGGGGCTTAGAAACTACATCTCCCATGATGCATTGGGGAGGAATCACGTTATGTATTTAAGCCCCGCCTCCCTAAGAAACAGGGCTTGTCACTCTGTCGGACCCTGTGATACAGCGAGTGCCTCTTACCTGGAAGCCGGGTACAGCGGGGACGATGCTAGATAATCCCTTCCCCTAAGAGGCGACCCCTGCGCGCAGTTTGTCTCTCACGCCACAGGTGACGCCACAGGTGACACCCCTACCGGGGAAAGGAAAAAAGGGACAAAGGAAACAAAAACAGCGTTGCCTCCAGTCATCGGAAAGGAATGAAGATAAAGGTGACGACCCTTCTCTCCTGCACTCTACCCCTATGCCCTGTAATGGAGACACAACATACATACATTAGTTTTCAAGTTACGGCACCTCCCCGTCTCCCCCCCTATAGTTCAGTCTACGTTCATTCACTTACATGTGTGGGTGCAGAGCGGAGTCGTGGAGAAACAGGTAGGTCACAACATAAAGAAAACCATCAAGGCATAAATGTGGGTACACAGTCTTGTATAAAACTAGAAACGTTTACTTATCCTTCCGATGAGTATCCAGCGGTCCTCTCACCACTGAAGGCAAGCTTGAAGAAAATGATATGGTGAAGCTCCTTTCCAATACAGCTGCCACGTGGTGTATGTGTTCTTCCAGGGAAGATGAGTAGACCAGAATGTCATTGATGTATACGATGCAGGATACCTCCAGCAGTCCCCTCAATACCTCAACCATGAAGTATGGAAGGCGGCGGGGGCATTGCAAAAACCAAAAGGCATCACTTGATATTCATACAAGCCAAACTTGGTTCTAAAGGCCGTCTTCCACTCATCCCCCCGCCGCACTCGGACCAAATGATATGCTCCCCGGAGATCCAATTTCGTAAAGACCTTGGCTCCTTTCAGTTGATCTAACAGTACCGGGATGAGGGGGAGGGGATACCGATTCTTTTTGGTAATACGGTTCAGAGCTCTGTAATCTATGCATGCCCTCAAGCCTCCCTCACGCTTCGGACTAAAAAAAAGAGGAGATGATGCAGGAGAGGAGGAATGCCGAATAAAGCCATTGGCCAATAGAGAGCTGAGGTATTGCTGTAAATAGGTCGTTTCTGCCTCTGTAAGAGCATAGATGCGGCTGCACGGAACACTGGCTCCAGGTTCTAAATCAATAACGCAATCGTATGCCCGATGAGGCGGTAGTTTATTTGCCTCTTGCTCGTTGAACACATCGCTATATCTCTGGTATTCTGGGGGTAACATTGAAATACAACCCACGTTCGTGAGGCCACCGCCTCCAGCCAGAAACACCGCCGGGTTTTCCTCCTTGGTTCGTTCCTCCATTCTGTCAGGAGTACAGTGTTTGGTACAATAAGGAGAGTTCAAAGTGACGGTTCGAGCTGCCCATTGGATGTGAGGATCATGGAGTGTCAGCCAGGGCATTCCCAAAATCAAAGTGAACTGAGGGGCATCTATCAGGTCGAACTGTATGGATTCGCTGTATCTTTCTCCCACTGTCATTTGGAGCGGTTGCGTGTGGTATTCCACTGGTCCCGAAGTTAATTCTGTGCCATCCACGGCTTTTACCATCTCCGGTGTTTTCTTTTTTACACTCTATATGCCCACTTCCTTGGCATATGTTTGATCCATGAAATTGCCTGTAGCACCGGAGTCTAGCAAGGCGTGCACTGACACCAACCCGACGTCAGTCACATTCAGTTTGACGCACACGTTCATATGTGCGACCGCGCTTTGGAGTGTTCTACAGTTTGAGAGTTGATCCACATCTATCTGCCAGCTGTATATATAAAAGTGGTAACCCAACTACCCCATTTCGTTCCAGATCCAAGCTCACTCTGACAAAGGAAAAGAGTGCTCCATAGTGTACACAAAGAGATATTGTGCCACCCAGCCTGGTGGCTGCCTGACAGCCAGTTTCCCCGAGGTTAAGGGACATCACCTGAAACCTTAATCTCTTGTGGGAGGAGCTGTATATCATTCCTAAAGTGCCTAACAGCCTGCCTGTGTGCTGTAAGAGGGAAGGAGCATGCATTGCCCTGCAGGAGGAGATTCTGTCCCGAAAGTAGTGCGATCCAGCTTATCCCCAGTTGCTGTGGGGCACCCAAAAGGAGACTGATCAAGAGTGAACCAGAGAATCCTTGAGCCAGAGGACCTCTGAAGACACCCCTGACAGTCCCAAGTGAGAACCGAGATTCAGTGACTATGTGATTGTCAGAGGCCCAGTCAGGGCTGTGATTGTGTGTCTGTGATCGGCCAAATCGCTTCTCTGGACCATGCGAGGCCCAATCTCTGAATTGTTGCCTGGCCTATTTTGTGCCATCCCTGCTGTCCAGTTGGCTTGGGTGTGAGCTGCAAGTGCGGATTGCAAAGGAATCTCCATGGGACTGAAGCTACCAATGGTCTGGTTGGAATCTTGTCATCTCAGGACTGCCAATCTTCAGGCATCCAATTGCACAAGTCATAGTGAGGCCGCTCCATCAAAACCACCATGACTGCAGAGCTAAGGCTGGATTTGCCTGCCACCAAATGTGGCCCAGCACACAGAGCTGAGTAGACCCCACTGAAGAATGTCTGTGCAACGTGCTCTTGTGAACATAGTAGCGTAGTGATATAATGCTGTGATGTCCTGAAGCTATCCTGCGAGGACCTGCTCATGTCATGAAGAGGAAAGACCAAAAGACTTAGAACTAGGTGCACATATGCATCAAAGGTAATTTCACTGCACTTCAACCATAACCATACTACTGTTGTGTAGTTCCTAATAATACATAGGCTCTGCGTGTTTAGATAACAGATACTAAGGGATTGGTGTCCAGACTGATTCCAGACACCCCTGAAGGATATGTTAGCCTCTGGACCAGCTAGCTCACAGTGCCACCATAAGCCCCCTAACCTTACCAAGGAGTGAATCGTTTCTGACAACTATCGAACATGACAACTCTTGATCCTTCAGAGACCGTGGAAACTGTACAGCACTTTTCGCTCAGTCAAACGTGCTCACTTAGTCTCACAGAGATACACAGAATAAACAATGGGGACTTTTTCAGTAAGCATTTATTGAACCAGCATCATTCTAGTATAAAACATGTTTGCTATGACAATCATTAGACAGAAACAGATATATAAGATTACAAACACCAACAGAGTAAATAAAAGGTAGAATTCTACCATGGTGCTAAAACAGTAAATATATGCAGGCATATCGATACATTGCAGTAATCGACCGTACTCCTACGATGCAAAACCCTATCTAAATGTACCTAAGTCTACTTAGCATGTATAAAGGTGTAAAGCCAAAAATCCTCTAAGAAAGAGCCAACCCCATTACCTGATGGGAGAGAACGAAGGACTTCAGTGTCTCAAGTCAGTGTGGAAGCTTTCTCTCTGGTTGCCCAGTGAAGATGTGGTTCTTTTACACCCAAATGGTACCCTCAGGGGTTCTACCTAGATGTATAATGGTACTGTGAGTCTGTCTTTCAAGGATGACAATAGCTGTGACTTTTGTACAGAGTTTATTATACAGAAGATGGTAATCCTTCTGTGCATGTCCTAGGCAGGGTATTAAGATATGATACTAAGAATCCTCATGCATAATAAATGAGGCTAGTTTTCAAAGAAAACCACACAACATTTATTCAGCACATAACTAGGTAAAAGGTCAGCGCCAGAACCGTTATGTAGGGCAGTGCAGCTACCTAGGCCTATTTTGGGGCAGGAGCTCATAACACTTCACCTTATGGCACAGAGAGTGAGGGAGAGCCCAGAACCTAGAACTAGGGGAATGCAACTGTGTGATTAAAGTACTTTCTTGAACGATAAGTGGTAAGATGGACTTTCACTTAATTGGGTCTGTTGGATGGTTGTTGAGCTCTGAGTTGGAGTACCCCCAAGCTAACTTCCTGAGAAGCCTGTGACTGCCTGCCCTCGCTACTCTGAGAGTAAGGGCCGTTTTTATGACTTTTGGGGCCCTGGGCAGAAAGGGAATGTGTGAGGTCCCTCTAATTTGCATACAATGAGAAATCACAAGAAATTACATCACAGGAAGTGACAATAATGGACTATTGTTGAACAGCTTTGTATAAAGCAAATTTTCTTAGTGTTGATATCAATAAAACACAAAAAACATAAATATTAACACTAATAAAATAAGTACATATATTTTAAATTTCGATTAACTGGAAATACATTATGTTAGTCATACTGGATGGTAAGGGTTTGTCTAGGTCTGTCCAAAAGATATAATTTTAATCAAATATTAACAATTCGTTTCCAGATTAGTGCTTTAGGCACGCATGTAGGCAGTATTAATATAGCTCAAACCCAGATGAAAGGCTGTGAAGCGCTGTACAGGGTCTAAGACACAGTCAACAAGATGCTCGAGATGCTGAGTAAAATCTTGTGCCGATTGCAAGAGTCAACAAAAAGATGGTTATCCAGGTCCTGGTCATATCAAGACTTGATTATTGCAATGTTCTGTATCTTGGAGCTACTCAGGGACGCATCAAAAAACTCCAGAGAGTGCAAAACTCTGCGGCATGCTTTCTTCTGAATTTGCCAATGTGTGATTCTATTGGGGCTGTACTTAGTAAATTACATTGGCTGCCAGTTAAGGGGAGATCATCTTTTAAAGCTCTGTGCTACTGTCTCAAAGCTTTTGTTAACAAAAGGGCCTGAATACCTTCAGTCACTAGTAAAACTGTATGCCCCCTCAAGGAATCTAAGATCAGCAGGGGAGTTGCCAGCGACTGTTCCACAGGTAAAGAAAGTGTGCTCGGTGGGAGCTCTTTCAGCTACCTTGCGACAGAGCTATGGAACGCCTTGCCCTTATCGGTTTATCAGGTGCAGTTGGAAGATCTGTTTAGGAAGCAGCTTAAAACTTGTTTTTTTAGATCAGGATGCTCAAGAATCTGAAAGCGATAGGAAGGATGTGGAGATCTGCTTCCAGAGCTGGGTCACCTCACATTAAGGTAGCCATGCACTTAATAAATCGTATTATGATTAACATGTGACAGCAGGAATAGTTTGTGGACTGTGAAAGTATCTTGATGTATTTTTGTTCACAAATTGATTATTCAGCTGTTTTTTAATTGGAGCTGGGTATAGGCTGTCTAGATGGATATATGGATATATTTCCAGATCCTTAGTGCAAGGGTGGAAAAAGATATTTGCGTATTTTTCTCTTTTTTCTTTTGTCTGAAGGCTTCCTTGCTGCGGGTTTGTGGGGATCTACTGGATATGGCAAGCTTGTTATCCAAGAAGGCAGGGGTGTCACTTGTATAGTGCAAACCTAGCCAAGAGGCAGCAGAGCCAACAGGGTCAACGGCAAGCATAAAGTCAAGACGTGATAGGAAAGGTAGATGGTCTGTTGACTGTTAATGCATTGTGATAGCTGTGCAGATGATGCAGCTCAGATTGAAGACGGTGTGGACTGGTAAGGGGAAGGGGTGGAGTTCCATCACAGTGGTATGATATGGTCGTATTTCTTCATGCTCTAATGAGTTGTGCTGCAGCATACAGAATGCCCTTAAGGGGGTGCAGTGTGGATTAACATTCAAGGGTAGTTTCTCAGATACCCAGAGCAAGATAAGGTATGTCCAAGTACAATATAAAAAGCAAGAAAAGCAGTTGAAAACAGCTTTACTTCTATTAAAGGCATCAAAGACGTTACATTAAAATGCTAGACACTACCAGAATACAATCATATGTAGGCTACAAGGGTTTAATGTCATTTGCCATGAGCCATTAATACAACACTTCTATCAAAGTCCTCTGGATCCTTGAAATGTCTGATACTAATGATTAGTATACACTTACATGGTTCCAGGGTACATTTCATTTTGTTAATTAGCATGATGCGGATTCAGTTGACGGATTTGAGATACTTCTACTTTCATTTGATTTCTCCCATTTTGAACAACACCTGGAAAGTACATGTTCAAATGCAATTAAATAATGCTCCCAGCCTGGACCAATAACCAATCCATTTCCTTGGGCCTCACAGTCCTGAACTATGGCTTCAAGGGACAGGGGATAGCTGTCAGGAACTTCTTGGGCTATAACAATATAGAGCAAAAATTCCTTGCCTCATCAACTCTCAAATTGGAAGTGCAGACAATATAAAGACAAATAGTGTAAGCAGAGGACTTCAAATTGGGGGAAAGCTTCTCTGGTGGGCCTCAATTGATCTAATAGGAGCACCAGACTCAGTAACGGCTGAGATTATATCATGCATTCCATCCATGTCACCCTAAAAGGGATGGGTATGCCCAGACGTGGATCCTGTGCACCCTGTGCCACTGGAACCAAGCTATACCTGGCTGAAGAGCCCTAATCAGAGTGAAACCGGTCTTGGAATGCTTGTGTTCTGTTTCAGGGAGGACCTGGCCTGGTGGTTCTGTCTGAACTGTTCCCACTGCAGCAGGGTCAAAACTGATGTGCATATGGCTGGGTCTAAAGTGAGATGGCATGGTGAGCAAAATAACGATGGATTGGGATGCTGGCCAGAGTAATTAATAGTTGCTTCCATCCATCACTTTATGTATACTTTTTTGTTGACTGTAAAATACAGCCATAATTTGGGCATATTGGACACATACCCCATGAGGCTACAGTTCCACTGTACTTGCTGCACAGTTAATAGCTACACCCTTCAGAGTGACCTTTTGCCCTGGGCCTTGCAGCCATGGACCAGTGATGCAAGGCCCAGGACATCAGGCTTTCTTCTTTGAGCCTTTCAGCACTGGACCATGGCTGGTAGGCCAACAGGAGGATGGCCCTTTCCTGTGCTTCGCAGCTCTAGATCATGGCTGTGCTGTGCATGGGAGAAGGGACTAGTGGCATAGTAATATAGTCATAGGCCCTGTTGGAAGAAATTATGACAGACAGCAAATCGCAGTCATAATCTGAGTTCATTAGGTCCTTCACATCCATATGCCCTGGTGCCACTGCACCTGCTTCACTACTGATAGCTACACCCATGAGAGAGTCATCCTATGAGCCTCACAGCCATTCTTCTGTGCTGCTAAGCTTATCAGCTGGTGCCTTCTCGCATGAGCGTCCAACACGGCCGGCTGCAAAGCCTAGAGGAGGGTTTGCCTCTTCCAGGGCTCACAGCTCTGTACCATGGCTGTAAGGGCCATGGAAGAGAGGCAAGTGTCACATTGATGGTGACATAAGCCCTGGTACAATATGTAAGCATCCACTTACTCTTGTCCTCTGGCTGCACAGTAAAAAAAAGCTATAATTTGGGAACTTTGGGCACTTAATACCCCTGGGCCCAGTGCCGCTGCACCTGCTACACTACTGTTGGCTATGCTCTTGAATGGTGGCTATACTGGGGCAGAAAGGGAATGTGTGAGGCTCTCTCACTTGCATACAACGTGAAATCACAAGTAATGACATCACAGGACATGGACCTTGACATGGACCCATGCGCAGAGTCATGGCGCAGAGCTGTGAGAAAGTTTCAGATGGCCCCAGGGGAGGAGCCCACACGTGGCCTCCCTCCTGAGCCTCTCAGACATAGTGTATCACTCACAGGATTAGGGGAGGGAGCCCACTAATACATGGGCTTTGCAAGACATAAGCATGGCTGTGAGGCCCAGGGGAGAGGGGCCCTCCCCAAGGCCTTACAATGCTACACCAAGGTTACGAGGCATAGGACAGGGGCCTCCACACCCCTAGGCCTCACAGCCATGGTCTAGTGCTGTGAGGCCCAAGAGAGGAGACCCAGAATGGGGGGCGGGCTCTACCTTCGGCCTCAAAACAATGGTGCCGCACTGCAAGCCCAGGGGAAAGGTGTACCCTCCCATGGACCACCCCACCATGATACATAGCTGTGAGGCCCATAGGAGCATTGTCCCATCCCCTGGGCCTCACAGCTATGTCTAGTGCAATAAGGACACTTCACAGGACAATTTGTGCCTTTGGATAAACACTGCACATGTGGAGGCATGTTGGGTGTACAGAGACACCAGAAGATGATTATTGGGGAGCAAAAGAACTATGAGTCAAATAGCAAATTTTGGGGTTTCATTCAAAATTCGGCCCTCTAAAGCAGGCCAAGTTACAAGAAAACTCAGTTGGTGATTGAGTTTACGAGTGTGATTACTCTTCAAACTATATTTGAGTTCTAATCCCTTAACTACTTCTTGGAGTGAGCCTATTATTATTATCGCAAATTTTGAACAGCAAGTTTAGAAAATGAAATCTTGTATCCAAATAGAATGACAAAGTCTTAAACTTTGAAACACCAGTAGTAAATATCAATATCTACCATACATTCTGTCCAGAAAGTACCCACTGCCAGAGGACCTGGTCCAGTGGGTACATTTTAATCATGTAACTAGAATATTTGATGACTAATCTCAGTTTAATGTTGAAAATAAACACTGTGTTCTAAAACTAGGCAGAGCGCATAACTGAGTGACGACTCCATGGGAGGGGTAGCCCTTTTGCCTTGCCATCAGACTCACTGATACCCCAGTTGTGGTCTAGGGAATGGCTGTAAATATGGAACCAGGAGCCACTTGTTTTTAATCCTGGCACCCATTTGGCAAAATTGTGTACTGAACATTTCCTTGTAGGAGGGAGATGCCCAATCACATGGTACAGTCACCTAAATGCAGTACAGTGGTAAATATATAGCCTTTGCACCAAGTAGCAGTATACTGCAGTCCTCGATCTACTAATTTAACAAACTGTTTGATTCTGGGCTAATAATACTCTCTCTCTGCCTCATCAAAGGATCTGACAATTTGGCAGCACTTTAAAATAAGATTAATGTGAGAAATAAACACCAAGGACATATTCCCTGGCTCTGGCTCAACGCGAGGTCCAGTTGGAACCTCAAGCTCATAACGAGCCGAGGTTCCATGTGGCGTCTGTCTAGCATCCTCCCTTTAACCAGCATGTGGCATTACCGCTAGTGCTGCCAACTTGGGAATGCGATTCTTGTCTTGACATCAGCTCAAGATATTGTGATTCTGGGCAAATCACTTATGGCCTCATTATGAAGTCAGGCAAAAAGCCCTCCAACAGCTCTTCGGAGGCTTTCCACCCGACATCAGAAGTTTCCGTCCTACTGCCGTATTACGATACTGGTGGTCAAAGGAAAACCCACGAGGGAATACCACTCCGCTTCCGACGGGCTCATAGATCCCGTCGGGGCGGAAGTCAGAAATGTTATCCACAAATGGCTGTGGAGCAAGCCTCAGCTCCTCCGTCAGGATTACAATTCCGCTTTCTGCCTGCTCTTTCATGGTGGTCTGCCTGCCATGAAAAGGCAGACGTAAAGTGACTTGGGGGCCTCTAGCGGAACCCCTTTTCCCCCTGGCCCTCCTCTATGGGGCCTGAGGGCCACCTGTGGTGCCCCCCTAAACATCCTTGTACCTTCATGATCCCTAAGTAATAATTAAAGTAAACAAAGGCAGAAAATATGTGTAACAAATCAATAAATACTAAAAAAAAATAAAGTCCTATTTAGCATTGTGTCCCGGCGTTTGCAAGGCTCTTAAAACAGCTACAAATGGCCTGTATTTTTTCTCTTGGGAAGGTGGCAACCCTATTTTAATCTCAATAGTTGAAGGTAATCCTGAACCTTAATGATGCAGGATGCCTCCTGTGCTGCAACGCCCTATCCCAGACAGTGACAAGCACCTCTTTTAGAGCTCATCAAGGGCTAAAAGAGTGAGAGTTGCTTATCCTTAAAATAGCCTCTTCCCCTTCTCCTGGCAGCGCTACACATGCCTACGAGGCCCGGGAGAGAGGTGCTCCAGCCCTGGGCCTCCCAGTCCTGCAGAATAGGTGCAAGGCCCAGTTCAGGGGGGGGACACTGGTGCGAGTTCCCATGTTGGAGCTCTGAGAGTAGGGCCACATGCCTAGTGCTGGCCCTGCTGAGAGTCAAGTGCGGATCAGGTTGAACTTGGCCCACTCTGCAGATACACAGTAGGATGGGCCCCGGGTCATCAGAGTCAAATGACTTCAACCCCCATTGTTTAAGCCTAATAACCCCTGCCCACTCGGTGGCCACCAAACGGGATCTGACAACATGACACTGTGTGAATTTCTATCGCACTCAGGCCTTCCAGCTCCTCCAGTCTCTCTTATTTTTTCCTCTCTGGATTATTGCTCTTCTCTCTTACTCTGACTTACTGCATTCTCTTATCCGTGTCTCCCCTACACATATGCTTTGTGCATCTCCCTTTCTATCTTCTATACTTTTTTCCAAGCCTTTTTGGCTTCCCTCTACTAGCTCCCTGTCTAGCTTCGTATGAATGAATGAATGGTGAGATTTATAAAGCGCACTGCTACTATGAGAGTGTACCAGCGCTAGGATATCTGCCTTGTAGGAAATGTGACATCCTGGAATAGGTACGTTTTCATTTGTTTGCGGAATAATTTTCTGTCCGCAAACCACTTGAGGGGTAGTAGTAACGTGTTCCAGTGTGTAGCCACCAGTATTGAGCAGGTGGAGCCAACCCATTTTTTCTTTTTTGTAGCGGGGATAACCAGCTGATGTGCTGATTGTGAGCAAAGGGTTCTTTAAGGACAGTAGTTAATTAGTTTCTTTTGGAGATAAAAGGGGCCGGTTTTGTAGAAGGCTGCCTGGACTATTGTTAATGCTTTTAAAATGATTCTTTTTTTTTACCGGTAACCAGTGCAAATGCTTGGATTAGGGAGTCAGAGAGGTGTGCTTTGGAAGGTTGAATAGCAGTCGTATGGCCATATGTTGTATTTTTGGCAATCTCTCTGTCAAATGATTTGAGATGCCTACGTACAGGGCATTTGTATTATTTTTGCTTCCTCAATTTTATTTTTAAATGGATCTGTGATATAGCCCCTTCCTACGATTTTTTCATTGTATCATTCCATGTCTTTGTTCTTTTTTCAAGTCTTGACTAGTCCAAAAGAGCAAAGAGTGAACAAATGGCCAGTATGCTATTTTAACGCGAGCCTAGAGGCAGCGCGCATGCGCTGCACTGCTAGGCATGATGTAATCTCTATGTTGCCTCAGGCCACACCCACCACTTAACATTTGCTTCTTAATGTGCCTTTCAAAATTAGTTTCTTTTGATTGGTGAAACTCTGCGCTTTGCCCTGTCTTCGGGCGTGTTTTCACTTTCCTGGCAACTGACCCCCTCACACATGCCCTTCCTGTCTGGTTTATTTCTCCTTTGTTTGGCGCACTCTTTGTTTTTTGGTATTGAATGGTCCTGTGCTGTTTTTCACTCCCCTCAGCCCTCTTCTTCCCTCTATGGATTTCTAGGATCTGCTGCTATCTTCGAGCGCTACCCGTTGTCCCTGCGCCTTTGCTCCTGCCCGCCCACCGTTGTCCTAATTCACCACCTCCCTCGTCCCACCTCCTCTCCCTTTTCTGGGCGCGTGATAATTTTTGGTTTGCAGACAGTCATGGAATCTAAAGCGCAGACTTTCAGTGAGTGTTTTATTTTTTTATTTATGTATGACTCACATTGATGATTGGATGAGCGCCAATCATCTCCAACTGAACGGGAGTAAGACCGAGGTCATCCTTTTTGGCAGGGTGCATGAAGTTTGGTCAGAGGACTGGTGGCCCCTCAATCTTGGTCCCTGTCCATCCCCAAAATCAGTGGTGCAAAATCTGGGTGTATTGATTGATAACCAACTATCAATGAAAAGTCATGTAGACCACATAATCGGTACTTGCTATGGAATCATGCATAGGCTAAGAAAAGTTTTCCAATGAATTCCAATTGAATCAAGGAAGCCATTGATTCAAGGTCTGATCATAGGTCGTATTGACTATGGTAACGCCTTGCTGGCCTCAATTAATGAAGAACTCTATTCCAGGCTCCAGGTCCTGCAGAACATAGCGGCCAGATTGGGATTGAACCTGCCTTCTAGGTCTCCATCAGCCCCAGGTCTGAAATGCCGACACTGTCTTCCTATCAGGAAACGAACCCGTTTCAAGATCCTTTGTCTAGTGCATAAAACTATGCATGGAAGCGGACCCAGCCATCTGGCAAAAAACTTACCTGGTACCGACCAACGAGGATGCTTAGGTCAAGCACTAAATCCCTTCTCACTTCATTTAGAGTGCGTTACGCTAAGAATGGCGGGAGATCTTTTTCATTTCTTGCTCCCACTTTTTGGAACAAACTCCCACTCCATCTGCTCTCTATTACAGAGCATAATCGATTTTGCAGAGAATTAAAAACATACAGCCTCATGCATCAAGCCAAAATCCAGTCGGTAAAATACTTAATCGCTAATAACACCCGTTAGCGAGTAAATAAAACCTAATCCCAATGCATCAACCCAAATACAAAAATCGCTATTTAAGGAATCCTTAAATAGCGATTCCTTAAATTGCGATTGCATTTAAGGAATCCCAAATTGAGATTTCTTAAATGCAATGCATGAAAGTTAAAAAATTAGCGAATTCGCTAATAGGGGGAGCAAATTACCATGAAGATGAACTGCATGGTAATTTGCTAAAAGTTTGAAAAATGCACTTTTGTGCATTTTTCAAAGTTTCATGTTGTGCACACACATGCCCTTAGAGCATGTGTGTGTGCAACAGATGTGCACATATCAATTTCAGGGGTGCAATAGGGTGTCATTTTGACACCCTTGCACCCTTGAAATTGCATGAGCAATTTGCGAGAACCTACTGGTACTCGCAATTTGCTCATGCAATCTCCAATTCATTCCTATGGGCCTGGAGGCCCATAGGAATGATTGGGACGGCATTCCTTAATTGCTACTCGCAATTTGCTAGTCGCAATTAAGGAAAGTTAAGGAATCGCTATTTAAAAATAGCGATTCCTACATGCATAGCCTTTTGCTATTACTTATTAGCGATTCCTTATTTTTCGCTAATAAGGAATCGCAAATGGCATTGTTGATGCATGTGCCCCATAGTTGTTTGATCATTAGTAGCATCCCCTTTTTTACTTTTAGCAGAAGGGGAGTCGTACGCTGGCGCCATGAGACCCTAGGGTGATATGTGCGCTCAATAAATATACTTGACTTGACTTGATTTAAAGCCATTGTCATGACTATGCTTTTGTCCGTGCCTGTTCAGCTTCAGCGCCCGTCTGTGCCACCCCTCTCCCCACCGCTTTGTTATTGTTGTCTGCAAAGTGGAGCAACCGGATCCCGGCTGAGCCGAAACCCCAGTAGGTCTCCATACACCATGTAAAGGGAGTTGGAATTGCAAGTTCGTTTTTAGTTTGGTTTCAAGTTCAGTTTTCAGTTTGGTGTAACATTTTTGTCGTTCGTAGTAATGTGCATTATTTTTTCATCTCCAGAACCGAACCCATGAACTACAAGTGACACATCTTGGCATCTGGCTCTTAGCTCAGTAAATCATGTTAAAACTTCAGAGCAAGTTACCACCACAGAGCATATTTACCAACCCTGGCTCAGGTGCTTTGGTGGCTGTGATAGTGCTATGGAATAATATTTTGGGTGCTGTGAAGAGGAGGTGCCGCCTCTTAGGATCCACAGAAAGAGGTCTGCGCATCATGTCATGCTTTGATATGAGTGGAGTGCAGCAATTATTCTATTAAACATGTACCCCAGAAAGTAAAGCCTTTAACATGCTGCCACTTGGCACACTAAAAGCTAAAAACGGACAGGTCTTCAAAATACATTGAACAAATTAGCTTTTTATGAGGGCTCAAAGAAGAAACAATACATACAACCAGAGGAGGAAGTCATAAGCGCCACTCCTTCCAGCTTTTACTGTACGCTCAAGTGGCCGCAATTTATAGCGCTGTTATTTATCCTGTTTCTAAACACTTCCAATCTTAGCCGCTATGAAGAAAAGAAAAACACACATAATTAAAACTTTAATAAATGTTAATAGTATGGGGGTGGCTTATAAGAAAGGCATGGCGGGATTTCCAATCCACGGAATGGATCACTTTGGATCGGAGCTAGGTTTGTATCCCAGCTTCACCCCAATGTACCGTGGTTCTATGCGTATCTCGTAATCTCTTCCCCCTCAAGCCCTTTGCTGATACTAGTTACCTCCTTCGAGGGAGAAGTGCAACAAGGTGACAATGTGTTGCTAACTGTAATACCAAGATTGGTCTACGAGCTAAGCGATGCTGCTGACCTCCTTGAGATCTGCAGTTACAATTCTGAATTCAGGTAATGTGAGCTGGGCCGTTCATCTTATACAATGTAAGTATAAAGTAATAGTAACTCCTGTTGTCAGGAACTTTTACAAACGGCAAGCAGCTCCATCACTTGCTACAAAGTTCTTGCCATTTATTGAGCAACCAGGGATTCCTGCCTCCTCCAAATGTCAGTTTGGATGAAGTTGCAGGGCCTGAACATAGTTGCTCCCTCTCCTGTAGAATTGTTGGATTTCTCTTTTCTACCTCAGAATACTCATAAGGACAACAAGTGTGTAAAGTTCATTGGCTGGGCTAAGGTTCCCTAAGGAGTGTGACTGCAGCGCGGAGAGAGCCTGGGGTGTAGGGCAGGCACTGGGTCTTTGCAGCCAAGAACAACTGCAAATGCGTCAGTCAACTTTAGTCATTGGTTCTCATGTCCTATGAGTGTAGGAATTTAGCCTCATCACGTGTCTAAAAAGAAGTACACTTTAGTGGCAGGTCTGGTGAATGAATACTTTATTTTGTCAATGGTTCTTCTTTCCATTCTTGATCATTTTTTTTTTTTTTGGTAATCCTCGTGTGTTTATGCTATTTTTCCAGATTACAATAATTCAAGCAAATAGCATGCTTACTTTGCACCAATAAGAATCTTATTTTTCTGTGAATTTAAAAAGGTTTCTAAATCTCTTCCAATACCCAATCTCCTCTATTAAAATTATAAGTGATTGTTATTTTTTTTGTTTCACATTTATATTGGAAGCATATAATCACCAAGTTTAGGTAGTAGTATGTTTTATTTTTCAGGCATATGCTTGCAAAAAAATATATAACCACTGAACCAACTTGCCACGGCCATATCTATTCCCTTCACCAATTATTATTTTTTACTAGTACTTAGCCCATTTCCTTGTGAAAAGGTGAGAAGTAGGGGGAATGGCATTTTCTCCCAGAGATAGCAAGCACTAAGCCTAACATTGCATGAACTTTGAAGCTCTGAAGATATTCGCCTTGGCACCCTGACAAAACGCACAGCAACTTGTTTCTCCTGTGTCTTTTACTGTCACAGAGGGACTGAATTGTTTTTAGGAGTGAAATTGTGTGCAAATCGTCTGTATATCTACAGGTGAATCAGTTTCTGGTGTATACTAATCAAATAGTCACTATCACCTATATGTAATCTTGAAACACAGTTGCTTTAGAGGTGTTTTGCAAACCCTTGCAGTGGCCATGTGTTTTGGTTTTGCTGATACTGTTCCACATTGGCAAAAAGCATTTTTAGGTCTCGCTTGCGATGCAGCGCATACGCTGCATCGCCTTGGCGAGATCTATTGTCGTTGCTTTTGTGTCCGGCTTCTGTGGAAGCGGGGTTGGTGTCTGCCCTGTCGGCATTAGGCCCCGCCCACCCAGTCTGGAGATTTCACGAGCCTTGCTCTGGCTTTTTATGAAGCATTCTCGGCGTTTAGATGCTTTGGCATCTCTGTGTTTTTGTAGTTATTATATCACAGGGCTACGTCGGCGGGGCAGTGGTAGATTGTATGGTTAGTAGAGAGTTTTTTTATGCATTAGGCTGCTGGTTTCTGTTTGGCAGCAGAGTGTTTCCAGTTGGATGCTGGAATTCCGGGTAGAGATGCTTCGGCGGCGCCGCCAGATCCAGTCACTCCCGGTCCACCTTCCCTCCGTTCAGGCTCCCGTGGCCTCCGGTTCTTACACTGGTGGTGCACATCGGAGGAGCAGCGCGGTGCTTCGCTTGTCTCAGGCCCGCCGGCTTCATCGGCGACGGGGAGCAGCAGGGGCATGATTGCTGCGATAAAGAATGAGAACAGCTCCCAGGGTTGAAAATTGCAGAAATGAATGTGAGCGCCCCTGGAAGCAGAAAAGGTAATATCAGCATTGCGTTTCAGCGCCGGGGGGCCCCGGCGGCGAGCCCAAAGCACAACCATCGGTCGGGCGCTGCTAGCTAACGGGGAGTGGGCTGCAATCACTGGGCCCGAAGCTCAGCTTCACCAGCTCATGTCTAGGAAGACAAGAAAAGGGCCCAACATAGGTCAAATGTCCATCCCCCTCTGTGGCGGCCAATGCTGGCGGGCCAGCGAGAAGCTTTCATGGGGGCTGGGGCAAAAACGTATTAGGAGGCCTGGCCCCAAAGAATCAGGTTTCAGTCCCAGCATGACCAAACTGTGTGACCCTGGGCAGTTATTTTCTTCACCTTGCCTCCTTTTTGATGCTTATCACATCTGAGAGCACATGAAAGTAATTAAATTAAGAATGTGTCGTGTGCAAAAACATCTCACATATATGGTTTGGTAGACCAAAATGTTGCTCCTTCAATAACAACATTGAAGGCTGGTATAGGAAGCACACAACTACCGACCTGCTTCTTTAGTCACCAATTTTGAAAATAAAATTCCCTTACCGCACAAAGGTGGTGGTTCACTATCAGTTGTATTAAAGGGCGTTCAGTGCTGAGGAAATTTGATGACGGCTCCATCTTGCGTATTGACACCATTGTGATGTTGCCCTCACTCAGGCACCGTCGACCTTCGTAGCGTTTCTTTCATACTCTGTACTGTAACATGTTAAACGACCTTTTCCTGTCTCTCTGAGCAAAGTACATTCTGAGACCCGGCTCGAAGCAACTAATTCCCGTGATAACCATCTATTGACCCTTGGTGATCCTTCTCTGCCTCTCCAATTGTTTTACGAATCACCACCTGCAACACGCAAACACGTCCTGTTGTAAATTAATTTAACTTAGGAATGCTCATGCCACCTGGCCTATAGGGTCAGGTAGAGAACACGACCCTAGGGAAGGAATTTCTATTACCTATTATCCTGTATCATGTACAAGGAATGTTTGCTAGTGGATGATTTGTTTGTTTTGATTGCACATTGAGGGGGTTGTTGCTTTAGGGGATTCAAGCGCTATAAAAGACTGTGAGCCACGGATTGAAGTGGCAGTCTCCTGAGAACCTACCACTGATGTACTTCTAGGACAACTGTACCTAGCTGCAGCTAATAAATTGAAGTTCCTATGCCAACAGAGTGTTCCGTGTCTCTGTACATTTAGAAGGCGAACTCAGAAGATTTCAGGCGTAGCCTGCGCCGCCAGGCCTAATTCAGCCTGGTTCTTCAAATGGTGCCCTCTGTGAGGCAGCTTCAGAGGTCGTGGGTCCAGCCCGAGGATCGTGAGGAGCCCCGCAAGGAAATTCCGGAGGACGCGCACCACGTGATCGACCCCTGCATGTCGTAAGTGGACCGAAGGTTTTTACAGTGTGGCTTCTCCTTTCCAACGGCTGCGAAGACCTGCTGCCCTGACTGCTGCCACGCTTTGGCTGCCTTGGTGATTGGTATTGCGAGACATTAGACGGACCTCTGTTGGCGTAAGAAAACATCTGATTAAGTTAAGTATAGTGGCCACTCCTTTGTCTTTGTTTTGTCTTTGTTCGACTTTTGCAAAAGCCTAAACCGAGGGGTGAGTGCAGTTTTTGTACTATAAAGTGACTAAATAACCCCTTGAAGATTGTAAAGAAACTAGTGTGATAGCGATGCCTGGTTTCAGTAAGTTTGGAAGATGGTTTTGTTGTTGTTGCGATAGGGATTCCCAACTGGAGGACTCTTGTCCAATTCCTCCGGCCGGGACTCCCACTTATGAAGTATATTCTAAACATGGTATTGGCCCCATAGCCTTTAATGAGGCGTGGGTTCGCTATACTAGGAAAGATGGTGTTTTATGGTGGCCGCAGAATGGCAGTTTTGAGCTCAATATCTTAGATAATTTGTTTAAACGAAAAGCCCGGCCGGCTATGTTTGACTCTTTTCGCTTATGGCGTAAGGAGGCCAAACAGAAAGAAATAAAACAAGCTAAAAGAGATTGGAGGAATATGTCTATTATACAAGCTGCCCAGCAGTTTAAAAATAATGAGATCGGTCATGCGATTGAGGTTTCAGATAGGCAACATCGTATGGCGGTAGATAAATGTTATCCAGTGTTGCCAACTTCCCCTACAGAGAAAAATGTGGACCCTGAGAAGGATCCTTTAATGTCCCATCTGTTGATATTACCTCCGCCCTATGCGCAGGGGGCTAATGTACCTTTTGCACTACCGCCTGCCCCGGGAGCGAATGCACCTTTATTATTAGCACCTGTCCCACCTGTTCCACCTGTTGTTCCACCTGTCGCTCCTCAATCGGTTCCTGCACCCCCATCACAGCCTCTTCCGGTATTACCGAGCTCTCCCCTACCTTCGTCTCCCTTTGTACCTATTACTCCCTCTTCTGCCCCGCCTAATATTCTGTCTCCTGTCCTAATGACGAATTCTCCCTCCGCTCGGAGGCGAATGGTTGATACCGTTTCTGGCCTTTTGTCCCCTCTCTTTGGGACACTTAAAATGACCCCTGTTCCTCCTCGTAGACAAACTCGTAGTCAGCTCCCAGGTCCAGATGAACGGGAAGTGTTAGATCTTCTTGCCCGAAGGTGGATCACGAATGGCTCCCAGTATGGTATGCAAGATTTTATGGACACCTTTCAGCAGTGGGAGGCACCAACGCAGAGATATGTTTTTGATACTATGTGTAACATTTTAGGTCACGAATGGGAGGATATGGGATTGGGACCAGCCCCTCAGGGCCTGCTAGATGTTCAGGCCGAGTTAGATAAAGGGCTGATTGTGGGCGCAGAGGTTGAGGATGCGGTAAGGACGCTTGAAACATTTAGAATGATGTTTGCTTGCCGGTCTTTGCCAAAACGCGATTCCTCTGTTAGACGAAAACTAAAACACTATCCTATGAGAGAGGTTCCCCCAGTGTGTAGAGAGGAGGTTGCAGCTCAGGGTGGTAATCCTCTTATACCTGCTCACTTTCAATGTGTGTGGGTACACGTTCCTTGGAAACGATCTGAGGTATTGACCCTTAAACAGTCCTTACCGGACCCCCGTAAAAATCCTGCTGGATACTACAAAGAGTTGTTCCAAACTGTCGATGCATGTATTATGAATTTGGCCGATATAGACATGCTAATGGGTAATGTGGTCCCACAACCATTATGGGCTAGGATTCGAAAGGAGGACCATCCCGGGGAATTGGGGGGTGATTGGGCTGCCATACTTGCCGCGGACAGACTCCAAGTGGGTGGTGCCAAGCCTGAGGCTTTAATTACAGAACTCCCAGCTAGGATCATTGCCTTACTGAAAACTATGATGCCCCCTCTGCTAGTTAATTGGGATAAGTTAGCAGCTTGTAAGCAGAAAGCGGATGAAAACGTCTCTGATTTCTTCACTCGTTTTGAGGAGACGTTTATCGATCATAGTTGTCAGGATATGAGCACGGAAGGTGGCCAACGACTGTTTGTAGACAAGTTTGTGTCAAATTTGGTTCCGGAAATATCTAATAAATTGAAGAATTCCGAAAGTGCGTGGGCGGTCTCCTCTTCGGCCGAGATATTGGCTACTGCTCAGTATTATGAAAATAGGGATAAAGAGGAAAGAGAGAAACTTGATAAAAAGACTAAAGAGCTGACAACAAAAGTTCTTTTGCAACAAGCTTATCCTCCTCGCCCTGCCCAACATGAATATCAGCCGCCTTCACAATTGCAGAGGCCTGGGCCTTTTGTTTCCCGACCCCCACTGGGCCAGAATCAATGCGCCTACTGTAAAGAAGAAGGCCATTTAAAGTATAATTGCCCGGTTTTGTTACAGCGTACGAGCGGCATTCCCGGGTCACGAGGCCGGGGTGGTTATCAGTCAGCACCCAGAGGTAGAGGACGGGGTACGCCGCCTAATAACCAACGTTCCATGCCCCCTGGAAACTCCACAAATTATTTTGATCAGCCAAATGTTCAGTCTACCAACTATTACAATGATGATTATTATACCGAGGATGAGAGCCAGAATTCCCAATCTAGCTAGGACAGCCATGGACAAAGTAAGGGAGTAGTATCAGTTCCAGTGGACCAAAGCGGGCCTTATGTTGATGTGGTAGCACTAGGTGTTACAGAGCCATTCCTATTAGACACTGGTGCGACAAAGAGCTCTATGATTCACTCTAAACTCCCTGGGGCACCTTTGTCTGGCTGTACGAATGTTTCTGTAGGTTTTTCTGCCGCCCCAGTTCAAAACCCAGTTTCACGCCCTTTGCCCATTTCAATAGGTCCTTACAAATTGGAGGCCCCGCTCCTTTTAACAACTGGTTGTGGTGAAAATTTGTTGGGCTTGGATTTATTGAAGAGATTGTATGCGACATTACACTGTTCCCCTTCTGGTGTACGTCTTACCTTAGGTAAGAAATTGACCTCACCGATGTACTTGTCTAAAGACCAGCTCCCCCCTGAATTACAATCTCTTCCCGCCACCCTCTGGGCTACCGGCCCCAATGATGTGGGCCTCCTGCGGATCCCGCCCTACATTGTAACCCTCAAGCCTAATATCAAATTTCCTCGCATTCCACAGTATAACATTTCCAGTGACGGCGAAAAAGCTCTTTTGACTATAGTTCATGATTTGGTACAAAATGGTGTGGTTGAAAAGACTAGGGGAAATGTATGCAATAGCCCTGTTCTGCCTGTTTTTAAACGAACCGACCCCTCTCAGCCACCTGTCTATCGTTTTGTGATTGATCTCAGAGAGGTAAACAAGATTGTAGTACCTCAATTCCCTGTTGTCCCGGATATTAACGCCCTGTTGACAATGATACCCGCCTCAGCTTCCTGGTTTTCTGTCATTGACCTCAAAAATGCTTTCTTCAGCATTCCCATTGCTGAGGAAAGTAGGGATATTTTTGGCTTCTCCTTAGCAGGCCAAAGCTTCTGGTTCAAGCGGGCTCCTCAAGGTTATTGCGAGAGCCCCTCCATTTATAGTCAAGCATTAAAATCACAGC
Organism: Triturus cristatus; assembly: GCF_964204655.1. NCBI lineage: Eukaryota > Metazoa > Chordata > Amphibia > Caudata > Salamandridae > Triturus > Triturus cristatus. Next base: position 931,191,592 of record NC_140584.1, read on the forward strand.
TCGATACTATGTCTTTACCACCAGGGGCCACTCTCATTCAATATGTGGATGACCTGTTGGTTGCAGTAGTTTCTGAGGACACTTGTAAAAAGGCTACCATTTCACTGTTACGCCACTTATCTGACCACCACCACAAGGTTTCACCATCTAAATTGCAATATTGCTGCTAAGAGGTTACCTACCTAGGTCATCTCTTGTCAAAGGAGGGAGGGCGATTGACCCTAGAACGTATCCAAGCAATTGCCCAAATGCCTAATCCATGTACGCAAAAAGAGGTGCGTGCCTTTTGAGGTATTACCTCTTATTGTAGACAATTGATCCCCAATTTTTCCCTTCTGGCGAAACCCTTGTTGGCACTTACTCTTAAAGATACACCGCACCCTCTCCCATGGACTGCGGAATGTCAGAAAAGTTTCACTGATTTACGTACTGCCTTGTCCTCTGCTCCTGTGTTAGGAACTCCTGATTACAGTAAGCCTTTCACACTCTATGTTCATGAGAAAGAAGGTTGCGCATTATCAGTTTTAACGCAACGATTTGGGTACAAGCAACATCCCTGTGCCTATTTTTCGCCCACGTTAGATCCAGTGGCCAAGGCATTACCTAGCTGTTTGAGGGCTACAGCAGCAGCGGCAGTTTCCATTCGCCAGTCTGCTGGATTGGTATTAGATAATACCCTCATTGTCATGGTGCCGCATGCAGTAGACACCCTCCTAAATAGAACAAAGACTCAACACCTCACGAGTGCCCGCCTTTCGGGGTACGAATTGACGCTCTTGGCTAGCCACATACACATTAAGCGATGTAATGCCCTGAACCCGGCAACATTGCTGCCAATTCCAGTAGAAAATGGTACTCAGGAGCAGCATGATTGCTTCCTCCGCACGGAGGAAGAGACAAGAGGCAGAGTTGATTTAAAGGATACTCCACTCGTGGACCCGGATAGGATCTTATGGGTGGACGGTTCTTGTTTTAAGCTTCCCAATGGTGAAACGACCTCAGCCTATGCAGTCACTACCTTGTACACTGTTGTGGAAACAGCGCGTATTATACATAATTCAGCCCAGGCCGCTGAATTGATAGCACTGACTAGAGCTTGTGTGTTGGCTGAAGGAAAAAGGATGAATGTGTATACTGATAGTCAGTATGCATTTGGAGTGGCCCATAGTTTTGGCCGCCTGTGGAAGGAAAGAGGGTTTCTCACATCCCATGGCACTAAGATACAGCATGGCCAATTGGTAAATGACCTTCTTGAATCACTTACCTTGCCCACTCAGATAGCAATTGTGAAGTGTAGTGCACATAAGAAGATCACTGATGATGTAGGCCAAGGAAATGCTTTCGCAGACCAGATAGCGAAAGAGACAGCTAGAGACACTACAAGCCGCATGTATGTTGCGGGCTCTGCTAGATGGGTTGCACAAGGAGGGATGTGTGAGAATACTGTCGACAGTGTGAAAATGATCCAGGCAGAGGCCACAGAGAAAGAATTGAGTACGTGGAAAGAGAGTATAGGAAGGTTGGATGTGACAGGGTGCTGGACAGACTTGTCAGAACATCAACGCTGGTTGTTACCAGATGCTTATGAACTCCCAGTAGTTACCATGGCACATGGTCCAGCCCACATTAGCGCTAAAGGTATATGCAAACTTCTGGCTCCGGTATGGCAGAATGTGGGGATCCCTAAATGTGCAGACAATCTGGTTAAGCATTGTATTATATGCTTGATGCATAACCCGGGGAAGGGAACACCAACACCGGCAGGCCACTTTGCTCCCCCAACGTACCCTTTTGAGGTTTTGCAAATAGATTACATTCACATGGAACGATGTAACAATCTGAAGTATGTTCTTGTTGTGGTATGTGCCTTCTCCCGATGGATAGAGGCCTATCCCCTGAAAGATAATACTGCTCTATCCACGGCAAAAGTCCTTTTGAAGGAGTTTCTGCCGAGATTTGGGTTACCCAGAATTATTTGGAGTGACAACGGAAGTGAATTTGTGGGTCAGATCATGCAGAAAGTATGTACAGGCCTTGGCATTAAACAAATGTTCCACGCAGCAAACCATCCTCAGTCAGCAGGTTTGGTGGAATGCTATAATGGTACTCTTAAGCTTAAACTCGTGAAAATACAAGCCAGCACGGGTCTTGCTTGGCCTGATGCCTTGCCCTTGGCTCTCTTATCCACCAGAACAACCACCCATTCCCGTATGGGGCTTAGTCCTTATGAGGTTGTGTTTGGACTTCCTACAAATGTTTGGGGAGTCCCAAGGCCAAAGAAATACTCCGAGATAGAGCATCCATTGTTAATTGACTATTTGCATGATCTCACCACTAAGTTACGTGTCCTTCACCAACAGGTACAAGATACTTTGCCTCAGGCTTCAACGGATCCTGGTCATACCATACGGCCCGGAGATTGGATCTGCATTAAAAACTTCCAGAGGTCGAAGAACTTGGAACCTCGCTGGAGAGAACCTCGTCAAGTACTTCTAACGACGCGTACTGCAGTGAAGGTGGTCGGCAAAAAGAACTGGGTACATGGGGTACATTGCAAGAAAGTGCCCCTACCTTTGCCTTATGATCAGTGGGCTCGTAACCCAATTGGCGATTCTGAAAGCGAAAGAATACCAAGATTTGGACTGTTTAGCGATGCACACCTAGACTTTGCCAGATCAGAGAAAGACGACGACGAGGTCCTCCAAGCAGCTATACCACCGGCATTGAAATTGGACACTACTAAACCACATCTCCTTTTCCAAGAAAAAACTGTACCTGGTTCCCGGAGGTACGATTTGAGGCCCAGACTGAACAAAAATACCTCAATAGTGCCTCATTGACTTTGTCTTTGTCCCGATTTCCACATGTTGCAGGGCCGTGATCGTAGTCTCAGAATTGTGACCCAAGGTGTGGCTCTAGTCCTGTGGGACTTGTAGGAAAATAAAAGAACTACAGACAATCACAGCTGAGTGAAGCAACCTCCCGTCACGGGCAACATTTAGAGATGGAAATGACTGTTCAAAAGGGAATGGACAAAATACAAACAATGAGCACGAAGCATTGTAAATTATTGCATAATCGTTTTGTAGTGGCTTTAATAATATTGATTTTAATGTGTATTATATTGTCTTGCATACGATGGGGACTACATGTAATTTTTACGCAGTCTATTCCCAAAGTTACCGTTGAAATGCATACACATGTCGCTCTACCCCCTCATGTTGAGTCGAGAAGGAGTGAATTCCGTAACAACACATTTGTTTCTATGCTACACCAACATCAATTGGCTACTAATGCGACAAACTGTTGGGTTTGTGGTCTTCTGCCAAGTTCAGTGAATACTGGAATACCATACATTACCCTTCCTTTTTCATTTAATGGTTCGTTTAGTGCATGGTGGGAATTGAGTGCCAGTTGGGTATTTTCTGGAGATGGTGATACCCGAGACGTAAGGAGCTTGGGAGTACATCTATACCATTTATGTTGGCGGGACAGAAAAAGGATATATGGGACGAATAGTGAGAAGTCAGAATATGCTGATCGCCAAACCAGATCTACGGATTTGTATTTCCTGCCCTCTAATAAAACCTCTCGAAAAGGACAAACTTTTCTAGTGGTACCTGGACAAGCACCATTCTGTATTAGGAAAGGAGGGTTAGAATATAAAGGTACAAGCAAATGCCAACATATTGTGACCTTGAATGGGACAGATTGGTCTTGCATGGTTCCCTCACGTAATACATACTTCGTGTGTGGAAATAAGGCTTACACTTCTCTACCCAGTAATTGGAGAGGCACTTGTTATATCGCTTGGTTGTTGCCCCCTACATACATAGCGGATGCCAAGCATCATTTAATGAAAAGAAGGGTGGCGTCTGACCAGGATACGTCAGGACAAGAAGTCGGGGATGTCTTGAAAGGACTTCTTCCATTCTGGGGCCCAATAGCCAACAGTAGAGACATAAGACAACTAATTCGAGTTGTAGAAGCCACTGTCAATGAAACAGCTGGAGCTTTGAGTAATCTCACTGCAGAACTCGTTGCTGACCGCCTTGTCACGCTTCAGAACAGGATGGTATTAGATATTATTCTTGCTGACCGTGGGGGCGTATGCAAATTGATCGGATCTAGCTGTTGCATTTATATTCCAGACAACGCCCCTACAGTATACCAAGCCATCTCTAAACTACATAAGATAGCTGAGTCCGTTCACCAGGATGAAGGGAATTGGTCTCTGATGGTTTGGGGGACTACTGTCTACATGGGGATGGAAGATTCTTACCTTTGTCGGAGCGACTTTGGTTATTCTCTTCTCATGTTGCCTTTGCCTACAATGTGGTCCCGCTATATGCGGGCTCTGCGCCACCCTGTGTGTTCCAAATCCTGTATCCCAGAAAGCAGAGAACACGAAGATAATGCTACAACAACAGCTTGTAGATTTCATGGCTATTGAAGTCGATTCTGATTAACAACAGCCTCTGTGTTTTTGCCTGAGTAATGGCAAAAGGAGGGTCTGAGGAAATTTGATTACGGCTCCATCTTGCGTATTGACACCATTGTGATGTTGCCCTCACTCAGGCACCGACGACCTTCGTAGCGTTTCTTTCATACTCTGTACTGTAACATGTTAAACAACCTTTTCCGGTCTCTCTGAGCAAAGTACATTCTGAGACCCGGCTCGAAGCAACTAATTCCCGTGATAACCATCTATTGACTCTTGGTGATCCTTCTCTGCCTCTCCAATTGTTTTACGAATCACCACCTGCAACACGCAAACACGTCCTGTTGTAAATTAATTTAACTTAGGAATGCTCATGCCACCTGGCCTATAGGGTCAGGTAGAGAAAACGACCCTAGGGAAGGAATTTCTATTACCTATTATCCTGTATCTTGTACAAGGAATGTTTGCTAGTGGATGATTTGTTTGCTTTTATTGCACATTGAGGGCGTTGTTGCTTTAGGGGATCCAAGCGCTATAAAAGACTGTGAGCCACGGATTGAAGTGGCAGTCTCCTGAGAACCTACCACTGATGTACTTCTAGGACAACTGTACCTAGCTGCTTCTGAAGTGAAACAATCCACATTTGTACAGAATACACCTTTATAATTTGAAAATGGATACATCGGATTAGTGGCCATCAGTGACACTTGAAGGCCTGGAGGTCACGTCTGGGGTAAGAACAGGTTGTCTTCGTTCCTCAGTCTCTGCTCCGTTCCTGCCGACAGGAATCTTGTCACGGGATAGAACAAAGTTGGTCCCGCGGCAGAGAATTATAGGACTCACCAAATCATCGCTATCACTCCCACCTGAGGCTGAGAGAGAGGCAGGAGAATTTTGGGTGTTGAGCGCGCGGCATGCGTGCGCAGGGCCTATGAGCACGCGCACATCCAGTCAGCAATGAGCGCAGCTTGCCTGACTCTCGCAGCTTAGTTTCAGCATGTACAGGCAAGAATTACCAGTGACCCGTGCTGGGAAACACGCTGCGCCTGCGACTTGCTGCCTGTTTGCCCATAGTGTTGGGCCCCTGTGAGAGTATGGCCTAGGGAACAATGTGACGTTTGCCCCCTTCTGATGCCAGTAAATGCTGGTGACTGTGAGAATGCTTCCTGTTCTTCAGACCTGGATACGCGCCACTTGTGGTGGCAACAAGAACACTGATGCGTACTAACCGCTCTCCCTGCAAGGAGTAATGTTTGGATCAACTCGTTTGGATACATCACAACGGTAAGAGGAATGCACAACCCTCCGTTAGGACGCTAACGCACTAACGATATTACGAAATTATACCAAACTAATGTTACCGAACGCTGGATAATAACACAGGAGTACGTCACCACCCTTTCATCTGACTTACGGTCATGAAGCTCGCAGTTAACTTTGCTACTTAATAACCACATGGGAATGTGACTGCACTGCTAAAATTGGGCACGATTATTAATGTTTAACATCTCAGGTGCTTTAATACTATCCGCTTGTTTACCTTTTTCGCATATGGCCACAAATGTCGGTAGTTCCACTACCACACTAATTCACTATATAATAACCTCGTAAACATAAGGTGCACGTTTAAATCCTTCACTTATAACAACCACGCATGTAAACTGGGGAGCACTTATAATTACTAGGCATTCTTCTAGTATGGCGTAGATCTAAAGCCAATTATATTCATTTACAGATAATCCCTAGATGAAGGCTAAATAGCCGAAATGCATTGGTTTTGAAAAATGTATGATTAGAAGTTGGATACCACAAAACAATTCTTCCGGAAACAATGCATTCTGTGATTTGAAGTCTGTTAATAATATTGTGATGGTAAAACAATATTAAACAACATTAACATTGACGGATTACACTCGTTTTTATTAAACTCAACACAAGCTATTGAATCCTGTAATAAGGACCATCCCTGTGCCCAGGGGACACACCCCGAGGATTTGGGGGTGCAACCATAGATATATTCATAACAACTAGTTCAGAGAGTGATACCCTGGAGCACGGAACAATGATATAAACCGCCTTATTAAATTAGGTGGTGCATTGGCTGAATCTCTATTCATGGCAACAAGAACATTCACAGAGCTTTATCCCTTGCGCCAGCCTGGCCAATGCCAGTGGAAAGCAGCTCACACCCAGGGTCGTCATCCCTTGTGCTATCGAAAGCAAGGGGCAATAAATTGCTCCCTGGCCTTTGCCTCAAGCATATGGAACCTCATGGGCATTTACATAACCATCGGTAGAGCTAGAAGACCGAATCTCCTGAGGCGGATAGCCGGGAGAAGCACTAACTGCATTTGTCTGTGTTTTTAAACAAACTTTATTCTGTTGCTATTTTGCGCTGTCACACGACCTACCTGGGTATTCCTCCCGCCTTCACCGACGTCGAGGCTGCGGCCACGCCCACTCTTAGGCCACGCCCCCTCCCGCCCTCCTAGCTTCATAAGCGCTGATTGCTAGCGCCTCGTGAAGACCGAATCTCCTGAGGCGGATAGCCGGGAGAAGCACTAACTGCATTTGTCTGTGTTTTTAAACAAACTTTATTCTGTTGCTATTTTGCGCTGTCACACGACCTACCTGGGTATTCCTCCTGCCTTCACCGACGCCGAGGCTGCGGCCACGCCCACTCTTAGGCCACGCCCCCTCCCGCCCCCACGGGCGCATATAGATGTGTAACTTCAGGAAGCGCAGCGGACGAGCGCAGCGGGCGCGCCGTTTGCGCGCCGAAGGCGCGCCTAAGGCAAGCCCGTCTGCGCCCGTCCGCGACGGGCCGGGACTAGGGGCTTTGATCCTTGGCCCGTCACTCCCTGGTACGTTACACACTTACTCTAGGGAAACTCTGTTTAAGTTTAGGTCACCACCTTGCGCTTATTGCACCATACTGAATCCTTTCCATGCCCCTTCCTTTTGTCCAGCTTGTCATCTTTCCCTTACGTCCCTCCCCTCCCTAACTAACACTGCACTATCAGACTTTCCTCCTACATGTGCCACATCCACTCCCACAGTTATTCTCTCAACTCGGACATTGATTAGCCTAAACTGCAGATCCCTAGTGAAACACAAGAGGGAAATATTTGAACTCCTTGTCTCTGAGGAACCTGCAGCTATATTCCTAACGGAGACATGGCTAAAAGATCATTCTGGTCCAGATATTGCTGCGGCTCTCCCTGACAACTACACCTATGTCGGCAAAAACAGAGCCTTGAAAGATGGCGGAGGAATAGCTATAGTCTATAACCGACGGTATTCTTGCAAATGGGAAGACATTGTAGTGCCTAACTGTGAGGTAGGCCTCTTCAAGCTTTCGCTGTCTCCCAACTTTACCTTTTTCGGACTGCTCATATATCGTCCCCCCGGACCAGCGAGTTCTTGGGCCACCTCCCTCCCTGAGTATATAGCGCCCTACATCCAGAACTCCACCAATTTTTCAATTCTTGGTGACCTCAACCTTCACTTAAATGACCCCTGTTGCTCCATTAGTAGAACTTTTTTACAGGACTTGGCTGCACTAAACATCACCCTACATAACACAGGCCCTACGCATATTGCAGGACATCTTTTGGACCCCATTCTTTCCAATTTAGAAACTATTGATTGTGAGGCCTCACTACCGATCTTATGGTCGGACCACTTCCTGGTAACTTTCACTATTACCATCGGTCACCAATCTAATATTCCCCCGAAATTAACTGAATCCAGACTTTCTAGAAACTGGAACAAACTGGATATAAATGAATTCAATCTCTGTCTTGAGAACACTAGACCTTCCAGGGAAGATAATTGTACTGAAGCTGCTGAGGCTGTTGACGCCTGGCTAGCTAAGGCTGCAGATGCTTGCCTACCCCAACGTATGCAAAAATATAATCTTCACCATCCGCCCGCACCCTGGTTTACAGCTGCCTTAAAAGCAGAAAAAACCATCTGCAAAAATCTTGAACGTAAATGGCGCTTAAAATACGATCCTTGTTCAAAACAAATTTATAAAGCCGCTTTATGCAAATACCACTCTTTATGTAAAATTGCTAAAGTTGAGCATGTTAATATGACCATTCTTGAAGCAAAAAATCGCCCTAAAGCTCTCTTTAAGGTAGTTCAGAGTTTGTCGGGCGCTCTGTGTCAACCCAAACAACCTAGCCTAGATGCTGCCCAGTGTAATTCATTGGCCGAATTCTTTGTAGCCAAAATAGATACCATCTATTCCAATTTTGGGAAATCTACCCCTTCCCCTTCGCTGTCTTACCCATCCACCCCTATCTTACTCACTGAACCGCTGACACTAGAGGACTCGTCTTCTACTTCAGGTCTATATACTCCCTCCACTCCCCTAGTACCCATGATCTCTTGTGATTCCAGAACTCATCTTGACATCAGTTCTCCTTCCTTTCCTCTGATCGACACTTGGGAGCCATTTGACATCTCGACTCTCTCTGACATCATTCGCAAAATTAAGTCCGGCTCTCCTCTGGACCCCCTTCCTCCCCACAAACTAAACAAACTAGACCATTCTTCTCTTGCACTGATTGTGGATCTTCTTAACACCTCCCTTAACACAGCTTCAGTACCCGCTGCATGGAAACATGCAATGATAGTACCCCTGCTAAAAAAGCCTAATGCAGACCCTAGTATCCCATTTAATTTTCGCCCAAACTCACTTCCAGTTTTTTCCAAAATTATGGAAAAACACATCAACTCTCAATTGTCAACACATGTTGAGGCTAGTGGCCTACTTCATCCATCTCAATCTGGGTTCAGACGTGGCTTCTCGACTGAATCCACCCTGTTAGGGGTCTCGGAAAACATCAGGGGCCGAGTTGATAAGGGTGAAACCGTGGCACTCATTTTACTTGATCTGAGTGCCGCATTTGATACGGTTTCCCATGCCATCCTTATCAATGCCCTCAGATCATCTGGTATCATCGGCACAGCTCTCAACTGGTTTATTAGCTTTCTTTCAGACCGCACCTTTCAAGTTTTCTCCTCGTCCTCTGCCTCTCAAACCTTTACATCGGCATACGGTGTACCGCAGGGTTCCATCTTGAGCCCCTTGCTGTTCAATTTGTATGTCAGACCTTTGGCTGCTTTTGCAGAGCAAGCTGGGCTCACTATTTACTTGTACGCCGATGATACTCAGATCATCTACTCCCTTTCCTCTGACTCTCACTCCTCATCCTCCTCCCTCCATACAGGTCTGAGTAACATTGCAGCCTGGATGTTGGACAACAAACTACAACTAAATGGGGGTAAAACTGAGGTTCTTCTGTTCGGTCCCAACACCACCTTATGGGGACCCCAGCATTGGCCTTCACAAATGGGCCCTTTACCCACCCCATCCATAACTGCTCGCAACCTTGGCGTCACCTTCGATAATCAACTGTCTATGAAGAACCATGTGGTTAAAACATCATCCACTTGCATCACTATCATTAAGTGGTTGCGAAAAATCATTTGGATGCTTCCCTTGGACACTCAGAAGACAGTGATCCAGGCTCTTATTACTTCAAGACTGGACTACGGGAACATCCTTCATCTGGGAGCCAGTAAAGAGGTGACGCGTAAGCTGCAGACAGTTCAAAACATGGCTGCGCGACTTCTCTGCAAATTACCTAACACTTCTCCTACCTCCAATGCCCTTCGTTCCTTACACTGGCTCCGAATTGAAAATCGGACAAAATTCAAGGCCCTCTGCATCATCCACAGAATAAACTCCGGCTTGGCCCCCTCTTATCTCAACCCCTTGGCACAATCATACCATCCCTCTCGTAATCTTCGATCTTCTAATCAAAACCTACTGTTGGTTCCTAGAATCAAGAAAGCCAGAATGGGTGGCCGCTCATTTGCTTGGCTGGCTCCCTCACTCTGGAATTCTCTCCCTCTTCAGATACGAACTGAACCTAACTATCTCAGGTTCCGTGGACAGATAAAAACCTGACTATTTGACATCTAACAGTTCTCGTCTGACTCTTCCCTCTCACTTTTTAGTTTTAGCGCCGGGAAACCTACGGGTAGCTGAGCGCTTTAGAAATTTAATTATAATAATAATAATAATAATAGAGATAAAAAGTAACAAGCATTGGCAGAACCAATAAGTTTCACCTATGCATTTTTAAAAAATGCTTCAATCGGCATAGATGCAGCTACGTGCTGCAGTCTGTGTTGTGCTCCCCACCTCCATTACCTCATGTCGCTTTTTTTTTCCTATTGCTCCTATCCACATAGTTGCAGCTACACGCTGCACTCACTGCTGAATTTTATAGCTGTGGTTAGGCAATTTATTAAAAACGATGTGCCACGGCGTGATGGGCACATCGTTTACGTGAATATTCTGTTGAAAACAGGAGCACTGTAATACTGGCAGACTTCTCTTATTGTACGGGCTATGTAAACATGAAGGTTTTGGCTTAAAGGCTAGGGCGTCCGACTCTGACGCTGGGGAAACAGGTTCGAGTCTGGCGGGAGGCTCAAGCACCCTGGCAGCAAGGACATTTGTGAGATCACTTTTACTTATAAAACTATAATTACAGAAGGTATATTCTGGCATTGTTTTACTATTCGGAAACACTTCCGGAGTGATAAAAGTAAAATGGATTATTTGCAAGTGACTATGCTATGTCTGTGGTGCCAATGTGAAAATATTCTGACCCTTCCTGGGGTCATGGTGTAAGAAATTGACTTCCGGTCGGACAGAGGGCGAAAGAAGACAGAAAGTAAAGTCCTCCTTATTCTAGGAGGCTTTTATTACATGTGAGCTATGTTTTAAGTTATTGATTTTATTTACTTTACCTTTTAAAATATGAAGTGTCCCAACGCACCCAACAGCCATGACAATGCACGCTTTCTTCCCGTTGTAGTATGTTACTTGTTGTTTAATGTAAAGTGTTCTGAAAAACCTCTGGTATAGAGTTCGCTATATAAAACTATTTAAATAAGTAAACAGTGAAAGTAAACATTAAAAGAATACAAGATTACGATACAAATTTTACACTGAAATTGTCAGATTACTTTTTTTGTTGCATAGCTGCTTATCTGCTGTACATCTGATTGAAAATAGCTATATTCAAATCTTCACTGGTGCCCGGTGCAATTTCAGTAGCAGGGTTGTGTTTTCTGTTTTTTTTGCTCGGGAATTGCATAACTGGGTTAGTTTACTATACTACCTCTAGATGAACCACCGAAGGCCATCATTGCAACCTGTAGCATTAAAGATTAGCACCTGTATCAAAGCCACTGCAAAATGAGGCATCAATGAGAGATTTACCCAGAGGTCCTTCTGCGATGAGGCAATTCGGGAGCCCTGAATTTAAACAAGCATTTGCAATTCAATAGGTCTCGCATTTACGTGAGTTTTAGCTATTGGCATTGTAAATGACAATGACTTTTATTTATGTTTTGGTTTTTAAAATGTAAATAAAAGGCATTGTCGTTTACAATGCAAAAATCTTAAACTTGCGTAAATGTGAGACCTATTGCATTGCAAATGCTTGTTTAATTTTGTTGATGTGGAAGAGTATCAACAAAAAACACTGGCAACGGCAAAATGTCAGGTAAAGTATTTGAAAGGTGAGACCTATTGGCTTTGCCAATGCTTGTTCTTAGAAAGGTAGCAACACATCCTATGGCTTACAGTACGCTCCTGGAACAGATGTAATTTCACGAATGGTGCTCTATCAGGGGAAAATAGTATTGTTCTTCTTCCTACCTCCAGAGAGCGCACTTGGAAATAGTTAGACCAGTGACCGTAGACATAAAAGAAGGACGCTTTGCCAGGCCCTGTCTGGGAACTCGCTTGTGCCCCCTGCGGTCGCTTCTCACAATCACAACCTCCCTCCTCCTGCCTTCCTTCTCCCTCGGTCTTGTCCACATCACGTGATTCACCGCCAGCCAATGGGGGTGCGAGAGGCCGGAGTCGTCCCTGCGGCCGCCATTAAAGAAAGGAATCTGTGAATTCAAAATGAGAAGCGGATGGCTTGCCAGAGGCGGCCAGTGGCTCTAAAAGCAGAGCGGCGGCCACGGAACGCAGCCTCGGCGGATATGAGGCCTAGTGGAAGCGAAGCCTGGTCGCAGGAGTGTGGGGCAACCCGGCTCTGAGGAACGGCGGTGGCCGTGGAGGCCCGGAGTCCCTCCTCCTTCTTTTACCCCCATCCTCAGTGGCCGGGGACCCCCATACTCCTCCACTTGCGACCGAAGCGGTTGGGATCCCTCTGTTCATCGTACGTCTGCTTCCAGCGGATGCCAAGGTGCTCTAGTTATCTCGCTGACACCCCATTCCCTGGTGGTGGCCGACCTTTTAAATGTTATAATTTATTGTTGGCGTACGGGTCCCCTGGCACACCTTCTGCATAACCCCGTCTGCGTTGGACCCCTTCCCTTTTGTGGCGCCTCTTTTTTGTCAATTCTCTGGAAATTGTGCTGCCCCCTCCTCAGGGGTTACTCGGAGATCTAAGCCACCACCCGGGGGAACCTCGGCCCCCGGGGCTCCTTGTGATGGGCGGCCGGCACCCCCTACGTTGCTGCCTCTACTGTTCCCGGAGGCGGCCCTGAGGCCGAGGGGCAAGGATGAGTTCATGCTTCGTGCCGAACGGGGCCAGCCTAGAGGATTGCCACTCCAACCTCTTCTGCCTGGTAAGTGAAGGGGGGACACGAATGAGGGGGTATCTTGTTTGCTGCTCTTCTGATCTCTTGTGCCTGGTTACTTTAGAGCCATACTTAGTTGGGTCTAGCTTAGAGGACTCTTCTCTGCCTGTTGAGTCTGACGGAGGTCGCATAAGGAGTGAGCATGTCTAAACGTCTATTACCCATACCCCAATCGTTTCACCCTTGTAGGTCTAGCATGAGTAACAACCGGGGGCTTACTCTCGAGACAACCCATGTGGCCCGGTGAGCCTTTGGGAAGGGATCGACACCTGTCCCACATACACTTAACTAACTCTTCTATTTTGGGTCATGCGTGATTGACTGCCGCTCCACATTTTATCTGCCTGGTGATTTGCGAGAGAATCGTAGAGAACTACCCTTCTAATGACTAGTCTCACTTGAGTCCTGACTGTCAGGATTTCACATTTTGGATAGCGACACTCCAATATGTGTCTGGGTAGATTAAAAGAGGGGAAGCTACTGTTGACAACTGTTTAAGCGATCTGCATCGCCTAGCTCATACAACCACCATGCCTGCTCGCTTAGTAGTGAGAACACGTGAATTCGTCCAGAAGTACTGTTCTTTTCGCCGACATTTGCAAGCAAATCACTTCTAGGTGGGTCTGCTTGGAGGACTGTTTAACCTGTAGTGTCTGATGAGTGGGGTCTGAAGCAGGCACTTGGGGTGGGTGTTCCATTTCAACCTACTTTGTCAGGCTGTGCTGAAGACCGTTTGAGGACAGTTACTTAGCAGCTTTGCGCCTAACGAGATGGGTGGGAACATTTTGGGGACGAGATCCCAAACATTCATGAGTCTACTTACTGCATGCGTCTCTGGAATAGTGGATGCTGTTGTGCAGGCTTGATGGATAGTTAGTTGTGCCATTTGCCTGCTGTGCCATTTGTCTGCTTGAGTTGGTTACTTGCTATTTAACATTGGTAGTGGGACAGAAGCCATTTATCCCTGGTAGTCTACCTAAAGCAGCACACACTGGTCTTCTTCTGTTTTGCTGTGTCCATTTATTTAAGGCGTATAGAGGAGGAATGTGTGTCGGTGGGAGGCAGCAGTGGCGTCCTTGAGTTAACTGGTGCCTTGATGTGCATACATACTACATGAATGACGGTTGGATCTGTATCGAGATTAGGAGAACTGTATGAAGATTTCTTCAATTGTGTGGCCTCTCCTTGTTTTAACATGGAGCACCTGCCTTATTTTACTTAATGTCTTCAAAACCCGTTAAGCGGCAACTTGTGTTGATATCTTCTCTCACTACTTTTTTAAAGTAATCCAGAATCATTGCACGCTAATTTACATTCGAATTTCTGGATTAACACCACCAACCAGGATCCATTCACCTTTTATCACTGTCATTTGGGAAATCCCGGAGACGCGGGATTAGTTGGTACTCCTTATTGTTTTGTTATTAGAGTAGAGGACGATGTTCTGAAGGCAAACCTAGAAACGTGTATTATTTCTTGCCCACTTAACAGTGGAACACCCATTTTATGTTGGGCCGCTTAACGTTGTTACTGCTGGTAGCAGTTAAATCGTGTTTTTGTTTTTTGAACTTTTATGTTTGAAATCCAGGGTTCCTATCCGGCATTGTCACCTGTTGACTGACCAAATACTTCCACAGTAATCTGCAAAATAGTTAATCATTTAATGGCCATCTAATTCCAATCCTGATTTTTAAGAATACATCTTCAATGGCCCTGTTTGTTGTAAATGTTTTGTTCCTGGTTGGCAAACCGAGGCTAACTTTCTGTCCTGTTTTGAGCATGATTTTAGTAACTTGGGAGTTTGGCAGTATGCCTAGTGGTTGGTTGGTTTTGTGCCACGTATTTTTATTTTTGTGTGAATGAAGATTTAATAGTTTGGAATCACTTGAGATTTGCATGTTGAGTGAACCCAAGGAGTCCAATTGTAGTATACATTTTTGTGAATAAAGTATATTTTGTTTTCTACAGTGGAACGCTGCATGCACATCTTCGGCTTGTTTACATGTTGGCAGTTAAATGCAGGTCTCCTGGTTTCAAATTTGTTACGTTTGTGAGGGGCAAATTGATTAATATTTTACTTCTAGCATGTCAAATGTGGAGATCGATCGGGAGTACTGAATATGCAGGTTTGAGCAGTAGGCCCTGTCAGTGAACATGTAATCTAGTGTTTCTGGATCGTCAATGATTCAGAGGCCTGGAAACCTGCACTGCATTCTAACCACCACATAAGGAACAATTTGACGACGAACCTGTCTTTAATTAGAAAGATGCATTGTACGAGAAAGGTGTGCTGTAAGCTATCTGTTGCAGGAAGCAAGTCGTACTCCGGTGTAAATTATTTCACCGTCGGCCATAGCTTGTGCAGTAAGATGCGCATGTTTTCCACAATCCCCCTATCCCCTGTAGTACGAGGCTATCCATGTGTTAGCATGCCAGCTGTTACTAAGCGTGCACCGTGTTACACGTTGAAATATCTATTGTTGCGTTCAGAGTAATTCTAGTCAAGGAATGGGATTCTCCCAAGCAGCTCATCTTTCTGGCCAATAGTAAAATGGTAGTGGTATTTTTCTGTTATACTCGAACGGTTTCTTAGCCAATCTTCCTCCCCAGCATTGTAGGTTTGATTTGCGTAGTTTCTTCTTTCTCTCCACCCCCCCCCCCCCCCCCTTCCCTTTTCTCTAGCCCTGCCTCTTGATAAGCAGTCATGTAAATATCGTGGAACAGGTTTTTGCGACTCTTGTTTTTAATAATTGGTCAAGTGCTCCACTTACGAGACTTGTATTTAGGAGGCCGTTCTCTAAATAGGACTCCTCGGCTCCGTGTTAGTAATGAGTTTGTTTTTATGCGATTTTTGTTGTCTGTAGTAGGCAATTGATTATTCATCTGTTTTGTGTACATGACTGTTTATGTGTACATGACTGTTTAATACTTAACAGTGACTCTAAACTCTTCAGATAAAGCCACTGTTTTACTTTTACGTTGGTGTGCACTGCTCGGCTTTATATTGTTAGTCCTGTAAACACTATAGTGAGTTATGTTGTATTTTGCATTTGAGATTGCATAGGCATTCGTTTTGCTGAATGCAGAGTATGGTTAGTTAAAGAGTTTGTCTTTTTTTTTTTTATGCAGTTTGATGGAATGTAAGGACAAAATAGGTATGTTTTGTACACTCTTTCCACCCTTAACTGTAAATTAAATCGTTCATTTCAAGTCATTTTATTTATTGATGGACTCTTCCAACAATAACCTTGCTTTGTTTTCTCTGGCAGGCGGATTTATCGGGGATTAAATGGAAACGGTACGTATGGCAAGGTCCAACATCGGCGCCAATTCTCTTTCCAGTAACAGAGGAGGATCCCATCCTGAGCAGCTTCAGTAGATGTCTCAAGGCAGACGTGCTGAGTGTTTGGCGCAGGGATCAGAGACCTGGCCGTCGAGAGCTTTGGATATTTTGGTGGGGCGAAGACCCGAATTTTGCTGACCTTATTCATCACGATTTATCAGGTAATCGAGGAGAAACACAACTCTGAAGTCTTCCTACATTACTTCCGATGCTTTATTGCCTGTGCAGTGTATTAGAAGCTCTATTTCAGATCATTTACTACATTCCCTGAGTGGTCCTTTGAAAGGTCGATATTACGTATTTTGTATGTTTTAAAGCTGTCTTGCAGATGCAGGTACCAAAGTAACTCAATGTAATTAGTATTGAGTTGTAGTGATATAACGTTTATAGAAGTCTGTTCCTTGGAATGTTAGCGGCCGATGAGCGTGGTCTTATTCGCAATGTTTTTAATTTACCAATACTGTTCCTTGTATAAGGTTTACTGAGATTACATCATTTTAAGGCTTGGCTAACCGGTTTTCTGTCATTCATGCTTTGGATGGAGGTTGTGATTGTACCTTTATTAAACTTACTGTTTTATGTTGTTGACTTGAAAGAATAATGTAGGTTTGCAAATGTTATATAAGAAACTATTGTTACTGTGTAGTGCCAGCCAATTCAACATCAGTCCTTTTTGTCATTCCATCTGAGATGTTGTAAATGAATATAGGGAACTTATAGTTGTATATTTTAACAAACACGTGTCATTTAATCATTAATTTGATGCCAGCTTCATTCCAGATCGAAGACTAGTCATAATTTGGAAGTAAGCATACTGCCCTCTTCCCCCCCCCCCCCCCCCCCCAAGGGCCCTATTCCAGGTGTGCCTAGCTGACCCCGATCTTGCTTCCTAGTCCAACATTAAATTTGTATTTTGCATGTTTCAGTTCTTGCAATACTTAGTACACAAAAACTACTTAACGGAGCGTTTTGGTGTGGGAGATTCATAAATTAAGATGTGCACTTTTTGTCTGGCACACATTGCGACCCATATGACTATCTGAATTGGTCGAAACGTCAATATGTTTATATGAGCTGTCTGAAATGGAGTTGATTTGATGAAGGACTGATGGATATATATATCTATATCTATCGCTTGGCCCTTATGTTAGGTTCTTAATGGTCAAATGCAAGTTTAAAATCTGCAAGTAAATGTGAGAGGAAGCTGGGTTTTAGACAGTTAATGCATTATGATGTAGTGTTCTTTATAGAGGTGTGTCTTGAACTATTTCCTGAACTGGAGCAGCGTTGGTCAGTCCTGATGTATAAAGGGATGTTGTTCCATATCTTGGGTGCATAGATGACAAAGACCTGTTGTCTGTCCAAGGCAGGAGTAAACATTTTTTTCTAGAGCGGGGAGAATACAGATGTTTGCTCGCAGCACGTTCTTGAGGCCTATTTCTGTAAAAGCGTGTGAATTCCTGAAACTCGTGAATCTGCAGCAATTTAAGGATATATAAATCATGAGCATTTCTGTGACCTAATGGATTTGGGTCCTCTGTTTTTATGTTGCCCATAACGTGTTTATGCTGATTTTCTTTTCCTAGATGTATTATTATGCATCTAACACGTTTTTACAAAATGATTCCCCGAAGAAACCGTATCTAACGTTGCACCATAGTTTAGCAGTTTCTTTTTATGCACATTTTATTTTGAAAGTAAGCAATCAACTGTCTTGCTTTCAGGCTTGTGCATGTATTTGCATATAATCTGTGAGAATTGTAAGTAGCATAACATTATAAAATTTTGCAAACCTGAATAAATCTTGTTATGCTGTAAGGATTTGTAGAGTGCATATCACCCGAGGGGTTTCCAAGGTCTGGAGTAGATGAATAAGGCAATCCGTGGGAGTTGAGGTAGGCAGGTCGAATGTTGTGGGTGAGCAGTTGGAATTCACACGGCTTCTGAAATGGTAACCACTGTAGCTCTCTGAGGTGGGATGTGATGTGTATGTTGCAGGGGATGAGGAGGATGAGTCCAGTGACTTTCTGGGGCATTTGAAGTTTTTGAGTTGATTTGTGATGCCGGCATAGTGTGTTACCGTAGTCTAGTCAGCTGGTGATGAGGTCCTGGGTGACATTGCTTCTGGTGTCAGTGGAAAGCCAATTAAATATCTGGCGGAGCATAGGTAGGATGGAGAAGCAGAAGGATGTGCCGGTCTTCACTTGTTTTACCATCGTGGGTCGGTCGTCACAAATGACACACAGGTTTTTGGCATGGGGGGTGGTCATCGGGAGGAGGAGTTCCATGAAGATCTCTTGTTCCCGCAGATCAGGACTTCAGTTTTATCTGTGTTGAATTTCCGGCAGTTCTGTTTCATCTAGGTTGTTGCAGGTGTTGAAGTTGGTCATGGTGGCTTGGTCGTTGTCTGTGAGGGAGAATATAATCTGGGTTTCGCCTGTGCAGCAAACCATGTACATTCCGTGAGATTTTATAAAATGGACGAGCAACGCAGTGTAGACATTGAAGAGGGTAGGGAGGACTCAGTGATGATCCTTGAGGGACTATGCAGATGAGTTTCTTGGTTTCGTGATGGAGGGCGGGAGCCTGATTTGCTACATTCTGTTGGAGAGAAAGGAGGCCAGCCAGATCGGGGCGGGTCCATTTATTCTGGAGTTGTGGAGTCTTGTAATGAGGGTGCTTTGTTAGACTGTATTAAAGGCTGCTGCGAGGTCGAGTAGTACGTGTGCGGCAGTTTTTCCTTTGTCCATGATGCTCCGGATGTTGTCTGTTGTGATAAGTGATTTCCATGTTGTGGTAATTGCGTTACCCAGACTGCAAGATGTCTAGTAGGTGGTAGTGTTCGATATGGTTGGAGAGTTGTTTGTTTGCTTTTTCCATAACTTTCGATAGGCAGGGTAAGAGTGAGATGGGTGTGTAGTTGCTGTTTTTTTTTTTTGGGTCTCCCATGTTTTTTTTTCCTCTCCAGAAGAGTTGTCATTTCTGCATGTTTCCAGTTGTTTGGGAGGGTTCCACTTTGGATGAAGATGTTGATCATGATGGGAGCTGATCAGAGGTCCTCTTAAGTTGAGGATATGGTGAGGGTAAGGTTGCTGGTGCCCCCGCAGTGCATTGTTGTCATGTTTACACTACAAACACCGTCCGTAATGCAAGCTGGGTTCAAAGTACATATTTTCCATAGGGTTGTCACACTGATAGTAAGATATGTTAATGAACAATTTATACAAGCAAACGTGAGAACCTGTTGACCGTGGGCCCAAACTGTCCTGGGAATCAGGCCATAGGCATTCTATACCCCTGAAAGCACATCACTATCCAATTTTGTAAGCCTGTATTTTGTAAAAATTTTTTTGTAGTTAAACGATCATGTTTATAAACAAAACCACATGTAAACAAGTGATTTTGGTATATTCCAGTGCAAAGTAGAGTTCCACAAAGTGGTAACCACAATCTTAATCCATGATCACTGAAATGGTGGTGTCAGTGACATGCATGCTTGTGGTTGGTTTGTTCAGTAATCGCACACTTTTGTTGCTTTTTAGTGCATTTTGGGATCTGGCTGACTCGCTATTTTTGTTAGATTTTGTATTTTCTTTATTAATTCATGTAGGATTTTGCTTTGCGTTCATGTATTATTTCTGGACTACATTACTTTGTGATGTCACTTGGTTTTAAGTTAAAGGATTTGAAATGTTTGAAACTTGCCGGTATAGGCTTTTGGTTTCAAATACTACCATCAGTATATTGTGTGTGTGTGACACCCCCAAATCTCTACTTTTCTAAAATGTAAAATTTTTTCCCCCTTCGGAGAATGTCTATAAACCAGCTGTTACATAGATACCCAGATAAAAATACGTTTTGAGAATGGTTTGATGTTGGTCGCCAAGGAACCAGTTACATAATTGCAATCAGTTGTGGTAGAGGTATGCTTTTAGGGTAGGGGAAAGGCTTCAGCTAAAGTTATTAATGTGAAAGTTGTTTTTTACGTCTCACCTATGTACATGTTTAACTGTTTGTTGAAAGACCTATTTTGTACAATACCAATACTTAAGACTGGGTCATGAGTCAGCCCATTGCTTAATTATGGTTATTTCTTGTGAATCTCAAATTCTTGCTTCCTACACAGTGATTTCCTTCATGCTACAGTGTGTGTGCCCCCCCCCCCTCTAAATTTGGGAGCAGAGCTTCTTTGCCATCCTTTTTTGATTGGATGGTTTGTTTTATTCCACCACTCTCATTCAGCAACCTTTTTCCTATAACATTTCATAGCAATGCATTAATTCATTTTCTTTTCTCCCTTGTGTATGGCTTCCACCATCAATCACATCTACCATTACCCCACGTACTTCCTATGTTGCTGCACTTGTCTTTCGATGCTTCCAAACCCCTTTTTTCTCTTTGGCTTTTCCAAGGGTTTTTGCTTGGCAGCTAGGACTTGTTAACAGGCCTCTCCTTTTGTTATAGTTTGCTTCCTCGTACGTTTTTATTGAATAATTTACCGTTCCAAGATGGTTGACTAATGTCTTCGAACGGTAAATGAAATGTATCCTGCATAGGTGCCATGCATGGTGATGCATTTAACGTTTACATTGCAATGCATGGGGCAGCCATTACATTTCTTCTTTATGACGATGCTGTTCGCCATCATGACAAAACCTTTCAAATGCAAGACATAGCTTTGCCACTTGTTATAGTTTAGTCACCCAGCTGTTGGTCATAAAATATATACTTTCTCGTAGGTGTAGTGATCTGTTTTTGGAACTATTCTGAGCTGACATATAACAGAAGGAGCCGGTTTGGTACAATTGTAACATGCTGTTTTACTGCAGTGTACTACTGTTCAGCACTAACTTTAATTTAGTATCCCTCCCACTTTGGAGTAATTTTAACAATTTGAGCAAGAGCATCAAAGTGCTCTTGTGCTTAGTTATCCGCCTACTGGTAGTAATGTTTGCACATTGCCATGTAACAAAGTATCCTACCACCCCTATTCTTATTTCATCTACCATCCTGTCTTTTAAAAGAGCGCTTATGCTTATTCTTTATGGATCCTCACACACCCTATTGGTTTCAAGTTTATTTATTTATGATCTTGGAACTCCAAAGAGGTCCACATAAACTGAATGGCCAACAAAATTGTTGTTGTCGTGTTCCATCATCCGGTCGCACCTCCATCCCTAAAACCAGGGCGGGCTTAAGCATATCCAAGCAAAGACTTTGAACTAGTTTTTACCCCTATTTCCATTTTATTATTGGGTGCCGCTGGTATGATCAACTGCTCGTTGGGTATTTTTTCAGGGGATGGTTACTACCCCATAGCCTACTGCTGTTGATGTGTTTCACCCCTTCTAAACAGCTGTGTATGCGTGTGTGTGTCTTTTTTACAACAGCGTAACATATCAGAACTGGATCACGCAAACATTTTACTATCTATGATTTAGTAATTTTTGACCAATAATGTATTCCTCTTCAACCATGACCTGTATCGACAAGACTGGGGGACTACCATGGGCATATCCTTTTAGCCAAACTACGCGAATGTCGTGATGGGATGGTAGGAAAAGGAGAGGGCTTGGAACACACAATCAGGATTACATAGATAAAACTATTTTATGGGCCAGATTTATTGATGACTTATTCATAATTTGGAACAGTACAGAAGGAGAATTTATGGACTACTTCAATATACTGATTGTGAATGATGTAGGACTACGTTTCACATGCTCCACGAGCACAAAAGGCATCGCATTCCTGGATACATGGATATACACTGAAGGTGATCAAATTCATTCAACTCTTTATCAAAAAGAAACCTTACAAACAGAATATTACATGGCACGAGTTTTCATCCTAAGTCTCTTTTGGTGAGTATCCCCTACGGGGAGTTCATGAGAATGAAACGTAACTGCTCAAAAGAAAGTTATGCAGAGGAAAAAATAAAGGAAACCTCAAAGACTGAAGTCAAGAGCCTATAGAGAGACCACACTGCGCAATGGCAGACTGAAAATATGCTAGAAGACACAAACTGAAACTCTTAATCGCCGAAAAAGCGATAAGAGGCCGAACCGCCAAGATGTATTATAACATACAGCAAAGAAAGTGGACTGATTATAAAAAATAAATCCAAAAATATTGGCATTTAATAGCTAACGATCTGGACATTGGGTCCTTACTTGGATCACATCCTTTAGTCACATACAGGAAAAACAAAATCCGTGAAAGATTTAATTATGCAAAGCCATTTCCAAGAAGAACCACCAAATAACTGGTTACTAAAACGGGGATTTGTGAAGTGTAGAGCATGCAAAGGTTGCAAAATTGGAGAAAACCGCAAAATAATATAGAACTTCCAAGGGAACAAAATTGAAATTCAACAAACGATAACATGCTCTACAAAGTTCGTAGTATACATCATTCAGTGCAAATATGATATGCAATACATGGGAAGTACAATCTGTATGCTCAAAAAAAGAATACTCGAGCATATTAGAGCTGTAAAAAACAGATACATCCTATGCAACAGCGAAACATATGATGTGTCCAAACCGTGACTGGAGAGCGATGCGTTTCTTTGGAATCCACGCCATAAAAAGCAATGAGAGAGGAGGCGATAGAATCAAGAAATAGTGCCAAACAGAATCCAGATACATAATCGGACTACGATCAAAGACCCCTCATGGGATTAACAATGATGAGGAGTAATTTTGTACATCTGGACTGATCACCTCTGAATGTCAACAAATTGACTGCACAGATAGGGAACACATGAGAACAGTTGTAATAGAAAGTATCATAAAGGGCACTAATCCCGATGAAGCAGGAATCACATGAAGCAGGAACAATGGATGTGACCATATCTAATAAAACAATTTAGATTTACATATTACAATTAGAAAGAGACCCTAAGGTTGAAGACACGAAAAATAAAAGATTGAATTGGTACAAACCGTAGAATAATTTAATAGAGCAATTTTGAATCTATAATGAGTTGTAAAAGTACCTAATTGTGAAATATAATCGAAGTCAGCGGAAATTCTGAGACAAAAACTTGTAAATATTGTATATAAATCCACACAATGTAATAAGTGAACTGCGTTTCCCACAATGCCACGTTATAGGCAAACTGTGTTTGGTATAAATAGTGAAAGAGAAAAAATACCCACTAACCGTGACAAGGGTCTCGCAAGGGCTGAAACGCGTTGGTGTGAGCCAGTACTGCTGAAAATAAAAGCTTAAGATTGGATTTGTAGTGCGTCGCATCTCTGTTTGTGAAAATCAATCCAGGGCTTGGATTCAGCCTCACCGCGATTGCACCCATCTTTGAGCGCGCTGCCAAGAGGATCCGATTTGTGTTGAAATCTATAATTCAAACAATTAAATATCCTTTTGCTAAAACCTTTTTAATGTAGAGCTTCGCTATCTTATCTATTGTTTTTGGTCACTCAACTGTCCTGTGTGAGGACAAGGACATCAGTACATAAAAGACATGCATTAGTGTGAGGCAGGCCTACTTAACCCCTTTGACGCGCATGACGGAACGGTTCCGTCATGCACGTCGGTTGCGCTGTGCGCATGACTGAACCGTTCCTTCATGGCCCCGCCCGCGCACGGAACCTTCAGCGTGGCGCGGAAATCCGCGCCGCGCTGAAGGGGTTAACTGTCTTTTGGCTCGTGACTCAAATCGGTTTCGGCTTTAACCAGATAGCTAAACACAGTAAAGTGTTCAAAGCTTGATAACATCACTGACATAGTCACGGCTAATTCATAATGGCAAATAAAGTTGGATGTGCTGGGTGGAACTCTTGACAATCTATTTACACCCATTATTGAGCCTCTGAATAATGGGATAATGTTTAATCCCAAAAGATCCCTGAGCCAGAGAGGTGTGGCTCACTGGTTAGATGTGGAGAGGTGTGGCTCACTGGTTAGAGGCGGCCGACCCGTAAGCAGAGAATCGACCAGGGTTCAATTCCCGACGCGGCAGGGTCGTGGACCAGGGTCAAAACGGACTCGCTAATTCTCGCCTCGGTACCTACTCTAACCAGGAACACACTCGGCAACTCTGGGCATTAAGCTTGCCTCATCTCTACAACGGCCCCCACAGACGCCGGGGATGCCTGGTTTCACCTTGGAGATACCCAGAAAGGGACCATCTCACAGGGAAAACCAGGACTGGTTCCCCAGCGGTCTTCAGCACCAGGATACTCCATGGAGTCACAGTGCGCTTTACAAGTACACTTACATTTACATTTAACAGCCCTTATCAACAAAACCAGCCGAAAGTCAGAATATACTCTTTAATAGTATTGGTTAAACCTCTCCAGAGTTGGTAATTCTGTCGCCAGTCTCCATATTAACCGCCATTACTGTGTTCTCTTCAACTGGCTTCTCTCATGAGCCAGGTTAATGTCCTGCCTAAGTCACTCTCACTCCTTGTATTATTTAGCCACCTCCTCTTTGCCTTAAAGGCCACTTCTCTATTTGCCATTTCTCTGAATTCTGCCATAGGAAGATTGAATTATACAACTGCCTGTCCACCCTGATCAGTTTAAGACTTATTTACTAAATCCATAAAGTTTGTTCCTTGTTTGATAAACTGTCCTTGCAGTGTTTTTAGCATGCCAGCCTGCTTTGGGATGTCCACACACCTATGAAAACATTAAGTGCTTTCGATATAGTGTGGTAATGTGCAAATGAGCACTGATTTACGTCGAAGCATTTTGCAGTAGGTATGCATATATCGTGCCTAAAAACAGTCCTCCAGGACCTCTAATGCAAACTTCCAGGATCACTCCCCAATATGTGCTGGTAGGGCAAGGTGGAGTTTGAGTGAGGAGTCTTTGGACAGTGTGCAGTGCAGGTGCTGTATCTCAGGTACTCGGGGCAGTACGTTGCTAGAGCATAGCCAGAAGTATATTCTGGATAACATACCATGTACGCTGAATAATAATGGGACTACTCTTTTTTAGGTCTGGCCTTAACTAAGACCTTTTTGATTTTACAAAAATTTGTATAATGCACTTACATATAGGACTTTGAGCCACCTCTCTTTATCCACTGTTTGTCATTCACGTTTTCACTTCCACCCACTACAGCAAACACTAAGGGGCAGTGAGTCAGCCTATTTAAGCCACTGGTTAACATCACTTGGAGTGTTGCATTTTGCGCTCTTCCCAAGGAGCACATAGCACACAAGTTAGTTCCCTTCATTGGCAGTGTTTTTGTTTTTACTTTCGTGTTACCTTTTTGTGTCTATAACCTGATGTGATAGCGGGATGTTTCTGATGCACATTCCATCTCCTGCTAATTCTGTTGTAAATTATTTTGGGTGTTTTGCTTTTCTGATACAGCTGCGGTTTCACAGCATACCAAATTGTGTCTATTTGAACTGTTATGTACTAAGTTAGTCTCCTTTAAAAAAATATATATATTTCATTCTTGCTGGCTTTTTTTTTCCCCTTCCCACTTTCCTTCTTTCATTTCCTCCTTATTAAAGGCGAGAGACTTTTAGACCGTGCCAGACCGATTGGCTGTTTAAGTAGTTTCCTTCAGTGCCAGGGAGTACTATGGCAATGCATGTGTGTTTCTTTTTTTTTTTTATGCCAGAGTGATGGTGGCCAACACCAGACCTATTGACTTTGCCAGTCCTTGTTTGTGTTGTTCTCCATGCATCTGTTCCTGCACTTAACTTTTATTTTTTTTACAGCTTTTTACTATCAAGCTTTGCTTGCTGGTCTTTGGGGTTTCAATATAGACCTAGCCCTCCATCTTCGATCCATCTGAAGCAGAATTTCTGTGGAATGCATCCCTGGCTGCACTTCACATTAGGACTTTAGTGGTGGCACTAGACTAGGAGTCAGGTTGATATTTCTCAGAAATTTCCACTTTTCCACAAGACCAAGCATCCTTCTGTGCCTGGATGTTGTACACTTAACTCTGATCTTATTGTCTTTAGTTCACTCTCTCTGCTCTAGAGGCTTTGCCTCTGTTTGAAATGGACCCTGAGATTAATTGGAAGTAACTGTAGCAAGAATGCATTGGAGGGGATTTGTGAATAAGTTCAGTGCATGGTGATAAGGAGGGATGGTAAAAAATGAATTGGCCTAGAACCGCTGTGCTTCCCTTCTTTTGAGGAAGCGTAAGTGGGAAGCAGTGGACTTGGGGAGGTTAGGGTTTAATGTCCTTGCAAAGTAAGTTGAGCCTTATCTGGGCCATGGAATTATCACCTGATTGTGGGTGGGACTTTTCCTGATGGATCATTTAGTAGAATACTATTCCACTGGTCTTTATAAGAAAGGCATTGTGAGCAACTAGTGTATTGTAGTGTTGTTTTCTTTGGGCTAGCCACTACAATTTCTGACATTATTTAAATCTCTTAATTAGAGGTGCTGGCTTGTAAAATAGATAGCCCTTTATGCATGAGTAAGGGCTAAGTGTAATGTACGAAGTACTCTCTCGTATACTTCATGTCATAGCCAGTGTATTTATTAACTTTCCATGTCACATCCCTCTGGATTTCGTGCTATAGATATATGACCAGGGTACTGTTTTTTGTTTCTCTCCACACCTGTTTAGTTCCATTGTAGTCTACTTTAGTTTGGAATGGGGCCTTGGATTTCAGAATTTAGTATTCATTAACATGCATGCTTAAATAATTCAACCATGACGGTCTGGAATACTTTTTTTTTTTTTTTTTTTTTTTTTTTTTTTTTTCTCTTTCTCTCCCTCCTTTTTTTGGGGATTGTTATTCAAACGTTAATAACTTAAAGTTGGTAAGATTCAAAGCAGCATCCTTTTCCTTGCACCAAGTTATTTTTTGTGGTATAAACCTGCCATAAAAGATTGACGTTTAACACATGCATATCCTCTGGTCTTGCTTTTAGCGCACTAATAACGGATTATGTGTGGTGGTAGGGGAAATTCCAAAAGTTTAGTTTTGGTTCATGTTGGGTGCCTTTGTCATTTATAAGGCACAAATTCAAAATGCCAGCTTACAAATGAGCCTGCTTAAACAGTGTTTAGAGGATCTGTGGTGTCAGCGGTACAAATGGAGGGGTGGGGAGTTGGAATCAAAAACAGTTTTTCACTGAAAGCATTCCAGTCCTTCCTTGGTTGCAGTATCCTTCCAACCTGTTGGAAGGAGTGCCTTTAATCAGGAGGTGCTGACACAATCCACTGTGACCGATGAATCTTTATTATATTGAGGAGCTTATCTGGTGGAAAAAGACATGTTAAGGAACGTGGTCTGAAAACGTTTTCCGTTACAGCAGTTAATCTCCCATGGGTACAGAGCATCTAAGCAGATGCCCACAGAAAAATGTGTGACGAAAATCTTGCTTGGTGTATCGATTATTAAGTCTCTAATTTCTTTAGAGGAACTGAGTTCCTGCCAGGGATCTGTGCACCACGAAGAATGTACAAGATAATTTGCAAACCGCAATAGCCGCCCCAAGGGGCAGCTTAGCACTGAAAGTAAGGTAAGGAGTAAAGAAGTCAGAAGGACGAAGCAAATTGAACCAAGTTTTCTACTGATTCCTGAACTGAGTTTCATCTGCAGTGTGGCATAGGGATTATTATTGCACTCCTTAGGAACTAAATAAGAGAAGGTGTGTGTGTGTGTGTGTGTGTGTGTGTGTGTGTGTGTGTGTGTGTGTGTGTGTGTATGTATGTACATATATTAGTTCCACTCCCCCTTTCCTTGCAGCCTTCAGGAAATCCGCATCAGCTGACCGTGGTGCTCTGGAGGGATGATGAGGGAGGGGGGCAGCACTTCAGAGGTATCTTGGACCAAAATGCAGAAGTATGGTGTGGGACACTGCTGAACGCTTCCAATAGATCTAACAATATCAAGGTGGCACTCTGTCCCTAATCCAGACTTGAGCTAGAGCCCAACTGTGAAAGATAGAGATCATGTTGTTCCAGATAGTCAGTTGCTTATTAATACGTTTCTTCATCTTGGATGCATGTGGGAGAAGTTAGATGTGCCTAATGTTGGCAAGAGAGGCAGGAGCCAATGTGGGATTCTTAAGGGAAGGGAATTACCAGTGCCTGCTTATAGGGGTTGTGGACTGAGACAGTGGTCAAAGAAAGATGAAGGAGAACACTAATAATAGGCTTGTCATTGACTATCATTGCTAAAAATCGAGGGGGACAAGGGTTAGAGAGAGACAGATTTGCATTTAAGAATAGAGTTGGCCGATTTCTCTAAAGTTACTCCCCAACTGAAAGTGCTGTTTGCTACATAAGTGGTGTGAAGAGGAAGTACCCAACTTAAGAAGTCAATTGCAGTGCCATGAAATCCCAAGTGTGTGTGTGTGTGTGTGTGTGTGTGTGTGTGTGTTTGTGTGTTTTTTATTTTTTTTAAAGTTGGTAACCGAGTTCCGGGGTCTGATCACTGCTTTTGCAACCTGAGGGGTGAGTGAGTTGGACAATAAAACTTTTCTTACTGGGCATTTTTTAGCTGGACTACCTTGTTATGGAAAATTCAGCTTGGGCGGCTTTAATAAATTTGTGGTAATATTTCAACACCCCTTCATAACTTTTGTTGCTGGGAGTATAACCCCATCTCCGTTTTTATCGTTCCAAGTTTTTGTATTTCTGCTTTACTCTTACTAACTCTGAGGAAAATCAAGAGACCGAAAGGGATAAGCGAGGCGAGTGATAATTTGTTGAAGTTTTTTTACGGAGCATGTTGATTTGAAGTTGCTGTAGGCCTTTCATTAGCCACTTCAGCAGTGGTCCCCCATAAACGTAACCTTTTAAAGGAAAGTTGTGGCCGCTAAAGTTGTTTTTCTTTAAAAAATAAAATTCTTTTTACTTTCACTGTGATAATCACTCTAGGACTCTCTAAGAGGGTTTGTGTATTGTTTTATCAACTGTTAATTTGTAGAGCTTATAATATTATGACTATAGGCTTGTTTGCCTGCATATGTACACTTCGATAGCCTAGTGCTTATTGTAGTGCCATGCTAATGGGAAAAGCTATAGACCGTAGACCATAGTTCAGGGGAAAAGGTATGCCAGTTTCTGTAGATTTGATCTGCTACATATAAACCGTTCTGACCATGCCAGTGGACCTGATTTGCATATTATGATATCACTGTGTAGGTGTTTAAAGGTCATTATTATTACACTGATGAAGCCCGTAGGCAGGTATTTTGTTCCATGAAATCTCACACATTCCCTTTGTAGTCCTGGATTTTGGTGTGAACTACCCTCTTTGACTAATCGTAGGGGGTAGAAGATTTGATCTGTAATTCTTGCTAGAATCTTTTCGTAAGGACTGACTAAGTTGCCTACCAGGTTCTTGTAATAAAGGTAACACGTTCTTGCAAATGCAGGCACATTCCCACACTCCGGGCCAGCCTTTTTTGTTTGAGTCATGTTTGCACTTGTCTTCCATCCACGACTGAGTGGGGCAGTGGGTCAGCCCACTGAAGGAACCGTCTTTTCCTGTGAGTAATGGCATGTCTGATCACGTGCAGCTGAGTAGTGTCTTGCAGAGATCTGCAAGTACATCCCCTGGGTAGGCACTCCAATGGGTAATCAAACTAAGTTGATTCATGCAAAAGTGAATCCTTTTAAGATGCGTGTTTTTAAATGCTACCTGTGACTCGATGAATTTGATATATGCTTTGAAATGTCCCTGTGGAAAGCTGTACATCGGTAAAACCGAACGGAAAATTAAAACTCGCCTCAACGAGCATAAATCTAACATCAGGCTGAAAGTTGAGAAATCCAACATCGCCATGCATTTTGCTGAGGCTCGGCATTCCATCGCCCAATTAAAATTCATAGTACTTGAAACCCTCACCAAACGAGAAGGGATTGACAATCATAAACTCTTGTTAAAAAGAGAACTTGAATGGATTTATCTGTTACAGACTCTGAAGCCGCATGGTCTTAATGACCGTATTGAGTATAGTTGTTACCTGTAATACTAATATGATGCATTGCTTATTATGTTACTGTTTATTCATGTAATACTACTTCTGTTTTTTGACATTGTCTCTCTGCATTCTCCCCAGTTTGCATTACCTGTACTCTATCTCCCCACATTCTAAGATGGCCGCCACCGTGCATACTTCCGAGTAGTCCTTTGTTTATGTTTACGTTTCTTCACGTCACATCACCGAGTGTTTAAACATAACGAGCACCCGCCCGCACCACACGCAGACCCAGCGACTAAGCGATGGACGGCACGCTTTGCCACCGGTATCTACGAAGTAAGTGTTCTTCGCCCACAGCGCTACAGAACCCAGCATGTCATTGCGCAGCGCGCATTCAACCGACACACGCAGTAATTTCCATTGCACCACCCAGTACCTTCACTCAGTCACTAAAACGTTAGCAAACACACCCGTTTTAGTTATTGTTGCACTTAGTCACATTAAGCACGTATAAATCCAGGCGGTATACCCTCACTGACTCATCCCTCCCTCCCTTCCTCAACAGTGCTCCGTGACCAAGGGCGTCCCAGCCCGAAATGCATAGGAGATCAAGATTCATAGATCTGCTAGTATGGATTACAAATGAACATTTGATATGCCAAACTATATCGAATTGAACTAATTTGCTGAATAAAAGCATTTAAAAACACGCATCTTAAAAGGATTCACTTTTGCATGAATCAACTTAGTTTGATTACCCATTGGAGTGCCTACCCAGGGGATGTACTTGCAGATCTCTGCAAGACACTACTCAG
The DNA here is from genome assembly GCF_964204655.1 of Triturus cristatus. Taxonomy (NCBI): domain Eukaryota; kingdom Metazoa; phylum Chordata; class Amphibia; order Caudata; family Salamandridae; genus Triturus; species Triturus cristatus. The sequence continues at coordinate 931,222,765 of NC_140584.1, forward strand.
CTGTTCATTGATGGTGTTAGGACGGATAACACCACCCTGATTGCGCACCCAGACCTTATTGAACGAAAATACCTTTCACCTAGCTTATGCAGTGCACCACCCACGCCTCTTTCTTTATGTCTGATCACGTGTACATCCAGGTGAAAAGGAGTGTTTCTCAGTAGGTGGTTGAGCCAGTCCTTTAGTTTTCTTCTTTAAAGAGTCCCTTTCAACAAACTTTTTTGAATTTTTCGAATTTTTCTTTTTTTAAAGTTTAGTGCATACACCAACCCCATAGACAGTCTTACTGGGCTTCTTTTTTCAGCTCATTTCATCTTCAGTGCACCTAATCTTGTGCAGTCACTGCCTTTATACTGGGAAACCATAATGGAATGTCCATAGTGTCTCATTGTTTTACATTTCCAAAATGGCCGACACGCTGGTGCCGAACAGAACAGCCATGCTGTAACTTTGAAATGGCAACACAAGCACAATTCCATTGCAAGAGTCTCCTGCTGCTGTATAATTTTATGCCAGCAGTATTTGAATGGCAGCGTTTTAACTTCTCTAATAATTTTATTAACTTATGTTGCGTGTGTTTTATTGTGTAAGTGATTGGCTGCATGTGTTAGAATCAGTGGCAGTGTGCATTTGTGACTGCTGAGTGGCTGAACCCTTTAATGACTGCAGTAACACTTTCCCTTACAAACAAGGCCTGGTGACATGGCCAATGCATGTTTTAACCTCTTCAGTGCCCCGCCCTTTCCCCGCCCTGTGCCGGGTGCTGCATTAGCGGGCGGGGTTCATGACGAGACCATCTCATCATGGGCACTGAAGGGGTTAAGTGGTTAAGGGTTACAAGTTAACAGACTGCATTATTTATATCTTGTTTTTTTTAAACGTAATGGAGAAATAGTTAAAGCTGAAAATGAGCCCTTAAAGATTATGTAGTTACTTCTGTTGATGACGCTGAAAATACAAATTGTTTCCCCTTTTTAGGTCTTGGCCAAGACAGCGCATGTGCTGTTGACTGTGAGATTTTGTTTTCTATATACTGGGCTTGGATCCTTCCCACTGCTACTACCATTAGTTGGCTTAATTGTCACTTCTTTCCTTACTTAATGTTTAGCTGCTATAGTCTTCCTGTTTGCCTATCCGTTGTAACAGTATCACAATACTTGCGTCGTTCCACTGCTTGCTTTTTAGGTCGAGTCTAGTGCAACGCGCTGCTCTATGGAGGTTTATTGTGAGGGCTCAAAATTTCTCCGTGTGGGTCTCACTCCTCCCATGCATTCGATTGGCCTTTGCGTGTGTCTTTCAATAATGAAAGCACGCAAATGGCCAAAGACGAGTGCATATCCCACCTCTACTTCAAATGTTCACTCCCAGGGCGTTTTGGTCTCGGAAGCGAGCAGCGGAGCTCAGTATGCAGCTGCATTCCTTACCGCGTCTTGGATCAGGTTACTAAATAAGCACAGTGCGGTTGCTTTCACTTTAGCGGCTGCAATTGTTTTATTTAACCTGCTGCACCTATCTTTATGGGTTGCTCGCCATATTCAGGATTACAATTATTTATTTATTTTTTTCTTCAATGCGCCGTGCTTTAACATTTAATAATTTTGTTTTTTTTCTATGTGCCACACGCACTGCAGATTTAATATGGTGAGCAGATAATCTGGGTAACTTGAAGGCAAGGTGTTTAATAGGCTTATTAGCACTTTACAGTTGTAGCGTGAACCAGCCCGGAAGGTATTGGAGCGCTTTAATTGAGCAGCACTTCTAGTGGCAGATCGCCGCGCTTTGCTCCTCGGCTCACTTGCCAGAAACCATGACTTCTACAAAGGGCTCTCAACCTGTTTTTCCTCGATTTTGTTTTCCTGTGAAATGGATCCAAAAACAACACTTTGGCTGCAAATCTCTTCAGACATTTTTCTATGCGAACCTGCAGCCGTGGGTTTAGAAGTGAGGTGAGGTGGCGGCAGCTCTTTTTCTCTTCCCTTTGCTTGCCTCATACATGTAAACTTTTCCATTCTCCAGTGTTGTTGAGAATGCGCTCTGCCTCAAAGACTTTCTTCTACGTGCTTTCGCCATATTTTGGACGGCATTCATGGCATTTATATTACGCCTGCCTTATCTCTCCCTTCTATCTTTGCGTCTTTGTTTTTGGCTTTCCTGCTCCCTCCTCGCATTAGGAGCCCTCCCCCACCCTCCGATCAGAAATACAGCTGTGGGTGTCTCAGTGCACGGCGGAGGGCGGAGAGCGAACGCTGAGGCCTTGCACTGCGGCTACCCCCTTTCCACCAGTTGCCAGCCTCAACTTACTTCGGCGGCAGTAAGGGGCGGCATTCTACTATTTTGCAAGGAGCACACCGACCCACCCATCTGTCCTTTCCACGCCAAGGACTAGTTATTGGCAATGTGTGCTCTTTGAGAGCAAGAAAATATTTTTGTGCTTTTTTTTTTTTTTTTTTTTTTTTTTATTGATCAGGACAGCTCCTCAACAATAAGGTTTTAGAAAAAAATACCTCAAAATAAGCATTCACAAAGCCGGAAGGATGGCAGCTTAATACCAGATCTGTTGGCTTTGCTAGTGCTTATAGGATATTGGTAAGCAGCTTGCTTTGGCTGATGTATCTGTGATTAGGTGATGTTCACTTTGTTTGTTTGTGGGTGATGGTAACAAACTTCCTTGGCATGCAGCATTGTTTGTACAAGGGGTGAGGGTACAAGACAGACCATATAACATCTTTTACTCCGTCACAAGATCCTTGTTTTGGGTAAAGATGTTGAGGATTCTATTTTGTTTAGTGGTTCTTGGCATTTAAGAGTCGAGATCCGGAGCACTTAGTTTTCAGAGACCCCCCCTCATGATAGTTAATCTTTCTTCCTAGTTGGCTGCAATAGGCACTTTAGACAACCAGAACCTCCTTTACATGGTGCTGAAATGTTACAGTGCTGTTGACTTGCATCAAGGCACTTGTCTTTCTGTCTGCGATGTGCAGCCTGATTTAGGAATACATTCTTGCCTCAGGAAACCTTTATGGGCACATTCCACAGCTTTTTAATGCACAGTCTGTAGTAATTATATAGCTCGTCAATCCCTGGTGGCACAGCACTCCGGATAATGTTCTGCATGGTTAAACACTTATAAGGTCCCAAAGGCGAGACCTATTGGCTATGCCAATGCTTGTTTTTCTTTGTGTGTTAAGTGTCGTGCGAGTGTGCTAATTTTTCAGCTGGCTCCCTGCATGTACTTCTCCTCCATGTCCCTACCACAATTTGTGTTCGCTCCCTAACCTTCGACTAAAAATAAAGATCTGACGCAGACCCCACTGGATGCATAGGAGCTATCCTCAAGTCTCCCTTTCGTGCTACCTCTCATCAGCAATAAAAATAAACTTTGCTGGCTATGTGTTAGCTCCTTAATTTGTATTACGAAGCCTAGTCACGATACAGTCTTCAACCCCCTCAGTCAGAGGGAGGAGCTCAGGGATGATTTGATGCTAAGGGAGGTATATACTAAATAGTAAAGCTCAGGGTGATGAGGGCAGGAGAGCAGATGTAAGAAAAGTGATTAAAGCGAACTACATGGTTCGCTGAAACTTTTAATGGGGCGACCCTGGACTAGGGGGGGAATTTTTTTTTTCCTGTGTACAAAGGTGGATCACAAACACGCTTTTCCTCCTTGTGTGGGTGCAAAGCAGCTAAACTGTTACAAAACATGCTATAAATCCCGATAATCAATAAACCACATTAGTGGATAGACTTACCCGCGACAGTCGGGTGTCACACCTCAGCCATCCTTGGCATGAAGTTCAGGGGGCAGAGGGATCTCTGCCCTAAGCAACCATCATAGGAAAGAGTAAAAAAAAAAACTGAAAGAAGAGTCCTAAAAGCAGGAAGGGTAGTGATTCCGGGACTAATTATTGGTATATTAATGCCAAATACCTATGATGTACCTGGTATGGTGGATGCTGTCAGCCTCCGTGTGACAGGGACAGATGTTGAGGTCTAATGTTGAAGTGCCAGTGACCCCATTGTGCGGTATATCAACTGGAAACTTGTGGAAAAGTGATGTTTTTGGCATTATAAAGTGTATGATTACTTCCAATGTTGTGGTAAAAAAAAAAAAAAAAAATCTGTGTCCCCAGTTTAGTATTAATGATCCCACACACAATGGTGTGGGTACGGAAGTATGTAAAATGTGGCAACATAAAGCTGGAGGCTCGTAGACAAATGTAGTTCATCCTCATTAAACTGATATGGTTTGAGGGGTTTAGAGGGTGTACAGGAGATGTTCTTATGGGACCATTGCTCAGGCTATTTCGTCGTTCTGGCCATGTTCGTCACTCTAATCTAGATATCTATCTTCGTTCCCTGACAAAGAGTAGTCTAGTGATGTTGGTGGCTGTTAATGTTTGGTTTGTCAAGGAACGTCTATATTAGATCATCAGCTCCATGTCCTTTTTCCAGGAATTGATTAGTAAGTTTGGTGGCCTGCTTCTGCACCAAATGGTGCTTTTGTGCTTCATTAAATGGGTTTTGATCTTGCGTGTCATCCTCCCTACGTGTTGAAGACTGAGTGGACAGAAGACTAGATATACAGGTCGGTCAATGTTGCAATTGGTGTGCTGATTCAATTGCCATGGTCTTCCCCGTGCCTATATCAATTTCTGATGTAGTTCTGGTTTGTGCATGCACACTACATGACCCACATGGGTAGTGTCCCTTCACTGGCAGCAAACTCCAAAGCGTATCTCATCTCTTGGTATTACATGCTCTAGGACTCGTGTGCACCAGTTTGTCTTTCAAACTGAGGCTCCTTTTGAAGGCGAAGAGTGGTTGTGGTAACTACCTTTCTCCTTTGTTCAGACTAGGCCATTTCTTACATACTGACTTTGTGATTGAGCTGAACAGAGAGCAAAAGGTGTTCACGCATACCAAGCGGTCTGAGGGTTCCTTGGGTTGTTTAATTTCAAGTAATGCGTCATGATAATTACGTGCTCTCTTGGCAGGTCTGATTTAGCGACAGTGGATATTGTCTGTTCAAAAGATTAGTTGAGAGCACTTTGGCATATTTTTGGATGCTGAAACAATTTCACAGAAGTCGCAAGAATTGTCTAAATCGGAAATTCTCCCGAAGTGCTCTCGGTTAACTAGTATAGGATAGGGCATTGCTAGCCATAGGTTTTCTCTATAGTTTGGTCTCCAGAAGGTCTGCTGATGGCAAAATATGTAAGCCAAGAGAAGGCAGTTTCTCATTACTGAATTCACAAGTGAAATTCGGGTTAGGATTCAGCAATTTCAGCCAATGGTGTAAGGCAGTGATGGTGGTTGCTTTGCCGCGCAAAATGGCGAAAATATAGTCTATATAGCGCTTCCACATGATATTGGTGTGGTAGGAATTCTCTGGCACCAGAACTTTCTCTGTTTCACATTCATGTAGGTATTGGTTCGCCAAACTGGGAGTGAAGGTGCTACCCATGGAAGTCCCAGATGTTTGGCGATATAGGCACTCTTCAAAGTGGAAAAAATGATTTCCTTGCTAAAGTGGTGCAATCCATAATGAAATAGATGGATGTAAGAGCATCCAAGTTACTCTCCCGCAGGAGAGTCTCTCCTGTAGCCAAGGTCTGGTCCTGCGGAATACAGGTGTACAGAGATTCAACGTCAAAAGACACCAAAAAAATCTGTCTCCACTTCAAAGGTGTCGTCACTTAGGTGGCAGAGGAAGTCTTTAGTGTCTTGCAGATAGGTAGGCATGTTGCGAACCAAGGGTCCTAAGAAGAAATCTACAAATTGGGACAATGGTTCGAGAAACGATCCAATACCTGAAATGATAGGTCTTCCTGGAAGTGGCCTCTCTGATTTATAGACTTAAGGAAGTACGTAGAAATACAGAGTAACCGGGTCACTGATTACACGGAACTCTGCTTCTTTCATGGTTTACCAGCCATTATTATTTTCTTTTTTAATTATCAATTTGATGGCAGTAGTCAGTCTCTTTGCAGGATCATTTTTCAGAGAACGATAGTAACATGTCACATTCAGTTAGTCTGAGACATTCTGTCCTGTAGATGGTGGCATCCAAGATGACTGTGGCTCCACCTTTTTTAAGCTGGCTTGATCATGATAGTCATCTGTGCAGAGAATTTGTTAAGCATTTTGTTTACGTTTTGTCAAGTTACAAAAAGATAGTGATTTGAGACGTCCTATCCAGATTAAGATCCTTTAAAACGGCTTTCTCAAAAGTAAGTACTTCTGAGGGGATCAAGTGGGTCGAGGGTTGAAAGGCCTTGTCTTGCTAAGATTGGTAGTTCGTGAGGGCTGCGTCCAAAATGGTTTTGTATTGTAAGCGAAGTTTAAGTGCAATCTGACCTTTCGGAAAAATGAGGGCAGTTCTTGGTGTTTTTGAAATGATTCTCCTTTTATACATTGGGATGAAACCATGTCCTTTATTCAGTACTCTCTGTTCCTCAGTCATTGAGCGATTGCTCAAAATTACAACTAGGTCATGTTACTGCTGGTACCTGGTTGTGGTGTTCCTTTTGTCATACTCCGAGTATGACAGGGTGACAGAGGAGGGCTCTAGTGTACTGTTACTGCATTCTTTTTCAGCATTTTGACCTGCCTCGGCCCTGTCCTAAATAACAAAAGCTGATTGTAAAAGGGAGGTGCAGAGCTCTGCAATAGTTGTTGGAACGGAGGCACAGGATATGCCCAGGGTGCTGGGCAGGGGGGCAGTGGGGGACCACTGGGGTGGTCCTGAGTACTGTCCACACAATCTGCCTCCTCCTGTGTGGCTGGCTACTGTTCTGTACCTGAGTATGAATCGCTAGACCATTCTTCGGTATTAGAGGAAGAGTAATTGGAGCTGTCCCGGCTTCCCTTTGGATTCAAAAGGTGCATAAATCTCACTGGTGTATAGATACGTTTTCTCCAGGGCAAAACATGAGATCTTTTTTTAATCTGTTTCTGGTAAGTAAGGAATACTTGTATTCTTGTGTGTCTCATCCATGCTTTTCTTATGGAGTTCACTATACAGGCTACAAACCCCTCACTGAGAGGGAGAAGCTCGGGGATGTTTTGGTACTATGGGAAGTACATACTAAATACCCAATAGTAGAGTTTAGGGTGGTGAGGGCAGCAGAGCAGATGTAAGATGAAAGTTATAAAACTAACTACAGGGTTCGCTAAAAAAACTTGAATAGGCAACCCTGGGCTAGGGTTAAAACAGTGGTACTAATTTGCTAATTAAACCTGCTAGTGTATCACAGAGGTCGACATGTTTCTGCCAATGACCCAGCTGGTGTCGCACCTTTCTTCAAGACCTGTGGGTGTTGCTGCTCATGTGGGCTCAAAACAATTCAACAAATAATGTAATAATATATATCTCTGTATCATTGCCGAAAGATTGGCTTTTACTAAAGACTCTGAATTAGCAAATTGTAATGTGGGTCTCCAAATACCTATTTTCATCCTCCTCTTTGTCTACACTACTGTTCAATGACAGGTCCTCACGAAGGATCCCACAAATGAGCGATTTCCCCAATATGTACAACAATACTGCTTCCACCCATCCTGCTTTTAAGTTCTACTGGGTGCCAATGATCGAATTTGCAGGCTTTGCCAATGCCTGTTTTCGTGTGCATCTGTGTTATATTACATCACCGACCCTCTTTCCCCCCCCAAATGGATTTGATTAGTCACCCACTGACTATCCTGGCAATCAAAGACCTTTTCAGTCCAGCAAATATTAGCTTAATGACCAGCTCTCTAAGCTGATGTATTACAATTAGGGCTCCCGGTTTTATGGTATTTATATTTTTGTCATTTCCGTCTGTATTTATCCATATTTATTTTTTACAGATTTTACCTGTATTTATCTATATTTATTTTAGGTTTTGTGAAAAAATGAAGCTGAAAGGTGTATATTTCTGCATTTATTTAACCACTGAACGCCTCACAGGTTTCAATGATATATACACACTCAGGTGGTAAAACATGCACTTGTAAAATATGTACTTTTTAGTATCTAGGTTGTGCAAACCTACTGCTGTTTAAGGCTCTTCATTAAAATCCCTATATATATATATTTTTTTTTTTTAATCACCTTGCCTATCAATCCGCTCACTATTTGCCTGGCAGTCATGACTGACCGCATTTAGAATCATTAAAAAAACAAGCCAATTTCCGTTTTTATCCACATTTAAAAAAAATAGACCGGAAAATAAATGATTTTATGTCTGTATTTATCTGTAAAAACGGAAAACTGTGAGCCTTAATTACATTGTGTGTGGGGTGTGAACATGGAGACTTTTTCAGGGCGAGCCTGGACAGCGCATGCGCTGCTATGTAAGGCATGCTGTATTCAGTTAGGGATTTGAACCTCCACCCACTCTCCGCCCATATTTTACACTGGCTTGTGGTGGTCTTTGTAAATTCTGGCATCTGATTCCTTAATCGCCTTGTTAGTCACTCCTTAGTACCGCCTTGTCTTCATTTCAAACTTCCAATGAGAACTGGCCCTTTTATTTCTGTTGCTACATGGAATGTTTTATTTCCTCAGTAAGCACTACTTTCTTAAATGGGTTTTGCTCTACTGCAGGCACGACGTGCTTTCCTTACATTCCGTACAATGCGTACTTTCACTTTCCAAGCATCTGGGCCAATGGTGGCCCCTTCTTTGCAAGGAGAGTTTGAGCTATTGGCATTGTAAATGACAATGCCTTGTTATGTTAAAATATTTATAGTGCGCACATACATCTTATGGTTTCTTGGCGCTGAATATAGGAATGGCCTGCTGCTTAATTGGTAATTCGTACGCTTGGGAGAACAACCCTGTTTTTAATTGTCTCCTGAAAAGAGGGTAGCTTGTAAACGATCTGATGTTAAAGGGAAGAGTTCCAAAAATGAGGGGCTTAGACCGCAAATCTACAACCAACTAGTGTCATTTGTTTGTAAGTAGGGATAGCAGGAGGTTAAGATGGGTTGAAATTGCGGACGGTACTGTACCTCTGGATAGTAACAAATTCCATGCAAGTACCATAAAGAGTTAAAGATGAGACCGTTTTAAATGCACAGCATTGTGTTACTGAGAGCCAGTGTAGCTTCCTCATTAGAGAAGTGGCACGTTGCCGTCTTGGCTGATGATCAGTCTAGCTGCATGGTTTTGCACCAGCTGTAATCTTTGTTAAGTACATCGGGAGTCCAAAATAGTGAGTTGGCATAATCGATATTACAGATGACCAGAGACAAAACAACCTGTATAAGGGCTTCTGTGGTGAGATATCTACTTATTTGTCTTTTATTTATGTGTTAATTATCATTGTCAAAACGGATAAATAAAAGGCATTGTTATTTACAATCCTAATAGCTTAAACTGTCGCAAATGCGAGACCTATTGCTGCAGTTGCCACCTTCTACTAACAAGCATTTGCAATGCAATAGGTCCCACATTTACAAGGGTTTGAGCTATTGGCACTGTAATTGCCAATAGCTTAAACTCTCGCAAATGCGAGACCTGTTGCATTGCAAAAATATTTTTTTTGTCAAAGCCCCCATGCCACACTTTCACTTGCATGAAAGCAGTGTCCAACAAAAGGTGCGCAGCTGCTATTTAAGTTGAACCGCAGCATGGGTGCTTTTACCTCAATAAAAGCATCTGCTTGTCAAACAACTGCATGGGGGCTTTTACAAAAAAACGCATTTGTTTGACCAACAGATGCATTATTATTTTTTATTCATTTATTTTTTGCAAAAGACTCATGTCACAGTTTAATTTTAATAGTGACCGCGCACCTTTCCTTAGACACGGCTCTTCTAAAGAGGGCGCACGACCTTCGTGAAAGTGTTGCATGGGGGCTTTGACAACAACAAAAATATTTGCAATGCAATAGTTCTTGCATTTTCGAGAGTTTAAGCTATTTGCATTTACAATGCCTATAGCTCAAACTCTTGCAAATGTGGGACCTTTTGCATTGCAAATGCTTGTTAATAGAAGGTGGCAACTGCAACATGGAGGGTGTGATTTCCTGATGGCGTCAAACTTGGGTGAAAAATAGGTTAATGCTCCACATTTTGCTGCAGCCAGCACTCTTGCTCTGACCAAAATCCAGGATAGGTCATTTGCACTCTGAGCACCCTTATGTCACATTTTCCTCTCACTTGAAGATGTTCACTGTCCCAATGTGTTCACATCCATATAGAACCTTGTATTGTGCCTTTCGGGTAAGACTGCTTTCTTCATGCATAACTGTCGCAGGTGTGGTTACTGCCCATGGCGTGTGTTTCTGGCTTTTTTGTTTTGTTTTTGCAGGCCGCATGTATGTGACTTTGAGGTTGTTACTGTAGTTTCCCAATGATGACACTGCTTCCTAAAACCCATTGACTTTTATTAGTGATCTGGTCATGTTCATCCATTCACCTACAGGCAATACTTCACCCTTTGTTCAGATGCAACTTCTCTAGTAGCTTCTTGTTAATTTCCAACATAAAACTGCCATCTAACTGTCTCTCTGGAATCTCATGAGACGTATATGGTATTTCAAACTACTATAACAGTTTGCTGTAAATAGGTTTCCTAAATGTGTTTGAAGAAGGACTAGACTTTGCTTTCACAGGTACTTTTCCCTACCAGAATTACTCTCTGCACAAAGATGGTCTTTCCTCTGATTAACTTACTTTCCCCAGGCAACATCACTACTTGATGTGTTCCTATGTTCCTCTTGATCTTCAATCCTGAAACCATCCCCTCCTATTAAGTGGTTCATGAATTTCTCTCCTTCCTTGTTTGAATGATCACTCTGCTCCTAGATACCTTTCCCCTCATGCACTTAGAACTCCTTTAAACCATTTTACTCTTCAGACTGCCTCAACCCACTGCATAGCTTGTTTTGTTCCCTTTGTAGTTGTGATAATCTCATATAATGTGAAGGCCTCCCATCACCCAAAATCGTTGTTTTTTTTCCTGATGTGTAAACCCTTAGCTTTCCTTTTAGTTTTTGTTCAAAAGCGTGAAACTCGAATGAGGACTTTGGGGGATGGGTTCCCTAGTATAAAACTCGAAATGTTTGAGGAGGTTGCACTAATTGTTGGCTTCACATGAGCCTCTGAGCATAAGACTGTTCTACTTGGACACCATGAGTTTACCCTACAGGAGCAGCCATCTGACAAGAGCCCGCTGCCACATTTTGTTATCAGCCATCTTTCTAACGGTGTCTCCCAGCCTTTTGGGTTGCATGAGACTCGTGTTTGCAGACCAAACCTGGGGACTGTTCATAAATCATACGTAGTTGCACTCCAGAGCAATTATGAACTCTGTTCAAACACTGCTCATACTCTTCTTCTTTAATATAGGCCTTAAATCTTCATTCCTCCATCTAGATCACTCCAATGGAACAGAGAAATCTAAACATCGAAACTACACTGTCCTCTTTACATACTGTATGGTAACCCACTGGTCTTTTTGCTCCCCCAAAACCCATTCTAATAATAATACATTCACTCCAAGTAGAATGAAAAATATCAACTGTAAAATGTGAGATGTGGCCGATTGGACTAACACCCTTATCTTGGGCTCCTCAACCCACTTCTGCAAGCAAACCTGATCAGAAAGGATGTTTGGTATGTTTAAAATGGTAGTCCTCCATCCTACTTACTGGTGAAGTTGTATTTTACACCAGTATCTTTCGAAATTCCACTTTTAGAAAAGTTAAAAGAACAGATAATGGATGGAATGCTGAACACTGCAAACATTCACACCCCTCCTATACCCCCGCCAGTCATAACTCTGGCTTTAATCCATCTTTTCTTTTTCGTCAACACGCTACCCCAGTTTGGACCCAGCCAAATGCAGCACAGTCTTGACCCTGCTCCTCATGGGAACAGTCAAGCTCAAACTGGAAAACTCACGGCCCACTTTACCTTTTCCATCTCCTGTTTACTCAACAACCACGGTCCAATCTAACTGTGTGTATTCAAACTCGCTTGTCAGTCCTGGGAATCGCCATCCTTTCATTTTAGAAAGCCATATTCATGTATGCTTGGGCGTACAGTCATACATGCCCGACTGTAGTCTTCAGTATATGGTTAATCATACGAGATCTGCAAATGTTCATGCGCTATGTTGACTGTTACACACACACAAACTTTCATCACAGTATTGGTACATGGCAGATTTGTTAGTCATCCGGGATACTGCATCCTGCTTTAAGGTGGACCACTTTAACAAGCCGACTAATCTTTTGGTGTTTTTTGTGTTTTTTAAACACCATCTGGGCAATATTACTTTTAAATTAACTTCGGCCTTAAAATCATTAAAATGTAACTATCCCTACAGGTCTAGTAACTCGAATAAACTACTTGATCTAAATGAAATGTATACTTGACTTGTAAGGTGTCGCCCTTTTCTTCATTATTACAAATAAGAGCACCTTCATATAAGTGTTCAGCACTTCTGCTGTAAAAAATGTTTGCTCCATGTATAATAAGTGAGCCCACGTATAAAGTACATATGACCCTTGATTTGCCTCTATGTTCACTAATAGCAATATCATCAGAGCAGGGGAAGGAATTTTTCTTCGTTCATGTTTTAAAACTCACTTTAATAAATATTACTAAAGCATGATGTGTTCCATTAAAATTGTCACAAACCTTTCCACTAACATGCAATATATAGTGTATGAACAATATAAAGTGGGTTTCAGCAAAAATATTTCTTTGCACATTTTTTCTCTCCACAGAAATAAAACCTTCATAATTACTGAAATCTATTTTGAAATGTTTGTACAGTTCATTTATTAGCTATTTCAATGCTGTGAGAAAAAAGGCTGATATCTTACAGCCTTTCATTTCATATGCTTTGCACAGCATCATTGTCACACAGTTCACTTCACAAAATCGTCTAACTTCATGGTCAGATAAAGAGGTAAACAAATTAACGTTTGACCTCTTTCTCTGAATGCAGAGCAAATGTGACAATATAAAAACCAAAATTTGAAGGCATCTTTATTGTACCTTTATTTTATGAGTGAACAGTTGTTGTTTGTCAGCTCTCCAGAACAGGCGAGTAGGCCCTAAAAATAGACTGTGTCTAGTTTAGGCTCGATAAGGGCTATGGATCTGCATAGCTTCTGTATTGCTGCCATTATTTTGCGCAGGGAAGGTTTCCCGTCCTGCTGCCCACATTGCCCCCCCCCTGCCGCCCCCCAGTAATGGATTACCCTATGAGTCAATGTGAGGGAGGGGGAAGGGGGGTGTAAGGGAGTTGGAGAAAAATCCCTACTGCCGACTAATGCGCCATGCCACGCGAGACCCCGAACCTGTGAGGCTAACTTGGCGGGGTTAGCAGCAAGAGTCTTCGGTTTCTGTAGCTGGCCTGGAAGAAAGTGAAAAAAAAGCTCACCTGGTTTTTAACTGTATTTCTGTGTTGCAACACATACCAAGATATGTCAGAATGAGGTAAGCTTCCGGACTCAAACCAGTAAGGGGATCTGTAATTTAGAAATGCGTGGACAAAACAGCCAATTACCCCGTTTTTGTACAAAATGTGGTGATAGAGAATATTGCAACGGCATGGAGGCATTGGCGTGATTTCTTGAGCTTTCAAGAAAGAAAAAAAAAATCAGCTAACAGAGCTCTGTGCTGCTTGTCTGCTTGTGGAGTTTGACGGTCGGTGAAATGGGCACGAGAGAGGAAGATGCCGGCAACAGGACTGTGAAGATGCTAAAGTGTGTGGTGATAGGGGATGGCGCGGTTGGCAAAACATGTCTGCTGATAAGCTATGCGAAATTGCGTGTTCCCAGAGGAGTACGTCCCTACGGTGTTCGACCACTATGCACGGAAGGTTGTAACTTCAAACTAATTAAGTAACTTGTGATTGAGTGTAAACGGAACTTTGCAGTGCCAGGCTGAAGACTGTTAGCAGCCAAAACAAGCCCGGGAGTGATGCGTGCACGCGCACGCAGTCTGCTCGTTTTCAAGAACTGCACTCGTGCTTGTGGCCCGCCGCTGCGTGCTCCCGCAAGGTGGATGCTGCCACAAGCACGAGTGGTGTGCTTGAAAATGACCAGAGTGACGGCTAAAGGCCCTCTAAATCAGTGCATACTCGCTGCGTAGGCGAGACCTAACAAAATGGGTTAGTCCCCTTCATCTCTAAGGGAGCAGGTATCTAGATTTCTGCAAACTCTCATGAAAGGCAAAATTGCAGGAAAAACCACAAGAGAACTGAACGGGCACAGTCACAGGGGAAGACTTGAACCTATGAGCGGTGGTGTGGTGGGCCAGCAGCAGAGCTTCGGGGGAGAGAGCCGGTCCCTGACCCCAAAAATAACCCAGTCCTGACGAAACTCACCTTTTGACCAAGACCTCCAGAAAACCAAATTGCTCACTTTTGTGGTCATCACAGTGACGTCTTGACGGCTACTACCAATTGGTGGTCTGCCATTCTAGTTCAGAGATGGCTTCATCACTGAAACTGTGCCCTTAAAAGTGCTAGACAGCGTGCATTGCATTGTGGATGAGAGGACCCTTGCCGTCTTAGCATGCGTGGCTTATCTGTACCATTTCGTTTGTTTTCTTTATCTGTATCCTCGACTCTGCTGACCACAAAAGGCTCCTATACAACCTGGAACACAGATTAATCTTTATAAACCATCTTCTGAACTGGAACATATATCGCAGGTGAACCTTTGCCTGGCAGTTGTTTGGACAGCTATCTATCAGATGGCTGCCATGCTGTACTACTACAGCTCCTGAAGTAAGAGCTGAAGGAAAACACACCCGCTGCATCATGTTTCCCTTTCACTTCCCAACGGAGGAAGAGACACACATGTCTTTTGCATGGGCAGCTGGCAGGCCCTGTGATTTTGTTCTACCACAGTTCACAGAAGCGAGCTGCGTATGAAGAACCTAGTGGCGATCTGATGTAGGTTGCCGGACACTTGCAAGGTCAGTTTTTCGCTTCTGGAACCAATAAGATGTTTAAGGATACCATATGGATAGATTAGGTGAAGACGGGTGCACCCGTTTAGAAAATAAGCAAGTATAACGTAATTGTCCCTAAAGTTTACTTCCATTACATTGGACTTCGTTGCCAGTTCCGATCCTGGTAAGGTCAAATCAGCCTTGCACCCTGAGGAGGTTAGTACATAGAGTACCAATAAGTTGGTTAATAGTAGTACCTTTAAATTACAATGAATAAAAAAAAAGGGCATAGCTGCTGTAAGAACCTCTGTGTATGCTATATTTAATATGAATACAGCTTGCTAATGTTCATATTGCAGTAAACCACCGGAGAAAAACTCCTACCCAGTTGAGACCTGGGTGAGCATAATGACAAACGACAATGTCTTAACAGGTATTCATATAGAAATTATTTGTACATGGCGAAGTAATTGCGTAGGAAAAGAAGAGAAATATCAAAAGTTGACTTGCGGTCTGTATTTATAAATGAGCATAAGAATAAATTTGGACATCAATATTATGATTACTCTATGTAGGTGCAATTAATATAAATTGGACACAGTGCTCGTAAAAAAATTAACAGCAAATGTTAGGCACGCTGATTCCAGGTTACCAAATGATCAGATAGATTACTGCCTATTTTGTATGAGAATAGAGGGGCTTTAAGAAGTGTGTCTGAGTGCTTAAAATTTCACAATTTCTCTTTTATTATATTGCTGACCTTATTACTAGAAGAGCAGAAGGTGGAGACAAAGGGTACACATTTGTTTTGTCGCGAGATGTGGCTCTGGGGCAATACTAAGCTCGTTTAAGGGCATGTGACACTAGGCAACGTGGATACCCACTGGGTGACGGTTTTTCAGCCAGCATTGGTGCCTCCTGGAAGTAGTCTATCTTCGACCTATAATTCCTCCGGATACGGCAATTGGTCACATAGGCCCCTGGGGTGGTTGCTTGAATAAAGCAGAAGTGTTCCTTTTCGTGAGCTTTCTATAGAGTGTTATTCCTATTTGGTCCTCATGTGTTTGAAGGGTGGAATCAAGAAAGGGTAGATTATTGCTCTTGGCATCTAAAGTGAATTGAGCCATTCTACAAATAAATGTAGGGAGTCCATTTGGCTATGCCAAAGGAAGATGATATCTTCTATGTACCGTTCCCAAAACCCAATTTGGTTGTACAAGGATTTGCCTGGTGTGAGGATCTTGGTTATCTCAAGGTTTTGTGCATACAAGATTGCAAAATTGGGGGCAAAACTTGCTCTCATGGAAACATCCATCTGTAAGTAAAATGTGTATTTGGAAAAAAAAATAGTTCATGGTAAGAGCAATCTCCAGCATGTGCCTCACGCGCGGCATTCAGTTTTAAAAAGAGCACTGTGTCCAGCTTATATCAATTGGAAATACTTAGAGTAGTCATATTATTGCTGTCTGAATTTATTCTTATGTTTATTTCTGAATACAGACTGCGATAACGTTTGAGGTTTCTCTTCTCCTATGTAATTACTTTACATTGTAGAAATCTATATATTACCTGTTGAGACACTGCTGTATGATATAATGTTCATGTTGTGGCATTCTTTTAATGTTGCCAGGTAAACCTCAGAGAACCTATTTTATTTTTTTTATTTTTTTTTATTCACTCACTGTAGGTACGTTATGGGGAGTTGTTGTTATAGCCTTGCTCTTAACCCCTTCGGTGCTCATGACGGAACGGTTCCGTCATGAGCCACGGTTGAGCTGTGCTCATGACGGAACCGTTCCGTCATGACCACGCCCGCGCAAGATTCCGTCAGCACAGCGGCGGAATCTGCGCAGCATGGAAGGGGTTAAAGAATAAAAGAAGACAAATTGGAGAGTTCAACTTTTCTAACTCACTTCTGATTAGTGGTGCATGTCACTAAAAAATATAAGAACTCCAGTATGTAATTCCTCTGGAGTGCCATTGTCTCCTTGGTCACCAGCAGCCTTCTGTGCAATCACAGGGCTGAGCCTTGACAGTAGTAATTATGAGCTGGATCTTGACCGTGAAAAGTTCAATTTCTCTATGTTGCTAGGTTATTGATCTTTGCAGTGTACTTCCTACAGAAATCCCTCCAGCCCTTTAAAACAGATTAGTGTGTAGAGCTTGACCATGCCCTAGTTGTGGTCCAACTGGCCTACTGTATTCAGTCGACTCAGTAGAACTTTCACTGTTCGACTACAAATAGCGCAAAATCAGCCTGTCAAAATGAGCTTGCACTTCAAAGAACGCACCGATACCAGCCTCTCCTCACAGCCCTTAATTTGTTCTTATTCACTTTAGGATAAAATACAAAACCCTGCATTATTAAATTTTTGAGAACGAAGGTCTTCGCATCCTTAAGAAAATGGTAGACCACTACATTTTCCTCTACTCATTTCATTCACAATGTTCTTGTGAGACTAATGGATAGTGAAGATCATTGGCTGTTCAGGGTGCCATCAAAGCATGTGAAGGTCTTGTCACTGCCAGGAATGACCAGGGGCCAGAAATGTTCCTCTGCTGTAACTTCTAGCACCTACGAGATTAAATCTTTTGTGTCATTCCTAGCACACAACATTTAACATCCCACACCATCACCCTCACTGCACCACACAAACGCAGCGCAAAGACTTCACCGTAGACACATCCACTAATCGCCTTTTACTCCAAGTTGGGTTCTGCCGACATCCGAGACCGTTTCGCCTATCACAACCCTTATGTATTCTTCATCACTTCATAAACTTTACTCTCCCCCACTTCTCACACATCCTACTTGTCCTTTATCCTACAGACTGCAGTATCCAGCATGCGGACAGCACACACAGGAGGGGAGGACGACACCAGCTACCCCCAATCATCCAAAGTTCCTCCTCCCTGAACTCTAGCCAGACAAGTGACTCTTGCTTCATGAAACTCCTGCCAAACCTCTTCCAACTCAGTTTGCCACCTTCCACATCCTCAGCAGCCTTCTTGGAAAGGACCAGGACTTCATAGATGAATTATTGGACCGTCAATACGTCCTTCATGTGACACATCCACTACACCCTTTTTGGTGACTATTACATTCTATGCAACTCGAGCATGAAAAAGGTCGCCTCATAACGAACATGCTCTGCATGGTAAATGCCACTCAACTAACGTACTTCAAAGGCGCACTACTCACCATTGTCTTCTCAACAATATCAAACATCCAGTGCAATTCCTTTGATCCTGCCGGACTGACCTCCAAACCAATGCCATCACCCAGCTATGCCAGCATTGTCTCAAACCAGCACATTTTAACAGATAAACTAACTCCACACCTTGAGACTCTTGTGTCAATAGCCTACAGCCCAAACTCCTGTTGCCCGTGCCACCTCAGTGTCTGACACAAATACCTGTGTAAATAACTTAAACACATTTCTGGAAAACTACATAGACCTCTATGCTCAAAGTAAACTGAAAGCTAAAACCTTCAACACCATGATATTCCACAAACCCAGCTGACCACAAATGCCTAATGTGTAGAGAACGAAGAAGAAAACTGGAGCTATTAATACACTCAGAGGTTTTGCTTCTTGAAAATGCAACCATTGCTTTCAGCAGAGAAATGCCTATTTCACCAGAAGCGCCTGTTTCTTCATTCTTGTCTCCTATCAAAGCCTTGGTTGATGAGGCAAATGCATTGCATCTTAAGCTGTTTTAAAACGTATTGGTTGTTCTTGTATTTGGAAAATCACCCGATTCCAGTAAAACGGTAATCTGATTAGGCCTTTTCCCTCCAAAATGAGTTGTCCCTCTGTTGTATGACATCCACACTCTTTCCTTGACTGCCTGCACTCTGCAGAGACCACTTCTAAATACAAATTTGTAAATTGTTTTGTCTTAAGGATTTGAAGCATTGATGTTCTGTGACAATGTGTTGAAGAGCTCATAGCCCTTTTATGAATTAATTGTCCGTGAGAAAACAGTTGTACACCTCCTGACATTCTCTCTTTGTTACGGAGAACGAAGTTGTTCTCTGGATGGTCCATCTTTTTTCAGCAGTTGGCTTTTGCATGAACCAGGTAATCTTCCTTCTTGGATGTTTGATTTTCAGCAGGTATTTTAGTGTAGCATCCGAAAGCATAAACTTATTTTATGAATTAAGCACTTAACTTTAATCCTGGCTCTTTACTGGGAGTAAATTAAGAGCAGTAATGGCAGGTAAATTGGAAAGGACTGTGGTTCTTACAAACCAAATTAGGAATTAACCCCCCCCCCCCTCCCAAAACAAGCATTTGCAATGCAATAAGTCTTGCATTTGCAAGAGTTTAAGCTACTGGCATTGTAAAAGACAATGCATTTTATTTACCGGTTTTGATAATGTGAGACCCATTTCATTTCAAAGAAGCAGCTGCCATTGTCCCGGGCTGCTTGCAAAGTGAAAGCGTGCATGGTGCGCTGAATGTTGCAGGAAAGCATGCTGTGCCTGCAGTAGGAGAAACTCATTAAAGAAAATAGTGTTTACAGACTAAATAAGACTTACCGTGTAGCAACAAAATTAAATGGGCCAGTCCTCATGGGAGGTTACACACAAAGACAAGGCGGTACTAAGAAGGGACTATCAAGTAATCGGAAGCCAGCATTTACAAATGACCATGACAAAAGCCAATGAAAAATATGGGCAGAGTAGGCGGAGCTTAGAGTCCATACTCTAATACAGCATGCAATGCAGAGCGGTGCATGCGCTGCCCAGGCTCGATCTAAAAAATGCTATCCAACATTTTGAGTTTTTTGTTTTGAAGATACTTAAACCATCTACACAGTTATGTATGAGTCCGTATTGAGGTCTGCATGTTTGTCTGCTTTCATGGGTCAGCAGTCTGGACACAGAAAACGGAAAAATAAATGGAAATTATGACTTTGGCCTCACTAATCTGAGATGCAGTGATTTCTGGCCGGAAGATAAACTGCTTAAGGGTTGTATGGAGGGAATTAGTTAAGTCTGTGTAAGCTGGCTGTCCTATCTTCACTGTGTTGATAGTCCCCACCTGTCAGTATGATTATGTTCCAGTTTTAGTGTGGCAGCAGTAACGGCAATAGAGCGTTGGGGACTTGCAACCAGCCTTTGGAGTTCTAACCTTAGAATCGTGGAGGGTGTGATACAGAAACTAGGCTGTGACGACCATCAGTTCATTGATCAAGCGCTGCTTAAAAAAGATCTCTGTATACTACTGAAGTGAACAGTTAAGTACTTCCATGAGTTCTGCAAGATAGGGGGAAAAAACGGATTTTGACTGACATGGTAGATACCCAGGAGTCAAGGAGATTGTTTCTTATCAGATAATGCCTCAGATGTAAAAAGGTATCGTCCTTGCACTGGCTGTCTTTTGCTCATGCCAAATCTGTGAGTAATGTTTGGTTGGTTTTATGGAATGTTGAAAAATGTGTTTTAAAAATTTGAGGAGGTAGATGAAATGAAGCTGTTTACCATTTTGCTTGTGGCATTTAAATCCGTTACCTTTCAGAGTTTTGTATTAAATATTTGTTCACCTTCTAGTAGCTTGGTTTTTGTTTACTTGATCTTTAGGCTTGTGTTATATGATTGCATGGTGTACTGTGACTGCCTTGTTCATGCTTGATTAGTTGCACGATAAAGTCTGCATACATGGAGACCAGGCATTACCGTTAAGTTTGTATGTTTATGGTATTGTAACTGCATTTATATAGCGCTTACTACCCCTGACAAGGCGTCAAAACGCTTTTTCGGTGAGTAGCACGCTTCTCAGGAACCCATAAACGATTAGTGGTTAATTAGTATAGTGAAATATGAAAGTAATTTGAGTATTGGATTTGTTAGTCAGTAATTTGGATTGAGAAGGCTAGTGGAGGAATAGAAGAGGGGGGGAAAAAAGGTTTGCATTTCTATATTGCTTGCTACCCCTGATATGTTGAACCGCTTTTTCGGCGAGTAGCATGCTACTCAGGAACCCATAAAAGATTAGTGGTGAATTAGTATAGTGAAATATGAAGTTAATTGGAGTAGTGGACATGTTAGTCTACTATTTGGATTGAAAAGGATGTGTAGGGGTGTTTTGGAGGTCATAGCAGTAGAAGGAAGCTTGGGATGATTAAAAGGGAGGTGAGGGGAAAGGGTCAGAGGGAAGGGTTTAGAGAGTCTTGTTTTGGGGGAATCTTAATCGTAAAAGGTATGAGGGTGCAGGGAGGGGCAGAGTAGGGAAGAGTCTAGAAAGGGTTATTTTAGGGATCATAGTAGTGGTATGGGGTTTGGGATGAATGAGAGAGTGGAGGTAGAGGATATATTGATAGAGGTATAGGGTGAGAAATAGGGTAATTTATAAAAAAAAATTGTAATTCAATAGTTCAGCAATTGTGGATAAATAGCTATAAAAGATTTACTTATTTATGCAATTACTTATATACATGTTAAAAAAATAGAATGATGTAACCATCGGTAATATGTACATTTTGTTAAGCAGATCTAATGAATGTTTTTGAAAGCAAATATTCTACAGGTTCATGCAAAGAGATGTGTATATATATTTTACTTAAAAAACCATAGGTTTCGTACATGTTATAGTTGGGTGGATATTTCACTCGTAAAAAACCAATGAAATTCCCCCGTTATAGTTAGTTCAGATAACTATAACTCGCGCGCCCGCAATCCACTGCTGATGAAGTCACATATTACATCACTCATGACATGGTCAGTGACATCACTCATGACACCGCTGATGACATCATCCTTGTGATAGAGTGGTGGTCGCGCGAGTTATAGTTATCTGAACTAACTAACTGTGGAATTTCATTAGTTTTTTACGAGTGAAATATCCACCTATCTATAACATGTGTGAAACCTATGGTTTTTTAAGTGAATTTGTACGGTTTTTTAAATGCTAAGTTATGTATGTATTTTTTTAATATATTTATTTTACAATAAACTACGTATCAAAAACATTTTTTTGTTTTTTCACCGTGCGCGCACCCCTACGATTTAATAAAAATTACAATGTTTTTTTCTGTCTTCGGGGTCCTTCAGCGACCCCCTGACAAAGGCTAGGGGGTCAGGAACTCTCTACGCTGCACCCTTTTCACGTTCGCCACCTTCCTTTTTCACTCTCGCACTGAAAACAAACAAAATGGCGGCCGACACTTCCTGATTTCGACCGATTCGAACGTTGACTGACATGTAACCACCAATCAGTATTACGCTCGCACACGTTACGGTGCGCGGCTATAGATATTTATGTGCTTTAAC
This sequence comes from Triturus cristatus, assembly GCF_964204655.1. Taxonomy (NCBI): domain Eukaryota; kingdom Metazoa; phylum Chordata; class Amphibia; order Caudata; family Salamandridae; genus Triturus; species Triturus cristatus. Next base: position 931,244,948 of record NC_140584.1, read on the forward strand.
TGCAATTTTCTCAGGAACTACTGAACAGATTGACTCCATATATGCAAAAGGCACATCCCTGACCTGAGGACTACCTCTCTGCCAAATTTCAAGTAATTCTGTTCAGCTGTTCGGGCTGTACCTTCAACTAAAGGTCCTATGGAAAAATGCATGGGGAAAACGTGTTTTGGGACCCCCCTTTTTTCTCGGCCCCCACTTGACAAATCCCCCCCCGAGACGTTCAGGGTAGGAGCTGAGCGGAGCGCCCCATCAGTTTTGAAAATTTCGCGAAGATTCGTCAACCGGTGCCCAAGTTATTCAAAATAGAATTTTGAGATTTCCTATGGAAACAATGTCCTAACTATAACTATCGCCAGTAAATTATATATATATATATATATATATATATATATATATATACACACACACACATATCCTACTGGCAGTTGCCAGTAGGTAGTTATAGTTGGGACCTATTTTCCATTGGAAATCCCCAACATTCTTGTGTGCATACGTATGTATGTATGTATGTATGTATATATATATAGTGTGTATATGTACAAATAAATGCTTATATACAGAGGGTTATGCTTTATATTTTCTGTTTACGTATGGCGATTAAGTGGGGGAAGAGCCAATTCTTGAGTAGTGTTCTGAAGATAAGGTGGATCTTATGTTTCGGGTGGGAGGGGGAGTTAGAGTTACATAGTTGGGCTGCTTGAACAGAGAAGAATGTGCCACCCATGGTTTTTTTCTTGTATGTTGGGATTTTGAGGCGAGGTGGCGAGTGGAGGTTCCTTTGTTGAATGTGTTAGGTGATTTTGTGTTTTTTTTTTTTTTTCCTTTCCTGATGAAGAGCGGTCCTGTTCCATGTATAGGTTTGTTGGTGATACAAAGGAGCTTGAACGTGGATCTTCTGGCAACCAGTAACTAATGCAGGGCTTTCAAGGCAGGGCAGATGTGGTTGTGCAGTTTGATATGCAAGAGTAGTCTGGCACCTGAGTTCTGAACCTGTTTTAGTCTTTTTATGGTCGTTACATTTGATCTGTGGTAGAGTCTATTGGCGTAATCGAGTTTGGACAGAACAAGGGAGATGGTAGTCTGGACCTTGTGTGGAAATATTAATTGGGGAAAGATTTGTCGCAGAGATTTTGTAGTGCTAAAGCTTGATCGTGCCAGTTTGTTCACATGAGAATTCATGATCATTCTGAGGTTTTTTACTTCCTTCTTGGGTGGTGTTCCCAGATCATCAGGCCAAGCGGTGAGCAGGTCATAATGTTTCCAATCACCACGCATGAGTATTTCTGTCTTGGCAACATTCAATTTGGGATGGCTCCACGTCATCCATTGACCCACGGCTCTGATACAACTGAAAATTGGCCAGTTTCTAATGCCTTTGAGACATTCCAGTTGAAGGAGTATTTGCATATCATCTGCTTAGTTATAGCAGGTAAGGTGAAATTGATTGATCAGTGCCAGTAATGACTTAATTCGGATGTTGAAAAGCATGAGTGAGATGATCGAGCCTTGAGGGACCCCTGCTTTTGTGAATTACGGTTTGGACGAGAAAGGGGGAGTATGGATGACATTAGTTCTGTCACAAAAGTAGGATGTGATCCAGTCGAGAGCTGTCCCCTCAATGCCCGCTTCGTAGAGTGTCTGTATCAGTGTGTCATGGGCAACAGTGTCAAAGGCATCGGAGGTCCAAGAAAGTAGCGCAGCAACCCTGTTGCAGTCAACCGTGTTCTTCAGGTCCTCCCAGATGGCAAGGAGGGCTAATCCTGTGCCTATTCCTGTATGGAATCCTGTTGGCAGTCTGAAAGTATGGCATTCTCATCAATGAATTGTGACATCTGGGCGAACACTGCTCTTTCTATCGGTTTGCCCAGGAAAAGTCCAATTGTAATCGGTCTGTATTTGTCAGGGCTCAGCGGGTTCAATTTTGTTTTTTTCATTAATGGGCGTATGTATGACTTTTTGAGTTCCACTAGAAATATTTAGGTAGTTAAGGAATTGATGATTCTTCTTACTGGAGTGGCAGCAGATGTTGTTGGAAGAATTGTCTTGACGGTTTGTGGTGGACACTGGTCAGAAGGGCTGCCGGCAGGCCTGCTTGCTTTGATCAGGTCCATAAATTCATTGTGTGAAATGTGTTGGAAGGAATGGAGAGGCTGGTTTAGAGTATTCTTGGAATGTTGTTTTGGAAAAGGGTCAGCGCTGGTGTTTTCTTTGTTTCAAGTACGAGTACAATGTGTCTGCTTTGGGTGTGTAATGGTTTGCCAGTTAGTCTGTGAAATCTTGAGCAATGGGATGAGCTCCTTCTAGGCAATTTGGTTTCTAAAATTCATTGAGAATTTTATACAGTACTTTATTTGCACATTTAGCAGTTTGAATTTGGCCAGAATAGTATCTTTTCTTAGCTTTTTTGATAGACGACTTGAATGATCTGTTAATTTTCTGTAAGCGGAGTTTGTCTTGATTAGTGTTTGGTATGAGCCAGGCACGTTGCAGCACTCCATTTTCTCTTTTATCTCTTAATACTGTATTTCTCCAAGATGCTTGGTTTCTTTTGTGTGGTTTTAGTGATCTCGGGATATCAAAGCTTCCTGTAGCCACTCATAGTTAATAGTTTTTTAACCAAATTTATTGTGTCTAGATCTGTACTGGATGTTAGTTGTGTTTGTAAGTGTTCTAAATTGAGTTTGTTCCATGGTCGATAGGGACGCACGTAAGGTGGCTTTAGGTCCGTTGCTGAGTGTTTTATGTTGGAAAACAAGCAAATGGTGGTCTGACCATGTGAAAGGAGCCATTGTTTAAAAGGTAACTAGTTCTGTATTAGCAAAAATGACATCTGGGATGTGTCCTGCGATGTGTTTGGGCTTGTAGGTGATCTGGATGCAGGTTCAGTGCGTCTAGGCCAGGGATTATTGTTCTCGGATGGGGTATATTGGGTTTGGCAAACCATATGTTGAGGTCCGCCAGAACGCATGGGTTGGAGTGTAGTGTTATCAGGTTTGAAACCATGTCTAGCAGTGTGTCTGGGAATGTTGCATTGTTAGGTGGAGGTCTGTAAAGGAGTAGGAAGTTACAGGAGGAAGACTGTGTAGAATTACATCTGGTGCAAAGGGTCTCACAATCTTTTATGGAGACGTCTTCTGATTTAGTGAGATGTAATATTTTTCTGAACACAACAGCTAGGCCACCTTTTTATTTGCATATAATAATTTTGAGTGATCGTTTGATAGCCTAGAGGAACGGCTTCATGCAGAACTCAAGCCATTTCCTCTCCCAACCATGATTCATTTATGAAGAGTAAGTACGGTTTTGTATCGGTGAGGTCGTAGACGTGATGCTTGTTGTTAGAGCGATTGAGCATTTATTAGTAGACAGTCTAGAGAATGTACTTTGGTGATAGTGTGATTTTGTTTTGTAGTTGAGTGAGCAGTCTTTTGTGGGCTTGCAGCAGGTGTCCTTAGTATTGGAATTCACTGTTTTAGGCTAGCAGTTGTGTAGCTGTTCTGTATTGTGTTCCTCGTCCAGCAGGCTAAGAAGGCATTTTGATGGGTCTTCGTGTGTAGGTGGTGGAGACGGTAGTTGAGTGTGTTGGTGTGCTTTGTTTTTGTAGTGTAACCTTGTTGTGCAGTAGACATGGAGAAGTAAAGTTGTGAGGTGTGGCATGTTGCTTATTTTTGTTATTAGTCTGTTTAGGGCGGAAGGTGTACGAGTTATGGGTGGTGGTGCAGCATGTGGATCATGTAGTAAGGTTCTAAATTGTCCAGTAGATGAGAGGTGGTTAAAAGAGATGTTACTGTTGCTGTATGTGTTGGGGGGGGGGGGGGTGGAAGAGAGAAACCTTAGAATGGGAGTTTGTTCACTTGTGTTGTCTGAAAGGTGGGTGTATGTTTGTAGTTTGTGATGGAAAGTATTATGAGGTGTTGCACTTGAGTGTTGGTTGTGCTGGTGTGTATGTTATGTTTTGTCTTTGAGGAGTAGTGAAAGGAGGTGCTGATGTATTTGTTTTATGAGATTAATTTGTTGGTATAGTATTGTTTGTGTGGAAGTTGTAAGGTAAAGGGGTGGTGATGTGAGAAGAGTGCATGTTGTGTGTAAGAGGGGATGAAGTAGAGTTAAGAGTGTTCGTCTTAGACTTGTTTGCTGCAAGAGGTAATATGTGTGGTGCAGTGGAGTGAGTGTTCGATTGTGGTAGAAAGAAGAGGCGGGTGTTGGTTAGAGAAATGATGGGACTGATTATAGGTTTGTTAGTGACAAAAAGGGGTTCGTTAGGAGTTATTGCAGCGAGGAGTGAGTGTCTGGATGGGATGTAGTCCAGTATGGTGTGGATTTTAGTTGTTAGTGATGAGTGGATTGGTTAGTGGTATATGATAGTACGCAACTCTATTTGGTGATGGTGGAAATGTGTTGTAGCTGGGATAAAAGGATGCATAGTTTTTATTTCTGGAGTTTTGTAGTGGTTGCTGAGACATTGCACTTTGTCTTGGGTTAGTTGTAGTAAATGAGTACATGTGCTTTGAGTATGTTTCTCTGGTTGTGGATGGGGTAGGGTGGGTGCTTAAGAATGAGAAAATGGGCAGCATTTCTGGCCCTAGTCTCGACCAGGCTCTAACACTCAATGGCCCTTGTCCTCGACGCCCAGGCTGAGACTACCTGAACCCTGTCCTTAAAAAGCCCTAGTAATCTGGTGACCCCTTCGGCCGATGGGAACCCTTACCAATCGCAACACTAGCCCTAACCTCAAGGACCAATAGGAGACAAGCCTCTTACAACCAATCACAGCCTTAGTCCCAGCATCCAATCGGGCATGAAACCCTAAGCCCTACATCCAATAGAAAGCTTAAACCCAGTCCTAGTCCAAACCCTATACCCAGAAGCCAATCATACAGGAAACCTTAAACCCTATGTCGAATAGAATGCCTATTCCCAACCCCATTCCCAGCAGCCAATCATACTGGAAACCCTAAACTCTACATCCAATAGAAAGTCTAACCCCAGCCCTAGACCCAACCCTAGTCCCAGCAGCAAATCCTATATAAATTTTGACCTTCATAAATATTTTCTTTGCACTGCTTTCAGAGTTCAGGCCTGTTTGATTCATTAACTTACTTCAAATGTATTCATCCTCACAGCACTGAACTTTCTTCCATCAAAATCAAATTACTTTTAGAGTGGTCTTAATTTCAAGTGTCAAGGAACATAACTTGAAATAATAATGGGGTTCTAAGCCTTGATAACTAAAAGCCAGTCCAAAAACCTTCAAGAGTTAAATCTCCAAATCACATAAAAAGAAGCTGAATATGCCTATGTTCTGCAGCTGGGGGTGAAATAAGTTCCCAAGGAGGAGCTAACCAATAAGCTCATCAATGCCATTAAATCTGCTTAAATATAGAAGCACTTTATTTTCCATGACGACAGCCAGGTACCGTCAATGCCAAGAAGAAAGGATGATCGGTTTCCAGAAACCAATAGCTCTGTCTAGAAAAATAAAAATTAAACCAGCATTGGCATAGCCAATAGGTCTCGCCTTTGGGACCTTATAAGTGTTTAGCCATGCAACAGTTGCATAACTAAACACTTATGAGGTCTCAAAAGCGAGACCTATTTGCTATGCAAAGCGGCCGCGAAAGTGATCGCGATCACGATCAAACATCAAAGGGGAAAGTGATGATCCGATATCCCCCACGAACATTACTGGACTCCAAATCCCAGAATACATCCCAGGGTAAAGGGTGTCTGTTCCGAGGAACTGGTCCTCTTTTGATGTTTATTTGCCATATCCAATGAGATTGAACTTACCTGTTTAAAAAGCTATCATGACAGGTTGTGCCGATTTGAAAACAAGCAGAAGAAGGTAGAACGCCGAAACGCGTCCTTGTTATTAAAGCATCTCTGAAGGGGTCTCGTGAGTGCGGCGTGTTTCGTTATGGAACAGGAGCGTTGAGATGTATATGTGTGTGTGTGTGTGTGTATATATATATTCATTCCATACCCATAGTAACTCTTACTGACCACTTCCCACTAAGTGTGTCTATGTCAATGCCAGTAAAATCTTCTGGTAAAAGAGACTAAACAAATCGGGTTCTGCAAAATCTCACCTTAAATGTTAAATGGTTATTCCCTGTGATGGGCGAAGGTGGACCCCGTGGATATTCCTAAACAAGTAGTAACTAAGAGTAAATCAGCAGTCGACATTTGCTTGAGCAAAACAGCTACTCCCGATGGTATCCTCTCTTCCTATCAGAACATTTTGTGCAGAGCAGAAATAGAAAGAAAAATCATGGGTGTTTTGATTCGAAATGCACTAGTGCATACGCTAACTTGAAGAGTGAATTACATATGGTTCCAAGAAATCCGGGTAATGTTAGGCAGACTAGAGTGGCATATAGGCCAGCACTCAAAGATCGGAAAACATCCCTTAGAAATGAGGCATGGGAGTCCCTGCATGTGGCCTCCTTATCGAAAGACAGCTCTGCTTTTTGGAGAGCAGTGAAAGCCCCATATCTGACCCCTGGCGATGGCCCATCAATAGAAATAGCAATAACAGAAAAACAATGGGTAGAGCACTTTGATAAGGTGTAGAATGGCTGGGTGAGGGAGGATGCGTCAGATATTTATTACCATGGGTAAACCGCTTTGGTATCTATTTCTCAACACTCTGATCTCCATTTTAACCTGGACGAAATCAACTGGGCAATCGACATGAGCCTAGGCGCGAGGCTCCTGAGCCTGACGCGGCCCCTGTAGATCTATTCAAATCGAATGTTACTATGGGGACCACTCATAACCCAGGTAATTAGAGCAAGTTGTGTTTCACCTTTCTTGACTACGTGGACTGAATCGATCATAGTGCCAAAATTTAAAAAGGGGGACCGCCAGAATCCGGGTTGCTACAGGCCAATATCCTTGTTGGACTCTGATAAAAGTGGCAGGCTGTGTTCTCCTGGAACGTCTACAAGACTAGGCCGAGGCCAACAAGGTTATGTCAGATATCCAATATGGTTTCCATGAGGCTTAGGGACAGTTGAACAGAGCCTAAATGTGATCATTATTATAGGAAAATACACACGAGCAAAGCAGGGTAGACTGTTCCTAGCCTTTGTGGAACTAACCAAAGCTTTTGACTGCGTTAGGCATGACAGGTTGTGGGAGATCCTTGAGGGTATGGAGGCGGACATAAATATAATTATTTTTCTGAGACGGTTATATATTGATGCAAGGGCAAGAACACAATATAGTATCACTAGTGAGTGCTTTGTTCCGTTTCCGTATATAGACGAACAGACTATTGCGTTTACCAAACATTTTTCATACATTGGTATAATTTTCTCTGAGAATGACCGTTGGGTTCAAGCAGTCCATGCAAAGAAATTGGGATTTTTAAAGTCTACGGGCGCTCTCCTAAATTTTTCAAGAAACTTAGGCAGGAAGACGCCTGCTGAACGTATTCAGATCTGCAAGTCAAAATGCATTGCCACGGCCATCTATGGGGCTGGGATTTGTCTTTTTTAGATGTGGTTTCTTTGCAAACTGTGGAAAATGCATGTTCCAGGTATATGAGCTGCAGATTGTATTGCGTAGATCGCCATCTGGTGTTGGGCTCGGACGTTTGCACTTGTTTTTGTCTCGGAAGAAGTCTTTGTAGTAGGTGACTCCTCCCTAGGACGACAATGTGCATGGGCATCGACTCCATCCTTAGATTTGTTTTTTTTCTGCCATCGGGTACGGATGTACATTGCTGCGCTCCGGGTCGATATCTGGTTCGAATCCCCCTTCGACGCGCAATTCTCTCCACTCGACTGTATTGTCTCAATCGCATTTCCCTTTCTGACACGCATCTTCAAAACAAAATTCTCGACCTCCATCTTCGACGCGGGCCGTTGGGCCTCTCCGCGATGACCACGCTTGCAGTCAATTGAAAGGACTCCTTTCAAAAAAATGCCCCTGGTGTGGTGCTAAGTTCCCACACACAGACTTGCACGAGGTGTGCAATCTCTGCCTCGCCCCGGAGCATAAAGAAAAGAACTGCAAGGCCTGTGCATCCTTCAGGTCGAAGAAAACCATCTGTGATCGTCTGGCTCGACGTCACAAAATGTCTCGCGGTAGCAGCTCAATTCCCGACGTCTTTGGAGCAGATCCCAAAATACAGGCGGAACAGTCGGATGACGATTAAGACATCTACGTCTTCGAAGCTGATGACTCCGACGCTGAAGAGGAGACAGTCTACCCGGCTCAGTGGTCCGTGAGTACCGAAACCCCTCTCCCCAAAAACAAACCGAAGGCTCCGGTTAACAACCTCACCCTCCGGCTCAGGTCGACACCGACAGCATATTTCAGACGCCCCGCCCTTGGGCTCGGCTCTGAAACCGAAACATAAGCCTTCCGACTGGCTAGAGTCAACCCCATTCCGGCGCCGAGAAGTCCTCCCCGGCACCGAAGCCACAAGGCAAATATTTTTCGTCGACGTGTAAGCTCTACGCGGCGAAGCAGACCAAAGACTTTGAACCGAAGAAATCTTCGAAGCCGAAGAAACACTCAGACAAAGTCCAAGGAAGGCTCGGTTCCGAAATCTTCGGCAAATTAATTGATGCATCAGGAAAACTTACCGCGTCACCGGCTTCAAACCATTGGCGCATCGCCAATGGTTTGCAGCCTGTGGCGCGATAAGTCATCGCCAATGCCCAAGCTTTATTGGTCAGATACGACAAAGCCCATTACGACAAGCTTGAAAAGCTCATGGAACACCTTCCTGACCAGTACAGGCAAATGGCTAACAACCTTATGCAAGAGGGCAAATTAATTTCCAACATCTCAAAACGTGCGTTGGATGCGGTCGCTACTGCATCTTGCGCAATTAATACTAGTGTCTTGTTGCACAGACACGCCGAATTTCCGGATTCAAGGAGGAGGTTCAAACTGCTATTTTAAACCAGCCGTTTGATCAGGAACATCTTGTTGGGCCTACAGTTGACACATCCCTAGAAAAGATGAAGGACACCGAGACTAAGTGTATGGGGGCCTTATAGTTCCCTTCCCCTGGAGGCTCTTTTTTCGCCGCTCTTTCAACAGTGCCGGTTCAAAAACCATGGGTTCAGAACAGCCCTCTACCTCCTACAAAAGCCCCACTCAAACATCCTCCAAAGGATACTTTCACGTAGGATACAGAGGCAACAATAATGAAGGAAGAGGTCGTGGCAACAACAACCACACCTCCCCTACCACTAAACTGTGACTTCCCTCCACTTCCCCCCGATCATCCCACTCCTGTCGGGGGGCGTCTTTCACAGTTCCTACCTGTCTAGAATTCCATCACAACAGATAAGTGGGTAAGAACAATTATCCAGTATGGTTATTGCCTGGAACTCACTTCTACCCCCAAACATTCCTCCCAGACAGCGTCCCATGTCCTCGGAACATCTAACGCTTCTCAAACAAGAGGTTCTCTCTCTCTCTCTATTTCAAAAATGCGCAATAGAACCAGTCCCCTTGCCTCATCAAGGCACCGGGGTTTACTCCCTCTACTTCCTAATTACAAAAAAGGACGGCTTTCTCAGGCCCATACTGGACCTCAGGCCACTAAACCTCCCTATTCAGTCAGACCACTTCCACATGGTCACTCTACAACAGGTGCATCCACTACTTCAACAGGGCGACTTTCTTTTTTCTCTGGATCTAAAGGACGCCTACTTCCATGTTTCCATTCACCCCGCTCACTGGAAATATCTCAGGTTTGTGATAGATTGTCAACACTACCAATTCAAAGTCCTCCCGTTCGGGGTCAATACAGCACCCAGTTTTCACCAAATGCCTCGCAGTAGTTGCAGCCCACTTAAGGAGACAGCACATTAATGTCTTCCCTTATCTGGATGACTGGCTCATAAAAGCTAAATCACACAGCAGCTGTGTGCAACTCACACACAAGACAATTCAACTGCTTCACAGCTTGGGATTCACAATAAACCTCGCCAAATCCCATCTCCAACCGTCCAACATACAATACCTAGGGGCTACACTGGACACTTCAAAAACTCTAGCATACCCCAATCCAGTCAGGATAAGCGCCATACAGGCTCTAATCCATAAATTTCAGCCTCAACACTCACTACCAGCGAGAATGTTCATGCAGTTAACCAGAATGATGTCCTCCTGCATTCTCCTCGTCCCTTATGAAAATCTCCAAATGCGTCCATTACAGGAATGTTTGGTGCGTCAGTGGAACCAGGCTCAAGGTCCTGCTAACAGATCTGGTGTTGGTGGACGATCGCACCCATTGCTCTCTGCAGTGGTGGCACACACAAAACCTTTCCAAAGGGCGGCCGTTCCTCGACTCGGTTCCACAGACAGTGCTAACAGCAGACTCATCGCTCAGAGCTAATCTGCAAACACATACCATCCAGGGCATATGGATCCCCCAACAAAGACAATTCCACATAAACTACCTGAAATTGTTAGCAATCTTCCTAGCGTTAAAAATCTTTTCAACTCCACCTCCTAGGCAAAGCTGTCCTGGTCCGTACAAACATGACCGCAATGTACTACATACAGAAACAGGGGGGAACACACACACTGCAACTTTCACACCTAGCTCCGAGCATATGGAGACTGGCCATTCCGCCAAACGTATATCTCCTTGCAGAACACTTTCCAGGTGTACACAATCAGATAGCAGATCTGCTCAGTCATCAGACACACCAGATCCACGAATGGGAACTTCAGCCTCAAGTTCTTCTACCATTCTTTTGCGTGTGGGACCACCCAGAAATGGATCTGTTCGCCACACACTAAAACACAAAATGCCCAACCTTCGCATCCAGGTATCCACACTCGTTGTCCAAAGGCAATGTGCTATGGATGAACTGGTCAGGCAAATTTGCTTACGCTTTTCCGACTCTCCCACTCGTTCCGTTAGTGGTTTGGAAACTCAAACGGCATTGCCTCACAATTATCCTAGTTGCTCCAAATGGGCCCGACAACCATGGTTCACAACCCTATTGGAACTATCGGTAGTTCCTCATCAAAAACTACGTCTCTCACCCAAGCTTCTCACTCAGAACCATGGAGAGATAAGACATCCAGATCCCAATAAACTCAACCTTGTGATCTGGCACCTGAGGTCTTAGAGTTTGGCTACCTAAATCTTCCGCAAGACTGTGAATATCATTAAAGAAGCTAGACGCCCTACCACCTGAGCATGCTATGCAGCAAAATGGAAACTATTTGCCATTTATTGTACAAACCAAATCAATCCACTAGATGCTTCTATTCAGAACATTATCTGCTACCTCTTGCATCTACAACAATGTAACCTAGCATATACATCTATTAGGCTACATCAAGCTGCCATAGCAGCCTATCTCCAAAACAGACATTTGTCATTGTTTCTAGTGCCCGCTATCAAAGCTTTTATGGAAGGACTTAAAAGAATAGTCCCGCCCTCTCCAGTGTGGAATATAAATGTGGTCCTTATCAGACAACTGGGTCCCCCTTTTGAACCTCTCCACAAATGCGAACTACAGTTCCTCACTTGGAAGGTAGCTTTTTTGGTTGCTATCACATTTCTCAGGAGAGTTAGTGAACTCCAGGCATTAACCATACAAGAACCATTTTTACAAATCCATCATAACAAAGTGGTTCTTAGGACTAACCCTAAATTTTTACCCAAAGTTGTATCTGCCTTCCATCTCAATCAGTCAGTTGAACTCCCAGTTTTTTTCCCTCAACCAGACTCCGTGGCAGAAAGAGCTCTTCACATGTTAGACGTTAAAAGAGCAATACGCTACTACATTGAAAGGACAAAATCCTTTAGAAAGACCAAACCACTCTTTGTGGCTTTCTCCCCACCTCATTAAGGCAATCCCATGTCAAAGGCAGGAATTGCAAGGTGGATTGTTGAATGCATCCAAATATGCTATATCAAAGCCAAACGCACACTATCCATTTCCCCTAGAGCTCATTCCACACGCAAACTAGGGGCTTCCATGACCTTTTTAGGGGACATTCCCCTAGATAACCTCTGCTAAGCAGCAACTTGGGCTACACCACACACCTTCACAAAACACTATTGTGTAGATGTGCAGGCAAAACAACAAGCTAGTGGGGGCCAGGCTGTAATAAGAACACTTTTTCAAACCACTGCAACGGATATAGGTAGCCACCGCTAAAGAGGTAACTGCTGTACAGTCTATGCAAATGTATACAATCTGAAGCTCATATGCCTCAAACGGAAAATGCTACTTATCAGTATGTATTTGTTTTAGGCATGTAGAGCTGCAGATTTGTATACCCCCACCCGCCTCCCCGGACACATGGACCTCTCTTTCTACTTCTTCCTACTCCATTGTAACCCTTCGTGGCAAAAACAATCTAAGGATGGAGTTGATGCCCATGCACACTGTCGTCCTAGGGAGGAGTCACCTACCTCGTGACTGCACTTGTTTTAGTCTTGGAAGAAATCTTAGTAAACATCCGAGCCCAAAACCAGATGGCGATCTATGCAAAAGTATACGAATCTGCAACTCTACATGCCAAGATCGGATGCATACTGATAAGTAGCATTTTCCTTTTACGTTATATTTTAGCTGTATCAAGTGGTACATCCTCGTTTGTCTGCCATTCTGAATTTGGTATACCGTACATAGCTGATCTTATAAAAATGGAGCCCATTATTTTATAGCACAGGATCTGGACATCGACATACTGTATTCAATCAGGCCAGTTTACCGGATAGTTTAACACTGGAGGGAGCTCTATCAATCCCCTGGCTAAGGTATGTGAGAGATTTTATGCGTGACCTTGGCCACCCAGAATATTTTATAGATTCTAGCACTATGTTGAGGCTTGCGAGGAAAGAGCTAAAAAGAGTGTCTTTTACTATTAGATACTTGTAGATTAACACAAGATCATAAAGCCTACCATGCGGTACAACCAAATGATCTTAACAACCCTTAGTATTCAACCTTATCTGAAAATGGTTTCTGGGGGCTATGACCGGCTCTTATTAACAAGGTTTAGATTTGGTATCTTTCATAAATAGGTAAGCTTCCCTAAAATTAACGATTGGGATAGTTATGCAACTGTGCCCTTGTGACAATCGTTCATAACAATCCACCATGCACGTTGTTTTATTTTGTAAATTTTTTAATGAATTAAAGATCTGGATCGTAAAAATTCTGAAATCTATGGGGATCAGACAATGCCACCCAGCTTTCATTGTACTGCAGCACCTGGAAAATGAACATATAATCTGGAGGGTTGCCATGTTTTTAAAGAAGGTCGTCGGTCATAGGAAAAGTATTGTAACATAATCATGCATGTGTAATGAGGCAAAGGATGGTCTTTTTATGGAATAATGTGTAATTGTTTATTTGAAAAATGTTAAACTTTTTTTGCTGTGTAATGAATTAACGTGTTTCTCAAATGCTTCTATGGTTGTGTGATACAACAATCGAATAAAGCTGGTCTTTGACTAGTTATTTATTCCTCTTTTGTTTAATATTCGCATGTTTCTTCCTCGTCGCTTACACACGCCTGCCTACCGTGTGTGGTTTTTTTTTTTGTTTTTTTTTTTGCCGGTCATCCCAACACACGCCAACTAAATCAGTGCTTTGACTTGGTGAACATAAGTGGAACCATTATAGAATAACGGACTCTAGTTCATTTACTGCTAGCCGAAGTGAGTTTAAGCTGTAATGAAAATAGTTCACACTACTTAAAAATGTCACGTATATTGACACCATATAGGCACTTTTCTTTGTCAAGCATTGCCTTTCTTTTAATAAGCGAATATAAGCTAAAACGTATTTTTGTACAGCTATACCGCAGGAAACGGAGGTTGCAATTGAAGCACATTGTCTAGCACGTATCGGGTGCTAAGTAAGGACGGGCCTCCTGTGGCCATTGTTGTGGTACGTCGATGCCCTGCAAACCACAATGTCGAGCAGTTTTCCTGTTAGACAATCCCATTTCTGATCGCCCCCGTCTGGTCCCTTTGCCCCTATATCCCATGATTCCAGCACCCACTAAAACATCTGTGCAGAAGTGAGTTAAATAAACTAATAAACAGTTTAGACTGTTTGAAAATGTCAAGTATATTAACACTATTTGTTGTCCAGCACTATATTTGTTTTAATTGCACAAAATATACTCTTCATTTTATATATGTAGAGTAGCATTTGCGTGTGTGTGTGTGTGTGTGTGTGTGTGTGTGTGTGTGTGTGTGTGTATATATATATATATATATATATATATATATATATATATATATATATATTCACTGAAAAAACCATAGGTTTCAGGGGTGTTATAGTTAGCTGGACTTTTCACTTGTACAAAACCATTGAAATTCCCCCGTTATAGTTAGTTCAGCTAACTATAACTCGCGCGCCCGCAATGCACTGCTGATGACGTCACATATTACATCACTCATGACATGGTCAGTGACATCACTCATGACATCACTGATGACATCTCAAATGACATCACTGATGACATCATCCAGTGAATGTGTGTGTTTCTGAAAATTAAATATGTTTTATATATGTATATCTCAAGGTCGATGGAAGAATAAATGGGTATATAAGTGTCTAAATGGATGATTTGTTTTTGAAAAATTGATTGTGTAACTGACTGATTAAGTGTTTCATAGTGAATACATGGCTTAGTGAGTAATGTTTAAATATGTAAATATCTGTATCAGTCTCTCACTTTGTGTATAAGTGGCTGCATGGGTTGGTGAGTAGCTACATGGGTGTTTATATAGGTTATTAGTTGGTTTTATGAGTATCAGTCTGAGTGTCTGCATGGTTCGGTGGGGGTATTACGTAGTGCATAGGTGCATGAATGAATGACTCACTCTTTGTATGTGTTGAAGACAGCATGTGTGCAGGACTCTATGGGTGGATGAGTGAGTGTATGGGTGTGTTAGTGAGTGAATGACTGTCTCAATAGTGTCTTTATGAGTAACTACATATGTTTTAAACTAGTATATGTGACTATTGGTGTATATAAGCGAGTATATGTGAGAGTGAGAGATTGAAAGAGTTCCTATATGAATAAGTATGTGTTTCTATAAGTGATTGTTTAAAAGACTAAGTATGTGTAAGTTTCCGTAGAAGTAAGTGTGGTGGTGTGTGTATAACTGTATATGCAAGTAAATGTATGTTTGATTCTTTATTAGCATGAGTGACTATGTGTGTGAGTACCTCTATGGATGAGTGGCATTGTGTAACAGGATGTATAGGTGTATGAGTACATATGATGAGTGAGTACATGTATGAGTGACTGTATAGGACTGTTGGTGAATGAGTGGATGTGTATGTGGATCTTAGAATTACTGTATAGGTTGTTGTAACTGGTATTGGTATGTCCATTGTTTTTAAAATTTTAATTTCTATTTTTGAATGTGTGTATCAAAGGTTATATTGGGGGAAGAGGAGGTCTGCCACTCTATCACAAGGATGATGTCATCAGTGATGTCATTTGAGATGTCATCAGTGATGTCATGAGTGATGTCACTGACCATGTCATGAGTGATGTAATATGTGACGTCATCAGCAGTGCATTGCGGGCGCGCGAGTTATAGTTAGCTGAACTAACTATAACGGGGGAATTTCAATGGTTTTGTACAAGTGAAAAGTCCAGCTAACTATAACACCCCTGAAACCTATGGTTTTTTCAGTGAATTTCTGAGGTTTTTTAAATGCTAATTCCTAACTATAACGTGCCTGAAACCTATGGTTTTTTCTGTGAATTTCAAAGGTTTTTTAAATGCTAATTTCTAACTATGCCTACAGAGATAGGACATGTGAAGAAAAAATGCACAGAAAGAAACAAAAGAAGTGCAGAAAGAAGCAACAGAAGTCCTCAAATACGAAGATAAGTGCAGGAAGAAGGATAACGTGCAGAAAGAACAAAAAGAAGAGCAGAAAGAAGCCTTGTTGCAAAATCATCCTTTACCCTCAACTTTTTCAGACGGATACTGGTGGTAACTGAGTCTGACTAACCAGTCCTAGAGCCAGTGCTATGTTAAAAGACACTTAGAATACAGTGAAAACACCTACATACACTAGGGAACATTATGCGTTGGGGTCCCCCTGTGATTAGCATGACCTCCTCTGTAAGCCCCTAGTGTATAATAGGGCATGGGGATTAAAACTACCTCTTAAAACAGGCCACAGGGCGTTTTTGCACACGTTAACTCAGGCCTCGTCCCCTCCCTTCACCACTGTGTAAACACGCCCTGTGTCCATTTTTAGTTGGGAGATTAAGTTCATTTGAATCCTGAGGGTCCCTAGGGTCCAACTAGCCCACTAGGTACCTCCAGTAAGTGCCACAGAGCTGCGTTGCAGAGAGGTGTAAAAAGTGGCACGGCCTGGACCACCTCTCTGCAATGCAGCTCAGTGGCGCTTACTGGAAGCACTTGGTGGGCTAGTTAGCCCCCAGGGGCCCTCAGTATTGAAGGGAAATTATATCCCCAATTTAAAACGTGCCATAGTGCGTGTTTGCACACGTCACCTCAGGCCCCGTCCCCTCCCTTCACCACTGTGTAAACGCGCCCTGTGGCTGTTCTAAGTTGAGAGATTAAGTCCCCCTGAATCCTAAGGGTCCCTAGGGTCAAACTAGACCACTAGGTACCTCCAGTAAGCGCCACAGAGCTGCGTTGCAGAGAGGTGTAAAAAGGGGCTTGGCCTCAGAACACCTGGCTGCAGCGCAGCTCCCTGGCGCATACTGGAGATGCCTGTTGGGGGCGCGTTTGCAGAGTGCTGCACGGAGGGGGCATGGCCTCCGGCACGATGCCAGTCTTTTATTTATTTTAGTTTTTTAAGAAGGGGGGCTGTTTGGTTCCCCTTCTTATTCTAATTTATTGGCCCTGATGACCCCATCCCCCAGGGCCAGTCTCCTAATTATATTTTTTTGACCCCAATCCCCAGGGCCGGCCACTGTTTTTTATTATTTTAAAAAAATATATATTTATAGACACACCTAGGACATGCTGGACAAACCGTACGTACCTATCACCATGACGATTTGCGTGATATTCATTAAAAGGCGACTATGCATGCAATGAATCCACGTGGAATGTATTTACACCACTAGTGAAGCTCTGACATGTCTGATGCCCTACCGTGCCTAATCCTGGTAGACACCCTTGTCGTTTATTTATACAAACATGGGTAGCTATTGACGGGCACATTTAATACACATGCACACCAAGCCATTCAAAGGGGATTCGACAAAAATTCGACAAACTATGCAAGAAACCCCCCTCACGGTTAATAAAACACACATCCACTGCCGGATGTGTAATACTTTTTATTTTACTCTCTGGAAAGGGGACGAACATCACTTGAGAGTCACAGCGTGCTCCTGACAGAGCCCAATGCTGTGTTACACCCACCATTGCCTGCCGAGTGCCACACACCTCTGTGTTGTATTCCACTAGCTAGTGCATATGCTATGACACTCTCTAGCCCATGTGCACTGTAACACCACCCCGTGAATATGTCATGCCACACTTGTCTTCGCACGGGTTATATTGCCCCATCTAACGTGCCTTTCTCGATGCCTATGTTATAACGCACAGTGCTATGCCATACATATTACAATCTGGGATCCATATCTTTGTCACAGTGCATATGCAACGTTACACTCCCCAGCACATATTTTATATTACAACTTTAGAGACTAGTTAGGTTACACAACACTGCCCTGTGCATATTACACTCCAAGGCGCATATCGCATAGCACGCGCTAGTGCCTGTGGTATCTCGCGCTCTCCCATGAATCTGTCATTGCGCACAATGTATTGCATATTATATTTCACGCCCGGTTCATCTTATATCACACTTTTTGGTGCATAGTTTATACCATATACTATATCTAGTTTTCATTTTCAATCGTGCTCTCAGGACTATGTTCTATATAACACTGTGTTCACCTACCCTTTTCACGGGCATTACATTTTACGATAGGGGGTGGAGGGTCAGGGGGTGTTTCTGCCAAGTGAGCCCGGAGTCACAGTCACAAACGTCCTCTTCTTCCTGAATAAAAGTGGGATTATGCTGCATACTTGTTCATATTTTAAGTAGTTCGCACAGACACAATGTTTTAAAAACAATAAAGTTCCTAATACCTGCCTTCTCTGAACAGTTAGCTTGCTGCCCCATCCCCTTCCTCCCTATCCTCTGTTGTGTGAATCCATGGACTAGCCTCCTCCCTCCTGCCATGCATGGTCTGATGTGCTGCCACTGCCCTCAATTTAATATGATGTACCAGTCCACTCCTCCTGCCCTCCATTGCCCAATTCTATGCCCCATCATTGACCTCCTGCTTAAACTCTGTGCTTAGCTTGCTGCCCCTATTCTCCTTCCCCCTGCCCTCCGATGTCTTTGTGCATGCCCCTGCTCCATCCTTTTTGCCCACCATGTCCCATGGACCTGCCACTCCTATCTACTCTGAGTGTTCTGTTGAGCTGCCACTCCCCTCCCACCTGCCTAGCATTGTCAGATGACTGTAACCTGTCCCTGCCACCTCCACCCTGCCTGTCCACATGCCATGCCCCTATCCTCTTCCTCCTGTCCTACATGGTCCATTGTACTGCCACACCCTTCTGCCCTCCCTGGTCTGTTGTGCTGCAACTGCTCCTCCTGCCTGCCCCGTGTGGTCTGTTGTGAGGTCCCTTCCCCTGAACTTTCTTGTCTGTGCACAGGTCCTGACCCTTCCTTCTATCCTCCATCGTCCTTTGTGCATGCCCCTCCACCCTCCTTCTTGCCCATCATAGCCATTGTGCTGCCACTAACCCTCCCACTTGCCATGCATGGTCTTCTGTGCTGCCATGGCCCCTCCCACCTTCCCTGTGTGGTCAGTTAGCTGCCCCTGACCCCCTCCCACCTTCCCTCCATGGTCTGTGTGTATGCCATCACAGTCTCACTGTTGCTCTTCATGGTGTGTCTTGCTTCTAGTGCCCATCCTGCCTGACCTCCATGGCTATCTTGCTGCTCCTGCCCTGCCCCCTTGCCCCCAGCCCTACTCCCTCCCTCCTGGCTTGTCTGTTCCATTGTAATGCCCCTGATCCGTCCCTCCTGCCCTTTATGGTCTGTTATACTGCAGCTTTCTCTCCTGTCTGTCCATTATGGTCAGCTAGCTACCATTGCCTCTTGCCCCTCTGTTGTCTGTTGTCCATGTGCATGGTCCTGTCCCCTCCCTCTTGCTTTCTATGGATTGTTGTGCTGCACTCCCGTCCTGCATGCCCTGTGTGGTGTATTGTGCTGCTGCAAACCCTGATGCCTGCCCTGCAGGGTCAGTTTGGTGCACCTCTCCATGTCCCTCCTGTCCTCTGTTATCCAAGTCCATGTCCCTATCCCATTTCCTTCCATGATCCAATGTACCATACTTGCGAACATTTTGAACTTGGTAAGAGGGAGATTTTGAAAAAAAAACTGGGGTATTGATTTTCCCCTTTGAGTTACATTGAAAAAGAGGATATTGTAGACAGGAGACAGATCAAATAAAGCCCATTTGAGCTTAAAAACATTGGACGTTTCCTGGCTGAATCGGGTCTGTTGGCATGTATGGTTGTACTACCATTGCCTCTTCCTTCTGCCCACAATGGTCTATTACATTGCCACAGCCTTGAAGGAGGGTAGATTTTGTATCACAGGGGGCCCCTGGCCCGTTCTGTCCACACCTGAAGTATGAGACCCTTGTCCTTGCCCTGCCAGCTGCATTTGTAGGCCGTATTAAATTGACCAGCGGGTCCTGTGTTGCTATATAATTATCCTGAGACATCCTTACCACTCAGCCAGCATAAAACCCCTGTGTAGGCCCTTCTGTTCAATATGTAGGCCTCTTTGTTAAATTGACCATAGCTCTGCAATTTTAGTGTATAGCAGTCTGAAGGCAGGTCTGCGAGGCCTTCTGATCCAAACTAGTAGCCCCCACCCTACCCGAGTGCTCCGTGCTCGGTATCAAAGTTCAACATCCCCCTGAAGCTGTCGACATACAGTAGGCTGCATCCTGGACTGGTACTTGCTTCCTGGGCAGGTTTCCCGCTTTTAAGGAAGTGGCAACCGCAGAGCGTCAAGTTAGGAGAACTGAGGAGATTTTATACATGAATATATTGAATTCCCGTACAATACCCATTATTTTCTGCTTGCTCTATGGAACTTACGATAAGCGATTGGCCTGAGAGACTGACCTTTTCACCCAGTCCATTGTCAGCATTAAGTGGGTAAATGACGAAATGTCTGGTAAAATCTGCAGACGAAGCTTTTGGGTAGCATACGTAGGTAGATGTAGCGTGCAAAGGAGCCCACAAAATGATATAAAAAGGGAGCACCCACAGATATCGACGGACTACCTCGCCGTCTGTATGTAGGTTAACAGGCAGTGCAGGTTTTCCCCAAGAGCTGGGAGCACTTGTCTTCCTTTGCTTAAAATGTCTTGCTCTGCTTTGCTTGAAGTATCTTATTCTATTTTACCTATATGAAATGTCATGTTATGTTTAACCATTGTTCTCTTTACTTTTGCATTTAAAAGATTTTGTATTGTAATTGCAGGAATGCTTGCTCTAAGAGTAAACGTGAGTGTTCCTAGGTAACATTTTCCTTGGTGTAACTTGTTTCTCATGATGCATTTATAGATGTGTTCTCTCTCTCTCTCTGTCAGTACATTAATTGAGATACAGAGAATATTATGACAGCTGTATGATTATCTGGATTCTGTATTTTGTACTTTATGTCTCTATTCTGCGGTTTCTTTGAAGTTGCATCTTCTCATTAAACTGCCATTGTATTCTGCCTCCAATTCCATGTCTCATATGTCTGTTTTCTTCATTTTTGGAGCAAGCGTTCCTAGGCACCCCGGCTCAAATTAAGGTGCCCCTTTTGTCCCTGACTCACTCTCCTGCTCAGTTCTGTGGTGGCTCCCGGGGATCTGGGGACCGCCCCTAGCTTCCTTGACCCGTAATAGATCTTCCCTCCAACAGCCTCTCTTGCAAGTCCTGTATTGTTGGTTTGTTGCCCCTGCCCCCCTTTCCACTGCCCTCCATAGTCTGTTGTGCTTCCACGGCCCTTCCTGCCTGCTCAGTGTGGTTAAATTGTTGCCTTTGCACCCTCCTACCTGCCTTCAATTTTCAGAGTCCGTGCCCCTGGCCTCTGCCTCTCAACAGTATCCTAATGAACAACTAGATTGCTAACATTCTATATTTATTACAAAAGTGTGGAACGCCTGACATCATCTTGATGTAATCAAAACTGTAATACCTAGAGCATTTCCTTTAGAAATTACATATATGAGAGGGTCTTATTGGCATCAAAATTATGGTTAGTGCTCTAAAAGACTAAAATAAGGACATATTTTCTGAGTTTTCAAATAGCGACAAAAAAATTATTTGTGATCTTTATGTTTTTTTTATCCAGTTGACCACTTGATTAAATGTTGCACTTAGGGGAGAGGATGTGGTGTTACTTCCAGAACTGCAGACTTTGCAACTGGGGAACCAGGTTGAAGTTTCTGCTTCAGCTCGACATTCTGTGATTCTGGTCAAATCACTTAGTCTCCCCATGTCTACAACCAAAATGAATTTGTTCTTGTGTGATGTAACCAATGCTCATGTAAAGCACTCCAATACCTGACAAGTCTGCACTATATAAAACTGCAAATACACAACAAATAAGTGTTTTGCACACTTCTGTCATTGGGCTATATTTGGGCTACATCTGGGTGATTTTGGGCTACATTTGGGCTCTTTTGTCTCCGGTGGCCATCTTGGGAGATTTATTTGTTATGAAGTTTCCTAATTTCCTCATGTACTGCAGTCTCCTCAGTAGGAAATGCTTTCAGTTTTTTACTTTGATTCCATCATGAAGGTATTCAGATATGTCACACATTTGCCATAAATTCTGAATGTTAGCACTCTAGTTGCTCATTAGATCACTGTAGTAAAACTACTGCACCATGGAAGTCTGCTCCTGGTATTAAAAGTGCATGTTTCAGTCTGCATGTCAGAAGTTTTTAATGAAATAGAAGAGGATTTGAGAAGTCACTCAAAATGTGCCCTCATTTTCTTTCTTCAGCATTAATCATAATTTCTATGGCAAAATGAACCTCCTCATTGTGTTCCTTTTTAAATTAAATGTTTTAAGTGTTACCAGTTTATTCCAATCAAGATGGCTTCAGGTGTGCCTTACTTTTGTCATAATGAAGACAGTAAGCGCTCTAGTTGTTTTTAAGAACATTCTGGGACATTCTGTCATTGGGCTATACTTGGGCTACATCTGGGTGATATTTGGGCTACATTTGGGCTCTTTTGACTCTGGTGGCCATCTTGGGAGACTTATTTGTTATGAAGTTTCCTAATTTCCTCATTTACTGCAGTCTCCTCAGTAGGAAATACTTTCAGTTTTTTACTTTGATTCCATCAAGAAGGCATTCAGATGTGTCACACATTTGCCATAAATTCAGAATGTTAGCACTCTTTTTGCTCATTAGATCACTGTAGTAAAGCTACTGCTCACCAGGGAAAACTGCTGCTGGTATTGAAAGTGCATGTTTCAGTCTGCATGTCAGAATTTTTTAATGAAATAGAAGAGGATTTGAGAAGTCACTCAAAATGTGCCCTAATTTTTCTTTCTGCAGCACTAATCATACTTTTTATGGAAAAATGAACCCCCTCATTTTGTTCCTTTTTAAATTAAATGTTTTAAGAGTTACCACTTTAATCCAAGCAAGATGGCTTAAGGTGTGCCATACGTTTATCATAAGTAGGACTGTTAGCGCTCTAGTAGTTCTTTGGAACACTCTGGGAAGCTGCAGTAGAACACAAAGGAATCAACTGACAGTCTCTGCCCTTGTTGGATGTACATGTTTTACTGAGAATGTCAGACTTCATTCTCACATGACTGAGAAAGATGATGTGAATTTACAGAAAATAAGCTCTCAGTTTAGCCTATAGATCACCTTCCAAACCTCTGTGGTAAAAGCATGAGAAAATATTTTTCTCTCAATCATGATATCCCAGCAGAAGGCTTTTTCACATGGTGAAATCACCTTAGAACATACCACAATTCCTAAAATGAGTATGGTACCATCAACAAATGATTTATAATGTAACTAAAGTCTTAAAACCTTCTATTAACTGCAATGCTTTTTAATGAGGTGCTATCATGTATATTGGTCCCAAGATGGCTGCCAACACTTCTTGGATGAAGTGCTGACAGCCAATCAGATCTCAGGATGAGATGTGTGGTTAGGCTCCGCCCACATATATATATGCTTTAAAATGCTATTTTCTCAGGAAATACTGAACAGATTTACACCAGACCTGCAAAAGGCACTTCCTTGACCTTATGGCTACCTCTCTGCCAAATTTCAAGTAATTCTGTTCAGCCGTTCGGGCTGTAGCTGTGTCTAAAGGTCCTATGGAAAAATGCATGGGGAAAACGCGTTTTGGGACCCCCCTTTTTTCTCGGCCCCTGCTTGACGAATCCCCCCGAGACTTTCAGGGTAGGAGCGGAGCGTAGCGCCCCACCTATTTTGAAAATTTCGCGAGGATTCGTCGACCGGCGCCAAAGTTATTCCAAATAGAATGTTGCGGATTTCCTATGGAAACAGGGTCCTAACTATATCTACCTACTGGCGACCGCCAGTAGGTAATATATATAATTTTTTTTTTTTTTTTAATTAAACTATCCTAATCAGTTGTCTTGTATGCATTGTTTAAATGTAGTACGCTCGCTGAAGGGCTTAAAATATCTCCTTTTCCAGTGTGGCTTCTGCCTCCCTGTGAGCCTTGGATCTGACACACATGGCCTGAAAAGTTGTCTGTTTTCCACGTTAGTCGCTTGTCTCTGGGGGCGGAGCGGGTGAGGACAGGAGTGAACCTGTATATGTCTGCAAATTAATCCCTTCCTGGTTCCGTGCGATGGTACGGCGTGGTGTACATAAAAAAACACAGAAAAAATGTAACCTCCTGTTTACCCCATTAGAGCAAAGTTTGCAGCGCTGTCCCATCGATAGGCTCTCTCTGTGTTGTAGCTATGATGTGCTTGCTTTCAACTAACTGGGCACTAGACATCCGGTTTTACCAGCCTTCCTAGCCTAGGCCTCACTCAGCAGAGCCCTCCACCTGAGAACAGACTGTGCAGCCTGCGCTTCAGGCACCAGCCTCCCCCGGGTTATAGAGGTCTTGCTGGCATTTTCTTTATACCGTGGCACCCTCTGTTTACATAGAAGCTTGAGGTCAAGGCATTGGGTTAACTTCCAGTCCTGATGAGTTCTAGTGCTTTAAACTCTGGCTACTAGGCTCTGGTCTCAGCTGCAAACTTAATTGAAGCTCCGAATGTTAAAAAAAAAACCTGAGGTCCAAGACACGTGTGTGGCATCTTAAGATTCTAATCCTGTTGCCAGGTGCTTAATGTTATCATCTGTATGTGTTGTTATGATGTGAACAGCTGTGCAGCAGTTGGAACCTGGCTTTCATCCCTGCAAGACCTTCTGATGTGGATGGGATCTATTTCTTGGAATAAACCTTTATCTTCCTTAACTTATCTCGAGTTACTTCTTCATTACACTTGGTGACAGAGGATGGCTTCACCCTAATGGAAAGATCCCAACACTGCTTTGAATCTTAAGAGTATTTTCAAGAGCTTCTCCTAATTTCTGTGGATGACAGATACTGTTTAAATTATTGTCCACCTTGGATATTACTTTACTTTAAAAAGGACATCCTGAATTCTCTAAAAGGTTTTGCGACTTACTAAATTTAATATCACCATTTCAAAGGATGTGAGACTTTGTTGAATTTAGTGCTATCAACCGTCTAAACATCCTATCTGGGATACTGTTTGCGAGTCCGTGGTGTGCCCTGACTCATTTCGTGCCTCCATACTCTGACTCTTGCATTGGTTGTGGCCATACTGTTTGTGGAACAGCGCGCTTTCAAACATTGTCACTCTCGCTTTTGTTGTGACCATAATCTTTAAGGAGCAACGTGTTTTTGCACATGTGCTTACTAAAGATTACGTTCAGGAAGTAGGGATTCTCAAGCGGCTCTCTACTAGCAGGCGTCATTTGACTTTGCCAGCGTGCGCTCACCTGCCGACTTTGTTTACGTTCGAACTCAGGGAACGCTTAATTTCTTCTGCCTAGTGTCCTCTGCTTTATCGCGTCTCGGCGCTCCTCTTCAGGAATTCTCCGGCAGTGTTGGGATGTACCTATGCGTCACATTGGTGATGTACTCCCTGCAGCCATCTTTCGCGTTACTAAGCAACGTAAGGACACATTGCGCTTTCATCGCATTGAGAATAAATATAGACCGTCGGCATTTTTTAATCGCATTCATAGGGAATTCATACAACTTATTGTGAAGCATGAACGATTGAAAAAGGCAATTTTCGTGCATCTCCTCAGTGATACACACACTTCAAAAGGTAAATGAAAGGTGTGTCATAACAGTGACACACTTTCTTCAAAACACAGTTCTACAATAGTGACTCACTTATCGTGTGTCGCAATTCAATTGTAAAACATTAACCTCACGTTTTATTTTACCGTAACACATATTTACCTTCTTTCTTGTGCCTAATATTTCATTGCTTTACAACCTTGTGATACACCTAACTTCATCAAGTGATACTTACATTAATTACTTGTTTGATACGTTATTCATGATTTAAATCTTATACTATATTTCAAATAGATTTTGATTTCATTTGATTTCACGAATATGCAAAATGTTACTGCACCTCCGCTTTTTTTTTTTTTTCATCACCGGGGGATCCTCCTATCAAGAGGCAAAAATGGCAGAAAGTGTTAGAAAGGTATGCAAGAGTGTGCGGTTCTTCCTTAAGTGCAGAAAGGAAAACTGCTTTGCTTTTACATTGTTTCGGATCAGAAGGTCAGGAAGTTTTCGACCATCTTCCTGATCTTGATGATCGTGACCTTATTGAATACGAAATTTGCATTGCTAAATTGGATAAACACTATCTACCCAAGGTCAGTACTATCCTTGAGAGGTATCCTTTTGGAAGGAGGACTCAATCGGAGGATGAGAGTATTGAAAACTACGTTGCGTCCCATAGGAAGTTGGCCTCTTCATGTAAATTTGCTGCAACTCTTGATTAAAGAATAAGAGATCAGTACATGCTGGGTTGCAGCATTGAACGAGTCAGAAGAGTTGTGGCAGAAGGATGAGCCAACTTTGGAGGATGTTATTGTAATTGCAAAAAGGATCGAACACTCTCTGAAATGTGTTGATGTTATAAAGAAAAATGGCGAAAGTAAAGAAAAAAGTTCCATTCAGGCTGTTAAGACCATTTCTAGAGGGAGTACAAGTCAAAAAGAAATTATAAAAAATGAAGTCTCAAAAGAGACACCTAAGAAGTTTGATTTTTCTAATGTAAAATGTTTCCTTTGCCAAAAATGGGCCATTTTGCCAATGACAGACCGTGTCCAGGATGGAAGGCAATTTGCAGTAAATGTAAAAAGTAAGGGCATTTCTCTGTTATGTGCAAATGCAAGAACTATAAAGGGAAAATTTGTGAAATTTATTATGATGACAATTATGAATGCCAAGAAGAGGTTGATTGTGGTAAAATACAGGTACAGGTCATCCAACATGGTGAATGTAAGAATTGCCTTTTTGATGAAATCCTGGTTGATGGAAAACCAACTAAAGTTCTTCGACTCGGGTGCAAAGATTACCATTTTCTCAAAATAATTTTATATTAAACAAATGGGAGAAAAAGTTAAGGTCTTTCGCCCTGACATAAAACCATTTGCATATGGCGGTGAACCCATTAAGCTGTTTGGTTACTCCTGGGGCTTAATTGATTATAATAACCAGATACCAAGTGCAAAAATCTACATTTCACAAAAGGGGATAGCATATTGAGCTGGTTCCACCAGAGGGATCTGGGCGTAATGCTAGATCCAAACTCTTCACCCCCTATCCTATTGAAAAAGAACTTTAATTCAATTTCTGTTGAAGACGGTGCAAGCAAAGAATTTATTTGTTAAACAAGTTTCCGAATGTCTTTTCTGATAAGTTGGGCTGTCTCAAAGATTACGTCCATCACATTTGCATGTTTGATAATGCTAAACCTGTATGCTGCAAGGTTAGGAATGTACCTGTTGCAGTTAGAGAATAAGTCAAAGCTGAATTGGAGCGACTTAAATCTGAAGGAGTAATTGAGGATGGGGAAGCAACTCAATGGGTTGCTCCGGTAGTCGCCGCAAAAAAAGGGGATGGGTCTCTCCATCCATGTGTGGACCTTTGCGAATTGAATAAAAATGTTGTGGTAGACCGATATCCGCTACCAAAAATCAATGATGTTAATGTTGAAAGGTGCGCAAGTTTTCAGTACCATCGATCTGAGGTCAGCTTACCACCAAATTAGGTTAGATGATGAGTCCAAAGACTTAACGGCATTTGTTACTCCTTTTGGAACGTTTCGCTTTGCAAGGCTTCCTTTTGGTCTCGTATCGGCAGCCTCAGTTTTTCAGAGAGCTCTGGAGAATGTTTTAACAGGTCTTACAGGCGTTAGTGTTTATCAGGAAGATATATTGATTTTTGGAAGTGATATCAGGGAACATGGTGGAAGTGATATCCGGGAACATGGTGAGGCTTTTCATGGTATTGAACAGGTTGAATGAGAGTTCAATTTAACAGTAAAAATTAACAAATGCAAATTCAGGAGAAGTTCGATTGAATATTTGGGCCACACTATTTCAGAAGGGGGTGTTTTGCCAAAAGAAAGTTTGATTGCTGCCATACAGAAGGGATGACGGAATATTATTATAGCAAATTTATAAATGGCTTTGCGTCTTTGTGTGTTCATATGAGGGCCTTGCTCCGCAAAAGTTGTGAATTCATTTGGGATAATAGGTGTGAACAGTAATTTTGTACTCTCAAAGAGAAGTTGAAAGCTGCTCCCATATTGTGTAGTTTTGACCCAGAGAAGAAATCTATTTTAATCATTAACGCAAGTTTGAAGGGGCTTGGAGCTGTACTTATACAAAAGGACCACTCTCATGAACATGTCATACTTTTCTTGTCAAGGAGTTTGCGGGGTGCTGAGCCACGTTACTCCGTTGTAGAGAGAGAAGCTCTTGCCGTATATTGGTCAAAGAATTTCTTATGGGGTGGTGTATTTGAAGTCAGGTCTGATCATAAACATTTGTGCGAGATTAATCACAAAATGGGTTGTTGGTCTGCAAGATTACAATTTTGATGTTAAATACTTGCCTGGGGTGGAAAACAAAGTGGCTGATGCTTTGTCTCGACTTGTTGTCAAAGATGATGTTGATCTTGATGATGAAATTGAACAGGATGAGGATATGGTTTGTGTCATTGATGAAAGTATAATTGCCAAAGAAGATGGGAGAAAGCTTTGCAAGAAGATGTTAATTTAATGAAAGCCTTACAAGGGTTGGACAGTGAAACCCAAGGGTGATGAAAATCTCGAAATTTTGGCATGTCAGAGACCAGTTGTCTGAACGCAATGGTTTGCTTCTCAGGGGTTTGAGACTCATTCCTCCCACTTCAATTAGGGAAGAACTTGTATCTCTTGCACATATGATACATCAAGGCATTTCTAAGACAAAAGAGAGACTTAGGTTGTCTTATTGGTGGCCAGGCATGGATTTACAGGTAGAACGTAAGATAAGAGATTGTGTGGAATGTGCCTTGAGTGAAAGGGTAGCCAAATCCAAAGTACAACCCATGATCATAAGGGATAGACCTGATGCACCTTGGAAAGAAGTGATATTAAATATTCTTGGCCCTATACACTCTTCTGGGAGTGAGTGGTATGTTTTTGTTTTGGTCGATTTTTCTTCTCGAGATGGCCAGAAATAGCCATTTCTCGAGGGATTGAGACCAAACATGTAATCGCGTTTTTGTAAAAGCTTTTCGCCAGAGAAGGAATACCTTAAAGCATCCTTACTGACAATAGCGTCCAATTAGTGTCCAGAGAAATTGAATCATTTTATCTAGACATGGTATTAAACACATCTTCTTTGTACCACCCAGAAACAAATGGAATGGTTGAAAGATTTAATCGTGTATTAAAGGAAACTATTGACCTGGCACGGTCAGCAGGTCTAGATTGGCGCAATCAAATTTGGAAAAAGGTTGAGGCTTACAGGTTGCCACCACACTCTGTCACGAATAGGACCCCTCTTGAATTGTTCAGATCTAGGTGCCCCAACACCTTGGTTGCACCTCCTTGGGTCCATAATATGCAACCAGAGTTATTTTCTGAAAATGAAAAGTCTAACTGGCAACTAAATGAGTCTAAGAAAGTTGAATCTAGAAAGACTCTTCATGACAGAAGAAAATCTGTTTAAAAAAAAAAAACAGTAAAAATTGGGGATTGGGTTCTCATAAAAAAAATCCATTCAAGAAGAAATCATCTTCAGCGTTTTTGAAACCCATTCAAGTGATTAAAATATTCAACAATGCTGTCAAAACTGCTGACCACCGTATTTGGAATTTGAACAGGGTGGTGGTAGTTAGGAAAGACATTCTGTGTAGTCATGATAACTCTAGTTCTAATGACTCTACTCCTATTCTGGATGGCATTCGCAGATCTTCTAGAGTTTCCTCTCCTCCTAAATTTTTGAAAGACTTTGTTAAATAGATTTTCTTGTATTTTAGTTTTGAGGTAAAACTTTGTTTATAAAGGATGGGGATGTGTGGCATCTTAAGTTTCTACTCCTGTTGCCAGGTGCTTAAGAATGTTATCTGTATGTCTTGTTACGATGTGAACAGCTGTGCAGCAGTTGGAACCTGGCTTTCATCCCTGCAAGACCTTCTGATGTGGATGGGATCTATTTCTTGGAATAAACCTTTATCTTCCTTAACTTATCCTTAGTTACTTCTTCATTACAACCTGCTACTGTTTCAGTGAAGTGAATGATAGGACATATCACAGATTAAGGCAAAAGCTAGCCCATTATCGCACTAAGTGCAGCAAGGAGCTGAATCCAGGTCGTGTCACTTGACGGTTGCTGCAGCCTGGATTTTCAGGAGAATTTGCAGGGGTTATTCCGATTTCTGTATTGGTTTCATTTATGCAGCAAATCTGACTTTTGCTTAGTGCATGAGGGGTGAACCTTATTGTGCAGTCTGATCACTCGGGTGTCCTTACCCCCTCCCCCACGGACCCTGCCTTGCCAAACCTCTCGTCGACCATACTTACAGTGAACTTAAAGCTCAACCCATTGCTTTGGTTGCCTCTCTTGTTAGGTATTTGCTGGCTTTTTAATGGCTTTCCTTCCTTTTTTTGTTTGTCCCTCCTGTGGAGCATAGCTTCTTTATTGTCCTTATGAATGGATGACCTGTCATTCTGCTTCTCACATTTAGGGAGGCACTTTTTTCTTTTAATTTCTGCACCCTATGCAAGTGCATGTTTTCTTGCTCTTGTGCTGATTCTCTTCTCTTCTCTCTCCACCACCCCCCTCCCTCTAATTCCTGACCTGTGATATCCATTCCTTCCCATCCCTCCCGGTCTTTAAAAGCACATAAGCAAGTACTTTTTTGCTTGGGTAGGACTAAAGAGCAGACTGCAATGCACATATCATGAAAGCGCAGGCTTTGTTTGGTGCACACAAGATTATATGGTGTTTGGGTAGGGGCTGGCTACTGCACTCATTCACCTGCCATTTGAGGCAGAAGATGTACTTTTCATGACTGAATTGGGATATCTCCTTTCATGAAGACCCATAAATGTGCTTCATAGTGCTGTAAAGCTTCTGTGCCAGTTTTCTTTTCCTCCTTACTCTACACCTCGGATTCATTTACTTGGTCTAACAATGGATCATGAATTGTTGCACGAGGGGTTGAACACAGGGGGCGCAATCCAGTTATCCTATGAGGACCAGGAATTGGGTAACCGACCTCAAACTTGTGTATGTATGTGTATATGTATATATGTGTGTGTGTGTGTGTGTATATATATATATATAGGAAACGTCCTCTGTGTATAAACTGCCTCCTCCTGAACGGAAGTCGCTTCGTTACGAGAGGACCCCACAGAAGCGGGTCCTGTTAAATTGCAATAAGTCCTTCACAATCCATGGAAGGAAAAACGAAGCCGTGTGTGGTCCTTCAAATCTTTATTCAGCCACTTCTGCCAAACGCGTTTGGCAGAAGTGGCTGAATAAAGATTTGAAGGACCACACACGGCTTCGTTTTTCCTTCCATGGATTGTGAAGGACTTATTGATATATATATATATATATATATATATATATATATATATATATATATATATATATATATATATATACACCTTTAAGTCTTCCGTTAATGAAGTGCCTCCACCTAATCGAGAGTTGCTTCGTTGCAAGGAACCGCACGGAAGCCGGTTTCTGTCAATCAAACCAATTTTTCTCCTCTGGATACGGAAGAAAAACGAAGCCGTGTGTGGTCGAAAATTGCTTTTATTCCTCAGTCAGCCATCCGGATGGCTGACTGAGGAATAAAAGCAATTTTCGACCACACACGGCTTCGTTTTTCTTCCGTATCCAGAGGAGAAAAATTGGTTTGATATATATACCAGGGTGTCCCCAACGAGACGTCGCACGTGGAAAGGTTACCGCTCAGCAAATCCAGCAGCGACAGCGAGCCCTTGCATCCTCCTGTATGCATATGCCAAACGCGTTTCAAGCCGTAAGCCCTTTGTCAATGGCATGCAAGTAACACAATGAAGCACCCAAGTAGCTTGGGTTACTTGCATGCCATTGACAAAGGGCTTACGGCTTGAAACACGTTTGGCATATGCATACAGGAGGATGCAAGGGCTCGCTGTCGCTGCTGCCGCTGGATTTGCTGAGCGGTAACCTTTCCACGTGTGACGTCTCGTTGGGGACACCCTGGTTTTTTATATATATATATCTATATATCTCTATCTATCTATCTATATCCAATTGAATGCAAAAATCCAGTATGCTCTCAGTAAAGTAAGACAGAATCCCAGAAGTAGTGAATGGTCTAGTGATTTATTTCACACAACGCGTTTCGGCAATCCAGAAGGAGCAACTTCGCTGTTTGGAGAATATATATATATATATAATCTCAAGTTCATGTCAAATTCATTAAAGATTGAAATGCAATGAAAAACAAAAATAAACAAGTGTAAAAAAGAGAGACTTGTGACCTATTTAAAATGATCAATAAGAAGACACTAGGTATATAAAATATTACTACCCTGCAGCATCCTTAAAACCAATCATTAAAAATAACAATAACAATAAAAAGTCCCAGGATAGTATATACTTGTTACTTTATGGTAAGGGGGTATGTATGTATATGTGTGTTATATGTATATGTATATGTATATATATATATATATATACTGGAAAAAACCATGGGTTTCACACACGTTATAGTTGGGAATTTGCATTTTAAAAACCTTGCAAATTCACTGAAAAAACAATAGGTTTCACAGAAGTTATAGTTAGCTGGACATTTCACTCATAAAAAACCAATGAAATTCCCCCGTTATAGTTAGTGCAGGCAACTATAACTCACGCGACCGCAATCCTCTGCTGATGGTGTCAAATATTACATCACTGATGACATATGTGTCTTTATGAAAAATAAATATTTGTAATATATGTATAGCTAAAGATACAGTATTAGCATCAACAGAGGATTGCGGTCGCGTGAGTTATAGTTGCCTGCACTAACTATAACGGGGGAATTTCATTGGTTTTTTATGAGTGAAATGTCCAGCTAACTATAACTTCTGTGAAACCCATGGTTTTTTCAGTGAATTTGTACGGTTTTTTAAATGCAATTTTTTTTTTGAGTTTTTGGTAAACCTATGTATAAAATAATATATGTACTATATCCTGCATTATGGAATGGTTAATTTTTTTTTAATGCATTTTTTACCGTGCGCGTACGGTAAGCGGACGCTACGCGCTCCGTACGTCATAAGTACAGTGCGCTTACGTGATACGTACGTGACGTACGCGTACACGCACGTGCGTCGCGCGGAAGCAACCCCATGCGTTTTGGGACCCCCCTTTTTTCTCAGCCCCCGCTTGACGAATCCCCCCGAGACTTTCAGGGTAGGAGCGTAGCGCCCCATTCGTTTTGAAAATTTTGCGAAGATTCGTCGACCGGCGCCAAAGTTATTCCAAATAGAATGTTGCGGATTTCCTATGGAAACACGGTCCTAACTATAACTATCTACTGGCGACCGCCAGTAGAATGAAAATATATATATATATATATATATATATATATATATATATATATATATATATATATATATATATATATATATATATATATATATTTTTAAAAAACCATAGGTTTCACACATGTTATAGTTAGCTGGACATTTCACTCGTAAAACACCATTGAAATTCCCCCGTTATAGTTAGTTCAGATAACTATAACTCGCGTGCCCGCAATCCACTGCTGATGACGTCACATATTACATCACTCATGACATGGTCAGTGGCATCACTGATGACATCATCCTTGTGATAGAGTGGCGGTCGCGCGAGTTATAATTATCTGAACTAACTATAACGGGGGAATTTCAATGGTTTTTTACGAGTGAAATGTCCAGCTAACTAGAACGTGTGAAACCTATGGTTTTTTTTAAGTGAATTTGCAAGGTTTTTTAAATGCTAATTCCGAACTATAACGTGCGTGAAACTGTAATGAAGAATCTGTCCACCTGGAAAGTTTGTAGTCAACGATTTATTGACTATCTAACCAGATCCATAATACAGCACCAACCACTTCTCCCGTTGCTCTCTCTCCCTCTGGAATGAGGGATACATCATCCGATGCATCACTCCATTCCATGACATGGAGAGTATTCTAAACTACAGATCACAACACATCCCCTTCCCAATAAAAAAACAACACGTATCAGCAACAAAATTCAAGTTCATAAAAACACAACAAAACTACAAAAATGACACTCTGCAAGCAACCATCAAATTAAAGCAGAGCAGGTAAAAATAAGCCTTAGCACAGCATGCAGTTTCTCTACTATAGCTACTGTATGGCTACTGCACAGACAATGAAAATAACCCTAATACAACACATAGTCTTTCAATTTAATGGGCACCCTCCTACCCCTAGGAGAATGAGACCTACATTCCCCTCTATCAAGAGCACTTTTGCTATCAGATGTACCCCCATCAGTCAAAGCAGGTCTGGGAATAATAGGTCTGGGAATTCCCACATTCCGAAAACCACCCGAATATTGACCAATCTTGACATACTCCACCAGCAATCTGTGTCAACTCTTACCACATTCTTCTTGATGGCCACAATGGTGAAAGGACCCAGAAAGCCAGATCTACCTTTTAAAAGTGTGTTTAGGATTCTTCACAAGCACTTGTTCACCAACACACCACTTCTTGTATTTCACATTCATCCTTGAATCATAACTTGATTTATACCTTCCCTGGTAGTCAGTAACCCTGGTACGTCTCGTGTCTGCAGATATACCCCTGCCAACACTAGGAGGTAACCAACTAGGATTCAACTTGGAAGGAGCTTTCCTCCCCCTCAAATCTTCAAAGGGAGACTTTAGCGTGATAGCATTTGGTGTGGTGCGGTGAGCCCACCAGGTGTCCCTTAAAACAGTACTAAAGGGTACCTTCAATTCCAGAGCTCGCTGAGCACAACCCTTAACCACCCTGTTCATCCTTTCAGCTAATCCATTAGCCTGAGGTGAGTATAACGCTGTCTTCTGATGAACAATGTTAAAACAAACTGTACCCCAATGTCAGTAACTAAGAACCTCGGAACTCCTTCCGAAACAAAAACATCTTTAAGGAAGTCTATCACTGTTTTCGTGTTAGCCACAGACACACACTTGGTGACCACCCACTTGGAGGTATAATCCACAAGCAAAAGAACAAACCTTTCAAAAGAAGGTAACAGTTCAAATGGGCCTACTATATCCAAACCCATCTTCGTCCATACCTTCTCAGGAACCTCAACAGGAGACAAAGGAGCATTGCTGGGAGTGTGAGACTTATCATTAGCAGCACAAGATAAACAATCCTTAACCACAGCCTCGATCATGCGATCCATACTAGGCCACCAGTACTTCTCTCTCATCCGAGCTTTTGTTAAACTCCTTCCCAAATGGCCTTCATGAGCAAGATTAATTATTTTGTCCGTAAAAACACTGGAAGGAATCACTCTGATCACCTCTCAAAAGATTGTCATAACAAAAAGACAACTCCTCCCTCACAGCCCAAAAAGGTTTCATGTCAGGATCCAGAATCTTATAATCAGGCCACCCATGATTTATCCACCCTTTAAGAAGAACAACATCCCTGTCACTATTTACACCCTCCAACCATTCCTCAGATGAAAAGGCAGACTCCACAACCCAAAGTACACCTTCAAATACACTACAATCTGAGGTCTGTCCAACCAGTAGACGAGAAAGACAATCTGCAGATTTGTTACTCAAGCCCGGAATATAACGAACTACAAAATTAAATTCTTGAAGCCCCTCACTCCAACGCTTAAGTCTAGGTGTAATGTTCTCACTGCAGCAGCATGAGAAAACTTGAACCAAAGGACGATGATCCGTTCGGACCAAAAAGGGAATCCCCCAGAGATAGAATTTAAGTGTTGCACTGCACAAAAAACACTCAACGCTTCTCTTTCAACACAAGAGTAATTCACCTCCGCATCCCTGAGAGCCCTAGAAGCAAAAGCAATAGCTCTGTCCTCACCATCCACTACTTGGGAGAGCACAGCTCCCAGCCCTTTTAGACTGCCATCCGTCGTCAGAACAGTTTTACAATTCACATCAGAATGTCCTAAAGTGGGCATTTTGCCAATCTCAGCCTTTATACAATCCAAGGCCTTCTGACACTCGTCAGACCAGGCAAAATGCGTCCCCTTTTTAAGTAGAGCCCTGATGGGTTCAGCTACACTTGCAAAACCTTGAACAAATTTAGAGTAGAACTCGGCGAGTCCCAAAAATGATCTCACTTGGTCTTTATCTTGAGGAACGGGAGCCTTCACCACAGATTCAGCTAGCTCCAATTTGGGTTGTATCCCCTCCCCAGAGAACACGTGTCCTAAGTACGTCACAGTATTCAATCCCACTTGACACTTCTGTTTTTTAACCGTGAGTCCAGCATCCCTCAGTTTCTCTAACAAAGTATAGAGAGTCGAGCAATGTTCCTTCTCATTCTTGCCATATATTAAGATGTCATCTTGGAAAAACATAACATTAGGTATCTTTCCAAGCACCATCTTCATGACCCTTTGGAAGCAAGCTGCTGCCGACGCCAACCCAAAAGGCATTCGGAGAAAGCAATAAGCCCCCAAGGGCGTCACAAAGGATGCAAGATGTCTAGAATCCTTGTGCACCATAACTTGGTGGTAGGCCGAAGATAGATCCAACGCACTGAAAATCTTAGCTCCTCTAAGAATACTAAGAGACCTAGATATGTTAGGCAAAGGTTGGCGATCAACCCAAATCCACTTGTTCAGTCCCCTCAGGTCCACACACATCCTGACACTTGTTCTCCCATCCTTAGGGGCAAGAACAATGGGCGCGAGCCACTCTGAGGCTTCAATCTCTTCAATAATCCCCAAATCAAGCAACCTCTGCAACTCTGTCTTTAGTGGCTCAACCATCATGTTAGGTACCCTCCTTACCTTGTGCACACAAGGTATGGCTCTTTCTTTCAGGGCAATACGATGTTCAAACCCCTTAAGACAACCCAAGGCATCTGAAAAGACCTCTGGAAACTTACCATAGCATTCCTCACTCGCACCCCAGGAATCCACCACCATAACCTGATCTTTGGGATCCTTCACACAAGGGTTAAGCATAATGCTTCTTGTCCAAACCCTTGCACACTCTAGCGTAATGCCCCTTAATACCACACTTGTTACACACTGCCTCCCTCGCGAAACAGTGTGGATAATTTAAGAAATGTGAAAAGCTACCACACCTCATACACTTAGGTTTAGGACTAGACGAACTAGTTTTATCACTAGCATTACTACCCCCTCCACAGGATGACTGTCACGTTCTCCCTTATTATGAACACTTTTAAAAGGAGCACGCACACGTGTGTCCTTTTCAACAGGTGTCTTGTTATTTGTAGAAGAAGAAATCTTCGCTAGAGTGCTGCAAGCTTCAAGATTTTCCTCTTCCTCTATAGCCACTGGATTTTTGACCTTTATCTTCTTTGTTCTTCCTAATCTTTCACCCATTTGGAAGTGTTCTCCATTCCCTCCACTAGCTACGGCTTCAGTTAAAGAAGGGTTTTTTGACAGGAGCTTCTCCTGAACACGAACACTGTTAGTGCACCTCACCAATTGGTCTCTCACTAATGAATCCGAAAGGTCACCAAACTCACACGTGCGAGCAAGAGTTTTCAGAGCTGCGACATAACTGCCGACACGTTCCACCGGACCTTGGATCCTAGTAAACAACTTATGTCTTTCTAAGACTACATTGATGCGGGGACCAAAATATTTCTCCAGCATAACCAAGGACATCTCGTACACATCACTGGGAGATCCGCCCCCTTCACCAATGGGGATTAAATCCATACTGTCATAAGTATTCCTTCCTTCAACGCCCAAATTGTGAAGAATAATGGCTTGCTTCCTAAAAGCTGAATTTTTCGCCCCCAATGGCCACAATGTATGAGTCAAAAAGATTTTTCCATCTTTTCCACGGTAAAATTGGATCACCTTCCTCAGAGAGTAAAGGTGGCGGTTGCGACATGCTAGAAGCTGAAGCTAACGCCATCTCGCCCCACCTAATTGAATTTTACCAGAAACGATGTAGAATACAGCTGGAACTGCTACTTCACAAATTTTCCTCTTGCCACATGTAAAATGACAGCGTTGACATTATACATTTAATGTTTTAATGTTGCCTTTTTTTTTAACAGTCTTGTTGAGATTTAGTAGTAAAAATGAAGTTCCATCCTTTTCAACAACTTCCACCTAAACACCAAGGTAGAACAACCAAGTGAAAACTTCTTTACCTTTGCTGTGTGTAAACTGTTGATAAAGTTCAATACGAAGAAAAAAAACACTCGTTCGTGTTTTGCTTGCTCCGTGTGAAAACGTTGCTCTGGAGATTGCAAACAAGATGGCCGCAATGACGAGACGCGTAGGAACGTGTAATCTGAGCCGTGCGTTCCAGTACGTGCGTTTCACAGGCAATGATGATGCAGGAGTTTGCGGACAAGCTCGCGAAGGCAGTAACGGTAAGATTTAAACTTATTTGAGTGAACTTGTCAAATTCATCAGAAATCGTGCCAAACTCACATGAATAAGTGAAGTCTTCCTTTCACCTCACAATACACGTTTAAAGTCAGAAAGTATTTGCAGATCGAGTCCGAGTATTTTTGAAGTCCGAAAGTGAGATAGGGGAATTGGTGCTTCGCCGTGTTGCCTGTCCCCAATCAGGCATAAACAACTCGTCGCCAGTGTAATGAAGAATCTGTCCACCTGGAAAGTTTGCAGTCAACGATTTTTATTTATTTATTTATTTTTTTGCAAATCTGTTTTTATTGAGCTAGAATTTTAGTACAGGAGTATATTGTACGGCATCATGCTTCACATACAGTAAGACATAAACTTATGCAGGCTGATAGATCATGCCGACTGTCAAGGGGGGGGGGAACGACAACCTGATGTCTGTTTGCGCGCCCACCACCACCCTCCTGGGAGCCAGCCACTTCACCCTTAGCAGTTCCGATGTCCTCTCTTGAGGAGGGGCCAACACCACCACCCACCAGCCATTGAGCTGTACAAAGGTAGCTAATCTCGCCTACACAACTGAGGCATCAATAAAGTCGAAAAGGTTACTTGCAATACAAAAGGAAGAACCCATAACAAAGGCAGCGTTTACAGCGATTCGCATGGTGCGCTCCTACCCCCTCCCACCCCCCCCCTGAACTCCAGGAGCACCCCTCTAAGCCCCAATGGGCGCAGATATCCCCAAGTGTTCCCAGACGCCCCATCTATGGGCCAGTGATAATGGGGGCTATGCTATCTCGTCAGCGAGGCTGCCTGCACTGCGCCGCCGCCTGCGCCATTGCCATCCTGTCTGGCCTCACCCGTGCAGCCTGTGATACCCTCCCACTCCGAGCGCCGAAACTCAGCAAGCATCTGTTCCCAGCGGTCCGCCATGGGCTCCCTCCGCAGCCCCAGGGTGTCCTCCCTATGGATGGCCGTCCCCTCCGCCCTGGCCATGCCTGAAACGATGAACTCCAGGCCCGTGCGTGCGGTGGGTCGCGTGCCTTCCATCTCCGGGTGATGAGGCGCTCCGCCACCACGAGCCCCAGATCCAGGAATCGGGACGCTACCTTGTCCTTGGGCGGTCTGGTAAATTGGTGTAAGATGTGTTCGGGCCAGTCGAAGGGAATGCCGCGCCCCACACTCCCCTGCAGCTGCCCACTAACCGCCCTCCAATAGGCGTGCAGCTCTGGGCAGCCCCACAGCATGTGTAGCAGCCCCGCCCCTAGCTCACGGCACCGAGGGCAGAGCGCGTCAGCGCGGTGGAAGTACCTATTAATCAGCTCAGGTGTGAGGTAGGCCCTGTGAACTATGAACAGCTGGATTTGACGGAACCGCATATTGCGGGGGATACGCACTGGGCTCTTGAGGACCCTCTCCCACTCTCTGTCCGTCAGCGGCCTCCCCAGGTCCAGCTCCCACTTGCCGCGGAGTGGGCCCAGATCAACCGCCGTGTGCTCCCGCAACGAGGCGGCGAACCAGCGATCCAGGTGCCCGCCCCTTCCCATGACATGCAGATATTGCATAGTTAGGTGTTGGGCAGGCTCTGTAGCCATGCTCCCCCATTTGGTAGTCAAGCTCGCCAGCAGTGAGCGGTGTGTGAGGAATCCGCCGGGTGGAAGCCCGTCCTCCGACACCAAGGTCTCGTACGGTATCAGCTCACCATCCCTGTATAGGTCCCCCAGCGTGTGCACGTCCGCCGCCCGTCAGCACTGGGGCCGCGAGCACTCTTTCCCCCCCCCCCCCCCCCCCCACCTCCAGGAGAACCCTCTAGGGGTATCGCCGGCGCATATGG
Source organism: Triturus cristatus (assembly GCF_964204655.1). Taxonomy (NCBI): domain Eukaryota; kingdom Metazoa; phylum Chordata; class Amphibia; order Caudata; family Salamandridae; genus Triturus; species Triturus cristatus. The sequence continues at coordinate 931,285,009 of NC_140584.1, forward strand.
CACTACTGCGCGCGTGAGGTACAAGGCCCTCCTAAAGCACCTGTGCGCCACAGCCAGGAGGAGCGGCAGCGGTCCCGCAACCGCAGCCAAGGGGTGGAAAAGCCCGGTCACACGCTCCAGCGAGTAGGGGGCAGCCACCGTGGCTGTGTCATCCCTGCCCCTGTCGGCCAACCAGCGGGCGATCCATTGCAGCTGGACCGCCAGGTAGTAATGCTCAAAGCAGGGCGCCCCCAGACCACCCCTGTCCGTCGGGAGGAAGAGCTTTGCGAGCGCTAACCTGTGCCTGGCGTTGCCCCAGACAAAATCCCGCAGCATCCGGTTGAGCCTGCCAAAAAAGGCGGGGGGGACGTACAGTGGTAGGTTGACAGAGTAGTACAGTAGACGAGGGAGCATGACCATTTTAGCGAGCTCCACCCTGCCCGTGGTTGTCAGCGGGAGCGTGTTCCAAAAGGCCATCTGCGACCCGAGCGCAGTGACCGCCCTCCCCAAGTTGCCATCAAACAAGTCTGTTGGGCTGTGGTAAATGTGTATCCCCAGGTATCGAAAGGTGCCGCCCCTCCACTGTACCGGCGTGCCATTCAGGCTGTAGCCCGGGTCCGCAGTCTCCTCGCTGAAAGCGTACAGACATGATTTACCCGCGTTCACGCGGAGCCCCGAAACAGTGGCAAAGGACCGCAATAACGGGGCCAGCCGCTCTGGCATACTACCTACATCTCTAACGTACACCAACAGGTCATCCGCGTAAAGCGACACCTGGTGAACCGCGTCTTTGTAGTCAACGATTTATTGACGATATAACCAAATCCATAATACAGCACCAACCACTTCTCCCGTTGCTCGCTCTCTCTCCCTCTGGAATGAGTGATACATCATCCGATGCATCACTCCATTCCATGACATGGTGAGTATTCTAAATTACAGATCACAACAGAAACCTATGGTTTTTTAAAGTGAATTTTTAAGGTTTTTTAAATGCTAAGTTATGCATATTTTATTATATTTTTTTTATATATTTTTCAATAAGCTACCTATGTATATAGTTGGAGATTGACTGTATCCTGTAATATGGAATGGCTCGTTTAAAATGTTTTTTTTTTTTTAAGGATTTTCACCATGCGCGCACAACTAAAATGTTGTTTTTTTTCACCCTTCGGGGTCCTTCAGGGTCCCCCAGACAAAGGCTAGGGGGTCAGGAACTCTCTACCCTGCCCCCTTTTCATGTTCTCCACCTTTCTTTTTCTCTGTCACTCACAAAACACACAAAATGGAGGCCGACACTTCCTGATTTCGACCGATTCGAATGTTGACTGACATGAATCCACCAATCAGAATTACGCTCGCGCACGTTAAGGTGCGCGCACGGTGCGCGCTTATAGATATTTGTGTCTTTAACTGCAATTTTCTCAGGAACTACTGAACACATTGACACCATATATGCAAAAGGCACATGCCTGACCCGAGGACTACCTCTTTGCCAAATTTCAAGTAATTCTGTTCAGCCGTTCGGGCTTTACCTTCGACTAAAGGTCCTATGGGAAAATGCATGGGGAAAACGCGTTTTGGGGCCCCCCTTTTTTCTCAGCCCCCGCTTGAAGAATCACCCCGAGACATCCAGGGTAGGAGCTGAGCGGAGCGCCCCATTATTTTTTGAAAATTTCGCGAGGATTCGTCAACCGGCGCCAAAGTTATTCAAAATAGAATTTTCAGATTTCCTATGGAAACACGGTCCTAACTATCTACTGGCGAGCGCCAGTAGATTTTTATCTATCTATCTATCTATCTATCTATCGCTATGCAAAATAGTAATATTAGTATTTGCTGACTAGAGCCCTCTCTATTAAAATTTCCATCCCTTTTTTTTTTTTTTTTTTTTTTTTAAACCTTTATTGGTACATAAAGCAGTTACAAACCCGGGCCTGAAACCATCACAGTCGGCCAGTAGTACAGAGTCGATCAAAGCAAATCAGTCAATCCACAAGAGTACAACAACCCGCCTCCCAAATGCCCCGTCGTAACTCAGGATAGTATCGGTACCATATCGGCACCAGGATGAAGGAGGTTTCTTTTAGAGTTTTAAGAAAGAACAGGATCTAATGCCGCACAATCCAATAATACAAAGGACAGGGGTTACCACAGCTCAGGATATTCACAGGCGGGACTACTGTAGGCAGGACGTTGGCGGTGACTCACCTTAAACAGGATAGACAATGAGCTATACAATTCGCCCACCAATACAGATTCATGCCCGCTGCAATATAAAAACGTTAAAGAAACATCCACCCCTGTAATCTGTAATACCAGGACGTATAGAGAGGAACGTGTGAGACAGTCCCCAAAAGAAATAAAAAAGAAAGAGGAGAAGTAAGAGAGAGCCAAGAGAGACAAAGAATAAGAAAGAGGCCCTAGGAACATAAAAGGAAAGAACAGTAGTACCCCTCCCCCCCCTAACCCCCCACCCTGCACCTCTGCCAATGGCTACGGCCTCCCCCTTAACAGCGTGCCTGTCGCCCGGTGTACGGAACCCGAAATATAGAAAGGAGAAATATAAAAGAAGGAAATATAAAAGAGAAAGATATATTGGGGGGTTCACCAGTACAGGCCCCCGGCCCCTCCGCGTAACTTACAGGTATATCCGTTCCGCTGCAGGACAGCCGAGGAACCCATCGACTCAGAATAGCAGTCGCCCCGCCAGCCCCCCCAGTTACCCCCCTGTCAGCATCTGAGGGAAACAATCACTATTTCGTAACCCAGCCCCACCCGGCCATTATCAGAAACATGTCCCAGTCCACACAAAACGTAGCCAACAAAGCACCAAGAGTACAATAGACAAGGATATCCAAAGAAGAGTAGGAGTTCTTCCAATACGCCAGGACACGACACATTTCACAGCGGTTCACAGCCCACAACCGCCTCCCACGCAGCAAGACATAGTCCGGTTCAGGAAGAGTAGGCAGTTCAATTTAAATGGGTTGCGCGACGATGTCTGCCACAAGGGAGAGGGCAATAAGGAAGCCCCACAGTCTCACATCCGATGGAATCCCCGAACACTCCATCAGTCCATGAACCAAGTTCCATTCCGACGATGCCCTTTGTAGCGATCAAGTAGACCCCAGTCACCAACGTCCACTCATCAGCAACGTATAGGGTCCCGTAGAGATACCCATCCGGGACATACCACAGATCGTAGAGGGAGTCACCAGGCAAAGGCACACAGTGAAAATACCGCATCAGGCTCTCTCATACTTCCACTTATGCCGGGGACTAATCGCCATGCGAACCAAACCCACTCGCTGTGCTTCCAAAACACGGGAAGGGGCTTCCGAACTCCACACTCCTTTTGAAATGCGCATCGCCATCGACTCGGGCGGGCAGGGTTCCATGAGGGTATCACTACCAAATGGGGCGCACAGCATTAAAGCCACCAGAGTTCACACTAGAGCCTCCATCATTTGTGCCATCCGGACGTCTCCCCGGTGGCACCCGTTATGATAGCCATCGCAACTGCCCCCCAGAGGTCTCATCTGCGCCATCCAGTGTGTCCGAACGACTCCAAATCGCCATGCAGCAATCGGCCCCGATCCGCCGAATCGCGGGATACAGGCAGCAGCTAGCGGGTCGTACCAATCTCCAGCAGAGAGACACAGAGCAGCGTCACACGTCCACATTTAGCGAGGCAGCGTTCGGGTGGGTGGGGGGGGGGGGCCCGTCCGGCATGAGGGGACGGCACTCAGCAATGGGCGCTAGGATGTTCTTCAGGGCGGGTTCGAGCGCCCCCGCGGGTGACCGTGTTTTCCCGGCCGTTGTTGTTCCACTCACCACCGGCTACAGTATCACGTGAGGTCCCGGCTCCGGGACCCGCGTAGGCCACACCGACCGGGAAGCATATCTTCGTCCCTGAAGCTCGGAGAGCCGCCGGAGCGACTCTCGGTGAAATCGGTCCTTCTCCAACATCCAGGAGAGTGTCGGCAGAGCTGCCCCGACAGCTAGGTCCAGCAGCAAAAAGAGAGAGTCGACGGAGCCGGGAGCCCGGGCGGCCATCTTGGCCGCCGGCCTGGCTCCGCCCCCCTTCCATCCCTTTTTAATAGTCTATTGGAATGCACACTCATTCCTTGGGAACAACTCCTGGAGAGACAAGCACAGGATTTGGTTAAAATGAGATTTTAACTGTAAATTTAGGGAAATTAAATTAATATTTTGAGGTGTGCTAAATCGCTTTTATCTCTATGGGCCATTAATTCTATGTCCGGACCGGAGGCGAGGATTATGCTGTAACTTCCTTTATTCCTACAGCCAGCAGTATTCAACTCCAACAATAACAAAAAAAACTAGCACTCCCAAGGTGCTCTGGGTAGTCCATAATGTCCACCAATCAGCATGCCCCGTCATCCCCGAAGGCGTGTGCTTCCCGGGTCAACTCCTCTTTCTTTCCTGCTGCCACGCAGTTAAGTTTGTTTTCTTGTTTCTCTCAGGCTTTTGGTGTTTAACTATTCGTACTAAAGTGTTCTTAGGCGCTTATAATGTTGTAATGCTTGACTGTTGTTCGGTGCCAGTGTTAACGTTTGTGGGGAGAGTTCCCTTTTTCTCGCACGCGCGTGTGGTTACTCCTCGCGCCGCCTTATCTATTCGGCGGTAGGGGGGGGCACACGCTGCGATACTGTCAGGCGGCTGTTTTTCATCCAAAGGCGGCATTCCGTTGTTGGCGCTGAGGTGCAATTTTCGGATTCGTACGTAGGGGCCGCGGGAGCGTTCGCGGTAAGCTCCGCTCGCGGCCCTATCACCGCTTGCAGTGAGTCTCATCACTGGGGGGCTCATATGTCGTCTCGCTGGTCCGGATCGCTTCCTGTGGTGGGGACCAGCGAGTTCGAGTGCGCCCGTGATTCTAAGACGCAGTGTAAAGCAGCGGAGAGTCTGGGACCTTGACACCTGCTTGCAGGTTGATTATTACTTGAATTGCATTCCACAGCGGACACCCTTTGGGGTCAGACCTTGTCGTGAGGCAATTTGCGGGCAGAGGGCATCCTTGGAAGCTCGCTTGCTGTGGTGAGGGGCAGGCCCAGACACCCTGTGAGTGCAGGGTGAGTCCCCCCCCTTATTCTGACCGGCCGCTGGGCGCCACAAAATAGCGCTTCGCGCCTTCAAAACCTGACTTTCTGGCCCTGTACTAAGGGAGTTGTAGTTTGCATGGACAAAAGTTCCTACTGCACAATGGAGGCAGAGTACGCAGAGGAAGAGACCCTCCAAGTCATTCCTTTGGATGACGAGTTTTGTGAGGCGGTCGATACGTCCATTCATAGGGCAGTAGAGGCGGCAATGAGGCCCTCTGAGCGCCGCATCATGAAATATGCCTATGCTATCCAAGCTGAGCAGCCCCAACGCGCTGAGAAGCGGAAGCTGGCCAAAGGGCCCGACCAAGGGGCGTTTGAGCGTCTGAAAACGGCGTTTCTGGCCAAAACTCGGCGTCTGGAACAAGATTTGACCTCAGAAATCCCAGACGAGTCGCAGTTTGCTGGGGATGAGGATTCGGAGGAGGACTCCCCGGACGAAGCAGGTCTGTCTACCTCATGGTATTCCAACGTCTCCCCACCAGATCCTTCTGCTCGGCCCGAAGGACCCGCGGACATGATGGTCCCTGAGGATCTGGTGCATCCCCGTTCATCCGCTTGGCTTCCATCTCCTAGGGTGACTGCATTCATGGCGAGTTGGCTTCGCAAACCTCTGGAAAAGGAGGTTAGAGCCTGCCTTAGGGCTGAGTGTCCCCGGCCAGTCCTACCAGGCAAGGTGGCCATTACTCCTGAGGTCGACCAAAAGATGGCGACTTTTCTTCAGAAGTACATTAGGGACCCCAAAAAAGGTATCGACAGGTCCTGGAAAAACTGCCAGGACAAGCTCCTGGACTTGACTGGCCCCCTCACGAAGATACTTGATTTAGCGAAGGAAGCCAAAGCTTCGGGGTCTGCCTTGTCTGCTGAACGCATTTCTAATTGGGCTCAACGGGCAATCGTTTTCTTAGGGAACGCAAACTGCGCCCTCTCTACTGAGAGGCGCAGATCCTTCCTACTCAAAGTGGACCCCAAGTTGGGCGACCTAGCCTCTTCGGAGGCGGGCACAGTGGCAGATGGCGGTTTGTTCGGGGAACCTTTTATTAAGGAGTTGATGAAATTTGTCTCTACTTTTACATCACTGGATAAGGCGCAGACTTCAATAAAGGTGTTCCGCCCGTGTGTTTTTGTCAGTGCTGGTCGTGGCAGGGGCCGCTTGGCCTGCAAGTTTTACACGCAAGGCCCGCAGAGAGGCGGAAAGAAGACCACAGATCCAGGACTGCAAGAGTTCTTCCAGTCCCGCCGGGGCTCCCGGGGCAGAGGAGGCAGGGGCCGAGGTCAGCAGCTGGCCGGTTCAGTTGAGTGCCTTTCCTCTGTCACACTTTGGGTGGGGGGCAGGTTGGCTCTTTTCGAGAGCAACTGGAGAACCATTACCTCGGACGCCTGGGTGTTGCAGACTGTAAAGGGCTTTCAGGTAGAGTTTTACGGAACTCCTGTGCAGGACGTTCGGCCCCGACTGCTGTTCTTCGCACAAGACCAAGCCACTCTCATAGACAGGGAGGTGGCGGATCTCTTGCGGAAAGGAGCGATAGTCCCTGCTCCCTTACATCCGCGGGGTTTTCTCAGCAAACATTTTTGTGGTGGACAACACCCCGTCATGAACCTCAAGGAATTCAACCAGTGGCTGGTCTACCGCCATTTCAAGTGGGGATCCATCTCCTGCGCGACTTGCTGCAACCTGGTGATTGGATGGTCCGCTTGGACCTGAAGGACGCGTATCTGACGGTGCCAGTGTTTCACCCCCCCACCGGCGTTTCCTTCAGTTTATTTGGATAGACCAGGTCTACGAGTTTGCAACCCTCCCCTTCGGCCTGTTGTCAGCACCGTGGTGCTTCACTAAGGTTCTCAAACCGGTAGTGGAAACGTTGCGGGGGAAGGGCTTGCGTCTCATCGTCTACTTGGACGATATCCTGTTGTTGGAACAGTGCCCAGAGCGGTTATCCAATCGTCTCATATAGACTACGGAGTTGTTGCAGCATCTGGGATTTGTCATCAACGTCAAAAAATCCCTTCTGGTTCCTTCAAGGCAAGTGACCTTCCTAGGTTTTACCATCGATTTGTTGGCTCGGACCCTAAGCCTCCCTCCCAGAAAGATCGTCAAGATTCGCAGGGAGCTCTGGCGGACTCTGGCACGCTCCTCCACTTCGGCAGATTGCACGTGTGGTGGGCCTCTTGTCCTCGTCCATTCTGGGGATCTTTCCCGGTCTGCTCCAATACAGAGCTCTTCAGCGTCTCAAGGCATCGCACCTCCGCAGAGGGCTCCAGTACTCGGACCAAGTCCCGCTCACGGAGGAGGTGCACAGGGAAATGAGATGGTGGCTCGACCATATGGAAGCCTGGAATGGCAGGGCCATTTTTGGTTGCGACCCCGATTTGGTCAGAGTCCGACGCCAGCAAGCTGGGTTGGGGGGCTCGCTGCGGGGACTCCTCTACAGGAGGAAAATGGTCCGCCGAGGAAGGCCGGTTGCACATCCATTACCTGGAATTGATGGCCGGCTCTTTTGCCATTTGCTGTTGGACCAAGGACAAGGTATCGTGCAATGTCCTGTTGAAAATGGACAACGTCTCGGCGGTGCGTTACATCAACCACCTGGGGGTGGCGAAGTCCAAGGCATTAGCCGATCTGGCCAAGGATCTGTGGACGTTTTGCCTGTCCCACATTATCTCGGTATCGGCGGAGTACCTTCCGGGAGTAGCCAATGTGGTGGCAGATCGGTGCTCCAGGAGTTGGACGGATAAGAGCCTATGGCAGCTTCAACCAGAGGTCTTTCAGCGCCTCTACAACACGTGGGGTCCGTTTTCAGTGGATCTGTTTGCGTCCAGGTTGGACCACCAACTGCCGAGGTTTTACAGTTCGAAGCCAGACCCTTTAGCAGCGGCCACGGACGCCTTCCTGCAGGAGTGGTCCATAGAAGCGGGCTATGCTTTTCCCCCATTCGCAATGATCATGTGATTCACGTTCGCAGGCAGCAAACGAGAGTGGTCTTGATTACCCCGTATTGGAGGTCTCGAGTGTGGTTTCCAGTTCTTCTGGAACTTTTTTGTGATTCTCCAATCCTATTACCCCGAGATCCTTTCCTTCTGAGGGATCCCTAAGGTCTACCCCATCCTCTTCTCCAGCAAGGAAGGATGCCCCTCGTGGCATGGCGGATTTCAGGCATCGCTGGAGAGTCGGCGGATTATCGCAGGATGCTCCGAAGCTGTTATGGGCGGACAGCACCAACAAACGATATAAATCGGCCTGGGATAGATGGGTCGGTTGGTGTGTTCGGAACAACCAGGATCCCATGAAGTGCCAAGTGGTAGCTATCCTCTACTTCTTGGCGTCCCTAGCGTCTCAAGGCCTTGCCTACAGAAAGATTAACTCTTATCGTTCAGCGATTTCTGCAGGACATATACCGGTCCAGGGTCATCCTGTTGGAGAGCATCCAATGGTTTGTAAGTTACTGAGAGGCATTCGCCTGATGCTACCTCCAGAACCCAGGTATTCTTCTCTGTGGGACGTTAACAAGGTCCTTCGTCTGTTCAGGTCTTGGCAGGCCAATAAATACCTGTCCAGGAAAGAATTGTCGGCAAAATTGGCGATGCTTTTATGCCTGGTTTCATGTCGCAGAGTCTCAGATGTTAGAGCTCTGGACATTTCAGGTAGAGTGTATACACCTCAAGGAGTTACCTTCCATATCGTCAGGAGGACGAAGTCGGACTCTAGGATCATTTCTTATCCAGCTTTCGATCATTCCCCTAAGCTCTGTGTGGTTAGATGTCTTAAGGAATATGAAAATATGACTGAGGAGACTCGCCCACCAGGCGAACGTCAATTGTTGCTTTCACTACGTAAGCCCTTCAAAGCGGTTTCACCACCAACAATAGCGCGTTGGATCAGATGGGTGATGCAGGAGGCGGGCATAAATGTCTCGCAGTTTGGAGCCCATTCTGTGCGAGGCGCCATGGCGTCTAAGGCCTGCTCCCTGGGTGCCAGGTTGGAGGATATCCTGAACGCGGCAGACTGGTCATCGGATTCGATGTTTAAGAGGTTCTATTTTAAACCAGTCATGTATCTGGCCTCGCTGGTGGTGGATAAGCTTTGAACAAGCATAATCCTCGCCTCCGGTCCTGACATAGAATGAAAAATTTCCTAGTAACCATGACAAAGTTTCAATTCTATTAAGGACGCGGAGGCGAGGATTATTCCCACCCAGGGCTCTAGCGACCTCCTGTTCCCGCCCGGGATTGATTTTCGTAGCTTGCCTTTCTTTGGGTGAGCGAGGCCTCGTATGGTATAAATATTCTCTTATTTTGGTTGTTTCAAACGCATGCCTTGAGTCATCCTGCTTCTGTTGTTTATTGAATTGTTGCTTATCTTGGACCAGAGAACAGAGTCATGGGCATCTGGATCTTTCTTTCAGGATCTGATGGAGTCAAGAACGAGTGACGAGTTGGACATTGGTTCTGGCCGCAGTCTCGAAAAAGGAGTTGACCCGGGAAGCACTCGCCTTTGGGGGTGACGGGGCATGCTGATTGGTGGACATTATGGACTACCCAGAGCACCTTGGGAGTGCTAGTTTTTTGTTATTGTTGGAGTTGAATACTGCTGGCTGTAGGAATAAAGGAAGTTAGAGCATAATCCTCGCCTCCGCGTCCTTAATAGAATTTAAACTTTCCGTCATGGTTACTAGGAAATTTTTCATTACCAAAGCTATAGAAGAAGAGTTCAGGAAAGGAAGGGTTCCATATCTTCTCGAAGGTTCTCTCCCATTAGGTAAAGAATTCCGGGAAATAGCTTACACATCATATGCATCAGCCCAAGGAAAGCCAGTAGACTCTGCAAGGAACTGAAGCGGTCTCAGTCCGCAAAGAACAAGATGAAGAAATCAACAATTTCCCAAAGTTTCCCACAATGTATTTTATATTTCTCTATTTTCCAGGTGACCCCTCCAGAGTCACCTCATCTGGTCAGTTTGTATAGGGTGATGGCCTTGCAGCATAAAGCTGACTCGTTTTATGGCAAACAGCTTACGTGATGATCACGACCTATCAACTCATCCAAGAATTAAAATTTGGAACAATAGTCTTTTAGTAAAAGCACGAGTAAGTTCAACAGGACAGTTTCTCACAGCAAATATCCCCAAATTAACATAACGGTAGCGAGTAGTCCTAGTATGTGCATGGGAACTCTTTCTATGAAACTGTTTAATCTCACACTGCAAGTTTATGAAGCCTTTCCATGAGAACAGAACAACAAAAGAATAGTAAAGGCTAGCCTAAATTGAAGTTATTTCATGAAATGCACAATATAAATTAATGGAAATATGTATTACATTCTGAAGTTTCTATGGCCTTATCCTTTTCTTCAACTTATGGCACTTCAAAAGCTTTTTAGTTTAATTGAAATTAGCATGTGTAACTATGACACATTACTACATTTTCAAAGTACCAACGTATAAAATCATTTCAAAATATGAAATATTAATATCCTCTTAATTCTCATTAATACATGTATGAAGATCAGTGTTTGTAGCCCGGCAGGATCCCACCCAAAAAATATTTGAAGTGGCGTCAATGCTTTTGGGTTACTCATAGTCCCTAAACAGGGTTTCAGGGACACGGTGTTGATTGGAAAGAAACCCCTTCTGTTCTCTTCAAATACCACACACATAAACTGCGGGAAGATAAAGACACAAACTAAAAAGGTGTTTATTTCAACATGGTCACCCTGTTGCTAAACACATCTACAACATCCACTCATAATACGATGAAAACAGTACAATATCCTGTTGCGAACAAGAGTAAAGTGAACATTGCTACCTTTAATTAAAGTCAACTAAAAAAAAAAAATAACACCGTAAAACCTATTTTTATGCGCTACTTTAGAGAATGGAGTAGAATAATTTGCCTCTAGCTTTTCTTAGGGAGAATTGGCACACTGCATAACCTTTTACAGTAAATCACTGTAATTTACAGGAGTTAGGAAGGCAGTGATACCTGTGAAAAACAAATGTGCGTCGCTTCGGCTCCTCCCGGACTCGAGCTTGATATAGGCTTCCAATAGAAAGTGCAATACAGCGGCATTTCTGGCAGGCAGGATTTTCTCTGGCAGTATCTTGCTTGTGATAATCTGGGGTGAACAACCTCTTCTGACTGGTGGTCAAGTGGCAGTTCTTTTTATACTATATCTTATGTAAGATGTAACTTCCAACATCTCCGTAGGGGTGTTTGATATAAGCAGTGAGCATCAAGATGCTAGTCGAAGGCATTCAATATATATTTTTTTTTAATATATATAAATACGACCATTCTTATTGCACTGTTTTGGTTATTGTTCTCATTTTGACATTCAAATTGAGATGAGGCACTTATTCCAGTCTGATGTTGCATTAGGTGTCTTCATGATGTCTCTATCAAAGTTACATGACACAGGACAGGCGACACTTGTTTCAAAGGCAGGCATGTTGATATTGCAACAAAAAACTGAAATGGAGCCTTGGCCAACTTAAAATGGAGTCTGGCTTTATAATCTGACAGCTGGATTGATATCTAGATCCCTGCTATGGATGTTTGGGCGAGGGTGAACACTGTTCGTGTGTCCGTACTATAACCTAGGCCTGTCTCCTGTTTGGCTTGGAGGGGTGCAGCAAGTGCTACTGTCCGAGGCCTACTGATTTTACTTAAAGTTAGGTGACTCGAGAGGTGGCAGCAGCATACTAGTGTTGTGTTTAGCAGTGATCAATAGTGTGAACATACCGGTGTTACATGTGGTGCCTTGTAAAGTTCAGCTGCTGTGTGATTAACTCATCCTTGGCCTACATGGTGATTGTTTGTAGTTCCAGACCGGTAGTAGGTGTAGAGAACGAAGGGAGAATCTGGATTAGAACGTGTATTATACAAATATCAAAAATGTTACTGTACTGCAACCCTATGCTTACCATCTGAGAACAGAAAATGTGGGTTCCCCTCAACTTATTTAATACGAAGTGTGGATTGAGAGGTTGTTTTTATAGTTGATGGTTGAGTTAGCCTGAATGGGATATGGTGGGTGTAAGTGTATCAAGATTAGTGTCCAGTTCATCAAAGATTGCTCCTTCAATCAAAATGTTCTCCCAATTTGCAATTACTGATGTGTGCTTATAATGAACAAGATAGGATGGCCATTCTCTCAAAAACAGCAGCACACCTCTGCTTGCTAATGGTCAAGGACTGGATTTAACTGTAGAATAAAGGCACTTTCTTGGACTAGATCGCTTGAACATTTCTCACTGTCACCACCCACCAGAAAACTCAGTTTCAACTTCTGTAGTTGACGAAGGTGCTTGCAAGTTCGGTTAATTGGTAGGGAGGGTGTATTATGTTTCATACCTATGCGTTGTAACTGTGTTCAACTTGCTTTATGCAGATGCAAAAGAAGATTCGGTTCTTGATACTTGGTGGCAAGGATACACAAAGTTAACACAAGCCCATGTTTAAAAAACAAAAAAAAGACATGAAAGTGAAATTCATCGGCTTAGGCATATTCTTACACATTATGTTCTTAAGGCTAAGGCCATGCACCATTTCTTCATGCTGTTAGTTGTAGACTTCAAGCGTGGTGTGTGAACTGGGCATTGAGGGTATGTTTTCAATCAGATTCCGCATTACAGGTTTTGTAACCGAAAACTGACATACTATGTCTTTGCACTTGAAGTATTTAGTTTGGGTTTTGGAGATAATTATTTGGGTATACAGTGAGTATGACCTTTCCAGGTGTTCGTATCTGTCCTTGGAAGTAGTTTTTACTCCACTTAACTCTGACCTCAGGAAATTATAGACCTCTTACAGATTTTGTACCCTGCATGAAAGTATAAGTTTATCCCTGCTTGTTTTTGGATGGATATGTTGTAAAGAATTCTCCTTTTTGAATCTGTAATGACCTCTTTCTCTCTTTTGCAGAAGAGGAAGATGGAATCTGGGATAATGGACTTTCCTATGAGTGCCGCACTTTGCTTTTCAAGGCAGTCCACAATCTCCTGGAAAGGTGTTTAATGAACCGTAACTTTGTGCGTATTGGGAAGTGGTTTGTGAAACCCTATGAAAAAGATGAAAAGCCCATCAATAAAAGGTACGTTGATTCGTTTGTTCTCTTCATGGTTCATATATTAAACACAATGGGATGTGCAAGAAAATTTAATCCTATAAATCTATCGTTAATTTGGTAAGCACTTGCAGAATCGATCATTTTATGGCTCCCCTATAAACTCTAGTCTGTTTTCATTTGTTTATTGGAAAGCTGGCTTTTGTTTACGTTGTTTTCAGTTAGGAACTTGAGCCACTTATAGAAAGCCTTTAGAGCGGACATGATTGTTTAAGCTACTTTATGAAAAAGGAAGTCTATGGTAGCAATTTGGTTGCAATAATTTTAGTTTGATAAAAGGATACAGCATTAAACAGACATACCCACCTAAAATTTATCAGAACTGAACGTTTTGAAACTGTTCCTCCTACCCTACCAAGTAAGACTCCACCCCATTCTCTCTCGTTGCGATGTCCTCAGTTCTAACTACCACATTTGGTTGCTGTATTCCATTCTTCGTAAGGCCACATCCTGCCCTTCAAGTCTAGAATATATTCGTTTTTATCTAGAAAAACTAGCCCTCTGTCTCTTTTGGCATGTGCGGCTTCTGTAGTCTTGGTCAAATTAGACCGGGGGTCCCACAATCTCCTAAACAGTACTATGCTCACTTTGGTATATGCCAGTTTATCACGACTCAGTAACTTCTACAGGATAAATCTGACTTCTAGCGCCAATTCCTTACCTTAGAATATCCTCAGGCATCAGACTGGATCCGAAAGATTGAGCAGTTACCCCTGCACACCAGTAGGTGTCGTTCAGCTCTGCGTCTGCTCACTCGTGGCAGAAGTGACGTGAGCGGTACCAATGTAGGTGCTACCCCAGTGCGCTGATGCCAGTTCTTTCCTTTCTCCGCCAGATAGTGCTAAACCGGTCTGAGCGACACCCCCTGCCACTTTTTAACTGGCTACTTTTTCTTCGATGTTTTGCCCCAATTTTTTTTTTACATTTTCTTTTGGGGAGATATTTTCTCCTGGTGTGGGGGTATATTGCCCAAGAAACTAACTGGTTTCGAACCGTATGGGACCTGTCACAGATAAATGTTGGTGATAGACACCCCCCCTACTTGGAGTTGTGGCTCTGCTCCAAATACCACAAACACTCCAAGACCTGCACGGACTGCAGCGCTATGCATCTGAAGACGATGAGAGTGCTCCATCAAGTCGCTTGCTGACCTAATTGGTTGACTCTATGGGACTTTAGGTTTCAATCGCATGGAAGATCCTGGGACTGTTAACATTTCTCGACTGTAGCTGTACTCTAAATCATCGAAAGTTGGGGAAAGTCCCAATCGGGAGAAATCCAAGAAATCAAAGGTTTTCGACTTTGATGTGTCAGTCAGTCTCCCGACAAGCCACTGGATCTTTGGCATACCAGCTGGTAAAACCTGAACCCTGGTTTGCTCCTGGCTACCCCGAATTTTTTTAAATTTTTTAATTTTATTTATTTATTTTCCCCCCAGAGCTTGAGTGACCTCGTATTTGGGTGGCCCGGCCCCTCTGGAGAGCCTTTGGGACCCCCAGATGTGAGAAGTGCCCCTACTGAACCCATGCCAGTGTGTTCGCCCTAGTCGCCAGTCGGGCCTCATTGATCCCTTGCTGGATCCGGAGCAGAGCTGCTGGTGGGACTGACACCTTCCTTTGCACCCACTCTATTCCTAACTCTGCCACATCTGTATTCCTGACCCAGACACTGAGGCGGAGGTGCGTTGTTTGTTTTATAGGACTGGAGAGAGACTAATGGGAGGGGTCTATGGAACAGGACAGCTGGTAAAAGGAACTGGCGGAGGCCAGAGGGTTAGACACCTCATCTGACACTGGCCTGGTCTCCTCCTACTAGGGCTACGGATGAGCGAGTCCCTTCTGCAATGGTGGTGCTCAGGGAGGTGGAGTTCTCCAGTATTGCGGTATCTTTCATAGATTCACATGCCTGAATCATTCCCCGTCGTCGGAGTGGGAGTCCCACGGTACATAAAAATAGCAATATACATGCATATAGAAACCATATTGTAGGTAACCTAGAACTAGGAAGTAAAGTAGCCAGAAATCAAAAGGAAAAAATCTCCACTTTCATGACTCGTCCAAGTCATTATATATAGTCCAAACTACAAGCAAATCAGGCGACAGCACCCTCCAGAATGCTCTTCTCAGAGGCTCAGGCTCAGATTTTCTACCGCACGTCATGTGAAGGGAGTCTCCCTGAGCTCTTCTCAGTTTTTTTCTTTGGTTTCTTCAGGAATTCTTCATTTTATGATTTCTTCTTCAAAGAAATCTCTTTCGACCTTGTGGGAAGCTCCGGCTGTTTTCAGAAGATCCCCACAAGAAGTGTATTTACTGCCTGTATCTTGACCACCAGGTTAGAGACTGTAAGATCTGCAGAACTCTCCCACAAAAGACTGAGGGACAGAGAAGGGTGTCTACTTCTGTGGCTACAGAAGATTAAAGATCAGGACAATCCCTTATCGGATGTTGGGAGTATTGCCTCTGTTCAGACTACTTCTTCTAGAAAGAGAACAGCTGACACAGATTTATCTTCTCCTGGGGCTAAGGTGTCGCAAAAACAGCACCCTTCTAAGAGTGCTGAGCTGCCTCCTACTTCCTTCTACGCCCCCGAGAAAGACTGTGAAGTCTCAGGCTTCAAAACAAGTTTCTGACAGTGATCTACCTCAAACGGGATCCCTCGTCGACTAGCTGGTATGCATCTCGTCACCGAAACCAAAGATGATAATGTCGTCTGCATCATCGCCATCGACGCTGGTATCCATCTCCGTGAAGCCAGTCCCGTTGATGAGGGAGGTGAGATCTACCGTCGATGCTCCGACGACAAATTAAAAGCGCCTCGTCGACGGCTGCCTAGTCGACGCTACAACTGTCTTCATGCACGGCTCTTCAGGTTTGGTCTTCCTCTACGCCAACAACACCCTCTACGGCACCATCTACACAGTTGCCGCCGTCGACAGCAACGCCTTCTTTGCTTCAAAGACGTGGGGCTTCTTTGGAGGCTCTCTCTCTCTCCAATTCACTCCTCCCCTTCTAAGGTTCCTCTTGTGTTACCTGCACAGTTGCTGGATTATGAAGAGGATGATGAAGAATCTGATGAGGGTGATAGATTTCATACTGCCAAGAGCCCTTCTGAGCACTTCATTAAATATCAGGATGTGTATCAAGACGATATCTACCAGGAGACTGTTCCTTCAGCTCCAATTCCTACGGACCAAATGCCTTTGGCTCTTCTAAATAATCTGCAATACATGTTTGGACAATTATTATTTCCGTTTCCCTCCATCTGAATCTGCTTCTTCTATACCACCCACACCTGTTCCTCAATCTTAATCGGCATTGAGGTCGCCCAGACCACATTCTCCAGTACATTCGCATCACTCTCAGGATGCTCACACCACGGATGATGAAAGGGAGGAAGGAGAACTGGATAACAGATCACTCCTTACAGAATGGGACGACAACCAGATACAAACTCCGTCTCCATCTACTTCTGCTCCAGTTGACTCTCCTCCAGTTGACATCGGAGGTATTCATCTTCTCATGGAAAGGGCAACACAACGGTTCCTCCTTCCTATGGAAACAAAAAAGGATGATTGTTTCCTTTACGATTTTAAAGATCAACCGAGGAAGCAAATACGGTCTATTCGGGATGGGAGACGTCTGGACGCTATTGAAAAGAAAGTTTCGACCATGGCAGTAACGACCGCCCGTGCAGCTAATTCACTGGCTACGTTTGGTCGATATGATAGTGATCCAGCGCGAGGGGCAAATTTACATATTCTCCCAATGTCACAGATTCGTAATCGCAACAACTCATTCATACTCGTTCACTGGTGGGGCCCATAACACCAACACACACGTCTCATTCGAATCCGTACACAGGAGAAAAAGCGCTGGACATGTGGGAACCTATCAGGATTAAATTTCTTTATATTATATACATGTGCACCTAATAGAATCCTGACCTTAGCATCAAGGCACTCCACCACTTGGTCGATGGACCAATTAGTTGGACTGGTTGATGGTGAATTAGAACCAGCTAAAACACAAAGCCTAGGAAATCTCATTTTCTGTACTCCAAGAATCCAACTCATTTATTATTAATTCCAGTTTTGGTTATCTAATAATAATTTTCTCTACATTAGTATTTAGGCACTTAAGGTCATAACCTAAATTCAGTTTTTATTTCAAGAAGAAATCGAACCTTTGGTAAATAAGCATAGATGTAGAAAGTGCATTTAATAGTTATCAAATCTCAAACGTTGGTGACCCTCTGATGAAACGGAGAATTATCCGAATTCTCTGCTACAATCTCCGGGACAACTGTCCGACCCTCAGCGATGATCAAACCATCAGATGAAATATCTTCCCGAAAATCAAAGAAACCCAAGGTAAACCATAGAAATCTTAATCAGCTCAATGTAGATCCAACGCCATGAAAGATCAGCCCAAAGAACCACCCCCCTTTAGCAGATGAGGATATTTTATACCCTTTTCCCACTTACTTCAGATCAACATGCAACAATTTAGGGGTAGAGAAATGTTCTGATTGGACAGTCCGGGGTCCATTTGCAATTCTTTCAAAAAGTTCCCAGGGTAAACCGGTTATTCACGAGACTTGGCATAGCAAAGCGCAAATTTTACATTATTCATTTGGTTCACAGGTGAAAGTTCCGAAAGTAACGTTCGGATAACGAGCAAGCATCCTTGTACAGGTTCTCCATTGTCCCCTTGGTGGTTCACACCGTCCATCATTTGGCAACCCTCCACGCTCATATCCTTGACAAGGAACACGGTGCCGCAGAGCTGAGGTCACCCGGAGATCTCCAGAGCCATCCGATTTTGCGCAGAAGTCATCGCGCTCACATGACGGCGGCTTCATAGGACCTCCATTTTAAGTACTAGTAGGCCCGAATGCCAACTTAAGCAAAAACAGACATAACAATAATTTCAAGAGAATTGAAGATTCTAATGTTTATTCCCACTCTAATCCCAATGTATATTAGTATTTACCTAGCTTGTAGCAATATTTAAAGCAATAATACTGACCAATCTGCAGTACTGAAAGCACAGACCATCACAAAAGCAACATAAATCATGCAATTTTCTATTTCACCACAATCTAAAGTCAGGTTGCGTACCATAGCTAATTAGTTCTGCCGTGCAATTAGCATTTTAGTCCCACGTGTATCTGGTGTTTATCAAGGTGTAAATGTTGGTTAGTACTATTTCACTTCAACCTAATTAGTACGAGTTAATTTGAAATGATTATGTAATTATTTTCATGCAAAATAGAGGAGGTATACAAGATTTTGCTTTACCTGCTCCATCAATAGACCGATGTGTTTGGACTTTTCTCCCTACATCGACATGTTGCCTGTGCCCTCCAAGTCTGAGGCGCTCAAGATTCTTCAGGTGAGGGAACGAATCTCGGCTGAGATTATTGATTTGGCTGTGGATGTTGCGTTTACGGGATATTGACAACTGGCAGGTGCCGCAGTCCTGCTGTGACAGGGCTGGCTAAAAGCTACATCATTTCGCCAGGAGGTTCAGGTTAAAATCTATGCCTTTTGACGGTGAGTCTGTTTGGTCAGCATGTTGACGAGGCCCTCCAGGCCATTAAAAAGGATACCGAGACAGCAAGATCCCTCGGTACTCTTCAATTTCGGAAACCGCCTTTTCGTGGCGCTAGAGGCCGTGGATCCTTCTCTGGTCGAGGAGGATATAATCAGCAACGACAATACCAGTCCTATCCGAGTAATCAGCGTCAACAATCCTTTAGGCAACCGCCAACTACCTCCTTATTCACAAAACAGAAGAAAGTCTTCCTACCGCGGATGTGATGCGTCTAAAAAGCAGCGACAACTGCCACCTGCTCTACCACTTACCCCTTTAAAAGTTGGAGGAAGAATCTCCTGTTTTTACTTAAACTGGTCAGCTATAACAGACAAATGGGTCTTGGACATTGTGGCCAGAGGTCATGTTCTAGAATTTGTACAACTTTCTCCGAATTCTCCTCCCAAAGGAGCACCTCCAGCTCACCTCACAGCTTTTTTTCCCAAATAAATTTGATGTTCCGAAAAGGAGCGTTCGAAGTAGTTCCTCAGTTGCAAAGAGGAACCGGTTTCTATTCCAGATTTTTTCTAATAAAAAAAAAATCTGGAGAATGGCGCCCCATATTAGATCTTCGCTCCCTCAACAAATATCTAATAGTTATCCTTCCGGATGCTGACTCTTCAAGAAACTCCTCACTGCGGGGGATCACATGACCACCCTCTACCTCCAAGACGCTTATTTTCATGTACCAATTCTCCCCAGACACACAGTTCTTGAGTTTCAGAGTGGCTGGCAGGGACTTTCAGTTCTTCCTTTCGTACTACGTTCTGCGCCCCGTGTCTTTACCAAGGTCCTAGCACCGGTGGCAGCACAAATTCGACTGGAGGGAATTCAAATCTTTCCTTATCTAGACGATTGCCTTATCGAGGCAAATTCTTTGACAGGCACAAATGCACATACTCAGATGTCTGTCTCATTTCCAATCTCTGGGCCTTTCTGTCAATTTCGACAAGTCTCGCCTCTGCCCATCACAAAGGAGAACGTTCTTGGGAGCCACCATAGACACTCTGCTGACACAAGCCTTTGTCTCAAACGAAAGGCAACTGAAACTTTGCAAACTTGCCCAACTGTTGCGATCAAGAAAGTACGTTTCAGTCCGGCAGTTCAAGTCACTTCTGGGGATGCTTTCATCTTGCATTCCCCTGGTCCCCAACTGCCGTCTCAAGATGAGACCTCTGCAAGAGGAGCTCAGCAAACAGTGGTTACAGGTTTCGGGATCCTTCGACGATCACATCCACATCAATTCTCGGATTCGGGAAGCTTTACGCTGGTGGACTTGCAAAAAGAACGTGACCGCAGGCTACTCATTGCTAGTGGAAGCTCCAAGTTTCGTCATCACCACGGACGCCTCCCTCGAAGGATGGGGAGCGCACCTGCAAGGACTCACCGTCTGCAGCAAATGGGATGCTCAACAACAGACTTGGCATATCAACCTTAGAGTTGCTAGCTGTCTAACTAGCCCTAAAGTCTTTTTGCACCATCATTCTCGGAGCATCGGTGTTGATCCGAACGGACAACACGACAAGTATGCATTACTTGAACAAACAAGGAGGGACAAGATCCGTTTTACTGTCTCTGCAAGCCCAGCAAATTTGGGATTGGGCGATCCAACATTGGATAAGTCTAACCGCAATCCATGTCCCGGGAGTTTCCCAACGTCCTTGCGGATTCCCTCAGCAGGTCGACCGTTTCCAATCACGAGTGGGAGCTTCATCAACCAACTTTTGGATTGTATTTTTCAGAAGTGGGGTTGACCCGATATGGACTTGTTCGCAACCAGTCAGAACCGCAAATGCCCATCCTTCGCAAGCTGGCTTCCCCACAAAGGATTGTGCAGGAATGAGTCATGAACTGGTCGCGGATTTATGCCTACGCTTTTCCACCGATACCGTTGGTTCCCAGGGTTCTCCGGAAAATGAAGGAGCCTCGTTGCCTAATACTCATAGCTCCCAGGTGGCCTCGCCAGTTCTGGTTCACCGAACTTCTCCTTCTCTCCGAAGGCGATCTTATTCAGTTGCAACCAATACCGAACCTTCTATCCATTCAGAACTGACAGATCTGCCACCCGGATCCTGCATCTCTGCACTTAAAAGCCTGGCGCCTGAGCACCTTGAATTTGCTCACTTAAACATTCCTTCGGACTGTAGGGAAGTCTTGGCCAATGTTAGAGTGCCTTCCACAATAAAGACTGTGAGAAGTTGGCCTGATGTATGATGTCACTAGTTATAGTGTACACCTTATATCAGTCCAAATACCCTTATGGTGATTGGTTGTAAAGTCAACCTTATAGACCAGCTATCCTAGTGGTAGCATGGACAAGAGCAGTCTTAGGCTAAACTCTGAATGGCATGTGAAGCCAGCTGTGATACCATATATAATCCCTTGAATACCAAATGAAAGGACACCACAACAGATATATATATAAAATAAAGTGTATTTATTCTAGTCAAACCCTCAGCACTCTTTATGAGTTTAGAGGTAAGTACAACACAGTCTTATTTAAGCATACATTAAGTCACACAGGTAAGTAATACAGTTAGGCCCTAGGGGCCACGCAAACCATATACTAAGTAAGTGGTATAAGGACCACTGTCACGGAAATAGAATAGGCCTAGGGAATCGCTGGGGCTACACTACACTAGCTTTAGTTAGGAAGTGGGAGGCCCACGGGATTCGTGTGCAGAGTGGAAACACTCACGCGTAATGCGTAAAAGTCACTAGCAATAGTACAGTTTAGAAAACGATCGATTTAGGACACTTCCAGAGTAGCTAGGAAGTCGAGACTGGAAAACTAGACACTAGGATAGTCACTATCCTGATGAGCACCGGAGTACCCAAGTTACCTAGCCCACAGGCTGCGGGTGCATGGGGGTGAAGTTGCGTCGGTTTTCGTCGTCGACTCCTATGGATGCCTGAAGAAAGATGCTGACAGGCAGTCAGTGAAGAGTGTCCGGTGGATCCCAAGGCTGGGATCAAGAAGAGAGGAGACCTGCAAGCAGAAGGGACAGAGTCAAGGTCACTAGCCAGTGACCACGTGGAACCAGGAAGGAACCAGATGTCGTGAAGATTGCAGGTGAAGGTGAAGCTTGTCGCTGCAGCCAGGAGGACCAGGAAGCGTCGAGGACGACAAGGACCAGGAGGCGAACTGTCCCACGAAGGCTCTTGCTGTCGGCGGCGTCGAAGTTGGACTAGGACTCACCAAGCCTTGGCAAGCGGAACCCACGAAGAACGGAGGACTTGCTTCTGGTGCAGACCAGGAAGGTCTGGGGTGCTTCTTCTTTGCAGAGAAGCGGGAGCCAGCCTGGAGGAGCCAAACCAGCGCAGAAGATTTCAGGGTGCGTCGTCACAAAGGCCACTAGCCAGCGGGCAAGCAACCGGACAGACGCGGCAAGCAGGAAAATGCAGAAGGGCCCCACGCAGGACTCGTGGAGTGTGGGGGGCTGATCTTCGGTGCAGATGATGCTTGGGGTTGGGGCTTCTCAATCCCCGGTGCACAACTTCGAGGGTGCCTCAGAAGCTGCGCTTGAAGTTACTAGCCACTTTTCCCAGGTAGCCGGTCCCACGTCGCTCGTCGCCTCCACGGATCTCAGCTCTGATGTGGATCAGGGTCGGAGAAGTCTGGAAGTCAAGGCTCTGGTCGGGCTCTGCAGTCGGTCCCTCGTAGAACGTGGGCAAAGCAAAGGGTAGTCTCTTGATGGTGCCTGTTTGCACAGGGTAGCCACTCCTTGGCCACAAGGCAGATTCTTCAGTCTTCTTCTTTCGTCGAATGTCGAAGGTCCAGAGTTTCTGTTCAAGTTGCAGGTTCAGGATAATCTAAAGTCTTGAGGCCCAACTCCCACTCTTATACTAATCTGGGGGGCTGGGATACCTGCTAGGTCACGCCTTATGGGTGGGACCTGGGAGGGGGTGGTTACACCCACTTCCCTTTGTCCAGTTTCGCGCCAGAGCTGGGGCTGGAGTGCCCCAGCGCCGGTTTGAACTGGACTATGCAAGGAACACCTTGTGCGCCCCAGGCATGTCTCATTCCTTTCAGCCCACCCTGCCCCAATACTCTAAAGGCTGTCTGGGGAGGTGCTAGCACCTCCCCAAGCAGGAAACCTATTGTCCAGGCCTCCCTGGCTGGGATCACTCCCAGCTGCAGGAGGTCAGACTTGTGTCGTGGCAGCAGCATCCATTTTGTGATGCTGAGGCTTTGGTCAGAGGCTAACAGTGAAGTATGATTTTAACATGTCTTTCCCTCTAGAAGGGGGGAATAATATCCTCATGTCTAGAAATGGCATGGGGGTATTATTCCACAGTGTTAGACACCTTACACGACATGTTTCGATAAAGCCAAACCATAGTTACCATAACCGTCTAAGATTATAAGGCACTTTAAGAGTATATGGTAGGCTATATCATAGAACAGCTATAAGGACAAGGTTCCGAAAGCTGCAGACAGGCTCAGCTCATGCTAGAGCACCATCTCACATGTTACCAAGCACTCTGCCGCCAGGATTGTTAAGGCCTGCCATAGGAGTGACTGATAGGTACACATGTGTCTATAATTAAGTTAGGTATAGGAATACTACACCTAAGCAAGGGGTGATTACACGACCTTGCCCCAGCTGAGTGATCAGCCAGTTGTGTCAAAATGGAAGGCCAGGCCAGGGGTGGCATAATACATGCTGCAGCCCCTGGTAGGCCTAGGGTACACCTATGCCCTGGGTACCTAGGGTACACTGTACAGGGGCCAATAAGGTGATCCTATCCAAATGGGTTATGCACCTAAAGTACATAGTATTAATTTAGAGAGAGAACAGCAGGGCTGTGGGTCTGATTAGCAGGCCCACAGCCACATCTAAGTCGAAAACCAGTAAAGCAAAAGCAAAAAGTGGGGGTGAACATAGAAAGCAGACCCTACTCTCCTACAAAGACATACAGGCTCAAATGGAAACTATTTTGCCTGTGGTGTCAAGCCACCAACATTCATCCAATCTATGCAAAACCGGAACAAATTTTGACTTTATTTTTACATTTGGCAAGATCAGGCCTTTCCCACTCTACTCTTAAAGTATTTTTAGCGGCTATTTCAAGATTCCGGCAGGATGGTTCTAACTCTTTACTCCTCTAGGGTCATTCAGCAGTTCTTCAAGGGATTGTTTCGCATGTGTCCTCCCATCCGCCGTCCACCTCCATCCTCGCATCTTAACGTTGTGCTCTCACAACTCGTGCGACACCCCTTTTGAACCTATTCATAGGGCAGATTTGAAGTTTCTTTCATGGAAAGTGTCTCTGCTGTTGGCTCTAACATCAGCTAGGCGGGTCAGTGATATTCAAGCCTTCACTATTAAACCGCCTTTTCTTCAATTCACCAAGGCCTCGGTAGTGCTACACACTAACCCCATTTTAATGCCAAAAGTTCCTTCGGACTTCCATCTCAATGAACCGGTCATTTTAAAGACTTTCTTTCCCAATCCTCAATCACCTGCGGAAAGGGCTTTGTATACCCTTGATGTCAAAAGGTGTCTAAAATTCTGTTCACAGAGGACATCTTCAATACAGAAATCTGATCAGCTGTTTATAGCTTATGGAAAAATGCGTACAGGACAACCAATATCCAAACAGTCCATTGCTCGTTGGCTTTCTGCTGCAATATGTCTGTCATCAGCATGCAGGCAGACCATTACAAACAACTTTGAGAGCACATTCTACTAGAGCAATCTCTTCCTCTACCGCTCTCTTTGCTGGTGTGCCTCTTCATCAAATCTGCAGAGCTGCTATGTGGTCCAGAAGGCACACCTTTACCAAGCACTACTGTTTGGAAGCTGCCAGCAATGCCGACACGTCTGTGGGATAGGCGGTTCTCCGTAATCTTTTTAAATAAGGTGAGCCTCTGTTCTTCCCTCCTCCTCTTTGCTATTTTCTGAAATACAGATATTCTATGATTGTGTGTGTGTGTGTGTGTATGTATGTATGTATGTATGTATCATATACGCAGATTTATGTGTATCGATCTCCTCTAGATATCTATCTCTATGTTTATATATGTATAGAAATATCTATATCTGTGATTACATACTGCCTATGATATGCATATGCTTATGTTATGAAGATAATCTCACTAGTATTGTTATGGAGTTACTGCTCTCTACTCTGATTCAGGCATGTGAATCTATGAAAGATACCCCAATACTCGAAGAACAAAAGTTACTTGCCTGTAATCTGTGGTTCTCCAGTATTAGTATCTTTCATAGATTCACATTCAACCCACCCACCTCCCCTCAGAGGCTCTTTTCTCTGTGTGGAGAGCATTCCTCTGAGCAGAGCATTCTGGAGGGTGCTGTCGCCTGATTGGCTGTAGTTTGGACTATATATAATGACTTGGACGAGTCATGAAAGTGGAGAATTTTATTCCTTTTGATTTCTGGCTACTTTACTTCCTGGTTCTAGGTTACCTATGATATGGTTTCTATATGCATGTATATTGCTATTTTTATGTACAGTGGGACTCCCACTCCGACGGGGAATGATTCAGGCATGTGAATCTATGAAAGATACTGGAGAACCACAGATTACAGGTAAGTAACTTTTGTTTGTCTTGGACCTTCAGTTGCCCACAGTGGCAGTCAAGGCTAATGTCTTGATAGAGTGAGAATTCCAGCTGAAGCACCTCCGAGCCCCTAATCATCTTCAATGATGTCCTACTATGGGCCTGATTCAAGCTATGCATGCGTGGCTCCTGTCCATATGGTGATTTATCTGCCTTCTTCAACCATCTCCTGAGGACCCCAGTTATTTTACCCACCAACAACCCACCCCAGATATCTTGGTGGTGAAAGCCTCCACATCCAAGATTAACCCTGGCATATTCCCTACAACTCCACCAGAGGGGCAATCCAAGAAGCTGGAAAAATTGGCAAGCGAATGTTCTTTTCGCCTGCCTAGCACTGCGGTGGGTGAACACCGCATGCCTATTGGGCCGTTATTTCCATTCGATATGGGATTTTGTTGTGCAAGTGAGGCCTATGGCTTTGAAGGAGCCAGAGTCCTACTTATCCTGGCTGCTGCTGAATGGCGAGATGCATCTAAATTCACCAGAAGGTGTGGGCTCGACACTACTGACTCACTGGGCAGAGTGATTTCATCATCTGTGGCCTTGCGGTGCCACGCCTGAATGAGTGATTGACTTTTTCGGAGGTGTCCAGGCTTCCCTCATGGACATGCCTTTTGATAAATCTCACCTTTTTGGAAAGGGAGCACATGGAGCACTTTAAGAATAAAAGAACTATGGCCCCTTGCCAACCCTAATCTGCCCCTTTTGTGGGGTGTGTCGAAGCCCATTGTCGGCAACGTTCTCCTAACACTGTGGTGCCTGGTTGAGACTTCAATATGCTTTAAGAATCTATAAACCTATTCAATTCTTTGTATTGTGGTCTGCTGAGAAATTGGTTCTAGTCAGTGGCAAGGGGATGCCAGCATTCTCAAGAATTTAGCAAGCCAAGGTAGTCTTCCCATTATCACTCTCAGTTGATTCTCGGGTCCCCAGCAGAATGGTCTCCTTTTTTCTATCAGAATGTTTGTAATTTGGTGAGTCAAAATTTACTTTTGTGATGGAACTTCTCAACTCCCCTCCTCCAAAACCAAGCTATCCATCATCCCTAACATTGGCATGTCCCCTCTTTAGGAAATGGCCCTAAAGTCCCATAGGAGTGGCTTGGAAGCCAACTATGGCGGATGCTTGAGCTTGTCGCTCCGTGCAGACCCTTCATGCATCCTGTTCTTTTAGAAGTCCAGCCTATGCCATGTATGGTTGGAAGTGTGGCGCTGTTCGGGAAAGGTTTGGCAGATCGGACCCTAGATCCTGGTGGAGCATTGCGGAGTAATAGTGCAGGAATCTAATTGGACGGCATAGCTGACTAGGCCTCAAGATGGTGGCCCTGGTCTGTGGGCGGTGAGACCTGGGCCGGGACTCCAACCCTCCCCAGGGTACGTGAAGGAGAGAGGCGGGAAAGGTCCCTGGAACCTTCAGAGAAGGAAGAGGCGCATGCTGGGTGCTCGTGATCTGTATCTCAGCTAGCTCTCCAGGTCGCGGTAGTGAGGGCTGGGAGTCGGCGGCCACAGTGGCGCCCCGTAGGAGCAGAGAACATAAGTCTACAGGCTGGGCCTGTTACCTGAGGTGCGGCTGGGGATAGAATGGGGTCAGCTGTCACTAGCTGCCTCTGGATGCTGCGGAGGCCTGCCAGGGCACGTTCCAGAGACCAGGTGAGGCTGGGGTGATGGACAACCGACCCGATCACCGACCCGATCAGGTGAGAGACATGCACGGCCTTGGAGGCCCCACCCAAACCCAGCGGAGACTTAAAGCTTGAGTTGCGACCCATTGAGGGTCCCTGGCCTACGGTAGTGCAATGAGAGTGGTGGCGGAGGCGTCCATGAAACCCCTCTGTGCTGCCAATGACTGGCTGCGTAGTGTGTAGGATGCCCATGCCAGAGGCTTGCTTGTGAATCGCGAGGCCCTTGAAGGGACAGCACAACGGAGGGACAAAGAAGTGATGGCTCGTGCAAAAGACCTGGGGGCCCAGCTAAACTGAGCAGGCGGGGTGCAACAGACCAGAGGCAGTGCAGATACCTTGACGGGATCCACTCCAGAGTGGCAATGTTCGCGTCAGTTTAGTGTCGCGAGGGGCCCTGGCGGGAGCCCAATGCCCCAAACCTTAATTTCATCCTCAGGAAACACTGCCCGGCCTAGCGAGGTAGACTTGAACTCCTGAGGCATTTAGAAGACTGCCCACTTGCAATTGCAAATGGGTATGCTTCTTGCACTCCCCCTTCCTCCAAGTATATACCAAACTGCGGAGAATGGAGGGGAGGGGCACTAGAAGTAAAAGAATATTTTCTGATGGATACATCTGATTGTGCATTCCTCACCTTTTGAATTACCCCTTGCGCAGCGTTCCACAGAGACGTTTTTCCTAGCTCTCCCACATCCACTAAGATGTCAAAATGGTACGGCTCCACTTGTGACCTAATCGGAGCCATAAAAAGACCTAGACGGTGAAGGGCTTAAGAAAGCTAGTGGGTTGGACCCATCGCCAGAGTGGGAACTCTCCTCTCCCAAAGCTCTTCTTTCTTAGGAGGTTTTTTCCTACCATTCGGTCATAAGGAATGATGCTGACCTTCAGGGTTTAGTTGCCCACTGCAGAGGTCAAATCAAACCGTGCTTCACTCCCCTTCATCAGTGATGGAACCTTTGCTTCCGTTTAATGAAGCTTTAACAGAACCCATCATGGAAGTTTGGAAGAAACCTATGTCTGTCCTAGCTGTATCTAGAACAGTGGCATGGTATTATAAAGTTGTGCCTGGGGATCCAGCTTTTTTGTCGACACACCCTTCACCTGAGAGCTTGGTGGTTCAAGCTTCATGTTCTTTTAAGCAATCCTCCGATTCCTTTCACTCCACTTCAGGCGATAGGATTTGAAAACACGAGAACAGTCGGCTAAAAGTCTTCATCGGCCAGTATGGCTTTGAAGTCGACTAATGCCACGTGCCTGTTGGGATGCCACATACATGGATGGACTCCGTTAAAAATGTGATTTCCTAAACTGCCAAAGGATGACCAGGGACACTTCGCAGAGGTGCTGTCGGACACTTGAGCTGCAGCCAGTCAGGTGATTCAATCCGGGCTTGATATGGCTGACTCTGTTGCGAGACTGATGGGTTCATCAGTGGTAATTGGGAGGCACGCCTCGCTGAAAAGGCTCCGAATTCTCTCAGGATGTTCAGGCCACATTCTTGGATCTTCCCTTTGATGGCTCTAGACTCTGGGACCAAGGTGGACTCTGCTCTACATAGTTTTAAAGATAGTAGAGCTACCCCTAGATCTTTAGGTTTGCACTCTAAGGATTTTGTTTACCGGAGATTTCGGGGCTTTGGGAAGGCTGCTCCATTTTGAGCCAGACAGCAGCAGGAACAACTGAACCAGCTGTATAGATCATACAGAGGGAAGCGAAGAGCTAGTCTGAGGATCTGCCTGCCAATAAGTCTCCTCCTCCTCTTCTGTTACCGCAACTGGTTCTTCAGGGAAGCGGCTCTAGATTCCCCCATCTTGGAGCATGTTGGACCTGTGGGAGGTCGGATGTCCCGTTTTCTACAAAATTGGAAATCTGTTACATCAGATCTTTGGGTTTTAAATCTTGTACAAACTTGGTTTGCCTTTCCTTTCTGGGAGTAACCCCTTCTTTCCCTCCGCATCAGGGCTGGTGTTCGGAGGACCATCTGTTGCTCCTGCAACAAGAGGTCCTGGCTTTGCTACAGAAAGGTGCAATGGAGGTTGTTCTAGAGCAGGAAAGAAGTTGGGGATGCTACTCCCGGTAATTCCTGATCCCCCTAAAAGGACGGACGATTGAGACGGATCCTAGACCTCAGGGTCTTGAATTTTCACTTCCAACAGGAGAAATTCAAGATGTTGACCCTAGCTCAGGTTCTGCTAGTGCTCCAGCAGGAAGACTGGATGGTGTCAATCGATTTTAAAAGATTCGTATTTTCACATTCCCATCCTGGAGTCGCATTGGCAGGATCTCCGTTTTATGGTGGGGTCTCAACACTACCACTTTGCGGCCCCCCTGTTCGGTCTTGCATCCGCACCCCAGGTCTTCACAAAGGTGATGGCGGTGGTAGCTGCACATCTCAGAAGGTCGGGGATTCTGGTTTTTACCCTAATAAGACGACTGGCTGCTCAAGGCTAAGTAGCCAGAGATGGTGCTTCACCATCTGCAAGTACATGGCTGTTGTTCGACTTGAGTTTTATCGATGAATCTACCCAAATCTCACCTGGTGCCCTCTCAGCGCAACCTGTTCATAGGGGCTGTACTGGACACTACTGTGATTAGTTCTTTCCCGCCTCAGAGGATTCTAAACATCCAAGCTATGATTCCAATGTTTCAAGATAGAATGGCTGTTCCAGTCCTGAAGGTTCTGCGCCTTTTCGATCTGTTTGCTTCCTGCATACTGTTGATCAGCTATGCACGCTAGCACACAAGGGCACTACAGTGATGCCTCCGCAGGCAGTGGTTTGAACACGTGGGTCTCGGGGAGGTAGTCAGAATCTTCAGAGACCCGGTAGCGGCACTGTTATGGTGGAGCGTTTCAGGCAACCTGTCTCAAGGGAAGCAGTTTCAGCCTCCATCTCCGGTGGCCACAGTGGTAACGGATGCCTCCACTGTAGGGTGGGGAGCTCATCTGTGTGATCTGGAGAACAAGGGTCTTTGGTCTCCAAAGGAAAGATTGCTTCACATCCACTTTCTAGAATTGTGGGCGACACAGTTCGCTCTCAAAGCCTTTCTTCCCTCCCTTCGCCGTCAATTCAGATCTTGACGGACAACACTACTGTGATGTGGTACATAAGCAAACTGGGACGAGTAGGGTTGTATCGTCTCTGCAGAGAGGCTCTGCGACTCTGTTCCTGGGCTCATTTGTTCTAGTGGGGGGAGAAGGTTTTTAGCATCTGATAAAACAGGGTCTGTGATGGCAAAGCCACCCAAATATGTGAATCCCTCATTAGCTATTCGAATTTTGCAGCCCTTCGGAAGTACAGGTGTGGCCCACTCAATATGAAAAGTTGGGATTTCCCCCAATTGATTACATTCCCTTATACTTTCCCGTCGTTTTGGATGATGTTAGTAACTGACTAGGGAGTCTCTGGGTTCTGCCAAACACAGGACGACGGCGTCCACATAAAGCGATATTCTGTCCTCCCACTGCAGGGTTCATCGCAGGCCTCACAGAATGGGATCTACTCTTATCCAAACGGACAGTGGTTCCAAGACCAGGGCAAAAAGGAGGGGGGATAGTGGGCAGCCTTGGCAGATGCCACGCCGCAATGGAAAGGTCTGGGAGGTTTCCCTATTGACTGCCACTTGTGCGAGGGGCTCTGAATATAGGAGTATCCAGCCCAGAAAACGTGGTCCAAACCCCTGTTTTGCAAGTACTTGAAATAGGTATGGCCATTCTATGGTATCAAACGCCATTCTGGTTTCTAGGGATAAGATCACCATATCTTCCTGTATGTGTCGTGCTCTACTGAGCACTGAATGGAGCCTCCTTAAGTTGAGCGCGGTGCACCTCCCCTGGCATGAATCCTGACTGATCTCGGTCAAGCTGGTGACTACTTTCACCAAATGGGAGGCTAAAAGTTTAGTCAAGACTTTGTTTCAACATTTAGGAGCAATATGGGTCTGTATGAGGCACACTCCCCTGGGGCCTTTCCAGCTTTGTGGATGAATATCGTGGCTGTGCGCTGGTTGCTCGGAAGAACTCCCAGCTTTCTTTCCACATTTCTAACAAGTTTGGAGCTAGTTTTGTGGTGTTCTACTTGTACAGCTCTACCGGTAGACTGTTTGGTTTCAGTGCCTTGCCGGTTTTTAAATCTTGAATGTCTTGTATTTTTTTCCCATGAGATATATCTTCCTCGAGGAGCTTTTTCTTCAATTGCCGGAGATGGAATAGTAAGATCTTTAGAAATTTGCAGCAGTCCTCAGAGTTCACATCTCTGGATAGGGAGTAGAGCTGCCTGTAGTAAGCAGCAAATACCTTCGCTATTTCTACTCTATCTGCTATATCTCTACCCTCTGGTGTTCGCAGCTTATCAACCCAGTTCTACCCTCTTTCCCTTCTATCTAGCCAGGCAAGGAGCCGTCCTGCCTGGTCACCGTACTCTTAGATACGGTGAACCGTGTCTCTATGCTGCCCTACTGCTTCCGTCTTTGTTAGTTCTCGATATTCCAATTGTTTGAGAGATAACTTATGAGCCACCTCAACGGCGTCCGCACTTGTGAGTTGGGCCTCTAATCGGCCTACATCTTCCTCTATAGCTTCAACTTGCGCTCTCTTCTCTTTTGTTGCCAACCCCCAGAGAAATACCTTGGCCTCTGATGACCAGTTTGTGTGCCTCCCATAGTGTCATGGCTGAGGCCAAATGCCACGTTTTCGGTGAAACAGTGTTCCGTGGCTACTCTTATCGCTTCTCTGATATGGAGGCCCTTATGGACACTGGGATTTAGTGTCATGCTCTGACGCAGGTGTGTAGTGGCTTTGTCGTAAAAAGCCCATGTGGGGGAGTGATCTGATATGCCTCGTGGTAGGTGCTTAATGGTCTTGAGTTGTGACAGATCTTAAAACCGCGTCAGTAAATCTATTCTTGAAAGGGAGCCATGCGCTCCTGAGTGAAACGTGTACTTGCGCTCTAGCGGATGAAGCTCCCGCCAGACGTCCACCATGCCCAGGGCATTCAGGAAATCTCCTAGCTGGGATCGGACCGTCAATTCCTGTCTTACGAGCCACCGATCTGTGGTGTCGCCTAGGGTCATGTTCATGTCACCCCCCCAATGCATAACGCGCCTCTGGGGAGGGCCAGGAGTCTGCCACTAAGTTCAGCCAATGTGGTATCTTGCAGTCTCTGCGGTCAGTATAGACTTAAAGTGATGCGTGTTTTTTCCCACTCACCTGCAACCGCCACGTAGCGGTGCGGCTGTACAATCTTGTGTTCAGCACTTAGCTGTGACCTGTCGCGCTGCTGCCTCTCTGAAGTTCCGGACACTCTCCTCCATCCCTCCAGCCATTCCCATGCTGCTGCTGAGGAATTGAAGGATGGTTTGTCCTCTGAGAACAGACGCAAGTGGGCCTGGAAGAGCATGGAGTATTTGATACCCTTTTCTCTGAGGGCTTTCTTGACCGCCAAAAAGGTGCACCTCATTTGCTACAATTTGAGAGTAAAGTCGAGAAATATTGTGATAGTAGCATTGTCGTACTTTAACGAGTGCAGGATCGCATCCCAGTCTCGAAAGCTGAACAGTTGCGCTATCATGGGGGTGCCTTTGGCCGCAGCGGAACCCTGTGTACCCTCTCAACTGAAAAGAATTTGGAGAGTCCACTAGGTTGTAGTTTTGTAAGTATTTGCTCCTCAACAAACAGGTCGGTCGCTGGGCCCTCCGCCCTCTCTGGGACACCAAGTATGCGGATGTTGTTCCGCCTGGAGCGCCCTTCCACGTCCTCCAGGCAGGTTTCCAGGGCTGCCGTAGTGATTTTCAGGTCCTTGACCTGCATTTTGAGTGCGGTTATCTTTCCTCTGCACACCCGTGGTTGTCTCAACCTCTTTAACTCTTTCTCCAATATTTCGAAGGTCAGCTCTAACCTGTGTCTGCTCGATATTCATAGTGTCTATCTTGTGTTCCAAGTATCCTGTATGGCCGCCATTACATCCCTGAATGTGAGATTTTCTTCAATCAGGGGTGGCGCTGACCCATGTGGCACCGCTGCAGTAGTTTCAGCCTGAGCCACGGTGTCCTTTGCAACTGCGTATTTATTGAGTTTGGTCTGGTGGCTGTACTTTGGTGCCTTAGCAGCCATCTGTACCAATTCAGTCTTTGGGTGCTCTGTGGCACCCTCCTGTTGGGAGGGTGGGGGGGGGGGGGGGTTGGTACCGGACCTGTGTGTCGCACCCACCACCACCACCACCGCGAGCCGTATCTGACTCACGTGGCCTGTTTGTGTCACAGCAGGCCTCTCCAATTATCCACTGCCTGCAGGTCCCAACTGCTACAGGGGAACCCCCTCGCGGCCCCCCCCCCCCTTCCATTGCAATGGTGCCTATCTCAGGAGGTGGAGCCCTTGACGCCTCACTGCTTTCTCATTACCCAGTGTCTCTGGATTCAGTCGGGCTAGGTGGGGTTGCTAAGCCTCGGGATGCTGGTGCCCAAGTCTGGGCGAGTTGATTGCCTCCCTATCTCCTTTCCCGGCGATCGGAGCACACTGCATCCCGCTCCCCACCTGACCGCCAAGGCCACCCACCCGTCAATGCCCATTTTCCACCCCACATTCCCCCCCCGTGCCACCCCTTGAGCCCGATCGCAGCCACACTGTTTTGCTTCTGTCTCTCTCTGCATCTGCTGCTCTGCCCTCTGGTTTCACTTTGCCTGCGCCGCCGGCTCAGCTCAGGAAGCACTAAGCTGCCGTGCACCACTGTCTCTGGGCCGCAATCTTGGCTCTGGTGAGGGGCTCACCGCTCTTCGGCACCTTCGTTGTCCCGGTGGCTTCCGCTCCACCTACGCCGTCTTTTCAAGTGCTGGAAACTGATTAATGTGCCGGATTTATGGGAATTTGACTTAACAGTCCTCTGCTGCTTCG
This sequence comes from Triturus cristatus, assembly GCF_964204655.1. Lineage (NCBI taxonomy): Eukaryota > Metazoa > Chordata > Amphibia > Caudata > Salamandridae > Triturus > Triturus cristatus. The sequence goes on from NC_140584.1 coordinate 931,318,989, forward strand.
TAGAGCAGCTCCATGTTCCACGGCGGTTGGCCACGTCCCCACAGACACCTACTTTGATAACACATGAACGGCATCTACAGCGCTGATAGAATGGGAAGCATTCAAGGTAGTGACGACAGGTCATTGCTTCGGCAATCGATTGGGGGGGGGTGGTACAGAAAGAACTACATTGAGAACTGTAAACATTGGAGGGTAAGTCACACACGTTGGATAATGTTCAGGGAACTAGACCTGATGCACTAGACACCTTAAGAGAAAATCACTATACCACCAGGCCATTGAACTGTTGAGATGCCATGACTACAGGGGTTGCCTTACTAAGGAGCCTGAAGAAGGGAGGCCTGGTAAATTATTGGTGTGGTTAGTCAGGCCGGAGACCTGTGGAGCTCAGATTATGCAAGTTCGATCCAGCGCCGGGGACCCAGTCCTCGACCCCATCAATTATTTATTTCAAGACTATTATAAACCCCTTTACAGGCCCCTCCCTGGAAAATCAGGGGGTATTCCTGAGTGTGCCACAACAGCAGTAGATCTAATGGGGCAGTTCAAGCTATTGTCTAGACGTGGAGTTAATTGAACCAAGACCTACCTCCGTCTGCTGGCATGCTCCTGCCCCCCAGACTTCATGGAGGACCTTTACTGGGCTCCTTCAACTTCTCGATATTTAGGGATCCAGGTCTTTCAATCATTAGATGACCTGCGTGAGGGAATCTCGGGAGGGCTCTCGGGTCTCTTAAATCCTAGTGTTTCATTCTGGTGTTCCCTCCAATTGCCGATCATGGCCCCTGGTCCCCCTGTCTAAAATGGTTATGCTGCCGCGCCTGCTGTATTTCTTTATTAATCTCCCAACCGCAATCCCTGCCTCCTGGTTTAGACAGCTGGACTCGTTACTGCGAGACCTAATATGGGAGAAAGGGAGGTGAAGGGTGTTCTTGTCAGCTCTACAACGCCCATCCATCCATAGAGGGAGGCCTGGGGGTACCGAACTTCAAGTTTTATTTCTTGGCCTCTCAACGGCAGTGGCTGGCAGGTACAGGCCCAGAGGTGATAGACCCAACGGATCTAGGGACCCGTCCTGATTTACTATAAGCAGGAATGCTTGATGCCGCAGTTGCTAGCCCCCATTTATCCTTGTTACAAACTACGGCCCTGCCCTGATGGAAACGTGTTTAAGGTGAGAGGGACCCCTTTGTATACCCTGGTCCAGCCCCTGGTCGGCCTGCCACATGGTAACCCAAGAACAAAATTAACCCCAGTACTAATGAAGTTCTGGACTGAAGTCGGACTAGAATCTGCTAGGGATTGCTACCAGCAATCGTCCCTGCCTCCTTTTGGGAACTTGCTTGAGGGTTTTGACCTACAGCCAGTACAGTTCCTGACTTATGACATTGTGCTGTGTATCTTCAGGGAGTTGAGGGGAGGAGGCCGAGAAGAGCCCAAGGCGCCTGCCGTCTTGCTCTCCGTTCTTATGCTAGGCATGGCCACAGCACCATGTAAAATGGTTGTACACTCCACAATTGGAAATGGCCTGTGCGCCATTAATAAAGCTGCGTAATCGCTGGAAGACCATTTTGGATAGAGATCTCTCACATCCGGAGTGGGACAGAATTCTAGCATACCCTAAAAAGGTTTCATGGAACACCATGTTGAAGTATACACAATTTAACTACGCCTACATGACCATCCCCCTCACCTCCTCCATAAACTTAGGATCGCCTACGGAGGCGAGATACGCAAATGCCAGAGATGTCACTACAATGATGCAGATTTCGTACACATGACTTGGGACTGTCACACTCCGTATGTTTTGGGAGGAAGTTTGAGGTTCACGGGGCGGCTGTGGGACGTGCATTAGAACCTACAGTTGGAGTATGTTCACTGGGGCTCTACCCCCGCCTGCCTAAGTGGAAGGTGGAGTTGTTTTTTAAAAAATAAAAGGCGCTATCGGTGTAGAAAAGACAGTGGCAGGTTTGCTGCACCTCCTTGCTATTTCGTCGCTGCCATCTTTGTCGCTACAATACCATCTAGCCCTTTATGTGTTTTATTTGTTTTACTACTTTACAGCTGCACGAACACAAATTGGGAACTAGGTAGCTATCATTTTGCATGACTGATCGCCCACCGCCCCCTTTGATCCTTCTTTCCCAGTTGCAATTTAAAACCATTACTATTCGTCATTAGCTTATTTCAAGCTCTGCATCCGTTTTGCTACTATGGTGGGGAGTGGTGGATAATGTTTCTCTTTCGTTGGGGCGATTTATTTTATGCAGTTCTGAGTGGTGAACTCAAGTGTTCTCTATGGAGATCATGTTAAGGCATGTTACACCTTGGTTGTCAGAATTATTTTGTTGTGAAGCACATCATAAATGAGCTATAGTCATGCAGGTTGGACAGGGATAAAATGAGTCTGCTCTAGGAGGAACTGGCTTAGTTGTTTAATTAAGAAGCACAATGTATTATATGTACTGGTTTATTTTGGTAGTTGAACTACATAAGATGTGCAAATTTAAAAACTGGGGAATTAATTGTTAAATAGTTTCAACCCTGTTGTAGGATTCACAATGTGTCAGGGAACTTGGAATAATTATGTTCCTTTGAGGTGTAATGAAGATTTTTTTTTTTTGTGCTATGGCCTTCTGGCCAGTATATGTATGTTCACAGTTGCCGGTCAGGACCAAGGTTGTTTTCAGGGTTTATAGTGCTTGCACTGTTCTTTATTAGATTGTACTTCTACTGAAATACTTTTTTTTTTTTTTTTTTTCGGCGGGAAGGGGGAAGGGAAATTACCTTCAGTATGGCTGTATGTAGAGCTTTTTTTCTGCTTGTTTTTTTCAAAAATGTCATGTCTCCATGTTGATTTTGAAGTTTTTCTCAATTTTTACTTTTTAGAAAGTGTCTTGAAAAAAATACCTTCAAATTTCTTGCTGCAGGTCAAATGTTTCAAATGACTGAACAGTAAAATACATTGTCATGTGTTACTAAAATTCATATTTTTGACTTTAAAACTTTGGATGCTAACTAAAATGTTTGTTAAGATCAGTCCATAATTCTCTTCTATATTTTCTTGAGTATAAACCGATACTACTAACAAGGTTCCCCATACAGTTGTAAAAGAGACTATTTTATATTGATTTGTGGGGATCTTGCAGATTACTTCACTGGTGAGGGTATTAAATAGTTCTTTTCTCGACTTGATTCAGGATGTATGAACCTTTGTGTTGGGAATCATATGAGAGCAATACACATTTCTAGCTCATTTACCCTCACCTCTGACCACATACTCAAGATTAGGATAGTCCATGATTGAATGAAGAAGTTCTGTGCCTGTTTTCCCTTACCCTAATACCCTCTCACCCCGCACATTTAACATGTTTCAGTTGGGTAATGATGTCTGAAGGATGTAGTGGATATCTACAAGACCAATCTTAAGTAACTTGTTACTAAACGGTCTTTGCTTTGCTGTTAAAGTGAATAAGAATATCGGTGTAACAAACTCTTGGTTACCTAAATGTGAAATTGGTAATTAATATAAAATGCACAAATGTTTCTCTATACTAGCACTTGTTGTCCCTATGTTTTGAGTAACTACTTCAAGCATTGTCACTATGCAAACTTATGGGAAATTAGTTGGTTTCTATACGGCTACATGGACTGCAAAATAATCCATGTTTATTATCCGTTTGTCCCCAATCTTAGCAATGCATACGTGCCTATAAGAACTCCCAATACCTTATGGATGACATTTATATGTTCCTGTGGACCTTCGCATCACAACACCCTGGGCAGACAGCAGGACCAGCGTGTGTTAATATTGTTAATAAATCTAGCAGGTTTAAAGATTGGTGACTAGTTCCGGTGTGGAGTCTCTTCTTGGAGAACCGTCTGAAAATGTGGTGATCCTGTCTAAATAAAATAGAGCGTGTATAGCTTGGAGCTCATTTATCTTAATTTGCCAGCATCCTTATGGTGACCTGGCCATATGATTGATGGAGTGGCACAGTAGTAACTTTGAGGAGAAAGCTTGTAAGCAGTCCAGAAGTGATCTCTGCAGTAAGTAAAGGTGCAGCGCAGAGCGGCATGCACAGCTCCAGGGAAAAGGAGTTTCTGAATAAGCTAATTCAATCGGCTTCAATGATCGTTTAATTTTTTGGATCTGGATGCCTGCACGCTAGCCTACTCTACCTTGTTGTACCCCCAACCTGCTTTGTAGAACCATGAAGCCAATAAACGTCTTCAACAGTTTGTTCCTGCTTTGCACATTCTTAACCCCCTTCCCCCCCCCCCCCTCCACTCTCTAAAACCCTTCACCCATATATTTACTGGACTCTGGTTTAAATATCCGTTCTTTACCCTATCTTTAGGAAACCTTCAGACAGTGCTTTTGAGACCAAAATGTTGGTTAGTGTTTGCATTTAGTTATTCTTTTTAAAAGCTGTTGCTTCCAGCTATAGCATAAAGATTACCAACCTATAGTCATAAAAGTACTTTATATCTGTTTCTGTTGGGCCATAAAGTTATACACGCAAGGTTTGCGATACGTTACTTCAGTCGTGAAGGCTGTGTAAGACATTTCTTTGAGAAGACTGTTTAAGAAGATATTTAGCTATGTGGTATTTAAAATGGCTAAGCATTCAGGTCATTACCTTTTTAGGTCAAAGATTACCAGACAACACAGTGGTCTGGTTTGCAAAGAAATTTTAGGGACATTCGGAAAGCTTAGCTGGGAAGGCATTCTGCCCATTGCTTAACATTGGCTTTGTGTATTGTAACTCAGTTGCTTTCTATTTGCTGGCTATGTTTTAGGCTGACCAGTATGTCTTTGTCTGTCCTGTGGAGCATAGCCTGTTTACTGTATTCATCCACGATTGCTCTTTCTCTAAATAGGCCTTTTGTTCTTATCTTGTCACATTTGCTGTGCATTCAAAGACCAAGGCCAAATGTCTGGCTTTGCTTTCAGAGGGTGTTTGGTGTTTACTGTTCTTTCTGACTTGAAAGTGAGAGGATTTATGTGACAATCATGCTGGGTCCCGGTGGTGTGCTGGAGAAAGGCTGTATGATGTTAATTTTTCTCATCACACAAAAATTGAAATGTCTGCAAATGAACTGTACAAATATTTCAGAATATATCAATTAAAAGCACCATATGGAGCACATTTTTTGTAATTCTGAAGTGTGGTGGAAGAAAATATTTGCATACAATCAAATAAACACTCTGATTTCATTTCCATACTTTGTGTGCTATAAAGTTTTATCAGTAAAACTGTATGTCTGTGCAAATGTAATGGCCATTTCTATTGAAAATGTGTTGTCTATAATGGCAGTGCGATGCAGCACTCTACTCCATGCCGCTATGTGCTGTGCCACTCTGTACCGAGACAAACCCCCATGCACCCTATTGGCTTTGCCAATGCTTGTTTTCTAGAGGAAATATGGCAATGTACTTGCATATGTTTGCACTGATTTAGAATCTACAACATAGGATCACTTGAAAATTAGGTTTCACGCAGTCTGTGTGAACTTTTTAGGTCTACTTTTATGTAGACTAGACGGGAGGTAAACTGCACTGCTCTAGTTTTCGTCCTCAGAATGTCTCTTTATTAGGTCTCGCCTGGCGTAAGACTGCGCAAACATGCACAGTCTCGCTGGAGAGATTTAATGTTTTAGGGTAGATTTCTCTAGTGGGCTTTAAGCCCCGCCCCTCGTTTCCATTAGCTGGGGTCACCATTTATGCTAAACGGTGGCCAGCCATTGAAAAAGAGCGTCTAGTGACGTATGCTCATCTCTTTTAGAGCCGTCCCAGTTGGACTGGCTGCCCCGACTTACTGCTGGCGTAAAAGGTTTTCTTATCTTTATGGGGCAAAACACATGGCCCCATAAAGATAAGAAACCAGTCATGCGAGTCAGTCCAACTGGGACGGCTCGCGAGCCAGTACAACTGGGACGGCTCTAAAAGAGTGAAGCAGTGTTTGGTCCTCTGTTTGTTGCTGAATGGAGTGAAGATTTCCTTCAGCTCGCGGGCTCACAAGCGCGGATGCGAGCCTTACCTTGCCTTCAGATGCGGGGTGAATCCAGCAAGCCGGGCAATTCTCCTCTCCGACGCTCCCCAGTCCCAGGCCGAGCCTCACTTCTCTCTTCGAGCGTGGGAGAACCCTCTGGGCCGGGGACCAATCCCAGCGCGGCCCTGGGATGACGCGGCAGGAATCCTGGAGGGCTGGGACCAATCCCAGCGCGGCTCTCGCGTTGAGCGTCCAAGCTCAGGGAAACACTCTCTCCCGATGGGCCGATCCCAGCGCGGCAGAGAGATGTCACGGGAACTCCGGCCTGCGGCGGTGTGCTTAGGAGCGGCGATCTCGGGGCCTGGGCCAGCGATGGCGGTGAATTTTGGCTTAAAGAAATGCCGGCAAGACGGGTCCGAGTTGTAATTAGGAATAGTAACACATATCTCACAGCTGCTGTCAGTGACACCTGTATTAGTAACTGTATTAACCGTATGAATCTAGAACAATGCCTCCATTGCCTCCTATAGAATTATATATTCACCTGGTGGTGCGAAGTATGCCGGCAGTATCATTTATAAAACTATATTAACCCTGTGTGTGTACAGAGCTTGCCGGCAGCATCACCTACAGACGTACATTAACCCTGTGAGTTAATATAGTGTGCCGGCCTCGTCACCCATAGAATTACATTAACCCTGTGATTGTACATTGTATGCTGGCTGTGTCACATATACAAGTACATGAACCCGGCCTGGAATTACCATCTGGTATCAGCTCCCTCTAGCCCCCCCCCCCCCCCCCCCAGGGCTGGAGAGTCACCGGATCCACTCCCTGCTGCTATCAGATGCTGACAGGGCAGGCTCGGGTCACAGGCCGAAGTGTGATAAAGAGCATTTAATTCAAGTGCCCTGGATGCAGGTTCCTGCGGGGGTCACGCGGTCCGCAGACACACCTAGGGGACACCAAGCACCCACGCTCCACACCCCCTGTCCAGAGGGGCACCCCTTCGAGATGTCACAGCCATTACGACTCATTCGCAAGCTTCCCTGAGCGCCGCAGCTTGTGCCGGGGTCACGTGGTCCGCAGATACACTCAAGGGCCCCAAGCACCCATGACCCACATCCCCTGTCCAGAGGGGGCACCCCTTCGAGATGTCACAGCCGTTATGTGGGTGTGGGGATGGGGGAGTGGGGGTGAGAGTGGGTGGGGGGGTGGGGATGGGAGTGGTGGGTGTCGGGGGGGGGGGGGAAATGGGAGTGTGGGGGGTATGGGGGTGGGGGTGGAGATGGGAGGTGAGTGGGGGTGGATAGGAGTGGGGGTGGATAGGAGTGGGGGTGGATAGGAGTGGGGGGTGTGGGGGTGGATAGGAGTGGGGGGTGTGGGGGTGGATAGGAGTGGGGGGTGTGGGGGTGGATGGGAGTGTGTGCTGTGTGTGGATGGGAGTGTGTGCTGTGTGTGGATGGGAGTGTGTGCTGTGTGTGGATGGGAGTGTGTGCTGTGTGTGGATGGGAGTGTGTGCTGTGTGTGGATGGGAGTGTGTGCTGTGTGTGGATGGGAGTGTGTGCTGTGTGTGGATGGGAGTGTGTGCTGTGTGTGGATGGGAGTGTGTGCTGTGTGTGGATGGGAGTGTGTGCTGTGTGTGGATGGGAGTGTGTGCTGTGTGTGGATGGGAGTGTGTGCTGTGTGTGGATGGGAGTGTGTGCTGTGTGTGGATGGGAGTGTGTGCTGTGTGGGGATGGGAGTGTGTGCTGTGTGGGGATGGGAGTGTGTGCTGTGTGTGGGAGAGAGTGTGTGTGTGTGGGAGAGTGTGGGAGAGTGTGTGTGGATGGGAGAGTGTGTGTGTGGATGGGAGAGTGTGTGTGTGGATGGGAGAGTGTGTGTGTGTGGATGGGAGTGTGTGTGTGTGTGGATGGGAGTGTGTGTGTGTGTGGATGGGAGTGTGTGTGTGTGTGGATGGGAGTGTGTGTGTGTGTGGATGGGAGTGTGTGTGTGTGTGGATGGGAGTGTGTGTGTGTGTGGATGGGAGTGTGTGTGTGTGTGGATGGGAGTGTGTGTGTGTGTGGATGGGAGTGTGTGTGTGTGTGGATGGGAGTGTGTGTGTGTGTGGATGGGAGTGTGTGTGTGTGTGGATGGGAGTGTGTGTGTGTGTGGATGGGAGAATGTGTGTGTGTGTGTGTGGATGGGAGAATGTGTGTGTGTGTGTGTGGATGGGAGAATGTGTGTGTGTGTGTGTGGATGGGAGAATGTGTGTGTGTGTGTGTGGATGGGAGAATGTGTGTGTGTGTGTGTGGATGGGAGAATGTGTGTGTGTGTGTGTGGATGGGAGAATGTGTGTGTGTGTGTGTGGATGGGAGTGTGTGTGTGTGTGTGTGGATGGGAGTGTGTGTGTGTGTGTGTGGATGGGAGTGTGTGTGTGTGTGTGGATGGGAGTGTGTGTGTGTGTGTGGATGGGAGTGTGTGTGTGTGTGTGGATGGGAGTGTGTGATGTGTGATGGTGTGAGAGTGTGTGTGTGGGAGAGAGAGTGTGTGTGTGTGTGTGTGTGGATGGGAGAGTGTGTGTGTGTGTGTGTGGGAGAGTGTGTGTGTGTGTGTGTGGATGGGAGAGTGTGTGTGTGTGGATGGGAGAAGAGTGTGTGTGTGTGGATGGGAGAGTGTGTGTGTGTGGATGGGAGTGTGTGTGTGTGTGTGTGGATGGGAGTGTGTGTGTGTGTGGATGGGAGTGTGTGTGTGTGTGTGTGTGTGTGGATGGGAGTGTGTGTGTGTGTGTGTGTGGATGGGAGTGTGTGTGTGTGTGGATGGGAGAGTGTGTGTGTGTGTGTGGATGGGAGAGTGTGTGTGTGTGTGTGTGTGTGGATGGGAGAGTGTGTGTGTGTGTGTGTGTGTGTGGATGGGAGAGAGTGTGTGTGTGTGTGTGTGGATGGGAGAGTGTGTGTGTGTGTGTGTGTGTGTGTGTGTGTGTATGGGAGAGTGTGTGTGTGTGTGTGTGTGTATGGGAGTGTGTGTGTGTGTGTGTGAGAGTGTGTGTGTGTGTGTGTGGATGGGAGTGTGTGTGTGTGTGTGGATGGGAGTGTGTGTGTGGATGGGAGTGTGTGTGTGTGTGTGTGGATGGGAGTGTGTGTGTGTGTGTGGATGGGAGTGTGTGTGTGTGTGGATGGGAGAGAGTGTGTGTGTGGATGGGAGAGAGTGTGTGTGTGTGTGTGTGTGGATGGGAGAGTGTGTGTGTGTGTGTGTGGATGGGAGAGTGTGTGTGTGTGTGTGGATGGGAGAGTGTGTGTGTGTGTGTGTGTGTGTGGATGGGAGAGTGTGTGTGTGTGTGTGGGAGAGTGTGTGTGTGTGTGTGTGGATGGGAGTGTGTGTGTGTGGATGGGAGTGTGTGTGTGTGTGTGTGTGGATGGGTGTGTGTGTGTGGATGGGAGTGTGTGTGTGTGGATGGGAGTGTGTGTGTGTGTGGATGGGAGTGTGTGTGTGTGTGTGGATGGGAGTGTGTGTGTGTGTGTGGATGGGAGTGTGTGTGTGTGTGTGGATGGGAGTGTGTGTGTGTGGGGATGGGAGTGTGTGTGTGTGGGGATGGGAGTGTGTGTGTGTGTGGATGGGAGTGTGTGTGTGTGTGGATGGGAGTGTGTGTGTGTGGATGGGAGTGTGTGTGTGTGTGGATGGGAGTGTGTGTGTGTGTGTGTGGGGATGGGAGAGAGAGAGTGTGTGTGTGTGTGTGTGTGTGTGGATGGGAGAGAGTGTGTGTGTGTGTGTGTGGATGGGAGAGTGTGTGTGTGTGGATGGGAGAGAGTGTGTGTGTGTGTGTGTGGATGGGAGTGTGTGTGTGTGTGTGTGGATGGGAGTGTGTGTGTGTGTGTGTGGATGGGAGAGAGTGTGTGTGTGTGTGTGTGGATGGGAGTGTGTGTGTGTGTGGATGGGAGAGAGTGTGTGTGTGTGTGTGGATGGGAGAGTGTGTGTGTGTGTGTGGATGGGAGAGAGTGTGTGTGTGTGTGTGGATGGGAGAGAGTGTGTGTGTGTGTGTGGATGGGAGAGAGAGTGTGTGTGTGTGTGTGTGTGGATGGGAGAGTGTGTGTGTGTGGATGGGAGAGTGTGTGTGTGTGGATGGGAGTGTGTGTGTGTGTGTGTGGATGGGAGTGTGTGTGTGTGTGTGTGGATGGGAGTGTGTGTGTGTGTGTGTGTGGATGGGAGTGTGTGTGTGTGTGTGTGTGGATGGGAGTGTGTGTGTGTGTGGATGGGAGAGTGTGTGTGTGTGTGTGGATGGGAGAGTGTGTGTGTGTGTGTGGATGGGAGAGTGTGTGTGTGTGTGTGTGTGTGGATGGGAGAGTGTGTGTGTGTGTGTGGATGGGAGAGAGTGTGTGTGTGTGTGTGTGGATGGGAGTGTGTGTGTGTGTGTGTGTGTGTGTGTGTGTGTGTGTGTATGGGAGAGTGTGTGTGTGTGTGTGTGTGTGTGTATGGGAGTGTGTGTGTGTGTGTGTGAGAGTGTGTGTGTGTGTGTGTGGATGGGAGTGTGTGTGTGTGTGTGGATGGGAGTGTGTGTGTGGATGGGAGTGTGTGTGTGTGTGTGTGTGGATGGGAGTGTGTGTGTGTGTGGATGGGAGTGTGTGTGTGTGTGGATGGGAGTGTGTGTGTGTGTGGATGGGAGAGAGTGTGTGTGTGGATGGGAGAGAGTGTGTGTGTGTGTGTGTGGATGGGAGAGTGTGTGTGTGTGTGTGTGGATGGGAGAGTGTGTGTGTGTGTGTGGATGGGAGAGTGTGTGTGTGTGTGTGTGTGTGGATGGGAGAGTGTGTGTGTGTGTGTGGGAGAGTGTGTGTGTGTGTGTGGATGGGAGTGTGTGTGTGTGGATGGGAGTGTGTGTGTGTGTGTGTGTGGATGGGTGTGTGTGTGGATGGGTGTGTGTGTGTGGATGGGAGTGTGTGTGTGTGGATGGGAGTGTGTGTGTGTGTGGATGGGAGTGTGTGTGTGTGTGTGGATGGGAGTGTGTGTGTGTGTGTGGATGGGAGTGTGTGTGTGTGTGTGGATGGGAGTGTGTGTGTGTGTGTGGATGGGAGTGTGTGTGTGTGGGGATGGGAGTGTGTGTGTGTGTGGATGGGAGTGTGTGTGTGTGTGGATGGGAGTGTGTGTGTGTGGATGGGAGTGTGTGTGTGTGTGGATGGGAGTGTGTGTGTGTGTGTGTGTGTGGATGGGAGAGAGAGAGTGTGTGTGTGTGTGTGTGTGTGTGGATGGGAGAGAGTGTGTGTGTGTGTGTGTGGATGGGAGAGTGTGTGTGTGTGTGTGTGGATGGGAGAGAGTGTGTGTGTGTGGATGGGAGAGAGTGTGTGTGTGTGTGTGTGGATGGGAGAGAGTGTGTGTGTGTGTGTGTGGATGGGAGAGTGTGTGTGTGTGTGTGTGGATGGGAGAGTGTGTGTGTGTGGATGGGAGTGTGTGTGTGTGGATGGGAGAGTGTGTGTGTGTGTGGATGGGAGAGTGTGTGTGTGTGTGTGGATGGGAGAGTGTGTGTGTGTGTGGATGGGAGAGTGTGTGTGTGTGTGGATGGGAGAGTGTGTGTGTGGATGGGAGAGTGTGTGTGTGTGTGTGGATGGGAGAGTGTGTGTGTGTGTGTGTGGATGGGAGAGTGTGTGTGTGGATGGGTGTGTGTGTGTGGATGGGAGTGTGTGTGTGTGGATGGGAGTGTGTGTGTGTGTGTGGATGGGAGTGTGTGTGTGTGTGTGGATGGGAGTGTGTGTGTGTGGGGATGGGAGTGTGTGTGTGTGGGGATGGGAGAGTGTGTGTGTGTGGATGGGAGTGTGTGTGTGTGTGGATGGGAGTGTGTGTGTGTGTGGATGGGAGAGAGTGTGTGTGTGAGTGTGTGATGAGAGAGAGAGTGTGTGTGTGTGTGTGTGTGTGATGGGAGAGTGTGTGTGTGTGTGTGTGGATGGAGGAGTGTGTGTGTGTGTGTGGATGGGAGAGAGTGTGTGTGTGTGTGGCTGGCTGTGAGAGTGGGTGTGTGTGTATGGAGATGGGAGAGAGTGTGTGTGTGTGTGTGTGGAGGGGAGAGTGTGGATGGGAGAGAGTGTGTGTGTGTGTGTGTGGATGGGAGAGAGTGTGTGTGTGTGTGTGTGGATGGGAGTGTGTGTGTGTGTGTGTGGATGGGAGAGTGTGTGTGTGTGGATGGGAGTGTGTGTGTGTGTGGATGGGAGAGTGTGTGTGTGTGTGGATGGGAGAGTGTGTGTGTGTGTGTGGATGGGAGAGTGTGTGTGTGTGTGGATGGGAGAGTGTGTGTGTGTGTGGATGGGAGAGTGTGTGTGTGGATGGGAGAGTGTGTGTGTGGATGGGAGAGTGTGTGTGTGTGTGTGTGTGGATGGGAGAGTGTGTGTGTGTGTGTGGATGGGAGAGTGTGTGTGTGTGTGTGTGGAGAGTGTGTGTGTGTGTGTGTGGATGGGAGAGTGTGTGTGTGTGGATGGGAGAGTGTGTGTGTGTGGATGGGAGTGTGTGTGTGTGTGTGTGGATGGGAGTGTGTGTGTGTGTGTGTGGATGGGAGTGTGTGTGTGTGTGTGTGGATGGGAGTGTGTGTGTGTGTGGATGGGAGTGTGTGTGTGTGTGGATGGGAGTGTGTGTGTGTGTGGATGGGAGAGTGTGTGTGTGTGTGTGGATGGGAGAGTGTGTGTGTGTGTGTGTGGATGGGAGTGTGTGTGTGTGTGTGGATGGGAGAGTGTGTGTGTATGGGAGTGTGTGTGTGTGTGTGTGTATGGGAGAGTGTGTGTGTGTGTGTGTGTGAGAGTGTGTGTGTGTGTGTGTGGGAGAGAGTGTGTGTGTGTGTGTGGATGGGAGTGTGTGTGTGTGTGTGGATGGGAGTGTGTGTGTGTGTGTGGATGGGAGAGTGTGTGTGTGTGTGTGGATGGGAGAGTGTGTGTGTGTGTGTGGATGGGAGAGTGTGTGTGTGTGGATGGGAGAGTGTGTGTGTGTGGATGGGAGTGTGTGTGTGTGGATGGGAGTGTGTGTGTGTGTGGATGGGAGAGAGTGTGTGTGTGTGTGTGGATGGGAGAGTGTGTGTGTGTGTGTGTGTGTGGATGGGAGTGTGTGTGTGTGTGTGTGTGTGGATGGGAGTGTGTGTGTGTGTGTGGATGGGAGAGAGTGTGTGTGTGTGGATGGGAGAGAGTGTGTGTGTGTGGATGGGAGTGTGTGTGTGTGTGTGTGTGGATGGGAGTGTGTGTGTGTGTGTGGATGGGAGTGTGTGTGTGTGTGGATGGGAGTGTGTGTGTGTGTGGATGGGAGTGTGTGTGTGTGTGGATGGGAGAGAGTGTGTGTGTGGATGGGAGAGTGTGTGTGTGTGTGTGTGTGGATGGGAGAGTGTGTGTGTGTGTGTGTGTGGATGGGAGAGTGTGTGTGTGTGTGTGGGAGAGTGTGTGTGTGTGTGTGTGGATGGGAGTGTGTGTGTGTGGATGGGAGTGTGTGTGTGTGTGTGTGGATGGGTGTGTGTGTGTGTGTGGATGGGAGTGTGTGTGTGTGTGTGGATGGGTGTGTGTGTGTGGATGGGTGTGTGTGTGTGGATGGGAGTGTGTGTGTGTGGGGATGGGAGTGTGTGTGTGTGGGGATGGGAGTGTGTGTGTGTGGGGATGGGAGAGTGTGTGTGTGTGGATGGGAGTGTGTGTGTGTGTGGATGGGAGTGTGTGTGTGTGGATGGGAGTGTGTGTGTGTGTGGATGGGAGTGTGTGTGTGTGTGTGTGTGGATGGGAGAGAGAGTGTGTGTGTGTGTGTGTGTGGATGGGAGAGAGTGTGTGTGTGTGTGTGGATGGGAGAGTGTGTGTGTGTGGATGGGAGAGAGTGTGTGTGTGTGGATGGGAGAGAGTGTGTGTGTGTGTGTGTGGATGGGAGAGAGTGTGTGTGTGTGTGTGTGGATGGGAGAGAGTGTGTGTGTGTGTGTGTGGATGGGAGAGTGTGTGTGTGTGTGTGTGGATGGGAGAGTGTGTGTGTGTGGATGGGAGTGTGTGTGTGTGGATGGGAGAGTGTGTGTGTGTGTGTGGATGGGAGAGTGTGTGTGTGTGTGGATGGGAGAGTGTGTGTGTGTGTGGATGGGAGAGTGTGTGTGTGTGTGGATGGGAGAGTGTGTGTGTGGATAGGAGAGTGTGTGTGTGTGTGTGTGTGGATGGGAGAGTGTGTGTGTGTGTGTGTGGATGGGAGAGTGTGTGTGTGTGTGTGGATGGGAGAGTGTGTGTGTGTGTGTGGATGGGAGAGTGTGTGTGTGTGTGTGGATGGGAGAGTGTGTGTGTGTGTGTGGATGGGAGAGTGTGTGTGTGTGTGGATGGGAGAGTGTGTGTGTGTGTGTGTGTGGATGGGAGAGTGTGTGTGTGTGTGTGTGGATGGGAGAGTGTGTGTGTGTGTGGATGGGAGAGTGTGTGTGTGTGGATGGGAGAGTGTGTGTGTGGATGGGAGAGTGTGTGTGTGTGGATGGGAGAGTGTGTGTGTGTGGATGGGAGAGTGTGTGTGTGGATGGGAGAGTGTGTGTGTGTGGATGGGAGAGTGTGTGTGTGTGGATGGGAGAGTGTGTGTGTGTGGATGGGAGAGTGTGTGTGTGTGGATGGGAGAGTGTGTGTGTGTGGATGGGAGAGAGTGTGTGTGTGTGGATGGGAGAGTGTGTGTGTGTGGATGGGAGAGTGTGTGTGTGTGGATGGGAGAGAGTGTGTGTGTGGATGGGAGAGAGTGTGTGTGTGGATGGGAGTGTGTGTGTGTGTGGATGGGAGTGTGTGTGTGTGTGTGTGTGTGTGGATGGGAGTGTGTGTGTGTGTGTGTGGATGGGAGTGTGTGTGTGTGTGTGGATGGGAGTGTGTGTGTGTGTGTGTGTGTGTGTGGATGGGTGTGTGTGGATGGGAATGGGAGTGTGTGTGGATGGGAGTGTGTAGGAGAGTAGGGTCTGCTATCCTATGGTCACCCCAAATTTTTGCTTTTTGCTTCACTGGTTTTTGACATATTGAGGCTGTGGGCCTGCCAATCAGACCCCCAGCCTGCTGTTCTCTCTACTAAACTAAAACTATGCACCCTAGGTGCATAACCAATTGGAAGTGGATCACCCTGTCAGCCCCTGTACCAGTGTACACTAGGTACCCAGGGCATTGGTGTACCCAAGGCCTGCCAAGGGCTGCAGCATGTATTATGCCACCCCAGGCTTGGCCTAACGATTTGACACAACTGGCTGATCACTCAGCTGGGGTAAGTTGGTGTAATCACCTCTTACTTAGGTGTAGTATACCTATACCTAACCTTAAATGGGACACCTGGTAACCTATAAGTCACTCCTATAGCAGGCCTTAACAATCCTGAAGGCAGAGTGCTTGGTTCCATGTGAGATGGTGCTCTGGCATGAGCTGAGCCTGTCTACAGTGGTCGGAACAACTTCCTTCTACTGTTTCCAGATATCGTCATACCATATACTCTTAAGTGCATTATGAACCTCGCGGTTAAATGCTATCTTTGGTTTGGCTTTATCAAAACATGTCGAGTAAGGTGTCATACGAATTGGAATACTAACCCCTCGCCAATTCTGGCGACGGGGTTAGCATTCCACCCTTCTAGAGGGACACGACATGTACAGTACCTGAAACCCGGGTAAAATCAGACATAGCCTCAGCTCCACAAAATGGATGCTGCCACCACAGACACAAGTCTGCCCTCCTGCTGCTGGGAGTCCTTCCAGCTTGGGAGGTGTGGACAAAGGGTTTCCTGCCAGGGGAGGTGCGTGCACCACCCCAGACAGGATTTTGTGTATTGGTCAGGTAGGGCTTGAAAGAAACCAGACATGCCTGTGGCTCACAAGGAGCCTCGGTGCATATGCCAGTTCAAACCGGTCCTGGGGCACACCAGTCCCGGGCCTGGGGCGAGCTGGACAAAGGATTGGGGGTGTAACCACCCCCCTTCCTGGTCCCACCCTTAGGGAGGGACCTAGCAGGTAGTCCGGCCCCTAGAATCCGCTTAAAGGTAGGAGCTGTGTCCTAAGACTTCAGACATCCTGGAATCAACTTGAAACTAAGAAGAAGACGGGAACTTCGACATTCTGCTGCACAGAAGACTGAAGAAAATCTCCCCTGTGGTCAGGGAGTGACCACCTTGCTAACGCAAGCACCATCCAGCGAATCACCGTCTGCTTTGCCGCCGCCTCCCGCCGGAGCCCGAGCCCAGAGACTGACGAGACCTGGACCTCCAGACCTCTCACCGCCCGATCCACAGTCCCTGCAAAGAGGAGACCCGTGGAGGCACCGAGACACGTGGAGCCAGCCATCTTGGAACGACTACGACAAGCTGACCAGTGCAACAACCGAGGCTCCCTCCAAGTTGTGCTTTGGGTCCTGAGAAGCCCAACCCTCGAGCAGCATCTGCACCAAAGGTGAGCCCTCCAGCATCTCCACGATCTGCGTGGGGCCCTTCTGCATTTTGCCACTCGACGCGCCTAACCGGTTGCTGGCCCGCTGGCTAGTGGCCATCTTGGCGACGAAATCTACGACAAACACCGCTGGTCTGGTTGCTCCAGACTGGCCCTTGCTCCCCTCCAAAGGAGCAATCCCTCTGACCTTGCTGGTCAGAACCAACAGCTGATTTCCGATTCCTCCTACAATTGCTTTTGCCAAGGCTTGTTTGCTTCGATCAAGTCGCCGACACCGCCGACAGCGAGAGCCTGCGTGGGACAGCTCGTGAGCCGACTCCTGGACGTCGTCGACCTTCAGGGACTACGTGGCTGCGGAGACAAGCTACCCCTCATCACCTGTTTGCACCCGACATCGCCTGGTACCCACCTGGTGCCACGCTGGTCACTGGCTAGTGACTGTGAACACTGTCCCCTCTGCTTACAGGTCTTCAACATCTCCGATCCACTCTTGGATCCACTGCATCTCTTCCCGACCGACCGCCTGCAGCATCTTTGTCCCAGGCTCAACGGAACAGATAGAAGAAACCCGACGCACTTTGAGGCCTATGCACCCGCTTCCTGTGGGTGAGGTAAAGCTGGTACTCCGGTGCCCATGTGTAGTAATACATCTCTAGTGCCTGTGTTCCAAATCTTAAGTTCCTAGGTCATCCGGAAGATTCCTTTTGCAGTAACTTTGTACTTTTTACGCACCCATTGAAACCTATGGGAGCACGCGTGTGACTATTTGCTCTGCACACGCCACCCGTGGACCTCCTGGTCACTAACTGACGTTAGCTCCTTGTAGGCCCAGCGATTCTAGAGGCCCTAGGCCTTTTCCCTTTCCTGTTCGTGGTACTTATACCACTATTTTAGTATATGGTTCGAGTGGCCACCAGGGCCTATCCATATAAAGTGCAACTTCTGTGTATTCTGTGATAATCTTGTTTGACGATTTGTGCTCCTGTGCTCATAAAGAGACTAGGGGTTACTTTGAGAAATAAATACATATATATTTTGAATATATATCTGTGTGGTGTCCTTTCATTGGTATAAAAGGGGGTTACTATTGGTAAAACAGCTTGCTTAACACGCTTCACGAGTTTAGCCTCAAAGACTGCTTAGCCTACGCTACCACTAGGGCAGCTAGTCCAAAAAGGTTGACTTACAACCACACCATAAGGGTTGCTTGGCATGGTACAAGGTGGTCACTAGAACTAGTGAACAGCATATACCAGGCCAACTTCTCACATTGGTGAGCAGCGGTTGGATTTGAGCTTGCTGTGTTTTACCATTGTAATCTCTTGGTTACCAATTGAAAGATCACATAGGTACCTGTAGGTACATATAAAACAAGATTAGATATACTTAAGTTCTACTGAACTTAGTGTTGTAGAGCAAAGGGAGTAGCACACCCTGACTACAACTACTAGATAGGTTTAGTAGGTAAACCCAAGTGTAGGTAGATTGCAACACATCCACCCACACTTAAGAGCAATGGCTGGGGCAGAGGGGTCCACTGTACCCATCTCTGTTGAGAGTGACCCCCCGAGGGCACCATCCATCTATGCTACCCTTAATCAGAATGAGCTCAGGCATTTGGCAACTC
Source organism: Triturus cristatus (assembly GCF_964204655.1). Classification (NCBI taxonomy): domain Eukaryota; kingdom Metazoa; phylum Chordata; class Amphibia; order Caudata; family Salamandridae; genus Triturus; species Triturus cristatus. Next base: position 931,336,960 of record NC_140584.1, read on the forward strand.
TTAGAGGCCTTAAACAGCCCAAGAACCCAAACTCTGCTGAGCTCAGAGAGCTCTTACAGAATGATGAGAATCAGAGAGCACTCAAGAAAGCTTCCCAGTTAGCCCCCTTAGGGACAGGAACAGGAGGCCCCCCTTCTAAAGATGCCACTGAAGTACCCCTTCCCAATAGTCACCCCTTAGATGGGATGCCTACCACAGAGGATGAGAGTGAAAAGGATACTGACAGTAGTGAGGATGAAGGGAGAACTAGCCCAGTGCCAAGTATTATACTTGGCCCAGCTAAACCAAGGCTATTGGGGACTGACAGTGGGTTCAACCCACTGGATCTCCCCAGTGGACTTAACACAGGGCTTGGAAGGCAAAGGAATCGCTCAGGTGACTCCAATGCTTCCCATGGCTCTAGAGGCTCTCAAGGTCACTCCAGGAGAAGGATGACCACCCCTCAGAGGAGGGAACATGAGGCCAAGATGCAAGAGGCCCAGCTGAGGATCAGGAAGCAGGAGCTAGAAGTAGCCCTGATGGAAGAGAAACTTAGCAAGGCTAGACAGCATAAAGAGAGTGGGTCTATACCCACTGGTGGCAGCATTGTCCCTAAGGACAAAGATAGGGTTTTCGACAATAGAAACCTGTCTAAGGTTGTGCCCCCCTACAAAAGTGGGGATGACATCCACAAGTGGATAACTGCTCTTGAGAGAGCCTGCAAAGTACAGCAGGTTCCTGAAGATCAGTGGGCAGCAATCCTCTGGCTCTCCTTTGAAGGAAGAGGCAGAGACAGACTCCTCACTGTTAGAGAAGAGGATGTCAGAAACTACAGAGTCCTGAAGAGTGTTCTAGTTGATGGGTTAGGCTTAACCACTGAGCAGTACAGGTTAATGTTCAGAGACACCCAAAAGACACAGACTCAGGACTGGTCTGAATACATTGAATGTGCCACTAAGGCTTTGGAGGGTTGGTTGCTGGGAAGTAAGGTATCTGATTTTACAGGATTGTATAATTTGATGATGAGAGAACAGATTTTAAATAACTGTCAAAACCAGCAACTGCATCAACACTTGGTTGACTCTGATCTGACCTCTCCCCAAGAATTGGGAAAGAAGGCAGACAAATGGGTCAGAACCAGGGTTAAGCAAAAGAACCAGAACCAGGGCCAAGGGGGTGATCAGAAGAAAACAGACCAAAAGGGTGGGGATCAGAAATCTAAAGACCAGAAGTCTTCAGCAGGGCCCCAAACTACTGCTAAGGAGGGTGGGTCCCAACAACAGTCCAAAAAGAAGAAAGAAGGTCAAAAGAAACCCTGGTGCAATCATTGTAAAAATACAACTCACTGGACTAGTGATTGCAAAAAGGGTGGAGCCCCCAACACTGTTGCCCCTAAGGCACCTGCTCCCAGTACTACTGTTAGCAGTGTTGGTCCCCAGACAAAGGGTGTAGTGGGAATCACTATGGGAACTGAAGGAGATTCTGACTTAGACAGAACCCTTACACAGGCAGTCTTGATCTGTGATGGGGACATTGATTTGTCCCTGACTGTGAGCCCCAGTAACCTGGGCAAGTACAGACAGACTCCTTTAATAAATGAAAAAGTGGCTCAAGCTTACAGGGACACATGTGCCAGTGTCACTATGGTGACACCAGGCTTTGTGGACCCTGGACAGTACATACCAGGTGAGAACTACCTGGTGACCAATGCCAGCAATGCCACTACTTCACATAGTGTGGCAGTTGTTAACTTCTCATGGGGAGGGGTAACTGGCCTCAAAAGGGTTGTGGTTAGTGCAGACCTCCCAGTAGAATGTTTGTTGGGCAATGACCTAGAGAGTTCTCTATGGTCAGAAGTGGAGTACAGGACTCATGCAGAGATGTTAGGTATATCATCACATGTCCTTGCTGTGACCAGGTCACAGGCCAAAAAGTGCCTCACTGAACCACAGGTCTTGGATCCTGGAACAATGGACCAAGCACCTACCAAGAAGAAGAACAGGAGGGTCAAGGCTGTGCCTTCCCCCCTGCCTCAGAGTGATGATCAGCCTTCCCAGGAAGCTGATCTAGAGGACCCTGAAGGAACTGTCCCTGAAGAGCTTGAACCTGATCAGGTTGAGTTTCTGGGGACAGGGGGACCTTCAAGGGCTGACTTGAGGCAGGCTCAGTTATCCTGTCCCTCTCTTGAACCCCTCAGACAGCTGGCTGCTGCTGAGGCTGCTGGGAATGCTCAAGGTACCCATAAAGTGTATTGGGATGAAGGGCTCCTTTATTCAGAGGCTAGAGACCCCAAGCCTGGTGCAACCAGGAGGTTGGTCATACCTCTGCAATTTAGGGGCTTCCTTCTTACCTTGGCCCATGACATTCCTTTAGCAGGACACTTAGGCCAGAACAAGACTTGGGACAGGCTTGTCCCTCACTTTCACTGGCCTCATATGAATGAAGATACAAAGGAGTTTTGTCGCTCCTGTGTTACCTGCCAAGCCAGTGGCAAATCAGGTGGCACAACAAAGGCCCCCCTTATACCACTACCTGTGGTGGGGGTCCCCTTTGAAAGAGTGGGAATAGACATAGTGGGTCCCATGGATCCTCCCACTGCATCTGGGCACAGATTTATACTGGTGGTAGTGGATCATGCCACCAGGTATCCAGAGGCAATTCCCCTTAGGACCACTACAGCTCCTGTTGTGGCCAGGGCCCTGCTGGGAGTATTCTCCAGAGTGGGGTTTCCTAAGGAGGTAGTATCTGACAGAGGTACCAACTTTATGTCAGGATACTTGACAGCTATGTGGAAGGAATGTGGTGTCAACTACAAGTTCACCACCCCTTATCACCCACAATGCAATGGGCTTGTTGAGAGATTCAACAAGACCCTAAAGGGTATGATCAAAGGATTACCTGAAAAGCTCAGGCGAAGATGGGATATCCTTCTACCCTGCCTTCTGTTTGCTTACAGAGAGGTCCCACAAAAAGGAGTTGGCTACAGCCCCTTTGAATTGTTGTTTGGGCACCCTGTGAGAGGCCCACTGTGTTTGGTGAAGGAAGGATGGGAGTTACCTCTCAAAAAGCCTAAGCTAGACATAGTGGACTATGTACTTGGTCTCCGCTCCAGGATGGCTGAGTATATGGAGAAGGCATCTAAAAACCTTGAGGCAAGCCAGGCCTTACAGAAAGCTTGGCATGACCAAAAGGCTGTCTTGGTTGAGTATCAGCCAGGACAGAAGGTATGGGTGTTGGAGCCAGTGGCCCCAGCAGCACTCCAAGACAAATGGTCTGGACCCCATACAATCCTGGAAAAGAAGGGAGAGGTCACCTACTTGGTGGACCTAGGAACTCCCAGGAGTCCCCACAGGGTACTCCATGTTAACAGGCTTAAAGCATATGTTGACAGGGCAGACATGGGCTTGCTCATGGCTACAGATGAGGGACAGGAGGAAGAGAGTGACCCTCTCCCAGACCTGTTGTCTCAGAACCCTGAAGATGGCTCAGTTGAAGGAGTGACCCTTGGAGGCAACCTCACTGCCCATCAGCAGACTGAATATAGACAGGTTCTACAATCATTTTCACATATGTTTTCCTTGATACCTAGTCAAACTGACTGGTGTACCCATGTTGTGGACACTGGTGACAGTCTGCCTGTAAAGAACAAACTTTACAGACAACCTGACCACGTCAGGGACTGTATAAAGGCTGAGGTACATAAAATGCTGGAATTAGGTGTCATTGAACCCTCAGAGAGCCCCTGGGCTAGCCCAGTGGTTCTGGTCCCCAAACCTCACACCAAAGATGGCAAGAGAGAGATGAGGTTCTGTGTGGACTACAGAGGACTCAATGCTGTCACCAGGACAGATGCACACCCTATTCCAAGGGCAGATGAGCTCATAGACAAACTAGCTTCTGCAAAGTTTTTGAGCACATTTGACTTGACAGCTGGCTATTGGCAAATCAGATTAGCTGAGGAGTCTAAGGCCAAAACAGCATTCTCAACCCCAGGCGGGCATTATCAGTTTGTGGTGATGCCCTTTGGTCTGAAGAATGCACCTGCCACCTTCCAAAGGCTGGTGAACCAAGTCCTTACTGGGTTGGATGACTTTTGCGCAGCATATCTTGATGACATTGCTGTCTTTAGTTCCACCTGGGAGGATCACCTGATCCACCTGAAGAAGGCTCTTGAGGCTCTGCAAAGGGCAGGCCTCACTATCAAGGCTACTAAGTGCCAGATAGGGCAGAGTAAGGTTGTATATTTGGGCCACCTTGTAGGTGGAGGCCAAGTTCAACCACTGGAGAGTAAGATACAATCCATCAAGGACTGGTCCCCTCCAACCACCCAGACTCAAGTTCGAGCTTTCTTGGGCTTGACTGGGTATTACAGGAAGTTTGTTAAGAACTATGGGTCCATTGTGACTCCTCTTAATGATCTGACATCCAAGAAGATGCCCAAAAAGGTTCAGTGGACAGTAAGCTGTCAAAAGGCATTTGATGACCTGAAGGAGGCCATGTGCTCTGCACCTATCCTGAAAAGTCCTGACTACTCCAAAGAGTTTATTGTCCAAACAGATGCTTCTGAGTTGGGTGTGGGAGCTGTGCTGTCACAACTTAATGTAGATGGTCAAGACCAACCCATTGCTTTTATTAGCAGAAGGTTGACCCCCAGAGAGAAGAATTGGTCAGCTATTGAGAGGGAGGCCTTTGCTGTGGTGTGGGCCCTGAAGAAGCTGAGGCCATACTTGTTTGGCACTCACTTCAAGATTCAGACCGACCATAAGCCCCTCTTGTGGCTAAATCAGATGAAGGGTGAAAACCCCAAACTGCTTAGGTGGTCCATTTCCCTACAGGGGATGGACTTTACAGTGGAGCACCGGCCAGGTACTGACCATGGGAATGCAGATGGTCTCTCCAGGTACTTCCACTTAGGACATGAAGACGAGACTGGTCAAGGCTAGTTTAATGTCCCAGCGTTTGGGGGGGGGTTGTGTAGGAGAGTAGGGTCTGCTATCCTATGGTCACCCCAAATTTTTGCTTTTTGCTTCACTGGTTTTTGACATATTGAGGCTGTGGGCCTGCCAATCAGACCCCCAGCCTGCTGTTCTCTCTACTAAACTAAAACTATGCACCCTAGGTGCATAACCAATTGGAAGTGGATCACCCTGTCAGCCCCTGTACCAGTGTACACTAGGTACCCAGGGCATTGGTGTACCCAAGGCCTGCCAAGGGCTGCAGCATGTATTATGCCACCCCAGGCTTGGCCTAACGATTTGACACAACTGGCTGATCACTCAGCTGGGGTAAGTTGGTGTAATCACCTCTTACTTAGGTGTAGTATACCTATACCTAACCTTAAATGGGACACCTGGTAACCTATAAGTCACTCCTATAGCAGGCCTTAACAATCCTGAAGGCAGAGTGCTTGGTTCCATGTGAGATGGTGCTCTGGCATGAGCTGAGCCTGTCTACAGTGGTCGGAACAACTTCCTTCTACTGTTTCCAGATATCGTCATACCATATACTCTTAAGTGCATTATGAACCTCGCGGTTAAATGCTATCTTTGGTTTGGCTTTATCAAAACATGTCGAGTAAGGTGTCATACGAATTGGAATACTAACCCCTCGCCAATTCTGGCGACGGGGTTAGCATTCCACCCTTCTAGAGGGACACGACATGTACAGTACCTGAAACCCGGGTAAAATCAGACATAGCCTCAGCTCCACAAAATGGATGCTGCCACCACAGACACAAGTCTGCCCTCCTGCTGCTGGGAGTCCTTCCAGCTTGGGAGGTGTGGACAAAGGGTTTCCTGCCAGGGGAGGTGCGTGCACCACCCCAGACAGGATTTTGTGTATTGGTCAGGTAGGGCTTGAAAGAAACCAGACATGCCTGTGGCTCACAAGGAGCCTCGGTGCATATGCCAGTTCAAACCGGTCCTGGGGCACACCAGTCCCGGGCCTGGGGCGAGCTGGACAAAGGATTGGGGGTGTAACCACCCCCCTTCCTGGTCCCACCCTTAGGGAGGGACCTAGCAGGTAGTCCGGCCCCTAGAATCCGCTTAAAGGTAGGAGCTGTGTCCTAAGACTTCAGACATCCTGGAATCAACTTGAAACTAAGAAGAAGACGGGAACTTCGACATTCTGCTGCACAGAAGACTGAAGAAAATCTCCCCTGTGGTCAGGGAGTGACCACCTTGCTAACGCAAGCACCATCCAGCGAATCACCGTCTGCTTTGCCGCCGCCTCCCGCCGGAGCCCGAGCCCAGAGACTGACGAGACCTGGACCTCCAGACCTCTCACCGCCCGATCCACAGTCCCTGCAAAGAGGAGACCCGTGGAGGCACCGAGACACGTGGAGCCAGCCATCTTGGAACGACTACGACAAGCTGACCAGTGCAACAACCGAGGCTCCCTCCAAGTTGTGCTTTGGGTCCTGAGAAGCCCAACCCTCGAGCAGCATCTGCACCAAAGGTGAGCCCTCCAGCATCTCCACGATCTGCGTGGGGCCCTTCTGCATTTTGCCACTCGACGCGCCTAACCGGTTGCTGGCCCGCTGGCTAGTGGCCATCTTGGCGACGAAATCTACGACAAACACCGCTGGTCTGGTTGCTCCAGACTGGCCCTTGCTCCCCTCCAAAGGAGCAATCCCTCTGACCTTGCTGGTCAGAACCAACAGCTGATTTCCGATTCCTCCTACAATTGCTTTTGCCAAGGCTTGTTTGCTTCGATCAAGTCGCCGACACCGCCGACAGCGAGAGCCTGCGTGGGACAGCTCGTGAGCCGACTCCTGGACGTCGTCGACCTTCAGGGACTACGTGGCTGCGGAGACAAGCTACCCCTCATCACCTGTTTGCACCCGACATCGCCTGGTACCCACCTGGTGCCACGCTGGTCACTGGCTAGTGACTGTGAACACTGTCCCCTCTGCTTACAGGTCTTCAACATCTCCGATCCACTCTTGGATCCACTGCATCTCTTCCCGACCGACCGCCTGCAGCATCTTTGTCCCAGGCTCAACGGAACAGATAGAAGAAACCCGACGCACTTTGAGGCCTATGCACCCGCTTCCTGTGGGTGAGGTAAAGCTGGTACTCCGGTGCCCATGTGTAGTAATACATCTCTAGTGCCTGTGTTCCAAATCTTAAGTTCCTAGGTCATCCGGAAGATTCCTTTTGCAGTAACTTTGTACTTTTTACGCACCCATTGAAACCTATGGGAGCACGCGTGTGACTATTTGCTCTGCACACGCCACCCGTGGACCTCCTGGTCACTAACTGACGTTAGCTCCTTGTAGGCCCAGCGATTCTAGAGGCCCTAGGCCTTTTCCCTTTCCTGTTCGTGGTACTTATACCACTATTTTAGTATATGGTTCGAGTGGCCACCAGGGCCTATCCATATAAAGTGCAACTTCTGTGTATTCTGTGATAATCTTGTTTGACGATTTGTGCTCCTGTGCTCATAAAGAGACTAGGGGTTACTTTGAGAAATAAATACATATATATTTTGAATATATATCTGTGTGGTGTCCTTTCATTGGTATAAAAGGGGGTTACTATTGGTAAAACAGCTTGCTTAACACGCTTCACGAGTTTAGCCTCAAAGACTGCTTAGCCTACGCTACCACTAGGGCAGCTAGTCCAAAAAGGTTGACTTACAACCACACCATAAGGGTTGCTTGGCATGGTACAAGGTGGTCACTAGAACTAGTGAACAGCATATACCAGGCCAACTTCTCACAGAGTGTGTGTGGATGGGAGTGTGTGTGTGTGGATGGGAGTGTGTGTGTGTGGATGGGAGTGTGTGTGTGTGGATGGGAGTGTGAGTGTGTGGATGGGAGTGTGTGTGTGTGGATGGGAGTGTGTGTGTGTGGATGGGAGTGTGTGTGTGTGGATGGGAGTGTGTGTGTGGATGGGAGTGTGTGTGTGTGTGTGTGGATGGGAGTGTGTGTGTGTGGATGGGAGTGTGTGTGTGTGTGGATGGGAGTGTGTGTGTGTGTGGATGGGAGTGTGTGTGTGTGTGTGGATGGGAGTGTGTGTGTGTGTGTGGATGGGAGAGTGTGTGTGTGTGTGTGGATGGGAGTGTGTGTGTGTGTGGATGGGAGAGTGTGTGTGTGTGTGTGTGTGGATGGGAGAGTGTGTGTGTGGATGGGTGAGTGTGTGTGTGTGTGTGTGGATGGGTGAGTGTGTGTGTGTGTGTGTGGATGGGTGAGTGTGTGTGTGTGTGTGTGGATGGGTGTGTGTGTGTGTGGATGGGAGAGTGTGTGTGTGTGTGGATGGGAGTGTGTGTGGATGGGAGAGTGTGTGTGTGTGTGGATGGGAGAGTGAGTGTGTGTGTGTGTGTGGATGGGAGAGTGAGTGTGTGTGTGTGTGTGGATGGGAGAGTGAGTGTGTGTGTGTGTGTGGATGGGAGAGTGAGTGTGTGTGTGTGTGTGGATGGGAGAGTGTGTGTGTGTGTGTGGATGGGAGAGTGTGTGTGTGTGTGGATGGGAGAGTGTGTGTGTGTGTGTGGATGGGAGAGAGTGTGTGTGTGTGTGTGGGAGAGTGTGGGTGTGGATGGGAGAGTGTGTGTGTGTGTGTGTGGATGGGAGAGTGTGTGTGTGTGTGTGTGTGTGGATGGGAGAGTGTGTGTGTGTGTGTGTGTGTGGATGGGAGAGTGTGTGTGTGTGGGTGTGGATGGGAGAGTGTGTGTGTGTGTGGGGATGGGAGAGAGAGTGTGTGTGTGTGGGGATGGGAGAGAGTGTGTGTGTGTGGGGATGGGAGAGTGTGTGTGTGTGTGGGGATGGGAGTGTGTGTGTGTGTGTGGGGATGGGAGTGTGTGTGTGTGTGTGGGGATGGGAGTGTGTGTGTGGGGATGGGAGAGTGTGTGTGTGTGTGTGTGTGGATGGGAGAGTGTGTGTGTGTGTGGATGGGAGAGTGTGTGTGTGTGTGTGGATGGGAGAGTGTGTGTGTGTGTGTATGGGAGTGTGTGTGGGTGGGTGGGTGGATGGGTGGATGGGAGTGTGGGTGGGTGGATGGGTGGGGGTGGGGGTGTGGGTGGGGGGGTGTGGGTGGGGGTGGGTGGGTGTGGGTGGGGGTGTGGGAGTGGGGGGATGTGAGTGGGTGGATGGGAGTGTTTGTGTGGGTGGGGGTGGGTGGGGGTGTGGGTGGGTGGGTGTGGGTGTGTGGGTGGGGGTGTGGGTGGGTGGGTGTGGGTGGGGGTGTGGGTGGGGGTGTGGGAGTGGGGCGGATGTGAGTGTGGGTGGGAGTGGGTGGGTGGATGGGAGTGTTTGTGTGGGTGGGGGTGGGTGGGTGGATGGGAGTTTGTGTGGGTGGGGGTGGGTGGGTGGATGGGAGTGTTTGTGTGGGTGGGGGTGGGTGGGTGGATGGGGGTGTGGGTGGGGGTGTGGGTGGGGGTGTGGGTGGGGGGATGGGGGTGTGGGTGGGGGTGGGGGTGTGGGAGTGGGGGGATGTGAGTGTGGGTGGGAGTGGGTGGGGGTGTGGGGGTGTGGGAGTGGGGGGATGTGAGTGTGGGTGGGAGTGGGTGGGTGGATGGGAGTGTTTGTGTGGGTGGGTGGATGGGAGTGTTTGTGTGGGTGGGGGTGGGTGGATGGGAGTGTTTGTGTGGGTGGGGGTGGGTGGGTGGATGGGAGTGTTTGTGTGGGTGGGGGTGGGTGGGTGGATGGGAGTGTTTGTGTGGGTGGGGGTGGGTGGGTGGATGTGGGTGGGTGGATGGGAGTGGGGGTGTGGGTGGATGGGAGTGGGGGGGTGGGTGGGTGGGTGGATGGGAGTGGGTGGGTGGATGGGTGGATGGGAGTGGGTGTGTGGGTGTGTGGGTGTGTGGGTGGGTGGGTGGGTGGGTGGGTGGGTGGGTGGGTGGGTGGGTGGGGGGATGTGGGTGTGTGTGGATGGATGGATGGGAGGGAGGGAGGGTGGGTGTTAGAAGGCGACCTCAGAGGGGGCCCGGAAGGGGCCCTGACTGCCCTGAGACCCACCCTCGAGGTATCGTAGCCGGGCACTGGTGGGAGACTCCTCAGGGGAGGAACCTCGTATCTAGGATCGTACACTCGGCACCACACGACAGAGACAGTACACGAGGAGTTCTTAAGAGCAAATCTTTATCAGATCGGAGTTGTAGGATCTTTATGATCAGCAAGGCAAAATATATACAAGTAGAGCGCGGGCTCACAAAGTCTTGGAGGGGGGTTAGGAGGTAGCGGGACAGGCTTTGGGGATAGTAATCAAATGCAGGAGCGTACCCGGCGCACAGCTCACAATCCTCGAGCTGGGGGATACGCTTGTCGTGGGGTCCGGCGGGACCAAGAGTCTGTGGGAGCTGCGGGTCACTCAGCAGGCTCGAGTATAAGTTCGGAGGTCTTACGATCTTCGGGGAGCCGCGAGTCACTCAGCAGGGCTCAAGCACAAGTTCTGAGGTCTTACGATCTTCAGGGAGCCGCGAGTCACTCAGCAGGGCTCAGTCGTTCCAAGGCGAATCTGCCGGACAGTCCCAGAGCACCCCTTGTTATAGGGCGACTCCTCTTTGATGTCCGGAGTCTGTGCAGGCAGGGGTCTTGTCACTTGGGGGTCGCTTGTTGGGGGTTTCCTGCCATTGTCCTTTGATCCTTTCAGGGCCGGGTCGGGAGGAGCCCCAGACACCCAGCAGGCGTGGAGCCAGCTCTCGGGGAGGCCGGCGGGTCGATCGAAACCCACCTTCCCAGGGAAGCGCGGAGGTGTGATGGAAACTGCTCCTCCCTTTCTCATTCCAAGGGAGGGGAGCGCGATGTCCTCCAGCCGTAGTGGCGCCTCTAGGCTAGGGTCGCGCTGGGGCCGGCGGCCTCTTGGTGCATGAAGTGGGCACGCGGGCCCGGGGTGGCCGAAGGAGGAAGACCACGGACGGGGGTAGTCCGGGTCGGGTGTGTGTGTTCGGGTGGGAAGGATCGGCTAGGCCGTGGGCTCGGGGCTGGTGTGAGGTGCAGGGGTCAGGTCTGACTATGTTACGAGGGCCGGGTCCAACACGCGTCCCCCCCCCCCCCCCCCCAGCTGAAAGCCGGAGAGAACTACCCATCTTCTTGGGGGTTCTCTTCGCTGAGGCGGAAGAACCGGGAGAGGCCATCGGCGTTGGCGTGGTCTGTACCAGGGCGATATTCCACGGTGAAATCCATCCCCTGGAGGGAGATTGACCACCGCAGAAGCTTGGGGTTTTCTCCTCGCATCTGCATGAGCCATCGCAAGGGGCGATGGTCGGTTTGGACCCTGAAATGGGTGCCGAACAGGTAAGGGCGTAGCTTCTTGAGGGCCCAGACTACGGCGAACGCCTCGCGCTCGATGGTACTCCATCGCTGTTCCCGGGGCAACAGCCTTCGGCTGAGGAAGGCCACGGGCTGGTCTAGACCCTGGTCATTTACCTGGGGGAAGACTGCCCCGATGCCATGCTCGGAGGCATCAGTTTGTACCACAAACTCTTTGGAGTAGTCGGGGGCCTGGAGGCCGGGGGCCGTACACATGGCCGTTTTCAGGGCATTGAACGCCTCTTGGCAGGCAGGGGACCACTGCACCTTCTTGGGCTGTTTCTTGGACGTGAGTCCCGTGAGGGGACCGACCAGGCTGCCGTAATTCCGGATGAATCTCCGGTAGTAGCCCGTGAGGCCCAGAAAGGCTCGGACCTCTGTTTGGGTAGCGGGTGGTTCCCAGGCTAGGATGGCGTCGATTTTGGGCTGTAGAGGGGCGACCTGCCCGCTTCCGACCTGGTGCCCCAGATAGGTTACCGAACCTTGCCCAATCTGGCATTTGCTGGCTTTCACGGTGAGGCCCGCCTGGCGTAGGGCGGTTAGCACCCTCCGGAGGTGCTGGAGGTGCTCACTCCATTCGGAACTAAAAACTGCAATATCGTCGAGATATGCAGCGCTGAATTTTTCCAGCCCGGCCAGGACTCTATTTACCAGTCGCTGGAAGGTGGCCGGGGCATTTTTCATCCCGAAGGGCATCACGCGAAAGCGATAGTGCCCATCCGGGGTGGAGAAGGCGGACCGCTCCTTGGCTCCCTCTGTGAGCGCAATTTGCCAGTAGCCGCAGGTGAGGTCGAAGGTGCTGAGGAACCGAGCAGCCCCGAGCCGGTCAATGAGCTCGTCGGCTCGGGGAATGGGGTGGGCATCGGCTCGGGTGACTTCATTGAGTCCCCGGTAGTCCACGCAGAAGCGGAGTTCCGGGGCGACCCCGGGGGCAGCTGCTTTTGGGACCAGGACCACGGGGCTGGCCCAGGGGCTGTCTGAGGTTTCGATCACGCCTAGGGTCCACATTTGAGACTTCGGCTTGGATACAGGACCGGACCCGATCAGGGACTCGGTAGGCTCGGTGCCTCACGGGCGGGCTGTCCCCGGTATCCACATCATGGACACACCAGTCGGTGACCTTGGGGACCAGGGAGAAGAGGTCCGGAAACTGCCCTAGGAGCTGGCGGCAATCCTCACGTTGCTGGGGAGTGAGAGACGGGGAGAGGTTCACTCCCTCTACGGAGCCGTCCTTCTCCTTGGTGCGCAGAAGATCAGGGAGAGGATCTGACTTCTTCGGACCCGTCATCAGTGGCCAGTAGGAGGCTCAGCTCCGTCCGCACAAAGTGGGGCTTGAGGCGGTTCACGTGGAGGACCCGGAGGGGGTCCCGGGGTGACTGGACGTCTACCAAGTACGTGACCGGGCTCTTCCGCTCAACTACTTTGAAGGGCCCGGTCCATTTATCCTGGAGAGCGCAGGGTTTCACGGGGGCCATGACCCACACCAGCTGGCCCGGCTGAAACTCGACTAGCGCGGCGTTCTGGTCGTACCAGCGCTTCATCTCCTCCTGACTTGCCTCCAGGTTGGCCTCTGCCATCTCCCGGAACTTCCTAGTCTGATTTCGGAGGGTCAGGACGTAACGGAACACATCTCGGGGGGGGGGGGGGTCTCGGGGCACCGCCTCTCACTCCTCCTTGACCAGGCTGAGGGGCCCCCTGACGAGGTGCCCGTAGAGTAGCTCAAAGGGGCTGAAACCCAAGGATTTCTGGGGAACTTCTCGGTATGCGAAGAGGAGGCAGGGGAGCAGGAGGTCCCACTTACGCCGGAGGGGCTCTTCCAGGCCTGCGATCATCCCCTTCAGAGTCTGGTTAAACCGCTCTACCAGGCCGTTTCCTTGGGGGTGGTACGGGGTGGTGAACTTATAGGACACCCCGCACTGTTGCCATAAGGACTTCATGTATCGGGAAATAAAGTTGGTACCGCGATCGCTCACGACCTCGCGGGGAAAACCCATGCGGGAGAAGATCCCCATCAACGCCCTGCCCACCACGGGGGCCGTGACGGTGCGCAGGGGGATGGCCTCAGGGTAACTGGTGGCATGGTCCACCAGGACGAGGATGAACCGGTGCCCCTGGGACGTTGGGGGGGTCCAGAGGTCCTACAATGTCGATCCCGACCCGCTCAAAAGGGGTACTGACGACAGGGAAGGGTTGGAGGGGGAGCCTTGCGCTTCCCTCCACTCTTCCCACTGGCCTGGCACGTGGGACAGGACTTGCAGTGGGCTTCCACATCCGCTTTCATTCTGGGCCAGTAGAAGTGAGTCACGAGGCGACTGTATGTTTTGTCCTGACCCAAGTGGCCTGCGAGGGGAACGTCGTGGGCCAAGCCCAGGAGGAGGTTTCGGAAGCGTAGGGGTACCACCAGCACCCGGCCGGACCCTAGCTCCACCGACTTCTGTTCGCTGTACAAAAGGTCATTCTCCCAATACACCCGGTTCGTCCCAGTCTGGTCGCCCGCGGCCTGGGCCTCTGCCTGTTGCCGGGGCCCGACCAGGGAGGGACAGGTAGCCTGCTCTCGGCAGAACTCCTCTCGGGAGGGGCCCCCCTCGTGGCGCCACTGGGCTAATTCGGGCAGATCGCCTAACTCTGTGTCTGGGGTGGAGTCGGAAGGCTAGGGTTCGTCACTGGTGATCGACTCTTCTGGTGGGGGGATGTGGGGACCCTCGGCCGGGACCATCCCATCTTCAGGGGTCGGGGCGTCGTCTACTCCCCTCAGGGGGGTCAGTCGAGCCGCCATGGATCGAGTGGTGGCGCACACCCACTCAGGGAGGCCCATCATCCCTAGGTGGGTCTTGCGCTCAACTTGTCCCCAGGGGGAACTTTCCAGGTCGTTCCCCAGGAGACAGTCGACGGGCTGGGAGGTTCTCACTGCGACCTTCAGTTTACCGACCACCCCTCCCCACTCAAAGGGCACCAGGGCCACCTTACATAGGCTTTCCGTGTTGTCGGCTGAAATGACAGGGCAAAATACGTTGGGGAGGACCTGGTCTTCGTGGACTAAATGGCTAAGGACACCGGTGATGCTGGCCCCGGTGTCACGGAGGGCTTCTACTTGGTGGCCATTGATCGTTACGAGCTGCCCATATTTCTTTGTGTTGGACGGTAGGAGGCTCCCAGGGACCATCTCTCTATCTCCTAAGGATACTAGGGCCATAGCGGCGGGTTCCCACTCCTCGGCCTCCTCAACCTCCTCCCCCAGGGCTACATTGGCTATCTGTCTAACGGGGGGTGCTGCCTGGGTGGTGCGTGGGGCCATGGGGCATTCAGGGTCGTTGGCGTAATGCCCGGGCTTCTGGCAACGGAAACAAGTGATGGTTACCCGGTGCCCCCGTCTCAGGGGGGGGGCGGATACAGCTGGTGGGGGTGCCGGGAAAGGTGGCGGTTGGGACTTCGGGGGACTGGCCTGGGACTCTCTCTGCCCTCCCTGGTTGTCCCCCCCCCCTCTGGCGGGGTGGTCCCTGACTGGCTTGGGAGTACTCTCCTACAGGGCCCCGGGAGAACTGGCTGTTGGTCCAGCGATCCGCCTCGACAGCCAGCTTTCTTGGGTCCGTGAGCTTGCTGTCGAGCAGATGCTGGCGTAGTTCCACAAAGCAGTTGGCAGCCAGGTGTTCCCACAACATAAGGTCGGTTAGTTCTTCCAGGGTGGTTACCTTGCTGCCCTTGATCCACCCATCGAAGGCGCGGCTGAAGAAATTCGCATATTCCACCCAGGTGGTACCCGGGATCTTCCTGCAGTCCCGGAACCGCTGGCGGTACATCTCCGGGGTGAGGCCGTATCTTGTGAGGAGGGCCGCTTTCATGTGTTCATAGGAGGTCTGCATGGAGGTGGGTAGGTCGAGCAGGGTGTCTCTCCCTTCGCTCAGGAATCGTCCCCATAACCCCGCCCCCCAATCCTTCTGCGGGACCCGATGGGAGGTCATGGCGACCTCGTAGGCCCGGAACCACTGCTGAATGTCATCATTTTTGTAATATTCTTTGACCACATCCTTGGGGATGTGGACCTTCTGCTCCGTCGGGGCGGCCGCCTCCCGGTTCCCCGGGGGCCGCGCTTCTTCGCTTCTTGCTTTCAGTTCCATTTCCTTCAAGCTGCGTTCATGTTCCAGTTGAAGTCTCCTTCCCTCGTGTTCTCGTTGGAGTTTCTTCTCTTCTAGTTCTCCTTGTACTCGCAACTGTTCTACTGCTAGCTTTTTCTCGGCCAATTTCAACTCGCCCTCAATTTTGAGTTTGGCTAATTCGAGCTCGTGATGGCGACTTCTTTCTCTGTCTGCGAGTTCCTCCGGGGATAGGCCCCCGTCTTGTACGAAGCCTCGCACCTGGATGCTGCTGCGTTCTCCTTTGGAGGGTCCAGCTTCGTCGTGGGGCTCTCCCGCTCCCTCTGGGCGGGAGGCTCCAGAATCCACCCAAGCTTTCAGTGCTTTTTGCATATCTTCTTTGGTGTTGAGACCAGTGGTAGCGATTTTGAGTTCCTTATAGAATTGCTTTAGTTCTTTGTGAGTGTACTCTTCCAGCTGTTCCACCTGGAACACGGTACTGGCGTCGTCTTCTATGAGAACCACGGCGTTTCCTTCTGCCATCTTTGTCGGTAGTGCGTCAGCCGATCACGGTACGATCTCTAGATTATGGGCCCGAATCCTGTCGCTTGCCACCAATGTTAGAAGGTGACCTCAGAGGGGGCCCGGAAGGGGCCCTGACTGCCCTGAGACCCACCCTCAAGGTATCGTAGCTGGGCACTGGCGGGAGACTCCTCAGGGGAGGAACCTCGTATCTAGGATCGTACACTCGGCACCACACGACAGAGAGACAGTACACGAGGAGTTCTTAAGAGCAAATCTTTATCAGATCGGAGTTGTAGGATCTTTATGATCAGCAAGGCAAAATATATACAAGTAGAGCGCGGGCTCACAAAGTCTTGGAGGGGGGTTAGGAGGTAGCGGGACAGTCTTTGGGGATAGGAATCAAATGCAGGAGCGTACCCGGCGCACAGCTCACAATCCTCGAGCTGGGGGATACGCTTGTCGTCGTGGGGTCCGGCGGGACCAAGAGAGTCTGTGGGAGCTGCGGGTCACTCAGCAGGCTCGAGTATAATGTATGTGTTCGGGTGGGAAGGATCGGCTAGGCCGTGGGCTCGGGGCTGGTGTGAGGTGCAGGGGTCAGGTCTGACTATGTTACGAGGGCCGGGTCTAACAGTGGGTGTGGATGGATGGGAGGGAGGGAGGGTGGGTGTGGGTGTGGATGGATGGATGGATGGATGGGTGTGGGTGGGTGTGGGTGTGTGTGTGTGGATGGATGGATGGATGGATGGATGGATGGATGGATGGATGGAAGGGTGGGTGTGGGTGTGGGTGTGGATGGATGGGAGGGTGGGTGTGGGTGTGTGTGGATGGATGGGAGGGAGGGAGGGTGGGTGTGTGTGTGTGTGTGTGTGTGTGTGTGTGTTTGTGTGTATGGGAGGGTGGGTGTGTGTGGATGGGAGGGTGGGTGTGTGTGGATGGGAGGGTGGGTGTGTGTGGATGGGAGGGTGGGTGTGTGTGGATGGGAGGGTGGGTGTGTGTGGGTGTGTGGGTGGGTGGGTGGGTGTGGATGGGAGGGTGGGTGTGTGTGTGTGGGTGTGGATGGGAGGGTGGGTGTGTGTGTGTGGGTGTGTGTGTGGATGGGAGGGTGGGTGTGTGTGTGGGTGTGTGGGTGTGTATGGGAGGGTGGGTGTGTGTGTGTGTGTATGGGAGGGTGGGTGTGTGTGTGTGTGTATGGGAGGGTGGGTGTGTGTGTATGGGAGGGTGGGTGTGTGTGTGTGTGTATGGGAGGGTGGGTGTGTGTGTGTGTGTATGGGTGGGTGTGTGTGTGTGTGTATGGAAGGGTGGGTGTGTGTGTGTGTGGATGGGAGGGTGGGTGTGTGTGTGTGTGTGGATGGGAGGGTGGGTGTGTGTGTGTGTGTGGATGGGAGGGTGGGTGTGTGTGTGTGTGTGGATGGGAGGGTGGGTGTGTGTGTGTGTGTGTGTGGATGGGAGGGTGGGTGTGTGTGTGTGTGTGTGGATGGGAGGGTGGGTGTGTGTGGATGGGAGGGTGGGTGTGTGTGGATGGGAGGGTGGGTGTGTGTGGATGGGAGTGTGGGTGTGTGTGGATGGGAGTGTGGGAGTGTGTGTGGATGGGAGTGTGGGAGTGTGTGTGGATGGGAGTGTGGGAGTGTGTGTGGATGGGAGTGTGTGTGGATGGGAGTGTGTGTGGATGGGAGTGTGTGTGGATGGGAGTGTGTGTGGATGGGAGTGTGTGTGGATGGGAGTGTGTGTGGATGGGAGTGTGTGTGGATGGGAGTGTGTGTGGATGGGAGTGTGTGTGGATGGGAGTGTGTGTGGATGGGAGTGTGTGTGGATGGGAGTGTGTGTGGATGGGAGTGTGTGTGGATGGGAGTGTGTGTGGATGGGAGTGTGTGTGGATGGGAGTGTGTGTGGATGGGAGTGTGTGTGGATGGGAGTGTGTGTGGATGGGAGTGTGTGTGGATGGGAGTGTGTGTGGATGGGAGTGTGTGTGGATGGGAGTGTGTGTGGATGGGAGTGTGTGTGGATGGGAGTGTGTGTGGATGGGAGTGTGTGTGGATGGGAGTGTGTGTGGATGGGAGTGTGTGTGGATGGGAGTGTGTGTGGATGGGAGTGTGTGTGGATGGGAGTGTGTGTGGATGGGAGTGTGTGTGGATGGGAGTGTGTGTGGATGGGAGTGTGTGTGGATGGGAGTGTGTGTGGATGGGAGTGTGTGTGGATGGGAGTGTGTGTGGATGGGAGTGTGTGTGGATGGGAGTGTGTGTGGATGGGAGTGTGTGTGGATGGGAGTGTGTGTGGATGGGAGTGTGTGTGGATGGGAGTGTGTGTGGATGGGAGTGTGTGTGGATGGGAGTGTGTGTGGATGGGAGTGTGTGTGTGGATGGGAGTGTGTGTGTGTGGATGGGAGTGTGTGTGTGTGGATGGGAGTGTGTGTGTGTGGATGGGAGTGTGTGTGTGTGGATGGGAGTGTGTGTGTGTGGATGGGAGTGTGTGTGTGTGGATGGGAGTGTGTGTGTGTGGATGGGAGTGTGTGTGTGTGGATGGGAGTGTGTGTGTGTGGATGGGAGTGTGTGTGTGTGGATGGGAGTGTGTGTGTGTGGATGGGAGTGTGTGTGTGTGGATGGGAGTGTGTGTGTGTGGGAGGGTGGATGGGAGGGAGTGGGAGGGTGGATGGGAGGGAGTGGGAGGGTGGATGGGAGGGAGTGGGAGGGTGGATGGGAGGGAGTGGGAGGGTGGATGGGAGGGAGTGGGAGGGTGGATGGGAGGGAGTGGGAGGGTGGATGGGAGTGTGTGTGTGTGGATGGGAGGGAGTGGGAGGGTGGATGGGAGGGAGTGGGAGGGTGGATGGGAGGGAGTGGGAGGGTGGATGGGCGGGAGGGTGGATGGGAGGGAGTGGGAGGGTGGTGGGAGGGAGTGGGAGGGTGGATGGGCGGGAGTGGGAGGGTGGATGGGAGGGAGTGGGAGGGTGGATGGGAGGGAGTGGGAGGGTGGATGGGAGGGAGTGGGAGGGTGGATGGGAGGGAGTGGGAGGGTGGATGGGAGGGAGTGGGAGGGTGGATGGGAGGGAGTGGGAGGGTGGATGGGAGGGAGTGGGAGGGTGGATGGGAGGGAGTGGGAGGGTGGATGGGTGGGAGGGTGGATGGGAGGGAGTGGGAGGGTGGATGGGAGGGAGTGGGAGGGTGGATGGGAGGGAGTGGGAGGGTGGATGGGAGGGAGTGGGAGGGTGGATGGGAGGGAGTGGGAGGGTGGATGGGAGTGGGAGGGTGGGAGGGTGGATGGGAGTGGGAGGGTGGGAGGGTGGATGGGAGTGGGAGGGTGTGGATGGGAGGGAGTGGGAGGGTGGATGGGAGGGAGTGGGAGGGTGGATGGGAGGGAGTGGGAGGGTGGATGGGAGGGAGTGGGAGGGTGGATGGGAGGGAGTGGGAGGGTGGATGGGCGGGAGGGTGGATGGGAGGGAGTGGGAGGGAGGGTGGATGGGAGGGAGTGGGAGGGTGGATGGGAGGGAGTGGGAGGGTGGATGGGAGGGAGTGGGAGGGTGGGAGGGTGGATGGGAGGGAGTGGGAGGGTGGATGGGCGGGAGGGTGGATGGGAGGGAGTGGGAGGGTGGATGGGAGGGAGTGGGAGGGTGGGAGGGTGGATGGGAGTGGGAGGGTGGGAGGGTGGATGGGAGTGGGAGGGTGGGAGGGTGGGAGGGTGGATGGGAGTGGGAGGGTGGGAGGGTGGATGGGAGTGGGAGGGTGGGAGGGTGGATGGGAGTGGGAGGGTGGGAGGGTGGATGGGAGTGGGAGGGTGGGAGGGTGGATGAGTGGGAGGGTGGGAGGGTGGATGGATGGGAGTGTGTGGGGGTGGGTGGGTGGATGGATGGGAGTGTGTGGGGGTGGGCGGTGGGTGGGGTGAGTTGGGGGGGTTGGGGGAAGTGGGTGGGTGAAGTGGGTGGGTGAAGTGGGTGGGTGGGGTAGGGGGAGGAGGAGTGGGAGGGTGAGGGTCAAGGATGGGGGGTGGGTGGGGGTCAAGGATGGAGGGTGGGTGGGGGTCAAGGATGGAGGGTGGTGGGGTCAAGGAGTGGGGGTGGGTGGAGCAGTGGGGGGTGGGGAGGTTGTGGGGCAGTAGGGTGGCTTGGAGGTGGGGCGGTGTGGGGTGGGGTTAACTTCAACCTCACCGCCGGGATAAGCACTTATACATTTAATCCTTTTGCACATCATCAAACAAAAATCAAAACACAAAACCGGGACACTCTAACTCCAGGTTTCCCAACCTTGTCACCTCTTACTATATAGCCTCAGGAGAACGAGAGCTATAAAGGTTGATGGAAGTTACAGCACTTTAAAAAGTGCCCTTGGTGTGACTCGCAATGTCCCTGGACTAATTCGCACAGTTTGTGTAATCTAGGTCCTCTCTCCAGATCACAAGGACACAGTGTGCCTTCTGCTTGATGTTTCTCTGCAAAGGGACTCATCGGCAGTGTAGAGATTGACGTCAAGCACACATCACGATGGAGTGCCAATCTATAGGTGCCACGTCAGACATTTTTGGCGAGGCCGATTCCCCTCTGTGCCGAAGAACAGGAGGGCGTCAAATTTCAAGGCTTGCCAGCCCAGACAACAGGTTTTCCAATTCGACACCTCGGAGCCAGAAGAGCTCTAGCTTGAAGGGACCCCAATCTTCTCAAGTTCTCTACCTCCCACGTCTCCTGCCACTTATGAACCCCTGCTGCTTCAAATTTAAAATACAGGTCTTACAAGTCTGTCAGTTCTTAAGCGGGTGCCTTACTTTTCTACTCTAGTTTTGTGCTTACTAGGGTTACAAGGCATAATATCATATAATCCAAGATTTCGACGTTAATCTTGCTTTACTTGAAGGCTATAGAATCTTAGTCTTTATTTTTCAGTTTCCATGAAAATGCCTCTTAAAACGCGTTTCAACCTTTTGCAGTCCAAAGCTTGTCTTAGGTTTGTCGCTCTAGGAAGCCGAGAGAACCCCCAATCCCAGAACGTCTGCAAGCTTCTAAAGAAAATTGTTACAAAACTCCTTTTCTTAATATATTCTTTATTCGGTTTAAAAAACCATAAAAGATACACGATAAAAACAGTTCGAACATACCAGTAAAAACACATCTTAAAAACCTAGTTCAGACAGATGACAATCTCAATTGTGTCTTTGGACATTTACAGTGGTCTTTATACTTAAAATAAAATAATAAAGATATCCGGCAATCAGTGGGTCTAATCCAGTGCATAGAAATGCTAAGTGTGCTTCTTAAAACATTATTACATTCAGCAATTTATGACAAAATTGGAGCTTCATGAATAAATTGTACTTGACAAATAAAGTGCTAGTGCTCTCTAATGTATGAAGATGCTTAGTACAGTACATAGTTGGAGAAGAAAGTGCAAATGCTATGACATTGCATATGGGTACTTGGTGGCGCACAATACTTAACTGAAGAAGCTACCTAAAAATGCTTTGTTTATGCAGGGCAGATATAAAGTGCTAGTGTAAAAAGTGCGTGTGTTAATTTTTGTGGCACATTTGTTATTGCTATGTTCAAATAATTGCTATCATGAAAGCTTTTGCATCCTTAAAGTCAATATTATGCAATTCAAAGTTTATAATACTTAAAAAGGTTATATAAAAACAAAATTTAAAACGCAAACAATGGCACCAATGGTTAGGACAACAATTCATAAAAGGCGAAATTCCCAATAAAAACAAATTACCCATGTCGACGGATGTTCTTGAAACACAGTTCGTTCCTTCTACCCTCTTACACAGGATAATGGATCCTGGTTTATTGTGTAGCGACATCAACTATTTTTGCAGCTTTAGTGATGGCTTTCGCGCGAATAAACCAAGCGCAGCCCAGAAATTTTGCAGCTCCACATACAAAAACAGACCTAGATGCATCAGATCTCAAGATACGGAGTGCGACTTGATGATTCTTTGTTCCCAACTGGACACAAATATGTTTGAGCCATTTGTTCCTAGCCTGCCGGTAAGCCGGGCATGCGAATAGGAAATGGGCTATGGTTTCTTGCGTATAATTGCAACACGGACAGCTTGATAAACATTTTTTGGCTGGGTCTCTTTGGGCAACTGTAGCATTGAGATACAGTGACCCAAACCGGAAAAGCATGTACAGCTTTCTGTCCATAGGAACTCGAATGAAATCCAGATAGGGTTCCAAATGGCCAACTTGTTTATGCTGTAGAAAGTCCTCTGTTAGTTTCCCATGCCTCGGGTAAAGTAGGAGCCGTTGGTGTATCCAGTTCCAATAGATCTTTTTTAGCTCCGCCTTGGATGGCTGGGCTTGGTTCTCCCACGCATCGGCTAAGCCCAAGGACGATAAAAGTTGCTTAAGTTCTCTTAGCCATTTTACCCTTTTGCCCGTGTCAAGAATAATCAATTCACCAAGACCTGCTGCATAATGACATAACTCGGGGTAGATCTTAGTCTTGCCCAATACAAGAGAGGGCGTAAACTAACTATATTGCTCAACCTGTGTCTCCCCATGTTAAGGAACAAGGGTGTTAAAGGAGTACAATGGGGGGCAGAGACCAGGTCTCTTAGAAACTTGTTCTCTGACTTTTGAATCTCTGTTTGTTCGAACCCCCAGAGTTCCGCTCCATAGGAAGCCGAACTCACTGCCTTTCCCTCATATACAACCAGAACAGGGGAGACCAATCTGGAAGAGGACAAGCGCTGCTCTCTCAAGATAGCCCCCGCTGCCCTTTTGTGATTTAAAAGCATCTTGCTCAAATGGGGCCCCCATGACATTCTATCCGATAACCTTATCCCCAAATAATCAAAACAATGAACTTGTTCAAGGGATGAACCATTAAGAATGAGTTTGGGTCTAAACTGTTTTCCAGGGTTAAAAGCCATAAATTTTGTTTTCGAGATGTTGATAGTAAGGCCCCTTGATGTACAAAAAGCCTGGAAGTGAGTAAGTAACGTTTGGAGACCCATGGGGGATTTGGAGATTAAGAGAGTATCGTCCGCAAAGAGGAGCGTAGCTATTTTTTCCCCCGCCAGGGTTGGTGCATCAGCTGGAATTTGGCTTAAAAAATCCACCACACCGTTCACAAAAAGTGAAAATAGTGTGGGTGCCAGAACGCAGCCCTGGCGGACTCCTCTCCTTACTGGGATACTCTCTGTTGTCTGCCCTTGATCACCCCATCTTATCCTTGCAGAAGTATCGTCATGAAGACTAACTAAAAAGGATAGAATGTAAGGGGGTATTCCCATTTCCTGCAAGACGGACCACAACTTTGCTCCTGGGACTAGATCAAATGCTGTCTTGAGGTCAATGAATGCCAAGTATAGGCTCCCCTTTGCTATGACTACCACTTTCCAATAGAGTAAAAGTAGACGAAAAACTTGGTCTATAGTGCTAGTGGCTTTCCTGAAGCCCGCTTGGCATTTAGATAGGATTCCCTCTTCCTCCATTCAAAGATGAATTCTATTGACAAGGGTTCGCCCTGCCACTTTTTGCATGCAATCTACAAGGCTGATGGGCCTATAGTTGGCAGGGTCTTGGCGATCACCTTTTTTGAAAATAGGGATGACTTCAGCTAATTTCCAAGATGGGGGAACTTCGCAACCCTCTAACAAGCTATTAATCAAATGCTGAATATATTTAGCCCATTTAGCTGGTTCCAGATGGAACAGGTCTCCCGGAATGCCATCTGGTCCTGCCGCTTTAGCGGGTACAATACTGTTGATGGCACTTAACGACCTCCTCAAGGCTAAAGGGGGTTATAAGGTCCGAGATAGGTAAGTGCTGAATATCCCTGCCAGGCACTCGTTCTCCCTCTGCGACTTCAGCATAAAGTTTTGAAAAGTGGTCCCACCAAGTCTGGCTGCCTATATGATTTGGAATAGAAACAGTACCTGCCCTATTTTTGGTGTTAATTAGTGACCAAAAGGAGGCGGGGTTTCTCTCAGTAGCCACTATTTTTAACTTATCCCAATGTGCCTCCTCCCAAGCCCGTTTAGCTAATGTCAAAGATGAATTGTAATCTTTCCTCGCTAATTTAACCCTAGTAATGTTTGTCTTTGACAGCAGCTATTAGTGCTTTTCTTTTCTCTTTGCAGGATCCTGTAAACCAAGGATTGGGGTTATTTTTTTGAGGTTTCTTTTTTGGTAAGCTGACACTTCCTACAAACTGTTCTCCAATCATACATATGGTTTCCTGATGGATTATGGGAATCTTGTCCCTCGTCTGGGACGAGGCCATAGCTGTCTCAAGATCTCTCGTTTTTTCTACCAAAATTGAGGAGATAAGAGTGATCTTTTTTTCATCTCCCAATACCCTGGGCCCCCTTAGTCGTCTACCACAATTAGAAAGTGTTACCTCTTTAGAGAAAAAGGAGTCCGCTCTACATGCAGATCGGTTCAACGGCAAGACTGCCCAACGGTTCTGCAAAGTTAGGGATAGGGGATTATGATCACTATCTACAGTAGGGCTTACCTCCATATCGGCTACATTTTCCCAGAGACGCATGTCCACCAGGATGTAGTCGATACAGGATGGACATG
This sequence comes from Triturus cristatus, assembly GCF_964204655.1. Taxonomy (NCBI): domain Eukaryota; kingdom Metazoa; phylum Chordata; class Amphibia; order Caudata; family Salamandridae; genus Triturus; species Triturus cristatus. Next base: position 931,361,297 of record NC_140584.1, read on the forward strand.
ACAATTTATTGAAAGTGTTCGCCCCCTTGGGGTCTGACAAAGTTCTTCCATTCACGGCTCTTAGGCCGTATTCCAAAGTGAGGGCGTTCACTTGCATAACAATCTGTTCATTTTCTAATTGGGGTCAAGGATAGAGGTGGTATTCCCCATTTGTGGTCTTCAGATAAATTCAAGGGGTCCTCATTGCTCAGGGGCTCAAATGTACAATTAAAGTCCCCGGCTATGATAGTTTTGCAGCGTGAATCTTTCTGGATTCACTATGCTGTGCATTATTCCGCGATCTTGTGGTTGGGTCCGGATTCGTAGTCTCCTTTTTTTTTTTTTTTTTTTTTTTTTTTTATTTTTGTAGCCCAGGTGGGCGGCGACGACCCACCATTTGGTGCACCTCCCGTGACGTCGTCGTGCTTCCTGCGGAAGTCCCACCTTTGGGGCGCCATCTTCAGATTCTTTTTTCCGCCGTTGGGTCTGGATCGTCATCGGGAAGCTCCAGAATTACAATCGAAGGAAGAAGGAAGAAAAGCGAGTTTCGTCGATAAATACTACGAGGATATCACAGGAAAGGAAGAGATTACATCAGGAGCGCGCAGAAAGGAGGTTCAGCGCCTTTTTCTTCGACGACCTTGGAGAATGCGCACTCAGAGGCCCTGAGAGCAATGGACAAGACGCCATTCAAGTTCTGCCCAAACTGCCACCACAAGTTCGCGCAGAAGGACCAGCATCCGGTCTGCAACCTCTGCCTACCGGTCGAACACCAGAGTAAGGACTGCAACGCCTGCTCAGCCTTCGCGCCGAAGACGCTCCGGGTGAGAGATCGGCAGAGAAGAGCCAACGCCAGCATGGAGGGCAAGGGTAAGGCCCCGTCGCTCTACGATCTGGGCCTCTCCACGGACGATGAGGACAACGTCGCCGAAACAGCCGAAAACTTCACGGTCGTAGAGACCGACAAGAAAAAAGAAGACTAGGTAAGAGAATCGTCGAGCGCAAAACAGAAAGTACCTCAAACACGAGGGTGACTCGAGAAAATCAGAGTCTAAGTCCACGAAGGGAGCCCCGGCGCCGAAAACTTCGACGACCAAAGGGGGAACCATGGACAAGAGGCAGAGCGGATCCTTCGAGAAGGACTCCCAGGTGCCGAAAGACGCCGAAAAGCAAGGGTCGTCGAAGACAACCCAGGAAACGGGGCGATCGACGCAGAAAGAACGGTCGACGTCGACGCAAGTTTCGTCAAAGACCCGCGGTCGACGCCGAAAGCATCTCCGAGATGGAGAAAAAGAAGAGGCGGCTCGAGGCCGAAATGGAGAACATCCTTCAAAGGAAGAAGGAGTTTGACGCCAAGATGAGGGAATTCAAGATTCCAACGGTTTCATCGACGGACGTCGTCGAGGACGAATTCGACACCGAGGCCCTGACAAGGGATCTCGAAGAGGAAGACGAGACCTATTATGACGGAGAAGCCGAGGAAGAAGACCAGCAGTTGTTCTACGGCTCGGCGCCATCTACCAGCCACGACATCGAATGGCAGGATCTCGACACCGAAAACCCGGAGGAGCCCGTGGACACGTACCCTTCGAGGCCTTCGCCACCCGATGACATCGGGGTGTACAATATGGTGATCAGGAGCACAGCGACAGCCTTCGGTGTCAAACTCGACGAGGAGAAGCCGAAAGCCGATTTTCTCCTCGAGACGCTGCTCCCCATCCAGACGAGGAGCCAGTTCCTCCCCATGCTACAAAGTACGATGAATCGGGGGAGAGAGGCCTTCAAGGAACCAGCGACCTGCCGGTCGATCACTCCCGGGACAGAAGTATAAGCACTCTTCCCTGGACCCCCCCTTACATCAAAGGTAGCGTGACCGCCGACTCCATCATAGCTTCCACGGCCAGGAGAAGGGCCAACGTACCAGCAACTTCGGGCCCACCACCTGATAAAGAGAGCAGGAGGATAGACCTCACAGGAAGAAAAGTCGAGAGGAACGCCGCAATGCACTGGCGCATGGCGAATTCCAATGCACTCAATAGACACCAGTACCAGCACTGGGACGAGATGGGGGAGCTAGTAAAGCACCTCCCCGAAGAATACCGCCAGAGAGCCTCACACCTGGTAGACTAAGGCAAAAACATCGCCAACTCCTGTATAAAGACGGCGTTGGATGGGGCAGAGACTTCAGCAAGACTCATGGCCATAGGGGTCACCGAGAGAAGGCATGCATGGCTAAGAATCTCGGGATTCAAACCGGAGGTGCAGAACAACATCCTTAGCACCCCCTTCAACGGAGAGACACTGTTCGGAGCAACAGTAGACGAGAAGCTCACCCAGCTGAAAAAAGAAAACGAAACGGCGAGGTCCATGGGGGCCCTACAGCTGAGGGGAATGAGGCGAGGCAATCCCTCGGAGACCCTACGGTAGGGGAGGAAGCCAGCAGGGGCGTCGCACCAGACGTTCCAGCAGGGTCAGCAGGGTGAAAGTCACGGACAACAAGGTCAACAAAAGCAAAACTGGCAGTACCAACCTCGGGGCCAGTCCTTTCGTGGGAGAGGGAACGGACGTGGCCAGAGGAGGAGAGGGGGTGACCAGCCCTCATCAAAGTGACTCAGCACGCAAGAGGACGCCTACCCTCGACATGCCCCCAAGTGTGAGGCGCAAAACAGTAACATCGGGGGGGAGAGAAGGATCAAAAGCCTACGAGCATACATCACCAGTAGGCAGAAGACTGAGGTTCTACCTTCAGGAGTGGCGGCGTATAACCACAGACAAGTGGATACTGAACATCATGCAGTACGGATACTGCGTAGATTTGGAGAAAAAACCGCCAAACAGGAAGCCAAAGGGAAGGCAGAGATCGGCTCAAGAACTGGACCTACTCAGAGAAGAAACACGGAAGCTTCTAGAAAAGAGAGCCATAGAGGCAGTGCCGTTCAGAGAATGCAACAAGGGGGTCTACTCAAACTACTTCTTGGTCCCGAAAGTAGACGGAAACCTCAGACCCATCCTGGACCTGCGGTACCTAAACAAGTTCATCAGAACGCAAAAGTTCAAAGTGACTTCGCTGCAGGAGGTACTGCCCCAAATAAGAGATGGGGACTTCATGGTCACCGTGGACCTCAAGGATGCCTACCTGCACATCCCAATAAACAGAAGACACAAGGCCCTTCTAAGGTTCAACATCGACCAGGAACACTACCAGTTCACAACCCTGGCCTTCGGATTAAAATCGGCGCCAAGGGTTTTTACAAAATGCCTGTCGGCGGTCGCAGCCCACCTACGAAGGCAAGGAATACACGTCTACCCCTACTTAGACGACTGGCTGGTCAAGGCAAACTCACGCGAGAAATGCGAGAGGCACGCAAAAAGAGTAACAGACACCCTCACGAATCTGGGGTTCTCGATTCACTGGGGGAAATCATCGCTGGAACCGGAGCAGGTGAAGATTTTCCTGGGGGCAAAAATCAACTCCCTGACCAGTACAGTGGTGCCCAGCGACAGGAGGACAGATGCCCTGCTGAAGGAGACGCGGCTCTACCAGAAGGGGCGAGCTCTGACAGTGAGGTCAGTGAGCAAGATGATGGGGATGATGGCGTCGTGTATCCAGCTGGTGCCGAATGTACGCCTGCACATGAGACCATTCCAGGAATGGCTACAACAGCAATGGTCACAAGCAAGCGGAAGTTGGGAGGATCTAGTGGTTGTTACGCACGCAGTGCAGGAGGAGATAACTTGGTGGAACAGAGACAACATGACAGCAGGGAGAAGCCTGACACCACCAATCCCACCAATGACCATTACCACGGACGCATCACAAAAGGGGTGGGGAGCGCACATGGACAACCTCAGAGTGAGGGGTCTGTGGGCTCCAGCAGATGCGGTTCGCCATATCAATTACCTCGAGTTGAAAACAATCCTCCTAGCCCTGAAGGCATTCCAGAGGCACCTGTACAACCAGAGGGTGTTGGTTCAAACAGACAACACCACGGCAATGTTCTACATCAACAAACAGGGGGGGACACAGTCGTTCCCTCTCTCCTCTCTGGCTCAGGAGATTTGGAGATTGGCCATACCTCTCAGGATAGATCTACTGGCAATTCACCTACCGGGGAAGGACAATGTGGAGGCAGACTGGCTAAGCAGGCAGACCTCGGCATCGCACGAGTGGGAGCTCAATGGCCAGGAAACGGAGAAGCTTTTCCGGAGATGGGGAACTCCCACAATAGACCTATTTGCAACACGCCAAAATGCAAAATGCCAAAGCTTCGCGTCCAGGCAACCCGATCAGCAGTCCCAGGGAAATGCCCTATGGATAAGCTGGTCGAGGACATTTGCCTACGCCTTTCCTCCGATACCCCTGTTGCACAGAGTGCTCGACAAGTGCAGAACCAGCAACATGACTCTCATCCTAGTGGCTCCGCAGTGGGCAAGGCAGACATGGTTCTCACAAATTCAAGAAATGGCGCAAGACAATCCATACAGGTTCGAGAAGAGAAAGGACCTGCTCTCAATGCAAAACGGAGAGGTCCTGCATCCAGAGACCCTCAACCTGGCGGCATGGCTCCTGAAGACCTAGAGTTCGCACACCTAAGACTGCCGCCGAGCACTAAGCGAGTGCTACGAGAGGCAAGGAAACAAACTACACGAAAATGCTACAGCGCAAAATGGAAGAGATTCACTGTGTGGTGCAGAAAGAAGGGCCTGCAAAACAGAATGACAAGAGACTCAACAGTACTGAGGTACCTCACACACCTAAAGAGTAACCTCTGCTCGAGCTCCCTAAGGGTACACCTAGCGGCGATCGTTGCATACACCAGAGGTGAAAAGGGTGGAAGTTTCTTCACTTCGCAGGTGGTGAAGAGATTCATGGAAGGAGCAAAAAGAATGGCCCCTTCGAAAAGGTTGCCGCCGCCGGCATGGAATCTAAACGTAGTTCTGACTGAGCTCATGAAGGCACCGTTTGAACCCATTCACAAGGCCACACTGCAAATGTTAACGATGAAAACGGCCTTTCTAGTGGCCATCACCTCACTACGCAGAGTGAGTGAGTGAGCTTCAAGCGCTAACGCTACAGGAACCCTACATTCAGATTCACAAGGACAGGGTAGTCCTGAGGACGGACCCACACTTCATGCCCAAGGTGGTGTCGGCGTTCCACATGAATCAGAGTATTCAGATACCAAGTTTCTTCCAAAACCCGACTTCAAACGCAGAAAAGGCCCTGCACACCCTCGACGCAAGAAGAGCGGTGATGCACTACATTGAGAGAACCAAGGACCTCAGGAAGTCGAAGCAGCTGTTTGTGTCCTTTGCCACTAGCTTCATGGGTAGGCCAGTGACTAAGGGCACCATCGCTAGATGGATTGCCCTCACTATTCAATTCTGCCACAAACAGGCTGGACAGGAGCTAGCGGAGGGGCCTCAGACTCACTCCACAAGGAAGAAGGGGGCCACCGTTGCCTTCCTGGCGAACACGCCCATCCAGGACATATGTCTCGCGGCAACTTGGGCATCTGTGCACACGTTCACGAAACACTACTGCGTGGACATTCAGATGAACAAGGAAGCACAGGTTGGACAGAAGGTGCTTCAACACATTTTCAACGACCAACGCTCATCTACCACCCAGCCGCCACAAAATTAGGAAAACCGCTACAAAGTCTATGCACAGCATAGTGAATCCAGAAAGATTCACGCTGCAAAACGAATAGTTTCTTACCTGTCGGTGTAGTTTTGCAGCTTGAAGATCTTTCTGGATTCACTAGCGAACCCACCCACCTCCGCCAGGAAGATGAGGCTGGAGGAAGAGGGGGTAAAATGGAAAAGATCAAAAGGAATGAAAACGTACAGAAAAATGGACAAGAAAGATTAATCAATCGCCTAGGGTTAAAAATAAAAATAAAAAAAAAAGAGGGAAATGAAAAAAGAACCCGAAGATGGCGCCCCAAAGGTGGGACTTACGCAGGAAGCACGACGACGTCACGGGAGGTGCACCAAATGGTGGGTCGTCGCCGCCCACCTGGGCTACAAAAAAAAAAACAAAGAAAAGACTACGAATCCAGACCCAACCACAAGATCGCGGAATAATGCACAGCATAGTGAATCCAGAAAGATCTTCAAGCTGCAAAACTACACCGACCGGTAAGAAACTATTCGTTTTTGAGGTGGGTGGACATTTTGCTAGAAGGAATTCTAATTGACTTAAAATGGACGACGACCTGCCACTCACTGTGCCCCTAATATAAACATTGAAGAGATCAAGGGATTCTCCGTTTTTTGGGCCCTTTAGGGAAAGCCACATAATGTCGTTGCTATTGCTTTCTTGGAAAGTGACAGACTACCCCAAATCAAGGTTAATCCATATTAGGAGGCCTCCAGAGGGTCTTCCCTTACTGATAGAGGTTGCGGGAATAAAGTAAGTGGCATATCCTGTAAGGAAGAGCGCTTTGATGCTCCATGGCTCCTGGAAAAGAACAGACATCGTGCATACCCACAAACTTGACCCATGATGGTATGGTCATGTTTTTATTGAGGCCTGCTATGTTCCAGGACAAAATTTTCAGTTTGTTCATCGGAGAAAGAGATAGGCTAGCGAGATTAGTTAAATTGTGCTGAGCTTGTAATGTCGGGTGGTGTAAAAAGTCTCGAATTACATAAGGGAGAAGTACCCTTGGCGGCGGGGCTTATGCTATTTGTATTCTGGACTAAGTAAGGTACAGAGAGTCAATCATTTCTATCTAAAGAAGATAAGGTTCCTCCCTTTAAAGAAATATTATGTGGTGTCAAAGTGCATCGCCTAAACTGGATTCGAGAGGGATCTGGGGAGAAGGTTCTATATTCTAATTTAACCAAATTCTCAACCAATAGGGCGTCTACCAAAGTTAATTCAATCATATCCAGATTGGAATCAGGGATAGGACGTCTCTTGGCTTTCACGATGTCTTCCCTAATAATGGAACGACACCCTCGGACATGACGAACCAGTGAATCGATTTATTAATTAATGAATCACTGGACTCGTGCTGGCCAGAGATGGGTATTTTTGGGACATTAGTCATAAGGATAATGTTTGAGAATTTCTGGACAGGCCCAGTTTGGTCCTGATCCAAAAGAGGTCTAGGAGTCTCCTGAGTCCCTAGGTTCAATGATCTAGGCTTAGGGCCCAAATATTGCCTACCCCCCCAATTTGGGGTGATAATACGATCTTTGTGAGTAACTCCTTTTGTATAATTATCATGTTCACTAGTTTGCTGCTTACTGTGCTTTCACTTGGAAAGTGCACTGCAATTCCTCTTGTCACTGCTGTGCCTGAGCTCAGCTATCTTGGCTCATGAAGATGTGGTGGGACTCATCCTTTTGGACTAATAGGGCATTACTGTTTCGATCTAGACTAGAAAGACAGGATTTTGGACAGTGTTGAAATGGTTCACATCTTTGCTTGAAAATAAACCAGTCTATATCCATAGTTCCCGTTAAAAAAAGCTAATCAGACTGTCTGAATACAGAGGTTCTGTCCCTGTCTCCCATGCTTTAACATGCGTCCCCACCAGTTACACTTAAATGGTAGTTTGGGCATTTTGTGCTGTCCTACACTGATCATGCATCTCTTGTCATTTACCTAGCTTAGAGGCTTTACCTCTGTTTTACAGGTGAGATTGTCTGCTGGCTGTTTAACAGTGGGTGAACCACTGTTCCTTTTAGTTTAATGCCAGCAGCACTGGACATAATGTGGTGAGAATCATGGCAAGATGGGACTTTGTCCCTTTGCTATTTGCCACTGGTAACTTGCCTAGTTTCAAAGTTTAAAATCTTTTTGACTGGCTGGACCAGGAGCAGTCAGTGAGTACACATGTGGATTGTTGATGCCTGTTTTTGTGCTCTCTTAAGAGATTCTCCTTCTTTCCATACAACATTATGCTAATGCTGTAGCCTCCCTATAAGGTCTCTACGTTTAAATATTTTACTAGCTTGTACCTTTGGCTGGCATCCTACCTATCACTAGACAAAACTGCACAGGGTCCAAAACTTTGCAGTCATCATTATTGCCGCTCTAGAATTTTCACTGTTTATGATCTGCTCACGGGCCTACGTATGTTGGCATTTGAGAAAACAAGCCTGCTCAACGGCACTTGCTTGGTCCAAAAATCCTTTTATGGAACTTCAGTGTCTTGATTATCTACATTATTTGGTTGGTATAGAACAGTGATACTCAAAAGTACGGTCCGGGGGCCGCTTGTAGTCCTCGTGACCTTTACATGTGGCACTAGGCAGCTGTTTACTCTACTCAGCACTAACATTAAAAAAAAAAGTTAAATATACAGAAAAACACTAATTTAAAGGTTAATTGCAATTGGAGAAAGGAAGTAACTAGGCCCTTAACTTTAGGAACACCTTCATTTTTAGGTCTTGCTAGCGTTGCTGCGCATATGCGCAGCTCGCTCGGCGAGATTTATTGTTAATGAGTAGTTTTAGAAAAGGGCTTTAAGCCCCACCCCTTTTTTCCATTGGCCGGCGTCGCATTTATGGTAAACGGTGGCCTGCCATTGGAAATTAGGGTTTTTGGTGGACGCCCTTTGGCCTCGGAGCCGGACTCGGTAGCCTGGTTTGTGTCTGTCGCAAAACAGTTTCTTATCTTTATGGGGCCATGTGTTAGAAACACAAGGCCCCATAAAGACAAGAGGTCCCCATGCTCCGGCTGCAGCGTGGTCCTCCTTACACTTTTGGGACCGCGCTTGTAGAAAAGTAAGAAAACGCAGTTCCTTTAAAGACTGCCCGAAACAGGTTTTTGCACGATGTCAAAACGCAGTAAACTGAAGTTGTCATCATCTATGACACTCGCATGCCACAAAGAGGAGCAAATTCGTTTCACTGGTCTTCAAATGTGAAATTGTACAGTTTAGGCAAATCCAATCGGTTTCATTTACTGTTCTTTAAGTGTCAAACGTAGCGCAAAACGAATTTGCTCAATTTCCTATCTGTCCAAATCATATTTGAAAAAAATAAGTTTAAATTGTTCATTTTTGGCAAGTAAAATGATGCATTACTATCAGAGCACATAATATATATTTTAAGTATGTTCTAAAATATGTTGCCTGCACTGTTACCAAAAACATTTGGGTAATCTATATGGCCACTCAACACAAATAGTGCAAATGCATTTGTCCCGTTTTTTTCAGCTAGACTAGCGCTAGTGTCTCGCAATCCGGAGTCAGGGTAATACCGCTCTCCTCACACGAAAAAATTGTGTATTCCTGAGCAGACCCCTTTATGTTCCGTTTTACCTTTATCACCATAGCTGACCAAAGGGTGAGCGCCTAGACTAGAATGCAGCAATAAGCGCTACGCGTGTTTAAAAAAAACACTTTTTAACCTAGGAATGCCACTAGGAGTTTTACTTCACAGAGAAGCGTCCTAAAACACCCCCTCCTCACTTGCTCTGTAAACCAAAATGCAAGTTCCAGAATTTCATCTAGGCGCAAAATTGTATTCAGCGCTGCTATCAATACAACGTGTGTGGCTCAGATGCCTCATTGAGTATTCTTGGTGCACGTCACTGAAAGCCCCAGAGCTCCTCCCCTACCCCCATTACATACTGCCGCCCACCCGGCAGTGCGATATATCCTGCTGTTGGCTTGCACTTGAGATCTCCTGGGATGTGGGTGTACGGCTGCGCCCGTGCCAGCTGTATGGCTACCCGCACCACTCGAAATACACCAGGGTCACAAGTAACAAAGTTAGAATCCAGGGCGGAGGGGATTAATTGTGCGAGCCGGACTAGAGCAGTTAACTGCAACTTTAGAACTGGAGAACCAGGTTTGAGTTCTGGCGTCGCTCAACATCCTGTGATTCTGGGCACATCCCTCATTTTCCCTGTGTTTAACAAATCCATGAATCCGAACTTGTGTAATGTGACTAGTGCTCATTTAAAGTGCTGCGATGCCTTTAGACCGAGTTTGCGCTATATAATCAGGCAAAAAAGTTACCCCCTCGTCTCTGAACCCGCAATAAAATAGTCTACCGGTCTGTACCGCGACCACCAGAAGCACGTCACAAGATAAATACGCAAAAAATAACCAGTCCCACGATACAACTGGAAGTTTACCAGTCCCACGTTACAACTGGAAGTTTACCAGGACCAGTTTAGCAGAGTTCCAAAAACCAGTGGATATTGAAATCCGATTAAACCGCATGTAACTTATCCACTGAACCAGGCGGTGGTTCTTTAATGAGACAGGGTCTTGGCTACCATGAAGCCGTGACTCTCTACAGTTTGGGGTGCAGAGCACAACGTGGATTGAGGTTGTGAATAGTTAGGTTATTGGCCCAAGAGTCCCCTATAGTGGCAACTTGCTGCCATAAAACCCCAGAAGTTCAGCAGAGCCCACATGCCTTCTATTGCTTTATTTAGTATTTCAAGCTGAAGGACCTATAGACCCTACCACACACTATCCACTTGTGACGAACATCTGTGAATTGGGGTAACTTAATCCCCGTTGATTAAATTTCCATCAGGGGTGGTAGGGAGTCTTTTTGCTTGGCTACTACAATAATTTCAAATGTTTCAATAAAAATAAATTGCTCCCGACGAAGTACAATGGGGAAGAAAAAGCACTGAACTAATCACAATGGATTCTGCGGATCTGAATATAAACAATGTTTAAGGAAAGACCAAGTACATTTCTGAACGAAATGGATGCTTAATTGGACAATGATTAAACATGGCTTAGAGATGAATACTGAGCGTCCTCCTATGCGCCTGTGCTAGAGACATTAGAGAACATTTCTTTCCCAGGTCTGACATGCTAGGTAGGTTTCATTGTATGACGTCCCGAGGAGGCTGGAGGGAGGATGGGAGGGGGCATCTCACACTGCACACGTTCACACCTGATTTCATTCAATGCATAAACCAACAAATATGTAGATGACACCGTGCTGCATTTAGCAGTGGTTTTCAAACTGAGAAGTGCCTCCATGTTATTGGTAGAAGCTACATTCTATCTTTTAACTTAATGCACATCATAATATGGACTTGTGTTTGTTTCTGCCCCTCCCCAGGGTGATTCTGAAGGTGCATTAGTAAACCAGCATTTGCAATGCAATAGGTCTTGCATTTGCCAGAGTTTAAGCTATTGGCATTGTAAATGACAATGCCTTTTATTTATGGTTAAAAACCAAATTATAAATAAAAGGCATTGTCATTTACAATGCCAATAGCTCAAACTCTCAAAATGCGAAACCTATTGCATTGCAAATGCTTGTTACAGACAGCCACTAGATATACATGCTTTGCTTCCCCTACACCAACTTTACCCACCCCGCTAGCATAAGTGCGGCCCTCGGTCACACCATAGACCAAACTATGTGGCCCCGGGGAAAATGTTTGTGAAAATGTTTGAGAGTATCCATGGTATAGAGCTTCAAGATCTTTCCTCTGAGAACCTTTTTCTTCTCCATCTGTCAGTGTTGAGCATGAGCACTGCTGCGAAGGAATCGTGGTTTCTCCGACTTGATGTTTGGAATAAGCCTGCCGTGCATTTACATTCAAATGAATTGTATCACATCATTAGGGAGGCATTACCAGCAGGCTTGCTCTGATGTGTTCTAGTGTAATTCTTTGCCTTAAACCCAAATTGACTAGCCCTGCCTTCGGTTGTGAAGTCTTTAGCACCTGTAAGTGCTTTTGGTGAGGGTGCTCTAACCAAATGGAGCAATCAGCATTTCTCTTCAACCTTGACTTTACTATACCATTGAAATAGGATGAACATTGGTGATTGGATGTTCAGTATTTTTCTCTATTAATCAACTTTGTTGATTTTTTTTTTTTGTGTGTGAAATACATCAACCAATTAGTCGGTCAATGAGCATGTCACCCCCACATCATTGCCTTACTGTAATCAATGGTACATCACACTGCTCACCAGTGAGTCCATAAAAGTCTCAGCATTTTCCCCAGATGGTGGAATGTTTGCATGGACATCCTCTGGTTATGTAAATCGGATTTTTCTTGCTTCGTGCACCATTATCGGCACTCTATTTTTTAAAGGTTGCATACTGCAGCAGAGTAAGATTGGATTAAATTGCCCAGCAATTATGTATGTTTACAATTCAATATTTATAATTTCACCTCTTGTGTAGGATCTTTAGTCCTCCGAAGTTCATATTGCCACACAATGTACCTTTCTTAATAAGGGACAGTAGCACCAGTTAAATGCTTTGTCTTTTTTCCTGTATCCTACAGACAGCTTGACTAGGTACTGTAAATAGGACAGGGCAGGCTAAACAGCAGGAGCTGAGAGCATTGATCACATGATTGTCTCTTTGGAATATTGGGTTGCTACAGAGACCTCGAAGACAAGTTTAGCTCTTTACATCAGAAGGCCAGTGCAGCTCTCTGGCTTGTGTAGCTGCAGAAATGACAGTCATAAAATTGTCTTGTGTACCATGCCAAAGGGCTGAACTTTTAACATGTATGCTGAATGAAACCTGCTTTCCTCGCCACAATTCCTGGTACTGTTTAGTACAATCCAGCTAGAATCTTATTCCGTCAGCCCTCCACATTTTACCCATTTTATCTAGGGTTACTTTTCAGTTTCCATAGTTCAAAGCAAAAACGTACATGTAGCTTGATGTTGCTACTGTTGTGTAATTTCATCTTCCAAGAGCAGACATTATCAAACTATCTGCAGGTATTGAAACACAGATATCCTTCAGTGCACTACCAAAATTAGCTTATGCTCTCTTGAACCCCTTATTTCACACTAGTGATTATAACCGCATGCACTAATTCATATGTTGCAAACCTGTTTAACTGTGGTTGTGTGGAATATTGCTTTCATTACTTTAAAGGTATCCTTCACTGACTGAACCCATGTCGAAACACGCACTTGCATCTCTGTACAGACGGATATGTGAACGCCTTAGATTTGATCTTGTGTCACTTGAAGGGCTTCTGTAATTTACTTTTTAGATCAAGCCGGGGCATCACATGCGCTACGAGGCATGCTGTATTCATTATATGTGCTTTCAACATGCCCAGCACTTTGGTGGGTTGGTTGGCCTGCCTTTCAAAACTCCTTTACTCTGGTCAATAATGTCCATATGTCCCGTGTTTGGGTGCTAGAATTCCTCCCAGTGGACATCAATGATAGTTTTATTTTGGTTGTGCCGCTCTGGCCATCTGTTGCCTCCTCGCTTGCACCCCCCCCCCCCCCCCCCCCTGTCATTGCTGCCCCCAGTTAACCTCCTGTATGGCGTCCCCACCTCCCATGTTTAACATGCATTGTGCGTGCCCTTTTTCTAGCCCCCCCCTCTTTTGCCTGGTGCGCGATCGCTGGATTAACTGCTGTGCACCGCTGGTTGTTTTTAATTAATATCTCACTCTAGGTGCTGATGCAGCTTCTTATTGGGCCAGTCGATCTTGTACTATCGCGCCTGGTTGGGACATTCTGACTGCATTTAATTCAAAGAGCCCGCCACCATTATCCTACTTGGTTCAACGTGCTGCACTGTACTCTGCTGACCGTAATCGCTTCAGCTTTTCAAAAGCACGAGTCACTATACAACCTCTTCCTTGTCCATGTTCTTCTCTTGAAGTCACTGGACCCCATGCTCTTGCTTGCCAGTGCCAAATCTTTGCCCCCGTCCCCAACCCCGCCTCCTGTACCGTCTGAGCTCTCTAGGCTCCGACCACAAGAATGGCAAACACCACCACATGCCTTCAGCACCAATACAAAAACAGAGAAAGGAAACTTCCAGAACACATACCACCGGCATCTTCCGGCAGCACACTGGAACATCAGCAACAGGAAAAGTAACTTTAATAGTGCCCAGAAACCCATGGATAAGTGCACACGTCACAAATACAAGTTATTCATAAAGTATTTCTACATATTACAGCAATACATGTCGTGTTTAATACAGATGTCAATGTAGAACAATATTTGCTCTGGTTTTAGTTTTTAGCAAAAGTAAATCTAAGCAGGACCACAAATATAAACAAATGATAATTTGGCAAACAGTACCCGGAAATAACAAAACAATAAAAAAAAAAACACAAACACTTGTCCTTATTTTAGCACACCGCATCTTGGGGAATGAGCAATCAGTCGTTCTCTCTTTTCAAAGGATATTCAAAAGTGACCGCTCATCCCAGAAAATACTTTTGGGTTCCTATTAAATCCCTGTAGTGCTTGGTGTCACTGCTTCAAAACACGGGCCCGATTAAATGGTACTCATTATGCCTATGTTGGAAAGATAAAAGGTCGAGTAGGAGTTTTGAGTTTTTGTATGTGCCTTACATGCAGATCTCCCCATCAACCACTTCACTCATTGAGCTGTTTTCCTAAATTAAACCTATTCCTTTTGTATTGTTTGTGAAGTAACAGATGCAAAGGGTTAGTGCTAATTACACAACGTTTTGTTTTTCCTGCCTTGATAAATTTGCAGGGGTTTGTAATGTATGTAACAATTTTAGCTATCCCAATTTAAATTTCATGACATTAAAAAAAAAAAAAAAAAAGAAGAAAAAAAAATTATACATAATGGGGGCGGGTGACTATATTAAGAAAATGAGCATATACGTAAACCGTATACAGACAGATTTCATGACAGAGCAACCCAGCAAACTATTGTTACTGCCAGAGCTGGTGTCTTTGGAACTGGTGAACCAGGCTTGAGTCCTGGTGTTCATTCAGCATCCTATAATTATGGGCAAATCCGGAAAATTCCACCTGCCTAAAAAAATATAATGCGACTTGTGTAATGTAACACGCTCCAATGCATTTGGTTCGAATTCGTGTTATATTTGTGGAGTGGCCTTTTTTTAGGTCTCGCCTGACCCAGCGCACGCGCTGCTCTGGCGAGACTTTTTGAGAGGGCTCCAAAATGTGCTACCAGGCCAGCCTAGAGCTACAGTGCATGTGCGCGCGTGCCGCGCTTGACCGCGATTACTCTCACTTTCGTGGCAGCACAGCCGCTTGGCATAGCCAATAGGTCTCGCTTTTGGGACCTTATAAGTATTTAGTTATGCAACTGTTGCATGGCTAAACACTTATAAGGTCCCAAAGGCGAGACCTATTGGCTATGCCAAGCTTTTTTTTTTTTTTTTAAACCATCTAAAAAGGCCCAAAATAGATATTTGCACTCTGCTACCTCCAATTCTTCTTTCTTTTCTTCAGAGAGCGCAGAAAAAGTCCAGCAGAAAACTGACATTGGCATGTAGTATTGATGCTTATGAGACTCTGCTCTGTCACTTTTGGGGCGGAATAAGGCTTACAGGGAGCCACATTATGCCAACTAGTGGTATGCAGAAACACTGCTGTGGAAACATCTGGATCCATTCTGGTGCTTGGGGAATATTCTAAAGGTGAGCAATCTGTGGTTAGTCTCAATCAGGAAGCGGTACAAAAGGTCCCGTGCTGTTAGGTCTATCGTGGGGCACTTCATGAAGCCCCCTGTTTTTAGGTCTATCCTGGCGTTCGCAGCGCACGTGCGTTGCTCTCGCCATGCGAGGGTCTTCTGCAATCGATTCAGCCAAAGGTAAATATGCACACGTACGTACGGACAGTGGATTGTTTTAATTAGCGTGGCCTTTAACTTTCACGGTCACGTCGCTTTCACGGCTGTGCTTGTTCTGTAAGTATTTACCATTATGTAATTCTTGATCGTATGTATCTATTTTTGGTAATATTTGCACCCTCTAACTATCCATATACCTACATATTTTTATCATAAAACGCTCTCGCACTTTTGTGTATTGCTCGCGCTGCATAAAAATGCATACAAATTAAAATTTGCATTCTAGTTGTTCCAACTCGTTTTCTCGTGCCTCTGTGTACTGTTGGGTGCTTGGTAACCGAGACGTATCCAATCAAAAGTCTCGCTTCTGTTTCCAGGCAACTGATGCACAATTCCTTTGTAGCGGTTACGGAGCCACTCATGAGCTCCCCGGGAGCATCGCTGGGCTGGGTGCGCAGGGCGCCCCTGCCAGGGCTCCCCAGCCTGGGGTAAGATGGGCGTGCGTGGTTGGGGACTGAACCTGCAGCTCTGCACTGCCCAATGCAACTTTTATTTGTGGCTCTTCCCTTACTCCACTAGTCCGAGGTTCACCACATTTCCAAGACTTTCCTATAGCTCTCCGTTCGGGGACCACATTTATCCTGGTATCTCTTTCCAGCCTGACATAGCCATGATCTATCCTGAAACACCATAAGGAGTCCACAGTTGCCACGTAGGACCCAATTGCAGCTCAATCCTCACCCTCCCATTCTTAATCCAATTTTCCATCTGACCTAAGCATCAAATACACTCAGCATTAAGCCCTCACCCTGCTATCGTTAAGCTAAATTAACCGCCCTCACGCAGGCCCAGTCATTAACCTCCTCCAACCCGAGACGACTCGCAGCCATATAGCCCCTCTAACCCGAGGTCACGTGTAGTCTGAGACGGCCACAGTCTAAGCGACCATCCTGCCTAAACCACTCAGCAGTCTGATACAAAAGTAAGCAAATACTTCAATATCCTTAACCCCATAAAGGTTGAGAATACAGCTTGAAATTAAAATACTGAAGAGCTGTCACTCACCGTGCCAGAGTACCTGCGTGCTACTGAGAATTGCTGCAACTCTGCCTTCCAAATGTGAAGTGTGTTTCTGACAGCACCTGCAAATTGAAAGCAATGACTGAGGCTACCTACCCCTTACCGGAGAGCCCGCGTATGAGACTGTACTCCGCACAAGGGTTTCACATGTATGGCGCCGCCCCCAACTCCTTTGGAGACCTCCTCTCCAGACCACCTTCGTGACAGTGGAATCCCCTCTAATTCTCATACATGAACAGCATGGGACTTGCCTCAATTTGGGACCTTCATGCCACAGCTTTAGATCATCAACGCGCAACTTAGCCTCCCCAAGTTGATGCGCTTAAACTTTTCTTTTATTCATTGCTTCTCTTTTCGACCTCGTTGTTCGCGTCTCACATTCCTGACTTGTATTTGAAAACTAAGTTGTGTGTCCTGTAAATGGTGTACAATCTGCGTTCAGGACCTGGACACTGTAACCGTGACCAATAGGAACAAGCATTAAAAATGCCATAGGTCTCGTCTTTCATTAAGTTAAAGCCATTTGCTTTGCTATACAATACCATTAGCAAAGCAAATGGATTTAACTTAATCAAAGGTGAGACCTATTTCATTTTCAATGCTTGTTGTTATTGTGGTCCTATGATTCCACTTTTCCTTTTCCATTGGCCTGTCTTTGTGCTCCAAGTCTATTGCGCTAACTGGTTACCCATTCTTGTATCTCCAACCTGTCCTCTCATATCGTATGCTGCAGGTGTCTGCTCATTTTGTCTTCTCATAGTAATTAAAACAGTGTATCTACAAAGATATGTGGGACGCAGACTCAAAGAGAAGTCAGTCACTGTACCATTTTAAGAACTTTAGGTTTGCTGAGATACTTACCTCATTGCGGCTTATGGCAGGTTGTTAAAATTTGGGAAACTAAAACACAGGAATACTATCCCTGCCTCACTTATATGTTGAATGGTTTGTCAGCATCTTCATCTTGTCGTCTCTGTTAAACCAAACTGCTGTTCCTGCAAGTTAAGTCTGTACCCAAAGTTGTTGGCCTTCCGCTTGCCCTCCTTTTGTACAATTTTGCCATCTCCAACGTGTTCTCCCTGTGTCTTCAATTTGCAGCCTTCCTGTGGCCTTCCTGGATGCTATCCCGGTTGCCCGCTCTACTACCCATGCTTATTTTCATTACTGCGTTGCCCCTTTGTTCCTATTGCTCAGTGTCCTACACATTCTTATCATAGTGCCCTTGAGTCCCCATGCTGGTGCCCTTTCATTACCTCCATGTTAGTTTGTAGCTTGTAATCCTTTAGCCCCTTTCTACTTCTCACTCCTGTGGTGATAATGTAGTTGATGGTAATGTGATGTCATAGATTATTACTTGGTCGGATTTTGGAAGCTTGTGTGCTAACCTTAGCAACGAAGATGATTAGCTATGAGAACAAATGAGACAAATTCTCTCTCCTGTTTATTCCATGTTAGTTATAAGTAGTTATAAACCTGGATGCACACTCTACAGCCGTTTCTTCATGTATGTATCAGTAATAGTCTAGCGATGGTATACTAGAGCATAGTGCTTCCTGTTATTTCACCAACAGGACCAAGCAGGAGTGTCTAGGAGCATTTATAAAGCTGCATCCATGACCGGTTGACCTCACTTGCAAGTACCTCCTTGTTCAGATGCCCATTTCTTTTACTCCTCTCGTTTAGAGTTACTCTAAACAACAAGCTGTGGTGTGTTAAACGATCTAAGGAGTGTTTCTTCCTATTAAGTAGTTTTTGTCCCCGTTTTAGGTTTTTCCCAAGATGGCACATGCAGTGTCTGTTGCAAGACATTGTTACATGGAGCCCACCCATTGATTATAATTATTGGCTTCATTGTAACACATTTGCTTGCTTATTAGTCACCTTCCATAAGTGTTCCTTTGTTTTATATATCTCACTCCTTTGGACGCATTACTTGTGTTCTCCCACTGCTCATTTTTCAAGAACTATTTTTAATTTGTTTAAACGCTCAACGAGAGTGCATGTTTTCCAGCTGTTTTCCTTTTATACTTCTTCCCACTCAGTGTTCCTCTTACTCAGTTGCCATTCTTGCTTTCTCCCCACCCATCTTTCCTTGCTTCCCCATCACCCCTTGTCTGTTTACCCATTCCAACCCAAAAGTCCTCTGTTGTCTGAAGGTTTCCAATCCCCTCCTGCCAGTCCTGTTTTATGTCTGCTTCCCCAGCCTTCCCAGCCCTCGGTTGTCTGTGTGCTTCCCTATTGACTTGCATGTCCTCTCCCCCGCTTGTGCCCTTCTGTCTTGCCCTTCCTTAATATTGCCTCACTCTTAACCCACCTTTTTTTAATATAAACTCATTGGCCTTATAACACTTTATTGAAAAATATATTTTTTTATTGTTAGACCCGGCCCTCGTAACAGTCAGACCTGACCCCTGCACCTCACACCAGCCCCGAGCCCACGGCCTAGCCGATCCTTCCCACCCGAACACACACACCCGACCCGGACTTCCCCCGTCCGTGGCCTTCCTCCTTCGGCCACCCCGGGCCCGCGTGCCCACTTCATGCACCAAGATGGCCGCCGGCCCCAGCGCGACCCTAGCCTAGAGGCGCTACTCCGGCTGGAGGACATTGCGCTCCCCTTGGGATGAGAAAGGGAGGAGCAGTTTCCATCACACCTCCGCGCTTCCCTGGGAAGGTGGGTTTCGATCGACCCGCCGGCCTCCACGAGAGAGCTGGCTCCACGCCTGCTGGGTGTCTGGGGCTCCTCCCGACCCGGCCCTGAAAGGATCAAAGGACAATGGCAGGAAACCCCCAACAAGCGACCCCCAGGTGACAAGACCCCTGCCTGCACAGACTCCGGACATCAAAGAGGAGTCGCCCTATAACAAGGGGTGCTCTGGGACTGTCCGGCAGATTCGCCTTGGAACACCTGAGCCCTGCTGAGTGACTCGCGGCTCCCTGAAGATCGTAAGACCTCCGAACTTGTGCTTGAGCCCTGCTGAGTGACTCGCGGCTCCCCGAAGATCGTAAGACCTCCAAACTTATACTCGAGCCTGCTGAGTGACCCGCAGCTCCCACAGACTCTCTTGGTCCCGCCGGACCCCACGACGACAAGCGTATCCCCCAGCTCGAGGATTGTGAGCTGTGCGCCGGGTACGCTCCTGCATTTGATTCCTATCCCCAAAGACTGTCCCGCTACCTCCTAACCCCCCTCCAAGACTTTGTGAGCCCGCGCTCTACTTGTATATATTTTGCCTTGCTGATCATAAAGATCCTACAACTCCGATCTGATAAAGATTTGCTCTTAAGAACTCCTCGTGTACTGTCTCTCTGTCGTGTGGTGCCGAGTGTACGATCCTAGATACGAGGTTCCTCCCCTGAGGAGTCTCCCGCCAGTGCCCAGCTACGATACCTTGAGGGTGGGTCTCAGGGCAGTCAGGGCCCCTTCCGGGCCCCCTCTGAGGTCGCCTTCTAACATTGGTGGCAAGCGACGGGATTCGGGCCCATAATCTAGAGATCGTACCGTGATCGGCTGACGCACTACCGACAAAGATGGCAGAAGGAAACGCCGTGGTTCTCATAGAAGACGACGCCAGTACCGTGTTCCAGGTGGAACAGCTGGAAGAGTACACTCACAAAGAACTAAAGCAATTCTGTAGGGAACTCAAAATCGCTACCACTGGTCTCAACTCCAAAGAAGATATGCAAAAAGCACTGAAAGCTTGGGTGGATTCTGGAGCCTCCCGCCCAGAGGGAGCGGGAGAGACCCACGACGAAGCTGGACCCTCCCAAGGAGAACGCAGCAGCATCCAGGTGCGAGGCTTCGTACAAGACGGGGGCCTATCCCCGGAGGAACTCGCAGACAGAGAAAAAAGTCGCCATCACGAGCTCGAATTAGCCAAACTCAAAATTGAGGGCGAGTTGAAATTGGCCGAGAAAAAGCTAGCAGTAGAACAGTTGCGAGTACAAGGAGAACTAGAAGAGAAGAAACTCCAACGAGAACACGAGGGAAGGAGACTTCAACTGGAACATGAACGCAGCTTGAAGGAAATGGAACTGAAAGCAAGAAGCGAAGAAGCGCGGCCCCCGGGGAACCGGGAGGCGGCCGCCCCGACGGAGCAGAAGGTCCACATCCCCAAGGATGTGGTCAAAGAATATTACAAAAATGATGACATTCAGCAGTGGTTCCGGGCCTACGAGGTCGCCATGACCTCCCATCGGGTCCCGCAGAAGGATTGGGGGGCGGGGTTATGGGGACGATTCCTGAGCGAAGGGAGAGACACCCTGCTCGACCTGCCCACCTCCATGCAGACCTCCTATGAACACATGAAAGCGGCCCTCCTCACAAGATACGGCCTCACCCCGGAGATGTACCGCCAGCGGTTCCGGGACTGCAGGAAGATCCCGGGTACCACCTGGGTGGAATATGCGAATTTCTTCAGCCGCGCCTTCGATGGGTGGATCAAGGGCAGCAAGGTAACCACCCTGGAAGAACTAACCGACCTTATGTTGTGGGAACACCTGGCTGCCAACTGCTTTGTGGAACTACGCCAGCATCTGCTCGACAGCAAGCTCACGGACCCAAGAAAGCTGGCTGTCGAGGCGGATCGCTGGACCAACACCCAGTTCTCCCGGGGCCCTGTAGGAGAGTACTCCCGAGCCAGTCGGGGACCACCCCGCCAGAGAGGGGGGGAACAACCAGGGAGGGCAGAGAGAGTCCCAGGCCAGTCCCCCGAAGTCCCAACCGCTACCTTTCCCGGCACCCCCACCAGCTGTATCCGGCCCCCCCCCTGAGACGGGGGCACCGGGTAACCATCACTTGTTTCCGTTGCCAGAAGCCCGGGCATTACGCCAACGACCCTGAATGCCCCATGGCCCCACGCACCACCCAGGCAGCACCCCCCGTTAAACAGATAGCCAATGTAGCCCTGGGGGAGGAGGTTGAGGAGGCCGAGGAGTGGGAACCCGCCGCTATGGCCCTAGTATCCTTAGGAGATAGAGAGATGGTCCCTGGGAGCCTCCTACCGTCCAACACAAAGAAATATGGGCAGCTCGTAACGATCAATGGCCACCAAGTAGAAGCCCTCCGTGACACCGGGGCCAGCATCACCGGTGTCCTTAGCCATTTAGTCCACGAAGACCAGGTCCTCCCCAACGTATTTTGCCCTGTCATTTCAGCCGACAACACGGAAAGCCTATGTAAGGTGGCCCTGGTGCCCTTTGAGTGGGGAGGGGTGGTCGGTAAACTGAAGGTCGCAGTGAGAACCTCCCAGCCCGTCGACTGTCTCCTGGGGAACGACCTGGAAAGTTCCCCCTGGGGACAAGTTGAGCGCAAGACCCACCTAGGGATGATGGGCCTCCCTGAGTGGGTGTGCGCCACCACTCGATCCATGGCGGCTCGACTGACCCCCCCTGAGGGGAGTCGATGACGCCCCGACCCCTGAAGATGGGATGGTCCCGGCCGAGGGTCCCCACATCCCCCCACCAGAAGAGTCGATCGCCAGTGACGAACCCTAGCCTTCCGACTCCACCCCAGACACCGAGTTAGGCGATCTGCCCGAATTAGCCCAGTGGCGCCACGAGGGGGGCCCCTCCCGAGAGGAGTTCTGCCGAGAGCAGGCTACCTGTCCCTCCCTGGTCGGGCCCCGGCAACAGGCAGAGGCCCAGGCCGCGGGCGACCAGACGGGGACGAACCGGGTGTATTGGGAGAATGACCTTTTGTACAGCGAACAGAAGTCGGTGGAGCTAGGGTCCGGCCGGGTGCTGGTGGTACCCCTACGCTTCCGAAACCACCACCTGGGCTTGGCCCACGACGTTCCCCTCGCAGGCCACTTGGGTCAGGACAAAACATACAGTCGCCTCGTGACTCACTTCTACTGGCCCAGAATGAAAGCGGATGTGGAAGCCCACTGCAAGTCCTGTCCCACGTGCCAGGCCAGTGGGAAGAGTGGAGGGAAGCGCAAGGCCCCCCCTCCAACCCTTCCCTGTCGTCAGTACCCCTTTTGAGCGGGTCGGGATCGACATTGTAGGACCTCTGGACCCCCCAACGTCCCAGGGGCACCGGTTCATCCTCGTCCTGGTGGACCATGCCACCAGTTACCCTGAGGCCATCCCCCTGCGCACCGTCACGGCCCCCGTGGTGGGCAGGGCGTTGATGGGGATCTTCTCCCGCATGGGTTTTCCCCGCGAGGTCGTGAGCGATCACGGTACCAACTTTATTTCCCGATACATGAAGTCCTTATGGCAACAGTGCGGGGTGTCCTATAAGTTCACCACCCCGTACCACCCCCAAGGAAACGGCCTGGTAGAGCGGTTTAACCGGACTCTGAAGGGGATGATCGCAGGCCTGGAAGAGCCCCTCCGGCGTAAGTGGGACCTCCTGCTCCCTTGCCTCCTCTTCGCATACCGAGAAGTTCCCAGAAATCCTTGGGTTTCAGCCCCTTTGAGCTACTCTACGGGCACCTCGTCAGGGGGCCCCTCAGCCTGGTCAAGGAGGAGTGAGAGGCGGCGCCCTGAGAACCCCCCCCCTCCACTCCCCCCCCGAGATGTGTTCCGTTACGTCCTGACCCTCCGAAATCAGACTAGGAAGTTCCGGGAGATGGCAGAGGCCAACCTGGAGGCAAGTCAGGAGGAGATGAAGCGCTGGTACGACCAGAACGCCGCGCTAGTCGAGTTTCAGCCGGGCCAGCTGGTGTGGGTCATGGCCCCCGTGAAACCCTGCGCTCTCCAGGATAAATGGACCGGGCCCTTCAAAGTAGTTGAGCGGAAGAGCCCAGTCACGTACTTGGTAGACGTCCAGTCACCCCGGAACCCCCTTCGGGTCCTCCACGTGAACCGCCTCAAGCCCCACTTTGTGCGGACGGAGCTGAGCCTCCTACTGGCCACTGATGACGGGTCCGAAGAAGTCAGATCCTCTCCCTGATGTTCTGCGCACCAAGGAGAAGGACGGCTCCGTAGAGGGAGTGAACCTCTCCCCGTCTCTCACTCCCCAGCAACGTGAGGATTGCCGCCAGCTCCTAGGGCAGTTTCCGGACCTCTTCTCCCTGGTCCCCAAGGTCACCGACTGGTGTGTCCATGATGTGGATACCGGGGACAGCCCGCCCGTGAGGCACCGAGCCTACCGAGTCCCTGATCGGGTCCGGTCCTGTATCCAAGCCGAAGTCTCAAATGTTGACCCTAGGCGTGATCGAAACCTCAGACAGCCCCTGGGCCAGCCCCGTGGTCCTGGTCCCAAAAGCAGCTGCCCCCGGGGTCGCCCCGGAACTCCGCTTCTGCGTGGACTACCGGGGACTCAATGAAGTCACCCGAGCCGATGCCCACCCCATTCCCCGAGCCGACGAGCTCATTGACCGGCTCTGGGCTGCTCGGTTCCTCAGCACCTTCGACCTCACATGCGGCTACTGGCAAATTGCGCTCACAGAGGGAGCCAAGGAGCGGTCCGCCTTCTCCACCCCGGATGGGCACTATCGCTTTCGCGTGATGCCCTTCTGGATGAAAAATGCCCCGGCCACCTTCCAGCGACTGGTAAATAGAGTCCTGGCCGGGCTGGAAAAATTCAGCGCTGCATATCTCGACGATATTGCAGTTTTTAGTTCCGAATGGAGTGAGCACCTCCGGAGGGTGCTAACCGCCCTACGCCAGGCGGGCCTCACCGTGAAAGCCAGCAAATGCCAGATTGGGCAAGGTTCGGTAACCTATCTGGGGCACCAGGTCGGAAGCGGGCAGGTCGCCCCTCTACAGCCCAAAATCGACGCCATCCTAGCCTGGGAACCACCCGCTACCCAAACAGAGGTCCGAGCCTTTCTGGGCCTCACGGGCTACTACCGGAGATTCATCCGGAATTACGGCAGCCTGGTCGATCCCCTCACGGGACTCACATCCAAGAAACAGCCCAAGAAGGTGCAGTGGTCCCCTGCCTGCCAAGAGGCGTTCAATGCCCTGAAAACTGCCATGTGTACGGCCCCCGGCCTCCAAGCCCCCGACTACTCCAAAGAGTTTGTGGTACAAACTGATGCCTCCGAGCATGGCATCGGGGCAGTCTTCTCCCAGGTAAATGACCAGGGTCTACACCAGCCCGTGGCCTTCCTCAGCCGAAGGCTGTTGCCCCGGGAACAGCGATGGAGTACCATCGAGCGCGAGGCGTTCGCCGTAGTCTGGGCCCTCAAACTACGCCCTTACCTGTTCGGCACCCATTTCAGGGTCCAAACCGACCATCGCCCCTTGCGATGGCTCATACAGATGCGAGGAGAAAACCCCAAGCTTCTGCGGTGGTCAATCTCCCTCCAGGGGATGGATTTCACCGTGGAACATCGCCCTGGTACAGACCACGCCAACGCCGATGGCCTCTCCCGGTTCTTCCGCCTCAGCGAAGAGATCCCCCAAGAAGATGGGTAGTTCTCTCCGGCTTTCAGCTGGGGGGGGACGCGTGTTAGACCCGGCCCTCGAAACAGTCAGACCTGACCCCTGCACCTCACACCAGCCCCGAGCCCACGGCCTAGCCGATCCTTCCCACCCGAACACACACACCCGACCTGGACTTCCCCCCCGTCCGTGGCCTTCCTCCTTCGGCCACCCCGGGCCCGCGTGCCCACTTCATGCACCAAGATGGCCGCCGGCCCCAGCGCGACCCTAGCCTAGAGGCGCCACTCCGGCTGGAGGACATCGCGCTTCCCTTGGGATGAGAAAGGGAGGAGCAGTTTCCATCACACCTCCGCACTTCCCTGGGAAGGTGGGTTTCGATCGACCCGCCGGCCTCCCCGAGAGCTGGCTCCACGCCTGCTGGGTGTCTGGGGCTCCTCCCGGCCTGGCCCTGAAAGGATCAAAGGACAATGGCAGGAAACCCCCAACAAGCGATCCCCAGGTGACAAGACCCCTGCCTGCACAGACTCCGGACATCAAAGAGGAGTCGCCCTATAACAAGGGTTGCTCTGGGACTGTCCGGCAGATTCGCCTTGGAACACCTGAGCCCTGCTGAGTGACTCGCGGCTCCCCGAAGATCGTAAGACCTCCGAACTTGTGCTTGAGCCCTGCTGAGTGACTCGCGGCTCCCCGAAGATCGTAAGACCTCCGAACTTACACTCGAGCCTGCTGAGTGACTCGCAGCTCCCACAGACTCTCTTGGTCCCGCCGGACCCCACGACGACAAGCGTATCCCCCAGCTCGAGGATTGTGAGCTGTGCGCCGGGTACGCTCCTGCATTTGATTCCTATCCCCAAAGACTGTCCCGCTACCGCCTAACCCCCCTCCAAGACTTTGTGAGCCCGCGCTCTACTTGTATATATTTTGCCTTGCTGATCATAAAGATCCTACAACTCCGATCTGATAAAGATTTGCTCTTAAGAACACTGCCGAGTGTACGATCCTAGATACGAGGTTCCTCCCCTGAGGAGTCTCCCGTCAGTGCCCGGCTACGATACCTCGAGGGTGGGTCTCAGGGCAGTCAGGGCCCCTTCCGGGCCCCTCTGAGGTCGCCTTCTAACATTTATCTCTGCAGTACAGCATAGCTAAAAATCATTAAAAAGCCGATATTGACTTTGCTAATGCAATTTTTTTGTACTTGGCACAGAAGCACTGCTATAGTGAAGTGTATTTTTACTATGTAGGCGAGTGCTGGTTGAGGACCCCCCTCCCACACCTGCCTATGCTAGTCAGAGCTAAAATTGACAGCCAGTAGCTTTGGTTTGGCCAGTTTGATTTGTGTTTTTTTTTTTTTGCACTCTGATGTGACAAAATGAAAGGTGGGGAGGGGAATGAGCCAATCTGAGCTTGGCTTCTACATACATCCAAAAAAAGTAATAGAAATAGATAAGTATTGCAAATAATTTTAATAGAATAGTACGGAAGCTTCAGAGCAACTAAGTGTACTCAAAATATGTATACAAACCTTATTTCTAAATGATATCACAGAAAAATGTTTTTTGATTGATGCCAAGAAAATGTACTCTTTGAACTACTGTAACCTTGAAAGGTCACAAACTGCAGTCCTAAAAACTCTTGGATATAAATTAATCACTGCTACAACTCAGAGCAATAAAACGCGGGGAGTTGCAATTTTAGCTCGCAGTGTGGGTCTCCAATTTGGTAAATCAATCGCAGATAAATTTGGGCGATGGGCAATCACCGAATGCAATTATGGCACGGGGAAAAAACTAACTATATGCTCAGTATATGGGTGCGTTGATGACGACCCAGGTCCATTAGAATTTCTATCTAACGAATTGGCCCATTGGTCATTACCACTGATTATATGTGGCGATTTTAATCTAAATCTCCCTTCAAATTGGACAACGGCGTACAATAAATTTAAGTATTTAGGCAGAAAACCAAAAGTGTTCAGAGCGCTTGAAGAACCATGTAATAAACACGGTTTATCCGATTGCTGGCAATTGAAGCACCCAAATAATCCAGGATATACTTTTTTCTCAAATCCACATCGTAAATTCGCAAGATTGGATTACATATTTGCATCACATGATATAGCCATACATAGCTCCATAGATCGACTACCTAAAGCACTGTCTGACCATAACCCTTTAATCATTTGTCTCGACACTTGTAAAATAGAATCAAAATACAACAGATGGACTTTCGAAAGGGCACTTTTGCTGAATGAAGAATATTGCAAAGCTATAGAGAAATGGATCCCCGAATTTCTAGACAATAATCTTGGCAGTGCATCACTGGAAATCGTCTGGGATACCCTTAAGGCGGGAATTAGAGGAGAAACTCTGAGATTTTCTATTAGAAAACATAAAGAAGAAAAATTAAAATTAAAAAAACTTCAAAACGAACTAGCCAAAAAAGAGGAAGTGCTCATTATGGCAATTCGGGATAATACAAACATTGAAGCAGCAATCAGAGAAGTAGCCATTTCAAAAAACCTAATTATAGAAGTGTTCTCCAGTAAAGCAATCAGTAAAGCCACTCAATATAAACAAAGTTTATGAGTTGGGGGAAAATATTGGCCATCAACTCGCTATTCGGGCTAGACAGGAACAAACGGATAGCAATATTAAAGAAATAAACGATCCTATTCAAGGCCTCACCCAAGATCCCAGAGAAATTAGAGATTGCTTTAAAAGATATTATTCCGATCTTTATACAGAAACTTTCAAAAATCAATCCCAAATTGATGACTACCTGGATACGGTTTTATGGACTCAGCTCTCCCAAACCGACAGAGATAGCCTGGCTGAGGCCCCGCAATGGATGGAAATCTTACTATCCATTAATAGTCTTCCTCCGGGTAAAGCAAGTGGGTTTGACGGAATTTCTTCAGAATTTTATGTCAGATTTAGCAAACAGCTAAAAGAGATTCTTACAATGTTAATGTCTCAGGTCTTTAATGGTGGACAGCCACCAGGATCTTGGGCACTTGCAAGAATAATTGTATTTCCAAAGAAAAACAAAGATCCAACCGAACTAGGGGCTTATGGTCCAATTACCTTAATTAACGATTCCAAAATTTACTCTAAAATGCTTGCCAGCCGGATTGCCCCACTTATACATAAAATTATATCGGTTCGGCAACACGGTTTTGTTCCTGGTAGATCTACCATCGATCATATACAGAGAGTTATTACTCTCTTTGACATTACCGAGGTGGCAGGAGACCCTATGGCACTGATATTACTTGATGCCGAAAAAGCGTTTGATAGGGTCTCCTGGCAATACCTATGGACAGCCATGTCAAAGAGCGGAATCGGGGAAAATTTTATTAATGCAATTCGCATGTTGTACCTTAACCCAGAAGCAGCAGTGGTGATAAACGGGGACATATCAGAAAACTTCAAAGTAACGAGAGGAACGAGGCAGGGTTGCCCCTGCTCCCCATTGCTTTTTGCTATTTTCATAGACACTTTTATTCGGAGGCTAGAATCAAACCCAGCAATAATACCTGTGAGGACGCCTCATGGAGACACCAAAACATTAGCCTACGCAGATGACATTGCCCTAACTACCACCAATCCCACTAACGCTATAAACCTAATTGAGACAGAGGCTAACCATTTTGGTGAAATCTCAGGTTATAAATTAAATCAAAACAAAACTCAAATAGTTATCAATAATCAAATTAATTGTGTTGATGAACGGATTGTCGAAAATGTGACCTACCTAGTGGTAAATATCACAGCTAATCTTAATAATTTAGTCTGTTTAAATATTAATCCACTTTTGAAACAAACGAACTTATCATTGAGGAGACTACACAATTTACATCTGACAATTATTGGAAGATGTAATTTAATAAAAATTGTATTTTTTCCTAAATTCTTATATTTTTTTAGAAGCATTTGTTTAATTTTTGACCAACATATTTTTACAGAACTGGATCATATCTTTTCTCGTTTTATCTGGGGGTATAGTAGACCGCGAAGAGCAATGAAATTTATTAATCTACCCAAAGATAGAGGTGGACTCGCCCTACCCAACTCTAAAATTTGCTGGTGGGCCTGCACACTTAACTACAGCCGAATGCTACTAATCCCATATCTAAATTTTGCATCTAGCGTTCCAACCCCACAAGAACTTATCCTCGGGGCCTCAACTGGAGACCATCTTTGGCGTTTGACCTATGACTGCCATTTAAAAAAAGTTCGGTTTAAAACCCTTAACGGAATTTACACAGTTTGGAGTAACGTACGCAAAATATTGGGGATTGGTAGATTTTTGTATTACACAACTATTTACGGCAATCAAAACCTCCCCGCAATTTTTACAGATCCATGTATGAAACGTTGGGTTACGTCCGGAATTACAAAACTAGGTTTTTTTTTCAATATATCTGGGCTTAATACATTTGAGTCATTCAAGAATAAATTTCTATTAGAACATCGTGATTTTTACAAATATTTGCAAGTCAGAGACTTTCTGTTGAAAAAAGGGGGTGGCAACATAGCTTTTCAGACGATACAGATTATAGATATGATTATAAACAATAATACAATAAAAATTGGTGAAATCTATAACAATCTAATCACTAATTTACCTGATGATCTTGACAAACATTTTCAGATTTGGCAGGATAAATTAGAAATAACCAATAATTCTATTCAAACCGCATTTAACTTCTCGCAATCAATTTTAATCTCAACTAAATTACAAGCACAATTTTATAAGACTTTCTTTCAGTTATATTACACCCCCAAAAAGATTGCAAAATGGAGCCGTGGAAAGGGGACGAAATGTCCAAGATGTGCTTTCCCCGAAGTGGACTTAATACACATGTTTGCCACTTGCAAAGAACTCTATACTATTAAACGGGATATTTCGATCTTTCTCTCAAAATTTTTTGATAGAGATATCGAAATAACAACTGCAGAAATAGTTTTGGGCGTCGAGGGGGAGCTTCGTCCAACCCCATCAAGGGGATTCATATTTATTTCAATGTCAATACTAAGAATCTGCTTAGCGGCCGCATGGTTAGATCCACAACCACCCTCGCTTCAACAATGGCGTGCACGTCTACTTGCTACCTATAGCTTTGAAATAGCAATATATAGAAGCAAGGGTTTGAATAAGAAAAAGAAAGGTCTAGTCATTTGGGATCCACTAAGAGCATGGATAGAAGGTACTGCATAACCCAGATTAAATGTAGCTGTTATAACTTTCGTCTTTTTTTTTTTTTTGTAAAATGTGTATATATATACAATACAATTGTAATGCCTGTAATCTGCTGGGTGGCGGGGGGGGAGGCGGGTTGGGTGGGGTTTTGTAAAATAAGTCATAAAAGCTCAATAAAGACTTGTTTAAAAAAAAAAAAATGAACTACTGTAACCGGGAGACGTAGTTCAGACACAGTGGTAAAAGAATTGTAAAAAAAAATGTATAAGATAGTGAAACGAAAAAAGAACATTGGAAAGGTATTGGCCCAGCACCCATGACATTAAAGTGCGCTCCTTTCACATGGATGCGCACAAGTGACCTGGCAAAATGCCATCACTCAATGCAAGAGCTAATGTCTGAAGTGGGCTGGACCATTGCACCATGCTGTATGCTGAACCTGAGGTGTGGATGAAGAGGGCTGACCCAAAACATCTCTGTGTAGGTAACTATGGTATTTATGATTTTGTTGTTGTTTTGTTTACGGGAGGGTGATGTATTGGATATTGCTGTATATGCATTCCTATTGTAAGTGAATGTGATGGCAAAGCTCATTTAGCATGACTGCCACGTAACCAGAAACAGACATGAAGACAATAGCCTTCACATATTGGACCCTGGTTTGTAATAAGTACACCTTGTAGGTGGGATGCTTTTCAGTGAAGTTCAGCTTCACTTTCCTTCTGGTTGCAAACTTGTACAGCGTCCTCCATTCTTGGCTGCTGAACTTAAATAAGCTGGTGTCTCACAGGAATACTCCTGTATGAACCCTAACGACCTACCTGTTTATGACACAATCTCTTGAAAGCTGTGCTTCCTTATGGTTTATCTGGTACTCTCTGTAGAAAGCGACACACAAAGCTTGCGTCTTGTGCACAAATAACTTGTTAACGCCACTTTCTGAACAGTCATTCTATTGAAATGATTGTTCAGGACCTAGAGCACTATCCTTTCTCAGTAGATATGTTGACTCGCAGGTGTTTTTCCAGGGAATTCTTTGAGGGATGATTGGGCTGACTCGCTTGCATCCCATATAGTCACCTCCACCAGCATATTGTTTGCTCGGTTTGCTTGGTAAATACTTCTATCACCCTTTATTTGTTTTTAAGTATCTTTCTTAATTCACAGATAATGAGTGGAAGCCCTGTGTGTCAGTATGTTGAATTATTTTTTGAGGGTGGTAGGCAAGAAGACTGGCCAATAACTTTAGTTGTTGGCATGAGAGTATAAGTGAAGGGCAAAATTGATTCTCGTCCGCTGATCAACCGATGATAGAAAGAAGACAACTGTTCTTCAAAAGAGCTCTCTGCTTCTTTTGTTTGTTAAACAAGCAGTGGAAAAGCCATTAGGTCCTGCATTGGCTCCCAGTCTTTTGACTTTGCCAAAGCTTGTTTTGACCTAACGTTTGTAAAACCTCATTGTCGAGGGATTTATGGGCCCCACTAATGTAGAACACACAATTGACCAAAAGCAAACTTTTTTTTGTCTCAAAGCACACATGGTCATAGTTGCTCCTTTCAATGAAGTGAGCTGCTATGTGTGTAGACAGTCTCCTTGTCGGAGAGCAGAGGGCTACTGTAGGATGGTGCCCCTTTTTGACATTGTAATACCCCCCCCCCCAACGTTTTGCCCTAGTACTGATAATTTCTGACTGAAGCATGCATTGTGACACCCAAGGGGACCCACACAAACTGCATGCAGTCTGCCATTGCAGGGTGCATAAAATGGTGTAAACCATTTTGAAAACATGACCTAGCACACGCCCTGTGCACCATGCTCATGCTCACTGCATATACTATATGAAAGGCACCCCTACTGCAGGCCTTGGAGCCCTAAGGGAGGGTGCATTATATTATATGTGCATGAGCAGATATGCCCCTGTGGTGTCTGGTTCCATTGCCATACCATTGTAAGTGATTAGGAAGCCATCCTAAGCACATGTACTGGGCACTGGTCATTATGAGTTACCCAGTTACATAATGGCTTCACTGAAAATAATGGTGTTTGGTTATCAAACACCTCGTCTTAATAAAGCCGCATTGATGCCAGCGTTAGATTTATTATGACGTACACCCAGAGGATAGCTCAGAGGTACCCCCAGAAACATACCAGTCATTTAGTATGATTGTTGACTGGACTCTTTCAGCCTGCCACCACATAAGAGTTTCAGACCCCTGGCTCAGGAGAGCCAGTGCTCTGAGATGTCAGAAACAATGCCTGCTTCTGTTTCTGGTGATCACACCTCCTCCAGTAGGATGGCTAGTGATTTAGCATACCAAGACCAGAGGCTTCAAAGCCTCTGCTATCTTTAATATACCTGACTTCCTTCAGACCTAGAGAATGCCATCCCCCTACCCTGGGGATCCATTTGGCAGCAGAGCAGGTGAGAAAATTAGCTAGTTGGTAGGCTTGTTGCACTATCAAGCAGCCACATCCCTTAGGTGTGGGCCCTCGTATGGTTTTGCCATCTTGTTTTTGGTGAAACTAGGAACTCTGGGTCAAGTTTATGCCCACTGCCCAAAGGAAGTGGTCATATAGGTGGTGTGGTCACCTCAGGAATAGGTAGCCCAGTGGGTGCTACTTTACACTCCGTTTAATACCCCTAAATTCCGTATTTAGGTGGCCCCTGACACACACAACTCCGATTAGTCGATGTGGAAACAGAAGGAGGACATAGAGACAACAACGCAAGAAGTATGGACTAGCACTGGAATTGATGGCAAACCCTGCCTGCTGCTCTCCTGACAATTGCAAGAAGCGACTCTTCCTGCCACTGAACAGACTCCCCAAACTCTTGGAGGACTGTCCAGTACTTCGCCAACCAAGTAGTATCTACCTTGGGGTGGAGGAGCCATCTCCCTGCGTCTCCAGGCACTGACTGCATCAGCCCGGTTCACCGTTTTGCTGACTATTGGGTCCACCGAGGGAGCAACTCGCCCAGAGGAGGTCGAGAGTCCAGGAGGTCAGCCCTATCACTTCAGTCTCGAAGCGTGGAGCCTTTCCGGAGCCTCCCGACACCAATACTTGGGGTACCGGAGCCCTTGCAAGCACCGAGGTTTGTGTCCAGCCTGTATACCACAGATGCCAACACAGACCTGCCAATGAGGTATGTCTGCATCTCCTAGGTAATTACAAAGAGTGGCCCTGCAGTCTTGTTTTCTCTCCCTCTCCAGGTCACCGAAACCAAGCCCGAGCCTCTGACTCTAGTGACCCAACAGACAACACCTCTACCCCCAAACCCACCAGCCTGGTTCCACGTAAACAGACTGCATTTATGCTCCTGAGACCCTCAAGAGCTGAGCCCCCCTTTAGGTTCATCTGGACTGGTTTTCCAGTCCCTACTTGTAGCCTTTGTTTTTGCAGGTATTTTTCCATTGACTTTATTGCGTAGTGTTATAGGCTACCAACACGACCAGCACCTCTGCACCTGAACACACCAGGGCAGGTAAAACTGCCCTCCTTGTAGTGAGCACCTTCAGTCCAGGAGAACTCTGTAAACTGTTTGCAAGTATTCCTATGCAGTGATTGTTTTTTCCCGTAGGATAACATTACCGCGTTCAAGGCTCATACCTGAAAAACGTTATTTGATGGCATTTTGATAATACTAAAGAAATATATAACTCTGAAAAATTACCTTATTCTTATGATCTTGGTTTCTAAAATTATATAAAAATTGAATTTTTCTACATTGATCTAGAGTTTCTTGGGTGTCTCATTTATGGACTGTGTGTACAACAAATACTTAACATTACCCTCTGATAAGACTAAGCTGCTCAACCACACCACCACAAATAGACCACTTGGGATTATTAATTTAAGCCTTGTAAATCAATCTGCTTTTTGCACGGTGTGCCCTTACATTGACACTACCACATAAACCCAGCTTAATACAGGTACAACTCAGTAAGTTGGTGTTAGACCTGTCAGCCCTTTGGGTGGTCCCTCCTCATCATTATTTATTTTGTCCCACTTTTGCCTCAAACCCTGTTTGAATTTTTTCCTTTTTGGGAACCACCAGACTTTTTCGTGTTGCTGCAGATTCAGGGAGCCATTTTAGCTACCCCTGAAACTTCTGTCTGAGGGCCTGGAGCACAAGATGGTGGCCACCTGTGACATCACCAGCATCCACTGGAACCTACCAGCACCTTCCAGAACATTCCAGGAGATTCCAGAACTCTGTGACAGTTGGAGACCGTTTAGAATGTTGGGAGGATAAGAGAGGCAGTTGGCAGTTGGAGCTGGCAGTTGGCACCTGACTGGTGAAGAGAGAGGAGCACAACAGTGAAGGAGGAAGGAGTGAAGCAGCAGGGGTGGAAACTTGTGCCTGGAGTGGGGTCCATAAACCCACCCTTGATACTTGTCCCTACTGATGGATCCCACCGCTGCCACCAATTTATGTTGGAAACAGCCCACTCCCACTCCGCAGGGTGGTGGTGGACTCCTCGAACACACTGTGGTAGCTTGGCTCGAGTGGTCAGGAAACAGGCACAGTGCTAAGCATACAATATACCCATACAATAACCATGCGTGCATCCGTTCCAAAAACGACTCTACACCGTAAAAAATTATGAAAATATTCTTTCTTTATCTTTTTCTCTTAGTTGCTGATTGGAAAAATAAATAGGTCAATCACAATATACAAGTTTCAATTAGTGCAGGTCAAATAAATATTGGCTGTTTGATGAAATAAATAGGGGTGATCATAAATAACAGGGCATAAATACAAGTGCAATATATACAGACAATTAAATACTTTGAGGCAATAAATACTGTACCAATAAATATTGTACACCAACAAGTCCTGTTACTGCACAAAACCTGTCCTCTAACCTGAGTGGGCAAGATGGAGTTTGTACTAGAGAATCTAGAAACGTACACTGTGGCCCAACTCAGGGAGTTTTGCCAGCGGGAGGGGGTGTACTGTCCCCCAGGAGCAAAGAAGGGTGCACTCCAAACCAGCTTAAGGGCTTGGGGGGAGGCACGCCGAGAAAGCAAGGCTGAGGAGGAAGACAGGGATGGAGAGCCTGACCCCGAGGGGGCTGAGATGTACCAACCTGAGGTGGGGAACCTGTCAGCAGGGCCCAGGACACTTTCTAGGAAGGGCAGCACTGTCTCTAGCGGGGGCTTATCCAGCGTGGAGTTAGCAGATCGGAGAGAGAAAAGACAGCTCACATGGGATTTAGCAAAGCTGGAGAAGGAGAAGGAGGAACAGAGGTTGGCTCATGAGACGGAGAAAGAGAGGATGGCTCATGAGATAAGACTGAAAGAGATAGAGCTTCAGATCTTAAGAATTGGGGCACCAACTGTTCCTAATGGTGGCAGCAAAGACCAAGAAATCACCAGGGAATCCAAACCTTACCTGCCAAAGGACATAGTAGCTAGCTATGGGGCGGGTGACGACATCGCCAAGTGGCTAGCAGCCTATGAGGTCTCGTTGAGGGCCCATGGGGTTCCAGTGAAGTATTGGGGAGGAGGATTGTATAGGTACATGCCTCCAGCTGGTAGGGATGCTTTATTGGCCCTCGAAGAGGATGAGCAGACCCACTACCCCACCATGAAACTGGCGCTCATCAGAAAGTTTGGACTAACACCTGAAAAGTACAGACAGAAGTTCAGGGGTAGTCACAAACTGGGCACACAGAATTGGGTGGACTTCCTGGACTATGCAAAGAAGGCACTGGAAGGTTGGATTCAGGGCAGTGAAGTAAGGAACTACGAGGAGCTGTTTGACCTAGTACTGAAGGAACACCTACTCGAGAAATGTTTCCCTGAACTGCGGCAACACCTGGTGGATAGCAAGCTGACCAGCCCCCGGAAGCTTGCTGAGGAGGCGGACATTTGGGCTAGTACCCGGGTGTCCACAAGGGGGACTGGAGGGGATACTCAAAAGGCCGGACAGGGCGCCCCCCAGAAGAAAGAAGGAGGGGAAAAGAAAAAGGAGTTCTCCAAAGGCCCCCAAAATAACTTCCAAGGGAAGGGAACAGGATTCACCTCTAAGGCTAACCCACCCAGAAACCCTAATCCTGGCCAGAGTCAGCAGCCAAGGGTTGTCCATTGCTACGAGTGCGGTGGCGTTGGACACTATAAAGGAGATCCGAAGTGTCAGAAACGATCACCCCCTCCCACTGGAGGAAAGACCCCCGGAGTAGCTAGTGTAGTGCTCGGGGAGGAGATGCCCTTAACTAAGGGAAGGGAGTGGGCGGGTGTCACTTTAGTGTCCCTGGGAGAACGGGAGATGGTTCCTAAGATCCAGGTGCCCGCAAATACCGCAAAGTATGGGCAGTGGATCACCATCAACGGCCAAAGAGGGGAGGCTCTGAGAGACACAGGAGCCAGTATGACTATGGTGCGTAGCCAGCTGGTGTCTCCAGAGCAGGTAATTCCCGATGTACTCCACCCAGCCGCGATGGCTGACGGCAGAACAGGTCACTATCCAGTGGCCGAGGTTCCCTTTGAATGGGGGGGGGTTGCAGGTTCACTTCGAGTTGCCGTAAGCCCTGCCGTGCCAGTCGATTGTCTGCTGGGCAATGACATGGAGCACAACGCTTGGAAGGAGGTGGAATACCGGACTCACACCGAGATGCTGGGTACACCTGACTGGGCCTGTGTTAGCACAAGGTCCGAGACTACCCGAAGAGGGAGTTCATTCCGGCTGGAGCCTGGAACAAAGGCCCAGCCAGCTGCCAGTCAAGGGAAGAACCGAGGACAGGAGGAGCCTGCCTCGGCGTCTTCACCCCGTAGGACGGATAGGCCACCGGAGGTGGTGGGCCAGGAGTCTGCGGAGGGGGACGTTACCAACCTGGAGGACCTACCCATCCCGGCCGAGTGGCACGTGGAGGGAGGCCCGTCCAGGGAGGAATTCTGCCAGGGCCTGAGGGAGTGCCCTACCCTTGAGGGGCTGAGGCGACAGGCCAAAGCCCAGGCAGCAGGGAACGTTGAAGGGAACTACAGTGTTTACTGGGAGGATGGCCTCCTCTACAGTGAACCCAAGGCACCCCTACATGGATCGTCACGAGCCTTGGTAGTTCCTCAACGTTATCGAGCCTTCCTTTTAGAGTTGGCTCACGAGATACCATTGGCAGGACACCTGGGGCAAGACAAGACCTTCGCCCGTCTTGTCCCACACTTTTATTGGCCTCAGATGAAAGTGTCGTCCGATACCTACTGCCGGACATGTGTGTCTTGCCAAGCCAGTGGGAAAACAGGGGTGAAGCTGAAAGCTCCCCTGGAACCACTTCCTGTCGTTAGCACCCCCTTTGAAAGGGTGGGCATCGACATTGTGGGTCCATTAGATCCACCAACTACAGCTGGTCACAGGTTTATCCTGGTCCTGGTGGATCATGCCACACGGTACCCAGAGGCAATACCTCTGAGGACCATAACAGCACCTGTTGTGGCTAGGGCCCTGATGGGAATCTTTACCCAAGTGGGTTTTCCCAAGGAAGTTGTGTCCGACAGGGGGACCAACTTCATGTCAGCATATATGCGGGCAATGTGGAAGGAGTGTGGAGTGACCTACCGGTTCACGACTCCTTACCACCCCCAGACCAATGGTCTGGTGGAGAGGTTTAATAAAACCTTGAAAGGCATGATCAGAAGTCTGGTACTTAAAAAGAGGAGGAACAGGGGCTGTTTATGACAGGTCCAGCATACATAGCCCAGATGTACTCGAATAAATAAGAAAGTATGCTGTTCCTAGAGAGAATTATTGCTGAGTAAAGAGATAAATGTGTCCCCGAGGTCAGGAGGAGAATCCTCCTTTAGGAAAAAGACCCTCACACACCCGGCAGACTAGCTGTCATATGTCGTCAGCATGTGGCCCAGATGTTAAGTGTCATCATCGGGTCTGCTCCGAATCGGGGCGGCGCTGCAATCCCCGATCGGCGACCCCAATGGCGCCTTTTAGTGGAGATCTTTATTCCATAGTTGCCGGTGGGTGAATGCAGGTGAGGGTCTTCAAGTGAGAAAGTGTGTGGTGAAGGGAGTGTATTAAAAATAAGTAGTGGGGAACCTGAATAGTGTTTATTAAATGACTGGGGTCCCACTCTTATAATAAAAACAATAGAGTGCGTAATATTACAGTTAGATTGACTGTATTACGCTGTGGTCATAGATGGTCAACATGTTTCTTGCTTAAGTAAAGTAACCGCAATTCTTCAGGACCAGGTGATTCACACACTTATTGGTAGTGGTAGTGGCTACTGTGGCACTTACCACACATACAGCACCCTAATAAGTGGTGACTAGTGCAGGTTAGGTAAAATGCCTGAAAGAGAAAAATATACAGGGACACAAACATACATGTAAATAACAATAGCATTGCGACAAACATTATAGATCTTATCTCTTAACAACTACGATAATCAGTTGTCATGCAATTTCACTACTGCCAAGTGTTCAGCTATAAGGTGGTACTAGTTGTGAACACCCTTTAGAAGTGGACTAAAACGAGAGTATTTAAAAATTGACCAATTCCCACTGTGACTGGTGCTAGGGCAGAAATTTAAGAACGCCGGATGCGGGAGGTATTTAGTGGCATCAGGGCAGAGATATCAGTTAATTTGGTTCAACCACTCACCCTTAACTGCAGGGCTGCGAGATCCAACGAGCTGGCGCTGGAGGCAGACACCGGATAGTACAGTGTCCTAATGGTACAAAAAGCGGCGACCGGAGGGGAGGGCAGAAAGTGCAGCCGCAAGAAGATAGAATTGAGAGCTGTTCACTTAGTAGCTTAATCATATAGCATGGAAATCCGCACAAGATGAGGACCCAGGCACTGGGACCCACGAGAGAATACTTACAGAAGTCCGTAGTACAGGACGCCTATCCACCTACCCTTGATCCACGCCGACTCGGGGGACGAATCTCAGAACTCCCGAAGGGATTATCTAGCGTAGACCAGCCAATCTGATCCGCGTGCCAATTGGTACGTCAGAGAGGTGCTGGCGGAAAGACTAGTGCGCGAGGTTTACTTCCGGTAGAGGAAGAGAGATGGATAAGGGCGTGTAGCAGGACGTGCCGCGTAAACAACAGGAAGTGATGACGCGGGGTCACATGTAACAACAACAGTGTTACGTGAGGAGCCCTTATTGGTTGCTAGAGCTGGGGTTGCTGTGGTAACCATGTGATGTCGTGTCAGTCCGGAATGCTTGGTATGGACGTAATTCCACGATTCGAGCCGAGAAAACATATCTATATATATGACAAATGCGTATTGTTGGCACCTGATGTAATGTAATCATTGTGTTGCCAACTCGCATGTGTTGCGTTGCCAGCTCGAATGTTAGGGAAACTGACATGCATGTATCATAGGATATCTATAGGTATCTGATGTAAAGTAATCATTGTGTTGCCAACTCGCATGTTTGGGAAACTGACATAAATGTATCAGAGGATGCCTATAGGTACGTGTATTAATATGCTATGGTGTCTAAGCGTCACAAGCTCAAACGAGGGTGGACCCAAACAGGTATAGAACGTCTATTGGAGACAGCTAGTTCTGTCACGTCAAATGTTTGTAAGGCTGCTCCACGGGATGTCCTCGTTCAATCCATCGGTATTAGAAGACAGTCTCATCACCCACCTCTGCTCCAGGGTGAATAGTTTTGTTTTGGTGACATTTTTAGGGGACTGGAGAACTACCCACTTGAAAGAGTCAGGGGAGTGGTTATTTTCACAGAAGTGCTTGGTCATCCTAGTGTTCATTTTTTTGCATCGGAAATTACTCCGATGCTCAATGATTCTCGTCTTCACTGATCTAGTCGTCATCCCTATGTAGGGTAGATTACACGGGCAGGTTATCAGATACACGCAGTAGGCAGTGTTACAGTTAGTGTGCGTTCTGCATTCCCACGTGGTCCCGTTAGGAAAGACGATGTCCTTGGTTATTTTAGTTTGAGGACACACCACACAGGAACCGCAAGGGTAGTGGCCCCTGACTGGAGGAAGGTTCCATAAAGTCGATTGAGTGGTATTCACTGGTGGTTTGGGTTTGGGTCTAGTATGTATCAATCTCTCCTTCAAATTGGTGGTGCGTTTGAAGGCAAAACGGGGGTTCGGTATTGTAAGTTCCCCGGTGTGGAGGATACCCCAATGTTTGTTAATGATTTTCTTGAGTTGTGAAGAGTTAGGAGTGTAGGTAATCACACAGGTGAGGCAGTCGTCAGTTTTTTTTCTCTCTTGGTTCAAGTAACCCTTCCCTGTTATTGTTACGGGCACGTTTGTAGGATCTCTGGATGTCCCGGTTCTGGTACCCCCTCTGGAGAAGATTGGTCATAAGGGTTTTGGACTCCTTTTTAAAGTCAGTAACAGCGCTACAGTTCCTCCTAATACGGAGGAATTGACCAAAGGGTAAATTTTGTTTGAGTGCCCCAGGGTGGTAGCTGTTGAAATGTAGTAGACTATTTCTGTCAGTAGGTTTACGATGTAGTGTGGTGCTCATTTGATGATCGTCTAGTATGATCAGGAGGTCCAGAAAGGGAAGCTGGTGGTCAGAGATGGTACTCGTGAATTTTAAATATGGATTTAAAGTATTTATCCATTGGCAAAATTCATTGCAATGTGCCTGATCACCCTTCCAAAGGATCAAAATATCGTCAATGAACCTCTTCCACAATAGGATATTAGCTCTATAAGGGTTCGATTCATTATGGATGGCTCGTTCCTCAAATGCTGCCATGTAGAGGCAGGCCACACTAGGGGCAAAGGTACTCCCCATCGACGTGCCCTGTGTCTGATGGAATAATTGGCCTTCAAACTCGCATTTGTCATATATATAGATATGTTTTCTCGGCTCGAATCGTGGAATTACGTCCATACCAAGCATTCCGGACTGACACGACATCACATGGTTACCACAGCAACCCCAGCTCTAGCAACCAATAAGGGCTCCTCACGTAACACTGTTGTTGTTACATGTGACCCCGCGTCATCACTTCCTGTTGTTTACGCGGCACGTCCTGCTACACGCCCTTATCCATCTCTCTTCCTCTACCGGAAGTAAACCTCGCGCACTAGTCTTTCCGCCAGCACCTCTCTGACGTACCAATTGGCACGCGGATCAGATTGGCTGGTCTACGCTAGATAATCCCTTCGGGAGTTCTGAGATTCGTCCCCCGAGTCGGCGTGGATCAAGGGTAGGTGGATAGGCGTCCTGTACTACGGACTTCTGTAAGTATTCTCTCGTGGGTCCCAGTGCCTGGGTCCTCATCTTGTGCGGATTTCCATGCTATATGATTAAGCTACTAAGTGAACAGCTCT
The DNA here is from genome assembly GCF_964204655.1 of Triturus cristatus. Lineage (NCBI taxonomy): Eukaryota > Metazoa > Chordata > Amphibia > Caudata > Salamandridae > Triturus > Triturus cristatus. The sequence continues at coordinate 931,402,715 of NC_140584.1, forward strand.
CAATTCTATCTTCTTGCGGCTGCACTTTCTGCCCTCCCCTCCGGTCGCCGCTTTTTGTACCATTAGGACACTGTACTATCCGGTGTCTGCCTCCAGCGCCAGCTCGTTGGATCTCGCAGCCCTGCAGTTAAGGGTGAGTGGTTGAACCAAATTAACTGATATCTCTGCCCTGATGCCACTAAATACCTCCCGCATCCGGCGTTCTTAAATTTCTGCCCTAGCACCAGTCACAGTGGGAATTGGTCAATTTTTAAATACTCTCGTTTTAGTCCACTTCTAAAGGGTGTTCACAACTAGTACCACCTTATAGCTGAACACTTGGCAGTAGTGAAATTGCATGACAACTGATTATCGTAGTTGTTAAGAGATAAGATCTATAATGTTTGTCGCAATGCTATTGTTATTTACATGTATGTTTGTGTCCCTGTATATTTTTCTCTTTCAGGCATTTTACCTAACCTGCACTAGTCACCACTTATTAGGGTGCTGTATGTGTGGTAAGTGCCACAGTAGCCACTACCACTACCAATAAGTGTGTGAATCACCTGGTCCTGAAGAATTGCGGTTACTTTACTTAAGCAAGAAACATGTTGACCATCTATGACCACAGCGTAATACAGTCAATCTAACTGTAATATTACGCACTCTATTGTTTTTATTATAAGAGTGGGACCCCAGTCATTTAATAAACACTATTCAGGTTCCCCACTACTTATTTTTAATACACTCCCTTCACCACACACTTTCTCACTTGAAGACCCTCACCTGCATTCACCCACCGGCAACTATGGAATAAAGATCTCCACTAAAAGGCGCCATTGGGGTCGCCGATCGGGGATTGCAGCGCCGCCCCGATTCGGAGCAGACCCGATGATGACACTTAACATCTGGGCCACATGCTGACGACATATGACAGCTAGTCTGCCGGGTGTGTGAGGGTCTTTTTCCTAAAGGAGGATTCTCCTCCTGACCTCGGGGACACATTTATCTCTTTACTCAGCAATAATTCTCTCTAGGAACAGCATACTTTCTTATTTATTCATGATCAGAAGTCTGCCTGAAAGCCTGCGGAGGAAATGGGACGTCCTCCTACCCTGTTTACTTTTTTCATACAGGGAAGTGCCACAGAAGGGAGTGGGCTTCAGCCCCTTCGAGCTTCTGTATGGGCACCCTGTACGTGGACCTCTTAACCTGGTGAGAGACGGATGGGAAAGAACTCCCAGAAAGCTCCCCCAGGATGTGGTGAGCTACATGCTGGCCTTCCGGAGCCAAATGGCTAAGTTGTGGAAGCAAGCTTCTGACAACTTGGAAGCCAGCCAAGCAGTGATGAAGGCGTGGTATGACCACAACGCTCACCCGGTGGAGTTGGAGCCTGGCCAGAAGGTGTGGGTGATCGAACCAGGAGAGCTTAGTGCCCTCCAGGATCGCTGGTCAGGACCCTTTGAGGTGTTGGAGAAAAAGGGTAAGGCTACCTACTTGGTGGACCTGAAGACCCCTCGTCAGCCCCTGCGGGTGCTGCATGCCAACCGCCTCAAACCCCACCATGAGAGGCCCGAAGTCATCTTGATGATGGTGACTGACGGAGGAGAGGACGTGGAAAGCGAGCCTCTCCCTGATCTGTTTGCGTCTCAAGAGAAGGATGGGTCGGTGGAGGGAGTGATTCTCTCCCCATCTCTAACTCCTGAACAGCAGGAGGACTGTCGCCAGGTCCTGGGGCAGTACTCTTCGTTGTTCTCCCTTGTCCCGGGTAGGACTCACCTGTGCGTCCATGACGTGGACACAGGAGACAGCCCACCTGTGAAGTCCAAGATCTACCGGATGTCAGACAAGGTGAAGGCCAGCATTCATAGTGAAGTCACTAAGATGCTGGAGCTAGGAGTGATTGAACCTTCTAGCAGCCCCTGGTCCAGTCCGGTGGTGTTAGTACCGAAAGCTGCACCACCGGGTGCCCAACCAGAACTGAGGTTCTGTGTGGACTACCGGGGACTGAATTCAGTGACAAAGACTGATGCACATCCGATCCCTAGGGCGGATGAATTAATTGACCGGCTGGGAGCTGCCCAATATCTAAGTACCTTTGACCTTACTTCGGGGTACTGGCAGATCTCGTTGACTGATGGAGCAAGGGAAAGGTCAGCCTTCTCCACGCCCAATGGCCACTACCAGTTCTGTGTGATGCCCTTTGGGCTCAAGAACGCACCTGCCACGTTTCAGCGCCTGGTAAACCAGATCCTCACCGGAATGGTGAGTTTCTCTGCTGCTTATCTGGATGACATAGCCGTCTTCAGTAACAGCTGGGAGGATCACTTGCGTCACCTGCAAGCTGTTCTCCAGGCCCTGAGACAAGCTGGATTGACGATCAAGGCCAGCAAGTGCCAGATCGGGCAGGGGTCGGTAGTGTACCTTGGACACTTGGTGGGTAGGGGAGCGGTGCAACCCCTCCAGGCGAAGATCGAGGCCATCATGGCCTGGGAACCCCCCAAGACACAGACTGAGGTCCGAGCATTTTTGGGCCTCACGGGATACTATCGCCGCTTCGTGAAGGGGTACGGTACCATCGTAGCCCCTCTTACGGAGCTCACGTCCAAGAAACAACCTCGACGGGTAGTCTGGACGGAGGCTTGTCAGCAAGCCTTTGAGAAATTGAAGAAAGCCTTGTGCGAGGCCCCGGTCTTAAGGGCCCCAGACTTTTCCAAGAAGTTCATTGTCCAGACAGATGCATCAGAACATGGCATTGGGGCAGTGTTATCGCAACTCAACGAAGAGGGTCTGGATCAACCCGTGGTCTTCCTATCCAGGAGACTACTTCCCAGGGAACAGAAGTGGAGTGCAATAGAGCGTGAAGCCTTTGCAGTGGTATGGGCTCTGAAGAAGTTGCGGCCATACCTGTTTGGCTCGCACTTCCTAGTTCAGACCGACCACCGACCCCTTCGTTGGCTGATGCAAATGAAGGGGGAGAATCCCAAGTTGTTGAGGTGGTCTATTTCCCTACAGGGGATGGACTTTCAGGTGGAACATCGGCCTGGAGTGGACCACGCCAATGCAGACGGTCTCTCAAGGTATTTCCGCCTTAGTGATGAGAACTCCCAAGGGGTTGGGTAGCTCTCCCCACTTTCAGCTGGGGGGGACGCGTGTTAGACCTGTCAGCCCTTTGGGTGGTCCCTCCTCATCATTATTTATTTTGTCCCACTTTTGCCTCAAACCCTGTTTGAATTTTTTCCTTTTTGGGAACCACCAGACTTTTTCGTGTTGCTGCAGATTCAGGGAGCCATTTTAGCTACCCCTGAAACTTCTGTCTGAGGGCCTGGAGCACAAGATGGTGGCCACCTGTGACATCACCAGCATCCACTGGAACCTACCAGCACCTTCCAGAACATTCCAGGAGATTCCAGAACTCTTTGACAGTTGGAGACCGTTTAGAATGTTGGGAGGATAAGAGAGGCAGTTGGCAGTTGGAGCTGGCAGTTGGCACCTGACTGGTGAAGAGAGAGGAGCACAACAGTGAAGGAGGAAGGAGTGAAGCAGCAGGGGTGGAAACTTGTGCCTGGAGTGGGGTCCATAAACCCACCCTTGATACTTGTCCCTACTGATGGATCCCAGCCTGTAGCCCTGTGTGGGAAGAAGACAGAAAAACTCATCCTAAGGACCTGAACAGCAGGAACAGGCCTTAGAAGCAGAAAGCAGCAAGATCCTGACCTGGAAACTGGTTTCCCTGGAGTCCGGCGTCGAGTAGCCTGAAGACCTGGAGCCCGAGGTGGAGAAGCGGCGCTGACTGAAGTAGCAGACGTCGTACCCGGAGCCGCCTGAGGTCGTGAGAGGGCGCCGACGGGGGTCGAGAGGAATACCAGAGGTCGAGGAGGAAGTGAACCGAGGTCGAGCGAGCGGCGTCATCGGAGGAGTGAAGTCCGCCCTCCGGAGTCGTCGGAGACCGAGGTAGAGGAGCACCGGAGGTCGGGAGTGAGGATCGCACTCCGGAGTCGCCCGGAACCTGTGAGGAGGAGCACCGGAGGTCGGGGGTGAGGATCGCACCCCGGAGTCGCCGGAAGTTGACATCTAGGCCAGGCCGGCCGACGTCATCGGAGTCGAGAGCGCCATCGGACCGGAGCCGCCCGAAGTCGACATCGTGAAGAGACTGCCTGACGCCGTCGAATCGGGGGTAGAGATCGAACCGAGGCCGCCGACATCGGACCGGAACCGCCTACCGGCGTCGACAAAGAACTGACATTGTGCCGAGGCCGCCGAGACCGAACCGGAACCGCCTCACGGCGTCGACACGACTCCAGCGGCGTCGGAACATCAGAAAAAGGGCAGTAAGTGGAGTAGACGGCGCCTAAGGCCCTGTGGAGACCTGAGAGACTGCTCTAAGGGGCTAGGGAGGTGCTGAAACCCACCTGACTGTGCCTGGGGTGAACTGGGACTAACCTAGAGAGGTTGTGTGGAGAAGGAAAGCCAGGGCATTGGTATTCCCCCCTTTGATCTACCTCAGTTTAGGCCTCAGCCTTGTCCCAGCCAGGGAGTAGCCTCCCCCCTCAAGCCTTCCACAACCCTACAAGCTGTGCCTGGGCCAAATCAGCCCTTAAGAAGTGAAGTGTCATCTGATTATATGAGGGGTGCTGTATACTTGTAATTATTTATTGGGGATACTGTATTTATTGAATTTTTATCTATTTATTGCTGCACTATATTTATAGGTCCACAGGACTTGATGGTGTACAATATTTATTGGTACAGTATTTATTGCCTCAAAGTATTTAATTGTCTGTATATATTGCACTTGTATTTATGCCCTGTTATTTATGATCACCCCTATTTATTTCATCAAACAGCCAATATTTATTTGACCTGCACTAATTGAAACTTGTATATTGTGATTGACCTATTTATTTTTCCAATCAACAACTAAGAGAAAAAGATAAAGAAAGAATATTTTCATAATTTTTACGGTGTAGAGTCGTTTTTGGAACGGATGCACGCATGGTTCTTGTATAGGTATATTGTATGCTTAGCACTGCGCCTGTTTCCTGACCACTCGAGCCAAGCTACCACAGTGTGTTCGAGGAGTCCACCACCACCCTGCGGAGTGGGAGTGGGCTGTTTCCAACAGTTGGCCAGCCCACATCAGCCATTGACTATTTCCCATGCTGTATGCTTTAGTAGGCAGAATAAATATGTGGCTCCAAGAGAGCTGGCTAAAAGTCCCTAAATGCAAGCATAGATATCTCTCTCAAAAGGACTTTGCGAACCCCAGACCGTGACAAATAAAAATAAATCCTTCCCTCTTCCTTCTAACCTCGTGCTCTGATATTCCACTCATGCGTACGACTAACTACATTACCATCATGAACCAATTGCAAAAGTGAAAAAACAATTAAACTGCTTTATTTGGAGTGGCAAACTTAGCTCTAAATGCATGCCACTGCTTCCTATGCTGCACTTCTTTTGTGCCCATTTAGTGTACTCCGTTATCTGTGTTGTGGTTTGTCTTAAAAAATATGTATAAACTGCATTTTTTTCCTTTTCAAAACAATTAATTGCATTTTGACAAAAGAGCATGCCGATAGCATTACGTTTCTTCATCTTCCCCATCGTGGTTGTTGTGCCCTCCCTACTCCACCGTTAAAGGGTGACCAATTCGAAGAAGAGATGGGCAATCAGCGTGTGGTCGTCTGAGGAGCCTTGGACGTACAAGAGAATGTCATCTGCATAAAGCAAGATTATGTGGATGGTGTGTGGGAGAGGTATTCTCCAATGGTGGCTCCATAGTCTGGCCCCGGGCTTTGTTGCCAGATGAAACAATTGGGGGGGGGGGGGGAGAGAGAGGGGGGGATCCCTGTCCCCCAGCCCCCCCCCCCTCCCCACTGGAACAAATGTGTAGCGGCTGTATAGAGGAGGCGAAGGGGGGGGGGGTCTGAAGAGAACCCACCCCTACTAATGTCTGGAATAGTTTCGAAATTTTGAAGGTCAAAGTCCCTGCAAATGCTTCATAGACTTCTGCCGAGTGGCCTTGGTCCCGGGGGTCTTCTCTGTTGCCTGGCCCAGTATAGCATTCACCTTAGCCTCAAGGTGAGTTTTCGAGGCTTCTATTGACTGTAAAATCATTCAGTTTGTCTTGGTGGGTCCCACGTGGAGGAGCAGGTTGGCCAACCCCTTTCAGGGGTGGGGCTGGGGAGGGGAGACAGTCACCTGGTGAATGGGCTTTGTGATGAACTGGTAGGGGATAGACTGGTTATGCCGCACTGGCCCTACTTGCCCCAGTTAGGAAGTTAGGCAGCTTGAGCAGCCTGAATGGTGTCTCCACGGCAGGCACCCCCTGGGTTTTTTGTAGGCAGCAGAGGGCATCGGGCTCCATCCCAGTTCCCTGCTGACCAACTGTTCCGGATCCTGTCGAAGGCTGATGGTCGCAGTGTGGGTGGGTTCCAATTAATCCTAGGGTCTCAGTTGGACAGTCTCTGCCTCAATGCTGGTATTGGCGTCCCTCTCACCCCTTGCGTAGGCAGTTAACCTTGCTCTGACCAGCGGGTTCCCAAGAGACTTGTGGTGTTTGGAGATTCTAGGGCTGGTGCCCAAATGGTCCTGGTCATGATAAGGTGGAACGCGCATGCCTCTCTGCTCCCACCCAAGCTGCACGAGGAGCCCGCTGGGTCCCTACACAGTCTCCAAAGTCTAGAGGCCTCTCCACGAGGCCTACAGGCAGAGGCTGTCCCCAAGGGGAGGTGGCCACTGTGCTCCCCGGATTGCAATGTTCGTTTTCTTCCTGTCTCAATGATCTGGCCTCATGGATGTCCAACGACTGCCTTAAATTGAATGATAGGAAGACAGAGGTCCTGATCATTGGGAATTCCACCTCCATCTGGGGTGCAGCCTGATGGCCCCGGACACTGGGGCCTGTCCAGGCGCCCAAAACTCTTGTGTGAGTTTAAAACTAGAAAGGTAGCAGGGAGGTGCTTTAGCACCCTTAAGATGCTAAAAACAAACCTTCAACATCCTTCCCGTATCAGCAAGGAAAACCATAGTTCACACTTTGGTGACCTCGCAACTTGACTATGGTAATGTGCCATATCTGGGTGCACCAAAAGACTGCCTGAAACGCCTCCAACGAATTCAAAATGCGGTGACACGCCTTGTTCTTAATCTACCTAGACGTGCTTCAATGACGTAAGTCCTTGATTCCCTTCACTGGTTGGCAATTGGGAAGAGAATTATTTTCAAAGCCATGTGCTTCTGTCATCGGAGCGTACAGGGGAAAGGCCCCAGCTACCTACACGACTTCCTCACCCAGCACAATCCTAGTCGACAGCTAAGATCGACAGGAGCGCACTTACTCAAGATTCCTAGGATAAGAAAGACAAGGATGGGAGCTCGCTCATTTGGCTATCTAGCGGCCAAAAACTGGAACACCACTCCCGTTTTTGCTACGTGCAGAGAAATCTGAACCCACTGTTCGTAGATGCCTGAAAACCTGGCTATACCAACTCTAGTCCGGTATCTTTTTCCCACTCCTGCTGATGTGCTTCTAGCTCGGGGACACACCTTTTGGGGTAGCCAGGAGCTCTACAAATGAACTATTGTTAATAATAATAACAATAACCATAACAATAACAATAATCTTAATGTCTGCTGTGCAGACCCCAGTACTTGTAGCCCATTCGGAAAGGCCACCCAGCCCGCCAAACCGGCTCTGCTTCCAGAACAGGCGTGCCCCAAGGCTGCTGTGGCCCACCACACTCACACTGGGGTGAAAATCACCTGCAAGTGGGGGGGGGGGGGGGGGGGGGGGGCTCTCTATCTCCCCTGTTGCCCCTCGCACCCTTGCAACTCCCGGGGAGTGAGGAGCAGCGAGGGTGTCGAGCCACCACCACTTCTAATCATGTCCAGCCTCGCCAGATGGCGTTGAGTCCAGGGGGCCGTTGGTCTGCCGAACAAAGGATATTTCCGGGCCCAGGTCCGTCCCCGGCGGGATAATAGTCCGGTCGGGGCCATCCTCCCTTGCTGGATGTCACTTTGCACTGCTCTAAATCTCTGCACTCTTTGCCACTGCACTCTACTCTGCATTGCTGTGCTCTACTCTGCGCTCTCTGCCACCGCGCCCTCTGTGACGCTACATTGTTTGCTATTGCACTCTACAACACTGCATTTATTGGATTTGTTGGTGTGGTGTGTGGAGAATAATTGTGTGGCATAATGGCAAATTCGATGAATCATCTATTTTGCATGATTGCATTGATCCAGGATTATTTCCTGCCAGTTGTTGAGAAATGACGCCGGTCTCCCCCTAGAGGCGCTGTGCGTTTGTGTGGGTAACCGCAAGTTTTCACTGTTAGTGAAGGTTTACTCTTTTAGAAACCTTTTGTCTATTCGGTTAGAATTGCCACAGAAAGGACTGTGACTATATTGTGAACCTTGGAGCAAAGGTCTGCTGCTCTTGGTGGTGGTTCAGGGTGGATGACTGGAAAGACGTTCTGTGGCCAGTTGTTTGTTTTCTAACTGAGATGTATGTCTTTGTATAACGAACCGTGTGCAGTACCAATCTGCATAAGATCTTCTTGAGCTATGGAATGTGGACTGGCAGGTGGTTCAGTCTTTACAGAGCTAAACCTTTTACAGGGCTTTAAATAAATGGGCCACAATTTTGTTGCATCACACTTAATCTTTGTATGGTAAATATTTGATTTGCAGAATGCCTAATAATTCAGAAAGGTAGGATGGACGAGCTACCAAAATGTTTATCCTTGATTACCACAGGAACCCTAGCCTGAAAACCTAATTCTTGTTCCTTCTATCTAGATGTTCTCATCGGCCGATTGTTGGAATCACATGATGGCATATGGCTATTGCTGTGTGTTTTGACGCAAGGATTAGAATACAGCTTTTTTTTTATTTTAGAGTTTTATATAGCTCGAGCTAGACCCGAGACATCGGGTATCAGAGCGCTTTACATGAGCACCAGTTTTGTTACAGATGGAACCATTCTTTTTTGTTAGGCACGGAGAGATATTGATTTGCCAAAAATCACAGGATGTAGAGCGTCATTGCTGAGACTTTGACCCGGTTCCCCAGCTTCGAGGTCGACCGCTCTAGCCGTAAGGCTACATCCTAACACCAAATCCATTTGAAAGCTGCATCAAACAAACATTAACTTTCCAAATAAGGACTGAAAGGAAAACCCAGGAAAAAAGCAGGGCTTTTAAGACATCCAATCAGATACACAACTTTGTTTCAGTTGCCAGCAAAATGGGAAGGGAGCAAGGCGAAGTGGGCTTTGAGCGCACCCAGAAAGCTTTCGTCTTTAAAAACTGTGCTCCAAAGAGATGATCACTAAGTATTTCAATAATAAGACTTTTACACACTGAGTGGCCAGCCCCTGTCTCAGTGCAGCATTCTCATTATGGAACAGTAGTAACTGTAATTTTTCACCGCATAGTAGAGAATAGATTCTGTGGGTATTTCACAGCTGGAGGTTGGCCAGGAAGTCTGTGGCATCACAAACTGTCAATGACTGGACGTAATGTTTGTTTGCCACTGGCCTTTAGGTCAAGTCACTGAGGTAAGCCCAACCTTATCAGGAACCCACTTTGTTGGTTCACAGCTCAATAACACAAACAAAAGTGCAATACCCAGCAAGAAGCCACAGAAATGAACGACTGCACCAAGAGACATAAAATGCTCCACTACTTACTACAAACAGAAGAGGCTTGCAAGCAGCACTCGTACAGAACCAACAAAGGCTACCATTACACAATCCCCATAGTTTAGAAGGAGGGCTGGCAGACCAGAAACATTGGCACAGCACATTAAACAGGTAAGGACCCAACAGGACCGAAAAGCAATGCAGTGGAGCAAAAACACTCACTGACGAAAAGGCAACCAGAAGTGATTCAACACACCAACTTCGCAGGTTATTGGTTCCTTATATACATGTAGAATCACCCCTACAGGCCTCTCTAAGGACCCGAATTGAGAGAATTAAATTTCACAGATATTGAGTACACTCCCAAAATAACTTGTATCTGTAGTTCAGGCCCCTACTACTGGGTGAATCCTCGTCAGCCGCCTTGATAAGAATCCTGGCCTGTCAGTTTTCACTGAAATGCGCTATCTGCCTCATTTTATGTTTGGTACTTTGGCTACAAAACATCTGTTGTGACAGAGGTAGCACCTTATTGGCTAGACTTTGAAACTAAAGATGTCAGCTGTTGAGGTAGATATTTCCCCCTGAAATGAGTCCTTTATTCATGGCTGGGGCCGCTTCAGGGGGAAATAAAAAAAAAAAAAAAACCTAATCAGCAGGTCGCCAAGCTGGCATGGCAGAACCATCACATTTGCGAGTCTTGAAGATAACCCCCGAAGTAGGTAGCCAACTTTAGTAGTCGCACAACAAATGTTCCCTGCGCATGATGTGTTTTTCCCAGTGTGTGGTAGACCTTTAAAGGTCTTTTTTGTGGGACATACATGGTTTCAATGGTAGGCTCCGATACAGAGGCTGCTGGTGAGATTAATGTCAGAGAGGCAACCCCTCTGATGCCATTCATGTAGATGCCAGGACTGCCAAATTGGGATTGCTTTTGGTAGAATGGACTCTGGTAATTGTGAACATCATATTCTCCAGCAATCCAAAGCCGGTTGGGGAATGCAAAGTTGAGCAGTTTGGACTTCTCTCTTTTATATTTATTTTTTTATTTTTTGCAGTATTCTTGTTGGTGGCCAACTCTAAATCACCTGTTAAGGTGTCAAAGTAGATTTTTGTTTTACCCCTCTTTTCGTTTTGCACTATTTGGTAAACAAACTTAAGCGTTGTTTATCCTAATTGAACAGTTGACCCCTATCCATCTATTGACACTTTTAATATTCGTGCTATTTAGTTAACATATGTGATATCTGTTTATTTCTGACATTATGGGGGACCAGTACATTGAGCTTCTAGTTTTTCTTCCACCTCTACTTGTCCTGTAACTAACATCCACAGTACTGGTCTGAGTACTGGTTGTTAGAGTAACGGGGCCAATTAGATGTGGAATACTGGTTATAATGAAGAGGCAATCAATCCAGTCTAAGAGTGCTAAATAACAGCCAGTGTTGTCAGTGCTGACTACCAGGCACAACTTAGCAGATGGAGACTCTGTATCTCTTATTCAACTTCAGTCTCTCCTTTCATTCCACTTTTCCCTTGCTCTGTGCTTTCACTAACTGCCTTTGTTCCCTTCCCTAAATAACTGTCTCACCTCCCTATCTACACTTCACAACACCCTCTCTTCTCCCTCAGCTCTTCATATCAATTACAAATGCTTTGACATTGCTTCATTCTCTTCCAACATACTACAACTCATGGTATTAAAGCAATACTTCATTGATATATTTGAAGATTTACATTTTACCAAAACTAGGCCATGCATGGTGTTTCTTCATTTGTCTACACAAAACATATTTTTTTGTATCTGGCAGGGTCAGGAAATGGAATCCCGAGCAATGCCAACATGTTGAGAGACAAACATGAAATCAACTTTACCACTTATGAAGTACGATTCCGTGGCTGTTGATTCATTTCCATTATTTAACATGTCTCCTTGTCTTTTAGAACACAGCAAGACCATTCTTCGTGGTGAGAGCATTTTAGTTTTTTATAACAAACATTAGATTTGCTTGCCATCAAGAGAGTGAGTCTTCCATTTTTCTGGAAGATTAGAATGCAGTGTTTTTTTTTTTTCTCCAACCAACCAGGCCAAGGCGGGGGCACGGGGGGGAGGGGAGGGGGAGAGGTCCACCCCGGTTGGCACTGTTTTTGTGGTTGGGGTGTGGCACTTCACCCTTTCATTTCACCCTTTCACTTCACTAGCAATCCCCCCCCCCCCTCCCCCCCACCCTCCTCTTACCTGGACGCACCGGCTGTCACTGCGGGACTGTAGCCAGATATATCCAGCATTGACACCACAGGCGTTATAGAACCCTATTCCTGTACCTAAACACATTGCCCTATAGACGATAAACCTTTGAAAATATTGTACAGACTGTGATTAAACCTGCAGACAAAGGTGGGTGATTATTGTACCATACAAGTCCAAATATGAACTTCAAAATGACAATTGTCTTTTACTTTAACACTTTTACTTTAACACTGCTCTAAACTACTGAAGAATCCTCTTAAACAGTCTATTAGATCATCTACTGCTAATATAAATCATTAGGAATATGACTTGTAACAAACCCTACAACCACACACTAGTGATTTGTACACTACCAAAGGTCTACAGAGCTTAGTCTAACCCCTCAGGTAGCCCTATAGTTGTGGGTTGGTTGGTGATTTTTGACCATTCTCAACTGAGATGGCTCAGGAGAATTCATCAACAATGCTACTTATACATCTAGAAGTATACAAACCCTCATTAATCCTTTTCTGAAGATTGTCCACAGATGCTGCTTGCAAGAAACTATTGCTCTGAGATTGACGCATAGTAGCTTGAACCAGCAAACAGTAAAGGTCCTAAATTCTTGAATACTCAACAAATACCTACATTCTAAGAACATACATCTAGGCTAGCACCGTACCTAACCCTTCCAGCGTAAAATAAAAAATTACTTTGGTGGCACTGCTTTCTTGGTTCTAGCTGCTAAATGTTGATATTCCCACCCAGCAAAGTTAAGAGCCATGGAGAACCATTCAGAAGAATTCCTAAGAATGGTTAAGAGCTTATTATTCCCAGAGAACATCAATACCATTCATCCTCAAAGATGAGAGTTAATACAAATAAGGGGTGCTCTTCCTACTGGCGGATGCCCATGCACTATAAGATCATGGAAGAAGACCTCAGCACTTTTCACTGGACAAACCTCTTGCCAAAAGTCTTTTTTTTTAACAGAACATAACTGAAATCTCAGGACTATCCAACTGGACAAAATACTGAACATAGTATTTTCACACAATGAAGAGTATGACATTGAGAAGTATAGTTATTAGTTTATATCATTGAGGTTAATTCAGCACTTTTGGCGGCCAAACCTATTGAACCCAGATGACAGAATATATAATACCTAACTTGTGCAAGGATCATTAATTGTTTAAGACCATTTATGAAAAAGACCTCTTTGACTGAGTTATTTGTAGAGCGCACTATTGCCGAGGCGTCTTGGCGCTGAGTGGTGTGCAGGGACAGAAGCAGACTTGTTCAGGGATGGGTGAAAAGCCAAGTTTTTAATTATTTCCTGAACAATGACCTGCTGGGCTGAAGTCTCAATTGTAGAGGAAGGGAGTTCCATAATTTAGCTGCTATGGAGAAGCGTTTTTCCTCCCCACCTTGCTTTTTTTGATCTTTGAAAAGTGTACCTGTCCAGAAGTAGAACATCTTAGGAGATGCGATGGTACATATCGAGGAAACCAGGATTTCCCATCCTTGGCCCCACCTCCAAATAGGGCTTTATGTACTAGGCAGAGTGCGTTGAAGTCAACTTGGCGTCTCACTGGGAGCCAGTGCAGTTGCTTTATGCTAGCGGAGGTGGGATGGTGTTTGGGTAGCTTGAGCAATACTCGTGCTGGCGCATTTTGAATTGATTGAAGTTTAGAGAATTGGACTGCACCTATCGACATCTCCTTGTTTGCTCTACTCTTATGATGGTTACTTCTAACTGCCAATTCCTCACCAATGCAAATATTCCCGGGCTGGGGCTCGTAATTCAAAAAGCAGTGCTCCGGTGAGCCTGTTGGTGGCGCTGTACAACTCTGTCGAATCTAACCCGCTCCGGGAGTGATGAGCGGGGCTGCATATAAGCACCACCTATGCACCCTGAAGCAAGTTACTTTCTTTCCCCACCTTCAGATGTGGTTTTAAAGTTTTACTCCTCTTTCTTGATTCATGGAACATATTTCTTCCACTCTAAATTCTTCCAGTGTGCAAGGGAACATGTCACCTCCTAAGATTATATGGTTTAAACCTTGTAGGGATGGTTGCACATATCCTCACAAGTTGTGCATCTGGTGTTAAAGTTCAGTGCACGACTTCAAAGCTTGTGATGACTGCGCTCCTATGAATTCGCAAGCCATCAGAGAATGCGAAACAAATCTCTAAGTAGCAAAACACTGCAAGTCTTTATGCAGGTCCTGTTCCTGCTCCAAATCGAGAGTGAGAACCCGCTCCTGAAGTCACCTCATGGCAGCTCTTCATGGGCAGACTTTGGGTAAGTTGAAGAAACTCAAGAAATCCAATCCGGATTTTCATTCTCTGGAGAATGCGCCTAGGCATCACCATGCCACTAGGTCTCGCTCCTGGTGCAACGAAGAGCAGATTCAGCCTTTGGTCCAGTACAGCCTAAGTTTCCAGATCTGTTGGCAATGTTGCAGCATGTCTTTAGAGAGGCTATGCTGTGCATCTTTGGCATGCTTCCAGCTCCATCTGGTGTGTCTTTAGGCCCCAAGGATACACAGGGGCCTGCAGTCTGATTACTGCAGGCAGATCCGTCCTCTGCACAATCTGTGCCTCTTGGATCCCTTCGTGCCGACTTGGGGTCAGGTGCCAAAATGTGTGCTGGTTCTTTTGATGTCGACTCAAGCCCCAACACAAAGGATGTGTATCCATAACCTATCATGGTATCCGACTCTGAGCCAAATTCTTCTCAACCTCCACCGAGACCTCACCACAGGCATTTGGTTAGAGGCAAGGTCCGCCACTTTCAAGGGTGGCAGAGCATCACATCCAACGGGGCTACATCTTGTCATTCCTTTTCAATCCGTAGCACCTGCCACCTACATCCGAGTAGCTTTTGGAAGACTGTCATTCTATTTTATGCCAGGAGGTGCAGGCTCTCTGGCCAAAGGACACATAGAGAGGGTATCGGCCTCAGAAGTGGGAACTGGATGTTATTCCCACTACTACTTGTTTAAAAAACAGGACAGAGGCCTTTTTGTCCTATTTGGATCTTCCATCATCAATGTCTTCCAGACTCCTGCCTCTATAATCCTACTCCTGTCTCTCTGGGTGTCCCTCGGAGCTCAATTCTCTCCCCCTCTCTCTTCAACCTCTTCATGGAACCCCTTGCTATAATTTTGAAACAAGCTGGGATCAACTACCACCTTTACGCTGATGACACGCAACTCCACTACACAATCAAATCTCACAGCGACATCCTTCATCTCAAAAACACACTGAGCAAGATTCAATCCTGGTTTTACTCCAACAATCTAAAATTGATCCCTAACAAAATGGAAATCCTTCTATTCTCCCTCCAAAAGTAGCCACCTCCCGAGCCAAGGCTGGTTCACTGACCTCAGAGCCCTAAACTGTCTGCCCACTCTATCCAACACGGCTAAATCCTTGTGGCTCACCCTGGACAAAGATGTCACGGAAAGACCATATCAATAACTCAGCCAAAGGAGCACTTTACACACTTAAACACCTCCAAAAAATCAAATCCTTTATCCCTTGTGACGACTTCAAATGGGTCATTCAATCGCTAGTCCTCTCTAAACTCGACTACTGTACCGCTATATTCACCAGAGCCCCTAAAACTCACCTCGCTCCATTCAGATCCGTGCTCAACATGGCTGCCTGTATTATAACAGACTGCAAACATTATGATCACATCACGCCTGCCCTAAAGTCCCTTAACTGGCTCCCCATCGAAGGAAGGTGCATCTACAAGACCGCCCTCATCACCCACAAAGCACTTCACTTTCAATCCCTGGACTACTTAAACAATAAACTCACAAGAGCAGGAAGAGCTAGACCGATGAGAAGCTTCAGTGCTCTTCTTGTTACCTCGTTACTAAAAAAGAAATCTACCCAGACTCGCTCCTTCTCAGGAAATGCACCTAGAATCTGGAACACCCTACCGAGCGACCTTCGTTGCAATTCCTCCTACATTGGCCTCAAAAGAGACCTGAAACGCCATCTCCTCAAATACTGGAGCCCATGAATCCTTCTGAACCTGATTTCATTTGGGCTCCTGTGTTTCAGGTCATCCCTCTGCTGGCTTTTCTTTTCCCTATGTTCTCATTATTCACAATTGCCTTGCTCTCCATGGTCCCTCGTTTACTTTTGTTCTAACCACATTTTTGTACACTTCTGTTCATGGTTCTGTTAACGCTGGCTCTAGCTTAACCGGCACTTTGTCCCCTAATTTTGTTAATTGTTTTGACCTCATTTCTGTAACTCCATCCCTCATGCCCCTACAAATGTTTCTTTGTATATTTGTGTATTTCTCTGTCACACTCCCCTTATTTTTAACTACATGTAACCTTTGATCCTAAGATTTTTGTCTTGCTCCAAATTCAGTGTTTGATATCTCAAGTTCCTTATTGTATTTTTTATGTATCCATTGTTCCATTGATATTTGTCTTCTGTAAAGCGCTCTGATACCTATGGGTCTAGCCAGCGCTATATAAAACCTTTAAAATGTATAAAAAATAAAGATTCTGCGACTGCAGTCTGTGTATCACGTCATTCTGTGACCCTTCATTGGATGTCACTACACTCTACAACACTGTACGCCATTCCACAACAATGTGCGCCTTCCACTCTTGGCCATGCTAACTTTTTCTCATGCTGGTGTACAACATGACTAACATAATTTGGCAAAGCCAATTGCTCTTCCACAGGTGAGACCTATTCACTTTGCCAATGCTTGATTTGTTCTACTTGCTTGCTAATTGGCCTTTATATTATACAGTACTGCAAAAACGAGAAGGCTGTTAAAGTTTCCTGCCTAAATATGGTATGTAATGGAAATAGTTGGCATTTATTTAATCATGAGGGTTTTGATCATTGCTTAGGATGCAATGAGTCAGCGAGTGAACTTTGGAATCTACTTAATTAAAATGCTTAATTCTAAAGTGGACACTTAATGATATCATTAAGCGCTTTGACACCAGCTGGTATAAGTGCAATTGTATAAATCCTATCCTATCTTATCATAACATTAATGTCATTCCAACCCTACACTAAGTGAAAGATCATTCACTGAACTAGTACATGGTTTATCTTGATGTAACAATATAGGGATCAGAAAGTTTATAAAAGGCAGGCTAAAATTGCAACCTGGTAGAGATTTGGATAGTAGTCGCACTGAATGGTGGCTTTTTAGCTCTGCACCTATTCTGATCGATGCCCCTGCTTACTGGTATAATTAAATGGAATTACGAAAAGAAACATATTGCGTAAAGCCCCTATGTAACGAGGATAGAAGATTCTTGGGCCTCCAAAAACAAGTTTATATTGATGAGCCAAAAATGAATTTTTCCAGGATGGTAATTTACCTTGTAATACTTCAGTCAAGCTCACGGTGCTCTCACAGAGAATCCATCTGGTGAATACATTTTAATGGGAGAGCTGGCAGGGTATGATTTTTCCCTCGGCAGCTGAGGTGGACCTGAATGGGAGCATGGTCCATCCATGAGAAATCTGCAACAAGGAAAGGTACCTCTAGCTCACATACTCTACTTGCTATTAATTCTGAGATAAAAAAATAAAAACGCATCTTAGATGACTTGCGTTCGGGTGACTTTGCACATTTCTTTTATTTTGTTGTTTTTGTTTTTTGAGAGTAAGTCCGTGAGTGAACATTTTCTGCTTTCATATTCATTCCAGTTAATAAATGTCTGCTGTGATCCTGCTCCTATCCAACATCCCCAGCATAGGTATTGGAGTGGGCATACCTTGTGAAAACTGCATCATAGTTGTCCTTTGATGTGGTGGACCCCATACCCCCCCCCCTTTGCCTACCCGAACATACACCGCCACGCTACTGCCGCTCAAACACCTTCACAAGTTCGAGTCTCGCTCTGATGCGCTCCCCCACTGCGGAGGTAGTAACGCACAGCC
Organism: Triturus cristatus; assembly: GCF_964204655.1. NCBI lineage: Eukaryota > Metazoa > Chordata > Amphibia > Caudata > Salamandridae > Triturus > Triturus cristatus. Next base: position 931,420,516 of record NC_140584.1, read on the forward strand.
CTACACGCAGCCCAGCAAAGAAGATTACAATTCTTACTCAATTACAGCCTTTTTATTTCTTTGTTTTAAGTAGATTGTTAGATGTTTATTGGAAAACTGTCTTATTGGTGTACCCCCATCCTCTTTCTTTTCTATTGCGAAGTATTACTGTTGGGGATCGAAGCAACTATACACTGATTTCCATTACGCCTTCTGACGACATATATGCTGTGTATAAGTATACTGTTTAAGATCAACTGTTTTTTTTTTTTTTTAATTCTTTTTATTAACTTCGCTCAGACCATCAAACAATACAGGACATTTAGCACGATACATGCGGTGAATTACCCATCCTCTGAACAATGACCGACCTTCAAGGACACAAATGAGACAAATAACAATAGCTGTTAGGGTTATAGTCCCCCCCCCCCCCCCCCCCCCCCTCTCCGTCTGCCTGTATTTCCGCCATGGCCTCCATACCGTACGCCATTTTTTGGTGCAACCTCTGCTTTTGTAGATAGTTTCTTCGGCCCTTTGGCACCAGTCTATATCCCGTACCCAGTGGGCCCCATTGGGGCGGGGTCCGCGAGCCCCAGTCCCTCGCGATATTCCTCTTCGCCACCCCCGCCGCTAGGGCCAGCCAAATCTCCTTGTGTCTATTCCAGTCCGAGTCTCTCCTAATCATTAATGGCAGCCATCGGGGCTCCAGCGGGACCACTGAGCCCACCACTGCCGTCATTATGTCAACTACCTTGGTCCAAAACGGGACTATCTGGAGGCACTCCCATAGGATGTGATCGAAGGTGCCCTCCTCCCCACATCCCCGTACACAAAGGGCCGATCTGCTCCTCCTCCAGGCGTACAGATGGGTGCGGGGGTAATATACTTGGTGCAGGATCTTAAGCTGTACGAACCGGAACCTACACCGGATTGCAATCTCCCTTGGGCTCTGTAGGGCATCCTGCCAGTCTTCGTCCTCCAGTTCACCTATATCCCCCACCCATCTCTCTCGCAATGTCACCAGGGGGTCCGTCATGTTATTGATGAGTTTGAGTTATATTGTGGAAGTGGGTTTTCCTGCTATCTGGTCCAGGAGCAGCCTATCCTCCAGAGGGGAGTACTCTGGGATGGTCGTGCCGCACCTTATGTGAGCCCGCAGGGCGTGGGTGAGGCGTAGGTAGTGGTAGTGTTGGGAGTCATGTAGACCATACACTTTTTTTTTTTTTAAAGGTTGGAAAAAGACCGCGGAGCGTCTCCCTTCCAGACGTCCCTCAGGTATTCGATTCCTATGAGTTTCCAGACCCGAAACCCTGTCAAACGAGTCACATCCGACAGTTGGTCCCTGTGCCATAGAGGGGTTCTTCCTGTCAGGGAGTCCGACCACCCAAAATATTTATTGCCCTCCCTCCAACATTGAATCACCACTCTGGTGTGTGACGGCCAATCCCTACCCTGTTTACGGGCATACAACAGGGGCTCGCAATTACCGTTCGGCATTACCCATCGGTCCACTCTGTAGGCCTGATTCTGACCGATCCGCGTAGACCCAGTTGTTTACCACCTGTAACTGGGAGGCCCAGTAATAGAGCCTGACATCCGGAAGGGCCAGCCCCCCATCGTCAGCTTGGGCAACGATATTCTGGGACTGCCACCATCCCAGAGCAGGACACGTAGCTCCTGTGCTATATTCTTAAACACCACCGCTGGTATCGGGTATGGCGTGTTTTGCAGGATGTAAAGCAAGCGCCGCAATGCAAGCATTTTAAACATTGCCGCCCGACCCATCCGGGAGAGAGGCAGTGACCTCCAGTGGTGCACGTCAGTTTTAAGACAGTTGGGGTTCCTGGTGAAGAACTCCGCCCTGTCCCGTGTAATGTAGAGTCCCAGATATTTGAATCCGTCCACGGCGATGGAAGCGGGACACCGAGTCGGGACTCGCTCCATTTGTTACCGCCCGCGACAACTGGACCTTTTACTTCGCTGGTTACACTGTCTCCGTTTTAAGTCTGTGAGCATTAATTTATTTTGTAACTTATTAATGGGGACAATAGCGGCTGCTTCCTGCTTTTGCAGTGCGCCCTCACAAGACAGTGGCGACCGCATTTGTTTTTTTTGTTTTTTTTTACTTTATTACTTTTGGGGTGAATTGCATGCTGAGCGCGGCACCCGCTTTAGGGACACCATGTTCAGTTTCATTTACTTTTAACTACAGTGGTTAACGTGGCACCCGTTTCAGGGACACCATGCTTTGTTTAGTAGTTGTTTTTTTTTTTTTTTTTTTTACTTTATTGGTGAGCGCGGAGCTGCTTCAAGAACACCGCGCTCAGTTTCTTTTTTATTTTTTAAACTTTAAAACTGAGCTCGGTGCCTGCTTCAAGGACACCGTGCTAAGTGTTAAAGTAAAAAAGACATTTTTTTTTTAATGAAACCGAGCGTGGTGTCCTTGAAGCGGTGCTGCGCTCAGTTTTAAACTTGAACATGCATTTCCAATGCAATAGGTCTTGCAATTACGCGAGTTAAACTATTGGCATATTTATAAAAGGCATTGGCATTTACAATGCCAATAGCTTAAACTCGCGTAAATGCGAGACCATTTCATTGCAAATGCTTGTTTGTGTAATGTTGCAGGTATTTTTCCCAACAGTCTGTTTACCTGAATCCATTGGCAGTTTGGTGGGATTAATTACGAAACCTTATGTACTTCTACCAGGCGCTACAGCAATGAGTTTGGTTGTTGCATATTGTATTCGTCTTATTACATTTCAGATATTATGTCCTTTATTCTTGGACAACATTGGGTCAACATTCTAGATTTCTTGGTCGTGGTTTCAAGGAATTCAGTTAGCTGGCTTGATTTCCCTCTAGTGCTTCCTTCTCTCAAAGAGTGTAGTTCTTCAACCCAGTGCACAGTCCAAGATTTGGGCTTGAATGCATGAAGCCTGCTGTTTTGAAGTTGCATTTGGCTCTCTGGGGAAGCCTCAGTGAAGGCCTTTTTGAATGGGAATGTTATCATTACCATGCTCCTTTTAGACATGCTTTTCCATGTAGGTTGGCTTTGAGAGGGTATAACTAATTTGAAAAGGCCTGCTATAACGATTTACACTGAATGTGATGGGAAGAGCACATCTACAGCTGCTATGAAGTCTGGTATGATAGTTCAAAACCTTTTGACAAAACTTAGTACCATAGTAATCTTCTGGTCATTGACTAAGACATGAGGTCTTGCAGAGGTTACGTTGCTATTAAACTTGTCATTCCATCATACAAAAGATCGGAGTTTTCTGATAGAGGTAGATTCCTGTAATGTTTTCCTGTTAAAGAAACTCAATTTGACCTCATTTGAATCCATGAGATAAGAAGCCAAATGCGTTCGCAGTGTGCAGTACCAATAAATGTCAAGCCAGTGTTTTGGTTGGACAGCAAATAAATTGACAGCCATACCCACTTTTGGGTATAACGTTTGTTTGTTGCAGAGTGCAGGAAATCTAAATGTATGGTCCATCCCTGAAAGCAGATGTGCTGTTGTGAGTGTGCATACTCTAGATGCTGGTTAATCATTGGATCATTCTTCCCCTGTTGAATTCTTTTAGGGTTGATAACTTTATGATCAACAAATCTGATCAGACCGAAGTACAATTTACAAATATTGTCTTATTATGTCTGTTAATGTTGAATCAGGATTGCCTTGTCCCGAGAGCAGCAGTTCAAGTATGGATATTTGAGACTGAACAAGTAAGTTGTGCACAAGTCTAACTCCCGTTACTCATTAACCAAAGAAATGAAAACATCTGGATAGAGAGTGAAAGTTTCTGCTGCATTCGGATGCTCTAATTGAATAATAGTGTAGGAAACATAACTGTAGAACACGAGATATCATGAATATAAGAAATTAAAGAATTGCAACTGTGCCATACTTAACAGACTTAAGTTTATCATACCGGTATAAGTTGCTGAGTAAAACTGGTTAGGATCTGGACACATATTGCAAGATAGTTTAGCAAAGTGCACTCTGCAGGCAAAACTTAAAACGGCTACATAAAATTACAATCCACTTGCAGAGTGCCCAAAGCATATCAAAAGCTACACGCAGCTCGACATCACTTATCTGGTACGAGTTAAAAATTATCTTGAACCTAAACTTTTATAAAGCTGACCAGCCTTCATAAAATGTAAACTTAAGACCATTACTTCACTTCACTGTAGTGTCGGGTAATACAATTACTCTTCCAGGGGGATACTCCTCAATTTTCTTAAGCACTGAATAGTCCCACCCACATGCTGGGACCCCGGTGCATTAACAAATGATGTATGCATATAAATATATATGTTGAACCAAATTTGAGGACTAGTCCTGTGTAAACTTGCATCCGTATATACGTAACATGTATTTATAATGCTCACACATGTATATAAATATACAGCCTAAAGCCCAAAATGAGGCTCAAATATGCCAATATTATATTGTATTTTTCTTAAAAATAAATCATATATACCCTTTCTATGACCTAGAGAATAAGCTCTTAACTTGTTTGAACATAGCCTTTATTTGAAAGGAAAAAGGCAAGGTGATAGCAGGCGGATTAGCCCACAAAGCTGCATATAGAACACACAAACTGGCGCTGTGCCTTTAAGACCTCCAGGCTCCCATCATGCCCCACAGGTGACATTTAGGCCAGTTCTTTCTGCGAGGATCCTGGAGCATTGAGCTAGTCAGTTAATGGATTTCTATCACTAATTGGTTTAAGTTGAATTTTTATTTTTTTATTTTTTTACTATATTTGACGCCTTTTAGTACTAACAGTACCATTCCATCTTTTTTTTTTTTTTATGACTTTCCAGCTATTTCTTTTAGTTAGAAATGCCAGCCTTGTTTAATAAGTGTCGCTGTGGGAAGAAAATGGCAAAATCCGACCCACACTCTGTCTGTATTGTGTGCTGTCCACCCTCACGCAGGCCTGACAAGTGCTACTACTGCCAGCAGTTCTCGAGAAGGACCCTTTGCGAAAGGGAGAAGATCAAACTGCATGTCATGCGGGAGAGAGGACGGGAATCTACAAGTGGCCTGGAAGGACATACCTCCAAAGAGCCCTCAAGTAAGGTCTGAGCACAAGAAAAAAGTGGGGGAAAAAAGATGACATTTTTCAGATTTGCCGTCGGGCAAAAGATGGACGTCGAATACCCGTATGCCCGCCTTCAGCTTTAAAGTGGTTGACAGGAAGACCTGTCGATCGATGCTGAAGGACTCATCGCAGTCGAAGTGGACAACGCTAGGCATGGCAAGTAAGTATAAATCTAGACATGCGTCCCCCTGATTTCCCCCCCCCCCCCCCCCCCCCTTCGTTGACGGACCAGGTTAGTCTCCCCTACGACAGCTGAGTGCAGGCGCTCAACATCGAACACTCCATTACAGACCTGGGCGGTCGCCGTCAAATTCTCCAGTGCTGACGTTGAGGATACAAACTATGTCGGGGACACCTCAGGTCAAAAAGGTCCGACAGCGGCAAGTCTTGTTCAGATGCTCTGCTGCATCATCATCACAGACGGCAGGGCGAGTGAGAAGATTGCCGCCGAGAAGATTGCCGCCGAGACCTCTGTCCTCCCATATGTCTCCACCAGCTAAGAGACTGAGAATGAATCTGTCATCAGTACTGACCACCGCACAGCCCTTTGGGGCTCCCTGCGCTGGCGCCGGATGTGGCTGCAGCGTGGAGCTAGACTCTGAGTCGACGCAGTTCCTTACCGCAGTTTCCCATCTCGGTGGAGGTAGAGTCGACGCCAGGCGGACGAGTCCTCTTCGGTGATAGTCGGTGTCGATGCGACGCAGTCTCGATGTCTGCTGGTGCCGTCCCCTGCTGTTCCTCTGTTTATGGAGGAGGATGCGGCCCCCGAGGGTTCACCAACCCCAGGGTTGTTTCGAGGATCCTCCGAGCAGGTGCCCATGGGGCACTGGCAGACTTTTGGTCGTCCTCTGTCTGCAGAGCCTCTGCCTGCAGAGCCTCTGCCTTTTGGTGGACGGGTTAGCCTACAACAGTCACCTACAAATGGCTTATTGTCGCCACCTAAAATGGCCACTGAGGCTAGTGCAGCGTTTGCGAGAGCGGCTTGCAAAGCTGCGGATATCTTGCAGATGCAGGCTCCCTCAGTCTCTGCCTTCTGATCCCTTGTTGGATCAGGGCGAGGTGGAGCACTTGCTGCCTTTTGGGGGGTCATTATATGACATTCTTCTTGGACTTGGCTGAGACTGTCATCAGGATACCCGTCTGTTCGTGCTATTTCATTTTTTTATCGCCTGGCTCTAGATGACCCTGTCTGTTTGTTCCTCCATCCTAGCGCTCAAGGGCTGGACTCCATGCAGCCTTTGCCTTGCTGCCTTCCTCCCCTCCTCCGTTACTTCCTCCCCTCCTCCGTTACTTCCTCCCCTCCTCCGTTACTTCCTCCCTCTAGGGAGTCGCGCTGGTTGGAGTTGTGTGGCCGCAATGTCTTTGCATCCACCAGCTTGGCCCTTCGGTCCTTGAACACTTTGTGCGTGTTTTCACTGGCTAATTTTACTCTTCGGGACTCGGTCAAGCATCTCCTTCCATCTCTTCTTGGGGGCCCTCGGGGTGACCTGGATCGGCTGCTTCATGATGGCCAGGAACTGGCACAGTTTTCCATTCGGTCGTCCATGGACACCACTGACTCTGTGGGTCGGGCTATGGCCAGGTCAGTTGCTCTGCGCCGCCATGCCTGGCTGCGCAGTGGCAGTTTTGCCGCAAATGTTCAGGAGCGTCTTCGGGATTTCCCGTTGGATGGGGTCTCGCTTTTTGATAGTCATGCTGACTCAGTGGGCCACCGTCTTATGTCTGGGTTTCCATAAATTCCATGGTTTTTAGTCCTTGTTGCTGACTTTTATTTTTGTTGCCGTGATGTCACTTTTTTCTGGTATCTATGGGTTCAAGAAGTTATAGCCCGGATGGTCTCTATGGCTAATCGGCCGTTTTTGCCCTATTTTGGTACAGCTAGCCAGCTGTTTCTGCATTTCTTTTAGAGTCCTCTGCCTACAAGCTTATCTCAGTGTCCCTGGTTTTTACGGGGATATGACATACCCTATGTATGGTGTTCATTGGCTATTGTATAGCCGCTCTTTGTTGCGCAGGAAGCTTCAAAGGCTCCTGCGGAGTCTTGGGATGGTTGTATTCTGTCCCTCTGGGGGATTGTCTTATAGTTCACACTGTAGGCTGGTCCCTTCGTTGCTTTTCCTACTGTTGTAGGACATCCCCTCTGGTGGACCCACAAGATTGGCGTGGTTCTCTCCTGGAGATTGAGTTGTGGCCTACGGTTGGTCCGTAGCACACTTCTACCTCTATGTAGGTGATCTACTCCAGAGTATTGTTGGGTTTATGCCACACCTGGCTCACCCTGTGGTGGTGTTCACATTTTCACTGTGCTCTTTTTACCTACGTTGGCCGCCTTAGACGTAAGCAAGTGTCCCTTATGGGCATGTTGTCCTGTTCCGCTCCGGAGGGGTTTCTCTGTGTTCTGTGCGGACACGGTATGCGAGTATGCACTGGGTATGTTAAGCTAGATAGAGAGAGAGAGATAGAGATATAGAGATATATCTATCTATATCACGAAAACGACCTCCAGGGACACAGCGGGGATTCTGTGGAAGCTTTTATTCACTGGTATTCAGCATTTGCATAATACATTTCGACTTGCGTCTTCCTCAGATGCTGCCGATTACTCGTTGTTACCTGCTCCCTCCTATATATATATTTGTCATTGATGGATTCCCTCTCTAGAGTGAAAGAGGTCTAGACAAGATCTTTTAAAACCAAAAAAATTTGTGGAGAAAAAAGGCCACTTTAGAATGATAACCTTTTCTAGTGGTGCGGGGGAGTTGAGAACAGTACTAAAGAAAGTGGAACCTGCTAAGGACGGATCCAATCATTGGGATGGATATACCCACACGTCCGATGCTTGCTTTTAGAAGAGCTAGAGCTCTGAGAGACACTCTAACAAAAAGACATTTTGTACAGACCATTTGGGGAGGCACCCCAGGGCTTTTATCCCTGTGGCAGGTGCCAATCATGTAAGAATAGTAAAAGTTCTGTCGTACGAAGCACTAGGGACGGCGAAACCACGGTGGATCAGAAAGTTCTTAACATGCAGTACCCCGTATACGGTGTACTGCCTGGTGTGCCCCTGTGGGCTAAGATATATCTGCAGCACAATCCATCAAACAAATACGCATTTTAGAACATACACGAGCCATAAGAAATCGGAATGTAACGTATCCCGTTGCAAGACCTATTCAAGCGCATCACAACTGTAATAGTAGCTTATTGACCTTCTTTGCGCTGAACCATGTTCCAGCGAATCTAAGAGGAGGAGACAGAGTAACTAAGTTAAGAAGGCTAGAGTCGAGGTACATCCTAGACCTAGGTACCAAGACCCTCGGTGGGCTTAATAGTAATGAGGAAGTTAGAGTACACTTGGGGTAGAGGGCTCTCTCCCCTTAAGAAGTAGTTATCCATGGGGCTAGTTACTCTGACATATATGTATAGATATGAATATATCTTACACATGAATTCAGATTGGTATGTTCTAATTTGATGCTCAAATGTAATTGTTTGTGTATTGGTGATTTGAGAGAAATTATCAATGTAACTCCTTTTGTGTATGTATATGTGTGTGTGTGTGTGTGTGTGTGTGTGTGTGTGTGTGTGTGTGTATATATATATATATATATATATATATATATATATAATTAGAAAATGGATTGGGTTACAGGTAAACTGCCCGGCGCTCAAAAGGTCTGACACTGGTCCCCACCAGTGTAATTTGAATTATTATACAAAAGTACATCTGAGAATAATATACATCCAAAATTCCGTGATACGCAACAAGTTAGTCTTCTTGTTTTTTCATGGTTTTTTTATTTTCGTTTCTTTAGAAGTTACATTTCCCAAAGTTATTTCAAAGGAGCCAACGTGTTTCGCGCCACCTGCGCTTCTTCAGGGCTGTCACATAAACAAAATAATACACTTAGAATACACATGTACATAGGTGTGACATTATACACTTACATATATTTATCTCATATTTGTGAAAACCTAAACAGTATTAAATCTTCCTCCTCACTATATACTGTAATGAAAATTAGAAACAAGATAAAGAAAGAAAAATTACAATAGACAAAAGATTCGAGTATTTTAGGAAATATAAAGAGGAAGAAGTAAAGGAGAGAAAGAGAGAAAAGGAAAAGGGGGCTAAAGCATGGATAAGCCTATTACAATAACCAGTTTGACAATCTGTACAGCTTATAACATCAAAACATTTTTTAAGAGATTAGAGCAGGGACAGAGTTTACCTCGTCTTCAACAATTTGTCTCTTTATTAACACATGAAGCGATAGAATCTTCCCAAGTGGTCAACATGATATATATTGAAGCAGTTCCTAAAATTAAATTAAAATTGCCCAATTATTTATTCTTTCTAAGTCTTTCTACCTTAGTAACTTCAGTCTACTATCTTAGATAACATTATGTATTACAATAACACGCTCACCTTATTTTAGGGTATATTCTACTCAAACGATCTTGTCGGTGAAGTTTTAATAATCTGTTCGATTAACAGCGGTCCATGATACGATCTGAAAAGAGTGATAAGTAGCAGTCTACTTTATATTTTGGGCTCTCTCGTGAGAAAAAGATGTTATTATTTAATCGGAACTCAGTTTTTATTTATTTTAATACTATATTTTATCCCATTTATGAGGATCTGATATACACAAAAGGTTTTGCAATGGTTGTATAGATCTCAGGTCGAGAACTTTATTTAATATATTAGACTCCCTAAATCCATTACAAGCGATTGTACATTCACATACTGGAAACAAAATGTATCGCGGTAAGCAGATGTCAGAAAAGGTTCGTTATAGTTTGATTGCCAAGGCGGTGAAGAGCAGAAAGAATTCCAAGGCAAGCCATTATTTTTTTATTTAAACCGCTTTAAATTGTACTAAAAACTTTTAACTTCTTAAACACATATCTGTTCTAAGTTCTAGTCTTTAGGCTAATTTTCTTACCGCTAGATGAGAAAGCGTCCCGTGTTCGACAGTTCCGTTTGCTTCCGCGGGTGAAGTGACGTTGGTACCTTCCCGCTATATATACACTCCTTCCCTAATTGGACAATTCAAAAGCCGCGGGATAAATCTATACGTTCGCTTCTAACTGAACAAAGTTGGTTACTTGATTGCTCAACTTCGTCAATACGAATTTATTTCTTCTTTTTCGACTGTGTTGTCTATAAATAATATTTAATTACAAAATTACGATAATAGGATCAGTATTAACATATTCTTCCTAAAAGTAAAGGAGAATTTTTTCATTATAATTATATTGAGTAGAATTTGTCAACTTGACCACGTGAGGTTCGAACCTCTGACACGTTATACTTGGAGATGAGCTGGTTTAGCACGGTGAGCCATATTTTCTCACGTGCAAATTTGATGATAATACTTAAGTAGTTAGCAAGAAAAGTCTCAACATTTAATAATTTCGAGAATTCATATGTTAGATACATTATTATATAAAGATTTTTGCAAATTTATTTTCAGAATTATGAGTATGTAAAAGAAAATACAAAATATATGTTTCAATAATTAGTCCCATAGTCTGTCGCACAGGATCGAACCCTGGCCCAATGTCACTGCCTGGTTAGGGTTTTAACAAGAAGAGCTATTTAGCCAGTCCTTCTTGGTTCATTGTAATAGTTGGATACCACATAATCATGAACTAAATTAGATATAACACCTAAATGGCTTAGAACGTTCTAGAATCAGTATATTATATTCTTTTTCACTACATTCATGAAGAGGAGTAGCTATAATATATATGAAAAAATTGTCTTGTCAGCCAGTATTGTGATCACGTGCTTTCTTAATATGATAGTTTACCCAGAACGAGAATTAACTCTCGTAAAGAGAGAGTAGATTAGTGCAGCGCTTTTTCTAAATAAAAGTTTAGTGAGCCTCCGAGATAAGTCTGTCACAGATGTACAGGAGGTTGGGGAACTATAAAGGAATTCATGTGATATTGCCAGTTTTAGATACAACAATCTATGTTGCACATTGCCGGTCAGAAGACGTTAGTGATTCAATATTACTTTACCAAAGTGTATATCTCTCGATCTACATTAAGTCCGAACTGTACCGCTTGTAATTTGTTAATCCAGTACGTTTCTCTACATCTTAGTTTAGCTTCTAAATCACCCTCTCTTCTATCGATGGTGACTTGTTCAATGCCCATGAACTGGATATCACATAATTCATTGCGTTTGTGTTGTTCTTTGAAATGAACAGCCATTGGGTATTTTGGATCACAGTTTTTTATCGCTCTGAGGTGTTCCATCCATCTGATTTTTAGCTTCCTCATAGACGAACCAACATACATCTTTTTGCATACACATGTCATTACATATACGCAGTGACACGTATTACAATTAATGAAGGACTTAATTTTAAACTAGTTCTGATTGGAATAATCACTGAAGTTTGTTGTTTTATCTAAAACATGTTTACAACAGATGCATTGACTGCATCTGTGTGATCCCGGGGTTAATGGAAATTTAATCGGTATCTTTTTATCACAATCACCATTTAGAATGGGATAGGATAGTGTATCACTAGGACTCAGAATATTCCTTGGTGTAGGAGCTTTTTTATACACCATATTAGGTTTGTCACCCAAGAGATCAGAGATATCTTTGTCTATAGTTAGCACATCCCAATGTCTGCAGAGAGATTTGAAGACCCTATTGTTACCTTCACTGTAGGTCGTGATGTATCTAATTACTTCCTTTTGGGCCCTTACTGATTTGGGTCTATCATATAGTAATGTATCTCTTTTTACTTGTGATGTTCTATTTCTAGCTCGCTCAACAATCTTTTTTTCATATCCTCTTTCAAGGAATCTTTTTGTTATATCATGACTGATATTTTGGTACTCATTGTCATCACTGCAATTTCTCTTAGCTCTTAAGAATTCCCCATATGGGATATTGTCGATCTGTCTTTTAAGATGACCTGACCTGGCATGCAAGATAGTTAGTTGAAGTTGGTTTTCGATAGTCTTGATTCTAAATGTCCTTGATGAACATACATTTCAACGTCTAGAAAAACAATTGTCCTTGTATTGTATTCTAAAGTGTCTGTTGTATTGTACTCATTAGTATTCAAATAGCTATGGAAAAGTTTCAATTTGTCTTCACTCCCTTTCCAAATCATAAAAATATCATCTATAAATCTGCCCCAATAGATAATGGTGTCTTCAAAGGCACTAGATTTCCAGGCATGTTCCCTTTCGTAATGACCCATAAAAAGATTAGCATAAGACGGTGCAAATTTTGCACCCATCGCAGTACCAGTTTTTTTATGATAGAGAGCATCTCTATAGTAAAAGAAGTTATTGGAGAGGACCAGGTTAAGTAACTCCAAAATCATATTGGAGTGTTGTAAATAGCTGGCAGATTTGGTGTATAAAAATTTTTGACCGCTTCAATTCCTTTCTCGTGTTTGATACATGTATATAAACTGTTAACGTCCATAGTTACTAGAAACATTCCACTCTCCCAGTTTGTTACCAATTTGACGCAGAAAATCTTTAGTGTCATTAATGTAAGATGCAAGTGTTTTAACAAAAGGCATCAAAAACATATCAATGTACTCAGATATGTGTTCTGTCATGCTATCTATACCTGATATTATGGGTCGTCCAGGTGGTATTTTCCCCCCTTTGTGTATTTTGGGTAGAAAGTAGATAATGGGTATTATCGGAGTACATTGATATGTAAAGCGCTGCACTAATCTACTCTATCCTTACGAGAGTTAATTTCGTTCTGGGTAAACTATCATATTAAGAAAGCACGTGTTCACAATACTGGCTGGCAAGACAATTTTTTCATATATATTATAGCTACTCCTCTTCATGAATGTAGTGAAAAAGAATATAATATACTGATTCTAGAACGTTCTAAGCCATTTAGGTGTTATATCTAATTTAGTTCATGATTATGTGGTATCCAACTATTACAATGAACCAAGAAGGACTGGCTAAATAGCTCTTCTTGTTAAAACCCTAACCAGGCAGTGACATTGGGCCAGGGTTCGATCCTGTGCGACAGACTATGGGACTAATTATTGAAACATATATTTTGTATTTTCTTTTACATATACTCATAATTCTGAAAATAAATTTGCAACAATCTTTATATAATAATTTTTCATCTAACATATGAATTCTCGAAATTATTAAATGTTTGAGACTTTTCTTGCTAACTACTTAAGTATTATCATCAAATTTGCACGTGAGAAAATATGGCTCACCGTGCTAAACCAGCTCATCTCCAAGTACAACGTGTCAGAGGTTCGAACCTCACGTGGTCAAGTTGACAAAAATTCTACTCATTAATATAATTATAATAAAAAAATTCTCCTTTACTTTTAGGAAGTATATGTTAATACTGATCCTATTATCGTAATTTTGTAATTAAATATTATTTATAGACAACACACAGTCGAAAAAGAAGAAATAAATTCGTATTGACGAAGTTGAGCAATCAAGTAACCAACTTTGTTCAGTTAGAAGCGAACGTATAGATTTTTCCCGCGGCTTTTGAATTGTCCAATTAGGGAAGGAGTGTATATATAGCGTGAAGGTATCAACGTCGCTTCACCCGCGGAAGCAAACGGAACTGTCGAACACAGGACGCTTTCTCATCTAGCGGTAAGAAAATTAGCCTAAAGACTAGAACTTAGAACAGATATGTGTTTAAGAAGTTAAAAGTTTTTAGTACAATTTAAAGCGGTTTAAATAAAAAAAAAAAATGGCTTGCCTTGGAATTCTTTCTTCTCTTCACCGCCTTGGCAATCAAACTATAACGAACCTTTTCTGACATCTGCTTACCGCGATACATTTTGTTTCCAGTATGTGAATGTACAATTGCTTGTAATGGATTCAGGGAGTCTAATATATTAAAGTTCTAGACCTGAGATCTATACAACCATTGCAAAACCTTTCGTGTATATCAGATCCTCATAAATGGGATAAAAATATAGTATTAAAATAAATAAAAACTGAGTTCCGATTAAATAACATCTTTTTCTCACGAGAGAGCGCAAAATATAAAGTAGACTGCTACTTATCACTCTTTTCAGATCGTATCATGGACCGCTGTTAATCGAACAGATTATTAAAACTTCACCGACAAGATCGTTTGAGTAGAATATACCCTAAAATAAGGTGAGTGTTATTGTAATACGTAATGTCATCTAAGATAGTAGACTGAAGTTACTAAGGTAGAAAGAGTTAGAAAGAATGAATAATTGGGCAATTTTAATTTAAGTTTAGGAACTGCTTCAATATATACCATGTTGACCACTGGGGGGGGGGGGGTGTGTGTGTGTGTGTGTGTGTGTGTGTGTGTGTGTGTGTGTGTCCGTCCCCCCCCCTTACTGGCAGTCACCAGTAGGTAGTTATAGTTAGGACCACGTTTCCATAGGAAATCCGCAACATTCTATTTTGAACAACTTTGGCGCCGGTCGACGAGTCCTCGCGGATTTTTCAAAATAGGTGGGGCGCTACGCTCCGCTCCTACCCTGAAAGTCTCGGGGGGATTCGTTAAAAGGGGGCTGAGATAAAAGGGGGGTCCCAAAACGCGTTTTTCCCATGCATTTTTCCATAGGACCTTTAGACAGGGCTACAGCCCGAACGGCTGAACAGAATTTAATGAAATTTGGCAGAGAGGTAGTCCCCAGGTCAAGGAAGTGCCTTTTGTAGGTTTGGTGTAAATCTGTTCAGTAGATTATGAGAAAATAGCCTTTAAATCAATAAATATATCTGAGCCAGCTTACAGTGCGCTTACGGTGCGCTTACTGTACGCGTACGGTGACGTGCGCGATTCTGATTGGCCGTTAGATCTTAGTAAACATTCGAATCGGTCGAAACCAGGAAGCGGCGGCCGCCATTTTCTCTCTCGCACTCTGAGGGGGGGGAGGATAAACAAAGTGTAAAAAGATGTAAAGGGGCTGTTTAGACAGCTCCCAAGCACCTAGCCATGTTGGGGGTGTCCCCAACGATCCCCTAAGTGAAAAAAGGCAATTTTTATTTTTTTGAAAATTTCGCAGATTACGCTTACCGTACGCGTACGGTAGCAAATAATAAAAAAAAAAAATATCCAAATTCTCCCCACCCCGTGTGCAAATGGTGCCCGTAGGTCACCATTTGTGCATGGCATATATCTTCGAAACAAAACAAATATTTTTCCATTCACAACAATGCTCATCATATGTTTCCTCCATGTGCGCACGGTGCGCGAAGCGCACCGTGCGCGCACAGAACGAACTGCGTTAAGTGGGCGCGCACGCAACAAATGGCGTAAAGTAACTTAGCATTTAAAAAACCGTACAAATTCACTGAAAAAACCATAGGTTTCACACATGTTATAGTTAGCTGGACATTGTACCGATAAAAAACCAATGAAATTCCCCCGTTATAGTTACTGTAGGCAACTATAACTCACGCGACCGTAATCCTCTGCTGATGACATATGTGTCTTTATGAAAAAAAAATATTTGTAATATATGTATAGCTAAAATTTAATGGAAGAAGACATGGGCAAATAAGTGTCTAAATACAGTATTAGCATCAGCAGAGGATTGCGGAAGAATGACGAAGCCTTGTGCGGTTGAATAAATGCTTTATTCCTCAGTCAGCCGTTCGTCAAACACGTTTCGAGTGCGCAGCACCCTTGTTCACTGACGCGGAGTTAAGTTTTCACAACCATTTTAACTTGGCTTTCCACGTGACTATACAACTACACAATGAGTGTATAAGAAAACACTCGTAGTTTTTTGAATATACATACAATCCTACGTTGTTGGCATACACATCACAATGCGATTTCATTAGTATTGAACTAAAATAGTAGATCATGACCGGCAGTGATTATATTTTTGAAAACATTGTTCTGTTATCCATTGTAATTATGAAATAAAGTATAAAGTGTAAGTAATGCCCAAGTGGGCTTTCTTAATCCAACCATGTTGTTTTTAAACAATGTTTTCCTAGAAACGTATTCAAAAATCTAGCCCCAGTGGCCTATGTTGCCAATAAAATGCATTAATACAATTTGAGTCAATTTATACGTGGAAAGCTTTTCATAAAAGAAAATTTGTTAGGAACAAATTATTCAAGTTATTCAAAACTAATTATCAAAGGTGCGTGTACATATCCTCTTCAACATTCAAACCATCTGGCTGCTTAGAATTCAATTCGATTATATAACGTGACTCCAATCTCCTTAGTTGTTTTTCCCTATTGCCTCCCCTGGGAGATTTTTCTCAACGGCATCTATCACAAAATATGTGAGGCCATCGGGTCGCTTATTGTGGAATTTCTCAGTGTCGTGCGACAGGATATGATCTGTCGTCATTTTTTATTGCTCTTAAGTGTTGTAACACTCTCTTGTGTACTTCTAGGATTGTGCTGCCCACGTACCTCAAGCCACAAGGGCATTGAAGCACGTAGACAGCACAATCAGTTTTACATGAGAATTTTCCTCTTATTTTTCGCAATTGTTTGTTTAAACCTGGTATGTATTTGTCTGTATTTACACCATACTTGCATGCTTTGCACTTGGTGCATTTTACAAATCCTTGCTTCTTCGTTAACCAAGTCGTTTTTGGTTTGGATTTTTTCAAATTATTTTTAACCAAGGTTTGTTTAAACGATTTTGCTTTGCGAAATGTAATCTGCGGCCTACGTGGGAGAACTTTTCCAAGGATTGGGTCATTCTTGATTACATGCCAGTGTTTGTTTAGAATGCCTCTCAGTTTAATGTGCTGTGTGCTGTACGTTGTAATGAATCTACCTGGTTGGGTTAAGGACATTTTCTTATTTTTCCCTTGACCATCTTCTTTTTTGTCAAATAGAATATTTTCTCTTTTCCTTCTCTGAACTTTATAGATTGCACTGTCTATCCAATCATCCGGGTAGCCTCTTTCCTGAAATCTCCCTTTTAGTACTGTTAGTTCTTCTTCAATAACCTGATCTTTGCTACAGTTGCGTTTTGTGCGTATGCATTCACCATATGGAATGCTCTTTTTGAGATTTGTGGGATGAAAACTTTTGGCATGTAAGATAGTGTTACTAGAGGTAGGTTTACGATAAAGCTTGGTTTCTATCTTACCACCTTCAATCTATACTGTCAGGTCCAAAAAATGTATTTCAGTCTCGCTTATTTCGAAATAAGCAAGACTGAAATCCATTTTTTGGACCTGACAGTATATATTGAAGGTGGTAAGATAGAAACCAAGCTTTATCGTAAACCTACCTCTAGTAACACTAACTTACATGCCAAAAGTTTTCATCCCACAAATCTCAAAAAGAGCATTCCATATGGTGAATGCATATGCACAAAACGCAACTGTAGCAAAGATCAGGTAATTGAAGAAGAACTAACAGTACTAAAAGGGAGATTTCAGGAAAGAGGCTACCCGGATTATTGGATAGACAGTGCAATCTATAAAGTTCAGAGAAGGAAAAGAGAAAATATTCTATTTGACAAAAAAGAAGATGGTCCAGGGAAAAATAAGAAAATGTCCTTAACCCAACCAGGTAGATTCATTACAACGTACAGCACACAGCACATTAAACTGGGAGGCATTCTAAACAAACACTGGCATGTAATCAAGAATGACCCAATCCTTTGAAAAGTTCTCCCACGTAGGCCGCAGATTACATTTCGCAAAGCAAAATCGTTTAAACAAACCTTGGTTAAAAATAATTTGAAAAAATCCAAACCAAAAACGAAGAAGCAAGGATTTGTAAAATGCACCAAGTGCAAAGCATGCAAGTATGGTGTAAATACAGACAAATACATACCAGGTTTAAACAAACAATTGCGAAAAATAAGAGGAAAATTCTCATGTAAAACTGATTGTGCTGTCTACGTGCTTCAATGCCCTTGTGGCTTGAGGTACGTGGGCAGCACAATCCTAGAAGTACACAAGAGAGTGTTACAACACTTAAGAGCAATAAAAAATGACGACAGATCATATCCTGTCGCACGACACTGAGAAATTCCACAATAAGCGACCCGATGGCCTCACATATTTTGTGATAGATGCCGTTGAGAAAAATCTCCCAGGGGAGGCAATAGGGAAAAACAACTAAGGAGATTGGAGTCACGTTATATAATCGAATTGAATTCTAAGCAGCCAGATGGTTTGAATGTTGAAGAGGATATGTACACGCACCTTTGATAATTAGTTTTGAATAACTTGAATAATTTGTTCCTAACAAATTTTCTTTTATGAAAAGCTTTCCACGTATAAATTGACTCAAATTGTATTAATGCATTTTATTGGCAACATAGCCCACTGGGGCTAGATTTTTGAATAAGTTTCTAGGAAAACATTGTTTAAAAACAACATGGTTGGATTAAGAAAGCCCACTTGGGCATTACTTACACATTATACTTTATTTCATAATTACAATGGATAACGGAACAATGTTTTCAAAAATATAATCGCTGCCGGTCATGATCTACTATTTTAGTTCAATACTAATGAAATCGCATTGTGATGTGTATGCCAACAACGTAGGATTGTATGTATATTCCAAAAAACTACGAGTCTGTTTTCTTATACACTCATTGTGTAGTTGTATAGTCGCGTGGAAAGCAAAGTTAAAATGGTTGTGAAAACTTTACTCAGCGTCAGTGAACAAGGGTGCTGCGCACTCGAAACGCGTTTGACGAACGGCTGACTGAGGAATAAAGCATTTATTCAACCGCACAAGGCTTCGTCATTCTTCCGGATACATGGGAGAAGATTTTTTCACTTATTTGATAGAGACCGGCTTCCGTGCGGTCCATTGGCAACAAAGTATATATGTATATATGTGTGTGTGTGTATGTGTATATATATATATATATATATATATATATATATATATATATATATATATATATATATATATATATATATATATATATATATATATATATATAATTTCACTAAAAAAACCATAGGTTTCACACATGTTATAGTTGGTGCAGGCAACTATAACTCACGCGACCGCAATCCTCTGCTGATGATGTCAAATATTACATCACTGATGACATGTGTCTTTATGAAAATTAAATATTTGTAATATATGTATAGCTAAAGATACAGTATTAGCATCAACAGAGGATTGCGGTCGCGTGAGTTATAGTTGCCTGCACTAACTATAACGGGGGAATTTCATTGTTTTTTTACGAGTGAAATGTCCAGCTAACTATAACATGTGTGAAACCTATGGTTTTTTCAGTGAATTTGCAAGGTTTTTTAAATGCAAATTTTTTTTTGAGATTTTTGGTAAACCTATGTATAAAATAATATATGTACTATATCCTGCATTATGGAATGGTTATTTTTTTTTATGCATTTTTTCCGTGCTCGTACGGTAAGCTGACGCTACGCGCTTCATATGTCATAAGTACGGTGCGCTTACGTGATACGATGCGCGTACGGTAAGCTGACGCTACGCGCTTCATATGTCATAAGTACAGTGCTCTTACGTGATACGTACGTGATGTACGCGTACACGCATGCGCGTCGCGCGGAAGCAACGTCGCGGTTACGCAGGGGCGTGTAATGCGCATGCGCGAGTGCGTCTTACGTAAGCGCTCCGTAAGCGCTCCGTAAGCGTCACGTTTGCGCATGCGTACTTGTTTACGAGCGCATACCGTAAGCTTACGGAGCGCGCACGGTAGGTAATGTGATCCACAAAGAACACTTTTCATTGGTTGAAACTACTTTCAGTTCTAGAAACTTCCCACACCACACCCATTCCCCTCATTACTGCTAGAGATCCCCTAGGAGAAGGAGCTGAATTGACATTGAGATACAATGGCAGAGCAGCAGACCTCTTCTGAGAGTGAGCCTAGCAGCACCATCATCAGACAGAGAAGGAGGAAACAAAAGGATTCTTTTGTGTGGGAGTATTTTACTTTTCCAGAGGGGCAGAAAAAGGTCAATGCTCCATTGGTCACTTGCACACTTTGTGACCGTGTTTTATCTAGAGGAGATCCAAGGAAGAAGTATTCCTTTGGAAATCACTCTATGATGAGACACATTGGGGATAAACATCCCAGGACCTTTGCTCGACATACTGAAGAAAACTCTTCAGTAAGTCACCGGAGCCCAACCTCAGAAGCTCAGCCGAGTACATCATCGGCAGCTCGGCTGAGCCCTTCCTCTGAGGTGGGAGCATCACCTTCTTCTGCTCCTCTGGACATTAACCCTCGATTTCGGAGGGTTTCAATGAGGTGTACAACGTGTTGTGGTCTTATTGTTTTTGGGGAGACCAGTGTTTTCCCTTATTAACAATAAGATAGACCAGCACGTTTGTAGACGCTCATAATATTCCCATTCTTTCTTTCCTCCATCCCTGTATTAACCCAACGGCTCTTTTAAGAGCCAACCTTACCTCACAATTTTTTTATTTTTTTTTAAGCTTTCCTTTTTGAAAAAATGTTTTTGCCGTGCGCGCACGGTACGCGTAATAGTTACGCGAAGTTCGCGGAATTTTTCCTCGCTGAATTTCTCAGTTTACGCCGTGCGCGTACGCTACGCGCCTTCGCCGATTTTTTTCGAAAAAAAATTAAAATACATTTTTGCCCTTGGGGGTCCTTCTGGGACCCCCTGACCAAGGCTAGGGGGTCAGGAACTGTCCAGCCTGCCCCCTTTTCACGTTATCCACCTTTTGTTTTTCGCCCCCTCAGACTGCGAGAGACAAAATGGCGGCCGACACTTCCTGGTTTCGACCGATTCGAATGTTTACTGAGATCTAACAACCAATCAGAATCTCGCTCGTGCACGGCGGTGTGCGCGTACAGTAAGCTTACGGTACGCGCTCGGAGCGCGCCTATAGATATATATATTGATTTAAATGCTATTTTCTCAGGAAATACTGAACAGATTTACACGAGACCTTCAAAAGGCACATCCCTGACCTGACGGCTACCTCTCTGCCAAATTTCAAGTAATTCTGTTCAGCCGTTCGGGATGTAGCTCGGACTAAAGGTCCTATGGAAAAATGCATGGGGAAAACGCGTTTTGGGACCCCTCCTTTTTCTCAGCCCCCGCTTGATGAATCCCCCCGAGACTTTCAGGGTAGGAGCGGAGCGCCCCACCTATTTTGAGAATTTCGCGAGGATTCGTCAATCGGCGCCAAAGTTATTCCAAATAGAATGTTGCGGATTTCCTATGGAATATATATAGATAGATAGATAGATAGATATATACACACACACACACAATTGCCCTGGAGCTTAGGAGTGCACTCGGAAGGAAGCCTGCCCTCCGGCTGTTTTCTTTTCTGCTTTTTCCGTCGTGCCAACAAACAATCTTCTGCGCCTTACGCGTTTCGATGTAACACATCTTAATCATAGGCTTGTTGCAGGAAGTGCTCTTTATTTCGTTTTGCTCATTAAATACACGCCCACATTGGGCTTGGCTAAGTGCATGTCTCTCAATGTATTCTGGGATATGTGGTCCCTGACGTGCATAAGTTATATCCTTTGTAGGCTGCTGACATCTTCAATACTTTAGTATGATTGAATACCTTTAGTAGGCTTAGCACAGCGTCAAAAAGTCAATTTCTTAGGGCTTCCAACGCTGTCCGGTAAAGAATTGTTTCTCTCCTCAGCCCCTCAGATGACGAGGTGGTGCTACTCCACTACGACGAGGGCCGCCGCGAGTAATTTGATTAAACAATTGCCCTGGACCTTATATTTTTCTTCTTGTCCTTTAACAACCAAGGGATATAGTGTAGTTTAACTTAACTTTAATTTTCACTTATTTAGGGTTTAGGACCGTATGATATTTAGTTAATAGCGCTAAAGCCCATTCAGGGCTGAATTATTTTGATAACCGATATGTCCAGACAGTTCTATGCATGAGTATTAAGGCATGCAGGACTATTGGTCCATCTAGGGCGTGATGTGGTGACTGTCTGCATTTATTCAGATGAATTGCTATTATAATTAATTGCTTATATGTAAACAGTCGATGGACTATGCCGGAATAGGGAGAAAAAAACCTGAGGCAATTTTATCTGTAATGTATTTTAATGTGGCTCTAGGAGTAACCTGAATGGATTGGTCCTTTCTCTATGTCGATAACAGGAAATGTGGTCACCTGTAAACATAAATATGGTAGTTTTTGGTGCGCCCTCATACCATCGAGGAAGGCGACTGCCGAAACGCGTCTGGTGCGTTGAGGGTCAAAATACATCTATTGACTCTCCCCCGTGAGTGCTGTCTTTTCTGAAGTGGAGAGGAGGCGAGCAGCAAAAATTTTGTGTGTATATATATGTATGTGTATATATATATATGTGTATGTGTGTGTGTGTGTATATATATATATATATATATATATATATATATATATATATATATATATTTATATTTTCAAGGGATATCCACACAGCGAGATTGGGAGGCATACTAGGTTTATCCTTGATAGGGTTTTTGCTGCTTTTTCTTTTCTCGCCCCTACCCTCCTTTCCCCCTTCCCTCCTTTCCCCTCTTCCCCACCCTTCCTCTTCCCCACCCTTCCTCTTCCCCACCCTTCCTCTTCCCCACCCTTCCTTCTTTAGCCCCTTCCCTCTTTAGCCCCTTCCCCCTTCCCTCTTTAGCCCCTTCCCCCTTTAGCCCCTTCCCTCTTTTCCCCCTCGCAGGACTGAATACAGATTTTGAAGGAAGAGAGAAGGCCTTCTCTGAGGAAATCATACACTTTCAAATGGAAGCATTTCCATTTGTAGTGTACATCCAACTGACATAATTCCAGTCTTGGGTAGGAACAGGTTATTCTCTCATACCTTTTGTACGTGGCTAAAGCAGTCTTACAGTTCTCTACTATTAAAGTACATGTGGCGGCAATTACAGCTGATAGAAAGTCGCCTACTCGGGCCTCTTTCTTTCAAATGCCAGTTGTTAAAGACTTCCTAGAAGGGCTAAGAAACGTCTACCCAACAATTTGATTACCTTCCCCTCCCTGGGAACTTAATGTAGCCCTTTCTAAATTAATGTGTCCCCCCCCTTTGAACCCATTCACAAAGCTGCTCTGCAGCACCTATCTTGGAAGGCTGCTTTTCGGGTGGCAATTACCTCTGCTCGCAGGGTGAGCGAGATTCAGGCCCTATGTTCTACAGAGCCTTATCTCGTTTTCCATGCTAACAGAGTGGTTTTGAGAACGCAGCCGATTTTCTGACCTAGGGTGATCTTGGATTTTCATGTCAATCACTCTACCCACATTCTTTCTAAAATTCTACCTTGGTAGTAGAAGGACATAAAGTCAGACCGTCTTTTTGTGAACTATGGTCCAATGCACACTGGTTTCCCTTCTTCTAAACCATCCATCGCTAGATGGATAGTATCTTGTATCACATCCTATCAGTTGGGTAACAAACCGCTCCCTGGAAGGCCGAAGGCTAATTTCATGCGAGGTAAAGCCACCACTACTGCCCTTAGGAATGTATCCATTCAAGAGATGCGTAAAGCGGCTACATGGCGCTCAGTTCACACCTTTGTTCGCCATTACTGCCTTGATGCTGATACCCAAGCGGATGCCCGGTTTGGGCAAGCTTCCTTGAAGAATTTGTTTGGTTAAAATATTGTTCAAAGTATATCTGCTATACAGGTGTTCGTCTGTAGGATTCTGGGGATGGTCTTGCTATTCTAGTCGATGCTTATGACTATTGAGGAGTATCCCCTGGAAGAGAAGGCTGAGTTACTTACCTGCAATCCTAGTTCTCTTCCAGGGGTATACTCATCAGTCATAAGCAACCCTCCCTCCTCCCCGGACGAATACCATGGTTATAGGAGCACTCTATTGCCTCATGATCACTACACACTGTAATGAGCCGTTAAAAAGACCTGATCTAACTGTCACCTGTGGGGCATGATGGGAGCCTGGAGGTCTCAAAGGCAAACGCTAGTGTTTTTTTTGTTTTTTTTTTGTTTTGTTTTTTGTGTTCTGCAAGCAGCCTTCTGGGCTAATCTGCCTGCTGTCACCTTGCGTTTTTCCTTGAAAATAAAGGCTGTGTTCAAACAAGTTAAGAGTACATTTCTCTGTCATGGAAATGTTATATATGATTTATTTTAAATGAAAAATACAATGTAATATTAGCATATTTGAGCCTCATTTTGAGCGTTAGGCTGCATATTTATATCCAGGTGTGTATATTATGTAAGCATGTGTATATATTGATGTATGTTTACACAGGACTAGTCCTCTGATTTGTTTAAACATACATTAAAATATATATATATTTCTTTTTGTTAATGCTCCTGGGTGCCTGCACGTGGGCAGGGCTAGTCAGTGCTTATGACTGAGTATACCCCTTTAAGAGAACTAAGATTACAGGTAAGTGACTTATTCTGACTCCACACTGGAGGCTGGCATTGTTGTTCATTCTAGACAAGACAAAGACTCTACAATCGCAGCAAACTAGTCACAAAACTCTGAATTCTGCAAATAATAATGCAGAAACGTAAGCCCCCAGGCTGCAAACTTGTATGCAATAGCTCATACAGGAATCATAAACCTGAGTCATAAAGAGTTAACCCCCCCACCAGTGGTAATTTTCGACTTCTGGATTCTATCATTGTCAAAGTTCGCATTTGACCTAGAGAAAGTGCTTAATATCTCGAGTGCCAACGGTGGCCATGTGCCATTATTAGGGTTTGGAAAACTATTTATTTAAATGGTAATGTGCGCCTACACATGTTTTGATGAGAACACTGAAGACAAATTTGATCTTGGAAGTGCATGATATGATGTGGTAGGATCGAAACTACACGAGTCATGCCTACACCCTAAATTCTGACTTTGTGTCTCTACAAACGTCCGCTGCTTTTCAAGAGCATTCATGCTTTTGTAGCTGAATACATTTGTAGTGGGAAGACCTAGGGTTTTCCTGATGTAGCTGTAGGTAAACCAAACTGAATGACGCAAACACCTTTTTACAATTAATCAAAAAAAATGTACCACAACGATGAGGGCCCCGCACCCAGGCGCACAGGGAGTCACTTCCTCAAAATATTTAAATTACCAGTGCTCACTTAATGACTGGTCACCGTTAAACCATCCCTACATTGAAATAATTTCACACTTGTAAGGAGCACTACAAATATACACAATATTTCCAAACAAATATCTTTGATTCAAAAAGATTTATTCTCAAATCTCATATTTTTTAAACATGGAGAATGTCCAATTGTTCATGTACCAATGTGTTATTGCTTTGATGCCTCGGTTAGTCCTTTATCCATTAATAAATGTTCTTGCCAAATTTTTTTCCTTTTAATCCATCCAAATTTTTCTTTTGATCCATCAATCCTTGTTACCAATTTTTGATGATCCAATCACTTTATCATCCTTTTGATCCATCCATCGTTACTTTCCAATTATATAAAATATTGTATGATCCAATCATTAGATCGAGCGGTTATACTTCCATTCCTAATGTCCAATACTCTCAACAGCCGACGTGTTTTGTCCCCTCCCGGGACATCATCAGGGCTGTGAAATAAATGAGAACATGCCATCATAATCAAGACTTTCCTGTCCATATATTCACACCTTCAAATCAAATCCTGCCTATATAACATGCTCCAAAGTAAATCAGAATAGTAAACAAGTTGTTCTAATTTATTCCTACCTATAGAACAGGCTCCCAAGTTAATCAGGATGTTAAACCAGTAGTTCTAGTTTGTAACAGACATAATCTCTAGCAGTCAAAAATGACACAATTGGTGATATAATAAACACCATGGGTACTATTCATAGCACTCATTGCAATAAACACCCCATTTTTTGTACCAAAAACAAAATCCTTCTATTGAACCCTCTTTGTATGCATCAATCTGTCCCTGTTTCTCCTTAGTCTCAATTCCTACATTCCTGATCGAAATCTGCCCCTTTTATGACCGTACTCCAGTTGTCTCTATCCTGTACTCAAAGTCCTAAGAACTAATCTATAACATCCTTAATTTCGCCACCCTATTTAATTCTCAGCTACATTTCTATATTCCCAGATCAAGTACAGTTGAACCGGTCTCACCTTTATCCAGTAATATTGGTGAGTGCATCCAAGACACGTTATTTCTAATGCAGTCTGTCCAATTCGACTAACACAAACATTATCTGTATCAGAGAAAAAGGAGAAAACACTTTCTATAACCTTTCCCCAACATAAAAAGTAACCTAAATATTCCAAAAACCTATTTCCCAAATTCTCTGTCCAAGTACCTGTGAAAATTCAGAAGTCTTCACCATCCTCTACGCATCCCCTTGCGGTTTCTCTGCAACTCACGCTCCGTATTTTGAACAGTCCGCTCCTCTGGTTTATAAAGGCAAAGTAGCCAATCACTAAGCCTCCTATCTAATTGTTAACCCTGTTCCCTCTCTGGTCCGCTCATTCAGCGAGCCAATCACTAAGCGGCATTTCAAAACCTTACTTCCCCACGATTTCTCGTCTACTTACTATTGTCACTGCTTTTCTTGCATGCTAAGGTGCTAATTTGTTAATCCACTGATAAAAATAACTGACAACTCTGGATGGAAATAGAAAGTGAATTAGTTGCCCAAAATACCTTGTCAGAGCATGAAGTGCTATACAAGTACAATTTACAATCGTATGTGTTCTTTTCACTCCTCCACATCCGCTTACCCAACACATAATCAAACCATATTCTTCACAGCACCGGCATTCCATTCTTATCGTAAGAAACGTTAAAATATGGGTCTGAATAGAAGACCGTTTGGTGATACCGTCTTAAAGAAAATTGCAATCATTGGAATTTATGGAATAATTTTGCTTACTTGTATTAGAACCATGTGGATATGGCCTGGAGAAGATGGAATTTTATGGCTGAATGAAAGTCTTCTAGTCTGTAAGATCATTAACATTTGAAAGAAACAGTCCACTATTTTGGTAAAGATAAAACCGCAAGCATTTTCAAGTCAATAGCTCTGGCTTTTATATATTCAACAAGGACACCCCTATATGCCTATGGGACAGGAAAGCAAAGTATGTATTTCAAACAGTCACGTGAGACTAATTTTCATCAGAAAACCTAAACTTTAAATGAATCCAAAAGCAGATTAGAAATGCAGTTCTGTTACAAAAGAATGGTACAAAAGAGAACACCTCTGGATTTGTTACAATTTTATTACAACAAACTGTGTGCAGTACAGTATTTACACAGTATTGCAAATGAATAAAGTGCAGACGACGCAGTGATCATATCGTGATCTTTACAACATGTAGCACGCATGACATGGTACAAAGCTGAACGGTTGTGATACAACTTTAAAAGCAAAATGAGGGGAGAAAGGGGGTCCAACTGAATTCAGTACCTTAATTTGTTAATCCGCAACAACCGATATTTTGGAAAGGGGGGGGGGGCGGGGATTCTCGACGTTTCAACCCCAAACTATATATAGGGTCTCATTGGGACATAGTCATCTGACTGCTTCTCCACACTGATGAATAGGTATGTCTGGTTAATGATTTATACCATCCACACTTCCAAAATGTCTGCTTATGGGAGTTCCGCAGGACTGAAAATGTAACAAGCTTTGTTGGTCTCAATGCATGTACTCGGGATGCCAAAATACACTACCAGTGCTCGCGAGCGGGGCCAGTCTGTATTCCTCCGTACAGCGTCTCACCATAACCGTATTCTTGCAAAAAAATAGATCAGTCCTTGGCAAACTTTCAATTTTTGTGTGGGAACAAATGCAATAAACAAGAAAGCTAATTGGCAAAACAATAAAAATAAAGGAGCACCCTGATGGCCAGGACACACCGCTATTGGCTCTGTGTACTCCTTTTCAGGCAGCTGTGGACATGCGATAAACAAAATGCCGTCACGCACAGTGCAAGACAGCCAATAGATGAAGTCGGCTGACCAATACTATATGCTATAGTGGTTGGAAGCAAAATTGGAATGACACTTGAACAGACTATTGGATAAAGTGGGCTGATCAAAGACCTCTCTATATGTATGCATTTATACATCTGTTTTCCTTAGTTTTTTTATTTTTGAAAACATGATGTTGGAGAGATGGCTAAAGCAGTCTCTAGACGGGACCTAAAAATGAGAACGACTGTACAATCATGGATACCATTGCTCACATATGCCCAATGGGAGCGACTGTAGATCTCCCCATTAGGCTCAAATATTATATATTGTTGTGCATTTAAGATTTTCATAAGAAAATTTAGGTACTGCTAGGATTACTCCAGCTTGGAGTCATGAAGTCATATGTACGACCTGACACATTGAGTTATCTACTAACTCATATGCATACATACTTAGTGGTTTGAGGTCTCTGAGTGAAGTGGTCTAATAGGTAAAGCGTTCAACCTGAATATGCCAAGCATATCGCTGAGTGCAAATGCCTTATTTTAGGTCGAAATTATGTATTGGCACACCTCCGTTATGAGTAATCAAAAAAAGGCTGATAGCTTTTATTTACATGCTGGTGGTATGAGTCCGTTTAACATAAGTGCAGATATCCCTTTTGGTAGTGGCGGCAGGATTAATGGCAGGATACTCCTTGGAGAGGGAGTGTTGTTCTGGGAAGACTGATGCCTGCCTTAAGAATATTAAATCGCCTTGTATATGCAGTAATCTTTTCTAGGATTGTAACCGCTCCTTAAAATAATTTGAACTCCAATGTTGCTGCATCTGCATTCATTTCTGTTATAAACCTGTACCACTTCACGTTGATTCCATGTGCATCAATTTTCGCATTCTGATGCCACGCGTAACGTTTTGCCTTTTTTATTGATTTCAATTTAGTTCATAATGTATCTCATGAAATATAGTTTGATTGTATGATCGTTCCATTGTATTTGGAACGTCAATTAATGTGGCCTTTCAATAAACAAAGGTATTACTTTTTAGTATATAATGGTATTTCCTTCTTTTGCCACTTCTGAGTTGTGTGTATCAGTCATGACTTGTTTTGAGCGTCCCGGTGTATTGCTTATACACCCTGTAGTTTTTGGTGAAGGGATCCATATAATTGCGCACGTGTAAGAATTACATGTGATTTGCCCTTGTCTTAAACTGGCGTCTGACATTCCTGTATGGCTATATCCGCCCGATAATCCCTTCAGTAGCAGACACTTAGGTTTTTAGTACCTTTTTATTAACATTTTGCTGCCAGATCAGGATAACAATTGCCACAGTGTCAATCGCGGCCTCTTCTGGGCTCCTCTGGCCTTGGGTTGGTCGGTAAATAGTTGCATAGTAGTCTAGCTTAGAGGGTTCTAGCTTCTTAATGGCTCGGAGGCACTCTGGGCAAGACGGTTCCTTAAAGTCTCTACTGAAGTAGTCTAATGCACAGCCACATTGTCTTTCGAGTTTATGTTCGGAGGGCTAATGTTGCGGTCCCTGAAGCCCTAAGATGGTTTGTTTGGCCTCAGAGTTGGGGTATTAGCTTGCTCAGGGTGCCATGTGATGGGTAAACCTCTGTGTGGAGCGCTCCAGTACCATGACCTCAAGACATCTTGCCTGGTCAGAACCAGTGATTTGTTCTATCTTCGGTGGTATCGAGGTCCAAAAAGATTGTAATTTGGAATGAGACTGTGAGTGAGAGACCCCTCCCTTGTGCACCTCACCCAACAGAGAGATCTGCTCTCCGTCTTCATTTTAGCTAGGCGTGGTGTATAATGCCATCAGTAGTCAACACTTTAAGTAAAGTTGTTTGCTGAATAGTGTGTGAATATTCTCCAGTAACATCCCATGTTGCATCTAAAGATTAAGTGATGAAAGCCTCAAACTACTACCCAACTTGGTTATCCAACAAGTCTAAAATCTAACCTCACAGGCTACTCTACTGCTTGCTTTACCGAGAGGGATGTTTTGCACAGTAGCCTAAACAGAACCACAACACAGTGACGTGGTTTGTTGCAAAGCTCTCATTGCAGCGCCCCTTTCCAAAATCGCGTGCTTATCAGCTCTATCATCTTAACCTTCAGGGATGTGATGGCTGTGGAGAAATGGCAGAGTTGATCTTCTGCTGAGGTAGGACTCCGAAACATGTATTAAGCCCGGATTAGGAGAAGTTACTTGCAACTGCAACCGTCTCTCATTAGCGTTGAGGCTGCCATACGCATTCAGACCCAGATTGTCGCTCTGTTAAGGACCTCTTCTGATTAAACCTCCAAACAGTCGTCCTATTACTCGTTTTCATGTTACTATGTATCCCTTTGTAGCGCCTCCTTTGGTCTTTTTTGTACTACATTTCTGAGTAATATATGTAGTAAATACAAAACTGCGATTATGACGCTATCCGCCTCATGCCAGACTCTGCATGAGTTTTACTATGGAACAAACTGCACCTTTAAGGAGTTGACACGTGCAAAACTACCCGCTTACACATAGCGAGACAAAAATAAATTGTGCAATGTAGAAGTAAAAGTAGAATTCACATGCAAAGCCGCCAATATGCTTTTTGTATTGGACCCGTTAAACTAGCTGCTCACAACTGAGTACAGCTGTCGCTATAGTGGAGACTGACTGCTTACACAGACAGGTCGACTCCGTCCTTCTATTTTTGTGTGTGGATTGCTTACAATGTGAGTCTATTGGAATGCTTGCGGTCTTTGAATTTTTTGCTCCTGAGAGCACCGTTCAGTTCTTTGTTACGTTTAATCGGTTTTCATGCCAAGCAGATGCTCCAGGACTCTGGCATCAATAACTTTTGCTAGGTTTATGGTTGCGTTCGCTTTAGTATTTTTGCTGTTACTAAGGGACAGCTAGAATTGCTATTTTGTTGGGTATTTATCATTGTTGCCAGCAATGTTTTTGCGCTAGATATCCGTATTAAATCGTTCTACCTTTAGAGCTACATTTTACATATGTTTTTATTTCTATTTAAACATTTTATAAAGCTTTTATGCAGTTGGGCCATGTACGTGCTGTAAAAATTCAAAACGAAACTTAAGTTTACACAAGTCCTTTTGAAATGATCTGCAGTGCGTGCATAAAGAAAGTGTAATGCTTATCCATCTGTTGCCCTTTTTGTTAGCCCTGTACAACTTGAATGTAGTTTAAAATGATTTTTCACTTGCGAAATGTTTTGTTTACTCTGATCGGATTGGTCTTCTAGTGAGCTGGTTGTACAGAGAAATGTGCTTGTGTTCTGGTGGATCTTTTCTCAAGTAACTAGTTTACAGGGAAATCGCCTGGCCCCATGCCCAGTGCGTATTGCTACAATAGGCCTCATGAAAGCTTGAACTGTATCGCAAACGTAACATGACAGTGACGTTTCAAAGTGGCCCTGCTTCCATATAAAGTCTCTTTACTGAAGTAAAATCTCGCAGGCCAAGAAAAGATTCCTGTTTTGGTTTCTGCTGGTCGTATGCCCTCTTGAGCATGCTGCATGTTAGGTTCAATTCACGTTCTTGATAGTGCAGATTTACTTGAGGATATAGAGACCCGAAAACATGAGGCAACAGTGCTGTAAAATGGTTCTTGTCGCGAATGCTTACATATCAACACTGTCTTTTCTCTTGATGTTTTAAATCTGTTTTATTGTCACATCTTGCACAGCATGTTAACAATTCTTGGTGTTCGAGGTAACCCCTCTACATCCAACGTAAATAGAGTGACTTTTCAACCCATTAAAGAAGAAAGAAAAAGGAAGACCCACCCCCTCAATACTCCATCCCCCCTTCCCCAGTGCCAATATCTGTGTAATGTGTGGTGTCCAGGGTTTCTGCTTATGGGTTGCTTTCGGATGCTTTCCTCACTTCAAGCTGGGTCTAGGTCAGTGAGTTGTAATAATCGCAAGTAGCGGGGACAGGGTAGCTGTCTGAATTCCTGAGTTAATAGGGCTATGAAGGGACGCCATGTGGTTCTAAATGTGTCACCTCGAGATGTGAGCGTAAGGGTGAGTTTCTCCATCCCCAGTATGTCACAGAAGTATTATAACCATGCCACATGGGTCATAGTGGTAGCAGACCCACAAAGTGCTATAATCTGCCCTCAGTGCTATACTGATCTGGTGCCCTCTGCGTAATGAGAGGAAGTAGGTGAGAGTTTGGGAGGCTGAGCAGGGTATATGATGGGAGTCTGGGGAGCTGGGTGGAGAAGTGGGTATCAAGATAATCTAGTACTGAGGTCCAAAACGCTGTTAGCATTGGGTAGTCCCAGAGTATGTGTGTGAGCGTGCCCTTCGCCCCACACTGGTGCCAGCAATTATCGCTGCAGTTTGGGTTCCCTCGGTGGAGTCGTACCGGAGTTGGGTACCAATAAAAGGTGATTTTTATGGCGGTTTCAGTGCCCGACATGTTATAGGTGGTTTGCCTTGCTCTATGGAATATTTTGTGCCACTCTTTCGGGGGAGAGTTGGCGCCCTAATTCGGTTTCCCTATATTTCTGAGCAGGGGATTTGTCTTCGGTCAGTGCGGCCTGAAGAAGAACGTATAGTTCCAAGAGAAGGCGTTTGTCTGATTGTTTGCCTAAGAGCCACTTCTCATAAGGTGTCAGCAATACCTCTACTCCCTGTCGCATTGCTGGGTGCATTAGCCAGTGTCTAATTTGGCGGTATCTGAGGCGTTTGTCTTTGGGGATGGCGTAGTCTTTCTTTAGGGTATCAAAGAGAATAGGGCCATCTCGGTCAAGGAAGTGCCCTGCTGCTTTACAAGTTGCTTCTCGCCACACGTGGAATGATGACCCGGTACCAGGTGGTAAAGTCAGGGTTGTCCATGATCCGGGGGGGGGGGGGGGGGGGGGGGAGTAAATGTAGTCAATCTACACCTGCGTGGTGCACCCGTCCCTCACCTTCAGTAAGGCGTGTGTGGATTGGCGAGACGTAAAGGCTGGGTGTCGGTGAGCACATGGGAGGAATGGTACTTTATCCAGCGAGGTCCCTGCCAGGGCCCTGTCCATAACAGCCAGTGTTTCTCTGACTCCGCTCTGGACCATTCAACTAGATATTTCGAAGCTGGGCAGCTTGATGGTACCAGAGTAGACCAGGTATTCCGAGACAGCCTTCTGCTCGGAGTCGGCTTTACTCTTTACTCATTCTTGGCCACTTGCCTGCCCAGATAAAAGGGTGCAGTGTGGCCTACAGGGCCACGATTGTGCCTGCCCAGGGGGATGGGAGTTCTAGGGTAGGGCCTGGAATAAGAAGATGATACTGGGCAGGGTAGTCCTCTTTGAGGCCACA